>NW_026535795.1:7108333-9805000 GCF_028551555.1 Melozone crissalis
GCAGTTAAGCAAGAAAATAAGAGATATTAGAAACTCAGATATTAGGTTTTCTCTCAGATGTTACTGCTTCCTCTCACAGACCTTGATCTCTCAGTAGCTGGGCTGTGGTTTGGAGGCTGGGGAAGAGGCTGTACAGGGCAGCTCAGCTTGTGCAAGGAGCAGTGTGACCACCTTATCTGAGGGTCGCATCTGCCCAGCTCTGCTTCCTCCTCAGGGCTGCTCCGAGCTCTGGGCTGTTCAGGGTGCTCTGCTGCAGCATGGTGTGATCCCTGCCCTGCCTCCCTGACATTCCTGTAGCACCTGTTCAGGTACAGCTCCTTCCAGACTGCAGGAACATGGTGCCTAGGGCTGTCTCACACACCATCCTGTGCTGCTAGGGATGGGCACAGCCAGCTGGGAAGGGACCTGGAACAGAGCCTGTGAGAGCTGCAGCTGGGTTCTGTGAGGGATGGATGCAGTTAGAAGCCACTGCCCACTGTCCTACCCCTGCCTGGCTTCTCACCAGCTTTCATGAGAGCTTGGGTTCCTTTTAACCCATATCAGGTACAGTGTGGCAGCTGGGAATAAACCCAGGCTGGAGAGGCTGAGCTCATCCAGACACGGATTTGCTGCTCTGTCAGGATGTGCTGCTGTGGGGGAAAGTCATTGCTTCCTGTTGCTCCCTGTTCCCTGTCCCAAAGGCCTGCTTTGTGTCCCAAACCCCTCCCTCCCCCAGCTGGAGGGGGTCCTGCTGCAGCCCCCATCCTGCCACCTCACCAGAGCTTCTTCCAGGGGTTGGCCTGGCAGGTCCTGACAGATCTGGGCAAGGCAGAACTATGGTTTCCTTTAGGCTGCAGTGCCGGGAGGAAGGGCCCCCACCAGCCCCAGAGCAGCACTGAGACATCAGGGTGTGGAGGTGTCACTGAGCCTGTGGGAACACAAGCAACAAAGAGGTTGTTTTTGAGAGGAAACTATTTTTGAACAGATTTAGGGAAAATACTGTTGAGATAGTGGATGTCTTTGTGCTCAGACTGCCCTTTCATGGAGAAAGGTTTAGAATTTCTTCGAACAAAGGTGAAGTTGAAGCCAGCAGTGGGTTAAAGCATGAGCAGAAACAGCACCTGGCAGCAGGGGGGTGGGAGTCAGCTCTGTCCACCTGCCTGGGCCATGTCACCTGAGTCACTTCTGGGAAAACAGGACAGAATGGGCTCTACTGCCTCGGGTCAGCAGCTGGGAGGGGATGACAACTTGTCCTGGGTTTTGACAGGTTGGGAGGTTATGGAAGAAGTGTCAAATGAATTTCAGGAAGGGCTGAACTTTTAAATCGTAGCCCATAGCTACATCTCCCACAGCAGCATCTTCAAAAGCTGCTGGCACCCCCACATCTCTCCTGGCAACAGTGAGGGGGCAGTGGGGGGAGAGGGGGGAAATCAGCCATGCTGGGGCTGTACTGCTGGGCTGGGCTCAGCCCTGTGCACAGCCAGAGAGGGAGGCTGGTTATTTTTAGGGCTGGAGCTGGATCTGACCGTAGGGTGACCTTGCAGCTCTCCAGTCTGGTGCACACTGGCAGGATTTGAGCGAATTGCTCCCCAATTGTGCGATGAATTAATGCAAAGCCTCAAGTCTCATGGTGCAGCACTGCAATCAGGGGGGCGATGGTGTTTGAGAGCAGCGTCAGGATGGTCACAGCAGCCCTGCTTCAAAACCATTTCTGTGATGCACAAAGAACTTCATGTTTTTCTCTTTTTTGTCTTTTTTTTTTTTTCCTTTTCTTTATTATTGTTTAGTTTTCTGGAGAGTGAAGGCTCTTCCTTGGGATCAGCTGGCTCAGCTGGTCAGGTGTTGGGATGCACTGCACTCTGCCACTGCCTCACTGCCAGTCTGGCTGCCTCTGGGTTTAGGAGCAGTACAGGAGCAGGGTCAGTGCCCTGGTCCTGCTGGCCACACTGTTGCTCATCCAGGTGCTATTGCCCTTCTTGTCCACCTGAGCACACACAAGCTCATGTTCAGCTGCTGCTGTTCAGCACTCTCAGATCTCTTCCCAGATTTTCAGCCACTTTGTCCCAAATCTGGAGCATTGTGTGTGGTTGTTGTGCCCTGAGGGCAGGACCTGGCACTTGTCCTTGTCGAATTTCATACCTTTGGCCCTGGACCATCGATTCAGCCTGCCCAGATCCCTCTGTGGATCCATCCTTCCCTCCAGCAAACCCGCAGCTGCTGCTGTGTGTGGTGCCTGCCAGCCCACTGCAGCCTGGGGTGGTGTTTCTGTAGCTTAAATAATGTCCCTTTTATTTTTTACAGTATTAAATCTCAATGGTCACGCTTGTCCCTCTTTCTGACATTTCTGGCATTTCTGACTTTGTGAGTTCTGTCAGAGGATGATCCTGAGGGCAGGGAATGATTGGGGCAGAATTCACTAGTTTTCAAGCCTTTGTGCTTTCTCAAGAGTTTAGGCACCAGAATGTGACCTGGACCTGTCTTGGGTCTGACCAGCTGGACCCTGAGCAGTGAGGGGCTGGTCAAACCTGGCTGAGCTTCTTGCCCCCATTGAAACATTGCTTGTTGCAGTGACCTTGCTGCTGGTAAGATGGGCAGGTTATACCAATGACTGAAAAAAACCCAAAAACGAACCAAAACACCCCACCCAGAGCAAGAGCTGTTGTGCCTGACGTGTGCAAGCGTGCCTGTGCCAGTGAGGCAAGGGCTCCAGCGTGGGCTTACATCCAGCAGCATTTTCCCCTTTCAGATCCTTGTTTATCACTAGTTCTTATAGAAAGAGCAGGCCCAGCTCTCAGCAAAGACAGCATTACTAAGTAGGGATGAGAACATGCCCCTTTTTATACCCTGCTGTTTTTCACCTTGACTCACGGCCTCACACATCTGCCCTCCTGATGTGGAAAGTCAGAGACCACTGGCACTTTCAGTGTTGGAGCTTTAATGTAAAACATAATGTTATGGCATCAAACAAGAAAAAAGCCCACCCTTGGTATTTCAGTATTTAAAAGATACTAGCAAGGGACACAAGCAATTACAACTAGCTTCATGCTATTATCTGTTATTTTAAGAGCCTCCTCCTCTTGTGTCCCATTTTAATGCACTTGCTGAGAATCCTGGCTTTTTATTAGTCTCTTGGCTGTCCTTGGAAATTCTCTGTTCCCTTGTGGAGGCTCAAGTTCACCTCCTTGAAGTAAAGAAATAGGACACTTTGAGGCAAAAATCCTGTGCCTGGAGTGATTCTTTTTTTGACCAAAAAAGAAAATAGTTGCTGCTGTACCAGAAAAAAAGTCCTTTTGAGTGTGGGATTATTCAAACCTGCATATCTTGTGCTGAGCCTGTCCCAGCGATGCGGGGCCAGCACTGACCTCCATCTGCACAGTGGGGAGCACCATTAATCACAGAATCATTATGGTTGGAAAAGATATTTAAGATCATCAGGTCCCAACATGACCAAGGCCAACACTAAACCATGAACCCGGGTGCCACATGCACACATCTTTTAAATTCTTTCAGGGATGGCAACTCCACTGCCCTGCACAGCCTGTGTCAGTGTCTGATCATCCTTTTGAACCAATTTTCCTCAATATCCAATCTAAACCTCCTCTGGCACAACTTGAGACGTTTTTTCTTGCTTTGTCCCTTGTTCCCTGGGAGCAGAGCCTGACCCCCACCTGGCTGCAGGATGAGAGGACATGGTTTTAAGATGCACCAGGCGAGGTTTAAGCTGGACATTAGGTGACATTCCTTCACAAGAAGGGTGATCAGACTTTGGAATGGGCTGCCCAGAGTGATGGAGTCACCGTCCCTGGAGGTGTTCAAGGAAAGGCTGGACACGGCGCTCAGTGCCCTGCTGTAGCTGACATGGTGGTGTTTGGTCAGAGGTTGGAATCGCTGATCTCAGAAGCCTTTTCCAACCTCACTCACTCAGTGGTGGGCAGGCATGAGGGACCCTCCGGGCGCGGCTGGAAATGGCGATACGGGGGCGAAGCGCTCAGGGCCCCGCGCCCGGAGGGTCCCTCATGGCCGGGCCCGCGTTCCCCCGGCAACCGCGCGGTGCCGAGATGGCGGCGGGGCGGGGGGGCGGAAGATGGCGGCGGCCAGGGCGGCACCGCCGGGCGGGATCTATGGAAGGTCGGGCGGGATCTATGGAAGTGACGGGCGGGCTCTATGGCGGTGACCGCCGCGGCTGCGCACACGCGGCCCCTCCTCCGTCGGGCTGCGGGCGCTGCGGGTGCGAGCGGCACCGGCACCGGCATGGGCGTGCATGTGGAGACCATCGCCCCCGGCGACGGTGAGCCGCGGCGAGCCCGCTCCCCCCTACCCCTTCTCCCTGCCCTCCCCGCGGCTCCCGGTGCGGGTCCTGGTGCGGGTCCCGGTGCCGCGGGGTGATGGCGCGTGTCTCCCCGCAGGGCGGACGTTCCCCAAGCGCGGCCAGACCTGCGTGGTGCACTACACGGGTGAGTGCCGGGCGAGCCCGGGAGCGGAGGGGCGGGAGGGTCGGTCCGGCGCGGACACCGAGGGAGCGGGGCCTGCCGGTCCCCCCGCCCTCGGCTGCCTGCAGGGACCCCGGCCGCGGCGGCTCGCATGGGCCGCGGCGCTCCGTGGGGAGGAGGGGGGGTCCGGGCCGCCTCGGGGGCCTTTCCCGGGCGGCGCGGATGAGCCCCCGGCGGGGGATGGAGGTCCTGTCGGCGCCCCGTGGCCGTGGGGAGGCCCCGTTGTCCCCGTCTTTCCCGCAGCCTTTTCAATGGAGGGGCCTTACCCACGCGTATCCAGCCTTCTTTATGGGGGTGCACCGGGGAACAACCCAGGGGGGACCCGGGGCGCAGGCAGGGGCACCCCGGGTGGAGCCCCAGGGGTCCCAGGGCAGCCGGGACCCGTGGGCTGTGGGGCGGCCGGGCCCGGAGCCCTTATGGGCTCCACGAGTCACCCCCCGGCAGCTTTGGGGTCTGCTTCTTCAGAGCGGGGTCCCTCCTGCCACAGCTCCCTGCAGGAGTGCAATCCCCCGCCCCAGTCCTGCCCCAGTCCCTTCTCCCTTGTGGGGTGACACCAGGGGTACCCGTGGGGCCACCCCAGACCCGCATCCTTGGGTTCTTTGGGAGGACCCCGGTGCGGGTAATAACCAGGGCGCTGTTGCGTGGTCGGGGTAGTGCTTTGATGAGGGGCTGCCCCAAAGCCAGGGAAGGTCATGTCCTCCAGCAGCCTTCTGCAAGCTGGGTGGGGAAAGAAACCAATCTTTGGACCCCAAAAATGCTTTGGGGATCACGTTGGGGGCTCTTGTCCCCCTGGGCTGCCTTTTGCACAGCGTTGGCTCAACGGCGTGGTGAAAACGAGTTAATGACTCATTTGTGACGGTTTTTGCTAATAACCAATTCCCCTTCCCGCCCCAGCACTTCCCGCCTCCCCTTGCTCCCCTTGGGGGGCTGGGGTTGCCCCTCTCTGCAGAACGAGGCCCGGCCTGCTGGGAGGGCTCGGCGGGCATCCAGCCCATCTGCTGCTCCTCCATCTCCCCCGTCCTTCCCGTTCCCTCGTCAGCAGGGAGAGGAAGCAGCTTGGTCTGCCCGGCCGCCCCGTTTCCTCCGCCGGTGGAAGAACAAAGAGAGGCTGGGAGGCAGTCAAGTGGCTCCCGGTGGGCCAGTCCTGCTGCCTGCCAGCCTTTCTGACTCCTAACTCTCCGGCTCCCTGCGCCGGCTCTCCCCTCCTGCGGCGCTGCTGGAGCTTGGCTGCTCTCCCCAGCCCTGTCCCTCACCCCGGCAGAGCTGTTTGGGGGTCACTAGCATCCTGTCCCCACGTCATGGCTCTTCAGGCAAAGTGCTACGTGGTGACTGGCTCACAACGGACCCTCCCCAGCAGCAGTGATGTGCTGCGCCTAGGAGACGTTCTCTAATTTCCTTTATTTTGTTTTTTTTTTGTTGTTATTGTCTCCATTTGTCCTTTATCCCCACCCCCGTTCCGTCTGCAGGCAGCTCCTGCCCCCCCCCGCCTCGGCAGGCAGCAGGAATCAAACACCTCCAGGCCCTGATGCCATTTCCCTGCGTCGGCAGCGCAGTTCCTGCAGCCGGCTCTGCCAGAGACGGGAGCGGGGCTTGGCTCATGAGAAACCTCACAAACCTTTGATTCCCGGCCCGGCTGCAGCATTCCCCATCCCAGAGCAGCATCAGGGATGGTGGCAGAGAGCAGTGCTGGAGGTGCTGAGCTCCAGGACTCCTTCCAGAGCCTGCCTTGGCTCCATCCCCAGCTGCCCTTTGCTCCAGTGCTGGGGAGATCCAGGCTGTGGTGTGCAGGAGGCAGCTCTCCCTATGCTGGGCTATGGATGCACACTGGTTTGGGTAAAAACCATTTGGGGAAAAAAACAGTGATCCAAGGGGAGGGATTATGGGGAGCCAGCTTGGTCAGCCAGCAGCTGGTGCTGCTTCTGCCTGTGCCCAGGCTCCTGCTCCATGGGACATGGGTGGGCTGAGAGCATCCCAGAATGGACAGACAGCCCTGGTGCAGGAGGGCAGTGCAGAGGAAGGAGGTGGAGAATAGAGCAACCTCCTTGGAGATGCCAGTTGCTTATGCTGGGGTTGCAGAGATGGAAATGTATGGGGGGAGCTGGTGGAATTGAACCTTTCCTCCCTCCTTTCTTCCAGATCTTGGGTCTTTTTGTGGTGAGCTTGTGCCACAGAGTGTCCAAAAGAGCCTTTGATGTGAAATCTGCTACATGGGGCTCTTAAAGGGACTAAATCAAGTTCCCTGATGCGCCCAGTGTGTTCAGCACACTTTGCTTGCAGTAACTGGCATGGATTGGAACAGAGGGTGTGGACTGGGGCCAACAGAGCTAAGCCCCCCTGAGTCAGAGCAGGGAGCAGAGTGGGGCTGCTGTGCAGTTGGGGGTCCTGCAGTGCTGGTGCCAGGGGGACCGGCTGTGTGGGGAGACTGTGGGCACCCCACTGTGCTTCAGGAGGGGGAAATGGGGGGGCTGTAGTCATTCTAGGGAGTGCCAGGACAGGAACAAGACATAGAATGGCCAAACAGCTTTGCCTGAGTGGCATGGGGGGGGTCTCTGAGGGAGTTGGGCTTGGAGCAGAGGTGGATACTGGAGGAACCTGCCTTTCTCTGGCAGGATAGCACTGAGGGGACTGTTCTCCTCCCATTGAGCCTGTGCACAGCCCCTGGGGCAGTGGTGCTCCCTGGCTGCTCTGGGTGCTGCCCTGGATGCTCTCACACTGCTCAGCGAACATCCTGTGGTCAGGAGGTGTTTCCTCCCCAGCGTGCGACTGCCGGTCCATGGGTTGTGGCATCTGTGGGAGCTCAGTGACATCTCCTGAACCTCCTTCCCTGCCTGTGCTGGAGTCCTCTGTCCTGCCAGGCCTCAAGAATGTTGGCCAGAACCCTCTCCCCATCCACCTGTGGGTGATAATGGGGTGAGCTTGAGTTATGGCGAGTGCTGGTGGAGGCAGGATTGAACCTCATCCAGGCATCCCTGCCCTGAGCAGGGGTTTGGAGCATGCTGGGTATTCCAGGGCTTCCGGGAAGGGTTTTCCATCCCGTCCCAGCTGGAGCAGCGGTGCCTGCCCCACTGCTCTGGTCTCTTCCTGCCTCTCCTTGGTGGCTGGCTCTGTGCCAGAGCCCCTGGGCAATGGCCGTGCCAGGGATCAGCACCGAGAGGGGATGGAGGGGGTGCGGGTGGGGCTCCCCCGCAGAACCCGACCCGGCAGGTTTGTGCCAGGGCTGGCTGTGCCTGCTCCAGCAGCGCTCCCCGCCGCCCCTGCCCGCCCAGGGGGCCCCGAGCCAAGGCGCACGTTGCAGCCGGCGTCTCCCAGCTCCTGCCTGCCAAGTGTGCCAGAGACCTGGCAGGGCCCCACTGCCCCACTGGGGCTGTGCTCCAGAGCCCCCACTCCATCCCATGGCTGAGCTGTAGGGCTCTGTTCTTCCTCACTGTGATTCCCTGAGACCCCTTGGGGTCTGTATAGACCAGCTGGGATCTCTGGGGGTTCAGATGGAAGCCAGGGCTGTGGGTCTCCATAATCCACTCGTGTGAGCTCTGCCCTTCTTGCAGGACTGGGCGTGGCAAGCACGGAGCCCTGTCAGGGGCTTGGATAAGCTGGGATGTGCCAGGGGCTGTCTGCTGCTCCTGGGCTCTGCTGGGGTAACTGCTTTTTCCAGAGGATGCTTTTCCTCCATAATAGCTTTAAGATCTCGTTATCTCCTTGCTCAGGGATGGCAGCGAGGAGGAAATGGTTGCTCATACTTGTTCAGGGCTGGAGAAGTCTCCCAGGAGGCTTGTGGGCAGACGAAGTGCCTGAGATGAGGATGCAGTCTCCGAAGGATTGGAGCCTCTTTGTTTTCCCCTCTGGCATGGTGGGGGAGCCTGGCTAGGCTCCCACATATGACCTTCTCCATCCTGGTTCGGGAGAGCTGAGTGATCGATCCCTCAGGCTGCTGCAACCAGCATAGTCCATCAATCCCTCTCTTCTGCATCCAGGGAGCTGCCAGCTCTGAAACACTTCCTGGGGCTGCACTGGGACAGGTGAGCTTGGCAGTGGAGTCAGGCAGTGCCTTCCGCTCCTGTGCAAGGCTGGCAGCATCTCCTGCACTGCTGCTGATGCCTCTGGACATCGAATGGGATGCACTTCTGCAGGCTGCAGATGCCCTGGGAGCATCCCAGTAGTCCCTGCTTGCTGTGACAAGCAGGGAGTTGTGCTGTGTGGCCCCTGGGGTTTTTCCTTGGTGGATGTGCAGGGAGAAGGGTGACACAGGGCTGTCCTCGCTGTCCCTCCTCAGCCCAGTGCTGCCCTGGAGGGCTGGGAGCCGGGGTCAGCCGGGGCCGCAGGCAGGCAGCGCTGCTGGTGCCAGCCAGCATGGGCTGCCCTGTCCCTGCTGCCAGGCGGGAGCGAGGAGCAGTGCCAGGCAGGCTGGAAGCAGGTTCAGCAACAAGAGGTTTATCCTGGAAGGAGGAAATGAGAGAACTCCGGATTTACTGTTCCAAAGTCCAGGGCTGCAGCGTGACCGGCTGAGCTGATTCTTGACACACTGGACAAGGGATTTTTGCTGTCTGTTAAATTAAAAACTTAATTCTGCTCCCTGAGAGGAGCCCACAGGTCTTGGTGCTTGTTGCCCCTGCAAAAGTGATGGTTTTTTTCCCATTCCCTTCTTTGCATTCAGCATTCCCCATCCCTGTGTGCCATTCCGTCTGGTCACTGTGCAAGCAGGGGCTGAGCTCCCCCATCCCATCTTTTTCACATATTTTCCCTTGCACACATGCCCTGGCAAAGGGAAGTCAATCTACCCCATGCCAGCCTGAGGAACTTTGGTTTTTCAAGACTGTAGAGCAGTTTTCAGTCAGGATAACAGGGTTTTCAGGCTGTTTTGGGAAGTGAAGTGTTTTGGAAGAGAGTTTAATTGTGCTCTTATCACACATGGTTTATTGTACAGGGCACTGGCTGTGTTAATGTAGAGCTGGAGCTGCCTTACAGGAGTTGACTGGTGGAGTTACTGCTCCTATAAGGCAGCACCAGCTCCAAGATTCCCCAAGAAGGTCAGGCAGGGAGCAAGGGAGGGGAGGAAATTCCTCCTTAGCTCATGTTGGGGAGTTATATTTAGCTCTGGGGATATCAGCCTGGCTCAGCTCGTGCTGGGGAATGAGGGCTGCCCCAGGCACTTGGTGCTGCCTCTCCCCATTGTCATTCCCGGTCCAGGAGGGTTTGGCTTAGATCAGCTGGGCACAGGCAGGGCTGGAGGCCAATCACAGCCTCCAGATGGGGCACTGGAGTGTCATCAGTGTTTTGGGTGCCTGAAGATAGAAGCCTGGTGAGTGAGAGGTGTGTTTGCTGGCAGGATGGGAAGCACAAGGTCGGATCCTGCTGTCTGATGATAAATGGCTGTTGGTGGTCCTGCAAGATGGACAAGAGTTTCTTCCCCCATTGATCTGCTCCCCTGTCAGTCCCTGGTCCTGACCCAGAGGAGCACTTCTCTTTGGGCTGAAGCAGTTAAGTGTCATCCTTCCCTGCCCTGGGATGGGTGATGCCACAGGGGTTTCCCCTCCTGTACAGGTGTTTCCCAGGGAAAAGGAGGACAAGCTGAGACACATCTTTGACTCAGAGCCACGTGCCTGTCACCTGCTCGGGCTGCCGGGTCACAGCATCTCACAGTGGCGTGCGTGGCTCTGTCCCTGTATCACCGTCTCCCTTTGTCTCCCCAGGTATGCTGGAGGATGGGAAGAAGTTTGATTCCTCCCGCGACAGGAACAAGCCGTTCAAGTTTGTGATGGGCAAGCAGGAGGTGATCCGTGGCTGGGAGGAAGGCGTCGCTCAGGTGCCTGGAGCTCCTCTCCCCGTGCCGGGAGCCGCGGCGTGGGCAGCACTCAGTGTGCACGCAGCTCGTTCCCTCTTGTATTATTTCTTTATTTTATTCCCCTGTTCCACCCCCTCAGCGCTGGGAGGTGTGGGTGTGAATATCACCTTCTGCAGTGCCACCTGCCAGCTGGCAGCAATGGAGCCGGGCCAGGCCCCAGCAACACCTACGGCACGCCGGTGACTCAGCGGTGACATTTCTGCTCTGCAGGAGCGCGGCGGGAGCGCTCAGGCCTCCCGGGCCCCTGAGCCCACGCACAGGGAGGGCTGGTGGGCACAGCACAGCTCCAGGCTGTGATCCCACGCTGTGGGCACAGCACAGCTTCAGCTCTGCCCGTGTGACACTGCTCGCTCCGTGCAGTGCTGGCAGCACAAGGGTGCTGGTGGCTGGAGGGAATGGCCTGGCATTCCCTGCTTTCCCTTGTGTGAAGCACATCTCAAGCCCTGCTCCTTTTCCAGCCCGTGCTGCCTGCCTTTTCCCTCTGACATTCTTCCTGTTCCTCTCCTTTGAGTCTGTACTCCTGCCCAGTGTAGGGAAAACAGGGGACAGGTGTGTGTGTCCCTCCTCTGTCACTCCCCTGGCAGTGCCCATCTCCTGACGTCCCTGTGTTTCTGTCCCTGCCCCAGATGAGCGTTGGTCAGCGGGCAAAGATGACCATCTCCCCAGATTATGCCTACGGCTCCACTGGGCACCCAGGGATCATTCCACCAAATGCCACTCTAATTTTTGACGTGGAGCTCATGAAATTGGAATGACCCATCCCAGCACGCTGTCCTCGGGTAAGGAGGGGCAGCTTCTGTCAGGGACTGTGTGCATTGAGGACAGCTCAAGGGCCCTGTGTTTGATCTTGGGACAGTGTGGGGAGGTGGGATGGAGGCAAGGGGGGAGTGGGCAGTCATGGGGAATATGAGGAGGACAGAGCACATCTCTGGGTGTGGGTAGAAGTTGCTCTTGGGAGTCTGGTGAGCTGGGGTTCTGATCACTACAGTGCTACATGCAAAGTTCCCAGCCTGGCAGAGCAGGTTCACGTTGGTTCTTTGTGTCTTGGGTTCTGAGTGTTGTTGCACCAAGGGGGCTCAGTTGCCACAGGCCCTCCTGCCTCTCACACTGCCAGGGCATGGGGCTGATGGTGTGGGCAGGAGGGAATGACTGTGACCCAGGGGTTGGAGCACTTCTGCTATGGAGACAGGCTGAGAGCTGGAGTTGCTCAGCCTGGAGTGGAGAAGGCTCTGGGGAAACCTTGGAGCACCTTCCAGAGCCTAAAGGGGCTCCAAAGGAGCTGGAGAGGGACTTTGCACAAGGGCCTGAAGTGACAGGGCAAGGCAGAACAGCTTCACACTGACAGAGGGCAAGGGTACATTAGAAATTAGGGAGAAATTCTTCCCTGTGTGGCTGGAGGAGCCCTGGCACTGGCTGTCCAGAGAAATTACAGCTGCCCCATCCCTGGAAGTGTCCTAGGAAAGGTTGGATGGAGCTTGGAACAACTAGACTAGTGGACAGTGTGCCTACCTGTGCCAGGAGGCTGAAACAAGATGGGTCTTTAAGGTCCCTCCCAACCCAGCCCATTCTGTGATCCTGTGGGGCTCTGCCCTGGGGTGTGGGGTCCCCACGGTGTGGGCAGGGTGGGGCTGTGCTCCCCTCTCTGATCAAGGCTTGGCTGCTGCTCTGAGGCCTGGTGTGGTTTGCGTGGAGGCTGCTGTGCCCTGGGACATTCCCTCCCTGTCCAGCAGGCAGCTCTGTCACACTGCCTCTCCTCTCTCCACACAGGTTTGGCACATGGAGGAATCCAGAATCTCAGCTTCAAGAGGAGTGCACATGACTTTGTACGGAGCTTTTCCTGATAGTCCACTACACTCATTGTATAACCTTACACCTTGATTGAATGCCTTTGGTCACTAAGCTTTGCGTCTGACTCTTCCTCCTTGTATCGTGTTTTTATGTCTTTTTAAACTATACACCGTAAACCTCAACTCTTTTTGGGTCAAGTTCTTAATCTTATTTTTGTTCCAGGTGTAGACTTCGTTTTCCCAGTAGCACGCAGATGGGCTGACCTTAGATAGGAGTCATTTGAACAAAAGGAATCCTGTTAGTTACTTGTTTTGGTGCAGATTTATGGTGTTTCCAAACCAGAAATTGCTGCTGCTGCAAAAGCCATAGCAGAGTGAGGTTGTTGAGGCTGAAGGGATGCAGAGAGCAAGGTAGCACTAGGATTGTTTATAGGAATTCTGCCTGGAGTGGGACAGCGAGGGAGCCTGGCCTTTCCCTGCTCCCTGGGGAGCATCACTGCAGGCCTTGTGGGTTTGCTCTGGGAAAGGAGGGCTGCCCTGCCCCTGCTTCACCCTGCCATCTCATGGTGGGCCTGCCTTCCCCTCCAGATCATTTTTGGATTTAGGGAGTTGGGTTTCCACCAGAGCTCCACCACACCCTGAAAACCCCGTAGCATGGAGCTTTCTTTAAAGAAAAAGAAAAACTGGACAAAGGGAAGGTGCTGTCTGCAGGGGAGGTGGTGGGGGCTCAACTCAACAAAAACGCCTCTGTCCTCCTCCTTCCCCATGGAAAGGAACCATCAGCCCCCTGCTGTCCCTGCTCTGAGCACACCTGCCCATTCTCTCCTGCCACCTGATGCTGGTCATCGCTGCTTGCCTGGTCTCACAGGACGCATAGCTGTCCCCTGTGCCCCTCCCTCTGCCCTGCCCGGTCCCTTGGTAACAGAAATTCCCAACAGTCACTTCCTTCTCCGCCGCACAAAGGTATCCAGTTTATTATCGCAATAAAAACGCTTTATGCTGGCTTTTCTCAGCCCTGTGTCCTGAGGTTCTTCCCTCGCTCGTCTGTCGCTCAGCACAGCAGGGGCTGGGCTGGGCTGGGCTCAGGGGGTGCTGTGTGGGGTGCTCTGGGCTTGTGGGGTGCTGTGCCAGGCTCATGGGATGCTTTGGGTGCTGTGCCAGGGTCACAGGGTGCTGTGCCAGGCTCATGGGGTGCTTTGGGTGCTGTGCCGGGGTCGCAGGGTGCCGTGCCAGGCTCACAGGGTGCTTTGGGTGCTGTGCCAGTCTCACAGGGTGCTTTGGGTGCTGTGCCAGGGTCGCAGGGTGCAGTGCCAGGCTCATGGGGTGCTTTGGGTGCTGTGCCAGGGTCGCAGGGTGCTTTGGGTGCTGTGCCAGGGTCGCAGGGTGCCGTGCCAGGCTCAGGCAGTGCTGTGCCAGGGTTGTGTTGCTGTGCCTTGGTGTCAGGCTCAGGTGCTGGGGAGCACAATAGGGTGCCTGTGGCTCCTCTGCTCTGTGGGGAGGTGATGGTGGCCTGCTGGAATTTGCATAATTAATTGCCTCACCGTAACCTATTCAGCATTGCCCTCACAGCCTCATGCCCTTGTGGCTGTGACTCAACCTGGACTGGATAGATGGGTGCATGTTCCCATGGTCCTTGCAGCTCCAGGGAAGCCTTTCCTTGCACCTTTCTGGATTTATTTCAGTCCTTTTTGAAATCCACATGGGGCACAGCACATCACCTGCTTTGGCCTTTGCTGCTGCCCTGTGGGTGTTGTGTGTGTAGGACTGCTCAGGGCCAGTGCCTGGTTCCTCTGCTGACAACCTTTGATCAGTGTGCCACAACTGATAACACAGCCACGATCAATAACACAGCCTGTGCCAGCTGCCAAGCAGTTTGTGTGTAATGTGCCCTGGAGGGAGCAGTGGCCCTGGGGCAGGAGCAGCTCAGGCATTGGGATCCATCCAGGAGCATCGGTGCCTGCACAGGGCCCTGCAGGAATGAGCACGGCCCTTAACTGCGGCTCAGTTAAGCAGAACAGGAGCTTGTGGGGCACCAGCACCCTGCTCTGTCTTTGCTGTGGCCGTTTCTGGCTGGAAGCTTGAGGCCAGTTTGTGTTTCTCTTCCTGCAAAGCTTTTTGCTTTAATTATTAACCAATGCCAGGCAGTGCCATGGCTTCTGGCTGGGGCTAAGCCAGGGCAGGGGGGAGGCTGAGGGAAGCCCCCTGCCCTTGGGCCCTCAGCCCCTGCACAGCTCCTGAAGCGTCCATGCGTGCAGGTGGGGTGTGAGTCCCCACAGCTGTGGTTTTGTGGGGATGAGGGTTTAGGGAATGAACAGACTCCAGGAAACAATCCTCTCTGTCTGTGCAGGACTCTCCCTGCTGCTGGCACTGTTCTTGTCCTGGGCTGGTCAAGGCAGCTGGGCACGATCCAGCTAAAAATAACAGCAGTAAATAAAACACTTCCTCCTGGCCTGGCACGCTGGAGCGGAGGCACAGGGAGCTGGGATGTGCCTGGCTGCGGCTCCACAGCGGGACTGACCCCGTGCCAGGGAGCTCTGGGCTGGTGCCACCAGGTCCAGGCCTGTTTGAGTGCCCGCAGCAGCCCTGGGGACACAGTGGCCCATGGCACCCTCAATGCCAACAGCAGAATGTCACTGCTGGAGGGCTGGATCCCCAGCTGACGTGGTGACGGCCCAGGGCAGCAGGATGCCACGGGCACCCCAGCTGAGCTCTGTGCTGGCTCAGTTTCTCCACCTGCAGCATGGGACTCCCACGGCTGGCACGTGTCCCAGGTGACGTGGGGAAGGGTGTGGGACACGGGATGGCGGGCACGGCCGCGTCAGCCCCACGAGCCACAGCAGAGAGGTGAGAGAGGTGTCAGCAGGAGCCACCACCCACGCAGGGGATCACAGAGGGGACCCCCTGCACCCCCAGCAGGGCCTGTGGGGCCCAGGAAGGATAATGGGGGGGGGTCCCAGTTGGGGGGCCAAGCCATGTGCTGGGGGTGGCAGGAGAGGGGATGCAGTGGGGCAGGGGGACACCACGGGGGGGTACAGTCCCATCCCTGCTCCCCTAGAATGCCCAAACCTACAGAAAGCCATCCCTGTCCCTAATCCAATCCCTGTCCCTAATCCAATCCCTGTCACACCCCTGCAGTGCCAGGGCTCTGTGAATTGTTGCCTTCATCCTCTTCTTCCTCTTCCTCACCTGTGCCCTACCTAGCGGGGGTGCAATCAGCTGAGGCTCTCTGGCCCCTCCCTGGGCTGGGCCTGGCTATAAAACACAAGGGCCAGGCAGAGGGTGTCACAAGGATCGGGAGCTGTTGGCAGGTGAGTCCGGGGGTGCCAGGGCTGGATTTGGGGGGTTTTGTCTGTTGGAGGCTGCTGCTATCCCTGGGCTGGAGATGGGATCCTGCCTGGTTCCCACAGGGCTCAGAGCTGGGTCTGGATTTGGCCTCTACACAATGAGTTTTGGATTATGCTTTTTGGGGCACAAGATGCCATAGAGTAGGTCTGGGGGGCACAGCCTTGGGCACAACAGGAGGTGCAGAGGGGGCTGCTGGTGTGTACGAGGGCTGTTCCCATGGGACACCTCACTGCTGTGTCTGGGTGATGCTGGAATGGCCCCAGCTGAACATGGGGAGCAGAGGGGTCTGATGAGGTGCAAAGGGGCCATTCCCGTGGGAAATCCCCTTCCCCTGTGTGGGTGGTGTTGGGATGGCTCTGTGGGGCAGGCGGACATGGGGAGCAGGACCTGCTCCATCCGTGTCCCAGCCACCAGGAAGTGATGGTGGTGTGACCCTGGTGACATAGCCCTGAGTCACACTGGAGACTGCAGGTGACAGGGAGCCCATGTCCGGTACACGGGCTGGGAGTGATGCTTGGAGAGAGGCAGCCCAGTCCCTGAACTGCCCCATCCCTGTCCCCAGACAGCAGCAGCAGCGATGGCAACACTCTACCCCTCCCTGGAGGACATGAAGGGCCACCAGGTCCTGCAGGTCAGTGCCAGCTCAGCAGCGTTACAGGGGTGAGCAGACCCCCATGGGGCCCTGTGGGGTCTCACCTCAGAGGGTCCCCAGGCTGGGGGGCACAGCATTGAGCACGCTGTCTCTTGGCAGGCACAGGCAGCAGCTGGGGTGAGGACCCCTGCCACCACAGTGGCCACAGAGAAGCCAAAGCTCACCTCTGCCACCACAGCAGCCACAGAGAAGCCAAAGCTCACCTCGGGCACTGGTAAGGTGGGACATGATCAGCTCACCCTGTGCAGGGGCTCTCTGGGTGGGCAATGATGCCCAGCGTGGGGGGGGGGTCAGCTGAGACCCCCCCACAACTCAGTGCATGGGTTGGGGATGGGATTTTGGGGTCTCTTTTTGTTGGCCCACTGTCCCAGGGGGCTCCTGGGGTGGAGGAGGCCATGGCTCTGGGTTGGGGGCCCCAGGAGATGAGACCACCCTCGGTATGTCCCTCAGAGCCTCCTGTGCTGTACCCCAACCTGGCCGAGCTGGAGAACTACATGGGGCTGGCGCTCTCCAGCGAGGAGATCCAGAAGAACCTGGGCACGGAGGACAGCACCGTAGGTGTCTGGGCTGGCAGCTCCCTGCCCCATGGCTCCCTGTGCCTGAACGGGGCTCCCTTGGGTTCTTCACCCTGCCCGAGAAGGGATGCACCCCTCCCGAAGGGGGGCTGAGGCGTCCCCCTGTCCCCACTGACCCGCAGCTCCCCCCCAGCAGGCGCTGACCCCCGTGGGGCCCTCCCCAGGCCAGCTGGTGGCTCCCCTGAGCGGGAACAGCGCGGGGCTGAGGCGGGCAGAGATCAAACCGGGCGTGCGGGAGATCCACCTGTGCAAGGACGAGCGCGGCAAGACGGGGCTGCAGCTCAAGAACGTCGACCAGGTGAGGGGCTGGGCATGGCACGGGGCTGGGCATGGCACGGGACTGTGTCATGGCATAAGCGTGACAGTAGAGCACAGCGTGACGTGGCAGTGTATCACAGCCATTGTGTGTGGCATTAAATGTCACAGCGTGCCACAGCACAGCAGGGTGCAGATGGCACGGCATGGCATACCATGGTGCACGGCACAGCCACTGGTCCCTGTGCCAGCCCTGTGCCACCACTCCACTGTGTCCCCAGGGCATCTTCGTGCAGCTGGTGAAGGCCAACTCGCCAGCAGCGCTGGTGGGGCTGCGCTTTGGGGACCAGGTGCTGCAGATCGACGGCAAGAACTGTGCGGGCTGGAGCAGTGACAAGGCACAGCGTGCCCTGAAGAAGGCCAACCCTGAGAAGATCGTCATGGTGGTGAGGGACAGGTGGGTGCCTGGTGACACCGGTGGGGGTGGCATTGTCATGGTGGTGAGGGACAGGTGAGTGCCTGGTGACACCGGTGGGGGTGGCATTGTCATGGTGGTGAGGGACAGGTGAGTGCCTGGTGACACCGGTGGGGGTGGCATTGTCATGGTGGTGAGGGACAGGTGAGTGTCTGGTGGCACCGGTGGTGGTGGCAGTGCCGGTGGCAGCACTGACGGTGCTCCCCCCGCAGGCCGTTCCAGCGCACCGTGACCGTGCACAAGGACAGCACCGGCCACGTCGGCATCGTGGTGAAGAAGGGCAAGATTGTGTCGCTAGCCAAGGACAGCTCGGCCGCCCGCAACGGGCTCCTCACCCACCACTGCATCTGCGAGGTGAACGGCCAGAACGTCATCGGCATGAAGGTGGGGCTGTGTCCTGGGGATGCCAGATGTGGCCAGAGGATCCAGGAGGGAGGGGGATACTGAGCAAAGCTGGGCACCCCATGGAACACCCCCCTCTCTCTCTCTCTCCTGCAGGATAAGCAGCTCATGGAGGTGCTGGCAGGGGCTGGGAACGTGGTGACACTGACCATCATCCCCACCGTGATCTACGAGCACATGGTCAAACGGTGAGAATGTGGGGCTGCAGGGACCCACACACCCCACAGGGACCCCCGGGCTCACCCCACTGACCTCCCTTCCCTCCGCTCAGGCTCTCATCAGGGCTGGTGAAGTCATCCATGGACCACTCCATCCCTGACCTGTGACACCATCGCTGCTGTTCCGGGAGCTGGTGCTGGAAGCCCTGCTGAGAGGACCCCACAGCACCTCCAAAGGAGCTATTCTGGCACAAAACCCCTTATCCTGTCAGAGTCTGGTGGCTGCTGGGTGGTTCCTCCTCTCTTCAGCAAGGATGGGGCAGCTGTCCTGTACCAGGGTCGCACTGTTCCCCGTGTCCCTGCTTGGGCCACCCCCTCAGGGCAGATGCCAAGGGCTGGCTCCAGCCGAAGCAGACACAGACCCAGCGACATTTATTACATCCACCACAGACAGCGAGTACAGGACAGGGGAAACAAGAAGAGGGGGGTTACAGCTTTTTCAGTTCTGTATTTAAAAAATATATTATATAGATTTGTCTTTCAAATATAGTCGTTACATTTATTTCTTGGCAAAGCTTTGGATAGCCTAACAGACGTGTACACAGATCCACAAATACATTGCACGAGAGGCGAATATCCCAGCTCCACTTACAACTGCCCTGGGCACTGCTGCTCCCCAGATCCCTCCCCCAGCACCTGGGGCTGTGCTGGTGGCAGAGCTGCTGTCCCCACTGCCCCCCAGCACGGGCAGAGCTGGCAGAAGGGGGATGCAGGGGAGCGTGGGGCACGCAGGATGTGGCACGTGCCCCTCTGGGGACCGCTGGACACCGGCGTGTGGAGCGTCACCGGCTGCCAGGGCACCCACGGGCGGCACCCACGGGTGGGGAGCGGGCCTGGGTCGGGGTTGGGGGGAAACACTGTTAGTTCAAGTCACGAAGAAACCACAGACATTCGTGGGGTGGGAGTGCGGCACGCCCGGGGGAGCCCCAAGTCCCGCGCCCCAGCAGCCCCGCTGAGCAATCTTTGCTGTCTTTGTGTTTCAACAACAACAAAAAAAAGGCATTTTTTTTTCCGGAGGCCGCCAGCAAAGCGGGGGTTTGGGCGGGCCGGGGCGGCAAAGGGCTTGGCTCTGCCTGCACGGCACTGCCCGCACCCCAGCGAAGGCATCCGAGCTCCAGCAGGCGGTGGGATCACCGGCATCACGGCGGACAGCACTGCAGGAGCCCCGGTCCCGCTGCCCGGCACCCAGAGTCCCAACAGCCGGGCTTCAGTCTGTACCCAAAAAAAAGTGAATATAGTGCAAAGCAAAGGGAGGGAGAGCCCACGGCTTCCTCGGGGGGCTCCGTGCGTGATCTGCAGCCCAGTTCCATCCCAGTGTGGGAGCTGATCCCTGTGTGTGGACAGGAACCCCCATCCCCTGCCCACAGAAAGACACCGCACCTGCAGCCAGGAGCCGCTGCATCCCCAGCGCCCCACGCTGCCAGCGGCTCCTCGCCATCCCCCGCCCGTGGCACGGCCGGCCAGGGGACTACCCGGCGACAAACAAAAAGCAAGTGCGATGGAGGGAGAGCCCCCCTGGCGGGTGCAGCCCCAGAGCCCCCCGCAGCCAGAGGCACAGGCAGGGGTGTCCATCGGCGGGGGTGACGCTGCGCGCCCCCCTTCCAACAACGGTTCTTTCCCTCCTCCAGGAGCTGCGGGGGAGGCAGCAGCACACCTCGATGCACCCACAGATCCCTCGGCCCCTTCCCACCCGCCCGTGCCACGCCGGGGCTTTACAATCAGCAGTCGGGTCCGTGGGGGCGGGCGGAGGGCGCCGGAGGGGTCAGGGCTGGGCAGCGCCGCCGGGGCCGGGGCTGGCGACGGGGCGACAGCCCATCCTGCGGATGGAGTGCAGGGCGACGGTGCAGCAGCCCCGCAGCAGCGAGCTGATGTTGTAGATGGGCTGGCCCTGCCGCCGCTGCGAGCGGCACAGCCAGGCCACCGTGGGCACGGCCGGCACCACCACCGCCAGCAGATCCACGATGAAGTGGCGGCTCCAGTAGCTCTTGGAAGGGTTGGTCTCGCAGCCGGTCACCTCCATCAGCTCCTCCTCCGCCACGCAGGCGATGGCCACCGAGGGGCTGGCGCTGGGGGGCTGCCGCACCGCCGGGTTGCAGGGGACGCCCCCCTCGGCGCTGGCAGCCGCCGCCGCGGCGTCGGGCTCGGCCACCGTCAGGTCCGTGGTCCCGCTGGGGTTGGCGAGCTCGGGCACGGGCATCGTGTCTTCCATTTCAGAGACCCAGGCGGACGTGGGGCTGCCCAAGCTGCAAGCCTGGGACTTCATCACCTTCTCTAGGATGGTGTCCAGGTCGGGCTGGCAGGGCACGAAGTCCGTCTGGATGGCCCGCTCCTGCATGCAGCTGGCCTGCACGCCCGCCTCCGCGCTGCTCCGCAGTCCCAGCACCTTCTCGTAGGTGTTGCTGGGGGGCAAGCGGGTGCCGGGCTCGCCCCCCACCTCCAGCGGGTCCGTGTGGCCCGGAGCCTCCTCCATGCCCACGAAGCCGCTGTCGGCACCCTCGTCCAGCGAGATGGTCTGCGAGCCGCCCACGTTGCGGTCCCCGGCTCCCTGGTCGCTCAGCTTGGTGTAGGTGGAGCTGCGGGTGAGGGATCGCGCCGGGGACCCCCCGGCCGACTCGCCGGCGCCCTCGTCCTTCAGCGCCCCGTTCTGTGCCACCTCCATGCTGTGCAGCAGCGTCTCCAGCTTCTTGTTCTGGATGTTAATGTCCACAAAATACTTCTGGAGGCCTTTGTCCTTCTCCAGTAGGTTGTTCTTCACGGTGTCGATGACCTGCTTCAGCTGCTTGATCTCCTTGCGAGCCTCTTTGAGCGCCAGCTGGGCCTCCACGCGGTGGCACTCCTCCTCGATCCAGTCCTCCTGCATCCGCGACAGCTGCGTCTTCAGGTCCTCGATCTCAGCATCCCTGCGGAGACGGGAGGGCAGCACCGCGGCGCTGAGGGGGCTGCGGGGACAGCCCTGTCCTCTGTGCCCAGCGCTGGGCTGCACCCAGATCACCCAGTGACACTCCCAGCTGGGAACAAGGGATGGATCCAACGCTTTAGGGACCCTCAGCAGTGATGCTCAGGGAGCCTCAGGAGCAATGATCAGGGACCCCCAGGAGTGATGCTCAGGGACCCTCAGGAGTGACACTCAAGCACCCCAAGGATGGATGCTCAGGACATCAGGAGCGATGTTTGGGGACTTTCAGGATTTACGCTCGGGAACCCTCAGGACTGATGCTCAGGGCCCCCTGGCAGCACTGTTTGGAGCAGTGGGAGCTCAGGGACCCCTGCAAGTGATGCTCAGCCCTCTCCCCAGAGGCTGCAGTGCCCAGGTCCCCTGAGGGCTGCGTGGGGGTGGGCAGGTGCCCCGGGCAGGCGCGTGGCAGCTGGCACGGCAGCGGGGCTGTGCCTAAGCCTGAGAGGAGCAGATGGGGATTAGCCACCCTCTGACGCTGAAATTCAGCAGAAGCATGGCAGGGACTTAAACAGGGTGAGGGGAGAACACAGCCACTGCAGGTGGGATGTGGGGCTCCCCAGTCCCCAGATCTGCAGCTCCCAGGTGGGACAGGCAGCAGTGCCAGATCCCACATGCCAGCAGTGCCATGGTACAGCTGTGCCCTCAGTCCCTGGGCACGAGCACGAGGACAAGGTGCCATGCTGGGAACTGAGAACCCAGAAGGAGCAGTCTCAGACAGGAGCTGCCATGGTGGGTGGCAATGGCTGGTGCTGGCTCCCTTCCCACGAGCTCACCTGTCCTGCAGCCGCTCCTGGGTGTCCTTCAGGCGAGCCTTGAGGTGCCGGATGCAGACCTCCTTCTGCTGCAGGGGCGTCAGGTACTGCTCCGGCGTCGGGGGCTTTATCCCATGGTTGTCACTGCACAGGTTGTACTTGGACGAGCGCCTGCAGGGACACAGATGTCACCAACTGCCAGTGTCAGGGTCAGCACAGGCTTGACCCGGGGGTTCTAAGGCCGGCTCTCGGGGTGCAGCCCCGTAATACACCCCAACGGAGCTCTGAGAGCAGGAGGAACAGGGTGGGTGCATGAGGGTGCTGTGCCCAGTGAGAGGGGCAGGGTGGGTGTGCTGTGTGCTGTGTGCTGTGACTCTGGCAGGACAGACAGGGTGGGTGTGCTGTGTGCTGTGCCCTGGCAGGACAGACAGGGTGGGTGTGCTGTGTGCTGTGCCCTGGTCAGGTGGGGCAACGTGGGTGTCTTCAGTGCTGTGCCCTGACAGGAGGGTGGGTGCAGCTCCTGGACACAAAGGTGCTGCTGTCAGATGCTGAGTGCTCTGTGGTGCTGGGGACTTTGCTAGGCCATGAGCAGAACCAGGACCACCAAGGTCTCTGTGTGCCCAGAGAAACCTTTGTGGAAACAACTGATGTGGATGGAGACCCCAGGGTGGGATGGGCCCCACCAGAGATGGAGGTCTGGAGATTGTGGCTGTCCTGCCCATGGGGAGCAAACCAGGGAATCCAGCACCTGCTCTGGGCTGGGTCAGCAGCATGTCTGGACCTTCCTTATGCCACCACTGGCACTGGGGCAGATGAAGTGACATCTCTGGCCCAAAGCCTGGGACAGTGCAGAGAACAGGGGCTGGCCAGGGCTCCATGGCCAAGCTGGGAGGCACGTGGAGAGGTAGGAGCTGCACGAGTGGCTCTGGCATGACACTGGGGGACCAAACTCCCTATGAATGGAAAGGCAGCGTCCCAAAGCACCCCTGCATGGTGTCCATCAGCCCAGCAGCCTTTAGCCATGTCCAGAAGCATTGTGTGAGAAGCACCCATGCCTTGGAATGCCCAATGACAGCGGGAGGGCCACTGCCCTGGCTGCAGCACACATGGCACCTGCTCACCATGTCACCCTCAGGCCCCTCAGATCCTCCCAGAACGATTCCACCTCTGGGGGCTGGCAAGGGACAGGCAGGTGATGAGCAGGGCACCACGGGCTGCTGTGCCTGCAGGGCTGGGGCTGGTGCCCAGTGCTGGCTGTTTGTGCCCCGAACACACGCAGAGCTCCAGGGGGCCAGCAGCTCTTGCCAAACCTTTGCCGGACAGCACAGGGGGATGGAAGCGAAGCTCTTGCCCTCGTGCCTTTGGCCTGGAAGGATCCGGGCGCTCCCTGGAATGCGGGAGCGGCGGGAGGGAGCGTGCAGCGTGCAAGCCACAGGCACAGCAGGACGGAGGGAGAGGACGGGGGAGCCCTGGGTGGCAGGCGGGGGGACAGGGAGGGAGACGACACGACAACGGCGGCGGAGAGGTTTGCAGGAGGAGGGTGGTGAGGGTCTGTGGAGACACACCAGCAGCAGCAGCTCCGGCAGCTCCGGCTCCCCCGGCCACCAAGCGCTCAGCCTCCTGCAGCGGCCCCTGCGCTCCTGCCCCCGCTGGCACCGGCACCGGGACTGCTGCCCCTGCCCGGGGGCACCCAGCAGCCGCCCTGGGGCCACGGGTGATGGGTTACCTTGGGGTGGGGCTGCTGTCGCTGCCCTTGCAGGAGCCAGAATTGCTGCTGCTGCTCAGCGAGGAGGTGCCGTAGGTGTCCCTCCCGGGGGGCGAGGGGCGCCTGGAGGCAGGGAGAAGAGGCTGTGTCTCAGGCCGAGTGGCTGAGGGCGCTGAAGACTTAAAGAAGGAGGCAAAGCCACTCCGTCCATAAACCCCGCGACTGCCAACCACCACACCGAGAACACACAAGACAAAAGGACAAAACAAACAGCAGGGATCAAAATCGCACGGACATGGCGACGGGCACAAAGGCAGGGCTGGGGGGGATGTCCTCCACCCGCTCCCCCTTCCCTGGCCTGGCAGCCCATGGATGCTGGCACAGCATCCTCGCACCCTGAGGACCTTGGGAGCCCCTGGGATCCCCTTGGGTGCCCCATAGAGTCCCCTGGGAGCAGTCCCAGCATAGCTCCAGCCACATCTGCCAGAGCATCACCTCGACGTGGGCAGCTCTGCCTGTTCTCCCTGCCCACGCTGAGCCTGCGCCTCCATTTGGGCAGTCCAGGTCATGGAGACATCGCCAGGGGAACAAATGCCTTTTCCCTTTTTCTCTCTTTACCAGCTCAAGGAGACATTTTCCAAAGGCTAACATACCTCCCAGCTTCATTGCCCCAACCCAGTGCTCTCCACCACTGCCTGCCTTCGCCTGGACGGACGGAGGGGTCGGTCCTGGCCGTGGCACAGACGGACAGAGGGACAGGGCGTGCAGCACTCGGGGAGCTGCATGCACGGACAGGGAAGTGCTGTGCAGCGGGCAGTGCCATGCAAACCCCCGAAAGCTGGGCTGGGGGCTGGTGCTGCGGACTGGCAGCCGGTGGAGGAGGTGTGGGGATCGTGGGGAGCGTCTCATCCCGGCTGCAGGCGCTGGAGTCCAGTCCCGAGGCCAGAGGCTGAAGCATATTCACCTTCGTGATCCCGTGGACGCGCGTCTGCTCCCCGGCACGGACATGGCCACAGTGCCACGGCTCCTGGCCACAGGGAACTGCAGGCAAAGGCAACAGAGAGAGCAGGTGAAGGCAGGAAAATGGCCCTGATGAGATGTGGGGTGAGCCCTGGCACCAGGGCATCAGTACAGTCCCCAGGGCCACCAGTACAGGGACACATGAGGACAACATGCCCTGAACATCTGGGCTGGGCTTCCACTTGGCTCCCATTGCCCAGAAATGCCAGAATGCTGCATGCCTGTGGGCACAGGGCAAGGTGTTCTTAATTGAAAAAGCAGATCAGAAGCAGAGCAAATGCCTGCCCATGGTCTGGAGCCCCCTTCTCACCACAGGACAAGCTTCCCCCTGCTCCCAGACGCCCATCCCTGTCAGGAAGCAGGGCAATGCCACAGGGACACAGAGTGCCTGCAGTGGGCGCATTACTGGGGGCAGAGATGGTGCAAGGGCTCTGACCCAGCCATGGAGCTCTCCCTGCAGTGGGCTGGGTGCCTGCTTTTCCTTAATTAAGTGCAAATCCCCCATTCAGCAGTGAAATCAGGTGAGGAAGAACAGATCCCTGCAGGATGAAGCAGCTGCTAATCCCTAGGGAAACACAGAGCCTCCTTTCCTGTAAATAAATAGGCCAGATCCAGAGGCTTGCAGCACCTCGGGCACACGCAGGATGTGAGGGAATGAGGGAAGCATCCGCTCAGCACCCACATCCTGCCGAGCACCCCATGGCACTGCTGGGATCCCCACTGTGCTCCCAGACTGCCAGAGACCGACGGGGATGGGGGCAGCACGGGCCCCCCCCCATCCCCAGACCTGTTCCCAATGCCAGCATTTATCTCAGCTTTTGGCAGAGCAGTGCAGAGATGGGACCTGCCAACAGACAGTCGACGGGTGACAGGAAACACTCCGTGCTGCTGGCCCTGCTCCAGGGGAGTGCCAGGAGTGGGACAGCAGGGGAGGCAGCACAGGAAGGGGGGCACATCCAGCTCACCCCAGGGCAGCCCTCTACATTTGCAACCCCAGGTGTTTTTTTTTTTTTTTTCCAGGATACCTCAAAACCCACCCTGGCCAGCCCAGGTCCCTCCTCTGCCCAGGATTTGCTGCTCCCTGACCCCCAAACCAGGGCACCAAAAATCCCAGAGCACTGATGCTGTGAAGTCCCAAGCCCCGGCAGGCACAGTGCCCCATGACAGAGGGGTGCCAGCACCCCTGGGACACTGCAAGAAGGATTTGGGGACCCTGCTGCTCCCTCCTGGGATGGATTTGCCTGGAGATGACCTGGGCTGGGGAAGGCAGTGTTCTGTCCTGCTGGATCACTGCTCCCAAGTGGGCAGCAAGCTCTGCTGCTGCAGCAGCGTGAATCAGCATCCACAGAGAGCTGAGCACGGCCTCAGGCTGGCAGGAGCATCCTCCAGGATTCTCTGTCACCCTCCAGGATTCTCTGTCACCTCCAGCAGGGATTTAGGGAGATTTGGGAGGGTTGATTCCTCACCCTCTCCCTGCAGCCCAGTGGTATCTGGTATAATGCCAGGGGTGCCCATCATCAGCTCAGCTGGACCTGGATCTTCCCCTCCCATGCCAAGGTCACCCTCATGGCACACCGCTCTGTGCAGGGGTCCCTCTGTGCCCCAGCAAGTGCCAGCACTGCAGATGGCCACATGTGTGTCCAGCAATGGGGCTGTGAGAGCACCCCAGAGCACACCCCAGCCCTGCTGCCACCACCACAGCCTGGGATGGCTCTGTGGGGACACCTGGGTTTGCCCTCACGTCTGGGGATCTCATTTCCTCCTCTTCCCACTGCTGCAGACTTGCCTGGTGCCCACACCAAGGCTTGATGCCTCCCACAGCACCCAGGGTGTCTGGAATTTAATCTGTGATGATAAATTGTCATCATTCCCAAAGGATCAATGGGCCACTTCAGTGTCCCCAGGAGCCTCACTGTGCCCAGAGGCTGCCCAGGACAGGCAGGGTGAGCAGATTCAGCACCAAAGCTGAGCCCACACCTTCCCATATGGTATGTGGCTACTAAAGACAGAGGAAATCACAGATCTGCACTCAGAATTACCTCCGGGATGAGTAATTGCAGCACCAATGGAATCCCACCAGGAAAGTGAGGGGGAATCCAGGATTAACCCTGGTCTATGGGTGGCATCCCTGCCCATAGGAGGGGGGTAAAAACACAGAATGGTTTGGGTTGGAAGGGACCTTGAAAACAATCTCATTCCAACCCTCTGCCATGGGCAGGGACACCTTCACTGCCCCAGGCTGCTCCAAGCCTTGTCCAACCTGGCCTTGGACATTTCCAAGGATGGGGCAGCCACAGCTTTTCTGGGCAAACTGTGCCAGGGCCTCAGCACCCTCACAGGGAAGAATTTCTTCCTAATATCCCATCTAACCCTGCCCTCTAGCAGTGGGAAGCCATTCCCTGTGTTCTGTCACTCCATGTCCTTGTCCAAAGTCTCCTTCCAGCTCTATTGGAACCCCTTTAGGCACTGGAAGAGGCTCTAAAGGTCTCATCAGAGCTCCACCAGCTCTCTCAGCCTGTCTCCACAGCAGGGGTGTCAGGGCAATCCATGGACCAAGACCAAGGTGACCTGGGGGGCACTGGCTTGTTTCCATTCTGGGGGAGCTGTGGGGCCCTGCTCAGCACAGCACCCCTGGCAATGCCAGCACGGGCCAGTCTGACACCACAGCTTACACCAAACCCAGAGATTGTCCTGCAAACCACCTGCCTGTGCTCCAGCACCCTGCAAATCCCCCAAAATGCAGCCTGAGGGCTGAGCAGGGTGGGCACTGCCCATTGCAAAGACCAGCGTGCTGCTGACAGCAAAACTCCCTGTGGGGCTCCAGCACGCGTGGAGCAGAAGGGCAGAGCTTTTACAAACAACAGCACAAACCAGGGTTTGTTCCATGCAGTGGAATCAGCCTGGAGAATTCCTGATGAATAAAAGCAATGGGCCTTGGTAAGGAAACAGCTGGAGCTACAGCATGAGAGTGGATCCCCCACACCGGGCTGGGATGCAGAATCAGGACCAGTCCCCCACACTGCCACTGTCCTGGGGGGTGACACTCATCTTCTGGTGGGTCCCCAGCTCCTGCTGAACTGCTGATCACGCTGTGACAGTGATGGATGGCAGAGCAGGGACAGAGTGAGGCTCACCCTGGTGTCCCACAGGAAGATTTCCCTGGCTCAGCTGGATCACTGCCCCACAGAAGAAGACGCTTCTTCGCCTCAAATCCTGCCACTTCCCCACTCCCTGCTGGATCCCCTGGCTGTGCCAGTGATGGACAAATCAGACTGGGCAGGTATGGCCCTTCCTAGATGCTTCTCACATGGGAAACAGGGACACAGGACCTCTGGAGAGATCCTCATCATGGCCCAGTGAAGCCTCTGATGGTTCCTCAGCTTGTTCCTCTGAGGATTTCATGGCTGCAGGCTCAAGAGTTGTTCCCATCAGCTTCCAAAGCTCAGCTTCTGCAAGATTCAGAGGGATCCAGCTCATCCCATGCCCACAGGGCACAGAGAGGTGTGACAGCCTGCAGCTCACTGCCAGTGTCAGCCCTCAGCACAACACTGCTGTGCCAGCAGCTGCCACATTTCCCTGCATTTCTCGCTCACTGCTTCCTTTGTCGAGGCTCCCATCATGCTGCCTGCTGCTGGATTCCTGTGTTTCCCTTGGCATATCCTGTGTGAGGAATCTTTTGCAATGGTGGCACTGAGCCCAAATGTCTGAGAGCAGCTTCACCCACTGCAGAGCTCTGGGAGAGAATCGTGGTGTCCCCATGGGTCCCCTGGGACATCTTCAGCCTCCCAGGGTGAGCAAGATTGAAAGCAGAGAGAACACGGAGAGGGAAACTACAGCTTTGTTTTTCCAGGGGACAAAAAGGGCTCCCAAGGACCCACCCTGCCTTCCTGATACTGGCTCTGCTTTTCTATGCTCAAAAAATAAGCAAAGTGCTGGATGTGGCCAACAAGCAGCAGCTGATGGGGGCAGAGCCCTTGTTCCTGGACAGTGGCAATGCCAGGGCTGCTTGCACTGGAAAAGGGACTGGGATACAGCTGGGTTGCAATGGGAAAGAGCAGGATCCAGCGGCCAGGGCTGGCAGAAGTCCTGGTGCAGGAGGGGACAGCACTGGGACCACCACGTGGGCAGCTGGGGGCAAACATCCATGACTGTGTCCACTCCTCCTCCTGCATGGGGGATTTCTGGGATACAGGGATTGCTTTGCTTCTGCTCCAAGAGGATTACAAGGATGTGGCAATATCTCCAGAGGCTCTGCTCCAGTGTGGATGGGTTCATCCCAAAGTTTCACCTGTGTCCCAGGCAGAGGGAGATCATGGAATCACAGACTCATTTAGGTAGGAAAATACCTTTAATACCTTCAAATCCAACTGCTAACCCAGCCCTGCCCAAGCCACTGCTAAATCCAGCTCAGGGCAGAGACAAACCCCATGGGGTGTTTATGCAACACCACCAGAAAAATCAATGTTGCTAAGAGTGGCAGTATCCCATTCCAAAAGGCAGGAGCATCTCCTTTTATTCTCCTGTTTGTTATAAAATGCTGAGTTGACATCCAGAGATTACAGGAAAACAGACACCATTTGGAAAGCTCGGGTTATGCAGCTCATCACTTTTCCAGCTGACCTGGCTGCAACTCCAAACAGGGAGGTGGCAATTCCCAGCCCTCATGAGCTAAAATAAGGTGCTTGAGCAGAGGGCAAAGGCTGGGCTCTCACTGGGGACTGGAGTCAAAGGGAAATGGGAAAAGAGCTCCATGGCAAGCGCTGGAGCAGCATGAGAGCAGGAGTGGGACACGCAGGATGCAGACCCCGCGGTCCCACCCATGCCAGGAAGGTCAGCAGGCTGGGATGGAGGTGACATCCCACCGCACAGCCCACCCTGCAGAGGTGCTCTGGCAGGAGCCGAGCCGAGCTGCGCGAAGCACAAGGAACAGCCCACTCCTTTGAGATACAAAGGCAAAAACCTGGAAGACAAACCCAGCTTCCAGCGCACCAGCTCCGCCTCCCCTCCGAGCCTCGGCGGAAGCAGGTCTCCCCTATCCTCCATCCCTCCACCTTGAGCGAGGGCTGGGAATGACGGCGGTGCCGGGGGATTAGCCCTGCTCTCCACACCGCTGGAATGGCCTACTTTACCCACACACCGCATCCCCTGCCTGCCGCAGCACCTCCGAGATGGGAGCACGGGCACTGCCCCTCTGACCCCCACCCTGGCACCCCCCGACACCAGGATCTGCATCTTGGGGCACACGGTCATAGCACAGCGTGCCTGTTGCCCAGCCAGCCTGGGAACACGGATTTTATAAACAGAACAGGCACCCAGCAGTGGGTTCGGTGCGACAGCCACAGCGCTGACCTTGTGGGGAGAAGAGAACAGAACACCCGGCTCACCAACCCGCCGGGGTGTTCCTGTGTCCCTTGGAGACGGAGCATGGAGCCATTAAATAATAAAATGTCAACTGCAGAGCAGCCCCAGCTCCTGCAATACCCCATGGTGCCGGAGACACTTTGGAATGCTGCACAAGCAGCAGACATGGGGCTGGTGCTTGAAGGGAGAGGCTGGTGCAGGAGATGTGGGTTTGGGGTGTGCAGGGAGGGTTTGGGGCGTGCAGGGATGGTCTGGTGCATGTGATGTGGGTCTGGTCCATGTGACACGGGGTTGGTGGATGCAGGGAGGGTCTGGTGCATGAGATGTGGGTCTGGGGTGTGCAGGGAGGGTCTGGTGCTTGCAGGGAGGGTCAGATGCATGTGACGAGGGTCTGGTACAATGAGATGTGGGTCTGGTGTGAGATGTGGGTCTGGGGTGTGCAGGGAGGGACTGGCGCAGGTAATGTGGGACTGGGGCATGCAGGGAGGGTCTGGTGTCCGTAATGTGGGTCTGGAGTGTGCAGGGAGGGTCTGGTATCTGTAATGTGGGTCTAGGGTGTGCAGGGAGGGTCTGGTATCTGTAATGTGGGACTGGGGCGTGCAGGGAGCGTCTGGTGCAGGAAATGTGGGTCCGATGCATGAGATGTGGGTCTGGAGGGCGCAGTGCAGGTTTGGTGAGTGCAATGCATGGCTGGTGCTGCTGTGTGGGTCTAGTGCATGTCACACGGCTCCAGGGCTGTGCAGCAGGACCGGTGGGTGTGGTGGGGGTCCAGGTGGGTTTGCAGTGCGGGTCAGGGTACCATAAGATTGGGTCTGGTGAGTCAGACATGGGTGCAGTGCGTGCCAGGGGTCCAGCTCACGCCGTGGGCTCTGGTGCAGCCGCACGGCTGTGCCGTGTGCCGCGGGGGTCTGGCACACGCAATGCGGGTGTGCTGCGGGCCCGATGCGTGACCCGCCCCGAGCCCCCTGTGCCCCGGGAACCCCCCGCTCCGGCCCCCCGATGCGGAGCGGCGCTGGCAGCCCCGGCTGCGCCCCCCGCCTCCCCCCAGCCCGGACTGCAGCCAGAAAGGGATGAGTCACGGCGGCCCCGCACCGCGCCCCCCGCACCGCGCCCCGCACCGCTCACCTGCGCGGGGCCCCGCCGATGTCGGGGGCGGCAGCGCCGGGGTGGGGGGCTCAGCGACCTGCCGGGGAAGGGAGAAAGCGGACGGTGAGCGGCGGCGGCGGCGCGGGGCCCGGCGGGGTGCCCGGTGCGGTGCCCGGTGCGGTGCCCGGTGCGGTGCCCCCCGCCCCACCCCGCACCCCGCACCCCGCGCCCTCCCCCGCCTCCATCACCTGCGCCGGCCTCCATGGGTGCGGCGGGGCGGCCGGGAGCGCTGGAGGGATGAGGGAGGGATGGCGAAGGGAGGGAGGGAAGGATGGATGGAAAAGGGAGGGAGGGAGGGATGAGCCGTGCAGCTGCGTAATTTGCTCCCTCCTCTGCGATCTTAAAGCGACGGCGCCGCGGGTGCCTCCCCCCGCCCCCCCCGCCGGGTTTCCCCCCGTTTCTATGGCAACTCCCCTCTGTCGGAGCGGCGCAGCCGCCTCAAAAAAAGAAACCAGCCGGGTTGTGGGGTCCCTCCCCGTCTGCGAAGCCCCGCGGGCCGGGTGTGCTCTGTGCCCGGTGGCCTTGGGCTCCTCGCCCCGCGTAACCCCGGAGGAGGAGGAGGAGGAGGAGAAGGAAGGGAAGGGGGGGAGCCGGGGCGGCCCCGCGCTGCAGCCCCCCGGCCTTTGGCATCCCCGCAGTATTGCAGTTTTCATTTTAAGCAGTACAGCTCCGAGGAGATCCCTGCCTCTAATTAGTGACGCACTTTCATAAAGTAAAGTCATTAAAAAACCGGAATTTTGTGCCCCATTTCAATCCCTTCGGCTCAGCCCTAATCGCCGGGGCTGGGGTGGACAAGCAGCAGCAGCCACCCCGAGCTGCTGTCCCGGGCTGTGACTGGCGTCCAGGGAGCTTGGGAATTGAGGCTGACGGCTGGCACGGCACGGCACGGCACGGCACGTCCCGTTCTCCAGCACAGCCCGGTTACTCATGGCACTTCCCACACGCTTCCTGCTGTAGCTGTCAAGATCAACCTTCCCAAATGATTTGCGGAGGAAACGCCTCGGGAGCCCCCGCGCCGCGTCCCGCAGCCTGCGCTGGGCAGCGGCTCCTGGGCAGCGCCGTGCCCGCGGCCGGAGCGCCCAAGGTCGGCCGCGGACACCCCCGTGGGGACCGGGAGCGTCAGAGACGCACATGTGCCTGTGCTGCAAACATCCAGCCTCTGTGGATCCACATACGGATTTATGGAGGGAAATGTTGATGTGGGAAATATTCACAGCCGGAGTAGAACCTGAGCCCAGTTTGGGTCTGGACCCCAGGCCCATTGTGCTTCCCAGACGTTGCCAGCTCCCTTTGTCACGCCCCCATGGTTATTCCAGAGTTTTGACAAACCTGTTTGGTAAATACATGTCAGTCTTTCTTGCAGCACTATTTCCTGCATGATCTGTACCTCATTTATCCCGACACACAGACTGTTTTCAGTGTATATATATATCTCCTGCCTCCCATTTATCCCTGCCCGCCTCCAGCTGCCTTTTGTTTCCCTCTTTCCCGGTGAATCCAACGCACAGCCTCTCTCCTTGAAAGGAAAATTAATGAGTTATCACAGCTGCTGCCACTGGAGCAGCTCTGACCATGTGGCACAGGCAGCAGCTCTGCTGTGAGATGCAGAGTCATTCCTGATGGCTTTTGGGAAAGAAAAATGGTTTCTCCTTCCCTCTGCAGTCTGCAGTGCTTGGTCTCCCAGGATACTCTGACCTGAAGAGTGGGAGCACCACTCCAGGGAGACTGGGCCTGCTGCAGGGAAAGAGGGAGAGGTTTTCACCAAACCCAAACCCTTTTCCCAGGTCAGAAGCTGGCTCTGGAAGTGCCAGGCCTGCCACAAGGAAAAGATGCCCTTGGTTCCAGCCTTGGCCTGAGCCATGCTCCTATTCCCACCCAAAAATAGTGTTTCTTTTGCAGAAAACTGAGAGGTTTTTATTATACAGGGATGCTTTTCCCTTCCTTACACCCAGAAAAGGAACCCCTCAGAGAACAGCAGCACAGGCCCAATACTTATGTAATCAAATATTCCTGTTCAGAAAGGACACTCAGCTGGAACACCCCCACAGCCAGTGGCCACGCCATGCCCCACACTGGGGGTTCACCTGTTCTAAAGCCTTTTCAGTCCCTTAAACAGACCCTCAAAACCAAAGCACTCCAAATCCTGTGGGACAGGAACCACACACATTAAATATTAAATATTAATGTGGGCACAGACAAACAGGGTGTCACTGAGGTGAGTGAACAGCTGGAAGTCAGGTGACAGCACCACCCATCCTCTCCCATTTAAAGTAAAATCACCAAGTCCCTGACCCTGAGACGAACATATAGGATTTGATCCTTCAGAAGAAACACCAACAAGCAAAGGAAACATCTTCTGATTTTTATTGATTCCACATGAAGGAACAATGATGTCCCCAAAGCAGCTGAGTAGGGCACAGCCATTCCTCCTCCAGGTGGGGGGCAGCTGGAAACCAAGAGCTTCAGAAAATGACAGTAAAAGGGATAAAATTTATCCTAAATTAGATAAAAATGCAAAGAACTAATAATATTTCAGTTAACGCCCATTTTTAAATAGGTCTACACATGAATAAAGGTGTTAATAAGTTAAAAAGCTCTGTGAAATCAGACAATGCAGGGTTTCTAGGAAATAGAATTTCTGGCTGCAGCTTCTGGACTCTTCTAGGGCCAGTGTAACCTCTGTCTGCCTGAACACACAAAAGCAACACTGGAGACAGTACCCTGCTAGATCTTAAAATATGAAATATTGAACATTCTTTGACAGTAACAATTTTAAATAGTCTAAAATTTTTTGCTACACAGAGTAAACAGATAACTCTTACTGATGGTATTAGAGAATTAACAGATACAAGCCTTGTAAAAATAATTTAAGCTCCAAAGGTAGTCTCTGAGAAAGGTTTTATGAAATTCCTTTGAGGATTTTTATAAAATTCCTTTGAGGACTTTTATAAAATTCTCCACAATGTAAGTCTCTTACGTAGAATATATATTTTAGTGGTGTTTTATTAACATATTGTATAACTATCATGTAACTCATCATGTAACTATAAATATTAATAGTAAGCTCTGTAGTGATCACCTGGGGCAGGACCCCTGCACCAGCCATGGCTGGGTGGTGTAGAGGGCACGGAGCTCTGCTCATCTCCCACAGCTTGACAAGACATTCCATCCTTTTCCCAGGAAAACAATTTGCTGGAAAATGCAACCCAAGCTGTATTTTGATCAGTTTATCTGATCTTGTCAAACATGGGCCCAGCAGTGGCTGTGAGGTCAGCAAAGGGCTTGGGCTGCTGCAGCTGGAGCACCTGCTGCTTCTTCAGCACCAGAAAGATGTAAAATGTGGCTGCAGCTTCTTTCCGGCTGTTTCTCCGGCAGAGCTCCCGGAAACTGAAGGAAGACACGCCTGATCTCTTCAGTTGCTGTGTGAGGGAAGTGAGAAATCAATCAGGGCAGCTTCTGCACCAGTGAAACTGGAGCCCATGGAGTCCAAACAGAGAGCAAAGCATAGAGGGAATATCCCTGCCTGAATGGCTCAAGTGGGATCCCAGCTCCATAGAATCATGGAAGTACACACTGGTTTGGGTTGGAAGGGACCTTAAAGACCATTTCACTCCCCCACCCTGGATACCTTCAACCAGACAAGGTTGTTCCAAGCCCCATCCAACGTGGCCATGAACACTTCCAGAGATGGGGAGTCCACAACCTCCCTGGCTATTTTCCATCTGTGTTTATAGAAGTGACCCTTCACATATTAATGCCGTAAGTGTTGGTACTTATATGTGTTACTAAAACCTACAATTCCACAGAATTCCATTACATCAGTGAGTGCTTCCATCATGCTTTGTGATTGATAACAATAAAAATGCTTGAGCAGTTCTTTGGGATCAGTTATCTCTTGTTTTTTAAAGGCTGTACCTAGGGGTAAATATTTATTTACTGTTTGCACAGACTTTTGAAATACATTCAGAAAAAAAGAGCATTCAGAAAATTCTAGTAATTCCAGCATCTATGGAAAGGAACATCACACACTGAGCACCCAGAATCCTGATTTTCCACAGAAATACCAAAAAAAGCACATGCTGCAAGTGAGAAAGGGAAACAGAATACACAGTAGAAGGAAGAGCTTTTCTAACATGGTTCAGCTGAAATCAACACCAGCTTTTGGTATCTAATAGCAAAATCCAGCACTGGTACCTGTAAAGTTTTCTGTAAGCGAAGAGTTCTTTTGCCCCATCTTATTTCTTCATTACTGTCTTTCCCTGTTGTTGTTTGCTCCTTGAAAGGAAGTAAACAGAAAGTTAGTCAGGGTTTGTAAAAAAATCACACACCACAAGAAAAAGGACAGGAGTTCCATGCTGGCTGAAAATCCAGATGGAGCTGGATGTCTGGATGGCCAAACTCAGGGAATCTGGAGCCTCTGGCACCTCTGTGCTCACACAAGGCTGTGTGAAACAAAGGAAAGAATGGGACGTGTGTGCTTTGTGCTCAGAGACAGCTCAGGTGCAACATGGACATGGTCCCAGTGAGGCAGCTCCACAGCCAGGTACTGCTCTGTGGCACTGGGATTCTGACAGGATTTGCACTGGCCAGGAGCTTAAATAGATATTCAAATATTTGACTTGGGATTTTGGGTTTAACCTCTGAAGCCTGCAGCTGACTGCCCTGGTTTCAGAGTACCTGAACATCCTCAGAACCAGCAGGGTTGAATTGAAATTATTTCCTTCTCACAGGAAGAAAACTCCCTGGAAGTTCACAATGCTATTTTTTTTTTTTTTTTAAAGAAACAGGGTTCTCTCCTGAAACAAGCCAAGGCCATCAGCTTAGGACACACACCTCTGGCACCTCCACCTGCTGTGCTTCAACCTCCTGGACCAGGGAATTTTTGGAGCTCTCAGAGAAAGCTGCTCCATCCTCCTGTCAACATGAAGAAGACAATCACCATGCCTGGCTATTTATGCACACAGTGCAATTCTCTTTACACACTTCTCAAAGAATTTATTGTAATGAAGTTTTTCAAAATAAGTTAATAGCTGCTATTTCTACCATGTCTTTCCTGATACAGGGAAGGACTTTGCTGTAGGATTTATCCACAGATTAATCTAAACCTATGGGCAGAGGTCAGGCATGGAGCACTCATTTTCTGCTGCCATTAGCTCCAATTTCATCACTTTTCAACACTAATGAGCCTCATATTCTCTAAAGAATGCCCTTTAGCAGAAGTGAAGATGAAGGAGATATTGCTTAAGTATTTCCTCAATATGACACACAAAATGTAAGTTTTATCCTTTATAAAGATTATATTTGTCTCTTCAGTACAATATTTCATATTTAGTATTAAGCTCTCATGTATACTTAGTGATTAAACTGTAATCTATGCTGATTAATAAACATTTTAATTAACCATTCATTCGTTGTGGGAGTTCACCAAATTATAAATAAACTTTCATCACACAAGCTACTTAATGCTCTCTTGACTGTTTTTAGCATCCTTTCCAAACATTATTAATTTCTTAACATGTTTTAAATGGAACCTTAGCAAAAAGTAGAACCAACAGGCACACTTAGGTCTCTAAAACTGAGGAAAACTGCTCACTATTATTTCACCACAGTTCTCATTGGTTTCACTTCTGTCATTCTGTGATGTCAACATAAAGGAATCATTTCTCATTTTTCTCCCAGTCTCGGAATGAGCTGGCTCCTGCAGGTAACTTGGCTCTTCTACCGGCACCATCTCTGTATTAATAGAAAACCAAGGTTGAAGAGGAAATTACTGTGAATCACCATCCTTAAAAAAAAAATCCACTGAAAAGCAAAAATCACACACAAGTTCACAGTCTTTCAGAGGAAGAGCCAGAAAAAGCAAATATTGGAGAAACATCATTCCCAACAGAATCATGGAAGAAGAACCTTCTAAGGCAGATTTTCCTTTTCTGAAAGTTGACCTTTATGGACTCACAAGAGGTGGGTTTGTTAATTAATTTTTGAGACAGGTTAGGTTCCCAGCAGAGCAAAGGAATGAAAGTGGATTCATCCTTCTCAGAAGATCTAAAATGGAACATTTCTTCTTGCCTGACATTAACCAAACACATCTTCCAGATATAAGTAGAACTTTTTACATTAATTTGGAATTTTGGAGAGAAGTTTGGTTAAGCTTAGGATAAGTGGGAAGCTAATTTTTTTCAATTATATTGAAAAAAAACCCCACAAGCAACATTACCCAAATCTGCAGTTTCAGAGATAATTAGAGAAACCAAAGATGAAACAAAAAATATCTTCTTATGCCACAAGGAAGAAAAAACTTGGATTTCATTTAATTTCTAAGAAACAAAAGAACAGCTAAGTAGTAATTTGTGTAATACTGCACAACAACACCTCTTGTGTCTCTCAAACACTATGTAGAATAGAAAATACTCTCTAACACCTAATTCTGTACAATAGAATTAAAATATTACCTGTAGTATCTTGCTCTTTTCTCATTTCTTTCATTTCAGACATCCTCTGTATTCCATTTGCTCTCATCTTAAATCTGTCAGTCTTGAAGCATTTTTCAAACAACTGAAAATAATTATTTTTTGTTTGCTTTCAGAATATCATGTCAGATTATTTACAAACATCAACACAAAATATGAGTATGAGCTGTATGTTAATGACTGCAACCCAGAATTTCAGTATTTGAATTAGGTCACTCTGAAAATCTGCAATTTTTTGTTTGTTTTTAAGCAATAGCTTTCTGCAGCTCTGACATGAATTCCATGAAAAAAAACATCTTAGGAGCAGCTTGAATCATTTTTTTAAAGCCAGCCAGTAGGGAAGGATGAAAGAAAGAAACATCTGCAGTTTTCATCTTCTTAAAGAGCAAGTTGTAATTCTGCAGCTGGACTCTAAGTGGTGAAGCTGCACTGCTGCAGTGAACCCTTCCAAATCCATCAGCAATATTCTACTACTAATGTCTGATGTACCTTTAAAGTAAATATAAACAAAAGACATCTCAAATTGATTATGACGAGGAAATATACTAGAAAACAATACAAGAAATGAGAAAGTATAAAAGAAATGGACAGAAAAGTAAAAAGTTGTGTCTCAGTGCAAGTTTAGTCAGGTGCCAGTGTGTGAAATGAAACATCAGCTCTCGTGCTCCTTTTGTAATTTTTCTCTTGTTGGATGCAGAAGGTTAAGGCTGTGACCCCACAGATGATGAAACAATTAGTGGTGAGTGTGCAAACCATGAGGTGTCTGCTGACCTGTACTGCACACAGCAATGCTCAGGGCACACCTGCTGCCTGCTCCAGCTTCAGATCAGAGTCTGCAAAACCTCTCTCACTCAGATCCCAGCTCTGCAACAATCCTGGAACCTACACATGGCATGCACCCCACAAGGAACTGATGTTTACCTTTTGCAGCTGAGCATGAATCATAGGCTGTGAAGAATGGGACAGGAGTTTATCCACACCTCCCCACTCCTTCCACATCATTGTTTTCTTGGTGGGGGGAGCGAGGTCCAGCGTGGCCAGGAGGTCAGAGGAGTTGGAGAGCTGCTTGTAAATGGTTTGGCAGCTCAGCTCCTTCTCTACATCCACCAGCAGCTTCCTCTTCCTTTGTTTTTTCTTTCTCGGGGTGACAGCTACATAAAGCAAGTATTAATAACAACTCTTAAGGTCTATTCCTAGGACATTAAACACACAAAGTCCAGTGAATCAACCTGGCTGCCGACCTTCTGAACACTGCCTGGACTTGAAAATCAAAGCACAAGTGCACAGGCCAGTCCTTCAAAAGTTTCTATGAAGTTTTCACTCTTTGTATTCTTTTATTGGAAATTCCCTTATGTTTAATTGTGGAAGACAAATGACTCTTTTAATAAAGAGCTGGGTACAGGACAACATAATGAAAACACACGAGAGAGCAACAAGACTGAATAAGCTTTAATCCATCAGGAAGTTAAGTGCTCCAGGAACTGCTGATGCACTCAAGAGGTTTCATTACCTCATAATTAATATCTGTATTTGTCAGTTTAATCCTTTAGCAATTTAATCAAGATGTAAACACAAAAGAAAGGCACAGATTAGTTATATAGTCTTAACTTCCTGGATATTATTTGGGCAGGCCAGAAAATTCCAATATTGTAAATATTGCTGTCAACATGAGCTTGCTTATTCAGAAACAGCCACCAATGTGATAGGGGACATTTAGATTTCCTCTGCAGAGGAAATGTAATATTCTTCACCTTGGATCTTGCTAAAAGTTCACAAACCAATGTTTTCCAAAGGCTTGAAAGTTTTAGGATTGTGATTTTAAATATAAAAGTCATTGGTGTTTGACTGGCAATTAAAGTTTTTCAGGTGAATCTTCAGCACCACCCCCAAGGCCAAGCTTGCAATGCTACCAGAGCTGAAGAGCAACAAAACTTGACTTGTACATGGAAAAAACTGCAAGTAGAAATTTGGGAAGCTAGGATAAATAACCTGACACTGGGTTTGTATAATATTTACTGTAAAAATGAACTCTGACAGCAGGAGCAGATGAAATCTAAGGTGGGAATAATCTTTATTGCAAATATTTTCACTACTAAAAAGCAAACCAAAACTAGTTAATGCAAACATTTATCAGAAACAGATCAACTTCTGACCTGTATCATCAACTGGCTCAAGCACAAATCCTTCTTCCTGGAACAAAAGGATTGTCTCGTTCATTGTGTGATTTCCATCCTTAACAGTGGTGTCTGCACAGTTGGACTCAACTGCAAGAAAACCCAGCAAATAACCCAAATTTAAAAAAAAAGAAAAATTGCAATATGGACTGATTTCTCAATCACACGACAGAGAATGCTACCACACAAAAACAGTGAGAAATAGGAAACTGTGGTTTTGTTTATAATCTCACTAATGTTCACCAGTTCCTTCTCATACTCTCAAAGCTCTACACTTCCCTTCACTGATCCCAGAATGACCAGGCCATAGCAGAGACAGATCTGGAGAAAAATCCACACAACAGAAAGTGTTCAGGGGCAAATGTGTTTAGTTTCAATCCCTATCTGTTTCCAGTTGCAGGCAAGTGCATGGCAGTGGGGACATCTCTGTCAACAGAAAAGGAACAAGCAGCACCAGCAACAGAGCAAGGAGAGGCAAGAGCCACTCTATCCCTTTAAAGCTGTTCCAGAATTCTCTGTTTTAAACTAACACTCTGATGGGGGAGTAAGGATTTAAGATAGCAAAAATTTCTCAGAAATAGTTATCAAAGCTTAATTTCTTTCATCAACATCAAACCAAAAGAAGATTAACAGCACATTTATGAGCTACTTAAGTGTCATTTGTTGAAGAAATATGAAGCCAGAAATAGAAGCACAGAATTGTTTCTGTTGGAAAAGACCTTTTAAGCTCTCACTAGGAAAAATTCACTGCTACAGGATAGCCTTATTTGGGTTTCTTTCCCCCTCAAAAGGGACATCGTGCTGTGAGCAGCAGGGTGGACCAACAGCATATCCAACAGGATGTCACATGAAGGTGTTTCTAAGCAATGTGAAGTTACAAATTTGGAATCCCTAAATCAAATAAAATGATCCTAAAATGGTGGATGAAGCAGTTTAGGGGAAAAAAAAGGCAAAATAAATGAAGAAAGGAAAAAGGCACAAGGATACAAAAAGCTGAATGTGAGTGACATTAGGCATTAACAGAGGAACAGAGGGTTTATGTGAGATGGAGCAGACATTGCAAACTCACTGGCTGTGCTGTTCTCTGGCAGATCTTGTGACAAAGGACGTGCTTCCTCCTCATCAAGAATGTCTTTATCTAGGACATTTTGCTCATCCCTCAACAAGATTTCTTAAATACAAAGCACATAGTTTTAATCATTCTAAGCCTTAGTAGCCATGAAACAGTCTGATACAGCCTAATGTTAGTCAAGGTTAATACTCTGCAAAGAAAGCAAGCTCAGCTTCTGCAGATGGCTGGCAGTGGTGTGGCTGTCTGCAGCAGCACACAAAGGAGGGGATTAGTCCCAAGTTTGAGATTTCCACCCTTTTTTTTTTTTTTTTAATATGGCCTTAATAGTGTTAACAGGTATCAATCTGTAAGGTTTACAAAAATGCTCTAAGCCATAATGATCCAGAAACTACTTTGCTGCCTTTGTTATTACAACAGTAAGGATAAAAATGCTGCACTATTTCACCTTCAAAACCAAAATTAATTGTTAAACATTAAGCATAAATTTAATGCCTTTAATTCTAAAATAATGAAATACAGCCTTTAAACCAATTTGACTTGGCAGTGTCTAAGTGATCATAGACTTAGTGACAAGTAGTAAAAATATATGTATGGAAACAACAGCTAACATAGAATTTATGTTTGACAACAATCGCTTTGCTGCTCTCTTGACTGTTTTCCTGTAAGAATGAAAATATTTGGAAAGGAACCAATTCTCTTTGCCTGTGGCAAACCCTACCAATCATATCTGCAGCATCCTCCTCATCCCCAAAATGGTCATCCTGGAAGCAGTAAACATCTTCATGCAGCACAGATTTGTCTCCACTGGTGCTGGCTGAGTTGGGATCTGCCACCAGACTGTTACTGCTCGTCAGGACACTGCCCTCAAAGAAGCTCTGTCTCCTCAGGGCTTCTGCTTCTTCATCTGAGGGAATACACAATTCCTGATTCCTCATCTGTGTGAGTTTTGTAAACTCAGATGTATCAATTTCCTAATTTTTCAAGTAATTTTTAAAAGGTTGCAAGACACCCCATACCTCAAATGGAATAAAGAATAAACAATGTTATCTAATTTAGTAAAAGCAGGAAATGTTTGGTTTGGTTCTCAGTCTCTGACACCAGATTATATTGCTTACACAAAATTTTAAACCTAAGACAGCATGATAGGCCAATCAGCAAAAGCATGGAACAAATGGACCTTTAATCACAGCTTTTTCACACATGGAAAGGGCTCACATAAAAGTTTCACATAAAACACATTTCCCTTTATGAAATTCTTCTACTCTCAACTACTCTCACCAAAGTTTCTATCACAGAGAAGTATACTGCTTTCATAATCCTCTGTAAGTGTGATTTCTTCAGCTCTGCTCTGATTCAAGGTAAAATGTTCAGCAACATCAATGGCCCTGATGAAAAAAACATTATAAAAATAGAGAGTGAACTGAAACTCATTGAGCATTCAGCTGGAATGTGAAAACTTGGTTCTACACAGCCTTCAATCCTGGCATTTTATCACAATTTTATCCCCATATTTCTCCACTCCCTTTTGCCACTAAACTTGGGCTTTTGTGATTTTGTTCCCATCCAAGCCCTAGTACCTACCAGACCCTTGTCAGAAGGCAACTAATTAGTGAAACATCTTTTAAATCAAATTACACAACTCTTGGGCAGGTAGAAAAGGCACCTTTACAGAGTCAGCACACTGAGGCACTTGAATAAAGTCTATTATATTGCAGCTGTACTTAGAAAATAATAAACCCTTAGTGATCCCATCAAACCATATTTATGAGGAGGTACAGAGCAACCCTCAGTGGAAATCTCCTGTCCTGGACCTTTGGGGCATCAGAGCCATCAGAAACATGACTTAGCCTCCTGGTTTTTATCAGTTTTCTACATTAGTGCTGCTTTGTGTCAAAAAAGCCTAAGAAATGTGCTGGCTTTTTCTCAGGAGCCAGGCTGACTATTGCTGATAAAACACCCCAGCCCCAGAGAGCAGTGGAGCAGAAACAAAATGAAGCTACCCAGTGGAACAGTGCAACACTGTGTGGTTACTGGCCACATCTTTCAGGATTAATACTAATTTTTATCTCTTCTCTTGGGGTTCAGAAAGCTGTTTGCATCCTTCACTCAGACAATTTAAAATCCTGAAGTCGAAGTTCAAGACATTATTCCATTGTGAAGGTCTGTTGATTAAAGGACTGAGGAAAACTACCAAAGCACAATGCCTGTGGCTGTAGAGCTCAGAATTTAGGAGAATTCAGTTATTAAATCAAAACAACCCAATCTGAGTCTCAATCAGATAACAGCAAGTGTATAGCTTTTACTTCTGGAAATTCTAAAAGAATGAATAAAAACTAGGGAGGCATTTACTTTACATCTGGTAGTGGTGCTTCAAAATCATGAAATTCTTCAGGTAATGTAATGGACTGATAAGCAGCCTCAAAGTTCTCTTCTGGAAGGTCAAGAAGCCCTGAAATAAACAGACAACATAACAAAATAAGTATCAATAAAATAAAAGTAGTGCTGTCTCCCAAGTAGGTATAATAAGCCCATAAACCTGTCAGGAGGGGCTGCTGCCATTCTAAATCACAGAATGGTAAAGCTTAGGCACCCAAAAGTGAAATTTCAGTTTCCATGTCTTTAAGATGATCTATTTTTTACAGACAGATACAAGAGAGTCTGATGCAACAGGGCCTGAAATATGTAAGTACTTGTGTTGGTGAGCAGCTGCTTTAAGTCCCTGGAAGGTTCTCCCAGCTGATGTCTAGCCCAGAGTCTTTCACAGCACTGCAAATGAACTACTCTGTTTTCCTTTCCTCTGCTCTGTCTCCATAACACTGTTCTCCAGCAGCAAATAATTATGTACTCAGACTCTCAATTACTTGGGAATCAGAGAATCCTGGGAAAATTCATGAGAGGAGGGACTTCTCAAGGTCATCCAATCCAGCCTTTTGCTCAGAACAGGGTTAATTTCAAAGTCAGATCACTTTTGTCTATTTCTGTTGATGCAGATTTCACAGCATCCCTGAACAGCCCTTTTCAGCATTTTACCACTTCTGCTGAGGTTCTTCTACCCCCCTTTTATCGAGGTAAATAAAGTCTCTGTTGCAGCAGTGGTGACTGTTGTGTGCTCTTGAGCTGTGTGGTGCCCTCCAAGTTGCTATAGGATCTCTCTCCAAAATAGCCACCAGTTGTGGCTGGCAGATTTCAGTTGCATATTAAGGGAAAATTTCTTCATTAAAAGGGTTTTCAAGCCCTGGCACAGGCTGCCCAGGGTAATGCTGGAGTCACCATCCCTGGAGGGATTTGAAAGACATGTGGTATTTGGGGACATGGCTTAGTGGTGGCCTTGGCAGTGCTGGGTGAACAGTTGGACTGGGTTTTGGAGGGCTTTTCCAGCCTAAATGGTTCTGTGATTCTATAATTCTGTGATCATATCCTTGAGAATAATGCAGAGTAATTATTGACTGTTTTGCAAACAGACCAGGTCACAAAGCACATTAAAACTGGCAGTAGACACTGCTGTTCTCAATCTTTTTTTAAGACAACAGTGCCTTCCATTTATTGCCTAAGTATGACAAATACAGAGCCTGTTGGAAAAGGCTCCAGTCATCTCAGCTCCCTTCTCCCTGTCTACATGGCTAGAGCTCAAAACACACTGTCAGGTCTGGCACTGACACTGTTAGACATGTTGTTGGTGTCATCAGAAATTAAAATTAATTATCTAGCAATGGAGGCTGAACTCTAGCATCTTCTTGTAAGCCCACTTAAGATACTGCTTCTGTTAAGGGAGTCAAAGACCTGAAACAGCACTAAATTAAGCCAGACCAGCAGTAGGTGATAGTATGGTCAGTTTCTTTTGGGGTCAGTAATGTGTATTTAACAGAAATATCCGAAAATTAACTTTTAAAATGAGAGGACACAGATGAAAAAATGCTGAATTTTGTGTATACCTGGACGAAAGGCTGTCTTCATTTTGGTCAGAGCTTCATTGCAGTCTGCCAAGAGGTACTTTACTTTCCTGTTGTAAATCCGCACCACCCCCAGGAGTAAGTGTCCAGAGGTTCGCAGAGCTATAGCAAACTGTGAGGATTGAAATTTTAAAAAAGGTTGTTCAGGAGTTAGTATTTTTGGCAAAACCATTAAAATATTACACAGAAATAACAGAGTTCTCTACAAGAGACCAACACCTCCACCCCAGGACTCTGCAGGAGATCCCTCCTCATGCCACAGCCTACCTTTGGGGAGAGGATTTTTTGGACGGTGGCCTCTAAATTGCACTCAAAGATGTGTGCCTTGGTCAGCTTCTTCTCCCAGTGGGCAGCCAGCCAGATTTTGGCCAGTGGTCCCCGCTTGTTGATGAGCAAATGGACGTAGAACATGGTGCCTGGCAAAAGGTCTCAGGGCAGCCCTGACAAAATTCCCTGAGCTCTTCCCCTTGCAACAGGAGATGGGTGCTGGGGCCCCAAGTGGAATTAGGGATTTAATGGAATCTGAGGGGATGGGGGACCCAGTCGGCTGCTGTGGGGAAGGAGGAATTTAGTGGGATCTGAGGGGATGGGGGGACACAACCAGGCACTGATGGGGATGAGAGGATTTATGGGATCAGAGGGGACAGGGCACCCAGGCAGATATTGGGGGGATGTGAGGATTTAGTGGGATCCAGAAAGGCTGGGATCACCCAGCTGGGCGCTGAGGGAATGGGAGAACCCTGAGAGCACTGAGGGAATGAAAGGATTTAGCAGAACCCTCAGAGGGCAGGCAGGGGGGATTTGGCGGAATCCTTAAAGAATGGGTCACGGTGGATTTAGTGGTGCCTGAGGGGACAAGGGGAGCCAGCCAGGCCCTGAGGATTTAGCAGGACCTGAGGGGATGGGGTGACCAAGACGCTGAGGGGACACGGGGCCTGAGCAATGCCAGGCGGGACGCGTTGGACTTAGCGGGATCCTGAGGGACGGATGGGCAGAGCCGGCCGCTGAGGGGCCCTGCGGGGATGGGGAGTCCCGGGGACCGAGGGGGATCCGGCGGCGCTGAGGGGGCTCGGCGGGACGGGCGGACCCTCCTCAGGCCTCAGCCGCGGCTCGGCCGAGGGCGGGAAGGCGCCGAGGGGATCCCACAGCGGGCCCGCCCTCAGAGCCCCCCAGGGCCCGTGTCCACTCAGCACGGCCCCGCACAGCCACGGAGCCCTGGCAGGGAGCTGCCGCTGTCAATGGCCCCCTCCTTCCTGGGGCTCAGCAGCAGGAGCCACGCGTGCCCGGGAACACATTGTCGCATGTGTCATTTTTGGTTCATGAGAGTGGAGAGCGATCTCACTCTCCCCATCCACCTCTCCCTCTCCTCTCCCTCTCCTCTCCTTGTCTTCCCCTCCCCTTCTCCTCCCAATCCCTTTCACCCTTGACGTTCCAAGAGCCCGTTTGCAGACACCGCCCCATCTCTTTCTCTGCAGGTGAGCAGCTCCTGCGTGGCTCCAGACACGTCTGATAAAACTCCCCTGGTGAAGGAAATTTGCAGAAGAAAACAAAACAAAAAAACAAAAACAAAAACAAAAACAAAAAACCAGAGCCTCGGGTCAGACCTCTGTGCAGGGGAGGAAAGGCAAAAGGTGCACAGCCATCCGTGTCATCTCCAGCCACCCCTGAGAGAAGACAGTGTATTTGCACACTTAGGTGTCACCAGCCAGGAAAAAAATAGCTTTTCACCCTCTGCTTTGTGCTTTCCATGCTTTATATTCAGGCAGAACAAGCGAGGCTCCCATTGCTCCCAGGCACAGCCCGGAGCATCAGCTGTTGCCATATCACAAGGCACCTGAGGTTTTCCCTGTCTCCCTGGTGTTAGCTGAAGATAATGAGATCTTAATTATCACCAGGAAAGTGCTGAGCCTCATCCCAGTGCAGCTCTGCATCTGGCCATAGTGGCAAGCAGGGCTCCATCCCTCCAGCTGCCTTTGGGCTGGGGCTCAGATGTTTGGGGAAGGAGAGCGATTTTTTGCTATAAATCATCCTTGGAGTGGTGTATCCCCAACGGGATTCGGAGGAACCTCCCACAAGCCCAGGGGCAGGTATCCACTACCCATCCAGGGCACCAAACCCATCTGAGAACTCCATGCCCTGCAAGAGGGGAACCACCCTCACTGATGCCCACTTGTGCAGCTCCAGCCCTCCCCAGCACCAAGGCTCAAGTCCAGCCCTGTCTGCCTTGCTGGTGGCAGCAGCTCCCAGGAGCAGATTGCTGGATCAGAACCCCCCCTCATCCATGGGGAGCACTGGGATGCTGTGTCTGGGGTACACAGGGACTGGCAGTGTCAAGCAGGGAGGCTGTGATGTGCCGGGCATCTCTGGTCGTCCCAAATTGCTGGATCTCACGGTGATGTAGAGCCAGCTCCTGAATTGCCTGGCTGCTTTTTCCCTGACCTCCGAGTCACCTTGAGCCGTGCTGGCTGCGAGTCCTCGCTCTGCCATGGGATGCTGTGAATGCTAAGGAAGCAGGAATGAAACTTCACCTCGGTGGTGAGGCTGGATAGGGGTCAGCACTGCCAGTGGGCATCAGACAGCTGTGCACTCCCCAGAATTGGGCTGTGCTGCATAGGGGTGTATTAGGGAGCAGAGCCAGGTCTAGCTCCATCACATTCCTGCTCTTGCTGTCCTCTTCTGCCTGCCTGAGGTTCCCATTTGCTGTCCCTCTCATCCATGTTCAATCATTTTGTCTGAGGAGTTACATGTTCCCATCCCTGGTTCCCTGTCTGGCTCCTTCACCCTGTTCCATCTCCCAGACTCCTTCCCCCCCTCCTCTTTCCTTTTCTTTCCAAGTCGTCTGTCTCTCCCCTCCAGCACTCCTGCAGTTTCATTGTGAATTTTGGCAGTGCTCCCTCTGACCTTGGCTGTCTCTCTCCTCTCTTTGCTCCTGCACTGAGATCTTGGCTGTCTCAGCCTCTCCTCCCCTTCTCTTAGTGCCAGCACTTTGGGGATGGCGTGGCCTTTGCCAGTCTCCATCCTCAGGATCAGGAAGGATTTTGGGCTACCCTGAGGCCCCTTCAAAGGCCTGGGGTCCCTTCCAGCTCCCATCCAGCAATGGCACTGGGATCCTGGGGCAGCAGCAATGCCAGTAGGATGCATCCCTCCACCTCATCCCTCACAGGTGGCCTCTCGAGCATTGCTGTGGGATTGGGGTGCAGGAGCAGCCCCTGGGCAGCATGGAGCCCTGACTCCATGGCAGGCTCAGCCTGTCCCTGTATGAAGGCAGGTGAGAGCCACAGCAGGAGTGCCTCTGCTTCTGCCTCACAAATCCCCATCCTGGCCAGGCTCCTGGCCTTGGCATCCCTGGGTGCACAGGCAGCCTTGGGGCTTGGGTGCTCCAGGACAGAGGGCTTGACCACAGCTCTGCTCAGGAGCAAACTGGTGGCAGTTCTGTGTTCCCAGGGAGTTTGGTGATGGTGAGGCAGCAGATCTGCTCCTGCCCATCTGTTCACTGAGATATGCCTGCCTGCTCCAAATCCATCTTTTCCTGCTGATTTGGGACAATCTGTGTCCCATGACCTACTTGTCTCCAAGCATTTCTTGCCTTCCTGCGGAGTGGGTTGGTACTAAAGACTCTCTAAATGTAGTTAACGTGTCAGGATGCACTTACATTTATTTTTAATTCTGCTTCTTTCTCGGCCCACTTCTGGCTACATCTCTGGGGACACTGTGCTGGGAAACCTCTGTGTTCCACAGAGTCACAAAGTCACGGAATGGTTTGGGTTGGAAGACACCTTAGAGATCATCTCATTCCAAGCCCCCTGCCATGGCAGCTCCATGCCCTTGCTGCAGCTCAGAGACTGAGAAGGTGCCATGTGTTGGTTTAGGGTGTTCCAGTCAGCCTCATGGATAGACTCTGTGCCTGGATAGGTGCTGAGCCTGGATCGTGTTGCACCTGTCCAGCCCTCAGAAAACACCTCTTTATTTGTGTGGCATGCTCCAAAACTCTCTGACCTTTTTTTATCCATTTTAGCTGTACCTGACAGAGACTTCAGAGAAAATTCCTGCCCTGTCATGACACAGGTGGCAAGAAACTCCCATCTGACATCTCCACACAGAGAAGTGCCCAGACACTATGGGTAACACAGAGCCCAGTGTAGCTGCAGAGGAACACACTGTGTGCAGGGACAGGGTTCAGGATACAATGGGGACAGGGTGCAGGGCACAAACATCATCCCTGCAGCCCCAGTACTGAGCTCACCCAGCACCTGCAGCACTGGGTGTGCTTTTGGAGATGCTGGAAACATGTGAAGGTGTTGAAGGGACTGGCAAAGTGATGGACAAACCTTCCCAGCAGCTGTCAGCAGCCCACCCGCTATTGCTTGGGATTTATATCCACATCTCCAGGCACTGCTCCAAATGTGGAAATAGACCACGTCGTACTAACAAACGAGGGAAAGTGTGTGGCTGCCAGCAGGTCGCTGCTGGGGCACGTGCCTGGCTCTGGTGCCAGGTCAGGGAGAAGAAAAGTGCAGGCACTGACATGAATGGTCTAGGAAAAATGGAATAAATAACGTGTGTGAGTGTGTGTGTGTGTGTGTGTGTGTGTGTGTGTGTGTGTGTGTAGGGGGGCATTAAGCCCAGTGGGACTGTGGTGGGACCACAGAGGTCAGTAACTCCTCTGTCCTGGGCTGGGGCATATCATATCTGGCCCAAACCCAGGTCAACCCCCACTTTCCCTGAGAATTTGAGGACAGTCAGGGCAACGTCCATATGGGACCTCTCCCTGCTGCCTTTGGGGCTGGGGATGCTCGTGCTGCAAGCCCAGTGTCGCCAGCCCAGCTCCACCTCATGTCCCACAGGGGACTGCTGGTTGTGGAGGGCACGTCCTCCAGGCAGACCCCACACAAAACCCACCGTGCTGCTCTGTGCTCTCCAGAGCCCCTCCCCACGCAGCCCCCAGGGTGCCCACGGAGGGTCCCGGCGCTGCCGAGGGGTGCACAGAGGGGTCCCTGTCGCACAGGGTCCGTGCACAGCGGGTACCGGTGTGCACCCGGGCGTGTGCATGCGAGTGCATGTGTGTGCCCCCCGTACGTGTGTGTGTGTGTGCGTGTGCGTGCGGCGGCCGTGCGCGACCGCGGCTCGGGGCACCCACCGCCCGCCCCGCGGCGGCACCGGCACCTGCCCGGCGAGCCGGGGAGGCGGCGGGGGTAGGCAGCCCGACGCGGGGGACCGGGAGGTGAAGCGGGGCATCTCGGTGCGGGCATCGGCGGGGAGGGCAGACCGAGCGGAGAAGCGGGAGCGGAGCCCGGTGCGCGGAGCGGGGCCACAGCCCGGTGCGGGAGCGGGGAACGGGAGGGCAGACCCCGGCGGGAGAAGAGGGTCCGGTGAGGGGCAATTTAGTGGAGTCACAGGGACACAGGTCCCCACAGGGGGTTTCAGACGGATTCGGGAAGGTGGGTCGCGCGGTGGGAGCCTGGTTTGGGAAGGAGGAGAGCCAGGTGGGACGACCCGGTCCGGAGAGGCAGGTGAGGGTTCAGGGAAGGGGAGCACCCCGGTCTGGGGTTCCGCGGAAGGGGGACAGTCCGGGCGGGGTCTCCGCTCCGAAGGTTGCCCGGTTCGGCTGAGCGGGATCCCAGCAGGAGGAGCAGCCCGGCTCGGAGACCTGCGGGGTGGGGCTCGTAGCCCGGCCAGGGAAAGCGACTCCGGGGAGGGGAAGCATCCCGCCCTCGGGGCTCGGCTCTGCTTTGGGGAAGCATCCCGGTTCGGGAACCCGCCTCCGACCCAGCGGAGCATCCCGTCCCGCTTCCACCGCTCACCTTCGGCCGCGCAGGCCGGCGGCGGTTCCATGGCGTCCCCGCGGGCGGCGGAGCTGCGGAGCCCGGACGAGGCGGCGGCGGCGGGTGCGGGGGCCGGTGCGGGCGCGGGGGGGCCGGTGCCGGCGGGCCCGGGGCTGGCTCTGGCGCTGGGCTGCGCTCTGGGCGGCGCGGCGCTGGTGGTGCTGGCGGGGGCCGTTCCGCGGGCGGCGCGGCCCGACCCCGCCGTGCCGGCGCGGCAGATGGAGCGGCTGGAGGCTCGGGCAGCCCGGCTCCGCGCCCGCCTCGACCGCTGCACCGTGGCCGGGCTGGCGCTGCTGGCCCTGGGCGGGCTCCTGCTCGCCGCCCTGCTGCTGGCCGCCGCCGCCGCCCGCCGCCGCGCCCGGGCCGCCCGCCGCACCGGGGGCACCTATGGCTCGGTGCGGCTGCGGCTGCGGAGGCTGTCAGCTGAGGGGTCGCGGGCGCTGCTCGAGAGCCAGCTGAGCCCCCCAGCCCAGCCCCCCGAGGGGCCCGGCTCCTAGCTGTGCGCACCCCAGGGACCCCCCGCCACTGGCAGAAACGAGGTCCCCCTGCTGCACTCCAACACCGATGCCATTGGGTGAAACTTTGCCTACACCAGCCTTCAGCCAGCATTCTCACCTCCTTGAACCCTTCCTGAATGGTGCTCTGGCCGAACAGCACCGGACTGATGAGGCTTTGGAGTATTCCACCAGACTGCATGGCCCTGGCCAGGTTGTTCTCCGCCACCAGCACTGGGACAGCATGGCCTTGGGACCTTCTGTCGCCTCCCCAGCACCTTCCTGGATGGAATCCTGCCACCAGCATCATGGCAGTGGCACAACCAAGGCAGCCATGGGATTTCTGTGCCATGGTCGGTTGCAGCCTGGGCTGGGTGTGAGGCTGAGCTCCTTCCCACAGCCAGGACCTGACTGCTCTTCCCTACAGACCTGTTTCTGCCATCAGTGACCATTTTTAGCAATAGTTTCCTGTAAAACTCTGGCACAGCGCTGGTGCTTGCACTGCTCCGGGCAGAAGAGGAGGCAGCAAGCGTGCCCACCACCTGTGGGGTGGGGTCCAGCCCCCTGCCACCCCCCAGCCTTCACAGCCCACCAGCTCCATTCCGCACAGCAGGATGAAGGCCAGGACACGCCTGCACCGAGACAAGCATCCCACTACCACCAGCAGCCCTGGAATGGCCTCTTCCAAACCCATGGTGCTCTGTACAGAGGAGAGTGGATGATTCTTAGTGCCTCGAGGTGACGTGGTGGCTGTGTCCCACACTGGCCTGGCAGTGCTGCTGCTGGGGTGTCCCCAGGCTGGCCTTTCTACTGATTCAAGGCCATTGTCTGTGGTGTGAAGGCAAAATTGCATCTCGGGAATTAAACATGAAGCGTCATTAAAGCACAATGTTCTGTGGAAAGAGAAATGGGTATGAGCAGTGTGCTGGGAAAGGGAAATAATTATCCCACTGGAAAATGCAGCCCCACAAAAGGTGCTGTTTGTCGTGAACTGCCACCAGTTTTCAATCCATCCCATAAGCTACCCACTTCAGACATTCTCAGGCAGGGACAAGTCCCTCCAGACAGCCTGACACAAAGAAAAGGGATTTTTACATCACCAGCCACGCTCTGTACTTATTGTAGGATCCCAGGGAACAACTTTGAATCACCTCACACCTGCAATCCTGGCACCCAGGCACCTTCCCCTGGGATGAAACCACACTTGGAGTGAAATGGGTGGCTGTGCCCCACTGTCCCCAGACAAACACTGCCTGTCCCAAACAGCCTTGGGGCAAATGGCTTCAATCAGAGCCTGAGGGGCCAAATGAAGGGTCCAGGGAGAACACAGAGGGGTAAATGTCATTGTGGCTGTCACTGAGGAACTCTAGGGTGGAGGAGGGGATGATGCTGTGGGAGGGAGAGAAGAGAGGGAAGGAAAGGGAAGAAGAGAAAAAAGGGAGAAAGGGGGAGCTCTGAGTCTTCCCAAGCAAGGCTCTGCCCTGAGAAGGCAGATGTCCCTCCTGCAACTCAGCACTGGCCCTGCATTTCTGGATTAGTAAAATAAACACGTTAGATGGAGAAATCATCCTCACCCATTTTTTGTTGCTTTAAATAAGATGGAAGGAGTGTTTTCAGGATGAAAAGCTGAGCCTGGTGAAGGTTACAGCTGTTAAGCACCTGCTGTATGTGAGCACAAGGAATACTCCCATGGATTAGGCCATGAGGCTGCTCAAGAAACTGCAGGAAGGGGCTGTTATTGTTTTGTCAGCACATTGCTGGACTGTGCCCTGAGTCCCTGCAGGACTGGGGGAAGCCTCTACATACATAGAGATATATTTACAATGAGCAAACCGTGGAGGAACGCACAATTGAAGTAGATTCTGCACTGAGACCTCCACGGCTGGGATGTGATCTCGTACACAACCTCCCCCAGCCTGAGGTGTAGGGTGGCTGTGGCAGAGAGACATGGAGCTGTCTGACCTGGCTGTCCCTTCATCACTCTGGCAGGCACTGGGAAAGAGGCACTGGCATGTGGTGCTTAATGTGCAGGGGAGTAGTAGGAAGCATTCCAAAATATTTCAGAGTGCTGAGAAAAATCTGGCTGGGAAAGGCTGATGCTGTGCAGCCTGAGTGGAAGGAGGGTCAATGGCTCTCCAGTCCCAGAGTGCTGGTGTTTTGGGGGTGTCTTTCTTTGTGCCAGGAGTGAGCAAAGCAAGTAGGGAGGGCCCAGAGTGCCTTTCCCAGTTCCATATCACGGGGGCTGCTTTGTTTTCCTGCTGGGCCACACACACGGCTTCCCTGTACCCAGGATCCAAGGATGCAGCACCGGCTGCAGGGTAATTAGCGACGCCGGGGGTTCTGCCGTCCTATCGGGAGCATGCAGGCAGGTGCTGTGGGCTGGGCGGGCTGGCAGATGGCCTGAAGGACTCTCTGGGGATCCTGAGCCATTACCAATAATCCAGTGCCTCTCTTCAAACGTGTAGTGGAAGTGCTGCTGCTGGAGGAGGGAGCTGAGCCTGTGCCAAGACCGCACACCCAGCCCAGCCACTCCTCGCAGCCTCTCCATAAAAATTAACGCGGGGTGTGTTACTGTGCTCCCGTGCATGTTAATGTTTCCTGTGGCTCGGGGCACAAACAGCAGTGCTGGGGACAGGGACACGTGGCTGAGGGCCTGAACTGTCCCCCCTGCTGAAGGGAGACCTGGCCCTTGCATCCACTGTGGAACAAACCCACAATGGGGGCAGCGGTCCCCCAGCCGTTCTCAGGGAATGGGGTTTGTGCTGGCCACAAGCCCTACAGATGGAATAAGGAATGTGCTTGGGATCACTGGTCCTCAGGAGCCACCTCTGCCATGCTCCAGCTCCTTTAGTGGCAACTGTGGGGACACTCTCCTGTTCCCACTGTCCTGTTACATGGAGAGGAGGATCCTTGCCTCGTTTTACCCATCCTTTTTGGAAAGTGCATGGCTCAGCCCTGGGAGCCCAGAGGCTCAGGCAAAGGCCTGCAGCAGACACTTGTCCCCTTTGGAACCCACTCCCCTCCTCTGCCACCTGTTTCCCAGCTGCACAACACCACGGAGCCGCCGGGGCCGGGCGCTGCAGACAAAAGCCGCTTCCTCGCCCTGCCGCAGCCTCTCCCCGCGCTGACTCGCTTTAATTAGCCCCATCAAAGCCGGCTGCGCCTCTCCCTCCTGGTAGGTCTCAGAACATGATTAATTCAAGCACAGAAAACAGCCGCCCCCTGCAGAGAGGGCCTCTCGATGAGGCCGGAGCTGTTTCCTCTCTCCCATCCAGTCTTTCAACCCTAGCAGCATCCCTCATTCAGTCTTTCCAGTCTTTCAACCCCAGAAGCTCCCCAGTTGGGAGCTTCTTTCTCCTGGAAGGAAGCTGTGGATAGAGGGGACAAGCAAGAGCCATGGCCTCACTGAGCCTGGGTCTCTCTCCATCCCTCCCATGCTGCTCTGGTCATGGGCATTGCCCACAGCCCACCCGTGGATCTGCAGTTGGGACCTTCCCCAGAAAACCTCTGGGTTGTGCAGTGGGTCTGGGCTCAAAACCAGCCCCTCCACGAATGGGGATCCATGCATGAGCCCTGGGGAAATGCAGGGGGTGCTCCAATTCCTCCCAGCACCAGATTTCTCCAGCTGGTCTTCCCTGCTCCCACATGTGCAGGGCCCAGGGTGGCACACACACCATAACACAGCTTTATTAACTGCATTTGTAGGCAAAGAGGTTTTAAAAGGAAAAAGCCTTTTGGGAAAAGAGATAGATGGGGGGATCCCTTCCCCCCTTTATATTTCTGCCAACGCAGCTGCGTGCAGTGTTCCAACAGCACTCAATGCCCCGGAGAGGCAATTACTGCAGGAGCAGGGCTGGGCTGCTCTCCACTTCATTTTCCTAACACAGTTACATCCTCTTGGAAAAGCGCTGCTGCTCAGGGGAAGGTACAAAGCGAGTTCCCAATGTGAATCCTCTGCCTTGGGGAGGGCTCTGGGGCTTCCCTTTGCACAGTAGGGAACAGAGGGGCCACCCCAGTATGCACCAGCACAACACTGTTGTCAGGTTTTTATTTCAGTCTTATGAACATTCTTCCAAGAGATCAAACATGAGAAGAAAAACAGTTTGAGCCCCTGACAGGAAAGATGAGCTGCAGGCCCAAATCAACTGAGCTGGGGAATCTCTAGGGAAGGGAGGCTTCTAGAGAGCTCAGGAGCCTAAGCCAAGCAGATCTCACCCATCCACCCCAATCCAGGCAGAGCCACACAAAACACCACTGGCAGTAGGAAAACTTGTTTGAGAAACCTCTTTTGCACAGCTCCCTCCCTCTTACTCCAGACCCATGTCGTGCACAGTGGGCACCCCTCACCACACTGCCTGCAGGGCTTCACAGACACCCCAGGGATGAAAAACACCATGGCTTCAGGGAAGAGAGGGGGCAAGGTGAGCCAGGAATTCAATCTATGTCTCTTCTCACGCACATCAAAGGCTTTTCTGGTGCTGCTCTTCAAAGCCAGCAAGCACAGCTGTAATCCCAGCTGCTGCTGGGGGTCTGCCCATGGAGACCCTGTGGTTGGGCTTTCCAGCCCTTCAATAAGTGCCTTGCTCAGATACAGAGTAAGAGAGAACCCTACTCTGTGGGGAGCCTACTCCAGCTGTCTCCTTCAGGAGGTTGCTGTGGTTTCCTGCAGAGGAGCAGCAAGGAGCCAAGCTCCCTTCTCTCACCCACCACTTGTGGGACCCCAGCAGCAAGCTCTGCCACCCCAGAGAAGCAGAGAAATCCCAAAGCACCCAGGCTGTTCCCAGAGGGCCACACCCCACACTCCCACCTTGCTGGGTGCAAACAGCTCCGTCAGAGGAGCAGAGAAAGAAATGACCTACTACTGCCTCCTCTTCCATTCTGCAAACAGGGAAGCCTTTATAGCTGATGGGACACAAGGCAATGTGGCCCAAAACGGAGAAAAGGAAAACGCTGCTGGAAGGATCACAGGAGTGACGAGGCAAAGCCTCTGCTTCCCAGAAAACTTGTGCATGAGCAGCCACTTGGGGACTCCTCACATGAACATGTCATCATAGCCGGGAGGAGGAAGGTGGTCAGGATCCGGCCTGGAAAGAAATTCAGAGCAGAGTCAAACAGAAGTGAGAGCTCAGGCCTGCAGCAACAGGGATGAGCTGGGATCCAGTGGCAGGCTGGGAGCAGGCTGGAATACCAGCATGGCCAAGGACCTACCCGGATCGCCCAACTCCTACAGGGCCAAAGGGGTCAAATCTGGCTCCTGGTGGAACAGCTCCTGGGGGAAGCCGGCCTGGGATGCCCGAGGATGGGTCAATGCCAGGACGCGGGATGCCAGAGCGGAGAGGATCCACAATCATTCCCCCACCCCGACCTCTGGAGAGAGAAAAGGCAGAGAATGAGATGAGATTGGCACTGGAGAGAACTGAAGAAATGCTGAGCATGGGAACATGGGGTTAACCTGACACATGGCGAGTGGGAAGGAAAGCTCCCAGGACCAGCCAGTGAGGCAGCCCATGGCAGGAAGACAGAGAGCCCTGCAGAGAATCCCAGAATTGTTTGGGTAGGAGGGGACCTCAAAACTCATTTAATTCCAGCTCCCAGCCACAGGCAGGGATATCTTCCACTAGACCAAGTTGTCCCAGGCCCCATCCAATCTTGAATACCCCTTGTGCTGGGGCAGCTACAGCTTCTCTGGATAACCAGAGGTCTGGGGTCTCATCATCCTCAAAGCAAAGAATTTCTTCCCAAAATCCAATCTGATCTGGCCTACTGTCAGTGGGAACCATTCCCCTTTGTTCAGTCACTTCAGGCTCTTGTCTAAAGTCCCTCTCTAGCTCTCTTGGGACTCCCTCTGGGCACTGTAAGGGCTGTAAGGTGTCCCTGAAGCCTTCTCATCTCCACGCTGAACAGCCTCAGCTCTCTCAGCCCATCTCAGCAGAGGTGCTGGCTGTTCCCTCAAGAAGCACCAGACCTGCTTGCCCTCTCTGCAGACCCACATTCCATCCCTGCTTCCCACCCTGCCCTGCTCAGTGTTGCAAGAGCCGGCTGGCTTCCCACAAGCCTTTCCAGAGAACTGCCTGGCAGTCATTTGCTGGCCACGGCGGCTCCTCGGAGCTGCCCCACGCTGCGAGCGCCATTCCTCACGGTCGGCTTTGTGCAAATGCGGCTGGAGCCTCCGGACACCGCTGCCATCGTACAAGTCATTAACAACCGTGCTAATGAGTTCCATTAGGCCAGAACAGCTGCCCAAAGTGCCCCGGGACAGCCAGGTCCCATGAGCATATTCCGAGGAGTCTGGGTCTCCAGTCCCGGCACTGGCAGGTGTCAGCACGCAAATCTGCTTCCATTTACCATCTTTTTTTGTCATTTACAGAGAAAATCTCTGATGAAGCGCTGGAGGCAGCAAGAGAAACAGGGACACCCTTCCCTCAAAATGAATACCCTCTCCTGGTCCAATCAGGTTTCCTTCCAGTTCCCCCAGCTCCAGGCCTCTCTTTCCAGCTGAGCGGGGACATTTTTAGCTGTCCCTTTCTAGCCAAACCCATGGAGAAACAAGTCTTGCAAGAGGGGAAAAAATGCCATCCCCACAGGAGAGTGGTTCCAAAGAGGAGTCTCCTCTGGGCTGCAGGACACTCCACGACGACACCACAAGCTGGTTATTGTCTGACTGTGTGCTTTTAACTAGAGTGGAAGATGACAGGTTCTCCTTGCCTCACCAAACCAAATATCAAGGATATATCTGTGAAGCTCAGTCTCCCAGACAGCCCAGCCTCTGCCCAGGCTTTCTCCAAGTGCCTCAGACAGCCGGGAGGCTTGAAACAGGACTTAAGAATCTGTGAACTCGGCTTTCAGCCTCCCCTTCTGCAGACTGCTGGGCTGGAGACACAGCAGCTGGTAACGGTTTAAATTAGAGGCTTACATTCACTTAACGACGTATTCAGCTTTGATTTACTGCAGGAATTACTGTGTGTTAAATGAATACAAGCTGATTATTAAACAGACACAGATTGCAACCTATCATCTATGCAAGAGACGGGATCTTATTACGATATTAGAACCATATTGAGCTTTAGCAACTGTCAATTGGTCCCTCACAATTTGCACTGAGCAACTGCCCCCACTCAGAGACTCTTGGCTGGATATGTTTTGGTGGTCTCCAACTACCCCACATCCCCCAAAGGCAGAGCAGGGTGTGCTTCAAGAGCCATACTCACCCAAAAGGGTCCAGGTCTTCTCCACCAACAGCAAAGGGACTCAAGGGGGAAGGCCTGAAACATGGGACACAGAAAAATGTTCAGGAAGAGCAGAGAGGCTGCATGCAGCTGTGCCCACGAGTGCTCTCCCATGGCAAACAGTGCAGCACCCATAGGGCCCTGGGATCTGTGGGGCCCTACGTTAGGGGGTTGCCATTGGGAGCATTCCCTGCTCCAGGGTGTTGCTGGATGAGGACACTGATGTGTGGCAGCAGCTTGTTAAGAAAAAGGGAGCCCTGTTCTTCCCCCTGCTGCTCCCACTGCCTGGAGCAGGAACTGTCCACGTATATCAGGAGTTTCCATCTCAGGGGATCCCTAAGCAGTGCTGGGCTAGGCCAGGCTCTCCAGCATGTCCCAGCCAGAGACACAATCCCACTTCTAGGAGTGTGGGGACACTGGTGCTGGGTGCACCTCTGGTGTCCCTCCCAAAAGCTGCTCAGCCACACAATGGCACTGTCCTTCCCACTGGTGTCCTTGCTCTGCCAGCCCCGATGGTCCCTCAGCCAGCAGGAGCAGAGCAACTGTCCTTCACCCCACACCTCACCTCCCAGCCCCACCCTGTTCCCTCCTGGGTCTGTCAGTCCAACACGCAGCTCCAGAGCAGCCCATCCCTCTCCAACAACCAAATCAAACCCAAGTGTCCAGGCTGATCCAGCTGGGGAAGGTCTGGATCCTTTTCACTCCCCATCCCACATGTGCAAGATGGGGACCTGATGTGTAGTTTGGGGAGCTGTGCCAGGACCACATCCCCTCTATCAGGGGGCTCTCAGCAGGCACACACTCTCTCCTCACCTGTGTGGGGCCCTTGCGCCCATCGGCTGCCGGGGAGGGAGCCGGAGCGGGTCCTCACCCCAGGGCTCATCCTCTTTGGGCTCAGGCTCCTTTCTGCCCTTTCCTGCAGGGGGCCCGAGGGGAACAATGATGCCTGAAGTGATTCGTGTCTTCAGCTCCTCCGTGTTCTTGTACACCCTGCAGCAAGGAGAGGGAAGGCAGTGGGGTGGGGTGGCCATGGCACCAGGACATGGAGTGCTGGACAAACTGCAACAGGCACGGGGAAGGGACAGACAAACCCAAAGTGTCCCTGGCACAAAACATGTCCCCCACTGGCAGCACAGAGGGGACAGGAAGGAGTAACAGCACACAAGGACACCAAAGCCTTTACCCCATTTCAGTGCCACCCAGTCACTCCCTTCTGCTCCAACCCAACCAGCCTGCACTGGAGGAAAGCACATGACACTGTGGATGTGGCTGAAGTTGTCACATTCTTGGGCAGTGTCCACCCAGCACAATGCTCTGGAAATAAATGTGCTGGCCTGGCCTGTTCCCAGGTGGGGTGGCCTTCCCCTAGGCTCCAACCCATGATCCCACTGTCCTCTGCATCTCTTGTGCCAGTGTAGAGGAAGGCAGGGAACAGAGTTCTGACTGCATTTCAGGGCTGGCCTGGTTCTGAACTGGGGAGTAAGTCCTCCAGCTCCTCCCAACCTGATTTCTGCCCCCATCTCCATGCCAGTAAGAAATTTGCTCCTGCAGAAAATACCAGGAAACTGAAATTACTTGTGGAAATCATCCAGGTGCTCTGCATTGATGTAGTCAGCCACTGCCAAGGTCACATCTGCAACCTTCTGAGATCTGCGATCCTGGAAAAGCACAGGTAAAGCAGAGTGAGCAGCCTGGCAGAGCTGGGAATGAGGGACAGAAAAGCTACAACAACAGCCCCAGGATTGGGATACAAGGAATGGGGGTCCACCTGCTTCCCACCATGTCCCTGTGCTGTGCCTGAATCCCCAGGAGCAAACCCCAGTGTACAGCAAGATTTTCCCTGCTCCCTCTCCCCAGTTCAGGCTGCAAAGGGGGGAACACTGAGTAAAGCCACCTGGAGCAGCTGCTTGGTGGGGGCTGCAGAGAAGTCCTGAGCTGGGAAAGGGACAGAAGCAGGGCAGCTCCTGCACTGGATTGTTCAAGGCCAACTGTCCCACTGCCCTGACAGAGCCAGGGTTTGACCAGCTTCATGCTGGGCCACATCTGACACAAAAACACCCCCTGGGTCTGCCCTATCCTGAGGGACAAACACCACTTTCCAGGCAGAACAAGCAAAAGCCAACATTTAAGAAACTGCCCCTGGTGTTCTTTTCAGCCAAAGGACTTCAAACCTATAAGTGTGTGCTCACCATGACATTGAGGATCATGCTGTCCTCCACCATGATGGCCTTCAGCAGCAGCTCATAGGCATCATCCATGGACTTGTAGCGCAGTGTGTACACCTCCTTGTTGGCTTCCCAGCCAGCAGGCAACAGCTCTGACTTCCTTTCATCAGGACCTGGCTGCAATGGAGCAGACAGGCTGCTGAGACCCTGCCCAGGAGCCCAGCATGGCCTCCTAGGGCTGGGGGTCTTGTCTTGGCTGCACAGGAAGATACAGGAAGGAACTGAGGTCTCTGGGAGGGGACCCCTCAATGCTTTCCAGGTTTTGACAGGACAAACAGGGATTTCCTACAGGCTGGCCCTGTCTGCTTGCCAGCCTCCCACAGCATCCCTGCACTGGAAGAGGAGGACATGACCAGCAAGAGGAGGTCACAAATACCCACATAGGAGACAATGTTCTTCACTGTCAGACACCTTTCACCTCCCCAGCATGATACAGAGCTGTCTGGGGCATGGGGGAAGGCTGTCATTATGTCTGTCCCAACCCCATATCAGTGTTTCTAGGGGGACCCTGCCCTACACTGTCCCCTCCTATGGTACTGAAGAGAGTCCTCTGCTGTGACAGTGCCCTGCGCTCCCCATTACCCTCCAACATCACATCAGGCACTCTCCCAACACCCATCAGGATCCCAATTCACTAAATCCCCATCTTAGCACTGGGTCCAGAATTAGACTGCCCCACCCTCTGATACAGACCCAGTACATTTCCTCCTCAGCACTGGAGTGGACACCTCCCTTTTCTTACAGACTTCTGCCTCACCACCAAGCTCCACTTAACACTATACTAACTTGCTTACCGGAGTTATCAACACCAACATCAGGATCTCCTGTCCTGCGACATCCCCCAGCATCAGGACCCTCGGCGCCCCCAGTACTGGGATCCTCTCAGCACCACCACTATCCCAAGAGAGGGGCCCCCCTACAGCACCGGGACCCCCCAACACCAGGACACCCCCGCCCCGCAGCCCCCCAGAGCAGTACTGAGGCCCCTCGGCCCCCGCACCGGCCCGGGTGCCCCCACCACCGCCGGCGCCGCCCAGTTCCCCTGGCCCAGGCAGCGGTCGCCCGGCTCGACGGCACGGCGCCGGCGAGCAGCGCTAGGAAAGGCCGAGGCTTCACCGCGGCCTACTAGGCCCCTGCGGCGGAGCACCGCGGCTCGGGCTGTACCTGGTCGCCGGCACCCAGGCAGCGATAGCCGTGCCGAATCAGCTCCCAGTGGATGCCGCAGACCAGAGCGTCCTGCGGACGGGAGATGGCGGGCCTTGCCCAGGCGTACAGCGGCTCCAAACCGGCCATGGCTGCGGCGGCCGGGGCGGAGCCGGGCCCGCACCGCCCCTCGCTAGAGGGCCCCCGTCCGCTGCGCTGGGCCCGAGCTGCCGCCTGCGGCCGCGAGGCTGCCGCCTGTGCTGTTGTGCTCGGCAGTGCTGGGGCTCTTCGAGTTCTGGAGTCGGTTTCGGCCCTCCAGGACAAGAACATTGAGGGTTTGGAGCAGAGAAAGGAATGGAGCTGGGGAAGGGGCTGGAGCACCAGGAGTACATGGGGAGCTTGGGGGGACTCAACCTGAAGGGAGGTTCAGGGGGGACTTTCTCTCTACTTCTGCCTTGCAGGAGGGTGCATCCAGGTGGGGGTCAGGCTCTGCTCCCAGGGAACAGGGACGCGACAGGAGGAAACGGCCTCATGTTCTACCAGCAGTGGTTTACTTTGGATATTGGGGAAAATTTATTTGCCAGAAGGGTTATTGGTGGGCTTGGTTGTGCTGGGGCAATAGTTGGACTCAGTGATCTAACTGGGCTTTTCTACCCTAAAGGATTAGGGTAGAAAAGCACCATCCAGCACCAGCCCAGCACCATCCAGCAACGTCCAGGTTAGTCACTCTGAGCCTCCTTCCCTGCTCCTGGCTCTTTCTTGTCATCAGAAAAGCATTTGAGTTCACGCTGGGTCTGCTTGTTCTGCTGTAGCAAGCCTTCATGCTGACACCAAAGGGATCAAAGCACCAAAAAGCCATTGATGGGTTTATTTCGTCCCTTCCATAACTCCTTGTCTGGGTCACAGTGCTTATGACACCTAAATTTTATTAAACTTGCCATTGAAAGGAATTCAGGGGCTTTTTTTCCTTGCCCCTGGGCCAGAGCCAGTGTCCTCAGTGTGGCTGGCAGGAGGCTGGGGCTCGGGACAAAGCCAGGGAACACCATCATCTGCTGCTTTCCTAATCTGAGCTTCAGGTCCTTGGGGGATGCTCATCTTGACTTCATTATGCGTCAATTAATTAACTCACACTGCTCGCTCTTTCCATTTCCCTCTCAAGAAGTCACTGAGGCTGAACAACCGACCACAGCCTGGCAGGTCCCATGGGAATCACTACCAGGAGACACCACACCTCCTGCCATACTTTGTCACTCCTTTCATCAGGGAAGACAGCTGGACTCATCAGGAAAGCTGCTGTGGATTTTCCACCGGGCCGGGATTTCAGCACAGGAGCTCCATGAGAGAGGCATCGGATGGGGATGAGTTGGGAGCAGCAGGAAATGCCTCAGCCACAGCTTCTCCATCGCTCAGATGTGATTCAGAGCAGCAGCAGCAGCAGCATTTCCACCCCATGGCTCGGCTCACTCCTGGGCAGCAGCCGCGGTTTCAGGCTTTGATGACATCCACATTTCACTTTCCCAGTACAGCCCGGCCCTGGGTGGGCCAGGAGCTACCAGTGACTCCATTTAAATGCCCAGTTCTGAGGCAGAGTTTGAAATCATAGATCTCCCTCCAGAAACCTGATCTGGAGTCCTGTATCTCACTGCTGCTATTGGACTCCCTCTATGTTCCTGCAGAGCTGCAGCACAGGTTCCTGCAGGTACAGGAGCGCAGGGTATTTAGGATCAGTGTCTCAGCAGGATCACACCAAAGCTCTGCTGAGTGTTTTCCGAGCTTTTCATTTCCCATCCAAATTTCTGCCATCCCTGTTCACCCACCATCACTCCCCACCCTCTCACCCCTCACTACCTGCTCCCATCCAGCCCTCCTGTGGCCTCACCTCCATGTTCATCCTTGATTTATTTTCCCCTCACTGTGTTGTGTCAGCTGCCCCGGACACTCTTGGAAAGTGACTTTTAGTGCCAAGTCTCCCTTGGCCCGATCAGCCATGGGCACAGCAGTGAGGAAAAAAGGATGGCTCCATGCATCCCCTCACCATGGGACCCTCCTGGGAGCCAGGGCCCTGCCATACCTGGGCTGTGGCCCTGGGGCTGACTGCCACTACATCAAAGCTGTTATTCCAGCACTCACGGTGCCATGCTGGCCCACATTGCCTGACTCGCCGTTGTCTCCTTCCTCTGCTCCCGTGCTTCACTCACGCCATGGCACAGTGATGATGAAAACCACTGGCCACATGAAAGCAGCCCCCTAATGTGAGTTAGGGGCCTGCAAACTGCGTGGGAGGTACGGAGAGCCCGGCCCCAGTTGGAATCAACAGCCAAGTCACTGAGGAGGTGATGAGGATTGCAGAGCTGGCAGAGTTGTGCTGCAAGGCCAGTGTGTCAGGGTGGCTGCTGGGCAGGCTGGTGCCATTGTTAGAGCAGCCGTGTCCTTTTTGTGGCTGCTGGAGCCTGGCTGGGAGCAGGAGTGATGCTGTGAGAGCTGAGTGAAGCCCTCAGAGCAGCCAGAGCCCCGATGCCTCGCACGTGTTCATGACGATTCACGCCCAGCTCTTGCACCAAGAAAGCTGCCCTTGGCCATTTTCCTCCCTCTTTCACCCAGGAACACGATCTGTGGAGATATTACTCCCTGACAGAGCGTGGCTAGGGGTGATGTCCCAGGGGAGGCAGTAGCTGGAGCTGTCCCAGTTGGATGGCAGTGCTTGGAGCAGGTAAAAGGCTACATCAGCCGGGGTCACCTCCGTCACACAAACCGCAGCCTCCCCTGACCTTCATACTTTCCCACTGCCTCACTGCTCCCTTTGCATGCGCCCACTGTGGTGTCGTAACGAGCAGAAGAGGAAACAGATTTCCCAACCGCCCACCCCGCTGGCAGCCCATGAGCCCTCTGTGCTGGGAAGGGCAGCCAGCACGGCCAGGGCAGCTGGCTCACCCCTGGGCTGTGCTCTGCGTGCTGGGTATGACCCAGAGTCTCACAGGAGAAGGCAGAGAGGAGCCGTGGATAATCCCTAACTGATGTTCAGGTGTTGCAGGCTGCTGCTTCCCTCGAGGTCAGCTTCCTGCTGCTCCTCTCCCATGGATGGGAAAGCCCCCCATTCATCACTCAGGGTGATGGATGGCACTGCCATGTTTTCTGTCAGAATCCCTGTCCTGCTCCATGCAGGCAGCAGTTTCCTAGCACACGGTGGGAGGGAAAGGTTGGATCCTCTGCTGCATAGCAGAGAGAGCCAGCAGCACTGGAGTAGCTCCTCCACAATCTGCTCAGTGCCTCAGGGCTTACTGGCTCAGAAGGAGGCACCTGATTGTGACTAAAATTACCAGTGCCAAGGGATGTGGACCGGGGCAGGGGTTCCTGGAACGGGCTTTTCCCCTCACTGCCATCATTGCCTTGAGAGGGGAGGTAGTCACTCCATGAAAATTTGGCCTCCCCTTCATTTCCCCTAAATTGAATTCCAGGGAAAGATGACACTGAGGCAGGAGAAAGGGGTTTTTTCTCCGGGGAAGAAATGCAAACCACATGCAGGCCGGCTCGGGCAGGAGGAGGGACTGGGGCTGTGAGAGCCGGCGCTCAGCAGCGAGGCCGAGCTAAAGTCAGTCAGTGCTTCAGGACTCTGAACACGCCTGAGTGCTGCGCTTTGAGCAGGCGTGATCCCTGTCAGAGGGAGCCTGCCAGTAGGGTTTGAAAATAATTAGGAAACCCAGAACCCCTGTGCTTCCCAGAAAAGCCTGTTAGTTCTGCGGTGGAAACCTTGCTTGCAGGGAGTGCATCGCACAAACAGAGTCATGACTCATCAACTGGATGGAGCTAAACTCCATTTTTCGAAGGTCAACATGCTCAAATCCTAATGAGCTTTACCCTTGATAGGGCTCCTATGCTCCTGTTGTTGACCTGAATTACTGGGATGCCCAGTAATGGATGATGGTTTCAGGGGATGTGTTTCATCCAGAGACACCAAGAGCTTCCAAGAGGGCAGTGATGATGGGGAAACTGAGGCACAGAGAGTTCAGACCACCAGTCTACTGCCTCCAGCCAGAGCCTGCACCCCACCAGCCCCATCCCTGCAGCCTGGGTGGACACTGCCAGCCCCTGCTCTTGGGGGATCTCAGCTGTGAATCCGAGCGGTCCAGGACAGCCTTGGAGGAACAAAACAAGACAATCAATCACCCTTGCTTCATCCCGCCCCAGTCTGCATTGTGCGGAGCCTCAGGGACTCCACATCAAAGCAGGAGCAGCTGGCTGCCGGGGTGTCCCAAGCTGGCTGCCGGGGTGTCCCAGCCCCAGACGGGCAGCGCCCTGCCCACGGGCTGCCTGTCTGCACTGCCCACACGGGCTTGGCCTCTGCTCACAGCCTGAGCCCCGGCAGCAAAGCCGGGATGCAGCGCTGCTCCCTGCTCCGAGTGCCCAGGGAGATGTCCGAGGTCACGGCGGCCGCAGAGAGCACCAAAGGTGGGGGTGCATGGATGTGGGGGACACCGCTGTAGCATTCCAGGGCTGGCAGCGCCTTCCCTCTGCAGGGGCGAGCAGGAGGTGGCATTGCATACGGGGGAAGAGCCAGCCCCATGCCAAGCTTGTCCTGGAGCTGCGGGAAGGCTGCAGAGCAAAGGCTGCTCCTGCCGCGCAGCTCCCGCTATCCTCACAAGACCCTTTCCTCTGCAGTTCCTTCCATGCCACACGGCGGGCGCTTCCCCCGGGCTGCAGCCCCAGCGCTGCTGCAGACAGTACATTAATTTTTGGATGCCTTTTGCAGCTCCCCAGCGTTTCTCCCCATCCCAGGCACGCACGGCTGGGATGAGGCAATGTTCTCGGGGAGTATTGGCTTCCCGGCTGGTGGGGAGTATTCCTTGGTGAAACTGGTCCAACATGCTGCCCAGTGGGGCTGGGGATGGTGAGGGGGTGCAAGGGGTCCAATTATGGTGGGCTGGGCTGCACCATGGTAAACCAGCAGTGTTGACCATCTGGGATGGGGCATCTGGGCAAGGGAGATCCCCCTGGAGCAGTGCCATGTGTGGATGCAGCGGTGGAGCAGCAATTTGGGTATGACCCTCCAGATATCCCCTATTTTCCCTCTGGCAAAGGGCAGAGTGGCTCTGCCCTGTGACCACAGCATGGGACAGAGCAGGGAGGACATGTCTTTGGCAGCCTGCAGGACACACGTGCCCGTGGTGGGTAACAATTGACATTTTTTCCAGTTCGTTAATTAAAACACGGAACAAAAGTCACTAAAGTGTGAGGCTGGGTGTTTACAGGGAAAATTCCTCTTCAGGTGCCAGGTTTATTAATAGAAGAGGAAAAAAACAAGGGGGAGAAGCAGGGCCACAGCTGGACAAGGAACATCTGGGAAGGATATGCATTTTGGGGGTGGATGGTGTTGGGTGTGTGTGTGGGATGGGGGTGTGAGGATGGGGGTGTGAGGATGGGGGTGCAGTAAGCACCCTTGTCCCCCCACCACCAAGCCCCCAGGATGCTGAGTGGCCATGGGGAAGCCATGCTGTGGGCATTGGTGAGAGGCAGGAGGTTCCCAGCTCACCGTGTGGGACCCTGGCAGGGCTGTTTCAGATCCTTTGAAGTTTTCCCCATTAACTGCCACAAACTGGTCAGGATCCAGGCTGATGAGGCAGGACATGCTGTTAGCATTGCCACCAGAGCTGGAGCTGCTGGGACACAAGAAAGACATGCTCAGCCAGGGTTCATAATGTGAAGTTTGGGACAGCAAAACCCCCCGGCTCCTTCAAGCTGCCCCCAGGAGTGCAGGGGCTCCCAGCAGCGTTGGGGGGTGGCAGAGCTGTGCCCCCCAGACCCACATGCCACCCACCTCTGCCAAGTGCCTGCACACAGGCTGGCATTTGCACTTCCATATGTGACACATTAGGACTTGTTTAGAAGCCCTTTATTGTCATATTTTGTTCTTTATTTCCTACAAATTCAATTTTTTGAGGGATGTGTGCGGATTGTGAAATTATTTTGAGAATAGTTCCTCTGGGTTTTTTAATTTCCTTTGTATTAAATTTTACAGTGTTTAAAAGGCTATGAAAAAATTTATGTTACAAAAAAATGAAAAAAAAAAAAAAGAAAAAAAAAAGAAAAAAAAAGAAAAAACAACCAGGAGGGCAAAATTCCAGGGAGGAAAGGAGAAGAGCCCAAGAAGGGGATGAGCTGTGGGGTGGTGCTGGGGATGGTCTGGCACTGATGCCCCCTCCTGCTCCCACTTCATCCTGGATGGAAAACCAGGCTGGCAGAGATGTGGCCACTGCCTCAGAACGGGTGCCTGAGTGGGACCTGCCATTTGCTGAGGCCTGGATGATTGTGGTTTTTGCCACCACTCAGCCTTTCCCTTTCCTTTGCTCTTCATATGGGAGCAGGACACGGATGCTTTGCACAAGGCCTTGGGGCTCCACTGAGCCCCTGCCTGCCTTTCCAACCCCTCACAGTCATTTGGTGCAGACATAAAAGCCCACAGCCACTCCCAGCAAGAAATTCTCAACAAGAAAATCTTTGAATTATTCCCAAGCTGTGACTGTGGAAAGCCAGGCTGCCCTCCATGAAGGGCTGCACAGCTTGGAGGCATTAGGGACCCCTTTCGCTGCCGGGGCAATGGCCAGTCGGGAGCCACCCTCCTGCCCTCTGTCCCCTATGCTGGATGTTTCCAGCTTCTTCAAATCACAGACACATTTTTCATCTCTTTATTTCTACCATTGTCATTGTCATTGTTCTAGGCTGGTGCAAATTGGGAACTGGCCGTGCACTGACACTGCTGCTCCCTTCGCCCGCAGCCGCTCTTGTCCCCAGAACCAGCAGGAGGGCCCATTCCAGGGATGGAGATGGTGCTGCATCCTGCTGCCAGTCCCCCGGGGGCTTTTGCACCTTGGTCCACGTCCCTGCCTGGCGCAGGACCCCTGGCATGCTGCATCCTGCCTCTCCCCAGCATCACTTCCCCTTTGCAGCCTGCCTGAGGGGTGGTGGAGGAGGCAGGGGCTGCTGCTGGTGTCTGGTGAAGGTCTGGCTGAGATCCCCCAGTGTTTTGAGAGCTCCTGGGGCCTCAGCAGCACTGAGGAGGGGACTGGAAGCTTTGGGAATGATAGAATCATCCAGTTCCAACTCTCTTGGCATGGGCAGGAACACCTTCCACCAGACCATTCTACCAGCCTTGAACACATCCAGGGACTGGGAAACTTAAACCCAACAGCATCTCCAGCCTCAAGGGACCAGGGACAGGGACTCCCCCTTGCAGCACCAGGGTGCCCAACCCTTATCACAGCTATGCAGGGATCTGTAGGGTGGTTGGTGCCTCTCAGCACCAGGCAAGAGAGATGATGTGGAAAATACTTATGCAACAGGATTTATCCATTATTAATATGGAAACAGAAGAATTCAGTGAATGTGTAACTTTGATCGAGAGCAAGATGCCAGGGCTGCAGAGTTGTCCAGTGCAGTAGGATGTGCCGGACAAGCAGCAGCACCAAGTGTCTGGGAAGAATGACAGGATGTTTGAAAAAGCTGAGAACAGAACAGCCTTTCAGGGCTGTGGGGAGGCAGGGGTGCAGGGATATGGGAATAGAGGGATGTATGGATGCAGGAATGTGGGGATTTGGGGGAAGCAGACATGCAGGGTCCCAGAGATGGAGGGATGCAGAGATTCAGGGTTGTGGGGATGCAGAGATGCAAGTTTTGACTTGATGGTCCCTCTGCCCATCACATCCCTGTGCCCATGCAGATCCTCTCCCTAACCCCAGGGTGCTGAGGCCTTCTCAGATCAGCCTCACTCTGCTCCTCTGACCCCTCCAGGCAACTTGGCAAAACGCTGGAGGAGGATTGCTGAGCAGACCCCAGCTTTTGATCTGGGAAAAGAGAGGCCACACCAAGCCCTTTCTGAAATTCCTTCCTGAAGCCTTGGCTGGGCACCGCTGCCGCTTTGCTGAGACTTTCAGACCCTGGCAGCACTGGGGCTTGAGCCTGGCCTGGCCACGCCATCCTGCCTCTTCCCAGCACCCTGTGTTAGGAGCTGCAGCCTTGGCAAGAGCTCCCTGCTCTGGGCTGTGCCCCTGTGCAGGTGTTGGGTGTGGAGCCTCCATGCCAGCCACCACCTGGCCCCTCTTTGCCCCTAGAGTCACGAGGTGGTGACTTTTGCAGGCCACCAGCATTGCTTTCCCTGCCACACGCTGGCAAATTCCTTTCACAAGAACAGGAAATATGAATTCTCCTCTTCTCTTTGTTTTTTCAGGAGAAAAGAAATGTAAAAAAAAAAGTAATCTAATCAAATGCTGTTTGTTTGTGGTCTCAGCGATCTCCCGTTGTTTGGTTGAGGCTCAGTGAGATGCCATTGAGATGGCCAAGGACAGGGACACTCCAAACCTGCTGCAAGCCCAGGTGCTCCCAGCCCTTGTCAGCAGAGCTGGGGCTCATCCCCATGTGGGGATAGACAGACATCCCCATCCCAGGGGCTCCACTGGAACTGGGAGCACTGGAGCCCGAACTGGTTTGGCTGATGGAACCATTGCTGGCCCTGCTTCTGTCAGGCTGGCTGGGGGAGTGTGGGAGCACAGGGATTCTTGTGTGGTGTTCCAGGAGGGCTCAAATTAACAAACCAGCATTGTTAAACAGCTCAAAACATCAGTACCCTTTAATTATCCCCTTTTCCTATGGGAGGAGGCATTTTGCACCTGGGGAGGCCATGCCACACATCGCTCTTTCGCCACAGTATGATGAGATTTTTCCTCAGGGCTGATGTCTGGAATCAGCCCTGCTCCAGGCCCACAGTGGGAAATGCTGTGCCAGGACCCTGGAAATCCCCATCCATGGGATGCACTGCTGTGATCCTTGCAGGACCCCTCTCCTGCACAGGAATATCCTCCAGCAAAGAACTGATGCAGGTTTATTCCCTGTCTCCAGGGAACTCTGAGCAGCATCAGTTCCCTTGGGACTGGAATCACCCTTTGCACCCCAGAGCACCCCTAGGCCAGGGCTGGGACCTCAGCAGGAGGAACTCTGCCTGCAGGAAGGTGCTGGAACCTCCCTGCTGCAATGGATGCCCAGGTTGGTTCTGTTGGGAGCCTCCCAGACAGCCAGGGAAGAGGGGGGATGGATGGAAAGAGATGAGAGCACCAGGCCATGGTGTCTCTCCGTGTTGTGGTTGCCTCAGAGCTGAGACAGAGCTCTCCCCTGTGGTGGGGAGCCATGAACCCCAAAATGCCGTGGGAAGGAGAGGAGGCAGCTGAGAGCGCCTGGAGTGCGTGCGGGGTGCGGAGGAGGCTGGGGATGTTTGGAAACGTTCTTTTTCTGCTTTCATAGTGTGACATGCATTTTTTACTTCATTTAATCTCTTTTGCTCAAATTCCCAAGTGAAGAATTCTTTCCATGAGCCAGAGCCTGCTGCCACGGCTTTGTGCCCGGCCGTGGCACTGGGGACCAGTTGGAGACCATGCCCTGCATCCCTCCTCCAACTGCAGCAGAAGTGGGCATGGGATGCTCAGAAGTGGGCATGAGGCTCAGGGCACCCAGTTGGCACCCTCTCCATCACTGCTTCAGCTCCTCTATCCCACTCCAACGCCCTTTTCTCCTCACTCCTGCAATTTGGTGCTTTTGGGGGTGATGAACCTTCTCTGTGTGCTTCGAGTGGGAGCTACCCACAACCCATTTTAAACAGCTCAGGCTTTGTCTGTATTCCAGCTCCTGAAAATTGAATTTGTTTGTGGCATAAACAGGATATAAAAGACTGAAAAAATAAAAAGAAGAGGGGAACATTTTTCTCCATGTCTTTTCCTTCAACCTCTGAGGACCATGTCTGCTGACACTCCTGAGTGTTAGTCAAACTTCTGATGACAAACAGACCCTGGGGACCTGCTCTGTCCAGCATCCCAGGATACTCCTGATCCTGGATTTTTTAATACAAAGGTCACCATTTCTGCTCTTTTCCTTTTTTTTTCCCCTGGTGTTCTCCAAACTAACGGTGGTTTATGGTGCTCTTTGACGTCAGCCACAAATGGGGCTGCCAGGTGGTAATAATTTTCCTGAATGTCGGCTAAATACAATTATCACTCCATTTTCACTTCAGAAATATTAAAGTTTGTGTTTCTCCTGTTATTAATTTTGAAAAAAAGCCTTTATAAGTCACCATGGCACACGGCCGCCGGCCCTGGGGTGCTGGCAGCCACAGCGGGGCTGGTGACCAGAGTCCAGGCTGGCCCTGCTGTGCCACATTCCTGGATTGTTCTGGAGGGGAGGGATGGGAGGCAGTGCCCTAGAGACCCAGGGACAGAGCCAGGAGTTGGGATATCAGCAGGAGTGAGGATGGATCCTGAGGATGGGAGGGTGAGGAAGGACCCATGTCCCTGTGGAAGGCCCAAATTCCATTTCCTGTGGGCCATGAACTGAAATTGGGTGTTTCCCAACCCCGTGCCAGCACAGCAGGGTCCATCAAAGGACAAAGCTCCTAGACACGCTGTTTCCTCCTGGCTTGGTGTCCAAAGCATGAGCACATTGCTGCAGCTTTGGCCAGGGCAGGCGGGAGCTGAGGAGCCGCTGGCTTTTGTCACGGAATGATCACATCCTGCTGCCAAGAAGGGTCTGTGAGGGTTGGGATGCTGCGAAAGTCCATGTTCAGCTGCGACCAGAGGATCCAGAACAGTTCCCAGAGCTGAGAGACTGGGGTTGGATTATCAGCAAAATGGCTTAAAAGTAAACTTTGAGACAGAGACACCATCACAGCCTTCGGCGGCCGAGTCCCAGCTGAGTGATGCCTGCACCAACATCAGGCTCTCAGCCCTGGCACAAGCTGAGGTGCAGGTGCAGCCACATATCCCAAGTTTTGCTTCCCTGAGGGCACACAGATGGGCACCTTGCTTGCCTTCCAATGCCCAGGATCACCTCAGCCTCTCACCACATCCCCTGAGTGGGAGCACATGCTCTGGGAGCTGCAGCTGTGGCAGGGCATGGGCAGCGCTGGCCTTGGACATCAGAGCCATGACTGCAGTGGCTGCTTCCACAGCCCTCCCTGGGCTCTGTGGCTGCAGGGGGGAATTTCCCCATCCCCAACCAGCAGCCTGCTCAAAGCCTTTGTCTTCTGCTGAATTCCAGCTGGTGAGAGTCATCCACCAGAGTCAGAGGATTTACCCTCCTGGGGAATGATGTGCAAGAGGGAACCATGTAGTCACATTAAAATTATTTGAAAAAGAATGGGACTTCTGAGAGCTGTCTCACGTGGAGCCAGGAACATCCATCTGACTGATGCTTCCATCTGTCTTTCTCAATAGTTTCCTTAAATAGTCCAAATATTAAAAAAAAATAAAAAATCTATTGGAATTTGGCATATATGGTTCTTAGGAGAATAGAAGAGGGCCAGATACTAAAATACCGCTGCCTCACTCCCTTCCAGTAACAAACACATGATTTTCATTGCAGAGAAGGCAGAGGCACATCTGGCCCAGAGGAGGATGCTCCATGGTCACTGATGCTTTGGCTTTGCTGGGAGAGCAGGCTTTGCCCAGGCTGAGGGGTCCTGTTGAGCACAGTAGCAGCACCCAACTCATCTGGGGCATTCCAGCTCCCTGCAGCAAAGGAATCTGCAGTCCAGCTGCCCCAAACCCCAGGCTCCCTGTCCTGCACTGCAAGCCCCATCTCCTGCCTTTCCTTGGAGAAACCTTCCCTGAACCCCCACTGTGCACAACCTGAGTGGCTGCAATGGTGGGAGGAGATTCTGGAGCCCTTTTCACACCATGTCGCAGTTCCTCGAAGACCTTGCCTGCTGTTGCTCTTCCTGTCACCTCCTGCCAGCTTTTCCCTGGAACCCTGCAGTGCTCACAAATGGGAATTGTTTTATTGGCTCAATGTTGGTGACTCCTCACCACCATGTTTGCTCGTTTCATCCCTTCAGCTCCGCTCAAGGAGCGATGACGGATTTTCAGTGACAGATTTTCAGCGACAGAGTTTCAGTGGCTCACGTGGGATGGAGATTGATGTTGGCTTCAAGGATGGTGCTTGGTGCAAGTGCTTTCCCACAGGGATGCTGGGGGCCTTTCCCTGCCCCAACATCACCCACTGCTGGGGCAGAGTTGGATAAAACCTTCAACAACCCCGAGCCTTCACATTCACCTCCTCCTTTCGCCTCCTCCAGCGAATTGAAGATCCCAGTTCAACAGGTCAACACCCTCCATCCTCCCAAGCTTCTCCACATTCCACAATCCTCACCTGGCTACCTGGGTGCACTGCCCCAACACCACCTCCATTTGGGATAACCACCAGCCCCATGGAGCGGAGATCCCAACGCGGGGATGCCGTCCTTCCCCGCGCCCGTCGGTGCTGCCGGCGCCGAGCCCGCCCTGCGCCAGCCGCGGGCGTTCTCCCCGCTCTGACAGCTGGATGGAAATTGGAAGGCGACGCTGACATGTGTCAACAATAACCAGCGAACAAGCGCTGCTGGCGGCGGTGGCGGCTGTCCCCACCACCTCGAGCAGGCTGGCCACTCTTGGCTGAAATCACGGCGTGTTGCGGCTGGAAGCAGGAGTATTGTTTCAATTATTTCCATTATATAAAGTCAGGCCATTTAATATATTCTGCCTCAAAGGGGCTCAAGTAAAGAGATAAAATAAACACTGGAAATCTGCTCTGCTGACATGGACCAGGAATTCAGTTTCCACACCAAGCCTTCCCTCCCGTCTCACTGCTCGTCTTCCCTTTCCTCCCAGCTCTCTCTCCTACTCTCGCTGCCCCTTGGCCTTCCATGCCACTCTATGCCAATTCCCTCTTTGGGCTTTGCTCCTGTTTTGGCAGCTGGAGCACTTGAAGGCTGTGCAGCCACGCTGGCGTCCAGGACTGGAGCAAGCCAGAGGAGCCAAGAAGAGAGATGGAGCTCCAGAGCTCTCTCTGGGATGAAGGATGTGATTTATGGCAAATCTTGAGCCTCTTGGGATGCCACATTCCTTGAGAACAGCAGGAATGGCGGGTGGCACAAATCCAGAAATGGCTGAAGGAGGAGGAGGAGAAGGAGGAAAAGGAGAAGGAAAAGGAGGAAGAGGAGGAGGAGGAGGGAAGAGCAAATGTGCCATGAGCATGCTGTGGGCTGCACTTGGCAATGTCAGCACTAAACTCAGCCACCTTCATGCCCTCCTTCTCATCTGGGAGAGCTGATGGCACCCCAGCACTGAGGGACCTCACTGGCTCTGTGCTGGCATGGGAGGTGGTGAGTTGGGCTGCCAGGAGGCTGGAGTTGCTCCCACCAGCTCTGACCAGACAGGAGCTGCTTCCCATTAATGCTTCCCACAGCATCAGCAGGGCTGTGCTAGTCCAGGTATTCCCAACGTGTTGGCATGTGACAAGGAGCACCAGCCACAGCAGCAGTAAATCCATACTTGGCCTTTCCCAGCACATTTCCCTGCTCCGAGCTCTCCTGGAGCGGGGTCATGGGCAGTGCCACCCCCAGGGACCCAGCTGATGGAGGGAGCGGTGTCACGGGGTGCCAGCAAGGGCTGTGGTGCAGCGTGAGGTGGAGCTGGCTTTTCTTCAGCGCAGGGAAAGGGCCTCTGCCGAACTGGCGCGAGAGCAGCTGTGACTTTCCATTCCTGTGGGAAGTGGGCTGCCACCGTCCAAGCATCTGGGCTTGTTATGATGGGAGAGGAATGCCAAGTATTTTTCTTCCTTATCCACTACCATCCGCTCAAACCCTCCCCTGATCAAACCCACATTCATCGCCTGGGATGCACTGGGGAAGATCCCTCCCGGCCCTCGTGGCTGCTGGGGGCTCATGGCACCTGTGGAGAAAATCCCGCCCTCACCCAGGGGCTCCCTCCATCCCCCTGCCCCTTCCTAGCCAGCTCCAGACGTTTTATTTTCACTTTATTACCTTTGCTAGGAGCATCCCTGCACCTGCATCCCTGCACCTGCATCCCTGCACCTGCATCCCTGTGCCACCACCCCTGTGACTGCATCCCTGCTGACCTGTGGGCCCGGCGGGGCCACGCTGTCCCCTCCAGAGCCCAGAGCATCCCGAAAGCAGCCCCTGGGATGGTGCCACGGGCGTGTGCCCTGGGGCGCCTGCCGTGCCGGGAAGCAGGCGGTGCAGCTTTGGAAGGTCATCAAGATTTTTCCGAAGATGAAAGTGTGCTCAAGTGTCAAACAAACTTTCCAAATTATCTTTCTGGACACTTTCTCCCTTCTGCTTTGGAAGACGGAGGAGGAACATTTCATTCCCTCCGTGCTGGCGCGGAGCGGGGCTGCGTGAGGAGCCGGGAGCTGCCGGCGGCACCCGCGGCTCAGCCTCGCTTCTCCCCGGCATCAGCCCCGAGTCAGCCCCGGCACCATCGGCTGGGCTTGCCCCTCCCGCAGCCCCCAAACCCCTCCCTGCCCAACCCCCAGGGCTGCCAGGTGCCCGGTTAAACAGCAGACACCACCTCTCCTCCCGCCGACAGCAGGATTTGTCATAAATAGACAAATTAAAGGAAACGTGTGGGTTTCTCTGCTCTCTCAGGGGTGCCTGGCACACAGCAGCAGGGGCATGGGGACTGCCACCCTTGGCAAATCCCCCGTGACCCCAAACAGCTGGGGATGGGCTGAGCAATGGCCACGTGGTGCCCTCAGGATCCAGCACTAACGAGAGATGCCTAATTAGTGTGTCCTCCTGTGACAGGTCACCCTGGCACGGCTTGTGCCACATCCGCTCACCCGTGCCAGCAGCCAGGGAGCGTGACCCGCAATGAGGTGTTTCTCTGGCCCTTGCCCAGTGTTTGCCTTCCAGGTCTGCACAAGGAAATTCCCTATGGGCTCCAGGGCAGCTGTGCTGGCGCCCAACAGGGCTTGTGGAAGCTCCCTGTGGAAGCTCCTTGCCCTGTGGCATCCACGTCACATCCCAGTCACTGCCATCCACACCGATGCAGCTGCCTGCAGCCAGGGTTTGGAGACACTCAGATATCCCCAGTGCCATTGCCATGTCCCTGTTCTTCTGTGCTGGGATGGCAGCACCATCCCCATGTCCACAGGGACCCCAGCCCTTGCAAACTCCTGATGGTGATGCCATGCTGCAGGTTTGGTTGTTTATGGAAATTTCATCTGAGCCAGATGCTGCAATTTATGCATTTTATGTGTAATTTTTCAATTTATTTCATAATTAGAAAAAAAACCCCACCTGAAGTGATCCCAACCATTATTCCTCCTGGTTCCCTCAGTTATTACTCCTGGTTTCCTACACTGAGGCCAAAGGGGTCTGAAATGGCTCCTTTGTTGTCTGATCATTAACCCTTCAGGAATGAAATGCAGCAGTGCCGGATGGGAGAGAGGTTCGGGGGGGCAGAGCAGGGAAACAGGAGGGAGAAATTAGAGTGTAGAGAGGATTACCCCAATGTACTGTCCCAGGCATGGCTGGACACCCCAGGACACAGATGGATACATCCTTTTCAGCCCTATGGGTGGTCCCCTCTGGTGCAATGAGTTTGGTGGCTCTCAGCACCCCCAGCTCAGGCAATGCAGACCCAGAGCATCTGAGGCGATGCAGACCCAGAGCAGCCCTGGTGGAAAGGAGCCCTGCAGCTCTCTGGCGTGTGGGATGAACAGGTGGATGATAACCTGCCCCAGGGTGCTCAGGGGGATCCTGTGTGCCCAGAAAGTCTCTCTGTGCCCTCTCTGGGGGGAGGAGAGGGGCACCATGTGCTGCTTTGCACGTGGTGATGACAGGAGTGAATGCGCTGTCGCTGGGGCTGTCACTGGTGGCCGGTGGCCTTGGAGCCCTGGCTGGGAGGTCCCCAGGCTGTTCCAGGGTGCAGCTCCTGGCACAGGGTTGGGATGATGGGACGAGCATGTGGGGCTCCCACGATGGGGACCTGGGCCTGTAGGGTCACCTGGGTACCTGGCCAGTGAGGTGTCCCCCTCTGTCCTGCACCCCACTTCAAGCACAGCCCCAAGGGTGGGTTTTGGGGAGCACAGCGTGCAACAAGGGGTGTGGACAGCCACATGGGAGCCCAGAACAGCTCAGTGAGCCCGTCTTGGCTTGGAACAGCTTGGCACAGCTCGGCTCGGCTCAGCTTCGCTCCCGCAGCTCGGAGGGAGGTGAGTGAATTAAGAAGCGCTCGGAAAATCAGAGTCAGCTGCGATCCTGGGCACAGCCGGGGCAGAGCCGCGGCCGCCGCCGGAGCTGCCGGAGACCCACCAGGGCTCCCGGGGACCGGGGGGCTCAGCCCTGCCCGGGGGGGGCACTGGAACCCCAGCCCTGCGGGGGCTCGGAGCGGGGACTGAGCCGGGGGGCTGAGTTGGGGGGATGAGCTGGGGGGGCTCGGACCGGGGGATTAAGCTGGGGGGCTGATCCAGGGGACTGAGCTGGGGGGGCTGAGCTGGGGGGGCTGAGCAGGGGACCTGAGTTGGGGGGATGAGATGGGGGAACTGAACCGGGGGGGCTGAGCAGGGGGGGCCGGCACAGGCAGCGTCACCCTCGTGGCTCCACCCCCCAAAATCGCAGGGGGCTCCGCGGTGACCCCGGCGCTGGGATGGCAGCGGGACAGTCGGACCGCGGCGGGACGGCGGGACGGTTCCCAGCCGAGGTGGTGGCTGGAGAGCTCCGGGGGGATCCAGCCAGGGCGTTTGCCAGTCGCTTTGTTGCTGCTGGGGGATTTTTTACTTTTTTTTTTTTTTTTTAGGATTATTATTATTTTGAAAGGGAGGGTGAGGAGAGGGGGCTGACACTGGCTATAAAGGCAGAGCTCCCTGGAGCAGCCAGCACTTCTCCGTCACCATGAGCACTCCCCGGGCCTGACAGCTCCAGCCTGTCCCACTGTCGCCGGCTGAAGCTGCCCTGGAGTGTGGCTGTGTGTCCGAAGCTCGGGTTGGGATGGTGTGAGCCCGGAGCTGCTCCTCGCCCTCCCAGCACCCTCACCGGCTCTGGCAGGAGCCGAGCCCTCCAGCCGCTTGGATGATTTGATTCCTCCCCTGTCCGACACCACTCCTGCCCAGATGCAGTGGATAATATTCATGTTGCTGTTATTCATCAGCTCCATGGAAATGCTCACGCAGAACCGGTGGAAGAAGCAAGGTACGGTGTGCGCAGCGCGCTCGGCTCCTGCGGGGTGGCTTTGGGACACCGGGCTGCCTGTCCTGCCAGGAAGGAGCTGTGAACCAGGGCTGGAGGTGCCAGCCACCAGCCTGCCCCCAACCCCTCACCTTGAGCCCTTTGGGGACTGTCTGTGCTCCCCCCTGGGTGCGTGGCACGGCGCTGGCTTGGCAGGGCAGGAAGATGCAGAGCGCAGCCCCATAGCCCTGCCTGCCCGGTGCCAGCCCTGCCTTTGGGGACAAGGGACACTGGCTGGCACTGGGACCAGCTCTGCAAACCCCAGCAGAGCCAGACACAGTGGGGATAGCAAAAAAATGGGCTGATTTTCTGATAATTCATTTCTCTGCATGGCACACTAAGTGCCTTAGGAGTAAAACCTCCCGGAAAGATGCTCAGAGGCACGGCAGGCACTGCCTGTCCCCTGTCCCCTGCCCCATCCTTTCCCCGGGAAGAGGCACCAGCTGAGCCCCTGCTCAGTGCCTGGGCAAGGGCAGGGTGTGCTGGGGCTGTGCAAGGCATGTGCCCCCTCCACTGGGCACTGGCTCACGTCCCTTACCAGGCAGTGCCAGGCAGTGCCAGCTGGCTGTGTGCAGTGGGTCCAGGGCTGGTTCTCAGCTCTGTGCCAGGAATGCCTTGGTTTTGGGGCCAACATGTGCCAGGGTAGGGGCAGGACCTGCCAGGACCAGGGCTCTCAGGGCTGGAGCCTGGAGGGCTTCCCTTGAAGTTGTTCCATGGTAAAGGCATGCGGAGGCAGTAGGTGAGGGTGATGATGTGGGTGGCCAGGCTGGGGGCCAAAACACCCCTGATGGGAAACAGCCAAGCACCACGAGGGGCTCCAGCTACCACTGCTTGATGCTGGGTAGCACAATGCTCCAAAGGCCTCAGGTCTTGGCAGCCTGCGGGTCTGGCTGTGGCTTCACACCCCAGATATGTTATATACTCTGGGATAACCTGCACAGAAAAGCCAGCACAGGGTCCAGGAGCCACGAGAGACGCTGGAACACCCCACAGCCTCCCTACTGCCACTGGGAGCTCTGGTCTGGGCAGTCCAGTGCCCCAGGGACTCGTGGTTCCCTGCAGGACTGGGCACAGGGTGGGCAGAGATGGGGGATGTCACACCCATGCCCAGCAAACTCAGGTACCCACTGTGCCCCATGCCCAGTGCCCATCCCAGCTCAGCCCTGCCCTCTGCCATCACCACTGGACAGGAGGAGATGAACCCCACTTGTTCCAAATCCCCAAGCCCATGGTTTTGGAGTGAGCCACATTCTAGTGTTCTCTGTGCTGGCTCCCAGTGTCACCCTTGGTGGCAGAGACGTGTGTGCCATGCCAGCAGCACTGTGGAGTGGAGGAGGATCCCCCCACTTCTCCCAGCTCCATACCATGGGATTATTTCCAACGCCAGTGAGAGGAAGGAGACCCCGGAGCCCATCCAGGGCTCCCCACCTTCTTTGGCCTGGCTGGAGGTGGAAGGAGAGCAGCAAAAAACCCCTAAATATCAAAAAGAATTAGGGAAGGGAAAGAGGCTCGTAAATCCACGGGTCTCCAGGGAAGCCACTCCAGCTGCAGCCAGGAACACAAATGTTGTCAGCGTTTGGTAAATATGTAACGGAGACCATAACAACTTAATGGATCCAAGGTGCTTCGTTAGTGCTCCCAGCAGATGCAGCTCTAATGAGGGCTCCTGGCAGTGCTGCCATCCAGACAGGGTGTCCCAGAGAAGGGACTGGCATGAGCCAGCTTGGGGACAGCTGATGGCACCACAGCACCGTGGACTGGCTCATGCCAGGGACCAGCACACGGGGCTGTGAGGCATTGCCCACCATCATCGTCTGACAGAATCCTCTGCCAGCATCCCCCCGGCCTCTCAGCACCTCTGGCCCAGCCCCACAGCCGTGGGACCCTTCTGGTGCAGCTCCTGGGGTCAGAGGGACCAGTGCCAGGCACTGCTCCCAGGGCTGTCTCTGTCTGTGCTGGGCAGCACCCGGCAGGTGGCTCGGGCTTGTAGCGACCTTGTGTAGTGGAAGGGGTCCCTGCCCATGGCAGGGGGCTTGAGATGATTTGAAGGTCTCTTCCAACCCAAACCATTCTGTGATTCTGTGGTGCTATAGAGCCCAGGTCCCAAGCATGCTGTACCAGGGCTTCTGGCACGGTCACTGCTACTCAGGCTGTGGTGCCAGAGCCAAGCAAACAGCTCCCAGCAAAGGGGCATGGTGAAGGTGTTGGATGCCTGCATGCAGGGGTTCAGTGCTCCTTTTTGTGGCTTTTCTGTCAGAAAAAGAGAGCAGGAGCAGTTGGCGGTATCTCTGAGGCCTGGTGGATGTTGGCACCCTGTCCTTGTCCCTGGGAACAGAGGTCACCCACGCTGGGGTCAGTCACCCTCCCACAGCCTGGGAGTGCAGCTCAGGCAGCCAGGGAGGCAGCAGAGCCTCTTGAGCAAACAGAGAGATTCTTTTCTCAGCTCCTCTTGAGCACATCCAAAATGCCCTTTGTCCTCTGACACTCAAGAGGCATCAACTGATTAATCCAGGTCAGATCATGTTTCTACCCGCTGACCCAGTGGTTGTTCCACTTCCCACGGGACGGGCAAGGCTGGCTTGGGGTGTGGCTCAGGCTGTCACCCACGGGCAGTGCTGGGCATGGGCAAACCCTCAGTCTGGATCTTGTAGTGCTGGAGGCCATCAGTGCTGACCCAGCTGGGAGCGGTGGCTCCGTGTGTCCCTCGGCTTCAGCGTGGACAGAGGTGGGGATCTGAGGAGCAGAGAGAGGTGGGGTGGCATTTGCAGGGAGACAGGACAGCACTGTCCCCCTGGTGTGTCAGAGAGAGGCCACGGGGCTGGGGCCCCCCTCAGCACCTGTGTCACAGCCCCTCTCCTCCGTTTGTCCCCGCAGCGAGTGCTGGCCTGCTGGAGAACTGCACGGGCTGCGTCCTGTGCTCTGAGGACAATGGCTGCATCACCTGCCACCACCGGCTCTTCCTGCTCATCTGGAGGGACGGCATCCGCCAGTACGGGATGTGCGTCCACACCTGTCCCCCGGGCTACTTCGGTGTGCGGGGTCTGGAGGTCAACAGATGCACAAGTACGTCCCGATCCAGCCGGGGTCCCCCTGCTCCCCTCGGCGCCCTGCGGGTCCCAGTGCCGCGGGAAGGGCAGTGGCTTCATTTCCCACGGCATTCCTGGTGGCACTGGATCCGGGTGGGGGAGAACTGGGGGGGTTCGTCCCCTTTTCCCTCGCCCAGAGCCGCAGCCCGGAGCCCGCAGGTTTTGGGTGCCCGGTGGGTGCCCCGGTGCCCCGGGCGGTCCCGCTGACCGCCCGTCCCTCCCGGCAGAGTGCAGGTCGCCCAGCTGCGAGAGCTGCTTCAGCAGAGACTTCTGCATGAAGTGCAAGGACAAGTTTTACCTGTACAAGGGCCAGTGCTTCCGGCAGTGTCCCCCCGGCACCGCGGCACAGCCCGGCACCCGCGAGTGCCAAGGTAAGCAGCCTTGCCCGCCGTGCCCGGGGATGTGCCGGGCTCCGAGGGTCACCGATCCATCCCTGCCGTGCCTGTCCCTGCAGAGACGTGCGAGCCGGGCCCGTGGAGCGAGTGGAGCGCCTGCACCCACGAGAGCCGCACCTGCGGCTGCAAGTGGGGAGTGGAGACGCGGGTGCGGGAGGTGCCCGAGGCCGCCCGGGAGGAAGGGACCGCCTGCCCCGCGCTGCTGGAGACCAGGAGGTGCCGCATGAAGAAGCACTGCCCCGGAGGTGAGCACCGCGCCGCCGGGGCTGGGGACAGCTCCGCGTCCCTGCAGAGCGAGCCCGAGGGCGCTGCAGGAGGACGGTGGCAGCAGGGGTCTGGCCGTGGCCGGCGAACCGTGCTGTCATCTCCCAAGCATTTTGAAACTCTGGGTAAAGCCGTCATCTCAGGCACATGTGCTGAGCAGCCCTAGGGCTGGCTGCTCCCACCTGGCAGTCCCCGGGACTGCCTGGGACGAGCCATTGTCCCCTTCCATGCTGGACTGGGCTGGGCTGGGCTGGGCACTGGCACGAACCGCCGTGGCGGGATGAGGCTGCCAAGCTCCAGCTCCCATCCTGCCACGACGTGAAGGGAGGCTTTCTGTACTGCAGCTGTGGGTAAGGAGGGCTGAGACACACAGGGGAGGTTCCTGCAAAAACCTCTGAGCTCCCTAAAAGCTGGAACGCTCGTGGAGCAGGAGGGCATCACCCAGGGGATTTCTGATGGCCAAAATTTTGGGAGACACCCCGGGGCACAGTGCCCCTCCATGGCTCATCTGGCCAGATGTTCACTCATGCTCCTGCACTTCCCCCACCTCATTGCCAGGCTGGGGGCTCCCTGGCTCAGGGATCCCCCCACCTTTCCCACACCAGACCGGCTGCAGGGTCTGTCCGGGCGGTGCGTGCACGGGTGCAGGGCTGGCGCTGGGAACCAGGACGGGGCTGATGTCATTTTTGGATGCAGGCGCCTGGACTGGAGCTACCCTAATAAATCTCCACTTAATAACTGGCAGAAAGGGGATGCATGAGATACCGAAGTGAAGTGCCTGGCAGCAGATCTGAGCCAGCCGGGGTTGCGGTTCCGAGCTGCGGGATCGCTGAGCCCTGGGATGAGCTGGCCGGCACCGCCAGCGTGGCGGGGATCAGGGAGGACAACACCGGGGGGGGGGAGAGAAAAAGGATCAAGAAGGGGGGCAGCAGCAGAGGACGTGCGTGCTGGGCGAGGGCCACGGAGCCAGGAGAGAGGTTTCATCCCAGCAGCATCAATCATAAGTAATATTTTCCTGCTGACAGTGCAGAGGAGCTGATTCCCTTCCCCACCCAGGTCTCAGCTCACGTCTTTGGGGTGCCAGGTGGCTTCGATTTTGAGGATGTTCTCCTCCCTGTTGGTGTGTGGCAGCTCCAGACCCGCAGAGCTGGTGACAGTTTGATGCAAGAAATTTAGTGTGGGAGGACAGGCTGCTCCGGAGCACTGTGTCCTGGAGCGCCGTGCCCGTGCCCTGCCCTGCCTGGCACAGAGTGCATCTCACTGGCAGGAAGTGCTGTGCCTGTCTTTCAGGGACACCTCGTCTTGTGAAGTTACTGGGAAGGCCCTGGCACCTCAGAAAAATGCTTGGCCTTCTGCCTCTGCCTGTGCTCCTGCAAGCTGGAAGCCGTGGGGCTACAGTGGTGGGCCAGGAACTGGCAGGACTCTGCTGTTGAGGCTGCTGTCTGGGATCAGCTTCAGAGACAGGCCTGTTCCCTGCCCAGCAGAAGGAATCCCATGAGTGCTCCCCAGGCAACCCCCTCAGGAGGGAGCAGCCCCTCCATGTCCTCCTCTCCTGGGCAGGCTGTTTGCAGTCCCTGCCACGGCAGAGCGTGTCTCTGCCCTCGCTCCCAGGCTCCTGCCCGCCTGGCCAAGTGCTGGCTTATGGGATCCAGATGCTGGAGGAGGATGAGGAGTTCACTTGATGCATCTGAGGCACCCCCAGCCCAGGCGAGCCAGGGCAGGCGGCCGAACCCGACCGTGTGATGAGAGATTTGTGCCACCACTTCTGAGCCATCCAGGCGGCTGGAAGGGAAAAGCCGCCGCGCTTGGCCGTGGCACAAACCCCTCGCGCTGCTGTAAATCTGCCTTGGGTGTCTGTCCCGCTCTCCAGACGCTTGGCGTGCGTGCCGTGCCCTCTCCTTTGTGGGTGGCAGCTGTCTGGAGATCAGAGCTGAGAAACAGGGCTTCAGAGCCAGCCAGGACAAGAACTGGAGCCCTCAGAAGGGATGGGGACAGCAGGGCTGGCACACGCAGCACCAGGGACAGTCGTGGTCCCTTGTGCCCCTCACAACACTGAACTGGAGTGGGAGGAGGGGGCAAGGACCCACAAAGCTGCCCAGTTTTTGGGGCAACCATTCTGATCCATGGAGCCCATGGCACAGCAGGTTTTATCCTGAATCCCTGTTTTTTTGGTGTCTCAGCCAGCTGGAGGGTGTGTGGCAGCTTCTTGGGGTGAGCAAAGGTTTGTGCCCCAACAGCCTGACCCTGGAAAGCTGGCACAGGGTTAACCTGGGATGCAGCCAGGCTCCACGTGGTTGTGCCACTGGGATGGGGACCATCCACACGTGGAGGGCATCCACAGGGAGAGAGAATTAGCAGCTGTGCAAGGATGCACCCCAAAGCCACCTTGCTCCCCAGCATGCCCAAATCCCCCCAGGGCTGTCTGGGTCCCATGGTGGAGGGCAGGTTCCCCATCAGGGCAGAGCTGGGCACGGCTGTGCCATGGCTGTGGGGTGTGGGTGCAGCCACTGCCCCCCTCCAGCACCCACAGTCCTTGCTCAGGGAGGAGCTGGGCTTTCTCCAGGCAGCTTCCACTTGGGCTGAGCTGCCCCACCCCATTCCTGGGGATATTGGGGTACCAGGAGTGAGAGTCCAGCCATGGCAGATGTGGGGACAACACGCCAGTGTCCCTGTGCCCATGCCACCAGCACACCCAGACCCCCACAGACCCACACGGCTGTTTCATGCCTGGGAGGGGGCTCTGGGGGCACCAAAATCAGAACTTGCATCCAGCACTAACACCTTGAGGGAGGATACGGGATCAGCATCCCATGGATGAGGTTCAGGTCATATCATGTTGCCTGGCCAACGAGCGAGTGCTCCTTTTCTTCTCCTTTTTCTGTTGCAGAGAAAACCGAACCCAAAAATAAAGGCAAAAAGCGACAGAAGAAGCCGAAGACAGAGAGGCACACGGGCACCTAGCGGGCACCAGCACGGGAGCTGGGGCACCATGGCAGGAGCTCCCAGCCAACTCCTGCCACGGTGCTCCAACCACATCACCCCTGGTTTTCCATCCACAGGAAAAAAAAAGGAAAAAAAATTGCACAATTTTCTCTGCCCCCCCATCCCCCTTTTCTTTCGAGACAATTTATGGCCTGTAAAACATTTCCTTTTCAGAAAATCTAATTTGCAATGTCCAAAGCAAAGCCCTAGGGCTTGGGGAGGGGGTGGCTCCTTTATTCCTCTGGTCTTCCTTCTGCTCTAGCCTGCTCCATCCCTTCCTCCAGACGGGTGGGATGGGGTTAGACTGGGGCTGGACCCTGCTAATGAAGCTGATGCCTGGCTGGATAGTGTTCCCCAGGGCTGGGAGATGCCCTGGCTCCACGGGGCCCTGATTTTATGGGAGTGCTGGGGGGCACAGTGCAGCACTGAGCTGCTCCAGGTGCTGGACAGTGTCCCCCATCCTCGGCCACAGGCGTGGGAAGCAGCAGCACTCCTGGGTTGGGGCCCCACTGGGGATTGTGCCATTGCTCACAGCAGCCCAGCCTGGTGCTCAGTGTCCCCACTGGCACAACCAAGGGACAAATCCTGCTCTCCTGGGGCTCGGAGGGCAGCTGGACCTCCAGACTGATCCATTCTTGGAGTCCTGCCAGCCCAGCACTCAGCACCCTCACGGGCCAAATCCTGCCATCCTCAGGCTCACAGAGAGGCTCAAAGAGCTTCTCTCCCAGCTGGATGTGGGCACAGAAATTTGGGGTGGCCCTGTCTGTATCCAGTCTAGGACAGGGACAGGCACAGTGTGAGTGCAAGCCCAGGCAAGGGATGCTGCTGCATCCTGTGTCCCCAAACTGGGATGTGCTGGAAGCGGCGCTGCAAACCCTCCCAGCCATCACCGGGCCGTGACCGAGGGGTGCTGAGCCCCCTCCCAGCCATCACCAGGGCATGACCGTGGGGTGCTGAGCCCCCTCCCAGCCATCACCGGGCCGTGACCGTGGGGTGCTGAGCCCAGTCTGTCCCTCCCTGCCGCGCTGTGTGTCCCAGGCACAGAGGGCTCTGTCGGGATATGTACCGTGTGAGTGCTCCAATCGCTGTCCAGCCGCAGGCAGCTCTGCCATTGGGGATTGCCGGGGTGTGAACTCCCCGTCCCCGCCCTGAGCGGGAGCAGGGGGAGGCCGGGGCTGCCCGGGGGTGTCGGGGCTGCGGGGGCTGCTCAGACCCTTCAGCACGGGAGCGCTGGGTGTCAGCACCGAGCCAGCCCCAGAGCCGGCACAAAGCTGCCCGAGCATCGCCTCCGATCGCTTCATGACAAATAAATGGATTAAACCCCCGGCATCGCTCCTGCGTCCCTGTTTCCCCATTCCCACGAGTTGCTGCCGCAGGGTGTTTGGGATGCTGGCCATGATGGCCACGGTGCAATCCCATATTCCACAGCTCTGCACCTCGGTCCCTGTGGGGGGACACCCTGCCCTGGCCCCCCAGCACTGGGGTACTGGGGAAAAATTTTAGTTCAAGTTATAGTTCAAGTTTTTAATGAGCATTACTCATTGTCTGAGCCAGCAGTGGGGGAAGCGGCAAGTGTGACACTGGGACTGCCATTCCACAGGATTGGGAACCACCAGGGTTTTTTTCTGGGTGTTGGAGAAAATCCCCTTCTGCTAAGATGCTTGGACATCCCCTTGGCAGCCTGTTCCCAGCACCAGGATTGTCTCGTTCTGGGGACACAGCCTAGATCCCATCCCAGTCCCTGGGCTGCCAGACGTGGTGACCCCCAGTTGTGGTTGGGGTCATCAGCCCCGACAGACCCAGCCGGGATCGGGCACGCCGAGCACAGTCAGGCTGTGTCTGTGTCCTGCCCAGGACACAGCCCTCCCTCCTCCTGGTCCCCTCGGGCTCATCCCACGGCCAGAGCAGCGAAATGCAGGCCTGGCTCCCGCTGGCATTATAAATAGCCGGGGCTCGGGAGGGAGCCTGGGATGGGGGTGCCGGGGTTGGTGATCGGGGGCACTCGCGGGGTGCAGGGCCGGGGCTGGGAGCGCTCTGTGCTGCCCTGGCGCTGTCCATCCATCCATCCACCCCGGGACGTGCGATGAGTTGTGCATAGAACGCCCGGGGGAGGGACGGGGCTGCGTGTGCGAGTGTGAGTGTGTGTGTGCGTGTGTGTGTGTGTGCGTGTGTGTGTGTGTGTGTGTGAGAGAGAGAGAGAGACATTTATAGATCACGTGTGAAACTTGATCTCCCCGCAGTGGACCCAGAGGAAAGAAAAAAGATAGAAGTATTGTTTTTAAACAGATTTTTTCCTTTGTTTTTCTTTTTTTTTTTTTTTTTTTTTTTTTCCTCCCCTCTCCCCCTGCGAGGGCTGGCGATAAAAGGCCGGGGCGGCCAGCGCTGGCTCAGAGGGAGGAAATGCCGAAATCGCCGCGGTCGGAGGCGGCGGCCAGCGCCCACTGACCCACCCGGCACGGAGCGAGCATCCCCGGCCGTGTCACCCCGGCCTCGGGGGGACCCCCGTGAGGGCCATGCGGGCGCTCAGCCTCGGCCTGGTGGCGCTGACCTGTGCCACCACGGCTCTGTGCGCCGCCGGAGCGCAGCGCCGGGCTCTGGAGGGCGGCGGCCGCCGGCGCTACCACCGCGTGCAGCACGGCCACTGCAGCTACACCTTCGTGCTGCCCGAGGCCGAGCCCCCGCCGTGCCCCGCCGCCCCCGGGCCTGCCCCCGGGGCTGCCAGCGGGCTGCTCCAGCGCGACTCGCCCGCCGGCACCGCCGGGGCTGCGCAGCGCCTGCGGCACCTGGAGAGGATCCTGGAGAACAGCACCCAGTGGCTGCTGAAGGTACGGGGCAGGATGGGGGTGCGGGGGGACGAGCAGAGGGGCGGTGTGGGCAGGGATGTGTGTGCAGCACCCGCTCGTGCAGCGTCCCTGTGGCACAGCTTGGGCACTGGGGCCTGTGCCCACCTGAGCATCCAGGTCAGCTTTTCTCGGCAGGTGTGCAGCTGGAGCAGCACGGAGGGGATGCTTGCTGTGGGTGCTGCGGGTGCTGCAGGTCACTCACCCAGAGCACTCCCCACTGAGGCTGTATTCCCTGTCCATCCCTGCCATAGGGCTCCTCATGGTCCTGGCTGGGTTAGCTGTGCCAAGCATCCCTCAGGGATCAGCATTCCAAGTTCTGGGCGAGCAGACTGGGAAGGGGTTTGGCCAATGGTACAGAGAGGGTCCCAAGCGTAGGGGCCACCAAAATCTCTCCAGCTTCATCATTTTCCCTCCTACAGGCTTTGCAAAAGTTCCCAGCACTTGGTGAGACTTTGTGTGGGAGCAGTGGGGTGCCACCCCAGAGGGGCTGTGTACCCACAGGGTTGCCACCCCCAGCCCACACTGGCTCGCCCCGTCCCCAATGCCTGAGGCAGGAAGCAGCATTTCCTTCCTGGAGCCCCCACCAGCTGCCTGCGTCAGACCCAGGAATAGCTCATCCCAAGGGACACATCCCCGGGGGCCCTGAGCCCCACAGCCCGTGCCAGGAACACTGGGTACCTGCACTGATAAGAGGAGAAGCGGCTTGTCCCCAGCTGTCACTGATCCAGCAGAGCCACATGCCTGCTCTGTGCTGTGCCACCAGGCTGCAATGGGACCTGTGTGCCTCTGCAGTCCCATTTCCTGGGTGATGTCCCCATGCAGCACTCAGGGATCAGGATGGGGCCAACACACTGAGTGGGGGTCCCGGGGATGGCCTGTGCCAGCCACGCTGCTTGGGGGGCCACTCTGGCTGTGGGGGACACTGCAGGCAGCGGGGACGTGCAGGACGTTCCCCCTTGTCCCCTCAGCCATCCCAGAGAACAAATTCCTCAAGAGCTGGGAAAACGCTGAACCGTGGCTCTGCTGGAAGCCAGCCCAGAGTGCTGCAGAGGGGTCAGCAGGGCCAGTGACAACCTGGCTGGTGGCACCGAATCTCTGTCACTGTGGAACCTGCTGGGTCTGCTGTGTGCACACGAGTCCTGGGGTCCCTGTGCCCTGGGGTCCCTGTGCCCTGGGGTCCCTGCCTTGGTATCCCTGTGCTCTGGTGTCTTTGTGCCCTCTTGGGATGAGGGCAGCTTTTCTATGGCCAAGCAAGGCAGGGGATCAGGGTCCCACCACAGGGTCCCTGAGCTGCACATGGCCCGGTCCAGAGCAGACAGCCACAGGCAAAGTGGGACTGCACATGTGGACAGCTGTGGGCAGCAATGCCCCTCACCACAGCCTCAAGGAGCACTGGGCAGTGGAGCACTGGGCAGCCAGTACCCCATTCCTTCCCCATCCCCATCCTGTTCTATCCATCCCATCCCATCCCATCCCATCCCATCCCCTCCTGCAGCATGGCTCTCTCCTTTTAAAGGCAGTTTGCAGCTCTGTTTTTTGCTGTTGTTCCTTAGCTTCCCAAATTTCAGCAGAGCTGCCCAAGAACGCTTGTTTTGGTCAGACTCCAGTCCTGAACAAACAAACGAGGGCTCAAAAGAGGCACTGGGTTCAGGGACAGCTCGTAAACAACGTTGCATCCCCGTCTGCTCTGCCCTGGCATGGGGAGCCCTGCAGGGTGCTGAGAAATTGGGAGATCTCTTGGTACCCAAGAGGTTCCACAGGTCCCCTCAGGTATCTCCTGGGCCTCCCCCAGGATCCCCATCCATGGCACTGGGGCTGACCCACCCTCCCCAATCAGCACCCCGTGGTGGGGACATGGCCAGGACCCAGCACACAAGGACACTTGTGTCTCAGGAGGAATTAATTTTAGTTCAAACACAAACACTTGATGGCGCCGCTGGGTCTAGGGGGGGACTCGGGGTGGGATGGGGTCTCCAGCAGGGCGGCGGCATTTTGGCAGCTCTAAAGTGCCTGAGGGGCTGGTGCTGCTCACCCTGGGATGCGTGCAGCGGTGTGGGGAGCAGGTGAAGGGTTTTCCACCCACCTGTGACTCAAGGATTCCTGAGCTGGTGCTTGTGAAATGTTTAGAAATGTCAGGGCAGGATAGGAACTGGGGCAGAGGGGAGGGATGTGGCTGCAAGAAGGCAGCACAGGATGATCCAGCTGTGGGCAGTGGGATCCCAGCATGGGCACAGAGGGTGGCTGAGTTTCCTCCTGGGGTGGCCAAAACAGCACCACAGCCTTTCCCACAGCAGCTCTGCCCTTATGGTGCAGAAAGGAGTCTCTGAGGCTGGGAGAGCCCAGCTCACATCAGCACCCATGAGATGGAAGAGGGGGGATCCCGGATTCCATGTCCTTGGCTCAGAGCCTGCCCCACTTGTGTCCCCTATGCCAGACATGCCTGGGGACACTGTGCCCCACTCCAGCTCCCAGGGAGCTGCTGGGGCCAGGATCCAGGGCTCCATCTCCAGGGCTCTCAGCTTCCACATGCCAGCTTGACCTTTTCTCTGGGTATGTTCTGCCCTCAGCTCACAGATATGTTTGTTTAAAAAAAAAAAAAAAAAAAAAAAACAAGAGGCAAGATTGAGAGGGAGAAAAGGCCTCCCCAAGCCCTGTGAAGCAACAAGATTAACGACGTGGTTAAAGGGAAACTCTCCAGCAATCCCTCAGCTCGGGGAAATGTTTTCCAGACGCGGCTTCCCGACCTTTCCCTGCTTCCTCCCTGAGAGCACGTTCCTGCGAGGGAAAATCCCCAGGGAAACGGGTGCAGGCAGGGCTGCCTGGGATGGTCAGCCCTGGGACCTTCCTGCCCCGAGACCCTCCTGCCCCACACGGATGCTCAGCGTGGGGTGATGGTGTTGCCACTGCCTGGTGCGGAGGAGGAGGAGGGAGCAGTGAGATTTCATCATGCCAGACAAGTGCAGAGCCCTGTGCCCTGGCCCTCTGCTGGCCCCACTCCCACGCTGAGTATCCCAACACTGCTGCCTGCTTGATATTCCATGGTGCCAAACATCCCAGCACTGCCTGCCTGGTGTTCCATGGTGCCAAACATCCCAGCACTGCCTGCCTGGTGTTCCATGGTGCCAAACATCCCAGCACTGCCTGCCTGGTATTCCATGGTGCCAAACATCCCAACATTTCTGCCTGCCTGGTATTCCATGGTGCCAAACATCCCAACATTGCTGCCTGCCTGGTGTTCCATGGTGCCAAACATCCCAGCACTGCCTGCCTGGTGTTCCATGGTGCCAAATATCCCAGCACTGCTGCCTGCCTGTCACCGTGCCAAGCATCCCAGCAGCCCTGCATTCCCACCACAGTGCACAACATCCCAGCACCCCTGCCTGCTTTCCACACTGCCCAGACAGCAGCATCCCAACCCTGCTGATTCTGCTCCACAACCCCACAAGATGCAGGGGAATAGAGCCGCATCCCAACCCTGCTGATTCTGCTCCACAACCCCGCAAGATGCAGGGGGATGTGGGGCTCTGCCTGCACCACGGGGAGCTTAGGCAGGGAGCAGGATCTGCGGGATGCAGGGAGCGGGGCAGCCCCTGTCCCCCCTGCTCTCCGGGGCTGCTTTCCCAGCGTGGGCGGCCCCTTCCGCTGCCCGCGGCCCCGCCGAGGGACCGTGCCCCCAGCGAGGCCATCGCCCTGGGGAGGGGCTCAATGGGAACCTCATGGCGGGGCTGCCAGAAATAGCAAAGCCTTTGGGAAAGGCGGCTCCCCCGCGGGCTGGGAAAGCGGAAGCGTCGTCTCAGCTGTGTCCGAGCCGTGTTCGCAGCCGCAGCTTCTTCCCAGCCCCGAGCACTCACACGCGGTGGGGCAGCACGGGGTGCCGGACACTGACCGTCCCTGGCTGACCGTGTCCCCTCACCCTCTGTATCCCAGTGCTTGGGGCTGGCAACTGGTGCTGATGGCAGTGCCAGCCACTCCCTGCCCGGCTGCTTGGCACAGGCAACCCTGGCTGGGCATCAGCCCCCGCTCGCCAGCACACCTGGGCATACAGGAGCCCATGCCAGGCCCCAGCTGGTACCACAGCCCAGGAATCTTGGCAGCCGGTGCCTGAGGAGCCTCCCCTGCAGCAGCTCAGCTCGCTCTGTCCTCTGATAAGGTTCCAAGGGCCCCGAGGTGGGTCAAGCCTTGTGGAGACACAGGGCTGTGCCTGAGGGCTCTGCCCAGCGGTGCCAGGCTCAGCTGGGACGCTGAGACAGAACCCAAAGAGGTGCCCAAATGACCCCTGCATCCTCCCTTCCCTGCACAGCTGGAGAGCTACATCCAGAGCAGCGTGAAGCCGGAGGTGGCCGAGCTGCAGCAGGCGGCGGTGCAGAACCAGACGGCGGCCATGCTGGAGATGGGCAGCTCCCTCCTGAACCGCAGCGCCGAGCAGAGCCGCAAGCTCACCGACGTGGAGGCACAGGTACGGCTCGGGTGTCACCATGTCCCACCACCCTGAGAGGTACAGCATGTGTGTCACCATGTCCCACCACCCTGAGAGGTACAGCACATGTGCCCCCACCACCCTGAGAGGTCCAGCATGTGTGTCCCTATGTCCCCAGCACCCTGAGAGGTACAGAATGTGTGTTCCCACTTCCTACCACCCTAAGAGGTACAGAATGCGTGTCACCATGTCCCTGCCACCCTGAGAGGTACAGCACGTGTGTCCCCACGTCCCCACCACCCTGAGAGGTACAGCACATGTGTCCCCACATCCCACCACCCTGAGAGGTACAGCATGTGTGTCCCCATGTCCCTGCCACCCTGAGGGGTACAGCACGTGTGTTCCCACTTCCCACCACCCTGAGATGTACAGAATGCATGTCCCCATGTCCCACCACCCTGAGAGGTACAGCACGTGTGTCCCCATCTCCCTGCCACCTTGAGAGGTACAGCTCGTGTGTCCCCATGTCCCTGCCACCCTGAGACCTGGTGGTTGGCACGGTTTGTCTGCAGATAAAAGCGATGCCCCGAGGTGACCCAGGGTTTAATGCCCCCCTTGTGGAGGTACCAGGGCTGTGTGCCGGAGACCGGCCAGCCTGGTGACACCTCGGGTGCGGTGTGGCCCTGGTGCCGATGCCAAGGGTCCCCTCTGCTCCCGAGGCAGGTGCTGAATCAGACGTGGCGCATCGAGATGCAGCTCCAGGAGAATTTCCTGTCCACCGCCAAGCTGGAGAAGCAGCTGCTGCTGCAGACCAATGAGATCCACAAGCTGCAGAACAGAAACAAGTAGGGGCTGGGGCGGCTCAGGGACCCCCACGGCCCTTGGGCCCCACAGGGAGGCTGGTCTCTCCCACCTCACACTGCACTTTGAGGGGCTTGAACCCCTCCAGGTGCTGGCTGTGGTCGCTGGGGGGTTGCACAGCCCCAGCACGGCCACCGGGCTTTGGGTTCCCCTGGCTGGGCACGTCCCAGAAGTGAGGGTGCAATTCAGGGGGTGCAGCAGGGGATGGGGACAGCAGTGGGTCCCTGCAGACACGCTGGGACCGCTCTGCCACCCTATCACCGCTGCATCCCACTCCCAGCATCCTGGAGGGGCGGGTGCTGGAGATGGAAACGAAGCAGCAGGCGGAGCTGGCGGGGGCCCACTCGGAGAAGGAGAAGCTGCAGCGGCTGCTGAGCCGGCAGAGCGGCGCCATCGAGGAGATGGAAAAGACGCTGCTGGCTGCCAGTGCCAACACCAGCCTGCTCCAGCGGCAGCAGCTCCAGCTCCTCCAGTCCGTCCAGAGCCTGGTGCGCCTCGTGTCGCAGGGCAGAGGTGAGCGGGGGCACCCCCACAGCGGGGGCACCGGGAAAGCTCCGTGTCCTCCCAGCAGCGAGCCAGGGTGCCCTCTGTGGTCTGCTCAGCCTGAGTGACTTCACCTCAAAATCACAGAATCACTCAGTGGTAGAATGGTTTGGGTTTGGGAGGGATCTCAAAGCTCCTCTCATTCCAACACCCTGCCATGGGCAGGAACACCTTCCGCTAGAAAATGATCCACTCGTCGCAACCAAGGAGCAGCTTGGAGCCCCAAGGGCTGGGTCCATAGCCTGATGCCATTCCCAGCCATGGCAAACCCCCAGGGGTGAGGCTGGCACAGCTGCCTTGCTCAGCCCTCAGGAGATGGCACAGAAGATAAAAAAAAAATCAGTGAGCACAAAGGGAGAGGGAAGAGCAGCAAAATCAGTCAGGGCTGCAGGGCCATCACAGTTTCTGCCTTCTCACTTTTCCCTCTGCCACAGCCACGTCACCTGGGCAGGAGCAGCAATTCCAGGATTGTGCCGAGGTGCGCCGGGCGGGCATCCATGCCAGCGGCATCTACACCCTGCACATTGCCAACCTCAGCGAGCCCAAAAAGGTGAGCACAGCCCAGAGAGGGCTTCCCTGCCCCACCCTGGAGTGTTGCCCACCCAGCACACCAGCCCCACACCAATCCCTCTGTTGCTTGGCACATCCCAGGGCAGCTTCCCCACCCCATCCCCTTCCAGCCTTGGGGGCTGCACAGGGGTGAAGGCAGCACCCACAGGATGAAAGCAGGGCTGGCACATCCTTCCAAATGGGGACATAAAACTGATTTTAGGCAGTTTTATAAGCACCAGACCCCAGCCCCTGCCCACGGCCATGGAGGGAGGAGAGACCCCTCAGCCAGGCACTGGGCACAGCACACCCTCGTCAGCCCCTCAGGCAGCTCTAGCACCCACAGGGCACCCACACTGAGCTGCCCAGCCTGTCAGGGATGCACCTGGACCGCACTCCAAGCCACCCCCAGCTGTCCCTCTCTCCCTTGCAGGCATTCTGTGACATGGACACGGATCGAGGGGGCTGGACCATCATCCAGCTCCGTACCAACGGCAGCCTCAGCTTCCAGAGGAGCTGGAGGGAGTACAAGCAGGTGTGTGTCTAACTGGGGATTGGGGACACCCTGGGGGCACCCCAGGCACCCTGAACTCACCCGCCCCGCTGCTCCACAGGGCTTTGGGGACGCGTCGGGGGAGTACTGGCTGGGGAATGAGGCCGTGCACCTGCTGACCAGCCGGGTGCCCTACACCCTGCGGGTGGAGCTGCAGGACTGGGAGGGCGGCCAGGTGTATGCCCACTACGGGAAATTCCAGCTGGGCAGCGAGCGGCAGTTCTACAGGTAGGGGAGAGGCACTGTGGGAACGGCCACCCAGCACTGCCCATCGCTGACTGTCCCCAAACCCTGTGGGATCAGCCACCCAGCACTGCCCATCGCTGACTGTCCCCAAGCCTGTGGGATCAGCCACCCAGCACTCCCCATCTCTGACTGTCCCCAAGCCCTGCGGGCAGCAGTGCCCAGGGGGCAGGGCTGGGTGTGGGAGGTGCAGGATCACCTGGGGCTTCACTGGGCTGTCCTGGTGTAGTTGTGATGCCAGGTGCCAGGCACATTGCTGTGACAATTTCATCTCTCCCTGAGCTTCTGAGAAGCAGATTTTTAATGGATAAAATTGCATCAAGGCAGTGGGATTTGCCATCCCAGTGGGAGAAACTTGGGCACTTGCACTGAGGGAGGTGACACAGCTGTGGCCACCAGGCATTCCCAGGGTGTTGGGCATCCCCAGGCTGAAGTCCACGAAGGGATGCTGTGCTCCTAATGCTCAGCTTGCCATGACCATGTGCTCCTGGCCATGGGCAGGAGGGTGGAAAGCAGCTGAGGGCCTTCACTGCTGGGCTGGAGGTGGAAGCAGCCCCCAGACATGCCCTGCACCATCCATGCCATGCACCATCCATGCCCTGCACCATCCATGCCATGCATGCACCGAGCTGACCCCCAGCAAGGGGACTGGAGGAGACTTGGGGGGTCCTCCCTGCCCCAGCATTCCACAGCCCCCATCTTGGGGGCCAAGGACAGGAGGCCAGGCTGGCACTGCAGGATCTCTGCCCATCCCTCTGTGCTGTGTCCAGCTCATGGCAGCCCCTGAGCAGTGCTGGGCTCTGTGACCCCCCGGCAGCCGGCAGTGACAGTGGCTGTGTCCTGTGGGCGCAGGCTGTCACTTCAGGACTACAGCGGCACAGCTGGGCAGCAGAGTGGGCTGGCACTGCAGGGCACCCAGTTCAGCACCCGTGACGCCGACAACGACAACTGCCTGTGCAAGTGTGCCCAGATGCTCTCGGGAGGTGAGTGGAGCAGGGGGACACCCCCGCGCAGCACCCGTGGGTGCCAGCCTGCGATGCCACCTCCCTGCCCTTGTCCCTTCCCACAGGATGGTGGTTTGATGCTTGTGGCCTCTCCAACCTGAATGGCATCTACTACCCGGCCAGGAACAACATCCGCAAGCTGAACGGCATCCGCTGGCACCACTTCCAGGGGCCCAGCTACTCCCTCAAGGGCACCCGCATGATGATCCGACCCTCCAGCTTCTGACGTGCCCACGGCAGTGCCAGCACTGACAGACAAGTCCGGGACAAGGGATGGTTGGGGCTGAGATGTCCCAGCTGCTGCAGGGAACCTTTGCCATGAGTTTATTTTTTACTCTTGTTTATCCCATTTTTCAGAAGTCTGCAGTGTCACCACGGCCATGTTGGAGGAACCGTGGGCTGGAGCTGCAGGAGCTGCAGGAGTGGGACAAGGCCAGACCTGCCAAAGTGGGCTCCAGCATATGGAAACCCCTTGATCTCACCTCAGCTTCTCTCCACGAATTTCTGCTGGGCCTCAGGGTTTGATCTTGGGGACAGGGCTCCAAGACCCTCCCCAGTGAAGGGGCTCTGAGAACCCCTGGGACCATGTGCATTCAAAGGGACCCCAGACGTGATGGGGGCTTTGCCTTTTCACTGGTTTTGGATATTGTAAATCCCCCACCATCCCACTTTCCTGCAGGATTAGAGGAGCTGGATGGGACAGGAATCCTGATGAGCATGGAGGCTGGTGGTCCCTCCTTCCCTTTCATCCAGATGCAGCCATGCAGAGGGCCACAGGCTGTCCCCTTCCAAGCATGGCCCGAGCCACTGTCCCCGTGTATGGCAGGACAGGCACTGCTCCTCACGGGATGGAGCTGGGCTTCTCCAGTTCTCACAGAGGACAGGAAGAGCAGGGGATGTCCTTGGGGACCTCTGTGGGGACCTGGGATGGCCAGTGGGCCAGTTGTGGAAGGCCCTGCTGGGAGCAGACACCGCAGTGGCAGGGGCTGGCAGGGCCCCAGGACTGGCAGGAAGGGGCTGAGGGTTGTGGATGGGGAGGGGGCTGTGGGTTAGAGGGGTGGGAGGTGCTGGGTGCTGGGTGCTGGCACTGACACCGGCTGTGCACGCAGCAGGGGGGGCTCCTGCTGCCTGCCCTCATCACTGTCCCGAGGCACCCGCTAATTAACGCTGATTAAAGCACGTGACGCTGTTGGCGCTTCCAGAAGATGCTCATCAGTGGGGAATAATTAAAAAATGGAAAACACGGGGGGCGGTGCTGCCGGTTTTCCTTCTGTGCTGGCTGCCTGCCTGCAGCTCCTGCCTGCTCATGGGGCACCCGTGGGGAATCTCAGCGCACAGGGTGAGGGTGATGGACGTTTCCCCGGCTGTCCCTCCTCCCTGGAAATAATATAATATAAATAACTGATGGCCTCAGCTGTGCTCCCCACGAAACCTGAGCCACCGGGAAGCAGCTGCCAGGGAAAGTGATAGGGACTTTGGGGCTGTCCTGCTGTCCCCAATGGGGACATGCAACGGGGGGGCATTCTGGGGGGGACACGTGTGTCTGAACGTGTCTGTGCCAGGGTTTCATGCTGGCAGTCCCATGGGTGGGGGTCAGATGGAGACTCCTGGTTCAGGAACAAGGCTGCTGTGTGTGCATCTGTGTGTGCACATCGAAATACTGCTCACAAACACGTGTGCACATGGACAGACACACGGACATCCTGCATGCACACGTGAGCACGCAGGGCTTTGAATGGCCATGGCAGGTCCCAGTCATGCAGGGCATGGGACACCAGAGCCACACCAAGGACTGGCAGCACCTGAGGGACATGTGGCTGCTCAGACCTTGCCTGGCTGGGGACTGGTGGGCCCCCCCTGCTTCTCCTTAGCAATAGCAACAAATTTAGACCAAGCCCTGGGACACACCACGCTGAGGAATCCAGCAGCACAGCCGGTCCCAGCCACCAGTGAGGATCTGGTTCCCTCAGAGATTTCCCCAAGGGCAAAGCCTGTCCCCAGGCTTTGCCCAGGGTCCCCGTCACCCTCTGGTTTCCGGGGTGTTTTCCCTGGGGAGGCACCCAGTGCTCCATGTGCCATCATTAAGGATCCCCTGGGTGTGCGTGTCACTTCATCAGCCTGACTCACAGCCAGATGCCATCCTCGTATCCTGTCACCACGTCCTGACACCACATCCTGCCCTCCACATTCCCAGCAGCAGGACCTGACAATAACCCAGCAGGAGTCACGTGGATCTTGCACCCTAAGCAGGGGATCTGTATGGACACACAACAGCCCAGAAATCAAGCTGGGGTGGTAAATTCTTCTTTATGACAGCTTTTTTGGGGGCCCCCAGTGCTGGATGGAAGCCCCAGTCAAGAGCCCATGGTGCTGCCCTGGCCTGCAGCTGCTGGGGGCTGTCACTGAAGGGAGGCAGCAGCAGGCCCAGCTCCACGTGGAGTCCCTGGATGCAGGTGCTTTGGTGGCTTTGATGTCACCTTCCCCAGCAGACACCTGGCTGCACGGGCCATCAGGAGCACGGTGACTGCAGGGCACAGGTGCCAGGAGAGCTGTGGTGCCCTGTGAGGCTGCCCTGGGAGAACCACGGGCGCTTTTCATCTTCAAAGCTCTCCCTGCTCCCGCTTTCATCCCAGCCCACCTGGGAGCTCTCTGCTACTGCCACCCCCATCTCCAGTTCTTGGAGAGCCGGGACCTGGCCAAGCTTTGCAGCAGGGAGGGAAGGAGGCAGGGGAGGGTGCGTGGCACAGAGGGGAATCCCAGCAGCTGGGGCTCTGCCGGGACCTGCCAGACCCAACCTCCGCCCTGCCGTGCCCACCGGGCCCCGCGCTGGCACGCTGCAGCCTGGAACCCGTGACTGCCTCCCAGCACCCATCCTCTCAGCACCCACTGCCCTGCAGAGCACCCCAGGAGTCCCTGTCCCATCCCAAAATCCACTGCCACTCAACACCCACAGCCCTGCAGAGCTACAGGCACCCCAAGAGTTCCTGTCCCATCCCAAACTCCACCACCACTCAGCACCCACAGACCTGCAAAGCACCCCAGGAGTCCCTGTCCCATCCCAAAATCCACTGCCACTCAACACCCACAGCCCTGCAGAGCACCCCAAGAGTCCCTGTACCATCCCAAACTCCACCGCCTCAAGAGAAAACACACAGCCTCCAAAACACAGGCATTTAATAAAACTGGCTGCATTATAATTATTATTATTATTTACAGATCAAACATAAGGAAAAGAGTAGAAAAGAGGAACTGTTGTCTTCATAAATACCAGGCCCAGCATGGTGGGGGCTTCTTGCCCGCTGGCAGCCGGGAAGGGGAACACAGGCACCCGCAGACACTCACACAGACACACAGCCCTGGGCAGCTTGAAGCAGGGGGTCAGGTTTGCCCCTCACCCCTCAAAGCACCAGGCTTTTCTTCAGCAATAAGATGGGACCACCAGGACGTGGCCACCACCCCAGGCAGTGGGACCCCTTCCATGGAGGCTGCAAGGGGCAGCTCCTTCACGGGTACAGTGTCCCTGCTCCGTGCAGGGGGACCCAGCCCCTTGCACCCCACCCTGGGATGCTGGTGAGGAGCAGGACAGGCAGGAGCTGCCAGCAGGACAGGCAGGGCAGCCACACTTGAGGCCCTGTGGGTGTTGAGGACCAGCCACACACCCAGGGACACGTGTCCTCTGCCTTCCCATGGGCTTGGGGGACCTGGTTCTCCAGTGCTGGCACAGGGGTCTGACCATGGATCCCTGGCCACATCAGGCCAGTGATGCTGTGTCACCACCAAGAGGTCCCTGCTCCTCCCGGGGCACAGCCAGCGCTTTGTCCCCAGCACTGCCCACTTATGAGTGACCCATCCCCGGTGCCCACCACGGCACTGCTACACATCGGAGACCTGCTGGGGCTCCCTGGCCTGGCGCAGCCCGTAGAGCCACTTGATGACGCGGGCGTTGCGCTCGATGATGGAGATGCCGTAGGGCACCCGCTCGGCCGGCCGCCCCTCCGGCGTGGCGGCGCTGGGCGGCGAGCGGCCGCCCTCCGAGCTGGCCGTGCTCACGCTGTGGAACTTGAGCGACACGATGTCAGAGCTGGCGCGGGCGAAGCGCTCGGCCCCCATGTCCTGCATCTCCTCGGGGTCGAGGCCGCAGTAGTTGAAGAAGCGCTCCAGGTCGGCGGTGGCCCGCGAGAGGCGATCGCTCAGGTCCGACTTGGAGCGGTGCAGCAGCGGCTGCCGGCGGGCGCTCTCCGGGCGGGCGGGCGAGCTCCGGGACGGGGTCACAGGCAGCCCACCGGGGATGGGGGATGCGGGCAGCGGTGTCACCGGGCTCCGCGGAGCTCCGCAGGGACGGACGTCCACCCTGCGCACGGCCACGTTGCCGGGGGGCTTGGGGGTGGCCGGGCTCTCCGGTGGCTTCACAGCCCCCTCCGTCGCTGGAGCTTCCGCCCGCCACCTGCACTCCCTGCCCAGCGGGCTCTCCGCCTTAGGGAAGGGGCTGTCACAGAGGTTGATGAGGTTGTTGAGGATCTCCAGGTCAAGGGAGGTCTTCGGGCTGGCGGCATCGGCGCGGCGCGGCCCCGGGGGTGCCCTGCGGCTGGGGGTGAGCACAGCCCGGCGCACCCCGGGGGTGAAGAGAGGCTGCTTGAGCAGCAGCGGCCTCACCGGCTCCTGCCTGGTGCTGACGACCTTCTGGCTCTTCACGTACTTGGCCTTGTCGGCCTCCAGCCTCTCCACCGCGCTGGGCTTCCCGGCCCCCGGCTCGGCGTGCCGGCGGAAATACGCGGGCCCTTTGCGGAGGATACGGACGGGCATGGCCGAGGTGAAAGGCGCCGTCACCGTCACCCCCTTCATGGTGTCACCGGCTTGCAGCGCCTCGACGGGCATCCTCCGTGCCGGCACCGGGACACGGCGGAGCGGCCGCCACGGGCAGCGAGGGGCTCAGGGCTGCGGAAAGGGGCCGGAGTGAGAGCGGGGCCGGAGTGAGAGCGGCGGCGATGCTGCCCCTGCCCGCGCCCCGGCCCCACGGCAGACAAAGGCAGCCCCGGCTGTGCGGTACCGCACTCGCTGCGCCCCCGGCTCCGGGCTGCCTATTTGAAGGCGGTCACCACGCCTCCGCCGCCGCCGAGCCTCCCCGACAATGCCCCGGCCAATCCGCGCCGCACGCCTGCTTCAAACCGCACCGGGGCCAATGGCGCCGCCGGGGAGGGCGCCCCGGTCGCGGCGAGGGGCGCCCTGCGGAGAGAGGGGGGCGGAGAGAGCCGAGCACCCCTCACTGATGCTCTGCCCGAGCCGCGGGTGCCGGGGATGCATCGCCCCCTTCAAGGGGGGCATTGAATGTACCCCTCGTCCGTGCTCAGGGGTGCACTGCCCACATCCAGGGGGGCATTTCCTTCACCCAGGCGTGCATCTCCCACTCCCAGGGGAGCACTGATTGCTCCCAGGGTGCCTCATCTACATCCTTGCATCCCCCATGCCTAGGGGTGCATTGCCTGCTCCCCGGCGTGCATCCCCCATGCCCAGGGTTCCATCACCCACCACCCTGCCGGGCTGCTGGATTCCGTGCTCCGCTCCCTCTGCTGTTCCCTCAGCTCTCGCAAGCTCCGGGGCTGCTCGCAGGCTCCCTGCTCTCACCCTGGAGCTCCTTGGAAAGTAAGTGGAGCACACGGGGGTTTCCACTCGTGCTTCCCCGGGCGCTCGGGGCAGAGTGAGGCCCTGTGCACCCGTGTCCTTGGGTCCTTGCCAACCCCAACAAGCGCAGCCGCCACAACGGTCACACCAGCCCGCCCACAGTGAAAAGGGGGGGGAGGGCACCCAAACCAGCCCTACACCCTTCTGCAGCCCCCTGACCAGAGGTGGACACCCCCAGAGTAAACCCAATACCCAGAGGCAGGGCACACAGGAGCAGGGCACACAGGAGCATGTGGGTCAGACTCCCCTCCCTCAACCCCTTTCCCAAGCTGTTCCGAGATTCCTCCCGAGGGTCCCGATTCGGGCACTGATGAGCCCGAGGATGTGACAGCAAGCCCCAGCACTCACCGGGTGCAGAGGTGGGCAGGGCAGGGCCGGTGTGCTGTGGCCTCACTCGCTCCCGTGGCAGCCCCGAGCCGGCAGCTGCCACCGTCACCCGCTCACCTGCGTGTACAAACTTCCTGGGAGCAGCCCAGCGCCTGTCCCGGCGGCAGCAGCCAGCCCTGGCACCCAGAGCCCCGCCGAGCCGTGGCTGAGCCACGTCTGCACCCCCTACCAGCCCAAGGGTGCCGGATTCCCCAGAATGTGGACCCCAGCAGGATCAGGATCCCTGCACAGCTCACGGTGTATTTACCTGACACGCTGTGACAGACGAGTGGCCATGGGGGAGGCTGGCTGCCCCTCTCCCCGTCCTCATCCCCTGCCTGGGGGGACATGCTGCCTCCTGACCTGGAAAATGTCTGCAGGGGGGCGGCCAGGCGTGGTGACAGCTGGGAACGGTCCCAGCACCGACACAGATCCTCCTGCCTCCTTCCTGGGGCAGCTTTCTGCACCCCTCTGCCCAACCCCTCGGGTCCAGTGCTGCCCAGCCTCTGTGCCAATGGCCAGGGGCTTCACTGCCCTTGTACCTGTGCCCAGCACAGGGAGGGTTCCCCGGTTCGGCACAGGGGTGCAAAACTGTCCCCCAGGAAAGGCAAAGTGATAAAATGTCCCCTTGTCAGGCACTGGAGCTCAGCCTTGTACCAGACGCTCAGCCAAGCCACAGAGGAGACGGCTGTGAAATCCAGGGACAAGGACAAGGGAGCCACAGCACAGCCACCAGTGGCTGGAGTGGGGACCCCTCCCCAGCACGGACAGTCTGGCCGGGCACAACCTGCTGCTCCACATTCCTGCAGAGCTGAGCCACGGCGCTGGCACGGCCACACCGAGCTGGGCTGCACCGAGCCAAGCAGAGAGAGCGGAGCCGCCCTCCAAACAGCCCCAAAAACTCGGCAACATAATCCCATACCCCAAACCCAGTTCAGGGATCTGAGCTCTGCATTGCCCAGCGTGGCCCCAGCTCCTCTCCCTCCTGGGGTGGGCAGTCCAGCCAGGCTCACATGGCACACCAGGCCGCTTCCAGCCTGGAGGAGCTGCTCCAGAGGTACACGGGGTACACGGTTGTGACCCCTTCACCGGCTCACCCAGCCCCGCTCTGCTGGCACTGGACCAGCACGGGACCAGCACCACCTCTGCCACCCACCTGGATTGGCCCTGTGGCGTGGGAGCCTCGTCGGCCGGATCAGCTGCCACCTCCTTCTCCGTGCTGTCTTTCCGAGGGTGTCCCGATGGTGTCCTGCTGTCCCCACCCTCCTGCTCCCCGGCCCCGTCCTCCCCGTCTCCCCGCTGACGGCGGCTGCAGGGTGCTGGAGCGGTTCTGCTGCGGCTGAGTCAGCGCCGGGTGAGGACGCCCTCCGAGGCAAATCAGCGCTCCCATGGGATGGAAAGCACAGGGCATTCCTCCCCCGTGCCAGGCTGCGTCACGCAGCGCGCCGGTGCCCGGTGACGTCCCGGGTGCCGGTTCAGCCCGCGGTGCCAGCTGGGCGGCCTGGATGCACACACGGCCCGAGGTGCTCACAGTGACAAATCCAAAATGCTTCTGGATGTCACTGCTCGCTGTGGACAGAGGGTGCTAGTGCTGGGTTAGGGCTTCAGGGACACAGGGGAAATTCCCAGCCTTGCTGTGGGCGCCCAGATTCCCTCATATCACTGGTATGGTCAGTTGGCAGGGCCTGGTCTCATTTGGAAATCTCATCTTGTTTCCCCATTCACCCAGCTGCAATAAACTCCAAAACATAGAAAAATAAACTGGACAGCAGGAGAGGTGACAGACTGGAACAGGGTCACCAAGCCTGCAGCCACCTGGACCTGCTGGCCTGAACCCAGCCCCGGGGTGGCTCCTGCCCCATGGTCCAGGCATCTCTGTTCAGCTCTGCAAAGAGGGAACGAGCATTTGGCTCATGTTGTGGAGCTCAGTTACAGCCTTGCATAGTTCAAACGGCTCCTGGAGCAAGACAAGGAGCTGGTGGAGGGAGAAGGGAAACAGTCTGGGAGCCAGAGGGCTGCCCTGAGCCCAGATTGACACGACGGGCTTGGCTAGAAAATCCCAGCTGGTGGGCGAGGGCAGAGCCCCAGGCTGCGTCCCCCCACGGGTGCCGAGGCGCAGGCAGGAGGTGCAGGAGCTGCTCGGGCACGTCTGGCCCGTTGGAGCTGGGCGTTGGATGCAGGCAGCGCCCCAAGCCTCGCCCTCCCCGGGAGCATCCCGGGACATGCCCTGGGAGGGCAGCCTCCTGCAGGAATGCTCCCCAGCACCCGGTGCAGCATCCCCACTCTGCCCCAGGAACACGTGGACTGTGTTTGTGAACACAGGGACAAGGAGGTGCCGGCAGTGCCTTTGCTCTCACTTTCTACAGACACCCTCGTGCCACTGCCAGGACCTCCCAGATGCTAAATTAAGCTGCCAATGAGCAGAAAACACACTCAGCAGCCAATTCCCCCCTAGAAGTGCTGGGTGGAGGCAGCTACGGGTGCCTGGCAACACCTGCCAAGCCACAGGGCTGGGGCTCGGCTGTGTGGGCACCCCCAGAGCTGAGAGATCCCCAACCCTTTCATCTTGGGTGTTAACTCCCAGTGTTTTATTCCAGCCTGTTGCCATGCCCACACCCAGGATAAGCCACCACCTGCTCCTGCCTCATTTTCCCCAGCAAGAGCTCTACAGATCTGCTCCAGAAGGGGCATGGGGACAGAATGGGGAGGCACCCACTGCACGCAGCATCACCCCATTCCTTGTGGTCAGAGGGAATGATGCTGCCTGCACCCGGATGTTCACACTCGGTCTGTGCTCAGGGATCCGGGAGCCAGGGAGGTGACAGATGGGGACATGCTGGGCACGAGGCCTTTGTCTGGCCGGTGGTGGCGGCGGCACAGACCCGCAGATGGCGGCTGCCGTGGGGCCGTGGCCGCAGCCCATGGCCAGGCAAGCGCTGGGCCCTGGGGATCCGGCCCTTTTGTTGGGGTCTCACCTCCGGCAGAGGCCCCTTCCCCGCTGCCCCCCACCAGCCTTTCCACTTTCAACTTGACCTGCTCCTTTCACATGGAAATGGAATGCAAATAAGGCTGGGGCTGCCGGAGTCCAGGCTGAGAGCTGCCAGCAGGTCCCCAAGTCTGGAGGTCACACCCTGTCAAATAGGGTGGCCAGCAGTCGCTGGAGTGAGGGGGTCCCCTTGTCCCCCAGCAATGGAGCAGCAGCCACCTTCTGCCCTGGCAGTCCATCCCCACTGCTCACACATGGAAGAAGATATTAGGGGATGGATCTCACTAGGGCTGAGCTTAAGTACAGACCCCTGCTTTGCCGAGCTGCTGATCTTTCCATGCCATCCTGTCACCCCCATGGCATGAGCAGTGTGCCCACCTTGGGGTTCCCTCTGCACCCCCTGGCATGCGCTGGCTTGCAGTTGGGATGGGATCCCCAGCCCTGGCTGGGTGAGGAGGGGGCTTCCTGGAGGGGTGGTCATCACAGCCCAGCAAAGTCCCGCAGGCAGGGACCGCTCGGCTACCAAATGTTGCCATCTGCTCCGGGGCCTTGGCTCGCATCTGCCGGGGCTGCGGAGGGGCGAGGGGCCCGGGGCCGGGAGTTCAGCTGCGGGGCGGGCAGGGGGCGGAGAAGGCACAGCCGGGGCGGGCAGCAAGCGTCCGGTGCATTTGGGTGAGCGGCGTGAAGGGGCAGCACGGGGGTCCCGCTGCCTCTGCCCCGTAGCCCTTGGGAAGGGTCTCACTGCCGGCTGAGCCGCCTCTTTGTGCCGACAAATTAAACACAGGACAATTGCCGTCCCCTCCCTGTCCCCATACCCATGGACACACCATGACCTCAAGCTCCCTGTGCCTGCTTTCCCCAGCACCTTGCACCTGTTCCCCACCTTCCAGGTTCCCTGGAGTCCTGTACTGGTTTGACTGGGATAGAGGTCATTCTGCCCATAGGAGCCAGGGCGGGACTGTTTTGGAGTTGTGCTGAAAGCAGTGCTGATGACCCAGCAGTGTCTGATCTTGGCTGAGCCCTGCACACAGAGCCCCAAGGACTTCTCTGCTCCTCCCGCTGCCTCACCAGTGAGTAAGAGCACTGGGGGGACATAGAAATTGCGAGGGGACGTGGATGGGACAGCTCTGCCACTCCCCCTTCCCCCCCTGCCCCGGTATACCCCAGACTACAGGACATCCTTGCTTTTCCTATTAAGCTGCTCCGTGAGTTCAGTCCCTTTTACCATTTTATCTTTCCCCATTTTGTACCCCATCCCACCGGGTGTGTGTGAGTGAGCAGCTGAGGGGGTCTGAGCCACCTGCTGGGATTAAATCGCAGCAGCACCTCAAACTGTGACCATCCCCCCCACTGTCACCCAGTGTCCCTGCAGCCCCGGGGACAAGACTTGTCCCCACACTACACCCAACGCTCCTGGCTGCCATGGGTGCTTCCACAGGCACAGGGCAGGTTGGAGGAGCAAACCGCAGTCCCCCGGAGGGACAGGGACAGTAAGAGCGCTGCAGACAGGTAGGGCAGGGCAGCAGGCGGGAGAAGGCAGCCCCGGGTTTTGCAGGGCTGCAGCCCGCTCTCCCAGCGACACCCGGTGGGTGCTGGGGGAAGAGCCGCCATGAGGCATCCCGGGGCGGTGGGTCGGGGCTGGGAGAGGGGGGCTGGCTGCTGGGGGTGACCTGGGGTCCGTGTCCTCACCCGTGTCACCTCCCGGCCGGTGCAAATGGCTCATCCGCTGGCTCGCGGCTTGGTCCCCGCAGCGTCCCGAGGTGGGACAACTTCCACATTCGGAGGTTCCCAGCGCCCCATGCCAAGCCCGTGACCCCGCAGAGATCCTGATGGGGACAGGAACCGTCATCGGCTGACACTTGCACCTGCAAGAAGAGTCTGTGATAGGTGGGAAGCAGTTCAGGCAGGGACAAGGACAAAGTCCAGGACACCGCCGAGAATAATAACCCCCCTGAGCTGGGGACTCTGCCAGCCGGGACCAAGACGAGGAGCAGAGCAGGGCCAGGCTGTCACCGGTCCGCATCCGGAGGTGGTGACGCGCCCGCCTCACGTCACTGCTCGGGCAGCCGGGACTGGCTGCCGCCCGCGTGGTGCTGCCGGTTCCCCAGAGCGCAGTGAGTTTCCCTTGGGACGTTGCCGAGGGACCGGCCCGACCGGAGCCCGTTTCCTTCCTGGCTCCCGCCGCAGCCCCGCTGCCTCCCGCGGGGCCGGGGCCATGGCGGGGTCGGTGCTCCCGCCCGGCTCAGCCCCGTGAGTTTCCTCTGGCGGCCTCAGCGCCCCGGGGCAGGGCTGGACTCGGCTCCGCGGCACCGGGGGGAGCACGGAAGCGTAGGGACATGTTCGGAACGTGAGAGTTCCTGCCAGGAGCGGGATGGGAGCGGGCGAGGGATGAGTCCGGAGCCCGGCTGACTCAGCTGATCGGTACGGGCAGAGCCTGGGCTGCAGGTTGGGCTGCTGGGCCTGGCGCCCGCGGCCACCGGAGCGTGTGGGAATCGCGCGGGTCCTGACTGGAAGGGGACGGGCGCGGTGTCGTCCTGCCCTGCAGATGCAGTGGGAGGTACGAGGCGTCCATTCCCTGCAGAGCCGCTGCCCAGGCCACTCAGCCCCCAGGTGAGAGCCCCTTTCCCCCTGCACCCGGCTGTGCCGAGCCCTCGCAGGCGGCGTGGAGCTGCTACGTGAGCTGGCACAGGTTCAATGCCCTCCTGGGTACCGCACCTGCTGCTGCCAAGCCCCAGTCCTCGGGGATGAGACCAGGTGAAGCTCATCAGGATCCACACCCAGGGCAGGAGGACACCGTGTCATCACTTCAAGGGGGCAGAGGGGTCCACAGGGCCTGCAGAGGGCAAAGAGGGCTGGGCTGGGCTGTGTGCCCCACACCCCCACGGCACGTAGAGGGAAGCTGTTCTGCCAACGCAGGCAGCGGTCATGGGAGGACAGGGCCAGGGTCTGAAGGGTCAGATCTCTCCTCAGCACTCATCAAAGTTTCTTCCCACAGCACAGCAGCGTCGCTCGCAGGCCCAGGCACCCAGCCCTGAGCCATGGCACTGCTCACCCACCTTCTGGCCTGTGCCTTCGGCATGGGCTCCTGGGTGGCCATCAACGGGCTGTGGGTGGAGGTGCCACTGCTGGTGACGGTGCTGCCGGAGCAGTGGTACCTCCCCTCCTACATCACCATCATCATCCAGATGGCCAACGTGGGACCACTCTTCGTCACCCTCACGAATCGCTTTCGGCCTGGCTTGCTGAAGGAGGTGGCTGTCATCTATGCGATCGTGTCCGTGGGTGTCGTGGCCTGCTTGCTCCTGGCTTTCCTCTGGAACCACACGTCCGTCATTGCTGGAACATCCCACAGCATCTCCTTCCTAATCCTTACCTTCTTCCTGGCCCTGGTGGACTGCACCTCCTCTGTCACCTTCCTGCCCTTCATGATGCAGCTGCAGCCCCAGTACACGAACACCTTCTTCATAGGTGAAGGGCTAAGTGGGCTGATCCCTTCTCTCATTGCCCTGGGCCAGGGCTCTGGTATCTCCACCTGCACCAATGTCAGCTACGAAGTCAACGTCACTACTGGCAACGAGACCATGGAGAGCACCAACTTCCATCTGGAGACACACTACCTCCCACCCAACTTCTCCACCCTCATCTTTTTCCTGCTCATGACTGCGATGATGCTGACCTGCTTGCTGGCCTTCTTCTTCCTCACCCGGCAGCCCAAAGTGTGGGAGCTCTCCCAGCAGCACCTCTTTCCCAGCCACATTGTGCTGAGCTCATTTGACCAGATCCTTGATGAGGGAGCTGACTCGCACCTCAGCAGAGGCTGCTCATGCCCAAAGGATCCCAAGGGACCTGGGGACATCCTGCCACAGAAGGTCTCCTACTCCCTAACCCAGCTCACCCTCATCTACCTCCTCATCGCCTGGGTGAGCGCCCTGACAAACGGGGTCCTGCCATCCGTGCAGTCCTACTCCTGCCTCCCCTACGGGCACACCACCTACCACCTGGCAGCCACGCTCAGCTCCATGGCCAACCCCCTGGCCTGCATCGTGGCCATGTTCCTGCCCAGCAGGTGAGTTGCAGGGCCCTGGGGGTTGCAGCAGGGTGCACACCAGGGGCTTCTGCCCCAAGAGGGGCCCCTACTTTGCAAGGGTTGGGAGTGTAGGCTGGGAGAGGGCCTGTGGGGTGACCATGCCCTGGCAGCACAGACACCTCGGGAAAGGAAGATGGAGCCTCTTTCCTTTCATGCATCTTCTCAGTGCTTATCTTTTATATCAAACTTCAAGAAACAGAGCTGGAACATTTCTGTGTGGAGAATAAGTAGAAGCAGTATAAAGCTAATAGCTGCATCTATATCTTTAACTGAGATACAAGGAGCCGGAATGTGCTGCGTGTCTGTGCTGCTCACCAGGGAAAGGTTGTGTTCTCCAGTGACACTCACATCTCCCTTGCAGGTCCCTGACCCTGATGGTCCTTCTCACTATGGCAGGGACAGGCTTTGGTGCCTACAACATGGCCATTGCAGCGATGAGTCCCTGCCCGCTCCTCCAGCAGTCCCAGTGGGGCGATGTCATCATCGTAAGTCACAGTGTCCCTCTCGCTCAGGGAGGTCTTTGACACACACCTGGACCTGACCTCACCATGGTGTCCCCACAGTGGGAAACCCCTGGCCCTGACCACTTTTCCACCTGTGCCACCAGGTCCTCTCCTGGGTGCTGTTCACCGGGACGCTCTCCTACATGAAGGTGATGGCCGGGGTGATCCTGCGGAGCCGCAGCCGCAGCGCGCTGGTGTGGTACGGGGTGCTGGAGCAGCTGGGCTCCCTCCTGGGGGCACTGCTCATGTTCCCCCTTGTCAACGTCTATGGCCTTTTCAAATCTGCTGACTACTGCAACCTGCCGTGCCCAGCATGAGTGGGGTGGACGCTCCAAGACTGCTGCTCTTGCCAGCATGAACTCCCAGAACCAGCGAGGCTGGCTGGCTGGGAAGCAGCGCTGGGACCAGGACGGCTGCAGACACAGTTCCCTGATGGACTCTGCCAGGGCGCAGCATCTCCAGGGCTTTGTTCCCAGCCGGGGCACGGGGTGTTCCCATCCTGTGAAAACAATAGAAGGTGTTTTGTTTTATTTTATTCAGCCCTCTGCCTCCCTGCTGCCTACACCCCCCCATGCTGAGGGGGCTGTCTGTGGCAGTGCCCCCCACCTTGGGACCATGCCCAGTCCCTTCCCCTGGGGGTTCTGGCACCATTTGGCATTGTGCCCTAAAGCCCCCCTGGACTCTGTGGGTGGGCACAGCCCCAGCTGCACCGGTGGCGTTCCTGGCCCTGTGCTGTGGCAGCTGCCCCAGACAGGGGGTTTGCAGCCAGCTGGGGGGACTGGGGACAAAGGCGGCCATGGGGAGGGGGATGGTGGGCAACACGGAACATTCGCAAGACCCCCAATAGCAGCTGGGGAAACTGAGGCACAGTGGGACTGAAGCAACGTGTGATATTTGCCACCCTCTGCTGTGTTCCCATCCCCATAGCCCTGTGCCCCCCTGCACCCCATTTCAGCCCCACTGCACCTTGAGATGGGCAGAGCTGGAGGGGAGCCGCAGCAGAGCCTCGCACCAGAGCAGTGCAGGCAGAGTGCCCATGGCAGGGCTGGCACAGCCCCAGTGCGAGGGCTGGCCCACCTGGTACCTCGCTGTGCCCCAGCCGTGCCATCAGGGTGACACTGGGACGTGGCAGGCACGGGAGGTCAGGGCAGCGCAGCCCCGGGGTGGGACAGCGCCCGTGCCCTGCACGCGCCTGCGCCCCTTCCCTGGGGCACGAGGCAGCCGGGCCTTTGTCCCCGGCCCTTTGTCTGGCATCTGCTCCCTGCGCCGGCGGCAGCACCACAGCACGGATTGGAGCCACCTCGGGGCTCCGGCTGCGACCCGGACGCCTCTGGGAGGAACGAGACTGGAATTCCTAATGGCCAGCAGCCCCCCAGGCTGGCACTGGGGGGGTCCTGCAGCTGAGGCAGCAGGGAGGGCAGGGGTGGGGGCTCTGCCTCCTGGCACTAGTGGGCATCCTCGGGCAGATCCTGGCTGACCCCAGAGCCCGTGTCCAGGATCCAAGGAGGATGGGGGAGCTGAGGACCAGTGGGAGATGTGGGGGCACCACGGGGCAGCTTGTCTCATTCCAGTAGCAGGATATGTCCCTTGTGGGTAGACTGGGAGCTGGAGTAGGGACCTGACCTCTCTCCTCCTGCCCCTCAAGAGGATGATCCTGCCCTTGGGAGCCCCCAAAACCCCTCACCCACAGTACCCCCGCAGCCCCCTCCCTCTTGTCAGGGAAACAATTGCCTCCGATGGGAATTATTTCCATACAGCTGCTCAGGAAGGCACAAACCCGGTGGAGGAAGGCTGAGCCTTTCTTCTGGCGCTGCTCCCCCTCCCCACAGTGGCGGGGGCAGGTTTGGGGGGGCCCAGGCGCTGCCGTCAGCGCTATCAGCTCGGCAGGGCTGGCTGCGGTTATTACCATACATTATCGCAGTCCCCTGCCTCCGAAAGGAGCCGGGGCTGCTCCCCCCTCCCAGCCCTCCCTCCTCCTGCCTTTTACACTTAATTACCTCCCTTATTACACCGCAGCCTGGAGAGAGACAAAATCCCAGGGCAGCGGGCAGGCAGGCAGCAGGCAGCGGGCGGGCAGCGGGCGGGCAGCGGGCGGGCAGGCCCAACTAGGGCGTAAGTAATGCCCACTCTGCAAGCGTGCCTTCCAGGAGAGAGCAGGCACACGCACGGATAGATAAATCAGGGAGCCGGGAGAGGCCGGGAGCCCGGGGTGTGTGCGGGGGACGCCGCGAGCAGCCCGGCAGGCAGGCGATGTCCCCTCGGGGCCGGAGCCCTGCGGGAGAGGTGACCTTGAACTTGGCAGAGCCTTGACGTCAGGGCAGCGCTGCAGGGACAGATGGGACTCGTGGTGCTGCCGCCAGTCCCTGGTCAAGGGCAGCGGGAGCAAGGGCAGAGACCCCAGCCCACGCGGGGAGCAGCCCTGGGATCCTGTGGGATGTGGGGTGCTGTGGATATGGGATGCTCTGGGATGGGGGTGCTGTGAGCTGTGGGATGCACTTAGCTGTGGAATGCTGTCAGATGCTGTAGGATAGCGTGGGATATCAGATGCTGTGGGATGCTGTGGTCTGTGGGATGCTCTAGGATGTGGGCTGTGAGGTGCCCTGGGCTATAGGATCCTGTGGGGTGCCCTCGGCTGTGCAGTACCACACAAAGCAGTGAGCAGGGGCACTGCGATGCAGGGCTGGCTCCAGATGTGGCTCTAGGCACAACTGAAGGAGCAGACATGGCTGTGAGCAGGCAGGCCCGTGGTGCTGCCTGTGGGGACACTGCTTTTGGTCCCCAGACCCAGTGCCACATCCCTGGCCAAAAGGGCTGGTGTGCCCAGGGCTGCCCCGTGCCAGCCATGCCAGCACTCTGTGGTGACAGCAGAGTCCTTATTAAGTGCTGCAACGCTCTGGGCATTGCACAAGGCTCAGGGAGAGCACGGCCAGCTGCCAGCCAGGTCCCCGTGTCACCCACTGTCCCTCAGATGGCACAACTCGGCCTTCAGCTGGCACCACTGCAGGAGAGGCAGCCCCGGAGCAGCAGCTGCCTGCAGCGGAGCGCAGAGAGGAGGGGGAGCGCGAGTGGGGGCTCCAGTGAGACGAGGGGGGAGCAGGAGTGGGGGCTCTGGCCGGGAACAATGAAGTGCCACGAGCCCGGCTATTGTTGTGGCTGTGAAGGTCACGGTGCTTCCTGGGGACTGGGACATGGGAAGGGGAGAGAAGGTGGGAAAAGAGGGATGGGAAAAGCGAGCAGGGATGAGGACAAGAGAGAGGTGGGACAGAGGTGGGACAGAGATGAGAGCAGGGAAGAGGGGAAAGGGTTGAGGACAGAGAAGAAGGTACAGGGGAAAGAGAAAGGAAAGAGAAAGGGGTCAATGGAAAGGGTCTGTGGACAGAGATGAGAGCAGGGAAGATGGATGGGAATGGGAACCGGGAACAGGGAGCAAGGACAAGGAAAGGAGAAAGGGACAAGAAGCAGGAACAGGGACAGGGATGGAGACAAGACAAGGGACAGGGGACAGGAATGGGGCAGGGGACAGGGATGGGGACTCCCGCCCGGCAGACCCGTCCTTCCCTGGCCCCGGGGACTGACGGCAGGGAGACAAAGGCGGTGGGAGGCAGAGGCATGTGCCCCCCCCTCCCGTCTCCCCCGTCCCCCTGTGTCCCCATTGTCCGTGGCCGGGGTGGGGGGAGGAACCAGGGGGAGGGACCAGGGACCCCACAGTGCCGTGATGCCCGGGGCTCCCCGCGCTACCGGCGGCTCGGGGGGCTCTGGGGGGCCTCCGGGCGCGGCCGGGCGAAGCGGCCCCCTCCCCCCCCGACCGCCTGCCTTCCTCCTCCTCCTCCTCCCCCTCTTCCCCACCTCCTTCTCTTCCTCCTCCTCCTCCTCCTCCTCGCCGCCCTGCCGCCTCCCCGCCCCTCGCACTCGCCTCCCCGCGCCTCTCCGTGCGCACCGCCGGGGCCGAGCGCCGGGGCCGGGGCGGGGGGGGCCGGCGCCGGTGCGGGGGCCGGGGCCGGTGGCGGTGCCGGTACCGGAGGTGTCCAGCGCTGCCCGGCCCCGCCATGCCCCGCTCCTTCCTGGTGAAGAAGCTGAAAGCGGAGGCGTTCCCGGCCGCCGGGGCCCCTGCGCCCCCCTACGCCCCCCTGGAGCCCCCCTACACGCTGCCCGGCCCCGCCGCCGGCGATGGTGAGTGCGGGGCCGGGGGTCCGGAGGGGCCCCCCCGCCTCTATTGTCTGTGCGCCCGGCGGGGCACCGGGAGGGGGACACGGGGGGACGCGGGGCAGGACGGGGAGGGGTCCCCGCGTTGTGTCCCGCGGCGGGCGAGGGGTGCGGGGTGGGGTGTGTCATCCCTCGCTGTCGCCTTGTCCCCGGCGCCACCGGCCGCTGCCGAAGTTGGTCCTTGGGGAAACATCCCCTGCGTGACAGCGTCAGCCCCGTGGGCAGCCCCGAGTTCCCCCCGCCCGTGGGACACCGGGGTGGGCTCCTTCCCACGGCAAGCTGGCGGGGTAAAGGAGCAAGCGGTCTGCGGGGGCGGCGGGGGGCGGCAGCCTCGCCGTGCCGGAGGGTTTCATTGTTCGCAGCGGTGCCCCGAGCCCCCCTGGGAGCGCGGGGGGGTCGGCGCCGTCCGGGGCACGAGGAGCGGGGGGGAGACTGAGGAGTACCCCGGCAGCGGGAGGGGTGCCAAAGGCTGGACTTGGGGTGCCCGTGGTCCTTGGAATCCCGTCCTCCTGCGGGGGAACGCTGGGGTGGGCTCGGAGTTCCCCGGGCTTGGCACAGCCCCACAACGGGGCAGCCCAGAAAGGGGGGCTGGCCGTGGGTCGGGGGCTCTGTTGCATAGGATGGGGAGTCCTGGCTGCTCGTGGGTTGGGAAACGGAGCAGGATGCGGGAATGGCCCTGATCCATGCACAAGCTAACATTGCCTGGCCGCTGCAGCGCTTGTCCCCCTTTTTCTAGTGCTCCCCAGCCCTTGGGGGGGCTTTCCTTTCCAGGCACCGGGGTACGAAGCCTGTCTGGTCTGGGGGTCCTCTGCTCCCCCCATCAAGCAGGAGCCGGTGGGGGAGGGATGCGCTGCAGCTGGGCAGAAGCTGCCGACGCTGCTCTCCTGGAAATAACCTTGCTGCATGCTCGGAGGCAGCGTGAGAAATTGCTGAGCAGAGCGCTTTCTGCACAGCCCGCGCTGTCAGCACGGCGCGGGGGACGGGGGGGCCCGGCTCTGCCCCTGCCCCACAGCCCCCTCCCCACAATGGGCACCCCTGGGACAAACGGCAGCACTGCTTGCCAAGGGGTCCGTGGGTGCTGCCAGGGGCTGTGTGGATTTAGAGGATGCTCAGCTGCAGCTGTGGTGGGATGTCCCTGTGCCCCACGGTGTGCATGGGTCAGCCCAGCTGTGCACTGACCCCAGGCCCCCAATAGCCCCTCTGCCACTGTCAGTGGGGATGAGCCCTCTGAAGCAGCTTGCAAGGACCGGTGTGCACAAGGCAGGGGATTGCTGGGACCAGTTTGGGGGGTGCCAGTACATCCCCAGGACTGCTGGCCTGGTGGGAAGGGGGCTGCACTGCTGCTCCTGCTGTGACCTTTGTGTGACAGCTCAGAGGGACCGGGATGCCAACGCAGTGCCCGCTCTGACGCAGGTTGAGAGACCCACATACGGAGCAAGTCATGAGCTGACTTGCACCAATGTCACATGTGTGTGACGCCAGTGGAGTGGTACCCGAGCCTGGCTCCACATCTGAGGGGCTGTGGGTCGCTCAATTTGGCAGGAGGCCAGGGACTCGGTGCTGCTGCCCTCCTGGTGGTGTCCCATCTGCAAGGAATAGGCCCTGTGGGGACAGCAAAGAGGTGGGGGGCTTTCCCAGCCCCTTTGCTGAGGAAGGGGAACCTGGAGCAGCCTCATCCCCCTCATCCTGGCTGCCCACGGAGCGTAGCTCATTACCGGCACGGCCCCGGTGAACAATGAGCTCCCGGCACCGACAGCTGTCTGGCAGCTAATAGCCCCTGGGGGCTGCCCGCAGCCGGGGCAGGCGCAGCTGGACCATCCGCAGCTCCATCCCCAGTTCCCATCTCAGGCAGCCCTGCGGGATGGGACCCATCCTGCTGACAGATGCAGGCAGGAGCCAGGGCAGGACAATGCAGCTCTGGTGCTCAGGGGCTCAGTTGGGACAGGAACCAATTTAGGGGGGACAACCCTGGTTCTGCACCTTCTATGGGAAATTTTAGCTTGTGGTTTTTCCTGTCCCTGGTGTGGCTGCTCTGCAGGGACAATGACCCCACTGTGTTGTCCCCACAGGGTACCTCCAGCACTGCCTGGCGCCAGCCGGCTATGACACTGACAAGAAGCAAGGCCTGCCACCACCGCCAGCAGACCCGGCCTACGCACCCGGCCACGAGGAGTACAGCGACCCCGAGAGCCCCCAGTCCAGCTTTTCCGCCCGCTACTTCAACGGGGAGGCGGCAGTGACAGACAGCTATTCCATGGATGCCTTCTTCATCACGGACGGGCGCTCGCGCCGGCGCAGCGAGAGCCAGCGCCGCGGCAGCCACCGCCACTCCTGCCCCGAGTGCGGCAAGACCTACGCCACCTCCTCCAACCTGAGCCGGCACAAGCAGACCCACCGCAGCCTGGACAGCAAGATGGCGAGGAAATGCCCCACCTGCGGCAAGGCCTACGTCTCCATGCCCGCCCTGGCCATGCACGTCCTCACCCACAACCTCAAGCACAAGTGCGACGTGTGCGGCAAAGCCTTCAGCCGGCCCTGGCTGCTGCAGGGCCACATGCGCTCGCACACCGGGGAGAAGCCCTTCGGCTGCTCGCACTGCGGCAAAGCCTTCGCCGACCGCTCCAACCTGCGCGCCCACATGCAGACCCACTCCGCCTTCAAGCACTACAAGTGCAAGCAGTGCGAGAAGACCTTCGCCCTCAAGTCGTACCTCAACAAGCACTACGAGTCCGCCTGCTTCAAGGGCTCCGAACACAGCTGTGCAATAGGGAATTAGCCCCCCGAGCCCTGTGGCACATCCCCTTTCCCAACCTCATCCTCCTATCCAACCCCCATCCCCGTTCCCATCTCATCCCGTGCCCATCCCTATTCCCCTATACATCCCATCCTGTCCCCATCCTGTCCCCAGTCCCTGTGCCAGCACTCCTGCAGCTGCAGCCAGCTGGTTTGTTGCTGTGCTCAGTCTGGAGGACACATCCCCACAGACTCACTCCCCATCTGCTCCCTGGGAAGGGGGTCCCCCCCACATTGGGACCCAGCTCCTTTTCCCTGGGTCCCAGAGCCCCCCCGCAGCCAGGCAGGTCTCTCTGCGGGGGACTCACCTGGGGACCTCTTCCCGACCCAGGAGAGACTTTCCTCCCCTAGCTTGTGACTTTCACCTCTATTTATTTAATTTATTACTATTATTTATTTAGAGCTGCTGCTTCTCTTCCTGGGGGATCCTGGGGGAGAAAAGACACTTTTCTGCTCTCCGCTAGGAGCAAACCCTCTCCTTGACCCTAATCTTGATGAGACCACGGGCTGGTGTTCCTGCCAGCTCAGCAGGACTGATGGCCACTGAGGCTGACAGAGGGCAGGGCTGCCAGTCACCCTTGAAGCCTCGGGTCCCTGCAGCCCACCACAGAGGGAACCCGGCTGCCCCTCTGCCCCGTGGCACAGCGTTCACCCTGGCACTGCAGATCCGCAGCCCTGGAGTCAGGGGAAGAGCCAAGGGAGGAGCCAGGGGCTTCCAGCAGAGATCCACAGGACACAACCTCCATTGGCTCCCAGCTCCCAGCTTGGCCAGGCACAACTGGCCCCTGCCTCGGTGATGGGGAATAGCCCCCCCAGGCAGGTGCAGCCCCCTCACCACGCAAAGGGCTGGGCTGGCAGCTGGGCTGGAGACCCAGCCCTGGGCAGGTAGTACCCAAACCCCCAACCACCCCCCCATGTATCCCCAGCCCCTTCTCCAGCCGGCTCCCGGCTCCCTCGCCATTGCCCCCCACCTGCACTCAGGAGGAGGGGGTCAGAGTAGCTGTAAAGTTTGGGTGAGTCTATTTAAATGTTCTTATTTATATTATTTATAACTTATGCTTTTCACTATTTATTTGTCAAGACTGGCCGGGCCATGCCAGCGCTGGCTCGCAGGAGGTGGCAGAGCTGCAGCAGAACTGCCGTGCCCAGGACACAGCCACGGTGACACGGACGGGGACAGGACCCCCAGAGCGGCGGGCACGGAGGCAGGAGGGCACGAACTGGCCCGGCAGCCCAGGCTGCATGTCCTGCAAGCCACCCACAACGGCAAAGCCCTTCTCTTTTGTCTTCCTTGCTTCCACGGGCTCCTGCTTTGCTCCGTGCCCCGCGCCAGCCCAGCGGGGACACACCAGCCACTCTATGCAACCTCCCGGCGGAGCGCCCCGGCCCCGGAGCAAGCTCCGCGCACGGCATCCCGGAGCGGGGCCCGACCCACGCCTCCGCTTCCTACCTCGGGCCGCGAGTTGCCACAGCCCCATCACCCCGTGCCGGTCCCCAGCACTCGGGGACTCAGCCCGGCACCCGCGGGGCCGCACTCGCGCACCCCCACACCGTCTTCCTGCGCCGTCTTCCTCCCTTGCACCGTCTTCCTCCCGCTGCCTCGGTGCCTGTGTTGGTCACGGGTTGAGTGGGGATGTCCCTGTCATGGTCCTCTCGCTGCCATGGCACGGTGACCACACATCCGCGCCCCACAGAGGGGATGAGCATCGCCCTGGCCACGCAGGCACCCGCCGGGTTTTGCCCGCCATACCGGCGCCGTTCCGCGGGGCGCGGTGTCCTGAGGCCGGCAGGCTTGGAGCGCTGCGCTGCTGCCCCTCTCTCCTGTAAATAGCAGATACTACAGCAATAATTTTCCGTGCATGATAGATTTTTTCTGCCAGATTTTGTACTCGCCAGCCCCAGTATGACAAGTCTACTGAGATCCGGCCACCCGCAGTATTACTTGTAATGCAATTCAGGGATATAAAAGGGATTTCTGCCACTAACCATGTGTCTTGTGGGATTTGTGTCGGCGGTGGCGGGTGGTGGCACGCGAGCTGCCACCCTGCCCATCGACGGTGCCCTGTGCCCACTCCTGGGCTGGGGCATCCTGGACAGAACTGCCCCAAATGGAGGGGTGATGTCCTGGCAGCCCGTTGGGCGCCCAGAGCATTCCGCGCTGCCCACATGGCTCTGCCAGCCCCTCAGCCGGTGGGCAGGAGCCAGACAGCCCCTGCTGCGACAAGGAGGGGTTGCGGTGCCACCCTGCTGGTGAGAGCGGCGGGGCGCTGACCTGGAAGTAAATCCCGTGTGAAATCCCGGCAGCGGCGCGGAGCCCGGCGGGCAGCCCGGGAAGGGCGCCGGTGATGCTCACACACCCCGGATGGGGAGGATTCTGTGAGCACATTTTACTTGAACTCACAGGTGATGACAGCCCACTAGAGCCCCTGCTCCCAGGGGCAGACAGGCATTCTGCTCCCCACCCCTCTCTCCTCATCCTTTCCCAGATGTGGGTGCCAGTGGGGGAAGGCAAATTATTTCTAGCATGCAGCTTGTCAGCACAGACCTAGCTGAGCCCCGGGCTCCCAGTGACACCAGTGCAATCCTTCACCCACAAAGTCATTGCCAGATTCACCTTGCAAGAAAGGTGAATCTAATTCCAGAGCGTCACAAAACCATCCCTGACCATCATCTGCATGCTTCCGAGTCAGCTCTGGGGCTGAGGACCCTCCATGACACCAGGGAGCCAGGGTGAGGGCACTGGGAGCAGCCATCCCCTGCCATCGTGTCCCTGCTGTGGATTCAGGGTGTCCCCTGCAGCAGCCAAAGGGGTGGGAGACCCTGATCCTCCCAGGAGCCTCTCCCCGTTCGGATCACTGGTCTGAAGAAATGACCTAGAAAGACTCAGTGTGACCGTGTTCACAGGGGACTGAGGATGAGGGAAGAGAGAGGATCTGACTCCATGTTTCAGCAGGCTTGATTTATTATTTTATGATATATATTATATTAAAACGGTACTAAAAGAATAGAAGAAAGGATTTCATCAGAAGGCTAGCTAAGAATAGAAAAAGAAAGAATGATAACAAAGGTTTGTGGCTTGGACAGAGAGTCCAAGCTGGCTCACTGTGATTGGCCATTAATTATAAACAACTCTATGAGACCAATTACAGATGCACCTGTTGCATTCCACAGCAGCAGATAATCAATGTTTACATTTTGTTCCTGAGGCCTCTCAGCTTCTCAGGAGGAAAAATCCTAAGGAAAAGATTTTTCAGAAAATATCATGGCTACAGACTCAGGGCTGAAGTTCTTCCATGTCTGCCCAGCTGTGGAGCACCGCAGCATCACTGCTCAGCTCTGCAGTTATTTCACACCTCATCTTCCTTGCTGTGGACCCCATAGGTGTCAGCACAGCAGGGAGGGGGCTCTGGGTGGGGACATGTTTCTGGTACATCCAGGCAGGCAGGGGGCACATCCCAACTCTCAGCTGCAGGATGATCCTCAGTGCCCCAGCCCAGCCAGGTGGGACCCTCAGGGGCAGGACAGGGACCCCCAGCACACCTGGGGGGGCTCAGCTGCCGCATGCCCATGGGTGTCCCAGGCGAGGGAGGAGCCGAGGGCAGCCCTGACCGCGGGCTCTCCGGAGCAGGCAGCGGGCCAGCCGGCTCTGGCACCCGGCCCGGAACTCTGTCCTGCCCCTTCACTGTGACTCTGCAAAACACCGGGGCGGAGGCCGTGACGATGACGATGGCCGGGCAAGGAGGAAGTAGAGGGGTACGGCTGGGCGCTGCACTGCTCGGGGCAGAGCGCAGGGCTCGGCTGAGCACGACGGAGGAAAGCCAAGGCCGGCCGGCAGCCACAGCCATGGCAGAGGCCGAGGACAGGAGCATCCACACCCAGCACATCTCGGCCGTGCACAACGTGCCCATGCGGGTCCTCATCCGGCCCATCCCGGCAGAGCTGGAGCCGGGAAAGGTGCAGAGCCTGATGGAGACCCTGCAGGTGAGCACAGCCCCTCCTGCACCCGTTCAGAGGGCACTGCTGGGGAGCTGTCAGCGCCCAAGCCCTGGCACAGTCGGGGGGTGTCAGGGCAGGATGGGGGTGCCGGGGTGTGTTGCTCTTGGATGTCTCTTCCCCTTCCCAGGAGGATCCTGAGCGGGTGCCCCCCATCGACGTGCTCTGGATCAAAGGCAGTGAGGGCGGCGATTATTTCTACTCCTTCGGGGGCTGCCACCGCTATGCTGCCCACCAGGCACTGCGCCGGGAGACCATCCCCGCCAAGATCATCCCCTCCACCCTCAGCGACCTCCGGACCTACCTCGGCTCCTCCACGCCTCACCTGCGCTAGCCCAGCATCCCGAGGATGCCCAGCAGCCCCTTCTATCCCTGTTGGTTCCGAGCCGTGAGCCCTTCATGAGGATGTGGTCGGCGTGCCCAGCCCTGGGGAGTCCCCATGGTCCGTCCAGCCGGGATGGGTCAGGGTCCCCCAGACTTGGAGGATCCCCGAGGTTCCTGCAGGTGGGATGGGTCAGGGTCCCCAGACTCGGAGGGTCCCCGGGTCCCGGCAGCCGGGATGGGTCGGGCTCTCACCGGTACCGGGAGGCGCCCGGCGGGGCCGGCAGGTGGCGCTGTTGTGCCGCGCTGCGCCGCTCGGAGCGACCGCACGAACCGGGACGGGACGAGATGAACCGGGACGGGATGAACCGGGACGGGATGAACCGGGACGGGATGGACTGGTTTGGGTGGGATAAACAGGAACACGACGCAATCGGGAATAGCTGAACCATGATGGAACAGGCTAAACCGGGGCACGGCTCAACCGGGAATAGCTGAACCGGGATGGAATGGGTTTAACCGGGGCATGGCTCAAGCGGGAATGGCGGAACCGGAGCACACTGGAACTGGGACGAGTCACAGCTCATTCGGGGCACAGCTGAACCGGGAAGGGGTACAGGCGAACTGGGACAGAATAGAATCAGGACACAGGGAAGAGACCTGGCATGGCCAGTCCCCAGCCCTCCCTCAGTGACTCTGGGCTCACCAATGTCCCAGTCTCCATGGGGGACATCTCCAAAATCCTGTGGTGGGGACAGCCGCTGCTGCACCTGGAATAAAGATCATCAAAACTTCTGCAGCTCCTTGGTGTGGTGCTAGAGGGTGCTGAGGTTGGGAGCAGGGATGCAGTGGCCCAACACAGCACAGCATGGTGGCCTGGCACCAGCAAGAGCAGTGGCTGCGGGCACACAGAACGAGGATAGAGGGTTTGCAAGGGGATGATGTTCTGTGAGGGAATGGATGCTGTGCTAGGAGATGGATGCTGTGACAGGACAATGTTCTGCCAGCCCACCCTGCCACAGAGCTGAATTCAGGGTCAGCTCTGGCCCAGCTGTGGGGACTCATGTGTCCTGCCATGCTGGGATGCTGTCATTTCTGCAAGCACCACGTCCTCACCCCACGTGCAGCCTGGAAAAACGCCTCGAGCATCCCCTGGGCATCCCAGCATCCCTCTTAAGTCGAGAGCCTCCATCCAGGGAGGGGAAAGGCCACTGACTCACTCAGCACGCCGTGAGTCAGCAGAAGGATGGGAACTGCTGCGGACACTTCTGCCCCACCAGCCACGCTCCTTCCTGAAGGGATCCTGTTCCCCTAGGGCTGGGAGAGGAGGGCACGGCCAATTTGTCTGGCATGGGACGGGGCACAATTTCCTGCTGCCTCCACGTTTCCCACTGGGGAGGAGGAGCAGGGTGGGCTGGGGGCGCTGGGCGAGGGGAAGGGCCGGGAGGGAGACTCCAGAGCTGCATGTGCCGCGTGAAGGCAGCTGTGTGCCGGGAGGAAGCCCTGCAAGCACTCACCGAGAGCAGCCCTGGCCCGCGGCTCCCTGATGGGCCATAAATTTCTCCTCAGAATTGTGGCGTGCTAAAAAGTTTCCTCTTGTTAGAGAGCGGGGGGTGGAGGCAGGAGGTAGCAGCTCCTGCGGCAGCTCCTGGGGCAATGTGGGCATTTCCAGAGTGGTCCCAAATGGAAGTCCCATGGCAGGGACTGATGTCTGCCCATATCCTGTGTGCCCCCACTGCTGGGCATCTCACATGAACGCTGTTTGCCTCACTGTCCTAGGTTTGTGCCCCTCATCCCTTGGATAAGAGGCAGCTCAGCAGAACTGGGAATTCCACAAAGTGGGAATGAACTGAGGCTGCCCAGATCCTGCGGCTCGTTTTCCTGCAAGCCATGGAGGCTTCTTCCATCTGAGAAGCCTGCTGCAGGATCTGCTTTTCCAGCTTGCCATCCCCTGCAAACAGTGCCAAAGGTCCGTGCCAGTCCCAGGGTGTCCTGACATCCCTCCCAGGGCTCCCTGGCACTGGAGCTGTGTCTGAGGTGCTGTGTGAGCACCTCCAGGGCTGACTGCTGCATCCATGGGGCTGGCACGGTGTGGGCAGGGGCTGCTGGTGCCACAAGCCCCTGGCTGGCACAGGGATGGGTCCCTGCATTGCCTCCGTCCATCCGTGCTCCACCTGTCCCCCTTCCCTCTGCCTGACCCGCGGGGTCTCTGGTGTCGCCGGCTGACAGCCGATCCGGCTGCCTCCAATCCATTCGTTCCAGGGCAGGAACAAAGGAGCTTTGTGGGCTCCCCCCAGCCCGGGCTGAGTGGGGAGGGGTCCCAGCTCCGGAACTGGGACAGACTTCCCCGCGCGACAGGCGTGTAATGCCTTCCAGACCAGCAGCCCCAGCCCTCAGGTACAGCCCGGGGCCAGGGGGGGCTGGTGCTTCCCACACTGCCTGGGGACCCACCAGGTCACCCTGACACAGCCCTGATCCAGGAAAATGGGGGAACTCTCCTGTTCCCCAAATGTTCCACAGTGCCCAGTCCCCATGGCACTCACTGCTCCTCCCCAGCCAGGGGGCTCCGGGGGCTCCCCGATTTGCCATCTCTGGTCTGCCAGCGTTGGGGAGCAGGGATAAACTCCCCTGGGATGAGACCCCTGCCTCACTGGCCTCAGCTGGACAGGACTGGGCATTTGGAATGGGGCAGTTCCCAGGCCTGTGGCCTCACTGGCCTGAGCACCCTGAAACTGGGCAGCCACAGGCAGAGGGGGCAGTCCTGGACACCCCCCAGAGCCAAGGTCTGGTCAGGGGCTGTGGATTCGGGGCACTGAGTAGGATGGGATGGGGCAGGATGGTGTGGATGGGTTGTGATGGGATAGGAGGGGACAAGATAGGACAGGGTGGGATGGAATGGGATGGGATGGGATGGGATGGGATGGGATGGGGTGGAGTTGAATTGATCAGTCCAGCACTGCTCCACCAGGGCTCAGCAGGGTCAGGCCCAGTGCCCTGGTGGCCACATGTTCCAGCACTGCCCTGGGTCTGGAATCCATTTGCCTCGCTGGCCGTGGTGTTTTCCCAGCAGGGCTGGAGCGTTCCCGCGGGGCCGGGGGCAGCCCTGGCCCCTGCCCCATCTGCTCCCTGTTTATTTTCTTACACTTAAGTATCACCTCCAAGATAAACACTCCCTGGTGTGGGGGGCAGGGGGCATTTCCCTGGCAGCAGAGGCAGAACCCAGCCCTCAGGGTGCCCAGCACCCTGACCCCACAATGCCCAGCAAGCAGGAGATGCCTGGCTGGATGGAGTCAGGGCTGCAACCCCGTGCTCAGGCCATGTCCCCTCCATGCTCTGTGTCCCATGCAGGGTCCCGTGAATGCCTGAGCCACTGCCTGGCACTGCTGTCTGCCCGGGGGTTGATTAGTTGGCTGGGTCAGCTGTGGTGCCAAACCACACTGTGTCCTGGCAGAAGGTTTGTGATGCCTCAGCTGCACCTCGCACTGCCCAGCTGAGTCAGGGCCCAGGCCACAGAGCTGGGGGAGCTGGGGGGGCCCGGGCACAGGGACTCATGTCCCATACCAGATGCCTGCCAGGCAGCACAGGAAAACCTGTCTGCTGCCACACGTCCTCCTGCCCCACAGCCACAGCCTGTACAGGCAGCTGGACAGGAGGGAGCTGGCAGCATTCCCTGCTTCCCATGGCTCCTGCTGCTCTCCCAGCCAGGGATGACAGGTCCTGTCCATCCCTCCTTCTGTCTGCAGCATCTGGTCACATATACACACGTCTGTGCCAGCACGGAGGTGTCACTGCAGCAGGAGGTGGTGGCATTTGGGGTTTATGTGGCACCCACAGGCACACATCCATGTGGAGCTGCACAAACACACAAACACGTGCACACAGCCCCATACTCACACATATCCCTGTGCACACATCCATGCTTGCTGGGATGTACAGATGTGTGCAGCTGCACACCCCCACACACACTCATGGGCACACATGCGTGCTGTCCCCGCCACACTGAGCCATCTCCTGTCTGCTGCTCCTTCCCTGCCTGTGCCCTGCCATGTTCCAGACCCCACAGGCCACCAGCACCCCACACGTGGCCATGCCCCCCAGAAAAGCCCTGGGGCAGTTTGGCTGGGCGTGGGGACTGGGTGACCCCCCCAGCCTGTCCCTGCCAGCTGGTGGCCATGTGTGGGACGTGCAGCTGAGTACACAGCCCCTGCCATCCGTCTTACCACCTGTCAGGGCCGGGGGCTGCTGTGGCCCCCCAGCCACGGCTCAGCAAGACTCTGGGGTGAGAGGGGGGCAGAGTGGGGGTTCCCCTCTCTGTACAGGCACCTGCCTGTTCCCTGCCTGAGCCCTGCCTGCCATGCCAAGGGCCTGTCCATCCCCAGCTTTGCCCCTGGCACTGCCTGCTCGTGCCCTTTTTTGGGGATCTGCACTTGGGTAAATGCTACAGGAGAAGGTTGGGGTCCCTCATGGGGACTGAGGCATGGTGAGAGCTGCCAGTGCAGACACAGTGCAGACCCCTGCCCATCCTCATCCCCAGGAGGATCCCTGCCCTCTTGCTCAGCCCTGCACGTCCCCAGCCCCTGGTGTGGCCCTGCATGTCCCCTGCTCCAGTGGGACCCCTGGCCCTTGGTGCAGCCCTACAAGTCCCCAGCCCCAGCCAGACCGCCAGCCCCCAGCCCCTCTCTCTGCCCCCCACTGCGTGATTTACAGGCTCTGCACAGGCAGACAAATGGTGAAGGAAAACAGGGCAGGGGGTCCCGCCAGCCGGGGCTGCCTGTGCCCTGCGGGGGGCAGAGGGGCCGTTTGCTCACAGCCAGCAGGGTGGGAGGCAGTGAAGTGGCTCCTGTGCCAGGCAGCACAGCTGCCCCTGTCATGGCCCAGCAGCCACAAGCCCTGGAAGCAGTAGGAGAGCCCATGGAGGGACCCAGACCCCAGGAGCCATACCCCAAGCTGCAGTTCTGCAATCTGCTTTTGCCCAGGGAACACTGAGGAACATGATGCCACCCCATCCCATGGCCCCCAGGGCACCCCACTGGGGTGTTTGTGATATCCCATGGCCACTCTCTCAGCCCTGGCAAGCCTCCAAGACTTCCCCCAGCATCCCTCTCTGGCTGTGGAGCTGCTGGGCAGTGGGGGCTGCAGCTGGCACTGCCAAGTCTCCCAGCCACATCCCCGGCAGCCCTGGGCTATCTGCCCGGAGCCAGGTCCTGCCCTCCACGTGTTTTTGCCGCTTGACCTTCATCGTGCCTGGAGTACTGTGGAGGAGGAGGAAGGGGAGGAAGGCGGGCAGGAAGCCTCCTGCCTGCTCGGTTCAGCTGGCTGCCCCCCTGCCTGCTCCTGGGAGGGTTGGGCTCAGGGCTGGGGGGTTGAGGGCAGAGTGGGACCCGCACAGACCCCTCTGGTGAGGAGGAGCAGGGCCATAGTCTGTGGTACTGAGTGCCAAGGAATGACAAGGAGCGATGGTGAGGTCGGGGGGCACCCCCAGCCCTTCCCAGGACACCGGTGATTCCCGCTGCTGCCAGCTCATCGCTCCCCTCTCAGGAAAAGACTCCGTGTTTCCACTGCCGGCACACACCTTCCTCCTGGGCGGGAGGAAATGCTCCTGGCAGCGCTGCCGGCAGTGCTGCCCCTGCCTCTGCACGTGTCCCTGTCACCTCCCAGGCTGAGCAGGCACCGAACAGAGGAGCAAGGAGTGCATCCCTGCCGGGCTGCCTGCCTTGCTGCTCCCTGACTGCTCCGGGCATCCTTCTGGGCACAGACCGTGTCCCAGGGGGCATGGCAGGGTGTGGGCAGCAGGGTGTGGGCAGCAGAGTGTCCCCCTCTGGCATTCCTCTGATAAACACCCTGGCACTGCACCAGTGCCACCCTCTCCTGAATGCCTTCCCCATCCCAGCCCCTGTGCCCCATGTTCATCTCGTGCCACCCTATGCGGGACCCAGGGTGGCAAGGGACAGCCAGGCAGGGGTGGGGACGCGCTGTGTGTGCGCTGACTGTGTGTGACATTGCTCTGCAGGTGCCAGAGGCCACGGCACGGGGAGCACTTGTCGGAGAGTGCCCCGGGCACTGCCACGGCTCAGTTACACCGCGGGCATGACCCGGGGTCAAGTGCCCGCAGCCAGGCCAGCGTGCCGGAGCGGGGCCAGGCCAGTGGCCAGAGCCAGGGCTGGGGTGAGGACGCTGGCCGCTGGCCGCTGGCCGGAGCTCGGGGGGCCGGCTGGGGGTGGGCTCCGGAGCCAGCCCCTCCCCGGCCGTATAAATCCCGATTCCCCCTGCAGACAGCCGTCCCAGCCCTGCTCGGCTGCCGCGGCGGAGCAGCCCCGGGAAGGCGCCCGGAGCCGCCGTCGCAGCTGTGCCGGCGGGGGAAGGCTCGCCGCAGCCCGGGGGGTGCCCCCAGCGGGGCCGGGGGTGCGGGCGGGCGCCCCAACATGGCCTTCACCATGCTGCGCCCCGTGGCCGCCCGCGTGCTCTACCCCGACCTCAGCATGCTCTCGGAGGACGAGGAGAACCGCAGCGAGAGCGACACGTCGGACCAGTCGTTCGGCTGCTGCGAGGGCGCCGAGGCTCGCCGCAAGCTGCCGCGGAAGCCGGGCCCGATGGTGATGGTGAAGCAGCGGCAGGCGGCGAACGCGCGGGAGCGGGACCGGACCCAGAGCGTCAACACGGCCTTCACCGCCCTGCGGACCCTCATCCCCACCGAGCCCGTGGATCGCAAGCTGTCCAAGATCGAGACGCTCCGCCTGGCCTCCAGCTACATCTCCCACCTGGCCAACGTGCTGCTGCTGGGCGAGGGCTGCGAGGACGGGCAGCCCTGTTTCAGTGCCATCTATGGCGCCAAGGGCGACCTGGACAGCAAACAGCCCCGCAGCATCTGCACCTTCTGCCTCAGCAACCAGCGGAAAGGGGTGAGCGGGGCTCCGGGATGGGTTAGGGTTCCTTGCTGGGCTGAGCAGGGCAGGAGACTTGGCATGGCTCAGTGAGAACCACAGCTTCTGGCTCCAGCTCCCACTGGAGGTTTTGGCTGCTCCTGGCCAAATCCTGCTTGTAGCCACACGCCTACAGCTCCTGCTCACGTCAGAGGGCTGGGCTGCTCCCCCACGTCCATCCGGGCCGGGAGGTCTCAGGGGTTAAACAGTCACCCCGGAGCTGGCGGCACTGGTTGTCCCAGGGGGGCTTGAGTTCGCTGGCTGACCTCTTCTCCATCCTCATCCCCATCCCCATCTCCATACCCAGCCCTTCCAGCCCACCAGCACTGCAGCAGGGCTGCTCCAGCAGCTCCCTGATGTGATGAGGACGGGAAGAGTCCAGCAGACACCCCCAAGGGGGCCCAGACAGAGTTCCCCATCCAGTGTTCCCATGCAGGGTCTGCTGGCAGCACTGGCACAGCTCCCACACGGCTGAGCTGGGCCATGGCAGAGCACCCCTGTCCTGCCCACCCAGCTGATTTCCCCCAGCACCCTGTGGCTCAAGGGACACCTTTGCTGTGGTGAGCCCACCCTGCTGCCCATGCCAGGGTGTGCTTGACCCAGGAACATCTGTGCAGGATTGGGGTGCAGGGTGAGGGGCTGGAAGCTGCCCGACCTCTTGGACATCCCTTGGCAGGGCTGTGAGCAGGGGCTGCTGTACTTGCTGCTGTCCCCCTGTCCCATGTGTGACCCCAAGCAGTACAGCCATGGGTCACACTCCAGCCCTCAGAGATTTTTCATGTTTTGCTGCTCCACTTTTAATTGCTCCCCTGCTCCTGCTGCCCCCTCAGCAGCCTCTCCAGCCCTCCTGGGGTGCTGCAGCCCTGGTCCCTGGCAGAGCTGGGATCCTCTGAGCTGCTTCCTGGGGCTGGAGCCAGGGGTCTGGCACAGTGCTGGATCCCCAGGGGACCCTGTGGAGGAGGCACTGGGGCTGGGAAGCTCCTGCTGGAGGGCAATGGGAGAGCTGGGTTGGGATCTGACTCTGCATCCCAGCCCTGAGACTGGAAAGGGGCTGTACAGGGCTGGAAATGGGCAGGGCTGGAAATGGGTTGTGCTGTGCTGGAAATGGCCTGGAAATGGGCTGTACTGGACCACGCTTGGCTGTGCAAGGCTGGAAATAGGCTGGGTTGGAACTGGGCTCTGTTGGGCTCTGCTGATCCGTGCTGAGTTATACTGGAATGTTCTGGGCTAAAGCTGGACCATGCTGGGTTATACTGGGCAGCACTGGGCTGATGTTGTTCTCATAAACTGTGAGGTAGAGCTGAGTCTCCCCATCCCAGTTTGGACTCTGTCTGTCGGGGCTGTGGATCTGTCTAGGGCTGTGTGTCTGTCCTGGGGTGCTACTGGCCCTTGCTACAGGTCTGAGCCCTGCGGTGCTGAGCAGCCATGGGGGCTGTGTCCTGCAGGGTGACAAGGCCAAGGGAGACCCCCCCTGGAGGGCTCCACCACAGCACCCACCTCAGCCACACACTCCACCACTTGTGAGGCATAGCCCATCTGTCTGTCTGTCCACTCCAGGCAGCACAGAGCCATCCCAGGACTGAGCCATCTTACAGTGGGTCCCCATGGAGGGGTCGGTGTGGGGGGCAGCGAGCAGGCGCCCCCCACCCAGACACCCCACGGTACCTGCAGCTCTCCCTCCTCCTCTCTCCGCAGGGCAGTCGGAGGGACCTCGGGGGCAACTGCCTGAAGGTGCGAGGGGTGACGCCCCTGCGAGTGTCGCGGAGATGAGCCGGGCTCCGGCAGCGCCCACCTGACACAGCGGCGGAGGCAGACGGAGCCCGCGCACGCCAGCCCAGAGACCGCAGCGGGGAGGGAGGGAGCTGCTCACCTGAGGAGGCAGCGGCCGAGCCCAGGCTGGCCCCACACCGCCACTGGCCCTGGAGCCGCCAGGGGGGCGGGAGGACGCTCCCGTGGCCGAGGCTGCCCACGCGGGGCAGGCCCGGGGAGGGGTCCCCGCGCCCCGGGGCTGGACTGGAAGGGGCCGGTGTGCGGCCGGCGTCGAGGCGCTCCGGGGGGACAGTGGCCCTGGGGGTGCTGGTTGTGCACGTGCAGCCGCTTGGAAAATAAAGCCTTATTTTTCTGATGGGCCAGTGCCTGCCTGTCACCCCCGTGTGGGGTGACGTGGGGGTCCCCAAGGTGGCTCTGGAGCCCCAGCCCAGCGCTGCTGCTCTGTGCTGCTGGAACCAGTGTGATCATCTCAGCCCTACCCCACATGGGTAAGACCCCTGGGTGAGCGGTCCCTGTGTCCCCAGGCCCTGATGTGTCCCCAGCTTTAGCCCCACAAAGACTGCAGAAGTCCCAAGGGGGTCAGTGTCATGCCATGGGATGAGGATGGCACTGCCAGCCCTGTGGTGCAGCCATAAGTGCCCAGTTGATGGGTCAGGGTTGGTGTAACTGCTTTGGTACCCTGCCCTCCACCTGGTACATCATGACTGGCATGATGTCACTGCCACCATCACCACTGCTGCCACCAGCACAACGACTGTCCCCACTGTGGCTGCCACCGCCACCACGATGACCATGCAGAGCCTTGTACAGTGGGGTTGCAGGGCAGCAGCAGCTCCTGCACGGGGTCAGGTGGGGACATGGGGGGTTCCCAGGCCAGATCCCCACATGGGATTCTGCTTGAGGGGCTGGACTGGCTGGCCAGTGCAGATAGCTGAGCCTGGGAATGGTGCAGTGCCGGGGCTGGCGGCTCCCAGGGGCCGCCGTGTCCCACGGAGCAGAGGCAGCTGTGGATGGGGCAGCTGGGGGCTCCCCCAAGGGCTGCAGAACTGGAGCTGCCCTGTCTCCCTAGGTCCTGGAGCCAGCATGGAGCAGGGGCAGCACGCTGGGGGTCCCGCTGGAGCCTGCCCCAGGCAGGGGCTCTGTTGGGAGCCCACAGCACCTCTTGGCTCCCCGCTCACCGAGGTGAGCCTGCCCTGGGCTCCCTCCCCCGGGTTTGATTTATGGAGCTGACAGCGCGGTGCAGCTGTGAGAGCTGGTCCCAAGCAGGGACCGGGGTGGGTGGGAGAGGTTTGTTCTCAGCGTGGCTAATGTGTCCCAGACCCCAATAAACAGCCGTGAGATTCTCCAAACAGCCCAGGACACAGAATCCCTGCCCCCGGGTTTATCGGGGGGCAGGGGCCGTGGGGGATGCTGTGCTCTGCAAACAACCCGACCCGCACATAAAAGGGGACTGTCCTCATGAAGTAGCAGCTCTGGAGCCCCCAGGGGGTCAGCAAGGGCTGATGGTCCCAGTGCTGGGGGCACAGCAGGTCCCAGCACCGAGTGTATAGGTCCCAGTATGTCCCAGGGCTGAGCATCAGTGTCCCAGGATGTCCCAGTGCCAGCAATTGGAGCCTCAGCAAGCTCCAATATGAAGACCATGAGCCCCAGTGAATCCCTGCAGAGGAGCTGTGCATCCAGGATGTCCCAGTGCCAGAGACTGGGGCCCTAGAAATCTCCAGTATAAAGGCAATGTATCCCAGTACATCCCAGTGCCGAGGCCGTGGGATCCAGCATGTCCCAGTGCTAGGGCCATGGATGTCACCACACCCCAGTGCCAAGGATGGCACAATGACCCCAGGACAAGCTCCAGTGTAACAGCCCTGAGTCCCAGCATGTGCTAGTCCAGCAGCTGGGCACCCAAACACATCCAGTGCCGGGGCTGTGGATTCCAGCACATCCCACTGATAGCTGAGGCTGTGGATCCCAGCATGTCCCAGCACTGGGGCCACGGCTCCCAGCGTGTCCCAGTGACAAGCCTGTGGGTCCCAGTACATTCCAGCCCCTCCCAGCACCACGAGAGGGGAAGCGGTGACTCAGAGCTGCCGGGCTGGTGGGAGCTGGGTGCCCCTTTGCCCCTGAGGGGTGAGTGCTGTGGCCACCGCCGGCTCCCCGGCAGCCCCGGCCGAGCCCAGCCACGCTCCCCTCCCATCCTCTCCCCTTCCTGCGTGCAGACACCCTTGGAAAGGCTCTTGGCCGCTTTCTCTGAGACAGGAAGGTGTCCCCGAGTCTCAGGAAGGAAAAACACTCAGTGCTGAACCCACAAAGACCGTCTCTGAGGGGCCAGGGCTGGAGAGGCTCCAGGCCTGACATCACCTGGGAACTGGAACCAGAACCGCAGCTGCACTCCGCGCCTGGTATTTTTATTTTTTTTTAACTTGTGTTTTTAAACTTTCTTTTTATAGATTTTTATTTTATTATTTTTTTCCCCTTTCCCTTCTCCATTCCCCTCCCAAATATTTCAGCCTCCCGCAGGCTGGCCAGCCAGGCTGGAATGCAGCAAGGCTGCACCCGCGGGTGCCGGGAGCTGCCTTGTGGTGGGACGGATGAGGCTGGGTCTGGTCAGACAGGAGCTGTGGGCAGGGGTCAGCCTGGGGCTCACCCCCAGTGACCCCTGATAGCCCCTGGCACTGCTGTGCTGCTGGGAAGGGATCCATGGCCAAGCAGGGACACAGGAGGGTCAGTCTGGCCGTGGGGTGTGGGAGGACAGAGGGCACAGGGGTCAGGCAGAGCCTGCAGTCCGTGGGCAGCGCTGCTAACCCTGACCCATCGCCCCCAGGATGGGGAGTCAAACCATGTCTGAGTCTGAGTCAGCGGAGCAAGAGGAGCCAGACAGGGATAGAGGATACAAAGACAGATTTTGGGGCCAGGATTCAACCCCACTCATTCCTTGTCCTTTGGCAACACCTTTGTGTGCTGCCTGAGCCTCCCTGGGCTTCCCCCAGAGTGGAGGCTCATGATAAAGACCCTAGAGTATCCTGGAGCAAAGCTCAGTTGTTTGTTGCCTGGAGAATCCTCCCTGTGACAGTGACAGCCATCAACTGAGTGTCACAGGTCACTCTGAGCCCTGTCAGACCTGGGGGCGAAGGACTGAGAACGGACTCCCAAGGTCCAGATTGCACTGAGGATAGGGTGACACATCTCTGCTGCCCAGGGCAGGGTGGAGAGAAGGATCAGGGAGGGATGGGATGGGATGGGATGGGATGGGATGGGATGGGATAGGATGTGGGATGGGATGTGGGATGGGATGGGATGGGATGGGATGGAATGGGATGGAATGGAATGGAATGGAATGGAATGGGATGACCAAGAGGAAGCACGATGGTCCTCCAGGTGGGGTGCTGGGCAGTCCCGGCTTCCCTGTGCCAGCAGACACAGACTGTACTGATCCTCCAGCATCCTGCAAGAATCCCTGGGAAGAAAATGGGCAAAGGGTCTGCCTGAGACCCCCAAGACACCTGCCAGATCCTCACCACCACAAGGGATGCACAGCAAGAGCGCCCCAAGGTCCCACACATCCCAGGGGTGCGGCGGGCGCTGCTGCAGGGCTGCCACCACCCCGCCACGTCCCCCCCACGCACAGGAGCCCTCGGAGCTGCTCTCCCTGCTGGGACCTCGTGCCAGGTGGGCTCCCTGGGGACACGGGCCCCGCAGCAGGGACAGGGTGTGAGGCCGTGGCGCGGGGTGAACGCCAGGTTAATCTCCCGCTGGAGCTTCCCTCTGCAAACAATAAGACAATGCCCGGCCGGGGCCGCCTGCGTAACCAGCGGCGCGGAGGGGAAGTTGTAATATTTGGATTTAGCCCTCATTAAATTAAGGAAGAAAAAGGAAAAAACGCTGGGGGTAATCAGAGCAGGGCTGGCCCCGTGCCCTGCCCCACAGCCAGCGGCCCTGGGGGCTCAGCTCAGCCCGTGGGCAGCAGGTGAGCAGGGCCAGAGGCTCTGAGTCAGTGAGGCCGGGCATGGATGGGAGAGGGACATGTCCCTGAAGGGCAGGCAGAGGACAGGCATGTCCCCATCTCGGGGACAGCAGCCTGGAGGGTCAAGGCTTGGATACCCAGCAGGGCTGTGGGCAAACATCTCCAGCCACATCAGAAAAAAGGGATCTGGGCCAGGAAGTTATTTTAATCCAAACCTCTTCATGGGAAATAAAATCCTATTTCTGCAGCTGGGGTGGCTGGGCAGGAGAGGGCCCGGGGGGGTCGTCACCTTCAGCTGGCAGTGGGTGGCAGGGGATGACAAGGGAGGGGCTGTCCCAGGATGTCTCCATTGCACGGCCCCTTTCCCAGCACAAGCCCTGCAGTGGTGCTGCCTCCCTGGGATCCCACGGCAGGGCCCTCACTCAATCAAACAGGCACCGTGGCTGGACATGGGGCTCTGAGAGGGGGTGGGAAGAGGTCTCACTGCAGGGAATGCCTGCACATGCTCAGGGCAGGAACAGTGCTGCAGGGATGGCCTTAAACCCTCCAAAATGGGGGCTTTTCACACACCAACATCGCCACTCCCCCAGGGCTGCTCCTGCCTGACCTGGCCCCAATGGGGTGAACAGGACAGGGACACCCCAGGGAGCCGGTTTGGGGGGTCAGGGCTTGACCTCAGAGAGCTGGTTTGGGGGCAACAGGGCTTGACCCTAGGGAGCTGGTTTGGGGGTGAACAGGGCTGGACACAAGGGAGCCGGTTTGGGTGGGTAAGGGCTTGACCCCACACTGCAGGATTGAACTGGGGTCTTGGGAGGGCTCATCCCGCCCTGTACCTTGGGGAGACCCTTCCCCTACTTGGTGCCCCAGGGTGGTGTGGGGCTGGCAGGAGGCTGGGGCAGCTGGGGCAGAGGTGACCAGCGGGCAGCAGCGGCTCGGGAAGGCCTTCGGCACCGTGCCTCGCGCCGGGAGCCCATTTCCCCACAACAGGGGCCCTTATCAGCGGCAAATCCTCCGAGTGCTCCCAGGGGGGACCTCCAGCCCTTCCCCTCCACCTACCCCACCGCTCTCCCACTCCGGCCCACGTCAATGCCGCCGCGAAGGTGTCGGAACAATCGCCTGACAAAGAGCTATTTTTAGGGGCCGGGGCTCGGAGCGAGGATACGGCCCGGCCGCTGACAATGGGGGGAAGGGGGCCGGGCTTCCCCCGTGACCACTCGGCAGCAGAAGGACCTGTAAGATTTCCTCGATGACCCAGGCCCGTACAATACAAGGAAAGCGCGAGAGGGAGATACCCCCGCCAGGACGAGCTGCTCCTTTACCTAATGGGAGTGACCCGGGGTGAGGGGGCTGCGAGCCTTGGGCCAGCGGCCTCCCCTGGGGGAGACTCCCACACCGGGAGGGAAGTGGGGTGAAGCCTGGCCGTGCTCGGCTTTCCATGAGGTCGAGGTGAGGGAGGGCCTGGCTGGCTCCCTTCTGCTGAAGGGCATGGGGAGATCTGGGGGGGTCAAAGGGGTGCAGACATAGCTCAGCACAACCCCTTCCCCTCCAGGCTGGCTGGACATGGTGGGAGGACGGTGACCAGCCCAGAGCTGCGTGTCCCCGTGGTCCGAGTGTGACATGATCCCAGGCTCCTGCTCATCCTCAGGCTGAACCTGGATGCCTTTTCTCCCACTTCGGGGTCTCCCCCAGCTCAGCCTGTGCCAGATGGCTCGGTGGACCATTCGCTCGCACTTTGGGGAAAAAGTGATGTCCTGAGCTGCACGGCAAGAAATTGGGCTAAAAAGGTGAAAGGCAGGGAAAGAAGGTCACAGGGCACTGGACTAGGTCAAGGCTTGGCCTGGTTGCTGGCTCGGCTGCCGGCTCAGCAGAGGGATGAGCCCCTCCCATGAACAGCGCCCGAGACCCCGCAGGCCGGGCGGGACCCCAGCGCTCTGCGGCGGCCCCGGGGTCTGGGAGGGCCGGGGCCGGGCCGGTGGAAGGGCTGATAGAAGGGCCAGAGAAGGGCTGAAGAACGGCGGAGACAGAGCTGTGGAAGGGCCAGGACAGGACCGTGGAAGCGCGTGGGAAAGACCGGGACAAGGATCGGTACCGGGCCCGATGGAGGGGCCGGGGCAGCGCCGGTACCGGGCACCTTCGCAGGCCACAGTCGCCCCCTGGCGGCGGGTCCCGCGCACAGCCCCGCAGAGGGACTGGGCCCAAGCGGCCACCGCTCACGGTTGGGCCTCTCGCCGGCGCTGCGGAGGCCGACATGGACCCCGTCACCTTCCCGCGGTTCACGGGGACACACCTGCACACGGAACGGGAACAAACCCGCGCCCTTCGCACACCGCCGCCGCCACCGTGGACTACAACTCCCATAGCCCCTCGCGGCGCGCTCCACCCTTCCCTGCGCACGCCCCCGCGGCGCGTGGCGGGGCCCGCGCGGTTTCCGTTTCCGGCGCGCCTCGCTCTGGTCCCTGCGGCGGCGGCCGAGCCTTGTGCCTCCGCCATATTGTCTGTGTGCGGCGGCGGCGGCGGCGGTAGCGGCCGCGCCAGGTACCGGCGGCTCCGGCGCCCGAGCGGGGCCCCGCGGCAGTGGCGGGCGGAGCGGGCGGCGGGGGGGAGGCGCCGCTGCGCCTCCTGAGCTCCTCCGCCCCCCCGCCGCGGGCGCGGTGTGGGCCGGGGGGCCGCGGCTGCCCCTCAGGAGAGTGGGGCCGCGGCGGCGCTGAGGGGGAGCGGGCAGAGCGGGCGGGTCCGGTGCGGCGGAAAGGGCACGGCCCGCCGCCCTCTGCCCTCGGAGGGGCTCCGAGTGCCCGGGGGGAGCGGGCAGGGGCCGCCCCGCTGCCCCCAGCCCGGTGCGGGGCCGCCCTCGGCCGCGCAGGAAGGGCAGAGCCCCGCGGAACGGGAGCCGTCCCCTCCCCCAGCTCTCCCGGCTCGCACCTTCGGGCCGTGGAGGTGTTATTGGCTTCAATTGCTCGATCTTGCCTGTTCCCCGCCCTGCCCGGAGAAGCGGGGAGATGCGGAGGGGCACGGAAAGGCCCGTTCGTGCTCGATGCCTCCCCCGGCTGCGCAGGGACTCCGTTCTGGGCCTGTCTGGGTGGAGGGAAGGTCGTTCTCACGGCTGTGCACACCAGTCTGTGGAAGCAGCGGTGGTCAGCCTTGCCCCCGCTGTAATTTAGTTAATTGTGCCTTGGGACCGAGAGCAGCGTGTCTATTGGTGAAAATGTGGTTTGTAAGAGAGGAGTAAGATAAGATTATGGAGCCCTATGTGTGTGAGATCGCTTAATTTTTTCTTACTGAGGTTTTTGGGTAAAACCAATAAAGTTTGGATTGTGAATATTCAGGCAAAGTGGAGGGGCAGGCTCTGATCTGTGGTCTCTGGTGATCGGTTGCAGGACCTGGGGGGGTACACGGAGCTGTGTGCAGGTGGTTTAGGTTGGATATTAGGAAAAGGTTTTTCACCCAGAGGGTGGATGGAAACTGAAACGGGCTCCCCAGGGCAGTGGTAATGGCCCCAAGCCTGACAGAGTTCAAGGAGCTTGGAGAAGGTTCTCAGGCACAGGGTGGGATTGCTGGGCTGTCCTGTGCAGGGCCAGGAGTTGCCTCGATGTTCTTTGTGGGTCACTTCCAGCCCTGGTACCCCTGAGAGGGGTCTCTCATGGTTTGGGATATGTGTTGCTCAAACCTGACCCTGGACTGGAGCCTTGGGCAGCTGCTCTTGCACTGACCCTGGTGCCAGGCTTTGAGAGTGGGCACTGTCCCTGGAGAGGGCTGTGCCATGTGCTCACTTGGCTCCTCATGGGTGCCCTCCACAAAGGGGTTGGGAAGAGCCCCTGCCAGAGGGGACTGGGCACAGTGGCTGCTGTTCAGAGGAAAACAAGTGGACACCCAGCATTTCTGCTTGGGGCTGGGAGTGATTTCTTTGTTCTTTGTGCACGTTCTCTTTTCTGAAACAGAATTGCTCAAATTATTCAGACTCAGAGTTGGGGCTTGTGCCATCCTGCCAGCCAGCCTGGGTGTTGGATGTGAATCCAGGGTGGATTCTGGGTGCATCAGCAGCTGGGGCACAGGAGTCGCTCATCCTGTGGTTGCTGGTTTGGTGTGGTGTAGAAAAGGGCAAAGTTTCTGCTAGGAGAGGAGAGAGTGAGCTTGGGAAGACTCAAGGCAAGATTTGGGGAAAGTACGAAGCTTTATCAGTTCCTTAATTAGCCCTAAAACTGGGATTAGGGTAATGTTGCATTTCCTAGAGCACAGGCTCTGTGTCTGTAACTGGAAGGTGGAAATTGGGATTGGGATGTCTGATCCCAGGATCAGGGCAGGCTCTGCCCTCAGCAGATCTGCCTGTGCCTTGTGGCTGCAGTCCCTGTTCTCTGTGGATGGCTCCAGACAGGGGAGGTAAATTGTGACTGTAAAGGGCCAGGCATTGTAGAGTTGTAATTGTAAAGGGCCAGACCTCTCCCTGAGCATGAGGAATGTCCATCTTTGGTGCTAGGCACTGATCCTTTCCTTTCTTCTTGCCAATGGGGAGAAGTTTCCATTATTTTACCTTTCTCCAGTGATTTCTGTCAATACCTGGTAACATAATTTCTGTTGTCAGTGAAATTTGCTGTTCGGTTCCCAGTGTGTGTGGTGGCAGAGCTGGGTGGGCATGTCCTGCACTCAGAGCTTGGCCAGTTCAGCTGCTGCCTACAGAGGGCTGAGGAAGGGAACATCATCTTGGCTTTGGCTGCTGCAAAGAAGCAAAAACTGATGCAGCAGAAGATCTGGGTGAGGGGATGAGGCACAGAGCATGGGCAGATGTGGTGAGAGGGAGATGCTGGAGGAGAAAGCAGACAGTTGCAGGTGGGAGGGTCAGAGCAGGTTTTCTTTGTTTGGCAGGGCTCTTGGCTTCATAGATGGAGGGAAAGTGAAGCTTTTTGGATGTTGGGAATGTGGCTCTTTGGAAAAGTGATGCTAAAATTGGCAGTAGGTTCTAGCAAATGTGGAGGAAATTGGATCATGGGATGTTGCATGGCATTGAGGTTGTTGAGGTTTGTGCAGGGGCAGTTAATGGAATTGTTTGCTTGAAAAAGGCTGGTGAGATGTGAGAATGAAGATGCAAACCTGGGATTGGGAATTGATTTGGTAAAATGCCATTTCCTGACAGTGAGACATGGAAAAACAGAGTTTGGTATTTGGGTTATTTTCAAGTCATGCAGATTGGGTTCATCAGCATGGAATGTGTTGGAAGTAGGAATCTCGGGGTATAAAGGATGCTGAAAGGTGGTTATAGATTTGTGGAGTTGTAGAGAAAGAAACTTTCTGCTCTGATGAAAGGGACATGTACCCAGCTTTTCCCAGTTTTGTTAAATGGTGGGTGTCCTTACACTTCCATTTCAGTTCTTCTCCATTTTCTCCTTACAGAACTCATTTTCTCTTTGTCTTTCCTCATGTCCTCTGAGGATAAGGGAAAGGAAGACAGGAGAAGCAAATGGGTGACATTGTGGTGGTGTGATTAATTTAGTGTCACATTTCTGAAGAGGCAGGGATTTATTTCTGGGTTACCAGACCTGTCACCTCCACTGTTCCTCCATTATGGAATTGCTTACATTAAGATATCTGTTTAGAACTCTTTGCATGAGATTGTTGCCATCTTATTGTCCCATAAGGGTCTTGTGAGGAAAAAAAAAATAAGATTTTTAAGATCAGGAAACACTGCCTTGACTTAGCCTGGCTACAAACATTTGTTGCAAGACAGCTCTTGGATAATTTTTCTAAGCTTGGATATCTCCTTCCAGGGGCTTGCAAGAGCTGACTTCCCTGGAATTTACAGAATGTAATTGGAGAAAGGGAGTTCTCCTTTGAACCTGAAAAAACTGCTTGGAAGAGGAGGCTGCAGCTTTTTGAGCTGCTGTTAGTGCTGTGCTGAATGTTGAGTTTTTCCAAGCTGGTTTTTGGCTCCTTTTTCCACCAAGGTGCCAAACTTACATATTGGTGGGGAAGATTGATGAGGAGTGGGATTGTTGATGTGCTCATGGGATCAGTGGTTCATGGATATTTTCTGGTTAGGAGTCCAGTAGAGAAACAGCAACGTGAGCCAGGCCCAGGTCTCATCTGCTCCTGTTTTCACACTGTTCTGGACAAAAGGTTTTATTATTACCCATTTCTTGCTGCTGCTTTGGGAGGCTGAAGAGCAGAAGGGACGGTTGGAGTTCTTTGTGGACTTGGTACCACCACAGACTCGCATTTGGAAGGTTACAACTTCAATAATTTGAATTTTCCTTGGAGTTGAGTTCTGAGATTTAGGTTACGTCCTCCTTACAGAGTTCTATTTTTTAATTAATATTACCATGTCCAGGGAGGTGGTTTCTAAAGCAGGCTGCCCAGCTCCTGCCTGTGTAATGGCTGCTTCATATCATGGCAGTTTATTTCACGTGAGTGCTGAATAAATTGTGTGCTAGATGGAAAACAGCTTTGAGTCAAGGCAGGAGTTTGGCTGCAGGTTTCCACTGGATGGTCTGAAGTGTTAACAGCAGACCTAGAAAATTGAAGTTACTCACTCTGTTTTGCACTGAAGTAGGCTCTGCCCTTGCACCTTCTGGAACAACCAAAGGCTAAATTAGTCCTCTTTTAATTAAGCCAAGTTCAGGGAGAATCCAGCGTGCTAATACAGCATTTCGTGCCAGAACTTGCTTTCCCTGGGTGGGAAAGGTCTTCCTGTGGTGGGAAAAGTGGCCCCAAATCCTCTTGTGTGTCCAGGGGGCTGAAAAGGTGCCTCTCCCTGTTGTTACCAAAGCCTTTGGAGAAGGCATTTTCTCAGAGCATATTTGCACATGTGCGTGTGAGTTGTCAGAAAATCTTTATTTTTAGTGTTCAGAAAATGGATGAGCGTGGACGCGCACAACAAATTAATTTCCAGTCTAGAAAAGCAAGAGCTCCTGCAGTGTTCCTTCTCTTGCAGCCTTTTTCACAGGTTTCTCTGTCTGTTACCAATGTGCTGTTGAATTCCAGCCTTTCTTCCACACTTAGTTGTACTCCAGAAGGAAAAAGAGGGCTTTTTAGAGGGCTTTTTCCTCACTCTGCAGCATCTAGATTAATTTCATCTGAACTTAAAAATGAAGTTACAAGTTTTGGCACAGTGGCTTTACTGGGGGCTTGTTAGGTGTGAAGGAGAGTGCTGATTGCTGGAGTTTAATAGCTGGGGGTTTTTTTCCATTTGGTTCTTGGAATGGTGGTAGCTAGTTTCATCTTGTGTTAATAATTATAAATTTTTAGAGAATTATGTCAGAGCTTCACTTGCTGGCAGGGGTTTGCACCGGGTGCCTCTTGCTGAGCCTGATCAGTGCTGGCTGAGGGTTGGACGTGGTTTGTAGTGCATTGCCTGCTCCATGGAACAGCTGATCACAGGGATTTCCTGAAGAAATGGTTACAGGCAGTGCCCTTTGGCTCTGGTAATTCCTCCTGCCTCTAGGAGTTGCTTGATCAGATCAATTAAAACTGTGTCACTTTTACAGATGGTTGGTACAGGTCAGTTTTCTGAGTTCTGCCTAAATCCCTCTCTGTACATGACCCATAAGAGTCAAATCAGCTGAATGATTGTCCTGGCAGTACTCTGGGCCTACTAATTAATGAGGAAAACAACTGTGTCACTTAGCAGCAATTAGGGAGGTAGAACTTTCCAGAGGATGCTGCCAGTGGGACCTGATGTCAGGCCATAGTGCTGCTGAAACATTCCCCTTTGTGAGCCTCCAGGAAGAGTTCCCTGGTGTTGCTGGGCTCTCAGAAACTCTAGTTTTGCTAACTGGAATCCTGTCCAAAGCTCAAGCAGTAGGAGATTTAGTTTTGTTAGTGCTCTTGGAAGAAAAAGGAACTGCTTCCTGTTGAATATTGCTTTGGCTTTAGGGCAGACCTGGAGGGATATTCCTCCAAAGAAAATCCCCCTGCCTTTCCTGCACTCCCTGCTCAGCCTGAAGTGGCACTTTGGGGAAGAGGTGCAAGCAGAGTTTTGTCGTTGGTTTCTGTTTGGTGTGTGTGCACAGACAAGTTGGTTTGGCAGTGCCTGGTTATATTGCAGCCATTTTTATCAGGCTGTGTCAGGAGTCCTTGGCACTGGCACTGAGGATATCCTCTGGGTTTATGGTGCTGGGAGTGGTGGCAGAAGTGCAGGCAGGGGAAAGAGGCAGAGGCTGCACTCAGCTGCTGGAGCTTGGGTGTCTTGCTGCCCTCTGTGGCTACATGGCCCCATCCAAGGTCAGCTTTGGGGTCTTTGTGTTTTGGGGTCTTTCCCTTTGCTCCATGTGCTGTTGACTGACTTAGCTCTGAAAATAATAGTGTTGATGATCTTGGGGAATTGTCTGCATAGAATGCCTGTCACTGCTGCTGGAGGTGAGCCCAGTGTTCTGCCCCAGTCCATGTGCTGCTGCCAGCACTGATATTTGGCAAAGGACAGGTGCCCAACCAGGCTGAGATGCTGGAGACCCATAGAGCCTTCGTGTGAGCTCTGCTAAAATTCAGCTGTTAGAGATGTGAATGAAAAGGAAGACAAAGCATGACAGACCTTCTGCCAGGAGAGTGTGTGCACCAGAGCCACTGCCAGGGCACCCTGGAGGGTGACAGACACGTTACACCCTGCTTTCTGAGGTGGGAAAGTGGGACAGTGAAGTTTTCCCCAAGACTGTGAAGAGTATCATCAAACATGGAGTTACAGCTAAACCACTCCTGTGGCTTCCATATAGATTGTGATCCTCCTTACAGAGGATGACTTCTTCATTGGCAAAATCGTGAGGAATTCAGAGAGGAATCAGTGGAGCTGATGTAGGAAGAGCCAAACTAAATTTAGGATGTTTCTAATGCAGAATTACTCCAAGATGTTGCTTCCAGTATAACTAAACCTGTCAACTGCTTTCCCTGCAGACTGGCCATGTCTTGTTTAGAATTAATCACAACAGTTCATGTTTCTTTCTTAAGGGAATGTTGAGGTCATTACATTATCGTTTGTTATTTCTCTACAGTCAGACACAACCAGCTATTTAAAAGAAATCTGGAAAATAATTTTAGTGGAAACTGCAGTTAAATCAGACTGTGCTGTTCCAAAACAATACCCAGAGAAAAGTTTGGTTTCAAACCTTTTTTTTTAACTCAGATTTTAAAATCTGCTTTTCTGTAGATGTTGTCCCTTTAGTAGGGAAATGATCTTCAGGAAAGGATATAAAATGTCAATTTTGTTAATCCAGGCTTGTTTCTATTTTAGTTGTAAAATCATAGAAAAAAATAGGTTGCAAGGGACTTCTGGAGGTCATTTGTTCTGTGCTTGTATTGCTTAAGTTTCAGCATCATGAGAACATAAAAATCAGGTTTCTTTTGAGAGATAGAGCGTATTTTTAAAGGAGATGATTACTATTATTTCTTTTAAAAGTAAGCTGAGTGTTGATTGATGTTGACTGCCAGCAGGCAGTACTGTAATATTTAGGCATGTCTTGATTTTTTAATTTCAGTGTTTCTCTGGTATTAGATATTCTCCAAACTCTGAAGGAGCAAGTGCACTTCCCTGGGAGGATTACAGGGCTATGTGAAGGAAATCATCAACAATTTTATCTGATAATTGTAATTCTTGCTCACCCTACCAAATCACATTTTACACTCATGATTTTAGAGGCTGAGTTTAAGCTTTCTGCTGTGAAAGGTAACATCTTGCTTGCAGTTGGAGATAAAAGGAGGGGAATAACCTTTGGATTGCAGGCTCTGGGCTGTAATTCTGCTCTTCTCCACTGACAGAGCTTTTCTTCTCTCCCAACAAACCCGCTGCTGTCTCAGCCTGTTTACAGTCTTAGGCTGGCACAGTCACCACTGTAATGAGCTTATGTGGGGAAAGTAGAAGTGAGAGAAAAGTCTCTAGACCTGTTTGGCCAATCTGTCCACTTTGCTTTCTCCTCCAGAGGAAGGTGAGCTTCTCTGGAATGCATAAAGCTGCAGAAATGTGTTCTTGGCTCTTTGAGTTCAGCTTGCTGCAGTTCAGGGCCTGTTTTGCTCCTTTGGGACTGCTGTGGGCTCGCTGAAGCAGAGTTCAGGTGGGTCATTGGGAATAACCAGGTTTATGTGGTGTTGAACAAGGTTTTCTGGGTTCACTCCACTCTCTCTGGATGAACTTGGATCTTCCTGGCAGTAGAGTGTTCACACTGAGGGCAAGGCATGCTGTTAACAGCAATCCACAGGAGGGAAGCCAGTGTCAAGCAGTGTTTGTGTTCTTGGTACATTATTTATACTCCAAACCTTATCCACAAAGGTCATCACTTGGACAGCACTTGTGAATTCCTTGGGACACCAGTCTTCTGGGAAGCTTGGCTTTCAGCTCACTGGGAGCCTCTGTAAGTGCTGCATCATACTGGGGCAACTTCACAGGTTTTAAGTTCTGAATGAGTAACTGCTTGAGAAAGGTTCCATGCCAAGAACATTTCCATTTAAAAGGAGAAAAAAAATCATTCTGGTATCTCAGTTATTCTGGACTAAAAAAAAAAAGGCACATTTTACTAGAGGCAAAGTAGGTGTGTTTCTCAGAAACTAATCTGCATGGATTTCTTAACTCTGTTTTGTTGCTGCTTGCTCTAAGTGCATGCATCTGCAAGGACAGAGGGTAGGAAATTCCTGTACTAATTGGAGTAGGTGCTGGAAGTATGGATCCATCACAAAATATCAAATTCTCTATGGGGGCTTGGTTACCCTTAGAATTAGAGTGCATTGTAAGGATGAGAACATCCCTTTTTAAAAGTAAGGGGGTTTGTAACTAGTTCAGATTTAAATGTTGTAAAAGAGTCAAAGAGAGAACACTGAGAGGCTTTTTACCATTTTATTGAACTTTAGGCACAAAATATCTAAGCTTGCCAAGCTGTTTAGACAACAGGCTACTGTTAAAAGAATTCAAACTTTTAAGAACTGATCTTTTTTAATTAGTAGGCCTTCCAATTAAAAAATTCCTATATGGTGGCAGCACAATTATTTATCTCTGGGCTGGGGCTCTGGGTACTCCCCTGGAGTCTGTCAGCAGGGCAGGAGCTGTGTTTGGTTCTGTTCTTGCCTGGGATGAGCAGGGTTCCTCTTGATAAGGCTGCTGTGTAAGAAATCAGCTCATTATCAGTTTGTTAATGCTCCAACGGCATTTCTGAGGCCAGGCCTGTGTGGGAGAAGCCAGCAGTGAAATTTTGGGGTGGTGTTCCTTTGCTGTAGCTGTCATGTGAGCCCTTCTGGGTGCTCTCTGTCCAAGGGATGTCACCACAGGGGCTGATTGAGAAGCCCTGCTCTGTGTCCTTGGCAGTGAACAGCCTGTCAGACTGTGGTTGGGAGCTTTGTCTTCCTCTCCTTGTGACCTCTGGTACATTGCCTAAAAGCTCATGGTTGTTTCCCAGTTAAACACTTCTCTACCACAGAAATTAAAATTTTAATGTTGTTTCTTGGAGGTGCTCAAGGCTACACTGGACCCTGATCTCCCCACATCTACTTTGATTAGGTTATGTTGAGCAGACTCTCCCAATATAAATTATTCTATGATTCTGTCATCAATGCAGGAATTAATAAATGATAAAATTTGTTTGGATTTTGCAGAAATAGAACTTCTCTTTTATAACAGGCTCAGGGCTGTTCTCTAGGTGCAATCGCTGCTCTTGCTGTAGATTTTTCTGCTTTAAAACTGCAGGCTCAACTGATGCCTGCCTGTCAACACCTGTCCCCATTATCTGTCTTTATTTGTGTCATTCCCTTCTGCCAAAGAGCTTGGATCCACTGCAAAATAATCCCCCTCCAGGGGCACTGAAGGCAAAAATCTATACAAATTCCTTGGCAGTTTTGAGCAGAGAGTGAGCAGCTTTCAGGCAGGGTAAGTTTGTGTATGTCTGTAACTCTGTTTGCTTTAAAATTTAGTTATCTGTGCAGATTCTCTCCCCTTCCTGTGTAAAGAATAGTAGACAATAATACCTACCCTTGTAAATAGACATTGTGTGCCATTCTTAGAAGCTGCAGTTGATGATTTCCTGAAAAAGCCCTTCTCTGAGCAGCCTGTTACAATGTGCTGCTTGAGCTAGGCTAGAGCTACGTGACAAAAAATAGCCACTGTGAAATTTGATCTATCTTTAGATAATGTGATTGATTTTTCTTTTTTTTTGTGTGCTGAAACTGATCTTGCTAAGCTGGGTGAGGGGAGCAGTCACGTGTGCTTTATTTATACTGGATTGTGCTTAAAAATTAAAATTGCTAAGTCATCTGAGACATGTATAAGTTCAGTTAATTCCTTCACAAGGAGGATTGGGCAGAGGAAATGGGCCAGTGCATCTCCTGCCAGAAGGACAGGGAGTGAGAAGAAACACAAGCATAGTGATTGAACTTTGAAATCTAATAAATTTCACTGTACTAAACTGTTCTAGTAAACTTGCATGCTCTAGTAATGCCTGGGGACATCTAATTTCTAAGTGTCTGAGTCATGCCACATAAATGCTTTGAGGTCTTAGATGATTGCTGCCTCATCTTCTGAAATTGTATTTTGTGAGAGGACTAGCATTTTATCTAGGAATAGACTTATTATATTTTGAGGAATGCTTCATATTCTTCCATTAGCCAGACACAGCTGAAGTGCCACATCATCCTTTTGTGGGTCTAAGGCCTCAGTCACCCTTCCATAGTGGATTTTGGGATAGTGCTGTGTCCCTGTTTACCCTTTGGACTGGATCACTGCACCCCTGTCTACCTGAAGCTGCCACCAACACCATTTGTGTGTCAATAGGTCAAAAAATGTCCCAGTGCTGAGCTCTGTCCCACCCAAGGAGGCTTTGCCCTTGCATGCTCTCCTGCCTCTGGAAGCAGGACCAGCTGCTGGTCAGGCTGTGTGACACAGTGAGGGACATCAGACCTGTGTCCCCCAGGTCCTCCACAGCCAGTGGGTCCTCACAGGAGCTGAAGAGCTGCAGACCTCAAATAAACAACAGGACTGTGCCTGTAGAGCAGGATTTTGCTTCTGGAGTTTTCTTCTGTTGTGACGTGCCTTAGTAGCTTAAGCCAACTGCTCTGAGCAGATTTCTTGGTCTTTCTCATTAATGTGTGATTAATGGGGCTGTTACTTCCTTCTGCAGGCTGGCAGTTGCCCATTTTCTCTGAAGGGATAAGATTGGCACAGCAAATAAGTGTATTAGTTTAGATAACAGTGTTGCCCACTGTTGGAGCACAAACCCAGGGCTGGATGGCCCTGCCACGTGCTGCTGCACCAAACAGTGCTGGTCCCTGCTCCAATACAGCTCCCTTTCTTGTAAGTTATTTTGAAAGCTGACAAGGGGATTCTTGTATTTAAACATCTTCCCCTTGTGAAGGATTTGAGACATGTAAAGGCACCACATTTTTCTTGGGTAAGACAATATTGATACAAAACTGTAGTGAGTTACTGCTGTCCTAAATATTCAGATGTGGATGATAAAGTATTCAGACATATAGGATAAAGATGCAGTGTTTGTCTCTGACATACAGTAATGTTCTTTTGAGTGGTTTTGACCAGTCTCAATACTGCTAAAACTTACCAGAAGATTTGCAAAAATTGCCTTGGAAGGAGGAAGGATTGGAGGTACTTTGGGCAAGCACAATGTAAAGGAATATCTTCAGACTCTCGCAGCAGTGCATTTCTTTCATGTTTGAATAAAGCATAATCCAACACAGATGCTGCTGTCTTTTGGACAGTCAGATTTAATGCTTTGACTGTAGGAAGTTGTGACTAAAGCTGGTTTCCATCCCAGCAGAATTGATTTTGTTACATTGGATGGCCAAAGACTTGTGATGGGGGTGAGACTGTAGCTGTTGCTTTCAGTCTGCAGTTGAAAGGAGGGGATCAGTCTGCAGATACAGAGCACATGGCATTCTTTCCTTTTGGAAAGTTACCTCTACAACCAGCAGCTGGAAACAAGGTGCTGAAAATTACCAGCTCAGCACGTTGGTTTGCTATGGGCCAGTCCTGTGCGAGAGAGAGCAGACAAATGGCTTTCAAGAAATCCCAGGCCTATGGCTGGGCAGGCTCCAGCCTTTGCAGCAGCTTTTAATGATTAACTTAAATACTTTTGAAGCACCTTGAGAATTTAACCTCTGGTTTCTGTTCTGTCTGCAGGTGGAGGAATCTGAGGCCTTTCTCCTCTGTCAGCACTGCAGAGCAGGTCGCCTCTGATTTCACATCGCGCTTCCGCCTGCCAAGCTGTCTGATATGTCGGGACCCGTGCCGAGCAGGGCCAGAGTTTACACGGATGTGAACACACACAGACCCCGGGAGTACTGGGACTATGAGTCTCACGTGGTTGAGTGGGGGTAAGTCTGGGCTGCCTTTGCATGTTCCTGCACCAGGATCAGTCCCTGTGGATCCTGCATAGTGGTACTTGGGGAGTTCAGGCAACTGGCAGTTTCTTGGCAGATGGCAAGGGAAAGGATCACAACTTCTCTTCAGAAAAATGTTTCTTATCAAACTCTTAAATTCCCAGTTGGGGAAGAACATTTATAGCAGCTTCCTTAAAAGTTTGAAGAAGTTTTGCCAGGTAGTCGAGAAACATCCCCTTTCAGAGGGAATAAAATGTATTTCTGAAACAATCCAAACAGTCCTTGAGTGCAGGGCTGAAAAGAAATGAAAAGACTTTCAAACTGAACTTGCTGCTGACTTGGATGGGTGAAGAAACTCCACAGACTGAAATAGGTACATGCTATTTTATGACTTGTTGCTCAGCTCTCTCCAAGTGCCTGGAAAAGACATGGCTGCCTCTCTTTGAAGAAAGGAGGTGTCTAAATTGAGCTCATGACTAAAGTGTCCCAGAATCAGACAGCAGTGGTGGCAGCTTCATAGCTCTGCATTCCTGCTGGGACATGGAGGGCCCAGACAGAGTTCTGCCCTCAGCTGTGCAGTTCCCTGTTTCTGGAATGTACACAGTTGTCTGAGCATAAGTGCTGCTTTGTGCCCAGACTGTTTTTAAACAGCCTTGCACTTAGATTTTTTCCTCCTACTGGCTTTGTTGAATTTTACCAGCATTATACAAGGAAAAATGGAGCTTCCAAATGCAGAGAGAAGGGATAGTTCAAGTTTGCTAATGCTGAAATACATAGTTGGGCTTTCAATCCATACTTTTGGATTGAATCTGTCTTGGGCAAATAGAAGTTCCCTGTTTCTCTCCTAGTTCTTAAATCGTCCGGTTCAGGAGAGGTAAGGCACTAGTTAATCCCCTTTGTCTGTGAAGTTAGGCAGTGATGCAGTGTTAAGGAGCAGTTTATAAATTGTGATGGAAATGACTGAGCCCTTTGGAACTCTTAACCTTTTCTCTCCACAGAAATCAAGATGACTACCAGCTAGTTCGAAAATTAGGCCGAGGCAAATACAGTGAAGTATTTGAAGCCATCAACATTACAAATAACGAAAAAGTAGTTGTTAAAATTCTCAAGGTGAGCTGGGGATTGGGCAAAAGATAAAATCTGTCTTGAGGTGATCAGGAGGCCAGAAAGGGCTTTTTGATGTTCTAAAACTGAAATCCTTAAAGCCTGGCTTTGGAGTGTCACTCAGTGAAACAGGGCATGAGTTTGAGCCTGCTGATATAAGCCCTGCAGTTAAGTCAGATCTCTGCCTGTAAGGAATTAGGCTCTGTCTTAAAGAAGCCCTGATGTGCAACACCTTTTTACTTGGAACTAAACAACATTACAGCTGGTGACTACAAAATTCTCAGCTTCTCTAAGTGCTGGTGTCCTAGCAGGCTGTCATGGCCTTGGCCTTCATTTAGTGACCCTCCAATAGCCCATAGACTTCTCATAGTTAAACATTTGCCACATGCCAGTTAAGAAGTCTTGGAGTATCACAGAGCTGTTTGGTTGGAAAAGCACTCAAAGATCATCAAGTCCAGGCAACACCCCAGCATTCATGTCCCCAGGTGCCACATCTCTTAAATCTATTCAAGGATGGTGTCCTCACCACTGGAGCAGCCTGTTCCAGGTATTGACAGCCCTTTCTGTGGAGAAATTTTTTCCTGGCATTACTTGAGGCCATTTCCTCTTGGCCTATCAGATTATGTTCAGAGAGCTTTTTTAAAAAAATGCTATCTTCCAGCCTCTCCTTCACTTGGAATTATTGTCTGTAGCTGTCAGGGTTGTGTGGTTAGAAAGGAGACAGCAGATATTTGAGCCCTTACTGGTGTGATGCATACTCAGGTTAAATTTCAAATGTTTCAATATATTTTGCTGATCTGCAGTCACCTGGGTGTTGTCATCTGACTGTTGAGCTATTAGCCTCACTTTACTGCAGGGCTTTATCTTACACTTTGGGTTTTTCTTCTTCAGCCTGTTAAAAAGAAGAAAATCAAGCGTGAAATCAAGATCTTAGAGAACTTGCGAGGCGGTCCCAATATAATCACCCTTGCAGATATAGTAAAAGATCCTGTGGTGAGTAAGGGAGAAACTCAAGGGGTGCACTGGGGTTAAGGGTGAAGTTGCTTTGTTTGATTTCAGCTCTGACCTGGCTTTTTGTTTTCCCCTGCTCTTAAATCCTGCTTTTGAATTGACTGATCAGATCAGCTCTTAATCTGATAAACTTCTTTTAGAGGGCCCTTCCCCCACAGGTCCCTCCAGCCCCTCACTCTGTGAGGAGGAGATACCAGCAAGCTGAGTCAAGTTAATTCACTCTGCAAACAGTGCTGCTGGAGGCTGTGGGCTCAGGCTCTGCTCTCTCTGTCTGAGGGGAATCATAAATATGTCCAAGGCAGAGGGATTTTGTGCCGTTTTAGTAGAAAAAAAAAGATGTAATTCATTATTCTAAGTGGAAACATAACTTACCATGGCGAATACTTTTTTTTCTGTTTCAGTCTCGAACACCCGCTCTGGTTTTTGAACATGTAAACAACACAGACTTTAAGGTACAGTGTGAGATGTGACTTCTCTTTTTTTCGTGTTTGAACACCACTCCTACTTTCTGGGGAAGGGCAAGTACATAGAACAGGCATTGCCTTCCAGCATAGGAAATGCTTTTAAAGGTAAATGCAGTTGGGACAGAAGTTTGTAATTAGCCCATCAGTACCATTTTGCCACAAAAGTTACAAGATGAGAATGCAGATTCCAAGAGGCATTTAACCTTGGGAGCAAATGAATCTGTTACCTTGTGGTCCATCAGTGCCTGTGTTTTTGAGGCATTTGGCTTTTATGTGTACAACTATTTATTGAAACCACTTTAAATGTGGGCAGCTGTTTCTGTGGCCTTCCATGCTCCTGGGAATGGGGATTTAAATGTTTCTTTGTCCCTTCATACTGACCTGCCTCAGAAGAAGAAAAGCTGTGCAATGCCATCCATCATGCTTGTGCTGGGTGGGTACAACCAGAGGGAGATGGTGACAGGAACCAGGATGTGCTGTCTGAGCAGAGCTGGAAGTAAACCATGTATGGGATTTGCAAAGGGAGAGGAACAGACTGATCAGAGTCAGGTGTGGGATCAGAGTAACTTGAGAAACTTGGACTACACCTTCAGATGGGTTTGGAGAATGCCAGCAGCCCTGAACAGGGGTTTTTTGGATGTTGAACACTGATATGATGTGTTTGTGTCCCACAGCAATTATACCAGACATTAACAGATTATGATATTCGATTCTACATGTATGAGATTTTGAAGGTAAGTTGGTGCTTTGCTGTTTTGTTGGTTTATTTGCTCTCAGCTAATCACTGATGATAGTGACATCATATCACTAAGGGAAGGAGAGTCTATGGAAGAATTGGGCAGAAAAATATCAAGTCAGTATCTGTTTTTCAGCATTTTGGTACATTGAGGTACCTTAAAATCCTAAATCAGGAGTACATGTAGCCTCTGAAAGAAGAAAACTGTGAGCTGTTACCCAGCTGTGAGCTGGGTTTGTGCTCACATATAATATGAGTCAAATGTCTTCATCCATTCTTCTGAACTAAATAATTTCTCCTTAGGAGTCTGGAGAAAGGGGGCTTGTGTGATCATTAGTGCCTAGTAACTATACTCTTAGAGACTCTGAAAATCCAATTTTTATGAGGAAGCACATGAAATAAAGTCAAGAGACTTCTATTGCTGGGACCTCCCTTTGGGAGGGTGCTCTAAAAGCATTTTCTGTGATCAGTGAGTCTAGTCCAGGATCTAACACTGGACAGTCCTGTTATCTAGTTAGACTTGATATGTGTGGAAATACTTTTGAATATGGTTAAGTTGACCCATTCTTGTGACTCCAGCATGTGTTTCCTTTCACCTGCAGGCTCTAGATTACTGCCATAGCATGGGAATCATGCACAGAGATGTCAAACCTCACAATGTCATGATTGACCATGAGCACAGAAAGGTAGTGTGGGGTGGCTGGGGGGCAGGGAGGGGTCCTGCTTTTCTCTTGGCAAACTGGGATCCCTTTTGGGTACTCCTGTGTAGCGGTACTAGCAGACCTCTTTGAGGGGAACTCTGCTCTAATGGTGTGGACAAATGTAAAATGGGAATATTGTGCTGCTTTCTGAGGCTTTACTTGGTCACATGTAACCCTCAGGCAGGGTTGTAAGGAGAGATATTTTATTTAGTCTGCTTGGTGATACGGGTTTGGGGAGAATATGTAACCAGACACTCTGATCAAATTATTGAAAATGGAAGACTTATAAATTAACTTCATGCTAAGTTCACCAGTGTCATTCAGCCAGTGGTAAGCTGGAGCATCCCTTGAGCCTTTTTTCTTTGTTTTCTACCATTTTTAGCTTAGACTAATAGACTGGGGTTTGGCTGAATTCTATCACCCTGGCCAGGAGTACAATGTCAGAGTGGCTTCCAGATATTTCAAAGGACCTGAACTTCTTGTAGATTATCAGGTAAGAGTTACCAGGACTTCTTGCTGACTTTGATATGGAAAGTCAGTGCCATTTCAAAGTAATAATCCCAAAATTCAGATGTCTAGAGAGCTGAAGCTAAAGACAGTCTGTTCCAAAATGTATGGCAGAAAGCAGTGGCCATAAAGCCACTGAATGAAAGAAACAAATGAGTAGTCTCAGGACCTGAGGAAGAGCTGCAGAACTATCATTATGGATCTTGGAATACAAATGTTGAATATTTTTTTTAGCAAGGCTGTGTTTGCAGTAAGGTACAGGAATGAAACAAAGCCCCTGTGGGAACAGCAAGTACTGCATGAACTTCTAAATTAAGCTATAAAAGCATCCCCTTATCTGATGGCAGTTTGCATTATGGAAATCACAGTGTTCCTGGTGACTTTCAGACCATGCTGGTTCTGGAAAAAAAACACATCCTCACCTGTCCATGGACCCTGGGGAGTCCACACCTTTTGTTGTTTGTTCCAATGCTTCCTTTCCCAACACAGATTTCTCAGTGGTTTATAACATTGGAGTCTGCAGTGAAAATAGAAGAAAGCTCTGATTTTTAATATCCTGGCAGACAGGGATGGAATTAGGATACCTGCTGTCCTGCTAATTGCTGTATCCCAGTTTGAGTAACTGGAACACTGAGCTGAACACTGGTTTAGGGATGAAGATACATGAAGATAGTTCCATTTGTTTCCAGCGTGACATGGCTGTGTTCATATCACCTTGGTGGGGTGGGAGAACCCTGTTAGTTTTGGAGGTCTGTTGTGCTTAATTCATTAGAAATTGAATTGTCCTTCTGGTTTTGTACAGATGTATGATTACAGTCTGGATATGTGGAGCTTGGGTTGCATGTTGGCTAGTATGATATTCCGAAAGGAGCCATTTTTCCATGGCCATGACAACTATGATCAGGTGAGAGCTGGTCATGTACATTGTCTGTTCTCTTAGCACCATGAAGGTTTCCTGCTTAGGCTTCTATCAAATCATCCAGAGAATTTTTAAGCCTTTCTCTAATGGCTTCTTAGCTCAGTTTGAAGCCACATTCCTTTTCTCAAGTGTGCAAGATTATGTAACCAATTAAATAGAAATGGATTTATAGAGCTTTGTACTTTGGAGCTCCTCAGTAGGTGTCTGGGAAAAGCTGTGGAAATAGTTATATTAAGGCTGGTGTGTTCTAGTACATAGTTTGACTATTCCTGAGGTTATGTTATGTGGAAAGCCCCTGCCACTTCTTACTCTTCCCCCTGTATAGAAACTGTGAATTAGGTACAGGTTTATACAAATTCTGGAATCTTTGATGTGTTGCCTTTGGGCCAAAATTTTTATTTTTAAACTTTTATCACATGCTCAGCATGTGACTGCCATGCAAATATTCTGGAACAGGGACCTTCTGTTCTCAAACCTTTTTTCTGGAGCTCTGTGGGGTGGTGCTTCACCTTTCACATGCAAGATCCAGAGTTTCTGCTTTTTTGACCAGTTACTCTTGCCTTCCCCTCTGTTGGTTTTGAATATTTTCATGTTGCTAAGGGAGGTTGTGGTGTGAGGTCTCAGGTTTAGAGATTTTAGGATCTGTGGCTCCCTCCTGGCTGCCTTGGGGTTCTGAGCTCCAGCTGTGAGTGGAGGCATGTTCTGATGCCTGGGACTGTGTGGCTGGGGAAGCCAGAGCCACAGACTGACCCTGTGGCCTCTGATTCATACTGCTGGGATCAGGTTCCAGCTCCCATGGGCATGTGCTGCTGTATCTTCATGCAGGCTCTGGTATTATCATCCCTTCACAGCAGTGACTTGTTTCTGTGTTTGTTCCCAGCTGGTGAGGATAGCCAAGGTTCTGGGGACAGAAGATCTGTATGACTACATTGACAAATACAACATTGAGCTGGATCCACGTTTCAATGACATTTTGGGCAGGTGAGCCAAGGTCTGGAGTCTCTTTGGTAGATCCAGACAGTTAAAGCTTTGTCAACAGACCTTGAAATGAGCAAAAATTTGTGGGAGAAATCAGAGCCAGGATTCTAGAGAACTGACACTTTGTGCCTTTGGTCCCTTTTGCCAGTGCTTTCCATAGTCCTTTATATGGAAATAGACCTGAGGAAAGATTTTTAAATGTCATTCAGGCAATAAAGGAGCTACTGGAGCAGAAAGCATGAAGGGCAAATGCTCTCTTCAGTTTGGAGGGGAAAAACAAAATGGTGTTTCTCAGCATTAGAGTGCAGAAAGTCAGGTGCTGCTAAAAATGGCATTTATATGTTTTTTTCCCCTCATAGTGGGACTAAAATTAAAGGAACTCACGTTGGGTGCAGAAGAGATGACAGAACCTGCAGTTCTAGGCCTGTAATCCATTCTGAGCATTAGTCCTGCTGCTGTCTGGGGTCAAGGCCGGGCCGTGCAGGGGCTGAGGTGGCTGTGCTGGGGCTGTGCCTGCTGTGCCACCGCGTGGAGACACAGTGACACTGCTTCATCTTCTGGAATGTCTGTCCTGTGCCTCTCTCAGGGCTGGACATCTGTCACAGCTCTTGCTCCTTAAGAGAGTGAGTTTTGGCATTGCTGTCCCCTGGCTGGCCTGATCTTGGTCTGTTTCCCTGCAGACACTCCCGTAAGCGATGGGAGCGCTTTGTCCACAGTGAGAACCAACACCTGGTGAGTCCAGAAGCTCTGGATTTCTTAGACAAGCTGCTGCGATATGATCACCAGTCACGACTCACAGCAAGAGAAGCCATGGAACACCCCTACTTCTGTAAGTATCAGCTGCTGTCCTGAGAGTTCTACCTCTGGGAAATCTCTGTTCCCATGCCTTGTGCGGATGGGAGCTGAGAATGGCAACAATGATAAGCCTGCTCTGCAAATATTTGTGCTGGAGCTGAGGCTGCTGCTCTCTGTGTGCCACCTCCACCAGCCAAGGAATCAGTGTTGGGTGCCTGTGTCAGGCCCATGAATCAGCAAGTGATATCAAGGAAAGTCACCTAACTCATGTGATTTGGGGTTGCTTTCTGCAGGTGTGCATGGATTCCTCTGTTTGGATAAACCCAGAGAATTCTGGTTTGTTGATAAACAGGTGTTTTCACTCTTTCTGTTGCTAAATTGCTTAGCTACTGCTGTATTAAGGTCTTGATTGTGCAAGCAAAAATGTTACTTTCACTAGTAAATGCTTTTAAGTGCTTGCTGTTCTTCACAGATATTGATATCTAGGGATTTGAAGCAGCTGCAACAATGCATGATGTCAATATTTGCTCAGGTGGTTTGGTTTTGGGGTTTTTTAGCTGCTGCTGAGGGGACCCCTGTAATTAACAGACTGTTGATCTGTGTTACACCTGTTGGAAAAATCCCAGGGGAATGTTTTGCAAGTATGAGCATTAGAAAAGCCAACAGCTTGGAATGTGAGAGCTGGACAAACAGTTCATTAACTTGTGTTCACAAAAAGATACACGTAGTGCTGAGCTCAGCAAAGTTTGGAATTCCCTTGTCTGACACAGAAGGCCTGGGAGGCAGGAAGGGATTGTCCCTGTTCAGATGAGAGCCTTATTTACATGCAGCTGAAAATCAAGAGTTAGTAAGTTGTGATCATCTCATGGATGACAGGTTCTAGTGACACACCTGACAGCTCACAGAGATGTAGGATGTGTACAGAGACTTGACACACGATTGTAATCAGTGATGATCTTTCTGCTTGCTGCACCCATATTCTGGGTTTGGCTTTCTGCAATTACACAGTTGCTTAGCACAGGAAGATCAACTTTGCCATAATAACCTTTGTCTTTTCCTGTCAGACAGTCCTGCTGAACCCCAAATCACATCATTTAGCTGATTTTCCCTGATATAATGTGACCTTGGTACCTTCCTGAGTGCTTCCCACTGGCACTGGTGGAAATGCCTGTATTTCAGTGGCTGGTGGTTGATGTTGTTTGGCACAGGCAGAGTGCCAGGACTGGCTGAGCACAGAGGCCACAGGCAGTGTGTGTGCCTCAGCAGCTCTCTGGCAGCACAGCACTCACTGCTAGTGTGCTCTTCCTAGACCCCATTGTGAAAGACCAGGCTCGGATGGGCTCGTCCAACATGGCGGGTGGCAGCACTCCTGTCAGCAGTGCGAGCATGATGTCAGGTCAGTTCTGCCAACTCTCTTGGTGCTTGGGCTGCTGAAGCTTTTCTGTGTGTGGGGTGGGAGGGAGGACCCAGGAGGGAGAGTTCAGCAGGCAGGGAGGGCGGTGTTGGGTCATCTCCCAGAATTGGGGACAAGGGCAAGGAGAGCTGCAAAGTGGGTGGGAGAGTCTGATAAGTAAGGCCTTGGGCAGCCTGACCTGTTTTTCTGGTCTCATTTTAAGAAGTTCTTTGCAGTTGATTTTCTGGCAGCAGCTTGAAGGACAGTCCACTTGCACAGGCTGCCCAGAGAAGCTGTGGCTGTCAGATCCCTGGAATTGTTTAAGGGCCAGGTTGAACGGGGCTTGGGACAACATGGTTTAGTGGAAGGTCTCTGCCCATGGCAGAGGGGTTGGAACAAGAGGAGATTTAAGGTTACCTTTTCAACCCAAAGGATTCTGTGATTCTGCCCATCAGTGACGCCCAGGGGTGTGCAAATCTGTGCCCTTCCCAGAGCTGCAGAGAACAATGACAGATCTTTTCTCTCTTTAATTATTTTGGCAGCTCTGAAAACATAACTGACCCACAAAGCTCCCGCTTGACTTCAGAAGCTGTCCTGGATAGCAGTGTGCTGTTTTTACTCTAATTCCTGCTTACCTGTCTCTCTTCCAGGGATTTCTTCAGTGCCAACACCTTCACCCCTTGGACCTCTAGCAGGCTCCCCCGTCATCTCTGCCACCACCACCCTGGGGATGCCGGTTCCAGCTGCTGCGGGCGCCCAGCAGTAGTGACGGGCTCTGTCTCCTGCTGCCTGAGCTGAGTCAGGTGGGGAAGAGGTTTCCCCCTCCACCTCTCCTCAGGACGCAGCTCGTGCCTGGCAGGGGAAGGGAGGGGATGAACGCTTTGGAGACACCGTGTCTGAACTGTTGCTTGTGGATTTATAGTAGTTCAGTCATTATATACAAAATTATTATAGGCTGATTTTTCTTTTTTTACTTGAACTTTTCGTAACTCAGGGGATTCCCTGAAAATACCTACAGATGGAATACTTCTTGGACAGTTTTTCTTCCCCCCCCCCCCCACCCCTCCCAAAAAAAAAAAAACACCAACAAAACAACTCTTCATGTAATAACAAAGATGAATCAACAGCATTTCCAAGCTCTTGCATCCTGCTGGAAATCTCTTCTCTTCATGTTCCCACCATTATTCCTCCACAAGCATTGGGGGATTGTGCTGTTCTCCAGAGACTACCAAACCAAGTCTTCATGAGGCAGGGGAGGGGATTCTTAAAGTACCACTCACTGAACCCCATGTCCTGCATATGTCCCAGCCAGGGTACACTGAGGAGACAATTCCAGTAGGGAGAGGTGGGATAAGCTTAAAAGGAATAAGTGCAGATAGCGTCCAAAACCCTAATTGGATTGGATAATGTCTCCTTAGGAGTCAACCAGAATGCTAACTCACCCCTTGCATGTAATTTTAGTCTTAAAAATGAAGTTACTGATCCAGTTGGAGTCCTTGGCACCTCCTGAGACAGGTGCTCCTGTAGAGTAAGCCCTGCTCTCATCAGCCCCTTTCTCGTGGAGGGTTCTTCCAGCCATTGCTTGGCTTGGATCTCTGGAATTAATTTGTTATTGGGTATATTGTTTTTAAATTGTTTCTATAGGTTTCGAGCTGGTGGCTACTTAAAGCTGGAAAAATCAGACTGCGCCAAGTCCGATCCCACATCTTCACCCACCATCCCCTCCCTCACGTGCCATGTGGTGAGAATACCAGTTACCTCACAGTCTTGTAAATATGCACTGAGAGGAAGGAGCCAGGAGACGTTAACTTAAACTGAAATGGTAGATCAGTAATTGTGGACAAATATTATCATTGACAACGGAAAAGCACCCTTGTTACAGCCCTGCTACCCCTTGCTGTGTATATATACTTTGTCCTTCATATGTGAAAGATCCAGTGTTGGAATTCTTTGGTGTAAATAAACATTTGGTTTTATTTATCGAGGTTAGATTTAAGTTCCCTGTGTAGAGGCCTCCCTGGGGTGGTCATACACTGACACAGGAGTGGTGACAGCCACATGTGCCCTGGGCAGGCCATGTCCCTGTCACACCCATGGGGAGCAGTGCAGAGAAGCCTTACACAGATGTCACAAAGCCAAAGTATCTCCTGGGAGAAGGATCTTTTGCCATAACAAAAAAACCCTCTTCTGTCTCAGCCACGATGGTGGGGAATTGAGATGATGAACCAATTATTAGTTGTTTGCCTGTTGCAACTCACTGGATTTCTGTGACTTGTTTTCAGTCACCTAATGCTAGGCTGGCTCAGCTGGTGTGGCTGCAGGCACAATGGCACCTGTCCCTTTCAGTGACCCCTCATCCCAAAGCCATTGCAGCAGTTGTTCCCGTGGACATTGAGTGATCTTCGCGTTCCTCAGTGGGCGCTGACGCCTTGGCCTGCAGCTCCTGCCTGTCCCAGGCACCCATCCCTCATCTGTTCTTTGGAGAGGATGGACTTGTGCTTCCACGTTGCTTAGTTCATTTTAGGATGGGGCATGTGGGCTGGATTAAATTGATTTGTGGGACATGGAACACTGCCCCTTGCTGTGAGGAGTGCCAGCAGGGCGATGAGGTTTTTCACATACACCAGGATAGCTTTCTCCTCCATGCCTTCATCCAGTGGAAATCCATTGTACTTAATCTTTTATATCCTAAAGTGATGTGAAAGTTGGACTGTGTTGACTGTTACCTCAATGTGCTGTACCGTAAAAGCACCCAGTATGACAAAATACAGCTTGTTTGCACTGGTTCTGAGCTATGCAGGACATTTCACCCAGTTCTTTCGTTATTCCAAGCGAGGGAGGTTTGCATAAGGATAAGAATGGAAGAGGAAGCTGGGAGTGGTGGATGCCCCCAGTGCCTGCCAGCCCCTGCACGGACCCTGTGCATGGAAGGAGCTTTGTGGCCTGGACAAGCCCTCTCAGCAGTGCCCTGCAAGCACTGACAGGGGAGTTCGGAGGGTTTTCGGGGGTTTTTGTGTGGTGGGAGCAGCCCCTGTGTGCAGCACCATTGTGGGTGCGTTACACGCCCCCGGCAGCGCTGGGAATGGCCCGCCCGGGTCCATCGGGGAGGGTTCGGGGTTGGTTTGTGTGGGTTTTAAGCAGCCCCTGAGGCGCGCTCGGGGCAGACACAGCCAGGCCGCGCGCCCTCTTTCGCGCATGCGCGGCTGCCTCCGCCCGTGTGACTCGCCTAGCGGCGCCGCGCCTGCGCACTGCGGCGCCGTGACGTCCCGCCCGCGCGCCGGCGGGCGGGGGGCGGGGGGAGCGGGCGGGGGCGGGACGGGACCGGACGGCGCGGGGAGCGCGGAGCCCCGGCCCGGTCCGGTCCGGTGTCCGGCCCGGAATGCGCCGCAGCGCCCGGGAATATGGGCCGGCAGAGCCCGCCGCGCAACGGCGTCGGCGGCCACGGTACGGGCTGGGCCGGGCCCGGCGGGCGGGGGGCGGTGGTTCCGCTGAGGGGGCGGGGGCTGGAGCGCCCCCTGCGGGCGCGGCGGCGCCCCCTGGCGGCGGGGCGGGGCCGGCGCTGCGCTCGGAGGCGCCCCGCGGGAGCGGCCGGGGGCGCTGAGGGTCCCGGGGTCCCGGCATCGAGCGAAGGGCCCGGCTCACCCCGCGGCTGTGCGGCCGCCGCGGGCTCGGGCAGGCAGGAACCAGCCGGGCCCGGTTGATACCCCAGGGCGGTCCCCGGCAGTGACCGGGGGCTCTGCGGCAGCGCTGGGCTGGCCAGACCTGGCGAGGCCGTGTGTCGGTGCCCGGTGCCTGCAGCGGTGCAGAACCCCCGACGGACTCATGTGGGTTTTAGACCGCCCTCACCTTGCGTTTGTGTCTCTTCTTCCTAGGGTGAACCTGCGAGTTCAGTCTTGTGGTTGCATGAAACATTTTTTGCAATGCACTGGGTTTGGTAATACTCGCAGCTATTGTCCCCTGTGTGTTTGAAAAGTGTAAATATTGCGGTCTTTATTAGTAAGTTTGAGAGGAGGAGGAGCCCGCAAGATTTGCTTCTTCCTTGCCACTAGTCCTTAAGTTCTTTGTGTTGAACAGTTCTTTCTCCCGTAGGCTTTGTCTCCTCCTTCCCCAGGCATCGGTATGTGACAGCCCAGTGTGTGCGTGTGGCAGGGGATCAGGAACAGCTGGGGGTAGGGAACTGGCTGGGCATAGAGAACCGGCTGAGCAGAGCTGCCTTCTGTTGTGCAAATAACTCTGCTTGCACAAGGGGCCGGAAAGGAAATAAAAGAAACTGTAGTCACTGTGTGAGCGATAGGAGATTTAATGGTACCAGGATCTTGGAATTCGGAGGGAGGTGGAGCTCTCTCGTAGGCTGTTACAGCTTGTTTTGATCCAAGAAATATTTTAAAAGGGTCTTTGAGAAGGAACAGCATCCACTGCTCGACCTACTTAGCGTCCGTGTGTGTGAACAGCCTGCCGACCTGCCGGCTGCCTTCAGACCTCGCTGAGAGCGGCACTTCCAGCCAGGAGCTCGCAGGATCAGGGCCGGGGCAGTGGCTGAGGTGCCACGTGGGCAGAGGAACAGCTCCCCTATCTGCCGGGAGGGCAGGGCCTTGGGAAACAGCTGTTTCTCCATCGGAATCCTTTGAATTCCTCCTGCCCCAAATCCTATTTGGACACGTCCCTTGTAGAACGAATCCTGTTTGGATCCCAAGAGTTGTTGCATGTATGGGAAAAGCCTTTAGGGAAAGGCAGCGTTTGTGGCCTCATCCTGCACTCCGGTCCCACAGCTGCTCAGCAAAGCCTCCTTACTGGGAACTCCTCCAGTGTGGGATATCGAGTGGCTCTCGGCTGCTTCTCTCTTTCCTCACATGAGGCAGCGGTGACAAATTCCACCATGTGGTGTGAAGTAGTGTCCCTTCTCTGCTCCCTGGGAAGCTCTCTGGTGTCCTGTAAGTGTGTCTAACCCGAGCACTGTGTGCTTTTTGTGTTACCCCTTCCCTTCCTGCCCTGAGTTCCTGTGCTCCTCAAAACTGTGGGAATTATTTCCTACTGGCTGAGCTGTGTGTGTACTGATGGCTGACAGGTATGTGTTTGTTGTAGGACAAGTCAATGTGCTTATGATTCTTTAACTCTGGTATAATTATGTCCTTTCTTGTGTCTGTTGCTGTCAGTGGAAATACTCAGGCTTCTTCCTAGGACGGCTGCACCTGGGAGTCGGTAGGAACACAGTTTTGGGAACACTTTTTCTGAACACTTTCCTAAGTGCTGATCTTGGGAAACACTTGACATCTGAGCTGGCAGTTGCATCAGAGAGCAAAGAGTTTCAGGATGGGTTTGCAGATCTGTCTTGATCCTGTGTGGAGCCGTGAGCCGTTGGGAAGGACAGGAGCCAAGGGCTCTGTCTGGGCACTGGTGGTGGCTCCAGTGTCAGGAGGAGCAGCATGTGCCCCCCATAGTGGGACCCCCCCAGGATAGGGAAGCAGTGAGAGTGCCCTTTGAGGTGCTCCCAATGCTGAGCCTGCAGAAATGGGGACACTCAGCTGGAGGGGTCCCCACCAGAGTCGTCCCTGTCCTGACAGTGCGGTGACTGTCCTGTGTCATCTCCCGTGTGTGTTTGTGTGACATCACTGTGAGTGCCTATTGCTAGCCCCCACTGTGTGCTGCCACTGCCTGTCAGCTCATGTCTCTGTGACCTTTTGCAGACTTTGATGCTAAGAAGAAAAGAAAAGTGGCAGAGATTTACCAGGCTCTGAACAGCGACCCCATCAACGTGGCAAAGCTGCGGCGGATGGCGATCAGCGAGGGCGGGCTGCTCACCGACGAGATCCGGCGCAAAGTGTGGCCAAAGCTGCTCAGTGTGAACACAGACGACCTGCCCCCTCTTCCAGGTATGGAACAGCCTGGGCTCACCTGCTTGGGAGGAACAGCTCAGTGAACTTTGTCCCTAGAGGAGGGACATGCTTTCTGACTGTCTTTTCCCTGTGTGTGTTGTATTTCCCACTAAGCTCGTGTACAAAGGGGACTCACTGCAGCACCAATACTGGGTTGTATGTAAACAATACATGACTTCTAAAAACAACATTTGTTGTTTTCTTTAGTGATAGTCATGGAATCAGTTCATTGTGGATGCAGTCAGTGTGGCCCTGAGCATTAGCTGACATATGTAAGTTCACGTGCAGCAGAAAGAATCAGACTTGATTTGTTTTGCTCCCATGAAGAGGTGGCTGTGCTGAGCCCTGGTGTGGCCAAAATTCTCCTGATGTGTCTCTTCTAGGCAGCAGTTTGTTGTGTGAAGCACATGTGGTGTTTTTGTCAGAACAGGCACAGGGACAACAACCTTCCTGGTGAAGTACCCACATGGTTATTAAACCTTAGCAATGCAGGAGCTCTAGGTCCTGTAGCTTTGGAGTCACCCAGGACAGATTTTGTTGTTCTTGATTCTGTGGTTGTTTGGAAATGTGCATCCCCCCACCTCAGTCCAGAGCCGGGTGGCATTAGGGTGATGTGAGTTGACCAGAGCTGCTGGAAGACAAGGTTTAACTTTGCATAATCACATAGAAGGAATTTGCTGGCTCACTGAACTTTTCTATTTTAACTGCCTTAGCTAACCCTGGGTGAGATTTTCCTCTGAATTGCTTCTATTTTATAAAGGATTCCTTATGGTCTCCACAGCACTCCTCCAGTGCTGCTGCTGAGTACACTTTGAATTGCACAGGAAAACTGTGGAGCCGAGATGTTTCTAGGAGTGCTGGGAGTGCTGCTGTCAGTTTAAGCATTTTAACATGTGTTGTCTAAAGAAATAATTGTCTCATTTGCTGTTAGTGCCAGAGTGTGTGGCAGTGAAAGTGCAGGGACAGTGCTGAGGTGTGACATGAAAAAGGGGATATGCAATGGAGTAGGGGGTGTGTGCAGCTTCATGTCCACATTGAGCAGGGATCTTCCCAGCTCCCTCACCTCACTCTTTCCCCAGGACCATTGCAGTGCTTCATGTTAATCCTGTTCCTCTTTTCCTCAGCCAGGAAGGAGCTGCGAGAGGACAACAAGGATTACCAGCAGGTGCTGCTGGATGTGCGGCGATCCCTGCGCCGCTTCCCACCAGGTGAGGGGGGTTCTGCTCTTCCCCCTCTGCCATGGGGCTCTCCTGGCCCACACCTCCCTGGGACACTGCAGAATGTGACATTCCGTTATTACTCCAAGGGCCTGACCTCTAGAAAACTTTTTCCATGTGAGCTCCCAGTGAAGCCCTTCTGCAGCCATCAGTTTCCTTCAGCTGTCTCTGCACAGATGGTTTTTGATGTGGCTTTTCCAACGTTCCACTTCCCCTGCCCCACTGTGCCCCTCTGCCAGGAGGCTGCTATTGGCAGACAGTTGCAGCAGAGAGAGGATGGATCCTGCATGGATCTCGTGCACCATGACCTGTTGAGATTAGGACAGATGGAAAGCTTGAGAAACAAGCCGTGTGCTTCAGTTTATTTTAGTCCATGGTCTTGCTCAGGGGGCAGGGAAGGTGGGTTTGTCTGTGCTTAGAACAACCTCTGGTATAAAACAGTCTCAAAATCAGGTTCTTGCACCAAATTTAACAGAACTTAAAACATTTAGAAGCAAAATGGTTTTGCAGTTGTTTAGTTCTGATGGGAGGCTGGTGCCTTGTGTTATTTATAAAATGCTAAATCCAGCAGCTCTCTGTGCAGAGCAGTCGTTATTTCTGGCCAGAATCTGCCTCCCCCTTCCGCCACTTTTATTTTGTATAAACACTTGATTCACTCTGATTCTTGCAGGCATGGATGCTGTGTGCAGGCCTGATTCCTGGAGGCTCTGCTCCTACGGATTTTTTTGCCCTTGAATGGCAGCCTCCTGCCTATTTTTAGCCACATTAGAGAAGCAGAGGAAAAGGAGAACTTTGTCATTGCAGGATCTCTGCTGGGACTCTCTGCTTGGCCTTTGGGTGTTTTATCTGTTGACAAGGGCTGCCAGAAACTGGCTGCAGCTGTGCAAGACAGGAACAATGTTTTCCCTGTGACATCCTGTCCCTAAACACGTGCTGTTAGCAGGGGACTGATAGAAAGTTGTGCTGGTGGAGGCCTCACAGTCTGATGCAGTTGGCATAGTTTCTGTGAAAATGGGTCCTGTTGAATTTTTTTCTAGAGCTCCTGGGAAATTAAAAATTGCTAAAACATCCTCATCTGTGCTGGATGTGTAGAACAAATCTCTGTTCACAGCAGCACTGTGCAAACATCTGTAAACCCTGCTCCTGTCCTCCACAGTGGCTTCCTTGCAGATAAGGGTTCTGCAGATCTAAAGATTAAACCTCTCAGCAACTGGCCAGATTCCCCTGGCCCTGCAGAGTTTTGGGAGACAATTAGGGCGTTGGATAGTTTTTTTCTGCCAGTTTTACCACCCTCCCCTTATGCAGCACGTCCCTTGGGATCAGGCAGGTTAGTAAATGCACAGGTGCTCTCCTTGCACCCCACAGCAGGCACTGGTGGGTGCCACAGCTGTGCCACCTCTGCTGTTCCTCCCACAGGGATGCCAGATGACCAGAGGGAGGGATTGCAGGAGGAGCTCATCGATATCATCCTGCACGTCCTGCAGCGCAACCCCCAGCTGCACTACTACCAGGGCTACCATGACATCGTGGTCACCTTCCTGCTGGTGGTGGGGGACAGGCTGGCCACAGCACTGGTGGAGAAGCTCTCAACTCATCATCTCAGGTACTCAGTGGGAGGAGAGGAGCTGTGTGTCCTCAGGCTGTGGGGACACCTGTGCAGGTGGAGGAAGGGGAGCTGGGAAGGCAGAGCCTTGGGTTAAAGCAGCTGCCTGTCATGCCTGTACCCAGAGGGTGACTGAGAGCAGCCTGACCACACAACAGCACGTGGCTTTGCAGGGAGCTGTGCCCTGGGGAAGGGATAATTGAAGGCTGTCAGTTAATTTGTAGCATCCCTTGGAATTGGAAAAGCCAACTCACATGCATTATCCATGGTTGTGTGGCTGTCAGGGCCTCTCCAGTCCTCTGGGCTGGCTCAGCTCCTGCCACTCTCTTGTCCTTGCATAGCCCTGGGCAGCATGGTCTGTACTACCAGTGTCCTGTACCCCACACGAAGAGTCTTTCCTGTTTGTGCACTGAAATAAGAGCAAGCTTCCAGCTTGTGTGGTTTGGAGGGATTATCTCTCCTCTCCCAGGCAGGAGTCAGATTTTGGGTACTGGAAAGGCTTTACAGTTCTTGTGTGCACTGCAGCAAAATAAGAAGTGTCAGCTGACAGCAGTGTGATGGTCTGGGCCTGGGTTCTGTGTGCAGGTCAGCCCTGTGTGTCCCAGACAAGCTGGAAGGAGGCTGCTCCAAAGGGACAGAATTCCTTGGGGCTGGGGCCACCCTGCCAGCAAGGCTGTTTATTGCATGTGCTTCACCTTCTGCTGCCTCCCTAGAGGGGGAGCTCGCTGATGTTGACAAAGCTTCTTTTAAATCTTTCCTCAGGGATTTTATGGACTCAACAATGGATAATACCAAGCACATTTTAAATTACCTGATGCCCATCATAGACCAGGTGAACCCTGAGGTGCATGACTTCATGCAGAGGTATGCAAATGTTCCCTTAGAGCCTCCTGGCTCTTCCCTGCTTGTCTCAGGTTCCTGTTCACAGGGCCATTTTCACCCACACATCCCCAACACCACTGTGGCTTCCTCAGGGAGTCAACAGCTGTCCCACAGCTGATGGTGGCACCCCAAAGGCATGTGGCACTCATTTCTGAGCAGGCTCAAACCTGTGATGCCTGTCTGGAGGGGTTTCACATGGTGCCATCTTCAGCCCATTTGTCTGCAGTCTGTGTTGGGAGGGCTGGGGATTTGGGGACAGTGTTGTACAAATGCTACAACTGCTTCATGTGACCACTTGTGTGGCTGGTGGGACCTTGCTAGTTCTGGGGATAATTCCCAGGTTTTGCAGTAGGGACACACAGTAGGTGTGGGAAAATCAAACCAGAAGCAGGAAGGTGAATGGGAGGAGTCAGTTCAGAGCCCTTTTTTTGGGCAGGTGTGTGGTTTTTTTCACAGCCAGAATGTCCTTGGGTACCAACCCTGATTGCAAACTCCCAGAATTAGTAAGCCCTCAGGGTAGGAAGGAACCTACCTTCAGTTGCCCTCAAGCCAGCAAGCCAGACAGTGCCATGATACAGGACACATTCAGGGTCTCCTGAAAACAGTGTTTGGCCTCTGCTGTGGCCCCCACTGGATGTGATACAAATAGTGGCAGCACTTTGCCACATGGGTGGCACAGGGGATAAACAATTTTTTCTGTCAGAGGTGCAGTTCCTGCTCCTGGGGGGGTTCAGTGCTCCACTGACAGCCAGCTCTATTTCCCCAGGCATGGCTGTGCAGCACAGGGCTGGCTTGGGAGCATTTCATCCCTGTTTCCAGGCTGACCTCGTGCTCTTTCTGTGTGTAGTGCGGAGGTGGGAACCATCTTTGCTCTCAGCTGGCTGATCACCTGGTTTGGCCACGTTTTGTCTGACTTCAGGCACGTTGTGCGATTATATGACTTCTTCCTGGCCTGCCACCCGCTGATGCCCATTTACTTTGCAGCTGTGGTAGGTATTGATGGAATGGTCAGGGATTAAATGAGCTGTTCTGGGGTGGTCGGAGTTTGGGGCTGCAGAGGGAGGCTGGCAAACCCAGTGCTGGTGCTGTCCTCAGCTGTACCCTGCTCTGCAGATGCAGTCACTGATGTCCTTGGTGATGGTGAAGGGCAGGTGGGATCCAGGGGAACTCAGGGCAGCCTGAGGGTGTCCAAATGTGCAGGCTTTACCAGTTCAGTGCTGTGGAGGCAGCAGGACACAGTGTTTTTGTTTCCTCTCATGCCTCCATCCTGCCCATCCTCCTATAGCAGAGGGCAAGTCATGAAGTGAAACCCTGCTGAGCTTCTGCCCCCATCTCCAACTTGCCAATAGCAGGCTCTGCTCAGCAGACAGACCTAAGTACCCTGAAAGAGGCTTTCCTGGCCTCAGAGTCTCAGAAGGGGTTTGACATTTCTCTTCCCAATGAATGCTTCACTGCAGTGTGTCCTCCTGAAGAAGGTCTTTCAGCTGGAAGTAAAGTGTTTTTTTTTTTTCTTCTGGCTCTGAAACAAGTGCCAGCATCTGCCAAGGAGTTGTCCCCACTTCCTTGTCTGTCCTCCTCTCACTCCTCTGCAGATCGTGCTGCACCGGGAGCAGGAAGTTCTGGACTGTGAGTGTGACATGGCCTCTGTGCACCACCTCCTGTCCCAGATCCCACAGGACCTTCCCTATGAGTCTCTGATCAGCAAAGCCGGGGACCTTTTTGTCCAGTTCCCACCATCCGAGCTCGCCAAGGAGGCAGCTCAGGCAGCTCAGGCGGAACGGTGAGTGCTGGGCAGCCCTGTGCTCCCTGCGTCCCCTTGCCAGGCCTGGCCTCCCTGTGGGGATCTTCCTGACCAGAGGCTGCTCCCAGGGGTGAGCAGGGGACACTCCTTGACCTGTTCCTTCCCTTGCAGAACTGCGGCTTCCACTTTTAAGGACTTTGAGTTGGCGTCAGTGCAGCAGAGACCAGACACTGTGTTGAGGCAACGCTTCAGAGAGCGGCTCCGAGGGGAGGAGCGGCTCCGGGGGGAGGAGAGGACAAAATCCTTCTTGACAAAGCCCCGGACCAACCGCTTTGTCAAGCTGGCAGTGATGGGGCTGACGGTGGCCCTGGGAGCAGCTGCCCTGGCCATGGTGAAGAGTGCGCTGGAGTGGGCACCCAAGTTTCAGCTGCAGATTTTTCCCTGAAGCCGGAGGAAGGGCCTTTGCTGTCACTGCATCCACCCCCAGCAGGAAGGGCTGATGTGTGATGAAGGACGTGCCCAGAAACGACCTGTCTGAAGATTATTTTTTATTCTTACTGCGTCCAGTAACGCTTTTGGCCTTTGTGACAGAGGCTGGGGCAACCAGCCCAGCAGGACGGTTCCCCACACCATGCTCACCTTGTTCCCCTCTCCCTGTGCAAGGGTGAGCAGACAGGCACTCCTGCTGTCTCCTGAGGAACCAGAGGTATGGACAAATTTGGCTGTTCAGGCTGTGCTCAGGTGACTGTACAGAGGGAGAGCTGTGTGTGGGCTGTGCCCAAATGATCCTGTGTTCTCCACTGGGGAAAACTAGTGGGAGTGAGAGCAGATCTTTGCCTGGAGGAGTGTCCAACAGGGTTTGTTCTGGGTGCTTGCATGTGTGAGGGTAGAGGGCACTGCACTCCTGAGGAACAGGGAAGCCCTTTGGCTCTTCATTGCTCCAGTGTGCCCCACGATCTGCCTTCAGCTTTGCCGGTGCTCCAGCTCTCCCCTATCCTCTGAGCACCCTCTGAGCAGAGCCAAACCTTTCCCACACCCTGGCCAGCACAGTGCTCTCAGCTTCTCTTCAGTGTGTAACACTCCCTGGCTCTTTTTGCTTCCACATTTTTGCAGCCTGATCTGTTTGTAGGGGCCAGGAGCAGACCTTAGCTCCCCTCAGCTCTCAGGCACTGCCACTGCTGTGCTGGCAGTACTGTGACCATGTCTGGGGTCAGTGAAGTGAGCACGAGTGCAGTCACCCTGCCAAAGGTGTGCACTGTCATGTGCCAGGTTATGCTACCACAAGCCTTAGTGGCACTGTAAACACCCTTTGCAGACTTCTTTAATAGCTCTGGAAGTGGACATTACCATGCCCACAGGGGAGAAAGGCTTTCTCCACCTTGTGAAACACTTTACACAGGATAGAAGTTGTTGCACTAAGAAATGTGACAAAAACCTCCCCCATGAGCTGATCAGGCTTCAGCATGACCTCTGGAAATAACATGAGGGGTTTCCCAGAAAGGCCACCCTGACCCCTGCATCGCTCCCATCTCCCCACCAGTTCCATTGGCAGTCCCAGCGCTCCCTGCCCTTCAAGCTAAGCAGCAAATCCTTCTAGACAACTGAGTGTCCCACTGAGACAGAGCCAATAGACACTCTATGCCTCTACCTCTCCCCCAAGCTGCTAAATCTCCCTCAAGTGTCCTTACCTGTCCCTCACAGCTCCCTCCCGCTGCCCCATCATTGCTCTGTTGTGCCCAAAGCCATCTGTGCCATGCCCAGGGGCTGCACACCTGAAAGGCAGGTGTTGGTGGAAGGGATTTTGGGATAGAGAAGAAAATTCATGCCCTGCAAAGCTCAGCACCCCCCACTCCCACCCATCTTGGTCCATAACTGCCCTGGGTGTGTTTGGTTTGCCCCACGGGCCCTTGCTCATGGAAGGGATGTGCCTTTCTGGCCTGAGGGCAGGTGGGCAGTTCTCATTCCTGACTTGTGTTCCCATGAAGCTCTGAGCAGGAGTTCCCTTTGCCTCTGCAGGTGAAGTGTGCAGTGAGTGAAACTGCCTTGTCCAGGCAGGCAGCAAGACCTGTTCCCTCCTCTCCTCAGTGGTGCCAGTGGCCTTGGAGGGACCTGGGGCTGCTCAGGGGCTCCTCCCAGTGTGGCTGAAGGCAGAGCCCATTCCTGGCCCCTTGGCACCCCCAGAGCAGCAGAACAGGACTGGGGGCTGGGCCACTTAGCACTTTAGAAACCATTGGTGCAGGAGAGTGCGGTGACCTGGGAATGCTGCTGGAGAGCCCTGGACTGCTCTGTACACTACACTGAAGGAGGGGATGGCTGGAGCCCCCCAGAGGAGCCCCTGCAGCCCCTCCATTCCCTGGCCATGATGCACTTTAGTTCTTGTGTTGTCCCCAGTGGGGGGAGAAGGGCCTCGGAGGAGACCAGGGTGCTTCAGTTACTCTGTACAAAGACTTATACACCCCCTGTAAATGCAGATTTCTACAAGCCCTAAAACTGTAAAATAAACAGTTACTAAACACACTTCCTGCCCTCCACAGACCAGGGCTGCCAGATCTGCTCTTGTGGCACCCTGGGGCCCAGAACTGGCACCTTCCCTGCGGTGGCCAGACCAGCTCAGTGTGGCCTCACACCCAGCAGCCCCGTGGGAAGAGGAGCAGAAGCAGAGCCAGAGAGTGTGTGCGTGCCCCGGTCACTGCTCTCCATCCATCCGCCTCCCTCTGGGCCGGTGCCAGGCCTTGTGTGTGCTCTGGCTCTCCAGGGTGTCCCCCCCATCAGCAGCGTGGGGCTGGAAATAGCCTGACCTGCCAGGCTGCCCTGTACCCCAGGCTGGGTGCCCGGCTGCAGGAGGAGATCCCGGGCACGGTGCCCGACTCCCAGGGCACGCTCTGCTGAGCGGGGGTGGTGCAGCCGCCTTGGCCAGGCTGGAAGCGGTTTTGTCTGGATGGCTCAAGGCTGGCAGCCCTGCTGGCTGATTTTAATTGCCTGTGGCTTGTCCAGGAGCCATTTACTCAATAGTGCTTGAATCCCTTTGGGAGGAACACCCTTTGGAAGAGTGGTGGCAGGAGGTATGTGGCACCTTTGGGGTAGCCAAGAGGCCACTGCCTCATGTGACTCAGAACCCGGCCAGTGGCAATGTGTGCATGTGCCTGTGTGGGCCGTGTTGGACATTAGACAAGAGCCCCGTGTGGCCCTGACCTTACCAGAGTGATGGAGGCAGTGGTGATGGCCAGTGAGCTCTGAATGTGGCCCAACAGTGCCCCTGCACAGAGAGGAATCCCATTACCAGGGGCTGCAGTGGCACCACACTGGAACATTGCTGCCCTGTGGTACCGCCCAGCCCCGGGCGGTGCTGGGGGCAGGCTGCAGACTTGGGGGGGGTCACCGTGCCATGGGCAGCCCCTGCACTTCTCCCTCCCTCGGAGACAGCCCGGTCCCCGGCAGCGCCAGGGCAGCGGGAGGGGCTGGCGGTACCCGGGGATGCTCTGGGCTCCTCTTGTTGCCGTGGCAACAGCTGCGGTGAGACTGGGGGCGGGGGTCTGCGTGTGATGCAAGTGGCGCGTGACCCCGTGGCCCCCCCGGGCCCTCCTGTGGGTCTGGATTAGCACCCCCGGTTCCCTCCCTCTCCAGTTCCCCCCTCCCCGATTACCCTCGGTCCCCTCCCCCGGCTGAACGGAGCCGGGGGCGGCGCCGGGATTGCCCACACACACTCGGGTGGGGCGAGGGGCTGCATGTGCACAGCACATACGTGCACATACGTGCACATGCTCACACTGCTCCCAGGGACGCCCAGCCCACTCCGACTCCCGGCTGCAGGAGAGCCCTAGGAACCGGGCTCAGGGTGGGAACTGATATGCCTGGGACCTGGATGCTGGCCATTGGGAATCCCACATCTCCCTGGAGACCTCACATAGCCCAAATTCCCCTGGGAGGAGTGAGGCAGCACAGAAGGAGCCAGAGCCGTGGAGAGCAGATCAACACACTTTATTCCATAATCACAACAGTCAGGATCATTGTTAGCCGAGGTTCTGCAGAGCAAGGGCCAGCCATGTCACAAACCCCCAAGACAGACCCAGATGGGGCCGTCGCTGCCCCTCGGCTAAAATCCTGTTTCTCCAAGATAACAGACACAGGGACCCTTCACTAACACAACACTACAAAGGTGACCCCGAGCGCTGGCGCCCGTCCGCACGCTGCGCCGGGGCCCCGCCAGCTCCGGGTACCCCCCGGCCCACTCGGCCGCCGCCAGGGCAGCTGCTTCCTGAGAGAGGTTTGGTTTATTTTTATTATTTATTATTACTATCATTATTATTATTATTATTCGCTTTGTCTGGAGTGATGACGGGATGCCGCACGCGCACGCACACACGCTCGCACACGCACGCCAGCCAGCACCGGGCAGCGGGGGCGCAGCGGGAGGGGCCGCACGCTGGGGGGGTCTCTAAGCACTACAACCACACGGCACAGAAAATCCACCACTGTCCACGACGGTTCTCCCTGACAAACACACCCGGCGAGACTCGAGGAGGGGGACAGGGGTGAGGACGGGGACAAAGCGGATGATGTTGTGCTTGCGGCCAGGGCGGGAGACCCCGGCACTGGCTCCGGTTCTGGCAGCGACCCAGAACCTGCTCCTGAGGAAATATTTCGCCTGACAGTCTGTGGAGGGATCACCCTGGCTCCAGGGTGATGCACAGCACGTAGGGGACCACTGGGACCCGTGTCCCCCCTAGGAACGGAAGCTGAGCCCTGAGCTGCAGGGTCAGCAAAGCACACGCGTGATGCGAGACCCTCAGTGTGGCCTCAGGCCTTGCTGGTACCTGGGGGCTTTGGCTTCCCCATGGACAGGGATGGGAGGGCAGGTGACTGTCAGCCTCAGCGCCCTCCCTGAGAAGCCCTGGCCACAGCACGGGGTGGCTGTGCACCCCAAGAAGGCACCGAGGTGCTGGGTGAGATCCGTGTGTGTTAGAGAGCTCTGGGGCCGCCGGACCCCGCGGGAACCCCAAACCCGGCTCACACATGGGAGGCGGCTTCAGATGCTCCTGGAGCGGGGCTGCCCAGGGGGTGGGAAGGCAAAGTCCCCCCGAGGCGGCGGTGAGGCGGGAGCAGGCTGCCAGAATCACGGCTGTCCCGGCGCTTTTTTGGCTTTTCCACCTTTGGGGGCGGGACTGGATCCGGTGGGGGACGGCCGGGGAGGGAGGGGACGCAGAGAAGAGGACGCGCTCTATCCAGGGAACACGTGTCTGATGCGTGATGCCCGCCTGGCTCCGCAGGCTGGCACCCGCACGGGGGTACCGAAACACCGTGGCTAATGCCAACACACACGCACAGCTACCGCTACACACCGACACATCTACACTGCTGATGGCTGACCATCGCGGGGGGCCTCGAGGGGTCCCCGGGGACTGGGCTGGGGGCATCAAACATCCCTGCAAAGGGCCCAGGGACACACCTCTCCCTGCGCTGCAGGGACCATCCCCACGGCTGAGCCAGGGCCAGCAGCAGCTCCAGCAGCAGGGCCAGGCACCGACTCCGAGGCACCCTCGGGGGATGCCAGGACAAGGGAGGGAGGGATGTCCTTCCCCTGGTCACGGCTCGGCCCAGCCTGCCAGCAAGGGGCAGGCATAGGGTAGCCTGTGACTGGGGGAACCGGCAGCCCCAAAACAGGGAGGCAGAGCCCCAAGCAGCGGGTGCTCTGCTGCTGCCAGCACCCCACTGGCAGGGAAGGATCCGAGGGGCCCCCACAAATCCAGAGTCCCTGGGGAATCGAGGTCATGGGGGACTGCAGGGGCTGCTTCAAGCAGCGATTGCTGCCGAGCCCAGTCCAGCTCTCGCAGACGCTGCCAGCCCAAACCATGACCGCGTCCCCGGGGATGTGTGCGGTCCCCACCCAGCACAGCTGTACCAGAGCGCAGCCCCTGCCCCCCAAGCACAGCCTGCGGCAGCTGCCGAGCCAGCACTGCAGCCACGTGCTCCCGGCGGTGGGAGGAGGCGGCTGGCGCAGGAAGGAGCCATTAGGAAAAGCAAAGAAAATCCCAGCTGGAGGAGCCGCTGCAGCAGCATCTTCCCTGCCAGCATCTCTCTGCTCTTGGCGTGGCTGGCAGCGAGCGGAGCCCAGCGCGGTGCTGTGTGGAGGAGCCCTGTGCCAGAGCATCACCCACACGCCCACCAGCACCGGCTGCAGCTGCTCTTGGACCACTTTGGGTGGTTTCTTAAGGCAGATTTCCCACAGCTGCCCTTTCCTGCCTCCATGCTGCTCCCTGCCATCCTGGCAGCACCAAGTGCCACGGCTGGGCACGGTGACATCCGTCTGGGCACGGTGACACCTGGCTCTGCCGGTCAAGGTCAGCCAGCCCACAGCAGCAGGTCCTGCACGGGCACAGGCTCCAAGGTTAAAATGAGGGCTGGCTGCTTAGTGAAGGGCTGGTCCCCACACAATTTTGGGGTGACTCCGGACAGGGGTTCCCCTCGGTGGCACAGCTTTCCCTGCACAACTGCCTGGCGAGAGAAACAACACAGCCTCCCGCGCCCACGTGCTCGTCACGTGTGTGCAACTTCACTCTTCCCAAAGCGAGTGGCGCGGAGCACACGCCACCGGGAACGAGTCACTGCTGTGGGACACTGCACTCCCAAACCAGGGACCCCTCACAAAACAGGGAGCTGGGAAGGGACACTTTGGCATGGCTCGGCATCCCTCCCCAAGGGCTGCAAAGAGGCAGAGGAGAAAATTGAAGCCATGCATTCGATGCAGTCAAAAAGCAAACGGAATCAGCCATTCTCCGAGGGATGGGGAAGGTGGGGCGGGCACCGAGAGCTGGGGTGGCGTGGATGCTCCTGCTTCCTGGAGGGCGGGAGGGCACACGGTGCTGGCACAGACGGGAGCGGCCGGGAGCAGCCATGGCTGTCAGCGCCGGGGCCGTGGGGGAAAGCGGCCGGGTGTGACAATGAAAACCCGATGAGATGCATTTCACGGGCAAGTAACCGCAGCGGGCGGCCATGCGTCCTGCGGGCACGAGGCGAGAGCCGGACAGACAGACGGATGGAGAATGGGTGTGTGCCAGGGGGTGGGGGGAGCAGGGGCTCTGCCTTCCAGCAGCTTCAAGGCAAAATACCTGATTCCTGCATGTAAACAGCTGGTTTCGGTTTGTTTGTTTGTTTGTTTTTTCCTGGGTTGTTTTTTGATATGACCTGATCGTGGGTGAAAATAAAAATGAGTGTTACCTGCAGAGCGTGGGACTCAGTAGGTAAAGACCAAGTCTGAGATGCTGGACATGAGCCAGTCCCCTGCTATCATCTCCGTCACCTCGGGCGTGCAATAGTCCGGGAACTCGAAGTGCGAGGAGCCTCCCCGCGGGTAGAGGTCGTGGTCCTTGTCGAAGACGGACCAGTCCAGGGCACCACAGGTGGCACTGGCAGGCGCCCGCCCGGGCATGATCCCCAGCAGCTCCTCCTCCAGCTCCTCGTCAGAGGAGCTGAAGGAAGAGGGAGGGGACCCAGCCGACATGGGAGAGGGGGACCCGCTCTCTGGGGACCGCCCTGGCTCCGGGCAGGGTGTGGTGGGGCTCAGGGGTGCAGGGGGCTCCTGGGGGCTCTGCTCCCCGTCGGGTGCCGGGTGCCAGGCAGCCGTGCCAGGGACCACAGGGTTGTCCTCAGCGGGCACCTCTGCTGCGGGCTCCTGCGGGGTGTCGGGGCCGGCGGGCAGCTTGGCGGGCTGCCTGCGGCCGCCAGAGACACGGCCCAACACCGAGGGCTTGATCTTCACTGGGAGCCGCGGGCGGGCTGCTCCGGTGCCCACCTTGCCCTTTTTCCGAGGCCGGTACTTGTAGTCGGGGTAGTCAGCCATGTGCTTGAGGCGCAGGCGCTCGGCCTCCCTGACAAAGGGGATCTTCTCGGAGTCGTGGAGGAGCTGCCAGCGCCGGCCCAGGCGCTTGGAGATCTCGGCGTTGTGCATGTCGGGCCACTGGTCCATGATCTTGCGGCGCTCGTGCTGGGACCACACCATGAAGGCGTTCATGGGCCGCTTGATGTGCCCGCTCGGCGTCTTGCACCAGGCGGGCTCGGTGTCACGGGCGGGCAGCGGGGCGCAGGGCTCCCGCCGAGCCTCCGCGCCCCGGCCCCGCGGGCCGCGCTGCACCATCCCGGAGCCGGGTATCCCGCCGCCGCCTCCGCCTCTTCCTCCTCCCCTCCCGCCGTCGCCTCCCTGCCCGCCGCCGCCGCCTCCCCGCCCGCCGCTACGCGCCGCGCCGCGCCGCCCCCATTGTGCGGAGCGGGCGGCGGCGGGGCGGGGCGCAGGCGGCCGCGACGGGGCCCGGGGGCGCACGGCGGGGCCGGCTCCGCCGGGGCGGCGGCTGCGGAGATGCTCCGGAAGGGCCCCGGGATGGCCCGGTGGTCTCCGGCTCGGAGATGCTCTGCAGCGGTTCTGTCCCGGAATGTTCTGCGCCGGTCCGAGGATGCTCCGGAATGCTCTGTAGTACCTCGAGGACGCTCGGTACCGGTCTGAGGATGCTCTGTAGCACCTCGAGGATGCTCGGTACCGGTCTGAGGATGCTCCGGGATGCTCTGTACCGTCTCGGGGATGCTCCACACCAACCCGGGGATGTTCGCCGCCGGCTCGAGGATGTTCCGGGATGCTCTGTAGCGGCTCGGGAATGCTGCACGCCGTGAGGGCTCCACCCCGGGGTTGCTCCTCTCCCCGCCGCCCCGGTGATGCCTCCCCGGTTAAGTCGGCAGATGCTTCGGTCGGGAATGGTGTAGGGTGGTTGCGGCAGGTCCAAGTGCGGGTCGGGGGTGCGCGGGGGCGGTGCGGGCAGCCCGGGAGCCGCACGCCCCCCGGTGCCGCTCTTATAGACACGGGCGCCCCGCCCCCGCCGCCCCCGGTAAACACCGCCGCGCCGGGTCTGTCAATGGACGGCCCCGCCCCCCGCCGCCCATTGGCTGCAGGGCGGGGGGGCAGATCCCGCTCAGCCAATGGGCGCCCGCCGAGAGGGGTTGCTGGAGAGAATGGCAGCGCGGCACGCCCCGGTACCCCCGGTACCGCCCGGCTACCCGGCACGCCCCGGTACCCCGGTACTCCCCGGTACCCCCCGCTAGACACGGCACGCCCCGCTACCCCCTGGTAACCGGGCACATTGATCCCCGATACCGCCCCCACGGCAACCCGGCAGTCCCCAGTACCCCGACCCGAGCAGCGCAGAACCGCCGGTGACACCCGGTGCCTTAAGACAAGCATCCCGGTACCCTGGTACAGCTCTGTGCCCTCAGGCACGCACCCGAGGATGCTCCAGCTCCTGCCAGTAACCCGCCGCTCCCCCAGTTTAGGCACCCCGATGTCCCCGGTGACCCTGACATCCACACCCTCGGGAGCACCCCCGCCCCTCGCGGTTCGCCGGGAGCCTGTGCACGGGTGTGACCGGCCGGAGCACCGAGTATCACCCCGGAATATGCGCTTGAACCCTGCCCTGCTGCCCCACCGGGCTCCCGGGACACCCACTGCTCCCGGTCATCCGGGCAGAGCCCCGGCCCGGAACAGTCCCCGGGCGCTCAATAGGGCTGGCAGCGCTCGGCGCCACGCGTTGTGGCAACACCGACGCCTTCGTGTCCCCGCCACTCATTGCAGCGCGTTATCTCCCCGTGGGTCGGCTCCCGGCGGGGACGGGGGCGCCGGGCGGGGAACGCGCAGCCCACGAGGCGGACACGCGGCTCCACGGTGGCGTGGGTGGGGCCACGCCCCTCCCGGTCAGGCCCCGCCCCCTCCGCTGGCGGCACCAATGGGGCAGCGGCGGCGGGGCTGTTGCCCCGGAGACCGCGGGCTGCCCGCCGGGGGCCGCGCCCATTGGCTGTCGCTGTCGCGCGCGGGCCCGCCGGGGGCCGCGCCCATTGGCTGCGCCGCCGCCGCCAGTTGCTGTGGTGACAGGGGACGGCGCGGGGCCGCGCCCGACCCGCCCGGGCACCGCCGCTCACCGGACCCTGCGGCTCACCGGGCACCGCCGCTCACCGGGCACCGCCGCTCACCAGGCCCTGCGGCTCACCGGGCATCGCCGCTCACCGGGCGCCGCGGCTCACCGGGCACCGCCGCTCACCGGGCCCTGCGGCTCCCCGGGCACCGCCGCTCACCGGGCACTGCGGCTCACCGGGCACCGCCGCTCACCGGGCACCGCCGCTCACCGGGCCCTGCGGCTCACCGGGCACCGCCGCTCGCCGGGCACCGCGGCTCACCGGGCACCGCCGCTCGCCAGGCACCGCCGCTCACCGGGCACCGCGGGCTCTCCCCGTCCTGCACTCTGAGCGGGAACTGTGGCCTGTCCCGACCCTGCCCCGGCATTGCGGCCAGCCAGGACACCGGGGCCTGCCCTCCCCGCAGCCCCGGGCGCTGCCCACGCCGTCCCGGAGCCGCGCTGCGCGGGGAACACCGCACAGTTCTCCACCGCGGCTTTGCCTGCGGGCGGCGCTTCCCCGAGTCGTTCCCGCTCGGTATAGCCGGAGGTCATGCCCGGCACGGGTCTCCCACATGGCCCTGGCAGGGAGAACCTGCTCGGCTGCTCCCAAACACCTCCGGTCTTAGCTGCCATCGTGCCGGCAGAACCGGCTGGGTGCGCATTAGCACGGAACCCCGTGCCGTCCAGCAACTCTGTCCATCCCCGTTGGTCCCGTGCACCGGGCCCGCCTCTACCCGGGCTCCCCGCGACAGCCGTTCCTCTGCTCCCTCCCGGCCCCGGCCGTTCCTCAAGCAGCCCAGGGCCAGTCCCGCCGGGCTGCTCGGGCTGCCACAGCTGCTTCCATCCCGGACACGCAGATGGAAGCACCGGTGGATGCCGGCCCGGTGATCCCGGCCCGGTGCGGTGGCGGGGCGGAGCCGGCAGGGGGCGTCCCTTCCCCCCGTTCCCGGGAGCCCGAGCCCCGCCCGGCCCCGAGCCCGGCCGCTGTCGCCGCGGGCACCGGCTCGGCTCACGGGGATCACGGGCATCCCCAGACACCTCAGCGAACAGGGGTTCCTGGAGGGCGATGGGGCCCGGAGGGCAGAGGGTGGGATGGTGAGGGTCAATGGGATGTAGAGGTGTCCCGCGAGGCACAGAATCTGCCAAATGGACAAAAGAGCGAGCCGGGAGGGGTTTCCATAGACCAGCAGCGGTATCACCCCTGCAACAGCCTACTAAATCCATTCCTCCGTACTGCCCCTGGCCCCAGCTGGCTGCTGGAACACCACTCAGCTTCGCAGAGCCACTCCTGTGAGGAATGGCACCAGGCACGGTGACAGATTCCTCCGTGCTGCCAGTGCAAGCAGCAGCGCCTGAGGGTTAGGTCAGGGTTGGTGCAAGGGGACATTTCCCAGCTCTGAGGAATCAGCAGTGACTGTGTTTCTCCCTGAGCAGAGGGTGAAGGCAGTGGTGCAGACCTGCTGTCAGAACCAGCTGGACACAGTGAGGGCAGAACTCCAGGAAATAGAAAAAGCAATGGAAAATAATCTGGGAAGCTGGTTGCACACATCCCTGTGAAATGAGTCTATACAGTCATGTTACCTTTGCTTTCCATCCTCGGCTAAAGACACTGTGTTGATCTTATAAATGTCAAACAATTCCATTTCTGAGAATGAATCCCATTTGCTCTGTGGGGAGGATCTTCCCACCAGCCTGCCAGGAGGGAGAGAACCCTGTGCTACATGGCAACCTGTGCTCGGGGGGGTCTGCTCATGGCATCATTCCTTCCTGCTGTATCCCAGCTCCTGCCCCCCAGCTGCACACAGGGCTTATTTTTAATGAAAATCTCACCCTGTTGGGCAGATCCTCACCCCACAGAGCAGCAGTGGTGTGGGTGTCAAGGGAGCTGCATCTCCTGCACCAGGGTCTGGGTTTTAGCTGAAAGACAGGTATGGCTGTAGCTATGGAGGCACAAGCTGAAGGAGGAGAAAAGCCTGGAACATGTCAGGAGGGAGGAGGCGAGTGGCTGCGTGATAGATTAGTGGAACTTCATTTTTTTCTGTTTTAAAAAAAAATGATAAAAAAGGGGAATTAATTAGCCTCGGCAGCTGGTGGGGCTGGGGTTACTGAGGGTGGATGGGAGAAGAGTTAAAAATAGCAGGAAGGCCCAAGTGGAAAGTTTCTGTAACATCACAAGTCAGGCATTTGGTGCTTACCCGCCCTGACAGGCGGGAGCCTGTGCCAGAGCCCTCTCCACCATCCTCAGCCCTTTCCCACTGACCTCCCGGCAACTTTTCACACGACATCACCAGCCCTTCGTTTTGCTAATTAACCCTTTGCTTCCAGACACTGGACTTGCATTCTGAAAGAGCAAATCCAGCCACGAGTTGCTTATCCTGGGAATGTGAGGGTGCAGAGGAGCACAGTGCTCCTGCTGGCCCTCCCTGGGTCCCTGCGTGTCGCTGGAGCCCAGAAGAGCTGTGACCCCCTTGTGTCCATACCCATCTGCTTTTCAGCTTCCCCTCCTTAAAAACCCTCCTGTTTGCAGAGTCCCTGGGTGGATTTTGCTGGTAGGTCTGAGCCCTATGCTGGGACACTCTGGATGCACAGTTTGTCCTCAGCTGAGACGGAGATGGATGAGGCAGCTCTGAGCAAGCCCAGCTTGCTGCACTTGTCCCCGCTGCGAGAAAGCAGATGTACCTGGCTGCTCCAGCGGGCTTTCTCTGCTTCTGTTTGTCTTTCAGGATTGACAATAAGAGCAGCTGAATTCATTCCTTCTCCCTCTCAGAGGCCCAGGAGTTGTGTCTGGCTCTGCTGCTCCGGGAAGGCTGGCGAGGCTGAGCCTGCCATACAGAGGGTGGTGGAGCAGGGCTTGGGCTGGAATTGATTTTGGTGGTTGGCAGAGTGGTCAGTGACTGTGGCAGACCATGAGGCATGAGAAAATACTGCTGGGTTTACTAGGGGTCAGGTTTGGCTCTGGTTTACACTGAACAGGAGCTGGGCACTACCCTCACCTGGTTTAAAAGGGTTTCCCTCTTCCCCTAGCTGCTTGCATCATCCCGGATCCCAGAACAAGCATTTGGGCTGACCCCACTGACAGCCAGTGCAGGATCCTGGGGACACAGAGAGGGTGGCACAGCTGACACAAAGCAGGCTCCAGCCACATTGTGCCCCCTGATGACAGGACTGCCACGCAGGGAACGGGACAGCTCTGAGCACAGTCCATCTGAGCAGTCACCCTGCTCCTGCTTCTGCTCCTCCTGTACCCAAACAGCCAAAGCACAGAGGCTTATTCCCCTCTGTGCTTTCTTCTCCTACGTCTCCTCTCTCTCAGGTATGTGCTGGGTACTGTGGTACTGTCCTCAGCACTCCCACCAAGGAGGAACACTCATCTGATGCCAGCCCAGAGCCTGGAGCAGCCAGGCGTGGATGAGGTGCCAAGCTGACTCCATTGCCTTCAGCCCTTCTTCCTCCCCCAGTCTTGCTCAGCACCTTGGGCATTTGCAGATGTGGTTTTATGGCACAATAAAGGTGTTACTGTCACTCCTGCCCTCCCCATCGCTGTGCTCTGATCATGAGGGATGTCCTGGGACCAGCCCTGGTGCCATGAGGCTCTGCCAGCATATCCCAGTGTGGGTGGACTGGTGATCCAGTGTGGGTCAGAACACTGCCCACACTGGGACACTTTGGGACAGTGCTGCCAGTGTCTGGGATCTACAGACAGGTTCAAATAAAAACAGCTCCTGTTATTGCCCGTGCCAGGAGACCCTCAGCCTTGTATTCCACCACTGCATCTTGGAGACAGAGCTGCACAGCCGGGCTCCGGGCTTCTAGGTCCTGAAAAAGCACATCCTCCCCTGGGCAGGGCAGGGCAGGGCAGGACCGGACCGGGCTCGGCTCGCTCCTTTCTTGGTAGAACTGAGCCTGGGGCGGCCAGACCAGGGCCGGGAACCGGGCTGATGCAGCTCCACACGGGCCCGGAGCGTGGTGCAGCCCCCGCCCGCGGAGGCGCATCCCGCAGCATCCCGGTGTAACCCTTCTCCCCATGACCGGGGCGCGGCTCCCGGGGGAATTCGCCGTTCCCCGGCACCGCAAGCCCCGAGGGGACCTCGGGGACCGGGCCAGGGCGGCTGGGCCGGACCGAGGCCAGCGCGGGCGGGGATGTGCCCGGCGGGGGAGGGATCGGGGCGGCGAGGGGCTCCACCTCCCGGGGCTTAAAGCCCGGGGCGGACGGCGGGGCGGGTGTCCCGGGGAAGTTGTGCCCGTGTTGCCATCGGCTCGGAGCGGCTCCAGGAGCGGCACCGGCGCGCTCGGGGCTGCCCGGTGCGGGTGCCCTTCGGGGCGACACCCCCTCCCCTGCCCGCCCTGCGGCCCCGTGCCCTCGGTGCTGGTGATGACCCTGAACACGCAGCCCGGGAGCAGGAGCCCGCTGCGGCGGAGGGCCAGCACCCCGCTCCCGCGGCCGGGCGGCTCCGGGGCCGCTTCGCGGAGCGAGCCCTTCCACCCGCAGCTCGGCCACACCGCCTCCGAGCCGGGCGGCAGGGCCCCTCGCGGCAGCGGCTGCCCCGGCTCCGCGGGCTCCCCCCGCCTCAGGGAGCCCCGGTACCGGGTGGTGCTGCTGGGGGACCCCGGCGTGGGGAAGACCAGCCTGGTCAACCTCTTCGCCGGCGTCCAGGAGAGGGACCCGCTGGACCAGCACGGAGGTGGGTGTCTGCTGGGGGGATCTGCTGCAGGGTCACCTGCGGGCCATCCCGTGGTGGGACAAAGCCATGTGCGAGGCGGAGGAGCCCGGGACCCTGCTGGGAAGGGCGGCACTGACCGAGCTCTCCCTCCCGGTGTCCCGCAGGGGTCGCGTACGAGCGCAGGCTGACCGTGGATGGCGAGGAGACCACGCTGCTGGTGCTGGACACCTGGGAGTCAGAGCGGCGGGTACGGCGGGGCTGGGTGTTGGGGAGAGCTGGGATGTGCCCGGGGGACATTGCATGGGCACAAGAGCTGTCTTGGGGCCTCTGAGCGCTTTGAGGGGCAACCTGGGGCCCCCCTGTCCATTTCTGGGGCTCACCACCTTGGAGCACAGGGTACACACTGGGCAAGACAGGCTGGGGTCACATCTCTGCAGAGCTCTGTGCCCACCCTCCCGGGGCATGGGAGGCTGCCCCCCACATTCTCACTGGTGTGGGCTCCTATATGATAACCAACTTCAAAATGCATGGAAATGTTTGGGAATGGGGCTGAAGGATCCAACTGGGTAAATCCACAAGTCAGTATTGCCAGCCAGAACACTTTAATGGACAGAACAGTGCCTGGCATAGGGCATTCCTCATGCCCAGAACATGAGGTATCTCCTGGGCAGAAATACCAGTGCTGCTGTCACTGCCTCTCTCCTTCCCTTTCTGCCAGGGCCCTGCATTCCTGTATGTGCCACCAGGCAGTGAGGACAGGGTCAGTGCCCAAGCTGTGCACAGGGGTGCAGCACCCACATGGACTGAGCTGTGTTTGGCACTTACCTGCAATGCCCAGAGGTGCCCCAGCACTGTGACACCCCAACAAAGGCCCCTTTTTTTCCACCATGGCTTATTCCCACACTGCCCAGCAGTGCCAGGGTGCAGCACCCACCACACTGTCCCAGGGCATTCTCAGGGGATTCAGCCTCACCTCCTCCCACCAGGCTGAGCCCACAGCTCCAGTTTGTTGTTGATAGAGAGGAAAACTCCCAAACACTCCCCTCAAAATCAAGAGCTTTTAATCTGCATTCAATTAATAGGGTAACACACTTGTTCACCACAGTGTGGGGGCTATGGGGTGCGCTGACAGGTCCCATCAGTGCCGGGGTGCTCTGCTGTCCCCTGGAAGTGGCCATGGCCACGCATTGGTGACATCTCGTTCCCCGTGTGGTGACAGGATGAGGAGAGCCAGCGCCGCAGCCACTGCCTGCAGATAGGGAACGCCTACATCATCGTTTACTCTGTCACTGACCGGGACAGCTTCGAGAGCGCCTCGGAGCTGCGCATCCACCTGCGCCGGGCGCGCCAGGCCGAGGACATCCCCATCATCCTGGTGGGCAACAAAACCGACCTGGTGCGCTGCCGGGAGGTGTCTGAGGAAGGTGAGTAAGGGTGAAGGCTCTGGTGGAGACCCCTGAGGGGGCTCCGTGCCCAGCTGCTTCCCCTGCATCTGTCCCCTTGTCCCTGGACGTGCAGCTGCTGTCGTGCATGTGGCAGTGCCCGTCCCACAGCACCTGAGGTGCCAGCAAGGCTGTGCCCTCTCTCTGCCCTTCCCTTGCAGAGGGCCAGGCCTGTGCTGCTGTCTTTGACTGCAAGTTCATCGAGACGTCAGCGGTTCTGCAGCACAACGTGGACGAGCTCTTTGAGGGCGTGGTGCGGCAGATCCGCCTGCGCCAAGGGGGCAAAAAGTCCCACCTGCACCCCCCGCCCGGCCAGAAGCACAAGGAGAGCCTCGCCAGCAGAGCCCGGCACTTCCTCGACAGGCTGGTGACCAGGAACAGCAGCAAAGTGGCCCTCAAAGTCCGCTCCAAGTCCTGCCATGACCTGTCTGTGCTCTGAGAGCCGCGCTCCTGTCCCTCCCCGCGCGCCGGCTGGGACTCTGCTCTCTGCCAGCAGCGTGGCCAGTGGCCAGTGCAGAGCTCAGACTGGCCTGCAGTGATGCTGAGCACGTGGAGCTGTTTCCACTGGTGCTGAGGGATGTGAAGGTGCTCTGGATCCAGCCATTCCCCGCCAGGAGAGGGGATAAGTGGGATCAGGTCCGTGGAGTGGAGGATGGGATGGGTACCTGCACTTGGAGTGGTGAGGTTTTGGATCACAGCTGCTCCTGCAGAGCCGGAGGTGAGGGGTGGCTGTGCCCCAGAGCTGGGCTGGAGGCTGCCAGGAGTGTGGCAGGTCCCACTCGCAGTGCTGTCCTTCACAGGGCTGCAGGGACTGGCAGGGGCACCGTGGCATTGTCCACCTTGGACAGCCTGGAGCCTGGCTGGGAAGAGGGGGCAGGGGAGCACCAGCGGCATCACCTGGCACCCTGACCCTGCTGTGCCAGGGCTCTGTGCCATGTCTCACTGGCACCAGTGTGTTTCTGTGCTCTCTCTGTACTGGTGGGATGGGGAAACCCTTGATCTGCAGAATAAACCACATCAGGGAGGTGCTGTTCTCTGCTGGGTCCCTGCCCTGGGGAGCCACATGGTCAGATTGAAGCTCTGTTCCTCACCTATGCCAGGGCTGAGGATCTGCTTCCTACTCTGGTCAGGCCTTGGCTGGCTCCTCCATTAGCTGGACCATCTTGGGGCAAGGAGAACCTCTGTCCAGGCCTTCCTTTGGCCACCCTTGGTGGAGGTCCCAGTTCCTCACCCAGTGGTCCAGCATCATCCTCTGTGAAGCCCCCTGCATTTCCCAGCTCTGGAAAAGCCTGTGGGAAGGGCTGAGCTGTGCTGAGCTGCAGGTTTAAAGCCCAGGCACCGTGGGAGCTGCAGCCTGGACAGGGATCTGGGTGCTTGGTGGCTCCAGGAAGGGGCAGGGGGCAGGATGGCACAGCAGGAAGGGACGTGCCTGGCTGCAGCCAGCAGGGAATGACCCCGGGCACGCAGGGAGGCAATGCTGGAGCTGTGTGGGCTTTGCCTGTTGTTTTTAGGCTGTGCTGCCATCCAGCAGCTGGGATACCATGGGGGAACCTGCTCAGCATCCCGGGCCCGATGCCAGGGAGGATCAGCTGTGCCTCCTACTCGGGTCGGGAATTTCCACTCGCTCTGTGGGCAGACCGTGGGGAACCACTGGCAGTGCCTGGCACAGATGGGACACTGGAATGTGCCCCGTCCCTATGGGAAACTAATCTCTCCAGAGGTGCAAATCCCAAGTTTTGCCCTCATAAATGGGGACGTGGGTGCTCAGATTTTTTTTTTTTTTTTTTTTGGTCATGCTGCTTAGCCCATGGCATTGCTGCTGCTCTGCTCCTGCTGCTCTGCCCTGGAGCTCCCGGTTCCTGGCGCTGCTGGAGGCGATGCCGAGGTTCACACAGCGTCGGGGCTGGGGGCTGCACCCCGGGGACGGGGCTCCTGGCAGCTGTGCTTCTTCCCGCAGCTGCAGCCGGTGTTTCCCTGTGGCGGGAGGCGGGGGAGCGGGGCCACGGCATGGAAAGTTGGCAGCCGGCGGAGAGGGGAGTGGAAAGAATGAGCTCAAACCCAGAAAAATGCGGCCGTGCTGGAGGATGGGAGGAGTGGGAGGAGAGGCCAAGGGGGGCCACGGTGAGCGCTGGGAAAGGAGAGAGGGTGGGAGGAGGAGGAGGGAGGAGGTGCTGGCAGGGGGCCCGGGGCTGCCTGTGCTGGGCCCGCTCCTGGGGAAGGTGGTGCCAGTCTCGGCGGTACCAGCTGCTGCAGCGAGCGCTCCGGGGCTGTCCCAGTGCCATCAGCCTCTGGGTGGCCCCTGTGTGCTATCTATCCCTGGGTGGCCATCGCTGCCAATGCCGTCTATCCCTGGGTGCCCACCAGCCCCAGCGCAGTCTCCTGCCATCCCAAGGCTCCCTGGTGGCCACCGTGGGACAGCAGCCCCTGACTCCCCCATCGCACTCTGCTCAGCAACGCTGCCCTTTGTGAGGATTCCCAAGCCAGGCTGGGATTCAGAAAGGGGCAGAAAGCTGTGCTGTGCCAGGCTGGGATGCAGGGGGGTGTGTGGGCACACTGCCTTGGGCTGCCCATCGTGCCTGCTCTGGGAACAGCAGCTGCAGGGAGAGGGCAGCATCCCGGGCAGGAGGCCAAGCCCGCAGAGAGGGGCTCCCAGGAGGCTTTTCCCATCTGAAACACGGAACTATGAATCACCCCGCTCCTGAAATAGATCTCTTTTAGTTAAAATATGAAATTTAAAAGACGTTTTTAAAAAATAATTTAAAGGCTTGTGTTTTAATCCCTGCTGTGCTCCCGTCTCCTGCCCGTGGCTCAGATCTAAACGGGGGGCAGCATCATTTCACTGTGCTCAAATCTTCACCAATTTTTGCCCCTCAGCAGACTTTCATCCTGGCGAGGATGATGAGGAGGGGAAGGCTTGGTGGCACAGCCGAGCTGCCAATGCCTCAGAGTATTTGTGAGGAAAATAGACAAAATTTCGGCCAATTTTCCAGCAGAGCCTGGTCCCAGTCCAGCGCGTGGGGAGAACTTGCTGCCATTTATAGGGAATTTTACAGAAGGGCTGTTTGCTCACGGGTGGGCTGGGAGCAGTCAGGGGGAGCCTCAAGAACAGAGGTGCAGATCCTTGGAAAAGGGTAAAGGGCAGGAAAACCCCGGGCGGCGCAGGACCCGCTCGGGGCGATGGCACCGGGAGCTGCCGCCTCCCCGCTGATGCTCCGGGGGGTTGCGGCAAACCGGGAGCTTTTCCCTCTTCGGGCGTTGGTTCCCTGCCCGTGACCCAGCGAGGGCCGGGCCCAGCCGGGGCGGCGGCGCGGGGCTCTGCCCTTCTCCGGGCACCGGGGAGCTCTGCCCTTCTCCGGGCACCGGGACACCGGGGCGGGGCCGGCTTCAGCGCCGCTACGCGTGACGCACATCCGCTCGGTAAGGGGACGTGTCGGTGCGGACCGCGGTGGGAGCCGCCGCCATGGAGGAGCCCGCGGCGCACAACGGCAGCGCCGCCGGGGCCGCGCCCGGGGCCGGGACCCCCGCCCGCCCGCCCGCCACCCCCGAGGGCATGGCGCTGGCCTACGGCAGCCTCGTCCTCATGGCGCTGCTGCCCATCTTCTTCGGGGCGCTGCGCTCCGTCAGCTGCGCCAAGAGCAAGGTACCCCCGCGGCTCGGGGCAGCCGGGCCTGTGGGCCGAGCCCCTCCCCAAGGGTCCCCTCCGGGCGCTCCGGTCACTGCCCCCTTCAGCTGCCCCGGACCGGCAGCTGCATGTGCCCGGCTCCGGCCCTGGGTCTGGAGGCGCAGGGAGCCCCGGGGACAGAGTTGGCTTCCCCCGGGGCTTCTCCAGCCACTCCTCAGCGCCCCGATAAATTCACGTGCTGCAAAACACAAGCGTCCCCTGTCCCTCCTCAGGAGGGGCTGTGCGGGGGGACTCCTGTGTGGCTGTGCCCCGCAGCACTAGGGCTGGTCCCGGGGTGCCCTCCTGCCTGTACACCCTGTTCTGTCCCGGTATTCCTCTCGCCGTTCTCTGCATTTCATAGCAGGGACTTCTATGCCAACAGTTGGGCTGCTGTAGCTCAGCAGGAAGGACTGGTTTACACAGTCTGATCTTTTACTATTTTTAAAATCTCCTTGTGTGCCCTTAAGCCTCATATCAGAGATTTCAGGTGATCTTGGGGGGCTTCTGGTTCCCCAGGCAGTGGGGGGCTGTGAGCAAAGCCCAGCCGTGGTTCAGGGTGGGGACTCTCATCCCTCACTCTGCAGGGAGCAGCAGGAATTTGGGGACAGAGTGACAACTGCTGTGCCTGGGATAAGCTTTACGAGGGCTTTTGAGGTGCCCTGGATCTGTGCTGGCCGCAGGTGTCAGCCTGAGTGAGATTAGATCTGTGAGCAGCAGCCAGCTGGGCCTGGGGCGGGCAGGGAACAGGCAGAAAACAGGCAGCAGCAGCCCTCTGCCTCCTCTGAAAGCTGAAGGTCTCCCATGGGAAATGGCTCAAAAGGGGCTGGTTGAGGTGGTGCAAAGATGTCTTGGAAGGGGTTTATAAATCTGGGGCTTTTGAGCACGAGAAGTGTCCCAAGAGCAAGGTGAGGGACGAGAAGGTGGCTGGAGAGAGCCTCATGCACGGGGTGATCACAGATGGTGGCACAGATGGGGCTGGCTGGGCGTGAGCGGTGAGGGAGCCCAGCTCCCCTCTGGGCAGGGGAGAACAGAACAACGCCAGAACAGGATTTTTTCCTTCTCCAAGAGGAGAAAAGCAGTAAAATTTGGCTGCCCTGGGAAGGACAAGTTCAAGGTTTGTGTTTTCCAGCTCAAGCTCTGCCTCTGACACAGCCTCACCTCCGGATATAGCAGGGACCAGTGGGTGTTTTGTCCCTCCCAAAATCACTGTGGTGTGTTGTGTCTGTTCCCCCCTGCTCAGGTGTGAAACCAGGGCAGGGGCTGATCCATTCCTGTTCTATCCTTCTCTCCCCAGAATTCCTCGGAGATGCCAGAGACCATTACCAGCCGAGACGCTGCTCGCTTTCCCATTGTGGCCAGTTGCACCCTGCTGGGGCTCTACCTCTTCTTTAAAGTGAGTGAGGGGCACTGGAGCTGGGGCAGGACATCCTCCTGCCTGGCAGGAGCTCCCATAATGGGGTGACTCTGGTTTTGGCCCTTAGTGTTGGGACAGAAGGTGTGTAAGGCTGCACAGATCGAGCTCTTCGGTGTCACCGTGCCGAGGACGTCAGTTCTTGCCTGAATTGTCACAGCTTGGGGGAAATCAGAGCCTGTTTGTGCACAGGTTGTTTCTGGAGAGCTGCCGAGGAGCAAATAGCCCTGAGCTCTTCCTGCCTCCGTGGGCCAAGCTGACAGGGCACAGGCTGGAGCCAGAGGGTGCCAGGGTCTCTGAGGGGCAGATGCTGCTGGCTCTGCGTTGTGTCCATGCCGTGCTCCTGGAGCCATCTCAGCTGCAGGCCTGGGGGAGCCCCTGTGTGATCCGGTGAAGACTTCTAGATGTTCAGAGCAGTCAGATGACCTGAGAAATGGATGGGAGCTCTCAGCAGCTCGTGCTTTTGGTGGTGTGGAGAAGATGCCTTCGCCTCAAGCACCTTGGGCTGCCCATGCGGGTCTGGCACATGGCTGAGCTCCCAGAGGGGTCTGGGGAGCTGCAGCACAGAGTGGTCCTGTGGGCATGGCAGCTTCCAAGCTGCGCTGTTCTGGGATCCCTGCAAGGTGCCAGAGTGTTCCTGGCTGGCCAGGAGGTGAGGGTTAAGGTGCAGAGGGTTTAGGTGCAGTTCAGTCCCTTCTCTGTCAGTAGCTGTGTGCCATGTGCTCTCCTATTCCAGCATGCCCCTTCCAGGAGGGCACAGAGGGCCCCAGGATCCCTCCACACTGGTCTGTAGGGGTGTGATTCAGTAGAGGAGTGTGTGACTTGGAGGGCAGGAGTTTTAGTAATGCCCTGTTTAATTAGGGCAGGGGATGCTGCTGCTCCCCTGGGCCTGGGCAGCCCCTGGGAGCAGTGCCTCTCTCCCTGCTCTGCAGGGGAAGCTCTGGCCTCCTTTCTGCAGCACTGGAGTTATTTTTTGACCTGAGCAGCTCACAGATGCGCTACAGCTCACGGGCCCATTGTGCTTGTTCTTTGAGCACATGGCTATTTCCAACATATTCTCCTTCAGCATGCAGGAATTTGGGTTATTCTAGCTATTCTTCTTATTTCCCTGGAGCACTGACACAGCAGCTGCCAACAGGAGCATGAGGATGGGAGGATGCTGTGGTTACTAACCCCTCTGTGGTTTTGTCTTGCAGATATTCTCTCAAGAGTACATCAATCTTCTGCTTTCCATGTATTTCTTTGTGCTGGGGATCCTGGCCCTGTCCCACACTATCAGGTACAGCACAAGGATGGTTGTGACTGGGGCAGGGCTGCCTAAAGCTTCATTTTATTGGGAGAGTTTTAGAGCACCACTGCCCTACAGCAGAGCCAGGTCTTTGGGGTATTTGCCCAACGTGTTAGGGAGCTGTCCCTTGGTGGTGGGAGCCAAAGCTCTGGGGGTCCTGGGAAGCCAGCATCCCATACACCAGCACTGGAACAAGGGAAACTCACCCTGAGGAGCTTCTCTGGCTCAGAATCACAGAATCAGAATATCCTGAGTTGCAAGGGATCCACAAGGATGGAGTCCAACTTCTGAACCTCCACAAGACAACTCCAAAAATCCCGCCATGTTCCTGAGAATGTTTTCCAAACACTTCTTGAAATCTGGCAGGCTCGGGGCCATGACCACTTCCCTGGGGAGTCTGTAACAGTGCCCAGCCACCCTCTGGGTGAAGAGCCTTTTCTTTATATCCAGCTTAAACCCCTCTTGGCACAGTCCTTGCTGCCCTGCAGAGGGGAGAGCTCAGCAGCACCCTTACTGGGATGGGTGACCCAGGCAGCTGGAGCTCATGGTAGTGTCCCTGGCCTCTCATGGCCATGTGTGGCACGAGGTGTTGAAAGCTCAGACTGTTTCAGTAACTGAAAAAGTTGAACTGGTTTCCTGTTTCGTGAGCTCTGTGGTCTTGGGGACCAGATGCTTTCCCTAGACTGGTGCTGGGCAAGGGCTTTGCTCTGCTCCTGGCTCTGCAGCCGAGCCAGGCAGTGGTGGCACAGCCACTGCTGGGTACCCAGAGGGTTGCTGGGGGGCATAGGGCATTTGCTGGGGTCTGGGGTGGCTCCTCCTTTCTTGTGGGCAGTGCTCTGTTTCTTGCCTGGAGTATTTGGGGGACTGTCACGTGTTGCCAGATCAGATCTCTGTGCAGGATGAGTTGCTGTGGCTCCTGGCAGTCCCTGATGGAGCAGATGGTGTTTCCCCTCTTGGGAGGGGGTGTGGGGCCCCCTAAACACAGAGGTGCTGGGCAGCTTGTGGGGTTTCTGTCGAACTGCCCTTCTCTACACCTCTCGTTTCAGCCCCATGATGAACAGATTCTTCCCTGCAAATTTCCCCAACAAACAGTACCAGCTCCTCTTCACCCAGGGCTCCGGGGAGAGCAAGGAGGGTACGTTGGCTTTCCTGTCTTTCAGGGGAGCCTGAATGTTTTCTGCCTTTACTGTTCCTTTTTTTTTTTTTTTTTTCCTTTTACTCTCAGCCCATTGAAAGAACCTTCTGAAAGGCTTGCCTCTTGCTCCCCACTGGGCTTCCATAGCCACTGTGAGCCCCACGTGTCCCTGCACAGCTGGGCTGGCACTCTGTGATGCCTCTGCCTGGCAGGGAGAGCCCAGAAACACCTCCCAGAGTGTTGTGGGGATGGAGCTGTGGCTGTCATTAAATGCACAGCTTTTATTTAAGCCCCTTGGAAAGCGTAGGCCTGGCTGGTTTGTGCTGCCTTATCTGGGCAGAAGATGCTTTGATCAGTATCCTGCCCTGTAGTAGCTTTACTGATAAGGGAGTATTTCTGGTGATACCATCAGGAGTTAACTGGCACAGGAAGAAGGAGAAGATTTGTCTCTCCCTGCCTTAGGCAGTGCCTGAATCCAATTTCCTTATTGACAGCAGGACCGTGGATGCTGTCCATGTGCAGAGTCTGGCTGAAGGAGAAGGTCTGAGCTTTGCAGAGCCCCCTGCTCATTCCCAGGCAGTTTGCACGTGTGTTCCATGGGTACAGTCCCCTTGTTTGGGATGTGAGCACTGAGCTCTGGGCTCCCCAGCTGTGGAATCACTCACCTCAGCCCTGTGTGGGAAGGGGAGCTCCCAGCCTGCCCCAAGTCTGACTTCTCTGTTTTCTTGCAGAAATAGTGAATTATGAGTTTGACACCAAGGATCTGGTGTGCCTGGCCTTGAGCAGTGTTGTGGGGGTCTGGTACCTGCTGAGGAAGGTAAGTGAGGCACAGCTGGAGGCTGGGCTGGATCAGACACTGACTCATTTCCATGCAGGGTGGGGGTTCCATGTACAGCAGGACCCAGATCTCCTTTTCCTGTCTTTCTCAGCACTGGATTGCCAACAATCTCTTTGGGCTGGCATTCTCCCTCAACGGGGTGGAGCTGCTGCACCTGAACAACGTCAGCACTGGCTGCATCTTGCTTGGGGGCCTCTTCATCTACGATGTGTTCTGGGTAAGCAGGAGCATTCTGCAGGCCACTGGTGGAAGTGTGTGCCTGGCATTCTGCCTTTCTGGAGGCACCACACTGGCTGGACACACACTTGAAGTCAGAATTTTTGGTTTCTCAGCCCAGAGGGTGTGGCACTGATGACAGAATCCACAGTGGCAGAATGTGGCTCATCAAGTGTGTTTTCTTTTATTCTCTCACTCAGAGAGCCCAGGGCTGGCAGGGACCTCATCAGAACTATTGTGGGGTACTCAGTGTGTGTCATATCTGGTCCTGTATTCCCAGCTATGGTCTCCCCAAGGCCTGACAGCTGTTGGGTGGGCTGGAGGCTGCTCTGGGGCACGCTGAGCCTGCCTGTATGAGCTGTGCCTTGGCTCTGTCATCTGCTGGTTTCCTTAGTGTCCTTCTGTTCTCTTGCACAGAGGACCAGACCCTGGAATGCCTCCAGTCCCTTCTCCTCAGCCAGTGCTGCACCCTAACTTCTTCATTTTGAGGTTTTCCTTATTTCTTGCAGTGCATTTGAGCTGCTTTTGTAGAGGAAAGGGGGCGGGGAAGGCAGGAATGCAGTCGTGTGCTCTGCCCCATGCATGAGAGAATGCTTCTCCTTGTAATGTCCGTGTTCCCCAGCCCTTCCTGCTGCCTCCACCTTCTGAATCACCATGTTTCCAAATGTCTGAGAGCCTTGTATGCACTGAGGTCTGTCCAGCAGCTCTGCAGCTGCCTGTGTAATCCCTCCATATTTATGCCTGGCTACTGTGGGTTGTTTTGTCCTTGGCTGGTGGTGCCTCTGTTTCCCAGGCTCGTTAACAGTCTGGGCTCTGTGGTTTTTTAGCCTGTGGGCCACTTCCTGTGCAGCTCTCAGCTGGAGAGGCTCAGCCTTCTGCCTTAGCACACCTGGTGCCCCAGGCCCTGCTTAGTGTTTGGGGACACTGAGTGCCCCCCTGTGCTCTCCACTTGCTGGCTATGTCTCACCTTGGCTTCTCCATGGATCAGAGTAGTGCTGGAGACTCAGGGAAGGCCTGCCTTGAAGTAGAGGCCCTGGTACTGTGCCCCTCTGCAGGAGCTGGTCACTTGGATCTTGGCATGGATTCAGTCACAGTGAGATCCCAGGAGGGTTTCAAGGAGGAAGGAGATCTCAATGGGTTGATGCTGTTGCCCCCACATAGTTTGGGGGTACACATGACGCTTTTCCCTGATCCCAGTGTCGAGTCCTGTCACTCCATGGCAGTGCTCAGAACTTGCTGCACCTTATGGGAGTTAATCTGATGCTTTAAGATTTCTCTTTAATCCAAAGCTCCAGGATTTTGCTCACCCAGTGCTAACCAACACCTGTTTTTGTGCCTGCTGGACTGGAGGCTTAGAGATGGCAAGGTGCAGAGATCAGAGTGGCTGCCCTCAGTGTTTACAGTCCACCCCCAAATGCTGCCAGTATTTACAGCAGACAGGGCCATGCAAGTAAATGACCTCAGAGCAAACTGCAGCTCATCTGACACTTGCCCCTGTCCCAGCTGGCAGCTCCTGCCCTCCAATTGGCTGTTACATGGAGCTGACTGATTAAAGCTGAACTGAGGAGGTGCAGGGCTGGGTGGTGGGCAGCAGCTCTGCCATGTGAGTGCTGTCCCCATGCTGCTCTGAGAGCAGGACAGCTGTGAAGCAGCCACCTCCCCCAGACAGTGGGCTTGCTTGCAGGGCTCCTGTACCCACATTTTGGCCGGTCATTGGCTATTTTCTGCCACTCCTGGCCCTGGGGTGAGGCTGTAGCTGAGCATTGTGTGTGTGTGTTCCTGTGCAGCTGTGGTCACCTTGGTCTCCTTCTGTTCCAGGTCTTTGGCACCAACGTGATGGTGACAGTTGCCAAATCGTTTGAGGCCCCAATAAAACGTGAGTAGATCTTCCCTGTGTGCTGGGGTCCTTTTTGCTGCAAGCCCTGCCCCATGCACCCTCCACCTCTGGGGATAGTTCAGGCTGGGATGTGTGCAGGAGCATTTCCTGATGGTGACTCCTCTTCCCTGTCTCTGGCCAGCCTCAAGCCAAGGCAGGTCTCTGTAAAGGGATGGTTTGCAGTGCCCTGCTCTGTCTGGGTCACTCTGTATCTTTGGAGTGTGCAATTCCACCTGCTTATAGAAACAGTCCATACCAAATTAAAAAAAAAAAAAACAAAAACAAAAAAAACCCCACAGAGCCCCAAAACAGCGGAAGGGCTGAACTGATGCTATTGTGGTGAATGCCATAGTTTGGTGCCTGGTTTCTTGTTCTGGAATTGTCCCAGAAAGAACAAGGAAAGCTACAGGGAAGGAGGGGCTGAGGGCAGGGACAGATCCCTTGCCCTGCTCTGGTCCCTGTGTGCCAGGCCCGGTGGGGCTGGGGTCTGCTCAGTGGGGACAGTCCCCTCACTGTGCCTCACTCTGCTCCTGCAGTGGTTTTCCCTCAGGACCTGCTGGAGAAGGGGCTGGATGCCGACAACTTCGCCATGCTGGGACTGGGAGACATTGTCATTCCGGGTGAGGACAGGAGAGGGGGAGGACGGGATGGGGTCTCCTTTGAGGGGGCTGCGGGGAGCCGAGCAGTGCCTGGCTCTGCCCTCGGCCGGGCGCGGTGTCCCGGTGTGTCGGGAGTGTCCCCGCAGGTCCGGGCGCTGTCCCGGTGCCGCGTGCCACGAGAGGGCACTGTCACCCCGAGCACGGCACCGAGCGCCGCGGCTCCTGCCCTGCCTCCCTCAGCCCGCCCTGCCCCTCCAGCCCCTCGCCGTCCCTTCCCTGCCCCTCCAGCCCCTCGCCGTCCCTTCCCTGCCCCTCCAGCCCCTCGCCGTCCCTTCCCTGCCCCTCCAGCCCCTCACCGTCCCTTCCCTGCCCCTCCAGCCCCTCGCTGTCCCTTCCCAGCTCCTCTGATCCCTCACTGCCCCTCCTGTGCCACTTGCAGCCCCTCACTGTTTCCTTCTCCCTGCAGGGATCTTCATTGCCTTGCTGCTGCGGTTTGATATCAGGTGAGCGGGCAGCAGGGAAGGGTCTCTGGCAGGTTGGATCTTGCAGCATATTTGAGCTGCTTTTGTGGAGGAAAAAAGGGAAGGGGGAGCCAGGAGTGTGCTCCCTTCTGGAGCTGGGTGTGCAGACACATCAGGGGTGTAAGGAAAAGCTCTTGGAAGAAGGGGCTGGCTCTGTGGGTATGTCCTGAGCACTGGGGTTAGTGGTTGAGTTCAAGCATAGGGATGGGGATCAGGACAGCAGCACACAGGAGCCCCCCAGAGCCTCAGCAGCTCCCTGGAACCAAGGAGTGCAGGGCAGTGACAGGAAGCAGTGACAGTGTGGGAAAGAGCCAGGGGTGCTGGCACCTGGGAATGCTCGTGTGGATGCAGATGGGTGCCTGGCAGTGCTGGCTGCCTCCAGGTCCCACTGATGCTGGAGGAAGCAGCTCCTTCCCACACAGGGAAGCTGCACCTCCAGCTGGGCTGCAGCAGTTGCCCCACACTGAAAGGCTCTGGGGAACAGGGTGCTCTGTGACCGTGGTGGTGTGGCCCCACTCCCACTGCTCTTGCACAGACCCTCTGCTCTGTGCCAGCTCTTCCAGGTGTTACCACCCACATCCTGCCTGCACCTGCTGGGAATCCCAGTTCCTGCAGCCTGCCCTGGGATTAAGTAGTAACTGCTGAGGGCCAGGGACAGGCTCCATCAAGACAATGGGACCTGCTCCCTGGGTCCTAGCCCTAATTCCTCCCTTCCCAGTTGCCATCCAGTAACAATCACTTGCCTTCTTCCCTTCCCCAGCCTCTCACTGGGTGTTACTGCCTTCAGTCCCACACTGTTCCCACACTACCAGGGGCTGCACAGGCAGAGCATTGCTCTGCACACTCCATTGTGGTGGGAGATGCCCAAGAGCACCAGGCCAATTGCATTTTTGCCACTGGCATTCCAGACCAGAGGTCATTGAGCTCTTCCCTTTCCCTACAGCCTGAAGAAGAACACGCACACGTATTTCTACACCAGCTTTGTGGCCTACATCTTTGGGCTGGGCCTCACCATATTCATCATGCACATCTTCAAGCATGCCCAGGTGAGCTCCACCCTGCTGCCTCCTGTGGATGCACATCCAAGTGGGTCAGGCCAGCTTGGCCACAAAGTTCCTGCATCCTGCCAGGAAAAAGTAGATTTATTTCTTCTCTTGGCTTTGATTTTCCAGTGCTTGTCTGTACCTTTCCCTTCCTAAAGCTCCTGTGCCCAGCTGGAGCAGAGCCTGCTTGGGGCAAGGCTCCTTGTTTCCAACAGCAGCCCCTCAGCCAGGGGCCCTGTGTTTTTTGGCTCTTTAGCAAAGCTGCCCTGAGCACCAGGGCTGTGCTGCAGGGGGCTCTGGGAGCCCATACACTGTGGTGTGCACAGTGAGGGCTCAGTGTGTTCATGGCCCACTGGGACCTCACAGCGAGGATTTTCACAGAATCCCAGAATGGTTTGGGAAGGGACCTCAGAGACCATCTTGTTTCAACTCCCCTGCCATGGGCAGAGACACCAACCACTAGACCAGTCTGCTCCATGCCCTGTTCCAGCCTGGCCTTGAACACTTCCAGGGACTGAATGTCCACAGCTTCTCTGGGCAGCTTGTGCCAGGATCTCACCACCCTCACAGGAAAGAATTTCCTCCTAATACCCAATCTAGCTTCATGCTGCTGCAGCTCTAATTTAGCTCTTGGAGCTGCTTTTTGGGGTGTTAACTCCCTGTGTAGCCAAAGGGATGCAGGATTGTGGGTGCAGAGGGGACAAGGCCATGAGCTCACCTTGCACTCCTCCCTCAGGGTGATTGTGGTTTGGTTTAACAGTTGTTTTCCTTCCCCACAGCCTGCGCTGCTCTACCTGGTCCCTGCCTGCATTGGATTCCCGCTTCTGGTGGCCTTGGCAAAGGGAGAAGTAACTGAAATGTTCAGGTGAGCCTCAGCTGGCCCTGGAGCTGTTTTGCCGGCGGGCTGGAGCCCGTGAAGCGTGCAGATGTTCCCACGGCCGGGCACAGCTGGAGGGACGGGTTCATGTGGGCACGCTCTGGGTGTGCCCCGGCTCGCGCGTGGGTGGAGGGAGCTGAGCTGTGTTGGGACACGCCGGGCCTGGCTGCAGCCCCTCCCAGGAGCTGTGCTCTGCTACCAGCAGGCAGCACCTGGGACTGCCTTACGCCCCAGTGACAGACTCTTCCCATGAGCTGGCAGGCAGGAGAGGGTGGGACTGCACACCTGGTGTGGAGATACTTGGTCATTGTGTCCCAGGGCCTGTGGGTGGGGAGTTATGGAGCCAGAGCAGGCTGTGAGAGCAGCCAAGGCCGGTTGGAGCACATCCCAACCTCCCCAACTGGGCACAGTCTCCTGGTTTGTAGTATTCTCCCTGCCCCAGAGACTGTGGGTACAGAGGAGGGGGGACTGGGCTGTTGTGCTCAGCTGTTCTTGGAGCCTGTCCAGGCTGTCAGTGGGCAGCTCTGGCCTTGTGCCTGAGAGCTGTTTCTTTGTCATGCTCGAGACTTGGTGGTGGCTCAGCACAGTAATGATGGTTGATGCAGAGGAGGGAAGGGAACATCCTAAAGCAGGGCAGTGTACCCTCCAGCCTCCCCAGTGCCCCAGCCTGGGGAGCATTCCTGAGCTCCCAGCCTCCTCAGAGGGAAACTGGAGGCCAGCTGTCCTCCCTCCTCCCTCCCCTCCCCTCCCCTGGGAGATGCAGGTATGCATGTTCCCAGCGGCTCTCAGCTGGGCCGGCCCCAGCCCTGCCGCACCTGCCCCTCCTTTGATGTTTGCTTCTGACAATCGCTGCTGCAGGCACTGAGTGTCCTGGGATCGTCCTTCCTGTGCACCTGGGATCCTGCAGCCGCTTTCCCCAGTGCTGTGTGACTCACCAGCTGACAGCAGCAGCAGCTCCTGCCAGGAAACTGGGGAGAGATGAGCTGTGAGGCTGGGCCCACTGGGCAGCAAGGAGTGCATGGAGCCTGGCAGCCAGGGGCCAGTGCCCTCCCAGAGCAGTAGCACAAGCTGCTCCAGCAGCAAAGTGTTGCCAGGGCAAGAGCAGGATGCTGGAGGGTTGCAAACTTGATGGCCCCAGGGGGCCGGACCTCCCTTGAAGTGGCTCCAGTTGCAGGCAGAGGAAGTGGGATATGGAGGGACCAATGCCTGGAGGGCAGTGGCTCCCACCGCAGGAATCTCACCAGGTGTAGGTCGCTCTGCTGTGGTGCTTTGGTGTGCCCTGATCCTCCCTGGAGCTGTCAATTCCTGTGGCCTCTGCCTGCACATGGTGTCTCACAGCAGTGAGGGTCTGCAGGCAGGGTGGGAGTGAGCAGATCTGTGCTGCAGGCCCAGGGAAGGGGTGCTGGTGGAGCAGAGGTCGGTGACATTGGGATCAGTTCCACGGCTCTCAGCCTTGCCAAACCTCCCTAGGCTGGGCAGGAAGCTCCCTCAGCAGTGGGAACCCATCCTGCTCCCCACATCTGCTGTGGGCACGCTGTCCTCGAGCGGCAGGATGGGGTCTGCTGCATCTCTCTGTCACCTGCCCAGCCCCTGGGCTGCTCCTCTGCCACCTCCCCACTGCCCAGGCTTGCTCTCCCTAGGTTCTGGCTGCCTGGCTCTGCTCATGCCAGTGGGAGCTGTCTTATCCCCGAGTTTCAGTGCTCACTTTTCCATGCTCCAGCCCTGTCCTGGAGTCTGCAGGCAAGGAGAGGCCAGGGGTGCCAGCAGGTGAAGGGTGATGCCAGGCTTCCTGCACAGGGCGGTGCATTCTCGGCGCTCTCACTCCAAAACTCTTCTGCTTTTTCTCTCTCTCCCCCCACCCCCTTTCTGTCCTTGTCTTTCCCTTCCTGCTTCCTCTCTCTCCTGCAGCTATGAATCCTCTGCTGAAATCTTGCCTCACACACCAAGACTTACCCACTTCCCCACGGTGTCTGGCTCGCCGGCCAGCCTGGCTGATTCCATGCAGCAGAAACTGTCCTGTCCCCGCCGACGCCGGCAGCAGAGCCCCAGTGCCATGTAGCACTGCCACCAGGGCCCTTGTCTGTCGCTCTGGCCAGGTAGGGACAGGCTCTGGCTCTCCCTGGCCCAAGCTCTCCCTATTCCCAGCTCTCTCTGTGGGCAGAGGCTGGAGCAGTTGCTGCGCTGCTGTGGGCCGGCGTCTCTCCCATTCTGAGAGAGAACACTGGGAAGGGCAAAAAGATTTGACATCCCAGACTTGGTCCTTTCTGCTTGGAGCAGCATTCCCATTTCCTTAGCCAGAGCCCTGGGGCCACTGCTGGAGGGGGTTTGCAGCCACAGGAGTGAGACCCTGGGAGGGAACGCTGCTGTTGGTCTCGCTGCAGCTCCCCTGTTAACCGGCCCCGCTGGCACCAGTGCTCAGCCAAGGAAAGCATGTGCTATCCAGGATATCCAGTAGTGCTCTTGGGAGCAAGGACAGATCCCTGGGCACAGAGCTGGCCCCTGGCTGGGTCCACCCTACCCTTGGAGGTGTCTGGGGGGGATGCATCCCTCATCTCCCTGCCTGGGCTCTGCCCCATGGGGCTTCCTGTGCTGGGTGCTGATGGCTGGAGCCCACCTTGTCCTCAACAGCAGCAGGGAAGAAGCTGAGGCCACAGGCTGGGCTGTCCCCATGTGGCACAGGGCTCTGTCCTCAGGGAAGAGCTGGCCCCACTCATGTCCCTCTTGTCCCCAGCTACGAGGAGAGCTCAACCCCCAAGGAGGCAGCAGGGGCTTCCAAAGAAGAGCCAACAGAAGCCTCCAAGAAGGAGAAGTGACCTTGCCCGTGGGCCGTGCCCGGTGCTGCTGGGCTGGGGCCCTTCAAGACCCTTTGCAAGTGACAGACGACGAAACAATTGTGCAAGAGCATCGTGTTGTGTGTGTCGGAGCAGCCACCCAGGTGGGGTATCGATGTATGCCGGTTTTTAAATTTTGTATTGTGCATTTGCTTTCTCTCATATTAAACCATATTGAAGGAAGGAGTGCTGGTGTGGCCGTGCCCCTGCTCAGCCAGCACTGGGATTGGCATCAGCTCACCCGCCTTCTCCCACTGGAGCTGGTGGCTATTGTCTGGCTGTTTCCAAGTGACCAAGTGACCGTCCCCTTCCCCCTCCCACTTCTCTGGCACTGGGCCTTCCCCCAGCCTGGCCCCTGCTCTGCAATACCCAGATTTAGGGCCAGAGCCACTGAGCCCTGTGTGGGTTTGAGCTGGGATCTGGCCCCAGAGAAGGGTGGCTCATCAGGGATTGGGATGCAGGAGCCCCACAGGATGGGAATGTGCTCTCCCTCAGCTGCTGGGGTGCTCAGTGAGTTGAGGCTAACGCCCCATAGCCTGGAGGAGCAGGAATGGGAGGGCTAGGAGTGGGTAACCTCAAACCCAGCCCTGGAGCAGGGTGAGGACAGTATGGATTGTCCCCCTTCCTTGCAGGGAGCCAGGCACAATCCTGCACCCTTCAGGGCTGGGATGGGCAGAGAATGCTGGTGCAGGCGTGGGGACTGGAGGGGCTGCAGGCAGGGGCAGCTCCAGCATCCACCGCAGCTTCCACTGGGAACAGCTGCCCTGTGTCCTGCAGCACTGGCAGTGTCCTCCCTGCCCCTCCTGGAGGCCCACATGTGGAGGATCCTGCATCCCTTCAGCCATGCCCACTGCCAGAATAAATAGAAAGTGTTTGCTGGCTTGGCAGCTCCTCCACAAAAGCCGTATTGAACCATTATTCCCTGCGCCGGCTGCGAGCACTAAAAGTGGCGCCTCGCGTTCTGCCATCTAATGACCCTTCGCAGGCTCCTGCAGATGTTTTCTATGACTTACAGCTCCTTTTCCAACAGCCCTGTCCGCAAAAACAAGAGGGGCCACTTTAATTCCAATTAAATACCTCCAGCTAAGCAAACAGTGTGCAGCAGGGTCTGGGTACAGCGCGGCCGCCAGGCCCAGCCCACCGAGTCACTGAGTCTAGACTCCAGATGTGATTTCACCAGCCTCCAGTGTTCATGGAGAAGGACTTGGGCCCTGCCGTGGGGTGCAGGACCCTACCCTGAGTCAGGACCCCACTCCCCAGCCTGGTGTGTCCCTTGGTGTGAGGCTGGCACTGCGTCCTCCCTGGCTTTGGGTGGTAGGAGCTGCATCCCCTTTCAGCCTCCAGAGGCCCCAAGAGGGCAGGAGCAGCCTGGGGGGTGCACAGGGTACCCCCGGTGCCACCATCACCCTCCTGCCCTGCAGAGCTCCCAGCAGCTCCTGCCTGCTGTAGGTGTGGTGGAAGCATGGCCAGGAGCTTTCCCAGGGCTGCAGGGAGCGGAAGGCCTGGGAAGGGGAGAGCGGGGTCACCCCTCACCCTGCCTGGCCGATAAGCCGGGGCCGGCCGGGAGGAAGGAAATGTGCTGGGCCCTGCAAGGAGCCGCCGCTGGAGCCGGCACTCGGCGCTCCTGGGCTCCCTCACCCGCTGCACCTGGGCCTGTGGCACCTCCGGTCCGGCAGGGCTGAGGCCGCTCGGCTCCGCTGTGTCTGCGCCGCTGCTGGGCCGGGTCCCCTCTCGGCAGGGTCCCTCCGGCCCGGTGGGGGCTGCGGAAACGGGGATGTGCCGACTCCAGCAGGAAACCTCCGTCCACTCAACTGCGCCCAGCTCGGGCAGGGGCCAGAGCTGCCTGTTCTGCTGCCAGCACATGTGGGGTTTGGGATGATCCTCACCCACCCACTCACCCATGGCACGTCATGGCAGGGGTGTAGATGCCCCTTGGCCAGGGGAGCTCATGGGCTCACACCCCTTGTGCCAAGCTCCCACCAGGAATTGCAGTGGGGTGGGATGAGCTGAGCTGGAGGTGCACAGGGTGCAAACACCAGGCAAGGGGAGGGTGGTTTCATGTTTTGGGAGTGCTGGTGCCTGGTGTGAGGGGGCACACCAGGGCTGCTCATCTTTAGAGCACTGTGGAGCCTCCCCACCTCAGCAGGGTTTCAGCTGAGTGATGATGGGTGGTGAGTGCTGCAGTTGTACCTCATGCTCTACCATGCAGGGTGGGTGGTGCTTTGCTATGATGGTGGATGCTGGTGGTGGGAGCTGGGGTCCCATGGAGTGGTGGGTGCTGGAGGTGAGCTCTGGGGTCCCATGGAGTGGTGGGTGCTGGAGGTGAGCTCTGGGGTCCCATGGAGTGGTGGGTGCTGGTGGTGGGAGCTGGGGTCCCATGGAGTGGTGGGTGCTGGAGGTGAGCTCTGGGGTCCCATGGAGTGGTGGGTGCTGGTGGTGGGAGCTGGGGTCCTGTGTGATGATGGCTACTGACAGTGGCGCCCGGCCGGCGGCTGCGAGCAGGGAGAGGAAGCCGCCCAAGGCAGCCCCAGTCCCGGTCGGCCGGCGAGGAGGGGCAGGAAGCTGGAATAAATCCCAGGAAGGGCTGCCTGGCTCCAGCTGGTCTGGGCTGCAGCGGATGGAAGCTGGGAACGGGAAGGGAGAAGGCGGGAGGGGAATGCGCAGGGGCTTTCTCAGGCCTCGGCCCCGCTCCAGCTGTGCCGGCGGCCCCGGCACATCTGCAACCCTGGCTCAGCAGTGTCGTGCGGACATGGGGGGGTGGAAGCTCTGTGTAGCCTCAGGGGTGACCTGCGGATGGCACCGGGAGAGGGGATCTGGATGGAGCCCAACCCAGCCAGTTTGGGAGCCCTGGTCACTGGTGGGGGCCCAGCCTGACCTGCGGTGTCCGTGCTGCCTTCCAGCCCTGCGTGCCGGAGTGCGGGGCTGGGTGCTGCCGCTTCTGGGGTGCCGCCTGTCCCCCATTCTCCCTCGCAGCAGCACAGGCAGCCCCTCGGCCCCTCGGCGGCCTGGCCGGCCGTGCCCTGTGTGGTCCCGGCGGGGCGGGGGCGGCCGGGGGCTTTGATGTGCTCGGCTGCCGGGCAACCCCTGCTCAGCGCAAAGCAGCCGCCCCCCGGCTGCCCCCCCGGCCGGGCTGAGCCCCGCCAGCACCATATGGCCGAGGCTGCTGTTACCGCGCCGCGAGCCCCGTTCCCAGAATTGAGATGGAAATGAAGCTCTGTGTTCTGCCGGACAACACTGCTGCGCCGGCCGGCTCGCCGTGCCAGGCCGGGACCCCGCGGCCAGCTGTGGCCAAGGCAGCGTCCCGATGCCACGCTGGCAGCCCCGAGCCCCGCACCCCGTCCCCAGCACCCCAACATGCACAGGGACGGGGTGAGAGTGTCCCGCTCTTGGGGCATCCAATGGGCTGGAGCAGCTGGGATGGCTGTGCCAGGCTGGCTGTGCCCTGTGTGCCATGACACCCACCACGGCCACGAAATGTGTCCCCGTCCTTGTCCCCGCGCCGCTAGGGGTGGCCGGTGGCAGGGGCGCGGGGTCCGGCTCGTCCTGGCATTGTTGGCGGCGCAGCTGGCGGTGGCGGCGGCCGGCCGGCGGCCCTGAAAGACATTCCTGTGCACAATGTCCCCGGCCTCCCGCCGCGGCCCGGCCACTGCCGCCAGATGGGGGCTAATTAGCAGCTTTGAGAGCCGCGGTGGGAACCGGGCAGCACCGGGCCCTCCGCCGAGCCCTGAATGGAGGGGGCGACCCCAGCGCCGTGCCCACCCTGGGAACCGCCACCGCACCAGGCTGGGGACACAGGGAGGAGGGACAGAGGGAGGGACAGGGGGATCCAGCTCCCCCCAGCCAGGCTGGCAGGGCTGAGTTCATGTATGCTCTCTAGGATTGCTGCCCTCCCCAGAAGAGGAAGAAGAGGGGAGGCCTTCAGCTCCCTGAATGCCTGGGGATGTGCGGCAGGGTCTGGCCTCCCCAGCCCAACCCCATAAAGGGCTGGGAGAGCTGTGCTGGCACTCGGGCACACATTGGTGTGCAAGGCAGGGTGTATGTGTGCATGAGTGTGCATGTGTGTACACGTGTGTGTGTGTACCTGTATGTGCGTCCATCCGTGTGTGCCTCTGTCGTGTGTGGGTACTTGTGGCTGTGTTTGGTCTCCACAGGGTTGTGTATGTGTGTGAACGCTCCTGTGCACATATTTGGGTATGTCCCACACACATCTGTGTGTGCAAGCACGTGTGTGTCCACACCTTTGTGTGCACACGCACACCCACCCTGCGTGTCGGTGTGTGCACACACCCGGGAGTGTCTGAGGCTCGGCTTTCCCTGCCTCCCTCCCTTCCCACACCATTCCGTGCTGCTCGGGGTGTGCCGGGGTCTCGCTCGGGGGCCCTCCCCGAGCGCTGCCTGCCCTTCCCGCAGGTGCGGGGTAATTAGCAGGAACGCTAATTACAGCCCGGACCAGAAACCCTTCGGGGCAAGGACCGGCTGCCTCGCACTCTGGCGGGACCTCCACGGGTTTCTCCTGCGGCAGAACCGTGCTCGCAGCCCACTCTCCGCGCTGCCCCACGCACCCAGCGCTCGACCCTCTGCCCGCCCCTCGGGTGGTCCCGGACCTGGCGCCCCCCGCCCCAGGAGCCGCCACCGAGCAGCTCCGCGGAGGTTTGAACCCCGGGAGAGAGGGGGAACGGGGAACTCCGAACTTGGGCCGGGGGGCGCGGAGCTGTCCCCTGTGGGGATGCCCGTGTGCCTGTGCCACCGTGGGGCCCCGGTGTCCCCGTGAGGGTGCAGATGTCCCCCGGGGGTCCCTGTGATTCCTGTAAGGTTCCGGTGCCCGTATGGACGAGAGCCTGCCAGTGTCTCCGTGGGGTGCCGGTGTCCCGGTGGGGGTGGCGCTGTCTCCGTGGGGGTCCCGGTGCCCCCCGTAGGGGCTGCAGGTGTGTGTCCCCGCCCCGCCCCCGTCGCCATGGGCACCGCCCGCCCGGCGCCGCGCTGACAGCGCGCGGCGTTTTATGAATGGGTGACGTCACGAGCCTGGCGTCTCACGGTCTGATCCGCCGCGGGGCGGGGGGGCCGCGGGGAGCGCGGGGGGGCCGAGCCCGCAGGGGCACCGGGGGCCGGGAGGGGACACGGGGCGAGCGGGGAGCCCGACACCGAGAGCCCGCGGGGCGAGCACCCGCGCTAACTACGGGCACAGTGGGCGCTCGCACCGCTGTGGCCTCCGCACCGCCGGCGTCCCTGCCCCGCAGCCCGAGCCCGTCACGGCGCTCCCTTCGCCATTGCCCTTTTAAGACGCTGCCCTTTGGGGCGCATGAATGGAGTGGGCGGGGCTGTGTCCGTCTTTTCCGCGCTGCCATTGGCCGAGGGCTCCCCGCGGCCCCGCCCACCCACCGGCTGTGCTCTATAAGTGCGCGGCGGGGCGCGGGCTCCTTGTCCGCCCGCCGCGTCCCCATCCTGCTCGCCGCGCTCGCCGCATCTCGTCATGAAGGTCGCCGCTGTCGCTTCTTCGCCGCTGCCCGCGGGCGCCGGTGGCCCGCTGAAGGCCGTGCGGCCCGGGGAGGCCGCTCGGTGCGGGCCGGTCCCGGGGGTGTCGCCGGTGGCGGCGGAGCAGGCGGCCGCCGCGCTGCTGTACGATATGAAGGGCTGCTACTCGCGGCTACGGGCGCTGGTGCCGACGCTGCCGCGGCACCGGCGGGTCTCCAAGGTGGAGCTGCTGCAGCACGTTATCGACTACATCTGGGACCTGCAGCTGGAGCTGCAGTGCGGCCCCCCCCGCCCCGCCGCTGCTGGGGACTCCCCCGAGGTGAGTGCGGACCCCGCGGCACCGGCTCAGAGCCTCGCTCCTCACGGGCAGCACCGGCGTTCCTTGGACGCTCCTTCCCCCGATCCGCGCCCTCTCCTTCCCGAGGATGTCCCTTCCTGCTGTCCCTGTTCCTTCTCCGGCACCCTCTGGCAAGTACTGACCGCCCGCTTCGTGTCCCTTTCCGCAGGCTCCGTGCATTCCCGCTGCCGATCGGATCCTCTGCCGCTGAGACCGCTCTGGACCTTCCACGGACATCGTTCCTGGGATCCCGGTCCCACCACGGACATCGTCCCCGGGACCCCGTCCCCGAGCACCGCGGCTCACCCGCATCCCTGGCTCCCCACCCCGCAGCCTGGGCAGGGGGTGCTGTGGGCCGGATCCTTCCTTCTCAGATTGCTGAGAGCATTCCCCGTATTGTATATTACAATGATGCTGGAGAATATTGTTCTACAATAGCTGGAGTTTTGTTATTAAACAAGCCCTGATGACCACACGTGCGTTTTCTTCCTGCCCCCTCCCCAGGGTTTTGGGCGTGTTTTGCTCCCGGGATTTGTGCCAAATTTAACTGGGGGCAACTTGTGCAGAGCACTGTGGGCTGGGTGGGTTTGTTGGGGGTACAGGGTCTGGGATCCTGTGGTGGTGCTGGGGAAGGGGTTTCCCACAGGCTGGTCCCAATTCCCTGTGTCCCAGCACTGCCCACACAGAGCCTCTCCCAGTGATTCTTGAGGGGTTTCACTCCCTGGGCTCAGTGGGATGTTGAGGGTCAGACACAGGAGGAAAGAGGTTGGCACCCTGTATTCTGTGGTGGGATAATGCAGCAGCCCTGGGATGCATCTTCCCGTGATCGGGCACCTAATGGGATGATGACACAGAGGGGACAGTGCTGTGAGCCAGCTGTGGGGTTCTGTGCCCCCATGGGAGTGTAGTTTCCCCATCTGCCTGCACAGTGGTGTGTTCACAGCCTGGAATTCCCTTCCCTCCCCTTCCCAGCTGGGCCACCTGCACCCACCGGCCTTTCCAGGGCTCCCACGATTGTTGCTGTGTCAGGACTGGGGGATTGCAGGGCTGATGATGCAGGGATTGTTCCCTTCACAGGGGAGAGCAGATACGAATCCTGGGGTGCTTCTCTCTGTGGCCTCGCCCCGTGGTTCCTGCTCTTCCTGGTGCAACCCCTGCCTGTGGGGACACACAACGCTCGCTCGGGACAAGGAAATTGCATCAGGGCTTGTGCAACCCCGAGGGCTGGGGGTGCCCCGGGCAGCTGCCCTGACCTGAGCTTCCCTGTGACTCACAAACACCCCGGGGATCTCACAGCCTCCTGTCCCGGGTCTGTGCAGACCTCCCTATGGGGCCGGGTGACACTTGGGGTGCCTGGAGGGGCTCCTGTTCCTCCGGTGGGACCCTTTAGGCTCTCCCCCTCTCCAGGGTCTGCAGCCAGGGGATTTGGGGCTGGAAGGGGCTGAGCAGCCCCGGGCGCAGCCGTGTGCATGTGTGAGGCTGTGCACACCTCTGTGGTGTCTGTGTGCTCACAGCTGTGTGTCCACGCGTGTCCACTCGTGCTTTCCCAGCCCAGCAGAGCCCCTGGCAGGGCCTGTGCAGGGCACAGGTGACTTTGGCTATCCAGACACTGCCTCGCTGTCCACTCCTGTCTGCCTGTGACAAAGCAGCAGGGGACACGCAGGGGAGCCGGGGGCTCTGGGTCTCTGTGGATGAGCTTGTCCATCCTTGGATGGGTCCCCTCCATCACCCCCCGGCTCCTCCTCATCGTCCCCCCGGTGTCTCCTCCGCCGCCCGCCCTCCTCCCAGCGCCGAGCGCGGCGGGACGGGCCGGTGGGTCCCTCTCCCGGTGCCCGCTCGCACTGCACGGCTCGGACCGCCCGCCTGGAGCAGCCTGGAAGGTCCCGGGACGGGAGAACCGGGGCTGGGGGCTCTGCTCGGGCCGGGGGCGGCGCGGGAGGCGCTGGGGCTGTTCCCGTGCCGTGTTCGTGGGTGCCGTCCTTGCCTGTTCATTGCCGCTGATGTGGAAGCTCCCGCTGGAGCGGTGGGGAGAGGGGCTCCGTGTGTGTCCGTGTGTGTCCCCAGGTCTCTGCCTGACCCCTGTCCGAGCCCTGTGTGCCCCACGACCGAGCCCTGGCCATGCAGCCCTGCCCGCCATCCATCCCCTCCTCGGGGGACGCTGGTGGCACCCCCGGTACCTGGGCACCCCCGGTACCTGGCACGGGAAGGGGCTGCGGGGCCAGCCCGGGCTGGCAGCGGGGCTGGCGGGGCCGAGCCCCTGCACGTGTCGGGATGCCGGATGCGGCAGCTCCAGGATGCACCGGAGAGCCCGAGGGAGCGCCCAGCCCGCGGGCACCTGCGCCCCAACCGGTCCCTCGGTGTTTTCGTGGGACCTGATTCATCCCGGAAGGGATTAGGGACGGGGGAAATGGGTGACGTTGTGGTGTGACCAGGACCCGGGATGGACATTGGCGTCAGAGCTGGTCTGGGACACGGAGGAGCCGGGACCCATGGCAGGAGCTGCGGGACCCATGGCAGGAGCTGCGGTGTGGGGCACGGCACCCACCGGGCACGGTGAGAGCGGCTGCAGGGCAGGGGCACCCTGGGATGGAGGGGCTCTGGTAGGCATTGGGCTGGGGGTCACTGCTGGGGGCTCTGGTCACCCCTGCAGCCGTGGCTGGTGGCTCTGGGCATCCCAGGCCAGGGGGCAGCTGCTTTGAAGACCTCCATAAGGTGCATTATGTGGGCTGTGGTCCCTCTGGTGAGGCTGCCCGTGGGCTCTATGTGCCCCTGTGGTGCTGAGATGAGGCCCTGGCCCTACTAGAGGTACCTCTGTGTCCACCAGGCTGGATCCAGGAGGGCAGCTGGAGCCCTGGCACTAGAGGGGCTCATCCACAGCCCAGGGCACTGGAGGGGCTCACCCTGGCTAGGGGGCGGTCCCTAGGGTTTGGCACTGCAGGTGGCTCTTCCCCACAGCTTGGGTTTTTAGGAGGGGATTGCACAGTTCTGCTCTCACTCTGACTGTCCCAACTTTTCCATCACTTCCTTGGGGGGTGCTTCCACGCCCCGGACACCCTGAGCCCCACTGACATGTTGGTAACCCTACACAGGGTTCCCAGAGCCCTTCCCAAGGTGGGAACAGCTGCTGGCCCCTGGTGCAAATGGGCTGAGCCCCCTGGAGCAGCTCATTGTGTCCCTGTCCCCCACTGCTCCATCGCTCCCAGGCAGGGCACAGCTGTAGCCCTATGTGGCCTTGCCCCAGCCGGGTCTCTGTGTGTCCCCACATGTCCCGTGTCCCTGTGGGGAGCCCCAGCTGGTGTCCCTGGCTCCTGTGTACCCCCAGGGTGGGGCTGGCAGGGCTGGTGTGGGACCCTGCATTGCCCTGCTCCCACGATGGGGGTTCCCCTTTCAGTCACGGTTGGGCAAGGCTGGGCTTTCGGCTGCGGTGTCCCCGTGTGTGCTGATGTCACCCGGGGCTCCCTGTCCCCAGTATAAGTCCTGGCTGTGCTGGTGCACAGGGAAGGGGTCTCTACACCTGCTGTGTGTCCCCCAGCCATGTCCTCTGCTCCAGCCTCCAGGTGCCAGCCTCGAGGTGCTGTATGGCTCTGCCTCTTGCTCCTGCTGCCCACCTGTGTCTCAGCCACCACCACCAGCCCTGGCATCAAGGTCTGGCTGACCCAGAGGACGCTGGAGTTTGGTGAGTCTGTGCTCCTGAGTAGGGAGGGATGGGGGGGACCAGTGGGGGATGATGCCCGGACTGCCAAGCATGGGGAATGAGGGGAACCAATGGGCACCCCCAGGAATGATGGCAAGTCTGACAGGAATGGGGGATGGAAGGACCATCCTGGCCCTGGCTGCTCACTCTGCTGACACCCCAGCTACCCCAGCCCCTTCCTTGTGTCACCCCAAATTCCCACTTTGCCCCAGGCCGGCGCTTTGGGCTGGAGCTGCTCCAGTCGATGCTGCAGAAGGAGCACGAGCTGAACCTGACGGGCTCCTACAACACCCTCCTGGGAACTCTCACCTACGCTGTGCCACGGTAGGAGCCACCCGTGGGCTCCCTGTCCCTGTCCCCATCCCTGTCTGTGCCGCAGCCACAAGCACAGCTCGCCTGTGTTGTGCAGGATTCACATCCACGAGCTGCAGATGAACGAATCCACGCTGGACTTTGCCGAGGGCGTGGGGCTGAGGCTGACGGTGCAGCGCGCCCGGGTGCAGCTCAGCGCCGACTGGGCAGCGCAGCTGGGAGCCGTGTGAGTGCCCGTGGGGACAGGGACAGCACCGGGTGGCGCAGTGTCCCCGCTGTCCCGGTGCTCACCCGCTCTGTCCCCAGCCAGGACAGCGGCTCTGTGCAGCTGGGCATGCAGGACGTGGCCGTGGCCGCGGTGCTGGGCGTGAGCGAGGACGGCGGTGGCCACCCCACGGTTTGGAGCGCCGGCTGTGACACCCACGGCACCGAGCTGCGCATGGAGTTCCACCGTGGATACAGGTGATGCCAGGCCCCTGCTCTGTGCAGGACTCCTGGTGCCCAGGCAGGGTGGTGGGCTGGGGGAGGCTGGGTGGGGGCCGTGAGGTGATCTGAGCACCCCGCTGTGCCCTGCAGCTGGCTCTACAACCTGCTGGCACCTCTGCTCCAGAGAACCCTGCGGCAGCAGCTGAACAAGCAGGTGGGTGCTCAGCCCCTGTGCCCTGGGCTGTCCCTGTCCCCCCCCCGCCCAGTGAGAGGCTTGGAGACCCTGACACCCTGCTCTGCTTCCAGCTCTGCCTCGTGCTCCAGAGGGGCATTGACAGGCTGGACGCTGTCCTGAAGCGCATGAAAGGTGGGTGAGGGGACCCCAGGGTGGTCCTGGGGGGCTGTGCACAGGGCTGGTGCCCAGCAGGGTCTGCAGGACCCCCCTGTGGGGCTGGATCCTGCCAGAGCCAGGCTGTGGGAGGGGGCTGGGGGTCTGACTCCTCCTGTCCACCTCCGTGTCCCTGCAGTGTCCACCCAGCTGGACACCATTGCTGCCATCGACCACTCCCTCCTGGCACCGCCAGCCTTCACAGAGGAGTATGGGGACATTGCCCTCAAGGTAATGCCAGTCTGGGCATCCCTGGGCCACATTTGGGAACAGGGCAGCCTGGCTGATCCTCACATCCATCTGTGTGTCTGTGCAGGGAGAGATCTTCAGGGTGGGCACGTACCAGCAGAGACCCTCAGCACTGCCTGTGGCGCTGCCTGTGGCACTCCCCATGGCGCTGCCTGTGGCTTTGCCCACGGCCCTGCCCACCACATCGCCCACGGCACACGAGCCCACGCTGCTGCTGGCTGTCACCGAGTTCGTCGCCAACTCGGCCGCCTTCACCTACTTCACAGCCGGGGCCCTGCGCAGGATCATCTCCAGTGACATGGTAGGGGTGGCTGCAGGGCAGAGCTGTCCCCACCGGGCTGTCCCCATGCCCACCCCTGCTCAGCCCCAGCCCCTGATCCCTCCCTGCCCACCCCTGCTCAGCCCCAGCCCCTGATCCCTCCCTTCCCACCCCTGCTCAGCCCCAGCCCCTGGCCCCTCCCTGCCCCCTGATCCCTCCCTGCCTTCCAGGTCCCCCGGCGGTTCCCGCTCCAGCTGAGCACCAAGAGCATGGGGGTCTTCTCCCCTCAGGTGAGTGGGATGGGACACAGGGACAAGGGGACACAGGCAGGACATGGAGTAGGACAGGATGCAGGTGGGATGGGACATGGGACACCAGATGGGATTGCAGGAGGAACTGAAGATGTGATTGAATGCTGGAGGGTGGGAAGGAAAAACGATGCAGGAGGGACAGGAAAGGGATGGGATGCAGGAGGGAAAGGTTGCAGGTGGGATGGAACATGGGATGGCACAGAGGTCAAATGGGATGCATGAGGGACAGGACAGAGAATGGGGTGCAGTGGAAGTGGCAGGTGTTGCAGGCAGTATGGGATGCAGGCAGAAGGGAACACCCCAGGACAAGGAAATGGGCAGGGCAGTGATGGGCACACAGGACTTGATGGGGGCATGGCGAGCATGGCTCTGTGCCACCCCTGCCTGTCCCTCCCAGCTGCAGGAGCTCTATCCAGACCAGCCCATGGAGCTGCACCTCTGGGCCCGCCAGCAGCCCCTGCTCTCCTGCCATCCTGATGCCCTGCATGGGACCCTCCTTGGCTCTGCCGAGGCCTTCGTGGTGCTGCCCAATGCCACCCGTGCCCCTGCCTTCCTGCTGAACATCGTGAGTGCCTGCTGCTGCCACAGCTCAGGGAGCCAGGGGACCCCAAAGGGCCTGGCTGGGGCTGGTGTGCCTGTGCTGCTGGCTGGGGCCATGCTGGGTGGCACTGGGGGATACTGGGGGCAGCTGGGTGGCACTGGGGTATACTGGGGCCAGCTGGGCCATGCTGGGGGATACTGGGGGCAGCTGGCACTGCCCGGGTCTCTCCAATGTCTCTCCCTGCTGCAGGATGCCAACGTGACGGGGAAGCCGACAATCACCAGGAACAGACTCGGGGGCACTGTGAGACTGACAGGGTGAGTGCTTGACCCTGAGCTGGGTCTGAGCTCCCCTGGGATGTACCTGGAGAGCTCCCCCACTCTCCAGCTCTGTCCTTTTGCCTCCCTGAGTCCTGAATTGCCTTCTCAGACCCCATCCTGCCCCCAGTTCATACCTGTGCCAGCTGCCCTGGCAGCAGGTGCTCAACTGGACCTGCTCTGCTGGGTCCTGGTCCCACTATGGAGCTCAGCCTGTCCCTACCCTGGCACGGGACAGTTCTTCCCATCCCTGTGCCTGGCTCTGACCCTGATCTTGTCCTACAGGCTCCACATAACACAAGTGGCATCAAACGTGGGCCTGGTGGAGGTGAGTGGCTGTGCCAGGGAAGCCAAGGGGAGCCCTGGGGGGGATTTGGGGGGCTGTGGACCCCATGCATGACAAGTCTGGCAGGGGGCTGAGCCCTGCCTGCAGCATGGACCCCTCTGTCTGTGCTGAGCTGGGCTCAGGGCCTGCCTGTCCCACAGGTGAAGCGTCTGGAGACCCTGCTGAAGTTCAGTCTGTGGCTTTTTGGGGTTCCCCGGGCAAACAGTAAGTGCTGTCCCCGTGCTGTCCCCATACTCCCACAGCTGCACCAGAGCCATCCCCTGCTATGACTTTGTCTCCCCACAGAGTGGCTCCAGGCTGGCATCGCCCTGCCCCTCCCGCATGGCCTCAGCCTGCTCAGACCCCGGCTCTCACTGCACCAGGTGGGTGCCACCACTGTCCCCTTACTCCGGGGTCCCCCATGTCCCCCATATCCCCTTTCTCACCCTGACTCCCTACAGGGCTTCGTGCTCATCTCCACGGACCTGCTGTACGAGCCATGAGACACCTGCCTCGTGGGAACCCACCAGTCCCTGCCAGTCCTGACCCCATCACCATCCCGGTGCCACCGTGCCCCCGTGGCTGGCAAAGTGCCCTTGCGCGGGACCCACAGCCCACACCCTGGGCAGGGATTAAAGGGGAGGTAGCTCAGCCCTGTGTGCTGTGGGTGTCTCGGGGAGCTCCCTCATCCCTCTGTCTGCCGGGCACGGTCCCGTTCCCGATCCACCACCGAGCATCGCCGTGTCCTCTGCCGCGAGGGGCTCTGCCTGTGCCCTGGTGGGCTCCGTTCCCTCCGGGGGGTTGCGGGCGGTGGGGACGGGGCGAGTGGCCCTGGGGAACCGGGGGTCGCTCCGATCCCCGCGGCTCTGTCGGTCCCGAGGGTCCCTGCGCTGCCGCTCCCCGCAGCCGCAGCGGCCGCAGCTCTCCCGCTGCCCACGGGATGGTGCTCGTGTCCGCGGGCTCCCGCCGCTCCCGCCTCCCCACGGAGCCCGCCGGGGCCCGGGGCCGCCCCCCGCTCCGGGGATCCCCGGAAAGGACAGGGGAGGGAGGCTGCGGAACGCTGAGCTGGGCGCGTGGGAGGGATGTGAGGTGGCTCGGCGTTCCCCATGCTTGTGACATCCCAAAAAAGCCGAGTGTTTGTGTGGTCCAAATCGTGCTGGGATGAGCCACGCGCAAAGGGAAGGTGCTCCTTTGAAGGGTAGCCCCGGGAATGCGGGGGTTGTGGGTCCCAGCGAGGTTGTGAGTCCCCTGCCCTCCTCCTCCCAACGTGACAATGGGTGCTGAGCCCCTGTCCCCAAAACCAACACCCTCTGCCCTGAGTTCTCCTCTCCCCCTCACCCCTTAGTGGCACCCGACCCCACCACCATCCCTCTGGACCACAGCAAACTGCCCTTGGAGCACCCCAACTCTTCCCTGGGCAGGGAGAGGACCTCATTCCCATCCATCCATCCATCCATCCATCCCTCCCTCCCTCCCTCCCTCCCACTGAAGCCAACTCCTTTGGCCCCACATTCACTCAAATTCCCAACGATTGCAAAGACCACAGCACCAGCAGCAGCTCGAATGACAAATTTATTTGTGGATTCACCTCCACCTGCAAACCGAAGCGTTCAATGGGCTAATGCTAATCCTCGTGCTCCCCACGCGGGACCCGAGTGGCTCCGACATGAGGAGCGCGAGGCCGTGCTCAGTGGCCAAGTGAGCCCCTCTGGAACCTCCGGTCCTCCCCTCACCTCCATCCCTCCCAGCTTGGCCTCTGCAGGGAGCACGGTCCCACACATAAATACGGACAGACAAGATAACAAAAATAGCATTAATAGTATTCACAAATGAATTAAAAACTACTCGTATATGTACAGCAGAGCGCGGGCAGTATGTACACGGACAAGCTGTGGACAGCTGCGTCTGCCCGCGGTAGGCTTCGAAGGATGGGGGCGTTTATTGTGGAAGCTAATTTCAGCTCAAAGGCCGGAGGTTCCCTGCTCCAGCAGCAGCAGGAGCAGCGTGGGAATGAGGGGGAGGGAAGGCAGACACCTCAGTCACTGCATGCAGCCATCACAGCCACGCATGGGCACTGCCTGCACTACGGGACTGGGAACGCGGGGAACAGCAGTGGAGAGGCCAACAGCTCCTTTGTCCCCAAAGAGGCTCCCCAGAGGTGGAGATGGCTCTCAGTCAGTGCCAGCCCTCACTTCCATCTCCCCTGGGCTTGCTTCCCTGCTCGTCTCGTGAATCAGCTGCTCCCTGGCTTTGCCACCCCTGTGAAGGTGCTTCCCCTGACCCTTCCAATAGCCTGCTCAGGATCCTGGACACCACAGCCCCAGCTCTCTGCAAAGCCCTTTGTGCCAGGGACAAGCACTCTCCCCTCTCCTGCCTCCCTCCTCTGCCAGCCCAGAGGAACAGGCTGGAAAGGGATGAGCACTGTCCCACAGACATCTACATTTGGAGTGAGGAGGAGGAAGAGGACAAAGAGCCCTTCAATCCATGCACAGCCCTGGGCCTGGCACACCATCCTCACCTGGGACAGGCTGCAGCTCCCAGGAACTGCCAATGTGGGGAGAAAGGAATTGTGACCAAGGGCAGAGCCCCTCACCTCTGGCCTCTGCCTCCTCCTCTTCCTCCCCCTGCCACAGGGATGAGCTCTGACTGGAGAAGCAAGGACAGGAGAGGGATGCTGCAGGGAAGCTCCTGCCTCTCCCTGGTGCCTGTGCTTGCCAGAGATGGGGGCACGGAGCCTGACCCTTGCTCTGGCTGGGGAACTTTTATATTAGTGACACATCTACACACACGCACGCACTCACACATGCAAAAATAAGTCTGTTTATTCTCTTCCAAATTATTTGGAGAACCCTGCAGGGTTGGGACACCTTCTAGCCTGTGCCCCCCGCCAGCTGCCTGGATCTCCCCAGCGCTGGGAGCTGGTGGCTGAAGTGCTGCATTGGCCTCAGCGCCTTTTAAAACACAACGGAACAGTAAATAAGACGGGCTACAATAAAAGGAGCTGGCGGCACGAGGGAGAGAACTCCGTGGAGCAGGGTGCTCGGCCGGGATGGAGGGGCTGCCCCGGTGCCGGTGCTCGGGGGCGGAGTGTAGTGGATGTGGCGGTGGAGGCGCAGCCGTCCCGGCCACGGGGGCTCGGCGGCGGCCGCTCACTTGCGGCTCAGCAGGGATCCCAGCAGAAGCACTCCAGCCACTGTCGCCCCCGTCAGGAGCCATTTGTTGAAGGTCTCCTGGCCTTTCCTCATCTCGGCAGCAGCATCGTTCCCATAGAGGTCCACAAAGCGCTCCTGAGGAAAGAGGAGAGTGGTGAGCACAGGGGTGTGAGTGGAGCAGAGGGAAGGGCTGGCAGGAAAGCGGTGGTGGGGACTGGGCAGATGACAGATGCCTTGTGCTTCCTCGCTCTGAATCATGCACACAGGGCAAGGGGGCAAGCACAGTCATGAGAGAAGATGCCAGAAAGGATTTGTGAGGAGAACACCACGCGGGCAGGGCAGGGGATGCATCACGTGCCCTTGGCTCTCTAAAATTAGCATCCAAGTGTGATAGAAATCATTGCAGTGGGAACCCGCTGGGCGCCATTCCCTGGCCAAGGCCTGTGCAAGCAGCACCAGGGCTGGTGCCCATGGCTGCGGGAGCCCACACCGTGCATCCCCCCAGTGATTTTGTGTCCACAGTGGAGCCTCCCACCTCCCACTGCCACATCCTGGCCCTCGCAGGTTACTCCACAACACGAGCTGGATTTCACGAATCCCTGCGGCGAAGGCAGACATTGGGTCGCCAAGCTACTGCCTTCCCACGGCTTCAGGAGAGCAGGCCAAGCACAAGGCTTGGCCAGGAATGCAGTCACTCCGGCCCGGCCCGTCCGAGCCGGCTGCCTCCAGCAGCAGCAGGAGCTGGGAAGACCTCAGCCCATGGTAAGGAGGGCTCTTGGGGTCCCTGAGCCACACACAGAGGGCAGGCAGCAGGGAAACACGTGGCCAGGATCTCCCAGGTTTATCAGGGCTGAGCAGGAGGCTCAGAGCTGGATGGAGAGGAAGCTGTGAGCTCCAGGCTCAGGGATCGCCAGCGTCAGCAGGGGCTCGATGCTGTCGCACCTTGAGCCCATCTTCCAGCAAGATGCCCGGGTTCCTGGTAAGTGAGAGCAGTTCCAGTAACCCAGCTGCTCTGGGAAAGCAGAGATAAGCCCTGCTGACGCTGTCACGCCTCGCCACAGCCGCTGCACAGGCAGGGGGAGCACTCCTGGCTGCCTGCTCTGCCAGCTCTGCCTCCCACACCTGCCCACAGCCTGTGCCCCAGGGCTGCGGGGGTTTGGTGCCCAGGTCATGGCTGGCATCCAGGCCTCTCTTCCATGGAACATGGTGCCAGTTCTCCCAGCTCCCACCAAATAGCCCCGGGATGGTCAGAGCTTGCAGGGTATCTCCTCACTTGCCACATACCTAAGAGCAAGCTCAGGCAGTTTTTCAAAGCAGGGTGTGCAGCAGACCTGCCTGCTTACTCCCAGGGAGCTGGGCTGTGTCCCTCTTCATGGCCACAGGGCTCCCCACCACAGGGGACCGGGTCCTTGATAAGCTGTGCACCTCAGCACCTGCCTCTGCCACCAAAGCTCTTCTCCATGTCCCACCAGACACCTCCCACAGCTGCCTTCCACACCCCATGACCATGAGGAGGTACTCACAAATGCAGCGTGCTGGGACACAGGGACTTTGCTAACTCACCCTGGAGCATGTCACTGCTGCCACCTCACTTAGAGTCCTCTTGAGGGGTATGACAGTCATCCCCATGACTCCCCCACCCACACAGAGTGGCAGAATGCAGCTCACTTCCCACCATGCCTGTCAGCTAGCACAGGATGTGTAGAGGTGTTGTACTGTGTCCTGGCCCTGCAGGAATGGGCAGCATGGAGCTCACAGGTAGATGCTGTCCAGGGAGAAGGGTGAGTCCACTCACCCAGGGACAGTGAGTCATGTGCTGCAGGAGAGGGACAGGAGCAGAGCCCAAACCCAAGAAGGAGATATTTTAAATTCTGGCCCAGGAAATCCCTCTACTGATAGGTGGTGATGAGTATGGAGCTGTGACAGGGCATGGCAATGGCAGCAAACTGAGAGCAGGCTGGAAGGGATGGAGGGCACAGGGAACTGAGGCAGAAGGCACCTGTCCAAAAAACACCACCCCTACAACATTTGTGTCCGGGGAGATTTAGGTTGGATGTTAGAAAAAGGTTCTTCACCAGGAGGTTGGCTGGGCATTGGAACTGGCTCCCCAGGGCAGTGGTGATGGCACTAAGCCTGAACCAGAGTTCAAGGAGTGTTTGGACCACACTCTCAGGCACATGGTGGGATTGCTGGGCTGTCCTGTGCAGGGCCAGGAGTTGGACTTGATGATCCTTGTGGGTCCCTCCCAACTCAGCATATGTTTTGATCTCTCAGTGCCAGGGCCCTCGCTCCAGGGCTGATCCTTCCCTTGGACACAAATCCCAGCCCTTGCTCACAGCACCTGAGGCTGCAGAATGCTCAGCTGGAGGAAGGTGCCTGCATCCTGTGATGTATTCCCCAGAAGATCTGCCTTCCTCAGGGAGTAGTAGGACCTGCCCCACTGAGAGTCCCACACATCTCCACAGCAGGGATGTCCCCACTGTGCCCAGCAAGGCTGCAGGGCTGGACAGGGCCACACACCCACCCAGCCTCTGCGTGGGGCAGGCACCAGGAGAGCCCCCCCGGCAGGGCAGGGAGCCAAGGAGGGCTGGCAGCCGCCTCTCCACGCTGCTTTTTCCATGGCATGTGGTGCCTTTGGGGAAAGGCAGTTCCAAGAAGCCCTTGCTTCCAAGAAAAGGAAGTGTTTGCTGAAGGAGAGATAAATGGCGCATAGTGAGCGCGGAGCTATCGGGTGCTACAGGCGGAGAGCAGCACAGCCGGAGCCCAGCACAGCAGGGAGGGACCTGAGCCCCTCTCCTTCCCTTGGGAAGGGAGCAGCAGCTCTGGAGCCACAGCTGGGGGCTGCAGGGACCTGAGGACAGTGCCTTGCCCTTCCCCAGGGAAACCACCCTAGGAGCTGGGATAGCTCAGCCTCTGCACAACTTTGATCCCAGATGTGTCCCCTGGGAACCAGATCCCAGGCCAGAGGGAGTGGGAAAACAGGCAGAGAATGTCCTCCCTGCCCATGCTGGGGCTGGGTTGAAGGTTAGGGAAAGGCAGCTTGCTCTGTTCCCACACCATCCCCAGCCTCGGCCGCTCTGCACCTGAAGCCCAGCACTGCCAGGACTGAGCCCGACCTCTCTGGCCTGGTGTTTGGATCTCAGGCTTGCCCGGACACGTCCAGATATTTCTGGCCTCCCCCAGTCACCTTTATCTGAGAGGAAATATTTGGAATTCCTGAGCTGATCACAAGGACTGTGGTAGCAACAGCACGTCAGTGTCCCACTCTGTGGGCCTGTTCCAGCCGAGAGCACAGGCTGTTCCATGTGAGTGTCACATCCCCTTCCCACCCCGGGTCACTGACACGGCCCAGAGGAGGATGCCCCAGAGCTGGCAATCAGTAAGCACAGATCTTATTCCTATGCAAGAGGCAATCCCCTGCCTTTGTCTCTCCTCTCCAGAACTGGAGAAGGAATGCTCATTTTCTTGCTGGAGGAGCTGGGGCAGGGCATGCTTCCCTCCTAATGCACATGCTGCTTGCAGGAGGCACAGAACCTGGGCAGAGAGTCAGGCTCCACCACCCCCCAGAGCTGAGGCAGGGAGGTTCTGCAGTGCCAAAAGTTCTCTGGACACTCACAGAGCTGCAAACTGCAACCCAGCACTGTGAGGGATGCAGCAACCATTTAAACACTGCCCAGTGCCCACACACAACCCTGTGGCAAAAAGGCAAGAAGAGCAGGTCTGACCTGAAGTGCTCTGTCTCAAGTGGGAGAGCAGCCCAAAGAAGCATGACTTCTGACTGAGACACTACTCACACCCCAGCCTGGGAAGGGGAACACCAAAATTTGAGGCTCTCATTTGTTTGGTTTCATTCACAGTGCCGCCCATGCAGGAGGGGGAACAGTTGCTGGATCCCATTCAGGGTGAGCAGAGCAGAGCAGGTTCCTCTTTCAAGATAAGCCCCAGCACTTGGGGAAAGAGGATTCGGTGACACTGAGCCATGAGGGCAGGTGAAGGAAGCAGATGTGGGCAATAAACTCCCATCTGGCCTCTGGTGAGGCAGGAGAGCAGAGAGGGGAGGGCTCTGGCAGTTTGGGGCTCAAAGCTTGCCCTGCACAAGGGGTGAGGGGTATGGAGGTCACTGAGATACCAGGACAAAGCTCTGAAAATCAGCAGAGAGGATCCAGGCTCTACTGGAGTAGATCCAGGTTAACTTGGTCAAACTTTGACAGGGAGACTTGGACTCCAGCAGGAGCTTTGGAGCTTCCCCAGGGCTCCAACACCCAGCCAGCCCAGTGAGACACCCCCAGCACCCACCTCAGCACGCACAGCAGCCTTTCCAACCCAAGGACCCTGATGGGTTTTAGCAAAAATGATCTGGTTCCCCAGAACCCCCCCATGGGATAAGTCAGCATTGTTCCCAGATGGATCAACAGAGCTATGGGGAGGTTAAGTGCCTTTCCCAGAGCTGTGTGCGAGCCAGCAGCATGAGCCACAGCATCTGACTCCCAACCCAGGCATTCTCATCACGAGGCAATGTTTCCCTTGAAAACAAGGCTGTTTCTGTTTTACCTTCACCGTAAGTACAGCTGTGTTCCTGCTCAGAGGTCTAACAGCAACCACCGGCCGGGAGCAGAGTCATCTGGATGACCAGACATTTGTTAATGAGATGCTGGGAACAGTTTTGTGCTGAGCAGCAAGACAAGGAGGGAAAAAGAAAGGCAGCAGCTCAGCACAGACCACAACAAAGCCCTGCATCGACAGCAACCTGCTCCCAGAGCCCCTTTGGGCTGCCAGCTCACCACATGGGGCTGGCATATGTGAACCTGGAGGTGAAGCACGGGGGAGAAAAGGCAGCTGAGAGCTTTGAGAATAAAAGAAAACATAAGTATTCCCAAAGGCTGCCACTGGGATCCTGTAAACACAGCTCTGTGGGTCCCTTTGTGATATGAATGGAAGAGACATCCTAGAGGTTCTCCCTCTGCCCTCCTCCCCCTGATGCTGTATCCACATGTGGCCCCCAGCACTCCCAGCCCTGAAAGGAGGGCAGCAGGGACAGAGGGTGACTGCAGAGGTCACTGGACTGCCTGCAGTGCTGGGCAGTGGAGGTCAGGGTGAGCACCTGACTCAGGAGCATGGCAAGGGAACCTGCCATCCAAGGCAGGTCTGACCTTCCCCACAGAAATACACAATTCCCCATAGATCCTAGAATGGTTAGAGGGGACCTTAAAGATCATCTAATTCCAGTCCCCCTCCTATGGGTACAGAAGATCTGCAGCTTCAACCCACTGGTCCCCACCAGCAACCCCAGGCAGGCTCAGAATGGGGTGGGGAAGGGGCTCTGGAACAGAGAGGAAGGGGCTCTGGGGACAGCAGCTGCAGGTGCAAATACTCCAGAGACTCAGCTCTAACTGTTATGCAAATGGTGACCTCCAGGGAAGCAGCTGCTGATCTCCATGACAATGGCAGGGAATGCCACCCACCCACTGCCCCTCCTGCCTTTCCTGCCCTTGGAGCTGGTGCTGGGGTGTTGAGGACCCTGGGGTGCTGGCCCTCCCCAAATCCCAGGGCATTCATTGAAACCTGAGACTGGGAAGGAGGCAGGCATAAATTCAAAAGAGGCAATTAAATAAGAACACCCCCTCTTCTTTCTCTCCTCACTCGGGCTTTGCTGTGGGACTGTAGCTTGGGGGTCCAGCAGGGAAGCTGTCCCTTGGGCCAAAGCCCAACAGACCTGCAGGGCTCCAGCCTAGCCCAGGCCAGAGCCAGCTCTTTTCTAAGCAGAAACAAACCCTCACTAGCACATTCCAGCCCTAATCCTTGCCGCGGCAGCCTTCTGTCAAACTGGTTTCATCACCGGCTCCAGGGAACCTGCAATAACCCCACACCATTCAGCACAATTTCAGCGTTTTCCAAATACATGAAAGGGGCTACAGTGACAGCTGTAACCCCCGTCCCTGCCCCGGGAGACTGCTGTGCACAGCACGAGATGGAGAGCAGGGAATTGCGCTCTCCGTTCCAGAAATCTGCTGAAACATTCATGTGTATTAAAGCCGGAGACGATGTGAATGACTAATCCATTTGCATCCATCTTTCATCAGTGTTCCTCCCAGAGCTAACCAGGCTGAGGGCTCCCGAAGGTGCCACAGCTCTGCCCAGCACCGGGCTGCTCTGGGAGGGCAGCAAGGATGGCAGGAGACACGGCTCTGGTACAAAGGCACAGCGAAGAACACATTGGCTGAGCCGGATCCACTCAAGAGATTAGCACCTGCTGGGAATGGGATTGTTTTCCAAAGGGCATTAAGTGGAATAGTCCGAGGAAAGACGGTCTCTCTGATGCTTGTCCCCACCGGACAGATGGTGTCTGAGCCCCGCAGCAGAGCGGCCTTTGTGCGAGGGGCGCGCTCGGGGGGCAGGGAAGGCTCCTGCTCTCATGTCCCGGTTATCTGCCACGGAGCAGAGGGACAGCACCTCAGCAGGGCCACTGGCACCCAGGGAACAGAGCTCAATTTTCACCTTGTCACTGCTCTTCCTGGACGTCAGAGCTCCTGTGCAATCGTGCCCTTGTGTAACCGTGGGGAAACCTGTGCCGGGGAGACGAGCCACGCTCACGTGTGCCCGGCTGCCGAGCCACGTTCCCTCTGCCAGGGGGTGAGTGGGCGATGCTGACAGCTCTTTCTGGCCCTCACCCACACCGAGAGCCTCACCAAACCCACCCCACAGGGAATGCTGGCGTTACCAGGGCTCAAGGGAGCCAGGCTGGGTGCAGGGACGGTCCCCAGAGGAGGCAGATCCTGGGGAGAGGTGCCTAGTTCTCCTGCCTCAGCCACTCATCCACCAGCATCCTGGAGGAGCGACAGCCAAGCTTTACCACTTCCCACTTCAGCCCTGGCACCTCACGAGGCTGCTGTAATTCTTACATGCCACTTGAATGAAAAAGGGGAAAGGGTGGAGGTGCAGGAAGAGGAGGAAGATGTGCTCATTCTGTTTTCACTTCCTGTTAGGTCCATGAAATCTCAAATTATTCAAGCCACAAAGTCCCTTTTAGCAAAATCCTTGCTGACTTGAGGGCAGGAAGCACAGTAGGCAGCTGATGCAGCAAACGCGAGAGAGAGCAGCGCAGCATGAGAAGGAGACTTTGTGCTCTGCCCTGGGCTCCTCCATGCATGTTGTTGCATGAAATAATCACTGGCTGGTGCACTGGAAGCTTCTAAATGAGGTCAGTTGCTCTATTAAAAGACATTAGCTCTCCAGCAAGTTTAATACACTGGTGAGCCATACGAGTATAGAATGAAGGCACTTGCAACACTCCATGATGGCTGATTTACAGGTAGCAACACCTCATTTTCTCCATATGTAAGTCATATGTCACCCAGGCACTACCCAGGGCCACACACACACCCAGCACCCACATCCCAGCCCAAACCCTGAGCCAGCTCACCACAAGTCACACACACAGTAATGCCACGTACTGCCACCAGACGCGCTCCCTGCACAACACAGGCAGTGTCCCCAGCCTTCCGTAGCTTCCATGGTGGCACAAACCAGGGAGATGGGCAAATGGCACTGGTACTGTTCAGAGAAGCAATGCAGACAGCTGTCCCGCTCCACCTGATCATGGCACTAGGTGCATTCAAACTAAATCAGCTCCGTGCCAGCCTAGACCTCTTCTCTGAGCTTCATCCTCCAGCAGAGAAGAAAACCCTTCCATGCTCCTTCAGGAGGCAGCCAGCTCCAGCAGCTCCCTTTAGACTCCTACCCCAGGGCACTGCATGGTTCTGCCCACAGGCCCCTTGCACAGTCCCAGTGTGAACAGCTCCAGCTCCTGCTCCAAGCCCTGCCTGCTGCCAGCTTGCCACGTTTTGGAGTATTTGATTTCACTCTCAAGAGCACCTGCCTGGCAGCAGTACAGGCAGGGAGAACCTGCCTGCTCTTTGTTCTTGGCCAGGCAAAGACACCTGCCTCGGTTTCCCTCTGAGCTCAGGTGCAGGGCTGTGAGCTGGGGAACTCTGCGTCCATCCTAGATCAGGAACAGGGGCTGAAAGGCTGAGCCCAGCCCTGCTCCCACCGGAGGCTCCTCATCTCCAGGGCTCATCTCCCCAAGCAGGATACTGATGCCAGGAGCTAGCTACTAATTGGATCTACTTAAATCAGCAGCTACGTCTGCAGACACAGCTGAAACACAAGCTTGAGCAGGAAGGAGGATAATGCAATAAATTCAAACAGCTTTCCCCAAGGGAATCGCACAACCCCCTGAAACTTCCCTCTTTGCAGATACAGCCCATTACTCTTCCCTGGGCCTGCTGTGCCAGTGTAGAGGCAAGCAGCAGTGGAAAAAGTAACCAGCCCAAAGCCCCCTGAAACACCAAACTCCCCCAGCTTCCTGCTCCCAGCAGCAGAGGGAAGGCAGACCAGTTACAGCACAACACTCAAACAGTCCCTGTGGCCACGGGAGCCTCTCTGGTTAACGCTCCGAATCCCGCTCCTCCCTCCCTCCCTCGCTACCCCGGAGGCAGGCAGCAGCGCTGAGTGCACTGGGTTTCCCATTAAAGAGATCCTGAGAGACAGCACTGGGCTGGTACACGTGAGCACGTGTCCGAGACAAGGCACGGGCGGCTGGAGAGATGCACGGAGCTGCAGCGGCGTTCCCGCCTGCAGGCAGTCCTTCCCAGCACTGCTCAGCCCTCCGATTCTTTTTTTTGCTAACTAAATTAAACATGAGGATAAAATAAGCAAAATACCTAAAAATAAAAAAATAAGCCGAGCATTTCTACAGCACAACTAGGTCACAGCTCCCCAGCATGCGAGTTGTGGCAGCCACGGCTCAGCCCCTTGAGCCTCCCGGGTTCAAAACTGACATCTCTCTTAAAAGGCTGCTCCCGAAACCCACACCTGCTCTCCGGTGAGCCCAGCTGGAGCCATCTGCTAACGGCTCAGCCCTCAGTACCCTCGTTCCGCTGGGCTGTTGTGCTGTGGCAGGGTAACCCTTCTCCCCACCTGACCAGGATGGGTGCCAGCCGTGCCCCGAGCCTGCCCCGCTGCCCCCCTCCATGGCTGCGCTGTGGGAGAAGCTCTCCCACGCCTCTGGAATGCACGTTCCTTAACTTGAGCTCTTGGCATCTCAGGAATGAATAGGAGCGGGACTTCAAAGAGATCTCGCACCAAGAACTCATCCCGCACATCCTTCCAGGTGAGGAGCAGGGAGGACGAAGTTTCCCTGTCCAAGGTCAGGGCAATAAAGCAAGGAATGCCCTGGCACCGAGGGACTCTGCTTCCCTTTCATGTCTCCACTCTGTGTGTTAATCTTTAGTGGCTCAGAACAATAGTGTTTAAGGGCAACATCCCTCCTTGTGGGAGGGTGGAGCAGGAGAGCAGAGGGTGGAGGAGAGTGGCTGCTCTCCTGCCACGGCAAGGCAGAGCCACCCTCGGTGAATACCTTCTCTCTGAATCAGCAGGTAGGTCAACATCCTGGCTGCTCTGGGGTCCCCAGAGGGGACAGAGCAGCTGCCCCCAGCCCCCTTCTGCTCCCACAGCAGAAGCCACCATTAATCCCTCGCCTCTTGGTTCAGCAGGTCTGCAACACTTCTACAACTGATATCCATCCCTTCCCTTCCCCCAGCTCCTCCTGGGAATACTCTGGCTTTACAGCTAGTGGGGAAGGAACTGCTAGAGAAATACTCCTTGTAAAGTCAAGATGGGACTGTGCTTACAGCCATCAGCCTGGTAAGAACCAAAGGAAACCAAACCTTCTCAGCTTCAGCAAAGGTCTCAGAGCACCACACCACCATTCAGCTGCACCCAGTGTGTGCTGCAGGCGTGTTGCTGCTCCCGGGGGGAAACCATGTACACAAACCACACCAGAGCTCCACGGAAATCAGGCACAGCAGCCCAGACACACACAGAAAGCTGCAGCTTCTACTTGGAAAAGAGGGCTCCCACCCACCCTTTCTGCTGTGCTGGGACACCCCACTGCTGCTGAAGCAGACAGATACCCCGGGCAGCGCTCCAGGGACACGGCTCCAGCGTCAGAGAGGAGCAGGATGAGCAGGCGGAATGACATTACTGAGAGCAGCTGTGAACACAGAGCAGCAAGAAACAGTTTGTTAATTATTTCACAGGTCTTTTTTTAAATGACACTCAGCTCTTCGGATTAAAGAGCCTCGGAGTGCTTTAGGAATCAGAGTTGCCAGTGGCTCCCCTGGGAGCGAAGGAAATGCTATCCCTTTCGCTCAAAGACCCCGGGGTTAAGTGGGCTGCTCTGAGGCACAGCCAGCCACGGGCAGGAGTTTGGCTTTCCAGGCGCCTGCTGTAATCACAGATCTAAGGAACGTAATCAAACTGCACCACACACCGAGAGGCAGCAAGGAAAACAGGCAGGGCCCCAAAGAAGGAGAACGAGGAAAGGGGGTAAAGAGCAAAGCTCTGAAATCAGCCTCTGCACTGCTCTCGGTCTAGCGGCAGGAATGCTGCTGTGGGCCGGGCAGGAAGCTGCAGTGGAAGTCATTCCAATGGCATTTCCTGGAGAGCACTGCAGAAAAGCCTCCCAGGTCGAAGGCTGGGTGAGGAGCTGCCAGGGATCTGCACGCTGAGCCTGGCCTCCAGCTGTCAGTGAGGATACAGCTACCTGGGCTGGCTGCTCCAGGCAGGACAGCCTGAGTCAGGACACTGCTGGCACCTCCCACAGCCAGGGAGGAACACCCAGGACTGTGAAGGGACATGGGGAACCCCACTGGCAGGAGGACAGCACTTTTTTCACCCCATGACAATGGGGCCATCATCTCAGCTGCAAGGGATCAAGGTTGAAAAATAATTGCTGAGGACAAAGTGCAAAGCAACAGTACAGCTGAGCACCCCAGACCAGGTTGCTCAAAGCCCCATCCAACCTGACTGTGAACACTTCCAGGGATGGGGCAGCCACAGCTTCTCTGGGCAACCTGTGCCAGTGTCTCATAAACCTCACAGGGCACAGAACCCTCCTAATATCCAACCTAACTCTGCCCTCTGCCAGTGGGGAGGAATTCCCCCTTGTCCTGCCACTCCATGCCCTTGTCCAAAGTCCCCCTCCACCTCTGCTGGAGCCTCTTTGGGCAGTGGCAGGGAGCCCTCTTCTCCAGGCTGAACAACCCCAATTCTCTCAGCCTGAGATGAAGCCATAGGATTCATCTTCAAGACAGCAAAGCGTGGCCTTACCTAAGCTCAGTAATTTCCAGTGAGTCAGTTCTGCTGCACGTTGACCACCACATGGAACAAATGGCTGTGATCTCAAACAGGATTAGAAGTGCTGGGGCACCCCCAGAACCCAACCTGTAACACTCAGAAGGGCAGAACTCTGGCAAACCACACTCCCAGGAAATGTGGTAATGGCAGGGACAGTTTGTGCAGCATACCTGGGACACAAGGCCAAAAAGCATTTTCAAAGAGCTCAGAATCAAAGTCTAACTCTCAACCTGAAACCATTGAGGAGCCTGGAGCCAGCACAGGACGAAATCCCAGCTGTGAGCTGTCATATGACCCAGGCTGAGTCATTTCCTATCATTCAGAAAAAAAATTTGAAAAGATAAAAATGAGCTTGCTATATTGACATGTTCAAAGGGTTTTCCCCAAAGAAAATCACAAGCTTTTAGTCCTCTGCAGGGTGACACAACACATGTCCCAGCACACCAAGTCCTGTGTGGTCAGGGTCAACTGAGAGCCCAGGAAACACTGAGCCATTGCAGGAAGTAGCTCATTCTCCATCAGCCCAGCACAGTTTGTTGGGATTCATGCATCACAGACTGGTGCTAAAGATGCTATTTGCTTTCGGGTCTAGCCTGATGCAGCCCCTTCATGTGGGTCCCCACCATATGCCCCACAAAACTCTTGACTCTATATCCACAGATCTAACTCCAAGCTCATCCAGAAAACCCCCTTTAAATCCTACTCTGAATGTGGATTTAGCCTTGAAGGAAAAGCTGTCATGCACTGGAGGGTCACAGCCAGGAAGGAACCACTGCTCACTTTCCTTTCTCAAACAGATTAGGCACGGTCAGTACATCTCTGCCTGACAGGCTCTCTCCTGTTCACCCTGTGCTTCCCCCTCTTTCCCTCCCACTCACCAGATTTCTCTCTCCACAATTCCCAATCCCTGCTGGCACCACCATTTCAACTTCACAGCTAGTGGGACCTGGTCCTGGTCAAAGCAACTGGCCCAGGAAAGCCTCCTTTTTGGATCTGATGGCTTGCCAAGGCAGCAGCTCTCTTCTGGCTGGTTATTAAATGTTCCCCTTGGGTTGCTCTTGTTTGTTTGTTTTCCCAGTGCCAGATTGCAGAGCAGAGGGCAAACCAAGGCAGAGCCAGTAAATGTGACAAAACACTTCTATGTTAACGTTATGGAGCAAGATTTACTATTTCCCCTTGCCTCAAAACTCGATTTCTCAAGAGAACTGCTACAGCCCAGCACACAGCAGCCTCCAAAGGCACCTGCACCCCATGGCCTTCCTGTGCTGCCTTTGTTCCACTGGTGGGGAATGAAACAGAGCTTCCCACACAACTGGGCTATGCAGCACTTGCTATGGAGCCATGCTCCTTCCCTCTTTTAGAGGGGCTTTCCAGGAAGAGAAGTGCTGCAGTGCTCCAAAACACAAACCACCTGGGCCCTGCCAAGCAGGCCTGCCAGAACTTGCATCTCTCTCACCAGGACCTGCCTGCTGCACCTCTCGGGAGTGCTTTGTTTGAATGGGACAGGCTCTAACAGCTCCAATGCACCAAACAGACTCCCTGTGCAAACAGGGCGGCAGGAGAGGGATGGCTCCAGCACAGCCAGGGCAGGGTGGCACTCCTCCTGCAGGGAGAGCTGGCAGAGGGCCAGTGGCTTTCTCCCTGCAGCTGGAACGGCGAGAGCAAAGGAAAGCAAAGCATCCCCACGCACACCCCACACGTGAGGCACTCAGGAGCTCTTGTGGCCTCTGTCCCTCGGTGTGGACTGGCATGGCTTCCTACAGGAAGGAACATGACGAAAGCTCAGAGTGGAAGAAAGCTATAGCCAAGATGTCAAATGAGCACTCAGGGTTTGCAACAGGCTGGCAGCAGCAACACTGCCCAGGGCTGGTTTTTGGTGGCTGGTGCTGTGGACTCCCCACACTCCGGCCTTCACCACCCTGCCTGGCTTCCATTCAGCTCCCAGCATAGCCCAGGCAGCGGCACAGCCTGGGCAAGGAAGTTAAAAGCTCGGTTCAAGGTTAGAACAAGAGAGCAAGGCTGTCCCCTGAGTGGGAAACGGCATTTTTCAAAGAGAGAGCTGGTGGGCGGGTCAGATAGAGAGGAGTCCTGACCCTCCCGCAATCTGTTGAACAAATATTTGTTCCAAACAATTAATTTAGAGACAGACACAAAAAAATTGAAGAGTCTGAATCGTGTGGGTTGGGGGTGGGGAACAGAGGGAGGAGGTGTTTGATTCCCCACAAGCAGGGACCAGTGATTTTCCACCAGTGATTTAATCTAAATCCCCCAGAGAGTTCATTTACAAAAAATCAGATTGCATTATCGCCTAGGTCTCCAGGATACAGCCCAATCCGTCACTAACAGCAACAGCCACACTAGCTTGGAAACCCCAGTTTGATCACTTAATTCCAAAACTAATCTGTGGTCTAAAAGCCAAAAGCAGAGGGAGGGGGAAGGAACTCTGTATTTGGCCAGGGTTATCTGCAGGATGAGAGAGCTAATGGGCCACATAGAGCCAGATGAAATGGCCAGCAGATCCCAGGCCATTAATCGAAACCAAGCTCCTCTCCTTGCCTGAGCAGCCCCACCCAGGCAGTGCCCCAGGGCGGTCACATTCCTGGAATTTTTTCACCCTTCCTGAACCAGCTCCCTCTCCCTGGGTACACCAGCTCTCCTTCTCCGGGGTCCCCAGCACTGCTGGCCAGGCACGGGGAGCTGGGGAGAACCTCTTCTCTGTGAGGAGGGTGCAGAGCACAACGCTGGGCTCAAAGGCTCCTGTCCCCTTCCCAAAATGCTGGGCTCTGCCAATGGATTGCGAGCTGAAGGGGGCTGAGAGGCCCCAGCTCCCAGCAAGGAGGCAATTCTTAGATGCCAATGCCTGACAGCATGAACTCTTTCCAGTGGGAACCGGTAAAGGTTACAGCAGCAGGGAATCACTAAGATGCAGAAGCCAAATGAAAACTCAGACATCTGTAGGTCATATACCTCCCGCCGGCAGTCCCAGGCTGCACCGCACAGCCGGACCCGGCATTTCAAGAATGCTTCCTGAAGAAATGCTTATTCATGTTAATACCTCACCACTGAGAGCTCCCAGGGTTTGCTGCTGGGGCAGCTGGGAGCACTGCTCCCTGCCAAGGGAGAAGCAGCTGCAGGCTTAGCAGCTCCCCAGCACAGAGGTTGCCTCCACCTCGGCCCTGGCTCCCACCACACCAGCTCAGACAGTCCCAGAAGCCCACCCACCCACCGAGATCTGCTGTGGGATTCACTTCACCATGAGCAAGGCAAAAGCTGTTTCCAGAATGAAGAAGTAGCTGCTACCTCTGCAAACCACCAGCCAGCCCACCACAACACTGCCTTGGAGAGGAGGAAGCTCCACTCCCTGCTATTAATGACACTGGGAATACACCCCAGAGCCAGGGCTCTCCTTGAAGAACAAGCTTGGATGACATTAGATTTCCAAAGGCTCTTGGAAAAACAGGTCTTTTACATAACATCCAGGGAGGAGAAAAAGCAGGGATGGAGAAAAAGCACGGTGGGCTGACCCTCTTGGGGCAATGTTTAGAGCACAGAAGCAAAGACCACGCACCCTTTATCCTCCCTGCAAGGGGTAGGACAAGCTCTAGCACAAACATTGCAGGGAGCTGCCGGTTTGACCAGCCCCACTGCCAGCCTGGAGCGAGGGAGGGCACGGGCAGCCACCCCCAGCACACAGAGGTGTTCTTACCCATCCGCCATTCTCCTGGATCCAGGGGTCTAAGTGGTCGGTCAAGTACGTGGTCATCCAAGACACGATGCGTTTCACCAATACCCTCATCTCCTTAACAACGCTCTCCACGCACAGGGCTCCTCCGAAGGAGAAGAAAGCCACGATGCGGCCCCAGTTCACTCCATCGCGGAACAGTTCGTTCACTACCTGCTCAAAGCTCTGATACGCCGTGCTGGGGGTGATGTGGAGCTGGGAAGTGAGGTCGCTGAACGCCCGCCGGTACCTCAGCTCGAACTCATCCCCCGCCTCTCTCAGCGCCTGCCTCACGTCGGCTGCTCGGCGGATCTCGTGCACTTCGAGGCTGCTCTGGTGCACGGTGGCTCCGTTCACTATGTGGCTGGTGGCTGCGTGCCAGGAGGGGCTCCCGTTGAGGACCCCGTCCATCTCGTCCTCCTCCCCTGCAAAGTCAGTCCTGTTCTCATCCTCCTCCTCCAGCTGGCTCCAGCTGTATCCTTTCTGTGAGAGCTTGTAGGAAACAAAGTCAATCACTAACTCCCGGTTACTGCTGTACATTTTCACACCTGGGACGCCCTCAATGAGTCCATGGTCCGGAGCACAAGCAGATCAGCACTTAGCAGGTCCCGACCCTGCTCCTCTTCCTCGCGACCGATGGAAGCATCTGACCTTAGCACAGAGGAGGAGAGAGGCACGGAAACGGTTAATGCCACAGCTCTTAGATGCACCCGCGCCATTACCACCGATAGCTTATCGCTATACTGAGATCACCCCGCAGCTCTACGCCGAGGCTCAGGGCCACCAGATTGAAGCCGCACAGAGAGCCGACCACAACACCCCCTCCCCCAGCAAGCAGCCCCGAGCCCCGGGGAGCCCCAGGCTCGCTCCGAGCAGACCCCAGATCTCACCGGCTGCGGGTTGCGCCTGGCAGGCCGGCTGCGGGCCGGGGCGGAGGCGGTTCTTGTTCTGCTGGAGCTTCGGGTCGGCCCGGAACGCGACAGCACCGCCCCCGCCTCGCCCCGCCCGTTAAAGGGCCCGGCGCCTCCGCCCCCTCCGCCGGCGTTACCCAACGGCTGCGGCGGCGGCAGCGGGCGGGCAGCGCTACCGAGGGATCACGGCAGCCCCAGGGCGGCCCGGTTTGACGGTAACCGCAGCCCCCGCCGCCCCGAAGCTCCTCGCTCCCCGCAGGCGGAGAGGATAAACCTTTGAAACCGGCGAGCGCTCCTCACCGCGGGAGCCGCCGCACGGCCCGGCGTCCTTACGGCAGCGATTCCAGTCACGGTTAGCGGCGCGCTGCCGCTGCGGCCAGGACGGTGACACGCCGGGCAGCAGCAGGCGGGAGCACCGCAGGGGGTAGCCGGTCCTCCCGGCCACCGGACTGCCTCCCCCCCCCACCACCGGGCCGCTTCCCCCAGAGCCCCGAACCCACCCCCCCCGGGCACCAGATCGCCCCCCCAGGTCCCTGGACGGCCCCACCGGTCGCCGTACCTGGGGGGCGGGGCCGCGCACGAGGGCCGACACGGCGCCCGCGCAGCCGACACGGCAGCCAATCAGCGGCCAGGAGGGGCGGGGCCCGGCTGCGGCCTCTCCCTTTGGCTGAGCCGCGCGTCACTCAAGGTTTACCCTACCCCGCCCCTCACCTCAGCGCCCGACTGAGGGTCCGCGTCCTTCCCGGCTCTGCCGCGCGGGCCCGGCTGGCAGCGAGGCCGGAGGTCGCCGGGAGCCCCGCCGGGCCTCGGCCCGCTCAGCAGTCCCGGGATTCCTTCCACATCGCCCGCCGAGCGGCCGGGGGGGGTGCGGTAGGGTGGGAGGGGGCAGCAAAGGGACGGCGCGCATGCGCACGGCGCCTCGAGGCTGGGCGAGGAGCGTCAGTTGGACTACGCGAGGGCACGGAGCGCACGCGCCGAGCCGGATGGGCCGCTGCTGCGCAGGCGCGAAGGTGCCGGGCGGAGGGCGGAGCACGGGCGCTCCCTGCCGGCCATGGCGGGGTCAGCTCGGGCCTCCGCTCTCACCGCGCCCTGTGGGCACGGACCTGCCTCTGGCACGGCCGCAAACCCCTCACAGCAGTGCCGGACTAACGTGGGGTGTTGTGTGTCTCCACAGTGCGCAGGGAGCCCGTGGCGGGGTTGTGGGGGGAGGTTTATGCGGGTAGTGCCGGAGCAGTGAAAGCGACTGTGGCAGCCGGGTCCTGCCCCGCCGTTAACAGCTGGCTGCCTATCCCTCTGCAAGGCCGCGGGGAAGATTATGCAGCACTTGGGGTCGATAACGCCCTGCACAAAGGGCACTTTCTCCTCACAGCATTGAGAAACCAAGACGGTCTTACCCGGCGGTGAAAGCCGCCTTCCCCGGGCCCAGCAGTCAGAAGTGCTGATCTGCTGAGGAGCAGCGGGTGGAAACCGGGCAACGAACACTGACAGAGCCGCAGTACCAGAGCCCAGCTCCGGTAGGCTCCTGACCGGCCCCACGGCCGCACCGGCTGACACCGGCTCCGGGGACCCGCCCACCACCCTCTGATAGGCCGCCTATTCAAAGAATCGCCTTTTTTGATTGGTCTACTCTGTCTCGCAGTGCTTTATGGGAGTTATGGTTCGGCTCGCTCCCGGTCATTGTGGCGCTGCTCAAGCACGTACTACATTTCCCGTCAGGCTTTGCCGGGAGAGCGCAACAACGTCACTCGGGGTCTGGTTATCCGGGTCCTCGAGCGGTCCAGCCAATCAGCGAGTCTCAAAGGGTGTCTGCCAGGCGCTGATTGGTGGGTTCGGACTGCCGAGCCCTGTTTGAAATCCGTTAACGGCGGCGGCAGAGGCGCCGCGCGGAGTGGCGGCGGCGCTGCTGAGGTGAGTGCGGGGCCGCCGGCTGGAACCCCCCGGCCTCGCCCCTTTTTCCCCCGACCCACAGCCCTTCCCCATATCTGGTCGTTCGCTCCACTCCGTTCGTGGCGACGCGGCCGTTCCCCGGGCCTACTCCGAGCCCAGGTATTGGTAACGGGGGCTCGGCAGGGAAACGGAGGCGGAAGGCGGCTCCCGTCGCTCAGCCCGCGGCCGGAGCCGCTATTATGGCGCCTGGCGGGCGGGTTCGTAACGGAGCCCCGGGGGCTGATTGCGAACCCCTCGTTCCCCGGGGAAGCCGAGCCCGCGGCCGGTAACGGGAAGAGCCGCCCTGGCGGGATGGGGGGGTTCCCAGTACTGGCGGGCCAGGCGTGTGCCTTACGGTGGGGTGGGGGCCTCGGCAGTGAAATAAAGCTCTAAGTCTTTAAACAATCACGAAATCTGATGGAACGGTGTATTTACCGACGGAAAGCTCTGTAACTTCTTTTAAGTCCAAATCCTGCTTCCCATGGAAAGGGGGGAAGCGAACCAGGCAAAACCCGGCCCAAGTAACAGAGAAAATAATAAGGGCTCTATTTTTATGCGGGGCTTTTTTTAAGCTAGAGGACCTTCAACTTAATGTAACAATTAGTTGAGGCTGTGCTAGCTAAAAATAATTATGTTTTCCTTGAACATCTATTCTTAGAATGTCCCATCTTCATGTCTTCTGAAACTTGTGGGATCTTTTTTAGGGAGCACGAGATGTCAGGGCTGTTTATTTTTGGGAGTGGGGGCGGGTCTGGGCCGTTAGCTGAGCAAAGGCTGTGCCGGAGCTTTTCCCCTGCCCTGGCTGCCGGTCCGGGTGGTCTGCGGAGCTTTCTGCGGGCTCAGCTCTCACCTGGGGCTTGTTAAAGGTTTTGTATCTCAGTTTGAGCATGAAATGATGGAACAGCAGCGTTTTGGGGGGTGGTGAATCCATTGTTGATTCTGTGCTGCAGAAAAGCCCAGTTGGACTTTGAGAGAGGAGGGAGAAGCTGTAGATCCAGAGCGTGTTGGAAGTGTTCACTTAACCCTGCCCAGGGAAATGCAAGGATGAAGGGTGACTTTCTGAGGCTGTCAGTGTCATGCAGAGGGAGTTCAGGTGTTGGCTTTGTGGTGGGATGGTTCTCACCAGGCTCTTGTGACAGGACTGTAACTTCAGAGATGCTCTAACTTACATTTTAACTCCTGAAAAGCATCCAGGCCCTTTGGATTACTATCCCAATAAAAAGAACAGAAAACTCTGTGTTGTAGGACAATGAAGAAGCTGCCAGGCTGAATTAAAGCTGCCTGGTTAGTGCAGCATCCTGTGGTTAAGCAGCAGCTGGTGTTGAAGCCCACCCAGCAGAAGGCCCTGGAATTGCTGGAGCACATTCCCATGCAGCTGCCTCAGCCTTGGGGAAGCTTCTCTTGCTTATTCCTGGTTGCCTGCCTTGGGTTCTGAGGCATGTGGATCAGCTGGCTTTGTGTTTATCTGCTGCTGTAACCTAGGATAGCCTCTTGTGTGTCTGTTGTTGTTTATTGGGCTTTCTAATCCTGGTAGGATTTGCCATAAGTAACATTTGTAACTTGTGAGGCTCTGGTGGTGTGTTGTGATAAGGCATCATCTCCAGTTCAGCAGGGCCTTATCTACATTGCAAGGTGGCAAGAAAGAGCAGATATCTCTGCCTTCCTCGGGATCCAGGCTGGTTTGGGTTGGAAGGGGCCTTAAAGCTCATCTTGTTCCAAGCCCCAGTAATGATTCTGGGCAGAGACACCTTCCACTGGAGCAGCCCTGTCCAACCTGGCCTTCAGCACTTCCAGGGATGGGGCAGCCACAGCTTCTCTGGACAATCCTTGCCAGAGCCTTACCACCCTTACAGGGAAGATTTTCTGCCTAATATCCAGTCTAAATCTCTCCTCTTTTAGTTTGAAGCCACTCCCACTTGTCCTATCACAACCTTTCTGTGTCCCTATCCTGTCCTTACTACTCTCCCACACTTCTCCATTCTCTCTCCCTCTGTCCTTGATTTCTCATCCTGGAATGCTGCATCCTATCTCCAACACCATGGTCTGAATGGCTGGGAGGCTTCTTTGTCCAGGCAAATGGTGCTGTTGGCACAAAATTCACAGCTACATTGAGACAAAGACACTGAACATATCTGTGATGGAATTGTGTCAGTATTTTAAAGCTAATTTGGATTAGAGAGAGGTGTGAAGTTATTCCAAAATACCTATTGCACTTGCTGTTGGATCAGTCTTATTCTGGGATAGGAATGCTTGTTCCAACTTAGTGTAATCCTTTTTCAAAGCTAACTAATCTAAACCATGCCAAGGCACTCTTCTGGAACGTGCCAAAGTGCAGTTACTCAAAAGAAACCTGATGTCCAGAGAAACCCATGTCTGTTCCTCCCCATGGATACATCTGTGCTGCTCTGGAGGCACAGTGAGACAGCACACCTAGAAAGCAAATGAGGGTGTTAATTAAGTTAAGAATTGGGGGTGTTTTTGCAGGAGAGATGATCAGATCCTCCTTTGCTGCCTGGGCAGCTCTGCGGCCCTGCTGAAAGCTGATCCTGCAGAACGGGGGTGAGGGTTCCCCTGGCTGGCTGCACACCCCCGTGTCGACACGGGAGGTGATGGATGTGGGGGAGAGCAGGGTCAGGCCTTAAATCCACGCCGAGCTGTGTAGGATTACAGCCTGTAGTCACGCCTGGGAAATGCACACACTGCCTGCTAATTAGGGAGCGTCCCTATTAATGAGGGGAAATCTCCACGCCTCCCTTCCGGTGGGTGAATACTGCGGTGGAGAGAAAGAATTTTGGATTGAGATAAATGTGGCTGTGCTGTCAGAATCACGATGGGCTGTTTTAAAATGCCTGCAGGGAGCGGGCTGTGCTTGGCAGAGCCTGGTGGGTTTGCAGATGCCTCGTGGTGGGCGCAGGAGTGATAAATCACCAGGGCATTCCTGGCTGATCCCTGTCCCAGCCTGAGTCGGTGGGTGGAGGAGCAGGATGCCTCTCAGGGAGCTGCTGCTTCACCAGCAGTCCTGTTCCAGGCAGCACTTGGAGGATATGGAGGGATTTGAGAAGCAGATGCCGTGAGTTCATCTGACTGAAATGGACTTTCTGGAGTTCACTTACAATAACTTTTATCTCCTTGTTGTCTCTTTCAAGAAACAGAGTATGAAAGTGAGGCAGTGGTACAATCCTTTTCCTGACTATTCTCTTCTGTCTGGGATAGAGGGGAGAGAGAAGGGGTCAGCAATGAGGGTGGTGACATTATGGAATATGGGCTCCACTCAGTAAAAAGCTGCAAACTGCAGCAATGTAGCAGTGGGCACAAGTAGCAGTGAAACATGATGCCCAGAGCTCTGACTCTGACTGGAGAGGGTGAGGGGAGAATGCAGATGACGCATTTGATTTTTAAAAAAGTCTAAAGTGTTGACAGAAATTCTATCTTGATTAAGGGCAGTAGGAAAGCATTTGATTCCAGCCGTGTCTCGAGCTCAGTTACAGTTGGTTTTGGCTCTAATTCTTCTGTTTGCCTTCTTTGGGCCCTACCATGACATCTTCCCAGCCATGTAGCTGGTGCTTCTCTAATGGCATTCTTGCCTTTAACTATCACAGCTCTGCTCTGGGGAGCTGGAGGCTTCTCAGTGCCCCCATCCTCGGGGGTCAGTGTTTGTGACCAGCATGGTGCCCCCCAAACACTGCTCTGCTTTACTCTTGACCATTTTCTTATTTATTGAGGAACATCTGGGTTTTGAACCATGTGTGGTCTGCCTAGACAGGTGGTTAAGGGCTGAGGCTCTGTGGGTTAGGAATATGCTGCTTTGGAATTGCTTGGATTCATAAAAGCAAAGTTCAGGTGATTTCCTTGGGGAGTGTTTTATAACATCCTCGTGGGCTTTGCCTCACAGCTGTTCAAGGCATCACAAAAGCACCTTTGCAAGAAGGTTTTGTATAATTTCAGGGTTTATAACTTTGTCATTGGCTTTATTCCTGTTCCGTTGAGTTTAATATCACCTGTTGACACAGGGACTCCTCTTGCTGTCAGTGCTTCATTAATTAACTGCAGGGACTGTTTGACATGGGTCACAGTGTACAGTTTGTTTATAGCCTGGCCAGCCTTGGGCTAGTGCTAAGGAATGCAAGAGGGCCTGACACTGCCCTCCTTCTGACTGTTTGCCCAGTTACAGTGTTCTACAGAACCCTCTTCCTGCTTTGAAAATCAATTTATTATACAGAAGAGCACCTTTGTATTGTTAGTTCTCTTTTTTTTGTAGCCCTTTAGAGAGAGAGGCTGTGCATTGCAGTGTATCTCATCAGGTTTGTAAATCTTGCTAGAGTAAGAACTCTTCTTTGTGTGTGGTGAGGGAAGGAAGTGGAAATCAAACACTCTCTGGAAAAGCTTTATACTTCTTAAAAAATACTATTCTGGCACCCACAGGTACAGAAAAAATCCAGTCAAAACTTGATCTTTCTGATAGCTTTGAACCTGCAAATGTCAACAGTGGTGAAATATCCTTAGCTTTGCAGATCAGCAGTAGGATAAAGCTCTGCAGTGCTCATGAGGAGTTCTCCCCAAAGGTGTGAAGTGCAAGAAGTCCCAATGCCTGTCCCTGGAAACTCTGCAGAGGAAGAGGGGTGAGGGATGATTCCACTGATTCCCTGTTGTTGTCTAAAGGGCTGTAGCAGTGCAGACAGGACTCTTGGGGACAGTGTGACTGTGAAGATGTCTAAGCCAGAATCTCGTTATTCTTTTGATGTCCCAAACATCTGCATCGATTTTGCAACTCTGAATGAGAATGATGTGTACAATGCAGACTCCTGGTTTGGTAAGTTGCTTCCAACTCCTTGAGGTGTTCCTTGTTGGGTGATCCAAAACAAGGATCACACTCCTTGGTGTGATCCTTGTTGTGGGCCTGGCTTCTGTGCCAATTAATCATGATGTTAAATGTATGGGGTTTCTTTTGTTCTGGTTTTTTGTATTTAAATTTTGTCATCTCTAACTTGCCTTTGTTAACCTCATAATGATATTTTGGGGTATTGTTAACAATTCCTAACACTGTGTATAGTGAAAGTCTTTCTCTCCTTATAGATGAAAAAGCCAATCTGGAGAATGTCCCTCCTGCAGAAAATGTGGCAAAGGTCTCACACTGCAGCCCTGCTTTGTCAAAGCCTGATGTTGTTCTGTCTTCTGTCCCTTCACAAGAAGTAGCAAAGAGTAAGCTGGCATGGTGTGGCAGGGAGGGAATAAATAAATTTTACCTGCTTTTCACTGACAAAATGGGAAGGCCTCTGTCTGGCTTTTGTGGGGCCATCTTCACAAACTCCTATCTGCAAGGTCTCCCTTGATTTTACTTGTTGTTGTTCTGTATATGTGTGTATAGATGAGCTGACACTTGCCCCTTTCTCAGGTGAAAACGATGGTGAAGCAGAATGTGCCCAGGGCAACGCAATCCCTCAGAATATCATCGGGTCCCTGGCAACCTGGAGAGCTGCTGCCCCTGCAGAGGCCCCTCAGAGGTGAAATATTGGTGTTCAGTTTGTACAATGATTGATGATGGTGTAACTAAGCAGGTCCTTGCTCTCAGGATCTGCAGTTCTAAGCTGTTCTTGGGGAATCCTGTGGGGCTGGAGTTCTCCAACATGGAGATGGTGCTTGGGACATCTGATCTGCTGGCTAAGCTGGAGGGGCAGTCTCCAGGGTGGAAATGTAATGCAGTGTCTCACATACTTGTCAAATGAGACTCGGCAGCACCAGGAGCTTCTGGAATGTGAGGATATCTGAAACTGAGGTGGCTTATAAAGTTTCTTTGTTTATATCTGCCTGACTTGGGCAGAGCTCATTCTTGATATGAATGCAAGGAGCTCTGCATGCTCATATATAGCAAGGAATATTTAGTTTATGGATTGTTAGACTTTAATAAATCATGCTGCGTTTGGATTGTTATGTTAAACCCAATTTGTGTGGTGGAGTTAGGGGATTCACTGACATAAATGTGTTATCCAGGTCAGGTGTGTCCTCAGATTTGTGGGAAAACTGACCTCTGCTTTCTGTTCTACCCTAGACCAGGCAGGAGACTGGCTCCAAAGCAGGGGAAGACCCAGCAGCGCAAGCAGCCAGGCAGAATCAAAGCAGAGAAAATTGATAATGCCCTGGAAAATAAGGAAGATGTTCCACCCATGAAGAAAATGAGGCTGTATGTCATCCAAGTCCTTCTCTTTAGGGCTGGGAAAAGGGCTACAACTGTTCCTTTGGAAAGGGTTTCCACCTGTGTGAGACAGTTCTTACAGGAAGGATAGGGGGCATTCTGATAGTGGTTGCTGATACTTCATGAACAAGAAATGGCTGTAAATGCTGAAGGAATTGCTCTTTTTGGAGGTGGAGATATGAATTAAATAAGTATGGGCTTCTTCACCTTCTTACTCAGTGTCTGTCAGCTTTAAATTTGTCTGAACTTATCCATCCAGAAGTCATCAGGCAGTCATTAGCTATGAAAGAGTCACAGCCAAAATATTTCTCAAATTAACTTAAGCACTGAAGTATCATATGGTGATAAGCTTAAGGTCAGGAAATTGAAGTGTGATCTTGGAAACACTGCTGTATCTCAATGATCTACAGTGTAACTCCCTTCTCCAGAAACGTTCCAAAAACTCAGTAATTCATCTTCCCTTCTACAGCCTTAGAGTACCAGAGAAAGCTGGATGGTCTATACCTGGGCCTGGGGTGAGGTAAGGCCAGCCTGGCATACCTTAGACCTCACCAGGTGTTGGGAAGTTATGCATGGTGGTGACAGCTGCAGGTAGTAACTTAATTAGAACACAGTTAATTCAAGGAGTTTGCCCTAACAACTTTTTCTTTTAGTTCTGGTAGCAGAGGGAAGGTGACAGAAATGTCCACAAAGAAGGAGCCCCTGCAGGATTCTGAGCTCTCTCCAGGGAGAGGGAAAAGCAAACAGACCATGCCCTCCACGCCAGCAATGTTGAAGTACGTGGCTTTCTTGTGACTTGTGTGCTAATCACAGTTGATTTAGGTGACAGTCCTGGCTGTGTGTTTTCAGCTTCAACTTAGCATGTGATGGTATCACATTTAGTAAACACTGGGTCAAGGCAACAGTATTAGGGTGAAATGTGCTTCACTGGCTGAACCCCTGCACAGGAAGGCTTTTACTTTTCTTTTGAGGAAAAAGTTGTTTTTCCTAATAGGTCAAGAAGGCACACAGCAAAGGGATCTGCAGAATAGCAGCTAGCTGTGAGATTTCTTGAACAGACAAAACCCAAGCAGATCTCTTTTTATAACTGGTGATGCTCCTGCAGTGAGGCTGGACATAAGGATGTTCCCTGCACAAACATCATGCTAATAACCAGGGAAGCAGAAAGGCATATCTTAGTTTTTAATGTGCTTATGCAGGAGGACCAAACCTTCTAGCAAGGCAAAGAGTACAGAGGAGCAGGAGCTGGAAAAGATGCAGCAGTTGCAGCAGGAGGTTGTGGAGCTGCGGAAGAGGAACGAGGAGTCTCTGAAAGCAGCTATTGCTGGAGCAGGTGGGCTCTGCCTGAATTGCTGAATGGAGCTGCATTGGGCTCAGCTGGAGAGTGCTGCACAAAGCTGTGCAAGTACCTTTGAAAACAAGCATTTCAGACTTTGCAATAAATGTTAGGAGCCATTTAATGTAGATCAGCCCCTAAACTGTCTGGAAACAGGTGGGCTTGGGTTATGTCATGTTTTGAAATGTTAAAGATGAGTTCTCTAAAAATTTACTTAGTTGTTAGAAATTAAATGCTTTTTTTATTTCCACAAATTGTACCCCACAACAAAAGTCTTCCAGTCCTTACATGTTCTTTTTCTCTAGGACAACCTGTGAAGAAACCTGTTGGTCAAGTAACAAAGCCAATTAATTTCCACTTCTGCACGGAGACTAGAATTAAACAGAATGCAGAAAGCCAGCCTGGGAATGAGTACAAGGAGCTGGATTTTGCAGCAGTCCTGAGGAAGCATCCCCCTTCTCCGGTGAGAGCCACAGTGTTGCCAGCACTCAGCTCACTGATTCTGGCCATCACCTCCCTGCTCCTTGTGCAATGCTTGGGCTGATACCCACAGAGAGGTTACCACAGGAGGCAGGTGTTGTGCAAATGTGACTGCAGACTTCCTATGTCTCTGTGTTGCCACAAGACTCCAAAGAAACGTTGTGGAAAAAGGAGCCCTTTAATGTCAGATCTTCCAGTCATTCCACTTTGTGCTTTAATCTGCTCAGTAGAGTTTCCCAATATAACTTGTGCATTTTCAGACTGTTAACACCTGTGCTTAATGTGAGGTGTTATCTTCATTGCAGTGGGAGGAAGGGACAGATACTGTGCGTCAGTGGGGAAAGGAAATGTCATCAAAACCTCCTGGCCATACTGACTGTGGTTTTCTGTCTCCAGATGCGAATGCCAAAGGGGCACACTGTCCCCAGACCTTTCAATCTGTCCCAGGGAAACAAAAGAAAACATGAAGAAGCCACAACAGAATATGTGTCCTTTGCTGAGCAGGTAGAAGCGTTCCAAAAACGCACACCCTCTCGTTACCATTTGAGGAGCAGGAAATCTGAGGAAGGTGAGTTGTCCTGCCTGTGTCCAGAGCAAGAGATGCTTTGACTAGTCTGAGCAAATGGCCTGTGATTGTTGCAGGCCTTGCCACTAACTGCTGGTCTCTGTGACTTGAATTTGTAGGCTCAGTTTCAAAAAAGCCAATGAAGGCTGGGCCCACACACCCCAAAACACCAGTGCTGCGAACGAAGCAGCGCTCGAGACCTGTCACCTGCAAAACTGCTGCAGAGCTGGAAGAAGAGGAAATAGAGAAAATTCAACAGTAAGTAAGGGTTACCCTAGTCCTCCAGGGGATGATTGAGATTCCTTTATGTTGTTCATAATTCTTTAGCTCTGATTGTAGGGGAGTGAAATATAAACAATTCATTTTGAAGAACGTGCTCTTAAGAGAGCTAATCTTGGGTTGAGTACAGCTTATGATGAGTAAAGCAAACCCAATATAGCAATGCAACCTGCATGCGTTTCAAAACCTGTCTGTAGGCAAAGGTTTGGATTTCTAGAAAAATAATCCATAAGATTTTCCTTATTAATCTTGCTGTTTTGAAGGCAAAGGAAGAATTGCTAACTATAGCTGCACACTAACATACAATGTATAACTGGTGACTGTCTCCATTGTTCCTGCATAGGTACAAATTCAAAGCACGAGATGTCAATCACAAAATCCTTGAGGGTATGCCACTCCTGCCCAAGAAACCCCCTGTGAAGAAGCTCACCCAACCTATTGGCTTTCAGCTGGAAATAGAAAAAAGGATTCAGGAGCGTGAGAGCAAGAAGCAGCAGGAGGAAGAGCGCTTCGAATTCCATTCCAGGCCATGTCCCACAAAAATCCTGGAGGATGTTGTGGTAAGAAGTTTAATAATACCCAGGCTTGGGAATTGGTGGCAATGAGCTTCCAAATGGTTGTAGCTATGTTGCATTATGTGTTTAATGATCTCAGTAAACAGTGTCTGTCATTAGGTAAGAACCACACTAGGTACATCCTGTGCTGTCAGGTTGTTTCTCTGAGGCGTTTTCTTGGCACTTGGCCTTGGGTAACTCCTTACTGGCTTTTCTGAACAGGGTGTTCCAGAGAAGAAGGAGCTTCCTCTTACAGTTGCTAAGTCTCCAGCCTTTACCTTGAGAAGCAGGACCCGTGTGTCTGGCAGAGAGGAGAAAAAGGTAACAGTTGTGACAAGGCTGGAGCCAGGCCCAGCTCTCACTACAGTGCCTGCTGTGCCTCTGGATGTGGGTGGGATGCTTTGGGGCTGGAAGCCCCTTCCTTCCCTCCTGTAAGCAGTTCCTCCAGTGGTTACCTTTGCCTGTGCCATTCACTTGACACAATCTGGTTATTTATTGCTACTCATTTTATGGAAACTGAATTCTCATTAAAAATGAAATAATTTAAATGCTGGGGCACTGATGCAGGTTTCTGAGGTGTTGGTGCTATAAATGAGGAAGGTGAACTGCTTAGATTTCTCATCCTTCCCAATTCTGTCACTGAAGGCAGATATTACACATGACCTTTTTTCTCCCTAAGGTGGGGAGCAGGATTCTGAAAGCTTCACATCCTTCTTCCTTTCCTTCTTGTCAAGAGGATATTAAATAATTACAGTCTAATTTGAATGAGTACTAGAATTGAGAGTGGTTTCATAAAAGGGAGAATTGGGCCTGTGGTTCAGGATGCCAGTAAATTGGTATTTTTTGGATTCCTAATTTTTGCAGTGTCCACTGTTTGTGTGACCCTGCTGTGCCCCTTATCAAAGGAGTTCATTCAAAGCTCTTTGTGGCTTTGCTTGGCAGGAGTTGCAGCCCATACAAAAGTAAAAAATCAGACCCTAATGCTAATATCCCTTTAGGAAAAAGAGGAGGTGGCTGTGATCAAAGCTAATCCTATGCCACATTATGGAGTGCCCTTCAAACCCAAAATGCCAGAGCAGAGGCACGTGGAAGTTTGCCCCTTCTCTTTCGATGCCCGGGACAGAGAACGACAAATACAAAAAGAGAAAAAAATAGAAGAACTACAGAAGGAAGAGGTAAGAATGAAAAGCTACCTTGGATTCCACTTCTTCAGTAAAAAGAGTGTGATAGGATTTGGTGTTGTCTATTAAAACTCCGAGGAAAGGACAAGAAATATTTTGAGGTGTTTATTTCAGGTGCCAAAATTCAAAGCGCAGCCTCTGCCTTACTTTGACGAAGTTAAACTGCCAGAAAAGAAGGTCAAACCTGCAACTCAGCCTGAGCCATTCCATCTGCAGGTGGATGAGCGGGGAGCTGCCAAGCTCCAGAGCTGGAAACAGCAGGTAGGATGAAAAGGGTAATGGGAATGACCAGACTTTAATCAGCTGGTGGAGTTGTGCTTGACTAGAGAAACTGTCCTCCTTGAAGTGAATCAGGAGCTGAGTTGGAATTTTTCTGTACTTGGCGTGAGACTTGTGCTATTGGGTTAAGGATTGGTCAATGGTTTGTTTTCATTTTTCTCACTTAGTGGTAAATTATGGGATTTACCACAATTGTATGAACAGCTGTGGGGCATTTTCTAAGCACCCGCTCTGTGCAGCTGAATCTTTTTGCTGACTATCTCCAGGAATTTATTGTCACATAAACAATATACTGCTTTTCTCATGTGAAGCCTGCAGTGGACACCTGAAACTTTCTTCAGGCTGTTTTTTGGCAAAGCAACTGTCAGGCAACAAGTGACACCAATTTTTGGCTTTAATATAATTTTCTATGGAAGTTATTTGACTGAATCAGCATGGATTTTCCAGTGTAGGGAGCGCTTGAGTCTGGGTCAGGGGGAGATGGTCTCTTTCTGCCTGGCACTTGATGTGCTCTCTTCTCTTGCAGCTTGAAGAAGACTTGAAAAGGCAGAAAGAGGCAGCGTGTTTTAAAGCTGGTCCCAACACAGTGGTGTACCAGGAGCCTTTTGTGCCCAAAAAGGAACATAGGATGCTACCAGGTAGAGTTGCAAGTACTTGTTACACTGGTTTGGCTGATAGCTCAGAACTGAGGCAATTAAGTGATGTTTTTTCTGGCTCTTGCCTCTTCATCAGCACAGCCAATAGTGCCTTGCATTTAATCAACTAATTGCCTAACAGCTTGTGTCCCCTGGGAGCAGGGGGATTTCCTCTCCACCCCCCTGTCCTGCTCCAGCATGGCAGCTGTATTTAGAAGCTCTGCTGCAATTGGCAGATGATTGATGTGTGCCAGCTCAGGATAAGGGTACTGAGAATGTGAGGAGCTCCCTGCAGAGACAGCTGGCATTTCTGCAGCGCTGTCACTCTTTCCCTCCCGTTTCTAGTGAGATGAAGGCATTTACTGCTTGGGTAGGCTGAGATTTGTAGAGCATAAAACCAGCCAAAAGCTTGTTTGTACTAACAATTGTGTGCTTGCTCCCTCCCATGAGAACATCCATGATGGGGTGACGTCTGCATTAACACTGCTCACGTCTGGGAGTAAAGTTTTGTCTTTTCCTGAAGCCTGGAGGTATCTCCTCACCACCCTTGCCAAGGGGAAGCTCTCCAAAGGGAGGCTTCCATTGGCATTAGTACTGCTCTGCTTTACCTGACTCTCTTTAAACCAATGTTATCTCCTCTATTTCTAAACTTAGAGAACCTTTCTGGTTCTGTAGTTCCTGAAAGCTTTGAGCTGGCAACAGAAAGAAGAGCAAGAGAACGGCAAGAATTTGAAAAGCGATTGGCAGAAGTAGAAGCCTTAAAGGAGAGTTATGAGGAGCAGATCAGGCAGGAACAAGAGGAGCTTGAAAAGGAAGAAGTTGCTAAGCTAAGACAAGAAATGGTAAGTGAGCTGTTTGTGAGCAAGGGCTATAAAGAAACCCAAAGGAAGGTGGGAATATCCTTATGGAGCTAATGTCACAGTTGAGCTGTGCTAAGACTGCCTTTTCAAGGTTCCCTTTTGCAAATTGATGACTCACTAACTTCACAACTGGTTTAAAAAAACCAAACCTACAAAACCATACAAACAAAGAAGGCAGCTGTGCTGAGATGGCTGAGTTTTGGAGCTGCACATGTGTAGCTATCAAAGCAGAATGATCTTAGTAAAACCCACAACCCCAACATGTGCTGTACATTTTCCCACTACCTCACTCCAGTGCCCAGGGTGGTGTGGTGGTCTCAGGCAGATGTCTGCCTTCACCTCATCCACAGCTCACCTGCAAATTTCAGCTTCATAACTGCAACCATTTGCTTTGTTTTGCCCTTGCTTATATTTATTTTTCCACAGGTTCACAAGGCAAACCCAATACGCAAATACCGCAGCCTGGAAGTCAAGTCCAGTCATCAACCACTGACTGTGCCAAAGTCTCCCAACTTCTCAGACAGATTCCGAATCTGATGAGCATCCACATCCACGTGACAACTGCTGGGAGATCCCATCCCTCTCTACTCCCGTGGTAGGGAGAGAGGGAGCAATTGTTTTTCCATGACTGCTCAGTCTGAACTCCTATGCTTGGTTTCATTGTTGTACTGAGTAGTTAAACTCCACCTGAGCCCGTGGCATTTCAGCAGGGCCTCCTGGCCTTGCTGTGTATACAGACCCTATCTTCTCTAGAGACTAAACCAAGTTTTGATATTGCATACAGATATTTTATACCTAACTAAATAAAAATTCCAAATCTACTTGCTGTCTCTGGCTAATGGGCTGAAGCCATTTCCTGCAAAGCCCTTTCCTGCAGGAGAGTTTTTGATAAAGACTGGCCACACAGATGTGTGCATCTGGCACAGCTGCCGTGTTTTTACACCAAGTGTTATTTTCAAGTGTCTTGTTTTTTAGCATTTTAGTCTACATTTAGCTTGAATTGTGTTAAGAGAGGTTCCTTCAAGCCAGTGTAGTGCGGGTCTGGCCTTCCTTGTTGATGTTTAGATGACCACAAATATAAATCTTGCCCATGCTTAAAGGTAATTCTTTGTGTATATTAGATATTAAACCATCTTGCTGTTTTATAGCTGAAGTCCTGTTTGGGGAGCCATTTATCTGGCAAGTGACTTGCTGTGAGCTGCTGCCCCAGCTTCTGCCAGTGCAGGTCTCTTGGCTACACAGCCATCAGCATCTCTGGCTAGTTTGGGCAGCGAGCAGAACTAAACAGCCCAAGTGCTCAGTTGTGCTGGAGGACAAAACCGCTGGCATTGTGAAGAGTGGACGCATCTAGATTAAAGCTTTAATAATTATTTCTTACTTAGTATTGTGCTCTGATTTCTTACTTCTATATTTTGCTGAAATACCTGCTCACACCCATGAGCAGGGCTGCTTGCTACTGTTGTGCTGCTTAGCAGAGGGGAGGAAATGGAAATTTAGAATTAATTTATCCTAACTGGACAAACTTGGTTATTTGGTGGTTATGGAAAACATTTGCTTTCATTTCTTCTGAACTGGGCTACTGTTGAAGAAGTATTCCTAGCGTGTGTAGCTTTTTGTTCAGCGTTTTGGGTGAAAAAGAGTTCAAACTAGGTGTTAAATTCCACCTAAGGGGGTGCTTAGAAATGCTGTCTCATTCTTGCCAAAGTGCATCAAGCAATTGCTATTTTACTTCTAGATTGAAAGAATTAACAGTGGAAGAAAGTCCTTAGAGACCTAAATTCGAAGATGAACATTTATTGGACCCGAGAGATGATGTTTCTGCAGGAATTTTCCTAAAAAGTGTGATGCTCAAGAGATGTCATTGCAGAACAGCTGGGGTCTCTATGGGAGTGTTTTCAAGAGCACCAGCCTCAAACTTCAATGCTGGGATTAAAAGAGGAAAAGCCACCCACACTGAAATACAAGGATTCTTAAAAAAAAAATTAAAAGTTTTATGTAGTTAGAACTGAGGAGCTGGAGAATGAGAGCCTTGGGGAAGTACTAAAGGATGAATGACTCTATGGCAAGAGAGTCATTCAAGAGTGCACTCCATGGCAGTATGGGCTCTTGGAAATGGTAAGTTCAGACATGGCTCCATTTTGCTCAAGTTTCAGCTTTTCCTTCCCTTCTCTTGAGGATCTTTGTGTAGCTGTGGCAGAGGTTGGCCCAAAGGTTTGATCTAATCACCCAGTCTGCCTTCAGCTACATTTTTCTGACTTTCCTGATAGCCTTGTGTCTCAGCCTTGTGAGCTGAGAGTTACAGGACAATCAGAAAAGCTGCTGTGACAATTTGCAGGAGTGGCTGGAGCACAAGGACATGTCAGCATCCTTTTCTTGAAAATGAAAATCCATGTGGATCTGCCCTGTCTGCCTTAACCCCATTTCTGTTGTGGTGAGGCTGTTCCCTGTGATCTGCTACTGGCTGGGGACATCACAGAACCTCAGATGTTTTTTCCTCGAGTGCCAGCTCTGGGTAAGGCAGCGTGTGGGCAGCAGAAGCAGCAAATATTTATGATGAGTCAGGGGGAAGCTGGAATGATGATGAGCTGCTGAAGAATGTGAAGGCAAGCAGGATCATGAGGCCGTGGAACTGGAGCAGCCCCTGAGCCCTGAAGGATGAAGCAGCTGGATTTCCCTGATGGCCCTACATGGCCTCTTCTGCCTTGAGGAAGGGGTTGTGTGCCTCACAGCTTGGCAGGATTTTTTCCCCAATGGTATCATTTGGGTCTAATAAAAGACATTACATCTTCCCCCAGCCATGGGCTCTTGTATTCCCCATGCACTGCAAACAGGGGCAGGAGCCTCAGGCAGCTGTGCCTCCAAGGCTCTGGGGTGTTTGTATGAGCTTGGAGTCACCCACCAGGTTCTCACGGGCTGGGGTGTGGGACCTGTTCTCTTAAGTAGGGGGGAAGTGGTGACATGGTGGGAAAACTGCTCCAGTGTACAAAGTATAAAAATCATGTCCTGAAGGAGCTGGATGTTGGAGAGGATGGGATTTGGCCAATGCTTCAGCAGGAAAAGGGTGGCAGGTGATTTTTCTGCTGGGGAGAACAAATTTACAGGATGGGAGCAACAGATTTAGAGTCAGGGTAGGTGGAGAAACTGATGTAAAATCTATGTTCTCTGTGTGGATTTTGCACACACATTTTTGTATTCCAGTACTCAAAGGTCATCACCCTTACGTGCATGCCTTGAGAGCAAGGATTTGGAGGAGAGAGGAGATCTGGGCACAAAATCTTCCTCTGCTATTCTAGTTGGGCTGTACTCAATTTGTTATCAAAATAATTTGCTAAACATAGACTAGGGCTGGAACTTAAAGGCAGCCAATGTTTTCCTGGACTTTCATGTTGATTGCAAGAGCAAATTATCTGGTGAATAAATTCTTATGAAAGGGTTTGATGATGCTCTCAGATCACAGCTTTGCTTCTCCCTTCTGTCTCCACTGGGAAACCTTTGCAGTTGCTTGTGTGACCTGGCCTGAACCCGGCAAGAACTCCTGGATCTGGGCAGGTCCTGGCACTGCTGCTGGTGGCCACATCACTGTGGATGCTCTGTTGATGATGTTGGGGTTTTTCCTTGTCTTTCCCCATCACCTTGCTGACACCTGTCATGACACGATGGTGGAAGCCCTGGTTCTGATGGAAGCAGTGAAGCCAGACAGCCCGGCTGGTTTGTGTTTCAGCAGCATGGCTGGGATTCAGGTGGGGATGTTGTTCAGCCTTCCCTGCCGCTCGATTTAGCAGGGGTGTCGGGTTTCCCGGGAATGGGCCGGCTTTGGCCCCGCTGGGCCTCCCTTCCCAGGGTAAACGTAAAGGTTAAAGTGTGCTGCCGCAGTTGTGACAACGGCGTCGCCAGGGAACAGCGTGCTTGAGGCGCTGCCAGACAGCCCCAGGACAGGCTGTTTCCCAGCTGTAGCCAATGTAGGCTCTGGCTTAAGTTCCTGAATGGGAAGGGAGAAAAAAAACCCCAAGCCCAGGCTGAGAAGCCTGGGTGGTGGCTGGTTTGCAGAGCCCCAGGGCACTGTGCTGCTCCCTGGGCGTGTGGGTTTGGGCCAAGGCATCTGAAATCCTGGGGTGGAACAGATACTGCCCTTCAGTTCTACAGTTCCTTCTTCCCAAAGGACTGATTTCAGCTTATTTCTTTCTGCCCACAGATGAATTTTACCTGTTATAATGCCAAACCATAGTCCCCCGTTGCCCCTGGAAACCATGGCTCCCCAGTACCCTTACCCAGGGCTTTGCTTCCTCCCCTTGTGCCAAGGGTTTGTGCCCAGACCAGCCTTGCTCCCAGGGAGTGTGGAAGATTGCAGGCATCCCAGAAAGGCTGGCTGGTGTCCAACTGCTTGCTCCTGCTCTCCTTGGAGAATTTTATCCCAGTGTCCACCACACCGAGAGCTCCAAGGGGGCTGTGGGGCATGGCTCTGGCTCATGCCTGGGCATGGATGTGCTTCTTCCACCTTGCCAGGAGGGTGCAGAGCCAAAGGCTGGCGGAGTGGTGGCAGTAATATGCCTGAAGTGGCACTGGTGGCCTCCAGGTGCCTGGCAGCCCAGCTGGAGGAGGAGAGAGGCAATTCCAACTGTGTGTTGGCAATGACAGTCGATGGGCAGGGGCCCCGCTGGCCAGGCACAGCATCTGGCCAGTATTGCTGACTGTGGCCCTGCAGAGGCCAAGGTGGGGACTCCCACTCATCACAGGAGTGGTGGCTGTGCCAGGGCTGGGCAGCGTGTGTGTCATTGTCACCAAGAACTGTGGCTGCTGGTGATGCTCCAACCTCTGCTTGTACCCAACTGCATGAACACGTCAGTGAGCTGGAGCTGTGTGCCTGCTCCTGCATTATCCCTGCTGGTGCTCATCACATGCCAACTCCTGCCATGGATTTCAGGAAAGGAGCTGAAGCCACAAATCCCAGCTGTGAAGGCTGGAGTGGGACAGTTCCACATCTGCTCAGGAGTTCCTGGCTGTATCCCACTGAGCAAGTGTTGCTCTTGTATTGAGCTGTTGATGGTGGGTGCCTCAGGCCAGCACAGGGACAGGTGGGACAGCAGCACCTCAAGGACAGGAACAGCTGTGCTCCCATCCTGGCTTTTCTCAGTTTCAATGCCACATGGGAACCCCAGGCTGTGGCACACAGGGGCTGGTGGCTCACTGGGAGCTGGGATTTGCCAACGTGGAGCAGCAGCACTGCTTGAGCAGTGTTCATCCTCCTGAGAGGTGCTGCAGGCAAAGTGAGCACTGCTCTTGTGGGGTTGCTGCTGCTTTTTGGTGGCATTAATTCAGCTCCATCATAGATGGCATTGGCCAGGGCAGCCTCCCCACCTCCTTTGCTGCTGTAGCCTCCAGCCCTGCCACAGGTAAGGTTTAAACGAATGAGAGAGCAAAGCAAGGTTTAAGCAGCCAGGTTTGGTGTCTGGCAGGACCTGGGCTCTGTGTGGCTGTGGGGAGCTGGGGCAGGACCAGGCTGGCAGCTGGCAGAGGCTGAGGCTGGAGGAGCCCAGGGTAACCTCAGCCTCCCCGGGGGCACCTGGCCAGCCTGGGCCTGGGGAGAGTCACACTCCTCCAGCAAAGGCCAGGATTCAGCCCCACACAGTGCCTGAGGTGTGTCCTGGGGTGCAGCACCCCAGAAAGAGCTGGCAATGCCTATGCAGCACCCATGCACACAGCCCAACCCCGCTGGAGCCTCCAGCTCCTCTGTTTCTTTCCCTGATTCTCAAAACACTTGATTTTGCAGAAAATAAGTCTTTCAAATGGTTCCTAGGGAAGGCTGCAGCTGCTGGCCAGTGCCCAGCTCCCAGCTGCTGCCACCTTCATCAAGGCCCAGTGGCAGTGCCCAGAGGTGCCACATCATCCCCACAGAGCCCAGAGGGCCAGTGCCAGTGGGCAGAGCTGGCCACAGCTCACCAGCACCATCACCAGCTGCTCCTGCCCGCCATCCCCATGGGCTGGCCAGTGGCCACCTTGTGTCACCTGTGGGCACCCTGGAGGGCCTTAGCCACCTGAATCCTGCCCAGCTCACCCAGGCCACCCCCATGGGATGGTTTTGGGGTGCCACTGTGCCCAGTGCCAGCCCTCCCTGTGGTGCTGTGCTGGAGCAGGAGGCGAGTCCATCCCTGCCCCATGTCTGCGTGTCCCTGGCCCACGGGGGACAGGCGAGAGTGGCGTGTCCTTTGAACGGGCTCCAGCAGGAACAGGTGCTGGGAAAGGCGCAGTGGGCCGGCTCCTGCCGCTGTAAGGGATCCTCCTCTGCCCTGTTAATCCGGCTCCGTTACAGCCGGCATAGAAGAGGCCGCTCCCCCCGGCGCTGCCACAGTGCGGATGCTGCCCCGCTGACCGCCCGGGCACCGGGACCCAGGTAACGGGGCCGGGGGGGCTGATCTGGGGTGGGGTGATGGGGGGTCCTGCGGGCAGGGGAGCCCCCAGGCCTGGGAAGAACACCTCCATCCCCACGGGCTCCCTGTGCTGAGCTGTGGGATGTGGGAGCGCTCACCAGGGACTGCTCTGCCACAGCTCCTGTTCCAGCAGAGCAGCAGCAGCTTCCCTGTCACTGGGGTGGTCACTCCTGAGTTTGTTCTGGGGCTGGGCTGTGCCGGGCTCTGCACGGCTGCACAGGGAGGTGCTTGGGACAGGGTGAGGAGAGATGACCGGGTACAGGAGGGCAGAACAGCCCAGGGGATTTGGGGATCAGGGGCTGGGCTGGAGGCCAGTGCAGGTACAGGCACCAACAGGCTGTTGGTGGAGCTGGGTACCCCTGGGCCGGGGGACGAGCAGCGCTGCTGCTGGGTGCCCTGAGCAGATGGGTTTGCCTGCATGGCTGCAGCTCCTGCGTGCTTCAGGGGGAGCGGTGGTGGGGCCGTGCCGGGAATGCTCATCTCTCCTGCTCCCCACTGCCAGCCCGGGGCCAGAGCCGCTGTCTCCTGCCCTGCCACGGTGGGATGTGGCCTTAAATTGCCCCCCTGGCCGCGCCGCGCTGGCTGCTCGCACGGCGGAGGCCGCGGGCACCCGGTGACAGGTGCCGGGTCAGGCCATCGATCAGTCACCGCGGGCAGATATCGGGGCACAATGGGACCGGCTCTGCTGGCCACGTGGGGTCCCTGGCTCGGTGCCACCGGCCCGGGAGCCGCGGGCGGGGCGGCGGGGACACAGTTCCCGCTGTATGGCAGCCGCTCATCCCTGCATGGCAGCCGCTCATCCCTGCAGGAGCAGCGCTCTGCCCGGGTCCTGCCGTCCCCTCTGCAGGGTGTCGGCTCCGGCGAGCCCTCAGCTGCCGCTTTCTGTCCCGCAGGAGCCTCTCCGAGCCGGGAGCACCGCAGGGCAGCCTGATCCTGCCTGGAGCGTCCCATGGAGCAGGGTGGAGGCACCGGCGGGGCTGCAGGGGCAGCACCCCCCGAACCCGAGGGCAGCGCAGCCCCCGCAGCTCCCCAGCCCCAGGCGGGGACAGCGCCAGCCGCCACCGGGACACAGGACACCGGCACGGGTGGGCCTGGGCAGGAGAAGGCTGGAGGAGGGACGGCAGAGCCGGAGCAGGAGGCACCTCTGGCTGCTCCAGAGCTCCGGGATGGACGGGGAGCAGCTCCAGGAGAGGAGGATTCGGCTGTGCTGTGTGATGGAGGACAGGCAGCAGCTGATGAAGGGCAGGCAGCATCCACCGGGGAGAAGGTGCCGGCTGCCACTGAGGCCCAGGGTGCAGGGAAGGGCGAGAAAGAGAAGCCTGGGAAGAAGAAAGCTCCAGCTGCTGCAGGGGAGGTCAAAGGAGGAAAGGCTTCAGCTGCTGCAAAGGCTGAGGATGGAGGGAAGGATGAGCCCATGGAGGGGAAGGACCTGGCTGAAACTGAGGCACGGGATGGAGGAAAGGACAAGCCCAAGAAGGAGGAAGCACCTGGTGGGTCAGGGGCTGAGAGTGCTGGAAAAGCAGAGTCCACTGAGGAGAAGGCTCTGGCTGCAGCAAACTCTGAAGAAGGAAAGGCAAAACCTGTGGAGGAAACAGCCTTGGCTGCAGCTCAGGCTCAGGATGGAGGAAAAGGAGAGCCTGCAAAGGAGAAAATCACAGGGGTTGCAAAACAGGAGGTCCCAGCCACTGCTAAAACTCTGGATGAAGGGAAGCAAGATGCAAAAGCAGAGCAAGCCCCGGCTGATACCAAGCTTGCAAAAGATAAAACCACAGCTGCTGCAAAGGAGAAGGCCCTGAATGCTGCAAAGGCTCAGGATGGGAAGAATAAAGTGGTAAAGTCAGAAAAAGCCCCAGCAGTTAAAAAGGCCCCAGATGAAGGCAAAGAGGAGCCCACAAAGGAGAAGCCTCCAGCTCCGGGGAAGGAAAAAGCCCCAGATTCAGTGAAGGAGAAAGCCCCAGCTCCAGTGAAGGAGAAAGCCCCAGCTCCAGTGAAGGAGAAAGCTCCAGCTTTAACTCCTGCAAAGGAGAAAGCCCCAGATGCTGCTAAGGCTCAGGATGGAGAGAAGACAGCAGCAAAGGCAGAGAAAACACCAGCTGAAAAAATGGCTCAAGGTGGAGGCAAAAAAGAGCCTGCAAAGGAGAAGTCCCCAGCAGCTGTGAAGGTGCAGGATGGAGGGAAGAAAACTGCAAAGGTGGAAAAATCCACAGTTGCATCAAAGGCTGGGGATGAAGGGAAAGATTCTAAAAAGGAGAAGGTCCCGGCTACTGCAAAGGCTCAGGATGGAGGGAAGAAAGCTGCGGAGGTGGAGCCTCCCACGCCTGGAGCAGAGGCTGGGGTTGGGGCTGCAGAGCCCACGGAGGCAGCAGCCATGGCTGTGGTGAAGGCTCAGGGTGAAGGGGAGGAAGTGTCCAAGGGGACCCAGGGACAGCCCCCAGCGGTCCCCGAGCCCCCACGCCCCGCTCTGCTGCAGAGCCTGAGCTGCCCGGCTGCCTCCTGCCACAGGTACCCACACCCTGCTGGGATGGGGGGATCCCCCTCGCTGCTCCAGGGAGCCCTGGGGCCCCTCGGGGTGCTGGGCTCGGGAGCTGCTGCCTGGGCTCTGCTCACCTCCCACTCCTGCTTCCAGGGAGGAGCAGCCCTGGGCAGAGATGGAGACAATAGAAGAGGAGACCACAACGGAGCCAAAAGAGGGTCCAACAGAGCCTGGCCACGGCCCACCAGCCCAGGGGGACCTGCAGCCCCTGGAATGCCCTGGTACCCCTCAGGAGAGGACATTGCCCAGTGCCCCAGGGCAGCCCCCAGACCCTGCTGGGGTGGTGGAGCAGCCTGGACCTGGGGTGGAACCGTCTTTGACAGAGGCAAAGCCACCCCCCAGCCCCTACCTCACCCCCGATTTTGGGAAGGAAGACCCTTTTGAGATACTGGGTAAGGTCATGAGGTACCTGCCTTGTCCTTATCCCCTGGACACTCTGTGGAGTGACAGCCTGGGAACCCCTGCCCTGCCTGCTGCCCACACTGCCCTCCGTGCTGCCAGCTCCTGTCCTTGGCTTGTCACCTGCCTGGTGGCCTCCGAGCTCCCCTTTCACTGTAAACAGGGCTAAATACGTCGCGTCCCCTCCTGGCCTGCTCTGGCCACACTGACTGTGAGGAAGAGGAGCCTGGAGAGTGACAGTCACTGTCTGGCTGGTGGCAGGGGACAGCATGTCCTCATATCCTGCACCACTGTCCTTGTGGGGATGGCAGGGCTTGGGGCAGTGGGTGTTTGTGGGGATCCCTGTGAGACTGGGTCCTGCTCTCCCCTGGGAAAAGGAGGCTCAGGAATGTGTGCAGGGGGTGCCCTGTGAGGGGGGTCTGTCCTGGGAGGGTGAGCAGAGGGTGGTGGCGTGGAGGGGGATTGGTCTGGAGAGGGTGACAGACAGTGACATGGCCTGGAAAGGGTAAATGTGACATGTGGGTTGGTCAGGGTGGCTGTGGAGTAAGGTGGGTGCCATGGAGCAGAGTGCCATGGAGGGGAGTGGGTGCCATGGAGCAGGGTTGGTGCCATGCATCTGGGCAATGCTGTGGGCAATAATGAGGGACCCTTCAGGTGTTGCTGCATCATCCAGTGCATCCCCAGCCAGGAGCCTCTGGCTCACAGCCCAGCACTCAGTACCTGGCCACATCCTGCACCCACAGGCTTGGCTGGGTGCCTGTCTTCACTCCAGGGCAGGGCAGCCCGGGGTACCCAGAGTGGGGTCCCTGCACAGCAGATTCCCTGCTCAGCTCCTCCTTTGTCTTTGGCAGACGATGTCCCCCCGCCGCCAGCGCCCTTCACCCACCGCATCGTCACCCTGCGCTCGGCCAGCGTCAGCTCCCAGTTCAGCCTCAGCTCCAAGGAGATCCTGGGCGGGTAAGGAGGGGCCCCAGTGCTTCTCCTGGCACTGTCCCACTGTCCCTCCAGCCTTGGGCAGTGGCCTTGTGTTGGTGGCACTCCTCTGGTCACGATGGGTGGGTGCCTTGGGCAGCCAGAGCAGCACCACAGTGCGGTGTGAGGGTCCCCAGCAGCCTGGGGGCTGATGGTGGGGGCACTTCTCCCTCTCTCCCTTCCTCCTTCTCTCCACAGGGGCAAGTTTGGTGAGGTTCACACGTGCACAGAGAAGGAGACAGGGCTCAAGCTGGCAGCCAAAGTGATCCGGAAGCAGGGAGCAAAGGACAAGGTCTGAACGATGCCGGGCAGGTGGTGGCAGTGTTACACTCTGTGTGTCCCTGGTGCGGGGACACAGCAGGCTGACACCCCACGCTGGGGCTCCTTCTGCAGGAGATGGTGCTGCAGGAGATCGATGTCATGAACCAGCTGAACCACCACAACCTCATCCAGCTCTACGACGCCATCGAAACCCCCCGGGAGATCATCCTCTTCATGGAATAGTGAGTGCCTGTGCCTGCCCTGCGGCTGTCCAGCCCCAAAATGCCACATCCCACTCTGGCTCTGCTCAGCACCCCGTGGTGGAGCTGGGCAGAGCCCTCAGGAGGGCAAGGAGCTCTGCGGGAGGATGGTTTGGGGCAGGGAGTCCCCCAAAGTGACCCCAGGGTCCATCCCCATGCAGCGTGGAGGGTGGTGAGCTCTTTGAGCGGATCATCGACGACGATTACCACCTGACCGAGGTGGACTGCATGGTGTTCGTGCGGCAGATCTGCGAGGGCATCCGCTTCATGCACCACATGGGCGTCCTCCACCTCGACCTCAAGGTGCTGGGGGTGACAGTGGCAGGGCCGAGGGGGACAGCAGGACACGGGCTGGCTGTGGGAGGGTGCCTGTGGGTCAGCGCTGCTCTGGTGTGGATCAGCTGCAGGACCCATGGGTCTGGGCAGTGGGGATGTCCTGTCTGGGTGGTGGGGCAATGGTCACCCTGTCCCCACAGCCTGAGAACATCCTCTGCGTGGCTGCCACTGGGCACATGGTGAAGATCATCGACTTTGGGCTGGCTCGAAGGTGAGGTTTTCTTCCTCAGCTCTGTCCCTCCTCCCTCTTCTCCTTCCACCCTTCATCTCTGTGTGCCTTTGGGTACCAGGAGCCCCAAGACCTGCTCCAGGCCACTACTTTGGCCACAGCACTGACTAGCTGGGGAGGGCAGCATCTGCTGAGAGAGGGGCAGGGGTTTGGGGGAGCAGCCTGTCCCCCTTGTGCTGACTTGCACCCCTCCTTGGCTGCAGGTACAATCCCAATGAGAAGCTGAAAGTGAACTTTGGCACCCCTGAATTCCTGTCCCCTGAGGTGGTCAACTACGAGCAGGTCTCCTACACCACGGACATGTGGAGCATGGGCGTCATCACCTACATGCTGTAAGTCTGGGCTGGCAGGGTCTGGCAGTGCCATCTGGGCAGCTCTGGTGCTGGGGCACAGCCCCCCTGGGTGCAGGGCTGTCCCCAGACACCTGGCTGCTTGGTGGCAGGTGGGGATCCTGGGTGGGGCTGGGGGGCAGGAAGAGGCTCAGCCTGGCTGCAGGCAGGACGGTGGCAGCACTGCCCTGGAACATCCATCCCTGGCCAGGTTGGCTCTGCTCCAGGGGGTCTGCGAGGTGCTGAAGCCTGAGAGCAGCTGACTCCTCACCTCTCTCACCCCCAGGCTCAGCGGCCTCTCCCCCTTCTTGGGTGACGATGACACCGAGACACTCAACAACGTGCTGGCTGCCAACTGGTACTTTGATGAGGAGACCTTTGAGAGTGTCTCCAATGAGGCCAAGGACTTCGTCTCCAACCTCATCATCAAGGATAAGAGGTGTGAGGCTGGCAGGGGCCGTGGGGTCCTGGGATGGGCATCCCCAGAGCTGGCCCAGGTTCCAAATGCTGCCTCTTCACCAGGGCCAGCAGCATCCCCTGGGTCCAGCACTGAATTAACTCCATGGAGGTCTGTCCCCAAAGAGCCCTGTATCCCTGTAGGGACACCTGTCCCAGGCAGGATGTGCTGGATCCCTCACATCTTGTGTGACTGCCTCACCAGTCCCTGGGCACATTCTCCCATCTGGTTCTCCCCTTCAGGGTTATGGGGTTTGGGGGCTCTGGAGTGGCTGGAGAGGGGATTGGTTGGGGCTGAGGGGCTTGAGCAGGGTTGAAGCAGTCTCATTTCTCTCCCAGTGCCCGGATGAGTGCTGACCAGTGCCTGCAGCACCCCTGGCTCAATAACCTGGCAGAAAAGGCCAAACGCTCCAACCGGCGCCTCAAGTCCCAAGTGCTGCTCAAGAAATACGTCATGAGGAGGCGCTGGAAGGTGCGGGGTCCGGCAAGGGCACGGGGGTCAGCAGCTTCTGAGGGGGCTGGGAGGGGCTGCCAGGTTCTGCCTGTGCTGGTGGGTGGCATCTGGAGCACAGAGAATGGCTCTGTCTCACTGTGCTGCTGGCAGCTGGGACACGGGGCTGGGGACCCCTGGGCATGGATGCCCCTGAGGTCACACCCCAATCAAGCACAGGTCCCTTTGGGGTGGTTATTCCTGAGCTGATCCCAAGAGCAGGTTTTAGGGGCAGGAGTAGAGTCAGGCCCCAGAGCTGGGTCTGGCTCAACCTTCAGTGCCACAGCTCTTGCCAGAGGATGAGAATCTTTCCTCTTTCCTTTCACAGAAAAATTTCATCGGGGTGTGCGCTGCCAACCGCTTCAGGAAGATCACCAGCTCAGGGTCCCTGACAGCGCTGGGCATCTGAGCTGGGCTCCCAGGGGAGCCGAGGCCAGAAAGGAACCACTTGAGAGGGACCCCCACTCTGAGAGGGACCCCCACCAGTCTGGAGCAGCTCTGTCGAGCTGGTCCCACTGCCCTCAGGACCGCATCACTGCTCGGTCTCAGACTGTGAGGCTGCTCCGGAGTGAAGGTTTCTGATCTCAGCTCTGGCCCTGGCCTGGCTGCGTGATGCCCGACCTGCAGCATCTCTGCTCTGCTCACGCTTCCTTCTGGTGCCCTCGGAGGAGGAGCAAGGCCATTCCGGTGTGATCCCGCTGCCTCGGCCGCCTGGCGCTTGCTGCTTTTGGACTCTGCCTGTAAATGCCGCAGCCCTGCCTGCCCTCGCTGCCGCTGGCCCCTGCTCTGCCCGACCTCCCTCCCCAGCTCTGTGGCTCGGCGATGATGCTGGAGGGCACCGCGGAGCCTCACCCCGGTGCTTTGGCAGCGGAGCCGGGGCTCAGGCACCTCCTCCCGGCCAGCTGGGCATGTGGGAGCGGAGCTGGCCCCGAGCGCTGCTCGCACAGGAAGGGAGGAAGCAGCAAGCACGCTTCCAGCGGCGTCCCCAGCTGGGAGCCAACGAGGAAAGAAGGAGGCTTTGTGTTCCTGCTGCCCTCCCTGCCCTTCGGTTCTGCCAGCGGGGGAAAAACACAACCTCTGCTTCACCCGTCCGCGGCAAATAGCGATGAGCGAGGCGGGCTAATGCAGAGCAGCTGGGCCGCGCTCCCGCTCCGGCCGGCACCGCTCACCCGACCACCAACACAGCGGAACTGCTCGGCCGCCAGCTCCCCGCCCGTGCGGGGGCTCCGCGGGACCGCCGGGACCGGGAGAGGGGAGAGAGGCGCTGCCCCAGCTCCCGAGCCTTGTCCCGAGCCCCGTCCTCTCTGCCTGCACCCCTCAGGCCGCCCCGTGCTGCCAGAGGATGGGCATTCCCCGGGATTTGCAGCATCCAGAGGATGAGCATTCCCCGGGATTTGCAGCATCCAGAGGATGAGCATCCTCCGGGATTCGCAGCATCCAGAGGATGGGCGTCCCCTGGGATTTGTAGCCTTGCCCACTGCAGGAGGGGATGGGGTCCCCCAGCTTTGGCTTTTGCCATGTCTGAGCCCCCCAAGCCAAGGCTGTGTGTTTGCTCTGGAGCTGCCTCTGCACTTTGTGCCTGCTGGAAAAACACTGGGGAGAGACACGGGGAGACATTGCTGCTCACCCCACATGGCTGCAGCAGGGGAAGGGGCTTCAGGCTCGTCCCCAGCGGGCAGGAGCCACGGCTGGTGGGACCCTGCCCCATCATGGAGCTCTCCACAGCGCTCGCCTTCTTGTAAATAAATGTACAGGTCTGCCCAGAGCCCACAGCTGCATCTGGGGGCTGGGGAGGGCCTGCTCCCACCGGTGGGGCCTGACAGTGAGGTGAGGTGAGGATGGGAAGCAGAATCTCATCTCTGTGGTAGAGGGAATGGGTCCGGGCTGTGCCGTGCACAGGGACCACCTGGTACGGCCTGGGCAGGGCTGTGCAGGCACAGTGCCAAGGGTTTCTACACACCCAACAGCTCTGAGCAGCCCGGGGGGATGGGGGGAGGGAAGGCGACTGCATGGATGGGTGGATGGATCCGCTGTCAGTCAGACGTGTCCTCACATCTTCAGCATCTGTCTGTATCGGGTGGGATGCCCAGGCAAGGGCGGGTGGGACCTGGTGTCCCTTTGCCCAGGGGAGCTGTGGCTGGCCCTGAAGTGGTTAAAGCTGCCACAGCCCGGACTCCGGCGGCCGCAGGCGTCCCTCCCAGCCGCTTCCTGCCGGCAGCCTTTGACCGGTTCCTGTCGGTGACCACCCCGCAGGCCTGGACGCCAGCGCAGCCCCATCTGGTTTGAGTTACGCTCCACGGCGGTGACGTCTCCTTCCTGCCTGGCCCCAGGAGCCGCGATCGCCCCGGTCCCGGCCCTGGCCCCGCCGGCCCCAGGGGCTGCAGGCCCCTGCTCTGGGGTGGCCACGGGGCTTCCAGATGGAGCATCAGCCCCGGACACTGCTGGCACCCTGAGCTGCTGTAGGGGATCGGCCCCTGAGCACAGCCCTGTGTGTGCAGGTCTGCAGCAAGAGGATGCACAGACACCAGCATATGCCAGCGTGTGGGACCCCTACCCCACAGCCCAGTTTGGTTTCTCCAGTCCCCTCCTTCCTACCCTGGGACCCTCCAGAGACACACACTGGGGCTGGATGAGTGGGGCCACAGGGCAGACACCCATGGAAGTAGCTGTGATCCCATCCTGTGCTCCCAGCTGACAGCTCATGAGCTCCTGAAGCTGCTTGGAGTGAACAGGTCCTACTGGGGCCAAATGCTCCTGGTCCAGCCCAGGCCAGGACAGCCAGGTCCATCCCTTATGTGTGGGGTCCTCATCACCCCCAGGGGTGCAGTCTGGGTGTGCACACGAGTGTCCTCAGCATCCGTGCATGGAGCACACACATTCCCCAGGCACCCGGTCCCTGTGGCTCCCACCCTGCCTGCAGAAACGAGAAACAAACACTCCCCAGGCAGTGCAGGGAGGGAAGGGCAGCGGGCTGAGCTCCGGCAGCAGCAGCAGGTTCGCCCCGTGACCGGGCGCAGCGAGTCCCGTTCGCGGCACGGCCCGGGATGGGAGCGGGCGAGCGGGCGGGGAACCGGGGCCACCCACAGCGAGCCGGGAGCGAGCCAGGGAGGAGCAGAGCCGGGAGAAGAGCGTGTCCGTGACCGGCAGTCGGGGTGAGGGCGGGCAAGGGGAGCACGGGGAGAGCGCACGGCTCTGATCCTCACTCCCGGGCAGTGCGGGACGCGAGTGCCCATCCCCAGCGGCTGCTGCAGCCCGGGGACAGCGGGACGCGCCGCATTTCTCCCAGCACAGGGAGCCCATCGGGGCACAGCGTGAGGCCGGGGCCGCGCGTTCCCAGCCGCGGCGGGCGGTGGGCCCGGCCACGCTGCGTGGGAACCAGACGGCCCCGGGCACGGCTGCGGCGCTCGCTTCCTCCCGCGCCCCCGGGGACCGCGCGAAGGAGGGGGCTGAGGTCAGCCGCGCTCGCCGCCCGCCGCTCCGGAGACGCCAGCATGATGTAGGCGCTCAAATATTGTTTTCCACTGGGCAGGGGAAAAAAAAGCGAGTAAAGAGAGGCCCAGGGCTGAGTGGCGGTCCCCGATGATGAAGGGCGGCCCCCCTGCCCTGCCCGGGGCTGGGACGCAGCCATGGCCCAGCAGCAGCCGTCTGGAGGCTGATAAGAGAGCTGACGTGGTGCTCCCGGTCCCCGAGTGACGGCAGTGTCCTCCGGGCCAGCACGGCCCCCGCAGGGACCCCCGAGAGTGGCCAAACTGGAGTCCCCTGGCCTCGGGGAGCTGGGGGGACTGACACAAATTTGGTCCTCACATCAGCACGGAGAGCCCCTGCCAGCCCTGTGTCTATCCTGGGGCTGGCTGTGCCATCGGGTCTGGGTGTTGCTGCTCCTGGAGAGCTCCCTCTAACAGGGATGGGGGGTGCAAGCGCAGCCCCCCACTTTGCCAGCACCACTCTGGCCCCACTCCTGTGCTCAGAGATGCTGACTCGGGTGTCCCAGTGCTGTGTGGGAAGGGGCTGGTGGCCAGGCCCCATCCTGGGGCTGTGTGGAGGCCCTGCTCACTCCAGTGTCCCCCATTTGGGCCAGTTGGGGCATATCCCTGTGCCCAGCCCAGTGAGAGCAGCGGTGACTCAGCTGGTGCCTCTCCACTGGCAGCCACCCTGCATGATTCAGGTCACAGGAATCCACTTTCCTGGCTGTTCCCATCAGAGCTGCAGCCCCTGGCACAGCCCATCTTTGGGGCTGCCCTGCTCTCAGGGTCTGCAGGGACCAGTTGGAATTCCAGCCAAGCACTGACACAGCCACAAGCAAGGACAGGGAGGGGAGGGAGCCCTGTCCCCCCCCATAGCAGAGTCTCCACACTGTGCCACAACACCTGGTGCCTCCCCGCAGTCTCTCTGGGTCCATCTGCAGGGCCACACACTGAGGCTGGTGCCACTTGTGCCACATGTGACATCCTGTGAACAACCAGGACCTTGGAGGGGTCCCAGGCCCAAGAAGGTGGCAGTGGGGCTCCACTGGGGGATAACTTCTGCTGCAGCTCATCCCCCTGACCCCCAGGGACAAAGTTCCCTTGTATTGCCATGGGATGGCACTTCAGGGGCTCCTGGCTCCACAATGTGGCAGAACCTTGTCCCCAGCATCTCCCTGGGACACAGGACCGGGGTGTAGGTGCCCTGACCCAGGCCATGCCCTGTCCCCACATGGCCTCACGATCCAGTCAGTGACCACTGATGGAGGGACTGGTGGGGACGGAGCCTGTGCCACGTGGCCTTGGGCACCTGTGTCCCCCATCCAGCACCTGAGCTGGGGCTGAGCGTCCCCAGCTTGCCCCTGCCCACTGCCCCCCTCGAATGGGGCACAGAGACCACAGAGGCAGCGTTAGGGAACGTTGCTTTATTAGGAGCTGGGTTGTGCCGGAGTGGGGAGTCCCTCACTCGAAGAAGAACATGCCGGGTGTGCGGTAGAGGCAGGGAGGCAGCCCCAGGGGGTACCCATTCCCCCCCTGCAGTGGGATCGTGGTCCCTGGCCCCCAGGGCTCCTTCTGCTCACCTGCCCGCGGCCCCATGGCCCCGAAGGGCGGCTGCCGGGGGGCGCTGGAGGCCGGGGGCGCCGCGGCCAGGAGATGCTCCAGCGCTGCTCCGCAGGGCCGCTCCTTCACGCAGAAGCTCAGCGCCTGCACCCGGCACTGGTAGCTGCTGCCCAGCGCCTCGGGGCCCGGCCGGCTGAAGGAGCCGAACACGGGCAGGTGGGGCTGCGTGTAGCCCTCTCCCTCCAGGAAGCAGGATGGGGGCGGCTTGCCCGTGCCCAGGAGGCTGCCAGGGAACGCAGGTGGCACCTGCCCGAACGGCTGGCACGGCCCCAACCCATGGGCAGCCAGCTCCTTGCCCTCCAGCTGCTCTGGGGGGGTGTCTGGGGTGGCCGGCGAGTCCTGCGGGGGGTCCCTGTGCTGGGCGGGCAGCAGGGCGGGCAGCAGGGCAGGGTGCGGCTGCTGCTGGGCCGGGCGCTCGCTGGGCAGTGGGTACTGACCTGGCCGGGGCAGCTGCAGCGCCGCCGGGAGCCCCCCGAAGACAGTGTCCCTGGGCGGGCGGCTCTCGGGGGGCGACAGGAGCGGCCCCTTGGGCTGTGCCACCTCCGGCAGGTACAGGCACGGCTGCCTGCCCTTGGGCGGCTGACGGCGGGCCCAGGGCTCGGCGCACCCCGGCACCCCGGCGCCCTCAGGGAGAGCGGCAGGGCTCGGCAGGCGTCCTGCGGCCGGCGGCGAGCTGTAGCCCCCGTCTGCCTTGCCCTCCTCCGGCAGCGGGGCAGCGGGCAGCCCTTGCCCAGACTGCCTGGGGGTCTTCCCGCGCCCCTCGTCCCCCTCAGTGCCCGGCGCATCCCGGAGACCCTTCTTCCTGGTGAAGCGCCGGCGGCGCCGCAAGAAGCTGCCGTTCTCGAACATGTTGTAGCAGTCGGGGTCGAGGGTCCAGTAGTTGCCCTTTCCCGGCTTCTTGTCGTCACGGGGCACCTTGACGAAGCACTCGTTGAGGGAGAGGTTGTGGCGGATGCTGTTCTGCCAGCCCTGCTTGTTGTCGCGGTAGAAGGTGAAGCGGCCCATGATGTAGCGGTAGATGCCGCTGAGGGTGATGCGCTGCTCGGGCGCGCTCTGGATGGCCATGGTGATGAGGGCGATGTAGCTGTAGGGTGGCTTGGTGGCCTCGGCGCTGGGGAAGGCGCCGCCGGCCGGCTCAGGGGCCGGGGGGCTGCGCAGCGCCGCGTCGCCGACGGGGAGGTCCGGCTGCATCCTCCGTGCCGGCCCCGCCGCTCCGGCTCCGCCGCTGGTCCCGCTCCGCGCTGCCGCACGGCCCCGGCACGGCCCGTTAAAACCCGCGGCCGGCGAGGGGGCGGCGGGCCCCTCCTCTGAGGGGCCGCCCAGGGCGGAGCAGGACTCTGCCGTCCAGCGCTGGTCCCTGCGGACAGACAGACGGATGCGCCGCCAAGACCTGCGGCCGGCAGCCAGTGGCCCCGCGGTTGGCACGGCCGCGACCTCCCCAGGGCAGAGGCGGGCACGGCCCCCGGCTCCCCCGGCCCCTTTCCCACGGAAGGTTCCCACGAGCTGGTTCTCATCCTGCCCTGCTCACGGTGAGCAGCCGGGCTCTGGCTGGGCCTGGAGCGAGGGATGTTGGCAGGACTGAGGTGCTGCCTGCCCTCAGATGCCCCTCTGCCCCTGCCCACCCTAGTGCCTCAGCCCCTGCCCACAGCCTGGCCTTGTGCGGGATCCTGTGCCAGGTCTCTCTGTATTGCCAGGTCCCTGCATTGTTCCCAAAGCTCTGGGCACAGCACAGGCCCCAGGAGCCCCATCACACCATTCATGAGTGTAAACTGACACACAGGTGCTGACTGCCTTTGGGACAGCCCTCTGTGACCCCTTGCCAGGCCAGCAGAGCAGCTAACAGGCACTTTGCTGCTGCCTTCACCCCTGCCAGGGGGTTGGGACAAGGGGCAGGATGGGTCTGGAGCCAGTGCTGGGACAGGGGTTGTCTCATGCTGTGGCTTTGCCCATCTGAGGCTATCTGGACTCAGCTTCCTCAGCCACCCGTGCTCTGCCTGGACCAGCACCAGCCCCCCACCCCAGAGCCAGCCCCCAACACCCATACGAAAAAACAACCTTTATTTCTAAGGTTTGCAACAGCGAGTCCTGGCAGTGCAAGGTGAAAGGACAGAGCCAGGTCTGCCCTGGCTTGCTGAATAGGCACACAACCAACCCCACCTGGGAGATTCCTGGGGAATAAATACAGCAATCACAGGGGCAGCAGCACCTGCCCACCCAGCTAACATTTGTCCTTGTTTGGTCCTGCACGCTGAGCACCCTGAGCACTCTGCCTTGGGACACGCAGCTGGAATGGAGCCATGGGGCTCAGAGCCTCCCACTCTGAGACTTTATGGCAACTGTGCTCTCCTCTCCCACCCAGCTCAGGGCTGGCAGAGCTGTTTGAAGACATGGAGAACGTGGCTGGAGGTGCCAGGGGCACAGGGTTGCGGGGAATTGCAGAGCAGGGTCGGCCTCAAGCGCTGGGCGTGATGGAAGAGCTCCCGAGCGAACACCGGCTCCACCTGCAGAGGCACAGAATGACAGAGGGTGGGCACAGGTCCGTGTCCCTGCCTGGCAATGGTCCCTGGGCCTGGCTCAGGGGTCACCAGCCCCAGTGGGAACTCACGTGAGCCATGATGAGCTTCTGGAAGGGGTGCCCAGCCCTGGTGGGGTATTCCTCCCCGAAGCACAGGTAGATCTGGTACTGAGGCAGGAGCTGCCCGTTGCTCAGGTACTCCCGCACCTCTGCAAGACACCAGCCCTGTCAGGGGACACCAGGCCCTCACAGCCCCATCAGCCACAGCAGGGCAGGCCCTGCCCCTCTCCCCAGGGGATCGGGGTGTCCCAGGCACTTACGCTGGATGTACTGCTGCGTGTCCAGCAGCTTGTAAGTCCTCTCCCTTTCCAGCTTGTTGGGCCAGTTCCTGTGCGGGGCCAGGGGCCCGTTCCAGTACACCCTGCCCTGGCACTGGCGCTTCATGAAGACCCCCTCAGGTGCCACCCAGAGCAGCACCCCGCGCTCCAGGTGGGGCAGCAGCCTCTCCAGCACGTTGGCCATGCAGGCCACGCGGCCGTGGCCGCTGAGCACCTGCGGGGGGGGGAACTGGATCTGCTCCATGCAGGAGGGGCCGTAGAGGCGCTCGCTGTCGGCCGGCACGGCGCTGGTGGTGATGCGGCAGCCCTCGGCCGTGCGCGTGGTCACCTCCTTCACCAGCACGTCGCAGTAGTACAGGCGGATGTGCAGCCAGCAGTCTGGGGCAAAGGGAGGGTCAGTTCAGTTCATGGGCAGTCTGGGCTGGTGGGGTTACCCAGGGCATTGCCTGCAGCATGGCTCCTACCTGAATTGTTGACATCCTCCACAGGGAGGTAGGACTGGGGTCTGGGAAGAAGCTGGCCGTGGGTTGGGTTCCAGCCATAGAAGACTCCCCTGACAAGGCACCCTGGACCAGAGCAGAGATGAGGTGGTAAAAGGACATGGACAATTACCCCAAGGGCTCCCAGGCATTCTCCTGGCCCAAGCCCCTGGGCCCACACTTCCCACTGTGTTTGCTCATTATTAGGCCTCATCATATCCCCTAAGGGAATGGCTTTGCTGGGGTAGGCTCAGCTCCTACCTCAATCCCCACAGGTATTCCCTGCATGAGTGACAGGAGAGCAGGATCCTGGCAGAAGTGAGCCCTCCCTGCCCCTAGCCCCATCCCACCGAGAGGGACCCTCCTCACCTCGCTCGGTGGGGTGGCCAGAGAGCCAGGGCTGTGGAGAGACATGGGCACTCTCCAGCACATCCTTCTTGCTTTCCTCCTTCTTCGGACTCCCTGCAGTGCTGCCCTGGAGGTAGAAGCAGCTTTGGTGAAGGCTGAGCTGGCACTGGGGGATCCTGAGCCAGCTTCTTCCTCCACCATGGACCCCATAAGCCAGCAGATCCCCCCGCTGGGTCTGGCAGTGCGGGGCACAGGGGGCCCTCTCTGAAGCCCCGTGGGACAAATGCAGGCAGTGTGCAAGCAGGGGAGCAGCTGATGGGTGAGGGGGGAATTGAGGGTCCCACCTTCTCCCCTGCCTGGATGGCACAGGGCAGGCTCACCTGCTGGTCCTCACTGCCTGGGGACTGTGTGTCACTGTCCTCTGCAGAGAGCAAGAAAGAACGGGTGAACCCCTGGCAAACGGCAGGAACAGCCCCAGGGAAGACAGCTGGTGTCAAAGGAGTGGGGAGGAAGGGTAATGGCTGTGGGGCACGGGGCTTGTACAGGCAGGGTTCAGGTATGTTCAGCCATCAGCCCCACATCAGGCACAGAAGGAGGGACGGCAGGGATGTACCTGCATCACAGGCTCTGTCAGTCACGATCTGGTACACCTTGTAAGGCTCGGAGATGTCCAGCTGGCTCCGCTCGGGCACCTCCTGGAAGTCAGTGCTCTTGTTGAGGGCGCAGCGCAGCCGCGTCTTCCAGGTGGAGGGGTCGGCCTTGTCCGTCCCTTCGTGGTACTTCCCCTTGTAGATGGCCCAAGCCTGAGGCACAGAGGGACAGAGGGTGCCCTGTGCTGTGGGGGTGCCACAACCTGACCCCGGCTCGGCTGTCCAAGGGGGTCCAGCGCGGTGGGGGAGCCGGGGCTGTGTGTCCAGGGCACTGCGGGGAGCTGGGTGCTGCGGGGTGCCGGGGGAGCACACCGGGAGCCCCGGGAGGGTGCAAGGAGCTGGGCGGTGTGTGCCAGGGGTGTGCATGGAACCGAATCCCAGCGCTGCGCACAGAGCCAGGTCATGGAGAGCCCTGGAGGTGCACATGGAGCTCGGCTGCACAGGTGAGCAGGGTGAGCGGCACCGGGGAGCCCCGGGCAATGGGGAGCCCCGGGAGCGCACACGGAGCCCGGGGGCCATTCCCAGGGCCGGACGGGGACCGCGGGGAGCCCGGGGTACCTTGAAGAGCGCAGCATCCTCCTGCTGCCGGTAATCCTGCTTGGCCGCGTGCTTCCAGGGGATGCGGAAGAGCGTTTTCTGCCGGTTCTCCCAGCGCAGCCCCGGGTACCGGCCGCTGTCGATCTGCGCGATCAGCCACTCCTTCAGCCGCATGGGCGCCCCCGGCTCCGCCATCGCGGCCCGGCGGCGAAACCGAAAGCGGCTCCGGCTTTCACTTTCCCTTTCCCGGCACACGCCGCAGGTTCTGGCTGCCCCAAGGACGGGGGGGACGGTTCTTAAATTTTTTTTTTTCTCTGCTCCACTTTTCCCCGCGCAGCAGCGTCAGATATCCGTGTTCAGGAACAAGTGATGCCGTAATTGACGGTTACAGCAATGGGGAGAGCTGGAGCTGGTGCCTTCGGGAGGGACTCCCAAAAAAGGCATCCCCGAGGTTTCAGATCCTCACAATGTGTGCAGCCATGTACACCAGTGGTGATTTTAGCCTCTTCCCGTTGTTCACTGGCTCCTGCCGAGGCTCTGGGTGATTGACCCCCACCCCGGGAAGTGCCCTTTGTTAGGCAGAGGGTGGGCGCCCATTCCCGGCTCTTGCCTGGGGCTCCAGCCTCTTCCTGCCGCTCAGAACACAATGTGCAGCTCGCACTGGTAATTTACATACCGAGATACCTGCGCTAGGTGTATTTCTCAACACACGCACCCTGCACTCGCGGGAGGGGGGGCAGGCACACTGCATCCACGGCAGAGGGGACAAGGCGCCAGAAGGCACACGGAACTCTCCTGCAGCCCTCCCAAATGCTTTCCCTAAAACTGTCAGGTCTCCCACATGCTCCCCGAAGGGGACAAGGGACTCTACTCCCTTTACTTCGTGCGTTGGGGACCCAGCCGGGCACATCCCAGCTCCAGGGGCTGCGTCCTCCCATGGGACCAGCTGCTCACTCCATGGGTATGGGGAGCTGCAGGGAGCTGCGGGAAGAGCACGGGGTTTCCATGGTGGTGCGAACAGTCACATGTACCCATCTCTCAAATCTCTCCTCTGCTCTACTGCTCACATCTGCCTCGTGGGGCTCTGAATGCCAAGTCGCACGGGAAGCGGGTGGGAAGTGTGGATGAGCTGTGCCAAGGGCTGCCGGGACCAGGGTGGGACACATCCTGCACCAGCTCCCATTGGCCCCCAGCAGCGCACCAGCTGAGTCACTGGGCCACCCTGAGGTGTCACTGGTGCTGGTTCCTCTATCACTGCTGCAGAGCTTCATGTCGCTGTGCAGGGAAACCCTGCTCCTCTGCCCGGCTGCTGCCCCCCAAGTCTCCTTTTGCAGTCACCCAGGTCTCCTTTCCTGCTCTGAGTCAGAGAAAGTCACCTCCGGCCGAGAGGAGGAGCGAAGTTCCTGAGAGCTGCTGGGGCTGCAAAGTCTCCAAATGAATAATCCGTGGCAGAGAGCCCAGTCCTGGGTTTTCCCAGAGGATGTGAGGACAGGGCACAGCCACGTGGCGCAGAGGGCACATGGGGCCACATGGGGTGTGCGAGCGAGCCCCACTGGCAGGCTTTTCTCTCCTTACTGAGCCTGCCCGGGACCCCTTGCCTGCAATGCGAAGCCCAGGCACCACCTGTGCCCTCCCTCCGCGCGAGCTGTGGGACCACGTTCTGGGAAAAGGGCCTGGGAACTGAGGGACAGAGAATCCACATCTCCCCTTTGTGCCTTGGGAAGCAGCGCTGTGGCAAGGAGTCACTGCACGGCCTGATTACATCCAAGGCCGGCAGATAATCGCAGCCGCCGGCTCGTTCGTCAGCCCAGCCCGCCGGGATCAGTTTTATCGGCGGGGATTTCATGTGCTGTGGCAGCCGCCCGCTGACGCAGGACCCGCGGGATCCAATTACCCGGGCATCAGCGGGGAGCTCAGGAGCCACATTCCCCACCGTGTATTCCTCACCCAGCTTTTCCCTTCCTGGGGAAGGTGAAGCTGCTTAACCCTTAAACTTTTCATGCCAAAATGAGCTTCAAAAGGCAGTCAAACATTAACTCGTAGCTAACCCTGCCCTTGCCCGGGTTTTTCCAAGCTGTGTAAATCAGATCTGCCAAAATAAATACATTCTGCTGTGCTGTGGAGCTGGGCTGGAGAGCCCTGTGGGGTTTACAGTGGGAACAGGGGAATCTCTGGGTGCGAACACCTTGGCATAAGGTGTCCCAGTGTGAGAGGGTGCAGCTGTGCACGGGGCACACATCCATCCCAGGTGTGTGATCCTGGGCTGCAGGGCTTCCACCCTACTGGGTGCTGAGGAGGCCAAAGGCTGCTGGACAGCCTGGCCTGGGGCCAAGGGAGGATAGAGGAGCCTGGAAGGAACTGGAAGGAGAGTGGGATGGCAGATGGTGCAGGAGCAGTGAAGGGTGATGAACCCTTAGTGGAGCTCCCAGTCTGCCTGGGTGACCCCAAGGCAGCACCCAGCCCCACAGGCAGATGCTGGCAGCAGGAAGGAAACTTGATATTGAGGCTCTGTCTCCTGGGGGATCCCTTCTCCCTAGAAGAGGGCAGGCAGGGATGAGGGGGACCCCAGAAACATGCTGTGAGTCCCAACAGGGACAATGCTGATGACCCAGCTGGGCATCCTCAGAATTTTTTCCCACTGGAGACTCTGCTCCAGGAAAAGTTGTAAATGTGAGAGGTCTGGGGCCTGTGATACTCAGCTGGTGCCAGGCTCCCAGCACTCCCAGCAGCTGGAGGAGCCTGCAGAGTCCTGGACCTCGTGCTCCTGGATCCAGTGAGTGGACAGGCTAAAGTGAAACAGGCTCCAGGTGAGCTCCCACCTGCTGCTCCCAGCCTCTCCTGGAGCAGAGCTTGTCCCCTGAGAGCCCTGTCCTGGAACTCACATTTCTGGCCTCTCTTGTAACCTTCCCACAAGGCAGCACGGTGAGCCCTGTCGCAGCATGCTGGTGTCCCCAGCCCACTCCAGAGTGTCCAGCAGCAGCTCCAGACTGGTCCCGTGCTGGGACCTTCCCCCTTGGCATCCCCGTTTCAACCTGGCCATCACAGGAGAGTCAGACCACAGAGAAGGGTATTTATTACTGGGGAACATATAAAGTCTTTAAGCAAAATGGCTTAAGGCTCTGCTCTAGTGAGGTCTGGCCAGGTTAAATGCTTGGTTCCCACCTGTTACAGATTGTGCCCTGGGATAGGTGGGAATGGGGTGCAATGGATTCCTAAAGCTACAGTGCTTGCTCAGGGCTTGTGCTTGGCCAGTCTGGAGCTGGACCCTTGCCTGGAAGCCTGTGTGGTGGCATTACCTGCTGGCACACTGGTGTGTCCCTGCTCTGCAGCCACCAGGACGTTGGGAGCTTGTGCTGCTGGTGGGAAAACTGCTCTGAGGGGAGCACCGGCTCTCCTGTGCACCCTGAGGCCATGCAGCGGGTACCCAAGTGCTAAAGCTGTTGCTGGCAACACCTGGGCACTGGCCTGTGGCAGAAGAGACCCCTCTGTGTTCTGCCCCAAGCAGGAGCCTGCAGTGACCCAGGGACAGAGATCTGTGTCCCCAGCACACTGGATGTGAAGAAGATGAGCCCAGCATGTGCTGCAAAGCCCAACAGCGTCCATGAAACCTGCCCAGAGAGAGGGTGGCACATTCCCACCCCAGAAGAGAAGAAGGAGCTGGGCTTTGTGCAGGTTCCTGCCCAGTGCTCCCTGTCCCACTGTGTTGCATCTCCTTCATCTCTCCCAGGCTGTTGGGTGATGCTCACTGCTCTCCCCTGGCCTGGGTCACTTCAGACAAGCCGGGATGCAGGAGAACGTCCTCTTCACCCGCAGCAGGAAGGGACTTGTGCTCCTCATGTCTCTGGCTCTTGGGACCAGTCCTTGCACAGCTCCCTCTGTCCTGGACGTTCCTTCTCTCCCTGCTGGCAGCAAGGCCTTTATTTCTTCCTCATCATTGAAAGGGGACATCCCATACTTCTGCTTCAGATGCCTGCGGACCTGGAGAAGGAGCGAAAAGTAAAATATAATGCTGGTTTACAAGGGCAGGTCCAGCAAGGGGAGCAGGGAAGAAACCGAGTCCCCTGAGGACTTGTCCTTGCTCTGAGGCCCACGGCAGGCTCAGCCACGGAGCAGGGCACAGGTGGCAGAGGTGATCCCACCTTGCGGGCTGCGCTGCCGCTGAACTCGGCCAGCTGCTGCCTGAAGCCGGGGTTGGGGTTGGCCACGGGCCGGATGGTTCGGATGGCATCCAGCACCTCCTGGCAGCTCAGCTCCGTCACAACCATCACGTAGGCAACCACCACCGTGGTGCTGCGGGAGATGCCAGCCAGGCTGGCAAGGGAAAGTGCAGAAAGGCTGCTGTTAGTGGCACACCCTGACCCCATGCTTGCCTCTTCCTCCACCCCTGTGCCTCAGATATTTCAGTTCCTCTTCTCCAAGGACTTGCTCTCCCGGAGGGCTGAGACCTTCCAAGGTCCTGGCCATGAGTGCCTATAAATACCCACTCCTCTAGAGGGAATGGGAGCAGCAGCCACTGCCTGGCTGCCTGCCCCAAACCCTGCTCATCCCATGCACTCAGCTGCAGCAAAAAGCTGCCCCGGCTCCAGGACTGCCTGGATCCTGCTGGGTTTGAGTCACAAGCCACAGCCAAGGGTGGATCCTGGGTGGGTCCATTGGCACAGAGCCCTCTGGCACAGGCTGGCTCTGATCTGAAGTGAGGGGCTGGGGGCTGTATCTGCTGAGTTGGGGGACACAGCTGCAGGCACAGGGGAAGCATTACCAGTGGACGAGGCAGTTCCCTCCATGCAGGCGACACTGATGGATAAAACTGATGCATTCCTTGAAGTGCCTCTTGCTAGCAGGAAAAATAAACCAGACAGAATGAGAACTTCAGGGGTGGAACAGCATTTTTAGCTGCAGGCAGAACAGCCCTGTATGCTTGAGTTGTTTTAGGGGATCTGCCAGCCACTGCTGAGACCTGAACAGCTCAGTGCTGTTTATTCCCAAGGAAAGGTGGATTTGCCAGCTCATTCTGTGCTGGGGACACAGAAGGGGACACTGTGCTGGGGATGCACGGGGCTGCCCTGTGACTTGTGTGACTCATGCTGGGGCAATGGGACGCTGGCTGCTTGAATCTCCAGCCACGCCTGTGCCCTTGGCTGGCTCCATGTCCTTTATGTGCTCTCCCCTCTCCAGACACTTCCTGGGGGGATGCTTGCTGCCCCTCTCCATGGGTGCTGCAGAGTGGCTGCCCCTCACCTCACCCCAGGGCTCACACCCTCACAGCAGCCACTGAACTGGGATGCTGTTGGGGTCAAGGGAAGCTCCCCTGCACTGTGGCATCACATCTCCAGCCTGTGGGTCATTGTGCTGGAGGAGCTGGAGGGAGTTGGAGCACATGGAGGGCTTGAGAAGCTGTGAGCCCTCATCTCTGGCCACCCTCCCACCTCCCTGCATGTCCCCACCATGCCCAGGTACTCACATGTTGGCTTCAGGGGTGTCAGGCAGGGGGATGCGGAGGTAGGTGATGTCCTGGAAGCCAGAACAGGAAGAGGAGAAGCTCAGGCACTGCAGCCAGGGTGTCACACATGGTCAGAGCAGGGCTGGCAGTGCCTTTGCTCCTCACCCACAGCTGCCTACAGGGTTTTGCTTCCCCCACACAGCACCCCCCTGCATGGGGATGGGGCCACACTCTCCCTGGGGTGAAGGGCAGAGCAAGGGGACACCAGCAGCTCGTGGGAGAGGATGGGAAACAAGAGGAGTCTGGAAAGCTGGAAACTGTTTCCCATCAGTGTTCAAGGTCGGGTTATAGTCACAAGACAGCCAATTTCCCATGCTGGGGGATGCCCAGCCCCTCTGGGGTCAGGGACCAGGGAGAGGTGTATGTGCCATGGGATTCTCAGGGGGGAAGGAAGATGCAGCATGGAAGGAGCTGCAAGAACACAGGGTGACATCTGGTGCAGGACCCTACCTTCAGCAAGGGCTGGGGGGATTCATGGATCGAAACAATGTGGGTGATCTTGTTCCTGCTTAGCTGCTCCAGGTCTTTGGCATCTGAAGGATAAAACCGGACACCAACATGTATTCATTTCCCACCCTTCTCTTCCCACAGTGCTCCCACCCTGCCTCTACAGCCAGCCAGCACACAGAGCCTTGCTCCAGCAGATCAACTGCATCCCACCCCCACAGGCAGCAGGGCAGACATGGGCAAACATGGGAACTTGGAATGCCAATCCCATGATCCCAAAGCAGAGGCCTCTCCCTGATCCCTTCTCCTTGCTGTTCATGCTGGTTGAACCATTCCCACCTGCACAGACACACCCTGGGTCAGCAGGTAGTGTCCCTCCTGCCTGTACTTGTCCCCACTTTGGGAGGAGATGTGCCCTGCCCACATCTCCTTGAGCAGACACACACACAGCACTGGGACTTGCTGCAGCCTGAGAGAACTGCTTTATCTTGTGAACGATGGGAGTGGAGCTGCAGCAATTTATACAATCTCTGATTTTCTGTAGAAACACCTGAGCAGTGATTTGCTGCTCTCTGGTCTGTTCTCTCCGCAGCTGCATGGACAGAAATGGGGAGTCCTTGGCTGTTGGAGGCAATCCCTGCCTCTCACCAGTGCCTCAGCATTCTGGATGTGATCCTGGCCTCTAGTCCAGCACAGCAGTTGTTGCACAGGGAGGGGAGCGTGCTTGTCTTGCTGAGCAGCTTCCAAGTGTCTCCCTTTCATGCCACAACCAGCAGATGCAGCAAGCACGGCCAGAGAGGAGGGGAAACATTTCCCCATCTCATTCTTTTGGGTTTCTAAACTTTCACGTGCTGTAAAACCTTGGCTCAGGGATCCAGCCCAGGAAGTTCTAATGGCATGATGTGAATTTTAATAGGATGAGTCTCAAGGGAGATGCTCTGCAGGGAAGCCTCTCTGTGTGAGGAGGGAGATGGCGACTCACACACCTGCCACCTTCCCATCCGCCTCAGCAGGCAGTGACAGCAACTGGTGACACTGGAATCAAGGCATACCAGAGCTGGAAAAGCTTCCAGTTGGAGGAGATGCCTCTGTGAGCTCAATGTTGCAGGCCTAGAATCTTGTCACCCTGGATTGCCTGGCAGAGTGATGAGGAGTGCTTGGATGGCATCAGGCCCAGCCCCAGAGCAGAGGCTGCCCACAGGAACCCCCCTGATGGCAGCTGGGTGTCCTTGTCCCTCTGCTCCCAGCAAGCCACAGCCCCCCCAGCCCAACCCAAAGTGCTCCAAGGGGCAAAGGGAGAACAGAGCTGCCACTCCAGTGACATTTCCTTAGCAATTCACACCACTGGTTTTAAACTTGTGCAGCACTTACAGCAGGAATCCAGCTGGCAAAGGAGCCATCAGGGAGGCAGGAGCATTATAAATGCTGGTTTGTCATGGCACATGCCAATACTTGGCCATTAACTGTCCCCTGACAATGAAAATTCCTTAAAATAGTGACTTGGTGTGAGAAGGGGTGACTGTGACTCTGCCTCTAGGAAATTCCCTCCTGAGCGTGGGCAGCTCCCTCTGGCCTCTTCTACAGCTGCAAAACTGGGGAGCATTACCCTGAAGTGCCCCAGTCCTGCTCCCTTGGCACCACCAGCTCCTCTGCTCCTGGCAGGGGATCCATATTTCCTCCTTGGCTCCTTTCCCCCATGCATCCCAAGAGCTCAGGGCAGCTGTTAAATAAGGAAACCATGCAGAGGCAGGGGTCTCTGCCTTGCCTTTCCCACAGTGTCTTCACTCCCCCTACTGCCAACCCAAACTGGGTGGCAGAGCAGAGCAGGCTGTGGGTGCAGGCAGAGCAGGGGGTGCAGGCAGAGCAGTGGGTGCAGGCAGGGTGGTGGGTGCAGGCAGAGCAGGGGGTCCAGGCAGGGTGGTGGGTGCAGGCAGGATGTCAGGCAGCATCTGCAGGCAGGGAGACACCAGCTCAAGCAAGCCCCTCTCCCCAGCTGAAGAACACCTCTGCAGCAGCTGGGTTCCACTCACCAACGAAGTTCCCAAGGTAGAGGCCAGGAAGGATCTGTGGGACACAAGGGGAAGTGGCAGTGTGAGCAGTGACCTTGTGCTGTGGTGCCCACTGTGCTGTGGTGCCCACTGTGCTGGGAAGCACTGACCTTGGCTGGAGGGGCCAAAGTTCTGGCATTGACATGGCCATTGAGCCCCAGGGCAGGAATGGTGCTGGGGCAGCTGGAGCTGTGCATTCCCAGGGCTGCCACTGCCCTGGCATCCAGGATGTGGCCCTGGCACCTTCAACCACCTGGCACTGCACTCTCATGGGTGCTGGGAGCCAGACACAGCTTTTTTATTGCTCCTCTTTTTTATCATCAATTAGTCCTCCGCTGGGGTTTATTACCTGAGCTCAGCAAGTTGCATACACCTTTGTACACCCTTGGACTATACCCATGACCTGTGCAAGCCCTGCTGCTCGAGGCATGGGAAAGCAACAGGCACAGAGAAGCTTGTAGGGGATGTAGCTGTCCCCCTCCCAACCCTGAGTTGTGCTCCCCTCACTCTGCACTGCAGGAAGCCCATTTCTCACAGCTCAGGCACAGATTGCTCTGGACACCATGCTTTCAGTTCATTTCCCCTGGGAAATTCCATTTCTCATGATGAAAAGATAATTACTTGACAAGGCCTCTGTTAACAGCACTGCAGATGCAGAAGCAGGACACCTTGCAAACCCTGTCAGCCAGAGCTATTTTATATTCCCCCTCACTCCCAGGCTGGGCAGTGAGTTCAATCCTGTATCCAGCCGGTTCTCTGCCAGTTTCTCCCTGCAGCAATATTTGGTGCTCAGGGCAGGTGGAGGTGATTTTCACCAGCACAGCTGGACTCACACTTGTCTCACGGCTCACATTTGGAAACGTTTCTCTCGATTGAACAGCTTAAAGAAGGGTTTGTTGGGTTGTTTTTATTGTGATTCCTGCGATTTTAGATCAATTTCCTATCGACAGGGTGCCTTTAACTCACAGCTGCGGCACTGAGAGGAGCGGGTGGGAGAGCGCCAGTTAGCAAGGGCAGCTCCCAAGGGCAGGACACTGAACCATGAATAAACAGCATGTGCCTGTCCCCAGCACCCTGCTGACCCGCTCCCCAGAGGAGAAAACGGGGCAGCACATAAATAAAATAGTGCCCATCCCCTCTGCCCCGTGATGCCGAGCCCCACGCACAGCCCAGCCCCGCTGAGCAGGAGGTGCAGGACCACCAGGCTGGGGGTCATAGAGGGCTCACAGCGTGCGCTTGGCGCTGGTTCCTTGGGATTAAAGGTGTTGGGAAAAGTTCCCCCTTCCTTGAAGGAACTCGCTGTGACCCCCTTCCCTCCACCTCCCCGGGCAGCTGTCAGCTGTCCCAGCGCAGTGTCCCTGCCTGTTTCACCTCCGGGGTTGCTCTGCCGGCAGATAAACAAACAAACAAACAAATAAAGATCCGGAGCCGGTGCCGGGAGGTGAAACGCCGCTTGGCAGCCGCCAGGTAAGGGTCCCCACCTCCGGCACCGGCCGAGCCGCCCGGGCATGGCCGAACTGCAGAGCAGCCGCCCCAGCGCTCCCCGTTACCTGGCTCATGCCGTTCCCCATGGCCGACGGCGGGCGCCGGGGGTGGGGACGGGACGCGGCTGTCCTTGTCCCCAACGCTGCCGTCCTCCCCGTGCCCGGGCGCAGCTGCCGTCCCCGCTGCCTGGTCGGGTTTCCGTCATGAAGAGCTTGGCTCCCCCGGGGTCGCTGCTCGCTCCCAGCGCGGCCAGGCCGGGCCGGTGGCTGTGCCGGGGCAGAGGGCGCCGCGGCCGCCGTTCTCCGCGGCTGCTGCCGAGGCCCTTCCCCGGCTGCTCCGGCGCTGCCGCGCACCGGCTGCTGCCTGGCCGGGAGCAGACAAAGGAGGACAAACTCCCCCCCTGCGCCGTGGCGTGGGAGCACGGGGCCGCGCTGGCTGCTGCCTGTCGCCGCTGCCCGCGGCCGCACAAGGCTGCACTGTTGGGAGAAGAACAAAACCTTTGTCCTGCTTCATCAAGGAAGGTCTGTGCGGCCGCGCGGCGAAGCGCCCGGCAGGATGCCCACCCCTGCCCACGCCGTGCCCACCCCTGCATGCACCATACCTATCCCTGCCCTGCCCGCAGCGTGCCCACCCCTGCTCGCCCTGTGCCCACCCCTGCCTGCGCCACACCGCTCCCTGCCCTGCCCGTGCCCACCTGCAGCCAGGTGCCGCAGGATCCCTGCCCTGCCCGGGGAGCTGCAGGAGTGTCCTGGGGACTTCGCAGGGCCGCAGGATGGGCAGTGCCAGCGAGCAGCGGGGCTGTGGGGTTCCCCAGCAGCGCCTGTGGCCGGCTGCTCGCAGCGAGGGTCAGCGCGGGGGTCGCGGGGCCGGGACGGGCCGGGGATCAGGCCGGGGCCGCGGCGGCCGTGTGGGGGTGCGGGTGCCCAGAGCGCCCCCTGGCGCTCAGCAGCGCCGTTGCCATGGGGACGGGCGCGGGCTCCGGCGGCCTCAGGGGCGGGCGGGGAGCGGGGGTCGCGGCCCGGCTCGGAGCGGGGCCCGGAGCGTTCCCGGTGGGCTCCCGGCTCTGTGTCCCAACTCCTGCACGTCCCCAGGGCAGCATGTTAAGCCCCATACGCTCTGTGTGCAGGTGAGGGCAAGGATAGCCCCCGCTCCCCAAGCTTCCCACCGTGAATGGGGAGTATGGCTGGTATCTGTGCGCAGGTATGGATGCTACAGGCGTAATAGAATTAATTAGGTTGGAAAAGATTTCTGAGATCATGGAGTCCAACCTGGGACTGAACACCACCTTGTCGACTAGACCAGGGCACTGGGTGCTATTCCTAGTCTTTCCTTAAACATCTTCAGGTATTTTAAGTCTTTCCTTAAACACCTCCAGGGACGGTGATTCCAGCATCTCCCTGGGCAGCCCATTCCAATGTACAAACACCGACAGCCCTGTCCCCTCCTGGGCAGTGCCTCCTGCAGCACAGTGCCTGAACAGGATGTGATCCCACCAAGGAGCCATAGCCCTCAGCAGGTGTGGATTTGAGCAGCCTGCTCTAGTGGAAGGTGTGCCTGCCCATGGAAAAGGGGTGGAATGGGATGAGCTTTTAAGGTTCCTCCCAACCCAAGCCAGTCTGTGACTCTATGGGGGGAGGTTGAGGGTGGTTTGTAACACTGGGTTGACCTGCACTGTTTCAGCAGTGCTGGGGCTGAGCTGCTGCAGGGTCACCATAGGCAGCTGCCTGCCTTGGAGAGGGGGATGCTGGCTGCACAGGAAAGCTACAGCAGGAATGGTGGAACATGAACTGTAAGACTTGCTCTGTCCTAGCCCCCAGTGTTCATGCAGAGAGACAGAAAATTGAAATTGATCCTCTTCCTCCACAAAGAAAAAGCAGTTATCAGTAGTTTCCATATTTATTTATTTTTCCTCTCAGAATATGTGGTGCAGTTGATCCCCAGAAGCTTCTCAAGGGCAATTGAAGCAAGTCATACTGTGCGAGCATTTGTTATGCTGAATCTTGTATTTTTCTTTCTACCCAGCTGAGTCAGAACAGCTGCTTAGCAAAGGATCTGAAGAGCTTTCAGAAGCAGTTAGAAAGGGAAGCAGGAAAGCCTGAGGCAAGAAAACGTGCCTTTATTCGGAAGACCCTCAAAATGCCTTCAGAGTACTATTTGTTTGTGGAAGAACTTTGCAAGAACCCTGGCATCGCTTGGGTTATGAAACCGGTAAGTGTGTGCTCTCCCAAGGAAAGTGAGAGATGAATGGGTGCCTTCGTTCTTCAGAGGGAGAGGAAAATATGCAGGAAACCCACAGGAAGAATTGGGCAGAGCAAGGTAACATGGAGCAGTGCTCCTGGCCAGGTTTCTGATCAACATGTACCACCAAAACACTGCTTCTTGTGTAAGAGTTTATTTCAGCAGGCAAAAGTCAGCTCAGTTTATTTGTAGAACCAAAGGTAACTCAGTGGTGAAGGTATAAAGTGCAGAGCTCTGTGTGGAGGGACAGACTGCTCCCAGGGGTTCTGGCTGAGTTCACGCTCTGAAATCTTTCAGTTCAGCTGCAGGCGTGCAAGAAGGTGGAGATGTGTGCAGGACAGGTGGCTAATTGGGCTTCTGGTTAACGAGCATTAGGGCAGCCTCCAAAGATGGAGCTGTGAAAACATCTGTTTGGATTTAAGGAAATCCCATGGTGTTAGATGTCGACTCTGGTGTAAACTTACTGGGTGGAATTCCATCCTGAGACTGTGAAGAGATTACAGGAGGCTCCGTTATCACAGAAGCCCAGAATGGTTTGGTTTGGGTTGGAGGGGATCTTAAAGTTCATGTCTTTCTACCCCACTGCCATGGGCAGAGACAACTTCCACCAGACCAGGTTGCTCAAAGCCCAGCCCAATCTGGCCTTGAACACTTCCAGGAAGGGATATCCATTACCAGTCTGGGGTGGGTTTGGTTGGCATGAACTTCTCTCTGCCCTGCAGGTAGGGAAGGGCAGCATTATGTTCTGAGCCATTTTTGTCCCCCCAAACCTGGAGCTGTGCTGAACACCACAGCTTCCACTTCAGCCAGTGATCTGGGGATTAAGGAAAAATTGTGTTTCCCTTAGAAATTCTGACAATATAATGTGACACTGAGAAATGCCTTGCCTGTGCCAGAAGATCCAAGCCATTTAACATCCTCAGTGTTGTGTGGTGCATAATTAAAAACACACCCCTGCGAGTGAGCAGTCCCTCTGTTTTGTGCAGCAGGTCTGGTGAGGAGGCTGGGACAGGAGGATTTGTCTTACCCTTGTGAGAAGTGACTGGGAGGTAATTATGCAAACTAACTCGTGAATTACAACCAGGAGGATAGCAGCTAGTGATTATCTAACTCTACAAATGGGAAGTGTTAATTGGCAACAAAACCCTTATATTAAGCTGATTTTCTGCCCCACAACCTCAATTAACATGGTAAATAACCACAACACAGTAAATAAGGATATGTGAAAAGCCTGTGATTACTGAAATTATACCAACAACTTAAATAGACTGTGGCTGACCTCAAAACTTGCAGGCAAGTAAAAATAAACTCCATGTTGCTCCTTCTGTTGGTCTGTGCTCTGGAGCAGCCCCATGTTGTGATATCCTGGGTTGCCCATCCCCACACTCAAGAGGCAGCAGTAGGGCAGGATGTGCCCAGTGCCACGTCCTGGGGCTGGAGGGAGCTGGACCTGGGCAGCAATGTGGGAGCTGTGCTCCTTGGGGGCCTTATCAGGGCCACTCTTTACCCTCTTCTATTCCAATGTGCAGCCTAGGCTGATTTCAGAATTTTTCTGCTCATTTGCCACAGTTCCCCAACACCCTTTTTGTCTTTCCTGTTTAATTAAGTTCTTCTGTAACATACACAAATTTAAAATGGGACTTAAAATTCCCAACAACATATGTTGCGTTACGTGTATTTCTGGAAGCGTGTGACAGAGTTTGTTTATTTGATGCTGTGGGAGTTCCCCATAGGCCGCCTGCTCTGCCTTTCCTCCAGGAATCCTCCAAACACAAACATGAGGGGGTTTTTGTTGAATCTCCCTGCCCCCATAACCTTAAATAAGCATGCTTGCACATGAGCAGCTGATGAATCAGGTTATGCAGGTCTTCTGCAGTGAAGTTCTGGAAAACTGCAGGAAATGCTAACTAAAAGCCACTAAGTCTGCTCTCCCATCTGTAGGTTGGCAAGTCACAAGGTGGGGAATGTTCCTGAAAACTGAAATGTATAATTGATTGAAGAAGGTGAGAATGACTGTCTTTTCTTTGGGAATATCCAACAGGCATTTTGTTCTTTTGCTCTTTTTTCATCCTCTCCTTCTGCCAATGCTTGGTCTGTTCTCCCATGCTGCCCTCCTGCCATATTCTTTCAACATTCTCCAGGCTAACAATAAAGGTTTTTACAATGGATTTTCCCAAATGGATGGATACTTTCTTTGGGATCTGATTTTTTACACTTTATGTGCATATTTATATATAAACTTCCAATCTTGAGTATATCTAACACTAGGCAGCCACTGGACTTTATTATCATATATATATGAAATATACACATCTTTTATAATATATTTATACTATACATTCTTTGGGTGATCCTGCACAGGGCCAGGAGTTGGACTTAGATCCTTGTAGATCCCTTTCAACTCAGGATTTTCCAAGATTCCAGCAGGGTAAGAAAAGGACTGTGCAGTTCTACTGCTTGCTATTAGGTGCATCAGATGAACCTTGTCACGTCCAGCTCCTGCAAACACCTACAGGACTCGGCTGGCCCGTCGCTGCTGCAGTCACCCTGTCTCTCTCCAGTCCTTTTTCATTGGAAAACTGGTGTCATCAGATCACTGGAAATGTCAGTTTGACAAAGCAGCTCAGAACAAAGCTGAAATGTCACTCCTGGTTTTACTGTTGGTGGTTGAATTTTGGCAGCCTTTCTTCTTCCTTGGGTTCACAGAATGTAAGGACAGGGTGATTCACGGGAGAGAACTATTTGATTTTCAACGTGTCACAGTTGCTGCTGTATTGAATTTGATAGCTTTCATTTGATTAACACATCTTCCCAAAAGTTATGCCACCTCAATTTGATGGTTTAGGAGACAGAAAAATCCATCAGTTCTCTCTGTGAAAGTTCAGCAGAGTTCGCACTCACTCTAAATGATCAAAAGCCTTTCCAGAGTACCAGGTGCAGAGTACCCTACCCTTGGGGGAGGGTGTGCCAAGGTTTGCAGCCATGGTGATGTGAAGATCTTGTTCCAAGTCCCCTGCCATGGGCAGGGACATCTTCCACTAGAGCAGGTTGCTCCAAACCCCATCCAGCCTGGCCTTGAGCACTTCCAGGGATGGGTGTTAGCACCCACCTTTGAGTGGTAACTGAGGTTCTTGTGAATAGATCCCTTGGGGTGAATTAGAGTGAAACAACATTGAATGACCAATGTACATATATGAGGCAGGTTTGTTCTAAAACAACTTAAAAGGAAGCATACAGCTGTTTTGATTCTTTTCTTTAAGAAATATAAAAGTGAAAACATAAGAGAAAGAAAAAAAAATAAAAGATAGGGGAGAGGAAAAATATCACCACCCAGGTATCCAGTGATGAGATTTGATCAGTGCAGTTTCACTGTTTGTGGTCACAGTTCTTCACCTATTAGGAGCCCACACACAACAAAGACTTCTATGGGTTAAATGCATTCAGTTTTAGGGGAAAGGCCTCGATACCTCCCTTGGGTGGGAGTTTACACTGTCACATGAAACTGTGCCTTATAGGGAGGGAGGAAATTGGCATGACACCAAACATTAACCCACCTCTGCAGGATCTGCTTCTTATCTGCCTTTTCCCTTATCTGATGCAATAACACTTTGTCAAGTGGGTTATCTGGCAAACAGTAGATGCAGGGCTCAATCAATTTATCTAAGCAAACTTTGTTTTTTCCCAAGGAGGTGTTCACAGCTTCTCTGGGTAACTTGTGCCAGTGACTCACCTTAAGGTACAGCACTAGCTCAGGGCAGTTGTTCTTTCCTTTTCCATTACTTCGTTGATTACTTCTGATTTTTACTACTTTTTGTCAGATAGCATCATGCAGTGTTGGATTTCAGCTCAGATGGCTGAAAACTGGGAAAATAGTTAGGGACAGACAGGGAAAATAATTAATTGTCACTGGGGCACAGAGGACTGTCAGAGTGAGAATTGCATATTTGCTTGTTCAGTGTCTGTTTGTCTTGGATCTTTATTTCAGCCCAGATGTTCCTGTCACAAACGTGGCAGCACAAAACCTGCACCCGACTGCTCCTGGCCAGGGAGGGGACATGCTGCCTGCAGGCTATTCCCTGCTGCTGGCTGTGGCATCTCTGGCAGGTGCAGGTGAGCTGCCACGTGTGCTGCAGCCTCCTCACTGTGCTGCCTCTTCTCCTGACACACAGCCAGGTGATTTCCTTGGTAGCAGCTTTAGGCATGAGGCTGGGCCAGCCTTCTGCTTTAATGTCACTTTGTGCATCTATAATGTGGATCTTTTTTACTTTAAACTCAGTAATGTTCTGGTTAGTGCACTCCTGAGAGGTAGATGTAGCTTAGCCCTTCGCTTCTGAGGCCTCAGAGGGACAGCAAGGCTGGCATTGCTGCACACAGCTGTCACTGTTAAGCTGCCTCTCTCAAGAGGTGGCAGCTGAGGGAGAGAGAGAGGGAGGATGGAAGGAAAAAAATAGGTTGTCAGATTCCTCATGAATCTGAGAATGGTGTTTGAGCATAATGGAGGATGGTGTTGAACATCCCATTTTAAGGGCTGCTCCCTTCTATAAATCTCTCTTGTCAGTAGGGAAAGGAGAGGTTTTGCAGTACCCTGATAGCAGAGAGGATGTCAACTGCTGCTGGGGAACTTCTGATGGAGACCTGGGACTGTTTTCTCCTGTAGGTGCATAGCAGTTAACCCTGGAGAATTTACTGCTGAGTGTGGCTGGTGGCCCCAACCTTCTGGTCTCTGGCCTTTCACTCAGAATTCTTGCTGGGCTGTGGAGATTATGATTGAAAATAAATCACATGGACTAAATGTGTGGTCTCTGTTGGGAATGACTTTGTGTAATTGTTTGGATGTCTCAGGGCTGCAGGTGGGTGATCAAGCAATTTGGATAGTGCTTGAATCCTAAGTGTGGGGCTCATTGGAGGCTCTCATTGTGGATATGGACAAGCACTTTCATCCAATGTTCAGGGGATTAGCAGTGACAAATGCTACTTTGAGCTCCTGGGCTGTGACATCCCAACCCACCAGGATCTGAAAGCCTCAATGTGTTCTTAAGCCCTGGTACAGGGGTGTCTCGTGATGCTTTCACACCTTGCAGGGAGGGTTTTGCAGGCTGAGTGAGCTGGTGTGGTGCAGCAAGTGAGATCTACAGCTGTGTGAACTGGTTACATGAAGGAAGCTGCCACCTGGAAGGATACAGCTGCTTTTAACCAGAGTATCAGACTTCAGCTGGGTGCAGCACCATATAACTGTCTGATCTCTAGCCCTGTTTTGTGAAACCCTGCCAACTTGGCTATTTCTGGAAGATGTTCCCCTTCAAGTACCAGCAAATCACAAGTATCAGAGCACTTGCCAGAGATGGAGGGTTATGATCATCTCTCCTGCTCATGTGTCCCACAGCAGTGCCCCATCAGCACTGATAAACTTCTCCCCAGAGTGGTTTGGCTGCCAGCAATGAACATCACCAGGTCCATGGTGCACTGACTGAGATGCAGGCCAGGAACTGAGGCTACTTAACAACAAAAAGCCCTTTTAAAACAGAATTTTACTCTGTTGGTTTTGTTTGTTTTTTTAACACAGGTTTTCTCCCTAGTTAAGTGAAAAATATTTATCATGAAATTCAGCTGAAATTCTCCGAAATTTATCTGCTACATTCGCAACCCAAGTATTGCAACAGCAGGAACCCGAGAACGCAACTGATTTGTCATTACAAGAGTTGAGAGAAGCAGAAACAGCAAATAGCACTACAAAAATGACAAGCAAAAATATGATTATTATTCTTTCAGTCTTAGTCATGTAAAGAGCAAGCAGAAGCATAGGCAAGGCAATTTCCCTTAGATGTGACTTATGTTGATGGTGCTCTCCTATGAAATGTCTCTAATTTAACTCCTCCTTCTAACAAGATGTGGTCACTGGTGTTACTTGTTACAGCACTGTGTCCTGTCAGCCCAGTATTTCACATGGTGCCACTGGGGACAGTTTTATTTCAAATGAACAAATAAATTAAGCTCATTTCTGGTCTGGGATAGCTCTAATGTGCACAATCTACTATGTTCACAGCCTCAAACAAAATTACTGCTAAGGCAGCCTGCAGGTAAAGGGCCAAAGTAACTTCAGTTAGTCAGGAAAGAAATTAATTGGAATGAAAGTCCTTGATCACATCATCACAGTGCTGCTGGGCTCTGAGAGAGATATCTGAACACTCTGCTGGGAACCTGTTCCCTGCAGACACCCACATCTGCAATTAAAAAGGGTTAATGCTCATTCTGTGAATCTTCCTCAGCACTTACTGCTTCAGCATGAATTTTTTTTTCACTTTTCTTTCTGGAAGCCAAAGAGATTTTTTTTTTCTTTTAGTATCATCAAGAACAGGAATAGAAACTTTGCAACAAGCTCAGAATGTTCTTTGGCTCAGCACATGGGAAAGAGATTTAGGGTTGGATTTCCTATTGCTTCACACTCACTCCTGCCTGCTAGCAGGGTAATGATTTTGTGGGCAGGCATTTTTCTTAATGAGCCATTGGCAAAACTGCCTATTTCTCCCTAATTTACTGTTATATCTCTTCAGCTGGGTTCTGGAGGTAAACACTTCACCTTCCCTCACTGCCAGCTGCCAGCAAGGCTCTGAACTCGAGTTCATCTTCTGAAAGACTCACTTTGCATTGTGAACAGGGAGAGCAGGGGGTGAAGATGTTCATCACTTTCTGAGGGGTTTTATTACACTGTTTGGGATGGATGGTCTGGTTCCATGATTTTCTTGGCAACTGATCATAATCCTCTAACCTTCATTGTGATTAAATGATGAATATCCAGAAGCAGAGCAAAGTAAGGAGGCAGGTTGCCCCTTCAGAGTGGGAAAACAAGGCAGCATGGGGCTGCCAAGGGACTGGAGCCCGTGCTGGAGCCAGGACTTGCACAAGAGCTCTCTGTCAGAGGTCCTTGTGCACTGTGCCTCCCACTCGTGCTGCTGCTGGAGCCTCTGTTCCCAGCAGCTGGTCCTGCAGCACTTTGTCATTGACTACACAACCCCAGATATTAATAGCAAAGAGATGTCCCCTGCTTTCAGCTGTTCAGCTGTGTCCCTGCTTGTCTGGGAGCTGATTCCTGCATGCAGCTGGGGTATTGTCATTGCTCAGGTACTTCAGTCCACCAGTTTGATGCTGCAGGCTGACAGGGAAGGAGCAGCATGGTGACCTGGGCTGGAATGACAGGCCTGTCAGCAGAGGGGGAGATCTGGGTGTTCTGTGAATGAGAACATCATGGCAAGCTCACATTTAGGTACAGAATTCATCCAGTGTATCCTGCTGGGTCCTGAAGCTGTTGGCACAGGAGGGGAATGCACATCTTCACTGGGGATCAAGAATGGGTGTGTGAGCTCTTGTGGCATTAGGAGACCAAAAGGACCAAATGTTTTCCAAATATGACTCTCTGCAGTCACTGTGGTGACTGTTTATGGGGCACTTTCCTGAAGCTAATTGTGTATTTTACTGATGGGAAGCAGTACTTGGAATCTCCATACCTGGAGTAGCTGACACACACTGTTCCTTTTGCCATGCACAGCTCAGTGTGTCCAGCATCATCTCTGGCTGTGGATTCTAACTAACAACACATGAGCAGAGCTTCACCTGAAAGTGAAACATCACCTCATCTCTACAGGCAGGAAGAGGAAGGTGCTGTGTAACCTGTTAATGCTTTCATTGTGGCTGCTGTGTCCTAGGAAGAAACAAATGAAGCACCTTTCCAGGGATCTGGCTGCACAGCAGGGTGTGGTGCTGATCCTAAGCTTGGGGTGGGAGACGCCCTCATGGATGAAGTTCACTCTCCTCTTGTGTTGGGCAGCAGCAGCTCCGACTTCTCTCTGGACACCACTGGCTCAGCACAAGGCACTGGCTCTCCCTGCTGAGAGTTTGGAAGCTGCAGTGGGCTGGAATGAGGCATTTTAGCTGACACAGGGATGCTTGGCTGCTCAGCTGGCCCTCTGCACTGCAGAGCTTAGTTCTGTTCCATGTAAGAAAGCAAAGGGGCTAAACACATTCTGCACAGCAAAACAAAGCTTTTAGGGCAGGCAAGCACCTGATCCTCCTCCTGCTACTACTATGGAAACATGTCAGAGCAGAAAACCTGTTGCCATGAGACTGTAAAAATAACCCTGCCTCACATCATGGAGACACGGACTGGCTGCACCACATGGCTTATGTAAGAGCAGCTCCTGCACTGGGATGTGGCACTGTGAGCTGCCTCCTGCTCCCAGGAGACAGGCAGCCTTCTGAAAAAGCTGCAGGCAAGACAGTTGGGGTAGTAAGTCTGTTATTTTTAGTCTGTGTGTCTGAAATATCAGCCTGAAGTGGACAGAGGCACATTTAGGGTATGTAGTGTCAGGAGCAGAATTTTAAAAGTAGGACCAAGCAATGGTAGTTGGGTTTTTTGGTTTAAAGAAATCACACCTTGGTTTTAAGGGGTCAGATACAGGGTATTTTTTTGAACTCTGTGTAATTTGAAGCGTGTTTAGAACTGGCCAGGGCAGGAGAAGGCTTTGCTGAGTTGGAGAGTGATCAGGGAGCCAGGGAAATGGTGATGCTGTGTTTGGTGTTGTCATGGCTGGGAAAAAGGAAAGAGAGCAAGGGACCAGGCCCAGGAGCCAGGCCCAGCTCTGTTGCTCATGCAAGATTTGGCAGAACAGGTGAGCAGCCTCAGGGCTGGAGAAAGGACAACAACTATGTTTACAGTTCTGAAACTCTGCCCAGAAATATCTCTACAGAAGTTCAAAAAATTAAGGGCTTGGCTGGACACAGACACTTCCCTGTATGCAGAAAAACCCCAAATTCACTGTGTAGTCATGCACTAATTATCACTATTTTTTTTTTTTAAATCTTATGCTCTTGACCAAGTTAAGCACTTGGGGGAGCACAGAAAACAGTACATTTTAAAACCTCTGCAGAAACTACTACTGGTTACATCAATTGTCCTTTTACTACAAGACAAACTCAGTGACAATTCCTGCTCAGCTCTCCTCAGGCTGTTTTTTAAATATACCCAAATTTTATCCCTTCATCCAGTCCTGAAAGCCTCATTTCTGTCGTCTCCTGCCTTCCAACAGTGGAACATGTTTTCCCAGCAAGACTAAAAGGATGCTGCCTCCTCCTGCTCCTCCCTACACATCCTTAGAGATTCCTGACGTGCCTCAGATGTAAAGCTTTGCTTTGTTTGAATGCACAACTCCTCCTCTGTGCTTCAGGCATGTGGAGGATTCCCAACCCCTCCCACTCCTGTTCCCAACGTGACAAAGGAGCAGCTCTGAAGCCAAACCCCACAAGAGTTCACATAAACCCCCAACAAGGAACATACACATGGAGTTCAGGAATGTCCCACTGCTGTGATTTTAATGATCCCACTTCCAACCCAGCTGGGGGTTTTTACCCAGCACTGTGTCAAGGTCCAGCACAGAGCAGGAAAGAGTTTGTGGTCCAAAGAAACTGCAGAGTTGTAGCTGAGGAGCCAAACCATTCCCAGGGCCCTCACCTGGGTGGGCTCTGGACACACCAACATCCTGCAAGTCCCAGGGACTGTGGTTACTGAAACATGAGCCCCCAGTGACAGCCAAGCACGCTGTGACAATGGCACGGCCACCTCAGCCCTCCAGGATGCGGTTGATGAGCTTCATCTCCTCAGCAGACATGGGGTTCAGGTTAAACCCCTTCAGCTCAGGTTTACCTGTGAAAATACATTGAAAACATCAGGATTTTGTCACTAAAGTGAAGCAGCTCGTGGTAAACTCGAGAGGGGCTGTGGGGAGGGCAGGGACAGCCCTGGGAGCTGAAGTGGGGTCACCCCAGCCCAGGGTCAGAGGGGGTTCAGGTGCTGGTGGGTGACAGCTCCACACAGAGACAGACAAGGGTGCTGGGGCAGGCAGGGAACTGCAAAACCAGTGGAAAAGAGGCTGCAGGAACACATGGAACTGAGGAATCTCCTGATGCACGAGTCTGCTCCCAGGCAGGTTCCAGGGGAAGAGTTTACCTTGAGCTTCATAGAGCCGGTTGACCTTCACCCGCAGCTCTTTCCGGAGCTTGTTTATCTCCTCATCCAGCTCTTCCTGGTCTGGTATAAGAGTGGGAGTGAGGAGGACTGCGGTGGGCTCTGGGATGAAGGCTCAACTCCCCATGGGACACAGCACAGGCACAGGGGATCCCACCCTGCCTCCACCACCCCCGGGGCCGAGCAGCTTCCACATGTGCTTCCCAGGGCACAGCAGGGCCAGAATCAGCCTCTCCAGAGGCTCTGGGCACCTCAAAGCCCATGCCCGGACAGAAATCCATTAATTGAGCCAACATTTCGTTAATTATGGTGCTTATTAAAACACCGATAGCTACACGGAGCCCTCGCGGTGAGCTCACCCTGGCGCAGCATCTCCCGGGTCTTCGCCTTCGGCAGCTCGATGAACATGCCCCCGAAGCACACCATGGCCTTCTCTGGGGGACAGGGGGAACGGAGGGGCACGGAAGGGAACGGAAAGGAACGGAAAGGAACCGGCTGTCAGCGGAGCCGCTCCGCAACCGCGGCCACGAGGTCACGGTGGGCGCAGCCAGCCCGGCCTCACCGTCGGGCTCCGGGTCCTTCTGCAGCGCCCGCAGGGCCTCGCGGTTGCGATTCCGCTTCACGTCCAGGTCCACGATCTGCAACGGGAGCGAGAGAGGCAGGAGCGGCCGGGACTCGGGGATACCGGCGGCGGGACAGAGCGGGGCGGGGGAGGCTACCGAAGCTGGGTCGTACCTGCTGCCGTGCCGCCAGCACGTCCTCGGCCAGCTCCTCCACCTCGGCCAGGTAGCGCAGCACGAAGGCCGGATCCCGGGCCATGGCGGGGCCGCTCCGGGTCCGTCGCCGTTCGGCTCCGGGCCGCAGCCGCAGCCGCGCGGGCGGGTTCCGCGGCGGGAGGGGCCGGGCTCAGCGCGCCCTCTCGCGGCCGCCGCCGGGAGCGCCGCCCGGTTTGGGCGCCCCGGGGTGGCGGCGGCTCCGGGGCGGCGGGGACCGAGCGGGGCCGCGAACGCGGCGGGGACCGAGCAGGGCCGCGAACACACGTGGCCGGGGGCGCCAGAGCGGCCGTGAGCGGCCGTGGGCTGGGACGGACCTACCCAGTGCCAGCGTGGGGTCTCGTCCGTAGTGCGGAGTAACGATCCCGGGGCTGGCTCCGGGCCGCCTCGGCACCGGCCGGCAGGAGGATGGAGGGTGCGGTGCGGCCGTGTGGCGCTGAGCCACACAATGGGGTCCTGGCCCCGCAGCCGGTCCCCAACCCATCCTGCTCGCCACAGCCCTGAGGGACAGCGGCTGAGAGCCCTGCCTTGCCTGGTCCCCTTGTGTGTGAATTATTTATGGCTTTTCACAGCACCACCGTCTGTCTCCCCTTCCTCGCTGCTTCCCAGCACGGTCCCGCTGCTGGCAGCTGGGCCCTTGGAGCATCAGGTGACCTCTCTGTCATCCCAGAAAGCAATAAAGGGCACTCAAAGCGCGGGGCGATTAGCTCAGGTTTCCTTTGGTGCAGCTGGTGGCTCATTTGTAGCTCAGCGTCCAGGACCTGCCATCCCCAGGGACTGGAGCCAATTGTGGTCCCGGCAGCTCGGCTCACCCTCAGCCAGCCCCGGTGCCCCCCGGTCTGTGTGAGGCAGGAGCTGGTCCCGGGAAGGCTCTGGCAGGGGACCATATCCATCTGCTGCCCCGAATGACCCTGTCTGCAGGAAAGGAAATATATTGCCCCTCAAAATGGTTTTTATCCCTTTCTTTCTGCCCCACCCAGCCATGAGCAAGAGGGGCTGGGAAAACGGGGTGTGGGAGATGCAGGGAGACCCAGCTCTGATGATGAGGACTGGCAGATCTTCGCCGTGTGCACTCTGCAATGGGAAAGGGGCCCCAGGAGCCCACCCAGGGCTGGTGGGTAACAGGGGACACGGGTTCTCATGTCCCATGTCCCTGCTCTGGACAGAGCCCTGAAACAGCTTCTCAAGGTCCATCTTTGCCACCCTGGCTGTGCTGCTTACCTGGTGATGGTGGGGGGACTTCTGATCTGTTTTAGATCAGTGCTTTGAGAGGAGAGAGCCCCAAACCTGCCTGAAGCAGCAAACAGGGGCTGGGGAGAGGAGGAGCCCCAGCACTTGGGGACCCTGGCACATGCACTTCATTAAATTTGATAAGGAGCTCCCCAAAGGTGGTGACCCCACCACTGCAGCTCCTCTGGGCTGCCAGAAATGAGGACCACAGGGAACAGGGATGGAGGGAACAAGGCAGCAGCTGGCTGGTGGTCACCACACTTCTGTGGGCAAATAATCCCTTAAGGGAGATTACCCAGATCGGAAGATTACTGGCTGTAATCCCATAAGGTCATTTGTTTCAGTTAACTGAGATCCCTGTCTGTGGCAGCATCAAATGAAGTTCAGCAGCTTCAGGGAGCAGTGGGAGCCAGTGCTGGGGCACACACGGGCACTCCGGGCTGGGAATGATCCACACTCGGGTTAGATTCCTTCCTGACATCAACCAGAAAATATACTGAGATCGGGGCTGGATGCCAGTGCTGGGAAATGCTCATTTGTCAGTGGGAGCAGCTGACTGGAGATCTGAAAAAGCAGGAAGGAGGGAGGGAGGGCTTTCAGAGTCTGGGCAGGAGGGATGGGGATGGGGATGGGGATGGGGATGGGGATGGGGATGGGGATGGGGAGTGGATGGGATGGGGATGGGATGAGATGTGGCGTGAGAACAGGGATGGGAGCAGGCTGGCTGTGTCCTGGCAGCAGTGGAAGGCAGCAGTGACTCTGGGCTTGCCAATGACAGTGCAGTGCAGGCAGGGTTTTGCCAGGAATGTTGGGCTGCATGGAAGGGTGGGGGCTGCTCTCCCTGGCAAGGTGGGGCCCAGCTCAGCACAGCTGAGGGATCACTAAGCCATGGGCATCTGGAAAACATTCTCAGAGCAGTGAGAAGTGGCTGGTGCTGCTCTCTGCGGCCTGTCCCCAGCCACAAATCAGCATGGATTTCTCCTCCTGGAGCCAGCGCCAGGGACAGACATTCTGCCTGGAAGCTGGACTCAGACTGGAACCAGAGTCCATTTGGACCAGTTCCCCTGGGAACAGGGCAGTCAGAGGAAGCAGCCACATGCCTGCTGCCGGGAGCTGCTTTGCTTTGCAGTGTGTTTTGTGGAAAGAGCAGGTTTGGTTTCATCATGTTCCTTTTTCTTCCTTGCAGCCCTTTTCTGTATGCAGCCAGAAACCCTCCCTGCCTGCTGGCAGCTGCACAGGAAGCTTCAGGGATGTTTATAAGGGTTTTTTTCTCTCTTCTCCTTTCATGTGGCTGCTGGGGCCTGTTGTTAAGATAAATCAGACTTCAAACCACAGTCTCCATGTTCTCAGGCTGTGGATCTTTAACTGCTGCTTCAGAGGGGGTGTTTCAGGGTCAGGGGAGAAAGGTGGGTCTGTCTCTCCCTGATTTCCAAGTCCCCTCTCCCTGGCACTGTGCCCACCGTCATGGCAACGTGGTCTGTGCTCCATCACCCAGCCAAGTCAGAGAGCCCCCAGGGACCAAGCCCAAAGAGGTCTGGAGTGGCCAAATGTTGACAGGGGCTCTGGCCAGTGGACCCCATCCTTGGGAGGGGCCCTGCCCTGCCTGGTTGTTGATGAAAGGCTGCTTTCTTCAGGCTTTGGGATGCTGGGAGCATCCCCTCCCCCAGGCAGGCGTTTGTGGAGGGGATCTGTCAGGAGCATCTCAAGGTGAGGTGTTTCATTATCGATGCTAATACATACAGCACAGGGAGAGCCTTGCCGAGGGCCCGGCCACTCCCTTGTGCTGAGTAACATCTTCACCCCCTGGATTTCATCCAGGAATCCAGGCTTACCCCACCCCTGGTTTGTGCTGATCCCTCTGGCCACCCTGCAAGGCAGGATTTGGAAGTTAGCTGCGTTTCCTGGGATCGAACACGCTCCCCCTCTCAGTGTGCCACGGCGTGCTGACCGCGGGCCAGGCTCCAGCCAGGAGCAAGCAGCGCAGCAAGCTGAGCCTCGGGGCTGAGCCAGAGCCGGAGCCGGCCCCGCGGGCTGGGGGCTGGGGCTGTCTGCAGCAGGCAGCTGCCCGTGTGCAGCCACCGTCCCTGGAGAGCCGCCACAAAGGAGAGAAAGCCCTTTCCCCTTTCCCTTGCTGCCCTTTCCCTGCAGCCGTGCCGGGGATGCCGGCACAGCGCTGCCCCTCGAGTGAGCACACATCCCACATCCCGGGGTGCGGCCCCTCGCTCTGCCCGACACATTTGTGTCCAAACTCCCGAGGAAAACAAGCAGGAGAGGGGGAGTGGCAGCGCAAGGCAACATCTTGTGCGCCCAGCCTCCAGTGGCCTTGGTATTTCACTTTCAGGGACATTCCCAAGGCTGGAGAATAACATCTGTAACTCTTTCACGAGTTTCATTTCGGCAACAACAAAAGCCTGCTACCAAACCCCATAATTGGGGTTCTTCTCAAAGACGATACAGCTACTTTGAGCAGCCTGGTCTAGTGGAAGATGTCCCTGCTCTTGGCAAGGGGTTGGCACAAATTGATCTTTGGGGTTCCTTCTATTGATCTTTGAGGGTCCTTCAACCATCCTATGATGATTCTATGTCTCTCCCTCCAAAGCAGGGCTCATGTCGAGCCCAGCCAGTCCCTGCTGAGACCCTCTCTGGCTGCGCTGGGCAGGGTTTTGGTGGTCTGTGGTCCTGTCTTAGCCTAAGGGGAGAGGAGGCACCCACACCTCCACTCACCCGGACCTCAGGCCAAGCCTGGACTCATGGGCAGGGTCTTGCCTGGACCGAGCCTCGGGGCTGGAGAGCTGCGGGGGTACCCAGGAGCTTCCCGGGAAGCGCCGGTTCTTACTCGGTGGGCTGGGAAGGGGGAGAGGAGGAGAAAGGAGGGAGTGTGGACAGCGCGGTTCCGCCGGGACGGGGTGGGTGCACCGAGCAGGTCCGGGCGGTCCGTGCCGGCGGGGCCCGGGGCTGGGGGCCGGCCGGGGGAGGGGCCGCTTGCCCTTCCCAGCGCGGGGCGGCGCCCGGCGGCACCGAGCGCTCCTGCGGGACCCCGCGGCGCCGGCGGGGGGGCGGCTGCCCCTTCCGGCGGGGGAGCGGCGGGAGCCGCCGCGGGCTCCCGGCGCCGGGCGGGGGGAGCCGCTGTCGGCGGGCGCGGGGCGAGGCCGGCGGGGGCGGGCGCTGCCGGGGCGGGCTCCATCCCTCCGGAAGTCTCTCCCGCTCCCTCCTTTCTCCTCCTTTCCCCCGACAACATGGCCGCGAAGTCGGACGGCGGCGGCGGCGGCCCGGCCGTGCTGCTGGAGAGCCCCGAGGGCGGCGGCGGGCGGCGGGAGGCGGGCGCGGAGCCCCCGGCGCGGCGGTACCGGCTGCGGGACGGCTGCTGGGTGTTCTGCGCGCTCCTCGTCTGCTTCGCGGACGGTGCCTCGGACCTGTGGCTGGCGGCCCATTACTACGTGCGGGGGCAGCGCTGGTGGTTCGGGCTGACGCTGCTGTTCGTGCTGCTGCCCTCGCTCGTGGTGCAGATGCTCAGCCTCAGGTGGTTCGTCTACGACTTCGCCGCCAGCACCAAGGACAGCGGCGGCGGCACCAAGGACAGCGGCCCCCGCGGCTGCTGCCGCCTCTGCGTCTGGCTGCTGCAGGGCCTGATCCACCTGCTGCAGCTGGGGCAGGTCTGGAGGTACGGGGGTACCCGGGGAGTGGGGGTGCCCGGAGGGTGGGGGCACAGAGGGGATGGGGCGGCTGCAGGGCCTGATTCACCTGCTGCAGCTGGGGCAGGTGTGGCTGTGTGGGAGGTATGGGAGAACGGGGGGCGTGGGGGTATCGGGGTGATAGGGGTGCTGAGGGGATGGGGATGCTTCTAGGCTTGACACACCTGCTGCAGCTGGGGCAGGTCTGGAAGTACGAGGGTGCCTGGGGGTGAGGGTACAGGGGGCTGGGATGGGGCTGCTGCAGGGCCTGATGCTCCTGCTAAAGCTTGGGCAGGGCTGGAGGTACGTGGGGAGGGGGCACATGGGGGTCATGGAGCCAGGCGGGGCCTGGAGGGAGCGGCACAGTGCAGCAGGGACATGGGTGGGGATGACAGCATGGAGACTCCAGGAGGGGTTGGCAAGGCATGGGGAAATGGGTGGGGATGGAGAGGTGAAAGCAGGGGCCAGGCAGCTGGGGAGGCGCAGGGATCAATGTCTCTGCAGCCCCAGAAAGATGGGTGATGGAGAAGAGCTCTCAGCCATGGGCACAGGGGGGTGTGGGCAGCAGCTGTGGGTGTGGGTAGGAGCTGTGGGTGTGGGTGAGGAGCCGCAGCCCAGCTCGGTGCCACAGCCCTGCCAGCCCTGCTGCCTGGTGGTGCTGGGCCTGTTGGGGACTTGTCTGGCCATGGCAGTGTGATTCTGGGGGTGTGAAGTGACTATGCTGGGCCCTGAACAACTCAGGGCTCCTGTCCTGATCTCACTGGATGTGTGGGGTGCTGGGCAAGGAGGTGCTGGTGCTCCCCAGCCTGTCCAGGCTGCCCCATCCCAGTCCTGGGGACAGGCTGGTGGCTTGGGCAGGGCAAGCAGCAGACAGACAGGCTGGGGGAGATCAAGGCCCTTCACTGCCTCTCTGCAGACCCCCCAGCTGCACAAGGTGATGTTTTCTTGGCACCTTCCCCTGCTGTGCCACGGGCCAAGCCCTGCGCCCTCCCAGCTCCAAACCCCACTCTGGGCCAGGCACCAGCGGCTCTGGAGGAGCCAGGGCTGGCAGGGCAGACAAAGGCAATGCCCAGAACAATGCCTGGAGCCAGCAGCACTCCCTGCTCGGGTTTCCATCCTGTTTCCCCTCCTGAGTGCTGTGGTAGAGGCTCTTTGCTCGTTCCCTATTGGTGTCTGCATGTTCATTCCCCTACTCCTCCTTCTGGGATGCTCTGGGTGTTTAACTTTGTTTGACAGAGCAGCGTGTGCCGTGCTCAGCACACCTGCCAGCACACCTGCCCTCCCCATCCCCCTGACAACGGGGCCACTCTCAGGGTACTCTGGCTGCAGGGTGGGTGCAAAACCCGCTTTGGTGTGTGAGGGAGAGGACAGGAGCTCTCTGGCCCTGCCTGCAGCTGGAGTGAGCCTGACACACCTGATCCCAGCCCAAGCTGGAGCTGAGCAGCAGCCGCGGGCTTTGCTCCTGGAGGTGTCAGTCCCGCTCTTGGATCAGCTGAGCCATGGAGACTCCTAAGCCAATTAAAGCGGTAACTCTCAGCACTCACCCTCCAGGACATGTTGGTCTCAAGCAGCAGCTGAGGCTCTTTCTAATCTCTGGATTTGGGATTAGTTGGGGTGACCAGTTAAATGCAGTTTGTTAAACCCATTAGTGGGGTTGGATCCGGTGCAGGAGGATGTGGCAGTTAAAGAAGTGTTGGATAAATGCTACAGGTGAAAGAAAGCATTTTCCCTGGTCAGAGCACTGTGCCCCTTGCCAAACATCTCCCCCTTCCTGGTTTACCTGCCTCCTCCCTCACCTCTGGAGATGTCACCTCTACCAACCTCACTGCACAGCCCCGAGCCCTACCTGTGATAAAGACCCCCAGTCCCCAAAAAGAAAGCTTCTTCCCACCTGCAAAAGCAGCTGTGGGCACTGGCTCTGTGGTTATCCCTGATTAAATCTGTTGAAGTTAGCAGTCATTGGTATGTTCATGGTGCACATGCACAAGCTCCATCACAGTGGTCTCTGGAGATGCTGCTGGTGGCATAACCATGTGCCCGTGTAAGCAGCAGCAGCAAGGGCCTGTCCCCAGCTGGTCCCACACCACCACTGTGCTTGTGGGCCATGCTTGGATGGTTTTGCAGCTCAGGAATTGTTATCCATTCATGAAGTCCCCAGCTTCTTCACCAAAGCAGCTCTGCAGGGCAGGGATGCTGCTCATGCCAGTGTCCTCCTGCCTGGAAATGTGCCAGGGTCCCCTGCCTCCTCTGTGGGCTGGCAGCTGGCCAGGGTGTGCTGCAGGTCCCACTGGGCTGGGGACAGCCCTATCAGTGCCTGTGTCTGTGTCAGCACAGGGTCACACATGGTTTGGCTGCCTGGGGTCACTGGGGCCAGACCAGCAGCTCCCTCTCTTCCCCTCTCAGCCTGTGTACCCCCATCCTCTGCTGGCTCGGGGACCCAGTGCCACCCCTCAGCCCTGGTGCCAGTCTGGTAGCAGCCCAGGAGGGCAAGGTCATCCTGGGTGGGCTCATGAGGGGTGGCAGAGCTGGGACCTGCAGGTTTCCCCACCACTCTGCTCCCTAGAGCTTTGCTCTGTCTGTGTTGGGGCAGGAGCCCCCCAGCTCTTGGGGCCCCCAGCTTTGGGGTGTCAGCTTGTTCTGTGCAGGACCCAGTGCTGCCAGTCCCCACCTGGCCCACCTGGTGAAAAGGACAAGGGGCTTTTAGGGCCAGACAAAGCCTTTCCCTGAGCACAGGTGCCCTCTGGTACTCCCATCTGCCCCAAGCAGCCAGGACACCTTGGGGTGTGGGGCTGGTGGGACACAGTGGCTGCGTGACCATGTGTCACATATGTGTCACCATGCAGTGACATGGGCACATGTGCAGCTCTCCCTCATGACCTGACTTGGTAGGATGTGTAAGGGATTAAAATGGCTGTAACAGAGAAGCAATTTTCTCCTTGTTTAAATACAGGATTAAGGGATGAGATCCCAAATTATCTTCTAGGAAAATCACACTTCCCTCAGCTCACTCTGGGACCAGAGGGTCCCTCATCCTTTTCCATCTGAGGATGATGATTAGGGGATTTGTTTGCAACCAGAGCTGGGCTTTTCTCCTCATTCATTTTTTCCAGCATTTGAGAGCTGGGCTCAGTAGTTGGGAGTTGGGGGCAAACAGTGACACTGGTGACAAATCCAGCTGTAGTGGGGCTCTGACAAAACCAGTGCCCAACCAAGCCACCACCTTCCTGCTGCAGGGTTTTTGTTGGATCACTCTTTGCAATACAAAGGAGGGAGCAATTAGCCCTGAGAGCTCTCGCTGTCGGTTTCTGCCTCATCATCAGTTTTTTTGAAAATTAAATGATTTTTTTTCAAGTGATTGATTCTGTGTTTCCCGTGCAGCTGCCGTGGCGCGGGGCTGGGGAGCGCCTGCCGCGCTGGCAGCGCCGGGATCGCTCGCTGGGCTGAAACACCATGGCATGATCAAATGCAGAACAAATAAGAATCAACGTTTCATTCGGGAGACTTGATGGGAGATGAAATCTCATTTTAATGAGACCTATGGAGCTGGCTGACAGAGGGATAATTGTGCCCTTGCTGAAAGCTGGGGAGGCCACGGGTCACTTGTTGAACGGTGCAGGACCCAGGGCTGGGGCTCAGTATTGTGTGTGGGGGCTGCTCTGTGCTGTGGACAGTGGGATCACTGATGAGCCCAATTATCAAGACTAATTACAGGGACAGGATGAGGTCACCAGCTCCCAAGCCTGGTTCATGCATGGGCACCCTGGGACAGCAGTGATGCCCTGCAGCAGCCAGGGTTTTACATTGCCTCCCCTGTTGTTTGCCCCTATGCTGTGCCTTCACCCCTGGCTGCCCACTGGTTTGCTCCCCACCAGAGAGGAGGGTCCCTCACCGGGCCCTTCTGAGGGGCCCTGGCCCTGGAGGTGGCACAATGGCAGCGCTGGCCTGGCTGCCTGAGCAGGTGGCACTGGGATGCAGATCTGTGCCAGGGGCCAGGAGCCAGGTGGCCACAGCCTCTCCCCACCCCAAGCAGCGAGGCACAGGCTGCAGCAAAGGCTAAAATTAGGCGCTGCCCCGGAGGTGGAGGTTAAAACGTCACTTTGACACCAGCACAGAGAAGCCGGTGGGGGCTGGGAGTGGGGCTGGCAGGGCAGAGCAGATGGCAGCAGGGTGTCCTGGGGGCTCGGTGGCCCCAGCTGATGGCCCTCAGTGCGCTCTCCGGGCTGTGCAGCCCCGGGGTGGGAGCACTCTGCTGTCCCTGCAGCGGGAGCAGGGCTGGCTGCTGCCTCCTCCTGCTGACGGATGAGCTGAAAGTGCTGCGATCAGGCTTTCTCCCATGCTCTGGGCTGATGGAGTTGTCTGGCAGCACATTCTGGAGGTGATGGAGAAGCCGTTGCTCTGCCAGAGGATTTTATTCTCTGGGAGGAATCTGTGGCCCGATGTCCTCCTGCTGCGCCTGTTTTCCTCCTCACCCGGCTCCCTTCTCCTCCTGGCCAGCAGAGCCCTGGCCGTGGTGCAGGCAGGACTGCCCGGGGAAGCCCTGCCTGGCCAGCCCCGCGTCCCTCCCGTGGTGCCAGCTCTGGCCCGGTGCCGTGGGGAGGGTCCCTGGTGGCGGTGACTCAGCCGGGCGTGCGTCCGTGCCACGCACGGCCCTGCTGACCCCCGGCCGACCACCAGATGGCCGGGGCCAGCGTGTGGCTGAGCCTGCAGCCCTGCCAAGAGCCCAGGCAACACCGGCATGAGCGCCAGGAGCTTCCTGTGGGCAGCACGGCACAACCAGCTGGTTCCTCCATCCCGGCCGGGGCAGGAGGAAGCAGGGTGGGCTCGGCGCCAGCTGGGACCAAAATATCCCTTTTGAGAAGCAGCCGGATGTGGTGCTGGGTTGGGGCAGCCTGAATCCATGGGGGGCTGGAAAGTGAAGCTGGGGATGGGGTCCCTGTGAGGAAGCCAGACCCTGAATTGTGGGCAAGGATTGGAGTGATGGGTGGGTAGGCAGTGTATGGCTGGGTGGGCAGCATGGTGATGGCCCAGGGCTCTGGGGTGCTGAGCTGGCTTTGCACAAGCTGCCCCTTCCCAAATTGGAGTCTGGGAGAGGGGTGCATTCATCGTTGCTGCTGTCCTGCAGCTCCTGGCACTACTGGCCTAGGGAAGCTTTCCATGGTCCCAAATCAACAGGAACAGGTTGGCAGTGGTCACAGGGCATTCCTGGTGTGCACAGAGTGGGGTGAGCTCACCTGGCAGCGTGGGCTCACCTCACCCTTGGCCTGCCCCGCACAGGTACCTCCGCACGCTGTACCTGGGGCTGCAGAGCCGGTGGCAGGCCGAGCACCGGCGCCGCCACTTCTACTGGCGGATGATGTTCGAGAGCGCCGACATCAGCATGCTGCGGCTGCTCGAGGCCTTCCTCAAGAGCGCGCCCCAGCTCGTGCTGCAGCTCAGCATCATGGTGCAGCAGAACAGCATCGAGCCGCTGCAGGGTAAGGGACAGCGCTGGCAGGGGACAGGGTGAGGGGAGGGAGGTTCTGGTTCGTGTGGGCTCTCACGGCCGCTCCCCGCAGGACTCTCAGCCTCGGCCTCGCTGGTCTCGCTGGCCTGGATGATCGCGTCCTACCAGAAGGTGCTGCGGGACTCGCGGGAGGACAAGATGCCCATGTCCTACAAGGGCGCCGTGGTGCAGATCCTCTGGCACCTCTTCACCATCGCCGCTCGTGCCATCGCCTTTGCCCTCTTCGCCTCCGTGTTCCAGCTCTATTTCGGCATCTTCATCGTCACCCACTGGTGCATCATGACCTTCTGGATCATCCAGGGCGAGACGGATTTCTGCATGTCCAAGTGGGAGGAGATCATCTACAACATGGTGGTGGGCATCATCTACATCTTCTGCTGGTTCAACGTCAAGGAGGGTCGGAGCCGCTACCGCATGTGCATCTACTACATCATCACGCTGTCGGAGAACGCCGCCCTCACCATCCTCTGGTTCCTCTACTACGACCGCAAGGTCACCTCCGACTTCAACGCCTTAATCCTCGTCTGCGTGGTCAGCTCCAGCTTCGCCCTCGGCATCTTCTTCATGTTCATCTACTACTGCCTCTTGCACCCCAACGGCCCCATCTTCAGTCACCGCTCCGTGGGCTGCATCTTCCGGCAGGAGCCGCCCCCGGTGGTGCCGGGGTCCCCCGTGGAAGCCGTCACCAGCCCCCCGCGCTCGCTGCCGCGGACTACAGGGGGCGAGCGGGACGGGGCGCCGGGCGAGCGGGACAGCTGCGTGCCCGTCTTCCAGGTGAGACCCTGCGCCCCGCCGGCGCCGGCCGCCCGCGCCCCGCGGACAGAGGGGCCCGTCATCCGCATTGACCTGCCCAGGAAGAAGTACCCGGCCTGGGATGCCCACTTCATCGACCGGCGCCTGCGGAAGACCATCCTGGCGCTGGAGTACGCGTCGCCCACCACCCCCCGCCTGCAGTACCGCACCCCCGGCGCCCCCCAGGAGGTGCTGGAGTACGAGACCACCGTGTAGGTTGCGGGGCGTGAGGCTGCGGCGGGAGCGCCGGTGCCACCCGGGCCACCCTGTGTCTCCACAGCTGTTTGCCTTCCTTCGGGTTCGCCGGCGCTGCCGTGTCGCCGTGCCAAGCATCTTGTGGGCCGTGGCCGGGGAGGTCTCTTGGTGCTATCCCCTCCCCGCGCTGCCTTCCCGCAGCCCAGACCCGTCCCACCCGACGGCGGCCGCCCCCACGCCCTCCAGGGCTCGTCCTTGCCAAAATACCTCACCGGTGCCTGAGCCCAGGCGGTGGGTGCTGTGGCCCATATCAGTGGTGCAGGATGGGGACAGGGAGCACCCTGGGATGGGGCTGGGGGCTGGCAGCTGCCAGGGGCACGGTGGGGACGGTGGGCACGGTGGGCAGCACACAGGTGCCTGTGCCACGGCAGAGCCGTGGGGATGGAACGTGGCTGCACTGGGTGTGCATGCGGCTGGTGGCCCCCAGGGAGCTGGGGCAGGGACAGCCGGGGTCCATCCAGTCCCCACCATGTCTCCCACTTCCCCCAGCTCTGCCACACCAACCCGAAGTGAGCCCCTTCATATCCATCCTCAGTCCCCCCGGCTCAGGGTTGAGCCATGTCCCCAACTCCATGGGGTCTCCAATATCCTGTGGGGAATAGACCCTGGCCTGGGTGGGCCCCTCGTGGGTGGGCACGAACCTTGCACCCCTGGTTCGGAGCTGGGTCCCCAGCTGAGGCCAGGATGGTTGCACACCATCCTCCCCCCCATCCCCACAGGAACTGCTTCATCTCATTGGGTTTGTTTTCACCTGAATGGTGACATTTTGTGTGACATTTTCTACCTCCGCTGGGGCCGGGGGTGGCAGGGCCTGGCTGGCACCACTGCGGGGTTTGTGCGGGGCCGCCGGCGTTCCCCGGATTCCCCAAAGTGGGATTCACCCCCAGCCGTTCTCCCCTCCTGGGCTGGCATCCTTTCCCAGCCGGGAGCATTTCCATTCACTCCTTCATCAGCATCACCCCCGTCCAGCTCTGCAGTATCAAGCTGAGCTGGGACCCTCCCTCCGTCCCCTGACCTCACCCTGTGTCCCCCCTGCCTGTCCCCAGCCCCTGCCCCGCCTGTCCTGGCTGCTCCTGCCTCCCCAGAGGAGTGGGGCTGCTCGGGCTCTGGGTTTGAATGTGTCCCTGGTCCTGCCCAGATCCACCGGCTCCCACCGAGGGGCTGTGCTGAATGTACCCTGTGCCCCCCAGCTGGGACTGTCCTGGGGGGCTCTGTGTGTGTGTGTGTGTGTGTGTGTGTGTGTGTGTGTGTGTGTGTGCAGGGGCTGGCAGGGGTTTGCAGGGCAGGGGAGCTGTTGGACCCCCCAGCCTTGTGCTGCCCCCCTTGCCCCCACACCCACGGCCCCTGTGCCTTCCCTGCATCCCCTGTGCCCCTGCCATGGCTCCAAAGGGTTCTGGCCCCTGTCTGCCCCGAGCCACAGTGCCAAGCCCTGCCTGGGCAGGGGAGTGTGGGCAGCACTGAGGGCCCCTCTGTGCCATGGGGCACCGTGTGAGGCACTGGAGGATGGGAGGTGTGGGATGGGAGAGCTGCACCTGGGAGCTGTGGGGATGTGGGGTCCTTGAGGGACAGCGTGGGTGCCCAGCCCTGTGACACGGCCGGGCTGGCAGGGGTGTGGGGGCAGTGGGGTGGCATCACGTTGCTTTTGTTTCCCATTTCTTGGTAGCTGGGGTGACAGCAGGCTGGGCCGGCCATCGCTGGGTTCACTGGTGCTAACTGGAAGCCTTGGAAACCCTTTAGGAGGAGGATGCAGAGCATGGCTGGGGCTGGGCAGTGGGCTGGGCCCCTGTCACCTGCACCGCTCCTTCACTGCCACCGTCACAGCAGCCCCCGGGGGTGTGTGCTGGTTGTACTGGAGCTGCCCCGGGGGTGTGTGCTGGTGCTGGTTGGGCAGAGGCAGCCCCGGCTGGGGCAGCTCTGGGGCTGGGTCTGTTTTCCTCAGGGAAGGTGGGGGCAGCAGCCAGGGGTGCCAGGCTGCTCCGGGGGCTCACTGCAAGCACCAAGCAGTGTCACCGCAGCCCCTGAGCGGTGCCCAGACGGTGGCAGCTCCTCCCTGGGTCCGGCTCACAGCGGATTTGGGGAGGGGCCATGTGGGGACTGTGTGCCAGCATCGGGCGGCTCCTCTGGACTCCCCCTGCCCGTGCCCACCCCAGGGCAGAGACGCAATTTGGGCATGTCCTTCACGTTGGGGTTCGTGTGGGGACCCCAGGGCCACGCTGGTGGGTCGGAGGGACACTTTTCTATGCACTCAAGCCACGGTACCCTCAGCCCTGGGCTGCTCTGGGCAGAGGATTCTGGCCACGTGTGGGGTTCGGGGGGACCCCTCAGTCTCACTCCTGCCCCAGGCCACCCCCCTGTCCCCTCCCTGCCTGTGCCCCAGCAGCAGCCAAACCCAGCGCCCTGTCCCCCCCTGCCTGCCGGGGTGACAGGGGACACGACCGGGGCCAGGATGGGCACAGCTCCAGGGGTGCTCGAGCTCCCACTGGGGATGGCGGGGTTCTGGCCCCTGGGAGTGTCACCCAGGGGTGGCAGCAGGGCTGCTCCAGCTTCAGGGAGTGAGAGAAGCTCGTTCTGGCAGGGGCTGCCGCGGGGTCTCAGCCGCATCCCTGCACCCCCTGGCGCTGGGACCCGGCGGCTGCTGTCACGTACTGTAAATACTCTGTGTGCCACCTTCTTCTCTGGGACCCTCGGCGCGGGCGGGGGCGAGCGGGAGGCCGGGGTCCGTCCCGAGACTTTTTTGTATACCACAAACTTTTTGTATATTTTTAATTTTGCTGCAACATGAGATATTAAATTCATTTCAATAAGCCCTGCCTGTGGGATCCTGTCCTTGTCGGCACCTCCAGCTCGCAGCTGGGGCTCCAAAGCAGGGCAGGATGGTTCCTCTCTGTCCCGGACTGCTCGGGGGCATCATTAGCAGAGCAGGATGGCTGAGGCAGCGCTGCCTGCCTGGTGTGGTGGCCCTGGCGCGGTGGCCGGCAGGGAAGGGGTGCACAGGCAGGATGCAGCACCTCGGGGAGGAAACTGGCGGACACGGCACTGCCGGGCCAGCCTCAGCCTCCTCCTGCCCCTGCCGGAGGCCCCGACCCCCGGCAAACCCCAGAATCACGGTGGGTTCAGACCCCACGGGCAGCTGTGGGGACGGGGTGCTGGAGGCAGCTGTGTGGGCTCCTGCCAGGGCTGTTCCCAGTGCCAGGGCTGTTCCCAGTGCCAGGGCCATTCCAAGTGCCAGGGCCCCATGTAAGCAGGACAGGATGTGGGCAGCGAGGGCTGGGAGCCCCCAGGGCTGCCCCATGAGGACGAGGCTGATGTGGGGTCATAGGGAAGCAGAACCAGCCCCAGGAAAGAGCCCCACAGTGAGGGGCAGGGGCTGCTCCATGGCAGTAGAGTCCCACAGGCACCATCAGCACCTGCTTTGGTCCCAGCACCTGCTCCAGTCCCATCTCAGCCCACTGCAACCCCAGTCTGCCAAATCCCAGGCCCAGTCTTGGTATAAATGTCAACCCCAGTCCCAGCACCAGCACTAGTCCAAGTCCCTGCTCCAGTCCCATCTCAGCCAGCTTCAGCTCCTGCTTCTGCCCAAGGAACAGCTCAGCCCCTATCCCAGTGCCAGTCCTGTCCCAGTCCCAGTGCCAGCCCAGTCCCAGTCCCAGTCCCAGTCTCAGTGCCAGCCCAGCCCAGCCCGGCCCAGCCCAGTCCCAGCACCCCCCAGGAGAGGCAGGAACTCACATCCCAGCGATCCTGGTGGAGTTTCCGACACAGGAAAGCGCCGCGGCGCCGAGCGGGGCAGAGGGGCGGCCGCAGCACCGCGTCCTGCCATGGACAGCGAGGCCAAGAAGGGGAAGAAGGTGCGTGGGGCTGGGGCTGGGGTCCAGGGGGCGGCCAGGAGGGGGGAGAGAGTGCCATGCCCAGGTTTGAGAGGCCCCGCACCCCTCCCACAGCACGGCGGGGAGAATGGAGCCACCCAAACAGAGCGAAGGGCCAGCAGAGAGGTGCTCAGCTGTTACCCCCCCCATCCCCCCGGGTGCTGGGTGCCACGGACCCCGTGTGTGGGGGCCAGGGTTGGGTGCCCGGTGCTGAGCCGTCCCCGTGCCCGTTCCCCTGCCAGGGTTTCGTGTCGCCCATCAAGCGGCTGGTTTTCCCCAAGGCGGCGCGGAGGGCAGCGCTCCGCAGCAGCGTCTACCGGCGCCCGCTGCACTCCGTGCCCCTCTACCCCCCCGACTACCTGATCGACCCCCAGATCCTGCTGCACGACTACGTGGAGAAGGAGGTGAAGGTAAAGGGATGCCCGAAAGTGCCCGGGGTCACTGCTTGCTTGAGGTGGGGTTATGAGGCCACCACACGGTGCTGAGATCCACACACAGAGTGGCCAGAAGGGTCTGGGTCCCCTCCCTGCCCAGGCAAACACCCAGGGAGGAGGAGGGTGCGCTGGCGGTGCGGGGAGGAACCCCTAAGTGCAGGGTCTCCCCGAACCCCAGGAAGATGTGTCCTGACCTTGGGGCCATGCCCCAGCCTCCCCAAGCTGCCCTGGGCTTCCCCCCCCCCCCCAGTTTTTAGGCCATCTGACATGGGTGACATCGTCCCTGAACCCCTCCAGCCGGGATGAGGTGCTGCAGCTGCTGGACACGGCCAGGGTAAGAGGGGTCCCCACTCCCCAGAGGGTGGGCACGGGGTACCCCACCCTGCCGGGTGCCCCACGCAGCCCCCGCGCTCTGTCCGTGCAGCAGCTGAAGGAGCTGCCGCTGCAGACCACGCCGGAGCAGGACAGCATCCTCAGCCTCTCGGCGCGCTGCCTGCTGCTCACCTGGCGCGACAACGAGGAGCTCATCCTGCGAATCCCCACACACGAGATCGCAGCCGCCTCCTACCTGCGCGACGATGCCCTGCACCTCCTCATCCTCAAAACCGGTGCGGGGGTCCGGCCGGGGGCCGCCAGCCGAGCCCCGAGGGGCTGTGAGGGGCTGGAGATGGGTGTCAGAGTCTATCAGGGCGGCAAAATCCCGCCCTGTGTCCCTGCCTTGGTGTGTCCCATCCTCTCCTACATACCGAGCACCGGAGGGGTGTCCCCAGCCCACTGAGGTTCCCACATCCCCATCCCTCCGCATCCCCCTGGGCAGGTGGGACAGGGAGGCCGGGGCAGGGGCTGGGGACCCGGCAGGGTGGGCAGCGCAGTCCTCCGCCCTGACGCCCTGTCTGTCCCCGCTCCCCAGGCCTGGGAGTGGACCCGGTCCCCGCCGGGGCGCACCCCGAGGCGGCCCCGGCCGGTTTGCCCGAGGCGTTTCCCGCAGAGAAGCGAGCGGGGGGCTCGTGGCCGGAGGGGCGGCTCGGGGGCGCGATGGAGCGGCGGCACACCATCTGCAGCCTGGACTGGCGGGCGGCGCGGGGCGGGCAGGAGGCCCGGCAGGGCGGCAGCCTGGAGCGGCGGCGGGGCGGCAGCTGGGAGCGGCGGCAGCGCGGGCGGCCCTCGGGCAGCTGGGAGCGGCGGCAGCAGTGCGGCGGCAGCTGGGAGCGGCGGCGGGCCGGCACCGCCGGCGGCAGCTGGGAGCGCGGCACCGGCTTCGGCAGCTGGGAGCGGCGGCACGCCGGCAGCAACCCCCTGGACCCCCAGGAGCCCTGCCCGGACGCTTACTCCAACCTCATCATCCTCGCCGTGCCCAACAGGGTGAGCGGGCCCGGCGTGTGCCGCCCACCGGGTCTCGCCCACCCAGCGGCGCTCACTGCCCGCCGCCCTTCCCCTGCAGGATGCTGGGGAGGAGTCCTGTGCCCTCATCTGCCAGGTGTTCCAGATCATCTACGGCGACCAGAGCATCGAGTGCGTGGACAGAGCCGGGTACCACTACACCTCCACACCCACACGGCCCTGGCTCTCCAGCAGGAGTGAGTGGATGCAGACAGGAGTGGGAACATTAAGGGGAGTGTCATGGGGCACACGGGTGGGGGTACATGGACACATGATGGGGGGTTTGTCTCTGCTATGAGGTCTCTGCTCTCGCTCCCCAGGCGAGAGCTGCCGCACAGATGGGACATATGGCTACGATGCTGACTACAGCTGCTGCAGCTCCTTGTGAGTCTGACTCCCCCAGGGTGCCCCTGGGTGGGTACCCCTGCCCTTGGTTGGGTGCCAGTCCCACTGCAATGATGCCCCAGCCCCATGTGATGGTCGGTGCTGTGCAGTGGGCGGGGAGCAGCTGGGCACACTGGGTGTACAGGGACACACTGACCCGTGTTCTCCCCAGCAATGGCTCCCACGAGACCTTTGAGGCGTATTACAGCGGCACCTCCTCGCCCTCCTTCCACCGCTCCCACCACAGCCTGGCCACCGCCTGCAGTGGCAGTGACCAGAGCGGCGCAGGGCTGGAGCAGCTGCAGGACTACATGGTGACGGTGAGGGCACAAGGATGGGCACAGGGACAAGCAGCAGGCCAGCAGTGCCAGCAGCTGGGGCAGGGGAGGAGGCTGGTGTGAGCTCCCTGTGCCAGAGAGCAGCAGTGGGACACAGGGTGGGGGGCTGGGGGCTGTGTGCTGCTGATGTCCCCAAGCCAAACCCGTCCCTGTGTCACCCCAGCTGCGCAACAAGCTGTCACCACAGGAGATCCAGCAGTTTGCCATCCTGCTCCGTGAGTACCGGCTGGGCACGCCGGTGCAGGAATACTGCACGGAGCTCCTGCGCCTCTACGGGGACCGCAGGAAGTTCCTCCTCCTGGGTGAGTGTCTGCAGCCACCCTGTGTCACCCTGGTGATGTCTGTGCATCCCCTGGGGACACAGGGCTGGCGCTTCAGGGGATGTCAGGACCCTGCTACTTACTGGGGCGGGATGGGACAAACCAGTAGGGCTGAGCAGCCTCCAAGGCTTACAGTGCTTCTGACAGGAATGAGGCCCTTCATCCCTGACCAAGACATCGGGTACTTTGAGACCTTCCTGGAGAGCATCGGGATCCGGGAGGGCGGGATCCTCACCGACAGCTTCGGCCGCATCAAGCGCAGCATGAGCAACACGTCGGCCTCGGCCGTGCGCAGCTACGACAGCTGGTCCCTGCGCTCCGAGAGCGAGTCCTTCAACCGCATCATCACCGACATCACTCACGACATTGAGGCCCTGGCACGGGATGAGGAGGAGGAGGAGGAAGAGGACAACTACCTGTGAGCCAGTGCCAAGAACCAGCTGTGCTCTCTCTGCTGGCTGATGCGGTGCTGCACCTCCAGGAGCGGCCTCAGCAGGTGCCCAGCTCTGCCCCTGAACCAGGGAGGGTGAATTTGTCACCGTGGGAGGGGACAGGTCTCTGCACTGCCCTGTCAGCTCTTGTTGAGACTGTTGGAATCACAGGGCAGCTGTGGGGGAGACACATGTGCTGTAATTTCTGCAGATTTCAATTAAATGCTGGGGCTGGAACAGAGCAGGTTCTTCCCCCGGGAAAGGCCCTGCCAGAGTGCAGGGGTTGCTGTGGTGTCGGGTGAGCTGGGGCAGGGGGCTGCTGGGCTGGGCTGGGCACCTGCCCACTCACTCCAGTGTCACCTGGAGGTCACCACCAGTGTCAGGGTGCTGCCGGCTGTTCCTGGCTAGCTCCAGGGGATGCTCAGAGCAATGGAGGGGGTCAGCATGAATGTGCTGGGAGAGGAAAGGGCTGGTGGCCGCAGCTGGCCCGCTGCTGCCTGCGACGCTTGTGCGACACTGGTCCGGCTGCGGGCTGCGGGTGTTTCACAAAAGGAAGTTCCTGCCCGGGCCCGGCTTCCTACGGTCCCGCCCTGCAGCCCCTCCGCCGCCGGGGGACCGGGCCGTGCTCCCGCCGCCCCATGGACCTCAGCTGATGTTCCCTGGCCGCCGTCCCCGAGCCGATTCTCCCTGGTCACTGCACCCCAACAACCCACGGTTGCTGGCCCTTGGCTGATGGCCCCGAGCCAACATTCCCTGGCCCAATGTCCCTTGGTGGGGACAGCGGGACAGCGCTGCAGCCCCAGGGTGGTGTGCGGGCAGGAGGCGCTGGGGCTACCGGAGCGACTTATTTTTTCTACAAAAAATATTTACATATGCAAACCCTCATGAGGTGTGGCGCTCTCCCACCCTGGCTGCTTCCTCCAAACGCGAGCAGCCCCTGGCCAGGGTCACACAGAGCCGTGGATGCCCTTGCCGATGCTGCCTCCATCCCGAATTCAGGGGCTGTCCGGGCAATCCAGAAGAAAGGCTGGAGCACTGCGGGGCTGGGTAGGGCACCGAGGGGAGCTTCGGCAGGGGAATACCGGGGCCAGCAGGGACACTACAAAGCCAGGGATACCCGGACCTCTCTGAGCTGTGCCTCACAAAGCCAGTCCCAGGCACCCTTGTGTGTCCTGCACTCCCTCATGTCCTGCACCCCACCACGGATGCTCAGGGCTTTCTTTCCTCCTTCCTGGGACAGACCCAGGCTGAGGCCGTGTCCTGTGCTCCCCCCGTGCCCCCGCCGTTCATGGCCCTGCACCAGGCGGGGAAACCTCCTGGGGTGCGGGACCCAAACCCGTCCGGTGTCCCGGGGACGGCAGACGGACACGCGGGCTCTGGCATCGGTCGGGGGTCCCTGAGGGCAGCGGGATCACGCAGGGCTGTGATGTCCCTAAGGGTGCTGTTCGTGGCATGGTGATCCCCGCTCACAGCCCGGCCCGGGAGGCACCGGCCGCACCCGCCCCGTCGGAGTCGGGGGCGTGGCCGTACCGGGAGGGGCGTGGCGGTACCGGGAGGGGCGTGGCCGTACCGGGCAGGCGGCGGGAGAGCAGCGGGGCAGAGCGGAGCGGCGGCGGCAGCCCGGGCTCCGGGACGGGGACTGGGAGCGGGACCGGCGGCGGGGACGTGCCCCAGGACGGCAGCGAAGGTGAGAGCCCCGGGATCCGAACTGTGCGCGGAGCCCCGAGGGCGGCGAGGGAGCCCCGCGACCGGTCCCGCGCAGCCCGGTGGGGCCGACCCCGCGCCGGGCCGGTCCCGGTCAGAGCGGCGGACCCTGGGTGACCGGGATGAGGCGATGGCCGGGAATCTCAGGGGTCCCGGTGCAGCCCCGGCTGGTCACAGTGCAGCCCCCACGAGGGGGTCCCTGCCCGTGGCTTTGCAGGCGCTGTCGGGGACCGAAGGCACGGGCAAGGGCAGGGGGCTGCGGGCAGCCTTGCTCCGGGAACGAGGGACACCCTCATCCAACCTGGTTCTCCTGGCTGGGGACACCGCATGAGCCCTGGGACCTGGCTCTCCAGGGTGGGACACATCAGGAATGCCAGCTATGCCACAGGAGCCAGGGAAATGACCCTTGGACTGTGCGGGGTGTTTGTGCTCTGTAGGGCTGGATGGAGTGGGACGGGAACAGCAAATACCTGCATGGTGATGGTGATGGTGTGAGCCATGTCTGAGTTTCACTGGGCACCTTGGGTTTGCCGGGATGGATCTGGCACAGTCCCCAGCCTGTGCCCAGTGAGGGAGATGAGCTGTCCTGGCTGCCACTGCTGCTCTGCTCTGCCCTCTGGAGCAGGGCTGACCCAGGGAAAGGCAAGGAATGACCATGGGCTGATGTTCCTCAAGAGCTGTGCTGTGCACATCGAGGGTTCAGCCCTGAGCTTCCTCCTTCACTATCACCACCAGCACCTTCTGCTTTCTCTGCACCCAGGTCTCCCTGGCCAAGGGAAGTACATTTGCAAGGGGTTTACCACTCTTGCTGCCTCTTGCAGCTTTTTTTTCCCACTGAATTTCTTGGGGTACTGGAGAAGGTTGAGCATTTGCCTTTGCCCTGGACTGGCAGTTTGGGGCAGCTCCTACCCAGCAGAGATCAGGGAAGCACAGTGTGGAGTCACCTATGGTGATGGGGGTGCTGTGTGGGGACCCCCAAGCTGCAGCAGGGCTCACCATGATCAGGGCTCCTCTGTGCAGGAGATGCTGAGTGTGACTGCTGCCGTGGTGCCCCGTGCCTGCACCCTGTCCTGCATCCCCCAAGGGCAGGGAAGCTGCTCCATGGCTGCTGCTCTTGTCTCCCCAAACTTCACCTCCAATGGCATCTCCAGGAGTTCCCTTTTCCTCTGGAGTGTCACAGGGCACCCCAGTGCCCTGCAGCTGTGGGAGGAGCAGAGTTTCCCTGTCACAGCAGAGCACTGGGGCCCTGTGCTGTGGGAGCTGATGGGAATGGGCTGGACTGGGGCTGGAGCGGGGCTTTCACCTCTGTTGCAATGGCCTCACTTCCCCTTCCTTGGCTGCAGCATGGGTTGTGTGAGGTCAAAGGAAGCTGGTGGCCAAGAGAAGATAACAAAAACTGACCCTGATCCTGATCCTGGCCCCACCATCCAGCAGGGCCACTATGTGAGAGACCCCACGGCCACCAACAAGAGGGTGAGTGATGAGAGATTTCGGGGCTGAGCTGTCACAGGGGGTTCAGGCCCTCTCCTCAGCAGTGCCACCAGCACTGAGAGTGAGACAGCTGAGGGCACTGGCAGTGCCTGTGCTCCAGGACAGGGACTGGGCTATGGGTGGGAGCCCAGGCCACACTGAGACAAAGCACAGAGTGGACCTGATGGGAATCCAGGAATTATGGAGAAAGGGAGAGAAAAGGAAGGTGTTGGGAGGGGGTGGAGATGCTGGTGCTGGGTGGGCTGTGTCAAGTGGTGCTGGTGCTGCCCCTTGGGTGCCCTCCTGCTCCTGCCATTGCTGTTGGGGCCACGACCCCCCATGGGAAATTGGTCTCTGCCCCCTGTGATGTCACTCTGTGGTTTTGTTGCACTTTCCAGAACACCAATGTCCCCAGCATGGCTGTGCCCCTGCCCGAGGATGGTAGGTACAAGGGGGCTGCAAGGGGGTGCAGGGGGTGGGAGTGTGTGGGGGCAGCATGGCCAGATCCTCTCTGACCTGGGCGTGAGCACATCCTGGAGGGATGGGAGCTCTGGGCTCCCGTGAGGGGCCAGATGTGACACAATGGAGGTGCTGGGGCTGTGGGGGTCCTGGCCAATGTCCTGGCCAGAGTTCATGGCAGGAGTGGCTGGCACCCCATCCCAGCACGGGGAGGGTGCCCAGGGAGCTCCCTTGCTGCAGGCCCGGGGGACAGCGTGGTGCTGGCACTCTACGACTACGAGGCCATGAACGCTGGGGACCTCAGCTTCCAGCAGGGCGAGCGCATGAAGGTCCTGGAGAAGTAAGTGCTGCTGGAGACCCCTGTTCAGGATCTCCTGATGGCTTCTGTGGCCCTGATGGGATTTTCTTCTGGAATTTGCCCTGGAGGAGCTGCTGGTGCCCAGCTCCATGTGCCAGGAGCCAATCCAATGTCACTTCTGCCACAGGTCAGGGGAATGGTGGCGAGCACGGTCGCTGGCGACAGGACGTGAAGGCTTCATCCCCAGCAACTACGTTGCCCAAGACAACTCGCTGGAGACAGAGGAGTGAGTCCATCCCTGTGTGCCAGATCCTGTCCCCATGCTGTCCCACCCCTTCCCACTGCCACTGTCCCTGCTCCTGCCTCCTGTCCTGCCGCAATCCAGCATTCCTGGCTTCCCTTGGCTCTGCTGCAGGTGGTTTTTCAAGGATGTCAGCAGGAAGGATGCTGAGCGGCAGCTCCTTGGCCCTGGGAACATGATTGGCTCCTTCATGATCAGGGACAGCGAGACAACAAAAGGTGTGAGGGGTGTCCATGGCACAGTGCTGGGGAACAGCTGCCCCAAGGGCTGCCCTCATTCCCCTTTTCCTGGAAGACGAGCTCCCTCCCCAGCCCTGGGGATGTGCTGTGCTGCAGGGAGGGACTGGGGGACCCATGCTCTGCCTGGAGGTGCCCCTGCAATGGCCTGTGGTGCTGGCACATGTCCAAATCCCACTGCAGGGATGGGGGATGTGTCCCTTTGGGGCTGCTTTGGGTGTTTGGGTGCTGGCCTGGGGCTGAAGGGATGGTGGCAGCACAGTGGCACGGGTGCTGCTGAAGGGATGGTGGCAGCACAGTGGGGTGGGCGCTGCTGGCTCTGCTGGCGATGCTCTGTGCAGCCGGGATGGCCGGGAGCAGCAGCAGGAATGTTCGTGGGATTCTCCCGGGGAGGTGCCAGCTGTCCCCTCCCGCAGGCTCCTACTCGCTCTCGGTGCGGGACGCGGACGAGCTGCGGGGCGGGGCAGTGAAGCATTACAAGATCCGGACCCTGGACAGCGGCGGCTTCTACATCTCCCCTCGGAACAACTTCAACACGCTGCAGGAGCTGGTGCAGCACTACAAGGGTGAGCCCTGGGGTGCCCGGCTCCCCTTCCCAAACCGGGCTTTGTCCCTGAGCCAAGCAGCTGGGGATGTGCAGAGGCTGAGGGGCTCCTGCCCATCACCCCTGGGCTCTGACTGCAACAGGCAGTGACTTCCAGACCCTCCCCTATTGCCATCAAGCAGTGACTTCCAGACCTTCCCCTATTGCCATCATGCAGTGACTTCCAGACCTTCCCCTATTGCCATCATGCAGTCTGTTCCATGCCTTCCCCCATTGCCGTGGCTGCTGCTGGCTGTCACAGCTGTGGTGCTGGTGTCCCTGCACACCCACGGTGGCCAGAGCTCCCCTTGAAGGACAGTGTGGCAGTGGGACAGGCTGGCTGATGGCCCTGGATGCTCCCCCAGGTCAGAGCGATGGGCTGTGCCAGAGGCTCACCCACCCGTGCCGAGTGCCCAAACCACAGAAGCCCTGGGAGAAAGACGCCTGGGAGATCCCTCGGGAGTCCCTGAGCCTGGAGAGGAAGCTGGGAGCTGGGCAGTTCGGAGAAGTGTGGATGGGTGAGAGTCAGGGGGAGGTGGCTGGGAGGATGATGAAGGTGGTGGTAAAGGAGGAAGGGTGGGGGATGTGTGAGAAGGTAGAGGGATGGTGGAGTGGAAGAGGCAGGGAGGGAGAGAAGCAGAGAGACATGGAGGTGACCCTGCCTTGGTGCAGGGCCTGGTTGGGACTGGGCATGTGGGGACAGCCCTGGGCTGTGTGTGGCCTCCAGCCTTCCCACAGCAGCTCAGCAGGGCTGGGACTGTGGCTCCAAAGCGCAGGGCTCCCAGGGCAGTGTGGGAATGCTCTGTTGTGCCACCCCCAGCCACCTACAACAAGCACACCAAGGTGGCAGTGAAGACCATGAAGCCGGGCAGCATGTCTGTGGAAGCTTTCCTGGAGGAGGCAAACCTGATGAAGACTCTGCAGCACGACAAGCTGGTGAAGCTGCACGCAGTGGTCACCAGGGAGGAGCCCATCTTCATCATCACCGAATTCATGGAGAAAGGTGCAGTCTGCATCCTGAGGGATGTCTGTGGGCACTCGGGTTCCTGGGATGGTGCAGGATCAATCCCTTCCACATCCCCAGGCTCGGCTGTGGGCTCTGCACCACTCCCAGGGCTTTGGGAGCAGTTTCTGCTCCTGCCACAGCTCTGGGGCAGGGTGCTGGGAGAGGGGATGTGGTGACAGCACTGGGAGAGGAGGGACACCTAAGAGGGGACAGATGAGAACAAGCACTCTGCAAGGCAGAGGGAGCCTGCACTGCTGCTCTCCCCTCGGCCTCTCCACGGGAGTGGGATGGGGATCAAGTGTGTTTCCAGAGTCTCCTTGTCCTGCTTGTCTCCTTGGGACCCTGTGCCACCCTAAGGGTGGGTGCAGGCTCCAGCTAAACCAACAGCCCTGGCACCTTTCCCTGCCTGCAGGGAGCTTGCTGGATTTCCTGAAGAGCGATGAGGGGAACAAGCTGCCGCTGCCGAAGCTGATCGACTTCTCTGCCCAGGTGAGGAAGGAGGAGACCTTCCCTAGCTCTGAGTGCCCCTTGCTCCCCTGAAAAAGGGTGAGTGAGGAGCCTGGGAGCTCACCTGGAGCTTGTGCAGGGCCAGCCAGGAGCTGCTGTGAGCAATGCTGGGGATGCTGTGAGGTTTCCTGTGGGCAGCCACTGCCTGCTCACCATCCCCATCCCGCTGACCTCACAGGAGCAGGGCTGTGGGAAAGGAGAAGTGGCAGCTTCCCCCTCACCACACCAATATCTGCAGCACTCAGCTAGCCCACCTGCACCTGAGCAGTGCACAGCAGAGCTGCACACATCCTGGAGAGGATTGGCTGCTGACTTCTGTGTTTGCCATGGTTCCTGTAGCCCTCACAGCCCATGGGCGACTCTGCTTTGTGGAGAAAGTGGGGATGAGGATGGGGCTTAATTCCACAGCTCACAATTGCAAATGTGCTGGTGCTGGTGGCCCAAGCAAGCTCAGGGCAATGTTATCAATTTCTATAATTGATAACTATTTATACTGGTAACTATAATTTCTAATTTGCTGCTGCTGTGACAGTTACCTGCAAACCTTACCTGCATACTTGGCCAAAGCTCCACAAACCCAGCATGGCCACACACCCACCTCACCCCCAGCACTGCTTCAGGACAGCACCTTCACACACACACACACACGGTGGTGTGAAGCCCTGTGGGTTTACAGGAATCCTGCAGCACGATCCTGTGTGCTCCCAATACCCGAGGGGCTGAGCCAGGCACGGTTCCCAGTGTCCTGGAGGGAGGACAGCAGGCTGTGTTGTCCCAGGGGAATGCCCATGGGAGGGCTGTGGTTCAATAGGGTCACAGAGGGCTGTCACAGCAGGGGAAGGCAGCTGGAGAGGCAGGAGGACTCACAGATAATTATTTCAGGGATATTTTCAGGAGCTGACTTTGAGTGCAGCAGAACAGGATGTCAAACACCTCACTCCATGTGCAACCATTTACACAACCACTGAGCCCCTGCTGCTTCTGCAGTGGCCCTGGGTGAGGAGTGAACCCAGGGACCCTTTATGCTGAGCTCAAATATTTCACAGAGGCACCTGAGCAATAGAAAATCCAGGATGGGAACCCTGTGGGCTGAGACCAGGTCACTGGCTGCTGGAGCTGGCTGTGCTGGGGTCTGTGCATCAGCTGTGCTCTCCTGCACCATCTGCTCTCAGCAAGCTGCCTCCTGCCAGCCCCAGCTCGGCCCATGGCTCTGAGGAGCTGCTGGAGCAGCTCTGGGGAGAGCAGAGGCTGAAGGGCTGTCACAGGCAGGCAGCAGCCTGGCCCCTGGGCTGGGGCTGAGTCACTGCGGGCAGAAATGCATCTGTGGTCATGGAAATGATCCTTCCGCTCTTGCCTGGCTACTTCTGTATTTAGTGGGGAGAGCTCTGTGGGAGCTGCACCTCACCCACAGCTTGTGTGGGTGTGATAAGGAGGGGGGATCTCCCCTCTGGCTGCTCCTGCCCCTTCACATTCTGGACTCTGGTATGGGATAACAGGGCAGCTTTGGGGTTTGGTTGCGCACACACCAGATCACCTCTGCCTGATCAGGCTGAGACCTGCACACACAGCACTGAGTACAGGGACTTCAGAAGGCACAGGGGTGAGGGGGGATTGTCAGGGGCCATCACAGCCATCCTGTCCCCAGGCACAGGTGACTCTTCAGAAACTAATCTGGAAGAGCTCAGGCATCTTCCCCTATGCTTTTGTGCCCTGTCTAAGGAAGCTCTGGAATGCTGACCCTCGCTGCAGCAATTAGTGAGCCACTGTGGGTGGATTTGGAGACTGGTCTCATGTCTTCCCTGAGTAGGAAATTATTTGTTCCTCCTCTACATCCTCATGGCTGTGGGTGAAGCCCACTTACACCTTGCCCTGCAAACACTCACAGCCTCTGGTGATCACAGGTGTCATGTTGGGCTGCTCACCCAAACCCCAACTTCTTCTGTAGGGGATTTCCTGCTTGGAGAGCAGCTTCCAGACAGGAAAGTCACAGAATGGTTTGGGTTGGAAGGAACCTTAAAGCTCATCTCATTCCAACCCCTTGCTATGGGCAGGGACACTTTCCACTAGACCAGGTTGCTCCAAGCCCTGTCCAGCCTGACCTTGAACACTTCCAGGGATGGGACGTCCATCTCTTGCCTCCTTTCACCCTTTTCTGAGTGCTGGCCAGAAGCAGTTGGCTTCTCTGGTGCTGAGGGGGTGTGTGTTATTTCAAGCAGCCCGTTTGCATTTGCCCTGTTCCCCTGTGGCAGATTGCAGAAGGAATGGCTTTTATTGAGAAGAGGAACTACATCCACAGAGACCTGAGAGCCGCCAACATCCTGGTGTCAGCAGTGCTGGTGTGCAAGATTGCAGACTTTGGGCTGGCCAGGGTCATCGAGGACACCGAGTACACAGCCCGGGAAGGTGCTGGGGGTGACAGCTTGGGGGGTTCCCTTGCCCCCATGGTGTCCTGACCCTGGGAGGGATGTGCTGGGTACATGGGCAGAGGGAAGCTCCTCTCATTTGCATCACTTCACTTGTTCCTCTTCTGTTTGTTTCTTGTTCCCCATATTTCACCACCCATTTCTCAGCAGTTGAGGTTGGGCTCATGATTCCCATTGGATCTCTTTGCCCAGGTGCCAAGTTTCCCATTAAATGGACTGCACCAGAAGCCATCAACTATGGATCTTTCACTATAAAATCAGATGTCTGGTCCTTTGGGGTCCTCCTGACTGAGATCATTACCTATGGACGCATCCCCTACCCAGGTAAGGAGCTGAAATGCCTCCTCTAATCTGATTCCAAAAGACATTCCACCTTCTGGGCCCCATGCATGTGACCTGAGCTTCTCCAGCTCCATGGGAAAACCTTGTAAATCCTTATCATTAGGGACCACCCTGTATTTTATACTAATAATCATTTTGGTACCTCTTTTCAATGGGGAATTACTCTGTAAATGCTACCACAAATGGGCCATAGTGGATCTGGGGTGGCACAACAGGCTGTTCTGAGGAGCAGTTCTGCCCTCACACTGACTTTTCATTGGAAGCAATGGCTCATCACAGACTTAGCATTTGAATTTATACAAAGTGATTTTAATTTATACAAAGTGATTATAAACCCCATCTGTCCTGGGACACAAAACTCCATCCTGCAATAACCCAGCATCTCCTTTGTCCACGTTTCCCTGACCAGGAGCAGCAGTTCCCCCTTCCCAGCCCCTCTAACCAATGTTTTCCCTTCCTGGAAACATTGCCCAAAGGGAGAGAAGTTTTGGGTTTGGGGATTTTATGACTTTCAAAGACAGCAGTGATAAAGCAGGTGATGTTCTCCTGTCCCTGTTTTCCAGGGATGTCCAGTGTGGAGGTGATCAGGGCTCTGGAGCGTGGCTACCGGATGCCCCGCACAGATAACTGCCCCGAGGAGCTCTATGACATCATGATGAGGTGCTGGAAGATCAAACCCGAGGATCGCCCCACTTTTGAATACATACAGAGTGTTCTGGAGGATTTCTTCACTGCCACAGAAAGCCAGTACCAGCAGGAGCCCTAGCACGGGATGCTTGGGGCGGACACTGCCAGCTCTTCCCTGTCTCACCTGTGCCCTGCCTTCCCTGCCAGCCTGGCCCAGGAACCTCAGCCTTGCTGGAGAGGCTGGGCTGGAGCAGCACATGATGGAGGGAGAAGAGACGTGGCCACACCTTGTGCCTTTCCCAGGAGCCTGAATGCCCCTGGGGCAGTGGCTCCAGGAAGTGCTGGCTGGACAGTGGTGCCCAGACCCCAGGAGGATGGACAGGGATGGGGCCAGGCCTGCTTTTGCTGCAAGGGAAAGCCCAGATCAGTATTTTATTTTCTGAGATTTTATCATGTTGTTCTGCAGAAGTAGGTGCCTTAGGTGCTGGCTTTGGAGAAATGCCCTGCAGTGCCTGTGCTCCCTGTGATTGATCCCAAGGGATTCCTCTAAGGCACACTGCACTGCAGTCCCAGGGCTCAGCATCAGCACACGATCCTGGGGTTTGGATGTTGAATGTCACAGACCCTTTACCTCCTCTCTCCCTCCTGGGTTTCCTTCCCCGGTATTTTCATGGCAGCCCCTGTGCAGAGTGCAGGTTTGGTGAGGCTGTGCCACGGGGGCAGATGGACACAGACAGGGCTTTTCCAGGCCATCCTGCATGGATCACCCCCCACCTGCCTTGGGAGGAACCTCTGGAGCCCAAAGCCATGGCAAAAGGAGCCTTCTTCCCCATGGCAAAGCTTACAGGCAGCATTTGTTGTCTGCTGGGACATTTGCAGTGTCAGCAAGGGCCAGGTGCTCCCTGCACACTCACTTTTTATTTTTAGTATTTCATTAGGTTATTTGGGGAAAAGGAGTAAACAGTATTTTTTAAAGACAGCCATGTACCTCTTACAGCAAGAAGAGTGGTGCCTGTGATTACATTTTTGATACCAAGAGGCAAACGCCGTCGCTTGTGCTTTGGGATCTTTTATTTTGTAATCAATAAAATATTTATCAACCTTTCCTCTCTTGGCCGTTCCTGCTGCTCCGCAGCCCGGGCAGGGGCCCGCAGCCGGGCAGACCCGCAGCGCCCTCTGAGCAGGCCCGGGCCGCGGACCGCCCGGGTGGCACCGCAGGGACCAGGAGGAACCGCGAGGAACCGGCAGGGACCAGGAGGAACCGGGAGGTTCGGAACGCTCCGGGCGCCTCCCGCCCCGCCGCCCTCACCAAACATGGCGGCCGCAGCGTCGCGCCCGCTCCCCGTGCAAAGCCCGCTGCCCTCAGCAAAGATGGCGGCGCGGCCCGCCCCTTCCCCGGCCGGCTTCTCGGGGCCGGAGATCCGCTGGGGATGGGAGCGGAGACCCTCGCCCCGGCTCTCCCGGCAGGAGGGCTGTGCCGATCCGGGGCTGCGCTGGGCCCGGCCCCGGTATCGCGGAGCGCGGCCGCCCAGCGCGGTCCTGCCCGGCCGCCGCGGTCGCCATGGCGATCGGCCCCGCAGCCAACCGCGCGTCGCTTCCGGTGACGGCAGCGCCGACACGTGGATCCAAGATGGCGGCGTCGGCGGCGATGGTGAGTGCGGCGGGGCCCGGCCCGGCCCCGCGTCCCGCCCGCTCTGCCCGGCCCGGCCCGGCCCGGCGGCGCTCCCGGCGCAGGGATCGCCTCGGGGGCTGCGGCCGGATCTACACCGCGCTGGGAGGGATGCGGGCCCGGCCCCTGGGCAGAGGAGGCTCCCCGGTCCCGGCCGGGGCCTGGCAGCTGCCCCGCGTCTCCCGGCGGTGTCACCTGTGGAGGGCAGGGCTGGGGCCGCCGCCCGGTGCCCAGGGGAGCCCGGCGGGCTCCTGTCCTGCCTGCCCCGCGCTCCCTCGGCAGCAGAGTTGGGTCCCTTGTGCGGCTCGCGGCGGTGTCGGGGCAGGAGGGGCCGGGCGGGGGCTCGGAGCCGGGCGGGTTGCAGGGAGCACCGGCGCATCCTCTGCCCTCCCTTCCGAGCTGCCAGCCTGGGCCGGGGCTGGTGCCAAGCACCGAGCCTGTAGCTCTGTTTGCTCTGTGTGGTTTCACAGATGCTTGGTGGTGGTTGTCAGGCCCGGGTTTGAGCAGCTGCCTCGTTTCCCGCGTCTCAACATCCCTGTTATTATCATGGGATTATTCCTTGTGTTCCTGGTGAGCATCAGGGCCACCCCGCAGAGCAGAAAACGAGCAGCTGAGACATTTGTTATCTGCCTTGAAGTCTTGTAGAAGTCAAACGGATTTCCTGCTTGCTTTCATAGAGGGTATTTTTGTGGCAGGGCATTGCAGGAATAGCGGTGTGGATAAAGGATGTGTGCTGATACAAAGGTCGCTGCTGGCTGGGCTGTGAGGTGACTCATGGAGAGACTGGGAGAGCCAAGGTTTTCCTTTCATTTGCTTTCAGCATCTTCATACCCTGCTGGCTTTCCCCCAGGCACGGGGGAGGGAGTGCTCAGCTGGCTCTGAGGGCTGGGAATGGTCCTGCTGGGAATTTCCTCGTGGCTCTCTGTTGTGTGAAGGGCAGAGGAGGCTGCCAGCAGCTCTCCTGGTGTCAAAGGAGCTCTGAAGTCAATGTGAATGCAGCACTTGTCTCCTTCTGAAGGGCTCTTGTGGCTCCTCCAGTGCAGGGTGAGCAGGGCAGGGATGTAATAAAGATGAGTTTCTCCAAACAGGTGTCAGGATCATTCAAGGAGGCAGCCCATGGAAAAGGGGATGAGGGTCAGAGTGCCATTAGCACTGTTCTGTCCTGCTAATGTGCCTGGGGGCAGAATGAAGGTTACATTCTACAAGGTGAGAGAGCTGGTTGGGTTTTTTTGCTCCCACAGAGTAGTGGGTTGTGGCTTTCCTCCCTTTCTGTGACCATTTAAAAAAAGTTTCAGTAAGTGGAATGGAATGGGAGAGCTGTGTGAATCCGTTTGGACAAATGGCTCTGCACAGGTCGTTTTCCCTGTTTTTCTTCAAAGCTGTCTTTGAAAATTAGCAACTCTTGATTATGGCTCTTTGATGTCCCTCTTGCCTTTCTCTGCCAAAAAGAGATGGGACAATTCATGATATCCATCACTGTCACTTCCTCATTCCTTTTCATGTCTTTGAACAAATCCTGTGTTCTGTTCTTCAGTTCCTGTGTGGATTGTGAAACTCCTAAGACCTAAACCAACCCTGGTACAGCACTGGCTCATTTCTGATGTTTGAATTTGCTGCTGCTTGAGAGTTTCTTCAAGTTGTTGGCAGTAACCTGGGCAGGGATGTCCTGGGTGCACATGGCCAGGCCATGGACCCTCTGGAGCAGCTGGAGCTGTTGCCCCAGGGAGCAGCTGCTGTTTCCCCTTTCCCTTAAATAAATGTCAGACTCTGGCAGGGGTGGCTGGAGGGACCACAAGGCCTAGGGAGGGACAAGTGTGGTAATAACTGGATATTTTAGGGCCTCTTCATGCTGGGTCAGACTGGGGTTTGGAGAACAAATCCTCTGTTTTGGCAGTGTGGTTTGTGAGCCTTGTGTGAATTCACAGAAAGTGGCAATGTTGTTTTTAGTCTTTCTGGATGGGATAAACCTGGGGTTGTCTGCAAACCCCAAGACTGGTGATGATTATCCAGAAGGGCCTATTTGGAGAGGGTTTGTGTGTGAACTTGTGATCTGAGGGACAGGAATGGTGATTGTGCTCCTGCAGTTACTTCTTTTATTGAGATCATATTCTCCTAAGACAGGGTGTCTCTGCATGTCTGCATATGGGAAAACAATCAGGCTTAGGCAATCTGAACTATTTTTGCCTACTTGAAGCTGGGTTTTTCTCAGTCTGGGGTTGGTGCATATTTGTTGTGCTACTTGTTGCACCATTAAATGATTTCCTGGCACCTCAGATGCAAGATTGTCATTGGAGGGGTTTTTTTGCATGTTTTTGAAATGTAAATGGAAAAGGCTGTGAAGCTGTGTGTCCTGTTTGCTCCAAGTCTGGGACTTGCCAGGGCTCTGTGACTGAACCAACACAGAGCTCCCTGCTGGAAGTTGTGACCTGGCACAGGGGAGAGCTCAGCTTGCAGGAGTTGTGAGACAATCACCTGGCCAGGCCCATGAGTCACACAGATGCTTTGGGGGCTGCCCATGTTGACATTTCTAAGCTGCTGCCTTTGTTTGGAGAAGATGAGGCACATTTGTCAGTACAAGCACAAAGGTCCTGATGAGTAAGGCCCTGGCTTCAGCTTCCCTGTGCTCTGCCAGCTCAGGAGCCTGCACTGGGCATTTCCTCCATATTTCACTCCCAAAGCTTTCCCCACTTGTTGCATAGCAGCTTTCCCCTTTCTTGCTACCAACTGTTCTTTCCTGGCAAGGCTTTAGAGTCACCCTCTTGTCTTTCCTGTTGCTGCCTGAGTCATCATCATCTGTATGCAAAGACAGCCTGATTTCTGCCAAAATTGTCATCACAAATTTCATCTCCCGCATGCTCATGTGTCTCCTGAGTGGCTGCCAAAGTTCTGTCCTGGCCTTTTCACCTCCCAGCCTGCTGGGGCAGGGGTAGCAGTGGTGTGGTTCTGGTTTTGGAGTAACACTGTGTAGGTCTGTCACTTCAGTGACAAATGAGAACAGGGCTGCAGGTTGCTGGAGTGCAGTGTGGGACAAGAGTGCAGATTCCTTCCACTGCTTCCCCTGTGCAGGAGACATTTTCCTGCTCTGTGGAGAGCCACTGAGCACTCCCTTTAAAGATTGGAAAGGCAAAATTTAGTGAAGCACAGAGAATAATCCCCATGTTGCCTGAAGGCAGATCAGTATTGAATGTCAGGCAGTTTTAACAAGAGTGTTTCCAAGCTGAGGCTTTATGCCTGCTCCAAGTGTATTTGGCTGTGCTTAGAATAGATCTGAAAATCCCCTTTGTAAGCAGAAAAGATCACAGAATCACAGCATGGTTTGGGTTGGCAGGGTCCTTAAAACTCATCTTGTTCCATGGGCAGGGACACCTTCCACTATCCCAGGCTGCTCCAAACTCCATCCAGCCTGGTCTTGAGCAATTCCAGGGATGGGGCAGCCACAGCTTCTCTGGGCAGTCTGTGCCAATACCTCACCACCCTCACAAGGAAGAATTTCTTCCTGATATACACTCTAGCCCTACTCTGTTAGTTTAAAGCTGTTCCCCCTTGTCCTGTACTTCATGGTTTGTAAATAGTCTCTCAATTTTTCTTGTAGGCTCCCTCCAGGTACTGGAAGGCCACATGTATCTGATGATTCAGTATTCATATTTTCTGTAGGTGCCTAGCATTTGCATCTTAAATACATTTTAGATTTTCAACCCCCTGACACTTCTGCATTTTTTTTTTAAATCCTGCTCAATTTCATGAATTCTGGATGCTCTGGTTGGCCCTTACAGGTGTCTAGGCCCAGGTACTTTCCTTGCCTTAGATTGAGACCTTGAGGAGCAAGGTGATGAAGAAGAAGGGGTGTGGGGATAATAAGCACAGGTTTTTTTTTAATTTTATTTTTTCCCCCAACCTGAGGAAGGATCCCCATGACAGAGCTGCTGTTTGTCACACCTGGCCTGTGGAGTGTTCCCTCTGGTGCTGTCAGACAGACTGGCAGTGCTGAGGACACACAGGGACAGTGGGGATTTGATTTTTACATCTGCAGCATTAGCTCAAGAGTTATCCCAAACCAAACCAGGTTTTGTGTGGTTTCCCAGTGGTGCCATACCCACAGGGAGTTCAGGAGAAGGGCCTGAAGCCAGTAGTGCTGTGAGATTATAGCAGAGCTGATGTCCTAATCCAGGCAAGCTGCTGCTGGCTAATACTCTTTAAAGCTCGATTTTCATTTCACAGCCTCCCTGCCCATGCTCAGCTGGGTTACCTGAGGTAATGGGAGGGGCTGAGGAGGCAGCAAGGTGTGTTAATAAAGGGTTTGCTGTGGCTGTGGTAGGATCTGAGTTCTCCTGGAGCCCCTATAGAGTTTATTGAACCTTCCAGCCTGACTTGTCACCCTGCTCCCTAAAAAAGGATGAAAAAGTGATTTGCCATATTACTGAGCTGTGCTGTGGCCTGGAGGGGTGAGGAAAGCAGAGTGGTGACGTGACTGTCCCTTTGGTGCAGTTACTGGTGTCACTCCACAGTAACTGCTCCTCTGCAGGTAGTGGCCTGTGGGCAGCCATCTGTACTCAGCTCCAGGGCAGCTGCTGCTGTGCAGAGCTGACACACACCCACAGCCAGGGCTACAGCCCTCTTCTCCACTAATCCATGGAGTTTTCTAGCACAGGGAGCTCAGTGGGGGTGAGCAGAAAAGTGATGGCCTGCTTGATGCCCCATAGTGCAGATAAAAATGGCATTTTTCTTGTGGTTGAGCAAAGCCAAAGTTTTCCTAATTGCAGATGAAGAGGCAGAGACACGCTGAGTGGAAAGTGACGTGATGAGGGTCACAAAACAAAGCCAAGAACAGCTTTTGTGAATTTAATTTCTGTTTAATCGCCTGACTGCACAGCCTCTCTAATATCTGGGATGAACATTTCCAGTGTTGTTGCCCATCTCTAATGCTGTTTCTGTTGTATTTTACTGTTCCCTGTTCTTTTTGCAGGAAAGGCTGAGATGTGTGCTGGGCCTGCTGTTGTTGTTACACAGCACAGACTCGTTCTACGTACCCGGGGTGGCTCCCATCAACTTCCACCGCAATGACCCCGTAGAGATAAAGGTAGGACAAACTCAGTGCTGTGAGTCTGTTTGGTTTGGGGGGTTTTTGTCTTTTTCTTTTTTATACCATAGCAGCTAAAATGGGCTGTAACGTTAAATTTGCTTCACAATGTTTGGGTCCCAACACAATTCCTTCTTGTCCCTGATTTCTTCTACTAAATTTCTTCAAGATTCCTTCTGTCAAATTCCTTCAAAGTCCTCAAGATGTTGCTCTGTTTGGGAAAAGTGTCCCTTTCTCACTGTTTCTTTGAAGTGAATTTAATTTCTCCAGCATTATACTGACTCTAAAGGTGCTTATGCAGATTGGGCCTTTGGGTGGAAGGTGAATTTTGGAATAAGGTCTGAATCAGACCTTCTCAGTACCCAGTTTGCTCATGTTGTGCTTTCAGGGAAATTCATGAGAAGCTCTTCCCAGGTGGAGGTGTTTGTCCTTGAGCCTTACAGATCTTTCAGCCCAGCCTTGCTGAGGGCTGTTCCTCTGCAGCATTGCTGGTACTCAGTGACACAGCTGCTGCACCTATCCACGAGGAAGGCAGGCTTTGCTTTCAGACATCAGTGATTTATAGCCCATTTCATTTATTTTTCTAAAGCTGTGGCCTCTGTCTCAGCAAATCCAGCACCCTTGGGGCTGCTGAGGTTGGCTGCTCTCACGTGAAGCACGGCACAGTTTTCTCTCTAGCCACAGACTGCCAGACATAGACTATTTTTAAGCAAATGAGACTTGCCTGTGGCTACAGTAAGCTTCCCAGAAGAAGAAGGTTTTGGAATAGCTGTTCTCAGAGGGATTTCAGGAGCTAAATGCTTCTTCAAGTGCTTAGGCAAGTCAGTGTGTTTGCCAGCACTTTTCCAATAAACAAGCTTGGCTGTGTTACAAAACACTTCTGTTTTTCTGAGCAACTGTGGTCTTGGCTGTTGTAGTATGTCTCTGCACTTCCCTTGTACCCTGTGATTTGTGGAAACTCTCCAGGAATGTTTGTGGTTGGTCACCTTGTCTTCCCAGATTGATGGCTCTCTGGCTTTCCTTGCAGAGATTAAAATTGCTGAACTCTCCATAGCACTGGAGGCCAGACCTCTAGGTCCAGTGGGATGTGAATTTTTGTTTGAGGAAATCTTGTATGAAATGCGATTCTTGAATCTCTTTTGAGCTCTTTGTTGTTTCTTATGACTCCACTGAGACATAAATTTGTGAAACCACCATGTTTTGTTATTTGAGTGTTTCTCTGTGAATGAATTGCAACTGGAAGTCTCTCAGGAACATCTGTCTCTGTTACTATTTTTAATAGTAGTAGTGGTAGTGGTAGTAGTATCTTCTGGATGTGAGCTAAATGGAAGGTGTCTTGAAGTAAGCATCAGCTTCTGGATGATGCTGAGAGGACAGGAAATTATCTGGAGTTTTTTCCTGGGGATAATCCTTCAATTCCTCCTGCAGGCTGTGAAGCTGACGAGCTCCCGGACCCAGCTGCCCTATGAGTACTACTCACTGCCCTTCTGCCAGCCCAGCAAGATCACCTACAAGGCTGAGAACCTCGGTGTGTACCTGTCAGACAGTGTGGGGGGTGTTTAGAGGGCTAAAAGCAATTGCAAGTGTCCCTTTTGCTGAGCTGAGAGAAGCTGCTTCCTCTGATTCACTGTCTGCAAACAGCAGTGTCCATGTGTTGAACAGAGGAGGTGTCTGTCCAGATGGAGAGCTGTAACCTGATCCATAAGCAGGCCTTGATACTTCCAACAAAGCAGCTGTACTGACTTGCAATCTTATCCTTGCACCTGGGCTAGCAAAGGAGCTTGCTGTGGTCCCTGCAGCAGGAACAGCAGCAGGAAGCCTGTCAGTCTCCAACCCTGCCCATGTTTTCCTGTTTTCCAGGTGAGGTTCTTCGAGGGGACCGAATTGTAAATACGCCTTTCCAGGTTTCCATGAATGTGGAGAAGAAATGTGAAGTTCTGTGCAACTTTCCCAACAAGCCAGTGACTCTGACAGTGGAGCAGAGCAAGCTCATCGCTGAGCGCATCAGGGAGGATTACTATGTCCACCTGTGAGTCACTGAGGCATGGGTTTGTGTTGGGGGGATTTGGTGCTGTGGACAAATTTGTTCTGAAATCTGTTCAAATTTGATCTCTTCAGCATTGCTGATAACCTCCCTGTGGCAACACGGCTGGAGTTTTATTCCAATCGTGAGGAAGAGGAGAAGAAGAAGGAGAAGGATGTGCAGTTCGAGCATGGATACAGGCTTGGCTTTATGGATGGTAACAAGGTAGGGAACTGAGGTGCTGTGTGAGGGTGCCTGGAGGAGATCTGGGTGTCTGTTAGAGGTCTGCCAGAGAGTATCAGAATTGGGAACACAACCAAAAGGTTTTATTAATAGTGGAAATATGAGAGAAGGGTCTCTTGTGGGAAGGTGGGAAAGGCAGGAGTCCTTGCTTTTATTCACTGTGTGACTTTGGACAGGCTCATGCAATGGCTTCCCCTCAGCAAGAGCAAAGGCACTGTGCCCCCAAGACTGACTTTTCCCTCACTGAAGCTGTTTTCTCCAGTTGCTATTTCTCAGCTTTGCCTCTTCCTCCCATAGGGTGCTGATGTTTTCTTTTATGTCACTGTTTCAGTTCTACCTGCACAACCACCTCTCCTTCATCCTTTACTACCACAGAGAGGATGTGGAAGAGAGCCAGGAGCACACCTACAGGGTGGTGCGCTTTGAGGTGATTCCCCAGAGCATTAAACTGGAAGGTAAGAGACCCTTGAGGAGGGGAGCAAGGGGGAACAATCTCCTGTATGGACAAAATGTATCAGAGTGCCAATTGTTGCTTCACAGGGCACAGAAATGAGTCTAAATTGCAAGAATAATAAACCACTTTGTTATTAAGGAAGTACCAACAATAGAGACGTATCCATGAACTGCAGTCCATGGAAAATCAATTCCTGTAAAAAGATCTAAATTTGAGGTTTTGGGGTTGGATTTTTTTGCACTGTGTCATCTGGTATGAGACATGTCTGGCATTCTGGCTCTTGTTGTGGCACAGATCTCCCTGACTGGGACACTCTGTGCTGGTTCAGGGACACACAGGATGTTTGGAACTGTTCTGGGGAATTGAAATTTAAAAATAATGCTTAGGGGAAAGAACTCCTACCTCAGTTAGCCCAGTGGAAAAGGGTGTCTAGAAGGGCAGTTGCTCATGGTGTGGATCACCCCACACAGCTCCCTCTTGTTTCTCACCATATCATGTGGAATAGAGGATTTGTTCATGGTCTAGATCCTTAGCTTCAGAACCTCTGGCTTTTATCCTTCCAGTTAAGGAGAGCCCTGTGCATAGCTTTCCCGAAAGCTTGTTAATGGTGCTCCACTGCTGGTCAGGAGAGTAGTTTTGCAAACTGCAGAGCAGGTGAGCAAGGAGCGAGTGCTTCCCCACCTGGAATTACTGCAACTCAGTGCCCTCAGGGTGATGCTCAGTGGGAGAGGTGGTGCCTGAGGGGAGGGCTCACTGTGTGCTCTGCTTTCCTTCACAGACTTGAAGGCTGATGAGAAGAGCATGTGCACTCTGCCCGAAGCCACGGGCTCTGCCCCTCAGGAAATAGATCCCACTAAAGAGAACCAGTTGCTCTTCACCTACTCTGTGCACTGGGAGGTGAGGCACTACTGGGGAGCTGGCTGGCAGTGATGCTCCAGGTGTCTGTCACTGGAGTTGTGGAAGGCATTGGGGATGTGCTGGTGTGAGAAGAACTCTGCTGTTGTTTCAGGAAAGTGACATTAAGTGGGCTTCCCGCTGGGACACATACCTGACCATGAGTGATGTGCAGATCCACTGGTTCTCTATCATTAACTCCGTTGTGGTTGTCTTTTTCCTTTCAGGTGAGTGGGTGGGTGGGGAGAGGAAGGCTTTGCCATTATCTGCAGGGAATTTTCTTTAAGCTTTAGCTGCAGGTGGCTCAAGGAGCATGTGACCACACCTGAACCTGGTCAGAAGTAGCAGGAACCAATTTAAAGCCTCCCAGTTCTAACAGTGTCCTGTGGGGTCAGGCAGTTACCAGCCTTTCTCACACTGGGGTCATTGACGGAGCAAAAAAACTCACAAGAAATCCACAATGCCTCATTTCTGCTGGAATACTGCCTTCCCTGCTCCTTGGGGTTTTGTTTCTGTCTTTGCTGATGACTCAAGACCTCCTCTCCCAGCCAGAACAGAGTGCTGGTGGGAGCCATGTAGTTGCACAGCATGAGAGCAGCACAGCCCTGTGGGAGCCTCTGAGCTGAACTCTGTGCTTGTTTTCAGGGATTCTCAGCATGATCATCATCCGGACTCTGCGGAAGGACATTGCCAACTACAACAAAGAGGATGACATTGTATGTGTTTGTTCCTTGGACTGGGATTAGAGGGAGGGAAGCACAGGCCAGGAGGGATCCAGTGTGCAGACTTGGCTGTATTGTCTCTTCCCTTGCCCCTGTTTTCCTTTGAGTCTTGGCCATGGGATGGGCAGTTGTGTTGTGCTGTCACACACCTGTTTCTGCCTGAGCAATCACATATTAGTTAGGATGTCTTCAGACCTAAGGAGTGACTGCAAATGTAAATGTAAAAGCTCTGTAAATGTGTGTCCTGGCACTGACAACTCAGGTCTCAGCTGTTTTAACCCAAGAAGAAAGAAGTTTCTTGGCTAGAGTGGTAAAATTCAGTAGAAAAACTGGATCCAGGAAAGGTAATCTCTTAGGCTGGCTGTGGTAGGACCTTAATTTCCACTAGTGTATCATATCTAAATAACCTCCTTTTTCTGTTGTTGCTATAGGAAGATACTATGGAGGAATCTGGTTGGAAACTTGTGCATGGAGATGTCTTCAGGCCTCCACAGTATCCTATGATCCTCAGCTCTCTCCTGGGTTCTGGAATTCAGCTCTTCTGTATGATCCTGATTGTCATCTGTAAGTGGCACATGTTGCACGGGGTGGCTGTAACACGAATTATGCTCGAGGATGTTTGATTTTACCCTGTGCTCACTTTAGCTGGAGTGAGGCCCATGAAGCAGCTTCCTGTTGCCATCAGCCTGGGCAGATTCTCAACTGCTGGATGACATTGCCCAGCTGAAGGCAGCTTTGTGTGATTTTATTTCCTTTGCCAAGCTGTGAGCCCTGGCTGATAGTGGGCTGGGGGACTTCTGCACAGGTGTGCCTTGCCTGCTGAGCTGCACCTGCTCCCATCCCTGGGGAAGCTGAGGCTGAAGCATGGTCTGTAGCTGAAATCAAAGCTGTGCCTTCCTCTCTGGCCGGTGCTGGAGGCTCTGGATACATTATGCTGTGAAGGAAATCAGGCTGTACAGGGACTGCAGGCAGCTGTGAGCTGCAGATGGGACAGGCCCCTGTCCTTGAGCTGCTGCAGCACATGTCCCTCAGAGCTGCTGTTCCTTGTCCTGTTCCCTCTGCAGTCGTTGCTATGCTGGGGATGCTGTCGCCTTCGAGCCGGGGCGCGCTGATGACAACTGCCTGCTTCCTCTTCATGTTCATGGGGTAGGTGCCTCCACAGCTTCCCCCTGTGCTGTCCTGCCTCCCCCCAGCATCAGCAGCTCATTTTCATTGACTTGGCTTGTCTCTGTCCAGGGTTTTTGGTGGATTCTTTGCTGGCCGCTTATACCGGACTCTGAAAGGCCATCGATGGAAGAAGGGAGCCTTTTGTGTGAGTCTTGGATGTTCTGTGCTGTTTATCCTGGTTTGCTGATGGCAGAATCTGTGGATAAGCTCCACATGTTTGTGGTAGCTGGACACAGTCTGACTGTGCTGCACATTTGCTGTGGGTTGAGCCCTTGTAGCTGTACAAAAAAGGCACCACCAGAACACGTACTAGAGCAAAGAGGATTGTCCAAGATCCTCCCCACAGCCCAGCTCTGTGTCCTTGTCCTGTAACAAAAGGGACACTTCTCCACATGTGCCTTGTCTCAGGGATGGGCTCATTCCATAGGAACATCTGGCTGATGAATCAGGTGCTTTCTCTTATGCTGTGGTTCCTCTTGCAGACAGCGACGCTGTACCCAGGCGTTGTCTTTGGCATCTGCTTTGTCCTCAACTGCTTCATCTGGGGGAAACACTCCTCTGGTGCGGTAGGTGCCACCCTCAGCCTGGGGCCTGCTGGGTGGGACAGGGTCACTGGGCTGACAGGGACCCACTTGGCTTCCCAGACCTTTCCAAGTGGGTGACAAGTTGGCTTGGCCAATGACATCAGTCCCCAGGGCAGGAGTGCTGTCAGCCTCACTTCTGTGGCTCTTGGTGTGATTCCAGGTGCCTTTCCCTACCATGGTGGCCTTGCTGTGCATGTGGTTTGGGATCTCCTTGCCCTTGGTCTACCTGGGTTACTACTTTGGATTTCGCAAGCAGCCCTATGACAATCCTGTACGGACAAATCAGATTCCCAGGCAGATCCCGGAGCAGAGGTGGTATATGAACAAATTTGTGGGGTGAGTGATCAGTGGCTGGGAAATATGGTGAGTTAAATCCCCTCCCCTTGGTCCCCTTGGGTTGCTGAGTGTCACCTGCTGCTCTCTGGACATGGACAGATGGCAGATTGGGTTCCTTGAGACTACCTCAATAATTTGGATGTCGTATGAGGGGTACTTAGCAGTGGGAGCAGCTGTGCCATTGCCTGTGAAATTTAGTAATCTGGAAATGTAGAGCCTTTGCTTGGACTGTGCTGTGTTTACAAGGAATTTTTAATGTTCAGACAGTTATATTGTGCTGCTTATGGTTTTTGTTTCTGCTCTGTAGGATCCTCATGGCTGGTATTCTGCCTTTTGGAGCCATGTTCATTGAGCTGTTCTTCATTTTCAGTGTAAGCATTTAACCCACTGTCTTCCTCAATGGGATTCTTTTCATGCCAAAGCTTTTGAAAGGGAGGGGCCTTCCACTGGAGCAGTCTCCTGTTCCTGTGTTCTCTGAAGGGGTAGCTGGTGTCTTCTAGGCCATTCAGTAGTTCCCAGGGAGAGCTATGGGACTCTCCTGGTGATTTTGTGGTAAAGACAAAATTTACTGTAACATTACATCAAGGAGGAGTCCTGGTCTTGAGACCGTCACTGTTCTGCTGCTACCCATTTTTCACCTTGTATGGATGGGGAAGAATTTGCTGTTCCATCGCTTGGGAGATGCAGGGGAATGAACAAGCTATCTCAGAGGTCCTTGTGCACCTTTTCCTCTGAAGTGACATTGTGAAATGCATTAGATCTGTGGTTCCATCTAGGTGAGGCTGAGGGGGCTCCTCATTTTCCCCTGGCTGGCTGCCAGGAGTGAGTCCCATGTTCGGTGATTGATGACAGTAACATGGAAATCAATTCCTGCTCTGTTTATTTCAGGCAATCTGGGAGAACCAGTTCTATTACCTTTTTGGCTTCCTCTTCCTGGTGTTTATCATTCTGGTGGTATCCTGCTCCCAGATCAGCATTGTCATGGTGTATTTCCAGCTCTGTGCTGAGGTGAGATTTCCATGTTTGTAATTTGGGTAGCAGAGGGTGCTCTGCTCCTGGAAAAGCACAGATCACATTATTGCTGCTGCTCAGCAAAGATCAGTGTGGCCCAGCTTCACAGGTGTGATTGTCTCTGCACTCTAAAGGGAATTAAAGCACCTTGGTTATCTGTTAGGCTGGGAACTGTGGTTCCATGCCAGGAGTTTTGCTGGGCACAGGATGTTTTGAGCTGTTCCCAAGCTGTTCCGTTCCACCCACATACAAAACAAAATGCAGGAACAAAGGTGAGCCATGTCCTTGGGCAGCAGGTGCTTTGAACAGAAAAAGTTCACCAGTCCCACATTGTGGATTTCCTTTGAAGATGGGTGGTGTTCTCCCTGTCACAGCTTCCCTGAGGCAGTGCCTGGGGAGAAGAAGGTCCTGGGGGGATAATGAGGCTCTTTATCCTGTCAGGATTACCGCTGGTGGTGGAGAACCTTCCTGGTGTCTGGAGGATCTGCCTTCTACGTGCTCATCTATGCTGTCTTCTACTTTGTGAACAAGGTATTCCTCTGGGGGGAAGTGCCATGTTTTTGGGGTGACTTGTGGGATTTGGGAAAGGAAACAGTGGGCCTGCTGAGGGCCAGCCCAAGGCAGTGCTCACAGCCCTTCGAGACAGGAGAGGAGGGTGCAGGTGCCCCAGGACTCGCACAGAGCAGCATTCCCTGACCCCACCTCATAGGGAATCTCCCTTCAGCTGGACAAAAATGAAAATTTTCCTCCCTTTGCCAGCACTCTCCTTGCGGAGGGCACTGGTTGGTTTGTCATTTGTGTGCGTTATTTCACTGACTTTTCTCATCCTCTTCTCTTTCAGCTGGATATTGTTGAGTTCATTCCCTCCTTACTGTACTTTGGCTACACTGCCCTCATGGTCCTGTCCTTCTGGCTCCTGACGGGCACCATTGGCTTCTACGCAGCCTACATGTTCGTGAGGAAGATCTACGCCGCTGTGAAAATCGACTGAAGCTGGAACCCCCCAGCAGGAATCAGACACCTCTGAACACATGTCCTCCCAGGAGGGACAGGGACATCTTCTCCCAGCTCTTTTTAAGGAAACAAAAAATCCAGTGGGAGAGTCACAAGAGAAATAATTAACTCCTCGATTTGGAATGTAACTTTGGCACAGTGTACATGGATTCTGGGCTACTTCTGCGGGGAAAAGGGGTCTGTAGATACCTTACATTTTAACTTTATTATCCTGTTCCATATTTGAGGGAGTTTTTTAGCAGAGAAATGTCCCTCTGTATAAGTAAACCCCCTTTTTGCTAATCCATCCTTTTTTTTATGTTGATGATGAACGGATTTGAGACAGCAGTGGAAACACTTGTGAAAACGTTTTCTTCCAGCCCCTGGGGTGCTCTAGGATTCAGGGAGACTCTTCAGACAAGTATCAGACTGGGTTTTTCTCCTGCCTTCGTGTCTGCACAGAAGAGGGAGCTTGACTATGGCAGAACAAGCGGAGCCTCAAGGCTCACCCAGCGGGAGCCCGGCGCGCTCCGATCGCCGAAGTCCCGGCTTTGGCTCGTTTACAATTTGCTGGAGGTGCCATTCCGAGCCTGGGAAGTGCAATTTCACCCTGAGAGAGCTTGAGCAACCTTCAGCACCGCTGCTCCCTCCAGCCTCGGACAGCACAGGCCGTGTGGGAGGGTGGGATTGCCTCTCCTGCAGAAGGCAGGACAGAAGGTCCTGGTGGAAGTGATTGTGCTGAATACAGGACTGGAAGGATGCGTGAGGTAACTACCAGAGATTGTTCTGTCAATAGCTCTGCTCTGGATGAGTGAGGAATCAGGGCAGGCTCCTTCCTGGGAATGCCACTGGGATCCTGAAGAGCCTGCAGGGATGGCTGTGGTGCCGTGGTGTTAGTGCCAAGTGATCTGAGGCAGTGTTGGGCCCGAGCTGCCCAAGGGCAGTGCAGGCCATGCTGAGGGGGCTGGCACAGGCAGGTGGCCCCGTGAGCTGTCCCATGGCTGGGAGTGGGGCCCTCTCACTGGCCCTGTACTCTGACTGCCCTTGCTGCTCTCTGCTCCTCCTCTGAAATTCTCTACCTCCAGGGAACAGGAAAAGTGTACACCCCATAGCTGTATTTTGTTCTTCTCCACAGAAAACGGAGCTCTCCTGGATAGCTGACATGGGCTCTTCTTTTCCCATGGCTTGATGCCTGAATCAGACCATGGGAAGCTCTTTTTAAAAGAGGTTGAAGTTGGGTTGTGGTTTGTTTTCTTTTGTTTTGGTCACTTCAGTGATGTTTATCAGTAAAAAGGTTCCACGTTGCAGTGAAGGCTCCCTCCATCCCCAGACTCACTGGATTCAGCCAGGACTACAGAGGAGAGTTTTTTTCTAGTGAGATCTATGAAAATTTTTCTTCTTGGAGTAAGGTCTTCCAATGACCAGCTGCCACAGGTCACATCATTCCAACCCAAAGCTGTCCAAAGCCCTCCTTGATCCCAGGGAGGGCTTTGGGGCCTTTTTAAACCCCAATTGCCATAAGTTTCCACCAGGTCCATGCAAGGGCCTGTGTCCCTTCCCATTGGCCCTGCCCGTCATGCCCAAATCTAATCAGCCAGGAATCATGGATGGAAAAAAGGAGGAGGGGATGTGTGAGCCAACTGTGCTGTGGAATCCTGTGTCAGTTCTGATTTGAGGTCCCTCTCTGAGATTTTTGTTGATTTTTTTTTTCTTTTTTTCTTCTGCCCCTGCCCCAGTGGAGAGGCTCAGCCAGCATTGATTTCTCTCCCTTCCCTGAAGTGTTTTCTCTGTATTCTTTGTAATTTTTAATTAATGTATGTATTCTTTGTGTCCTATTGTAAATAAATCTGCCATTGTCCTGTCATCCTGCTTTCTTGGGTTCTCCTAAGCCACTTCTGGAGAATTTCTTTTTGTAACACTTGGCCTGTCTGTGATGTGTGGTTTCAGCCAGAAGCAGAGCTTGGAATACTCTGGCTTTCTTTGTAATATTTTTCTCCTGGTAAACTAAGTTTCTCCCAGTGTGGCATGCCCTGAATGCTGCCATATATTGTGATCATGCCACCAGCTGTGGCATTTGGATCTGCTGTTGCTGTGCTGCTGGGTAAGATCACTTGAGCACCTCGTGTCTGGTGTGGGACACATTGTTTGACGTGTGGCACTGAGGGGCAGAGTGGCAGAACTGTTGGATGGCAGTGCTGGCTCTTCAGAGCAGCAGAGGGGAGAGGGCAGCTCACAAGGGAGTTTGAGGAGTGCTGCTGCTGCAGAAGCTGAGCCCTCAGTGCTGGCTTCCAGCTCCATTGGCTTCCCAGAGCTTGTGTGTTTCTGCTGGGGGGTGTGTGGCAGGAGATCAATGAGCTTCTGCTGGAGTGCTGGCTCCAGGAGGGAGGCAGAGTGAATTCCCTTTTCCTGAGATGGTTTGCCCAGCAGAGCAATGGATGTGATTGCCCCAGATTACAGATTCCAGTTGGGGGTTGCTGAGTGTCTGTGAGTGAGACCAGAGCTGGCAAATACTTGAATCAAAACTCAGAAATCATCAGAAAAATCCCTCCTCCCTTTAAAAAGGCAAAGGAAGCTTCAGCTCCAGCACCAGGACAATCCATGCTGAAGTTATTTCTCATTTTTGGCAGATGAGTGTATTCATGTTCTGTCACAGTCCCCAGTGCCAGGGGAAAGCTTGCTGAGAAAAGGTCATGTTTTAATGGTGGCTGAATTAGGAATGAAAACTAGAACTGAAAACTAGATCATTCTTAGACAAGCACCTAACACTGATCGTGGCTGTCAGCTTTTAATCCATGTTCTGAAGGAGAATCCCAGGAGGGCCCTGTGTGCTTTGCCCTGTTTCATCTTCAAATGCTGCTGGTGCCTGCAGCCAGTTGTAGCTTAAGCTGTTGTTTGGTCCTGTTTTTCCTGCCTGTGGGGAGCAGAGCATGTTGGGGTTATTTGGGAATGTCTGAAATGCTGCCACATGGGCTGGAAATTCTAGTGAAACCAAGGGACCAGAACTTTCTGTCTAACAAACATTATTCTCCTTGACAGGGGATAATGGTGTCTGCTGTGGCTGCCTCCCCAGTGGGTGCTGGGTTTTTCTTGTGGGTCTAATTCTTTGCTTGGCAGAAATTTAAAAACCTCTCTGGCTTCATGTAGGGAACTGTGTCTTTGACCTGCCTTATGATTCTATCCTGTCTTAATCCAACCAAAAACCAAACTCCCTTCCATGAAGACACCTGGGGTAGATCCAAATGCTTTTAATAAACAACTTCATTATAAAAGATGCTTTCAATTTGAACTTCATTTTGCAAGAGCTAATTTTAGTGATGAACCATACATTTCCTAATGGCACTTAATTAGAATTTAAAAACCTTGTTTACAGCCCCCAAAACACTCCTTTAAAAGAGGTTATTCACTCTGTGTAAAAGTGCTAGAAAGTTTGTTTTTAGAAAGCCAGTGGAACTGTAACAATGGGAAGTTTCTGGCTTTGGCAGCTGTAGCTGCAGGGAGGGAGGTCAGGCACGGGGCCTGTCCAGAACCAGCACAAGAAGGGACAGTGTGAAGGGAGGGACACTGTGGCTTTCCCCTGCCATGGCTGATCCCAAACCCTTCACCTTCCAGTGGGATGTGTATAGGCTTCTGTGGGGGACAGCAGAGCTTGTGCTGGGAGAGGGTTTTTGGTATGATTTGTGGCTGCAAAGGCCACTCTGTAGCTTTTCTTCCAGCAGCAGTTTTGGAGCTTGGCTGCTCCCAGAGGTTCCACAGGTTCTTCTTTGTCCTTCTTGTAGCCACCCCAGGTCTCAAGAGTACATCAGCTGACAGCTCTGTGTTCTTCAGTATCCTCATTCAAGGAAAACACTGGTTCAAATGTTACAAAACAGTCTTTCAAAAAATTGCTCCTAGATATCAGGAATCACTGAAATGGGAAAGCTCCACAAAGCATCAAGGCTGAGGCACTCAGCAGGGTGAGGAGATCTCAAACTCCAGAAAGGCTTCTAGCAGAAGTCTTGGATGTGCTGTAGCATGCACCTGGTGTGGCACCCTGAAGTGGGTTCTGAGGGCTGTGAGCCAAGCTTGTGTTCCCTTCTTGCAAGACAGTGACTACAGAGGGAGAAGGGCTGCAGGCAGGTCCCTGGCCTGTTCACCTGGACACTCAGCCAGCCTGGCCTGTCCCTGTCCTGCAGGCCCTGGAGCTGTCCCCAGTCCACTCAGTGCATTCCATGCTAGAGCTGGTTATCCCCTTGCACAGTAGTTCGAAACAAAGACACAAAAGTGAAGAATGGTTGGTTTGTAACAAGACACTTCAATGTTGAGGATTCTTCCCCCAGCTGAAGAGCTGACCTATTTATAGTAATAAAAAAATTAATTCCAAATTCCCTGGTTATCTTTTGCAATGCTTTTAACTTCCTTTGTCAGTGTGTTCTGATCCAGAGGAGCTCCCTCTGTGTCATGTATGCTCCATTTCCATGCTGGCATTTAGGCACTGTAGGAAAGGACCACACAGATCTGGCTTCAACCACAAGCACAGAGTGAGGAAGGTGCTTCAGGCTCCTCCTGCAGCCCACCTGTGCACATGGAAATAAAATGTACCTTGAACAGGAAAGCCAGGCTCATCTCTGTGGGTGTGTGAGAAGCAGAATGTGATCTGTTCTCTGGTCTCATTTCTGAGCTCCAGTTCTGGTTTTGCTCAACCTGTTTGCATGCCAGTGTGATTAGTGGTGTGTGGCCTGTGGGAAGACACGAACCTGGCTCCAGGTAGAGATTGCAGACTGTACCCCAGGAGAAAACTCCTTACCTGCAGCCACAAGAACAGCTGAAACGTGGAGGATTCCTGGGGGATCCCAGTTATTCACTAGAAGGAAGCAAGTCCATCACTGGGAATGGCCAGAGGTGAGTCTGAGTGAGTCTGAGTGTGCATGGATTGTGCAGCAGTGACAACAGATCCTGAGAGGTGGTGGGGAATAGGAATAGTGGTCCTGCAAATCTGGATCAGTGGTGATGGCATCTCCCTGGCAGCTTCCAGCTGCTTTCCAGGAGAGGCTCAGCATGGCTGTGGCATGTTATGGTCAACAGGCATGGAAAGGGTGAGAGGTGCCAGAGCTGGGGATTGGGGTGAAAGAATCTGGGCTTCAGCAGACCAGGCTAAACCAAACCACCTTCTCCTACTGCACAGGGGTCAGCCAGGAGGGGATTCACAGCTTCAGGTGGCAGCTCCCATCTCTAGGAACTGGGAAAAATACCAGAAGTTATGGAAAAGACACAAATTTTGGATGAGGATGGAAAGCTGAAGTGGTTCTGTTTGAGCTATTCATCCACTTCACTGTTCAGTGGCAGAATAGCTCCAGGGCTTGGGCAGGCAATTAACTAAAAATAGGCACCTGAGGGAGAATTCAGTCAGCCTGACTAACTGGGATTAGAGGATAAGCAAGAAGGTAGGGTGATGGGAAGCACATCTTTGAAGATTTATTTGTGGAAATTTTAATTGCAGACAGCAGAAAATGCCTCTGTGGGGTTGTTCTGTCCAGAGAGCAAAGATGGTGCAATGGTAGAGAAAGGAAAAGGGGATTTTTTCAGTGAACTGCAGGAAATCTTCCCAGCAGCTGCTGTTCACCTGTCAGCAAGGAAGGAATTAAAGAACAAAGAGCTGAGCTCAACAAAAGTACTGAAATCATCAATCTTCCAGAGGTGAAAAAAGGATTCCAGTTGAAGTGACACCATTTTTCAACACTGAGGCTAAAGAGCAGCAATGTTGTGAGACAGAGAACGGGCTCTGTCACAACATGGTGTGTGAGTATTCCATCATGTGAAATTCAGTGGAAGCAAATGCAAGATAACATGTTGTTCCTTCCTACAAATGGATTTTGAGTGAGGTGTAATCCCAGGGGGAAAAAAGATCTTCAGCCCTTCACAGGGTTCTGGCAATCTGAGCTTGGAAGGATGGGCAGGAGTTAAACCTCTGCTGTCAGGGAGTGGCTTGGCTCTTTGTTAGTTCTTATTTCCAGGGGGTCCTTGGCTTTCTGAGAATCCAGAGTCTGATTTGTAAGGGCTGGCAAGTTCATGTCCTGTCCTTTTATTAACTGGAGGTCTGTGGGTTTATACCTTAGCTGACTGCAGTGTTGCTACTGCTTTGGACCCTCCCCAAGCCAGCCAGTTTAAAACACCCCTTTATTTAATTAAACCCTCCTGAACAATTACATGCTGTACTTGCTGTCCCTGGGCTCTGGTGCATTCTTTGTGGTACAGGTGTGCCAGAAACAGAGGGATCACAGTGGAAAGGTTTCCTGGGCTCTGCCTGCCTGACTCACAGCCATGTCCTGGACCTGCAGCCCCAAACTTGTGGTCTAAAACAAAAACCAAACCCAAGCTCTTTCTGGGATGATTTTTTTATATCACATAACCAGCACAGTGGCTGCCACAAAGCCCTGCACACACACCACAGAACAGATTGCAGGCTGTGCTGCAGCAATCCCCTCACAGCATGCCAGAGTTACCCTTGTCCCTCACCTCCAGCTGCAGCAGCAGGAGCTTGGCTAAGATGAGTTCCACTGACTTGCCTAAGAGCTTGGTACATATGTCCTAGTGGACTGGGATTCCCAAGTGCTGTAAGCTTGGATGCTCCAGGTATTTTCTTATAAACAGGTAAAAGTTGTTCACTGTAATTTGTTCTGTGAATTTACTATTTCAAATGGAATTACTCTCATTAGTTTTAGACTGACTGGTAAAATACCTTGAGGTTACAAGCTGTTGTGGGAGAGGAACTTGGAATCCATTTTCCTGTGCAAACACCTGGAATCAGCTCCAGTGCTGTCTCTGACCACGCTGCCCTTGCTGGGTTTGATTTTCCTTGCATTGACAAAAGTTACTGCAGTTCTGCTTGTTAAAGTAGCTGTGGAAAGCAAATCACACGTGCAAATCATAGCAAAATGAATTCCATTTATTCTTTGACAGACTACTGGTAGGAAAAAGATGCCTGGCTCTAAGTTTAGCTACCACTGCTAAAGGAATTCCAGTGATGACATCTGTTCAGAGTACAATGCAGGCAGGAAGCAAAAAAGCTGAATGTTCTGCAGTGGGAGAAGGTGTGTGATGGCATTGCATAAATCTGATAATCCTCACTGCCAGTGAGTGATCAGTTCTGACCATTTATTTCTCAAAAAATAATAATCCTCTCAACTGAAGACAGGGATAAGGCTTGCATATAATTGATAACAGTGTGAAACTCTTTAATTTGCAAAGAGCAAAGCAAGAGAAGACAGGCCTGAGGTATTCAATGCTGGTAAACAGACTGGCTGCAATGCCCTGTTTACCTTTGCTAGGTTAGAGAACAAGAAGGCACTCGTTGGACTTGGAAAGGCAACATTTTCCAGTGGAGAAAAGGAAAAAGTACTGCATTCAACTCGGGGAGATCATTGCCACAGGATATTGCTGAGGTAAATAAATCTTATATTACATTTTGATACAAAAGTCTCAGTTGCAGCATTGCTGGCTAACCTAAAACAACCGATCTATGTTCTGGAGAATCAATGGATTGCTAAAGAGTCATTCTGGGAAGAATTACTAAGCTAAATTAAAAATAAAATTCTGGAGTAAAATGGAAGGGGGACAAGCCTGTGACCAAAAGAGGCACAGCTGATGTCACACAGTGGGATCATGGCTCAGCAGGAAGGAATCTGCATCAACTGAGGTGGATGTGCTCTGGGGAGACGGGGAGGACAGCATCTGGCTTCACCCAAGGAGCTGAGATAACAGAGTAGAGGTAGATTTTGCATTTCCTAGATTTATGGAGAACAATATTGACAGATTTCCTGGTTTATATTGGCCTACAATGGTTCCTCCATGCTGAGGTACGAAGATCTGCCCATCCATGGTCACAAACATGCACCAGTGCAGAGTGACCTCCGTATGTCCCCATCTGCAGTAGAAGTGCCCAGGAAAACAGGAGCAGGAGACAATACAGGTGCTAAGTGACACCAGCAGCTGGCTGCCTCTTCCCAGTACAACTCTCCTGCCCTGGTAGGTAGACAGCCCATGGAAGAGTTGAAGAGGTAGGGCAGGGAGCAAGGGAAGCAGGACTTTAACTTCAGGAGGCAAGGCTTGAGCAGGAGACAACAAAAAAGGCCAGTGGAACCAAATCCAAAGTGAAAACTTGACTGCAGGCCCCAAACCTCAGCATTTGTTAGAACTATTGGTGTTGGGAGAAATGCTTCAAATACACTGAAAGTGTATACATGAAGCTGGGACCAATGTTTCCCTGATTCTTGCATGTTATCACCATTGAGGTTAAAATACACCTTTGAGACTCCTTCCTGGACAAGCCAAAAAGGGTGCTGACTTCAATGAGTGGTTAAAAAAAGCCCAAACCCCAGAAACTCATACTCTGTTCCTCATCCCAAGGGAGGGTGTGGAGCAGGGCCTGCAGCCTGTTCTCACCCACGCCTGGTGTGCCAGTGCTCGATGGCCCGAGCTCCTCACCCAGCTCTCTGACGTGCTTTGGTTTCCAGATCTGTTTGCCTGGGGGAGAGATTTCAAAGGGCTCTGTCCATACACCACACACCAAGCTGAGCTGTGAGAGCTGCTCCATCCCCTTCACTCGGGATAGCCAGCCAGAAAAGGCAGGAAGCTGCTGCCTACAGGGGCAGAGGCTGAAGTGGTCCAAAAGCAGTGGATTTCCCCATGGGGGAAGAACATGATAAGTGAAGAGAAATCAGTGCAACCTGACTTCATTGTGTAAACAGTGTTCTAGCTACACCAGAGATGAACCCAGTGTATTCTGGTGCCTCCTATTTTTTGCAATGGCAGAAACAGATTTGTGTTGTGTAAACAATGTTCACCATAACCAGTTTATCCTAACAGCTCCAAAGAGGCGGCGTTGAATTCACTATGTAAACGGGCTTGTTGCTTAACACTGATGTGGAGTAAGCTGTGTTGGGTGATGGGATGAGAGGTAGCAGGGAAGGACAGCTCTTCCCCATTGGCTTCATACAGAGTGGTATCATGACTTCTTCTCCGTGTGGAGGTGTTGGCTGGTTTGCCAGAATTGCAGTGTGGTAACATGAAATGGAAGCTGGACTCTTCAAAAGTTTAGCCCAGGATGAAAGAGTCTCAGCTCCTTCTGAGGGACAGTCCCTTCCCAGAGAGGAATACAGCTCCAGCATTCTCAGGGAAGGTCAGTGCTAAGCGCGGCTCCTGATTCACAGATTAAAAATTAGATAAAATATATCCAGTCTATCAGCTGAAATCTTTCTGCTGTACAGGACTGGGACTTGCACGGGTTCCAGTCTACAAGTGCTCCCTCCGAGATCAGAAACCTCCTGTCTGACCCAGCTCTGCCAGAGCTTTCACACCCCCAAGGAAGGAAGAGTTGTGCGCTTTTAAGGCTCTCCACAAAAGGGTGACTGAAAGATCTGTTCTCCAGTGCTATTTCCAGCTTATTGGAACGCCTGGTGGAACCGTGGCAGCGTGGTTGTGCTCAGGCTGGAGGTGAAGACGGGGGGCAACGAGTGAAGGGGCCCAAAGTTCAGCGAGGCCCCGGCTCCAGGAGACTCTTGAGGTTGATGTTGCAAAGTGGTGAGCAGTGGCTGCGCCTCCCCCTGCGAGTAGCCCATGACCAATCCCCCCGACGAGACAGGTGGATTGCAAGGAGGAAGGTTTAGGGGAAGGAAGCCAAGAAGATGAGAAAAGTCCATGTTAGCAGCACAGAGAGCCTCTGAGAGGTTAGCAGGGCTCTTGGAAAGCAAAGCCTCATCCAGGGCAGGTGGCTGAGGCGAAGAGGACTGAGGATCACCAGATGAGAGAGACAGGCTGCCAGGGAAGTCTGACAAAAAGCTGTCCACCTCTACTTTGGGTAGTTTCTCAGGCAAATATGAGGTAGATCCAAGCTGATACTTTGGAGGAGGTTGCGGTGGGGAGGAGATGGGAGAAGAAGACTCCAGAGGATAGCTCATTCCCATTGGAAGAGAATTAGGGACCAAAGAATGGGGCATCCCTGAGCTTGGCATGGTTTGGAGATGTGTGCTGTACATGCCCACGGGCAGCATGCCAGGGAAGCTCTTACCACCCATCATGTCTCTGGATGCCATACACAGGACAGGACTCAGCTCTTCCTTCACTGCCACAGAGGAGCTGCAGCTGAGCAGACCCAACATGTCCACGGGCTCCGTCTTAATCTTCAGCAATTCCTGGGAGTGGCTTTTCTTCATGTGCCTGGTCAGGTGGTCTTTCCTCCCAAACCTCTGAGCACAGTACTGGCACAGGAAGTCCTTGCGCCCGGTGTGCACCACCAGGTGCCTGCGCACGTCCTTGCGGGTGTAGAAGCGCCGGTCGCAGTGGTCGCACGGGTGCTTCTTCTCCTTGGCCCCGCCGGACGCGCGCCTGGAATGGGCTTTGAGGTGCTCCAGCAGCACCTGGGTGCTCTCGAAGGTCTGCAGGCACACCTTGCAGCTGAGGTCACCGCTGGCAGCAGCGTGCATGGCCAGGTGGCGCCTGAAGCCCAGTTTGGTGTTGTAGTTCTTGCCGCACTCGGGACAGTGCAGGGCCTCCTTGTTGGGGTCGTGGGTCTGCAGGTGGTTCCGGAGGTGATCCTTCCTGTGGAACATCTTCTCGCAGTACATGCACTGGTGGGGCTTCTGAGCAGAGTGCGTGGCCATATGCCTTAGGGGAGAGAAGCAGCAAAGGTCAGACAAACATCCAGCCCCTGAGGGAACACAAGCTGGTTTTCCACAATTTTCCTTGTGTCCTACACTTCATGCCACAAAAATCCCAGATGGCATTTTACCTTCATTAAACAAGGAGCACAGGAGCACAATGCTTCAGGCAAAACCTGCAGTCTGTCCCAGCAGTTGTCTCTCCTCAGCTCCTGCTCTCTGCTGAGGCTGCCAAAGAAAACCTCCCTAGTCTGTGACACTAGGTGAGAAAACATCACTTCATCAGGAGGGTCAGGCTGTGCCCAAGTCTGCTGACAGCCACTGTGGTCTGATTTCACCTTGGTATCTCACACTGTCCCCCACTGTGGTTCACTTGGTTTCAAGTTCTCAGCCATCACTGTTCAACTATTTTGTCTTGTACTTCACTACATAAATGGGAACTCTACTTCTCCATACTGGAGCAACAGCTGCCACAGAATTATCCCTGTGGTTAGAAGCAGAATTTATGAATGCAAACGCTATTCTTGCATTTTGTTTTTTAATCTGCGAACTTCACTTTCTGTTTCTATTTCCTCCTCAGTGAAACATAAAGCAGCTTGAGCTCAGGATACAGCATTAGCTGAAGTTCTCTGGAAGGCACCTAAAGAGATGCCAAGTATGGTAATGTCTGGGACTCAACTGCTTTGCAAGGTAAAAGGGCATTTCCCCTCCTCCAGCTTCTCAGAAATTCAAGCAAAGACACCCGAGGGAGGGGGTTTCCCCTCTCTCCTGGCACTGCTGGGCAGAGGCACTTGCAGATACCTACCTGTAGAGCTTGTACTTGGAGGCAAAGGCCTTGCCACAGTGCAGCTGGGGGCAGTTGTAGGGCCTCTGCTCCGAGTGGGAAAGCGTGTGAGTTCTCAGCTTGTCCACGTGAGGGAAGGGGGGCTCTGATAGTTCACACTGGCATTTTCCCTGACTGTCGGTTTCTTCACCTCTTGGTCTGGGGACTAATTTCCAGCCTGTCTCTTCCTCCTCCTGCTTTGCATCTTGAATCCAGTTGGGAACACTGGGGAAAAATGCCGTCATGGCAGGGCTAGTAGAACATGGCCATGTCAAGCAGAACTCGAGCCTGTGGGCTGTGATGTTGTCCTGGTGCAGTTTTCTGTTGGAGCCCCCTGTGACCAAACTGCTTTAACAGCAGAACTTCTTCATCTGAAATCACAGAAGGCTGCTGTTAATTCACTGCCACCTTCACCTGTGTACACAATAAACATGTGGCAATGTTTGTTCCCAGTCATGGGGACCTCCAATAAATAATATTTTTCTGTCTCTTTCCCCTTAACCTGTTACCTGAATAAAACGATGTTAAACTTTTTTCTGAATTGCATTTTTTGCCACTATTAAGGGCCAGTATTACAGGCTGGATGTGTTTTCTTCTGAAATATCATAAAAGGTGTCTATTTGTAGCTCTAAATACCTCTATTTGTGTGTCTTGCAGATCACTTCTCATCCCATTTTTTTATATTCTCACTTGCTCTTGGTCTCTGCCTACAGGGAACTCCCTCTCAGAGATTCTCAGAGCTCTCTTGTATTTTCTTTTCCCATCCTTTCTGCTACCAACCTGGTGCACTGGGCAAAACCATCACCAGAACAAACCAATCTGAACCCCCAGATGTGGCTGAATGAGGCTGAGGAAGAAAGCTCTCAATTATCATCAACATCACACCTTTTTCTGGAAGGCAACGGATGCTGCTCCTCTTCAGGGTGGGATTACTCATTGTATTTTCACTTTTCGATTGTGAGGCAGATTCTGCCTCTCTGGATCAGCAAGTTTTCTACTGTAATGAGCAATTTTTAACTCTTTTTTTTTTCTTTGACACTCTCATGCATTAATAATGGAAGCTCAAACTGTTTCCTGTTCAAAAAAGTACACCTCCTGTAAACTCTTCTGGTTTTCACATTGATGAGGTTCTATATGAATCTCTCTTAGCAGCTGGAGATTCCTGAGTTGTGTGCTGGTTTTTACAGGGTTCTACTGCCAGCTCAACTGATAAACGGTCAGCTGAAATAAAACCAACCTCTTTCACTCAATTTGGCTGCCTGAGAAACCCTACTTAAAATAGCATCAAACCCTCACTCCATGATTGCTTCAGAGGAGGAACTTCCTGCTGCACATCAACATGAGTGCGAGTTGTGGGCAGGATGTGCAACTGCGAGGGAACAAACCAACCCCCAAGAAAGGGCTCAGGGAACGTTATGAAGAGCTGAAATGACAATTACTGTGACTGCACTGTCACCCGAAATACCATGGATGGTTCCCTCAGGGAGGAAAACACTGGGAAACAGGATGACTCCCAAGAAAATATATCACAGTGAGCTTTGGGAATGCCTGTTAAGAGCAAAACTTGGTTTTGTGCAGGCTAAATCTACGTGGTCAGAGCAGAACAATAAAGGACCAGAACTGCTGAGGTGCCACTTTGGCACAAACCAGCGTGGTGTGACAGCTGCTCTGACCCCTCAGGGTGCAGGAGGCCTGTGGTTCAGAGCAAGCTGTCTTACTAGGTGCTAAAAGCATGACTCTTTCACCTCTCTATGAAATATGTCCCACAAAAGATGAGTGCTCTCTACCTCTTGCTCCAGAGCTGTGCAGGTGTCCCGAGAGTCTCCACCACTTTCACCGGGGAACTGCTCCTTTCCCTCCGAAAAAGCCTGGCCATCTGGGCCAGTTTCAAAGCTACCTGGAAGAAGACAAGAGTTTGAATTTTGATGTTTTTAACAGTAAGGTGCATAAACAATCATACGGAATTTTAGGGAATTCAGAGGTGCTGCTGCAACCGCCTTGCAAACGGCGGAGGTGCCGGGGGGGTCGCCGCGAGGGGCAACTCGCTCCTCCCTCCGGCACCTCCGCTGTTTGCCTCGGGAGCCAGGCGGGAGACCCCCACCCGCGGGGACAGCGCAGCCCCGGTGGAGCGGGATCGCACATCCCACCCCCGCCCCGCAGCGCAGAGGGGAGGGAGGCGGGCCCGGCCTACGCCCCCCCCTCCGCCCCGCATCCTCCTCCTCCTCACACGCCCCCCTTTCCCCTGAGGGGACCCCGCCACCGAGGGGAGGGTACGGCCGTGCCACCGCCCCTCGCTGCGGTGCCGCCCCCCTCGCTCGCCCCCCCGCGCTCACCCCGTTCCCCCGGGCCCCGCCAAGCGCGGCTCCGCTCCCGGCCCCGGCGGCGCCATTGCGCGGGGCCTTGTGGGAGTGACGTCACGGCTCGGTGGCGGCCGCCAGAGCGCCGCGCCGCGGGGCATGCCGGGATGGTGGCGCCGGGCTCTGGCCGCCGTCGAGCCGCCATGGCGGAGCCGCCGGCCCCGCTGCTCCTCGTCCTCCTCCTGATGCTCCTCCCGGGGACGGCGGCGGGAGACGGCGAGGCACTCGCCTGGGATGAGGCCGGGTACCTGCTCTACTGTCCCTGCATGGGTGAGGCTCTCCCGGTGCAGACCCTCTGTGCATCTCCCCGTTGCATCCCCCGGTGCGGTTCCCGCTGCAGACGCCGGTGCTGCAGACCGCGGTTCATCCCCCGGCGCGGTCCGCGGTCCTTGCCTTGCTGCATCCCCGGTCCGTTCCCCGCTGCGTTCCCCGGTCCGTGCCCCGCCGCATTCCCCGCTCCGTGCCCCGCTGCATTCCCCGCTCCGTGCCCCGCTGTATGTCCCGCTCCGTTCCCCGCTCCGTGCCCCCGCTGGATCTCCCGCTCCGTGCCCCGCTGGATCTCCCGCTCCGTGCCCCGCTGCATCCCCCGGTCCGTTCCCCGCTGCATCCCCGCTCCGTGCCCGGTCCGTCCCGGCCGGCTGAGCCCCGTTTCCCGCAGGCCGTTTCGGTAACCAAGCCGAGCACTTCCTGGGAGCCCTGGCCTTCGCCCGCGCCCTCAACCGGACCCTGGCCGTGCCGCCCTGGATCGAGTACCGGCACCACCGCCCGCCCTACACCAACGTGAGCCCCGGCGGGAGGGAGGGGCGGCGGGCAGGGCTGGGATGAGCTGCGGGCCCGGTGAGGGGAGCCTCGGCTCACGGCTCTGCTCCCCCGCAGCTGCACGTCCCCTACTCGGAGCTCTTCGAGCTGGAGCCGCTGCGGCGCTACCACCGCGTGGTGAGCCTGGAGCGGTTCATGGAGCAGCTGGCGCCCCGGCACTGGCCCCCCGGCAGCAGGGTGGCTTATTGCTTCGAGGCTGCTGCCCAGAGAAGCGCGGATAAAAGCACGTGTCCCATGAAGGTGAGCTCCTCGTCAGCCCCGCGGGCACGGCTTAGTTCCGAAGGCTACGACTGACTCATTCAGGTCGCCATTGATTCGCAAATTTAGGAGTTACCCGCCGCAAATCGGTCTGTGTGGCATTGCTTTCACCACTTGTGGAATGGCATACTGTGCTATCATTAGTTTTCTTTGTCTACAAGTGCTTGGGGATCAGGGATACAGTCTGTGCAAGTAGATTTTATCACCTCAGATTTAATTGAGAATGTAGCTTATCTCCTGCTCTCTGTTTCCCAGCTGGTGTTAAAGCAACCTCTCTTAATTACAAGTTTGGGAGCTGTGGTGTGCTGGTTCTTTAAGACAACCTTTGCAACCTTCTCAGTAACTTCCCTGTATACTCTGGGTGGCAAAGATTGAAGCTAAATATATAAATGTATTTTGCTGTCTCTTTCCTGTGGAGCTGTTGTGTCAAAAAGGCTGTTGTATCCCAGCTGCTTCCATCCTGGAACAGGCTCCTGCTTTGCACCTCAGGATCTTTGCACATCCACCTTTGAAGCTCTGTGTGTGCACTAAATGAACACTCATCTTTTCTTTGCAGGATGGAAATCCGTTTGGTCCCTTCTGGGATCAGTTCCAAGTGGATTTTGATAAGTCTGAGCTCTTCAAGGGGATTTCCTTCAGTCCTGCATACAAGGACCATTGGATCCAAAGGTAGCAAGAAGATGCAAGAGTGCTGGCAGGTCACTGTGGGCATTTAGAGTCACTCATGAAAGCAGCTGTGACTGTGTATTGTGACTTTACATTTTGGGGGAGAGATTGAAGTGGTTAATTAGTAATATAGTTAAAAATATTAATGCTTTTTCCTTTAAATGTTTGCTAAGCACTTCTTGTGGGCATTATTTTAGGTATGAACTCTGTTAGGCTGATTGACTTCTGAGCCAGGAATATTTAATTTATCAAGTATTTATTAAATATGTAATTAATCATCAAAAGGAATTTGGTTCTCACTTGGGGATTATGAACTGTATTTGTGTTATCAGAGACATGAGTGACTTTAGGTAACAGAATTGATCTAGTTTGGGATGAAAATGTAACATCCCATTGCTTGGTAGCTCCTCACTGCACATTTGAGGCTCTTCTCTTATTGTCTATCAGATAAAAGGTCTGAGACAAAATACAGCCCCTGAGATTTTTTCAGTTCAAATGGCAAACCAGCTAAAATTATCTCAATTTGGAGCAATAAATGCTGCATATTTTGGGGATGTTCCTTGTTTCTTCTCTAACCTTCTTAGTGGCCTTCGTGCAGGTTAGATCACGTTTCAGCCTGCTGTGTTTGGTTTTCTGTAGGTTTCCAGCCTCTGAGCACCCTGTTCTTGCCTTACCTGGAGCTCCAGCCCAGTTCCCTGTGCTGGAGGAGCACCGGCCCCTGCAGAAGTACATGGAGTGGTCGGATGCAATGGTGGAGAAGGGGGAATCCTACATCCAGTCCCTGCTGCTCCGGCCCTACGTGGGAATCCACCTAAGGATCGGCTCCGACTGGGTACGGCACAGTGGGGTGTGGGCAAAGCTGCTCAAAAAGGAGCTGTGCTGGGAGAGCACCTGATCCCTGCTGCCATCCAGGAGCTCCCTGTGTGTCAGCAGTGGTGCTGGGGTTCTTTCAGACAGGCAGAGGTGGGGGATGTGGTGGTGCTTTCTCATTTGAGTGTGGTATGAAAAAGTTTGTGGTGAGGTGGGGTTCAGCCTCTCCTCCTAGCGACAGGACAAAGGGAAATGACCTCAGGTTGCCCCAGGGGAGGTTCAGGTTGAATATTAGGAGAAAATTCTTCATTGAACTGAGTGATTGAGCACTGGCCCAGCCTGCCCAGGGCCATGGTGGAATTGCCGTTCATGGAAATGTCCAGAACACAATTAGAGGTGGTGCTTTCTGATAAGGTTCAGTGGGCGTGGGGCATCTGTTCAAAGTTTGGACTTGATAATCTCAGAGATCTTCAGCTTTGATGATTCTTTGATTCTCTCTTCCTCTTCCAATAGAAAAATGCCTGCAACATGTTGAAGGATGGGACAGCTGGACCACACTTCATGGCTTCACCGCAGTGCGTGGGCTACGACCGCAGTGCTGCCGTGCCTCTCACCATGGACATGTGCCTGCCAGACCTCCGAGAGATCAAACGGGCTCTCAAGCTCTGGGTGGCAAAGATTGAAGCTAAATCTGTTTATATTGCTACTGATTCTGAGCCCTACACAACAGAAATACAGCAGTTCTTCCAGGGAAAGGTGAGTGTTCCAGAAATATCTTCTAGCAGGAGTGCTTGGGTAAAAACCTTCCTTGGCTTCTGGCCCGAGGCTGTCATGGATAGCAGACAGGCCGTTGTGGAATAGGGTATTCACAGCCAAATATTGGCATCTCAAAGTGAATTTGGCTCATAGCAATAAAAATTATCCTGTAAAATTCTTTTTTTTTTCCGGGAGATTGAAGAGCATTGTCTGGCATGGTAGTAAATATTTCTATGAAAAGGGTTTAAATTAAATAAACCTAAGTGATTTTCAGAAATGCTCTGACATTGATCTAATCATAAATGAGTTATAGGGCAGAGAAAGACAAAACTCACTCTCTTTCTGTTGTGTATTCAATTTCTAACATTATGCCAAGACATTGGATTGTGATAATAGCTGACTGGATTCATCTGCTCTCCACGTTTCTCTGCAGCTCAAGGTTGTCAGCTTGCAGCCAGAAGTGCCTCAGATTGATCTGTACATCCTTGGCCAGTCCGACCACTTCATTGGGAACTGTGTCTCTTCCTTCACTGCCTTTGTGAAGAGAGAACGTGACATCCATGGGAAACCCTCCTCGTTTTTTGGCATGGACCACCCTCCGAGGCTGCTGCGGGATGAGTTCTGACCAGAGGAGGAGGAGGAGGAGCTCCCTGGTGCCAGGGCTCTGAGCTGGGCCCTTGGTGCTGCAGCATTCCCTGTGGGCAGTCACTGCTGGGCTGTGAGAGAGCTCCTGCCCTCCAATGCTCCTCACAGCCCCTTCCAGACTGTTCTGTCTGATCTCTCCTGTGTTTCCAGTGTGAGCTCAGATGGGAATTTAAATCATGTGGTTTATAGGAAACTATAAACTATGTATAGTTTTTTAAGAGGTAGCTTTTATAGTTCTCAATTCTCACTACTTGGGATTCACCAGCAATCATGATGAAGCAGCTGCTCAGATTTCCTCCTCTTTTCTTTCTCTGTTAATTCTTAGCTCTCACCTGGAGGTGTTTTGAAGCTCCGTGTCCAAAACTGACCATAATTGGCTCTTTTTAAGTATAAAACTTCTGTCAGGCACATCAGGTTCCCTGGAAAGGGCGTGCAAGGTGAAGCTCAGGACTGAAAAAGCTCTGGGGTTTATCAAGGACCGCAGTTGTCTTACCAGACCTGTGTCACCACAGTGCCTCAGTGTCCCTTCTCCTGTCCAAAGAGGTTCCATACTCTGTGCTGTGGGGCCCTGAATCTCTTTGGTGGTGCTGGAGGAGTGCAGTGGGACGTGGTGTGACGTGGCAGCTGCCTGTTCAGCCTCTGCATCAGCCTGGGGCAAGGTGTGTGCAGGACATGGGAGGAGATCTGTCACAGCCAGGCCAGGACTGGAGGTTCAGGGCTCGTAGCTTTGTAGCTGTTGATGTCAGTGAGGTCTGTGGTAGAAGAGAAACTTTGAGCCAAGGTTATTGAAGTAGCTGTAGTGGGGTTAGGTATGTCGTGGGTCTATGGTATTGTTTTGTTTTTGTACTATAAGATAACCCCTCTGAGAGCATTACCCTTGTCTGGGGCAGTTCCCAGTGGAGTTAACTCTGGAAAATTATTCATTGATGGGGAAGCAACAGCCCAAACCCCTCTGTTTGGCCTGGTGTGGTTTGATGCTGGTAAACTAAAAATTCCAATATGGTGAGACATAACTTGACCCATGCCTTCTGGTGCTTCTGTGACTTTATTTTCTGGTCCAAAGACTGAGTACAGAACGGTTCATTTTTTGGAAATGCCTCTTGGGTGAGTCTGTGGTACCAGAGCTGCTGCCTCCAGTGCACTGCTGCAGTCCTGGCAAGGCTGTTACGAGCAGTTAACTCCAGATGTCTCTCTTTATGGTGGTCTTCTCCTCCTTGAAATGTTTCTGAGCTTTGAAGGAGTTAAAGGGCTCAGGGGAGTGAGCAAAAGTGGGCAAAATGAGAAGATTCCCTAGGTGTCAGGGTGGCTAAAACTCATCTCTTGTTTCCTCAGGGCTGGCTTCAAAAATCATGGGATTTGGGGGAAAATTACCTGTTTTAGGGCCTTTGGAAGCTGGACTTTTGAAGATTGAACCTCCTTGTGTCATACAGTTTACTGATCTTGGGCAATTCCCTTGGGGCTGCCTTGCCTTGCGGTGGAGCTGGAGAAGCCTTTCCCCACACTGTTGGGAAGAGAAAGTATTAAAACCAAATGTTGGAGTGGGGTGTTTCTTTTCTGTTTTTTTTTTAAATAAGGTATTTTTTGTACTAATAAAAACTTGATTTTGTATTCACTCGTAGTGCACCAACATTCCTTCCTCCATTGCAGGAATCTCTGGTACCCCAGCTGCAGCCTGCTGTGCAACGCTGCGATCCAGAAAGCTCTGATTAAGGAGTTTTAACTCTTAAACATCTTCTTTACGATGGCCTTTTTCTCCTTGGAAATACTTCCGAGCTTTGCAGGGTTTAAAAAACCCCAGCCTGGTTGCGGCAGAGACCTGCCCAGCTGGGGCAATCCCGGCATTTTCGGGATTGGCATTTTCGGGATTGGTTTAGTGCGGGATGCCCGCGGTGGGGCCCCTTTGTCCGGGCTGGAGCAATCCCGGCATTTTCAGGATTGGCATTTTCGGAATTGGCATTTTCGAGATTGGCAATGCGCGGGATGCCCGCGGCGAGGCCACTTTGTCCGGGCTGGGGCAATCCCGGTATTTTCGGGATTGGCATTTTCGGGATTACCGGCGTGCGGGATGCCCGCGGCGGGACCCCTTTGTCCCGACTGGGGCAATCCCGGCATTTTCGGGGTTGGCGAAGTGCGGGATGCCCACGGCGGGGCTCCTTTGTCCGGGCTGGGGCAATCCCGGTATTTGCGGGATTGGCGGTGTGCGGGATGCCCGCGGCGGGGCCGCTTTGCCCAGGCTGGGGCAATCCCGGCATTTTCGGGATTGGCGGCGGGGCCGCTTTGTCCGGGCCGGGCCGGGCCGGGCGGCGCGGGGCGGGGCGGGGCGGGGCGGGGCGGGCGCGCCGTTGCCAGGGAAGCGCGTCACGGGCGGGCGGAGCGGCCGCGCCGCTTCCGGGGCCGCGGGAGGAGCGCCCGGGCGGCTCCATGGTGACGGCGCAGGTGAGTCCGGCCCGGCCCCGCACCGCGCCCGCACCCCGCCCCGAGCATCCCCGACCCCTCCGGGCTGGCACACCGCGGGCCGCTGCCAGCCCGGTGTCCCCGGTGCTCCCGGTGCCAGCCGCGGGCACGGCCGGGGCAGCGGGCGCGGGAGGCGGCGGGACCCGCCCGCGGCCGGGCTGCGGGGGCGATGCCGCGGGCGGGTGGCCCCGTTCGGGTGGGTGTCCCTCGCTCCCGGTGCTTCTCCGCCGTGGTCCTTCCCCCGCTCCCCGCTGTCCCCAAATCCCCTCCCTGCAGCGCCCGGTGCCGCAGCCGCGAGGGCGGTGGGTGATGCTCGGGTGAATCCGCGGCTCTCCGGGGGAGGGAGCACCGGCGGGGTGCCGTGCTGAGGCGACAGCGGTGGCAGGTGACCACAGGTGACCCCAGACGCCGAGTGGAACCAGGGCTCGCAGGTGGCACCGCCGGGCCAGCTCCAGCACCGGGATGTCCTGCCCGGCCTGCGGAGCGTTCGGCAGGGAGAGGAGAGGAAAACAGCAGCGCCGAGGGTGGCTTGGCTTGGGAGGGAGGGAAGGACACAATTCAACCGTGACATTATGAAACCACAAATATTTGAAAGATTTGAATGGCGAGAAGCAATGGAATGTTTTGAGTGGTACCTCGGGATGTGCGGAGATGCAAGGGAAGGGTTTGGGCAGTTCCAAGAAAATCTTTCAGAGATGTTTAAGGCAGGAGGCAGAGCGGCTTCGGGATGTCACCTGTCAGGACAGGTGGCATGGGTGGGCACAGCTGTCCAGGACAGCGCCTCCCAATCCTGCAAGTTTCTGAGGAAAAGTGGTTGCCCCAGCTTGTATTCATTGTGGCATTGCTCATTTTTTCAGGCATAAACTTTCTGTTGAGTGAAATGAATAAAAAATGCTTCAGTTTCTGCCCATCTTCCCTTATTGGTCACCAGGGTACATTTGCAAGTGCATCCATCTCAACCTTGACCTTGACCTTGACTTGCAGGGACCTGGCCCAGGTCACTTTTGGCTGAACTAATTTAATGAAAAAATTCCCATCTTTGATGGAGAAGAGTGGGTGGCACGGCAGCATTCCCAGCTTTCTGGCCATTCATGTCCAGCCACTCTGGCAGTTCAAACATTGCCCAGGAGTTTCTGGGGAATACAAACACTGCCAGCTAATTGGTTTTATTTTCCAGTTACACACTTGGGTAAATCTGAGAAGAACCATAATTTGTTATGCTTCCAGTAAACTTCACCACAGTAGCTAAAATAATTGGAGATGATTCAGGATGGGTTGTTATGAAAATAGCCCACATCAGGGGTAAAATCAGATGTTTGTGACTATAAAAAGAGACTTGCAAGTGAAGTGGGGAAAGGTGTCAAAAGCTGATAGTGAGGAGGTACACCCAGAGGAGCAGCAAATGTGCAAAATAATTTTTGTTCAAGGTGTAACTCTGGCAAGACTAACTTAACTCTGATCTTTTAATATTTGTCATAGTTGCTTACAAAAGCGGCACTTCTCATCGGAATAGTATTTTAGATATTCAATATATAAAATGAATCCATGCTCTCCTTGTCAGAACTTGTGCCTGGTTTGAGTATTTGCCAGTGTGAACATGCAGATACGTGACACAGTGGTTGTCATGTGACCTTGTCAGAAAATTGTCTCTTGTGAACTTGAATTACTGGAATGTCTCTCGGAGCTGTGCAAGGGGAAGCGTGTGTTAATGTATACAAGTCCTCAGGATGAACAGAGGGAGAGTTGTTCTTTGTGATTCTGCCAAGATTTGTCCTCGTTTCACTTATTCTTTCTGTGTTTGTGCTCCAGAATTTGTGTTTGCTGTGGGTCAGAAAGGAAGGTCACCTTTATCTGGAGCTGTCAATTAGGAGGGAAATGGTTTTATTCAGTAGGTACCCAAAATTGCTGTAACAGTTTGAACTCACTGTGCAGGGTGAATTGTGAATGAGTGTCCAGTTCAGTGCTTTTATGGGAAGAGTGAGAAGCAAAGAGTTTCCCCTCACAGACCCAAGGAAATTCCCGAGGCCATACTGGGGTTTCTGTGCAATTCTGAACCACGTTTATCTGTTACTTCTCTTTTACTTTTTGCCAGTCTGACTGTCTGTATATTGGGCTGGAATTGTGCTTCCTTTTCCATCCAGTAGCTCTGGCCCTGCAGTTCTCTGCCACCTTGTTGGAGAAGCTCTCCTGAGACGTGCAATTATCAAGGGAAAAACAATTAGACAAAAATCCCTGTTTCCTGCTGATCTGGCTGGGAAGAGAGCAATGAACACATCTCAAGGAAGCCACACCTGAACCTGTGCCAGCACTGCCTGGGCTTCCCTGTGTGTATTAGTTTTACACTTAGTTCTAGTTGGCAGAGGGACCTCAGGGCTCTTCTTGGAAGATATTGTGGAAATAAAAAGGGTTATTAGAAATTGCATGGCATTCCCCAAGTTGTGCCATTGAGATCTGCCGTGTGAGGCTTTAGCAGTGACTGCTTTAGCAGTTTAGTAGCACAGGCTTCTTGCTCCATTTTCAATGGCAGCCCATCTTGCTGATGTCTGGAGGATGCACCAGTGTGTCCTCCCTCTCTACCCAGAGTCATGAACGAGTTGGATCTGTGATCTAGGTTTATACAACTTGAGTTTAGGTTGATGGTGAGTCCTGTAGACCTGATGCAATTGGAACACCAGAGCAGGAGTGATGGCAGTAGGTCAGTGTAGCTGAGCAGGGCTGGCTTTTGTGGGGAATCCTGATAAAAGTCTATTGCCAAAAGAAAAGATAATAGCAGACTTGTGCTCCAGAGAGAGCAAGGCTGTGCTAGATTTTCAAAATGGGAGATTTAAAACAAAAAGCCTGACTGTAAAGAAAATGATTGGCAAAGTATTATTTTCATAAATAGTTTAAAAAGGTTTATTATAATTTTTAAGGGTCAAGAAAAGGATCTTTACCAGGTGTGAAGGTGTGATCTGTGGTGATGAGTTTTTGCAGCAGAGCTTGTAAAAATGATACCATTTGATGCACAGGCTTTGGTAAAGTAATTCTGTCTCAGTTCAGGCCTTTACAAGGTTTTCATGTTGCACATTATTTTAGTGCTTCAAAATCCCTTGCAACTTAATGAAATCAAAATGCTGCTCAAATTGATGAGGCGAGCCTTTGGCTTTGTGAAAAGCTGTCCCCTGCCGAAAACCGCCTTCAGACATCCCTGCTTTGTTTTTGTTGCAGGTGTGTAGCAGGGCATCATCCATCAGCAGGATCAGAGCAGGCCCAGCCCCGCCGTCATGTCCAAGGCAAAGAACTCCGAGTCCGTGCGGGTGGTCGTGCGCTGCCGGCCCATGAACAGCAGGGAGCAAACGGCTTCCTACGAGAAGGTTGTCAATGTGGATGTCAAGTTAGGGCAGGTCTCAGTGAAGAACCCACGGGGATCATCTCATGAACTGCCTAAAACCTTCACCTTCGATGCTGTGTATGACTGGAATTCCAAACAGGTCGAGCTCTACGATGAGACCTTCAGACCTCTGGTGGACTCTGTTCTGCAAGGGTTTAATGGGACAATCTTTGCCTATGGGCAGACTGGGACAGGGAAAACGTACACGATGGAAGGGGTGCGTGGTGATCCCGAGAAGAGAGGGGTCATCCCCAATTCATTCGAGCACATCTTTACCCACATCTCTAGATCTCAAAATCAGCAATACTTAGTTAGAGCGTCTTATTTGGAAATATACCAAGAAGAAATCAGAGACTTGTTATCAAAGGATCAGTCCAAGCGGCTGGAGTTGAAGGAGAGACCAGACACGGGGGTTTTTGTTAAGGATTTGACCACCATTGTCACGAAAAGCGTCAAAGAGATAGAGCACATCATGAATTTGGGAAACCAGAACCGCTCAGTCGGCGCCACCAACATGAACGAGCACAGCTCTCGGTCTCACGCCATCTTCCAGATCACGATCGAGTGCAGCGAGCTGGGGCTGGATGGAGAGAACCACATCCGTGTGGGGAAGCTCAACCTGGTGGACCTGGCGGGCAGCGAGCGGCAGGCAAAGACTGGAGCACAGGGGGAAAGGCTGAAGGAAGCCACTAAAATCAACCTGTCCCTCTCAGCTTTGGGCAACGTTATCTCTGCCCTGGTGGATGGCAAAAGCACGCACATTCCCTACCGGGACTCCAAGCTGACCAGGCTGCTTCAGGACTCTTTAGGTGGCAATGCCAAAACTGTGATGGTGGCCAATATAGGCCCTGCCTCTTACAATGTAGAGGAGACCCTGACCACACTGAGATATGCCAACCGTGCCAAAAACATCAAGAACAAGCCGCAGGTGAACGAGGATCCAAAGGAGGCTCTGCTGCGGGAATTCCAGGAAGAGATTGCTCGACTCAAGGCTCAGCTGGAAAAACGGTCCATTGGCAAAAGAAAGAGGAGGGAAAGGAGGAGGGAGGGTGGGGAAGAGGAGGAGGACACTGAAGAGGGTGAGGATGAAGGAGATGACAAAGATGACTATTGGAGGGAGCAACAAGAAAAGCTGGAGATTGAGAAGAAAGCTATAGTCGAGGATCACAGCTTGGTAGCAGAAGAAAAGATGAGGCTGCTGAAAGAGAAGGAGAAGAAAATGGAGGACCTGAAGCGAGAGAAAGAAGCAACAGAGATGCTGAGTGCTAAAATCAAGGTAGAATTCTTCCTGGTCATACCCTTTGAAATTTCCTTAGGCTGTGGGGAAAATAAAGGGTTTCCCAATTTGGAAAGATATTTCACAGAAAGTTTCCAGGATAGTGATTTGTGTTTGGGTTGGAAGATTTTAAAAGAAACCATTTCTAGCCAGAAGTTGAAATTTCCACCATTAATCACATATTTCAATATTCATGAGCTGTTTCATTGTTCTTCTGTACTGATCTTAAGCGATTGGCACACTAAAAAACAATGCATCTTTTCACAAGCTGTGGCACTAAAAATGTTTCCTTCTGTCACAGATCATTAGAAATTATTTACAAGGGAGCACACATTTTGGTTCTCCAGCTTTGCCACACATTTCAGTGATGCCTTATTCTAAACAAGTTACTGTTGCATTAATCCCACAGTTTAATAGGAATTTTAAGAAACAGTGATTCCTGTAGCAGCTGCCTTGAAAGAGAAGGTTAAATAAGGGAGCTGCCCTGAAGTTGTATCCATCGGAGAGAAAGTTACCCTCTGTAGTCACTGAGAGAAACTTCTGACCCTGGTTTTTCTTTTCAGACAATGGAAAGCAAGCTGCTGGTGGGAGGGAAAAATATTGTGGATCACACAAATGAACAGCAGAAAATCCTGGAACAGAAACGACAGGAAATTGCAGAACAGGTACAAGGAAGGGGATTTGTTATTTTGTATAAAAAACCATGCTGCTGAACTTTTGTAAAACATTGTGTCAGGGAAATTACCAGAAAGTTTTCCCAGGGTTAACCCTAGAATTGGTTTAATGGCAATAATTTATTGAAAAGAAGGGGAAAGGGCTTGTGTCATATTTGTCATTATTTGAAATATGTAATGAGGGTTTATAAAAGTTTTCTTCTAGCTCTTCATGGTAAATATTTACCTCCTATCTTGATTGGAGCTGTTTGTAAGTGAAGAAATATGTGTAAGACTTCTAAAAGTACCAGTTCAGCCGTTAGCTCAAGGGAGGAGTCTTTACTCTGTGCTAAAAGTTTATTTTCTGTTAATGCAAATTTTGTTGGTGATTCTTAAATACAATAACAAGTACAAACTGATAAAAGGGAAAGAAAAAATAATCTAAAAGTGACATTTGATTCCTTTAGTTGAAGCTTGAGCCTTGTTCACACTCCCTGATCTTAATAGCAAAATAAGGACAAATAAGATGTTTCTGGTATTTCTGTGGCAAGAGGTATGAAGAACTGGAGGGTAGGGAAGGAAACCCAACCTGAGCCTTGGTTTCATGTGTGTCAGCTGGAGTTGACAAGGTAATTGAGGTCTTTAATGCCATATTTTCACATTCTTCAGAAACGTCGGGAGCGAGAAATCCAGCAACAGATGGAGAGTCAGGATGAGGAGACACTCGAGCTGAAGGAGACCTACAGTTCTCTTCAGCAAGAGGTGGACATAAAGACCAAAAAACTCAAAAAGGTAAAAAGAAAATGATTCCCTGTCTACCAGGCTGGGAATAAAATCAACTTGTGTGTGAAAGTGAGAGGAGCTTTGGCAAGTGATGGATTTTGGCTCTTGTTGTGTGCTCCAGTTATTTTCCAAGCTGCAAGCTGTGAAGGCAGAGATCCATGATCTCCAAGAAGAGCACATCAAGGGGCGCCAGGAAATGGAACAGACCCAGAATGAACTCACCAGGGAACTAAAGCTAAAGTAAGCCACATCACTTAAATAAGCTATTAAATGTAACAGAGAGGGTTTCTTGGGGCAGGGAGTGGAGGGACTGCCTTGCACATACTTGTGGAATTAGATTTAACCATGAGAAAATGAAACCATTCCTCCTTTTCCAGGGTTTTATTACATCAGTGGGAGAGGAGCAGGGAGGAAAGTCATTGCTAATTATGTTTCTTGTATATTTCTCATTTTTGTGGTTGCATGTAGGCACCTGATTATTGAAAACTTTATTCCCTTGGAAGAAAAGAATAAGATCATGAACAGAGCATTCCTTGATGAAGAGGAAGACAACTGGAAACTACATCCCATAACCCGTCTGGAGTGAGTGTATTTCTGCTCTTGGGATGGAATTACAGGTCACAGGAAACCCTCTAGCTGTCAAGAACAAAAGGGGGATTGAACTGGAGATTTAAACTGACCCTCTAGAGTTCACACCTTCTTGATGTGTAATAAAATAAAATAAAACAAATTTATTCCTCTTAATAGGTACTATAAAATACGAATGTATAGTTAGGGGAATTCTTGAGAGATTATGATTTTTCTAATAGGCAAACACAATAATTATATGTAAAATACATGTAATAGTGCATTCACCCTTAAAGTAGCAGTGCATTCCTATCATATTTCTTTCCTGCTCCTACAAATGCAGCCTGGGTGGTTTCTGCTGTGTTGAAACAGATTTCTGCATGGAATTTGCAGATGTTGTAGCTCATAAACTACAGCAGGAGTTGTAGCTCATAAACTCCAAGGGGAGCTTTTGGTTTTAGGGTATAACAGCCTGAGTCTGTTTTTCTCTAGTAACCAGCAGATGATGAAAAGACCAGTATCTGCTGTGGGGTACAAGAGGCCCCTGAGCCAGCACGCCAGGACGTCCATGCTGAATCACACAGCTGCTCGGTACAGGGTAAGCCCAGATGTGGTTGAACCTTTGCCTCTTCACCCTGTGATCAGGGCAATGTGAATTCCAGAGGGGATTGGGTGTTCTTCTTTGAGATGTAAATTTGTAATGCCCGGCACACATTTATAAAGTACCTCAGATTAAGTTTCTGGAGGGCAAAGTAACAGTTTGTGTGAAAACATGGAGACTTTGATTCTGCTTTTCTCCTCTCAACTTCTTCAGATTAAGTTTCTGGTGGGCAAAGTAACAGTTTGTATGAAAACATGGAGATTTTGATTCTGCTTTTCCCCTCTCAGGCAGAGAACATCGTGTTACTGGAACTGGATGCGCCCAGCCGGACAACAAGGAATTATGAAGGTCCAGCCATTGCTCCTAAGGTTCAGGCAGCTCTGGAAGCAGCTCTGCAGGATGAAGATGAGATTCAAGTGGATGCCTCGACCTTTGAGAGCTCTTCAAATAAAAAATCAAAACCCAGGTGAGTTGGGCTTTCCCTGAGCAGACTGGCCCACAGGAAAGGTGCAAGTCAGTCAGCATTTCTCATCAGTGAAGTGAAGCTGAGCTTCATAGTAAAGCAGAGAGAAAAAGGAACATAGAATCATTAAGGTTAGAAAAGACTTTTAAGATTTGAGTCTAACCTCCAGCTGAATCCCCACCATGCTACTAAACCTTATTTTGAAGTGCCACATCTACTCATCTTTTGAGCACTACAGGGGATGGAGATTCCAGCCCTGCCCTGAGCAGCCTGTGCCAGGGCTCAAGCACTCTTGTAGTGAAGAGATTTTTCCTCATATCCAGCCTCAACCTCCCTTTGTAGAACTTGAAGCTGTTTCACCTTGGCTTGTCACTTGCTACTTGGGAGAAGAGGCCAACCCCCACCTTGCCACAACCTTCTTTCAGGGTGTAGGACACAGGGCGGAAGAAAAAGTTGAAACTGTTTATTAGAGAATAACTCCAGTTTAAAAAAATCAGCTTTTTGCAGATTAATTTTGGAAAGGCAGGTGACGTTGTTAGAAGTTTTCTTGTTTATATTTTCATTTTTGCTTCTTCAGACCGAAAACTGGAAGGAAATCAGTGGGATCTGCATCAGGATCAGGCACCCCCACTTCTCAGCTCTACCCACAGTCACGAGGGCTGGTTCCAAAATAAAGCCAGCAACTCCTCTCCAGGGAGGGAACAGCCTTTACCTTCTGGGAGCAGAGACAAGGACAAACCTGCAGAGAGAGCTCCTGGCCAGCCTCCAGCCCCTTTCCCTGGAGGTGGCCTTGTTGCTGTTTAACTGACTCGGGCCAGTCCAGGGGCACTGAGCCATGGGAAGATCCGTGCTTGCAATTCAGCATTTGGCCTCTGTGGGAAATGGATTTTAGTTAGGAAATCAAAAATGCATGAGGTACGTTACAGTGTGTTAGGAGCAATGGGAAGCATGGGGATCACCTCACAGCATCACCGTCCTCCTCCTGCACCAGCCCTTCTGCTGCACGGCGCTTTTTGGCTCTTGGGCACTGAGAAGACAGAGGTGAAAGTCATCTCCACAGAACCACCACTCTGCAGCTCCACAGTGAGAGCCACAAGAGGCTACAAAGCAGAGGATCTGTTCAAACTCGACAAGGTGCATGGTTCTTCCTCTTCCTGCTTGAGAGACTGGCATCACGACCTGGGGTTCAGGCAGGATGGCAGTGGCCAGCATGTCCTCACCACCACACAGCTGTGCCTCCCCACAGGGCTGTAGGACAGAAAAGGGCCTCAAAAACACCTCTGTGGTCTCTAGAAAGGAAGCAGTAGAATCTGAAGTCCTTTCTTTGTTTACAGAGCTCCTCTAAGCTGACCTACAGACCTCACCCCTACCAACAGGAAGCACCTTGTCAAGGAACACCTCTGCATGCCATGTCAGCTCCACAGCTTCCCTCCTCTCTCTTGCCTCCATCTTTACCCCGGCATTTAAAACCAGTGTCCATATGACATCTTTAATGGCTTATGGCCATATTCTCATGCCTCCCACTGTTGATGGAAAACGTAGCACTAGCTCAGAGCTCTCCCTGCCAGGCTCAGACTCTCAGCTGGGCAGAGCACTGGAACTTGGAGCTGCCTTTGAGTGCACTCCTGGGAGTTTGGTCCCTTCTCTGGGTGTCTAAGGAGGTTTAGCATTCAGTGCCTCTCGTGCCTCACCTGTTCCATGTTAAGCAGCTTTCTCTCTGCACCTCCCAGCCCACTCAGAGCCTGCTGGGAGTGAACCTGACCTGAGGCTGGTGATGGAAGCTGGTGTTAATTCCAGGGGTTTTACTTTGAAAACAAGGGAGGGAGAACTCCTGCTTTTGACAGTCTCATTGCAAAGCTGCCCTATGACTAAAGCAGGCTCGTGTAGCAGGGTAGAGGGAGGTGGAACTCTACACTAAGGACAGAGTAAGGTGTCCCTGTCTAGTGTCCCACAGCTCATTTGTAAGTTTTAGTTCACTGTATATTGAGACTTGGGATGTTACTTTTTCTGGTTGCTCTTGGCTGTCATGCTGTGAACATTTTTACCTGTTTTCCCTCACTGATGACTCCCTCCAGACTGACACGTGTGAGTGTGTGAGGACTTGCCTGGCTGCAGACATGCTCTGATGTGTGGACTCTGCCTTGTGTTCCTTAAGTGTCCACGGAGTGACTTCATCCAGGCTTGAGAGCTCCTTTCTACTGAGCAGGAGGAACTGAGTGCTCAGCACAGCTCACCTGTGCATCCTGCAGGCACGGTGCCCAGGTGAGCCAGGTGGGCCCCCTGAACACCAGCTTGGCTGCTGCATTCCATGGACTGCTTTCCTGGGCCACAAGGTTAATATCTGTGTACACATGTATGCACACGTACATGTATATAATAGTTTTGGTGGAGGAGGGAGGGATTTGCTTATAACTGAGAGAACAGGCACATGACCAATTTCTTTCAACCTGAACATGGAAACCCAGCATAATCTTCATTTTCACCAGGCACTGTTTATATCCAGAGAGCCTTTTAACTGGCTTTTGTTGCATAGTATAACATCACCTTCTCTTCCCTCTCTTCCTTCTTTCTTTCCAGCACATAATCTTCTGTACCAGGACATTTTAAAAGATGATTGTATGGTTTAAGTGCTCAGAGAATTGAAATTAAATGTGGGGGGGAGGTTTAAAACCCTAAAACAGCAGCACAATATATAACCACGTGTATGTACATACCTATGTACACATGTTTTATGTGAATAATACATACACAGACACATCTGTGTCTGCACATGTGCACATTTTTCCTCAGTTGCTACTATCCCATAGGGAATTCTATTGTATATTAAACTCATATGCTGGAAACTGCCTTCGTGGCAGGGCTGGTACCATGGAGCTCTGCAGTGCAAACCTGTTTTCATGTTGATGAGCCAGTGTCAGAAAGGCTCTGCTTTTAACTCTGTAGAAATTAATTAGCAAGGTGAAAGAAACTCAGTAGAGTGGAAAAGAATAAATCTGCATATTTAGTCATTGTATGTAAATTGGGGCTTGGTGGAGATTTGGTCAGTGTATTCATGGGCAATCTCGGCCTGTTACAGAAGCCTTTGGATTCTCATTCCAAAGGACTTAACCCTCACCAGATGCTCAGTGGCACTGATGTTAAGATACATTGTCTTAAGCTGTACAAAACAAACTGAGCTCTGGGTTGAAGCTTTTAAGAAACATTCCTGCTGAGTTTGCCCTTCTTTGGTGTTATCTGAACCATCTGGGCTTCCTGCTGGTTAACCAAAGGCAGGAAATCCAGCTGGACTCCTGGAGGAGGCCCTGGGACAGCCTTGCACCATCACCTTTTCTTCATAGGAATGTTTAACACTCAACATAATTGTCTTTGCTCTGATCTGTATAATGGGATCTTTTTTTTTAAAAAGTGGCATGGAGCAGGAGTTGGCCGTGGGAGCAAGTGCCACCAGACACTGAAGCATAGGAATTAAAGCACTTTCTTAAATCCTTAACTTAGGTCTAGCGCCTTTTTAAAAATATTTGCATGCTGCTTGAATCTTCTAAAACACATACCTCTGCCAGGCACCTGGTGCCTTATACAGATCAGAGCAGGCAGTGCTCAGTCAGTCTGGGCTGTGTAAGTCTGTCCTGGCTGAACCTGCAGCGCTGGAGCTTCAGTGAATCACCTGTGTACCTGGACCTGTCCTCTCCCCTGTCTGTGCTGGGAAACGTGCACCAGTCTTGAAGCAGTTCAGTGGAATTCCTGGGGGTCTGTTCCTGCTGTGTTCAAACACAGACTGGAAAAGAGAACCTGCAAAAGCCATAATTAGCTACAGAGATGGAAGTGAAATGAGAACGCTGGTGCTGCCTGCTGCACTGTGCAGTGGGGGGTTGACTCTCTGGGATCCAGGTGCTTACTGCCTTCTCCAGACCCTTTCTTTTTGAAGAGGTGACCCAGGATCCTTCTATGGGCACAGCTGTCAATGGCAACTCTTAGCTCCTTGGAGATACACCCACCTCCACCTTCTCTTAGGTGATCTGTAGAAAAAGAACCTGTCCATAGTTCTGTCCATAGTTTTACAGCTTATATTTATTTGTATCATCTCTTTTGTCTAGGAATGTAAAGTGATCCTAAAATACAATGTGTAATAAAGTCAATAAGATTTATTGCATCTATCAAAACACGTGGTTTTCATTGTTAATTTGGGGCAGGACTCAGTGACTTCATGTTTCACAATGCCTCGCGTTATTTTTCTTTCATAGGAAGAAGTCTGCCCAAAGTAAGTGGAAAAATGTAAAAATGAGTAGAGTGCAATGAGTATTGTAATGTGTGTGTATGTGTGTGTATTATATACCTATATAATATATAATACAGATATAGATATATATGTGTACACACACACACACATATATATATATATAGGTGCTGATGCCTGCATGTGGCACCTTGGATTCCAGAAGTGCTGGTGAAACCCTGCCAGAATCCCAGTCCAGGGTGGGCCCCTGAAATGGGTGGTGCTGATTTAAACCAGATTTTTATCCTTTATCAGTGCTGTGGGGAGAAGGTGCCTCGGAGTACAACCACGATGTCCAGAGAAGGGAAGTGAAGGTGGGGAAGAGTCGGCAGCACATGTCTTATGGAGGCAGGAGTGTTTACCCTGGAGAAGGAGGCTGCAGGGTGACCTTACCACTCTCTCCACCTCCGTGAAAGGAGGTTGTAGCCACATGAGAGTCAGGCTCTTCTGCCAACCAGTGACAAAAGCGTTAAACTGTGCCAGGGATGTTTAAGTTGTACATCAGGAAGAATTTCTTAACAGAAAGGGTCATTAGGTATTGGAAGGCGCAGCCCAGAGAGGTGATGGAGTCACCGTTTCCGGAGGTGTTTAAGGAAAGGCTGGACGTGGCGCTCGGCGCCCTGCTCTGCTGGACACGGTGGTGTTGGGTCAGAGGTAGGACTCGCTGATCTCAGAGGTCTTTTCCAGCCCAACTGATTCTGTGCTAACCGGGATGCTGGAACTGCAATCGCCGCAGCCCTCAGCGGCGGGGGCTCAGCCTCGAGCCCTCAGCTCCAGCTCGGTCCCGCGGCCGCCCCCGGCCCGGGCGGTGCCACTTCCCCGCCGCGGCCATGCGGCGGCACAGGCCTCTCCCGCCATGAGGCGCAGCGGCCGCCGGGACTTGTAGTCCGCGGGCTATAGCGGTGCTGCGCTGGTGCCACGCATTAAAACTACAACTCCCGGCAGTTCTTGCGGTTTGTTTTCCTTCAAACCAGCCCCAGGCCCGCCCCCCCATCCCCTCCCCTCCGGTCCCTCCGTGTCCCGCCGCGGCCACCGTCGCCGGGCCCCGCCGCCCCGCCCCGCTCCCGGCCCTTTGACCCCGTTGTTATGCCGGGCCCGAGCCGCCGCCGCCGCCGCCGTCTCCCGTAGCGCCCGGAGCCGCCCCCGCCTCGCGCCCCGCCCGCCGCGCCCGCCGCGCCCAGCCCGCCCCGGTCGCCGCCGCCCGCCTGCCGCCCGCGCGCCCAACGGTCCGCGCCCGCCGCGCCCGCCCGCGCGGGAGGAGGAGGAGGAGGAGGAGGAGGAGGATGAAGGAGATGAAGCAGAGGAGGAAGAAGGAGCGCACGTGGGCCGAGGCCGCCCGCCTGGTGAGGCCGGGGGGGCGTCCAGGGAGGGGGCGCGGGGGCTCCGCCGTGCCTCAGGGCCTCCCCGCCGCGTCCGGCCCCTCCCCGAGTAACGGGGCTGGCGGCGCCGCCATCGCTCCTGAGGGGCTAAAAGCGGGGGCCGGGCCCGCCTGGAGGGCGCGGGCGGTGTTGCCGCTTCCCCGCCCGGTCCCGCGGCTTCCCGCGGTTCCCCCGGCGGCCGCTGTGGCCGGGCTCTCCCGCGCGGTTGTTTTTCTTCCTCAGCCCCGTGCGAAGGAGCTGCGCCCCGGGGCGGTGCGAGCGCAGCCCCCGGCCCTCGGTGGCGGAGCTGCCCCCGCCGGGGGTCCCGCGGCCTCCGCCGGGCGGGGCTGCAGCGGCTCCCGGTGTGGGACGCGGGAGGTGCCCCCGTCCCGCTGTGGCTCCGTGCGTGCCGGGCAGGGCTGCGGGCACGGTCCCGCTCGTTCTCTTCCTTTTGGAAGAAGATGGGTTTAAAGCTCCGTGCGAGGAACCGGAGCCTCCGGAGAGGGCACGGCCACTGTCAAAAGTTTCTGGTTTAATTACCGAGAGTGTGGGGTCCTTCTGTGCACCGGCAGCGCCCCAGGGCCGGTGGCGAGTGCTGGGCTGCTGTAGCAGCAGCTGGACTGAACATCCCTGAATCAGCCCGTATTTGGTCACTTTTGGGTTTAGGGGATGTGGCCATTGAGATGTCTCAGTCATTTTGTCTCAAAGAATTTCCTTGTTGAAAGCTTCAACTTCCCAGCCCAGCTCTGCCCTGATGATGTCTGTGGGAATGCTGTTGTCATTGCACCGTTGCACTGGGAGGAAGGTGACTTCTCTGTGTGAAGCCTTTGAGCTGGATCTGTCTTCAACCTCGGTTATGAAGTAGGAAATCTAAAAAAGATAAATAACTAGAGTGTCTTTCAGGGAGCTAGTCAGAGGTTTGATTTAAGGGCTGCATGCCGAGGTGTTTAGGCTGGCTTGCATTTGGGTGGAGGGAGCTGGCTCTCTCCTGGTGACACAGTGACACAGGTACAGGAGTGCCAGGGACGCAGCGAGGGATGATCCAGCTACTCGGATGTGAATGGATCCCACAGTTCCTCCCCACAGCCCTGTCAGTGGTGTATTACTCATGAGGATACATGTATTCCTTCTGTGTAGCCCCTGGCCTTCTGCAGAAATGGATTTAAAGAACTTGAGGGTAGTTTGTTTCCTTGTTTTTTTCTGTTGTGTGTGTTTGTTTTGGTTTTGCTAGCCCAGGTTATGTATTGAAGCATGTAAACATTCAGCAGGAACAGTGTGGGTGAGTCCAATGAGGCTCATGTCTTGTACTGAGGATGTTCAGGATAACTCTTGGTGCTTCTGAGTAAGATTTTTTTGGCTATTGGAATGTTTTCTTACTGCTTGCCAGGAGAAAACCTAATCAGACAAGCATCTGACTTCCAGCAACTTGCATCATCTTTTGTGTGTAAATGATAATATTTTAGATCCGTGTGGCTTTGCTTGAAAAACTGGAGAAGGGCATAAAGCAGCTACTGTGGAATTCACAGCAGGAGCCTGGTGGTCTCATTCTCCATCTTGCATTTCTCCTTGGGATTCAGGTTCTTTGGACCAGGTGTGTCCCTGCAGATGGCAGAGATGCTTTCCTGGCAAGTGACCCTGGGGGCAGAGGCTGTGCTGTGTGCCCTTGCATAAAGTCGGCTCATTCAAACATCCTGAACTCTGAGAGTGAAAAAAATCAGCATTTATAGGCTGCCCAAAGCAGCACGTGAGCAGTCACCTAATACACCTCATCACCCTTGTGTGATGGGGAAGGCATTTCTTCTCACAGTTCCTCTCACCTGTCTTCTGGCCAGCACCTCAGGCACGGTGGGTGCATGAGATGTCTAAGCCTCAACAGCATCTTAGAGCCATTGATGAACCAGAAATAGAAGGATCTCATACTAGATTATCCACTTAAAGAGACCTACAGTTGCGTAGCTGCACTTGCAGCTTGCAGGACTGATTGTAAATCCACTAAAAATAGATCTTTATTTCACACTAGGCTTACACATGCTCCCTGTCAAAATGCTTTTAATTTCCCTCTCTGACGTGTGCTGGTGTATTTTGTATTCTGCTCAACGTTTCTGAGAATCGCAGGCAAAAAATGTTCTTCAGTGTTGCTCCTCCTACAGAGCCAAAACTCTGCACGTTCCATAAAATAAACTTCAAAGGTTCATCTGGATGCCCAAAGCCATGGCAGGATCCCACAAGTGCTGTCAGAGCTAGATGACCTGTAAATTGAGGAAGTGATGTAAACTTCCATAATTAGGGGCATAGGAACCCTCAGCTACCACTGCTGTAAATAGTGAGTGGGGGAAAATTCTGTTTTGGGGGTAAGGTGTAGCCAATATTAAGTTGTAGCTCTGGGTGGAGGACTGATGTGGTGCTGGGAGTGTCAGGTTGGGGAGGCATAGAAGGGACAGTGCTGGAGACTGGGATTTGGTGTCTGAAGCTTGCAGGATCCTCTCCTCCACTTCTTCCATTAAGTGCTCTGTATACTTAATACAGCTCTTGATTGGAAATTGTTCCCCTGAGCATAGATTCTTTTATCCGTATGTAAATGCTCCTTTGTGCTCAGTTTTAGGCCACATACTTCACTTGCTGTGTCTGTCACTGCAGGGAGGTTTGAATAATTCCCTGATTTTTTGGAACAGACGTGTTGTATTTTGCAGATCTCACTGGGCTCAGGAGCAATGAGTTTCCTGTGTCAGCTGTCTGCAGCCTCTGAGTGATGGGGTGACAGCTCAGGAGGGAGGCATGGAGACCTTGTAACCTATGGAGGGAGCAAAAAGCGTGATGGAGCTGTATGGAATTTAATTAGTTTACTCTCTCTGAATATGGCTCATCACTTGCTTTGATTTTTCTTTACACTCTTTGTGTTTTCATTGGGTTTTAACTCAAGTTAGTTCTCTAATTCTCTTCCCCATGAGGTTCTTACCTCATTCTCAGAAGCTTGTGAGCTTCGAGCATCTGCAGAATACCTGTTGGGTGGATATGAGAGAAATTCCATTTGTAGAATCAAGGTTTAGATTGGAAGAACCTTTAAAGATCACCTTCCTCTAGTGCAGGCTGCTCCAAGCCCCATCCACCCATATCACAGCACACAGTTGAAGTGCAGAACTGCACTTGGGTTTTTGGTTCCTTGTGGAGGGTGGAGATGGTCTGAGGTGCAAACGTGGGCCTGCACAGCTTTGGGGTGATTTTGCTCACGTCCCATTGGCGTGGCTGCTGCAGTGACTCACTTCTAGATGTTACTGATAGAAATGGGGCATCTGGGTCCTTCCTCTGGCTTCCACACCAGTCAGACTGAGAAACAGCACCGTGGTGCTGCCTCCTAAAACGTGGGGACAGATGACACCGGGGCTGTGCATCGTGTGGCCGTGATGCTGGGGGAATTTAGACCATGGTTGTGAAGAAGTTCCTGAATGAATTCCTGCTGCTGCTTTCCATGCCTGTTCCAGACCATGGTCTGTGCCTGTCTCAGCCTCTTTTAGCTCGTGGCCCCAGGTCTGTGGAGCTGGGTGCCTTTGCATTCCAAGAGCAGCCCTGTCTGCTGCCGGGGAAGGCGCGTGGTCAGCAGCTGTAGGGTAATCTGCTCCCAAAGAAACTGAGTGGTTTACATCTACTGCAGCTTATTTTTGCTCATTGTTTCCTGTTTATGTGGATAATCTTCTTATCCACAGAAATGTCCGGTCCTCTCTTTGAATCCTTGAGTTTTTGCTTCTAGACATTTCAGAGCAGTAAGTTCCACAGGCTTAAAAAAAAAAAAAGTAATAACCTCTTTACTTCTTTGTATATAAGTGACAATTCTATTCTTGATATAATTTGTGAAAGGATGAGTTGTTTTTTATTGTGTTGCCTTTTAATACCTGATTTTCTTCATTTTATTTCAAAAGCAAGCTGTCTTAAGTCTTTTTAGTGTCTCTAGCCAATTTTTTTTTCCCAAATCCTTTACTGTTTTTTTTTGTCCTTTTCTGAATTCTGTCCTTCTCTGACATGAATTCTGATTCTTAACTTGTGGTTCCCTTCCTGGGATGAAGAGGAAATGAATGCAGTAATCTGAGGAAGATACAGTATTGGATTGTATAGCTGCACAGTAATACTTTTAGTGACAAAAAAGCACTGGATGCTTTGTGGAGAGGTAGGAAAAGGTTTTACGTTGTTACAGGTCACCACTGTTCAGTTTGGAAGGTTTATGTGGCAGCAGCTCCATCTAATGTATACTGAAGTCTGGTAAAGCTTCCATTGGGTGGGGTCAAGGCCAATTTCTGCTGCTTTTTCTCCTCCATGATTTTATTTCAGTTACTTGGGGAAGAGATGAAGGTGAAGCCTTTTGTGGCTTTGATCCATCTTCACCAGGATCTTGACATAGCCTGAAATTTTACTGTGTGTCTTTGCAGGTGAATCAAGTTTGAAGGGGCACATTATTGGGTCTGGGCCACAGCTGATGGAGTAGTTCTGAGAATGTAGAAGCCAGTTCTGTAATGACACTTGGTCTTTCTGTCTTTTCAGGTGCTGGAAAATTACTCAGATGCTCCTATGACCCCAAAACAGATTCTGCAGGTCATAGAGGCTGAAGGTCTAAAGGAAATGAGGTTAGTATTGATGATTTTGTCTAAACCAGTGTGCAGCATGGGGGAGGCAGTGTATGAAGGCTGGTGTTGCTTCATACAGTTCTGCCTCATCCCCAGCCCACTTTGCTTCCCTTTTTCTCTTTTCAGCCTGGTAATTTCAGATGACAGTACAGACATTTATATACAGATTGTGAAGGTTTCTTTTTCACTGATAATAACTGGAAAATGTTCTTGGATTTTTAGATAATATACAGAGTCCCTTCATCCATCTATTGTGAAGTAAATGCCTCTTGCAGATCAGGCCCCTGCATTGTGCTGTACTTACCACTCACTCCCATGGTTCTCACATAAGTAGCTCCCAGCTACAATAGTTTCTGCTATTGTGACTTGAGTTTGAGAACAGTTTAAGTTTGATCTCCTCTGATGCTTCATTTCTAGAGCAGACATTATGTTTTAGAAGAGACAGTCTTCTCCATGTCACTGGCTTGTGATCAGATTCTTGAGCACCAGGAGAGCACAGCTCACATCTCATGCTTGTGGCTCTTGACATTGTAGGAGGAGATGCCCATCTCAGAGTGGATTTCATGTGGAAAAGAACCTGATACAAAGCCTTGGAAAGGGCAGAAGTGGGAGACTGCTTTCCTTGGTTAAGTTCCTGTGAGCTTCCATCTGTTTCCATGACAGTAGTAGAAATACAGAGTGTCTTGCAGCTCAAAGAAAGTGGGTAACTGTGATAGTCCAAATGCCTCAGTTGCTGCTGCCTGGCAAAATAAAAAAAAAGGAAGTTTGACTACCAGAGACACGAAAAGCTGCTGTCCAGTGATGGACTTCTGACAAATCCAGATGCAAGGGCTGTTTCTAGTCTTGCTTCTCCCTGCCTTTGTTTCTGTGGACTGGTTTTCACTGTGGTATTTGCATTTCCTGAACCTGTACTTTACCCAACTACAGAAGGTAAACTGATTTCTTATGGGACCTAAATGTCAGCTTGTTTCTGCTCCTTGTTTGTGTGAAATCAGGAAACAGCTGGGGTGTTTTGAATAGTGAAAATCAGTGACGTGTACAGAGGTGCTGGGTGTGGGACCTGCTGTTGTTTGTAGAGGCAAGAGGCTGGTGTGTGCTGCTGCATCAGAATTGGAACTGCTGGAACACCCACCTTCCATGGGCTTACAAGAAGGCTGGGGAGGGACTTTTCACAGGGGCATGTAGAGATGGGACAAGAGGCAATGGACTCAGGTGAAGGAGGAAAGATTTAGATTGGATATTAGGAAGAAATTCTTTGCTGTGAGGGTGGTGAGGTCATGGCACAAGTTCCCAGAGAAGCTCCATCCTTGAAAGTCTCCGAGGCCAGGCTGGACAGGGCTTGGAGAAACCTGGTCTGGTGAAAGGTGTCCCTGCCCAAGGCAGGGGATTTGGAACAAAATAGTCTTTAAGGTCCCTTCCAACCCAAAGTGTTCCATGATTCTGTGATGCTTTCTGAGATCTTCTCTGGTTTGGATATGGGCAGTGATTTCAGTAGAAATCAGACAGATTTTAATGAGGACCTTCATAAGGGGAGCTTTGCTTTAATCAATCTTCTGCAACTCTCTCACAAAAGTCCTGTTACCTCAGCAGGCAGTTGAAGATCTCTGTGCACAGGCTGTCCCCTGCCAAAGATAATAGCAGGGCTCTTCACACACATAAATTATCCTGTGCTTTCCCAGTTTTTACAAGTGACCTGTCACGCTGTGTAAGTAAAGACCAGACTTTGGAACGTGTGTCATGTTAAATCCCACAAACCTAACTCATTCCTTTAAAGGTCGATGGTTTCCCTTGGGATATCTGCTTTTCCTTCCCTGGTCATTAATTCTCTGCTTTAAGAAAAGATTGTTTTCTTCAGAGTGTGATTGTTTGCAGGATAAAGGCAGTGAGCCTGCCTGGCTGAACGTGCAGCAGGCTTTGCTGGTGCTTGTATAGAAGCTCTTCCTGAAACTCCATTTCCTGAAGGAAATGTGCTCAGTGCCTTGGGATGTTTTTCCTTCTGAATCAATTCTGAGGTGGGGCTCCCTGGTTGGGGGGTCATGCTGCTCTGCTGGGAGGGCTGTGTTCCATACCAGGCACTGACATTCCCATGAGCCAGTACCATGCTGAGTTTAGCTCCTTGGTGGAGTTTTAACTGCTTGGTTTTTTTCTTGTTTTGGTGAAAATTACTTAGTTTGCTGTTTTAAGAGAGCCCTGTGGCTGGTGAGTGTGCTTGGAGTGTCTGGTAAACACAGAGGGGAAAACACTGTCTAACAGGACAGAAGGCTGGAAATTTTGTTCATGTGATCTGAAAGTGATACAGGGTAACTTTGCCTGTTGCAGTGGAATGTGAAGAAATGTCCAAAACTCAGGCACATACAGGGTGGAAACAGAAATTCTGTGTTTTCAATTTGACAGTGATTTTCTTTGAAATATTTTATCTCAGTCCAGTTTTCAGTTTCACTTTTACTAGGAATGCAGTCAGTAATGCTGTAATGTGTCTTCCAGACAACTTTCTGCCCGTACATGTGGGACTGACTGGAAAACACCGCATTACGTGGCACAGCAGTTCCATCAGTGTGAGTGTAGGATGGGGCTTTAACCAGGGAGTTGTGTAGGAATTAACAATGAGAGCATCAGAGCCTTTGTACTGAGCTCTGCTCGAGTAGTTTGGTCAGTGACATATCAGGGAGACATTCCAGTAACATGTGTGTCTATAGTTTGTTACATGTTTCTGCTGCTGAATAAATCTGGAGGTTTTATAAAATCAATCCAACACTGAAGGATTCCTGGAGAGGAGAGGAGGAAACAGATAATGAAAGTTAGAAATGTCTAAAAACAGATGAGGATAGCTTTAAAATTGGTGTCACATTTACTGTTGGCTGTGATGTGCAAGGCTGATGTACAGGTCAGAATGAAACCAGTGACACTGTTCTTACTGTCCTATAAAGTTGAAAGCATCACCTCTGTTCCCCTCATCAGCTAAAGGATGCCCTTTTAACCACCTCTTTCAGGCTGTTTTCTTGATAATCTGTTTCCTAAATTCTCTCTTTTCTCTGTCTCTGCTGCAGTGGCACATCTCCCCTGGCCTGCCTCAACGCCATGCTCCACTCCAATTCCAGGGGAGGTGATGGGCTCTTCTACAAACTGCCTGGACGCATCAGCCTTTTCACACTCAAGGTAAATGCTGAGCTCTGCTCCCAGCTGAGGGCCCAGGAGTGAATTCTGCTCCCTGTGCACAGCTGTGTGTTACCCTGTCACTGAGCATCATAAGCAGTGAGATCATCATGTGAGAGAGGGTCTGGAATTCATTATTTCCTTGGAGCTTGTACCTTTCAGTTGTATTCAGCCATCTATGATAAATTCTTTAAAAAAACCCCAACTGTTATTTCTTGAATCCTCTTACTTCATTACCTGGTGTCCAGCTCAGGTGGCTGCTCATCAGAACAGATCTGACCACTCCCTTGCTGCCAGCCACAAGGGAAAAGAACCAGCCAAGGAATTGGTCCCAGAGCTTGTAGCAACACGTAAAATCTTGATGGGAAAATGTATATTCATTTTTCTGGCTGCTTGTTCTGTGTTCCACTACATTCTGTGTTATTTAGCATCAGTGTTTTCCTCAGATCTTGAGATCTCTCTGGAATACTTTTTTATTTTTAGTTTATTGTTCCAGTAATATTAAATATTGAAAATATTTCTGGTCCTGAGGTTTTCTTTTGCATTGTTTTGTACTGTTGGATTCCGTGATAAATATCAACTTGATCTCAGCTATTTAATTTCCATCTTCTTTCTGCTGTTAGAAACTCCTGTTGAATTGACACATTTTGCTGAAAATAGATGGCATTGAAATTGCTTTTATTGTACAAGCAGGAATTACATCTCCTAAGCTTGCTGTCTTGGTGTTTGGCCACTCTGATGCTGCTTGTTCTTTATAGTGAGATGCTTCTCTTTAATACAAACTCATTACTTATAGAAAATTATAACATATTATGAACCTTTCTATTAAATTAATTTTTATTAACCTGGTATTTTGGGTATGTGTTACTTGTCTAGGAAGGGGCTTTGAAGTGCTCTTAGTTTAGGTGACTTCTGTTCCGCTATGAGCCCAAATATACTTTAAAATCTCTTTCTACATCAAGGATTAAAATAGGGAAAAAATTGAAGGCTAAAGTGTATCCAATTAACTGTCTGGTCCCATTGATGTAGATTTAGGAGGGAGGGAGGGCTGTAGCTACCCCAGTTCTGTTCCCCCTCTAGAAAGATGCCTTGCAGTGGTCCCGGAACCTGTCAGTGCCAGAAGGGGAGGAGCTGGAGGACACAGCAGATGCAGAAAGCTGTGGGTCCAACGAAGCCAGCACTGTGAGTGGTGACAATGATGGTAAGTGTCTGGTGACATTAACCTTAAACTCCAGGACCTACTTCTGTGTCTGACTGAGAGCTCATCTCTTTCAGTGTCTCTTGATGAAACTTCTTCTAACGCCTCGTGTTCCACTGAATCTCAGAGCAAAGGACCTGCTACCAGGGAGAGCTACAGAACTGCTTCCCAGGTAGGAAAAAGTGGGACTAATGGGAAGGAAGAAGCCTCTCAAGGAGAGCTTTCATTACTGTTGGGGTGGTATGACAGGGACTGTTTGTGCCTAAGTGCCCCAGAGATAGTTACGAGTCTGTATCCTTGGACAAGAAGTGGCAGAATGGTGAGGGATCATGTATGGGAAGACAATTTTGAATTCTGTGCTAGTCCTAAATATAGTGTTGCCTGAAGATTCAGCTAGGAGGAGCCAGGCAGCTCTTTTAACTGAGGAGCATGCTGCTTAGAGGATTACTATACTCTTCCATAATGCCTTCATTCCTTTGTTTTGTTTTTGGTTTCTCTCTGGTCTGCAGACAACCAAACAGAAGAAAAAGACGGGTGTGATGCTGCCGCGAGTGGTGTTAACCCCACTGAAAGTAAACGGGGCACACATGGAGTCTGCCTCAGGTGAGCATGGCTTTGAGGGGGTCCTAATGACCTCACAGACCTCTCTCAGTCAGTCCCCAGTCATCAGTGTTTGCCTGAGGATTGCTGTAACACCTGCTGAGAATGAGTGAGACTGCAGAGCTGTGTGTGTGTTTAACTCACTCAAAATAGTTGGTACCCTGTAATAGCAGATTTGTTAGTAACAGAGAATTCCTCTATGTTAAACCACTCTCCCAGTTGGGCTTTGACTGTTCTTTGCATATTTTTATGATGTTGTTTTGCATTTAGGCTTCACAGGAAGGCACGCTGATGGGGAGAGCAGCAGCACATCCAGCAGCAGCAGCAGCTCCTTGGCCCTGTGCAAAACCAGCCTGCGCAGTAGGACAGAGATCAACAGGGATCCTCCACAGCTGCTCAGGGGCATCCGAAAGCCCACGGCTGGTATGTGCTCCTGGGTGAAGGCACAAAAATAATTGGTCCACATGTATCAAAAAAGAGCACCAGGAGGCATTTGATGACCTGAGGGCAGAAGCCAGGTTTTCCACCTTGAGTGCTAGTGATAATATTGTTTAAAAGATTGGCTGGTCTGAAGAGCAGCATTGAGAATGGTACCTGAATATGACAGAACTGTGTCCTCATGTCAGAATTCCAGATGTGGGTTTATTAATTACTGTGCTGGAGAGTCATTCTTCACACTTGAATACTGCAGTCTTTATCATGTCTCTTGCTCTTTTTGTTATTGCAGTTTGACATAAATTTCATGCTGAAATACTTTTGTACAACAATGTTAATTTTATTTGCCTGTCCTTAAACTCCAGGGCAAATGAAACGTAACAGGGGTGAGGATATTGACTTTGAAACCCCAGGCTCCATCCTTGTCAACACAAACCTGCGAGCGCTGATCAACTCCAGGACCTTTAACGCGCTTCCATCACACTTCCAGCAGCAGCTGCTTTACCTCCTGCCTGAAGTCGATAGACAGGTATGAGCACTCAGGTGTTTTCCCTTTCCTGATTACCTCTTCAGTGTGGAACAGCTGGAGCAGATGTGTTCTCTTTGTCCTGGCTCTGTCCTGCTAGGTGGGGGCTGACGGGCTGATGCGCCTCAGTGGCAGCGCTCTGAACAACGAGTTCTTCACCCACGCTGCACAGAGCTGGAGGGAACGGCTCGCTGATGGTGAGTGGCTTTGCTTTCTTGAGTGCCTGGGGAATAGCTGCTCATTTTGAAAGATTTTTGGTTTTCTTTTGCAGTTAATGAGTGGGAACTTAGTACAGCTTTGCTGCGTGTTGCCCCCAACTTTTTCTTTTTTTTTGTGTTTATAATCAAAAATACAATTTCTTTTGGTCCCATGGGACCTTCAGCATTAAGTGGTGAAGGTGTAAAGTAGTGCCAGACTTATTTTTTCTTGAGAGGTGGCCTGTCTGTTAAAACATTATTTTTCCTGGAGCCACAGGCGGCATGTGGATTCAGAGTGGGATGGGGAGCAGAGTGTTAACAGCAGGTCTGCCTTTCATGTATTTAGCTGCTGTACAGTTCAAACACTAGAGGTTGCATTGCAGAATGAGTTTTGTTTGGAACTGAATTCCAGTCTCTTGCTTCCATATAGGTGAATTCACCCATGAGATGCAAGTTCGAATCCGGCAGGAGATGGAGAAGGAAAAGAGAGTGGAGCAATGGAAAGAGAAGTTCTTTGAGGACTACTATGGACAAAAGTGAGAAATTTTACCATGTCTATTCTGCTTTATCCATGTTTATGCAGGTGGCAGAGTGTGTTTCTCTTTGTGGATACCTGAGCAGGTGCAGCATAAACTCCTTGAGAAACACAGGTTGTGGGGTGAATTGTTCCAGCTGTTGTTCTGGGAAAATCCTTAGTGGAATTGGCTGAGTTCAGCAAAATTTTGTAGCCCATCTCTTCTGTTTCTAAGAAAAGTTGGTGGTGTTTTCCATCACAATTTTTTTTTCTCATTCCATGTGATAACAATGTGGAATGTGTGGGTTCTCCCCTTGCAGAGAGAGTTAATGAGGCTTTGATGACTCTGCCTGGGATGGCACTATTCAGTAACACTGAAATTGGGATGAGCTTTAGCTTTTAGCTGGCTTTTGTGTTTGCCTTATAGGTTGGGCCTGACCCAGGAAGAATCCCAGGCGCAGAATTCGGTGCAGGAGGACGCTGAGAACAGGACAGAGCTGTCTGTTAAAGGAGAAGCGAGGCTGCCGCGCGGGCCGGCCACGCGCCAGAGGGACGGACGCTTCCGGAAACGCTCGCGGGCCGACCTGCGCTGCCGGGCCAGGAGGAGCCTGTACAGACTGAGGGAACCTGAGCACACGGAGACTCCCAAAGAGCCTACTCCCGTGGGGCCAGATCCCTCACTTCATAAAGAGCCAAAGCCTGAGACAGACCTGAAGAAAGATGATCTGACCAGCTCCTCAGCTGCAGGATTGAAGGCAGAGAGTACCGAACTGCACCTCTCTCCAGAGACTTCCAAATCAAACAGCAAATCTGAAGATCCATCATCAGCAGCTACCAGCAGAATTCCCAGTTTGCCCCAGGAGAACTCTGCTCAGGAGTCCAAGGAGCAGAAGAGGAAAAGCTTTGAGGAGGCTGCCTCTGCATCCTTCCCCGAAAAGAAGCCCCGGCTTGAAGATCGTCAGTCCTTTCGTAACACAATTGAAAGTGTTCACCCAGAAAAGCCACAGCCTACTAAAGAGGAGCCCAAAGTCCCACCCATCCGGGTAAGAGCGAGCTTTAGAGCTGCTGTATCTCAGGGCTGCCGTGTTCAGTAGTATCAAAACATTATTAAAATGTCAAGTGTTGCCATCTTAAGGGAAGGAGTCGAAGGGTTTCATTGGTAGAGCTGGTGAAGTGCCTCTGACTGCCAGGGTTTGCTGTCGTATTTAGACAGGCAAAGAATGGAAAATCATCCCAAGGTCTTTGCACAAGAGCACAGGGTAACCTTGACTTACTCCCTTCATTTGCATTTCTGTGGCTACAGAAACACTGCCTGAAATGAGCTGACTGACTGCAAAAGACCTTGAAATTGTGTTCTTTATCCTGTCTAGTTTCTGAGTTCTTTTCCTTTGCATTTGGACAGAATCTCAGTGTTCCTCCTGACTTTTTCCATTTTGACCAGGATACCCATTTTGGTAGCTTCAGGGCAGTCATCCTGGTGTAGAGAAGACCAGTTTGATCTCTGAAGATGTGAATACAAATAACTTATTTCATATTTGCCTGCAGCCTCTGGTAAAACAATATTAGTGTGAACTGAGCTTTACAGATCACAGAGCAGAGGTTGTGGGACCGTGCTGCTTCTCTGCCCAAATTAATTTCAAGTTGAGGTTTTTGTTGAATTTTTGTGCTAAGAATTGTGACGAGCAGTTGCCATCACAGTGAAATGAAACGCATTTCGCTGGAGACGCGCAGTGTTAGAGCTTAACCGCATTTCCCTTTTCTTTCAGATTCAACTTTCACGTATTAAACCACCCTGGGTGGTTAAAGGTCAGCCCACTTACCAGATCTGCCCCCGAATCATCCCCAGCACGGAGCCCTCCGGCCGGGGCCGCCCCGGGGCCCGCACCCTCGCAGACATTAAGGCCCGTGCTCTGCAAGCCCGAGCCCAGCGCGAGGCCGCCGCCGCCGCCATCGGAGGAGGGGGTGGCCCTGGTGGGGGGAGAGGCTCCGAGGAAGGAGGTGGTGGAGGAGAATCCAGCGGCCGCTCCCAGCACAGGAGATCCAAGAGAGCTCATGGAAAACGTGCGTCAGATCTACAGCGAGCACAACTACAGCTGTCTGTTCATCTGAGCGGAGGGAAGGCTGACTCCAAAGGGGCTGCTCAGGAAGCCAGCGTGAATTCCTGCCTCTCTGCCACACAAGATCACTCTTCCTCAAAAAGCGAAAGGAGCAGCGTTCCAGGCTGTGCCACAGGGTCAGGGGACACTCAGCCTGGTGATGGGTCACCCAGGACACCGTTCTGTGGTTCTCTGACTGTGTCATCCTTGGACAATGCAACTCCTGAGAGGCAGGAGGAGAGTCCTGAGCAGCTCCTCCATGGCCCAAGGACCGAGCTCCCATCTTGTGCTGCATCACAGGAGAGCACAAAGCTGGGATGTGTGGTTCCTGTGGTGACCAGTGTGTCGTGTTCTGGGGGGCAGGGAGCTGGGGTCAGTCCCACAGGACACAGGGCTGTGGTGGAACTTGGAGATGTTGGTGCTCCCACCATACAGCTGGATTATCCTTCTGATGTAAAGCAAAATTCCTCCAGTTGTCCTTTTCCACCAGAATTGTCATTGGGTGTCTCAGAACGCCATGATCCAGAGAAGGTGTCTGGTTTTAGATATAACAACTCCCAAACATTTCTGGAAAAAGGTGTTGCTGATAATACCTCCAAAACGGTGACTGTTGGAGTGAAGAAAGCGATCCCTGCGGTGTGTGACACTGCACAGCTGCAGGCAGGGAAAGGCAGTGATGGCAAACTGAGTAATGAGGAACAAAAGGCAGAGGCTCTACTGCAGCCCTCTGTGCATGGTGACTTTATTTCTCAGAATAGGATAGATACCTCTGATAAACTCCTGCAGCCAAGGGAGAGGTGCCCCAGAACCGAACCAGAAAACGCACATCAGCCCCTGGGAGAGACTCAGGAGTTGAAGAGAAGTGGAGATGAAGAAATACAGAGTACACACAGTGAAACAACAGACACTGCTTCTGACTGGGAAGGGGACATGGCTGATGAGAATGTGGAGGTGGAGATGTGTTTCAGAAGTGTCAGCTGTAGGGAGGTGGCTGGGAAAGGCTCTTCCTGTCACAGCAGCAGTGAGAAGCGCAATGGTATTAGGTCAAAATTGTCTGTGGAGACAGAGAGTCCAGCCTGTTCTGGGGACTTGGTGGCACCCCCACCTCAGAGGTGGGGACCCCAGAAAACTGAGCGTCCGGCCAGCTCTGCTCGGCCCATGTCCTCCATCGAGACCAACAACCCTTTGGTGATGCAGCTGCTGAAGGGGAAGCTTCCACTGGAAGAAGTTCTCCCAGTGTCTCACGTCAACATCAAGCTGGAAATTGCACAGCCAGTGCTGCAGAAGCAGTCAGGAAGCCTCTCCCTGCAACTGGACAGAGGCAATGGTCACTATTTTGGCAAAGACTCTTCTCCAGGTGTAGGAATAAAGACGAGTGCCCAAAGCAGGAGCGATGATGCTCGCTCAGTGAGATCTTCCAAAGATCCCCAGGAAAAAACCTGTGGATCAGGAGCAGCATTACCTGGTGTAGAGGATCAGGCTGTCCCAGAAAAACATTCCAAAGTTGGTTCGACTTTAAGCTGCCAAGACCAACTGGCAAACGTGGCAAGTGCCTCTCTGAAGTCTGAAGATGTGGACCCTCGGGAAAGAACATTTTCTTCCTGTAGCTTTGAGGAACAGAAGGAGTTGCCCAAGGTCCACCGGATGCCACAGCACAATCCGTTACCAAGTGTCACAGCAGGTAAAAGCCCAGAGAAGCTGAATGCCTCTACAGAGCCTCAGTTTTTGTCTCCAGGTGTAACTTCTCTTGGACCAAATCAGACAGGAGGTGCATTGGTCAATAAAAATTACAGCGGGGTTCAAGGCAAAAAGCTCTTTGGTTCTGGTTTTCCTTCCAGTCCCAGCGTGAGGCTGCATCACTCCAGGGCTTTGGAACACAGTTCAGCCATGGAAACCTTGTCCCCTGGCAAACAGATTCCCTTGGACAAGGGCTGTGCACTGGGAGAAGGAATCCCAGCTGCCAGGGAGGAGTGGACTTCAAAGCAGCACAGCAGCACCCCGGGAAGGATCAGAAGTGAGAAGGTGCTGGTGTGTGGCAGCCCAGCCAAGAGCAATGCAGAGAACTGGGGGGATGTGGCCCAGCAGCCCACGGAGCTGGCCGAGCGCACACAGAGAGAGCCACTGGTCATGGACTGGCCCTTCTTTAAGTTTTCAAGGGATCCAGGAAAAGGACAGTGTCACCCTTTGGAGCCTTCATCCATCCCCTCTCAGCTCAATATCAAGCAAGCTTTTTATGGGAAGCTTTCAAAGCTGCAGCTTAATTCCACCAGCTTTAATTATTCATCCAACACTCCGGCTTTCCCCCGAGGCCTTGCTGGGAGCGTGGTGCAGCTCACCCACAAAGCGAACTTTGCTGCGAGCCGGAACACGGCCCTGGCTGTGCAGATGTTTGCTGACAGCAGCAGTGTTGATGAGATCTCGTTCCAGTGCTCGTGCAGCCTCAAAGCCATGATCATGTGCAAAGGCTGCGGCGCCTTCTGCCACGACGACTGTATAGGACCCTCTAAGCTCTGTGTATTGTGCCTTGTGGTGAGATAATAAATTATGGCCATGGGACAGGTTGTATATTCAGTGTGTGTATTTTGATAACGACTGATCCTAACGCCTGTACACAAAGTACGCAAAGTACTCTCTGTTCATAGTAGAAACGCTGTTACACTTTGTTTTGGTGAGGAACGTTGAGCTGCCTTCCCACGGAGGTCGACGGTGCAGAGCTCATTCCTGCTGATGGGGACACCCTGCTCTGGGTGGGCTGTGCCCCATGGGAGCGATCCTGCTGCTTCCTGCTGTCATGGAAATTCCAGCTGTGCTCTGAGGCTGAAGCCGGGGGGAGAGGCCGATCGCTGTGGCAATCCCTGGACCTTCTGTGGAGGATATCCTTACATCCAAAGGAACTGGAAGATGGTGTTTGCTATTTCAGGGCTGCACAAGGTGAGGCCCTACAGTCTTCCACTCTCCCCTTCTGCCATCTCCATTCCCGGTTTGTGTGGGAAGTGCTGCTGTGCAGTGAGTGTAAGCAGAAGAGCTGCCCTGCAGGGGTGGTCCTGTGCAGTCTTTGGATGCTCCAGCAGGATGTGGTGCCCAGGGATGTGCTCTGCAGGTGGTTGTGGAGCCATGTACAGCCCACCATGTGCCACATGGAACCCACGTGGAGGATGCAAGAAGAGGAAAAAAATTTCGGGGCAAGTGCCAAGCAAATGCCTTGTGCTGGCCTGCAGGAAGCTGTGTGGCCAGGGAACTGTTCCTGGCTGAACTGGCCCAGCGGCTGTGCCTGCCTCCTTTGGCCAACTTCCACAAACTGCTGTGGAACACTGGAGGTTCCCTGGAGCTCAGTGATAGGGTCAGTGAGCTCTGCACTGCAGCTTTGTGGTGAGGACCTGAAACCCCGCAGCAGCTGAGCACCTGCGAGCATCGAGCTGTGCATCTCTGTGACCATCACCTAACATTTAAAGCAGTGTTCTTTCCTCTTTTTTTATTTTCCTTTTTTTTTATATATTTTCATTCTTGGATGTATAAAGTGAGTTATTTGGCTCCTGTAAGTATCCTCTCTGCATCTGTTTGATCATATATTTATATGTTGTACACAGTACTGGCCAACTCTGTAAATGGATGTAATGTACATAGAGCATAAAGGGGTCTTTTTTTTTTTTTTTCCTTGGATTTCCAGGCTCTACAGCAGTATTGCATTAAAGTGGTGTTAGTTATTGTCAGAGCCACTGTATTCCGTCTTGCCTGACATGAGGCTCACCACGCTGGGGTCTTGGTTCCCACAGCCTCCCCTGCAGCCCAGGTGGACTGTGCTGTGCAGGCTCAAGGATGACCAGGTGGGATTTGCTGAGCCGAGCTCAACTCCCCTGTTGCTCATTTGTGCTCTTGCCAGTTGTTGCTGCACCTGAGCTCCCAGGGCATGGCTGTACCTGCACTGCAAGGAGGTGAATGAACATCCACGTGCATCCAGAGAGGGAGAGCAAAACTGCAATTCTCCTCCTCTCTGGAGCAATTCCTAATCAAGAGTTAAGTGCTTCAGCGAGGGGGAGAAGCCGCTGGCTTATTCAAGCGGGCAGTAGCAAGAATTTTAGGGAGTTTATTTTCATTTTTTTCTTCTCGTCCCTTTTCCAGCTCCATCCTACCTCCCTTCACCACGCACTTTCTTTCAGCCGTGCAAGTTCCTCTTTCAGCCACAATCGTGAGGGGTGGAACAAGTTCAGTCTCTGAGATGGTTTTATCCTCAATGCATCCACCAGCCTCATGCCACAAGAAGGAGAGCCCGGTGCCCCGGCCTGGGCAGGGCTGCGGTGCCCCGGGGGCGAGCGGAGGTGTGGAACCTGCTTACCAAAGATGGGGAGCGGAGCAGGGGGCTGGCTCTGCCTCCTGGGGGCCACTGCAGTGTTCAGCTCGGACTGGTCTGGGGGGCAGAGCCCTCGGGGGGGCCTGCTCGTGTCTGTCCCTTGTGCTATTGGAAAAATAAACCCTGTAAAATCTGCTTGTGTGGTTTCAGTCCTTTTTCTGAAATCCTCCTCCATTCTAAGGCAATGTGGCTTTTCCTTTCCCCTCTTTTAAGTGCAGCTGTTCCAGAGCTCTGCTCAAGTCACGGAGGGGAGGGGCTGTGTTGCTGCTTGGCTTTGTTAAATCTGGTTTTATGCACTTAGAGAGCACCGAAGATGGCGCAGCTCCTGCAGAGATGCTGTGTGGCTCTTGGGGAATGGGGACACCCTGGAGGCTCTGAAAGGCACAGGGGGCTGTGGGACACTGCGGGGCCCCCCACAGTCTCAGGGGCTCCCTGCCCTGCTGGGGTGATGCCTGTGGGCAGCAGCACTGAGGCTTTTCCCCGTGTCAGGGCAGGTCCTGCTGGTACTGCAGTCACTGTTGGATAAATTGATCTAAAAATGTTTCTCAAGAGCATAAATGTGATACCAATTACAGTTTATTGAAACTGTAAGGAAACTCACTTTATGGCCAAGTCCTTTCTCTTTTTTGGGCAGTAAGGAAATAACATGAATTATGATGTTGTGTGTCTGGGTTCTGCAGGGTGAGCAGGGATCTCTTGCCTGGGGCTGTGGGAGTGCTGAGATCCTGTGGTGACACAATCCCTGACTCCCTGGCATTCCACAGCCATTGCAGAACTGCAGCCATGGCCTCACACACGAGCTGGGGCTGGAGCAGCAGATGGTCCAGCACCAGCATTTGGGGTGAAAAAAGACTTCTGTGGCTTTTGGTCATTCGTTGATGTTCTGACTCTGGCAGGCTGTCTGCACACAGAATACCTGGATAATTTAAATAAGCTAAATACAGAGAATGCAGAAAATGAGTTGTTACTTAGCCAAGCTTGGCTAAACCAACTTAGCCAAGTTTGAAAGTCAGTATTTAATCCTTCCCTGTTTTACTGGGAAGGGGGGTGATGGCAGCAGGATTAGCTACCTCTGGAATAGGGGAGCTTGGGGATTTCAAGAGCAAAACCCATTAACGTCATAATTTCACAGAGCAATACACTTTTTTCCTTTTTTCTCTCTCTGTGATATTTGTGTGCCAAGTAACAGATTTTCCCCTCTCGGCCTGGCTGCTGTTTGGCTCTGGCTCTGCCGTGCTTGGTGGGGCTATCTGCAGGCATGGGGACATGCTGAATCAGTTTGGCCAGGGGGCTGTGGAGCCCTCAGCAGGTGATGCCAACTGGTTTGCAGCTGGTGTGGCCTGGCACTGCTTATCCCTGTGCCCAGCCCTCTCCCCTGCTCCCTTGGAAATCTGGAAGCAGAGCTCAGCCAGAGGCTCAGCCACAGACCCGATGGTGTGAGGGACACAGGGCCTCTGGTGCTGTGCTGTCAGACATTAATGAACTCTGAGGGTGCTCCGTTTGGGATGTGCTGTCCCAGGTGATCCTTTACAAGCACAAACACTCAGGTCGGTCCTCCTGGCCTCGCTCCATAGCAAATCCCGGGAAGGGGCAGCCCACCCCTCTGCCCAGCCAGCATCCCCACACCCCTGGGCAGCTGCATTTCCATGGAAGCTGCAAACCCCTTGGACCCTCTGGGTGTCCTGATGATCAAAGCAGGAGATGGTATCTATACAGCGCTTGAAGAGGAACATTTATGGATGCAAAGGTTTATTATACTTAGTGAATAAAGCTGATAACGAAAAATCAGTATTTTCCATGAGGGAGAACTTTGCACAAACTTCAATGAAAACTTTTTTTTTTCTTTTTTCTTTTTTTTTTCTCACAAAAACCAGACACTTCACAAAATTAATTTTGTCAAAATATAAGTTAAGCATAAAACTGGTGCCTTGCCCCCTTTGCGAGTGCTACCACTGCTCTCTCTGGTACCCACGCTGTCTGTTACGGAATGGAAAGCACAGCTTACGTCAACAGGAATGAGAGATGGTTTGGTTTGGTTTTTTTCTCTTCCTTTTAACACCTAAATTTAGATCCCGCTCTGGTGACTGATGGCACCAACCTCTCGCACAGGGCCTGGGGCGAGGGGCAGCGCTGGGGCCAGCAGCACCCAGGACAGTGGAGGAAAAAGCCCTTTTTGTTATACAGTGTTTATTAAGTAGATTCAGTCTTATATATGATATACAGATTCAAAAGAAAAAAAAAAAAAGGATTCCACATACTTATGAAATCAGTGCATTTAGCAAGTAATACCATGGAGATAACAGCTCGATTAACAGCTCATTGGTCTTTGTTAAGTGAGGGGACAGGAAGTTGGCCTGTGCTAATCATTCCACAAACAGAACAGAATTAAGTTGCATCACATATATAATAGACACACATTCTAAGAATTAAAATATTAAGCCACATTTACTGGAAAAATCCACAGTATATAACACAAATAACTCTTATCAAGCTCGTTGAGGAGGAAGTGCTCATCTGCTTAAGAGCCACATGAAGTTGCATAGGTGCCTATCTGCAAAAATATCATTTCCAAAGGAATCAATTGATTAAGCAATAAAGTGTCACCTTAGAAGCTGGATTAAGTGCCATACGCTTTCTGTCTGAGCCCTCGGGGAAGCAGCAGCTTCCCAAAGAGCCTCTTCTGCCTCGCTGGGAGCCTCCCGTGGGACCGCGCTCCCACCTCCACCCCAAGCCAGCAGTGGCTTGGGTGAGCTCACCCCTTCCCTAAAGTATTCCCAATTCTGCTCAGGAGTGTTTCCCCCTGCTCCCCTACATCAGCTGGACCCCACGGGCAGCACTGTGTGCTGAGGAGGAGGACGGGGAGGCAGCAGCACTGCCCAGATCTGGTGCTTCAGAGCCCCGGATCAGCTCCCGATTGGAATTGCAGCCAATCCGTAAAACTACTGGGGGGAAATAAAATACAGCAGCTTGTGCAAAACCCAAAATTGCTTAAAGGGCGTGTGGGTTGGGTGGGGTGTCCCTGGGGCGGGCGCGTGGCGTGGGTGGGTGAGGCTGTGGCTGGGTTAAGCAGACGAACTGGGTGAGGGGCAGCTTCCTCTTCAACAGCAGGTCTGGCAGAACACACGGGGTCGGGAGTTCTGTACATGTAAACAGTACACTTTCACTGAGTCCAAAATTAGGAGCAAAAATACAAAGGTTCACATTGGTCTTAGGTAGATACAGGCGAAGAACTGAGCTGTGCAGCTCCGAAACAACCGAACAAAAGTTTCTAAAGCACCACTAAATTATATAAAAATCAGACCATGGACGGATTGTAGTTGGTGTCTGGTGAAATACTATGCTACCTTGTAAAAAGTTTTACAAAAAATTACAAATCAAAAGTATATTAACCCTCTGAGTTCAAAGCAGCATTTTTTTTTTTTTCATGAACTGGTACTAAATCCGATGGCCGCTCCGGGAGGGAAGTGGCCCTTGGGATCGGGGAGGTACAAGTTACATCTGCTCACAACCCCGGGAACGCTCTCCCATGGAGAAACAGCGTCATGGGAACCGCACATCCAGGGCAGGGTGGGTGTGTTGAAATAAAATAAAATTTAAAAAAAAAAAAATCTCTTTTTTTCGACCAGTGATCAGCTTTTCTTAACCAAACCCAAGACCATCCAGACCATTTGCTAACCCAGCATTCTCCTTCCACCTCTCAGATATCTGGAAAGCCGGTGTATTCTGCTCCTGCTTGTTCCTTCTTGTTGAGAACCTGGACTAGCAATTCCTGACCCCGTCCTGCCCAGTGAGAGCGCAGGAATGTGGCTGTGAACAGTCCTGGAGCACAGGGAGAGCCACGGTGGAGCACGGAGCAGCTGCAGAGCATGGAGATGTCTGTGGAGCTCAAGCCAAAGGAACCAGAACGCTGTGGCTCACCAAAAAAAAATAAAAAAAAAAAAAGAGAAAAAAAAAAAAGACGGGGAAAGAAAAATAAAAAAGATCCCTGACAGAAATTCGGAGTCAATCCCGTTTGTTTTAAAACTTGTCCCAGATGTGGCTGTCACCAGGGCTTTGGGAATCTGAGTCTGTACCATTCAGATGCAGGTATGAATCAGGTGCTGGGACAGGGTGGTGTTGGGCACCCTCCTCACGACGCGGCCTCGGTGTCCTCTACAGCAGTTTGACCACGAGTGAGAGCTCCTGAACTTCCACATGTGCCGAGACAGGTTCAGAGGTGATCAGGAATGACTTGGATAAATAAAACTTAACCCAACTGTGGCTGTTGGTGGTCTGTCCATGTGCCCACGGGTTACCTCGGTTTCAGTACAAACTGATGGCAAACTTATGGCTAAAGGTTCCTCTGCCTCTGCCGAGGAGGGAGGCACCGGCATGGCTGGGGGACCACGGAGAGGGAGAATCCCGGGACAGCGATTGTCTCTGCCTCTCCTGCCTGAACGGTAAGACTTTCACAAATGGCTGCAGTTACAGATTTTGTCAAAGGTTTGTTACTTCATGGTATTCACACAAAAATAAATATTTACATAAATTCCAAGTATGGGAGGATGCAGTGGACAAACCAAGCAGGCTTCTGAAGTGCTGGGGAAAGCGTTGAGTCTGAGCCCTGGCTGGGGGCTGGCGTGCCCGGGGCCCCCTCCCCACGCTCGGCAGGAGGGGATGGGGGTGGCCACGATGCTCCAGGTTCCAGCATCAGGTCAGGTCTAAGAGCCACCATCACCTCGTCTCTGCACTGACCCCTCAGCTGCACCCCGCGGCGAGGGGCTGGGTCCCTTTTCTCCAAATGCTATGGAAAGTTTAAGGTTTGGGGAAAACAGTCAATGCAATGGTTGATCCCTTCTGCTGTGGGGCCAGGCACACCTGGCCTCAGGAGCCAGCAGCTTTTTCTATTCTGAGACTAAGAGCAGGGTAAAGTTTTGTTTTTCTTCCAGTGTGTGGATCATCGTAGGGTACAGAGGGTACAGGGGAACTGCCCGGGCCCACTCCTGGCCGGACCAGCGGCTGCTCAAGCCTGTGCCACCAGCATTGACCCCTGGAGCTGCAGCCCCTGGCCGCTGGCTCCAAGTGGCCAAAAAATAAGATAAAAACTGGCTCCAAACCAAGAAAGTTCCTACCTACAAAACAGCTTTACACTTATCAGATTTCTATCTCATGGTGTGAACTTCAGCCAGGTTGGGGGGGCTGCGGGGGACAGGGAGCAGCGGGACCCTCGCTGGTCTCTGCACAGCTCCAGAGCACGTTGCAAGGCTGGGCTGGGCTCAGCACCCCTGGCCGGAGCGAGGTCCCTGGGTTAGCAGCACTGGCAGTAGGTATTGCACTGAGCAAAACGAAGTGCATCGTCGTGGGGGGGGTGGAAACAGGGCAGAACGATCATTGGACTACGGTTCTTCCACACTTTGGGAACTGTGGGCTTGTTCCAGGACTGTGAGCAGGGAGGGGGAAGGATCCTGGGCCCCGGAGAGGACTTTGTCAGTTCTGCTGCTCAGTGCTGCCCAGAAGCGGGCGGTCACCACTCCAGCTGAGCTCGGGGCTGAGCCCTGGGGCTGCCCAGCCTCACACCCGCGGCACCGGCGGTTCGGCCCCCGCGCTCCCCGGGGCTGGCTGCAGATGGAGCGGAGCACGGCCGGGCGCAGCAGGACCCAGCCGGAGGTTCCAGCCTCCTCGGCACGATCCCCATGTCTGCAGCACCCGCTGACCCCCAGGACCGGCGCTGCCAGTCCTGGAAGAAGCCCACAATGGAGTGTGAGGTAGAGTACGGATGGTGACCGCAAGACAGTGTTTCTCAGGTATCTCCTTCCTTTCTTCCTTCCTTCTCTTATCTGCAATGAGTTTAATGAGTGTGAGATGTCCTTCCAGCCGGAGGTCTGCTGAGCTTGCCGAGTCTCTGCGGGAGGTTCAGACCCCACTGCTGCTACGGGACCTCTTAGAACAAAGGCCTAAGCAGGACGCTTGCGCTGCTGTTCAGCTCCCACCTACGCTCACTGGAGGCTGAGCAGCCTCGATGTCAAGGGCTGGATGGCAAACTTGCTCCCTGTGGGACAAGGGTTCACCAGAGAAACAGGCAGAGCTGCCTGGAAATTAGCAGTGTAGTGATATGGAATGTGTTATTTCACAGGAATAAATTCCTTCTGATCAGACAGACAAAAAACTGGCAATCTGTACAAACTCAAAAGAATCCATTTTCAGAAAAATAAATTACTAAGGGGAGAGGAGGGTCCATTTCTCAATAAATATGTGATTCAGCTCACCTAAGACTTGAAAATTATCCAGGGATGGGAATCTAACATTTGGGTCCACAAAGGTTATTCTAAATACATCTGCAGCCCCAAACCTCCCCAGGCTCCCTTCTGCCCTTCAAAGTCCCACATCCTTCCAAGCTGCAGGGTTGGCTTCTGGTCGGCCGGAGGCACGGCTGTTGGTAGGGTTCCAAAACGTGTCCTTGTGCCTGAAGTCCCAGGTGCTTGGAGTGTAAAAGAAAACAGGTCTTTAGGATCCCACCTTCTAAAACTACGTGTGCCCACCGCGTGGCGGGAGGACGATGCTGGTCCTGAGCAGGACACCGCCGGGAGCCTCTCTCTAGCAGGTACAAATTGTCTCGTCGACCGAGGAGCGATGCGGACACAGGGAGTCAGTTCTGCTGTAAAATGAGGTTTTCCAGTTCGTCTGCAGAGCGGAGCAGGAACGCCGCCGACTCCCGGTAGCCGGCGATGAGCTGCCGCACGGCGCTGATCTCCGTGGGGCTGAGCTGCGCCGCCTGCATGCCCCGGCTGGTGCTGTTGGACGGGGCTGTGCTGGAGGCCCCACCTTTCATGCTGAGATCCGTCGGACCTGCCAAGGAAAAGGGAGAGGGAGGCTCAGGCACAGCAACATTCTCCATGCTCATCCTGCTGTGATTCCAGACCTCTGCAGCACTTGGAAGGTTCCCACAGTGCCCGGATAATGTGAGGAGCTCCCGCTCCCTCTCAGACACCAGAGCAGCCACTCACTGCCTCTGCAACAGGAACACAGGTCCAGAGGAGCCCACAGAGATAACACAAAGGTTGGAGCATCTCTGCTGGAGGGACAGGCTGAGGGAATTGGGGTTGTTCAGCCTCTACAGAGACCTCAGAGCTCCTTTCAGTACCTAAAGGGGCTCCAAGAGAGCTGGGGAGAGACTTTGGACCAGGGCATGAAAAAGGGGCAATAGTTTCAACCTCACAGAGGGAAGGCTTAGATGGGATACTGGGAAGAAATTATTCCCTGTGAGATTGGTGAGTTTCTGGCACAGGTTGCTCAGAGAAGCTGTGGCTGCCCCATCCTTGGAAATGTTCAAGGCCAGGTTGGACAGGGCTTGGAGCAATCTGCTCTAGTGGAAAGTGTCCCTGCCTGTGGCAGGGGGTTGGAGTGAAGTCAACTTCAAGGCTTCTTCCAAACCAAACAATTCTATATAGAGGTCTCCGAGCCAATATGACAAAAATCCCGTCCTGCAGCCTGGCTCACAGCTCTGTGAAGAGAGGGTCTGCTGGGTGGGAAGCCAGCTCCTGCTGGCACCTGCACCATCAAAATCACCTTCAAGGTTCTGGTTTTCCCTCTGCTTATGGGGAGTAACATCCCACATGGGTTGTGCTTCTCTGGTTTATCTTGATGAGTGACCCAGAAAGAAAGGCAGGGGAAAAAGTGGACTTAGCTTCATGTTGGACTAAGTAAGAGAAGCAAAACAAAGAGCAAAAAAACCACAATCAACTGGAAATGAGGAGTGAAGTGCCAAGAGATGTACTAGAGATGTGATAGTCAGGGAGAGGAGGCTGCTGAGGCTGCAGCCTGAAGGGAAGGAGACACTGAACTGATCCCTGGGCTGTGAGCTGAAGTGCTGCAGGCTGATGGAGCAGTTGGTGATGCTGGAGAAAGGCTTTGGGATGGCTGAGCCCCTGCTGGGTGGCCTGACAGCCATGGGACACCAGGGACACGGAGCAAGGACTGGGTGTTGCAGCTGTTTGCAAACCAGGATGGGAGAATTCAGCTGCCCTGAGTGCAGCTGGGTGGCACTGGTGATGGTGGCAGGGAGGGAAGCTCATTGCCCCAGGCAGAATGGAAAGCATTCAAGGAAAGCAATGCTGGAGCTGCGGGAGGAGCAGCACCAGCAGAAACGTTCCATGCCAAGAGAACCAGAGCTTCAAAGTGGGGGAGGAGGAGGAGAAGGAGGAGGAGGCTCTCATGCGAAAGCAATTTCACTGGGCAGAAAAGGCAGCAGTAAACTGAGCCTGAGCTTGTTTCCCAGCTCACCAAGGGGGAAGGAGCTGGGAGCAGGGATGTGGGCTTGAGCAACAATTGCCTGAAGTGGGGGATGGAGGGTGAGGACACTTCTGGGCAGCAAAGCCCTGCGGGGCCTCTGCTCAGAGGGAGGAGAAGATGCAGCTCCTTGCAGAGTGCTCTCCCCTCTCAAGGACTGGGCAAGAGCTTGGGAAAAAGACAACTGCAAATCAGAGGTTTAAAAATCCCCTAGAAAGAAAGAAGGAGAGGTGCTGCTGGGTGCTGCACTCAGAGGCTGTTTGCTCCTCCTGGGGCTGCTCAGGGACCGTCCTGCACGTTCACTGTCTCACATGGAGGAGCCCAAGGAGGGTGCCTGGCAGTGGGGACCGGGTGGCTGTGCTGCTCTGGGGAGGAACCATTGCTGTGAGGATTAGGTCTCAGCAGCTGGAGGCCGGGACAGGATCTTTATTCAGGGTTAAGAAGCATTAGGAAGGGATGATAAGAGTTAATCCCAGACAGGCATCTCTCAGGCCTCCGGAAATCACATCCTTCCAAATCCTGGCTCCCGTCGGGGTGGCTGGGGCTGGAGACCAGAGTGCACCAGGACAGGCAATGGCAAACCAGGGACTGGGCAAGGACTGGCAAGGGATCCAGCCCCTCCTGCCAGCACTGCTGCAGGACAGAGCCAGAGGGAGCACTTGGTCTCATCCCACACCTCTTGCTCCAGGTGTGGGCGAGTCACCAGGTACCTCAGATCCTTCCTGTGTGCCCCGCTCCAGGATACTCTGCTCTGTTCACTTGTTCCTAATCTCAAGCTCTGCCTACTCCCCCCTTCCACCTTCCTGCCCTGCAGCATCAGCCCTGTTTTCTCAGCTGCCCCCAGGCAGTCCCAGCCCCTCAGAGCCCTCCTGAGCTGTGGCTGTGCCCCCCACCCTGTCCCCATCCCCGAGAGCAGAACTGCTCATACCAGCAGGAGATCAGGGCAGCGATATGCGCCCGCCCCTGTTAATAATTAACAGAGAATCTGGTATGAATTCTCCTTTTTTTTTTTGAGTGACACTCCTTCCCTCCACCAGTGCGACCCAAACTGTCCTTCCAAGTGCAGTTCAACAATTAACCACCTGCTGATGACGTGAGCAGAGCCACCAGACAGAAGGGACAAGAGGGGATTTTGGAGCAGCTCTGTGCAGTGATGGGAGAGGTGCTGCCAGAACTGGGAGCTCTGTGGGAGCAGCCCCTGCTTCTCCTCCAGCAACCAGCTCAACCCCACAGTGGGGATGCCAGGAGCCCCTGGTGCACTGGGGTGATGCCAGGGTGGGCTCCCCGTGCCCCTGGCACAGCCACTCACCATTACTGTGGTTGCCCGTCTGGAGGGATGCGGGGGGCTGCAGGCTGCCCCCCAGGGACCCGTAGCCACGGTAGCTGTAGTTCAGGCTTCCATTGATGTAGACTGGGTCTTGGGAGTAAGATGAAGCTGGCAGTGAGTAGGAGGAGTGGGTGATGGCTGTGGAGTCTCTGGAGTGCTGCTTGTCTAGGGCGATCGGTTCGTCCTGCACAGGGGAAACACAGACCTGCTCCAGCGAGGAGCCTGGCTGTCCTCTGTGGCCAGCAGGATGGACAGTGCAGGGATGCCTGGTGTCCTGAAGCTGCAGTGTGTCCAATCCAAACCAGCATTCCCATCCCCACTGGCCTCAGGACACACCACAGGCCTCTGCTCTACAGCCCCTCAGACCTTCAGAAGGACTTCTGACCCCACCATAGGACACTGCCAGCTCTGCTCCTCACCCACCCCCAGCTGCCAGCACTGTACCTGCGAGGTCTGGTAGATCTCCAGCCGCATCCTCTTGGCTGCTTTCCGCGTTTCGCTCTCGCAGGCGGCGGCCAGGATGTTCTCTGCCATGGCTGAGGTCAGGTGGGGCGGCGTGGGCCTGGTCTGCAGGGGCACAAGCAGAGGGGCTGCTCAGGGATGTGCTGCCCTGGGCACTGGGACTGAGGGCAGGGCACTGGGGTGGCCACTCACCATCTCCATCCCGTTCTTCTTCATGCGGCGGCAGGACTTGAGGTAGGTGCGGATGCGCTTGCGCGCCCGCTCCTGGAACTCGGGGAACTGCCGGCTGCAGGACTCGATGATGGCCTGGATCTTCTCCTTGGGCTGCTTGGAGATGGGAACCATCCTGTCCAGGTTCTCGTCCACAAAAAGGCGCACGAACATCTGCAAATAGAGAAGAGACGAATGGTGGGAATGGTGGGAACCCTGAGACGGAAGGCAGGCGGGCTCACCCTCCCTGTGGAGCTCTCCTTACATTGAAGGCCTTTAGCCTCTCAGGGTCCATCCCCTCTGAGTCATTGATCTTATCATTGTCTTCATGGTCGTCATGGTCATCATCATCTTCATCAGCTGTGGGGGCCCTGCCGACAGTCAGGTCCTCGGGGCAGCCGCTCACCTCTGTCTTGATGGAGTCATAGCTGCCAGAGCTGTACGGCGGGGACTGAGAGGAGACAGGGGTTACCACCAGCAGCTCTCACCTCATGCACCTGCCCTTCCTCCTTGTCTTGCTATGTATGATCCCTCCCCTGCAACCCAGGGAGATGAACCCATGGCCAGGTGTGTCACCTCCTGCCTGCTTTGGGCAGGGGGGAGCATGGTGGCCTCAGCAAGCCTGTGATAACCTGGTGGCCCCATGATAGCTCTGGCTGGTGGGGCCATGGCTCTGCCTGATCCTGTGGCAAACATTGCCTGACCCAGCATGAATGGGCTCTTTTTCACATGCTGGCTGTGGCACAGCTGGTCAGGGTGAGGTGAGCCCACTGCAGTGCCCAGCCCTGGCGCAGCTGGGCTGTGGGGCTGTCCCTGTCTCCCCCAGAGCATCCCAGGCCGTACCTCTGCTGTGGTCTTCACCCCGTACTTGACTCTGCTGCGCAGCCCGTCGGCACTGCAGCTGTCAGACTGGTAGGAGGGGGTGATGTGGGCAGGGGTGAGCTTGTCACAGAGGTTGATGGGCTGGTCCTCAGCAGAGGCAGTGAAGTCCATGGGGGCTGCGGTGCCATTGCCGTTCATTTCGGGGAAGGCGCTGTCGCCCTGCGTGCTGCTGGAGGTGGAGGGGTTCAGGGTGGAGGAGCCATTCCCGCTGCAGCTCTCTGACGAGGAGTCATCTGCAAGGAACAATGTGTGTCACCCCCTTGGCACCCTATGTCCTGGGCTCACTTGGTGGCTGAGTTGCCACTGGGAGTCAGGCTGGCACTGCTGCACTTTGGGCCCTGGGATGCAGCAGGTGCTGGTGTCCATTCCTGCAAGGTCATTGTCATTCCCTCATCTCTCAAAGCACACCAGGTGTTGCCGTGCCCCATGCCCGAGCCACCCATCCCTCTGCAGGTGACAGTCCCAACGCCTCCGCCCTCGTCCATGGTGCCTAGGCTTGAATAAGAACTTTGGAATTTGGTCCTTTTCAGTTTCTGTTTGCATTGCAGGGAGGAGAAAGGGGCACTGCCTCTCCCTGCCAGGTCCCCTGCCATCCTCCTGGCCTAGTTTGGGGCTGGGTGCAATGGGAAGTGACAAGTTCCAGCACTGGTGGTTAAGGAACATGCAGTTCTGCAGAGTGCTGGGCCATGGGGATGACACACAAGGACAGGCTCACTTGGGTGGGAAAACCCTGAATCCATGGTGCCTGGAAGCAGCATTAGGAGCTCTGCTCACAGCTGGCACCACCCAGCAAGGCTCCTCCTTGGCATGCTGCTGCAGGGAGGGGACAGGGGCTGCATGATGTCCTTCCTGTCTCACTCAAAGCCCAAGTGACCTACACCCTACACTCCTGTTCCCAGTTTCCACATGCCCTAGAGCCTCCCCACAGCACATGCAAGGCCTTTTCCCCACCACACGAACAGGTCAGGGCCCTGGCAACGGCAGTGCCACACACACCCAATACACAGATCTTGGCTGCATTCACACCCCAGGCCCTGACACCATCCCCCTGCCTGTGCCTGCTCCCACCACAGCAGCTCCCCAAGAACAGCCCAGCAGTGGCAGAGAGCCCAGCACCGCCTGCACCCACCCTGCCTGCACCTGGCCAGGGAGCCCAGCCCTGGGGCCAGGCACGACATTTCAAACTGCTCAGCCTGTTCCCTTCCCTCCCCCTCGCCGCAGTAAATCCTTTATTTCATTAGGTGCCTCTGCGAGAGGGAAAGGGCGAAGCACGTGGGAGCCGCTTCCTGCGCCAGCGTGCGCCGGGCGGTGAACAAAGAAGCTGTCGGCAGCGAGGAGCAGATGGCCGTCCCCAGTCCCCACACCCGGCCCGGCCACCCTGGGACAATGGGCCGGGGCTCTGGGGCGGCCGCAGCCCCGGCCGATGGCTCCTGGCACATGGGTGCCAGGTCCAAAGGTGTGTGGGAGCAGGGTGGCGGGATGGTGCCCAGCTGCTGCCATCCACCCTCCTCCTCCTCCTCCCCCTGCCAGCACCTGCGGGAAACTTTCCTGCCAGGCTGGGCGAGTGCTGAGGTGACCCTGCGGTGGCCCAGGACTTTGTATCCCTTAAAATAAACACACTTGAGGACACTGGGGCATCCCAGCTGACTGTGGGGCCAGCCAGGGCTGCCGCTGCGTGTCCCCAGTCACCCCAGCAGCGCTCCCTGCTTGGCCTCGCGCCTGCGCCAAGGCGGCTCCAGGCCCCAGGAGCCCCTAAATTAAAAGGGCCCTACTGGAGCTCCCCGCTCAGCAGAGCTCCCTCCCCCTCCTTTCCCTTGTGCTGATCCACTTATTCGTCTGAGCGATGACCAGAGCTGACCTAATCCCGGGGTGGTGTTTGTGTGCCGAGTGCTCCGGGCCGGTGGCAGGCGTCCCCCGCCCCACCACGGGGCGGGGTCCTGGCAAAAGCCCTGGGTGCCAGCTCTCTGTGCCAGGGAGTGCGGGGCTCCAGAGGGGCTCAGCAGGAAGCACTTATCCAGGCCCACCCTCCAAGCCAGCTCTCCAAAACCAGCTTCATTCTCCTGTCCCAGTGTATGCAATGGTGGAGCTGCATCCCAGACCACGTCCACAGGTTCCTGCTGCATCTGGAGGGGCAGGGTGTTGGGGGCACTGCCACCTCTGCCCCCCACACCCCTCCTGGCCCAGGGCACTGGTCTGGTGCTGACTCCCCAGGGTTTTGGTGTCCCTTGGCACGGGTGCAGGAGCAGTGCTGGCTTGGCTGTGGCCCCAGCAGGAGCGGGCAGGTGGCCGGGGGCACAGAGGCCTCCCTGCCCAGGATGGCGGCTGTCCCTCCCCCAGCACTGCTCTCTGCGCCAGGGGAGATGGGGCTCCCAGAGGGAGGCTCCAGTCTCATCCAGCGATGCCTCTCGGAAGGATTAAGGAGAATTACTCCCAAGCACGGAGGCATGAGCTGTAGGCCAGGCCCCGCCATCGGCCCGGGCACAGCCACAGCAACAGCGCTGGGCCAATCGGCGCCGTGGCCAGGATGATGGTGGGGACCTCCTCCCTCAGCTCCCTTGGCGTGGCTGCCTGCACCAACAGGGCTGAGGGCCCACCATGGCACAAAACCCCAGCCGGGCAAGGGCACCAAGAGAGGCCTTTGCCTCTCTGGTCACCTGGGAGAACAATGTGCAGGTGCCCTGAACATCTCCAAACCTGTCCTGGGCATCCCCAACCTCCTGTGGGCACCCCTGCAAGGATGAAAGCATCCTCAGCATGCTATGAGCAACCCCAGACATCCCCAGTCTGCCTTAACTACCCCCACTCCCCCTGGGCATCCCACTCTGCCCTTGCCCATCCACCTCCAGCCTCCTCACAGCCCCCAAGTCTGGCCCCCCATTCCTGCAGGCAGGGACAGTCCTGCACTGGCTGCTGACACCAGACAGGATCCTGGGGGTGACACCTGGACCGCCCTGATTCCTCCACATCTCAGGTTTTCTTTTGTGTCACACAAAACACACACAGCAGCAGCTGCACGTCAGGTTTCCACCCGATGCTGCTGCATTTACGAACCCCGGGTTTGCTACAGGCAAAAGATATTGCAAACAAAGAGGAAGACGTCTCTAGGAACCTGCCAGGTGGGATAAGGAAATGAAATGGGAATCTAATATCAGAAGCCAGCACCTACTAAAAGAACAATTTAGTTTATACGAGGATGGATGTATGTAAATAAAGAGGTTTTTTAACCCACGAGCTACAGATATTTTCTTATTTCTGTATTTTTACATGTTATGCTCTAACAGAAGTTCCATACACAAAGTGGTGGGTTAATCTCACTATTGTGAGCAGAGAAATGGCCACAAATTCAAATTGGTGAATGCTTGGATCCAAGTGAGAATGGCCTCAGCCAGCCTGAAAATGTAGACGAGCTCAGGAGGGAGCTGCAGTCTCCTTGTTGGGGTGGATGGGCCAGGGATGGGGATGGGGATGAAGCTGCTCTCTGGGCAGCTTCACTGGGTTATGTCCAGCCCACAGCCATTCCTGAGAGGAGCTGGGGAGCGGGACCTGTGGGAGAGGGAGCAGGAGCATTCCCACCCTGGGTGCTGGGACCAGATTTAGGCTCCTGCCTTGCTTTGGCAGCTGTGTCAGGACTCTGAGCAGTGGTGGGGCTGTGTTGACCACACTCCATTTCAGCAAAACCCACCAAGCACCTGAGCTTGAAGAGGTTTTCCTCATCTCCCAGCAGTGCCCAAAGCACATGTCAGGAGCAAGGCTCCAGCAGCAGCAGGCGAGCAAGGCCAGGCTGCGCAGCCATGAATATATTCATTATCAACCAGCACGAGCCTGGTGAGCTCCCTGCTCACGGCTGGAGCTTGGCTGCACGAGGAGCCCCTCTAATGAGGATAATTGGGAGCCCCCCTGCTCCACCCCCGTGCCCTAATTGAAGCAGATGGAACTGCAAAAACAATGTCACTTCTAACCGGTTTGATCTTTCAGTTGGAAAACGGGACTATTTCGTTCTCCTGCTTAATCCCCTCGAGCTGGGGCTCCTTGGGCTGCACGGAGGTGGAGCAGCCCCTGGCACTGTGCAGGAGAGGTGAGGCTGCAGAGCCCAACAGAGGCAACTGGCCGTGAGGTCCATGGAGTGCTGCCCTCTTTGGCCCCTCTGCAGAGAGCACGACAAGACGCGTGGTGAGGCTGGAGAGATGGCTGTGGGGGAGCAGCCTGGTGCCTCTGCTGCAGCCCCGGCATCTCCCCGGCATCAGCCCAGGAGAGCAAGAAGCAAAATGGCTCCTTGGGCCGCGGTGCTGGGGGAGGAGGGGATCAGTCACTTATTAAATGAATTAATCAGGGCTCAGCGTTTTCATTTTGAAGAGGCTGCTGGATTATCCTTGATTTCTGTGGCGCTGGATTTGAGGAGATCAGGAGGGGAAGGGGCGATTTCCAACACCTGCTCCCCGGGAGATTTTATGGCGGGGAAGTGGTTGGGTTTAACGTCTCTGCCGGCGCAGGCCACCGCACCACTCTCCAGAGCAGAGTTAAAGATGAATGGGGCAAATTGTTCCTCCTCCTGTCACATCTCCAGAGCGGAGACAAAACCTCTTTTGACTCAGGAAACAATGAGCTTATGTAAGAGCCAGCGGCCCACGGAAACCTCGCCGCAGCCCCGCACCATGCACTGGGCCGGGGTCCACCCGGCTCTGCCCACATCCCGCTGCCATGGGACCCCTGGCCGGCCTTGGGGCAGCCCTCCCTTGGCTGCTGCCCACCTGCCTGGGCGGTTGTGGGTGTCACAGCCATGCCAGGTCCCACCAGTGACCCTTGGTGCCCCATGGGCCATCATGGATCCACCAGCCATTGCCCTGCCTGCTATGGTTCCATGGGTGATGGCAGTGGTTCTGCCACACCTGAGTCTTCCTGTGGCTCGTGGGTGGGTCTGTCCCATTTCCAGCCTGCCGTGGCACCGGAAAAGGATGGAGCTGCACACCCAGCCTGGGAGTGGCCGTCAGGAGGGCATAGAGCATCCCACCGCCGCCCGCCTGGAACAACAGCCAGGAAGATGAAAAGTGCCATAAATTATTCACTCACAAAAGAGACAAGAAGGGAGAAGAAGGGGAGGAGGAAAGCCTGTGAGGAAGAGATACTTAATACAAACTAGAGACCGAGTGGGAATGGGGGCCCTGTGGGGGGGGGAGTGCTGGGTGTTGGAGCCACACTCAGTAGGGGCAAGGGAGCACCACTGCAGGGATCCTGCACCCAGGACTGGGTGGTGAGTGGCAGGAGAGGCCCTGGCCCCGCACTGCTCACACAGTCAGAGCACAGAGCCCATTTTCTCCAGGTCCTGCCCAGCGTTTGCCTCCAAGATGCATAAGAAAGAAAAAAAGCAACGCGGCTGAGGGCCGCAGTGCACTGGGGCTGGCCAGGTCCCAGTTAAGACGCTCTATTTCCTGTCTTCCTTCGCTAAGGCAAACCTTGTTATGTCCCACACAAAGTGTCCACCCTCCACGCTCCCTCCCTGGGTCCCTGCCTCGACCAGAGCCCTTGACGAGCCAGACATCTGGCAGGGCTGGACACAATGCCTGTCTGCAGGGAGAGCTGGGCCGGACAAGGCAGCGCTGTGCGGCCGCCTCCCTGTCCCCTGCCATGAAAGGTGCCCCCCGGTGCCGTCTCCCCCCGGCTCCACTGCCCGGCCCGAGGGAGCAGCTCCCTCCGGCACCGGGACCTCACCGCGCCAGCCCCCGTGCTGGACGTTTTCCCAAGCACCAAAGCTCATCAGCTCCCGCCGCACAGAGCAGCCTTGTCACAAATGCTCTCTGTCCCTCGGCTTTCCCTTCTCCTCCCAAACACTGCTCCTTCCCTCCCACTGCTGCTCCTCCAGCCACCTTGCAGCTCAAGGAATGCTTGAGCAAGGAGCTGGCCCTTGCTCACACTGAGGAAGGAGGTGGCACAGACCAAGCCTCTCCTTGTGGCACCGCTGCTGGCAGCCACCCGGATCCTGCTGCAGGGAGGGGACATGCCGTGGCCCCATGCTGCCTGAGCACTGCCTCTCCCCACGCCAAACAAACGAGTTTGGTGGGTTTGGGCTGGATTCATGCCAAGCTGGTGCCTCCAACACAGACCTACCACTAGAAGAGAGACCCTGCTGCGCACCCCAATCCTTTAGGGACTGTCCTTTAGCACTGTGGGGCTCACCCCACTGTCCCCACTCACCCCTCTGGTTGGGGGTACTCAGTTGGGGGAGGAAGGGAGGGGCACAGGTGGTGTTGGCTGTCCATAGCCTGGTGATCCTCTCTGCTCCAGATTAAGGAACAGACCCCCAAAACCCTGCTCTGTGCACCAGCAGGACTGACTGGGCAGTGCCTGCACCAGCCATGAGAGAGCTGGAGCTGAGCTCAGTGTGCCAGGCTGGGAAAGCCACCACAGCCTCACAGCATCCCTGCTGCACTCCCCAACCTGGCAGCAGGCAAGGACAACTTTCAAAGGACACCAAAAGGATGGTGTTTATCACAGGCCAGGGCCTTAGCTCAGGGGAAGCAGATGCAGCCCTGGAAGAGGTGACGGGAATGGAGTGACCGCTCAGGCGAGGCAGGTACACCTTTGTTGACTCCTGCTGTGGAGCCAGCACGGCATGGGGACACCCTGGAGAAAGAGGAAATATATCCCTAATGAAAATGAGATAAGGCTGTGTCCAGCTGTAGTAAGGCCCGGCTGCTGGTGCTAGTCTTGTTCAGAGCTAAGGCTTTAGAGGGCCAAAATTCAACACTGGCACAAGAAGCCCTGGAAAGAGTAAGGATTTTGCAACTTGTGCTAAGCAAGTGTCTTGGGGCCCACAGGCCATCTCCTGCACTAGCCAGCCATCAGACACCTGCTCATGGTCTGCTGGGCTCCCCTGTGGCTTACAAAGGGTGTTTGTATTCACCTGGAGCAGGGCTAGGCTGGCTGGGATCTGTGTGACACCCAGTGCTGCAGCAGCGACCCTGTGAGGGCACAGTGAGGTGGGCACCACTGCCCCACAGTTGGGTGCCAGCTGTCTGAAGTGCAGCTGTGGAGTTGAACATCACTTGGGGATGGAGCCTGGCTTTTGATCAACACTTGGCAAGAGGCTGCTCCTCCTCAGAAAGCTCTACTAGACTGGTGGTTCTGGTGATGTGCAGCACATCGTGGGCATCTCATCAAGTGCCAGCAGTGTCACCCAGAGCTGTGGGACATGTGCCATACCAGCAGAGAGACTGCTGTGCTGGCACATCTCTGCCATCCCTGACAACCCAGGGCAAGGTGTCCTGGGGAGTGACAAGCCTTACCAGCCCCTGGGACAGAATCTGGAAATAATGCTTGCCCACATGTCCTTGAGGTCCCTCTTTGCAGCACTCCTGAGGAATGTCCCCAACACTCAGAAGCCTCCCCAGCCAGCTGCCTCAAGGGATGCCCCCAAGAAGCGTGTGCCTTCACAGTTAAGTAGGTTAAGAAAGTCCTTTCTCCAAGGTCTGGATTAGCCACTGCTGCTCTGGGCAGAACAGACTCAGCGGGGATGCTGCCAGTCAAGCGAGGACGGCACGTGGGGATCTCAGCACAAGGGGATCAGTCCAACATGGTGCCATGAAGCAACCCCACGTCCCCTACACAGACTAAGCACACCATACACCCAGGAGGTTTCCCTGCTCTTCAAAAGAGGCTGGGGAGCAGCTGCAAGCCCTGCCTGTGGGCTGAGTGCTGCTCCTGAGCAGTGGAGCAGGATGTACAGGGACAAGGCAAGGTGGATCCTGTCAGTGGGCAAGACAGAGACTCTTCTATATGAGTTCAAGCACTTTGCCATGTCACACACTGAGGTTTGGGGTCTGACTCCTGCTCTACTTTCAAGGACATTGCACTTTGGCAGAGAGTCCCAGCAGGCCTGGGGTGGAATATCCAGCACCCCTGTGGTGGGATACCCCACTCAATCCCTCACACCAGACTGAAATGAGAGGTTTCTAGTGCAGTGCTCACCTGTGGAAGCAGAGAGGCTCTGAAGATGGACAGAGCCCAGCTCAAACTGCCACGGCAACACAGCACCAGGGCCTGGGACCTGCTGGGAACTCAGCATGGGATGGGGAGACTCAGCATGCTCAGCTGGGATTGGGCATGGGATGCCTTCAGGACTGGAGATGGGCTCAGACAGCAGGATGGAGCAGCATTTGGAGATGGGCTCAGACAGCAGGATGGAGCAGCATTCAGGTCCCTTTGCTCCCAGCGTGCGCTGGCCCCCACAGATGTGTCCCTGCAGGATGTCCAGCACAATAGCTCCGCTCCAGCAGCAGAGTTTGTGTGGATGTTGCTGTTGCTTTGGGCAGCCCTCGGCTTCCTGCGGGCACGTACGCTGTGAGCAACATCCGACTGGGAAGGGATGTAGCTGGAGCTTCATGTTTTCCGTGCTGGGGCCCGCAGGATGAGTAACAAAGGAAAATGGAAGGAGCGAGTGTGTGCTCAGTGTCCCTGCTCAGGTCCTAAGTCCCACCGTGTGCCCACTGACCCAGCAGGGACCCCAGCTCCCCTGACAGTGCCTGCTCTGTCCACGACCCTCCCAAGCCTTTAGGCGTATTTTGCTCTCCCTGCAGTTCCAGGGCTGACACCAGCTGTAGTATGGCTGTACTGGGCCAAGGCTTCCGGGCACCCAGGACAAAGAAGGTGTTGGCTTTTGTCCCAGCTGCTTTTTAGGCCTCTGATGATTTAGCAGGTACCTGTTTATCAAAGCATGGGATGACAATTCCCTGCCTCTCTGGATTTTAAACAGCTCTACTCTATGCCACAGAAGAGCACTTGCCACTCCCAGGCCTTGAAAAGACCTGGAGCTGGTGCTTTGGTCCTTTAAACAGGACTTTTTTAACAAGCGTGTCAGACGATACTGCTCTCCTACTAGGCAACTCTTCATTAAAACTTTATACTTTAGCAAGCCTTTCACTGCAGGCACACTCCAAGCATCACACCCGTCAAACAGCAGCAGGCAGGACCAATTTAGTAACTCAGAAGGTTTTCCTGAAGGCGGAGAGTATCCAGTCCTGAACAAGCTCCCAGCTGAAGGACGTGGTGCGCAACCAGATCCCTCTGCAGCTCCAGGATGCCCGGAGCTGAGCCCAGCTTGGCTGCAGGGGATGTGTGGGCATCACTTTAGCACTGGCTGGAGCTCTGCAGGACTCCTCAGGGCACAGAGGACAACTGAGCACAGGAGATGTGGGCAAACTTCCAGTTTGGGAGAACTTGGGCTGCCCAGTGCAGGCACTCTGTGCTGGCAGCTTGGCCAGCTGGGTTCCAAGGAGGCCCCACAGCTTATGTGGGCTGGTTACTCACACTTTTTGCACAGCCTTAGCAAGCTTGTGTGAACCCGGAAAACACATTTGTTTCCAAAAAAAAAAAGAGCTTTCATAGGTTGAGAGAAGAGGAAACTGAAGAGTGGTCGAGACTTTGATTGTGCATGTTCCCTTCCCCACAGCAGCAATCTCCTTTTCCTCTCACAACATGCTCCTCTGCTCCATGCTCCTCTCCTTTCACCACCCACTGACCTCCTGGGTTACTCCATTGTCCTCCTTCCCTCCCCACTCTTGGGTGTGCTCCATTCCTGGGTGGGAGCATTGGTTTGGCAGAGGGACTGACATGAGGCAGCATCAGTCTGAATTTAGAGCTCTGATTCAGATCATGGACATTCCCATAGGCACAAAAACCTCAGTCCACAAAATGCTTCTGAAGTGTGACAGCCTAGTGAAAATTGCAATTCCTGGGGTTTTTTTGTATGGGTCTCATTTGTCACCCTGGGTTTGGCTTGCTTATTTTTTTGACACCATCACTTCTGATCCACCAAAGTCTACCCAGTTCAGTTGATGCTGACACCAGGGACACTTGCATTCCTATGGGACTATTTCTGTTTTATTTCTCATCACTGAACCTTACAAAAGAAATTAAAGGAGCCAAGAAGAGCCCCAAAGAGGACACCTGCTTCTGAAGGAAAACCACAGGGCATGAAAAATTGGAAGCAATTCCTAAGAGGGCGCAGAGAGAGAGAGAGGATTTCGATTTAGTGAGAACATCTTGATTTACCTAAATATGTGAGTCCCTTATTAAATTAGTGTCCTGTTGAATAATAGCGTTCAGCAAAGGGATCAAAACTGTGTCATTCTAGATTGTAAATGAGACTTGGGAATTCAGTGGTGAGGGCTAAGTCACAAGCCTGAAATGTCCCAGTGGGAGAATGGCAAAGTTCAGGGGATACAGAGAGACCTGGTCAGGCTGCAGGAATCAGAGGCTGGGCTTGTTGGGGTGGAGGCTGCAGCCTAGTCCTGAAGAGCCAAAAGCTTCTATGGGAGCAACTGTGTCACCAGCAAAACACTCTTCCTCCTGCCAAGACACAGCCCCCTGGGGCCCTGGGCAAGCAGAAGTGCCTGTCCCACCATCAGGATGCAGTGCTGGGCAGTCAGGTTTCACATCCTCACCAAGGCTGCCTGGCTCTGGGGCTGGAGCTGGCTAGGGAAAACCAGCAGTTTCCCAAAAGTGCAGATTTGCAATGGAAACTGAAGTGCCACAACTCACTGGACTGAAGAGAGCACTGGCCTTGCTATCCCTGGGACTGAAGAGAGCAGTGTCCCTGTTGTCCCTTCTGTGTCTGCCATCCCTGCCACTGGCCACACCACCAGCTAAAAGCCACCCCAGGGAGACCTGCCAGCACAAAAGCCTTTTCTTCCTTTAGGAGTGGTTTTCCAGTCCCCTTTCTTAAAGCAAGACCAACCCAGCTCAGTTGTTCCTCAGATTCCTCTGCTCCTCCCAGCAGCAGCCAGGCCGGGACAATGAGGGATTCAATCTCCTGAGCAAAATCCAGTAACAGTCCAACCACCAAATCCTCCCAAGCATCACAGTGATGAACTCTGACCTGAACTCGTACTTCTACCACTTATTTACTTGCTCTTGTATTTTAAGCTTGCATGTTTCACAGACGCAACACACTACCTCTCTTCACAAAACTCTTCCTCCCACCCAGCCCACGTGTGCTGCTTTCAGCCCTTCCAGCCGCCCACCCTGAGGGAGGAGACACCCACGTTCACCCCGCTCAGCATCGCTGTGGCTGCTGCAGATTATTCACAATTTCTTGCCTGGGGGATGCAAGACCTGTCAAAGGTGCAGCTTTCCAAACACAGAAACCTGTGACTGTGCTGCAAAGCCTTGCAAAATACAAATCCTCCCTGTGTTCAGAACTAACAGCGCTCTCCTCATCACTGGGAAGAGGATGTGGGGAACAAAGTCCTCCCCTTAGAAGGGGATTTAGTGACCTTTTTCTGGAGGAGTTGGGAGACAGCTCCAGGCAGAAGGACCATCAGCTACGAGCTGGACAGGGCCCTGGCTGAGCAGGAACCCAGAGGCTAAATTGGAAGGACTGGAAGCCAGCTCTGAGCTGATATGAAATCCATCCCACAGGTGGGGACACCTGATCAGAAAGGACTGGTTAATGTTTAATCAGTCACAAAAACATCCTGTGGCAGAGGCTGGGGCTCTTCCCGCCCGCTGGGGGACTCACCGTCCTCGTGGCCGTGCAGGTTCTGCGGGCTGCGCATGCTCTCGTCCTGGCTGGGGCTCAGGCTGGAGTTCAGGTGCTGGTCAGCTGAGATCCATGTGGAGTCGTTCATATCAAAGTCCTCGCTGCTCACCGAGGTCTCATCCTGGAGGCATGCAGGAAAGGGTTAACTCATGGAGCTATTTCCTTTCCTCCTTTCTCTGGCTTTAACATCTCCTCACCCCACTCCTTTCTAAAAACAATTGGGTGGGCAGCTCCTGTTCCCCGCCCTGAGGAGCCCCGCCGGCCCCTTGGGCTTCCCAAGGCCGCAGCAAGCAGCCCTGCCCTGTGCAGAGCGAGGTGGTGGCTACCCCAGCGGGGACCAGGGCTCTGCTTCCTGCCTGAAGACTTGCCTGAGCAATGGCACTGTCTCTAATTGAGGACAATTAGAAAGAGCTCACATCCTGTAGGAGCGGATGGCTGAGCCCTGGAGTTTACCCTTTAATCTCCATCCACCCCAGTGTGCTCCTGGCGAGGCGGCGGCGTGGGGGAGCTGAGGATAGGCAAGAAATGGCTCCATAAAACAACCTGGACTTTTCAGAGATCAAATCATCTGCTACATGAGGAATCACCAGAGACTGGCAGCAGCAGGAGCAGCCTCTGGGGCATATCTGCACACAGGTATGGATCCCCAAAGATCTGCACTGCCTGATGCTGCAGAGGAGGCTCCTCCAGACCTCTCCAGAGGGATATCGCCTCTACCCTGATCAAAAATGACAGCACACACCTTGGGACGGGGCTAGGGGAGTGAGGTCCCCAGTGAGACAAGGACACCCCAGCTCAGGCCAGGGACCCCAGCCAGCTGCCTGTTCCCTGACGATGGCATAGATGACATTCCTCTCTCCCACTTCTGCAGCCAAAGGACATTTTCTCTCTCCCTCTCTCCCTTCTCACTAACCTTTACAGTACTTCGAGACACAGCCCTTGGATCACTTCCAGTGCCGGAAAGGTCAGCCACAGGATTTCAAAACCATCATCATAAAGGCAGCACTGAGATCCTGAATGAGAGGAGGGGCTGTGGGACCTCCCCAGGCTGAACTCTCCCAATGCAAAGCTTGGGAGGAAGCAGATACGTGCTCCCGTATGGACACGGTCCTGCTGGTGATCCCTTTATCTGCCTTCCTCTCCCTGCTCCCCTCCCAAAGCCAGGGGCACAGACAGCCCTGGGGTGCAGGGGAACACCGAAAATGTTTCCAGAACTGCTTTCAACTCTGCTTCCCTTTGATTGAAACATTTCAAAGGCTTGTAAACCTCTCTGCTCTTGTTTTTTTTACCCTCCCCCTGGTCCTGAGATAAAATACAATCCCCGCTCCCTTTCCGTGTAAGCAGTAATTGGCAGCACCCCTCCAACCTACGCCTGCTCCTCATAAAAACGGCCCTGTCTGGCTGCCGCTGGCTGATAGTTTTTATTGTGAACAAACAAATGTCTTTAAAGACAGGTTTGTGCTTTTCCTCCCAGCTCCTCGTCCCTGCAGACACATCTGCTGGCTCAGGGCTCGTGCTGGCCCCAGCCCGCTCCCTCCATGTGCCTCCCGGGGAGTTTCCTGGAATTTACGGCTTGTGAAACCCTGCACGCACCAAGGGACGGACTGATGGACAGACGGACAGGGCTCGGCAGCCCCATGCATGCCCCCCACAGGGACACCCTGACCCCAGACCCACCAGGTGTCCCTGAGCAGCCCCTCTGTGCCCACATGGAGCTGAGCAGGAGAGCAGAAGGTAGGGACAGGCACATTGTCCCTGGCTGAGCACAGCTCCAGTGCCACACCAGCCACAAAGCAATCCTGCCTCTCCAGAAACTCCATCTTGTACGTACAGGAACAGAACTGCAAAGGTCTCCCTGTTGCAAACTATAAATAGTCTCTTTATTGTAAGCATTTGCAGGGAAGCAGCCACCCTAATATCTGGCCTTCTTCACAAGGCTTACTCAAGATTACTGTCAGGCTTAAGAGACAAATGCAAATGCCAAGGTCCTTGCTGCCCACAGTCCCTCACCTGTCCGGCGAGGAGGAGGAGCCCAGGGAGTGACCCACGATGTTTTAGGTTGTTCAGGCTCAGGTGCAGAGGACATTGAGTCTCAGCACCCAAACCACAACCCAGGAGGCATCATCTTCTCCATGCACTCACACATGAAGGAGAAGCAGTGACACGAAGGATGCCTCACATGCACATGCAATAGAAAGTGCTTTATAAATGTGTACAATTCTCTCGAGGTGCAATAACATTTGCCTATTATTAGAAATGCTTGGGCTATCAAACCAGAAACTGATAAGGTATAAATGACTCAAGTTAAACAAGGCTGTCACACGTCCACCAGTCCAGGATTCAGCCACCAGCAGAAAGTCACCCCCTGCTTTCCAGCACTAATATCCTTGGCCAAAATGCCAAGAGGATGAACTTCCCAGCATCTCAGAGCTCCCATTGCACAGCCCACCCCAACAGAATGCACAGCCAAACGTGCAGGTGGCAGCAGGAGAACCCTTCCTGGCAGTGGGAACTGTGGAGAGAGCATCCACAGCCTGCTGAGTCTGGGCAACCACCCTGCTCTGCCCACACCACAGTGCTCCAGGAACTCCTCACACCTTTGTGCCTCTTTAGTAAAGAAAGAGAAAAGCCCCAGCCTCAAGAGTGGCTCTGGCCGTCCCCATCACTCCCGCTCTGGCATCCTGCACTTGCCCTTGGCTGCATTCCTCACTGCTTGTAGGGACACCAGAGGCCACCAGCAAACTCCTGCCTCAGCACACCCCTCAGAGACCAAAGGCTGAACGCTGTGACCTCCAAGCGCTGCCCATGAACTGCTGGCACAGCCTCCTCATACCAGGGACAATCCCAGGGACAGGAGGCCCCAGCAGCACCGTCTGCCCAGCCACAGCCAGGAGCAGAGGGACAGCAGCACAGCACAAATCCAGCCTCAAAGCACAGGACACCAGGGCAAGATCAAGATTTCTGGCTGGGTGGGAGCTCTGAATCTCCCTGGGTGCCAGTAACCTGGCTGAAGGCTGAGCCTCGCAGGGGGCTCCCCATCCAGCCAAACAAGGAAGCGTTTCTCAACAGCAGCAACAGCCACGACTCGGAGCAATACGGTAAATGTAATCTACCCTTCCACCCTCTTTTGGCTTGCAAGTCAGGCAGCTCATTCTTTTTCCTCTCTGGGTTCTCAGGAGAATTCCCTCTGCTAATTTCTTCTTTCCTGTAAACAAACTTCAAATGAAACTTTCATTAGAAAACAGAATGCAATCCATTACCAGTGCCTGTCTCAGGACCTGCTGCCTTTTCCCCAGTTCCACACCACTCGTGGCAGAGATGGAAGTGCCAGTGGCGCCCCAAGCAGCCAGCCCAGAGCCAAACCCTGAACCCCAGCACTGCTGCTGCCGCCCTCCTCCTTCCTGCCTTTCCCAGCTCTCCGGAGAGATCTCCTCACCCCGCAGTAAAGTCCCATCGCTTTGTTTCCAATGTTCAAGGGAATGAGCGATCAAGGGTCAGGCAGCAGAGCTCCTCTCTGCAAGGGGAAGTCAGATCCTGCTGCTGCACTCACAGGGCACACCCAAACATTGGAGCAGGGCTCCCGGCACCACTCAGGGTTTGGAAAACAAAATCCTTGCTTCTCTCCTTCTCTACAGTCCAACATTCACAGCTGCTCTACAGACATTCACAGCCAATATTTTCTACCCAGCAGAAGCAGACACTCACATGCGCAGGGCTCACACTCCACATTTCTGTCCCACTTTCCATTCACGATCTTCAAGCACTGTGCCTGCAAGTGTCCGCTGAGCTTCCCAACTTCGCTGCGAGTTAGAAAACTCCTCCTCGTATTTTAAAACTGGAAACCCCGGGTACCGACAGCCACCCTGCCTGGTCCAAGAACACAACGAGTCGCGGGCAGATCCAGAAACCTAATCAAGCCCCCCGGACTGCAAGGCTGTAATTGCTAGACAATGTTTCTCCACCAAAGCTCTTCCTCCTGGAGAGCAACCTCCCACAGCACGGGCTGAAGCAGGGCAGGGGGGGAAGCTACTCTTATAACCTCGTAAATATATGCAAGACTATCGGTAACCTGCTTATTTTACAGCCAGGCTCAGTTTCTCGGGGACTGCCTTCCAATCTCTCTCCAGTCATTTACATGCTGTGCCTCACGTTTAATATGCCAAGCTCCGAGTCTCAGGACGGTTTATTTTCTCTCTTTAAGTCCTTTTATTTTAAAGCATGTCCTTTCACGCCACAGCCTACTATCCCGATGGGATTTCCTTCCGCGGAGCAGGAACCGAGGCTGTGTGCCGTGCAACCTCCCCAGCACACAGCCACGCTCAGCTTCCCACCACAACCAGCCGTGTTTTTAGAATCAACAAAAGGCAACGCGTGACTGCCAACCCCCAGAGCTGCTCCACGGCCACGCCGGGGCCGTGCACGACCTGCCCGGCACGGGCACCCCCGGACCTGCCAAACCTGGCCAGGACAGAGCTCCCCGTGCCCTGACCCCCGGCAGCGGCGCGCACGGACGAGCTCTCAGCTCTCAGGAAGGCAGCCTCATCTCCGTCTCAGCCACTGTTTAAACCCAGCCCTCTGAGCATGCCAAGAAGGTATTGAACCAGATTTGACCCTAACTTAACCAGTTCCGCGCAGAGAAAGGCTTACTAATGGGAGATAAAACACTCCGGGTCAAAGATTGGTACTGCAGCCGCAAACACTGTGGTGGACATCGCCTCAAAGAGCCGAGCAGCCTCGCAGCACACGGGTGTACGCGGGCTGTGGCGGCGGTGAGCTGTGACTGCGCTGCCTACTCGTGTGTACAATTCCCACACCAAAGAGAACATCCCCGGCGCTCTTTGTCAGGTCACTTACGTCCTTATTTACCGCGATTGCCGCCGATTTCTACGGGACCCGGCAAAACCCGAGTAATTTCCTAGTTCCCGAAAATGGGCAAAACAGTTGATTTTAACGGCAAACGGCAAATGGAAGAGGAAGGGAAGCTCATCCCCTTCGCCCCCTCCCCCTTCTCTAAGAGCTCTTCTGGGAACCCCCCGAGCATTCCCACAGCCCCGAGGCGCGGGGAGTTGCCGGGGCGGGGGGCGGCCCCGCAGCCCCTTCCCGGAGCCGCTGCCCCGTTCCTGCTGTTCAGCGGGGAGGTGCTGAACGCGGGGCAGGGGGCACCGGGCTACGCGACTCCCACCGCCACCACCCCGGAGCCCCGCACCTGCCTCCCCCGCACCTGAACTTGCTTACAGGCGTTTGCTTTTCCATGCGAGGTGGGGACGGTGACTGATACCGCGCGGTGTGAAAGGGCACTTTGCTCTTCCCCCAGCACCGGGAAGCGAGTGTCGGGGAGGGGGGGGGACGGACCCGGTTTTGGAGGCGGTGGCCAAGAGGAGCAGCGCTGTGGGCTGAGCGGCCGGGGGTCCCCCTGTCCCCACCCTCCCCGACGGCCACGGGACCCCGGTGGGACGCGGTTACCACGCGTGTGTCCCCGCGGCAGCGAGGTGCGAGGCGCCGGCGAGAGTCCCCGTCCTACCCCCTCCCGCAGGTAAATAGATACACCCGCGATGGAGCCCTGCCCGCGCGTGTGCGGGGCTCAGCGTGCGGCGAGGATTGACACGTAAGTAGGGCTTTACCTCCAGGGAGGCGGCTATTTCCAGCACAATCCCCTCTCGGGGTCGGGGCTGCTGGTGATGGCGGCGCGGGGCCGGTGCCCGGGGGATGGCTGGGGCCGGTGCCCGGGGGATGGCCGGGGACGGAGCGCTCCCGCCGCCGCCTCCTCCCACTTTCTTCGGCGCTTTTGTGCTCTTCCGGGCGCGGGGGAGCCGCGCCGGGCGCGGGGAAGGACGCGCCGCCCTCCCCCCCCCGCCGCCGGGCAGCCGGGCGGGCGACCCGCAACTTCCCGGGGCCGCGGGGCGGCCGCTCCCCCCGGAGTTGGGGCCGGGCCCCGCGGCCACCGCCCCCCCCGCCCCGCCCCGCCCCGCCCGCCGGTGGCCCCCCCTCCTCCTCCCCGGCCCCGCAGCGCCGCGGCCGCGTGGAGCCCCCGCGCATCTCCCCCCGCCCGCCGCCCCGGGGCCGGGAGCGGAGCCCCCCGCGGGCGGGCGCCTACCTGGAGCGGAGCCCGGGGCCTGCCGGCCTGCGCCAGCCCGGCGGCGCGGCGGGGAGCGCGGGGCGGAGGGACGGAGGGACGGAGGGAGGGGGCCCGGGCTGGCGGCGCTCCGGAGAGGCTGACAGCCAGCTGCTGCCCGGGGAGAGGGGCCGGCGCTGCGGAGCGCGTCACTCCCGGCTCCCGGGGGGGGGCCGGGGAGGCGGAGGGGGGCGAGCGGGGCCCGGCCGCGGGCGGAGGGGGCGGGGGCGGCGGGGGAAGGGGAGCGGGGCCGCGGGGGGCGGGCGCACCGGGCCGGGCGCGGCGGGGGGCGCGGAGCCGCGCCTGGAAGAGCACATTGTGGAGGGCCGGGAGGGCCCTTCCCCGGGAGGAGACAATGTCCAGGGCCGGGCGCCTGCTGGAGAGCGCGAGAACGCGCGGCCGGGGCACGGCACGGATCGGTTCGGATCGGCCGGCAGGGCCGCTACCCGCCCGGGCATCCTCCGCTCCGCACGGCCCGGGGGGCTGCAGCCGATCCGGGGACCCTCCGCTCGGCACAGCACCGGGGGCTGCCGCCCGTCACGGCCCGGCCCGGGGACCCTGTGCCCGCCTGGCTCGGTGCGGCCCCTGGAGCTCCGTTCCTGGCTCCGGCCGTGCGCCGGTGTAAGTGCGGGGCCCCTGCAGCCAGCCCCGGGCGCGGTGGGTCCCGCAGCCCCTTCCAGGCGCGGTGGGTGCCGCGGTGCCGAATCCTTTTGTTCCCGAGGATTCTCCCTCGCTCCGCGGGAGCAGAAGGACCCCGCGCTGCCGGCAGCACCATCAGCCACCGCCGCAGCCTCCGAAGGCTGGAGCAGGGCTGTTGGGAAGCCAGCGGCTTGCCCAGCACGGCTCTGGGCAGGGCACCGGCTGCCAGATCCCCGGCAGGATGGGGATGCTGCGCCCCAGCTCTGGCAGGGCAGTGCTGGGGGTCCCGGCATCCCCCAGGCTGGGACCCGCTCCCAGGCTGGGCTTTGAGGGCAGTGGGTCAATGAGCTCTATCTTAGTTTGAGATCACCATAATGGGATGATGATTCCCACCACAGTGATGGGCAACAGCTCTGCAGCATCCCCCTCCCCAGCCCACCTCATGTTTCGCTATTTAATGGTTACAAAGGAAATGGCTTATGAAATAAACCAAGTGTAGCAGTTCAGTGTTGAGCCTGCAATAGGCTGGTACCAGAAATGGTGCCAGAGCCAGAATGGGAACTGCCAGGTTTGGGTTATGGGGATGTCCAATTGTGATGTTATCTGTTCCAGCGTTAACCACCTCACTGCCAGGGAAGAGGCAAGGGAAGAGGGTGGCTTAGGAAGATCTGAGGCCAGAGGTGAAAATGGGCATCACTCACTACTACATTTCCATCTCCTCCAGGCTGGTCAGGAGCCAGAGGCTGAAAAGCAAGCACGGGAGCCCTGGGGGCCTTCTGCAGGAGGTGGATGGCTGGGCGGCCAGCGGGCTGTGAGCCCCCAGCCACAAGGACTTCTCTACACTCCCTTTCAGCTCCATGGCTGCTGCTCCTCCCTAAAGCTAAAATAAAATCCTGACCATTTAAGGTGAACAGGAGCTTTGCCGAGGACCTCAGCGGAGCGGGCTTTAACCCCTTCCCATTGCTGGGCTTTGTTTACTCCTTGCACTTCCTTTGGCTTCAAGCTAGACCGGCTTAAAGCCATTTGAGAGAGCACATCCCCTGGGACCAGAGTGCCTGTCCCTCCATTTGGTGAGCTTACAGAGGACACAAACTGGCCAGGATGCGAGTTTGAAACACAGTCACTATTCCTTGCTGCCTCACCATGTGGACACTCTTATTTTATACTAAGTGCCTTTGTGTGGGTTAGCTTAATCCACTTTGGAAATGGATTAACCTAAATTTCATCGGCAAACTTAGTGTGGAGCAGCCGGGTCCACACAGGGAGTGAGGGAGGAAGAGCCATTCAGCAGGAGCTGCTGGGCAGGAGCTGTTCCCTGTGCAGGAGAGGGGTCCTGACCCCAAGGGGGGTCACCGCTGTTACAAGTGGGGTCATGAGCCCGACAGAAATGCAATTGTTTGTGCCAGCACACGGGGTCACGAGGCTGGCAGAAGTGGGGCTCACCAGCGGAAGAGGGGCTGCCTCCAGAAACAGCCAGGGAGGCTCTGGGAAACAGCCCTCCAAGCGCCTTTCCAGGGGGTACTTTTCGGATTCAAATTGTCTGGGGGGAAATAACTGGCAATTAGATATAGAATTGGTAATAATAATTTATCGACTTGTCAGGAACAGGGGTAAGTGCCTTGCGAGATTACACATTAAAAAAAACGCACACCGTAACAAACCAGTGCTGCTGTTACTATATCATATATATAATATACATCAAATATATTATTTATAAGTCACTTCCTTCCCTCTCTCTTCACTATGTGTTCATTACCTCAGGTACCTGCCAGCCCCCTCACATGGACACAGATCTGCCCATGCAGAGAGCCTGGGGCTCCCTGGGTCCTGCTGGATTCCCCCATGGCCAGAGCCATGTCCCAGCTGTGACAGCACCACCCCACAGAGCCTGCCCGAGCACCAGGCACTGATGCTTCCAAGGGCATCGCTAACAACGACCTGACCTCATCTGTTGTCATTTCCTAAGGCAAGGCTCCACGAGAATGCCAGGACTGCTGTCAAACCCAAGAATACACGACATTTAAGGAGCTGCAGGAGCTTAATTGAATGGTTGTGGTGCTATGGATTGTGGGCACAGGGATCTAGTGGTGGGAGCAGGGACTGCAGGCTCTGGCCATCACGCCAGAGGAGTCACTGACTCATGGACGACCTTGTGCGAGTCACTTGATGTTCTTGTGCCTCTGAAAAGTAGGTTAAATAACAAACGGGACCTCCTGCACTGGGTCCTCCGTGACCATCAAATCCTGCTGAGGAATAAGCAGTGAAATGAGATTCTCTCGGGGGCAAGGCCAGGAGGGAAACGGGCAGGAGGGACTGAGGGAGGGCATGGCATGAGGGGCAGACACAGCTTTTATCCACACTGTGCCTTATCTGCCATCCAGAGCAGAGTCAGGGTAAAAATGGAGGGTAAAAATTTGGGACACTTCATTATACACCAGATTCCTTGTGGGCTAAGGGCTGTATTCCCACTTCATCCTGATCACTCCTTCCTTAGAAGCAGCAGTGGTTACCATCTGGCATGGGCATCAATAAAAGGGGTTTTCTCCTCCCAGGAGCCAAGACCAAGAGAAGAAAAGGAAATACAGCTCTGTATTTCACACCAGTCACTGCCAAATACAGGAGCAGGAAAGGAGTTGTTTCTGTGGATAGAATTTTCTTCTTCTGGAGTACAGGGAATGGGTGTTTGACAGGACAGGTCCCTGACAGTCAAATATCCCCTAACATTCCTTTCCACTGTCCAAATCCACAGCTCCAGCAGCGATGTCTGCACTGCTCGATACAGTGAGGACAATCCTCACAGCTTATCTCTTGGTCCCCCAAATCAGAATCGAGTAACCACACACAGAACCCCCACTAAACCCATTTTTGGCCATTCTCAAGCATTCCACACAATTCAGAATCCATCCTTGTGAGTAAAACTGACTCCTCAGCTCCTTCTGAGCACACACAACTCCTGGTGTGGGTCTGAGGGGTGTGTGCAAGCAGACAGGGTGCAAACCTGCCCGTGCAGGTTGAACAGCAGCAGAAACAAAAGCGAGCACACAATTCAAGGTTAAAAAGCTGAACCACACAGCTTCATCTTCTGTAATAACGGAAATCATTAATAACAGTTTGCACTCTCAAAGTAGTTGCCATCCAAGCTCTTGAAGAGCTTTATTAGTGAGCAAGACCTCAGAAGTCTCTCTAAGGTATTATCCCCTTTTTAAAGGGAGGAGGCAATTAAGAAACAGCCATTTGTGTGACTTGATCAAAGTCAGCGTACAGCACGTCAGCACCTGAGCTTTGAGATGATGCAGAGCTGCCCACCATGCACAGCCTTCCACAGGAACAGGACAGATCCAACTGGATCCATGAGACTACTCCATGGATGTTGCAATTGTGTTTTCCTCACTCTGAGGCTGACATCTTTACTTTTTCCCCTGGAAATATTTCCCAGCCCCACTTTAAAGGTCCTGAACCAAAACCTTGTTTCCAGTTCTACTGGGAACAGCTGCCTTTGATGCTGGTTAACACACGAGGGAATGGGCAGCAGCTCTCCTTACCAGACAGGGGATGTACTGGGAAGAAATGAGGAATTAAAGAGAGGTAGAGTGGCTTCTGGCCCTGCTTATTCAGTGTTCCCAGACACAAGTTCCTGCAGCTTGCCTGTAGCAGGCTTCTACAGATAACAGGTAACAGGCACCAGGAAAGGTGTGTGTGGTGGAGAGTGATCAGTCCCAATGTCCCAGGGGTGGATCTGCATGACAACCACAGCCCCACTAAAAGCCCGAGAAACTTCTAAACATCCCCCAGCCACTTCTCCAGGACCTTAGCTGAGCTGCACAACACCACAGGGAAGTGAAGAGACAGTGGGGAAGGGACTGGTCCATGAGAACGGACTGGAGCTGTCACACGGAGCAAGAAAATACACCTGAGTACTTCAGGAGGGTGAATTGTCCCCAGCACCACTAGAAACAGGCAATGCCACCTCCTTTCTTATAGAAAACAACATGATTAGCCCCAAAACAGCCAAGAGTCAGAGCCTTGGCATCACTTCTCACTGGAAGACAAGAGCTGCTGTGGCAGGACCGACCCCAGCCAGCCCACGTCGGTCTCACACTGTTTGCTCACAGCACACGTCACTCTGAACAAACACAGAGCTCACCTGGAGCACCGGGAAAAGTACTGACACCTCCACACAGTGGGAAATAAAAGCTGCCGAGTTTTTACTAGCTGGGAATGCCAGAGTTAATTCCCAGTAAAAAAAAAATGAGTTGCCCTTCACTGAAAGCCGCCCATTCACACCAGGGTGAAACCAGGCTAAATGCATCGGTCATCTGATCTCCTGCATCTCATGAGCCTTCAGGCCAAGGATGAAAGTTTTGCTAAAGCATCTTTGCCAGTAAAGAACACTGCTGTGACAGCTGGACCTGGCTTTGCCCGGACTAACTCTGCGGTTAAGAGCAGATCCGAAGTTTCCCAGGCAAAGGCGGCTCCCGGCGGCACAAGCTCTGTCCCCACTAGAGGGCTGCGCAGCCGAGCAGCCAGGAAATCTGTTCCTAACTCGGTGTCTCCCTATGCCTGCGGCCGGTGCTCCCTTCTGTGCCTAAGGGTGTGTTTAAGGAACTTCTCTAGTGCTCAAAAATGACTTAAAAATTAGCAGCAGGAAACAAATATCCCAAACCATGACAAAACTTCTTGAATGGGAACTATCTAGAGCTCAAGTCAAGTTGATCTAGAGGTTTTTATTCCCCCAGAGATGTTTAACACCCTCTCTAATGGATTGGGAAGTACCTTATCATCCTCATGTGATGCAAACGCATCATCCCACTTCCTGTCAAGTACTGCCTGCTTCTGCCCTCCTCACCTCTGTGAACACACACATCTTTTCTTCAGGATGCCTTCATGAAACACTCAGCTAAATCCAGGTCCCAGGGCTTGTCCAGCAGCTGCCAGCTCGACCAGATTTGCTCCTCGTCTCTGTACTATGTGGAATGAAATGTCTGCAATTCTCACTACTGAACTTCCAGGCTGAAAATAAAAACCCAGTGTGCCTTCCTGTATGTGCCTCCCCTCCCTGCCTTCTGCACCCCCAGGACTGGCTGGAGATGGCTCCAAAGCAGAAGGAAGGGAGTGAGCTGCCAGGGGAAGATGCATCTTTGCTGCTCTCAGAGCCTCTGAGACACCGAAGTGAGCAAGCACAGTAATGGGCAGGCCAGGGAAAAATGAGGAGGAATTCACATTGCCAACCAGCCTCTGGTCATGAGGGTCTGTGAGCTCTCAAATCCTGCAGAGGCTTGATCCTCACCAGCAGCAGACAAGACCAATTCCATGCACATGGGTGGGATTTAAGCCCCTGCACCCCCTTCCAGGATTATCCAGCTGTCTGAGCTAAAACATTGCTTGAAATGGTGCTGTGAAAACCACCTCACATCCATGCACTGTCACACACTCCAGGCTTACAGGGAAATTACTGGATGGATGGGATGTGTGACGGTGCAGGACAAGGCTCTGTCCCTCTCAAACACTTACAAGTCAGTGCAGCAAAGCCATAGCAACAAGGAAAACACTCTTCTTATTTCCCATCCAAGAGCAGCTCCTGCCATTCACTGATTGCGTGACCTTCTGCCAGCAGCCACTGAAGCAATCTTTGAAAACGTTTCTGTATCATTTAAACCTGGTTACTTGGCCCTGGACTGTTCCTGCCAAGGTAGCAGCAACAACGCTGGAGCAGAGAGAGAGAGCCTGGCATTTCAGTGCTGAGATTTGTCCTCTTAAAATCTTTCTATTCCTCCTGTCACCAGTGGAAACCCTGCCCAACAGCAGCATAAAAAATAAATCCAAGGCTGAGGTTGAGTAACACAGAACAGATTGTCAGAAAAATGACTGCAATAGAATAACCAATCATTTAAAAATGCTAATATTTAGCATTTGAAAATGAGGTGGAAGGATCTTTATAGATAAATATCAAATATCTTCTATTCGTTCCTTTTTGCTGCTAGATTGGAACGGTCAGGAGTTCAGACATGCTTTAATGCCTTGGTACATACCATGAAATGGGGCTAATTCAGCACCCTGGAAAGGGTAAGGGGCCTGGTTTTTCACACATGTGAAAACTGGTAAAAAATGGGGATAAAGGAAGGTTCCCACCCCAGAAGAACCTGCATGTCCTACTGAACCCAGTATAAGCAACATGGGTCTCTGCTGTTTTCCACTGTCCCAGAACAGATGTTGTGATTCCAAAAAATATATAGAAATATATTCTGTAGGAATTTTCCTTTTGTGAGCAACCACGTAAAGAGCGTCTCTTCTGATAGTTTTTTGTCCATAAGCAGGGATAAAATGCTTTCCTTAAGGTTCTTCTGGCTGTGCTTCCTTCTGGAGACACTGGTGCCCTAATAGTGACGTGCTTAGCAGCACTAATAGATTACACTTACATGCACTATTTTTTTTTTTCCCTGAATAATGAAGTTAAAAGGCCACTTTGGCATAAATTCACTCATTGTTACCCCAAGTGAAGTGAGTTTCTCCTGGTGTTGCTGCATACAAATAATTGCTTTTGGCCAAAGCCAAGGGAAACACGAGTCCATTGCTTAATTTGCTTCTATTAACACCATCAAATGTTAGTGAGAGGGAGGCAGCAAAGTGGCAGCACTCAGCCAGAGCAGCCTGGATGTGCTGGTAGATAAAACCCTTGCAGGGGATATCTGCATAGGGCAAATTTTAAAAGCAGGTTGTATTTTCTGCCTGTTTTGCATTTGCATAAAAGTCAGAATTATTTCTACTGTCTTTAGAGGGCTCCTTTCAGTTGGCAAACACCTGGAACTCCAAAAGCTGCAGCACCTGAACTGTGCAACCCTAACCCTAACCCTGTGTCACACAGCCCCTGTTCCATGGACCATGCTCAACACAGACTGCCAGGTTCCTCCAGGAAAAAAAGGTTTGTACTGTTTTCTTTCCAGTGCAATGTATGAATAAATAGAATAAAATTGGCAGGGGAATTCTTGTGGAGGGAACTGACCCCTGTTATTTGCATTATTACACATATTATCTTCAGGTAGTCTCAGCATTAGCAGCTCCAGGTCCAGCCACAGCTGTCTCAGGAGTGTGGCACTTGTTTTCATTCAAGTTACACCAGGGGAAGTTTAGGTTGAATCAGGAAAAATTTCTTCACCAAAGGGGTTGTCCAGCCCTGGAACAGGCTGCCCACCATCCCTGGAGGGATTTAAGCCATGTCAATGTGGAAGTTGGGGACATGGTTTAATGGTGGGCTTGGCAGTGCTGGGGGAATGGTTGGATTCAGTGATCCTGAAGATCTTTTCAACCTAAATAATTCTATTGATTCCCCGGGGGAAGCCAGGGAATGTCCCATGTTAGAAGGGACTGCACTCAAATCCTGCTGGATTTTCCCCAACCATCTGAATCCTCTCCAGACTTTTGTCATGATGGAAAATTTCAACACTTCAGAAGTCTGAGCAATAGGACTGATCCTTTTATTACTTTGCTCTCAGGAATCAGTTTCCGTAACACAGTGAACAGCAATTTTTACTTCTTCCGAACAGGTTTTTCCCTCGGCTGCTACAGCTTAAAAAGCTTCGAAAGCTGCGCTGCAGTGTAACAACAGGAGCACAGGAGAAGGAAAACTTTAGAGGCAGGGAATAACATCAAACCATTTGATTTATGATCTAAACCAACAACTGCTGGTTGCCTCAGCTGGTCCCTTTTTGTTCCTGCATGACACACGCTTCTATTCCAATCTCTGCAAGCTTCAGGAGTATTCATGTTAGCAGCACGTTATATCGATCCAGTGACAGTTCCAGTGCAAACTGCTGCACCAAAATTCAGGGTATGAACTCTGAATTACCAACCAAAGTTCTCAAAACAAGCATCCTTAAGCAGGCAGCTCAAAAACTCAAGATCCACTACTGAAGCCTCCCAGCTTCTGAGTGGTTTGCTAGCCCGGGAGCAAGATCAAACTGCAAGGTCAGTTTGCTACCTCTATAAACAGGGTACAGGAGTTTAATGAAGCTTTGTAGTACACTCCCCTTAAGCAGCTTCAGAGCCAAGAAGAACTGGTTGAAAATGCATAAAAAGCTACAAGTCAAACCATTCAGTCCTCTCTATGTAGTAAACTTAACTTGAAGCAACCACCCTAAATGCTGGAAAGCACAGCCAGCATTCATGGCCCTGAGTCCCTGGCCTTGGTGAAGAACAGGACTGCAGGGTCTGCCACACCAATGCCACTCTGCCAGGAGCTGCACCAAGACCCAGCAAACAGTGCACAACCCAAAGGTGGCTGGAACATGCTGGCCTATTTATCCAGAAGTGGTCCCAAAGTAGCAATCAGATGGCACAAAGGGGCACATCCACCCACTCCATGTGCACAGCCCAGTTCAGCCCAGTCCAGTTCAGCCCAGCCCAGCTGCCCCCCAAATTATCCACAGCTCTACTGCCTGACCCATCAAAAGCACAAAACCTGGCACATCAGCCTTTCACCTTTCAAAACCCGAAACAAATCCTGAAACTCACTCAAGTGTCAAACAAGTGCGAAGGAAAAAGCTCTGACACGCAGAAGTGCTTCCCACCAGATGCCATTTTGTCCTCCAGCAAGAAGGCTTCACAACAGAAGTGATAGAGCAGCTCGGTATCCCTGCAGCAAACCCACACTTGGCACTTCACACCCTGGCAGTGATGCTCTGACCCACATCCCTTTAGGAAGCTGCTGGATGAAAGCCCCCATCGGGTGCTCAGGCTCCCAGCAATGTTTTCCACCACAGCACCATGCAAATGCTGTCACATCTTGCCACTGGCAGCAATGTGTGAAATCAGGTTCAGGTTTCAGAGTGCTGGAAAGAAAATCCAGCACTGGCTTCCAGTGCAGATTGTGGGGAGCAAGTAAAACATACTTTTCTTTTTATAGACTGTTTCCATGGTGCACAGAGGTTCCCATAGCTAATTCTGCAGCTGCAGAACTTCAGAAAATTTCACAGCCTGGGTATAATCCTGTGGCAGGGTGCCCCATACATCCCCAAAGCAAAATCCAGTGGCTTAACACTGTCACCAAACAAGAGAGCCGTGTCCCACTTTGACGTGGGAGCGGAGCGGCTGCAGCTGAACCCCTCAAGTTGCTGAGCAGTTTAGGAGAGCCCCAGAGCAACCAAAGTCAGGTCTGGGCTTCAGACTCCATCTGCTAAAGCTCCCAGACATCAGTGGGAGATAAACAAATTACTACTTACCATATTTTTTTTTAAACAATTTCTTAGAAGAACTGTATGTCTAAAGAACAAGACCGTCACAACTTAATCAACCCCACCTCTGCCTCTCTCCACTGGCACAACTCTGAAGCAGCTCAGCTTCCAGGAGATGCAGGATACACTGCCTCCCAACATGCTGTGTTTGGTCAGAGCCTCACAAGCTCAGACAAACCAGGCATTCCCAAAAACATCCTCCTGGAATCCAAGTGCCCCTCCCCATTTCCCATTCAGCCCCTCGGCACAGGCAGATCACTCACCTGCTCCTGGGAATTCATCACCCGCAGCTTCATCTGCTTCAGGTAGGTGGAGGTAAGGGGCATGTTGTAGTCAATGATCCCAGAAACCAAGGAGGAAGGTGGCTCACTCTCTGAAGAACAGAGGAAAAGCTTTATTTAGATGAGGGACCTGCAGGTATGTTCTTGTAACTCAGGGGTATGCAGGAGAACTTCAAATCCCAGGCAAGAGCCACCCGCTGAGAGAAGGTTCCTCTAAGAACATGACCCCCCCAAGAACATAATTACAGAACAGATGTTGTCTCGGGAAAAAAAAATACAATAAAATAAAAAAGCATTGCTGTCACCTGTGAAAAAAACTACACATAATGTGTAATTTTTCAGTGTCTCCCAAACCTGAGGAAGAAATTGAGTCTTGCTGAAGCCTCAGAAATGCCTCCAAGCACATGGGATTTATGCAGGGGGTGATGAACAAGGATCTATTTGCAGCTTGCTTCAGCATCGCAAAATCTTGCCAATTTTGCTGGGATTCCCTCAGGTAGGACTTAACATTAAGGCAACGTATTAAGTATCTCTATCTGGTGATGAAGATTATTTTTAACATCCTCATTAAAGCACAAACTTAATTTTAGAGATCTTTAATTTAAATTGTTCCTGTTGATTCCTCTGGCTGCATCACATTGAGCTCTAGAGATGGCTCCAGGTTCGGATGCTCCTGCAATCACTCTGTCTGCCCAGGCTGAGTCCCCAAAGCAAATTCTCAGTGATTTCTCTGAATTCTCAAAGGTTTTTCTGCTCTGCCCCCACCACTACAGATCCTGCAGGACACAGAACATGAAGTCTGCTGGAATGATCTGTTCCAACTCTGAATTTGCAGGCTCACACAGTGGGTTTGTCCAGGAGGAAAGCTGCCATTGTCCACAGGGATGGCTGATGGCTACAAGCAAGATCTCTTTGCCCTCAGCACAGGCAGATGCAAGTCTGGAGAATTAATCAGCCTCCATGCTGAAGGGATGTGTGGTACCCACTGGACAGGGAGCTTAAGCAGCAAGAAGGATTCCCAGGAGCTGAAGGTGAACTTATGGTAGGAGGTTTCCATTCCTGGTTCTGAATCTCCCTGGCTGGCTTGCATTTTCTGGGGTCACTGGTTTCACAGGCATGTGTGACAGAGCCCTTTGAAAAAGAGCCTTCACAAAATGTTTTACAGCACCTCAGAAAAGCCATCAACCCAATCCTAATGGGCCTGCTTCTCAGAAATGCTGAGTGTAAAAAAATCCTGTTGGAACTCAGCAGAGCTGAAGATGCTCCACACCTCTGGAAACACCACATCTATCATGCCTGATTAGGAAATTACCTGACCCCAAAACTGCCTGTAATTGACTTAAACATCACAAAGGTCTTTGCAAATCTTTTCTATCAAGACATTGACTGGGTCCCTGGAAATACAATGCTTTTTTTCTCAGGTTCATCTAGTCCATTCCTGGGCAAATAGAGTATTCCTGCCTGTGGGTGCAGGGAAGGGTGGCCAGTGCCACTCAAGTCATCAACTTGCCCTAATATGAAGGATGAAGGTCCAAAGCTTTTAGGAACCTTGTAAACTGATTCCTCCATCTTCCCTCATGGCTGTATGCCAGCAGCCTCTGTCACACTTTGACCTACAGATTCGGAGCACTTATATGTCTCTATAACACCCAAAAGAAACCTTTATTGTGCTGTGATGAAAAGATGCTAAAATCCCAGTGCAAGGGGAGCTTTTTACAGGAACTAAACCTGCCACCCTCCCCAGCTGGCTGAGTCCCTAAGAGTTTGGAAAGCATTTGCTCAGAGTATCACAGATAGAGCTGCTCTCTGCTGAGACACAGGCACGGTGAGGTGAGGGTTTGGGATCTCTGAGGATGATAAGTTGCTCTCTGCTGAGGCACAGGCACGGTGAGGTGAGGGTTTGGGATCTCTGAGGATGATAAGTTGCTCTCCTGCCATTCCCCACTCCACTGCTCAGCGCTGCAGAGATGAATGAAGCTGAACAGGAGCAGCTCAGCAACTTCAGATGGGGAGGGAGGTAAGTGATCTTTCAGTGCTTAGATTCTGCCTGAAACCATTCTGATGTAAATTTGGAACAATCCCATTAGAGGCCACAAATTTAATGTGAATTTGTGCAACTACACCACAGAAGGGCTTGAGCCCAAGAAACCAAACTCTTTTTTTTTTTTTTCCATTTTCCCAAGTTATCTGGGAAAGAAAGAAAACCTTTGTTTTAAAAGGCCTGGGGGGCTCCACGGGAACAATCTTCACATCCTATGTCACAAGAGGAAGCTCCTGGAATCCTTTAGCTCATTTTGCAGTTATCTCTATCACATGCCCCACATGTTGGACACACAGATGGAACAAGGAGAAATGGTTTTGATCCTAGCTCCACATTTTTATCACTCCACCAGAATTACTCCTAACTTAATAACACTGTAAAGAGATCCCAGTGAAGTCCAGTGACGTTTAAACTTTCCCACAAGCAAGACAATTTGCTTTTTATGAATGATGTGGGTGCCCTGCAGGGCTTGATGGCAGATATGTTTAATTAGGGATTTTTGTGATCACAAATTAAATGTGTTCAGATTTCTTTCACAGACAAGAAAAGTAGAAAGAGATGGGAATTACTCAAATTTTGTCATGTTGCTGAGTTAAACTTTACCTGTATGTGCCTCTATGTGTGTATGCACGTGCATACACCTCAGTAATTCTTCTATGACCCCAGTGGTTTTTTTTGGTGATTCGCTCCTGATAAATTCCTGAATACTTGTTAGTGAAATCAGACACCCTTCCCCAGGAAAAGTAACCTTATCTAATCTACTCAATGCATTTTCACATGTACTTAGTCACTATTTAGGTGCTATTCAGACAGAGAAGCACTTCTGTCCTTTCATTCATGGTGAGTAAGACTTTTTACCTGTGTGATCCTTTGTATTCCTGATTGATTTATTTTTAAGAGAACTGCTAAGGGCCGAAGCTTTATGAAAATAATCACTAACTGATATTAATTTATAAATTTGTTCAGGACAGATGGATGTCAGCCTTGATCATGGTTCCCACAGCCAGGACCACACTGGGGGGACATCCAGAACACACTGTGGGGGATATCCAGAACCAGGGGCTCCCTGAGCTGCCTCTCAACTGGGATGGGTGTGTGCTGCTGGGAGAGGCACAGGACATGCAGGATGGGGGGTGGGTGGAAGCCCCTGAAGGTTGGACAGGGTTTTGAGCAGCCTGATCTAATGGAAAGTGTCCCTGCCGTTGGCAAGAGGGTGGAATGAGATGGACTTTAAGGTTCCTTCCAAACCCAACCAGTCTGTGACTCTGTGAAGGAATATCACCCATGAGGGACGCAGTGCAATCACTGTGAAGGTCAGGTTTGCTCCCAGCAAGGCCAAAGTTTTCTGGATGTAATTGGAAAGGGGGATCAGGCCCTTAGCTGGCAGAGTGGGAAGTGCTGGGGTAATGGAACTTCAACTAACAGAATTCACATGAAGCTATTTGGGAGAGGTTTTGAGAGTTTTAAAAAAATATAATGAGTACAAAGCATTTCAGTCACTACCTTTGGATAGATGGCACATAATCCACTTACACAAAACCTCTGGGATGTCCATAGCCCTGCTCCCAGCAGTAAACAGTTGGCAATCAGTACTCAATACAAGAAATTCTCAATTGTTGGCCCTTTTGTTCCTTAAATTCTGCTTCCCTTCCTGATAAGAGCTGCCAAATGAGCCACTTTGCCTTGCCACTTTTGAAACTGACCAACTCCCTGCAGTTTGCTTAGGTTTTTTTTAAGTAGCAATTTTAATGGCTGAAATCAACATCACTTTGAACTTGCTTTGCACTTGATCATGAAAACAAGTTTGTAACTCAGAAAACAACCACACAAACATTTAAGCAGCTACTCTGAAGAGAACCTGGTCCCATCTTCTTCCCACTCCTGCTCTCTCTTGCACTTAAGAAGCTGCAGATTGGATCTGTCCACAAAAGAACCATAACGAGTCAACCACCTCAGTGGCCACACAAATTGTGTGTGTACACGGGCACAACATAACTGTGATTGCCAAACCACTTGCCATTATCTAACCCAGGATCCCCTGCTTATCTACTAATTAAGTGTAAATTGCTTCTTTATCAGAAACTTCAGCTATTCAGACATATTCTGTGTCTTTCAATACAAAATTATCGGTTCCAGGGAAAAAATTTTGGTTAGTTTTATAGACATTGAGGTTTCCACCCTCACATGATCATGGGTTGATTGCAGCCATATCTGTGGTATGTTTTGGGCAGCACTGGGGAAGCTCAGGAAGAAAGCCAGGCTGCTTCTGCTCCCTAAGCTGAAAGAAGCAGGTTTAAGCAATTCCTTCAGCTTGGCTATAAAATGTAAAATATCCCAGGTTAGGAAAACCCTTAGGTTACGATATATCTCATGGACAGGACAGTGTCTGGCAGCTGTTGGTGGCACTGTGCTGGTGCAAAATGCAGAGTCAGCTCTGCTGGCAGAAGCCACTCGCCCTTACCTTTGGGCTCCAGGCCGTTGGAGTTGAAATGCATCCTCTTCTGGCACTCAGTGCAACTCATCAGGAACCTGGTCACAGCCTCTCTCGGGAGGAAAGCATAGGTCTCTGCAATCTGGGGAAACAACAGACAGCTGTAGGTCCTGGGAGATGGACAATGGGGTGGAAAGCAGAGGGACCACGGGCACAGCTCATAGCTACACACTGTCCCCTCCAGCCCTAAATCCCTCCCTCCAGAGCAGCTGTTGGTGGGGAACACTTTGGGAGGGTTACTGATGTGCCACTGAGGCACCAAGACACAAATGAACAGACCTTTGGTATCCCTGCATACCCAAACCTTCCCAGAAACTCCTTCCCATTCCCCCTTGGAGTCTGGGAAGAGCAAAGCTATGAACATGTAAGAATCAAATGTGAAAGTAAGGCCTCGTCAGCTCTGTTTGCATTGTTAATTACCATCACACCAGTAACCTGAAGAATCCATTAATCTTTTGTAAGGGCAGGTCACTTTTTCCCACAATGACAATCAATTACTGTTAATAATACTTTGCACTTCTGTGACATATTTTATCTAGGGAATTGAAAACATTTTTCCAAACAGTAATGAATTAAGTCTCCTGAACCTTTGTGGGGTATGTATTTTATAGATGAGGAAAAGCTAAGGATAAATATTTAAAATTTGAATGCTTGAAGTTAAACACTAGATCCAGACCAAAGCACCCACAGAAGGTGTCTGGCAATCCCTGTTATTGCAATTAATTCCTGCCAGCAGTAATTTTACGGTGTTTCTAAGGATCAAGACTAGGTTATTTGGAGAAGGAATAAGTCAATTTTAATGTAGACTTCTTTAAGGCCATAAAAGACCATCAAATCTTGGAGTCTGACCTGTGTAGCACAAGTCACTTCACCCAGGTTCTCCTGCAGCCCAGTGGCCTGCAGTTTGCCTAAAACATCATCCAGGAAGACATCTGGTCTTAATTGGAAGGCATTAAAAGGTGGAGAGCCCACCTCTCACTTTGGGCTGGCTCCTATGGTTAATCACCCATCCTGTTTGGTCTAAGTGACTTGTCTCAGCACAGCAGTTCCCAAACCAGGGGCCGTGACCCTCACAGGGGTCACAGCACTTACAAGTGGGGTCATAAAGCAGACAGAAATTCAATTGTTTGTGCCAGTCCTCGGGGCTGGGAGCCCTGCAGAAGTGGGGCTCGGGACGGGAAGTGGGGCTGCAATCAGACACCTCGTGGGTGACGGAGCTGAGCTGGGAGGACGGCCCAGGATGTCCTGATCCCCTGCCTGTGGCCACACCGTCCTCCTACCTGAGACAGTTAACAATTCCTAAATTCTAAAAGTCCACATTAAATACAGAAATACCTAAATTCCACGCATTTTTGTGCCCTGAGGGGGTGCTGTTCTAGCAGCAGAGCGGCGGGGCAGGGGCTGTGCTGGATCCTGGCTCAGGCAGCGCCGTGCCCGGCTCTGGCTCTGCGGTGGGAGGGAGCCGCATCCCTCTCCACTGCGCGGCAGCAGAGCCCGGGCTTTCACACGCGCTGAATGCCAGATGGGTGGAAAGTTCAGGCGGGGACCTTGTCCCAGCGCTCAAATGGAGGCTGCAGTGCCGGGTCCTCATGGGATTCTCCTCCTATTTAGCTGCAGCCCCAGCGAGCTCTGTTGTGGCTGAGCGGATGCCAGCTCAGCCTTTGCCTCTGTGTGATATTTATCGATGCACAAGCACAAGGGATTCCTGCAGAAACGCTGAGATGAGGGGCCTGGAAATTGCTGGTGGCAGCCGTGGTGGGGTGTCACAGGCAGGGAACTGTCCCTGCCTGCTGCCTGCCAGGCTCAGCCGTGTCCCTGGCTCTTTTGCTCCAGCAAGCCCACAGTCTCTGCTGCAAATGTTCAGCTAATTTTAGTGATACAGTTGTTATTTCTCAGCTGATTTGATGCTCTGCAGAGCAGACAGCTTCCTTGATGAGTTATCTCCCTTCCAAACTCCCTTTCTGATTGCCTCCCTCCGGAGGTCATGGACAAGGGCAAACTCTCCAGTGTCTCTAATCAGAAGTGGTGGGGAAAGGGAGCAGGGAGAAGGAGGCAGGGGACCCTGGAGCCTCCCAGCTGGCCACCCAGCAGCGTCCCTTTGTGCACCGTGCCAGGCGTGGCGTGTGCTCTGCACCATTTCACCTTCCAGCTCAGGCTACAAAGGCGCTCCGGGGAGCAAGGGCAGCAGCGAGGGCAGGAGCCAGGCTGGGCAGCCCAGCCAGCAGCTCCTGCCAGGTCAGGAGGGGATACACGCTGCTAATGTGATGATCTCAGCTCAAGAGGGAGATGAGGGGTGGAGCGTGAAGCTCTCTCTCTGACTGCTGTGAGCAGGCCTGGGAAAACAGACGGATCCAGCCTGCTCCCCTGGGGCTGTGCAGGGCACAGATTAGTCCTCCAGAGAGACGAATTGAAGGAATTAGGGAAGGGTCGGAGTGGTCTGCTGGGGAAATGAGCAGAAAGTTTTTGAATTGCGGTCATGCTGGTGGGGCTGCCCCCCCTGGACCATAGAAAGGTCATCACTTGCCCCCAGCCAGGGAGGGTCAGTGCGTGCCCCAGCCCCCAGCTCTGCTGCAGGGGCAGGACTGGAGTGCTCGGGGCAAGGAGAGATGCTGTGAGCTCTGTGTGCACAGCCCTGCTCCCCAGGGACTCCCATCACATGTGGGAGGCTGCAGGGCACTGGGCTGCCTCACCAGCACTGCCAGCATCACAGCATAGATGGAGCAGGGACACAGGCTCCAACCCTGTGCTGACTCTGGCAGCACAGAGCTGTGCAGAACCTCAGGCATCATCACTGAGGCGAGGGCAGCCTGCAAAGACCTCTCTGAGACATTGTATACACCAGAGAGATGAGCTGCCAGCAAACCACTCCTGTCTCTAAGCGACCTGGTCCTTAGGGCTGTGGGATTCAAGGGAGTAGCTTCGTCTTGGACAGTAAATTCAGCTCTTCTTGTAAAAGGAGAGCCCCAATGTTTGCATTGAAGGGCTGTGCAGAGTCAGGAGAAACAGCAAGCTCCCTGGAGAAGCACACTTCAAGCTAAATTATTCCTGACCTAACTAGAGTGGTGTTTCAGGGTGGGTAGAGCTGGTTCTTGGCATCCGTAGAACCAAGGAACCAAGACAAGACTTAGCTTGGTGCTTGCCTCCATTTTGTAACTGAGGAAACCCAGGAGGGGCAGGAGAGGAGGGAAAGGCCACGGCCATGCCCCAGTTCCCCCGTCTGGCTGCTCCTGACCTTCAAGGCCCACAGGAGACATTTCCCTCTGGCTGAGGGAGACAGGGAGGCAGATGACCCACAGCAATCACAGGACCGGACAAACATTCTCTCATCCATCACTAATACCGAGGATTTCTCCTCCTTTTCCCTTCAGACATGCACAGTGCCTTTGTATGATTGCCCTGCTCTCTCCTCTCCCAGCAGCCGCGCTGTGCTGCCGCTGCAGCCCGGATTCCCCGAGCACAGCTGCTCTGCCTTTAAACCCCTCCTTCCTCACGCCTCCCCGCACAGCCACACTGGGCACTGCCTCTCCTCTGCCTGCCGCCAGCGGCTCTGCTCCTACCTGCCCCGCCGTCCCCGTTCCCCAGGGACTCTCCCTCCGCTCCAGTGCCCGCCCTGCCCGGGGCACGGGGGGGACTCTCACCGCTCGGTAGGTTTTCTTCTGCCCGGCATGTTTGGGTGCTTTGCCCGGCTCCGACGAGCTTTCCACATGCATCGAGTAGATGATGTCAAAGAAATCTTCCACCACAGCCACGCGTTTCAGAGAGATGCCCTCGGGCTCCGACAGTCCATCTGCCCCCTACAACAGTGCAGGCAAGTTGAGTTAGTGTCAGCGATGGGTGACAGGGGTGACGAGATCGGCCCGGGGCTAATGTGGTTGGAGGGGGCAGAGTGGCTGTGCTCCCGCCTCGGGCTGCCTTGGGCACGGGGGATGCGGGGGATAAATTAAACATCGCTTCAGGGAGGATCCTGCTGTAGCCAGGGCAGTGGGGGCTGCTGCTGTCGTGCTGCTAAAGCTGGCAATGAAATTGGGCCAGGAATAAAAAACAAGGGAAGAGTCCAGAGTGGAGTCACAACTGATCAAGAGATTCAATTTCCGTAATGTGGGATGGTTTTGCTAGGCGGGGAACAGGCGGGGGAAGCTCTTTGGACCTGCACATGGTGCTAAACCACCCTGGGAAGCCCTGAGATGTGAGGTACTCTTGCTGGCTGCAGTCCCCGTGGACATGGATCAGCCAGCAGGACAAGGTTTCACTGTGATGCCAGGATACAGCCCCTAAAGGAAGGAGCCAGCATCCCCTCCTTCCCTGCACTGACCTTTCCAAGGCTCCCTCCCTCTCACAGACGCAGAGCAGCTGAGCGCTGGCAGCAGCAGCACAGCTCTTTGTGTGTTCGGATGTGCTGGAGAGCAGGAGGCAGTAATTCTGCCACACGACAGTGGTGACAGACTGATGGGAGTGGGAAGTGTGGGGAGCAGTGCTCCTCCGAGCTGACTGGCACCAACGGTGTCAGCTCACACTGGCAGGGCTTGCCGTGGGAAGGGGAGGCAGCCTCTGGGACCCGGCAGCTGCCATCGGCACTTGGCACAAAGCACCAGGGCAGGAAGGGCTACTGGGAGGTGGTCAGTGGCTACTGAAATGGCAGGGGGGACTGAGAAAGGGCCAGCCTTTGGGAGGTCACTTAGCTTGCTCCTGGAAAAAAATGCTATTTTTGCATAGACAAAAAAAAATTGAAAATATTACATCTATCTATATATGTATATGTATATATATCACATCCCTTTAAGGGCTGCTTTCCAAAAGGAATGCATGGATGTTGTCCAGTGGGTACCCACCAGGCAGCTAAGCAGCAACCTGCACATCTAAATTACCTGCAAACTACCTTTTTCACGTGCATTCACACATCCCTGAGGGCAGGCAGGAGCTGGCAGGGAGCTGTGGGCAGGGTCTGGCAGGGGTCTGCATGCAAAGGGAACAGCCAGTCTCCTAACCCGCATTTGTGCTGTCCTTGCTCGGGCTCTGTGTATCTTACACAGTCTATAGATTGAATAAATGCTGTTCTTTAAGCCACCAGTGAAGGGCCTCTCAAAAATCAATCACTGAGTGGGCCCACCTTCTGCTAGACCTACCCAACATCTCAGAGGAGCAGTCATTTAATGTACAGCGCTGCCTATTAGAGTTGGCTCCTCACCCCAATTTCGGAACAGAGACTGCCTGTCCTGGGCACGGGCTGCAGTGGGACGGAGGCTGAGCTCACCCGGGACACGGGCATGAGGATTTTCCAACACAAACCACCTCTCCCCTCCCCGGGGAGCCCCGAGCCGGGGCTGAAGGTGGCTGTAACAAAGAGAATATTGAGAGCGAACACAAGGGGCAGGGTGGCAGGGCTGCGTGGTGGGGGTCGGGAAACTTCGCCCCAGGGAGTGTCTTTGAGGAATATAGATCTAATTTCTTCTGTCACCGTTCAGAGAGTTTCAGTTTAATCGAGGGCATGGGTATTCCCCTGCCAAGGAGGAGCGGGCATTAGGAGGCTTCCTACTGACCAATAATCCTCAGAGCAGGGTTGAAATGAGGATAATTACAGAAACAGGACAAAGGAAAATGCAGCAGGGGAAAAGCACAGTCAGATCTAACAAGCAGAGCCCTCAAAATTAAGGCTGTAACCAACCCTGTATGCAAATCATTGTTTCCAACCAGCTAATATCCTCCTCCCTGCACGGCCAGCAGGTCCCTGTTTCCTCCCCGGTTTCAGAAGGTATGCAGTGAAGGTAACCTCAGGGTCTGGGCATTGCCACAGCCTCCCTGCACACCCAGCAGCGCTCTCCTCCACCCCAGCTGGATCCGGAGCTGCCTCCTCAGCATCCCACTCCCTGCAGGGATCCTCCATCCCCTCCTCAGCCTTGTGACTGCTCTCCCCGTGATGATTATTTAGCTTTGGGAAGCAGGTGAGATGCAAGCAGTATCAAAGCCACTGGGTATAAGAAGCCGTATCAAGTCAGTGCCTCCAGGATTAGGGAGGTTTATATCTGGCAATATATCCAAATGTTGACCTAGGATTTAAGAGGACACGTGTGCTGTAAAGTACCTCTCCGAGGGGCCCACGCCCCTCGGGTTCCTCCTTCCACACCCAGCATTGCTCACCACTATTCAAGGCATGAGTCAGAGCCCATAATATCTCAGAAAGGCTTAAAACCCCTCAGGTTTAAATAGCAATAAAAATTCAGGGAAGCAGAATGGGAAGAAGGGATGCTTTTACCCTGTCCTGGTGTTGGGGCTTTATTAGAAGTCACCTGCCCCCACAAGGAGTAAAAGATTTCAGGAGCAAAGCTCAGCCGTGACAGAGGTGCTTGGAAGCGAGTGGCATTTCAGGCGCTGAGGAGTCCCTCTACCACCTTCCAGCCATCCTGCTTTTCCCTATATTTGCCCAGCACGGCTCTGTCTCTCCCCCTTCCCAGTCTCTCCTTCTCTGTGTACTGTGCCCCACAGTTCTCACTCCCCATTTCCACTCATCCTCCCCACCTTGCCAGAGCTGTGAGCACCCTCAGCCCCTCTCCTCCATCAGGTCTTTCTCCTCCCCAGTGTCCTTTGTCTATTTCCACATCTCTGAGCACCGGTACCCCGGGGACGCTCTGCCCTAGGACCGCTCCCCTCGGCCTCGCTGCCCCTGCACCTCCTGCGTCTCTGCTCCATCCCGCCGACCCGGCCGCCTCCAGCACCGGCGGATCAGCGCCGGGTGCCGCCTCTGCGGCCCGAGGTCGCCTCCGTGCCCGGCCCCGGGCGGCGACAGCCATTTCAGGCAGCAGCGCTGTCCCGGCTGCGCCGCGGGCCGGGCAGCGCTCCCAGGGCTCGGCCATGGCGCTGCCAGCGCCCAGCCCGGCACCTTTGTTCTCGGCAGCCGCCCCGGGCACGCTCGGCCCCCGCCCGGCCCGGGACGGGGGCGGTGCGGCGGGAGGGGACGGGCAGCGCCCGGGCAGCCCCGAGCGGCGGCGCGGGGTGACATCTGCCGCGGCGGGGAGGGAGGGAGGCAGGGCCCGGCGAGCCCCCCCCGCCCGGGCCGGGCTGGGGCCCGCCGGCAGGTAGCGGGTAACCACGGCAACCGGCGGTAATCCGCTCCCCCGGGCCCGCCGCGCCGCCCCGCGCCCGCTGCCCCCGCGCCCCGCCCGGCGCGGACCGGCCCGGGGCAGGCACCGGCGGCGGCGGGGCCACTGCGGCCGGGCCCGCACCTCGCCGAGCCCGGGACGGGCGGGCAGGGATAGGGACAGGGACCGGGACCGGGACCGGGACAGGGACAAGGGAGGGTTCCTGCCACCCCCGGCACCGCCATCCCGCCGGAGCTCCGCTCACTTCTCGAGCCCCACCGCAGCCCTGCTGTGCTCCCGCAGCCCCGCCACACCCCCGCATGGACCTGCCCCGGCTCCCGCAGCCCTGTCAGGCTCCCACACGGACCTGCCACGGCTCCCCCATGGACCTGGCATGTTCCCTACATGGAGCTGCCGTGGCTCCCTCAAGGACCTGCCACAGCTCCCTCAAGGACCTGTCATGGCTCCCAAAGTCCTCCCATGCTCCTAGGGCGCTGCCATGCTCCCACACAGATCTGCCTTGTTCCCACATGGACCTGCTGTGGCTCCCACACAGCCCTGCCATCGCTCCCACAGCCCTGCCATAGCTCCCACAATCCGGCCATAGCTCCCACAATCCTGCCATGGCTCCCACAGTCCTGCCATGCTCCCACACAGCCCTGTCAGGCTCCCACAGCCCTGCCATGGCTCCCACAGTCCTGCCATGGCTCCCGCAGTCCTGCCATGCTCCCACACAGCCCTGCCATTGCTCCTACACAGCCCAGTCCTGCCTTGGAGCCTGGCAGCAGCACCCACACATCTCCATGGCCAGCCTCCTCCACCCACCCAGCTCCCTGTGCTCCCAGCAACCTGCTGTGTCTCCAGCAGCCCCTGTGGCCATTCCTCAGCAGCCCAGCCTGGGTGTGAAAACTGCCATAATGGGAGATTTTCACAGCCAAACTGCAGTACTGATGAGCTAGCCCTGTTTTCTGTGGGGCAGCAGATCCTCAGCCAGCAGCTGCCACCTGATCCAGTCCGTGCTGCCCGCAGTGACCTCCACCCCAAGCCCCGGTGACCTGCCACCACCCCAGCGAAACCAGACCCAACTGAGGCAGCTCCAGGGAGGCCAAGGGATGACAGCAGCCTTCATGCACAGGACTTCTCAACCCTGCAAGCCCTTCCCCAACTTGGAGTTGGGTTTGGGAGAATCTGGGAGCATTTAACCAGAGCTCTCCAAAGCCTGCATGCTCCCAGCTCCTCTTCAGGCTGACTCTGATAGACACTGCCAGAAGAACTGGAAACTGCCCCTTCTGGGCTCAGCAGTGTGGAGGGGCTTGGCTGTGCCCTTGCACTGGCTGGCAGGGCAATATCTGCCTTCCCCAGTGGGACTGGCAGTTCTCCTGGGCCCAGGAAGCTTCACAGCTCTGCAGGGAAGCATCCCTTCTCCAAGGGGGTTATGCTGCAGGGCCATCAGGCTGGGACTGCTGGGGCAGGAGTGGGATGGGAGGGAGTGCCGACTGCTTCCCCATCTGCTGTGCTCAACGGCAGATAAAACACTGCCCTGGCCCTCGCACCAGGGCCGATACCAGCCCAATTCAGCTTCCTGTGAGTCAAAAGCAGCTTCCTGCCAGCAGAGCCCTGCCTGATAATGGCTGTGCTCTGCACTCTGCCCGGGAGCAGACCCTCTGCCCTCGCCTCTCCTTGCACTTCCCACATGAAAGCGTTCCCTTCTGTATCTCCCAACCACAGCATCTCCCCGCCCCAGCGCAGAGGCGCACGTTAAACTAATTTCCTGCTGCTGCCTGGAAGGGCCACTGTCACCCTCATCCCTGGGACAGCCCAGCTGGATGTTTGGGGCCAGCCGTATCGAGCTGTCCCTCAAGGTCACCTCCCTTGCATACAGACAGGCCACGGCGCTCGCTCTGCCTGGGCTCCAGCTGCTCTGCCTGTGGGACACAGCCACTGTCCCCAGCCAGGTCAGCATCACAGCCCTCCTGTCCCCTGCTGGAGTCACCCCACGGCACGACCGTGGGTTCCCCAGCTGACACCAGCAGCAGAGCCATTCCTGTGGCACTCACCCACCCGTCACCCTTTCTTCCAGCCTGGGGTGGCTCCTGCTGCTGCACAAAGGAGGATCCCTTTTTTGAGATGAGCAAAGGTGGGGTTTGGGTTTTTATCTAAGTGGTCTCCTGCTTTTTCCTCTTTGAAGTGTCTTTCTAATTTTCTACAAGTTGTATTTTGTTCTAAGGGAATTTTTGGTCTTCTGACAAAAATGCTCAGCTGGCCCAGGGAGTGGATGTGCACAGGACAAAGCAATTGGGACCTATTGGGATGAGAAACTGTGACATACAGGATGGGATGTAATCCTGCCGTGATGCCAGAGACTTTTATCAATCTCTCCAGAGATCATAAAAACATAGAATGGTTTGGATTAGAAGGGACCTTAAAACCCATCCAATCCCTCTGCCATGATCAGGGACACCTTCCAATGGACCCATCCAACCTGGCCTTGAAGACTTCCAGGGATGGAGCAGCCACAGCTTCTCTGGGCAGCCTCACAACCCTGACAGGGAAGAATTTCCTCTGAACACCAGGATTCCTCAAGTCCATCTCCCTGGACAGCCCGTGGCCCCCCAGTGACCACCTGTGCTGGCACTGTGGCCACTACCAGCCCACGGCCCACAGCCCACAGCCCACCTCTGCAACTGCTCCTCCTGCACAGGCTTCAGCACCAAAACAGACGGTTTATTTCAATATGGACTCTTACAACTTTTGATCAAGAAACTGTTCTTGGTACTTCTCATCTCTGGGAAGTCAGCCCTTGATTGGCTTCTATATTTAGACTTCTCCAGGGCTTTAGGAAGTTCACTCCTCATGGTATTTAGGTGTAGGATGAAAGCAGCTTTTGCGGGGGATATGTTAAACCACAGCAGGCTCCCTCTGCTAATGCTGCGAGGAGAAAGAGGAGCTAGATTCCTCGAACTTCCCTCTTCCCCTTGCCCCTCATGCCAGGGGCACAGAGCATGCCTTAGAAATAGGCACCAGGGCTGAAAACAGTATCAGCTGTACTGCTCATAATAAAAGAACCCACAAGAAGATGATGGGAAATGCTCTGACTGACAGATTTTGCTCTTTTTTTTCTCCTGGAAATATTTTGCTAGGGAATTTTTCTGATCATCTCTGGTTTAAAAATGGGAGAAAAGCAGTTGTTAAAATGCTGATGGTGCTTCCCTGTGCTGAGCATTTTGTGTTGTGTCTTGTTGCACCAGGCAAACACGAAGCCCCATCCTGCACTTAGAGCTCCAGCTCCACTCACTGCAGTGAAAACAGCCCCAGCCCTCCTGAGCAGCTGAGCATCCCTCTGGCCCAAGAGAGCTCATTTCTCCTGGGGAAACTGAGGCACAGCAAAAAATAATTTTCCCGATACTCTCTGCTGACTCAGGCCAAGACTGGGGGCATTCACATTGTTTCTCTAGCCAGAACTGTACACAATACTTTTTTTTTCTCCCAAAGTAAATACTTCCTCATGAGGGGAGCCGGGTGCTTTATTTTTAGCTGGCAAACACAGCTGAGGTGTGTGTCTTTCACGGGGCACAGGAGCAGAGCTAGCTGCTCTTTCAGCAGCTGAGCCATGGGGATGGGTCCAGGCCTTTGCTCTGACCTCAGCTTATTCCTCTCCTGGCTCCCAGGCCTAGGAATGAAAACAGAGCAGCCTGGGAGGGGCAAGCCTGGAAATGGCAGCCCTGCCTCCAGCTGTGGAGAGGGCCCAGGTGCAGGGTGCCAAGGGGAGGTTGGTGTGCTCAGGGTCTGGTGGGCGGCTGGGGACGGGGCTGCCATCCCTCCCAGGGCTGCCATCCATCCCAGGGCTGCCTGAAGGACACAGGAGAAGCCCAGCAGGAAGAGATTCTTGCTCAGATGCCTGCTTAGAGACTCCTTGGATGCCTGCTCTGCCCGGGAGGCAGAGGACATTTTGCACGGTGCAAGAGAGAGCAGAGCTGCCTCTGCCAGCACCAGGCTGTGCGCCGGCGGGGAGGCTGCAGGAGCAGCTGCATCTGGCAGGCAGTGCAGGCACAGGGGTCCCCAATAAATGTGACCCTGGCAGGCAGTGCAGGCACAGGGCTCCCCAATAAATGTGACCCTGGCAGGCAGTGCAAGCACAGGGCTCCCCAATAAATGTGATCCTGGCAGGCAGTGCAACGACAGGTTTCCCCAATAAATGTGACCCTGGCAGTAAGCACAGGGCTCCCCAGTAAATGTGACCCTGGCAGGAAGCACAGGGCTCCCCAATAAACGTGACCCTGGCAGGCGGAGGCAGGCACAGGGCTCCCCAATAAATGTGACCCTGGCAGGCAGTGCAAGCACAGGGCTCCCCAAGAAATGTGACCCTGGCAGTAAGCACAGGGCTCCCCCATAAATGTGACCCTGCACCTGCTGGATGGGAGCAAGGGGGAGCTGGCTCTTTCAGGGATAACAAAGTATTGGGTCCTGTGGGGCAGCCCAAGCACTGCTTCACTTGGGTTTGGTGAGAAAGGTTCCTGCAGCCTCATGAGTGGAGCACCTGACTGACCTTCCTGGGAAATTGCTCCCTGGGACTGTGGATTTCCCACTCCCTGTCAGCTGGTGAGCATCACCCTCCTCTCTGAGGTGTGAGGGACCTGGGTGGGAGAAGAGGCACACTGTGGGTGCCAACAGGGAGGAGATCACGAGCACTATTATCTGGGGATTATTATAATGTTGCAGTGTTTCTTACTATTTTGAAATAGGCAAGGTTTTCACAGAGGAACTGTAGATGCTCTGTCCCTAAAGTGCTCAAGGTCAGGTTGGACAGGGCTTGGAGCAACCTGGGCTAGTGGAAGGTGTCCCTCCCCATGGCAGGAGGTTGGAGTGAGATGATCTTTAGGGTCCATTCGTACCCAAACCCTTCTAGGATTCTCTGATTATAAAATGTGAGTTTGGTAGTTAAAAAAAAATATCTGCAAAGGTGTGCAGTGATTTCTTAATGTTATTTGGATCTTGGTTTTGGTGATTTCGGGAATAATGCTATTGGAATGGAAAAAAAAGGGGGGGGGGGAAATGGTAAACTGCATTAACAATCAGAAGAGTTTTTATATTCCATAGCATCCTAAAAAAATTATAAAGCTAGGAATATAAGGAATATTGGCAATATGAAGCTGTAACACAAACTCAGAACATGTCTAGAGGTGGCTCTTCCTTGAAGTAACTTATCACTGTGAGCAATCTCCCCAGCACCAAGGACTAATCTAATAAAAATCACAAGCAAAGCAAAATCCTTTGAGTCAGAGGGGGGCCAAGGCACTATAACAAGTGACAAGATGACCTGTCACAGCAAGGTGACCCCTCTGTGCCTAGGAATAGACCCAGCAGTGTCAGAGCAGCCAGGTGACATCATCACACCTACAGTGAGAACGTGGTGATGTCAAAATGAAACTGAGGAGGAGGAGATACGGAGCAGCAGCAGTTCAGCTAGTCAGTGGTAAGAAAAATTATGTAAAATCAGTTACAAATGATGCTACAGTGAATCAAGGTCAGGCAGGGCTGAGAGGCTGAGCCCTGGATGTGTGGCATCCCGGTGCCAGCTCCCTGTGCCCTGGCAGCTCCCAGTATGTGGGCCACAGTCAGAGACTCCCACAGGAACAATGTGATGTGCCTCCAGGGAAATGCTGACAGCTCAGCGGATGTTGGAGGGGGGGGAAAAGGCCTGCAAGCCCTGCCCTTCCAAACCAGCCTCCTCTCCAGGTCAGGGCACAGCAGGGATTGAGCTGCACCACACCACAGTGGCTTCAGCACAGCCTGGCCCCAACACCAGAGCCTGGAAACACCGGCTCTGCCACAGCCAAGCACCACGACTGCTCCCTGTGAGCCCAGGCTGGGTTCATGAAATGGGGACATTGTGGAACCATAAGGGTCATGCTGGATTCCATCACGCCCTTTCCCAACATGGGAACCCAGGAAAACAGATGTCCACTGCCCTCAGTGAGAGCAGGCACTTGGATTTATCCTGGGCTCACTAGTATTTACTCTGGGCTCTGGCTCTGCAAGGCTGGAGGGTCCTGTACAGGCAGTCAGGGCAGGGGCCACAGGGGGCAGACATAAATGGAACTCTGTTCTCCCCTTGCATTTAGGTAAACCCTCTCTGTATTCTGATTCATGTCCATCATAACCATTCCAGGTGAACCCCAACCCTTCCAAAAGCCAAACTCAAGACTTGTAGATAAGCCCAGCAATGATTCCCCACTAACCTGGGATGACCAAGTGGAATTTTTTTGAGCTCTTAACTGAGACTACATGTGGGGGATGCAGAAGTCAAGCCTGGTCTTAAACCCTCTGTCGTGGTAATCCATCCACAGAGATCCCTCTCCCAGGTGTGACACTTCATCCCATCACATCTGGTCTCAGTGCCACAGCTCTGCAGGCTGGACACATGAGGAATATGGAGTGGCCTCACATCTGGCTCTCCCTGGTCTTTTGTGAGTCTGTGTCTCCAAACAGGGATGCTTTTGGGAGGAAAAGAAAGGAGGGGCAAAGCAAGCGGGGCAGGGAAGGCAGACAATTAATACAACCTGCCCTCTGTGTGAGGAATAAATTGGCAGCTGACAGGTTATAATCTGTGCAAGCAGGATCTTCACAGGAGAGGTGAAGGCTCCATCCGGGGCCAATTGGATGGCTAATTAGGAGGACAAAGCAGAGGATTCGTGAAAATGTTTATGAAACAGTGCTTGGCAAGGGAGCCCCTGAGAAACGCACAGCAGAGAGGAGCTGCTTTGGGCTGGGAGAGGAAACACGAGGGTGAAACAGCACAACGAGCACTGAGAGGGAAAACAGCCATGCAAATGTCTGCGAGAGGACGGGGATTCCCAGGTGCCCTGTGGAGGAGTTCAGGGGAGGACCCGAGGACGCCTCATTTTTATAGAAACACACGGGCTGTGTCCCCCGTGCGGCTCCTCCCGGTGCCGTCCCCAGCCCGGTGCGGTGCGGTGCGGAGCGGGCTCGGGGCGCCGCAGCCAATCGGCGCCGCTGGCCGGGCACAGAAGGGCACGAGGAAAGCAATTAAACCCCAGCTTTGATTGGGCTCACAGATGCCTGCTTGTGCTGGAAATGCCTGAGCTTCTTTAAGCGCCTCGGCGGTGGCTGGAGCCGGCCTGATCCCCCATCCCCTCCTCGGCGCGTCGCTGCTGCGGCAGCGGGAGCGTGACTGATGCTCTCTGTCCCACACACGGCTCCGAGAGCTCAGAGGTAGGAACCAGTTGCTAAGAGACAGGACTGTACTTTCCAGCCCACATCCAGACCTTTGTCACCAGCTCAAGGGCTTTCTGCCGGATCCAAACGCCAGGCGCAGGTGAGCGGGAGACGCCAGGCCTCCTCCCAGCCCCGGGAGCCACACCACCAGCGTTCCAACTGAGGATGGAAATGACAAACCCAAAAGCATCCCCAAGGGAGCGGCTTCCCTGGGCTGGCTGCTTGTCCCAGTGCTGCGGGACTGCAAACTGGAACACCCTGCGGCACCTGGAGCCAGTGTGGGTGGGACCTGCAGCACCGACACCCACGAGGTTTTGGATGTCACCACACTGCATGAGTGGATGACTCGGTATTTGCTTTGAGATCCCTCCTTCAAATGCAAGCCAGGAGAGAGACGAGTCCCAAACTTTGGTTTCATTTTTCGGGGGGGGGGGGGGGGTTCCTGGTGAATTTGGATTCTTAGCCCAAAGACTCCCATAAGAGCAACCCACTACCAACTGGAAAGCCTGAACTTGAACCACAGAGACTGAGTGACCCCATCTTTCCAGAGCACACCCTCCCTTTTGGTGAGGAGCAAATCCATCAGAGCCTTTGCCTGTCTGTTGGAAGGGAAATACATCCTCTGGGGCTGCCAAGCCAAAGAAGAGCAAGGACAGAGAGAAACCACTCACACAGCATTGTCTTCCTGGCTGTCACTCCGTGAAGGGCCCTGCACCGTGCCAGGAAGACACAACCAGGCTCCACTCCCCTTCCAGAGGCTGCTGCCTTAACCTCAGACATGGACACTGTTACCCAAACCTCTGCTCTGCTCTCTGCTCTCACACACAGCACTGACTCTCTGCAGTTATTTCTCCTCAAATAAATTGCTATTCTTTGGCACCAGCCATAAAAGTGGAAGTCAGTAGCTTTCCAGCAAAGACAATGATTTTGGCCAACAGGTACCTGCCCTTGCTACAATCAGCTAATTAAACCAGACACTGAAGCTCTGGGGTGGTTTTGGCCCATTCTCAATGTGATTCTTTAGAGGTGGGCACAGCTGATGTGAGATCAGGGAAAGATAATTAATGATTTGCACTAAAGAAAGAGACGTTAATATGCATCCCTCTGTCATGGCAATGCCAGAGCATCCATGCTGGCCAGGCAGGGTGGATGGACACTCCACCAATGCTCCTCCACACCCCTGGGCTTTCCCTGCCATTTGCTTGTCCACAGTGTAAGTTCACAGACTGCTCATATCAAGCCTAACATAATGATAAAACTAAAACTGAACAAGCTGTATCAGAAGGACATTATTGCTGAGAATGGTCCTGAGAAAGTTCCCACTGAAAGGACTGTGGCTGCCTCCTTGGGCTCTGCTGCAGACTTTAGTCACTGGCTGAATTCCCCCTGTGGTCAGAGCAAGCCCCTCTGAGCAAGGCCCACGAGGGGAGCTGAGAACAGCCACGAACTGTCCTCACACCAATCCTCTCTGCTCCTCATTAACAAGGCCCTGAGTGCTCAGACCCTCTTCCTGTGCCAAGGTGGGACATAACCTGGAGTGTGGGAACAACAGCCCCTCGTCAGACCTGGGGTTCTTTCCATTTCAGCCTCATTGACCAAGGCCTGGCAGAGCTGTGCTTTGGTTGTTTGCTTTTGCACCTTCTTCCGAGTGACACCCTTTGAGAATTACAAATATGAAAACAATTGTAGGTGAAAGAGATAGCTTTCAGATAAATGTTATCCGAAAAACACTTCTCCTCTCGGATCAGCAATGCCACGCCTGTTTCTGGAATCATGGAGGATGTGCAGTGTAAATGGCAGATTGTTTTTTGGGTTTTTTTTTCAGAAACTGTTTGGTCAGACATGTATTGGGAACTGGAACCTTTGCTGGTGGAGCTCCACGTCTCACAAGTGCTGGTGACCACAGCCAGCACCCAAGGATGAGGGTGGCTGGGATGGTGGGATCTCTGGGACTGGGACACTGTACTAATGACCACTGTGGGACTGTGTTTAATCAGGCTTGTAGGCTTGGAGAAATAAAGCAAGGACTGAAGGAGATGCTGTTTTCCTCCCTGTCATTAGAAGTGGCTTCAGCAGGCTGTCCTGAAAGGATGGGAGTGGGCTTTGCTGCCCGATCTGCTCCCAGCAGTGAGGAACTTCATTCTGCCGGTCTGTGTAACTGCAGATCATCAGAGCTCTTTAAATTCACCCTGCTAAGGCTTTAGCTACTGCCTGGTGAGGCTAAGCCAGCTCTTGGGCCCAGGGGATTGGGTGTCACTGCCCTCTCTGACTCTTACCACGAGCAGCTTCAGATGTGAAATCTGTGACTGATGCTGTGCAAATTTGGAGCCTAATCTGGAGGGGATGCTAATGTGGGATATTTTCTTTAGATGGGGCTGAATGGGACCATGCACCCAGGCCAAAATTGTTCCAGTCTGCTAAGGGCACATTTAAACGTAAACCTGACATCAGTTCCACTCCTTGGAAAAGCTGGTGCTGCCCCGTGTGCTCAGGGTGGGATCTCTCCACAGGTGAAAGCTCTGAATGCTCTAAGTAAGGCTGGTGCAATGGGAGTAATAGACAATTTCTCAGATAATACCGTCAGGCCCATCTGCCTTGTCTAAGGCTCTTCTGAATGGTCTTGATTTATTTTTTTTATCACTTGAAGTCCCCAGAAAGTCTGAGTGGTTATTCACGCCGTGAAAACCTTCTGTTGACTGATGTTCTTAGAGGTTATAGATGTGCAGCTTTTTGGGGCACTGAATATGGGCATTGAAGGGTACTTGTATCAGGAAAAATGTAGCCTCTATTAGCTGTTGGAGCAGCATCTTTCTGACATGCCTGGCTCCTCAGCTCCAGCATTCTGCCACTGTGCTGTGCTGTCCCACGGCCTGGCACCGCAGCTTCCACAGCACAACACTCCCTGTCTCTGGAGCTAAAATGAATTTAAGGGTAGGCTGTGCTGTGAGATTTATCTGCTGTCCCACAGGATAGTTTTCCTGCTATCCACTAAAGCCTCCATCCATTTTTGCATTTTGGATTCACCAACTGTATTTCCAGTGCTCCCCCCACCCCAGCATCGCTCCTCGGGTGAGTTTCACCAGGCACGACCGTGAAATAATTTTGAACATCTGGCTCCAGGGGAGCTGGCACAGGTGAGCTGTACCCGTACAACAGCAGCAACCCATTGGAGCAATGCCCTCCTCCTGTCAGCGATGCCTACAGAGCCCCAGAGCCTCATGTCAGCGCTGCGGGGGACGGGGAGAGAGCAGCAGAGCAGAATGAAACGTGGGCAGTGCTGCAGAGCCCGCCTGGTCCCCACGGCTCCGCACAGCCCCCGAAGGGCCGGGCTGGCTCCAGGCTTGCCCTGCTCCTCCCGCAGCCCCCCAGCCTGCAGCACGGCCTGCCAGCACCGCCGGAGTTGTGACAGGCTCCGAGCACACACGGCCAAGTGCAGCATCGATCTAGAGAGCAGCAAACGCCCGCCCCAGCCCAAGTCTGAGGAGAAGCCTCCCCTGCACACCCGCTGCTCCGGCCACAGCCATCTGCTCCGCCGGTTGTCACCGAGGGCTGGCCATTTCCCTGCACCCTGGCTCCATCTCGCTCCACGTTTGTCTGGGAAAGACTGTCTAAATGATGCTAAATGCTTAGGACAAGAGGGACATGAGATTATAATGAACTGCGTCTTAGCACCTTGTCATGGACAAATTCTCCCACAGTTCTTAGCAAAGATGGGGAGAAGGATGAGTGCTGCCCATCCAGTGCCAGGATTCGATCCAGCCCATGGATAATGAAGGGGTTCACACCTTAGAGTGTGTCAGCCATAGGAAAGAAGGGCAGATCTGAGCACTTTGGGCTGTATCCATTGTCTGTGCTGCAGCAGCACACAAAGATACCCTCCTCTTCAGTACAGCCTAAATGTATTTTTTTCCAATACCCTGACCTAAAGGATGCAGAGTCCAGCCCACGTGTGAATAGGGCCGTCAGGCAACAATGTCCGACACCGCCAAACTGCCTGTGTTTATCTGCGTAGGGCTTTTTTAATTGTATGTGTTAAACGTCCAGCATCTTTGGGACGTTCATCTGGGAAAAAGAAATGTGAACAGTCTCTGTGCCAGACATCCGTCCGCACTGCTGTTCCTATTCCCAGTGCATTCTTTGAGAAGACCACCATCTGCTCTGACCACCACCTAAGGCAGATGCCCCCTTCTCAGTGCACAGTCCCTGCTCTCAAGCCACCCAAATCTGATTAGGCCTGTTCTGATGAGAGGCCTGGAGGAGGGCAAGGGAAAGTTACTCAGGAGAGAAAATAATAACCACATGTTAATTAATTTTTCACTACGGATGCACAGAAAATACACAAACCGGCTCAGGGTGCACAAGCCAAAAGGAACAGCTCAGCTGGCTAGCTGGGGGGGGGGCGGGTTGTGATTATTTTTGGGGTTTGGGATTGTCATTATTATTATTTTCCAGAGGAGGAGTGGCCCCAGCCCTGTCAGGGAAAGGAAATCTTATCCCCACTGCTGCCCTCTACACGCTTTTTTCCACCTCTTTTCCAGCTTTCCCTCCTGGTCCCTTGGATTTCCTGTGGTGTCCTGCAGTGAGAGCAGAGCGAGAAGCACCCCCTGGCACGCCCGGGGTGGGGATCTGCCTGTCCCTGCAGGTGGGGACATCCCCAGAACGGTGCTGGCCCGGCAGATGTGCCTGGGGAAGGGCGAGCGGACAGGACGAGCAGGATCAGGTTGCTGAGGAGCACAGCCAGGGGAGAGCAACCAAAACACCGCTCCAGAAGTATTTGGGAAAAGCAGCTGAACAGACATTAAACCAGAACCCAGGCGTAACTGTCCTCATATCAGCTTCATGAATTATTTGACTGTGTGCCTGAGAGCAAGGAAATACACCCCAAACCCAGCCCAAACCACCAAGGATGCGGAGAGCACTGAATTAAAAGGAGCTGAAGAAAATCCCTGACAAGTTATCTCTAAATTTGAGAGCCACTTCAGGCAAAACCAAACTCTCAACTGCACTCATCTGAAATGGTCCATGGGATTCCTGGCCGAGGGGGGCCAGGGAGGCTGGGACCAAAGGAGCAGGAGGCAACAACTTCTACAGACCCCACTCTGGAAGGTTTTGGGGACTGTGGTGATTGGACTCCCTTTGCAGTGGCTCTGCAAAGCACTCCCAGTCCTGACATCTGGCTGGCATCTAGGCACTGGGAAATAAGCTGCATTGCCCCTTGGAAAATTCGGTTGTCCCCTAGGGTATATGTGCCTGTGTGTGCTGGTTTAGGGGAGCCTGGGTGTAACGCCTGTCTGTAGCCTGCAGGGACTCTGCCAGAGAAGATGCGGGGGCCTAGGCATGCTCCTCGCTGAAACTTCATCTGTGCAGAGGCCCTTTGGGAATATCCGGGCTTGTGCCGGCCTGGTGGAGCCGCTGACCCTCGGGACTCCCTCCCGGACAAAGGGGAGGGGGCATCTAGCGAGCAGCGGGGTCGAGGGAGTCTGGCTCGGCCTCTCTGGGGTACCATGACTCTGCAGCATTTGGAAGATCTGGGATAGAGTCGCTGACTGCATGGAGAGGACCCGGGAGGGAGCGCAGGATCTTTGGAAGGGGGTACAGCTCCTAATCCGCCCTCCCTCAGGGGCTCCTGGCACAGGGGGAGCGATAGAGGAGGGCTGCTAAGAGGTCTAAAAAAAAAAAAATTGCAAAGAATTTTTTTGGGGCATTGCATGGGGGAGGGGGGCCGAGAGGGGAGAAAGAAAGGAGCCTCAGAGCACCACGAAGGGAGAGGGAGAAATAATGACCCTTCCCCCTCCCCCCAATAATCAGGCGGACCAGATGGGAGGTAAATAGTGCGTTTAGAAGCATTTGCCACAGATGGGCTGCCCTCAATGGAAGCATCCTCCAGCCACATCAATGCTGGAGTCTGTGTGCACAGAAAACACTGCACCCTTCAGAGCAGCAGCAGCAGCAGCAGCAGCAGCGGGAGAGGCGGGGAGGGACAGGGGGAAAAAAATCCCTGCCAGAGCCCTCCGGTGCCCGCGGTCCCGGCGGGGCGGAGAGGGGCGCGGGGGACGGCGGGGGGCGCGGGGCCGGGACCGGGGCAGCCCCGCCGGGCGCTCCCTGCGCGGGGCCGGGGCCGCCAAAGTTGCGCGTTTCCCCCCGCGCCGGGGAGCGGGACACGCTCGGGACGGGAACAATGGGGCGGCGGGGCAGCCCCGGGCGGCGGCGGGAGGAGGGAGGGAGGCGGCGGCCGGTGCCCCGCTCCCCGGCCCGGCCGGGCGCCGAACAATGAGGCTCCGGCGGGGGAGTTCCCGGGACAGCGGCCCGCGGGCGGGCGGGGGGAGCTGCCCTAATCCGGGCTCTGCCGCTGCCCGCACCCCCCGGGGCACCGGCTGCGGCGGCCGCGCCGGGCGGGCAGCGCCGCGGGACGCCGGGGCCGGGCTCAGCGCGGCGGCCGGGCTCGCCCCGCTCCGCTCGGCTCGGCGAGACTCGCCCCGCTCCGCTCCGCTCCTCTCCGCTCCGCTCGGCGCGGCAGCGGGGCGGGCAGGGCGCGGCGGCGGCGCGGGGGGGCGGGGGGTGCCGGCGCCCCCTCCCCGCCGCCCGCTGCCCTTGACTGCAGCCCTGTCCCCGGCCGTGGGGCGGATGGGAAATGCCGGGCGAACGTGATCGGACAGGGCGGGGGGGCGGCGGGGCCCGCACCGGGCGGCGGCGCGGCCCCCCCGCGGGGGCAGGTGCACGGCGGCGGGCGCGGGGCACCGCCGCCCCCCCACCTCCCCCGCGCCGGCAGCGCCCGGGGAAGGCGGCAGCACCGGATGGGACGGGGACGGGGATGGGGATCGGGGGGGCAGCGGAAGGTGCGAGGCTCCGGGCGGGCGCCTCTCCCCATCCGCATCCCGGGCGGGTCGGGGCGGCGGGGGCGCGGCGGCGCTGCCCCGGGAGCGGCGGGGGCTGCGGGAGCGGCCGGGCCCCGCGTCGCGCCCCGCATGGGGCATGCGCGCTCCCGGCGGCCGGCGGGGCTGGGCCGCCCGGTGCTGACGGGACAGGGCCGGCGCGGCGGTGGAGGGGACCGGGGCCCCGGGGGTGCCCGCCCCCACCCCGGGCAATTCCCCCCCCCCTCCCCGCCCGCACCCCCGGGGAGGACACACAGACACGGACAGGCAGGCAGACAGACAGACACAGAGCCCCCGGGGCAAGGAGCGCACTAACCGTTCCCGTTTTCACCGGCACATATACCACCACTTGACCCATCTTCGTCGCCTCCCTGGTGCCGTTTCCCAGGCGGAAGCCCTTGGACCGGACCCAGAACTGGAACTTGCCTTTCTCCCCCCCGCCGGAGCCGCCGCCGGAGCCGGTTCCCCCCTGCAGCACCTCGGCGATGCGCTGGTACTTGCTCCGGGTCACCGTCTTGGTTTTGGCCGAGTCCCCGTAGGTGCGCAGGCACCAGTCCCGGAACTGCCGCCCCAGCTCGCTGTCCCCGGGGCGGCTCCCCCGCAGCAGTAACGGCGGCTTCGGCATCGCCCGACCGGCGGCGGCGGCGGTAACGGCGGCGGTAGCAGCAGCAGCGGCGGCGCCCGGCCCCGCGCCCTGTCCCGGAGCGGGCGGAGGGGCAGCGGCGCTCCCGGGACGGGCTGCGGGGGCGACGGGCGGGATGGAGCGGGGAGCAAGAGGCGCAGGAGGGGTGGCGGCCGCTGTAACGGGGAGGAGGGGGGGAGCACCGGGGCTCGGACAGCGACCGGAGGGAGGTACCGGCGGCGCCAGCAGCAGCAGCAGCCGCTCCTGTCACAGGATCACAGGCGGCTCCGGCTCGTCCCCCTCCCTCCCTCCCTCCGCCCGCCCGCCCGCCCGCCCGTCCCTGCCTCCTCCGCCCCCCTCCGGCCGCCTCCTCCTCTCAGCGGGATCCCACCTGTTAGAGCGGCCTCGCCGCCACCGACGGGTCGTTCCCCCCCCACTCCAACCCCCGGTCCCGGGGCAGCTGCTCCCCCCCGCCCCGGCTCCGGTGGGATGCGCTCCCCTGGCTGTGCCGCCTCTTCCCCCCCCGCTTCCCCGCTGCCCGGCCATACGGCCCCGTACGGGATAGCGGAGCGGGGGGGCGAGCGGCCGGGGCGGGGTACGGGGTGTCGGTGGGCGCGGGTCCCGGTGCCGGTCCCAGACAAAGGGCCGGCGGGGCGCGGGCGCACGTGTGCGGCGGGACGGGCCGGCGGGGGCGGAGGCGGGCACCTGCCGAGCCGCCGCAGAGCCGGGGAGGAGCCGCGGGGGCAGCGGGAGCGGCGGTGGGAAGGTGAAGGGGGGGGTCCGCCACCCGCCGCGAGGACCGGGATCGCCCCGCAGCGCCCTCGGTTGACCGGAGCGGCTGCGGCTTGTCCCGCCGGACCGGGAGAGCCGCACCCCGCCCCGAGCCCGGCCCCGGGGCAGCCGCGGTCCTGCCGGCCCCTGGAGCGGGAGACAAAGGCCGGACCCCGGCCCCGGTGCCTCGCTCCGCTCCCCCGCCCTCCGCATCCGCCGCGCGCCCCGCAGCCGCGGCTGTCCCGCGGCGGGACCGAGCGCCGCCACTGCGGGGCGGGCGGGGGGGTCGGGACCCGGTCCCGGTGCTCCGGCCCCGAGGGGGCGGAGGCGAGGGCGGCCACGGCGGGCCCCGGGGGGGGGGAGATGGGGCGGCCCGTCCCGGCCGGCGGCTGCGGCTCGGGCTCTGCCCGGCGCTCGCACGCATGTGCCGAGATGCTGGCGGTGCCACACGTGTGCTCGCGCTCTGTCCAGCGGTGTCACATGTGTGCTCCGTGCCCACCTGGCAGCGCCACGCGTGTGCTCCTGCTCTGCCCATCAATGGCACACATATGCTGCCGGTCCGTTCGCTGGTCCCACGCACGTGCTGTTTGTCCGTCAGTGCCGTACGTGTGCTCCTGGTCTGTCCATCAGTGCCACATGCATGTTCCGTGCCCACTCAGCAGTGTCACATGTGTGCTCTTCTTCTGTCTGTTGGTGTCATATGTGCTCCCTGTCTGTCCATCAATGCCACATACGTGCTCCTGCTCCGTCCATTAGTGCCACGTCCGTGCTCCATGCTCACCCAGCAGTGCCACGTTTCTGCTTCTGGTCTGTCTGTTGGTGCCACCACACCAGTTCCTTGTCTGCCCATCACTGCCACACATGTGGTCCCAAGTCTGTCCTTCAGTGCCACACGTGTGTTCCATCTGTCCATCTGTCCCATAGCTGCGTTCCCTGTCCATCAGTGACCTGCATGCTCCCAGCCTGTCCATCACTGCCTACCTGTATTTTCTGTCTGTCCATCAATGCCGTACATGTGGTCCCACATGTCTGCCCACTGGTGCCACCTCTGTGCTCCATGCCCACCTGGCAATGCCACACGTGTGCTCCTGCTTTGTCCACCAGAGCCACATGTGCTCCATGCCCACCTGGCAGTGCCACACGTGTGCTCCATGCCCACCCAGCAATGCCACACGTGTGCTCCATGCCCACCTGGCAGTGCCACACATGTGCTCCATCCCAAGTCAGGGGCACAGTAAGGGTCCATACGAGAGCTGCCTGCAGGGTCAGCAGTTGTAGGGCTGGCATGAGGATGTAGGAGCAGGAGCAGGGAGACTGTTGGAACCTGGAAGGGGAATTTGATGTGTCAGGGGGTTCTCTGAGGCCAGTGCTGGAGGTGCTGGGTGTGGCATTGGAGCAGCCAGGGCACAGCCAGCAGCAGTGCCATGTGCCAAGGCTGGAGATAGGAGAAGATGAGAGCACTTGATGGCTGAAGAGCAATTTTCTTCACTGTCCCTTGCCCTGTGCCAGTCACATGGTGCCCATCCAAAAGATGTTGAGGTGAGAATGGAATGGTGCAGGAGCTGAGCCATGGGTTGGCCATGGTGAAACAGGAGATGTCCATGACCCTGGAGCATTGGCATTGCTTGTTGCAATGTGCCAGGGTAGATCATGTTGACTGTCCCTATCCCACTGAATGTGTGGACAACTCTCAAAAAACTCTCAGTGCCACCATCCAGTTTGCTCTGGGCCCAACTTGATGCCATTGGAGAGGGACTTGGGCAGCCCAGAGGATCTTCCCTGTTGTGGATTTTCACCCCCAGGCACGTTGTGCAGGATGCCTACAGGAACTCACTGGTGTGCTGCAGTATTTCTGATGACCACTACAAACAGGATGGACATCCTCTGGAGCCTCAGCAGCCATGGAAGCGTGGCTTTTTCCAGAGGTGGCTGTGAGGAGCAGTGAGTGGATGGAAATGGAAGAGAAGAAAAGGATATTTGCAGAATTGTTCAGTGGACAACTTCCTCGCAATGAACCTGTGGATAACGTCAGGCTCAGCTCTCAGCCTGCTCTAGCCCCCAGTGTATTTGGGCATACGCTTGTCCCAAACAAAGCAGTGACTGGCTGAGCTGTTGTTCAGAGCTGGCTGGCACAGGAGAACCTATGGGTGATGCCATGAGAACTTGAATCAGCATTGTGAGGGATGTGGGGACCATTGGATGGTCGGGAGAGCCAGGGTAAATCCCATTTGTGGAGCCCAACCACTTTGGAGGAAATGTTGAGCAAGGAAGGGAGTAAAAGAACATTTTGCTTCTACTGAGGAGTTGGTCCACCCAGAAGTGATGCTGCATTTTTCACTATGACCAGACTTTCTCACTGAGGTCACCACTTGAATTCCCCACCTTGCAGTTGAGCTGCTGAGGTGCAAAGGGAATGTCCTCTTGCAGCACCACAGGGGCAGAAGTCTCCTCCTACCTTAGCCCAACCTTTGGAAGGTTTGGGGTCACTTACAAAGCAGTGCAGGGTGTCCCTCTCTGGTGAGCATGGACATGAGTTTCCCCAGTTTGTGGATGCAAGGCCAGTCACACCAAGAACTGATGGCCTCTGAGTGAGGATTCAGGGCAGACCGTTCACACCTGGCCTGAGGGATCAGATCAGTGTTTTAGATCAAATCCAGCATGGATTCAATGAGGGTTTAACTTGCATTGCATGAGCAGTCTCATGACACTCCAGATTAGAATGCATGATGTTGAGGCTCTCTGGTCCTTAAAGGTAGGGGAAGAAGAAATGGAATTGTTTGGTGGCACTGGAGCTTCAGCTGTTGGTTCAGGCTGTCAGGTACTGGGTGTGTTCAGCACAGGGTTTCTGCTGATGGCTTTTTTATGGACAAATGTGGTGAACTCCAGGTCCATTGCTATTTATACTGCATTTAAAAAATAGTTGGATTTGGGTTTTATCTAAGCACTCTCCTGCTCTTTCCTCTTTCAGGTGCCTTTCTGATTTCTTACAAGTTGTATTTTGTTCTAAAGAATTTTTTGGTCTTCTGACAAAAGTGCTCATCTGGAGCAGGGATTGGGCATGCACAGGGCGAAGCAGTTGGGACTTATTGTGGTCTGAACAACATACAAGATGGGAAGAAATCCTGCCATGCTGCCAGAGATGTCCCATCAAATATTCCAGTGATCATAGAAACATGGAATGGTTTGGGTTGGAAGGGACCTTAAAGACAATCCTGTACCAACACCCTGCCCTGGGCAGGGGCACCTTCCACTAGACCAGGTTGCTCCAAGCCCTGTCCAGCCTGGCCTTGGACACCTGGTCTTGCTGGTCAGCATCTGGACTTGTGCTCGAGTAGAGCCAAAACTGGAACCATTTACTGGCTGTCCCTGAGAGCTGCTGGGAGGATCAGAGCCAGGCAGAGGGGAGGGCACGACAGCACCCAACCATCCTTAGACATCATTGAGTGCCAAACCACACAGAGGGAACTCAGGTGTTAATAACCATCCATTCTGCTGGCATCCAGGAGTGCTTCCTTGGGGAGGGACAGGGAATATTGAGCTACTTATGGCATCACCACAGATGATGTTTGGCTCTGGTAACTTTGCATTCACAGCTGGACAGCCAGTGGTACCTGAGTGTCCCAGCTGTCTCTACAGTCAGTGTGAGACCATGGGCACCCACAGAAACCATTCATCCCCATCCTCTGAGCACTCCCTGTGGAGTGAGATGGATTGCTCACTGGAACTGCCTTATTCCTCCCATCAAACACAAAGGGAGATGTCTCTGTCTCCATCTGAGCTGGTCACCTGCCCAAGGCTGGGTGGGAGATCTGTGATCCACCAAGGGGACACCTGTGATCCACCAGCAGGATGGAAAAGGGAAATGATCCCAAGTTGTCTTGGGAGACTCATTTCAAGGGAGGCACAGAAAAGTATCAGGGCTCTGGCAACACTTTGGACTGGCACCTGGTTCTGAGGAGCCACACTGGGAGAATTTAGTCTGAAACTAGTGCAGGGAGAGTTTGCTGGATTGTTCAGGAGAGAGGAGAGTGTCTTACAGAGATGACTCAGCTTCCTCATCTCTGAGAAATGGATGCTGAGAGAAGACACATTTGTGGAAAACCAGAGATAGACACCAGGGAGGGACATGGGCTAAGCCCTGGCACCACCTTAGGGCAAGATGAGTAAGAATGAACAGACCATGAACATCCCTGTGTCTGAAACAGGGAGATGCTGACGAGGCATTGGAGCCATCAGGGTCCACAGGAGTGACCTCAGAGCCTGGTGGCTGCAAAAAAGAGTTTGGTCAGGTTCTGGGCGACATGGCCCAGCGTGGCTGCCTCTCACAGCGGGCACTGGGCACTGCCAGGGGTCCCATCGGGGTCTCTGTGCCCAAAGTGAGAAATCTGATTCAATTCTCCTGTAGCTTTTGCTAACTCTGAGCCTAAACAATGAGGTTTCCCCAAGTAGAATTATTTTTGACTTTAATCAAAACCCAATTTAGATCCAGGTCAGATAATAAGTCAAAGCAGCTCAGGGAAGTCAGCAAGGAGCGTGGATTCCTTCTGGAGCCTCTTGGATTTCTGTCTGTATCACAGCACCAAACATCATTTGGTCAGACCTTCTGCTTGGGAGAGGCCTGGGACTGAGAAACAGAGCAGCCAGAGTCACAGTTTGGGAGGGGATTTGTGGAAATAATAGACATTTTCCCCACCTTCTTATTGAGTCTCCAGCATGCCTTCAGCGGGCTTGGAATCCAAGCACGTGGCCACTGGATGGATGTGCTTGGGGGAAGAGCCACAGAAGGAGTGGGGTAGCCTGGCACCGTGGGGAAGAACTGAAATACCCAGCAGCTGCCAGAGCTGTGTGGGAGCCTGGGCAGGAACAGCCAGGGAGCTGCAGAGCAGGGCTGAGCTCCATTCCCAGAGCTGCGTGGGGAAGGCTGATGGCACCTGCCCACATCCTCTGTGACTGCACATGATGCCACGTCTCCCTCGGTTTCAAGACCAGCAAATTCACCCTTCCCTGCTTTTTCTCTTCAGGAGAAAGAAGGGGAAAAAAAAAAAAAACCAACCAGGAGACCACAGATTTGCAGGCTGGGCTGTGCTAAGGCGGCACAAGCTGTCAGCAGGCACTGGGAGCAGCCAGGAGGAGCTGGGGTGCCCTCAGCAAGCTGGAGATCTCATTGTCTGCATGGCAGAGGACAAGGGGGAAGGAATTTGAACCAAAAATAGTCTTACAGTTTAAGAAGTAAGAGTGTTCCTGTGACCTCTCACAGTTGTGTTGGGTTAGCAGTTGGACTCGATGATCTTAGAGGTCTTTTCTGTCCTTTGCAGCTCTGTGGTTCTCTGATTCTGTGCTGGGGGTCTGTCTTCCTCCACCAGCCCAGAGCAGGGTCCTGTCCATTTTTCCAGGTGTGATCTGTTACTCCAGGCACATCTGCTCAGGCTGTCCTACCCAGCCCCTTCTCCCTCCTTTGAAATCCTCACCATGGGTGCACTCCAGCAGCATCTGCAGCTGCAAACATCTGGATGGGGCTTTCCAATGAGCCTGCTCTGAAATCAGGGCATTGCTCTGCTTCCTGAGGAATCCCTGCTGCTTCCACAGGACCCCTGGGCACAGCTGGCACAGGAGGGGAAAGCTGGGGTGGGTAGATCTGATCCTTCCAGAGGACCCACCTCGGGGGGGTCTGGCCTTTACCTTACAACACTTAAATGCCAATGCTGGAAGGAATTGCTGGCAGGTGGAGAAGATACCTTGTGCCTGGGGAGTGCTGTCTGCTCAGCAGGCCCCAGGAAAAGCTGGGTTTACATTTTTGGTGTCTTGGGGGACACTGTGGTGGTATTTCTGGGTGAGATTTAATGGACTCAGGCTGAACCCTGGGAGCTGGTACAGCAGCAAGACAATGAAATGCCAGCTATTCCTCAGTCTGGCTGCATCCCACCTCTGAATGCTTCAAAGGCTTTGACCCAGCTGTTAACTCAGGAGTGGACACTGGTCCATGTGGCTCATGCATCCCTTCTGCCTAGCTGGGTGCCCAGCAGGGCACTGTGTGGCTGCTGATGGCAGAGCTGCTGTGGCTGTCCCTGAGCAAGCTCCTGGTGCCATCCATCCCTCTCCAAAGGCTGGATACCAGCAGAGCTGAAAAGCCTCACCTGCAGCAGCATCACCCCCAGGAGATGATGAGCTTCAGCCAGGCTACCTCCATGTGGGACAGGAGACAGCAGAGCCCTCCCAGAGCCATTCCCCATCCCACGGGATGCTGCTGATTCTCATCCAACTTTCTGTGTCAGGCAGCACTGAGGCAATTTCTCCTGGATTAATTTGGGGGCTGTGTGATTGGGGTTTTCCCTGATTTCCTCAGGGATGCCCCAGGTGTGGGATGGTCCCTGGATCAAGTGGATTCTGTGCCATCCTAGGGCTGAACGGGTTAATTTTAGTGCTTCCCTCCCCAGCTCGCTGCGGACTCTGGCTGGGACAGAACATCTGTCTGTTGCTATGGCTGCAGTACACTTGAAGGGGATGACTGGATAATTATTGCAAACATCCATCGTGCCTGGTGTGCTCCCGGACCCTCCCTGCCCCAGCCAGGGCAGCGGCCGCTGCTCGGGCCCAACTTCCCTCGCAGGGACCCTGCCGAGGAGCGGTGAGTTGGCATCACCTTTTCATTTGCATAATTAATGTGGCCGAGGCTGCAGGGCTCCTGGGAAATCCGACGCAGAGCAGCAGAGATGAAATGGCACGGAGGGCTCCAGCCTTCCCCAGGCTCGTTAGAGCTCGGCTCGGCGCTGCCGCCCCACTTTGGAGCTACCGGGGAGTGGTTCTTCCATTGCCGCTCGTTTACCACCCACTTGGAGCCGAACAGATTGCTCTGGGCTCATCCTGCCGTGCCTCCTCCAGGCACAGGATCCCACCTGGCTGCTGCTGCTGAGCAGGACCCTGCCAGCTCAGCACAACCCGGGCTGCAGACCCCTGGGGCTGTCACACCATCAGGGCTTGGGGAGCAGCAGGGTGCTGGGTCACCGTGTGTGCCCAGGGCTCTCCCTGGTGCTCCCCTAGGCTGCTGCTCTGGCACTGCTGCCTGTGTTCCCTGCCTGCACACCCTGCCTCTGTTCCCTGCTTGAGTTCCCTGCCTGGGCTTCCCCCCTGCTCTCCCTGCCTGTGCAGTGCTGCCTGCAGCTCAGCGACCTGCTGGGTTCAGCTGTGCCCACCCTGCAGCAGCTGGGCACTGCCCTGTGTGTGGCTGTGGTGCCAGAGCTGCAGCCCCAGCCTCCAGCAGAGCCTGCTGCCAGTTGTTCCCCGGTGATCTAGGCAGGATCCCTGGCCTCTGGTGGAGCCCATTGCCACTCAGTACCTGGTGATCCACCTGGGATCCCTGGCCTTGCCTTGCATGTGCTGGAACATGGCATGGCCCAGCCCCACTTCTCCCAGTAACTCCTTCCCCTGCTCCTAGGAGTCAAATACCCGTGTCCCTTTTGTTCCTGGGGTTGCTGCTGTTCTTCTGCCTGCTGGCATTTAACCCTGCTCGAGATCTCACACCAGGGGTGCTCAAAAATCCAGATCTTGCCCTGTGGATTGTTCCTGTTTCAGCAAGTCCCACCTCTGAATTAACAGAGCAAAAGATAATGCAGAAGTTCCCCTTCTGAGCAGCCACTGCTGTTCTGTTTAACTGGGAACTTCAATGCAACCATTGTACATTTTTTTTCTGTTTATCAACACGTGGTGGGTAAGAAGCCCAAGTGGAGCTGGGAGCAGGATGAGGGCAGACCTCCACAGGCACTGGTCAGCAAACTGCACCACAGCTGGGACCCTCTGCCATGCTCACTTTCCCTCTGCAGGAATCCAGGTAGGCTGTGCAGGACAAGGCTGCCTCTTGCTTTTCTCATTACCTATAACATTGTCAATAAATAATATTATTTTCACACAGTGCTTTGGATCTGCAGAGCAGCTGTCAAGCACTCATTGGTGTGGAGCATTCCCAGAGGATCCATAGTTAAGGTAGAGAAGATGGAGCCAGGTCATGGGAGCATGGATAGGTAGGGATGGAGCCAGGTTGTGAGACACTCCATCAGTCAGTGCTGCCTCTTTAAAGTAAGAAGGAGGGTGGCACAGAGATGGAGAGATCTGAGGGCTACTCCTGGGTCCTGTCTGATCCTTATCATCCCAACATTTTTGTGTATGATTCAACAAAGTCCTTTGCTTGCACAACTTACTTGATTCTCATCTCTGTGACTCAGGTGCAAATGATCTGCTCACATTTGCAGTGAGAGAATTGAGCCCTGTGGCTACAAAACCTCAAACACAAAAGAGAACCTGACTTTGATTCAACCTGGAGGACAGGACCAGGTGCTTCACTTTTGGAGGCCCTTGCAGAGGGAATGGGGTGAATGAGGGTGGCAGCTGGGTAGGTGCCACATAAGCTCTGTGACCTGGCTCCCAGGCACAGACAGGGCTGGCATCTGCTTGCCACACATGCAGAAGGTCTGTTAGAGTGTGAAGGGCTCCTGGAGTCCCCCTCTTCCCCCAGGAGCTCATCATATCCTGCCCCAAGGAAGCTCTGGGATCTGCTCTCCTGAGTCAGGCCTTGCGCAGCCAGGGTGGGCTGGGTTTTCAGAGGGAGGGGCTCTGCTCCACAGAGCAGGCTGCGGGGAATTGCAGGTGCTCAGCACCTCTGAAAGCCCTGCCACAGGGTGCCCAAATCTCCTGGGAGGTGCCTCCCTGCTGGGTGCCTGCGCTTGGAGGTGACTCGCCTGAAAACACACCGGGTATCCAGGAGCTGCAGGGCTGTGGGAGGATCCAGGCAGGAGGGTTGCTGTGACAGGCAGAGAGATGGTGCCACTTTCTTCTTGCAGTGGGGTCTCTGTGGCAGCCTGGAGCAGGTGGGAGGCTTCTCCTCCGGCCCCTGTGGGGACAAGCTGTCTGTGGTCCCTACTGTTGGTAATTCTGGGGGAGAGGTAGCAGTGCCCTGTGGCAGGGTGCAGGGGATTATCTCCTGACAGCAGTGTCAGTCCAGCAGTGACACCTGTGTCCCCTGGCCAGCCCTTAGAGGAAAAAGTGCTCTCGGGGACAGCTTTGGTTTCTGTGCTCCCCCAGGACTGCAGGCAAAGCTGAAATGCAGAGCTGAGCCTGGCAGCGGGGCAGTGGCTGCAGGGGGAAGGAGGAGGAGTGGGCACAGGGCTCCCCCAAGGACAGCCCTGCCTTGGAGCTGGCGACGGGGACTGGTGTGGGGATGGAGCCTTGCCACCTCCCCTACCTCCTGGGCTTGGCCCCATTTCCAACGTGTCTTGGCACCATATGGCGCTTGCTTTATTTGTTCTGCTGCGACTTGGGAAGGAGGGCAGTGTTTCATTGTCTGGCAGAGGAGGTGGGACGCAGGCACAGGAATATGCCCGTGTCCCGCGGGATCGCTGCCTGAGCCAGGCGCTCCACATCTCGTCCGAGCTGCAGGTCGGTGTCCTCATCCTTGCAAGCAGAGGGGTTTCCCCGGAGAGTCGCTGCCGGAGATTCACCCACCCACGTGGCGTCGGAGCTGAAGCGGCAGCACCGCGTGTGCGGGCGCGTCCCGGTGCGGAGCACGACCGACCCGCCACGGGACGCTGCCTGTAGGAGGAAAACGTGGCAGCGCTGCTCCTGACTCATTGCACAGGCAGCAATCCTGCGACAGCGATGCCGGGCTTGCCCAGCACCAAAAAGTGACAGCATGCTCCACCCACCCCGGCTGCGGGAGCAGGAGCCTTCTCCGCATGCCCGCGGTCTGGAGGAGCCGCTATCCCGGGCGCATCTCCCCGTCCCGCTCCGTGACACCCCAAATCCCATCCCGCTGCCTCGCCCGCCGCCCCCGCGCTCCCCCGGCTCTGCCTCTCCCTCCATCGCCTGCCCAGGGCTCGGCTCGCCCCACGGAGCTCTGGGATGGGGAGGAAGGGGAGAAAGGCTGCTCAGAGGCTGAGGCCCAGCCCTCCCAGATTTGCATATTTTTTACTGGCTCCCAAACAACACATTTCTCCGGGGAAGCGAATGCGTCGCCTGCGGTCCCCGAGGGTGCTGTGTGCTGGGACAGCAGCCGCTCTGCGTGGAGGGGCCGCGGTCCCGGCACCCATCGCGATCTGCTCCACACGCCCGCACTCCTCTGCTGCCGCAGGAAAAGCATTTTCCTTGGAGGTTTCGAAATTCACGGGCTTTGCTGCCCTGGGACTCGGTCCGGTCCCTCTTGGCTCACAGGAGTCCCGGAGGCGGCCGGGCTGCAGCCGCCTGCGCAAATCTGCTCATTTCTATTTTGTCACTAGAATTTCCAGCATGTCCCTCCTCTCGTGTATAATTTAGTCGCATGAAAAGGAACCGCGCGAGGAGGAGAAGAGGATGGGGAAACTTGCAAAGTCAGCCATGGAGAGGGAATCTGTGTCAGGAAGCATCACAAAGGGAGCCGGGGGATTGGCTCCGGTCGCTTCCAGCGGCTGTGTGTGTGCCAGCCCCTCAGGAATCGCCCGGCGGCTCCTTCCCTCCCTGCGTCCCTCTCGCCTTCGCTGCGCTGCGGCCGGGCTGGGACAGCCCATCGCGGTTGCCATGGCTGCGGTGTGCGGGGGGGGGGCTCGCCCGGGTGCCCCCGCCCGAGCATCCCGCGCCCTCCTCCCCGCCGGCCCCGGCGGATGCTCGCCCGCCCCGCCACGGCCAAAGCCGCACCGTGGATTTGACACCCGTGGGATTAGACAGGGCTGTGCCCGCGGGAGGAGGAGAAGTAGGAGAGGAGGAGGAGGAGGGAGCAGGGCAGCTCCGGGCTGGGCGGCCGCCAGCCGCCCCGGGGAGGGCCGGGAGGGCGGCGGGCAGGTAGGGCGGGCAGGGCGGGCGGTGCGGGGGGAGCCGGGGCCGCTCCCCGGGGAGCGGGGGGGCCCCGGGGCACAGCTGATCCCCGGCCGCAGCTGATCCCGCCGCCCCCCGCCAGCTGCCGCAGCGTGGGCGCAGCCGCGGTCCCGCGTGTCCCCGCCGGCACCGCGCACCCCGGCCCGGCCGAGCGTGGAGCTCCCGCGGCGGGGGGAGCGCAGAGCCCGCGGCGGGGAGCGGCCCCTCCCGGTGTGCCTGCGCTCTGCGGGACCGGCGGGCGGCGGCGGGAGGAACCGCTCGGTCCTGCCCGCGGCCGGGGCCGAGGAGGAGGAGGAGGGAGCGGGGGCTGCTCCGTCCCCGCAGCCCGGACCGCTCAGCAGGGAGCGGCCGGAGCGGCTCCTGCCCGGGAAAGGGGGGCCGCGGGCAGCAGGGGGGGAGGCCCGCGCTGCGGGCAGCTGCCTCCAATCCCGCCAGCTGCGGCCCCGGGAATGGCCCTGCCCGGCTGTGCCCTCCCCGAGCTCTCCTTGGGGCGGCGGCTGCAGCCCGGACACCGGCCCTGCAGCGAGGAGGCTCGGGGAGCGGCCGTGGGACCGACAACATCTCCCGAGCCGGGACGCCGGGAGCGAGGGCGGCAGCAGCACAGCGGGCTCGGGACCACGATCCCGGTGTGGGTTCGCCGAGCCCTCGGTGGGAGCCATCCCCCCGCACGCCCACGGCTGTGGGGTCGGGCAGTGCTGTGCCCCAGCGGGGCTGCACCGGGCCGCGGAGCGTTGCCAGCCGCGGGGACCCTGCGCACGCACCCGGGGATGAGCGAGCAGCGGTTCCGCCGGGGGCGGGCGGCTCCCGTTCGCCCGGGGCGCGCTGGGTCGCTGTGCTGTGTGGGGTCGGGGCGCAGCGAGCCCCGGCAGTCCCGCAGTGCAGGAGAGGGCGTCATGGCCCCCGCGGTGCCAGCGGGCTCCCGGTGCTCCCCGCTGGGCAGGCAGGATGCAGGCAGGGTGCCTCCGTGCTCCCGATTACCATCTTGTTTGGAGCCCAGGCAGCGGCTGTAATCTGATGCTCTCAAAGTTAGTGTTTACAAGGGACATGGCAGCCATCAGAGGCTCTTCTTGTTCTCCTGGTGAAAGCATATTCCTGTCTCTGCCGCGTGTGGCTGCTCCGTGTGCCAAGCACTGCCCGGGTCACTCTGAGCATCCTGCAGAAGCACCTCAGAGGGTCAGAGCCCCCAGAGCTGCTGTGCTGTCCAGCCCGTGGGGTCGGGGCCCCCGCACTGGGGGCTTTGGTGGGACGGTGGGTTCAGAGCCTGCTCTGGGTGCCTGCGATGGCCGTGTGCCGTCAGGAGCCCACCTGCTGGACAGGGGGTGCTGGGAGGAGGGAGAGCTGCCTGCCCGCGGGACTCATCAGCTTCCTGATGACAAATCCTTTCACTCTCGAGCAAGCAGAGCGGGACAGAGCTCAGCCCGAGGCTTCCCAATGCCACGCCAGCCCTGCATACCGTGTCCTTGCTGGGAGCCCACGGGGCACCCATCTCCCCAGCTGGGGGTGGTCTGGCGAGATGCCCCCCACCTGAGCCCTGGCACCCCCCCAAGCTGCCCCCACAACCCGAACACCCGCAGCCCCACCCGGCAGGGCTCATCTCCAGAGCCAGGAAACGCCGCTGGCATCTGTGCCCTCATCTTTTCCCCGGGGCTGCAAATCGCATCGGTCGCGGCACTCAGAGCCCGGTTCCAGTGCGGGTGCTCCAGCAGGGTCCGGGAGCTTTGGCACGGCTCCCACAGCACAGCGTGACACGGGACTGTGCCTGACGAACAGATGGCACCAGTGCAGCCACAGCCAGGTTTGGTGGCAGAGGAGAACCTGCTGCCCTGTATCCAGGCTGCCTCGGGAGTGGGGACCTGAGCCCCGGCCCTGGGGAGGGCCCCAGGGATGCTGTTTGTATAATGCTGGCTCCAAGGGAGGCTCTGCTCCAGGCAGGTCTGGTGGAGCCGAGCAGGAGCAGCAGCAATAAGAGCTCCATGAGCCCTTTGTGCTGCGCCGTGTCTGGGCAGCACTGCCTGTCACAGGGCAGCAGAGTCCCTGCTTGGGGGTTTTGTGTCCCCAGTCCGTGGGGGTCCTGCTGGGAGGAGAACACAGGTCAAAGCCAAACCAGCTGCAATGGGGGAAGTACTGATGGGAGCTTGTTGGTGGATGTGGGGAGTGTGGATACCTAGCCAAGGCAGGAGGTTATAAGGCAGGCTGGAAAACAGGGCACATCATGGCAGGGAACAGCCTTGGGAGGGGATGAGGCTGGAGCTGGAGCGCACTGAGCTTGGAGGCCACAGCGAGTGAGCTGTGGTTATTCACGGCGCCATTATTACAGCCACCCATTTCCAACACCCTCGGCGAGGCGGGAGCACAATGTGCTCCAAGGAAATGTGATTGTGGGTCCTGCCCCTTGGCCCGGTGCTCGCTGCACTGTGCAGATGGAGCTGGCAGCGCCTCGGCTCCGCTGCCTGGAGGGAGAGCGAGCGAGATGGCGGAGGGGAGGCAGGACTCGTCCTCACGGGCACAGGCAGAGCTCTGCGGGAGGGGGACAGAGCTGGCGCCATGGGGGACAGAGACAGCGACAGGCAGAGGAGAGGCAGCCCTGAGCTGGCCACTCTGCCTCATGATCCCTGCCCCAGCCAGGAGTGATTTCTCCTTCTCCCTGGAGTGGAAGGAGCGATGGGCACGTCACCTGCACGGGCTGGATGTGTCACCTGCCAGCTGCTATGGCTGACAGCGCTGTGCTTGCATCTCTGTGTCCCACAACTGTCCATGGCTGGCCTGGCTTTCCCCTGTGATCTCTCTGCTCCTGGCTCAGAGGTTGGTTTCTAGGCAGAGCCTTAAAAACCACATGCATACAAGTACTAAAAAAAGCATAATTTTATTCAATAACTGCATTGTGTGCTCAGAATTCGCTATATGTGAGATGGAGCAAGTAGAGAAACTGGTGGAAAGGTGGGTGCTCCCCCTCTCCTTCACCTGCTCTGCTCTGTTGAGCTGCTCCACGCCCGCAGCCCAGGGAGGGGGGCTCTGGCTCCCCCCCAAGTCCCACCCCATGCAGCTGGGCCAGCACGTTGGGCTCTGCCTCTGCCTGAGACCGGCTTTTTCTGCACCCAGGGAGAGCCCAGCATCCCCTGCTGCCTCCCTGGAACCTGGCCCTGCTGAGGCCACCTGCAGTGGGACGGGCACCCTCCGGCATCCCCCGGGGGTGTGTGTGGGGAAGGGGGGTGGGCTCACATCGATAAATCCATAAATACAGCTAATTCCTCGGGAGTGGAAGCTGAAAGTCCCAGCCTGCCTGGCTGGGAGCAGGCGCCGTGAGGTGCCCCCCAGAGAGGTGCCGGGTCTCCTCGTTATTGTTATGATTATTTTTAATCTGCTCTTATCACAGCCAGTCCGACTGAGGAACTGCCTGACCCAGCGCAGCGCAGGGCGTGTGCTGTGGGACGGGAGCTCGCTCCAGCACGAACCGCGGGTGACAGAACGGAACAGGGACGCTTGGGTTCAATTTTATTGCCTTTGAATGAGTCCGGGGGCTCCTGCCCCCAGCGCGGGGGGCTCTGCCGGAGGCGGAGGGAGCCGGGGCTCGGGGCTGGGGCTGCTGCAGGGGCAGTCCAGGGGGGCTGGGGTGGGATGACGGGGGTGACGCCCGGCTTTGGGGCGGGCGAGGAAAAGTGTGGCTGCGGGGCTCCCGGCTGGGAAAGCGCTTGTGGGAACTGCGGGGGAGATGGTGCTGCTGGCAGCGAGAGGCGGGGGGGCGAGGTCGGGGGGCTGCCTGCCGGGTGCGGGGAGGGAGGGTCCGTGGGGCCAGGAGGAGGATTGGGGCTGAGGAAGGGATGAGGGAGAGGAATGCGTCGAGGAAAGGGGACGGGGGAGGGAGGGAGGGATGCTCGGGGATTGAGGATGCAGGGAGATATCCTGGAGGAGGGCGGGCAGGATGCCCCGGGGAGAGAGGGCGGGGGACGGGAGCGGTGGATGCAGGAGAGAAGCCCGGAGAATGGAGGGCGCGGGGCGGGGTGTCCGGAGGGTGGGACCGGGAGGGTGCGGGGAGCAATGGGGGTGTCCGGAGGGTGGGACCGGGTTGATGCAGGGATCCATGGGGGTGTCCGGAGGGTGGGACCGGGAGGGTGCGGGGAGCAATGGGGGTGTCCGGAGGGTGGGATCGGGTTGATGCAGGGATCCATGGGGGTGTCCGGAGGGTGGGACCGGGTTGATGCGGGGAGCAATGGGGGTGTCCGGAGGGTGGGACCGGGAGGGTGCGGGGAGTGATGGGGGTGTCCGGAGGGTGGGACCGGTGGGTGCGGGGAGCGGTGGGGGGAGCGCGGGCCCTGCGCGGTGCTCTGGCGCCCTCTGCTGCCCCGCACCGCGCTCCGCAGCGGGGGCGGGCCGGGGGGGCCCCGCCCGGCGGTGCCGTGAGTTTGTCGGGTCTCAGCAGCGGGGGTGGAAACGGAGGGGCCCTGCCCGGGGATCCCACCCCAATCCCCGCCCCGCAGGGGTTGCTGAGCCGGATGAACAGGGCTGCCCGCATTGGTGGTCCCTGGGGAGCGCTGCCAGCACCCACCCGTGTCCCAGCCAGCCCTGCAGATAAGGGGCAGTGGGGTGAGGGTGCAGGGACAGTCCCCAGCCCCGCGGGACGGCGGGTCGGGCCACCCGGGTGCTGGCGTGACGCCGAGTTCCAGCAAGGGAAGGGCCCTTGACCTTGCTTGCAGCCTTCACATTCTCCCGCAGGAATGTGAGCCTTGCTGTGTCCCTGTGGGCAGCAGTGGCCTCGGCCACCCAACGCCTCCTGCCTGCACCCTGCTCCTTATCCACATCCCAGCTGTCGACGTGAAACAAAGCTGAGGGATGGGGACATGATGGGGGTCATGCACCGTCCTTTCTGTGCTGCTGCCATGGACACCGGCTGCAAGGTGTAGCCTCAGGGCTTGGTGCTGCTGTCATGGATATGGGGCTGCTCCGAGACAGGGATGCTGCGGTGCTGGGGCTGGCATGGGAATGGCACGGGAATCCTCCCCTGGTGGTTCACAGCTCCCCATCCCCACTGGGGCTTGTTAAAATCTCGTTTCCAAGCAAAGCTTTTCCCCAGTGCTGTGGGATGTGTCAGTGGCACAAGGGTTAACCCTGCTTTCCCTTTCTGTCGGTGCCTGGTCTGGGATAACCTCGTTAGCGGTGGCAGTGATGCCCCTGGGACAGAGCAGCCCTATAAACCGGGGCTGAGTGCTGGGAAATGGGCTGAGCTGCCTCAGCGGGGGGCTGGTGGGTGCTCCCCCCGCCAAGCACCAGCCCGTGGCTGTTCAGGGTGTCATGGGGAGGAGAAGCTGTAACACGCTCTCGGGGACAGCATGGATTTGTCACCACAGGGCCTGGCATCCTTTGTGAGGCTGTGCCTGCAAGGGAGTAAATGCCACCAGCCCTGGATAGGACACCCCGAAGGCACTGGGTGCTGAGAGGGGCTGGCCAAGCCCTGATCCCACAGCTTGGGGGCTCCTCTCTGTCCCCCAGGACCCAGCTCTTCCTCCTCAGCCACTTGCAGTGCAGGATCACACAGGGACCTTGTTACCATGGCTGTGCCAACCACAAGGGCCTGGGGATGGCCAGGCACTCCCTCCCGTTGGGATCTTCCTTGGATGGGTGGGGAGCACCCACCCCTATCCTGAGGCTGGCACTGGCCTGGCTGCCCGGGCATTGTTCCTGCCTGTGCTGTTGTGCCACAGGCTGGTTTCTGGTGGCCACCTCCCCTTGCTGTGGGAGAAGATGGGATCCGTATGCTGGAGCATTCATTCCCTCTGCTGATCGACAGCCTGTGGTCTGGCTGAGCAACCCCAATTGTTCCCAGAGTGCTTGGACAAAGAACTGCCTGGAGAGATGGCAAGGCTTGGGAGCAGACGACATGCTAGGAATATTTCCAGTGCCTTGGACACCACCAGTCTCTTCCCCCATCTCCTGCAAGAATGGGAGGCAGCAGCTCCGTTTTGCAGGCAGGGTGGGACGCCTTCCCCTGTTCCGAGCAGAGGGTGCAGAATCCTGTCCCAGGCAGGCTGAGCACTCATCCTTGGGAGTGTCCTCATCTGCATGGCGCTGTGCCCAGTGCCACCCTCGTCTATCTGCTCCTGTGAGGAGACAGCAAGCACCATGGGACCCCAGGGAGCCCCACGCAGCCCCTAAGGGCCCCTGTCCCCAAGGATCCATGTGGCACAGCAGGGTCGTGGTGCTACCCTGGGGGCCCTCCAGTGTGCTCAGGGCTGCTGTTCCCAGGCAGACAGAGCAATTTGGGGAGCTGCAGTTCACAGCTGCTGTTTTTGTTGTGTGCTGCATCACCCCAAAACCTGGAGGAACTGGGGAGGAGTACGGCATAGAGTGAGGAAGGGCAGGATAGCCTTCAGCATGGGGGTAAGCTCCAGCTGCCTTGGGGCCCTCGTCTGCCATTTCTGCTCCCTGGCTTGTCTCACCTGCTATGGTTCCCTCCCAGCTGGTCAGCCCTGATATTTGTCACTCTGTTTTGCAAATTTGAAGGTTGGGACAGGTATACACACCGAGTTGAAAGTCCTCAGCATGGAGCAGCTCCTGGTGAGGTCTGTGCAAACCAGGATGTCCCAGGGGAGCTCTGTCAGTTCCCACATGACCTGCTCAAGGTCAGACAGAGCCAGCAGTGAGGAGCCTCAATTCCTTCCTTCCCTGCCTGCCCATGGGCTCACAGGCACGAGTGGAGCCCACATCTGCTCTGCTCCCTCAGACCAGAGGCTTTTGTTCTCAGGGTTTGGAGAATTTCTTCACATAGGAAAAGAGCAGCAGCACTGGCATTTCCAGAAGGGAGAAGATGCTTCATTTGAAAACATCCCAATTCCCTTGGTCATTAGCATCTGACATGGCTGAGAATCACAACAGCATTGAATCCACACTGGAAACTGACAGAGCCCAGAGTGCAGGCCCTGTTCTCTGCTGTGCTGCTGGCACTGGCAGAGATGAGTGGAAGGATGCCTGGAGCACAGGATCCCCATGGCAGCCTGGCTGCTGGGGCCACTGCCATCTCCCCTGCCCCCAGAGACACTGCCTGGCAGCCCGAGGCAGCAGAGAAACTGCAGTGCTGGAGAGGAGAGGGGCTGCACACGCAGGGAGGTGACCGCGTGTGGCTTCGGCATGGCCGCGCTGCCCCTGCCCCGCTGCAGCCGGGAGGGCCCCGTGTCCCCCACAGCAGGGATGGGGATGGGGGGCTGTGCCACGGCCGCCCCGGAGGAAATGGGCCGGGAAAGGGCTCGGGGAGGCAAACGGCCGCGGGAGTTTGGTTAGCTGCACCCCAGGCTGGTGAGAGGCCCCTGTTTCCCCCGCGCCCGCTGTCCCGCCGAGATTAGCGCTCGGCTGGCTGGGCTTGACGGGCAGGAGGAAGGGGCCGCGCACACGAGCACGGCGGGGCCGCCCGGAAACACGGGCAAAACGGGTAGCGGGCCGCTCCTTCTCTCTGCAAACCGGGCACCGGGCCTCTCCTTCCCTCTGCAAACCGGGCACTGGGCCTCTCCTTTCCTCTGTGAATCGGGCACCGGGCCTCTCCTTCGTTCTGCAAACTGGGCACTGGGCCTCTCCTTCCCTCTGCAAAACGGGCGTTGGGCCGCTCCTTCCCTCTGCAAAACGGGCACCGGGCCTCTCCTTCCCTCTGCAAACTGGGCACTGGGCCACTCCTTCCCCAAAACCGGGCACCGGCCTCTCCTTCCTTCTGCAAACCGGGCATGGGCCACTCCTTCCCTCCAGGTTCTGCCCTCCCTGTGGCTGTGCCAGCTGTGCCTGCTGCCTGCCAGCTCCTGGCACAGGCTCTGGACATTGGCCATCACCCCCTGCGCTGGTGGCCAGGCCTGGGCCGTGCTGTGCAGGAGGGCCGTGGCTGCCACGGTACTCCCACATCCATCCTTGCTCCTGGCCGGCCCCATCGGGAGGGTGACCTGATTCCCTCACGGTTGGTGTCACCCATGCCGGTGCCACCGGAGCCAGCTCCCCCCTCCATCCCTTCCCCACGGGGCTGTGCCAGCTCGGCTCATGCCCAGCCGAGCGCGGGGGACGAAGGGGCGCTGGCAGCTCCCTGGGAGTGCTGGTGGCAGCAGTGAGGTCAGGCCGTGGCGCAAATGCCGCCGATCAGTGCTGCCCGTGGGGACCGTGGAGCAGCACAGAGGTGACCCCTGCACTCGGGGTCAGCGGGCTCGGCGTGCGTCAGCCCCGAGCGCCTTAATCCCAACCGGGCAGGGGGAGGAGCGCGGGGGGACGGCGGATTCCTGACCCACAACCGAGCCTGGCATCTTCCCCGCAGCGCCGCGGCCGCTTCCCGACAGAACCGGACAGGGCTGAGCGGTGCCGCCGCCCTGGCACTGAGAGGGTGAGAAGAAATAATGGGAGCAGGCAGCAGAAAATGTAAAGCAAAAAAATTGCTTTTGTCTCGAGAAAGCGGCAGCCATTTGGACTGCTTCTTCCTCCCTGAAATAGCTTTTCCTGCCACCCAAAAGGAGACTGAATATTGTGTAGTACATTATTTCAGAGGTTTTTTGTTTTGTTTTTTCATTTTTATAGTAAGCATGTGACAAAGATTGAAATGCTTGTGACTGACCTGATATGTGGGAAAATAAATAAATCCATTCCCGGGTTTGCCAGCAGGATTCCCCAGTTCCCAAATACATGGCTCAGCCTGTGCCCACTGTAGTTCCCAGTCACTCCTGCAGCACTGCAGGAAATGCAGTGCAGGGACACTCAGTGCTGGGTTTGCTGCAGCTGGAAATCCACGGGTGAAGCTGTGAGTTGCAGGGAGCTTTGTGATGCCTTTCTCACAGAAATGATCAGTTTGGGATGGGTTTAACTGGAAGCAGCTGCTGCTGCAGGGAGCCCCACAGCAGACTGGCAGGATACCATGGGACAGTGAATTCCTTCAGGTGGAGGCTGGAACCACAGTATCTTACTGGGATATTCCCTGGTAATGTGATTTACTCCCTTCACTGGAACTGCTGAGTGTGCCAGGGACACAGGGATGCTTTGGGATGTGCCCTGTAAGAGAAGCTTCCTTCATCCATGTGCTGTGGGAGAGGCTTCAGCCAGCTCAGGACTGCTCCATAGTCTGGGCACGAGAGGAACCTCAGTGACTGTAACATTGCCCCAGGTGGGTTGGAGCACCCCTCTGCCTCCTGATAAAGAGGATGAAGAGCTCATCCCTGCCCTCAGACAACTGAAGAGTGGAGCTAATGGCACTTCATGGGGTTTGGACATATGTCCAAACGGGCTGGGTCTGACTGTGCCATGTCACACAGGCTGCAGATTAAAGAGCAGCACATCCAAATGAGATTTATCTCGTCACCCCCTGCGATGCTCCCCCACCCCCATGCACAGAGGCAGCTGTTTGGTTGTTTAAGATTTAAAATCACCTTCCACTGAGATACTTTCCCATAATGAGGCACAATTGGGAAGAAGCTAATCAACGTTTCTTAATACAAGAGAAGAGAAAGGCTTGAAGGCAGCACTAAGTGATTCCCAACATTAGATGCTCTCCTTGCTTTCGTCATCCTCTCTGCTTAATCCTTCCAAGTTTCAAAATGATTCTTTGCTTCTGTTTTTCTTTTTCTCACAGAATCAGATTCTTATACAGGAGCAGGATGGGAATGGGTTTATTTCTTTACTATTTTAGTAAAGGTATCCACATTACTTCTGACCACAGTTTCTCATAATAGTATAGTAAAAAAAAAAAAAAAAGATGAGTGGACGTGTAGGTGCTTTGAAAAAGCTGAAACTTAGCCCAAGTTTCAGGTTCTAAAGGATTGATGGGTCCTGCTGAGCCATGACACCACTGCTCATTGCACAGCTTGTCTTCTCTTATCAGGGTGTGAAGAGTCAGCTGGGAAAGAGCAGATCTGCAGGCCCAGGAGGAGGAATTAAACATCCCGGACAGATGTCGGCTCAGCTCTGTGCAGCTTCAGCTGAAGCTTTCCAGGCTGGTTTTGACCCGTTCCATTTCATGCAGAAAACTGTAGAACTGGGGCAAAGTTAACTCTGCAGAGGAAAAAAAAAAAAAAAAAAAAAAAAAAAAAAAAAAAAAAAAAAGGCATCAAATCTTAGATTTCAGGTTACATTTCAGGTTACATTTCCAATATTGGCAAAGCTGTTCTGGTGCTACCGTGCTACCACGGAGCAACTCATGTTCACCTAAGCCGGGCAGGATTAGCCACTGTGATTCCCAGCAGCTGGTTCCTTATGCTAGCCAGGCTGCCAGGGGGGCCAGGCTGGGATCTCCCAACAGCACTCCATGCTTGGGAATCATTTCTTTTCCTCCTCTGCCCTGCTGCTCTGACTGCTCAGTGTTTACTGAGGCCCAGATGTGAAGGTGCCCAAAAGTCAGTGTTCCCAAACAGTTTTGGAGCGCCTGTGGGGCAGGAACAGCCACAGAGCTGGAGAGGCTGAGGCAGGAGTAACCACAGTGATGCTTTTGCAGTGACCCCACCCTGGTTCTGCCCCCAGACTCCCCCAGCAACACCCTGAGCCCCAAACTGCAGCTTTCCCATCCTTCCCTCCTGTCCAGAACTGTTAACTCACCAACATACACGTTTTCCAATTGGCTCCCTTTTTTAACCACCAGCTTCAGCTTGGGGAAAGGAAAAAAGCAGAAGTATTTTAGTTCAGGAGCCTGTATCTGAGCACCAGGAGAGGACAGCAGAGCAGGAGTCTGCTGTGAGTTTGACTGCTGCACAGCACACGCATCTTTGTCAGGCTTTTCAAGAAGTGTCACTGTAGGAACAGATACCCTGGGCATTGGGAAGATCTCTGGAAGTCCTTGATCCCACTTTCCCTCCCTCCTCAAGAAGGGAGCTGAAAAAACTGAGCTTTTTGAACAGCTTTCCAGAATGGGCCATGTTCCTGTGATACCTCATGTCTTCAGAGGAGAAACACACAGCAGCGTGTCTGCTCTCTGCTGGCAGCAGCACTTGGAGACTGAAGATGCAGTCACAGAGTTCCTGTGAGACCCACAGAGCCTCCCTCTCCCTCCCTCCCTGCCAGTGCTTCCCACATGCCTGGCTGCAGCTTGTTCCTCACTGCCCTACAAGCTGAACTCTGTGATGTGGGAGATTTACCTGTAAGAAGATACTTCCCACTTTTTCCAGCTCGCTGCTCCCAGCAGTCACTGTGAGTCAGAAAGAAGAGAAGGCAGATAATCTGTTAGTTAAGCAGTGAAATAAAATGTCATTTAGCCAAGAGCTGCTGCTGGGTTTCCCAGCCCCTCCAGTTTATGTTGTAGCTCTATTACCTCCAAACTTCCACTCCATGTCTATCAGCTGGTTAATCATCAGTGTCTGACCCACAGCCAGGCGTGTCAGGGTGGGGGAATTCACCTTCCACTACAAGAATAAAAGACACACCAGCAATTAATTCAGGGAGGTCTCTGTTTGTACCTGAAACTTCAACAAGAGCCAGAACGAAGACAGAGCATGGCAGAAGCCTAGAGTAAAGAGAGAACTAATGTGGTCAGCAGGGCTTTCAGAGGTGTTTGAGTCCTGCTAGGATTTCCATCGGCCCTGTCACTTCTGTAAATGAAACTGACTGGTTTTGTTTTAGCACTGGTTCGCTGTAACAATATCTGTGCAAGAAGCCATGTGTTCATGTAACTGCATGACCTCAGGGCTCAAAGCACGGGAAGCACAAAAACATCACATGAAAGCCACACAGCAGTGCAGGAACTGTGACACTGATGGGGGAGAGGCCCTGGCAAACCAGAGGTATCCCCAGAAAAATGCTCCTTATTAGTTCTCTGAGGATCTTCAGTTCAAAATCCCAAGCTGGTTTTGAAGAAAATACCCAACGTGCTGATGTGTCTCAGGAGCACAGTTGGGTTTTATGAGTTCCCTCTCACAAAACTGACGTTTTGTTAGCTTAGAAACAAGCAAAAATATATGAATACCTGTTCTGCAAAATAACTGGCCTTCTCTTCACTGAGGCCTGTGGGGGGAAACCATATGAGATTACTATATGTGATAAATATTAATTATCTTTTATTTAGTGGAAATCATGTGACCTACCTAGAGCAATGAAATCTGCTCTGACTTGTTCAGAAGACAAATTCCTCTTCAGGGCACCTGAATAAACACCACAAAGAAGAAAAGAAATCACTTTTTAATGAGTCAAACCAATTTTTATTGAGTCAAACAGAGGCAGGGACAGGACCCAACGATGGAGAGCCTCTGTTTCTGAGCTGTGTTTTGAAGCAAACCACCGCTCCTCGGAGATTGGAAACCCAGTCGTGCCTGCCAGTATCTGTGCAGATGCCCGGTGCTTTAAAAGTCCGGGCTCTGGGAGTGCCTGGGAGAGGGCGAGATCCCATTGCAGGTATCCATGGGAACAGCGACAGCGGTTATGTTTTGAAGCTGCTGCTTTCTCTCCTGTAGCCGCTTTGCTTGTTAAAGGAGAACTGTTAAGGCTGGCGGGCTGCTAATTTGACCTACCTGCTGTGTTTGGGATGATGGGTGTGAACGTGTGCATATAACACTTTCCCCCGCTGCGCCTTCCCCCTTTGTTCTGGGGCCCAGGCAGCGCAGGGACCTTTACAAGGATTCTGCTCTCTGAAGCCAAGAGCAGGAATCTCATAAATTCAAGGAGACTGCCAGCCCCACGTGGCTTTCCGGCTGTGTAGCACACAAGCAAAGTTATCTGCTGTGATCTGTCCTGATCCCTGATATCGTGGCATCCCAGAGCTGAGGAAAAGTTACAACGGGATTGAAGCCAGTGCACACACACAGGAATGACAAGATGGGGGCACCAAGGCCTGAATCAAGATGGGAAAAAAATGCAAATTCTTCACTAAATCCCCACAAGACGTTGCAGGAAAGAAAATCATTGCTACTCCTGTATAGGAAAAGTTGCTTGAAGCAGTAGGACAAGTTCAAAACAGATTCTGAAAACAGTTGTGCTCGGCATCAGGGCTGTGAAGGAAGCTACAGGGAACCCAGGGCTGAAGGGTAATAGCAAGGGACTATTAATAACAGGAGGGATCAATGGGATGAACATGCCGTGGAGTGTTTGATGCATTATCGTGTCAAACGGCAGCCACAACATCACAGTAATCCTATAAAGTGCTGGAGTCTGGGGTATTCCAGTGGAATCCCCCCGAACCTCTTCGTCACTGCTTGTGAATGAGGAAGAGCTGGACACGGTGAGTGTTTCTCTGTATCTGCAAGGTCAGCTGTCTCCTTCACATGGCCTAGAACTGCAGCACTCCCAGCCCACTCCAAACCTCTATGCACTGTCTTATTTGTCTGCAACAGCGCTTGGCCTTGGAGGAATTACAGCACTGGGTCACTCGGGTGGAAGTTCCTGCAGAGACTCGGTGCCAACACAACGCTGCCCTGATCTGGCAAAAGGGATTTACGGGTACTGCTTAAACCGAGATGTTGTGCTGCATTTAATGCACAGATATTTAAGGGAGTTTACTTAAGCCCGTGAAATGTGCATGCAGGCAGGGTATAAAGAATACAAAGAGCCACCAAACAGGGGAACTTTTGATTCTTAAGTGCTAAGCACTGTATTAGCTACCATTAACACTTATTGTGCAAACCAAGCCCTGCGGGAATGGCTGGGACAGACTGGCCTCAGGGCAGGATATGCAAATACATCACTTACCGTTGGGGACCAGAAGAATACTTTTGACAATGTTTTTCAGGGGGCCCAAGCTGATTTTATTCATGGTGGCAAAGTCTGAGAGCTGCGTCAGAAATCTTTCTACCTGCTCAAGAGAAAGAGCAGTGACAAAATCTTTTCTCTGTTTCTGACCAGAGCTGCACTCACACATCTCTCCAGTTCTGCATTACCTCCTTGGGCTCTGTCAGAAAGCGGAAAAGCAATTCAGTCAGCGCTGAGAATTGCTGTGAACAAACAGGAGAGTGTTAGACTGGGATATCAGCACCTCACCACCGCACCAGCACCACGATGAGGTGATGATTGACCCCCCTGACCCAGCTCCACCTGCCTCCTCCTGGACATTGGTCCCAGAGCTGGACCTGAGCTGGTGCCCTGTCCTTGGCATTATGTGATGCCTGTGGATGGGATTTGCCCAGGATGCTTTTCAGAGCCTCCCAAGGGGTCTGTGCTGCTGGTAGCTGGCACTGCACAGGGCTTTTGTGATTTGTGGCTAATCGGAAGCTGCTGTTCTATCTTGTGCAATCCAAAAACTGTGAGTGGGAAAAGCTGTGAACATCCAGCCTCATGTTTCACAAACCCCATGGGGTAACCAAACTAACTAGGCAAAGGAAGAGAACTGGTTAAGGGTCTAGTTGCTGCTTTCAGTGTTTTGGGTGTGCAGCTGGCAGGCAGGGATGGAGAGGCCGCTGGCACCAGCACCAGCGCTGGCTGTGACCTTCTGGGTACGGCCAAAAGCGGTATTGGCTGCTTGTGGCTGCAGATGCTGCCCTGCCCTCAGCCTCGGACATGTAACAGAGAAGGCACTGGGCTGTCACCAGGCTGATATCCTCAGTCCTGGCAAGCTGGGCTGGAAAAGCCTCAGCACTTCCACTAACTTCAGTCCAAGCTGCACACCCAGTGTGGGTGACTTAGAGGCAGATGGTACCAATGACCAGGACCATTCAGCGTGAGGCAGGAAGCGCAGGGTGGGAATCTGGGGTGGGATCACAACATTCTGTGGTCCCACCACAAACCCCAGTGCTTGACAGGACCCCAGTGCCCACCAGGAATGATCTGAGTCCTCCACCAGAACTCCCCCAGTGTCCCTTCCCATGGCAGGTGGGTGGAAATAGATGGTGTTTAAAGTCCTTTCCCGGTGAAACCATTCTGGGATTCCATGATTCTATAAACATCCTTCAAACAGCTCCGGCGTGCGTGGGGCTCACCGGGCTGGACCGGGGCTGTGCCACCGGGCACCGGGCACGCTGCCCGCCCTGCCCCGGGCACCGGGCCCAGCAGGGACCCGGCCACGTGGGCCTGGAGACCGTGAGATGAGACCGGCACACGCGGGACCGCTCCGGGGCTGCGCTGCCGGCCGGGTGCAGCTCCCGGTGCCGGGTGCAGCTCCCGGTGCCGCCCCGCCGGTTCCATGTCCGGGTCTGCCCCCGCCGCCCCCCGCCCGTCCCCGTCCCGGTTCCGGCGCACCTGGGCGCTGAGCTGGTTGAGGTTGTGCATGTCGGCGCTGACCGCCTCCGGCACCGGCTCCCGGGTGAAGTTGAGCAGCCCCATGGCGGCGGCGGCGGCGGCTCCGCCCGCCCGGCCCCGGCTCCAGCCCCGGCCCGGCCCCGCCGCCGCCTCAGCCTGAGCATTGGCGGCCGCACTTTCCGCACCGCGCTCAAGGTATCGTGGCCCCCGCAGCGGGACCGGGGGTCGGTGGAGCCGGGGGCTGGAGAGCTGGCTGGCAGCTGAGTACTGCGCGATTTTTTTATTGTATAGAAACCTTAAAAAAAAAAAAAAAAGAGAGAGCTTAAAACCATGGTTTATAAGGTGAATAATGTTTTGTTTTGTTTTGTTTTGTTTTGCTTTAATTTTTGCTTTTGTCTTTTTTTCGGTTTTTTCCTCCAAAAATTCCACTTGGGAACTGAAACTTCGGCGTGCTTTTCCCTCTCTGACTGCTATTCCCAGCACTGCTCTCTGCCTGACTTGGGATGATGGGTGGCCCAGGGACGAGCAATCCACATCCCAGGACTGGGCTCCATGGAATGGACAGATGTTGGGCAAGGAAGCAGCAGCCCTGGGATGAGAAATGCCCAGATGTCCATGGGTCGAGATTCCAGAGACATTTCAGCTCGATTCTCGACATAATCCATATGCAGGAGGTCTCCTTGACTCAAAGATGTGTTGTAGGAAGGCAGAGGAATTGCCTTCTCATGCCCTTTACACAGTCTTGTTTCTGTTCAATCTGAGTAGGAAGGCCTTGGTCCAAGAATATTGAAACTTGATTTATTCACACAGAGGACAATGGAACTGATTCCATCCTGAAGGACTCTCTTGCCTAAAATTGTTATTTCACAGCTTCCCTTGAGCAGGAGCAGGAGCTCTCCAGGATTCCACTATCAGTGTGAACGTGTCTGATCCATTTTATCAGGGAAGGCGTTCCCTGTCTGTCAGGCCAGAGGACAGTGTGTAAAAACCTTTGTGGAAGGTAAAACCTCGACAGTCCACAGGTGTTCTGGTTTATTACTGACACTTGCAACTGCAAATGAGACTATAGGAAATTTCATAGTGCTTTCATTGTGAGACTATCCCAGCAGTGGTTTATAAACAAGGAGATAAGCAGCTAAGTACCACTAATGATGGGGAGTTAAGAGATATTTCCTGGTTGTCTGGATGGAAATAGCTTCCAACTTCCTTTTTTTCCCCCTCTACCTCCCAGACCAGCTGGGAAAGTTTCTGTTTCCTAGATTCAAGGTGCGACTGTGCACCTCCTCGATTTTTGAGGTGAAAAAAATGGATCCTAAATATTTAAGACACCTTTAAACAAGGGACATATATTGGAACAATGTATTCTGTATATATTTTGGAACAAAATATATATTCTGTATATATATTGGAACAATGTATTCTGTATTCATTTCTGTGGTGAACATTCGAGTCAGTGTGTTTAAACCATGGGAAATCCTTGCATCTAAAAATGAGTTAATTTGAACTAAAACTCCTCGAGGGAATGGGATGCAGGGGGTCGTACAGGATTCCAGTATGTGTGAACACAGAATTCCTCTCTAGCTTTAAAATCCTGCATACAGCCCTATGCAATTTTTCCCAAGTGCAAATTAGTAGTTGCAGTTAATTATCGCACATTTTCACAGCTGCCACATTTCCCCCTGTACTCTGCGTCCCAAAACTTGAAAGCAGGCAAGAGTCAGCGTTCTGCCTGCTTGCAGCCGAGGTCAGCCGTGCAGGAGCAGTGTGTGGTGGATCTTTCCTCGCCCGTGTCCTCCCGGGGTGATGCTTTCGGAGCTCCTTAAGGGCGCTCTGGGTGCGCGCGTGTGCGAGCACGCCGCAGTTCCCCGCAGGACGGTGATGCCAGCGATGTTAAACCATTTATCAGGCAGAGAACCAAATTCTTGGGGAAAGTTGAGTGACGGGATCCAAGACGAAGAAGAAGAGTCTCGGCTGACGTACGTGATCACAACATCCTGTTCAAACATCTCCAGGAAATTCGGTGGTGCTTCCCCCCGGGCTGGCATGCGAGCGCCATGAGCCCAGCCACAGCACGGGCGGCTCTGCGCTGCCAGAACGTACTCGGTTCTCAAACCAAGAAGGATTTACTGCAATAAAAGAGCAGGTTGCAGGGTGATGGCCGTGGTTATGGGGGTGTCTGGCGGGGGATGGTGCTCAGCGTGCGGGCAGAGCCCCAGGGCTGCCGTAGGGGTGCAGGCGGCCATCAGCCCATGGGTGCTCCTGCCAGGCCATTCTCATGCAGAGCGCGTTGTGATGGACTCATCAGGGCTGAGGACAGGCCAAGGGCAGCAGTTTGGAGTTGCAGGTATGTGCCCTTGTTCACCATAAATACCAAAGTAAATGCAGCAGCCAAAAAGCAACGGGGCCATACACACACACAGGAAGTCTGAAAAGGCTGCTCTCCAAACGGAGCAGAGGATCCATGTGCCCTACTTGAGATGCATTTTTCAGTTTCATTTCACATGTCAAACCTGAAAAGCTTCCTCAGCACTTGGAGACTGTTACCCCGTGAATGCTTCTTATTATGTGTTCCCTAGAGATCACATCCTGGGGTGTCCCCATCCTGTTCTCTGATGCCATTATTCATGCCAAGCTCTCCCAGCCCTTTACAGCTGCTCCCAGGCCAGCCTTGCAGCTGAAGTGGGGAACATTGTCTGCATTTGCCAGCCTGAGAAAGGCCTGGAAAAGGCAAGAGTGTGTGAAGAAGCCAGGGGGGCTCTCACCCAGCTGGTCAGAGCCCATCTACTCTCTGGTGTTCTGCCCACCTGCAGTGCCTGCCTTGGGCTGGAAGCACTAAGAGAACATCTCCAGACACAGTCTGAGGGATGCTGTGACTCCTCCTGGCTGCCCAGCTGAAACTTCTGAGGAGTTAGTTCTGTCCACTGGGATAAATGAGATCTTTGAGACCAGGATTTCAGTTTCTTCTGCAGTTCAATGCCCCATCACTCTCCTCACCCTTTGGTCTCAGACAGACTCTGCTGCAGGAACAGCTAGCTGCCAGCTTTTTGTGCAGAGGTGGAGCAGGGCTGGGAGCTCCACTGCTGGGCTCTGGCACACTCCTGCCTTGCAGCCACAGGCAAAACACTCCCTCTTTCCCCTGGCTCCTCTGCTCCTGAGCAGGGACCATAATCCCCGACCCGGGCAGGCAAGAGCAGCTCTGGAGCTGGCCTGGAGGGAGGGGGCTCTGCAGGCAGCCACCCCCTGGGAGCAGCGCTCCTCTTGATGAAAGTGGATGTGCTGAGGAGGGTGGTTTGGGGAGGCCTCGTCACTTCAGATTAGGCTGTAGCAGGCGTATCCTGTTTTCTAGGAAAAAGAGGATTTTGTGGCCAGCTTTGTTAGAGAGGCATTGAAGATTTTTCTTTGTGTGCCTCGGCGTTTGAAGTTTGCAGGCGGTAGCTGCAGACTTTCTAGATGTTCTGGTTACACGGATGACACTTATTTTTAACCTTATTTTTATTAGAGGTTTGTATCATGTGGGCCTGGCCAGCCCACAGGAAGGGCTAGAAACTTCTTGTAGGAGGGATAACATTTCCTATCTGTGTGTAAACAGCAATTCCCACCAGATGGGAAAAGCTAGCCCAGCTGTAAGGCAGGCTGGGGCTGTATTCCCACATGTGGCAGCAGGATGAGGCTCTCCCACAACAGGAGCAGACTTTGCTTCCAGCAGCCAGAGCCCTGCTGAGTGGCACAGCTCTCCCCAGACTCAGGAGAGGTGGCAGGTACAGGAGACCTGCTCTGGGGAGCCGTGGTGAGCAGTGACTGGCTGCTGAGAGCTGTGATGGAGCAGCACTGGTGGAGCTGGTGGAGAGGCAGGCGGCCAGCTCAGGGCTGGGGTGAGGGCTCAGACAATGAAGATACTCATGGAAGAGGAGGAGACATCCTGTGGGACGTGCTCTGATGGGATCTTGCAGTGAAGAATGCTGTGCAGTGAGAATGACATTATTGTGGGCTGGGAAAGAGCCTCTGAGCTGGGTGTACACCAACATGGGAGCCCCAAAGCCTGAGCACAGCAGGAGCATTGCTGCTGACTTCGGTGGGAAGAGAAGTTCCTCCTGCTCTCAGCCCCAGCTTGCATCTGTCCAGGCTGATTTAATGGTGCTGGTGCTCCTCCCTGTCTGCAAGAAGACTAAACCAGGGCTCAGCCGTTACTGGGATGTGGAACCTGGGACCCACAAGACCCGGAGGTGATGAGGTTACACTCAGCTGTAGGTAATGGCACATATTTATTTATTTATTTGTAGAGGATCTCCAGGAACGCTGCTGTGATACATGGAGTAGGTCCCAACTCAAACCCTTGGGTGCAAAGCAAAAGATGGGAGGTGATGGCAGTCAGAGCAGAGCTCTGTGCAGGGAGTGGCATTAGTTTGCCTGGCCAGGGTGACAAAGGAGAATTTTGGGAAGAATTAGAAGAGGGAAATCTGGGTGGACAGAGAGGAGCTGGGCCTGGTGCCATACCCCAGGTGTATTTCAGAGAAGGCACTGCCTGAGCAGCCTTCAGTGAAGAGAAGGGTTCAGGGTTGGGAGTGAGGAGTTCTGTGTGGAAGAGCTGGCATGGTTGCTGGGAAGGCTGTGAAAAATGAGGAGTCACTTCCAGTGTGAAGGCATGTTGCCAGTCCTGACTGTGTGACAGTGACAGGGAATGGCTCCTTCAGCTGGTGGGTCACTGGCTCCATGAATTTGAGATGCCAGCCAGCCAAAGGAGCACAGCCAGATGAGGGAATGGTTCTGGCTGGAATGACATGTTGCAGAAGCTGAGCAGCCCAGACCTGCTGCCGATGGGCAGGGATGTGTCCGCGGCACGGTGTGCTGAGGACATGCTGCTTGTGCCCAGGGGTGCTGAGGGACCCCCCAGGTCTCCCTCCCTGCTCACATGAGCCCTGGCCAAGCTGCCTGCTTCTTGCAGCTCTGGAGTGGAGGAGCTTTGCCCACACAGCCGTGTCCCATCACTGGTCTATGCTGGGTGGGAAGCAGTGAAGGAGCTACTTTGGTACTCTCCTGACAGAGGCTGCTGATGCCAGCTCAACAGGAGAGCCTGGAATGTGTGGCAGGAGCCTGGGTATAAAATCTCTGTAAAGGTACCTTGTTTCCCATGAAATGACGTACACATTCTCTTGATTGTTATGAAATAAACTCCCAGCATCTCTCTGTGGTGTGTGTAGCAGAGACAGGAAAAGGATCAGGCTTTGGCTCACTGTCTGCCAGAGCTGCTTTGTCTGGTACCAGACCTTTCCCACAAGCAGTTTGCAGAGCCTTGCTCTCCTGAATTAAATGATAACTGAGGGGCAGAGAGGGAAAGAGGGCGTTTCGGCTGGCGGGAGATTGATGGCAGGTCAGGGAGGCCAACAGCAGCAGGAAGGTTTCCGCAGAAAGGGAGAGGAACCCGTGGATGCTGGAAGGGCTGATTCCACCCTCCCAGTGCCCTGGAAACTCTCACGAGCACAGCTCTCAAAAGCATTTCCCTTTCCTTAATCTGGGAAAACAAATGGGAGTAAAATCTATTTGTTTGTTTTAATCTACTCACCCAAGCTGCGAATAGGCTTTAGGTTTATGTGGTGCATGTTTGTTTGAATGGTGATGTTTAGTATCCCCAGGGGCTTATTCAGAGTGGGTTTCTCAGCTCCTCCTGTTCACTTGCAGAGCATTTTTCACATTTGCTGCCAAATTTTTCATGCTTGTGTTCTGCAGGGATGGAGGTGTGGTTTGGGGGAACCTGCTGTACAGGCCTGGGGCTGGTCCTGTAGATTTCAGACACTTTGGCTAACAAAGATTTCCTCCTGACCTTGAAAGCTCATTTCTATCACACCAGGATAATCATGTTGCTTTTCTTACTGTTATACACTTTTCTGCTGAATCTAGAAGTAGTAACAGGCAAGCAGGGAAGATTATACCCCACGTGGACTCCGGATGCTTTGTCTGGGGCAGGAGAGGCGCGGGCTGTGTCCCTGGCCCCGGGACAGCCCTGCAAGTGCCTTGCCTCTGGACGGGAAAGGGAAAGAACAAACAAAAACTGAATGTGAAACTTGTGAGGCTTTGTCTGCGGGGTTGTGCTGCATGGGGCAGTGTGGGTGCTGCTGGAAACTGCTGGGCAGAGCTGGCTCGGTGGGCGAGGGCTCTGCCCGGCCTGGGGTGCCAAGGGAGTCTCCTCTGCCTCGGGAATTGAGCTGCGTGGGGCTCCGAGGGCCGAGCCCCGCAGAAATGATGAACCCTGGGGGATGCTGGGCAGTGGAGGTGATACCAGGACGCCGGCGGGTACCAGGGGGTGGGTGGGGAGCCCCGGTAGAGTGTGAGACACCGGAGGAACATGGAGCCTCCGGAGAGGGATGCTGAGCCCCGCGGGGGTGATGCGGAGCACCGGGGAGGGTCTGCGGGGAGCCGGGGCACGGGGAATGTGGGGCGCCAGGCGGTGTCCCAGGCGATGTGGGGCAGCGGATGGGACACATTGGGGCACCGGGGGGTGCGGAGTCGTGGCGGGGAGGATGTGGCGCCCCGGGGGATGCGGGCCCTGGGGAATGCGAGACCCCGATGGGCTTGGGGGGCCCGGCGGGTGCGGTGGTGCTGCGGGCCCCGCGCTCCCCTCCCCCGCCATGGGGCGGCGAAGGAGGAGGAGGAGGAGGAGGGGCTGCCCAGCACGGGCAGGGTTAAAACGCCATGTAATCGGAGCGCGGGGCTGTCGGGGGCCGGCCGGGGCGCGGGCAGCGGCGAGCGGCGGCGCGGCCCCGCTGGACGGCGCGTCCCGCCGCGGCGCAGGTGAGCGCTGGACCGGAGCACCGGAGCCTCCGAGCCGGAGCCGTGGCACATCCTCGTGGGCGGCTTTGTTGTCCGCGGCCGTGGCGGGGGACAATGAGGCGGGGGGGGAAGGCGGCACCGGGCGCACCGGAGCGCCGGGCGGGAGCGCCCCGGCCGGTCTGGCGGCCCCGGTGCCCGGTAACCGGGGAGTCGCGGCTTCGCCCCGCGGGCTGGGACAGGGGGCAGGGGGTGGTGGGCCCGACGGCCACTTGTTGCCGGCACTCGGCTCTGGGGCGTGTTGTAGGGATCACAGCTCCCACAGCTTCGGGCATGGTCCCCTAAGTCCCCCTGGTCCCGCCCACCCCTCCGGTCCCGTTGCAGCTTTGGGAGTTTCCCGCGGAAGCCCCGGGGGCGCGTCCCGGCACTGTCACGGCGAGGCCGGTGCGGGACCCCCGCGACCCGCGGGGCCGGGCCGGGGCTGAGCCAGGGCTGCGGCGGGAGGGTCCCCTCGCTGTGCGGCGAGTGGTGGCTCGGGGGGGCCGGGGTCCCCTGCCCGGCTCCATCGTCCCGGGCAGCGCCGCCTCCAGGCCGGGGGCACCGTGCGGAGCTGCCGGGGGTACCGGGGCACGGTGGCGCTGCTGCCCCGGGCCGAACACCTTTGTTTTCGACTCTCGGTCGGGGATCTGACAGCGCATCTTCCCTCTCTGTTGGCAGGAAAAGAGGTTCCCGGCGGGCGCGAAGCCTCCCCGGGGCCGATCCGGAGGGACGGGGTGGCCGGAGCAGGTATCGACCGCAGGGCTGTGCTGGCATCCGCCTGCTGCCGAGCCCGCGGGCAGCCTCCGGGGAGGGGAGATCAGCGGAGAAGCCGGGATGAACTCCTCGGCGTGGCCCCAGCGTGGGGCACAGGTCCCGGGCAGCCGGGAGAGGAGAGCGGCGGGAGGACCCCTGGGCGAGGGGGCGAGTGGTGGTCCTGGGGCAAGAGCTGGTCCTGCAACGACCTCCCTCGGAACGGGAGAGGGCAAGGAGGGGATGGCTGGACAGTGCTGCCCTCAGCAGTACTGGTACTCTCCTGCCTCAGTTTCCAAATTTTTAATCAGCTGAGGAGGAGTGAGGCCGGGTATCCCAGCCCCACCTCTGGGGCTGGACGGAGCTGGACGGGCGGCCATGGGGACAAGCGAGGTGTCATTGTCATCTTTGGTCCTGTTGTTCAGGGGGAGAATGAAGCGGTGACGACTCCGGACAGAAGCCTGGCCACCTCCGAGCGGGCCTCACCTGTGCACCAGAGCCGCCCGAGCCCCCCGAGCCTCCAGCCCTGCCCGCAGCCCCTGCCCCAGGCGCGGGGCTCGGCGGGATCCCAGCGGGATGAACATGGTAAAGAGCCCGGAGCCGCTGCCGCAGCGGTTGGCGGGGATGGTGGCTGTCCGGGAGACGTCTCCAGCCTGGTCTGCGCTGGGAGAGGAGGGGCCGGTTCGTGTTTTGTTTCTTTTCTTTAACCCAGCTTTGCTGCGAGGCAGCGGGGAGAGCCGGGGTGGGCGCCGGGGGCTGCGGGGGGAGCGGAGCGGGGCAGGAGGAAACCGGGGGAAATGGAGGGAAGTGCCGGAGCGGGAGAGCAGAGAGGCCAGGCACAGGAAGCGGGCAGGGGGAGCCTGCCCTTCGCCCCCTGCCCTTCCCAACGAGCACATCTGCGAAATCGGCGCCTTTCTTACGAACTGCCAACCCAGCAACTCCTTTCTTCCCAGGATTAGAGGGAAATGTTCGGTTTGGGGAGACTTTTAAAGGCCATTAGTGTGCACCACAGCCCAGAGCCAGCCCGGCCATTAGGGTCCTTTATTTCTTTTTGTTATTCAAACAGGGCTTGGGCGATGGCTCCATCCCAGCCATGGGTAAAGCTTCCCTCCAGCCTTTTGATATGCATGCCCCTGTCTGGAGGCAAAGTCCGAAACCTCCCCACCTCCTGGGGACATGCACCTGATAACAGGGCGGCCTCTTTTCTCAGCAAGGAAAACTGAAACCAGCCTGGGCCGGGCTGGAGGAGCAGCCCCGGGAGCAGGGGCAGGGGTCCAGTCCAGAGCACGGCCCGGCCAGGTGAGCCCTGCCCACCCTGCCCTCTCTGCCAGGTGAGCCCAGCCATCCTGCCCACTCTGCCCGCTCTGCCCACCCCAGGGTGGCCAGCAGCCGTGGCCAGGCAGGGACCAGAATTCTCTCTAAGCAGTTAATGCTGTGGCATGGTCTTTAACCAGTTTGGCAAATCTTAAAGAAGCTGGTATTGCAAAATGAGGGCGGGCTGTGGAGTCAGCGGGTTCATTGTCTTCTCGGGTGGGATTTGGCTGCAGGGCACGTCCTGGTCACCAGGCAGTGCCGGGGCTGATGCTGGTGCCGGGCTCTGGGGGAGCTTTGGGCCGTGGGACTGGAATTGTGCATTACTTGCCTTCTCATGGATTCCCGTCTCCACATGGAGTGCATGACTGTGTTTGCAGGGCGCTGGGCAGTGCAAACACTGCAGGGTTGGTCTCCCCTGAGCCAGCCCATGCGAGGGCAGTGCTCTGTTTCTGATTATTAATGCCCTGAGTGCACATGATGGTGTGTTTTTGCGAGGGGAGGCGAGGACAAAGAGCCAAGCCTTCCTCGGGAGCAGGAGGGGCTGAGCTCACAAGGATGTGGCTCCTGCAGGGGACCCTGGGTGGCCAGTGGGCAGCAGGATGGGCTCCTGTGCCTTCAGCACTTGGTGCAAACAGCAGGAGAAGGGGAGGGAATTGCAGTCCTGCTGCATAGCTTTAGGATTTTGGGAGAGGCACTTCAATGAGCAGTTTATGCCCTGGTCTGCTGTTCCCTTTCCCATCAGAGGATGGTGACGATGTCCTCAGGTGATCCTGGGCAGTGCAGCTGGAGAAGGGCATGGAGCAAGCAGGGAACCAAGCATGGAGCTGACGTGCCTATGCTCACGGCAGGGCCTGTGGCCGTGCCATGGACACACAGAGCTGTGACCTGTGGCTCTCTGCTCTGCCAGCAGGCAGTTCCTTCCAAGGGGATATAACCCTTTTTTCTCCAATTTATCGCTGGAATAAAGGCCATGGGGGAGCTCCCTAAGCAAAGCTGAGCTTGGGGCATCAGGTGTTCAGTCCTGGCAAGACCTGGGCACTGTGTCACCTCAGCCCTTCACCTCCCCAGTGCTGGGCTGACAGCACTCCCTTGCCTGGTGTGCTGGACATAAGGCAGTCTGGGGCTGAGGAAGGAAAAGCCATTTTGAAGTGCAAGTTTGAACTTCCTGGACTCAGGTTCCTGACAAAGGAATGAATGCAGAGGTCGTCTGAGAGTCCCAGTGGAGTTTTGTGGGTGCAGATGTTTGGGAGGGCTGGGAGATATCCTTGCCTGCTTCTGTCCTCCCTGAATCTTACCTGCCTCATGCAGCTCCATCTCCTTGTACCCTGTGGTTCAGATCACTCTCATGCTGGGAGAGCAGCCTCCCTGTAGGGATTCCCAAGGGACATTCACTTTTTGGTGAGTTTTCCTGGGTTTGGTGGCAGCATTGCTGCCAGGCCTGGCTGCTGCTGCTCTGCAGCACTGCGGGCTGAGGAGGGGGAGCAGAGCAGGAGGAGCTGGCCCTGACCTGGCTGTGCTGTGCCGTGGTGGATTCTGCATCCTGGAGCATCCGGGGCCATGTGGGACCATCCGCCTGGGCCGGGGGCAGGCGGCGAGTCTGGGCAGCTCCCAGGAATTGTTTGCTGGGTCTGGAGCAGATGTGCTGCAGCACAGGGATTTCTGCGCACAGCTGTGGGGGGGGGTTGCAGTGTCTGGTGCCGTTCCTCTCCTCCTCCCTTTGTCCAGGGGGGAGGCAGTGTGTGCACCGAGGTTCCTCACTGTGGAGGTTGGTGCTGGACACCTGTTTTCCTTTGTGTTTGAGCGTTACCAGGTTTTTAACTCTGCCCTCTGCGTCCAAAACATCAAACTCCAACTGGTCTTTGTTTGTTAGAGGTGCTGACAGATGATTTCAAAGCAGAAATCTCAATTGTTAGGGCAGTGGTTGGAGGCAATGCAGAGTGAGAGTGACACAGAAGGGGTGGTGGGCTGGAGTTGGGGTCTCTCTGGGGTCTCTGGGGCTGAGGGGGGTGTTCCTTTGGCTTCCTAACAGGCCTGTAGGTGGGCAAAGCCCTGCGAGCTTCTCGGCTCTTGAGTTACGTGCTGCTGAAATGACTGTGCTGCTGGAGAGGCAAGTTGCAGCACAGACCCATAGCCCGGCAGTGAGGCAGCAGTTCATGGCATCCGGGTGCCTCTGGGAGGGCTGGGAGCTTCCACTCCGGGAAACAGGAGCCAGGGAGGGCACCAAGGGAAGGCAGCAGAGCCCCAGCTCTGCAGGGACACCAGGGCAGGGGCTGCCAGCATGCTCAGCCCCCTGCTCTGCCCCTTCACCCTGGGGCAGGGCAGCTGAGGCCAGGAGCAGGGGCAGGAGGAGTTTTCTCCCTCGGGGAGAGTTTAATGCAGGCTCCAGGACTTTGCCCCCCATGGCGGGCTGTGCCTGCCTGTCCTGCTGCTGAGGAACAGCCCACCCACCTCTGGGCGGGCTGGGCAGCTGGAACACGGGAGGCTGGTGGCCCGGGGGTGGGCTGGCCCCCGGGGTGGGCTGGCCCCTGGTTTCAGGGTGGCCCTGTCTGGAAGTGCAGCTCCCCTCCAGACAGGGTCTGTCGGAGCGAGCTGGGGCAGCTCCGAGCCAGCGTACAGATGTTGGGGCAAAACCTGGTGTTCCCTAAGGATAAGTGGGCTGCATCTGGGATCTTTTGAGATGGAGCTGGTTGACCTTTAGGGACACCACATTTATGTGCAAGTGCTGTTTATTTCCCAGGACTTCAGTTGCATCTCCAGTCAGACCTCTCTGCTAAGGGCACAAACTTAAAGCTGGCTCAAGGATCTCACTCTGTCTGCTCTGCCCTCCCTGGGGCTTCCTTGCACACCTGAATTTCCTTTCTGTTCTGGCTTCTACAGGCGACCATGAAAAAGGAGAAGAGCCACGGGCAGGATGAGGCTGACTGTAGGGCAAAGCTGATCCTCATCAATGGGGACAAAGCACCTGGCGTTGTCCTGGAAGCCAATGGGAAGCCCAGCACTCCAGGTGAGGGTCACACACTGAGCCCAGAGTGCTGCAGGGTGCACAGGGTTGGGATGTCACAGCCTCTGTCCCAGGCCTTGCTCTGTGGCCAGTCCCTTCATGACCCCACTGGATTTCTGTGATCCAGGAGCACACCCAGGCCACGCTGTGGTTGTGGGAATGGGTGCCACACTGGGATGCTGGCTCTGCCCCTCAATAGTTTAACCCCCATGGAGTGAGGAAAGCAGGGGAGCCCCTCCAGCCTGAGGGGCTGCATTGCTGCTCCTGGGATTCTCCAGTCAGCATTCCCAAATCCCACTTCTTGGGATCACAAGGTCCTGCTTTAAATGACCTGGTGACAAGCCTGGAAGAGCTGGCTTGTGGTCTCCTTGTGCCTCTGAGCTTTTAGGAACCAGGGAGTACATAAGAATGTCCCCATGCTTGCTGCTAGTCCCTCCCAGTTTTAGGGACAGGTGGGTGATCTGGGGCTGTGGTGCCACAGTGGGAGCCCTGGGGATGCCACTTGTCTCTGCCCCCAGCCACGTTTCTCCTCAATGAGGTTTGGTGTCTCCAATTTGTGATGTGGGAGCAGTGGGAGGCTGGGGCATGCAGGGACAGGTGGGCTTGCAGAGCCTGAGGCTGCTCTGTCTTGTCTCTGCTCAGGTTCCAGGGGCCTGGGGCTGCTGCCCCTGAAGAAGGAGAAGGAGAGCAATGGAGACCTCTCCAAGGAGGACCTGGCCTGGCCACTGGATCTGCCAGTGCAGAGGGTGAGTGAACACTGAGGGTGCTTTTTGGGGGCTGTGTTTTTGGGTGGCATCTGGTGCCAGGATCTTCATCTCTTTCCCTCTGAGCTTCTCTAGTGCTCAGTGCCAGAGGAGCAGTCCAGTGATGAATGCAATACCCACAGCGTAATGTTTTAATTTTTAAATTCCTGCTTCTCATGATACAGCAGTAGGAGGGGGTGGTGTGGGATGCAGCAATGCCCATTGCATGTTGCAGCAGCCTAATAAAATATGCTGATATTTTCTTTAAAATCTTGGCTGTATTGAAACACGGAAGCATCTCATCAGTCCCACTGTTGGGGTGAGCTGGACCCCAATTTCACCCACCCTCTTTTGTTGATTAGGTTGACAAACCTCCAGGGTCTGGAAGCATTTTTGCCTTCTGGCTTTATTGTTTTGAGTTAGAATTAAACCCCAAGGTTGGAGATCTGCCTGAGATGAGGCAGCTTCCAAAAGAAAGAGCCATAAATCCAGTGGGTGAAAATTGATCTTTCCCACTGTTTAGTTTGGGGGCTCTTCAGTGCAAAATCTCATTTAATTTTGAATCTCTGCTATGCTGGGTGCAGGCAGCAGGTCTGGGCTGGACTGTAACTCTGACCACCAGGGAAAGGCTGCCCTGGGTGCTGCTGTGGAAAAGTGCACCCATGGAAGTGTGAGAGCATCCAGGATGTGTAATGGGTTCATGCCTGGGATGGGTGCTCTGCCATGGTCTATGCTTCTCCTGGCATCCCAGTCCTCCCAGCTGTGGCTCCTGCTCTTTGTCATGCTGGGTGCAGTGGGCTGCAGCAGTGGGCAGCCTTGCAGAGATGCTGTGGAGCACAAAGTTGCACAAAGGGGCTCAGCACAAGGCACCTCCAGCATCCATCTGTCTCCTCTCACCTTCCCCAGGGCACGGCCTGTGGTGCTCAGCCCCATGAGGCACAGACTGTGGCAGGGTGTTTGGGTAGCAGGTGCAGCCCTGGGGCAGGGCTGGGGGGCAGAGCAGCCCCAGGCAGATGCCCACCCTGTGCCTCCTGTTGCAGGCAGGGCGGACCCGGCAGGAGACGCGGCTCAAGGACCCGGCCCGCAGCGTGGAGCCTCTCAGGGAGCTGCCAACGCCCGTGCGGGTGAGGGTCTGCCAGGGCCAGGGCTCCCCTGGGGCTCCCCTTGGGCTCCAGGGACCTGCACTGCTGCTGTGCCATGGTCAGGTGTCTTCAGAGATGGTGCAGCCTCCCTGTGCCTCAGTTTCCCCCGTGAAGGGGTGTGTTTGTGCTGTATTTTGCCTCTGCTATAAACTGGGTGCATTGAGTGCCCTGGGGTGGATTTGGGACAGCAAACTGGGAGGGGGCAGTGGTGCACCATTTGGTGCTCTGGGTCTGGCAGGTAAAAGCAGAGCAATTTTCCTGCAGGTGCCCCCATTAAGGGCTCTCCTCTCTATTAATGTTTGCAGTGGTGCCCTCACTCCCTGGCTCCCCCTCTCCGATCCCCACTGCAGGGCTGGGGTGATGTGGACAATGAGGGTGATGTGGCGAATGGGGGTGATGTGGGGAATGGGGGTGATGTGGACAATGAGGGTGATGTGGCGAATGGGGGTGATGTGGGGCAGGTCTCTGCTCCCCCTGTCCCTCTCCTGCTGCACTCACACTCCTCTGCCTCTGCCATGCAGAGCTCCAGGCGTCGCTCTGCCGTGCCCACGCCCATGACCATCGACCTGACGGAGGAGGACTCTCAGGACTCATCGCAGAGCAGCAGCACACTCTCGGGGAGCAGCTCCCAGGAGGGCCAGAACGGCTCTGCTGAGCTGGGGGCCGAGGAGGCAGAGAGCAGAGACATGGGCATGGCACTGGAGTACCAGGTACAGAGGGCCTGAGCTCTGCTCCTGCACCCAGGGTGGTGTGGGACAAGGATGAACCTCTGTGACTTGTCCCAAAACTAACTTGGACACCTCAGTGCTGTTCCTCCTGCCCACCCTTCCCTGCATGCCTGGTGGTGCCAGGCTGTCTCCATCCATCAGGCTTGGATGCTTTGGGGACCAGCACTGCCAAGCTGCCACTGGTGCCACACGTGGGCCCCCCGAGACACACATGAATGTGCCGTGCCCTGCTCAGACAGGCACTTGCATGTGCAGAAAACATTTCTGTCGGGGATGCTGGAGAGAACCGAAGCTGCTGGGGCTGCAGAGCAGGATTTGGTGCCTGCAGGCCGCAGGGCAGGGCCCCAGACTTGCAGGAATTGGGCAATTGCATCTTGCTGCATAATTAAGTACGTAATTGCAGAACAAAGCTGGGAAGGAGGGCTCTGCAGGCAGAGGTTCCTCCGTGTGAGGTTCCTTGCTGTGCACAGCACCCAGCGTGGCCTGTGACTGGTCACACCAAAATTCTTGGCTCTTTTTTCCTTCTGATTTTTGCTCTGCCACATTTCCTGCTCTCCCCAGCAGGCACAAGAGGAGGGTGGGTGGGTGTCCTCTCCCTGGGGTGCAGCCACACAACACAGGCTGAGCTGTGAGCCCTGTGCAGGGGCTGCCCTGTGCCAAGGAGGAGCCTCATCTGCTGAGGGCACCCAGGGAACAGCCTTGGTGTGTTTGCAGAGACCGTGGCAGGGCAGGCAGGAGTGGACAAGCACGGGGCCAGTGCCAGGTGGGCTGAGCAGGACGGAGCATGCACCAACTGTGTGCCAGGCACGGGCTCAGCATTGCCTGGCACACACAGGCCTCCCCACCAAGCTTCAGCATGGATCAGGGCTGGGATACCGGGCTGCCAGGGGGGAATGGTTTGGCCCTGTGCTTGAGGGAGGGGTTGCAGTTTTTGGAGATCACTGCACTGAGGTTCTATGTGTGTGACACACATGGTGACACACCAGGGCTGTCCCCTGTGCTCCAGGGCTCTCCTGCCCTGCTGCCCAGACAAAATGAGGAGTTTTGGCTGATCTGTTGTGTTGTGCTTTCAGGATGGGAAGGAGTTTGGAATTGGGGAGCTTGTCTGGGGGAAGATCAAAGGTTTTTCTTGGTGGCCTGCGATCGTCGTGTCCCACAGAGCCACGGCCAAGCGCCAGGCGGTGTCGGGCATGCGCTGGGTGCAGTGGTTTGGAGACGGGAAGTTCTCCGAGGTAAGAGAGAACTTGGACTCTGTTTTGGCCCAGCCCAAAACACCTACCCTGTTTCTGCCCCACTCCCGAGGCTGGCTGTGGGGGGTGGATGTGCTCCTGCAGCCTCCCAGGCCTCCCCTCCCAGTGTTAAGCGTGGCAAGGCCCTGGCAGATTCTCATGGCTCTGGTGTCTGTAACTAATCACTGGTAGGTTGGTGACAGCATCCAGACATGGGGACATCTGCCTGGTGACTTCACAGCGTTTTGTCCATGCTCCAGAGCTTTCCCTGTCACTCCCTGCCTAGGGAGGGATGTCCCCTCAGAGCCCCTCACACAGCCCCTCAGGGTCCTGAGCTGGAAGGGACCCACAAGGATCTTTGAGTCACACTCTGTCCCTGCACAGGACAGCCATAAAATCCCACTATATGCCCAAAAGTGTCATCCAAACACTCCTTGATCTCTGTCAGGCTCCTGCCATGACCTCTTCCCTAGGGAGTGTGTTCTAGTGCCCAACCATGAACCTTTTCCTAATATCCAACGAGGATATTTCCTATATCCAGGGAGGATACCAACCCCTCCTACACCGCAGGCAGGAGGGAGGAGGTGATGTGCTGGTGTCACACCAGCAGTGCCGGCAGAGGGTGCAACCCACCCGTCCTTGTCACGCTGCTGCTCTTGGCAGAGCTGCCACCGGGCTCCTCCTGCGGCCACAGTGCTGCACAGAGCTGGGGACTGCACAGTGCTGGGGGGATATGGCCCAGCAGGGCATTCCCATCTCACAGCTGAGATCTTGGTGCTCTCCCCCAGGTTTCTGCAGACAAACTGGTGGGACTGATGGCTTTCAGGCAGCATTTCAATTCCTCCACGTTCAACAAGCTGGTGTCCTACCGCCGTGCCATTTACCACGCTCTGGAGGTAACCACCAGGGGTGGGTGAGGAGGTACCAGCTGGGCTGAGGGGACAGTGGGATGGATGCAGTAAAACCCTCCTTTCACTGCTGAGATTGTTTCCAAGTGCAGTTGTGGGGCCAGGCTCTGCTTATCCTGAGGGTTTGGGGGTAGCTGCTGCTGCTCCAGGGTCTCACTGCTCCAGAACCCCAGGCCAGACTCCCTGTGAGGGCTCGGACGTGGCAGCATCATGGCTGCAGGGCAGTGCCAGGCTGGCCAGAGGTGTCCCAGGGCAGTGCAGGATGCCTTTTGAAGTGCAGACCCACAGGCACCTCTTCTGCCTTTTCTTCCTGGCACTTGCCATGGGAGCAGAATCTGGGAAAGAGCTTTGACTGGGCTGTCCCTGCTTCTGGCTCCATTGGGGCTGGTGGAGGACAGATGGGGTCACTGCAGGGATGGAGGCACGGGGCTGTGGCCAAGCGCATGCCCAGAGTGGGAATCCATCAGCTGCCACCATCCCAGGGCCACTAAACCCCTCTGTGTGTGTGTGTGTGTGTGTGTGCTGGGTGGGGAGGGCGCCTGGGGCTGTGACCCTGGGAGGCTGTGGCTACTCCCCTGACAGAGACCACTCTGTCCCCCTGTCCCCTGCTGCCCATGCTCCTCAGGTGGCCCGGAGCCGGTCGGGGAAGACATTTACAACAGGCCCCAGGGAGTCTCTGGAGGAGCAGCTGAAGCCCATGATCGACTGGGCAATCACTGGCTTCAAGCCCCTGGGGCTCAAGGGACTGCTGCCACCCAAAGGCTCAGGTGAGGTGGTGCCATCAGCTGCCGGGGGGTGGTGGGGGCTGGCATGGGCAGTGGCCACTGTGGGCTGCCCCTGGCTGAACCTGCTCACCCTGTGCTGTGGCCATGCCAGTCCAGTCCCAGGGGGATCCTGGGGCTTTTCACTGGGACCCTCAGTGGCACTGCAAAGAGCTGGAGCAAAGAACCCTCCAAGCCCCATGGAAATCACACCTGGCAGAGCCTTGTGCCCTGTGTGAGGACCTGGGTGGCCAGGAAAGGTTCTGCTGTGGCTGGGGTGAGACCTGGCAGGGCTTGGCAGGAAATGCCCTGGGCCAGTCCTGAGGCTGGAGGCTTGTCCTTAAGGAGGATCCTTTTCCTTGCAGAGAATGGGGTGCTGAGGAATGGCACAGAGGAGGTGGTGTCCCTTGAACAGTGTCCCCCCACCAAGAGGCTGAAGACCTACCCCTGCAACAGCAGCAAGGAGCAGCGTGTGGAAGAGGACCAGACCCGAGGTAACCAACAGAGAGAGCTGGGGAGTGGCTTGGCCTGGGCTGTGCACCCCAAGAGCGCTGGAAACCATTCTGGCTAAGGGCTTGGCTCTTCCCAGGAGCCATGAGCCTGGTTTCTGAAGGCAAAAGCTTTTGTGGTCTGGTGCTGCTGACTTGTGCCTTACAAGACACCAGAAAACCTACCTGCAAGACATGGGCTGGGCCCCACCAGCTTGGAGCATGTGCTGCTACACTAAGTTCTGATATCTCCATCAGTGAAAGGATGGGGGCTTTGCACCAAAATCTCTCAGCAAAGTTGGAGTAGTTCTAATGCAAGAAAAAAGGTGCCTGTAAGCAGAATGCATTTAGAGTTTGTAACACAAGGAATGATAATGTCTTTTTTTTCTTTTTCTTTTCAAATTTATAAAGAGCAAATGGTTTCTGACGTTACGAACAACAGCGGGAAGTTGGAAGGTAAACACTGGTCGTGTGTCTCCTTGGAAGAGGTGTGAGGTGCTGGGGGTGCCCAGCAAGGGTTTTGTGGGTCCCTTTTCAACTGCACCATGTAGGAGGGGGGAAAGTGCTGTGAGTGCAGGGTGCTGAGGGGGACGGCGTGCTGAGGGGTACAGGGTGCTGAGGGGGACAGGGCGTTCAGGGGAAGGGGGTGGATGGGGTGCTGAGCAGGTCCTCCATGGGAGCCACAGCCACATCTGGATGTGGCTCCAAGGGCCTGCCCCATTTGGGTGCAGTTCTGAGGGCAGGCTTTATCCAGACACGGCTCCAGCCTCTGGAGCCTGTGGTGGGGTGTAAGGGGGCCCTGCCCTGGGTGTTCCCTACCCTGGGTGAGCACAGCTCTGTCTCTCTGTCCCACAGATAGCTGTTTGTCCTGTGGGAGGAGGAACCCGGCCACTTTCCACCCACTGTTCAAGGGAGGCCTCTGCCAGACATGCAGGGTAGGTGCTGCTGTGCTGGGGCTGAGCGGGAGGATGGGGCTGGGGCTGTGCTGGCTCCTGGCCATGCTGTGTCTCCCATGGAGCTGTCCCTCAGTGTGTCCTCACCACCTTGAAACACTGAGGATTGCATCTCCAAAATATGTACTGGGAATGGAGCAAAGCTGTGTTTTCCACGGTCTGAGCACGGCTCCTGACCCTCTGTCCTTCTCTGCTCCTGATGTCCTTTTGCTAGGATAGATTCTTGGAGTACTTCTACATGTATGATGAAGATGGGTACCAGTCCTACTGCACCGTCTGCTGCGCAGGCAAGGAGCTGCTGCTCTGCAGCAATGCCAGCTGCTGCAGGTGAGCCCCATGTCTGCTCCTGGGCTGAGGGCCTGGCATCATTCCCAGGGAGCTGCAGGAAGCAGGGTCATCCTCCATGAGCCTGGGCAGGGGCTGTGCTTCTCCTCAGTTGTCTGCCATGAAACATATCCCAACACAGCCTACTTGCCCTTACTGAGCCAGGTATCATCTGAATAAGCCCTGTGGAGGTTGGCTGGAGACTTACCCAGTTTTTAGAGCTGCTAACACAAGCTTGGTCACCAGCTTGTGTTAGCAGCTCTAAAAACCAGAGTACTGTCTGGAAAAATATCCTGTAAAATGGTGGGGGCTCTGGTGCATGGCAGGGGAGACTCCAGGAGAAGCTGGGGTGACCCAAAGGGGTTGCTGGGGTGACAAGCAGAAGCTGTTGTGGTTTGGGCAGGTGCTTCTGTGTGGAGTGTCTGGACGTGCTGGTGGGGCGAGGGACGTCAGCCAGAGTGAAGGAGCAGGAGCCCTGGAACTGCTACATGTGCCAGCCCCAGCAGAGCCGCGGCGTGCTGCAGCGCCGGCAGGACTGGAACGCTCGCCTGCAGGACTTCTTCACCAGTGACAAGGGACAGGAATATGTAAGGGCTGCGGCAGGGAGCCTGGTGTGCTGGGATGTGGGGAAGAGGGTCACTGAGGTCAGGGTGAGCTACCTGGACTTCCTCTTCCCTCTGCCTCGGTCTTGTTCACCCAGCCTTTCCAAGGGTGCCAGGCTCTTGGTCCTGCAGTTGCTTTCCTGAAGGTGGAGGTGCTGCATTCAGAGCCTAATGGGACAATGCAGCACTGCCAGGGCTGGGGCTTCATGGCTGTCTCCATTGCAGGCTGCGCCCAAAATCTACCCAACAGTTCCTCCAGCGAAGAGGAGACCAATTCGAGTGCTCTCGTTGTTCGATGGGGTGACAACAGGTGAGGCAGTAGGGAAGCACTGCTGGGCAGCTCTTGGCACTGGGCATTGGGGATGAATCACTCTGTGGGCTCAAACCTGTCTCTAAAAGCTTGGTGGGGAGGGGGGGGGTGAAAGCGGGAGATGCCCACCAGAAAAGGGATGAGGGCAGGGTCTCCCTTTCCTGCTGGAGAGGGTTGTGGAGGAAAGGAGGGATGGAAGGGGAGGGCATGTGTGGGCACCTCACAGGGGTGTTCCTGCTATGCCAAGTGTGATCTGGGGTGGCTTGTTCCCTTGAGAAGCCAGAGCTGTGAGGACACCAGTAACCTGTACTCTGGTTTGGCTCAGTTCACTCAGCTCTGGCATTCTCCTTTCTGGGAGCAAGACTGCCTGGAGGAATGGGTCAAATAAAAGTTGACTCACCCTGAAGTGCTGTTTGACTACACCCACCTAGGACATCCAGGAGCAGCCACATCGAGCGGTGCTGACGAGGGAGACTTGGAGGCTAAAGAGAGCAGTGCCACCTCAGACCTCTGTCCGTGGGCAGGGTACACGGTGCTGAAGGACTTGGGCATCCAGGTGGAGAAGTACATTGCCTCAGAGATCTGTGAGAACCCCATGGCCGCAGGCAAAGTGCGGCCCGAGGGCAACATCACCTACGTGCGCGATGTCAGGAACATAACCAAGAGAAATGTGAGCTCTGCTGCTGTGGGAGCCTGAGGGACAGGGCACCCTGGGGGCATGGGTATCACTGGGATGAGTTAGTGCCCTGCCCCATGGGGAAGAGAGACCCATTCTGTGGCATCCCCTAACAGTCTGGACTATCTGTTCTCTGTAGATTGAGGAGTGGGGTCCTTTTGACCTGGTCATCGGTGGAAGCCCCTGTGACGACGTCTCCCTTGTCAATCCAACCAGGAAGGCTCTGTTTGGTAAGGCTGCTTTGCTCTGCTGGGTTGCATACCTTGGGATGGTCCTCGGCCGTGGAGCCACCTTCTGGGTGGTGGTTCAGCCCCCAGCTGTATTGGTGATGGGCTGTCTCCATACCTATCTTGAGGAGGGCAGCCAGGCCCCCCAGCCCCCCAGCCCATGCTGGTGCCAACCTGTCACAGACATGTTTTATGAAAAATCCTTTCCTTAAGGTTTTTTCTCCTGAGAAGCTGAGAGGCCTCAAGAACAAAATGTAAACAATGATTACCTGCTGCTGTAGAATGCAACAGGTACATCTGTGATTGGTCTCATGTGGTTGTTTCTAATTAATGGCCAATCACAGTCCAGCTGTCCAGACTGTCTCAGTCAGTCACAAGCCTTTGTTATCATTCCTTTTGTATTCTTAACTAGCCTTCTGATGAAATCCTTTCTTCTATTCTTTTAGTATAGTTTTAATATAATATATATCATAAAATAATAAATCAAGCCTTCTGAAACATGGAGTCAACATTCTCGTCTCTTCTCTCATCCTAAGACCCCTGTAAACACCATCACACCAACCTGCTGCTGGGCTTTTTTTCCCCACAGAAGGAACTGGCAGGCTGTTCTTTGAGTTCTACCACCTGCTCAACTACGCCCGTCCCAAGGCAGGCGAGGAGCGACCATTCTTCTGGATGTTTGAGAACGTGGTGGCCATGAGGATCAATGACAAGAGGGACATTTCCCGGTTTCTGGAGGTAGGGATTGCTGACAGCTGTGGGAAAGGCCGTGGAGCAGGTGACATTTGCTGGGCTGTGCAGGGTGTGCCGGGTGTGAGGGTCTGGCTATGGTTTCCTGTGGCCCTGATGCAGGAAAACCCCCTGCCTGGTGCACATGCCAAGGAATCAAATTCAGTCTTGGCTCTGGATCCTCCCCTCTGGCTTTCATCAGGTCAAGCCCAAGCACAAGTCCTCTGGGGGAGGGGTTTTGCCAGCATTGCAGCAAGCATCTGTTCCCAGCAATGCCTGTTATTTCTAGGGAGAGGGGGGTCAGGGAGTGGGAAGGAGTTTTAACTCTGTGGTAGCCAGGATGGGTTGTGGGTCAGCAGGAACCACTGGTGTAAAATCACCATTGAAGGCTGATCCTGGTCCATGGGAACCAGCACTGGGCACACTGTGATGGTCAATAGCTACTGGGATGGCCTGGGAGCTCATGTGGCCACCCAGGCCATTCTCTGGTGTGAAACAGGGTTTGTGGGAGCTACATAATTTTCAGGATTTGCTGACCACTTTTAAGTCCCTGCAGTGCAGTGGGAAGGGCTGTTCATGCAGGAGAGAATCAAGCCAACATTTCCTCTAACTTTTATTTCCCCTCTTTTTGGCTCGCAGTGTAACCCAGTTATGATTGATGCAATCAAGATATCAGCTGCCCACCGAGCTCGTTACTTTTGGGGCAACCTCCCTGGGATGGACAGGTAACCAGTCAGTCTGCTGTCCTTAGATCTCTCACGGTAGTTTTGGTTTGTTTCGAAGTGCCCATTTGGGTTTTTTTGTCTCCCTGGCTCTAAGCCCAGCTCCTGGGAGCAAGGAGCCACAGCTCCTGCATGGGGCAGCTTCCCTGCAGTGATGTGCACATGATAATTAATGCTCTCACTAATGAGCAATGATGAGACTGCGGGGGAGAAGTGTAGCAGCATCCCCTGCCCTGGCCCTGAGGGTTTTGGAGAGAGGAGTGATGAGGCTTGCTCAGGATGCTCTGGTGGGTCTGGCTTGGGGTGCACAGGTTGATTGCCTTTGGGGTCAGGCCCAGGCTGATGTGGGGTGCTGTATGGCAGCCCTGTGCCCCAGTCAGTGCCATGCTTGTGGGTTTATGGAGGGAACTGAGTGGCTGCTGTGGCTGTGGTGGGTGCTGTGGGGGAGCTCACACCACAGCCAGCAGCTGCTGTGGCAAAGCATGAGTGCACCCTGCTCCACGCTTCACCCCCTGAATTCATGGCAAAACACAGCAGAAGGACTGGGAGCAGATAAATCCAATTACAAGCACTCCATTACACCAAATATGTGTGACAGAACCTAAAGGTTTTGTATCATGGATGCTTCTGGCCAGTAAACACAAGAATGGGGTTAAATACTTTTGCTTGCTTATATTTTAATTGCCACTATTTGTTGGAGTTAACACTGAGCTAAAGGCATTTGAAAGTAAAACAACAATTCCAAGCCTTTGTCATGTGAAATGGCTGTGATGTTGGACTTTCATCTGTCTGATTGTAAGGGAAGTGCCCAGCCCATGACTCAGAGCTACTCTGTCCTATCTCCATGGAGTAGCCCTGGGGCAATGAATGCAGAGGTGCTACTGAGCAGAGGCAGGCTGGATGCCCAGGCACAGGAGCCTTGCCAGGAAATTCTACAAGTGCAGGGCACTGGGGATGGTGGGAAGCCTCAGACAGAACTGCTTGGGTTGTGTGGGGCTGGAGAGCTGAATCCCCTCCCCACAGGAGACACCTGGTGCTCACTGTGTTTGGGTGGCCTGGGAGCAGTGCTGCCCAGGGGAAGGGATTCCTGCTCTGCCTCACCTGCCCTCTCCTTCCTCTGCTCCTCAGGATCTTTGGCTTCCCCCTGCCCTACACGGATGTCTCCAACATGGGCCGCGGGACTCGCCAGAAGCTGCTGGGGGGCTCGTGGAGCGTCCCTGTCATCCGGCACCTCTTCTCCCCACTCAAGGATTACTTTGCCTGTGAATAGCAAACTGGAGCGCCCCTCGTCTCTCTGGTAACGATGCACAGCACCGCTGCTGTGGCGGGAGAGGGACGGGCATGGCCACCGGGCTGCCAGGGCCTGTCCCTCCCCGGGGACAGCCTGGGAGAGCCGAGGAATGTCTGTAACCAAAGAACCTGGCAGGGCAACTTCTGTAAAGGGACTAACAGTGATCCCTAGTAGGAAATGATGGACACGAAGCTTTAATTAGCCAGCACACGAAGCTCTATGCATCGCTGATGAGATGGGAGTCTCATCCTCCAGAGCATTATTCCTGTTTAGCCTGGAGCTGGGAAGTCTCCACTTGCTGAGCAGCCAGTGTGCAGGCAGCTGCTGGGGAGCTGCAGGCAAACCTGAACTACAGTGAATTGGTGCTTTTCCTAAACAAACAAAACCTCTTGAAGTTACTGCCAAAAACCCCCAAACCGTAGCAGCAGGTGTAAGGGACCCTGCTCAGGTTACACACTGAACACGGGATCAAGAAACCAAATCTTTTTTGTTTTTATTTTTTTTTGATAAAATTTAATTTTGTTGTTTTGATGTCTATTGCTGCTTTAAGGCATTACATAAGAATGTGGAGATTCCTAGACCTGAATGTAGCTGAAACTGAACTGTGAGGTGATAGAATTACTTTTCTAGCTAGAACTAAAGAAATATTGTTTTATATGTTTGGTTGTAGTTTACAAATATTCACTACTTCCTTTTTAAAGCATCTAAAACCTCTCCTTACATTTTAAAATCCTGCTGAATGGTTTGAAAGCTTACACAGTAACTGGAGCAGGGAGGATTTGGGCTCCAGGGTCTGTAAAGGAAAATATTCTTGGAGCATCCATTTCCCAAAAGAATGTGGTATGTCAGCAGGAAGGACAGTGTAATGGTCAATGGCACCCTCAAATCTCAGCGCCCCAAATGTCACGTAGGATGTCATGAACCCAGGCAGTGGTGGCAGGGCATTCCATCCAGGGAAAATCCCACCCAACCCTGGTGGAGTGCAGGGTCCAGGAGTGCAGCACTGCTCTTGCCTGTGCCCAGGGAATGGGACAGTGAGGCAGGAAAGCACTGCCACTGCTGGGGGCTCTGGGGCTGCACCTCTCCTCCCCTGTGCTCCCATCCCTGTGCACACAGGTGGGATTGTGTGCCCAGCCCCAGCCTGGCAGCGCCCTGGGGGCTCCTGGGGCTGTACCCCCAAACTGGGAGCTCCTGTGGCCACCACTGATTCACTTTTGATTGCCTTCCTCTACTCCCCAGCTTTGCCAGAGTGATTATTATGCATTCCATGAAGTCCTGGGCACACTGAGCCTGTGGACCAGCAGGTGCCCGTGGCCATTTCAGCCAGGTTTCCTGCAGCCACCAGGCTACTGTTCCAGCAGGCATCTCTGGGGATCTGAATTCCAATGCACATTTCAATGCACTGAAACTACTCCCCTCTTGGTCCCTCTGTCCTCCCCTACCTCTGCTGTTCACCTGCCACCTGGCTCTGGAAGAGCCTTCTCAGAATGATTCAGGTTCAAACCATGGGCCAACCCTCCACCCAAGCAATGCCAGGCCGCCTTGCTCTCCTGCAGGGTGCTGTACAGCATCACTGGGAAGAACTTCTCTCCCAGCTCCTTCTACCTCTCTGGCACCCCTGTCCTTGTGGTGGAGGACAGCAGCCTCCCATTTTCCACCCTTGTGTGGAGTTTTCCATCCCAGCTCTGAGAACCATCTTCTCTTGGTCTCCAATCCAAGGCTGTGCTTGGGAAGCAAGGGAACAGCAAGGGAAAACCCAGGTAGTTAAAAGGCTTTTTTTCCTTGTTTTAAGCTGGAATGAGAGAACTCCTTGGGGTTTCATTTTTGGTGACTTGTTCAAGCCACATGCCTTAGTTAAGAAAACTGAGAAAAGCCAAGCAGGCTGGTCCAAGTCACTGCTGTCACCTCCAATGCTTGACAAGTGCTTGGGGACGCAGTGCACCCTCTTGCCAGCAGCCCCTGGGCTGGGAAGATGGCAGGGTGGGTTCTGTGCGTGCTGGAGGTGTTTGGGAAGCCTTGGCACTGCCAGCACTGCACCAGCTGCTTGTGGACTCTTTGCCAATCTGTGATCCTTGTGTCCAGCTGGACCCCAGCCACAACACTAATTCCTCATCCCAGGTCCTTGCAGTCCCGTTTGGAGCCCAGCATGGGGCATGAGGGCAAACACCCATCAGTGCAGGGGCTCAGGGTGACAGCCATCCTCTGATGGGTGATTCCTCCAGACTGGGCCAACGTGTGCCCTCCACTCCATGGCATCCCTGATCTTACATACTCCAGATCTCACATCCTTTCCTATCTGATCAAAAGGAAAACAAATAGATGAGGGAAAAAAAAAGGACTTGGGGAAAGTAAACAAAGATAAAAGAGGAATGAGAATTGTCTTGGCATTAAGCTCTCTTGATGAGAATTGTAGTAGACAAGTCTTCCTTGAAATGTTTTTCCCTGTAAGAGCTGCCTTTCATTTTGAGTTTATAAAATGTTAAGGGAGGGGGATCTCAGAAATTCCTTTTTAATACTTTTTAAAGGGTTTTAACTCTCCCTGGTGCTATTTTTTAGGTTAACGATTTCTAATGTTGAACATGCTGTGCGTTTTTATACAATCTTTTAAAAGTGAGAGAAATGTATCATTTTTTACACATTTCACAGTTTTTGTATCCTGGAGTGTGGAAACTCGCAACTCTGCCTTGTCCACATGATTTCACTGGTTTCCATGTGGGAAAAAAAATGTCGAGAGTTTACCATTTATCATGTCTGATTAAAAACGAGTATTTCTGTACGGCTGGACAGTCTTTTTGGGGAAATAAAGGGGGTTCACAGTGGGAGGAGGGGCACAGCCAGAGATCTGAGCCGCCCCTCTCCTGCTGCCGCTCAGGTGACACCAGTGACACCAAGGTGGCCGGGGCTGGTGTGGCAGCACAGCTGGAGCCGTGTTGGGCTGTGCCGCTGGTTTGGGGTCGGTTTGTGTCGCTGGGTCCGGGGCCGGGCTGTGCTGGGGGGTCGGGGCTGGGGCTATGCCAGGGTCCAGGGTTGGGCTGTGCCGTGCCGGGGATCCGGGCCGGGGCAATGCCGGGGTGTCCCGTGCCGGGGCAGTGCCGGGGGTTCGGCTTCGGGGCCGGGGCAGTGCCGGGCTCCCGGGTCGGGCCGTCCCGGTGCTCGCAGCCGCAGCGGCTCCGTCGCACCCTCAGGCCCGAGCCCGGCGCGACCCTCAGGCACGCGGGACCCCCGGTGTGGGCGGGGCCAGTGGCTCGGCCAATGGCAGGCGAGCCCTCTGGCGGAGTGGGCGTGGCATCTCCATAGCAACGCAGCAGCTCCCCCCGCCCCCTGGCAACCGTTCCCCGCCCCGTGGCGGCGCGCGGCGCTCCCCGCGCGGGCCGTGACGTGCGCGTGACGCAGGCGCGCAGCGAGCGCGTGACGCGGTCCCGGTCAGGGCGGGCGGGGCCGGTTTGAACGCGGGGCCGACGGGGCGAGCGCGGCGCAGGTACCGGGCCGGGGCCGCGGCGGGGCTGCCGGGTGGCGGCGGGGAGGGCCCCGGGCTCGGGGAGCGGCCGGGCGGGGCGCCGTCGCCCTGAGGGCACCGGCGCGAGGCCTGCAGGGCCGGGCCGCGCCCCTCGGCGGGCGGAGGTGCGGCGGGGACCGGGGGTGGCGGGGCGGAGGGACCGGCGGGGGGTGGTGAGGAGCGGGAGCGGGGAGAGCGCGGGCCGCGCCCCACCCGCAGCGCGGGCGGCCCTGCCCGGCGGCAGCTGCACCGGCGGCTCCGCTTTGTGCCGGCGGGGCTGGGCGGGGAGCGGCCGCTCGGTATTGATCCCCGGGGAGATCCCGTGGCCGCGGAGGAAGCGCTTCGGCCGTTCCCGGTAACGCGGGGGAGAGGCATGAGTAACTTGCCGCAGCCGTGGTTCCTTTCAGCGGTTCCCACGTGAGCGCCCCGGTGCCCAATTTTCCTCGGAAATGCCCGAGCCGAGCCCTGGCAGGGCGGTGCGGGAGGGTCCTCCCGGCTGTCGGCAGCCCGCGGTTCACTCGCCGGGGCTTGGGAGGGCTCCGAAGGAAGCGGCTCCACCGCGGCCCGGCGGCGTCTGTGGCGCTCACACCTCTGGTTGTGTCTTTCAGAAAATGGCAGTGAATGTGTATTCTACTTCAGTGACCAGCGATAACTTGAGCCGACATGACATGCTGGCGTGGATCAATGAGTCTCTGCAGCTGACGCTGACCAAGATCGAACAGCTGTGCTCAGGTAAGGGGGTTCACCCCGAGGGCACCTCCGCGTGGGATGTGCACCCTGGTTCTGGGGAGGTGCAGCTGCACCCTCTGTGCTGCCCTGCTGCAGCTGTGCTCCTGGCTTAGGTCCTGGTGTGAACAGATTCGTGGTCAGGGTTATGATCCAGTTCTGGTTGGAGTGTTATTGAAGTGGTTGTTAATAATGTCAGTGTAATGACAAGGCACGTTCTCATGACTCACTACAGCATAGATGCTATAAGCAATGGGTGTTAATGTGAAAAAACGACTGAGGAAGAAGGTGTTTTCCCATGAGGAATTAAACATTTAGCCTACATGGATAGAGTAAGTCTTAAAAGTGTAACTAACAAAAACAATTGTGATTTGTTCTGGAAGAGTACTGGAGTGTAAGGAGGACAGAGCAGTGACTTGTGGGGTCATGTGCACCTTTAAAACTCCTCTTGGTCCTGGAGCACATCCAGTCTGCGTCAGCCCAGCTTACCTGGGCTTGAACCAAGTTAAGCACAGCTGAATCTCATATATGCTAGTAGGCAGGAAGGGGAAGTGTCTGTGGTACAGAAATGGAGTCAAGTGTCATCGTAGGGAGGAGTGTGTGGGAGGAGGAGGCTTGTAAGAACAAATAAAAGATAATAGTCTGTGGAATAATAGCTGAAAAAAACCCAAGGCTAAGAATGCAGCATGGGTACAAGATAATTTGGATAACTACAACAGGCAGTCAGTGAAAAGTGAAGTTTGTCTCATGCAGTGAATTTAAGATAAGGTGTTGCTCATGGTAGGAGAGATGTGGAAATTGAAAGTGAAATAAAAGGAGAAATTAATTAAAAGTGAGGTTTTGGACTGTCAATACCAGCTGTTGCTGAGTTTGTGGAAGAAACAATCCCAAAGATTACAGAGAGCCAAGGGACTCATAACAGGCATTTGTAGTGCTTTTTGTCTAGTGAGATGATGGACAAGAACTGCAAGGGTGAGGGAACTAAAGACCTAAGCCCCAGGAGGAGGGGAAGTGATAAGACTGTCTGCTCTCAGATAGGCAGGTTGAGCCGTGTGGTGTGCAGGGTTGATTTGCATGGGATTGGTGTGAGCCTTGAATGCTGTGAGAGCTCTGTGTTGAGGTGAGGATAATTAGCACTGGCTCTGCAGAATTCCAGCTCACCTATTTTTGGGAAAAGCTGTTGATGTGGTATGTCCTGAGTAACGTCCCTTTTGTGCATCTGCACTAATGCTTCGTGCCTTGGCAGGGATGAAGTGGCTTTTGCTGCCATAGTCCTGTGGAAGCTGGAGTTCCCAAGCTTGCTTTGCTGTCTTTGGCAAGGGCAGCAGTGACAGCAGCAGTTTGAGGTTGCATAAAAGCACAAGAGCTGCCCTTTGACTGCTGTGATCCCTCTGTTTTCATCACGCTTATCGCTCCCTCTGCCAATAGTGAGCCAACCCCTGGCTTCTGGCAAGTCCTCTGTGTTTGAGTTGGGATTGGAGCTCTGCAGCAAGTGAACTGAGACACAATGGAGAGCAAACAGCAAGAGCTGGTTTGTTGTTTTTATTTTAATTTGCACCAGTGGATGACATCAGTCTTCTGGGAGCAGGTGAAAGTGGGAGCGCCTGCAAAGTATCTTGATAAGAGAGTGAACAGTTGTAGGATGTGGTTGAGATGAACAGAGCAGTTGAGGTCAATGCTCTCCTGTATTCCTTCTTGGCCTTCAGATAGCTCCCAACAGCTTGTTGTGTAGCTGTTGGATGGTTTAGGTTAGGGTTTCCTTTACTCCTTGATTCATTGGTGTTGGTGTGGGAATAATGCCCTGAATGTTGTGCTTGTGCTTTTAATGGTTGTGCATCATCACTGCAGAGTGAGAATCCACTTTAAAAACACTTTTTTTTTTTTTTTTTTTTACTGTGTATGTTCTACAAATATGGAGATGCTTGTCCACTCTTTGTGGCTGGACTGAATCTCTCTTTTCCTCTTACTTCAGCTAGTGCTGAATTGGAGGACATGAAGGATTTAAATTAATAGGAAGAAACACTTATCTTATTTTGGTTCTTTAATTAAGGCCTGCTTTAAATATAATTCAGGTCATTAGTCTCTTATCTTGGAGAGCACCTTGAATTGTGTATAGGTTCTGTTTGTAGGAGGTGAATATATTACAATTTCAATAATGGTTAAGTACAATTTTTAGAATAATGCATTTTCTGATTTAGTTCTGTTAGTGTTGTTAAGAGAAGATTACATGCCTGTTAGACACATGTAGCATCTCAGATCTGTGCTGATATCCATGAAGAAAAGAAAGTGAAGTTATTCATTAGGGGTTTTTTTTCCCCTTGAAATTCTGGAGGCAGTTTTGTTCTTATGAATAAGAGTTCAAGTCAGGAGCCCAAAAGTTTGGTTCTCCAACTCCTTTAAGCTTATTTATGGCCATGCTGCACCAAAAAGGAGACTGAAGGTTCCTGTTTTCTTGCCTTTGTTGCCTTTAAAGGGCTTGTGTGACTGAGGAGTGAGTCAGGTCAGTTTGCTGACCTGACTGGAAAGAAACTCACCAAGGTTAGTGAGCTGAGCTGACTTAATTCATCCCAGGATTTGTGTTCTTTTCCTTTTGGCAGGTGCTGCATACTGTCAGTTCATGGACATGCTCTTCCCAGGTTCTGTAGCACTCAAGAAAGTGAAGTTTCAAGCAAAATTGGAACATGAGTACATTCAAAACTTCAAGGTTCTACAAGCAGGTTTTAAAAGAATGGGTGTTGACAAAGTAAGCTGGGCTATAACTGACTCTGCTTTTAATGTTAAATTAGATGGGATGAACTTTCAGATTTAAAACTGAATAAATCTGGGAACAGAGTTTGATTTTGGTTTGTAAATCACAAAACCTTTTGTTTTGGCCTGCCTTGGGGGCATCACATCAGTTAGGACACATTTTGCTTTGCTCCAGCCAAGGTCAGGTTTCCAGTTCTTAATGATGAAATTAATGTTACCCTTTTAATTGTGGGAAACTTCTGTGGCACAAAATAATACTGGAATTCCTATGAGATAAGGTTTGCCTGAGCTTCCTCTTTGGGACATCTTTGTAGGAGGTGTGTTCCTATAACCTTCTGCTGTGATAGTCCTAAGGATTCCAAATTCCTCTTTACAAGTGTATAGAATTACATCATCGTTAAGGTTGGAAAATGTGTCTGAGACATCAAATCCAACTGTTCCCCCAGCATTGCCAAGGCCACCACTAAACCATGTCCCCAAGTGCCACATCTACATGGCTTTTAAATGCCTCCATATACTAAAATCCATGATTTTTAGTAGTGAAAATGAAATTGTGAAAAAGCTTGTTCAGGTGGAATGACAGTTCTGCTGATGGAGGGGAATTTATTCAGGTAATAGTTACAGACAGTGTTTGGTAGGATGCAGAACATCCAGGGTTGAAGCTTTTTCCTTTTTTAAGATGATGTCTCTGCTTGGGGACAGTGGCTTGTGCAGTTTGTCCACACAACCCATCTGGACAACCAGCCTGGCTTCCAAGTGCCTTATGGAAAAAAAAAAAATCTTTACAAACAAGACTTCACTATTTTCTGCATTTTTAAAATAGTCTTTAGTTCTACACCTCATCCCAGAGAAGCTGGAGTCTGCTGTGACAGAGATGTTCAGCTCTTGTAGCAGTTCTGGAGTTGGTCAGTTCAGATTCATCAGAGCCAGCTTCATGTGGACAGGAAGAAGTTTTGTCTGTAAACTTGGTCTAGCAGAAACTTTGCTGCAGAATTATTTAAACTTATTTGGACCCTCAAAGGCAAAGCATGATTGGTTTTTCATTCCAATAATTACAAAAATCCCGTTATTTGATATAGTTGTGGTCAAGGGGGATTTTCCCTAGACTGGACAAGAATTAAATTTGCATATCTTTTGAGTGCATTAACTTTAAAACTTTATATAAAAACACAGAGAGGTTCTTTACCCTTTATGAGTGTATTTTTTTTCTTTTTTCCCCCTCTTCAGATAATTCCTGTGGACAAACTAGTGAAAGGAAAATTTCAGGACAACTTTGAATTTGTTCAGTGGTTCAAAAAATTTTTTGATGCGAACTATGACGGGAAGGAGTATGATCCTGTTGCTGCTCGACAAGGCCAAGACACAATAGCACCAAACCTTGTTACTCCAGTTGTGAACAAAACCAGGAAATCTCTCGGTACTGGCAGTGCAGGTAGAGAAAAATAGTTAAAGATGTGATCTAGATCATGAAAAACTCTGGGGAAATGAAGACTGGGTTGTGATTTAAAATAAGTGTATGGGATTCTAGTGTTTTGCATCTTGTTTCAGAGATGCCAGGCTCAAAGACTGAGGGTGCTGTAGTACCCAGGTGTCTGGAGGCTACAGAAAGAACAGTCTTCTGTAAAAGAGAGAATGGCAAGGAATGGTGCCAAGTGTGCCAGAAAGAAAGAGCATGTTACATGGAGTTAAGGAAGGAACATACCTTAAATCTCTTCCATGCCTCAGCATGTTTGGAGGGGGGATCGTACCTTTATGGGAGGGAGAATTGGAATTAATTGGTGAATTGATCTTGCAGCCCCGCAGAGGCCCATTGTTGCACAGAGGACCCCAGCAGGTCCCAGAGCTGGGCCTGGGATGGGCAAAAAGGGTGGAGGAGATGAAGAATCAGCAGGATTGATCGAGCAGGTGTGTAAGGACAGCCCTGTGACTGACCTCTGCTTGATAGAGTTATGTGCAGGTTTGTTTTTCCAATACCATGGAATGTCTGGGTCAGGCAGATGGAAGAAAATGATCTGAATCAGCTCATTTAAAATCACTTAATTGGAGCCCTTTGTTATAATGGTCTAGCTCTCCTGATGGAAGCAAAACCCCTCCTGTAGCACACGAGTGGCCAGACATTTCACCCCAGTGTGGGCTGTGTCACACATAGCAGGGTCTGTAAGTATTCCCACAGCTGTGTTGCAGCTCTCCCAGCATTCCAACGGAGCTATGAGCAGCTGCTCCCTCACTGAAATCCAGAGTGAGTGCAGCACAACTGAACCTGCTGTCAGCAGGAGAGCTGTTGTGAAAGAATGTGTTAGCAGAGAGAGCTGCAGGCAGTCAGTGCTTTACCTATTTCATGGAATCAGCTTTTAGTCTTTCCAAGTGGGTTTGTGTGTTGTGGACTGGATGTTTGTTGTGGTAGTGATACTAAAATTTGAGAAATGGCCCTTTTCCTCCTCTCACAGTCCCCCCTCCCCATATCTTGGTTACTGCTGAAGTGCTTTGCATATCAACACCCTTCTGAGAATTTTGGGACACCCCTTTTGCATAGATCCTACTGAATTCTGTCTCTGGTGGATATTATTATTATTGATGCCCTTTGGCAGATCAACGCATTGAAACTTACTGTTGAAGATCTGGAGAAGGAGAGAGACTTCTACTTTGGCAAATTGAGGAACATTGAATTGATCTGCCAGGAGAATGAAGGGGAGAATGATCCAGTGTTGCAGAGGATTGTGGAAATTCTTTATGCCACAGATGTAAGTAATCTCTTATAGACTGGGTTGCACAGTTCTTCCTGCCCTTGTAATTGGAAGCTGGTTTGCTTTCCCTGCCTCCCTCCAGTTCTACCTTATTTTTTTCCCCTGTGAGGTTTATGGCCTAGCTTTTTCCTGTAATAAAGCATCAGATAATTTAATTATAGTCAGACAGCAAACAAGGTAGACCTTTCATGAGTAGTATGTAACAAATAGATCAAAGATGAGGAAAATACTTCTGGTAATACATCTTGACACTGTAAACAGTGACTTAAGGGTGTCTTACCTGAAGTAAGAGGGAAAAATAGTAGCTACAGAGTAGCCAGGAACTGGTTTGACATCAGATTTTCATTAAAGCACTTGTTCTCTTCCCCTTCAGGAAGGCTTTGTGATACCTGACGAAGGAGCACCGCAGGAGGAACAAGAAGAGTATTAACAGACCACATACTGTACCAGCAGAGCAGCAACATCAGAATTCTTTGCCCCAGATCATGTGCTTAACTGTAAAATACTCCACTTTATTCTTAGAGGACTCACTGGTTTCTTTTCATAAGCAAAAAAAAGTACCTCTTCTTAAAGTGCACTTTGCAGAAGTTTCACTTTTACAGTGGGTTTGAGTTAGGAGCTCTTTCTCACGCTGTAGCAGAGCAGTATTCACATCGAGGTGGTATATTTAGGGAGCAAGAGGCTGAATATTTGGAACTTGTTGCAGAATGGTTTGCTGGTAAAACACTGGTTTGTGGGAAGACTCTTTTTGTATCTAAGGCGGTGTGCAGTAGAGAAATTAAAGACTGACTCACAGAAAGATTGAGTTAATGTGAAATTGCAGAACAGAAATTATAATAAATGCCTTAAGAGTATTTAAAATATGCTTCCATATGCCAAATTGAAGTAATGTGATGGGAGATTTTATGTGCTTCATATTGGGGTAGACGTTTGTTTAACTCCATTCACTGCTGTCCGAGAGGCCTTGCGTGGCAGTCTCACTGTGTCAGCAAGTGCTCAAAAGGGGCTATTAAAACAAAACTCCATTCCTATGTAAAGCTGCTTACTAAGTGATTAGTTCTCGATGAAATGGGCCTTAACGTTGCCTGTCACAAGATTAGAGGGAGTATGAACAGCTGAGACACATAAATTACCTTGAAGAGTGCTGAAGCCTTTTTCTGTGGCATTGTGGCTTTGCCAAAATGTACTGTGTTTTCTGTAAGAAAAGCAAAACAAAGCAAAGGGCACACAATCTTACTGCCTAAGATGTCCTTCAGAAGTGATTTTTCTTCCTGGCTCTTGTTTTTATTTGTTCTGTTTATTTTCATTTCTGTTGGAATCCCTTCTGTTCTCTCACTTTTCCCTTTCCCATCCCAAGGAATGCTGAACACGCCCAATAGTTGTAACAGGACTTGCACTGTGCAGCTGGCTTTGAATGAAAGTGAATTGAGCACATGAGGATGATATTTTTCTGTCTGCTTTCTTTTTTTTTTCCCCTTTGAACCAGGGCATATGAGTAATAACACTTGCCAGTTCAGTAATCTTCTGGGGTAAAAACTAAAAGATGCTGGCTAACAGAGCTAATGTTATTGCAGAAAATACAGTACTGAGACTAACTTAAATATTAATATTTAAAATACTTTCCTTAACTGTCCTTTTTTTTTTCTATCATGCCCCTCATTACTGTTGTGTTTGGCAAGATCCTGCAAGACTTCTGACCCCCTTTCACTACTGAGATTGATCAGTCCTGTTGTGCTTGTATTCATTTGTTTCTGGTGGTAGCTTGTCCTAAAATGTGTGTAGGAGAGCATTTTATGGTAATTGTGTAGTGCATGAATCTTTGTGAAGTTCAGAGAAAAACCCAAATTCAGTGAATGCCAAAAATGCAAGTATCTAGCCATTGTTTAAAATTGCAGTGGTGCTATTTCTCTTGTGGCCTTTTAGACTTCTGTTGCCCTAAAACTCCATTTTACTGAGAAACCATATTTGACTTGGATTTTTCTTGACAGGGTTTTTCTATTTTAAGCAGTTTCTAAATAAAGTTCTGTATTTCAAGAGTGTCATGTCTGCTGGAGTCTCTCATGCTTTCAGATACGATTAGGCACAGCTGAAGCCCGTGATACTTTCATGATGAAGCTTGCAGGACCTGGAATTTCAGCTTCCATTCCCCAGCCCCAAGCATTGCTAACCTCAGTAGCAGCAGTATTGGAACTTTGTTTGGAGTGTGCTGGCACAAATGATTGCTTTATTTTTTTTATTTTTTTTTTTCTTTCTGTGTTTTTCCTCCCACAAGTCAATGGGATGTGAGTGTGGTGTTGACTTCATCCTCCTCCTCCTCCTCTTGGTGTGGGAACAGGGATGTGTTACAGGAATGCTGTCACAACTTTTTGTGTGTTTAATGTGTTTTGAAACTGCTAAAACATTGGTTATGAGTTACAGACAAACAAGATGTTAATTGTTTCTGTCACCAGGCTCTGTGAGCAGACTGACTGTAAACTGAGTTGATTTTTTTGACTTGAATTGTGCTTCTTAGATGAGCTTAAATGTTCCTGTCACAGCTGTGTGCACAGACCAGCATCTGCAGAGAAGTGCTCATGGAATGGGAAGTGATCCCTGCAGAGCTGCTCCTGTGCTGGGGAGCACCTTCCCTGCCCCTGAGGGCTCTGTGGGTGCCTCACTGAGGAGAGCAGGCACTGCTGGCACTGCCTGCTGCTGTGGCACAGCTGGGGCTGGACATACACCCAGGGTTTGATGCACATAAAATCTTCTTTCCCATTACTTCCTTGCTTTGAAGTCGGAAGCATATTTTTTTTTTCGACTCTAAATATTCCATTATTCCAGCAACTCAAAGCAAAAGGTGGCAGCAGGATGTGGCTGAAGGTGAAGATGAATTTTGGGAGGTCAGAAGTTGTGCACTGGGACCTGGTTGCTTCAAGTCTCTTTCCTAGAGGATTGCATGTGTGGAACTGGGAAGCAACAGGTCATCAGATGGGTTGGTTTTGGTCAAAGCAGGTAAATGGCCTTTCCTGCCAAGAGAAGGCTGAGTCAGAATTGCTGCTGGTGTGCCTTGGGAGGCCCATGGATGTGCATTATAAAGCTGAATTGCAGTGGCAGTCTGGTCAGCCACCCACTGCTCAGATTTCCAGGTGCTTACATCACTCCTTTGCTACCAAGATGAGTCTTAAATAGAATGGGGACAAACTCATGTAGCCAATTTATGGCTCCATTGTAACATCTTGGCATAATCTGGTTTTTAATGTCCTTTTTGGGAAACAAATTACAATAGGTTCAACTCAAACCCATAGATTTAACATAGCTACTCTGTTACCCTGGTACAGTATATGCTGTTAAATGCTCACCTGCTGGAATGATTCTGATAGCATCCAACCTTTCCTAGTATCTTAGTTCTATCAGTTCTTTGAAAAACAAACAGAATGGAAGAAGCAAAAGCTCATGTCTCCTTTCTGTACCAACATGTCTTACTTGCAGGTGGACTCGTGGATGTTTTTTTTAACTTTTATTATTCATTTTTTAAAAAATTCCTGGTTTGCAATGACAATTCTTACTGTAACTGGTAAAAAGCCTTCAAATAAAGGCCAGAAACTTTCTTGTTGTCATATCATATCACAGTTTCATGTGGCTGCTTGAGCACTCGGTCATCTCATAGGCTGTCTGGTGGAGTGTCCTTTCACAGGAACAGACTCAGGGGTGGGAGTTGAGGGCATCTTGTCAAGGACAAGGCTGGAATCTGCTGCTCACAAGGGAAAAGTATTTTTTGCAGGATGGAATGTAATCTCAAAGGGCTGTACCATAGATTTCAGGCCACACATGATGGTGCACACCCTGTGCCTCTAATCCTGTGCTAGTACTAGGAAAAGGGGATAATGATATGGGCTGTTATTGCAGGTTACTGGCAAAAGAGAAGGAGTTTGTGTCAGGACAACTGAGGAATTACTGATCTTCTGATGTGGAGAAATTGAGGTGAGATGGAGCCATTGGCAATTCATAATAGGCACTTCTGGAATGGCAGTGGGTGTGGAGGGAGGGCAGCCCTGCTCTGGTGATGCTCAGAATGCAGGCAGCAAACCCAAAGCATCATCTGCAGGGTGAGGCCTGAGCAGCCTCGTGAGTGAGATCCCTTGGGCTCAGAGGTGTCTGGGCCTCTTGGATCCTCACAGAAATTCCATTTGTGGAGTTCATGGGCCTGCAGGGAGTGGAAAGAGGGGTATTAAATATGTGACCAGAGAATGTGGTGGGTGTGCATGGGAGGTGAAATTTGAGAACGTTGCAGAAGAGGATAAATGGATGAGAACAAAATGGTGCCATGGAGTGGTACAGGGACAACTGCAAAGGTGTCTGGTGTGGGAAAACAGCCCTAGGGAAAGGAAGGAACAGAGCACTGCCGTGTGGCTGGAGAGGAGGGATGGGTGCATGAGCACTGGGCAGGACAGAGTGGTCCTGCTGTGCTGCAGGAAGGGAGCTGGGTTTGATTCAGGCAAAGCCCAGCCAGAGAAAGGCAAAACAAATGGGGTTTCTCTTTTGAGTAACACCTGTTAAGCTGATGAATCAGGCTCTCTGGAAGAAAATGGTCTTTTTGAGGCTGTGCGGATGTAAACTGTCAATAAGACAATCTTTATCTTCCATTTAATCTTTTCCTTTTAATAGAGAAGGAACAAAGTTAAATGAAACCAAAACTTCTAAGGCCAAAAAGGAAGTTTTCAAAAGGCAACCCCAGCTTTGAGGAGGCAAAGGCCACTCTCTGTAGAAATGATTCTTTTTCAACACAGCTGGCTGGCTTTGTGAACTGTGGCCTTTAAATAATATATCTTTAACTTTGATAATTATTATTATAGGTATAAATATTTATTTAAACACTATATAAATATTGAAACAGTAGGACAGCATACAATAATATTAAATATTATATATAGCTATGTTATATACATTTCTATTATTTACATATAAATATATATGTATTTATAGATAAAAAATTCTTTTGTCTGACGTGTCCGAGCTGTAGGACACAGGAGCTGGTGCAATTTTTGTTTTCAAGTCCAACAGATGTTTTGCAGACATTTTGCTCTTGAAAATATTTCATAAAATGGTTGCCTGTCAATCTTCTCTGACTCTGATTTTGTCCCCAGGGGATGCATAAGGATGAATGGACATTCAGGAGGCATTAAATCTCAGGGGACAGCATGGATATAAATCTTAACACGTCCAAATCTCTGCAGGTTGATATTTATGGAGTGATGAGCAGATGAGATTAAAATGAGGGATGGTGGAGGTGGGTCCGTTTCCAAGACCTGAATATAAACCTGTGTTTAATCTTGGCTTTTCTCTCAAGGCAGGGCGTTCTGGGAGAGTGGGGAGGGAATGGCAGCAGAGGTTTGTGGCAGTGGCTGTCAGGAGGGGGGAAGCCACCCTGGAGCCTTCCCTGTGAGCTGTGGGTGCTCAGGGAGCTGGGAACACATGGAATGTGCTGCTGCCGTGGTGAGAGGCACCACAGCAAGTGAAACCATCTCCCTCTGGCACTGCTGCACCGTGGGGTGCACAGAGCTGCTGGGAGCTGGTTTCCCTCTGTTTCAGGTAAGGCTGAGCTGTGTGAAGCATCCTCAGGCTGGCAGGAGCTCTGAGGGGTTACCTGGGCTGGTGAAGCTTTGCAAGCAGAGAGGCCTTTCCTCAGAGAGAGGGTCAGAAAGAGTGACCTTGGAAAAAAAAAAATCACTGAATTGTTTGGGATGAAAAAGCCCTCCAGGGTTATTGAGTCCCATTGTCCCCCCGGCACTGCCAAGGCCACCGTGTCCCCAAGTGCCCCATCCACACAGCTTTACAGTTCCTCCAAGGATGGGGACTCCAGCACTGCCCTGGGCCACCTGTGTCAGTGCCCGTCCACCCTGCCAGGGAAGAAATGTCCCCTTATATCCAACCTAAGCCTCTCCTGGCACAATTAGAAGCCATTTGCAGCCCATTTACTGTACTGCCCCTGCTCCTCCCTTTCTGCAGGATATAATGATGAGATTCCCTGTGCTGTCAAACTCCAAGTAATCCATTCAGGAATCAGACTGATTTTTAGTCAAGGAAACTCCCAGACAGGGGTCAATGACTGCCTTTCACAGATACCTCTCATGCTCAACAAGAGAAAAATACTATTTCTGATCACTTACAGTAAGCAACAAACTGGCTGGGAAACATCTCTGGAAATACTTGAGGAAATGAATTTCCTCTCCTCCTAATTTATGATGTAATTTATCCTTCTTATGAAAAATGTTCCTTTGCTTCCTCCTTCAAACATGTAATATTTAAAGGCAATAGCATTAAGGCTTGAGGCTTCCAGTAGTAAGGCAAGGCAACAGCTGCAACCTGTGACTCCCTTTTGACCAATTTAGGAAAGTTTTTATTAGTGAGCAGTAATCACAATGCAAGTTTAATACTTCAGAGTTACATAGTGGTTTATTCCATGTGCAAAATCACTGCAGATGTGTGTGCAAACTGGAAAGCAGCATGGCCAAATAGCCAATTTAAAAATGACTGTTTGTCATACCTGTCTAGGTGTGTAATGGCCATGAACTGCACCATTCAGGCTTCTAATAAATGGTTTGGAAACTCTGGGAGCGTGCTGCAGGGCTCTTTTGGGGTTCACTTTTGATTCATCTATTACAGCCTGCCATGTCTATGGCCTTTTTTCTCAGTTATGAATTACCTGGTTAAGTCTAGGTGTGAATTTACAATGTTTGTTTTCATAGGTTTGAATGTGTTCTGCAGGCAAAGAAAGAAATTATAGATAATATTAACAATAGAGACATCGATGACACTTTCTGAAGGCTGGCATTGACTGTGATGCTTCACAGCCTGGCTAATGACACTGTCCTCTGGAATGAAAGATGAAGCTGAAGGAGGCAGCAGTTGCAAAAGTAATTTCCTGATGTATTAAAAAAAAAAAAAAAAAAGAAAAAGAAAAGTAAGAAAAGGAGCACCATTTCTTACCAGTGGTAGGCAGTGTTTATTTGTGTTTATTTTCATGGCCGTAGTTCCTCCTGTCAGCAGAACAGAACCTCAGTAATTAATTCTGCTCCCTTTGGTGCTGTGCACATGATGTCACTGTCTGTCCTGCAGGAAGGGTCTGGATTACCGAAATTCAGAAGCAGGGATCCCATTCTGACTCTAGGGTATTTCTGAGACCCAACCCCACATCCAGAGCTCCTGGGATTTGTCTTCCACTTGAACTGATTTTCTTGTGCTGCCAGGAAGTGTGTCTGCTCTTTAAGCATTCATTTCTCCATCAAATAGAAAACATGAGCATCCTCCCTGATGGAATTGGCTTAATAAACCAATTCCTCATTTAAGAATGTCTCTTGTAAAGTAATGGATTTGGTGATAAATGACTCCTTCAAATGGGTTCTCTTTTGGGTTTAACCAGTCTGGTTAGGCTATTGTATATGAGACCATTAATGTAGAAGATTGTGCCTGTTACAAAGGCAAATCAGGATACAAGTTATGGCAGCTATTCTCCTTCATGGGGTCTGGATTTAGAGGTAAAATGGCCTATTCAGGAAGATTGAAAGAACTGAGGTTAATCCAGCCTGGAGAGAGACTGCACTGGGGCTGGAGGAGGAGACTAAAGGTGTAGGAGCCTCTTGCAAAAACAGTCTATGTCCATGGTGAAATGAACTCATGGAATTAAATTCCGCATTGAACACTTCTTTCCCTTTCTAATAATACAGGCATGGCAGGACTAGAGCATGAATTTCTAAGGAAAGTGGAAAAGCTTGATAGACATTCAGCAGAAGGATAAAGATTCAGTAGGTGTTGGATTGCATCCCCCCTCTTCTGCAAGGCCCCTCCATTTCCATTCTTTATTCTGCGCTTCAAAAGCCAAACATTTCTGATTCTTTAGGGGTTAGGAATGTTTCCAGTGAGGTGAAATATGACATATTTCCTCTCCTACTTCATCCCACCCCCAGCTTTTTCCTTGGCCTTGTACCCCTCTCTTCTTCATCCCGAGTGGAACCCTTAGAGGAGATTTCAGGATTTGCACACCTGGGTGCTGAGATAGCAGGGACAGAGCAATGTCACAGGGTGGGAGTGTGCATGGATTGATGGTTGAACATGCCTGAGAGAAATGCTTTTTGTTTGTATTGCTGCCTTTTAGGAACTGAGATGGAGAACAAAAAATTTTTCAATAATTTCCTCGAAGGGTCTATTTAAACAGGATCGCCTCATCCTCACTCAGGTTCCTGCTGGCTCACTGAAACATTCTAGGCTGAGCACAAAGTCACAAGGTTGGATTTTGGAGAGTTGTAGTTGGACCCTTTATTCCTGTTTCTCTTCTTTTTGGCATCAGTGAGCTTCAAGCTAACATTGTTCGTGGAGTTTTTCTTGAACTTTTAGCTTGTCTCTAAAGGTTATTGTGGCTGAAAAACGTTTGACTTACAGCTCTTTTGGGACAGAGCTCATCCAGGAGCAGAGGCACAAGGAAACCTGTTTGTCACTTCAGGTGACAGTGAAGTCTAGAGAGGCAGATGGTGGCAGCCTTTGCCTGAATTCTGAAAGCAGCCCATTGCTTCTCTGCAGCCTGGGGACATTAACCAAGGGCTACATCAGAAAATGTGGCTCTGAGCAATGTCAGTTTGCTGGGTGGAGCTATTGCCCACAGAAGCTGTGGCTGCCCCATTCCTGGAGTGCACAAGGCCAGGTTGGATGGGGCTTGGAGGAATCTGGGATAGTGGAAGGTATCCCTGGCTATGGCAGGAGGGTGAAAACAGCTGAGGTTTAAGGTTCCTTCCAACCCAAACCAGACAGTGCTTCTGTGATATTTACAAAAATTTCTGCCTGTTCTGGGGCCATGCAGAGTCCTTTCCTTGAAGTCAAAGGAATGTTGCCTTTGTCAGCTGGTTTGTGATTTAGGGGTGTTACCAGCACATCCAACACCCTGCATGCTCTGGAAATGGCTGTGGGTGCCTGAGGTTAAACGTGTGTGAAGCCACCATGGTGCTACTCCTGTGTCATGGGATCTCCCTCTGCAGACCTGGCACCAAATTCTTTGATATCTGTGACAACAACAGTGTCAGGATCTCCTCTCTCCCTGTGGGACAGCTGTGCCATGGCCTTGGATTGAGGGTGGGATGCTGCTCCGAGGGGGTCAATGCTCTCTGTTCTCCAGGATTTGGGAGTCTGTGCCTCCCTTCTGGGAAAGAGTCCCTGGGAGTGCCCTGAGTGTTCCTTGGTGTAAAGCAACTCTAGCAGCTCCTGGGAACTCTGCAAATTTCCTACTCGTGGAGTGTTTCAGGTCACCACTCATTTCTCATCTATGCTTTGCAGGTTATAAGTTAATTTAATTTTAAACTATTTTCTGCAAAATTGTATGTGGAAACAATTTAATGTACCTAAAATATACATATTTATGCAGAAATTATGTTTATGAACCTTTTGTAGCTTTCTTCCAGGCTTACAGCTATGCATTTATCTCTGGCCAGGAGAAATTCTTTCACAGATTCTCTCCAAGAGCCCTGGACTTGGAATGCCTCCTGTAAGACAGTGTAGCAACCTGTTATTGTGGCTGTGTCTCAAATGGGCTGTGAATCTGGTCTCTAAAATTGTCCTTGGATATTTTTATTGCTCATAAGGTTCTGGCGTATTATAAATATGGACAGCAGTGGATCAGTGGGACTCCTGCTGCTCTCCCTGTACCTTCCCATATCAAAATGGGGATTGCACTTTGCTGGTGCTGCTCCTGCACCTTCTGTGTCCCTGGGAGATGGTGGCTGCAGCCCAGGAGAGCAGGGACAGCAGGGCCTTGCTCATGATCCTTCTGCAGCTCTGGGCTCTACCCAGACTCGGCACTGCCCCTGGATCCTCACACAGCCTCTGCTCCCTGGGCTCCAGAGGGGAATCCTGGGGAAATGTTGCTGCTCTCATGGCCTTTCTTCAGTGCCAGGGATGCACCTTCAGCTTCTGTCTGCCCAAACCTCTGTATGCACAGAGATACTGCAGCTCCTCTATTCCCCTTTGGCTTTTTATTCTGCTTTTCTTTCTCCACCTTCAGTGGTCAGTCCCCTCCACTCCCTCCTGTTTTCTGCTTTCCCTCAGACTCCCCCTGTGCTGTTCATGTCCCACTGGACTCTCCAGAAGCAGTGGACTAAACCAAATGGCCTCCCCTGCCACATCCTCCCTGAAAACAAGGCATTCCAGGCGCTGAGGCTCCAAGCACAGCATCCCTCTGTGGGATCCTTCCTCTTTTGCAGCCCTTCCTTGAGGCTGGCACCCCCAGACAAAGCTCATTCCTCAGCTCTGCCCTGTCTCCTGCTCAGCCCCTGATAAGATCCATGGTGCTTCCTTTGCTCCCATTAAAATCTCACAGGACAGGTCTGTGCCTCAGATCTGGGATTTCCCCATTGCACAATGGGATCAGGCCATGCTGCTGGGATTTTAACATTATCCTCCTTCCTAGTCCAACATTCTAGTACCATTTGAACTTCCCTTTTCTTTTTCTTCCCACTCCTTTTTTGGTTTTGTTTTTGTTTTTTCCAATTCACACCCCTTGATTGTGTCTCTTTTTATTTGCATCTCATTCCCATTTCTTACTTTTTCCCTCTCTGGCTCTGCATTCTCCCACCTCCCTTTTGTGCTGTTTTCAGCCATCCAGCAGCTCCCAAACATTGAGATCCAGCAAGGATCCAGCCCCATGGTGGCTGTTTAAGCTTTAAAGCACCCAGACAGGATTCTGTATCTGGGCTGCCATAAAGCTGGGCGATATCTGACCTTTTTTCTATCTATAGCTGTACTGTTTGTGCTGTTTTCCTTGCTGTTTGCTCCCTGTTTTCCCTCTGCTGTTCAGCAGCACAGCCTGAACAATGTGTGCCTGAGGATTGGGGGGTCTCTGCAACAGGGGGTTCTCCTGTCCAAATAATTTTGCAATAACAAAAGATGTTGATGTTAAATCACTGCTTCCAAGAGTCCAAAATCCTCATTATTGGCACCTGGGCTCCTGAATGGCTGGGTTTGATGCTGGTGGATAGGGTAATGCTGATTCTTCTGTGGCTGTCATGATTTATCTACCTGTAAATTTTGTGTTATCTTACTGAAAAAAATCCTTGTGCATTTTCTCTGGCATCTGTATAGGAAATGACATGGGCACAAGGGGGCTGTTTTGCATGTGGGCTTGTTGCCTTTCTCTCTGAAAAAGTGATCTTTCTGTGCTGCCAAACTTGTGTTTTTTAAACCCACAGCCCCTGGTGGGACCGAGCTCCACATTGGTGTAACACTGCCACAGCCTAAACCCAGCTTCTTTTCCTCTGCTGAATGAATTTAATGAATTTTCTGCTCGTGGCTGTAGCAGAAGAGGATTTCCACCAGGTGGTAATGTTGGGCTTTGCTTTGTGCTCTGACCAGCCTGGGGTTTGTGCAAGGCTTTCAGGGAAGGAGCTGGGAAATGGGATTATATGGTGAGATTAACCTGGGGCATCTCTGCGGAATTTTTTGGGTTTGTTTTGTTATTTGCACATAAGCTTTGCATATGGAGGAATTTCAGCCCATGAGAGGCTTGCAGATTCTTGACTGCTCACAAATATTTGAATTTAGCTGTTTAAATTGTTTCTTTGGGCCCCTTTGCTGCTGTTAATGTGTACTCCTGGATCCTTTCAAACCACAGGTTGTTTTGGGGATTTTTGGAACTGAGCAAACCTGGGAGGGATCTGCGGGGCCAGAGCTGCTCCTTTGTGCTCCATGGCAAGGGAATGGAGGAAATGTCAAAAAAGGTTCCTTTTAGAAATGCCTTTCCTGTTTGCAAAGCAGTTTTCTCTAGGGCAGGGAGGCACCAATTTCCAGGGATTTTGGTACATGGCTAAGGTGGGAGCTTCTTGCCTGGGCCTCTTTTCAAAGCCAAAATTTGATCTTGGTTTTTAATCAGCTGTCCCCTTGCTTCCTTCTCCACCTGTGCTTACAGCATCCACCTCATTTTTCACTGGTATTCTTGTTTTTAGCAGGAACAGTGTTTCATCCATTAGAGCACAGGTGCTGATCTCCAGAGCGCTGCTGGGTGTCTGAGCATCCTGCTCAGGGGCTTGTCCAGGACCTGTACAGCAGAGAAATCCCCATCCCTGCTGGCAGAACAGCCTGTTTTCTCCTGGCCATTCCCATTCCCTGGCAGGGCCTGGTGAGCAGCTGCTCCAGGAGGCTGGCAGGCCCCTGCAAGCACCATCACTTACCCTGACAGCCTGTTATTTTTCTATTAGGACTCTCTGATTTTAGGCTGTAAATCACTGAGATGCCAGAGCCCAGGCCTGGCTGCTCTCCTGTCCAAGGGATTGTGTGAAGAGCAGCTGCATTTGACTTCTGCTGCAAAAGTCAAATGCAGCTGCAGATTTTCCTGCTTGCAGGAAGAGCCCATCCTTCTCCTGAATGACCCTTCCCAAATCTTGTTTCTCTGCTGCCTTTTCTGTATGGATTATGGGATCATGCATCCTTGTCTTTCCTTCTCCTTGCAGTTTTTAACAGCTCCTAAAATTCTACTGCTTCCCACTGCAAAAGGAGATTCCCTCTCCCCCCATATTCCTTAGAAAAGAGTGCCAGCTCTGTGCCAGGATCCTCTGGTTTTCCTTCTGGAAGCAGAGTGGAGGATTTGCACAGCTCTTGTGTGTAGCACTGGCTTTGCAAGGAAGGGAGGCCAGGACTGGCCTTGCTCTTCTGAAATCTTGTTTAACCTGCATGTGGATCTAATTGGCTGAGCTTCACCATCTAAATCTGTTTAGGTCAGGAATTTGTCTGTGATCACTGCAGAGGTTCAAAGTCTGGATATTTTTATAAATTCCTCTCCTCTGATCCTTTCTTTGCCTTGCTTTTTTTTTTACATCTAACCTTTCCTCTTTAGTATTCTCTGATTTTCTATAACATTCCCTATTGTGCCCTCTTTATCTGCCCAGGGATTCCTCTCCTCCATGCAGCCTGTCCCATCCAGGCTTGGCTGAGGATCTGCTCCATGGCTCATGCCCTGCTGTCATTGTCATGCAGAGCTGGAGATTTTCTCTGCTCATAGGCCATCAGTGATTGCTTTACAGAAAGGCATCCTCTGTTTTGATGGCTCCCCAGAGATGACTTTATTGGCAAGACACCATAAAAGTTCTTTTTTCTCCATTCTGCAGCTGAAACTGAACATGCTCACAGTGCCTATTATTTCTGGCACTTGCTGTTTTATTGGTAATATTGAGATTTGTGTCTTAATCAGCCAGTTGATGCTGGTCAGCATTCATGGCTGCGCTGCTCCAGTAGGAGGGCAGAATTGTGATAAGATTGATAGAAATTTCTGCAATGCCTGCTATATCGAGCCCATGTTCTGTCAGGCTTCTCTTGTAACCTTAAAAATAATTAAGCAGACAATTAGTTTTTCTGCCTCCTGATTCCTTGTCTTTTTGGCCTCATGATGTTTGTTGCATGTTAATGGGGTTTTTCCTGGGCTGTGCTTGATGGATCACATTTGTCTGCAAATAATTCGTGGCAGGAATTTGTTGGATCACTGTCCTGTTGTTGATGCAGGTCCCAGTACAGTGAACAACTTATGTGCCACACCTTGGGAGGTGGGAGAGAGGAGAAATCCTTTTCAATGTACCTGCAGAGAGATGGTTTAGGCTCTGCATGACCAGGATTTCAGTATGTGCTGGGCTTTGAGGGTCTTTTCCTCCTCTCAGGCACTGCAGATGGCCTTGGGGCATTGTTTCCTTTCTCCTTTAAAATTGCTACAGAGCTCCCAATCCCAACCAGCTGCATTTAGGGCTCTCCTCATCCAGTTATTGTGCCCTGCACGTGTCTGATGGCTACCACAGCCTGTCTCCAGCAAGGGCCACTGATGGGTTTGCTCTTTTTGCATTTTGTCTAATGAAGGGTTCTGAAGTTGTACCTTATAAAGAGCTGGCGTGGCTGATGGGATCTGGATGTGCTCCCTTGTGGGAATGTTCTTCACTCAGGGTCACTAAATGTGGTGGTGTTTGCAGGGGTCTCAGGATGAGGGAAGAGATGAGAAACTTGGCTCCATGTTTCAGAAGGCTGATTTATTATTTTATGATATATATTATATTAAAAGAAAATGATATATTAAAACTATACTAAAAGAATAGAAGAAAGGATTTCATCTAAAGGCTAGAAAGGAAAGGAATGATAATAAAATCTCACAGCCTGAACACAGCTGATTAACACAAGGAGATAAACTTCACTGCATTATTCTTTATCACTGTTTTGCAGTCCAGGATGTCTCTGGCCTTCTCTAGACTGAGACCACAGAGAATATTTGTTAGAGGTATTACAGAATCACAGAATATTTGGACCCACAAGGATCATGGAGCCCAGCTCTTAAGTGAATTGCCCATATGGGGGATTATGATTTTGGAGAAGTGCCCACTAAAAATGAGTTGAAGAGTGATAGGAAGGCATCCAAATAAAAGCAGCATGCATGTTAATAGTGTTCCAGCAGCAAAGAAAAAGCAGAATTAAATGGGCCACATTTCTAAGAAATATTTTGAATTCTAGAAGACTGAAACATGAACTAAATCTACTCACTTGCACATTGAAAAAAAAAACAACCTGGTATGGAACAAATCTCCTGCCACATCAATGGAACAAATTTAGATTAAAGCTCTGATCATGACTCAATGCTCTGATGTACATGTTCAGAATCTCTTCCAGCTTCCAGAGGCGTTGCCAGCACCTGAGCGGGGCTGTTGTTTGCAGATGCATCATGCTGTTTGCCATGCATTTCCCCAAATGGTTGATTTTGAGGAAGCAGGGGGGGAGTTTGTGTTTTTGGTATTTTGATGAATTTTGCTTGGATGTGGAGCCTGTGCTGAGCTGGTGGCTCTGTTCTGTTCCCTGTGGAGCCATCAGAAGCTGACTCCAATGGAAATGCTGAGCCATCCTGCCCCCAAACAAGGGATTTGACTTTTCTGAGTGCTTTTAGTGGTGGATTCTGTTTCTCTCAGTGCTCTTGGAGCCAATGGGTGGTATTAAAATGCAGCATGCTGAAAAACAGTGGAAAAAAACAATAGAGGCTTTCATGATGAAACACAACTTATTTCCAGTGCTCAGACAGTTACTGAGAATCCAGAGGAATCCATGAGAAGCATTCAAAGGGAACAGAAAGTTTTTGTGTGAGCTGCAAGTGCTCTGGGATGAGCATGAGCTGGGTGGGCTCTCCCAGCCAGACTCCCATTTCCTGTTTTCCTGCTGCAGCCTTGGCTTCCCCTGCCATGGAAAGCCCAAAGGAGGGCACTGCCCAGCCAGCAGGAATTGCCCAGTGTGGTTCTGGGCTTTGGGTAAGAGCTGGAGCCAGGACAGGCTCCATGCAAACCCGCTGTCCCAGCACTATTACTGCTTCTCCATGAATGCTGCTCCAAGGCAACAAAACTTTGAGAAGTGAGGAAGCATCACCTCCTGGTGTCCTTGCTTCTCTCTCTGCCTTGTCTTGGACAGCAGCATAACTTTCTAATTCTGGTTATTTTATACCCCAGTAAAGTTGCTGCAGAATCTGTCTTTGCATGACATTCTCTTGTGCTTAATCTTGAAAAGAAGTAATGCCCCTCAAGAAGTGCTGTCAGACTTCAAACACGCTGAATGTACTTCAGATGAAAGCAGGACTGTGATGGTCCATGGGGTGTGATTTGAAATGGAGGAGCTTTAGGATTGTGATGATGCTTCTGACATTTGCAGACAACCCCACCAGCAGAAGGTGAAAAAGCCAAGATAAGAGCTGATTCTCCCAAGATCCAGAGAGCTGCTGTTAAAATTTTAAGTGGTAACAAAACCAAAATGAGCAGAACCAGCAGAAAAGTCTGAGGAGTGAAGTAGCAGCTGCACAAAAGGTGGGAAGTGCTGGTCCTGTGCCTCAGCCCACCCTGCTGGGCACAGAGGAGGGAGAGCAGACAGTGCCTGAGTCACTGTGCCCTCCCTTCTAGGGGATTTCACAAAAGACATGTGAGCAAAATCCTGGCATGGCCATCCTCGTCGTCAGCACTGAGGAAGGCTGTGGTCCTGCTCCATCAGGAGGAGATTTAATATTTTTGGTCTAATATTTGCTGTGAACTACAATCATTTTACATAGCTGTCCACTGCTGAAGTGATCAAAGTCCTCATTTTTATTTTTAATTTTTTTTTCTCCCTGCAGATCACTTTCTTGCTGTTTCTTAAAGTTGCAAAGGGAAAGTGTCAAGAACACCCATAAATCATTGAGCTTGTCCTTAGAGAAAATCTGAATGAATTAATTTTATTTTATCTGTTCAGCAGATTGCCAGTGGTTGGATTTCATCCCTTCAGAGCTCCTGAGATCCTGGAGGGTCACCTGAAGAACTTATCACACATTTTGTATATAAAAAGTCTCAGGCTTATCATTACTTTAGCAGCAGCTGTGATGTCAGGGGGTGGAAGCTCCTGGAAAGAGAGGCAGGTCCAACCCCATGGAAACCTCACCTGTTAATGGGAGCTGGCCTTTTGTGGAGCAGGACATTGATTCTGTGGCAGAATTATCTCACCTGAGCAGATATTTACCTTCCAGTGTTTTCTTAGCTGCTGTGACCAGGTTTATAATTAACTTGTGATTTGTTTGTACTCTGTATATTCTTATTTGAAAGTGTGGGAGGATGCCTGGGTCCCTAACCGACCTTACAGTAGGTTTAAAAAAAAAAAAAAGAAATTAATAAATATTTATCTCTGCTTACTTGTAGTTGCTTTGTCCCCAAAGAGTTGGTTATTTTGGCCTCTAGCTTTTGATCATCTAAGATGTTGCAAGATCTGTGCTCATGAGCTAGCAAATCTGGGTTCAGGCTCAGCTTAGAGGCAGACACATTTTGGAGTTACAGCAAATAAAAATTAACACCAGAATGACCAAAATACAATAAAAATCAGTGTGAAAATGCTGCAATTCTTGTCAGCTCACACTCTAATTTTTAGCCAGGAGTACCTACAGCCAATATTCATGTTTACAGCAGCTGCAGCTGTTGGTGAACGCACCCTGCCCTGGCTGCTGGGCCCAGGGTGCAGGTGGGGCAGGTTCCTGGAGCCCCAGTCCCAGCAGAGCATTCAGACCCAGACTGCAGCATTGGGCAGGAGCCACTGCAGCCTGGCTCACTCCTGGCAGGGTTTTGGGTGCCTGGCGTGGGTGTTCCATCCTCCCCGTGAAAGCAGAGACATTTCTCAAAATAGATGATTTAAAAGCAGAGCTCATTGAGAACTGGCTGAGCAGGTTGCTCAGAGCTGTGCAGGCATGACTCTGCCTCCCGTCTGAGGAGGAATTCTGTGCAGGGCAGGCACAGGATTGCTGGAAAGAGCAGAGATCTGAGAGGAAGAGAAGGATGCAGGAGCTTTGTTATTTTTATCAGTGGCTAAAACATCTCTGAATCCTCTCTGGCTTCGTGCCCTTCTTCATTTTGGTTCTGTGGCTGTTTAGGGTGGTTGTCTGCCACAGCCCCATCTCATGGCACTGGCTCTGGAGCAGGATGGGGCCACAGGATCTGAGGGATGAGACCCCCAGGTGAAACTCAGGGCAGTGGGGATCAGACCTGGCCAGGTGAATTTGTGCAGGGGAGCAGCTGGTGTGAAGTGCAAATAAACCATTTGTACAGGCTCATCATCCTTCCTCTGAGCACTTGATCCTTGCAATGCTGACAGTTTTTTATTTTTATGGCCTAAAATCCCAAGGAGCTGCTCTGGTTAGAGGAAGGGGGGATGCTGGGTGCTGTCCTGCCAGTGCCTGTGGGATGCTGAGGCTTTGGCTGGCCAGGAACCTGCAGCAGGAGCTGCTGGGAGGGCTGGTGGCCCTCCTGTGCCATCCCCCTAATTGCCAGGGATGCAGTTGTGCTCCCAGGCATTATTTGGTAATTATACTTAGTGGGCCACAGGGGATAATTAGGAAAGCTTAAACATGTGTCAGCTCCCACTTCATCATTTCTGCCAGCACCAGCAAGGCTGGGATTGCAGCTTAAAAAGGGGCAGAGCAGGGGAAGGGGGAGCAGCTCCCTCAGGCAGGCACAGGGGGCAGCTTTCAGGGGGCAAGGGGTCACCCCAGGAGCCTGAGTTATCTATATGTTTGTAAGGAATTAAATAAAAGGATGTCTGTAACTGCTTTAACAAGAAAATCATGTTGCTTTTTCTAAGCCTGAGCTTTACTTGTGTTGAGCACAAAGGTAGACACCAGTGGTGGAACAATGCTGTGTAGTGTGCTTTGTTTTTTTTATTAATTCATGTTTATTGGCTCATTCCAGTGGGAGAGGACAGGACTTTGGCTTGGTGGTGCAGCTGGGGAGGTTTGCAGGTGACCTCAGCCTTTGCCTGGAGGAAGGGGGGCCCAAGAGGTGCCTCTGGGAAGGTGCATTGGCTCATGGGCCTTGCATTCTACTTTTCCTAACATTTTTCTGGGCATTTTTCTGATCTTTTTATGTTTTTATGTTCCTCATTGCACTGTGGGGCTGTTTGTGTCCAGATCTTATCACACATCTTCCCAGCACTAAACACATTTTTCTCATCCTTAGAGGTAAGAATAAAGTAACAGGGTGAGGTCTGTAGTACCCTATAATGGTAACTGTATTATTATAAATGTTTTGTACATAATGATCCTCCCTTCATGATTTGGGGAGTTGAGAATCACAGCAGCACATGATGTAAGAGCTGCAGAGGAGCATGGTGGGTTGGGTTTTACACACCCTGAGTGTCAGTGGATTTTGGGGTGGGTGTCTCAGGGAAGGAGCTCTGGCTTTCTCCCTCCAAAAGGGAGTGTTCCCTGTACAGACTGGAGTGTGTTAAGTAAAAATAGAGACTTAAACCTGTGCCTCAAATAGCAGCTTAGGGTGGCCCGGTGAACTATTTTAGTCCCTGAAATCATAGATGTTGGGTGGGTTATTCTAGAGGAAAGCTGGGATCCAGCTGTGACACAGCACCTCAGGAACACACCCTGGCAGTGCTGGTGAGGCTGGATCCAGGCTCTGGGCAAGGATTTGGACCAGACTTTGGCTGTGACCTTGGCTGGCCACGAGGGCCCAGAAACAGAGCCTGGTGTGCTCTGTGTGCCCCTGCTCGGGGAGAGGAGCAGAGCCCATCTGCTTGCTGAGGCAGCACCTCAGAACACTGAATGGGGTTCCAGTCCTCTCCTGATGATTTCTCCAATTGCTCTTGTCTGCTAATGGTTTGTTTTGTTCCTCAGCAGTTTCACTTTGTGCAGCAGTGTTGGTACAAGTGTGGCAGCACCAACATCCTGTGTAATTTCCAAAGCCAGGCACTGCTCGTTTCTGATGGCATTCCCTGGGGCCAAGAGGAGGAGAAGAGGGATTTTCCTCACTCAGCTCCGTGATGCAGCCATGGATGCTCCTGAGACACCTTTTAAAGAGCCTCCACTGAAACAGGGCAGGACCTGGTTTGTCTCCCTGCTGTGACACTGTCACAAACCAGGAGGGTCTCCGTGGGAGCTGCAGGTGTGTCACAGCCTGTGTCTGAGCAGTGTGTCACCCTCGGTGCCCCAGCTCTGCAGCAGGAGGAGAGCTCCACTCTGCCCTGCTAATGAATAACAGCCCCTCTGAAACCATGTGTGACAGCACGGGTGACACCCTGCCACCTCTGAAAGGAAAACAATCAGGCCTGGGTTTCTCCCTGGCTTGGCTTAAATCTCTGAGCCTGAAATGCAATAACATTCTCATGTTTCCAGCTGCTCCTCTGTTGGACACAGGAGCTGCTGTACCATAGAAGTTGTAAAGGATGCTTCTGTTCAGGTGTTCTTGTGTCACTGGTGATGCTGTTGAGGAGGTGCCCTGGTGCTTTCCTGACCTGTTGGGGTGTTTGTTATGGGCTGCAGAGGTGTGGGCACCCCATTTGAAACATGCTTGTTCCAGGTGCTCTCAAATCTGTCACCAGCTTCAGGACAGAGCCTACCATGGTGGAGGGTTCCCTCATTGTTTAGACAAGTTATTGTGTTTTGAAATGCTGCCCTAACATGAAAAACTTATGGAAAAGGAGAAAGGAGGGAATGGACTAAGTTATTTTTATTTACATATATAAAATAAACATATATAAACATATTTATAAAACATATACATGCACATATATTCATATACATATATTAAAATATAAATATATGTACACATAAAATAAACATATATTAAACATGTATATGTGTATATTGATATAATAAATATATTAAAATATAAAAATATATACATAAATACATATGCATAAATACACATATACATATACATATATACACGCACATGCACATATATATATAAAAATATACAACCATATATATATATATATATATATATATATATAATAACTTCCAAAGAGGCTGTCAGCATCCAGACACGTGAACAGCTAATTGTGGCAGTACTGAAGTTTGGCCATGTGAAGGTTAGCTTTCATCCTAGACTGCCTCCTTATTTTCTCTTGAATCAGTTGACTGATATTTCTGATTTGATTTTGTCTGTAAATTGCTGAATGCCTGTTATCTAAATATAACTTTGAGATGAGCTATAAAACGTCTGGGTCTCATGGTACATGGAGTCTTTAAAAGTTGATTGGAGGAGCTGTGTTGATTGAGAGCCAAGCTTGCCTTTTTAAACTGAACTGAGAGGTTTTTTAAAACAAATATCTCTTATATATCAAGTAAACATGTTTTGACACGTAATTAAGTTAATTTAGGTGCTTTAGTGTAGTTCAGCAGCAGCTCAAAATCATGGTCTTCCACCTGGGCTGATATATTGATTCTTCTGGCGCTCCCTCCATAAATCTCCTCCAGTTTCTCTGCAGCTGTAATTGCGTTTCAGGAAGGGGGAAGCATGTGTGTGCCCAAGCCACCCGTAATTACTGCTCTGAAACGCCTGGGGAGGTGAGTGTGAGCTCAGTGCCTGTCTGAGGCTGAAGTTTCCCAACATTTTCCTGACATTTTCTGCGAGCAGCTGTGAGAGAGCCGCTCCCAGAGGCTGGGGCAGGCAGGGGACAAGGCTGTGACAATGCCAGAGCCCTTCCACACCAGCTCCTGCTAACGTGGCATTGATAACGTCCAAAGCCTTTAGCACAGCTCTGAGAAGGGAGGATTGCTGCCTTGTGCTCTTGTGACTGGCCTAGAAGGTCGTCTTTTGTTTTTCAGATCAACCTCCTTCAAGATCCCTTGGGAGCTTTTGTTCTGGAAATCAATTGCAAGTCCACAGGGCTGTTTTCTTCCCTGACTGCTCCTTATACAAAATTGAAATTATACAAGCCAAGAGGGTTTTTGTTTGTTTGTTTGTTTGTTTTGGTTTTTTTTTTTGTTTTTTTGGTTTTGGTTGTTTTTCTTTTTTAAATTCCCCTTTTGGAGCAGTCCAAGTACCTGTTCTTTACTGGAGCAATTGCATATTGTATTTCTGTTGATTCTTAAAAGTCAAGCTGAGCATTAGGAGCTTTGCATATATATAACCATCAGTTTGGCTCTCAGGCTGTGCTGTTCATGTGCCAAAACAATGTTTATGTATATTGTATGAAAATGTGGTTGTCAAGGGGAGTGAGCAGTAAAATTCCAAAGCTCTGTTCTGTGTTTCTGCCTACACCTGACCCGGGTCTGTTTATCTCCAGATGATGCACCAAATCCATCTGTTTCTCCACACTGAAATAAGATAATTTTACTAAGAATTGACTAAAGGCAGTCTGTTGTCACTGGGGTAAGAGTTCTGTGTTGTAACTGCACATCTGCTTTAGCAAATACTAAAGAATTTTGTTAAATATCATCAGTGAACCCATCTGGCTCTTCCCTTCACCATGTGCACTTGTCCTCATGAAACCTTGATGCGAGACTGGGGAGGCCAAATGGGTGAAGTCTTTGTGTCTGTTGATTCTCAGAATCTCAAAGGTGGAGAGATGCCAGCACTCAGGATCTGAGGGCATTTGCTGCCTCCCTGGCACAGGTAATCCTCTGGAATGAGAGGAGGGAGAATCTCCTCTCATTCTCCATCCCAGGGGAGATGGCATTCTGGGAAAGCTCATTTCCCACAGACTTTAAATCAAGTGATGGGTGATGGATCTCCAGGATTTAAATGCTCTCCACCTCTGGGGTATCTGGCATGCCCACTGACATCTGTGTGCCCAGCCAGTGTAGGACCAGCCAGACCTGGGAGTGCTTACTTCCATTTATGTGGGCCTTGAAAGGCTTCTTAAATTGTGTGAAGTTAATACAATGGGAAATGGATTTTTCCTGCCCACCTAAGCAAGCCTTTAGTGATTAATGCTGTAAAATAAAAACAACAGCAACAAATCCAGTTTTATAATGCGCTGTGGATTTCAGGTCTGTGAAAAATGTGTTTCATAAAGGAAATTTTTCCTCCTCCTAGTACTGTTTCAAAACCACCTTATCTCCAGAAAAACCCCTTGCCTCCACAGCTGCATTTGGATGCTAATGGGATACATGGCTTCATAATTCTTTGTCTCCTTTCTTGCATTTGTGCAGAGCTAAACTCTATTGCAGCGCAGAAATGTTCCGCTGGAGAAAAGCCGAGCAGAGGAGCGGCTCCGCTCTCTGCTTGGGAAACAAGCTGGGTTTTCTCATCTGTTTTTCTCACAGAGATGCATTGTGTGCCACAGCTACAGCCAGAAAAAGGGAATCCTGAGGTGCAGTGTGAGTTGCCACAGCCTGCAAGAGGCAGCTCTGTGGGCACAGCTCAAGTGACACTCCTCAAGTGACAAATGTCCCAAAAGCCCGGCCAGGTGGGTCCCTGCCCTGCCCTGCTCAGTCCTGCCCGAGCTGGGGGCTTGGCCCAGCCTTCCAGGGGTTTATCCCTAATCCACTGGGCTGGATGTCAGCCAGGGCTTTGTCTGAGAGGTTTCAGAGGCTCTGTTCCAAGCTGCAGCCAAGCACGCTCCTGCTTGGCAATAATGGCACACTGTGAGTTGGGATATTCTTGCTGCTTATGGAGCCATCCAGGAATGGCAGGCATGGATTATATGACTTGAATGCTGCACTATTTATGATGTGTGCTCAGTCACCTGAATCACGTTGGCAGCGTTTGAGCTTTGCCTGGATAATTGATTCAAATGTAAATTGAATGAATAAATCCTGAACAGCTAAAATATGCCCTCTCTTTATCTTGATTCTTTTTTTCTTCTTTGTGCTGAATGGCATAGAAAATAGGGAGTTAGAATCTCATAAATAGATATTTGACTTCCTTTGTTGGAGGCAGGTAGAGTGAGGTTTGTATGGTCTGTTTGGAAATGCTTCACAGTTCTGTTTATTGAATTAGGAACCTGTTTATAACTTGGCTTCTGTATTTCTGGTCAATAATCTGCTTGTGGCAATGTTTGTGCTGCTCTTCAATGGCAAGACCAGGTGGTTATTTATTTCAGTAAGTGCACGTTAGTCAAGGGCAAAGTATCAGAGAAATTATTTTGTTGTTGTTTTTATAGCCTTTGAGTGAAATATTGTGGGGAATGTGTGCCCAGCTGGCATCAAAGGCTGCTTTGGTTTGGGAATCTGCTGACAGGGGCTTGAACTGGCATCAGGACAAGCCTTTGTGAGCTTTTTGTGAAGGTTTTAAGCTGTTTTCCCTTAAGGCTTCCCTGTTTCATCAGACAGGGCTGATGTGCTGACTAACACCAACAAAGCAGCGCTCTGGAGCTTTCTCCCAGCCTGGGTGTGTTTAATCAGCAATTCCACAGATGGGAGCTCCTGGGACTGGTGTCCTCCCAGAATGGTCTGGAAGGTCTTCCCTCCCTTATCCCTGGGGGCTGCTGCTCCTGGTTCTGCTCCTGGAGCGAACATTCAGCCAGTGTGTGGAATGAAGTGCTTGGCATTCCTCAGGATATAAATATTGGGGGAACTTTTCCTCTCTCAGGGCAGGAATTCCAGTGGTGCCCAAACCAGGCATTTGCTGCTGCCTGGTCAGGATTTTTCTCTGCCCTCACCAGCTTTCCCTTTGCTCTGGCATTAAAAGAATGAAAACACCCTGAGTGGATCATCTCTGTCCCTTGGGATGTCACTCCTCACAGGCAGCTCTTGCTGTCAGGCCCTGCCGAGGCACCAGCACTTTGCAGCACATGTTAAAACACCCCTGCCTCCCCTCCCTGTCCTGGTGCTGGAGTCTGGGAGCAGAGCCACTGAAGTGCCACCTCCATGAAGTGTCACCTCCATGAAGTGTCACCTCCACAAAATGTGTGGCTGCTCCTGCAATGCTTCCCTGTGTCCTTAGTGTCTCTGTGAATCTCCAGACCTCTTTTTCATCTCATCAATTTATTGGCTTAGGAGATGTCCTCTGGCAGAATATCCCACGTTTTAATTGCTGATGTGAACATCCATTTCCTCCTGCCAGTTTTCCAGAAGCCCCAAATCCCACTTCAGCTGTGGCTGCCACGGTGCTGTTTGCTGGAGGGCTGGTGCCTCTGTGATTGTTTGGTTTTGGTGCCTCTGTGATTGTTTGGTTTTGGTGCCTCTGTGATTGTTGGATTTTGCTTCTCTTCCTGCTCCCCTCACCGTGATGCTGCTCTGGGGTGATGGCTGCAGGGACCCACTGTACCCTGGGCTGTCTGCAGTGCTGGGATGTGCTGCCTGTACCATTCCCAAAGACATTCCATCTTTCCATGACCCCTCCACCCTTTCCTTTTCCCCATCCCAGTCTCCTGGCAGCACTCAGAACACCCAAAGCTCCCCTGACTGTGCTGGACTATGTTGTTTCTGCAGCTGGATAGGAAGAGTTTTGTCTGTGCCCTGAATCTGCTGCCAGCTGTTGCATCAATATTTATAGATTTTTTTTTTAATACAACTTCTGGTTTGTGCATTTTGTTTATAGGAGGAAAATTACAAATGAAAGAGTTCATGTCCAAACTTGCCACTATCCAGAACTTGAACGTCCCTCTCCTATCTCTGCTGGGCTGTTAGGAGTGGGAGATTTGGTGGCTGGCTTCAGAGACCAGCTTTGGCTATTTAGAAAACATACATTCAATAAATCATAAGGGGAGCAGCTGCCGTTCTCTGCTGAGCCAAGGCACATCAGATAAAATATTGCTCATTTATTTGGTTTGGTAGAAATAAAGTTGCTGTAGTGGAACATCATTACAGACTGTTCTTAATTCACCTCAGGGCTATTTCTAATAGCAGCACACAACTCTCCTGTGACAGCCTGAGTGAATGAGATGGGTGTTTTGATGTCAAGCTGAATGTAAGAAAGGTTTTAGGAATCAAAGCTTTGAGAGAGAAATAACTACTATTTGTGCTGTGATACTGGAAGAGGTCCCTGTTTTATTATTAGCACTATAGCTATTGAAAGCCCTGACACTTGTTCCTGGGGGATTTGAAGCAATTCAAGCCGTGAAATACTGTTTCAGCTCAGCCTTTTACAAGTCACTGCGTGTCGGTGGAGCCGAAGGTGGCTTTGATCGCTGGTGGAGGCACCCAGGGCTGGCGTTAACTTAATAATATTAGTTTGATTTTCTCAGCTGTGTGGCAGCTGGGAGCCCTGCAACCACCCAGCCGTGGTGCACAGCAGAAATCTGCTGCTGGCCAAGCAGGAGGGCTGGGGAGAGGCTGTCCAAAGCTCTGAACTCAGACCTGCTGCTTTGCACAAAGGCAATCAGGGTCATGCTCAGTAATGGGGCCATGACATCTGTAGGGATGGTTCCTACTGGTCTGGAAAGATGCTGGAGACTGTTACTTAAAAAAAAAAATCAAGTCTCAAGATGTCTTATCTCCTCCTTGCATCAGGGCTTGGCAAAAACAAGTGAGAATCTTGCGGCTCTGAAATTGCCACTGTACTGAAGCAGGACAAACAGGCACTGCCGTGGTGTTTGCTGTGTTATGTCCCTAATGCCCACTCACCTGGGTGAGGCAGCAGGTGTTTCACCTTTCTTTGGTGTGGAATGCTGCAGAGGGGAGCCTTGGATCCTGCTCTGCCACAGGGTGTTGCTTTGCCCTTGCTTGTCTTACCTATTCTCTAATAAATAGAGGAAACTGATGGAAAATGTGTATTTGCTGCAGCTCCCAGAAAAACAGCTTGTGTTTCTGAGAGTGCTCCAGCTGACAGTGCAGGAGCAGGGCTGGATTCCTGTGTGTGAGCTGTGTTTGGCAGCCAAACCTGTGCCCTTCACTGGGATGGAGGTGCAGTGCTGCTGTCACTGACACTCGGTCAAGGCAGCACCATCACCCCTCAGTCCTGGGGTTTCCTCACCAGTGGCTCTGGAGGGCTCTGTGTCAGAGGCACGTGGGGAATTCCCTGTGAGTGACAGGATGCTCCTGGTTCCTGGGGAGAATTGGACAACAGGAGGGAAGGATTTGAAGGGTGCTGGTGTTACCAGAGTTTCACACACAGCACATTTCAGGTGCAGCAACGCTCCTGCTGCCCATGGCCATCCCTCCTCTGACAGCCCAGCCTGCCCCTGCTTACAGTAACTTCTGCTGGAAGAGAAAAACCAATTGCATCCTGAAATAGCAAAGCTGGAGGAGCAGAGCTCTCCTGCTGGCTGCTGCCAATGACCTTGATTCCGTGTGTGAGGCCTGCAAAGTGTCAAAATTCAATGAGAATATTTATACTGAGCTGCAAGGCACAAGCTCAAAGATCCCCAGCTCCTCATTTCCATCTGACTAATTTCACGTGGCCAATAGGGGAGTCAGGTTTTTTTATTCAGACTCTCTGCTCCTAGTAAACCTCCAGAGTGCTTCTCTCTACATAAAAGTTGCTCAAAATAGTGGTGATGGGGCTGTTTAGTTCAGCTGCATTTCCATGCTATCGGTGACTTTGTTAACAGCAGGCCCCTGCAGACACTGTCCCTTTGATGCTGGGTGCTGGATGGCACATTAAAAATCCTTAACTTGGTTCTAAAGCCTCACTAAAAACCCCACTGGGACTTTGATGTTGAGAAGATTCCACTCAAAGCACCCAAAGCCTGTGAAGCTCCCCAGCCTTATCTCGGAGGCAGGACAGCGAGCGGCTGCCTCGGGCGAGAAAATATCAGTGGCAGCAAAAACGTGTAGTGATTATTTACAGTCTGAGCATCTGCAGTCAGGAGAGGCTGTTGGAAATTACCAGATCCTGGTGATGCTGTGAAAAATCCTCTTCTTCATTTTGAACACAGTTTGGAGGGCTGCAAGCTGAGGTTCAGTGTTTGGGTATCAGGGTGATCAGCTGGAACACCTTGGTGGAGCACGTGGTGATTTCACACACAAATTCCAGTTGTAAGCACCTCTGCCCCCAAATGGTTACAAAGGGTGTTTCTTGCTCAGGGATGGGATGCTTAAAGCAATTGTGGAAGCTTATTTAGGTTTTAATTAGTATTGCAGTGGGTTTTGCACCATGACACCTTCCCTGCTGCTGTGCAGGTGAGGGATACATGGTTCTTTCCCACAGAATGTGGGGTGGCTGGGGCCTTTGGCATGGCTGTGCCAGTGAGTGAGTCCCTTTGTGCGTGTGAGGAGTTCTGCTGTGGAGCTTCCTAATGGATGTTGTCAACAGATCAATCTGTGCTATCAAAGTTTTGCTTTCACTGTGCGAGTGAAATCATCCTCAAGCTACATTGGTTTTGTAACTTAGAATCATAGAATGGTTTGGGTTGAAGGAGACCTTCCAAAATTATCTAGTGCAGCCCCTCTGCCATGATCAGGGACATCTTCTACTACACCAGGTTGCTCCAATCCGACCTTGAGCATCTCCAGGGAAGGGGCAGCTACGGCTTCTCCGGCCAAGCTGCGCCAGTGTCTCATCAACTTCATTGTAGAAAAAACTCCTTAGCTCTGGTCTAATTGTTCCCTCTTTTAGGAAACAGGCTCTGCTAAAATGTCTGTTCCCATCACTCTGAGTGTCTGTGATGCTGTAGTGTGAGTTACCTGGCCCTGGCATGTGCCCCAAGCCCCTGGGCTGTGCCCATGCTCAGGGCTGGCATTGCACTCCTTGCCATGCGTCAGGTCGATATCAAATACCTCTTCTTAATGAAAGGGGAATTAAATGCTCTCTCTCTATTTTGTCTTTATTACGTTTGGTGCACAGGAATCGATCTGCTTGCACCGGGAGTTGCTTTAAGCAGCTTTATCCCCTTCATGAACCTTTTCCTGCAGAACCTTCCCAGCCAGCGCATTTTCCGTTCCAGCTCCAAACCCCCAGCGTTCCAACAGTGCCCTCCTGCCCGCCCTGCGCTGCCCCGCGCCCCCTTCCCTTCCTGGTGACCGGGGGCAGCCGGGGGTCCCTGGTTAGGCCGGGGGTCCCTGTCCGGATCGGAGGTCCCTGACTGACCCAGGGGTCCCTGTCCAGGCCGGAGGTCCCTGCTCAGGCCGGGGATCCCTGTCCGACCCGGGGGTCCCTGCCCGGCCGGGGGTCCCTGCCCGCTCCGGACCCCGCCGCTCCGTGCCCCGGGGGCCGCTCGCCGCCAGCAGGGGGCGGCACAGCCCAAGGGAGCCGCCCTGAGCTCCGGGGACCGCGGGTTCGAGTCCCGCGGTTCCAGCCCCGCGCTGGGGTCCGAGCCGCTCTCCCGGCTCCCGGAGTGCGCTCCGCGGCCTTTCCCCGGAGCTCCTCTGCCCTACGTGGGTGTATTTCACCAGAAACCCTCCAGGCTTGTCCCCAGGGTAGCTCTGGGCCCGTGCGCTCCCCACTCCCGTCTCTGCTTCTTTCCCCCTGCGAGAGCCCAGGTCCTCCCCATCCTTTGCATTGGAATTGCTCTTCCATGTGGAAGCATGGGGGTCCAGGGAGGATGTGTGAGAAATGTGGCATCTCCTCGGTGTACAGGACACGGGATGGGTGCTCACAAATACCAGCACCAGCTGTAGGTGTGAACTGTGACGCTGAGCCCCACGGGGTCAGAGGCAGGACAGCTGCCTACCTGTGTGGTGTGACCCTGTTCTTTGCCAGCCTGCTCGGGATTTTAATGCCTCTTTGTCCTTTAATGCCTTTTTGTCTCCTTCTTTCAGAATCACATTGGTTGTTTTGATGTTTCTGCCCCGAGACAGAATCGACACACCATCACCAAACTGATGGAAGGAAAATGGCACCTGGGTGAGTTAGACCTCATCTGTGCTTGTCAGACTAATTAACTCATCAGCAAGGTTTGTTTAACATGAACTCACTCTCTGGTTTCAGCTGCAATTTCTTTAGAGCAGTCGGTGTCTTCCTGGATATAAGCATTTATTTCCATAACGCTGACTCCAAACCCTGCCTGCCTGCAGGGCTGTAATTTATCCCCTGAGGAGCATCTGGACAAAGCAGGGTACTAATTCTGCCACCTGTGCTGATGATGTGTCCGAAGAGACCGTGTCAAGTCTCTATTAAAAGCTGTGAATAAGACAGAAAGCCTGAAATCTTTGCTTCTAGAAGATGTATGAATGTAATATAAAGCTGCTGCTAATTCTTCCCAGGGATTAATGGAGACTATCAAGGACAATTTCACTCAATACTGCTTTTCTTTTTGTAAAGTAAAGCTTCCCCAAACCTCAGGCAAGGCAGAAACATGACTTCGAGTCTGTGTCGCTATCCTTCAGTCAAATAGAATTAGCTGTCTTTATTTAAAAAGTCTTCACTGGCACCACAGTGCCAACACTTTCTGAGACAACAAAATGGACAGAAATCCATTTTCCAGCCTGAGAGGAAGGCAAAAAAATAAATTGGAAGAATGAAGAGTGAGGAGGATTTGAGGCGTTCACAGCACTCGCAGTGCGAGTGATTGGAAGTGATGGGAAGAAAGCAGGAGAGGGATTCATTTGCTTAAAACACAGAACTGGAATTGACTTTGAGGTGCACGTTGCATCACTGAGGAACCCAGGCTCTGCTGGGGGAGTGCTGGGCAGCAGCAGGAAGGGAGGGTGGGAGGATAGAGAGATGCTGGTGTAGGTCAGCCACTGCAGAAGGCAGGGATGGCTCTGGCCATGCACCCCAAACACAGGGCAGACAGCTGATGTGTGCCCTGTGGTCTGTCCTGGAGGCTCCTGGCAGTCCTTCAGGAAGGTCACAGCCTCTTCTGCTCACCAAGTGTGCCTTGTGTGGGGCCAGCTGAGAAAGGATGCCCCAGGGAAACCCGGAATGGGCCAAACCTGAAAGTCCAGATGCAAAACACCCACCCAGAAAGGTGCTCAGGGCAGCACTTTGGCTGCACTGACAGATACTGATAAAATATTGCAAAACTTGGTGAAGCCAGTGCCTGCCCAAACAGCTGGGAAGGGATTTGCAAGGCTGCCTGGGCTTCCCTGGGTGTCCCTGTGAGCCCTGCAGCCTGAGCTGCTGTCAGTGTTGTGTTGGGGAGCTCTGGGCGAGGTTTGAACACCCTTCTGCAGAAGTGCCTCCATTTTTGCACTGCAGAGTGTCCAGTGAGTGACGCTTTTCTGTGCATTTCTTTTCCATCTCACTGCATCTGCCTGATGAAGTTTGTCCCTTTTTGCAGCCTGATAACATTATGCTCCTTCTGTTTCTGTCGGCATCTCAGAAGAAGAAAATTTCCTGTCTATAAAATTCCTGGAGACATCGATTTGTGCTTATCTCATGGCAGTGATTTTACTCGCCTTTGCTGTTTATGCTCAGCATTGCAGATGCTTCCAGAAATCAATGCTGCTGCTCTGCCTCCTCCTGACAGGCAGCTCCTGGCAGCTGCTGCCCGTGCCTCTGTGTCCTCCTCCCTGTTTTCCCTGCCTGGGCTCTCTGTGTGGTTCTGTTCCTGCTTCTCGAGTTGCCCGTGTAGGAAACTGCAGGGCTGAGTGATCAGACACGGGCACAGCTGCAAACGAGGGCTCTGACGTCTGCCCACGCACGCCCTGCCAGGGCTCTGGGCTTTGTGTGCCAAGCAGCAGCCCCAGGTCAGCCTGGGCTTGGCAGGGCTGGCTGTGCTGCAGGAGTGATGGGTATTAATCAAGCTGCTCTGCCCTCCCGGGCTGCTGACAATGGGAGCTGCTAAACCAGCCACTGTAAATCTGGCCCTGGGGATTGTGGGTTTCTGTCAATCCTGGGCTCAAGTCAAGTCCCAAAACGTGAGGAGGGTTTGAGTCCTTCAGCTCTTGCTAAAACCTTCCAGGTCCTTTCTAGGAGACTCTAGTTTTAAGTTTTGGCAAATCCTCTTGCTCAAAATTAGTTTTGGAGCCTGGCTCTGGGAAGATTAATCCATCCCAAACCAACCAGAACACAGGTGACTCCACAGAGACAGTGCTGCACTAATGCCGTGTTCCTGGTGCTGAATTCAGCGTTTTACACTGCATTGGGGAGCTCAGAGACAGCTCCTTCCTTCCACTTCCCTGAGCAATTTCATTAACAAGAGTGGGAAAAAAAATCTCCCCTGAACAAACCAGCTCGCAGTGAGGCAGAAGAACCAGAGCAGTGAGAAACCCTTTTCCATTGCTGTTTTCCAGGCTCTGGGCTGAGCTGCCCCTGACTGAGGTGCCTGTCCCCCTCCCAGGGCAGATCTGGTGTGCTGCCACATTCCCCAGTAAAATCCTGATGGGAAAAACAATTCATCACCCCGACTTCAGCATTCCAGAGACCAGGCTGCGAGTTCACAGCCCAGCTGCAGTCAGCACTTAAAACTTATTTTGTTCCCTCTGCCCTTTCCCAGTTTCTGTTCCAGCACAGCAGTTTGCTGTGTCATTTTCCTCCCCAAGTGCTTTCTCCTTCCCCTTGGGCTGCTGCCTTCTTGTTGGCATCAGGGAATGACTTCCATTGACATCTGGGCTGAGCAGTTCATTAATGTTCACAGCATCCCTTTGGAAGCAGTCACGGACTCCTAGGAGGTTTCCCTGAGAGGGAAAAGGCTGAACATCTGTACAAAGCAGCTCCACCACAGGCTGCAAGCCCTGCCACCAGATTTAGGCTTTTTACCTCAAGAGAGAGGATTCAGTTTATGTATACTCCAAACAAGGAGTTACTATTTGCCCCTTAAAGAATTTTAACACTCTGAGGTTGCACCTTTTAGTTTTAGTTTTAGTTTTTATTTGTCACATAGCAGGGAAGGAAAGCTGTGCTCCTCTAGCCTACAACCTCTGGAATGTCTCAAAACCACCATTAAAATGTAGTGCAAAATCCTGATTTTATTTCATCTTCAGCCTTGCTCAGTATTTTAATTTGACCTGTAGGGTGTAATTCTCCTAAGTTTTCCCTAGGCTTCCATGGTTCTGAATATTAGAGAAAAAAATCAGTTAATTTAATAATATTTTAAAAATTATTACATTTAATTACTTTAATATTACTCTTCTAAAGATCCTGTTGCTTTTTAACCTGCCTTCTTGCAGAACCCCAAGCCTGGGGCAGTGCAGGATGCCAGAGGCTGCTCTGGAGCATTTCTTCTCTGTGGGTGTTGGTCTTTCCTGGAGCCCTTCTGCTTTCCAGCAGTTGTGTTGAGACAATCTCTTCTACAATTTCTTGCAATGCTTTATTTTAATATATCTTCCCTTGTCACTGCAGGACTGAATCCAGCCTCCTGGTAAGTGATATCTAAATCACTGCTGCAAGGAGAGGATGAAATATGGACGCATGAGAGGGGAGACAAGGGATGTGACTGAGGAGGAAAAAGTCACAGAGCAAGAAGAAATATGGCCAGGGTGTGTAAAATGGGCTGTGCTCCTCACAGCTGCTGTCAGTGCCGTGGTTCAGGTGTGCTGCAGGATGTGAGGGTGTGGAGATGGATCCCATGGAGCAGTGAGAGGATCCGATGGGATCCTGGCTCTGCTGGGCATGTACACACACAGAGCAACTCAGGTGCTTATTGCACACACAGGGGCACTCTGAAACCAGATGGAAATCCACATTTGTTCATGCTCAGCAGCTGACTTTTGGCAGCAGTGATATTCCTGCTCACTGGAGCAGTGTCATGGACACTTCACTGTGGGTGTGCTCATGGTGCCTGCTCAGCCTGGTGCATTTGGATCTCTGAAAGGGGGCACAAAGGGAGCAGCATGGATAGGGTGCCTGTTAAGATCATCTGGTTCATCCCCTGGTTTTGGGACTAGACTGCCACCAGCACATCAAATGCAGTGCTGGCTGAGTGTTAAACAAAACAAGTTTCTGTGACAAGCCGAAGTTTGCTCCATTGAGCAAAGGGCAGCACATGCTGAGGAACCAGTGCAAGCACTTTGCTGCTGCTGCTGAAACACACCTCGTGCAGTATTGAAGAGAATCCTGAGTGTATTTTTCTGCCTTCTGTATTCCCAGGGGACAACTAGCCTTAAACTCACTGTGGTGGTAGCAGCTTTCTCCTAACTTCAGCTTAAACATATCAGCTTTGTTTGTTGCTGTGCCAGCCTTGTCCCTGAGCCCAGGCAGCTCCACTCCCTCTCTCCTTCCTTCTCCTCGGCCGTGTTTGTGGAGGATGATTGTATCTCTGCTGCTCCCTGTTCCATGAGGCTGAGCACACCAGCCCCTCTGCAGCTCCCCAGCTCTCAGCAGCCCTGTGCTGCTGCCCACGTCCATCCCAGCTGAGCATGGCTGACCAGACCCAAACAAAGTGCCCAGATAAGATCTTCCCCGGGCCCTGCACAATGGAAACTTCTGCTAAGCCCAGCCAAGGCATCTGCTGAGGGGTGAGAGCCTTATTCCTGCAGGATGAGACTTTCCTTTGAAATCCATGCTGCTGCTTACCAGTGTTCAGCTACCATAAGTGTTGCTTATTCAAAACTATGTTAATCGTTGGCTTTGTGCATTTCAATACAACTTCACTTTTTACATGGCACTTTACAGACCCATCTGAAATCAATCTAAATGCCAAGCTTTATCAGGTCTCTGCAACTCTCAGCATTGCTGTTTGTCAAGGAAATATTTTCCCAGGAATCCACTTGAAACAGGAATGAGTCTTAAATCTGACACCTTGCCAAAAATAGATATTCTAGGTCTAAGTCATCTGGAACCTTATTCCTGTGCTCTTTCTGTGCTGCCTTCCTGTATGGGAAGTTACATCAGCCTTCTGCTAGGAGTCTTCAGTAATTCTCTATTTCCTAAAAATGTTGTTTTTAAGGTCATAGGGTCTCCATTGGATGCACTTGTGCAGGGCACCCTTTCTAGAATGGGATGGAGTGGCCCGAAAGCAGCATCCAGAGGCCAAGTGAGCAGTGACTCGGGTTGGTGATGCAGTGGTGTTGCCTTGTTTCTAACAAGAAAATTGGCATCTGGGTGGTGCTTGCCAGGAGCAGGAGCAAAGGGATGGCTGATCATGGGGCAGGGAGGCTGAGCAGAAGAGGTGTGTCCACTTGGCTGCAGATTTTATATAAGGGATGCTACCTTCATCTCAGATGTGGGGAACAAAGGGACATCACAGAGCCCCGAGGAGTCCAGAGGAGCCTGAGTGGAGCCAAGAGCCCATCCCAGCTGGCTGCAGCTGAGTCAGGTAACATCCTCCAGGTGCTGGTGGTGTGGCAGGGTGGCAGCTGCAGTGGCAGGGTCCTCATGCTGGAAGTGCTTGACTGCTTTGGTTGGAGATTGTGCCGGGCACCAAGCTCCTGATCACCTCCCTATGTCTGCTATGTCATAATTAAATTTATGTTAGTAGTTATTAAGTTATAACTTCTAGCTGGCTTTTTAAAAATCACTTGTGCTTTAGTTTATTGCTTTTGAAAGGTAGAAGGAGCACAGATAATCCTCAGATGCTTCCCTTGGCAAAGCCCCTCACCAAAAGACCTGTACCTGTGTATTGCAGGGATACAGAAAGAGCTTAAACATCAAGTTTGGCTTCTTTTGTGTGAACATTTTGGGCCAGTCACAAGGGATGAGGAAAGGGCTTTTATTGACCCACACATGGAGCCTGTCCATGTGTGTGGACACGAAGAAGGTTCTGTTGCTCTGGGCTTGAATAGAGTCTCCTTTGATCCAGATAAAGAGTAAAGGAGGGAATCCTTTCTTGACTTCTTTCCTCATAAAGACACTGGGGTCGCTTCTGAGAGTTTCTTTCCTGACTGTCCCCTCTGATGTCTCCATTGCCAGCAGGGGAATCTTCTGGAGATGAAGGTTTTGAAGCTTTTTGGGATCATTTTTTTCTGTGGCCTCCTCTCACCCTCGCAGGAAGTCTTGTCTGGCCTGTCCTGTGCTGTGAGCCCGCGGGCGATGCAGAATGGTAACTACAAAAAACACCTCCAAGTTGTGTTTGCTTTGAAAACTCTGTGGGGGGTAAAACTTCCTGAGTTTTACTCCCCATCATCTTTATTTCATAATTCCTCAGGGCTTCAGGCTTTGCTCAGAGCCCCTGAGAGCCATCACCAGATTCATGGGTCAGGGAAATCTCTGCTCCAGAACTGGGGCACGTTTCAGCTCCAAGCAGCCACACAGAATTTCAGGGCTAGATCTGGGTTATTTCCTATTTTTATCTCAGTTTCTCATTTCCACATTGGAGCAGCTGATGTTTGACAAACAGCTGCTGTGAAGTAGCAGACATAATAATATTTGCAACGTTCAGGCTTGTTTCAAGTTTTTGCTACTAAAAAAACTCCAAAAGCTGAAAGCAAAAATAAACAGGCAAAAATCAACAAGTAAAAACCTCTTTGACAAAGGGGAGATGAGTTGTGAGTGGAACCCAGCCTCTGAGTGGGGTCACTGGTGCTCCTGGCAGTGCACAGCCAAGCTGTGACGTTTGAATTGGAGTCTGGGATGGTTTCCTGTTTACTTCACCAAGGGTAGCTTTGGTTTGTTGCACCAAAGTTAAAAAATACGGTCCCTGTGTTATTTTACTGCATGGAGACAGCTGATGTCTCTCCATGAGGACTCCTGGGGAGTGGAAGGGCTTTGGATGGATCTGTCTGAGGGGGGAGAGGTCACTGCTGCCCATGCTGGTCCTCACACAGAGATGTTTTCCAGTTCTCTCAGATGCCATAATTCATAGTGGGCTCATCCACCAGCACCTGCAGGGTCTCGTGGTTCCCAACATCATGGGTGAAGGGAGTCAGCTGAGCTCTCCCACCAGCATCACGGAGTAAGTGCTTCCCTGTGAGTGCCCCTTCAGCATCCCTTCTGAACAAGACAAGCTGAGCTGTCCCTGGCAGGGTTGGCCCGGGCTCTTATTCTTGTTTTATTGTGGTGCTGAAATTCTGACCCAACAATGTTAGTGTGGTCCCAGCAAGGGACACTGCAGGCTGTAGGTGCAGAGTGACAGCTCTGGTGGTGCTGTTCATGCCTGGCAGCACTGAGAGAGGCAAAAGGCACCACAGAGGGAAAAAGCAGACATCTCTCCAAAGTCACTTTCCGCCCCAGTCTGGTTCTAGGCTTCTTGTAGCCAGCTGTCCCTTATCCTTGTACCTCCAGCTGGAGGTGGCTGGGGAGCTGTGGGTGCTGTGGATCCTCCCTGGGTGCAGCTGCTCAGCTGCTGGGAGGTGTTTTTAATCTGTGCCAGCCCTTGCTGTTGTTCACAGCCTGCACCTCATCAAGGTCCGGGTGCCCAGGCTGTCGGTGGTGCTGCTGCCAGGGATCGGGGTCCAGCTGACCATCGGGGCAAAGCTGCAGCTCAGAGGCAACTGGTGAGTGGGGATTCAGTGAGGGAAACCCCTATCCTGGCGTATTTTGCATCTCTTAAGGATTTTGAGGTGTTTGTTACCTATAAGAAAGCCACAGAGTAAAACAGACACTAAAATGTCACAGACATGTTTTTATGAAAAATCCTTTCCTTAGGATTTTTCCTCCTGAGAAGCTGAGAGGCCTCAGGAACAAAATGTAAACATTGATTATCTGTTTCTGTGGAATGCAACAGGTGCATCTGTGATTGGTCTCATGTAGTTGTTTCTAATTAATGACCAATCACAGTGAGCTGGCTCAGACTCTCTGTCCAAGCCATAAGCCTTTGTTATCATTCTTTCTTTTTCTATTCTTAGCCAGCCTCCTGATGAAATCCTTTCTTCTATTCTTTCAGTATTGTTTTAATATAATATATATCATAAAATAATAAATCAAGCCTTCTGAAACTGAAACATGGAGTCAGATCCTCATCTCTTCCCTCATTCTAAGACCCCTGTGAACACGGTCACACCAAAAGATGACCTGTGGCATTGCAGGAAATGGAGAGGTCTGTTTCTCCTGGCTTTGGTGAGTTTCTGTGTGTAGAGGCTGAGAGATGCAATAATCCCCTCTGCTTTTTTTGCAGCTTGGTTGGCCTGCTCTCAGAGCTCATTGATATCTTAGTGGAGGTGAACATTACTGCAAACATTAAATGCACGAATTTTGAGTCTGGCACATTCCAGGTTGTCACTGAAGACTGCCTCTGCATTCTTGGGGCCATAAAGATCAAGGTCCTTTCTGGGTAGGTGCCTCTGGATTTATGTTTTGGTTATGTGCAACCCTCTCCTCTTTATTGATATGGACAGTGTGCCAGGACACAGACAGTGCTCACTGATACAGAGCCAGGCCTCAGGGGTGGAATTTCGTCCCTATTGCCAATGCCAGTTGCATCAGTGGAATGAGGGTTAATTTGCCCTGTTTGCCTGTGGAAATTTTAAGATCTGAAGCATGAAGTTTGGTACCTTTCCCAACACACTTTCTCTAAACTGAGCTGGAGAATTGATATCCAAAAGATAGGAGTAATGGGGCTGGGAGAATTCCAGGAAAACAGGACCATTACATTCCCCGGTTTTGTACTCTGCCTTTGGCTGCTGTCCCATGCCTGGCATGTGGAGTTTCCCTCTGACTGCTGTGGTTGTGTGTAATTCCATGCAAATGTCCCATCTCTTGCTCAGTCTTCTTAAATTCTTGACAGCAAGGATTTGCTGACTTCATGTATTGATGAACTCAGCTGTAAATTGATAATGGGTAATATTTTCTTCTATTGCTTTTGAATTACTTACTTTTCAGGTTCATCTAAATTCTCCTAATTAATTTTTGCATTATGCATTATATTTCCATCAGTGCAGCAGCTGATTTGAAAAATGCTGTGTGAGTGAACAGAGGAACACGACTCACCTGCTCTGAGGATCATGGTTTAATTTTTAACAGGATTAAAGTGATGATTTGCAGGAAGTGAACTCCTAGGGGGGTGAGGGAAATGTAGATATACACAAATGTCTTCATGGCAGCTCCTCAGATCCATTTGTAGGCAGAATTTGGGCATAAATAACAGGTGCTCTATGAATTCCTGCTGTCTGCGTCTTGCCAACTCAACAGTCCAGAAATATATTGATTATCAGACAAAACTGTCTCTGTGCTGCTGCAGGCATCACAGGTCCTGAGTGAGTTGTTCAGCAGCAGTGTGGAAATGTCACACAGCAGATTTCTCCTCTTGTTATTCCAGATGCAAATTGTTTGTTCCCAGTAACTAACATGAAGATATTTCCTAACAGCTCCCTCTTCCCTTAACTACAGCACTGATTTAAATACCTGAGGGAGATACCAAGCACGAGGTTAGACTGTGAAAGGCTCACTCTTTTCATGCAGTGAAAGCTCCCTGAGAGCTGAAGGAAAAATTTTCCTCACAGAAAGGGTTGTCAAGCACTGGAACAGGCTGCCCAGGGAAGTGGTAGAGACACCACCCCTGGAAGTGCAAAAAAATGTGTCCATGGCACTTGAGGATGTGGTTTAGTGGGGAACATGGTTGTGGTGCAGAGCTGATGGTTGGACTTGATAATTTTAGATGTCTTTTCCAACTTTAATGATTCTGTGATTCTCAGCAATGAATGAAATTCTCTCCTCAGTGGGGTAAGGGAGGAGAGAATATATATATATATATATATATATATATATATATATATATATAAAACACACATATATAACATATAAATACATAACATACATATAAAATATATAAATAAATATATATAAATATATACATATATATATATAAACACACACACACACACACACACACACACACACACACATATATATATATATAAAAAATATTTTATCTCCAGCCCCTGCTCTGGTGAGCATCAACCACAGCACTGGCCCTGAAGGGATGACTGAGGGTGTAGGAGAATGCAAAATGAAGGCTGGAGATCTTTTTGTCTCCTGTCCTGGAGCTTTGTTTGTGCTGATTTGGAGGGTTTTTTTCCTTTCTTTTCCAGCTTGCTCACCCTGTCAGTGAATGAGCTGGTGCTTCGCCAGCTGACAGCGACTCTGCCTGCTTTGGTACGGCTGAGGATTGTCCTCCTGTCACAGCTGAGGCACAGAAATACTGGGGAAAACTGGTTAAATACTGGGGAAAACTGGTTATGAGGCCACAGCAAGATCCACTGCCCCTCTGTGCTGCTCTCCCACATCACTGCTGTCTGTAGGGCAGTGCCTCAGATCAAAACATTCCCCTCCAGTGTGGTACCACAGCTCCAGGGATGCTCCAGTGCCCCAAGCCTTTCCCAGCACCCCAGCTGTGTCTATTGCCATGCAGCTTTTTCCCTGGTGGGGAAAGGAGGGCCCCTGGGCAGGGTGGGTGATGGTGGTGAGGGGGGTGAGCAGTCCCATGTGTGCTTTGTGTTTGTTGCAGCTCTGCCCCGTGGTGGATATTGTGATGAACCTTGTGAACATCCATCTCCTGAGCACTCTCAATGGTGAGTTGCTGGTGGAGGGTGAGGCGCTGCTGCCCCATATTTCCCACAGTGGGAACAAGACCCATGTCCCACACCAAGTGCCTCAGTGCATCAGGAGAAGTCCAGCACTTCTGCAGGGCTGTTGGTGAGCCTGGAATTCACACCCCAGCATTCCAATGAACTGCTCCCACCTAAGCCCTCCTTATTCCATTTCTATGCATCATCTTTGCATTTTTCTTATTGTCTTTGATGCTCTTTTTGTGCTATATCCTAAAGGCAGATCCCACCAAGCTGAATTTGGGGATGTTCTGGCCTTTTGGAGTATCAGCAAGCACCCCTGAGCCCTGAATGCTTGGGCCTGTTTGAGGGTGTGGGGGCCAGGGGAGGTTGTTGTTGCTGATTTCCCGGGGCTGTAACGATCCTGTTGTGCTGTAACGATCCTGTTGTGCTGTAACGATCCTTTTCCTGTGTGCAGCAGTGATCCCGGTGGGCACAGCAGGAACAATCCACTACCAGCTGGCCAGCATCCCCTACACCTCTGGCAAGTTCCTTCGGTTGGATTTAGATGTAAGTTAATGCTGGGCAGCAGGACCCTGGGAGTCTGGCTGTGCATTTCTCGTCCCGTGGGAGCTGTAGAATCCCACAAGGAGCTGGGCTAATGATTTGTCCTGGAAATGCACCTCCAAATGCTTAGATCTTTATCCAAATCACCACCAAGTGATTGTGTGGGCTTTTCTTCTTGTGCTCTGTATGCTAACCCACCCTGAGTTTGCCCCAGGCTGTGTCTGTTGGATGTAGCTGCTGGGATGAGCAGTTCTCCTTCTCATGGCATGAGCTGTTCTCTTAATTTCTCTTGCCCTGCAGACCTGCTGCTGGTGCTTTTTGCCTTTGTTGTTCAGTCTCTGCAATGGGTGAATGCTGAACCAGGCTAACGGATGCATTTTTTAATTCTGTCTCACTGTGAGGGAAAAAAAACCCCAAACAGCAGAAAGCAAGCTGCTTGCTACCAGGAGAGCTTAAAAAAACAAGCAGCTGGACAGAAGCCAGTGGGACACGAGCACTAAAGAGGAGTTTGTGATAGCAAACACTGCAGCCTGTGAAACCCATGCTGCTGAACTAACTTTGGTGAAATGACTTCATTGGGAGAAACCTTTGCCCCCAACCCCCCCGGATGGTCATAACCAGTCTCCCTAGCAAAGAGCCGGTGTCAGTGTGGGTATCTGTGCAGCTGGAGGGTGGCTGGGGCAGGTCTGGGATCACTATGTGCAGCACCATCACCCCTTGGTGCTTGGAGTGAGACCTCAGGGATGAAGTGAAGCAGTGATTTGTGATGTGGACAGTGTGTTATTAGCTAATAATAACATTTCTTATTAGCTAGTAATAAATTTTCTGGTGTTAGCTAATGGCACCTCAGTTACTCTGGCTCACCCTTGTCAGCTCCTTCCATCTATGAAACAGAGCGACCTGCTCGAGTCCAGTGCTTTCCTGAGGGATGTTCATCTGGCACCGCTGCCCTCCTGTGAGATCTGACCGTGCCTCGAGGCTTTGAGGGCTGATGCCTGTGTCACCTCTCCTTGCAGGGCGTGGTGAAGCAGGTGGGAGGCAGCACCATCCCCCACGACTCGTCCCCCTCTGCTTTGCCTCCCCTGATGGACCGGCTGCTGCTCTTGGTGATGCGCCAGAGCTTCCTCAATGCAGTCCTGTCCCTGCTGCTCCAGCTGCCCCCACAGACCTTCCCCTGCACGCCAGACGTGGTGAGTACAGCAGGGCTGTGTTTCATGCTGGAGCCAGTGACAAGGGACAGGTAACAGCACCAGGGAGGGCTGTTTGTGCCTGTCCCTGGCTGTGTGCACTGTCTGTGTGCTGACCCCAGCACTGCCTCCCTCCTGCCCTTCTCAGAGAGCTGCAATAGCACCTGCACTGCCCAGCTGTGCTCTTGTCTGCAAGGACACCCCTGGGGACACCAGTGGAGAGCATTGTGCACTGCCTGTGCCATGGACTCCCGCAGGCTGTCAGCCTTTCAAAGAGTCTGCAAAGTGCCACAGAGAAAAGACATTGCATGTCTGCAGTGCCATCCCCTGGGTGTTTGCATTTCCCGTGCCTCTGATCTCTACTTCCCATGGGAAGTGTTGGGGTCCACACATGGCAGGTGTTGAAACCTCTGGGGAGCATCACCTTCCACCTTAACAACGACCAGGAGTCACCCAGAGAGCAGTGGAGAGAGTGGGGGGCTCAGGGCACTGTGGGACGGGGTGGCCCAGCAGGATGGGTGTTTTTGGTGCTGGGTTGTTGATGGTGTTGTTGTTTTCTGTCCCCTCAGTTCTCTGGTGCCAGCCGCCTGCGCGAGGCCGTGGGGACCATCGCTGCTGCTGGGGTGAGCAGCTTGTTCTGGCTCAGGGGTTTGTGTAAAGCTCTCCAGGATACACAAGGATGTGCCATCATGCCCCTGCCAAAGGTCCCCAGTCTCCTGCTCCCCTCCTCTTGCACCTGAGCCTGTCCTGCTGCCCGACCAGCTGATGGGAATGGGAGAGGCACTGGGGCTCTGCACAGCCCTGCCCCGCTCCCCTGTGTGCCATTGTCTGTTCCAGCCTTCTCCTGCTCCCTGAACAGGGGAAAGCCTTCTCTCAGCCTGTAGCCATTGCCATGGAAAGCTGATAAATATCTCCTGTTTCCTGTGTATCCCATTTATTGGGCACCCTCTGACACCCACAGCCCCCTCTGTGTCCACCTTGCCTTCCTCATCCCTTCTGCCCTCAGCACGGAGAGCTGATCCATGCTGCTGGACCTGTAATTTGGCTTGTCCAGGGTGTGTGTGACCTTGGGGAGGCCCTGTGGAGCCATGGGGCTGTGAGAGCCTGCCCAAAGACTGCCAGTCCCTGCCTGGCTGCTGTGTGGGGTGCCAGCAGCCACCTCCATGTGTCCCCAATTCCCACAGTGCTCTGCCTGCAGTGGGACCAGTCCTCTGAGCATCAAACTGGTGTTGAGAGGGAACCCACTCATCCTCTTGGAAGAAAACAAAGCCAGTGTCAAGATGTCAGTCCTGATTCAGCTGTTTGGTAACCACTTAGATGGATCCATCCTCAACTTCCTGCTGCTGAAGGCTGTAAGTGTGGATGGAGCTGCCTCAGAGGGGTGCAGCCAGGGTGAGAGGTGGCTGGGATGGGGATGTTTCCATCTGCTGATCCTCTCCCTCCCTGCCTGCAGGACCTGGCTCTAAACGTCCGTGTGTCCATTGTTGGGGGCAGGCTGATGCTGCAGCTGGCCTTGGGCAGGTGAGCTGTCCCCTCACACAGGTGGGGACATTCTCTGTGCTGCAATGTTGGCTCTGGGGCTCCTGCCTTGAAATGTTTTCTGTGTCTATAAACCAGACATTTCATCTGAATGTGAGAATTTCATACCTGACTGATGGCATAAGGTGGATGGGGTAGTTCAGGAAGGATTACAGCAGTTGGAAAGTTTTAAGAGGCTGGAGGAAAAGTGTGTCAGTTTTATAACAAGGAGGAATGAGGTAACCTGAATAATTGCAAGACTGTCAGCTTGACTTTGATCCTGGGCAGTGGTTCGAAATGCCTGATATTGGACATGAATGATAAAGCAGTAAAGGAAAGTGCTGTCATTAATGCCAGTCAAGGCATGATTAAAGATTGGAGAGCATTCCTTATAGCAGGAGGTTTGAGGATTTGGGGCCATTTAGGTTGTCAAAGAGCTGGATTTAGAAGCAAAATTGGCATAGCTTGTATGCAGCGATATAGGGAATAGAAATGCGTCAAAAGGCTTTTAATTCAATAGACAAGGGTATAACAAGATTCAATAGAAGTAGAAAAGAGAAATTGAAAGTGGAAATAAAGCATCCATTTTAGGTATGGATAGTTGTGTGATTGCAGTGATAGATGAGGAGCTGTAGCAAATTCACCAGTGTGCTTTTACATACAATCACAGAATGGTTTGGGTTGGAAGGGATCTTAAAGATCATCCAGTTCCAGCCCCCTGCCACGGGGTTCCAGCAGCTCTGCTCTCAGCTGGGCAGGAGCTGTTTCCTTCCTGAAAGAGAAGGGAGGGAGAGGGAAGGCGCAGCCAGGAGCTGTGTGTGCCCTGCTGCAGTGCTGCATCGTTGACAAGCAAATTAAAATTAGGTTAAGCTTTTATTTTCCTGTTTTCTTTTCTCTCTTGCAAGTGTGCCAGCCCCTGTTTTTCATGTCACAATGCAGGCGTCCCTTTGTGGGTCTGTGCCCAGGGGCTGAGTGTGCTTGGAGGTGTCTGGATCTGGCTGTGAGCTCTGGCTGGTGCCTTGTGTCTGACCTGCCCTTTGCTCTCCTTTCCCTGCAGCACTTCCCTCTCCTTGGAGTCTTCTGATGTTGGCATCAGTAATGTAAGTCTCTAACACTAGTCTGGGCCTTACTGGGCAGGGAGAGCAGCCAAGCATGATGTCCTGTGGCTCCTGGGGAGGGAGGGAGCCAGGCAGTGGCTGTGGGATGCTGCGATGGATTGCCCCTGCTGATGGTCAGAGCTGTTAGCTGCTCTGTGGTGTAGGTTGTAGCAATTCCTCTGTTGCTGGGGTTTCTTTTTCCCTTCTGCCTTTTCTAATAAAGAAAATGTAAAGCTGAAATCTGTTTGTTTATTCACCTCTGCTTGGGCAAGGCTCACACTGAGCTGCAGCAGAAGTGTCACGAGGCAGAAGTTTTTCTAAAGGAAGGATTGAATACAAATTGGAGAAGAAAAGTAGATTCACTTCAAAGAGAAGAGAGACTGTTCTTTTGCTGTGTTGGTGGGCAGTGGTTTGCAGTCCCAAGGGTCCTGCTTGCTGCTGGTGTGGGCCAGGCAGTGCTGCTCATGTGGTTGTTCCTTCTCTGATTCAGATCTCCACCCTGAAGCCCCACTGCAGCAATTTGCTTGTGGAAACGTTCATGCCTGCCATCAATGGTAAGGTGACCTGGATGGCTGCAATGCTGGAGCACTTGGAGTTGTGGGCAAGGAGGGAAGAGCGAGCTCTGTGTGTGGGTGTGTGTCTGTGTGTGTGTAGGTGTGTGTGGGTCTGTGTGTGTTTGTGGGTCATGTGTGTGGGTGTGTGTCTGTGTGTGTGGGTCTGTGTGTGTGGGTCGTGGGTGTGGGTGTGTGTGGGTGTGTTTGTTTGTTTGTGTGGGTGTGTGGGTGTGTGGGTGTGGGTGAGTGGGTTTGGAAGATGTACATGGAGTGCTGGAGCCATTAAAACCCTGAAATCCCAATTTTGAGGATGTAGTTAGAAGTCCAACCTTATATTTGCACCATCCCACCCAGCATCAATTCTGGCAGCAGACAGTGATGGAGAACTGAGGAAAGCCAAGCACACAGTGGTGGCTGGGAATCCCTGCTCCCTGTGCCCTCCCTGCAGCAGCCCTGTGCTGGGCTGAGGACCTGTCTGTCCCTGCAGGTGCCCTGAGCATGGGGATCCCTCTGCCCAAGGTGCTGCGCATTCCCCTGGTGAATGTGGATTTCCAGATAAAAGCGGTGAGTGCTCTGATGGCTGCTCCCTCCTGTGAGGCTCCAGGGCCGGTCACAGGACCCTGCTGGTGCTGCCAGTGTGTGCAAGGCTGTAGAACTCAATCCCTGAAAGACTGAAAGGGCTGCTCTGTCTGACCTCCCTGGCCAGGGAATGTTCCTGAGGATGTGATGCCCACACAGAGTGTGTACCCAGCTGCATCATGAGCAGTGCTCAGGCACTGGGGCACATCCCAGTTCCCTGTCCAGGCCCTTTTTTCTTTCTGGAGCAGCTGTGATGTGGATCCAGGCATTCAGACAAGCCCTCTCCAGTGGCACCATCCAAAGAATCCTGAATTTCCCCAAGTTCCAGCCCTGTTCACCCTGCAGGTGTCCTGGAGTAGCCAGAATATCCCCCAGCACCTCCCAAAGAGTTCTGTGCCCTCCTTATTACAAACTGGACATGAGGACTTCAGCAGGAGGGTTCTGTCTTTGCTGTGTGTTGTGAACCAACATCCCTTGATGGGAAATAATGTGTTTGTGTTTCTCCCTGCTCTCCTCCAGGGCCTGATCGTGTTTCTGGTGTGAGCTGTGCAGCCTGAGGCATGGAAAGGACTGTGGGGGCAGAGAGAGGAAGAGAGCAGCAAGAATGGAATGCCAGGATCAGCATTATCTGCTTTTTTTTTACTAAACTTGATTCAAGGTTCTTGATAATATTTAAAATACTTTAAAATGAATTGGTTTGTGTGAGTACAGTTTGACACTTGCAAACCTGACTGGCAGCTCTGTGTACAAACATTTATTTAGAGAAGCTGGTGTGATTTTGTGGTCACAGTCACAGCAGCTGAATGTGGTGCTGCAGAGGAATTGGGAAATTTGTTCTGAGGTAAAATTGTTCCTGATAGAATGAAAAAGTGAATTTGTTGCATGTGGCTTCTGAAGTGAATGTCCCCATCCTTGTCCAGGAGGATATGAAGTGCTGAGTGGGAGCTCAGCATACATTTGTCATGTAACTCTTTTAATAAATGTTCCTCCTTTTTTAGTGCTTGGAATGAGGTTCTGGTTTCTGATGCTTCTCAGGGTGAGTTTCTGTCCTGCCTCCACTCTGAGATCTTGTTCCTTTGTGACAATCAATATTTTGAGTTTGGGTTTCAAAAGTCTTCCCAATTTAACTTCCTGAGAAAAAAAATTGAACTTTCAGTGGCTCCCCCTGGCCTGATAACCTGCTGACCAAATGCTAATCCACAAGCAGAAAATCAAAATTAAATCGAATTTCCAAAGGTCATGAAGCATTTCCAAATAGAATCTGGAGGGAAAACTTCTTTAGCAGAGGACTGAGAGGTCTGACAGCCCATGTGCCTGCCAGAGCCACGTCTGCTTAGGCTGATGTCTCAGCCTGTTGGTCTCTGCATGTCACAGTGATAAGAATCCCAGCATTTTGGATTTTAAAAAGCCCAAATTATTCCGTGCTAAAAAAATTACAATCTCAGGTTTTAAATGGCCTCTCCAACGCCAATTTTTCCCAGCACTGGATGACATTACAAGTGTGTGAGTTACTCCTTGTGTCCCAGAGGCTGTGGCAGTCTGGCACTGAGCAAGTGAGGGATGGGGCAAATTCCACCCTGTATTTCTGCCTGAAGGAAGGAACAGCTCAGTACCTGTGGGGCCAAACCTGTCCTGCTGCAGGAGCTCCCAGCATCACTGTGAGATGCTGCAGAGGGATGGCTGAGCATGGCAGAGGAGGTGCTGAGCCCTTTGGGGGTCCCTCTTTGTGTGAACTGCCCAGCACTCCTGAGCTGTGCCAAACACAACCCTGGTGTCACACACTGTCACCACGTGGCTGGTCTGCCTTGTGTCCGGCAGAAAGGCTTTGGGTGGGTTGAAGAACATGCTGACATTGAAGAGGGTGTCCTGGGGAGTATAAACAGCTCTTTTGGTTCCCAGCATGCTGCAGGCTGATGCTGCCTGTGGTGCTGAGCTCCCCAGGGTCAGTTCAGCTGCTGGTGACACAAGCCTTGTCCTGTCCCTGGGCAGAAATGCTGCTCCTGTGTGGTGACACTGAAGCCCTGGGCTGGGTACAGCCCCATCACCAGCTGGACCCCAGTGGGGTGAGCTGCCAAGAAGAGTGAAGGCTGTGGATCTTTGGAGCCTGCTCAGGAGCCAGGAGCAGGGAGCTCAGAGCCTTTTGCTCGTGTTCTCTGACACCAGCACAGCTTGGAGCTGGCAGAGCAGGCTCTGGGCTCTGTGGGACCCTGTTACCTGCAGGATGGGTGAGGGACAACTCCCCTGTGCTGGCATCTGCTTTGTGCCACCCCAGGGCTCCTGCACTGCTGGGACTTGGTGTCTCCATCCATCCTTTTGCCCACAGGTGGCAGAACAGGCTGTGTTGGTACAAGGTTTTGTTCTGGCTCCTGAGCAAACACCTTCTGGACACTGAGTAAAGTTTAGGGCCCCTTTTCATTCCCGTTTGGCCATCACTTGTGTGTGTACTGTGCTCTGCTGGGAGGCATTCATTTCTCTGGCACATTACCAAGGGCTCTGTGATCTGGCACTGTCCCAGGTCTCTGCTTGCCTTGAGAAAGAAAACAGTGTGGCAAGAACTAGTGATGAGAGTTTGCTGCTGCATGGAGAGCTGGCACAGCGAGCCCAGGGTCACAGAGGAGTGGAAAAGTCATCTTGTGCCCCTGGAAAAGGCTTTTCCTCTTGGGCTCTGGCCTCCATTGTGCTGCTCATCACATGGAACTGAGGGAGAAGCAGCAGAAAAGCCTTTTCCAAAGGGAAGGCAGCGTCTTCTCAATGGCACTTGTCACTCCTGCAACTTGTACATCTAATGCTCTGAATTTCTAGTGGCTTTAGGAGTGTATCCAGAGCAGGAAACTGCAATCCAGAACCCTTAACAGCTGGGATAATCCTGTTCAGGAAAGTTTCTTTAACACTGGAACCTTGGCAGGCTGGGAAGTCTTTTGCTGGGTGAGCAGCAGGAGGGGTTGCCAAGGCCTGGCTGTGCTGCTGGTGGCTTGAGGGTTTGTTGGAGCTCTCTGGCTTTGCTCCAGCAATGCCCCCGGCAAAAGCTTCATCCCTCTGCTGTTTTGTGGGGGCTGGAGAAGGGGTTTGTTCCCCCTGCTCTGGGGTTTGGACCATCTGGCTGGTATGTGCTGCTCCATGTGCAGTAGTGAGGGAAGCTGGGGGTCACCAGGCAGCTCCTCCTGCAGGACTGCCCAGGAAAGTGATGGATTCTGTGTTTGCCAAGGGGGCTAATGCAAACAATTCTTTCAGCATTCCTTTTCCCTGGCTGTGCTGGGGGTCTCAGTAAATGGGGTGACTGGGGGGAGCAGCAGATGACCCTCATTGTCCAGCATGAGGCAGCTCTAAGCTGTGGCTATTCCCAGGTGGGGCTGGGAGTTGTGAGTGCAGCTCCTGAGACTCCAGCCCTGCACTGGAAAGGCAGAGTCATGCAGTGAAGCTTGGAGCCAGAATATTCCCTGCCAAAGAAATGCATCTTTTCATTCCTGTAGCTTATTCCTTTTGGGAAACTGGTTTAACATATATTAGTCAAAGAATAATGGTTGCAGCTCTACCAGGAAGCTTTTATTAGGAGCTGTTTCTGCTATGGCCAACCTCAGGCATTAACATAATTAGTCAGGTCTCCACTCCGGGCATATAAACCTTCAGGGTTCTTTACTCCTTGCAGTAAATCAAGCTGGCTTGTTTTGTTTGCTTTTCCTATTTCTGAGGCTTTGAAATAGAAGGTTTTGAAGTGTTTTTCAGCAGAGGCTAGAAATGATGGGTATAGTTGTAGCAGTGAAAGCAGATGTAGATATAATTAATAAAGTTTCGTGGTTACGTGAAGCATCACTGTGGGAGAGGCTGAGGTGGGAGCTGCATGATCAGGGATGAGGATGCTCTTCCTGGGCTGCACAGTCAGGGATGAGGATGCTCCTCCTGGGCTGCATGCTCAGGGACAAGGATTCTCCTCCTGGGCATCAGCACAGCCTCATGTTCTCCTTGTCTGGGGTGGATGCCAACATCACCCAGTGACTGAGTGACTGGGGCAGCTTTTGAAGCTCTGTTAACACCCACCCTCCCCTTTTGGATGCCTGTGTCTGCTGTGGGTGTTTTTTCACCCCTTTATGTTCCTGAAAAACCTGGAGATGTGTTTGGTCAGTAGGAAAGAGCATCCCAATGCCAGCGAGCACGGCTCCGGTGCAGCCCAATGCCTGCAGTCGCCTCTCATTCAGCATCTCCTCTGTGATGAGCTTCCTCAGAAGCAAAGTGTTGAAAATATAACTGCCTTCAGGTCTAAAATTAGAAACCATTCTGCAGACTGATTTCCTCCCCCTCCTCTTCTTTCTGACCCAGGAAACTCACCAGCTGTAATGTTCCCATAGTAACACGAGACATGGAGGAGAAGCAGATGAAAGATCTCTCCTTGTAGGGACTGTGTTGTTCTGCAGCTGAGAGGCACGAGCCTGTTTTGCATCCTCGTAAATGAGTGGGATTAATTAGATGTAGGGTCTGGACATGATGGGCAAAATTTATCTGTTTATAGGTGCAAATTGTTGAGGGGGGAAAAATGTCAATAGTCACACCAACAAATGCAGAGTTAAAGAGAAATGTTTAATTAAAGCACAGAACGTTGTTGCAATCCATTCTCTGTGCAACAAAACTACCAGGAGCAGGGCTGGAAGACAAAGCAGCTAGTGCAACACCATTATTATCCAGAATATAAAACCATGATGTTTTAGTAAGTCAAGACAGAAGATTTTCAACATTTCAAGCAGTGGCAAACCACAGAGCACGGTGTGAGAGTCAACTGAATGATTCTGCCACTGTTCTACTCCAGACACTGAACTTCACTCCCATGTTCTTGCCTCTCCAGTCCTCGCCTCCAGCTGGAGGTTGCAGGGGATCAAGACATAATCCTGAGCAAGGAAGGAAGGAAGGAGGACTGAGCATGGTGCCTGTGTGGCTCCATCAGCCCACACAGAGCTTCACCATCACCCCCATGGCCCCTGTGTCCACGGGGCTAAAGAGGGGCTGGGCCTGTTTAAGGCAGTGGAACTTGGTCCTGCACGTTACCAGGGCTGGACAATCAGACTCTGGTTTACTCTGGAGCTGGAAGGTTAGCATTGCTCCCAGGCTTTCTTTAAATCAAGCACAGCAGGGAGCAGTTTAAATGTCTTATTTGTTACCTTGTGGATGGTGATGTTGACATCGGTGTAAGTGAAACTGGCGATGTGGGGCAGGAAAACCCCTTGTCTCAGGACCTCTGAGAGAAAGAAAGAAAAGGGAGAGTTGCCAGCTGGGTGCTGGGCTTCCCACATGGCAGCACCCGCAGAGCTCCCATCTCCTCACTGTTTATCTGGGCTGGCACCTCCTCACGGAGTGTGGGCAGGAACAGCTCCTCCAGCAAGGCAGCCTGTGGGGAAAGGCAGGGTCAGCTCATGGTGTGGGGCTAAAGCAGGAGGAGAGGGGCAGAGACCAGTGAGAGGGTCCTGATGCTCACTGCACCTCTTCCCATCCCACAAGGACTCAGCTGTCCCTCCCATCAGGTGCAGCAAACACCCAAAGTCAGTATTCCCATATTTCCCTGCCCAGGATGGCTGGGGCAGCTGAGGGGCACCAGGCTCTTGGAGGATGGTGCCAGGAGTGGCCACAGCTGGAGGTACCCACCAGTATAGGACCCACATCAGAGGTGGCCAGGCTGAGCTCGATGTCCCTGAAAAACAAAGAGCAGCAGAGAAGCTGCTGGTGCTGAGCTGTACCAAGCAGCTTCTCCTGTTTCCCCAATTTCCCCATCTGGGCCTTTGTGGGAGCGTGGAAGCTGCAGTTCCTACTTTTCTCCCTAGCCACGTTTCTGGAATTTCACTGTCTCCCTGGGGAAGAAGCCATGTCTGCAATGCACAAACTCTAAAATCTAAAACCCTCCCCAGCCCAGTTTGGCTCTCCTTTCCCTGCTGTGAGTGGGATGTGTTCCCTGGGGCTCCTGCAGGGCAGATGGGTCATTACTCTACGGCTGCCACAGAGATGATCATCCTGGTGTCAGCGACGCTGATCTGGAGCCTGGCAGTCACGTCCTGTGGGGGAACAGAGGGCAGGATCAGTGAGGAAACAACCCCACCTTGGCTTTTTGGGGTGTGAGGAGCCCATCCTCGCCCTGCCTCCTGCAGTGTGCTCCCTGCATCCTGCATGATGCCACATGGGCAAACAGTGCTGATTTAGAGAAGCTGGAGTGATTTTGGGGTCACAGTCACAGCAGTTGAATGTGGTGTTGCAGTGAAATTTGTTCAGGGGTAAAATTTTTCCTGGTAGAATGAAAAAGTGAATTTGTTGCATGTGGCTTCTGAAGTGAATGTCCCCATCCTTGTCCAGGAGGATGTGAAGTGCTGAGTGGGAGCTCAGCATACATTTGTCATGTAACTCTTTTAATAAATGTTCCTACTTTTTTAGTGCTTGGAATGAGGTTCTGGTTTCTGGTGCACTGACAAGAGGAGCACTGTGATGGAACAGGCTGAGCCAGTCCCTGCGGGGGCTGCCCTGGGGCTCAGAGGAAGGGGCAGCGCCTGTGGGCAGCAGGGACACACTCAGCACATGCTCCCCAGGCCTCCACACCCACCACGTTGACACTCAGGAAGCTCTGGAAGGGAGATGATCCTGCTCCAATCTGGGCAGTGAGGAAGAGCTGCACGATTGCTTTGTCCTCCTCCAGCACCACGTGAGGAGAGCTCCTGGTCACAGCCTGAAGCACCACTGGAAGGTCCTCTTGGAAGAGGGAGCCCATCTGCCAAGGGAGTGGGGATGTTTCTGGGCATGGCAGCCATCCCTGTGCCCCAGGGTGGGCAGCTGGGGGACACAGCCTGAGCTGGGCTTGTGCCTTTTGGGGGTACAGAGACAGCAACACACCTGAGTGATCCTCTCAGCCAAGGTGGCCGTGGTCAGAGAGCTCTGAAACACAAAGCACAGCTCGTGATCAGAGCCATGGGGCTCTGTGCAGCCCCTCTGATGAGCCCCATCCCACCCCTGGGTACGTGCAGGAACTCTCCTCACACCGGCCATGCCAGGAGCAGCGTGCAGGCTACTCCTCATGGCAAACTCTCCTGCTCCATTAGACCAGGAATGTTTTTAGGGGCTTGGGTGTGAGGAGCTGGGACTCCTGCAGGTGCTTGGACACACTCAAATTTCTATGTAGGGCTTGTGGTTCCTCCAAGACATTCCCAGGGCAGGGCTGTCCCTCCAGGTGTGTATCTCCCACTCCTTCCCTCCTCCCTTGTTCCACTCACCAGGAGACTCACGTTGAGGGCTCCAGACTCTTCCAAGGCAGAGAACAAACTGGTGTAGAAGTGCTCAGAGAAGGCCAGGATGAGGTGCGAAGGGCTGGATCTCGCTGGCTCGGGCATGCTGAAAGGCACAGGGCTGACAGGCAGGGGGATCGCTGCCCCTGCCACTTGGAAAGTTGTCTGCAAGACACAGGCAAAGAGAAAATGAATTTCAAGTGTCTCAGGGCTGTAGCACTCGGTGGAAGCAGCTCTTCCAAGCACTGGAGCTGGGCTGCAGGAGCTGGAAAGTGAGGACTTACTTGTAAAGAGATGATGATTCCCTGCTCAGAGTACATGGGGGCAGCCAGGGGCAGGTACTGGACTTGGCAGTTGGGTGTGATGGGGAATGGAGCTGCAAATGGAGCAGAGGGATGCTCAGGAAGAGGAGGGAAGGAGTGACAGGCTCTGGGAAGTGTCTGGGTTTTTACTCTGGTTTCCAGAGTAAAAGAGACAGGGAGAGAGCTGGGCAGAGGGAGCAGGTCCCAGGGAGGTGATGGCAGCAGAGCCTCTGCTACTGGAGGGTAGGAATTTGTCCCACCTCACAATCTGCTCCAAAATGCTCCTTGAAACCCTCAGTCCACAATGGGACTGAAAGCCAACTGCCCACCTGCCAGAGACATCAGGCGTTCATTTGGGGAAAGCAGCAACTTGGAGACTTCCAGGCAGATCTGTGGAATAAAGAACAAAAAGAAAAGAGGTGATAGGTGAACATGGGGGTCTGTTGGCACTGGGTGTCCCCAGAAAGTCTCTGAGGTGGGTGCTGCCATTGGCTGTAGCAGGAGCCCAGGGGACAATGGCAGTGTCCAGTGAGCACAGAGCTGTGGAGGGAATCTGGAAAAGCACCAGGTAGAAGTGCTGAAGTGCTCTGATTCTTACAGACCTGTGCAGTGCTCTCTTATGCCTTTACAAACTTTATCTTACTTTTTCAACGTTGATCTGCTTGTCCACATCCGAGCCCGAGGATTTGCTGGGTAAAAACAACAGAACAAAGGTTAGGAGAAAACCAGATCAGGCAAAGGTGGGTGAGTGTTTTTTATGTGACCCAAAAGGCACCCAGAGACAGAATTACCATGTTTTCTATCAAGCTATGATTACAATTCAGAATCACAAACTCCTGGAGAATTGCCACTGGACCTATATTAAAAGCATTCCAGCTGCACAGCTCTAAAAGGAGCCCTCCCTTGTGACTGAAACCCTCTTAAAATGGGGAAACTACCCAAAAAGTAGAGCAAAGCTTCTCCCATGAAGAAAAAGTTTTAGTGTTGGCCTTTTTTAGCTTTGAAGGCAGTGAGCAAGTCTCAATCCAATGCCTAGAAACATCTGTGCCTCAGTTTCTTCTTTCACCCATTACCCAAACCCCACAAGGAGGAAAGCTGTGGGGCTGACCTGTCTGTCTCCTCAGTGCTCTGCACCTCCTCCAGGGTGGGTTTGCAGTCAGAGGTCACCACCTCCAGGTTCTCTTCGGGGTTCATGTCCACGTGGAGGTCTGCCAGGATGGACAGCCTCATCTCCTTGGTGCTTGAGCTGGGGAGGAGAGGAGAGGGCTGGAGCTGGGGGGTGCTCTGGCCACACTCCCCCCAGGCCATCCTTGCTCCTGCAGGTGCCTTCAGCCAGGAGCTTGGGCTGGTTCCAGCCTGGCAGCCCCAGCACTCACGGGGCAGATGAGATGCCCAGGTCCACCTCAATGCTCAGCCGCATCCCCGTGTCAGGGATCAGCGTAAGGGAAAACTTGTCCACTTTCACAGAGATAATTTGGTTCCTGCTGGAGCAGAAAGGAAAGGAAAGTGTTGGGAGACCAGCACAGACCCTGAGAAACCCCAGAAGTTCATGAGATCTGCACTGATAAATCCACACCCTGAGAGCAGTGTGAGTTCTGCTGCTGGGCACCAACAAAGGAGCCAGGACCTCATTTCTAAACCGCCTGGTCTGCAGCAGGATTTTTGTTCTCACTGGCAAAGTGCCTTTTGTCCCAATATTCAAACACCAGTGTGAGCCAGGGGTATGGCAAGGGCAGGAGAGGGCAACTCACCTACTTGGAGAGGTGGGAGATGGGGCTGGCGAGTCCATGAGATCCCTCCTGAGGACTGACTCTGCATGTGGCTTTGAAACTTCAGCAACTGTGAAACAGGGCAGATGTTTCGTGAGAGCCTCTGGAGCTTGTGCCCTGATGGACAGACTGAAACCCATTTCCATCCCTTACTGACCCCCTGCTGCCAGCAATGGGCAGGGGGTGAGGCAGGTGAGCTGAGGAGCGGCATCAGATTGTGGTGCCAGGGTTTGGTATGGAAGGTGCCAGTGGCTGCTGATGGCATGGGAGGGGTGGGTCTGCACTTACGGTATCTCAGCCCAGAGGGGGTGAGGATGCCCCCACAGTCGGGTGACCTGGTGCTGTGAGCTGGCACCAGGAGGCTCAGGAGGACGCTCAGGGTGCGGAGCATCGCCACGCAGGCACCTGGGGAACGAGGAGAGAAAGAAGAGGAAGAGGAGGAGGAGGAGGAGGGGGCACCCACAGCAGCATGGTCAGAACAATGTGGCCCTTGCGTGGCCACTGAGGCACAGAGCCACAGATCAGCTCCTTGACTGGGGCTGTGGTGTGGAGCTTGTCAGCTCTGGTGCAATAACAGCCCGCAGCTCTCTCAAAAGCACTGACAGAAAGTTCAGCCTTGAAGAGCCTTTGTAATCTTGTGAGCTAGAACAGTGCCTGCAGCAATATCTCACTTACTGAGGAGCACAGAATGGCCACAACTGGTACAAAAATAGCAAATAAACAGAAGCTAAAATTAATAGAGGAAGGAATGGAAGTTATGGAGGAGTTATAGAGTCAAATGAAAAGGTGAAAGTGTTATCTGTGTCTGAAAAACATTTGGGAATCGTTTATAATGTCTGAAATGCTCTTACAATGTTATGAAAACAAGTAATTCAGAAAGTTTAACCTGCAGAAAGCATAAATATTTATCTCAGTCTTTGCAGAAAGCATCACTTCTGCTGAATGCTGACCCTTATGGAGACACACAAAAGTAGGAGCAATGCCTGTATCAAGTTATTCAGTTTGCAAAAGCATCTTTACCTCTCCTGGCTGGTCTTCCCATGCTTCTGACTCAGTCTGTGACTTGCTGTGGCCACACTGAGAAATCCTGCTGGTATTATATGTCCTCCCAACCAAGCTGATGGGGCAGGAATTGGCAAAGAGGGCTGGAAACCAAGACGCTGGGGGGACACTTTGTTTTTTGTACCATTTTTATTGTTTCCCCATAGAATTGATTACTTTGCCTGTTGACCTGGCGAGGTGAAGGATTGAACAGCAGGTGCTGGGGCAGCTTGTCTTCACTGTGGTGTGCCTGAGGAGCACAAAGAAAGGCCTCTGGGTGGAGGGTGCCAAGAAATCAAGCATTGTTAGAAAGCAAACGTGGGTTTCTTTGCTCTGCAGCCACCCTTTCTTCTGAACAGCACAGGGACAGCAGCTCCGTGTTCACCTCTGCTATGGACACACTGAGAGCTTGTTCAGTCTGGAGAGGAGAAGGCTCCAGGGAGACCTCTGAGCCCCTTCCAGTGCCCAAAGGGGCTCCAAGAGAGCTGCAGAGGACTTGTGACAGGGCCATGGAATGACAGGACAAGTGGCAATGGCTTTAAACTGACAGAGGACAGGGTTATGTTAGAAATTAGGAAGAAATTCTTCCCTGTGAGTGTGGTGAGGCCCTGGCACAGGGTGCCCAGAGAAGCTGTGGCTGCCCCATCCCTGGAAGTGTTCAAGGCCAGGCTGGATGGGGCTTGGAAAAGTCTAGAGGAAGGTGTCCCTGCCCAAGGCAGGGGTTTGGAACTGGATGAATTTTAGGGTTCCTCCCAACCCAGACTGCTCCAGGATTCCATGAGAGGCTGCTGGGGTTTGTGTCACTCTCCTGGCTCAGGAGCTCAGACCAGAGGGGATGAAATTTGAACATGACCTGAAGGAGATCCTGGCAATTTATTAAGGACATGCTCTGGTTCCATCAGGACTTGGTAAGTCTTTTGAAGGTAACAGAAGTGTTTCTATTGGGTTAAGTGAGTTTTAGACCAGACAAAAGATCTGAAATAGCCCATGTGCAATAATCCCTTCCTCTCTTAAACCCATTCCCCATCAAAAGCCACTGGCAATATTTATTACAATTGGCTGAGAATACAGTCAGTGACACCCACTCCCTTTGATAATATCTCCACAAACAGTGAAACCCTTCATGGCAGGGAATAAAACCCTCTCCTTCCTGTGCTTGATGTCCATCATGTTTCTGCCTTCCTCTTGGCCTGGAGGACAGAGCATGGCCCACCTGCAAACACCATTACACACACACACCCTGCAGGCCTCACCAGCTCCCCTTTGTGTTCTGGCTTCCCCCCATCCCTCCCCATGAGCTCAGCATGACCAGTGTCCCAGAGAGGGTTGAGCTGCCCATTTTGGCACTGGGGTGAGGTGTTCAGGGCTTGTTGAAACACCTGCAGCCATTGTCCTTTGTGCCTCAGTGATGTGAGGAGCCAGGCTCTGCTCCCAGGTGCATCTTGACATGTTCAAAGCCCTTGGCTCTCCCCAGCATGGTATTATTTTCCTGCTCAGCATGGCAGGGAAATGCCAAGAAAAGCAGCATTCCAGCCACGCCGTGCGTTTCCATTGAAGGCATCCTGGAGCAGTGTCAGGAGGAAATATGAAGATGGAGCAGCCTGCCAAGGGAGAGCAGGATTTACACTTCCACGCTGGTGTAGGCAGCCCATTGAGAGGCAAGAAATGTGCTCAGAAAAGTAAATCCATCGAGGAGGTTGTAACCCTCAGACGAGTCCCCTGCGGCCATGGGAGGCGTTTTGTGGGATCTGACTTTGGCAGGGACGTGGACACAGCCTGGGAAAGCCTCTGAGAAATGAGTGTTTGCTGTGTTTTAGAACAGCAGCTGGAATTTGCCCCTGTGGTTCCTTTTCCCAGTGCAGGTGATATCACCAGCTCTCCCTGAGATTGGGGATTTCTGGGGAGCGTTATTATCTGTTCCAGCAGTGCAAGGGTTGGGGATAAGCTGCCACCACGCTGCTTAGAGGTGGATTTTCTCCTCCTGAAGAGCTGTTCTGGACCTGATGATGCCTGTGGAGGCTTAATTAGATGTCAACTCACAGCATAATGACTGATCAAGTTACTAGCACAAAAGTGTCTTTCTGGCATGATGTGCTCCTTGTCGGGAGTTATCCATAAATCTTACACTCCTGTTAGATAAGATGTAAATCTCCTTGTCTGGGCTTAGCAGCAGGCCACCGAGCACAGCTCTGGGAGGGAGGTAATGACGGATTAAACCTCATGACAAGTTTTATACAGAAATGAAGAGAGGAAATAAATTACTTTGTGCTGCATTACCTCACCAGGCTGAGCTCCCAGAGCTGGGTCCTGCAGGGTGGGGTACCCAGGAGGGATAGGGAGGACACAGTGGTGGCCAAAGGGACAGCAGCAGGCTGGAGGAGGGATCTGTGCAGCCTGGTGGGATGTGTGGGTGTCCCGTGGTGGAATTAGGGCAGGGCTGGGGCTGAGGAGCCCATTCTGTGGGCAGGTGCAAGTTCTCATCCTCACTCTAACCCTGCCTGAAATCAGTAAGAATATTATTGAGGTTACCACAATTTTCACTGGGTTATCACTGAGCCCCCCAGTGTTTGCACAACCCCACAAACCTTTGGGTTGCTCCTCCAAGAGTCACAATTACATGTGTGATGTCTCCAGGAGCAGAATTTGCCACTGCCCATCTTAGGTTTCTTCTTGCTCCCACTTCTGTCTGTACCATGTAATTAAGCATATGAGGTTTTTCCTTCACACTTGGTGCACAAGTCTCTGTTGGATGGGAGCTTTCATTTGGGATCCAAGAGTGAGAGCTTACCCAGACTTCCAGATTTATCAGTGAAATTATTTATATTGGCAGATGTTGGAAACCCTCAGGGACCAGCTCACACAACAGTATCTCCTTTAATTCTTTTGGTTCTCCTCCTTCTCAGTCAGCTTTTGTAGACTGGCTGTTCCTTAACTCTCTGCAGAGGATCAGCAGGGGTCCTGGGTGTGCTGGGATGGGATTTGTTAATGGAGATGTTTTTTATGATACACTGCAACCCCTCACCCTCCAGCACTGGCTCTCCCCTGGGGGGTTTGTGCTGAACTCTTCATATTCTGCAAATCCTCCAGCAGTCCCAGCTGCTCTAAATGGGAGTGATGTTCTGCAGAAAATGGCAGAGGAAGCTGTGAAATAAAAAAACCCAAGACCAAGGCCGGGAAAGGCATCAGGGGTGAGTGATGAGCTGCAGCCTGCAGCCCGGAACAGGGACAGGCAGGGAAAAGGGGGAGGCTGCGAAGTGTCAGCCCGGAGGCAGCCACCAATCACCCCCTGCTAACAAGTGGGATATTAAAGCTGGTGATTTTCTGCATGGCTGTGTCTACAAACACACAGAAAGAAATGTAACTTAAAGGCAACAAAGCGCCTCAGCTCCTGCCTCAGCACTGACCGGGGCAGGTGTGGCAGCTCTGCAGTGTCCCAGCTTTTGATGTCCCAATACAACCCCCAATTTTTGGGGGATCAGAGCCAGTCCTCCATCACACAGATCCATGCTGGATGGGGGCATGGAGGTGTTTTGAATGCCAAAATAATTTTTTTCCTGATTTTTTTCCAAATTAGACCGTGTGATTTTTTCATTGGGAAGAAACATGTTTCTAAATTTAAAAGTAGATTTAAATGGAAAGTTTGAACAAGATGGGAAAGAAAATGGTAATGAGAATATCAGCAAGAGGTGACTTTGCTGTAAGCAAAAATCCTGGGCATCAGCCTCTGACTGTTCTCCCTTACCCAGCCCTTTCCCTCTGTCTTTCCTTCAGGCTGAAGGTGAAAATTTCTGTTTCCTGGTGATCTCTCTGGTATTCTTCCCTGGCTCAGGGCTCTTCATGGCTTATTCCAAATGGGAATCACTGGGAAAAGGTCAATGGGAGCCAGTGCCCATGGGAAGCATGGCTGGGGGATCTGAGGCTCACTCATCCCTGGGATTTATCCTGTGCTCACCAAACCTTGCTCTGAGCAGTTTTACAGCAGGAACATGGAAATCACAAACCTGATGGTCAGAGGGTGGCTGGGGCAGGACACCAGGGACACCCCAAAGTTCAGCCCCAAGAGCTACCACATCCCCTTTGTCAGTGTTAGAACAATCCCCCCATCAGGAAAATCCCAAAGGACACATCGCTGGTTTGCCAGGATTGGCAATTCCTCAGGGGCAGGTCACAGCACTGTTGGAGGTTTCAGTCTTCAGGTTTGGATTTCTGCAGCACACAAACAATTTTTGCAGTTCTTTTTTCCCACTAAACAAAGATTTTATGGACAAATTCCGACCAGCTGTATTGTGCTATTCCATGCAATGTGCATATTTGTCTGCTTTGTACTCCCCGACTGTCAGAGCTTCTTTTAGGGATGTAAACCTTCAGCTTCATTTAAAACCAGAAGATGGCATTATTGAGAAAAGGTTTGCAAAGAGAGAAAACACATTTTATTAGACACGAGGCAAATTTTGCCCTAATCCGTACCAGATCAATTTCTTTAGCCAGTGACTTTCCCACCTTTGATCTTCAATAAATAATTATTGCTGGGTGCATGAGGGCTCTGAGGGTGACGATTCTCCCTGCCCAGCATGCAGCCCAAGCTGTGAGCAAGGTCCTTCACAGCACCCTTCAGAAAGTGCTGCCAGTTCTGGTAAGTCCCATCCTCCTCCCATCCCTGTTTCCCAGAGCTCATCTCCTCCTCCCTCTCCTCCTTCTCCTTCTCCTCCTCCGCCTCCTCCTTCTTCTCCGTGCACTGTAACACATTTCACAGTTTTGCCACACAAAGGAGCTTTCAGACTGGTGAAAAGCAGCATTTCCAGCCATCCCTGGGTTTATGCAGCAATTGCAGTGGTGCAGCTGGAAGTCTCTTTGTCCCAGCCTGGTGGGCAGGGATGTGATGCCCAGACAGAGCTGCCCTGATTCCCAAAGGCTTGTCAAAGGGCAGACTTGCAGCCCCCAACACATCATAAAGTCAGTCCATTTTAGTCAGATACTGTGGAGATCTGGCCCTCCTCTTTGCTCAGTTTAAGGCAGGTTTAATACAGAATAACCCACTTCAGCCGAGAACAGAGGAAACTGAGGCGAGCCCTGGTTCATGTAACCAACAGTGGAGGCTCCTGATGTTTGTGGTCTGGCAGCCTCAAAGCTCTGCTCCCACTGGAAGTGTATCCAGAAAATGAAAATGTTATTTCAAGGAATATTTCAAGGAATAAGAAATGATAAATCAGCCTCCTAAACTGTTTTCCCACAGGCACAAATGCTCAGAAGTGAACCCTGCTCCCAATGTGCATTCTTGGAGAGTTTTGGCCACCAGTAACTCTCCTGGGTGTGGCACCTGTGGAGTGGGACCCTGGGACATCCCTCCAGTGCCCAGCACTGTCAGGGCTCTGCTGGTACAGTCACTTGTCACCCTTCCATTGCAGAGGACCTGGAGGGGGAGTGCTGGGCAGTGCCCCCAGCCAGGCCCTGTCTGCCGAGCCCTTCAGAGGCAGGAGGGACCTGCCTGCACGCACAGAGCCACAGCAAAGGATGCAGACAGCTTCTCTGAGGCCTCCTGGAGCATTGCTCCTGTCCTCAGAATCAAACCTCCCCTTGCTATCACAGTTCTTTGCCTTTCTGAAATCTCCCTGAACCATGCCTAAACCCAGCTGAAATGGCAGCAAAATTCCCCACCTTGCAGCATCCATTTATCTACTTAACTCATGGGGGAAGTGTGCCAAAAGCAGAGACTAAACTAAAATACGAAAACCCAAGAATTCCCACCCTGTTGTTTTTCCCTTTGGGTACTCCCAAATCCTTTGGTGGGCAGGGAAATGCTGGAAATGCTGGCAGTGCCCATCATGGCCAAGGTGTCTCTGGCAGTGTCTCCTGCTCATTTCAGGGGTGCTGTGTGCAGGGATCCTGTCTGACCTGCTGGGCAGCACCTACAACATCAGTGGGGACAAGGCAGGGACACTGCCATGGTGGCTTTGCCATACCCTGGGCCACCCCTGGACTTGGTGCCATTAGTCCATCACACACAAACACAGAATCAACTGTTAAATCCCACCCAGGTGCTTTTTGCTGTTAAATCCACAGAACACTCTGGTGCAGGACATGCCTGTCACCGAGACCTGAGGGATGGGGATTCTGTGGCTGCAGTCCCCAATCCCCACTGTGGCCAGGACTCATGGGAATGGATGGGGGAGCAAGCAGCAGGGTGTTGGTATTCCTCAGGTGTCTCTTCCTTTCTTTGTCTTTCCAACAGTTTTGACTCCACACACTGAAATAAAAAGGCCTCATGACCCCGTAGTGAGACTGTCCTGCTGTGCACTGTCAGATCCAGCTGGGCATGGCTGGGCAGAGGCTATGCCCTGAAAGAACTGAATAAATAGCAAATTTATTTATTTATTTTATTTATCCCTAAATAAATCATATTTGCACTGTCAGGATGCACCACCCACACTCCCACAAGATGGGTGCAAGAAAGTGACCCCCTGCTCCCAGGGGTGCACATGTGTGAGGGGTGGGGAGTGTGCCCAGGGATTTAGGGCCCCAGAAGGAGTTAGGTTTGGGCTGGTGCTGGTATTTATCAGCTGCTCCACTCATATCGATCCCGAGTGTGTAACTCACTGACTCCTGGATAATTTCTTGTCATTAGCAAGTCAATAAACAGCTTTGATCCTGATTTCATCGAGCTGACATGATTTGAACATCTTTTCCTGGTGACAGGAAGCTGGCACTGAACTGAGGACATCTTTGGAAAGATTTTTGTGGGTTTTTTTTAGGAAATTACTCCCAGGAAAACCTGCTGGGGAGGCAGGCTCCAAAAACCCTGTCTGTTCTCCACAAGGATTTGTTCTGCATCATGTGTAAGGAATCATTCTCCTTGGGAGTCCTCAACAGTGAGGAAGGAGCTGTAAAACCAGCTCCCCACAAAAACTGGGGTTTGTGATGCCTCTCTTCATGTCACTGCAAGCATGGGCCAGATGTCCTTTATTGTTCTTGTGTTAGCTAACAAACAAATTGGACAGTTTGAGTCTCAAGCCTTTGAGTAGAGCAAAAAAACGAATCCAAATATCTGTCCACAGCTTTCCTAGAGAATTCAAGGCTGGGAATCTCACGGAGCACCTAGTTAATTTTTCATGAGGCAGCTCTGCTGCTGAGCCACACTGTCATGTCCCTGGTACTGGTGCCCTGGGGTGGATGTGCAGCCTTGTCCAGAGCTGCTCCCTGGAGCCCTACACAGACCGAGAAGCCCTGATCCCTCAGCAGCAGGGATGCACCAGTCTCTCAGTTGTCCCAGAGGGATGCCAGGGCAAACCTTGGTTTCCTCAGGCAGACAGGCCATGTCTGAATGATGCCATCAGAGGGAGAGCAGAGCAGATCCACCTCATTTTCCATCCATAGCTAGGATGTTTCCCCAGCCTGCTCTGACTGGAGCCTGCGGATCAAGGTCTGAGACTCTTCTTGGGGGTACGTGCCCCTTGCTGTCTGCCTGACAGCTTCGTTTCAGGTGATCCAAGCACAGGGAACTGAGGCAAGCATGTCTGTTCACACCAGTCCTATTCTTCTCCCTTTGACCAAATCCGTTCTGGTTTCTGTCCTCACTCAGTAATTTGGCTCTGTGTTCCTGGGGCTTTGAAAGTCACTTTAGCGAGACCTGGACATCACCCTGTCATTCTCTTTATGGGAATCTGCTTCGGTTTTTCCAAAATATCCAATGGTCAGAGACCTCTGCATTCAGCAGCCACTGGGGAGAGGCCAAGTTACTGTCATGCCTGAGAGGTCACTGGGCAGGAGCTGTTCCCAGAGCTGCCACCCTGCCCCTTCCCTGTGCACTGACCAGTGTCGGGGCTGTCTTTGTGGTGATTCAGGTTTTGGACAGTGGCTCCTGGACCATGAAGCGATTCAGGATAAATGATAACTTAATACCATCTTGTTAACACCCTCGTCCATCTTATCAAAGGTCATGATCTCACCATGACAGCTGGGCTTTGTGCTCCAGAGGTCCTGGCTGATCAGGTTGCAAGGAGAGTGACAACTCCTTCAGTGCTTTGATTATCTTTGTCACCCCTTCCTTGGCCTTTAACTGAGGTATTTTTTCAAAGCTTGAAATAATGTGTGTCCAAAGCTGGCTAATCTGCTGGAAATATTTATTTCCAAGTTTACAGAAAGTATTAACACTGAGCAAGCAATTTTTCTGGATTATTTTTCAGCAGAGCTGGGGAGCAGCCATTGCCATCCACTCCTGTTGTCAATGAGCACATCAGGGAGTGAAGAGTTCAGCCCAGTCCCTTTAGCTGATGCATTCTCCCTTCAGCACAGACAGCTTTTGCTGGGCTTGTCAGGATGTGCCCCATTTGGTGTGGGGCCCATGGAGGGAGGTTTCTTTTCCCTGCCCCAAAGAGCTGCTGCAGCATCTCTGTGTCTCCTGGGCAGCAATCAGGGCAGGGGCCTGCAAGGAGGAGGCAGAAGAGCCTGGGCAGCTGCAGCACATCTGTTGCATGGGGTGGTGTGCCCACAATGGGATCAACAATCCTTCCAGAACTTCAGAAAGGCCCCAAACCAACAAGTTCTGCCCTGGGAGCTTCCAGGTCAATGGCATCAGGCTCTCAACAGTGTCTTCCTGTTAAAGCACATCCCACCTCCAGCCCTCTGGAGCACTCTGAGCAGAGGTGATGGACTTGGAAGCAATTCCATGCCAGTTAGATAAGGACAGCATTTCCCAGTTAGATGGTGTTTCTCCAAAGAGTCTGTCAGCCCAGGCTGTCTGTTAGACTGTGATACTGATCAGGCTGTAGGCAAGTTGGATGGGAATGCTGGGCATGTCCTGGTGGCCTGGACAGGGAATATCCAGCTCTATTAATGTCTCCACAGTCCGTCTTTACACTGGAAAAGGTGCTGCCTGGTCCTTCATTTATCATAACACATGGCACATCCCCACACAGGGGCTTACTGCTCAGCACTGCAGCCCTGAGAACTGCAGGAGTATGAGCAGCCAGGGGTGGCCAGTGTTTTGACATGTTTTTCAGTCAGAACATCAATTTTATTTAGAAGGAAAAAAGAAAGAAAGGTATTTTATCAGGGCATGACATCTCAGCCACGTCCTCATCCAGGCAGGATGAAAGGATGATGTACCACACCAGGCACCCAGGGCTGGCTGGGTCTGCACCTACAGGTTGCTCAATGATTTACCTAACTTCTAATATCTCCAAGGAAATATTTGCAGTGGAAGTCACCAGAAACAAGACCTTGTTTGTTTTGCTCCCCACCAATTATTTTGGATGTCCCAAATGACATCACCTGCCTTTTTCCTGCTGTGAAGCTCTATATATGAAGATCCTGGGTCCCCTTGATCTTCAGAAGACAGGGACATTGGCTGGAGAGAGAGCTTGGTCAGGTAAGAGCAAACTTATTCCTCAAAAAGTGTGCTCCTTGCTTCTGCCTCTGCAAACCCTCAGTGTTCCTTTGGGAGTGTTGGCCTTTTAACAAAAATTGTTATTCTTGCCTGCTGCTTGCCTGAATCCTGCTCTCAGAAGTAAATGGTGCCTTTCAGTGCAAGTTTCTCCAGAAGAGATCTGTGTGTTCATTGGATTTGCAGTCCTTGCAGAAGAAAGGGTATTTCAGGGTTTTCATAAACAATTATCACTTCAATTATCTTTGGTATAACTCGATTATCTGCCATAGATTTCTAGCTAAGGTGAATTAGACCTCTCACACTTGTTTTGATCCCTTTTTGATGAGTTATTTACATTTAAATAGATTTGGAGCAATGAAGTTCATTTTGGTTCTTTAAAAAAGGAAAATAAGCTACTTCAAGTTGTAGGTACCACAGAAATATTTCAATGACATTGAAATGTTAAAGTTTACTTTCTCTTTCTTACAATTCTATCAGGTGTTTCCATGCAGATGGAAGCCTCAGAATCTGATGTTTGTGCAGAAATCATGACATTCTCCCTGGAGGTTCTCTCCTTGCTCGATACATTTCATGTATTTATACTCATGTAGATGTTGTTGTTTTTCTTCTAGAGACAATCATGTTGTCAGAAATGTCTTGTTTTCCCCTTCTGTGGCATGCAGGATGTGTTTCTTGGAGAAATCCCCATCCGGGATGGATGAGTCCCAGATCACACAGCTCAGTCACGCCATTGCTCACCAGCACGGGGGGGTCACAGCAGGAGCATCCCGACCACCCTTTGCTCTCCCCTTGGCCGCTCTGGCCATCGGTCTTTGGAGTAACTGGTGCTGACACTCTGGTTCCGTCCGCAGGAAAGAGCCACCAGGAGAGTCACTGTCCATCATCACCATGTGATGAGGAGGCAGGAGAGATGCCAGCAGCCTCCTCCCCGATTTTGTCTTCCCTGACAGCAGTTCCTTCTTCCTCCCTCCCTCCTTTCTCCTCCCTCCCTTCTCTTTCCTCCCTCCATGGGCTGGTGCTCGCTCTCCCAGCACTGCACTCATGGCAATCACTTCCCACAGCTATCAGGACTGAAGATGTCGGTGTTGTGGACTGTTGTCCTGCTCAACAGCCTGCTGATCCCTTCACAAGGATTTATAATCCCATTAGCAGTTGCCAGACCAGATACGAATGGTAAGTGTATGCAAGGGACAGGATTTATCCTTCTTTTGAGGCCAGTTCTGCTCTTTTTGTCTCTTAATCATACTCAGAAAATCAGAAGCTGGTGCAGATCTGCCCAGCAGCAGCGGCAATGCAAGTAATTTGCATTTATAAAGCAGTTTGGAGATGGCACTTCAGTTACTTTACAGAGGCTGGTGCCACCACCTCTTTTGTGTGAAGAGGGAGAGGGGAGGGAAGAGCCAGGCTGGCACACCTTGTGTAGCTCACAGTGACCTCTGATTCTGTTCTTCAGGTTTTAAAGGTTCACCAGCCCAAGATGTTCCCCAGAGAGCTTCAAGTGGTCTCCTAGGTGGCAATCTGCTTGGTGGTCTCCTTGGAAAAAAAGGACTTGTTGGAGGTCTCCTTGGTGAAAATGGTCCTGTAGGCGGTCTCCTTGGAGAAAGAGGACTTGTTGGAGGTCTCCTTGGAGAAAATGGTCCTGTAGGCAGTCTCCTTGGAGAAAGAGGACTTGTTGGAGGTCTCCTTGGTGAAAATGGTCCTGTAGGCAGTCTCCTTGGAGAAAGAGGACTTGTTGGAGGTCTCCTTGGTGAAAATGGTCCTGTAGGCAGTCTCCTTGGAGAAAAAGGACTTGTTGGAGGTCTCCTTGGTGAAAATGGTCCTGTAGGCAGTCTCCTTGGGGAAAATGGTGCTGTTGGTGGTCTCCTTGGTGGAGATGGTCTCCTTGGTAGTCTCCTTGGAGAAAATGGTGCTGTTGGTGGTCTCCTTGGTGGAAATGGTCTTCTTGGTGGAGATGGTCTTCTCAGTGGTCTCCTTGGCCAGGATGGTGTAGTTAGTGGTCTCCTTGACCAAGATGGCATCCTGGGTGGCATCCTTGGCAAAGGTGGTGTTGTTGATGGTCTCCTTGGCAAAGACGGCCTTGTTGATACTCTCCTTGACACCGTCCTTGACCTCCTCATTGGCAAGAACGGTCTCCTCGGCAGGAACGGTCTCGTTGGCAGCCTTCTTGGCAAAAATGGTGAAGAACTCATTGGGTGAGTGCAAGTGGGAGATGGTGACCCTGAGCAGCCTTGTGTGTCTGAGCCGTGCTGGGGAAAGGAGGTCCTGTTCTGGAGCCTGCACGCACAGGGCTCCCTCCCTCCCTCCTCTCCTGGGGCGGGTTCATAAATGGGGGTTCATCTCTTGGGAGTGAACTCTGCCTGGCATCTCAGGGTGCTTTGTATGTCCCACAAGCTGCCCCTGGCTGGTGGGGATGCCTGATGACCCAGGGGGAAGAGGACCCCAAAAGCACAGCTGCAGTGCTGGGGGCTGAGGGGACAGGGCTGTGCAAATGTGCTGTTCACTGCCTTTTTCCTTGTTGCAACCATCCAGACTGAGAATTGTGAACAACACCCTCCCCAAAATCAGTCTGCGCTCCCTGCCGGGCTTCGGGCATCAGGTGGACTTCAAGACGCAGCTGCTGGTAGAGAGCAGGTAGGGCATGTCCATCAGGGGATGGCTTGGGGCAGGGGGCACCATCCCTTTGGAGAGAAGATGGTCAGCAGTGTCCTGAGCTGCCTGCTGTGCTTCCCCTGGGCAGCGTGCCGGGCCAGCCACTCTGCCAGCAGGTGGAGGTGGATGCGACCATCCTGGTCCGGGACACGTGGACGCCTCACCAGAACGCTCTGAACTGCGAGACTGTTGACATGAACACCCATGTGAGGTAGGAATCAGGTGTGAGGGAACATCTGTGTGAGCAGGTGGCCCATGGCCACCCCATGGCTCTTGTGGCAGTGGGACACCGTGGTGCTGTTGGTCATTGATGGCAGCAGCTTTCTGCCTGGTGCCTTGAAGGTGATCCAGCTGTCGGGCTCAGAGGGGAACTGTTGACCTTTTTCTAAACTTCTGGCTATGTAAAGAACATTTCTGGGTGTGGGGAACCTAGCACTGGGCACTGAGAATGGACAATGCAAGCAAGGCCTCACATTTCTCTTGTGTGAGGTCTCCTTACTTTACAGCATTAATCTTTGTCTCCTGCCATTTCCTGTTTTCCTGTTACCAGACCCAGAGTGCCAGTTCTGGAAGAGCCTTTGAAACGCCTGCTCAGCAATACCCTGAAGGATCTGGTGAGTCTGCAGAGCCACCTTCATGCACAGAGCCGGGTGGGCAGGCAGCACTTTGGGCAGGGCAGGCAGGAGGCCAGGCTGCCCCATGGATGTGGATATTTGCACAGCTGTGAGCTCAGCGGGGCGGTCAGCCTCTCCTCCTGCTGAAAGGCAGCACCAGCACCAGAGCCAGGCTCTGCTGGCAAACAGATTTCTGAGCCAGGCGCTGGTTTAGCAGCCACTAACCCACGTGAGACACACGCTGGCTCAGAGGGGCGCTCACCCACAGGATGCTGAGTCCTGTGTGATGGGATGTGCCCCCCAGCACTGCCTGCAGCAGCCCTGCCCACATGTGCAGCCCAGCAGAGCCCCCTGTCACTGGCTGTGTTGGTGCCATGTCACCCACTGGTGCACCGGGTCCCAGGACCCTCTCACTCCCCTCTGCTTCCCCAGGGCTGCAACATCATCAACGCCAAGCTCAAGGTGTTGAGCTCCCTGCTGGGCTCCAGGAACCGTAAGTTGACACCTCCTGTTTTTCCTCCTCCCTGTCACATCCTGCCCTTAGCATTGTTTGGTTTTTTACATTTGGTAAATACAAATATTTTTGTAATTTTCTAAAACCACAGCTCCCAGCTCAAACCCAACATTCAGTTTCCCTGCCCCAGCAGTGGTAGCCAGCTCTTCCAGCAGAAACCCACCACTGGAATGGTTGCTTTTAGAAACAACACTGTTGCTGCAAAGTATTGTTTTCTAGTGGCTTTTCTAGCTGGGAATGCTGTGAGTGGGAGCTGCTGCTGGTTCCAGTAACTCCTGGGACCGTGGGATTTGGCAAAATCCCTTGCCATTGCAGCTGAAGAGCTTTCTTCCCTGTGTTCACAGAGGTGCTCCCCCTCGGGGCCCTGGGGGACCTGCCCTCCTTCTCCATCCTCAGTGGTGATGCCATCCAGGTGGATCTGAACGTAAGTGCCACTGTATTCCCTGCTCCCAAAACCTTTGACTTTGATTCATTGGAACACGGTGGATGTTTATCAAAGGCTGCTCACATTTCAGCTGCCTTCAGGCACTATTCACAGGAAGGTTCTGATGAGTCTGCTCCAGCCACATCCCTGCTATTGCCACTGCTGGTCTCGTGCTTATTTTTTGCCTGTTAATCATTGATGGTTGCATGATCAAGAGTGGCTTGATGCTACTTAATTAAGCATAATTGTAGCACTCTCATAGTTTTTAATCAGAAAAGTTTAATTTCATACAGGAGCAGCAGTCACTGCTTGCAGGCATGTTCTGCTTATAAGTGGTTTGTCAAAGTTTGGTAATTGACAGGGACCAGAATCATGCATAAAATATCAGCAATGTGTGTTTCCAATCAGGATACGTGGCAGTGTTTCAGTGGGGAAGGTGCAGCAGATGCAGCCCTTGCCTGTGCCAGAGCAGCCTGGAGCAGCCCTGTCTCATTTAATGCAGACAAACCTCATGGGAGGCTCTCCCCGAGGTGCACAGGCAGGCAGGGTGCCCAGTGCAGCCCTGAGCCCCACCAACGCCCCTCCCTGCTCTGTCCCCTGCAGCTCCTGTCTGAGAATGGCAGGGATGGTGTGATGCCCCCCACGCAGGAGCTGCCCCTCAGTGCCAGCCTGCAGCTGGCCACCGGCCGCCGGCCCCGGCTCAGCCTCTCCCAGGACACCCTCAGCGCCCTGCTGGAGCAGGGCCAGGGCCAGGGTGCCCTCAACCTGAGCATCACCAGCCTGGCGGGCAGCAATTCCCCTCTGCAAGGCCAGGTCAGTGTCCTGCCTGCCCTTGGGTGCCCACCTTTGCCTGCTGTGTTTGTGGGGTCCAGCTGAGCCTGGTGTGGGCTTTGCCCAGCCCCTCCCGGGCAGCAATGACACCAGTGCTGTTCCCACAGGTCACCCAGAGCAGCTCGCTGACCGTGTCTGCCCTTTTCCCCTTCATCCCCCAGGTCAGTCACCTTCTCCATTGCATTGGCTCCAGCCCCTCACTCACCCCACCCCTGCCCTGACCTCCTCTGTCCCTGCAGCTCAGCCGGGCCCTCCCTGGCTCCCTGCCCCTGGAGCTGCGTGTCCGAGTGAGGGATGAGCCAGTGGTGGCTGTGAGGGATGGAAGGGCCACTGTCACCCTCAGAGCCACTATTGACGTCGCCAGCCCTGCCCTGCAGACCCCCCAGGGGCTCCTGTTCTCCGTCGATGAGGTGAGTCAGCTCCTGGGGGATGAGAGGCCTGCAACAGGGCCATGGCTGAGGCTGGAGCACTGCTGCCATCCCCTTGGCTTGCCCTGCCCTTGGCCCTGCAGCGTTTGTGCTTTTGTATTTACTGCATCATCAAAGCGGTGATGCCCAGCCCTTTAAACAAGCTCATAACCAAGCACAAAGTGTAAGTGAAATGTTTCAGGAATAACACAAAATAAAGACAGGAAGGCAGGCCCTGGGGAGAGAGATACATGATGCCATCTGTCACGAAAATGTGGCTCCTCGGCACAGACAAGTGTTTTTTCTCAGAATGGGTAATTTACAAATACACTTTTCAGTCTTGGGAGCTGTGCAGGGGAATAACCTCATTTCTTTCATTGTTCCATTTCCAGGACATCGTTCTGAACATCACCCCATCAGTCTCTGATGGCAAACTGCAAACCTCCCTGGCTCTTGACAGGTAGAGTCCAGCTCTGCGGGAGGGGGGCTCTGCCTGGGGACAAATGGGGCTGGTGGGGACAGTGATGTAGACATGGTAAAGATGTCAAGGCTGCTGGAGCCTTCCTGCCTCCTCCCAGCGCCAACCTCAGACCAACTGCGCAGTTGACGTGATGAGAGAATTGTAAAAAAGCTGTTCTAATTTTACAATCCTGTATCTTTATGAGGGTGAGAAAACTTCCAGACTGAGAAAGGGCCTGGAGGAGGCTGCACCAACACACCCCAACTGTTCCTTGTTTTTATCTTTTGTAGCATCAACCCGACACGGTTCCCCCAAAGCCTTGATGCTGCCAGTGTAAGTGCATGCATGGGGTGGAGGTGCTGCAGTGAGTGATGCAATGGCCAGAGGCTCTGTGTGGGAGAGGAAATCCACAAGCTCATTCTTCACTTTTCATCCTTCTACTTCTCTTGCCAGAGAGCAATTTCCCTCTGCTCTGCAGATCCCCTGTGCTCTACAGCAGTGACACTAGGGTGTGTCTCCTCACTTGGGGGTGCTGGGAATGGGGGAGGAATAATTAAAAAGAAATTAGCCAAAGAGCATACCCACCCTCAGTCCTGGGAGTGTTTCAGTGAAGGAGGATTCCTAGTTCTTGTATTTGATAGCAAACTGAGTAGAACTCAGCTGATCACCCTGACATGGCCCAATAACCATTGCTCTGACACATCCTCTTCCCTGCAGGCCTCCTCGCTGGCAGAATGGCTCAAGAAGGTCCTCACAGCTGTTTATGTACCTTCTGTTCAAGGTATGGGGGTCAGGGTCCCCTCTCATCTCAGATCCAGCTGGATTTGGGGCTCTCCCCCTCCCCTTGCTGCCTTCATTCCGGGTTTCATCCCTGTGATGAGATTCCTACACCTGTTTTTGCAGATGCCCTCCGTGTGTCAGTGCCACTGCCCAACGTCCTCAACACCAACCTCAGGAACGCTGAAGTTGCCATCACTGATGTAAGGATTGAGTTTTCCCACTGTGCTGTGTCCTGGGAGTGGGAATGTGCCCACTTGGGGCTGAGACATGCAGATCCCACAGCCTCCCATCACCCTGGCCAACCTCATTTCCCACGGGCTGCTCTCAGTTTCCCTCTGCTGGTTTTCCACAGGAAAACCTCACCTGGGATACAGCAAAAAGCTAGTGAAAGTCTGAATGAGAAAACTGAGTTGTTTTTGTTCTACTTCTTCCAGGAGGATGAGTTTTCCGGCCAGAGCACTCTGGGAAGATCCTGCTCGGGGGGAACCTCGTTGCTGCTCCCTTTCTGAGGCATCACATGCACCCCAAGCCCTGCTCTGCTCCACTCTCTCCCTCTTCCTTTCTCTCCAGTGCTGCTCTGTGCTGTGGCTGTGGCCTAAGCAGGACAGACAGCAGCCTCTGGCTTGGCTGTTGGATGTTTGGGGGTTCCTGTGGCCCTTTTTAACATCCACAGCCAGAAGGCAGAGAGCTCTTAGGCACATAGGCTGCTCTCGTATTGCTCTTTCAATAAAATCTCTCCCTGTCACAGTATTTTCCTCTCTGGATATTTATTTATATGATTTTCTGGCTCCCCACAGCTGTTTACCTGCTCCATGCCCCTGTGCCACATGGCACACAGATGGGTGGGGAGGCTGTGCCTTCAGAGGACAAACTGGGACCTAGAGAGAGCATTTCTGGAGCTCAGCCTGTGGCACCAGGTGTGAAGCAGCCTCTCAGAGGGGCACTGGGTTGGGAGCAAGTGGGTGCCCTGGTGCAGCCCAGCTCTCCTGCCTGACTGGTGGGGGACAGAGGAGAGTTTGCAATGCAGTGGTGGCACAGCTCTTGCTGATCTCTCCCTCTCCTTTGGAGCCCTTTGGAGCAGCTCCTGCTGGCAGCAGGTCCCACATGGAGCCTGCTGGGGCTGGTTGTGCAAGGCTCTGCACAGATAACGTGAGCACACACTCCGTGGGGATTTGTTTAGGTGTGTATTACCCCTTTGTTGTGTAAGACACACCAGGAATGTCAAAAAAAGCACATTTGATCTCACAAAGGTATTAAGTGTTGAGGACACCGAACAAAGGTGCCATTATGGCCAGGAGTGGCTGTGGAGGTGTCCCAGCACAGGGGTTTTTTGGAGGAAACACCATCTGCTGGTAAGGAGCTGGCAGCTGCAGGAGGGGTGGGACAAGCCTCAGGAAACACTCCTTGAGGTTCCTCAAGCAGTAAAGGAGAAAAAAATCTCTTGGTACCATTCCAAAGCCTCCCCACGCACTTGCTGGAAACTTTAAAAATTCCCCCTGCTGTGGTAACCTGTGTGTGCCAGCACCTGGGCAGGTGCCAGCAGGGATTTCTGTGGAAGAAACAGATTTCCCAGCACTTTCCTTCAGGTGAGTGCAGCCTCACGTGCTGCAGCCACAGAGTCTCACACACCTTTTCCTTCCCTTTTGCCCTAGGCTCTTGGGAACAGTGCTGCCTGATACTGGCTGTCCAGCAACCTGCTGCTCAATGCTTTACCCTGGTTCACAAGTCATTATTTATAGTGGAATATATGAAACTCACAAATGGTGTTTTACACCTTCAATCCACTGGCCAGCTTTGGAAATTCAAGCACCTTTCCACTTTTCCTGCAGCATCCTCACCATAGAAAGATCTGCTGTGTGGGTTAAAGCAGAGGTGCCCATGGACCAGTATAAGGTCTCACTTTAGGAGGAGCTGAGCAAAGCCAGGCTTGAAATTCAAGATAAGGTCAGGTAAATAAAAGGAGTTCAAAAAGTGGTGCAAGGTACTGTGAGCTTTGTTTTACCCCCAAACCTTATGATATACTCCAGTGAGCCAAGAAAAAACATGGGAATAAATACAACAATAGTAGGAATGGAGTGAGTAATTCCAGTTTATATTTAGTGACTATATTTAGTGACTATGAGAAAATAGGTCATTATAGCAAAATGAAAACGCTTTTCTGAAAATCCATTCATTTAACATGAAAGTTTAAGGAGGTTTTCTGTTGTGCTATCCTTTTGAGGTTCTGGTTATTTTTATCATTAAAAGGTTAAAACCGGGCTATTTTAATAAGAAAGGCCAGTGTGAGTCACTGATACTATTTCAGCCTTAATTTACACAACTCACCTGAGGGTGAGGTGGGCTTAGGTTGGGCTGTAAAGGAGTAAAGTGAAGGAGTAAAGTGAAGGAATAAAGTAAAGGAGTTTTGAGTGTTGGTGTCACCAGTGCCACTCTGGACGTCAGGGACCACTGAGGCCCCTTTGGGATTGACCCCCTCATTCCAGCACCATGATCAGCCAGGAAAGGCAGGGATTGCACAGGGAAGGGCACGATGCTTGTGGGCAAACCTCCCCCTCCAAACTGCGTCGGGAGTAGTTTTGTTTTAAATGCTATTAAAATTTCAACTGGCCAGGCTGTTGAAAGGGGACAGCTCTGGAAGTGCCGCAGGTTTGCAGGGCAGAGGAGGCTCCTGGGCTGCCGGGAAGGGCAGAGCAGGCGGCAGTGCCGGAGCCTTTGCCCGTAGAGGGTGCACGAACTGCGCTCTGCAGAGCCACGCTCCGGCACAGCCCAGCGCTCGCTGCGCTTGGATGCCCGGCAGAAGCAGAAGGAAAAACAAGGCAAAAGAGCCAAGCCTCTGATAAAACTGGGAAGTAACTTAGAGAGGAAAATAAATGAGAAAATTCGGTGTCTTTTGGCATTTCTGGTCTGACTGGCCTCTGATTCCCCCAACCCTGAGAATGGCTGGAGCCCAGGTGAGCTTAGAGCTGTCACCTGCAGTGCCCCTCTTGCTGGGGCTGCTGCTGTGGCTGTTTGGTGGCATTAAAATCAGACTCCTGAGAGGGTGAGTGATGGAGGTGTCCCCTGCTGGGATGAGCCACCTTGCCATCAAGTTCTGCCAGCCCCAACCCACGCCCTGCAAATGCACCAGGGCATTTCCCTGTTACAGCCCTCCCTCCCACCGTGCCTGCAGGTGACACTAACCATGTCACAGGGCCAGTGATGCTGGTCCCTGTGCACCCCTCACACAGCCACAGGGAGTGTTGTGCTGCCCCAGAGATCCCAGGGCACAATTCTGTCCCATGTGCCACATCCAGAGGCGATTTATTTTAATGGACACGGCACCGGGGTCTTCTGAGACGTGAGCACATAGTGGAGGAACCACTCAGCCTGAGATTTTCTCTGCTCATTTGAGGAGACTATACACCAGCAGATAAAAGGCAGCAATAAATTTCCCATCGGCTATTTTGGGATGCAAATTACAGTTATCTCATGCAAAATCCAAGCAGAAACGATTCACTCTGCTGCTGCAATTGCCTTGCTCCGGGAGGTCTGTGCTCCACGCTATTCACAGGGAATTGTTTAACAAGACCCATTTACTTTGCAGCAGGTTGTTTTCATGGTGCTCCTTTATTTTTCCACAGCCTGCTCCCAATTGTGGATAATTTATTGGCAAGTGTCCTGAACAGACTTCTTCCTAATCTGGTAAGTCGGAAAAATAAAACATTCTGGGAAGGAGCAATGGGTGTGAAAACATGTGGTGCAGCTCCCTGTGGTATCACTGGTGCCTGGAGCAGGAGCAGAGCCACTGTCTCAGGCTGCTGCACCCACCCAGTGCCTTGGGATCAGTGGGAGACACATTCCATGGCTCCACCAGCTTGGGAGAAGCTTCTCCTTCCTTCCCAATGCAAGGTCTGCCCAAATGCTGGGAGTTCCTGATGATGTCCTGGACTGTGCTATGGACTCATGGAATCTCTCCTCCTCCTGAAAGCCCCAGGGTGTTTCTAGCCATCCCCCTTGGGCTCCTGGTTCTCCTCCCTTCTCTGAGGAAGGTGCCCAGGGCCAGATCCAGAGCAGGGCCACCATTCCAGGTGCCCAGGGAAAGCCTGGCAGAGCCAAGCAGGGCTGTGTGTCCTTCTCTGGCTCTGAATGTGGGTTCTCACTGACCTTCCCCAACTCTTGTGCTCAGCATTGCCCTGGGACTCATCAGTGACCAGCTGGGACACCCAAACTGTGAGAACACAGTGGGTCCTTGTCCTGCCTTGTGCCGTGTGTCACCCAGTCCAGCTGAGGGAGGACTGGGACACCTTTCCCTCCTCTGGAACTGAGACACCTTTCCCTCCTCTGCTCCACCCTGGCCCCAGATCTGCCAGGAGCAGGGGTGCACAGGAGGTCCCTGCCCAGAGCTCTTCTGGATGAAAAGAATCTTCAGGCAGGGAGGGGGATTTGCAGCAGAGTCCAGCAAGGAATCACAGATCCCTTCCTCTCCCCTCTGCACTGGTGTCCCTGGATTTGTGGGCAGCATCCACTACAACCTGTCCTGCCTTCCCCTGGTAACTGGCCAGTTCTTCAGGTGGACTTGAATGTGAGTCCTGCATCTTCCCCTTCCATCTGTGCACGGGGCTTGGGATATTTCCCTTAGCTTCATCAAGGTGTCCTCAGCCATGTGCAGCTGGGCAGGGGGCTGTGGAAGCTGGCAGAGCTCCTGGCTTCATGCCTTGCTCTCACCTCTGTCATGGGAGAGCACAGCAGGGTTTAGGTTTCACAAACTCTTGGAGAAGGAAGTGTCACGGGGGTGAGGCCGTGCGTGCAGCCCTTCCACAGCGAGGGAGAGTGAAGCTGACCGTAAAGGCAAATATTGCAAACATTTGGACCTGTGTTTCCTTCCCCTGTGACTCCACACTGTCATTGGGTGTGTGGCTGGAGCCTGAGACTGTCCCCAAACCCCCACGGGCCCCCATGCCACCCCTATCCCCACAGTGGACACCACCTCCTCCCGCTGGGCCTCCTGATGAACTTCTGCAGCTGAGATACAGCTGTGCTGGGCTGCAGGAATTCAGGATCAGACTGTCCTGCAGAGCAGCACTGTGCAATTGCTGCATCAGGGGGCAATCTGCTCTGCAGCTTCTGGTCACTGTTTGTGCTCCCACCAGCAGAAACTTTTCATTTTTGTGTGTAGCCAGATTCTCAAGGGATACCCTGAGCCACATGAATTGCTGATGGGAATTGCAGTCCCCACAGCACCAGTGGTGACCTTAAAGAAAAATACAGGTGATCCAGCTCACAGCTGTGATCCAGCTCATAGCTGCAGCAGAAGTGATGGTGATCCACCCAGATGATGGTGATCCACCCAGGTGATGTCCCTCTGCCTTCTGAATAACATGTGTATGAAGGAACAGCCCATGCAGAAATTCCTTCTAGTGCTTCCCCTCACCACAGGGCAGTTTCCCCACAGATGGAAAGCCCAGTTTCCCTGGGCTGCAGCCTGGTCAGAGGCTGGAGGAGCCACCCCAGCCCTGACCTCTTTGTTTGACCACAGGACACCTTGAGGAGACAGGGGCTGCACATAGAGGGGATGGAGTTTGGGGCTGAGACCTGGGGAGCAGTTCAGCAGTGACCTCCCCTCTGTGCTGGGCTGGTTTGTGTCCCATAGCTGTGCTGGGAGAGGGCATTCTCCTCCCAGGCTGCTGAAAATTGACCTCACTTGCCTGAGGATCCTGAGTGTCTCTCTACACCCAACATGGCTCAGCAGCATCTTGGTGTTATCCCTGTAAATGTTGCATCCTGCCTGCATTCTTGAGCAGGAGGAAGACACGTGTGTTTTCCATGGAACATTGTGTTTCCAACTCTTTTGTGGGTGCTCGGAAGGGTGTGGGTGTACTTTGCATTCTTGTGCTCAGGTTCAATAAAGGCCAGCCCTCTCTGCAGCCACAGCAGGTGCTCAAGCCTGTGGGGGTGGCCAGCTCTGGTGAGAGCCCTGGGCTCGGGGCAGACCTCAGGTGGGAGGGCTGCAGTCCCCTTTGGCCACCCCCAGCTCAGGGGGTGCAAATGCTGTGCCAGACCCAAACATGTCAGACTCTTCATGGCCTGGGCCCAAAGCTGTGGGGCACCTTGGTCATATTGGGCACCCATCACACCCTCACCTGCCCTGGGCTTTGTCCTGCGAGCACTTAGGGCCCAGGGGGAGAAATCACTCAGCAATGCCCATGAACTCTGCATGAACCACATGAAACTTCTGCAAATTGAAGGCTCTAAAGGCACCCATTTCTCCTGGGTGAGAGGGAGTAGCTGGGACAGCTGCAGCGTCACTGCTTGTGAGACTGTCCTGCCCTGGTCCAGCCCAGATCCACCCTGAAACACACATGGAACATCAAAATCAGATTTTCCTGTCATCTTTGATGCTCCTTTTCCTTTCTCCTGTTATTTCCCTGTTTTCTTTTATCTGGTGTCTCTCAAGCCTCCTTTAAACTGTGGAGCTCTTCCTTGGACGCACAGCTAGCTCCTGCTTGCCTCTGGGGCACAGGCAGTTTTCTCAGAGCAGAGGGTGCACCACAAAGCCAAGCTCTCCTTCATTTGTTTTGCAATTTGTGAGGTTTCTGTACGCAATTAGCTCATTGGGAGGTAATTGCTCACCTCTCACTGTCCTTGGACTCATTCTGCTCCATTTGATGGTGCAGAGCTGTCCTGAACCAGCCCTGGGACACTCCCCAGAGCAGGTGGGCACCAAATCCAGGGTGAGGGGTGATGTTGCTGGCCACAGCAAGGTGTGGTGTTCAGGCTGCTGCAGGGGTCACACTTCAGAGCCAGCAAAAGGGAGCTGTCCCTGCTCCATCCTTTCCTTGGCTTTCCTCATTCCTGCAGCTCAGGTATATAAAAGCAGCTGCCAGCAGCCGTGGCCATGGGCAGCTCCACCTCGACATCAAGGGGTCCAGGTAAGTGGCACTGAAGGACCGTGGCCACCGTGCCAGCTCCATCAGGCGACCTACAGCACAGAATAACTCAGCTTGAAATGCAGGAATTTTAATGATGCTTTCCTTTGATTTCTGTAGCAGCATTTAATCATTTATGAAAATTAATTTTTAAAGCTAGCAGAGCTCTTGCTTGTTAAATTCCACATTTATTCCCGTTGTTGTTAAGTTTGTGATAATGACTAAGCTGGCAGAAAGGACTGGGAGTTTTTTCATGATCTTGGTGACCAGAATTCAGAGCAATTTTCAGCTCTCCAGACCTCATCTCAGCTGGTGTAAAATAAGTGTTTATCTGCAAAGCCAGACGTGCCTTTTGCATGTGCAAGATGCTTGGCTCACTGAAATGTGCATGACCGAGGAGCAGCACCCTGGCAGATATTGTTAATAACTGCAGAGATAGGTGCCTGCATGGTCACGTATTCTCTAAGAGCTCTTCTAAGAGCCCTGACATCCATTCTGGCACCCTTTTGCAATGCTGCACACGTCTTTCAGAGCCCCTCCAACAAATCCCACTGATTTTATTTGACACGATTTTCAATAGAAGCTGCTCGAGCCTCTCTCCTTCTCCCCTGTTCAATAATCACAGCTACAGGAGCTGTGCATCATTACGTGCTGATCAAAGGGAAAATGTAAAAGACAGTCGAGTGAATTAAAGTCTAATTTAATTGTGCCGAGAACTGTCATAGAGGGTTTTTTTTAAAGTATCTGGAAGAGATAAAGAAGTTGTTCAGTCTGACCTAAATAATGTTATTTCTCAGTGCTGAACCTCTGCAATCTGCACCCTGTACATTGTTTTTCTCAGAAGGGACAAGCTGAGGTGTCTGTTCAGGACATGAGCTGTCCAAGAAAATGCTTCTAGAGCTGAGACCCCTGGCAGTGCTGCAGAGAGACCATTTTCTCATTTATTTCCATGCATAAACAAACACTCCCCAGCCTGCACTGTCACCCTGAGAAGCCCAGCTCGGGCAGGAACAGAAGGTCCTTGAAGGTACTTTCTTTTGGCTGGGGGCAGATCAAACACAGGGAAAACAGACTCTTTTCACAGCTTGAGTGGAACAAGATGAGAAAAACAAACAACCTGCCCACGGGAAAGCAAGTCTGATTCTGGCCATGCTTTGAGCTTTAATAACACAGGGTGCTCTTCAAAGCAGGCAGAAGGACACGGCTGTGACACTCGTCATTTTTTATTTGGCTGTGCCCCTGTGAGTGTTCCTCTTTCAGGGCCGTTTCAGAGTGGTTGGAAGCCATCCGTCTCTCTCAGTACAAGGTCCTCCTCCCTCATCTCCATCCCTCTTCCTCTCTTAAAATGGCATTTTCACTTCCCTGCAGTGTCAGGCACCCAGCTCTGCATGGGGGGAGCACGGCCAGGGGTAGAGACATCAATGACTCTGGAGCAGTGTGGCATTGGGCTTCCACTGCTCCCTCACAGCCAGAATGGGAAAAGGGGGCTGCAGGTCAGGGCTGGGATGGAGGGCATGGTGTCTGGAGGCTGTATGCCCAGGTGGAATCTCCCTGCCAGCCCAGGGCGGTGTACATGAGGGATGGAGAGCTGCCCCAGAGCCCAGGCTGTCAATACCCATGTGAAACTGGTGTTTGGGCTGATGTGAGTCTTCCCACAGGTGCTGTGCCAGGACATGCCACCCTTTTGGTGTCTCATCTTTCTCGGGGCCCTCCTGTCCCCCTCCCAGGGCCTCCTCAACCTGCTGAACCCGGCACAACCCAGCGGTGGTGAGTTCAGAGATGTTCTTTGTTTCCAGGGCAGAGTCACAGCACAGTCCTGTGCCATTTTGTGCTCATGGCACGTCCCTCTGCTCATCAGGGAGCTGCCTCCTGGCAGGCCCATCTCCGTGAGGAACACAGATTTGTTCAAGGGTGCTCAGGGCTCCCTGTGAGGACCCTGAAGTGGCCAAACCAACCTTCCCTGTCAATGAAATCCTCCCAAGAGTGGAAGTCCAGTCAGTAACTGGGACTCTCTTGGTGCAGGTCTGCTTGGCACTGGTCTCATTGGTGGAAAAAGTGGGTTGCTTGGCACAGGTGCCCTTGGTGAAGGAGGGCTGCTTGGCACAGGCCTCCTGGGCAAAGGAAGTCCAATTGGAGCAGAAAGTGGAGCTCCCATTGGTGCAGGAACTGAACCCAGTGGAGGTGGAATCCTTGGCACAGGCCTCCTAGGTAAGAAAATTTGGCAAAGGGAGGGTTTGTGACCCTAACCCTAGGCAGAGCAGTAGAAGCAGTCTTGATCTAAGGCTGGTTCCAAGGAAAAAGCCGTGGAGGCAGCCATGTTGTGGCAGTTTTGTGTTCCCCTTGGGATGCCTTTTGCAGCTGCAGTGTGCCTGGAGCTTGGGGCTTTGTGGTTTTCAGAACCCTAACCCTAGGCAGAGCAGTAAAAGCAGCTTTGAGGAGGGTATCTGGGTGGTAAAGGACAGGATAGTAAGGAAGTTCTGTCTGTTGCAGGAGGACAGCCTGGCAGCAATGGGCTGCTTGGCACAGGCATCCTTGGTGGGAAAGGCCTCGGAGCAGGACTCCTTGGTGAAGGACTCGGCACAGGACTCCTTGGTGGAGAAGGACTGGCCACAGGAATCCTTGGTGGAGAGGGAGTTGGCACTGGAATCCTTGGTGGGAAAGGCCTTGCAACAGGCCTCCTTGGTGGGGAGGGACTTGGCAATGGTCTCCTCAACAATGGTCTCGTTGGCAATGGCCTCCTTGGCAATAACAGCCTTCTTGGAGAGACAGGTCTGCTTGGCACAGGGCTTCTCGGAAAAGGAGGTCTCCTAGGCAATGGAAGTCTGCTTGGACTCGATGGTCTTCTGGGTGAAGCAGGAGGACTGCTGGGTGCAGCAGGAGGACTGCTGGGTGGTGAAGCCCCCCAGAAGATGACACGCTTCGCCTGGTGAGTCAGAAGCCCCTGGTGGGGCTCACTGCAGGGTGGCCCATGATATCCAGGGGACCAGACCTTCCCTCTCATACAAACCACCAGTCCCAGGCTCACAGCTCACATGAGAATCTGCCACAGGGGAAATTCCAACCAGAAATGGGAAAAGTCTTACCTGTGGGAGTGGTGTGACACTGCCATGGGCAACACAGCAGGAGGGGCAATCTCCATCTGTGAAGATGGCTGAGACTCAGGAGGATAGAGCCTTGAGAAACCTGACCATGCTTTGAGATTGGCTGTTTGCAGAGCAGGAATTGGTCCTTCCCCACCTTCACTTTTACCTGGGAATATCCACAGGTCAAACAATGAGCAGGAAGAGATGGGACTGTAGGATCTGCTCCTGCTGGTCCTGCCATCTCAAGGTGGGTTTGCCTTGGTGTCAACCCCCAGGCTGAAGGTGCTGAACCTCGAGAGCGCCCGAGTGTCATGGAAGGTCCTTCGTGGGACTGAGCTTGTGCTGAACCTGTACTCGAAGCTGGTGCTCCGCTTCCCACGGTGAGTGAGGCTGGAGGGTGAGGCCATGGGCACCTGAGGGTGCTGGGGAGGATGGGACACTCCTGAGTGCTGGACAAACACCAAGCAACAGGCTGGTGAGGAAAACTGTGCTGCTGACTCTCCCTGGAACCATTTCCAGCTGTCCTTACTCCACAGACGCTCACCATCCGTGGAAGCGTTCAATGAACATGTGGATATGGCTCTGGAGGACATGGTTTAGTGAACATGGCAGGGGTGCTGGGTTGATAATTGGCTTCTTGATCTTAGAGGGAAATTCCAGCCTGAACAATTCTATAGTTCTATGATCTGCTACAGGAGAAGGAGCCTGAGAGAAGTCCCAAAACAGAAGCACTGTCCCAGCTGAGGCTCTGCTTGCAGCTCTGCCACAGGCACTGGTCTCTGGTGCTGCTCTGGCTTCCTCCATAACCTTCCATGCATTTCCTCTTTTCCAGGATTTTTCAGTTTCTGAGTGGATCCTCAGTAGAAGCAAACATCACATCACACATTGCCCTGACCCAGGACTCCCCTGGTGACCTTAAGCTGGTGCTTAAGGATTGCAGCAACCTCCTTGGTGGCTTCAGCGTCAGCCTGAGGAAGGGGTGAGCGTGGGGGTCAGTGGGGGCACTGGGGCAGAACTTCAGTCTCAAATCTGGGCACGGATTGACAGCCTAACAAGCAGATTTTGGGATTCAGATAACAAAGTCCTGAGCATCTGTAATTCCTGCTGAAGCCTGGGGGAGCTCTGGGCTTGCAGCATCTCTTGTCAGAGAAGAGGAGGGGGCTCGTCTACAGAGAAGCTCAGTTTTTTCTTGATGTCAAGTCCTGGGTTTTGACAACTTCCCTGGTAATTTTTGTCTGTCTTTTCCCTCCCCAGCCTCCTCACCAATCTGGTGAGCAGCTTGCTGAACAAGTCTCTTAAGTCCCTTGTCCCTGCGCTGGTGAGTGTCTGAATATTCTTTGCTGTGAAGTTGCATTTCAGCTGCAGTCAGTGCTCCTGCCAGAACTGCCTGGTAGATTTACACACACACAGAATCACAGAACAGTTTGGATTGGAAAGGACCTCAAAGGTTAATTAGTTCCAGTCCCCCTGCCCTTGGCAGGGACAATATCCATTTCATATATATATGTATGTGCGTATATGTATATATATATGTATGTATGTATATGTATATATATGTATATATATTTGTGATGCATAGATATATACCTGCAGCCCATAAGTGAGTTACACAAAATTGCTGATCTTCCTCACAGTCAGAATTTATTTGTTAAGAGTAATTTCAATTTCATCATGTGATGTTATGGGGTAATTCATACTCAGCTGTTCCCTGTGGGGGTGAACAGAAGCAACAGCCCAGTTTAGAGCAAAGTGGCCTTTTAGAGGATCTTTTACCTTGTTCAGTAGAACCCGTGTCATTTTGAGAAGGGGGCTGAACAAATCGTACAGCTCTTTTTCCATGGAAGAACTATGCTCTAGGATGAGATCAGGATGTTTGTCCCATCCTGATTTAAATCTGTGGAACTCAAGTGGTGCTGGGGAATGTGCTGCTGCACCCACAGTGTTCTCACCAAGACTGTGCCACTTGTTGCCGTTGCAGCTCTGCCCATTAGTGAACGTGTGGGTCAGCATCATCAACATTAATCTGCAATTCCTCAACCGTAAGTCATTACATTTTCTTTCCTATATTAAGTTTCAGGATGACCCTGGGGGTTTGTGTGTCTGGCTACCTCCATGGGCAGCAGGTGTTCTCAGGAGAGCTGGAGCTATGCAAGCAGGGCTCTGTGCATGGAGCAGGAGCAGCTTTTCTCTGCTGGTAAAGCTGCTGTGGGTGGCACAGTCCTGGCTCACCACCACTGCCAGATACCACAGTCCTGCTCTTCTTACAAGTGTTTTTCTAACCAGGGCTAGACCCAAGCTGCTGCCAAGAGTTGGCTACGCCAGGACCCCCAGGTGCAGCCCCACAGAGCCAGAGGGTTTCCCCTCCCCAGCTCTGTTCATGTCAGACCTCACACACAATTGTTGCTTCACTGAAAGTAGACCTGTTCCCCCCAGCATTTCCCTTGAGATGGGATCTGCACCTGCAAGCTCCAGGGTAGCAGCTTTCATGGGAGCCCTTGAACCCCTGGGAGTTTGAGATCTATAGGAAGGACAAGGAGGTTTTCCCCCTTGCTGGGCAGGACAGTGCTCTCCCAGCTCTGCCAGATGCTCTGGGTGGGCACAGGGCTCCAGCAGGCTCAGTGACCCTCAGACAGCTCTCAGTGCCCTGACAGCCTCTCCCTCTCCCCAGGTGTCATCTCCTTTGGGCTTCTGGGGAAAATCTACTCTGCCTTCTCCAAACTGCCAGTGACATCTGGGCACTATGTGGAGCTGGATCTGCAGGTAGAGCCATGTCCCATCCCACGTCCCCACACTGCTGCCCTCCCTCCCTCCACATTCCCGTGCTCTAACACCCCCTTGTTCTTTGCAGAATTCCCCATTCCCAAGCTCCTTCATCGACTGGCTCCTTCAGAGTAAGTCCAGCCCCAGGGCTGCCATGGGGATCCCCACGGGTGTCTGTGAGCCAGAATGGGGCAGCTGAAATGGGGGACACAATCCTGGGCAGTGGCCAGGAGTGGGGAGGGCTCTCATGGCTCTGGGGTGCAGCCAGAGCTGCCAGGTGCTGTGCATCTCTAAACAGCTCCACAGAGCACTTGAACCTCACAGGGCACGGCAGTGCTGGGGTGTTGGGGTCCCTGGCCCTCAGAGATGGCCCCCAGCTCAGATGTGAGCAGCTTTGCTCCTGTGCAGTGCCAGGTCTGGAATACAGTAGCAAGAGAAAGTCTGTGCACTCCTACTTGTGCCCTGCACAGCCCGGGAAAAGTCACTTCACCTCTTATAAAAGGATTTAATAATATTTGCTTAATAAGAGTGAATAATGGTCCTCAGGATGCTGCGAGGATTAATTAATATTTGCAGAGGTGATTGGAAGAGCTCTCAGCTTCATATGCATGGAAAGTTAATATATAGGGATGGGAAGGAAGAGTTGGAAGTCTTCCCAGCTTCCCCAGAGCCGTATTCCTGAGGGCACTAAATCATCTCTGCCCATAAAGCTGGGGCCTCTCAGGCCTTTGGTACAGCAGGCACTGCTGAGCCTGTTCCCGTGCTGGGGGACACTGGGGGCTGTCAGGCTTTGGGCACCTGGGGAAGGGAGTGCACTGACCTGGGTGTGTCTCCCTCAGCTGCAGGTGTCAACCCCAGCATCAATCCGTAGCTGCAGGACTGGCAGAGCCCTGGGTAAGGAGGATTGGCTGGCTGGGACCTGGCTCAGAGCTCTGCTGCCACCTGTGCCAGAACCTGGGCTGGGTGAGGAGAGCCCTGCCCCTGCTGCCTGGAGTGGGAGGTGGCAGGGGCAGCACAGGGCTGCCTGAAATCTCCACTCTGGTGTCCCTCCAGGTGCCCCTGGAGGCGATTCCCCAGGAGGAGGAGGACGAGGGAAGGGAGGAAAATTACTCAGAAGGTGGAGAATAGACATGAAAATGGAGAAACCCAACCGAGAAAAGACTCTTTCTTCTGTTCTACATTTCAGCCTTCTCAGATTTTGGTGTCTCTGTCCAGCCTAGAGTTATCTGTGCCAATGATATTCTGTGCCAATAATGATCAGTCAGTAATTAGCCACATTGATAATTAGCTGTGTCAGTGATCAGCCATGTTGATGACACTGTCCCTCCTGGCTGTCATGTCCACAAATCACTTGTTATGGCACTCACTGATGAAGGGATGCCCTTGATCCCCTGGTTTTCCCTCACACCCATCCCAGCTTCACTAGGGGCTGGAGTTTAGGCCAGGTAATGGCTCAGCACAGAGGGAACATTCCAGGTGCTGGATGCAGACAGTCAGGCAGGGTTTGATCCCCTCAGGAATTTCATGAGACTGCACCAACTGCCCAAATCCTTCTGAGAAGGGAAGAGAGAAAAGGGACGAATTCAATGAGCTGTAAACTCTTTGTCTTTGCTCTCCTTCTCCTTCTTGATTGGCTTACAAATTCAAAAGGGATTTTTGCTGTTTCCAGTGATTTCATACTGTTAAAAAGAGGCAAAAAAAGCCCCCAGCCTAATCCAGGCGCACACTCAGCCTATTTGTTCCCAAACAGCAACGCTTTGAACTGATCAGAGTGAATGCTATCCTGCCTTGTAATCTCCAAGTGGATTTGGATGTGCTGCATTGTGGGTGAGGTGGATTTGAGGCAGATTCACACCCTTCTGTTACTCCTTACAATAAAAATGATTTTTCTTCATCTGCATTCAGCACGTGACTTGGTTCCTTTCCAAACTGCCAAAGGATTTTTGCATTTGCAAGGGTTTTGTTATTTATCTCTCCCATCAGCTACAGGAGTAACTCACATGTGAGGAATATTGAATAGGTGAGTCTGCTGGAAAGGTGGGGAACCACAGGGGCTGCAGCTCCAGAGACAGGCCTGAGTGAAGCCCAAACCCTGCCCAGGCTGCCAAACCCCCACTCTCACAGCTTAAAGTAGCTACAGAAACATGGCCAATGTGGCAAATAAATATTCCCCTCATTTGTATTTATGCAGATTTATTCTGCCCCTGTCCCTGAGCTGCTGGTTCCGTTAGTGTGTATTCCTGCTCGTGCCTGTTGCCAGTGAGCTGGGGCTGTTTGACATGAGCAAACACATCCCTGGGGCTCCAGGGGGACAGCTCCCCCCCAGGCTGGGGCTGGGACCCCCAGGGAGGGCAGGGGCAGTACCAGCAAGCTCTTGGGTACCGGAGCCTGCTCCTGGCTGCACTGGCATCAAACCTCATGCCAGGCTGGCTGTGCCACAGCCCTGGAGCTGAATGGCTGCATGGTGAGAGGGGCCAGGGACAGATGCCCAAGCCCTGCAGCCTCCAGATCCACTGGCACAGCACTGTGTGCCACCAACCATTTCCAAGTGTCCACATTGGCTCTGCTGGGCATTCCTGGTGGGCAGCACCCACATCCTTCTCTGCCTCTGCCCGGTGTGGGTCCCTCTGCTCCTGCCCAGGGCCCCAGAGCCCCATCCAACAGGCACAGGGGAGTCTTGGTGCTGTTAGCTGAGAGTTTGCAGCCAGCATCCTCCTGGTACCATACTGCCAAGGCCAGGGCTCCTGCTCACATCTTCTGAGTGGCAAAATGTTCCCCTGAAAACCCTGGAGGTTCTCACTGCTCTTTTCCCAAGGTAAGGATGTGGCTGACGTGTCACCAGTGCCCCAGGACCACAGCCCAGCCTCTCCTGCTGCTCCTTCAGTCCCTTTTCCTCACCACTGTGAGCAAACCATACCCTGAGCAGCCAATGCCACCCCTGCCCAGCCAGTTAATGTCAGAGGTAATGATGCCAATGAGATGTGGGCACTGGGCACATCTGGGCTGCACCAGAGCACCTGGCTGCAGTAACACCCACACCTGGGGGCTCAGGGAATGGGTCTTGGTGCTGATGATCTGGGTGTGCTCAGAGCATAGAGATGAAGGGCAGATGCCAGGTGCCCTTTGGTGACAGTGGCAGAGCTCTGTCACACGGGGACAGGATGGGTGGCAGCGTTTGGCCCAAGCTATTGAATCTGTAACGCCTCATTAGGCACCTTCAGTTTCCAGTTCCTAAGGAAACAGAAGGAGGAGGATGAAGGAACGTGCCAAGGCTCACTTGCTGTGAATGATTGCAAAAAGAGGTGTAAATATTTCCTCAGTAACCCTAGAGCCAAAATGCCAAACCCCAAACCTCTCCCGGTGGCACAGTGCCATTAGGCTGTGTCCCACCTCTGCTGGCACAGAGGCAGGGGTGGGCAGCCCCTGGCCCCTGTGAGCCCTGTGGGGACAGCAGCAGCACCTGCACTGCTCTGGCCCACCAATATTAACAAAAACAGTGCCAGGGGGCATGTCCCTGCTGCTGGCACCACCCAGCCCCAGTGTGCCAGGACAGGTGGCTCTGGAACAGCTCAGACCTTTGCCAGCTCTGGCTGCAGGGGCAGTGATGGGGTTTTTCCTGAGGTTCCTCCCACCCTACTGAGTTGCCCTGTGGAGTCTGGTCTGAGCCTCTCCCAGGCTTCTGCACCCACTGGCACCTGTGTGCTGTGCAGAGCACCCCAGGGTACTGTCAGCATTGCCACTGCTGCACTGGCTGCTGAGCATGGCATAGGGAAAACTTCGCCACCAACACTATGAGGGCTTTTCAAAATTGAGTTTGGATAAGAAACTGTGGGAAGAATCTTCCCTTTAATGAAATGTCAGAATGTTTCCCATTTTTAAAGGAAAGCTGGTTGTGGAATTGCCTCCTGTTTGGTTCTGATAGCTTCAACCAAAGCCTCCTACTATTACTTTTTAAACTTCCTGTAGTTAAATTACAGAAAGAAGACATAAAAAAAAAGAAAAGAAAAGGAGAAGGAACAGATTAAAAGACACTAAATAACGCAGAGAGCAACTTGTTTAGTCTCAAAACCCCATAATCAGTGAATCTCATTTCTGTTCCCATCACTGTCCTCATGGATGCAGGAAGGGGAGGAGGAAAATCCTTTCTGGCTGTTCATTTTCACAGCAGTGTGCTGAATATTAATCACTCTCAGACCCTCTGCTGGAGGCACTGCTGCAGATTGCCCATCCTGCAGCCACTCTGTAATTCCTACATGGGAGCCACAGCCGGGGCGGGCGAGGGATCCCACAATGACCTTGCTCTGTGAGTGGCAAACACACCCCCAGCAGTGTCCCTGAGCACCCTGACAGCCCCATTAGACATGCCACTGTGCATCAGGCCGTTGTCGCCCCTGGGGTTGCTCCCCAGGAATCAGACACCTTCTCCTCCTCCTCAATGCAAGAAGTCAATGTAGGGCAGTGAGGTTGAGAATTTGGGTGTTTTCAACACTGATGGACTTTGCTTTTGACACCTTGGAGCCATAACGAGAAAGCCCCAAGCCTTGTCCTTGTGCTGACAGCCCTGCCTGTCCCAGACTGGCCACCCTGCCTGTCCCCAGGCTGGCAGCACTCCAGCCCCACGTTCCTGGTGGCAGGGGCAGCTGCCCCAGACTGGCTGCTGGGGAAGGTGGCTTGGACCCAGCAGGAACAGGGACCCTGGGCAGGGACCCCTTGAAATAATATGAAATAATTCCCTTTCACATTTCCTGGTGGAAGTTCTTCTGAAGGGGAAGAGCCCCTGCCAGGCACATAAAGCACAGAGGGCAGCCCTGTTTTTCACAGATACAGCTGTCCAAAGGAATTGCAGCACCTTCGCCTCACAGGAGGCATTTTAATTACTCTATTGACTCGTGCTCCTGAGAGCCCCAGGCATGTCAGAGCTCAGGCTGGGATCAGAGGGATGCAGAGAGACAGGGAGGGAATGCATGACCACCCCTGACAGCCCAGTGCTTCCCCACTGCTGCCCCACCACAGTCCCAGCTCCCTGCCCTGCACACCGAGTGGTGCTGGGCCATTCCACGCTGTCTCTGACCAGCATCAGACCATCTTCATGTCTCTGATCTGTGTCTGACTGTTAAATAACTCAGCAGCAGGGGAAAAACACTTGAAAAAAATATCTGGAAGATATAGAGCCATTAATGAAAAACATCAGAAAATAGATATCAAGTAATGACACCGCAATGAGAGCTTATTAATAGGAAAGGCTAAAGATAAAACTAATTTAAACCTGATGAGACAAGACATCTCATCTTCAGGAGAATGAGAAGTCAATAGTTGCCTGTCAGCAAAGGAAATAAATTGCTCACAAGGGAGGAGGGAAAGCTGCAGGACTGCTGGGCCCCAGAGAGCAGCAGTGCCTGTGACAGACTGTGAGATACCCTCTGAATTCACAAACCCCACGGCTCGGAGCTGCCACTCACCGCCTCTGTCATTGCCATGCAGGTCACAGCCCAGGAGCGCTCCAAGGAGGCACACAGACCTGGAGGGAGGCTGGGGACACACATTGCCAACCTGGGGGGGCTGCAGAGCAGCTTGGGGCTGGTCTGGAGTGCACCAAGCAATGGCAATGGAGAGCTCATTGCATTTCCAGCACAGCACAGAGTTCACCATCACCTGCAGAGGAGCCTGCAGGAACAGCTGTGCCTGCCCTGCCAGAACCCAACCACTGCCAGTTTCAGAAAGGAGTGAACTGTAGAACTGGTTTTAGAAGTGGAAAACAGTTTTGAAAGCTCTTTATGTTCCATTAAATCCCAAATCTCTGTGCGAAGAGCTGCCTTCAGAAATGGTGATGAAAAACTGCTGAAGGAAAACTCCCTGAACCCGCAGCCCACAGCAGTCCCAGAGCAGGGAGGAGGAGGAGGCCTGGGGGAATGGGCTGGCAGGCACATGAAGCCTGTCTGCTGCAGTGAAAAGCCATGAGAAAAGAGGAGGAAAGCATTTCCCCTGGCACAGCCTGGCAGGCTGCTGGCATCACTCAGAGGCAATGCCTTGTCACCTGCCACCCCCTCAGCAGAGCAAGCTCCAGCTGACCTAAAGCAAACTGTGCTACAGGCTTCCATGAGGGAAGACATCCATCCTTCCCTCCACCAGCACCAGGATATGCAGAGGGAACACAGACTGCAGAGCTTGAGGGGTTCTGGGGGAGGACACGATACACACACCATGGCCAGCTCTGGCACTGGGAAAAGCCTGACTGCTCTGCCCAAGCTGCTTCAAAAGTTTGGAGAAGGGAGCAAATTTGGGCAGGAGAGTGTAGGCAGTGATGGGGATCAATTTTGAGACTGTCCTTAAGCCAGTAAAAGCCAGTGCTGAGCAGGGAGCAGGGGCTGTGAGCACCTGCTGCTCTCTGTCCCTCCACTCCCCAAGCACAGCCAAGACCTGAGGACAAACAAGTTTGTTCTCTGATGGGGGCCAGGGGAACAAACAGGCTCTTGTTCTCCCTGCCAGCGACCTTTCTGCCAGGTGAAGCTATTTGTGTGTGCGGGTGATGTCCAGCCTCACCCACACCCTGCCAGCAGAGAGGAAAGCTCAGGCTGTGATTTACGAAATTCCGGTGTCAGGAGACACCCTCAGGGCACGGCTGCTGGTGGAAAGTAAATGTCATCCCAGCACTTCAGGTCTGCACTGGGAAACCTGATCTGCCAAAAGCCTCCCGAGGTGTTTGCCCATGGGCAGGACTGACTGCAAGGGCACAGCTTTGACCTGCAGAAGGCACAGGTGTACATCAGGGAGATGGGAGGTCTGGGAGGGTTCAGGGCTCTCATCCCTGCTCAGGGTGGGAACAGAAACGTGCATGAGCACAAACGAGGTAGGAATCCAGCTTTCCCAATAGCTGGATTTAGGCAGCAAACCTTACAAGTGACACAGAACCCGCATCCCACCTCCAGGCCTCAAGAAAAACAACACATTCCTTCTTCCACGCAGTGCCAAAGGACTGACTCAGCCTCCAAGGTCACCGTGAGCACTTCCTAATGGATGCTTTGCTGCCTTAGAACCTCGGTCTTCATTCCCGAGGCCTATAAAAACTAAGGAGGCGAAGCAAATGGTGAGTGCTATGGCTCCCCAGGGAGCCCGTGCAGTGAGCATTATCACCTCCTCATCAAAATGTAAAACCCAGCTCTCCTCCTCATTAGTCTCCCACTCTTAAAATAATGATTGTAAAACGGCCACAGCTGGCCTCAAAGCAGGATGGAGGGGGGAGGGCACACTGTGGTCTGCATTTCCCACTTGGAATAGATGCTCCTGGGGAAGTCAAAATGAGCAGGGAAAGGTGGGTGTCAGCCCTTTTTCCAGGGTGCTGGCTTGGGCCCTAATCCCAAAATGCCTGGGAATTATGAGCTGAAAGATTTGCCATAGGGCAGTTAAATTTGGCCACTGCTCAGTGGGCTTGATGAGCCAAGCATCTTGGCCTCATTGCCCATCACCTCTGAGGGCTGTTTGCTTATACATGCTGCTGCTTCCTTTGGGATTTCACCCAAACTGCTGCCTCTTCCTGAAACCCCCCTGGACCACAGGCTCATCCTCACTGAGCAGCACAGGTTCAGGCCCTGGTTTGTGAACTTGGGCCAAATACACATTCCCATGTGGAAGCAGGAGGGCAGAGCAGCCCTGTGTGCCTGTCAGTCCCTCAGAGCCCACACAGACAGTGCTGTTTGTGCAGATTCACTTCCTGAGAAGGGACTCAGCTCTGATAATAAACAAAATGTATTTGTTTCTTGAAGCCTAATGAATATTCAGTGAACCATGCTGTTTTCAAAGAGAAACAATTATAGCCCAGAAAGAGCTGAGCAGGAGAGGTGGCTTTCGAGCAAAACCCTTTCATGTTTATTTTAAAATTCTGCAAATTCATGTTGTGACTGCCCTGCTACCAGCTGTTCCTTCAAAACTGGCCACTGGCTTGAGCCTTTTACAAGGATTTATTTTAATGACATGATTATCTGTATGAAAAGGGGTGATCCTTTCTCACATCTCAGTTTACTCACAAGTGCAGGTCACAGGTCCTTGTTTGAATTTCACGGAGCAGGCTGGAATGTGACACTGCGCAGCCAGGGTCAGCTGCAGGCTGATGAAAACAAGGAACTGTCATGCATTTGAAGAACTTACTGGCCATTTAAATCAGTACAACCACTTCTCTTGGTAAGCAAAGGGAAGGACATCCATAGATGTTTGGATTACAAAAGTGCACCCCATGTTTTAAGCAGCCATCTCTTCCCACGCATTCGCCAGGCCTGGAAACAAGGAAATCTTCTCTAGACAAGATCCAATCCTCCCCAGTACCAGGGCAAGGCTGCATTCCTTCAGCCCCAGACACAACAGATTCACTGGAGCACGTTAAACACCATTTTTCATTCCACAGTCCAGTGTCACATTCCAACACACAAGTGTGGTGTGGGTTCTTGCATCTCCTTTCCAAGCATTTTGCCAATATTTGGAAAGAATTAATCAATCTTCTGTTACTTCAGGTCTTTCTACCCTTTGACAGTACTCCTGTCACTCTCCAGCAGCTACTGGGGCTGTGTTTTGTAGGTACTACCAGCTTTTGCAGCTCCTAAATTCAGCTGAGCTCGTAGGAAGGAACTGCTCTGCACATCCATCTCAGGCTGGGCTGTGCCAGAGGACGTGATCACAGTCAGAGGACAGACCTGCAGCACTCTGAGGGCGGGACAAGCCTCAGGGCAAGTCAAAATACACAATCTCACAGTACTTGGATTTTGCAAGTTCACACACAGCTTCTATCCCTTTGAACCTGCACACACTATGACGGGTAACTTGGCACCAAAGCAAAAATATATATGTATTTTATTATTCCATAAATAAATTTTAATATACATATATATCTTCCTGGTTCTACCATATCTCTCTGACTGACCACACTTCCTTGTTTCTTCATGGAGAACATGTGCTGCTTCCACCCAGGGGCAGCAGGGATCCCTCAGTGAGAAGCAGCAGCACGGGACAGGGTGGTCCGATAGAGCGGAGCTCCCCGCAGGGTCTGCGAGCTGGCAGAGGTTACCTGAAAGAAACAGCACAGGCCTTCAGGCACTGGGGAGGATCCATTCTAATTTTAGGCTCTTCTGGCAGCAGCTGCCCTAGAGAACAGCACTGAGCAAGGAATTGAGCACTGCAGGTGGGTCACCTTCACCATCACATAGTCCCCGGGCTGGGCCCTGCCTGGAGCCCCGGGCTCAGCAGCATCCTCCAGCTCGGCGTCGGGGAAGATCACCTTGATGTTGCCGTCGTTCCTCCCACACAGCTCCGAGGCAGAGCGTTTGCTGGGCTGGAAAGAGGACAGGGAACATTACCTGCATGGCAATTGCTCTGATTCACTGCTGGGCTTTATTGCCTCAGGAATTAATTGAGCACTATTGATGGTATTAAACCCACATTAACCAAGCCCTGGAACAGAGCACTGTGTCCAGAGCTGCTGGGTGACACTCACACACCAAAGCACAAATTCTGTGCTTGGCCAGAGATGCATCCCTAACTGATCCCATTCCCTGTGCTCAGCTCAGTGCTCTGGCAAAGTCAGGCTGTCTGTTTAAGTGTGAAGAAACGGTCTTGGGAGTACTGGGATTACAAGGGGAAAGTGAGAAGGGAAGGCAGAAGTGATGACTGCTGTGCACAGCCTCAGATCCAGCAAGAAAGGAGGAGGACAATTCCATTCCAGGCCCACTCACCCCTTCCACCAGCACCAGCTGGACCTGTCCCACCAGTGCTGTGTTGGCCCTCACAGCCTCCTCCCTGAAGGTGGCAATGAGCTGCTCCAGCCGCCGCTTCTTCACATCCGCGGGGACATCGTCCTGCAGCCGGTGATGTGCCCGTGTCTTCTGCACACACAGAGCCAGAGCAGCCCCTCAGCACCCAGCCTGAGCCCAGAGCCTTGGCTGACCCCAGCCAGCCCCACTGCTCCTCCAGCAACAGCTTCCCACATTCCAACAGCATGTCAGTTTGTATCACAAAGGAACTATTCCAGCGCCAGCCATGCCCTCGTGCTCCTCACATCTTTCTTCTCCACCTTTTAGGCAGAAGGTCTGATGCAGGGCACTGAGTATCAGTGGCTGTGAAACAATTTTGCAGCTCCTGTGTGGGATGTGCCTGTCTGTGGACAGATTCTACTACTTCTAATCTATGTACTGAATGGTAATCCAAATCCCTTTGATTCCTTAAATTTCCCAACCTTCTGTCCTCTTCCCCAACAGAATCATACACTCTGGAGAGCATTCTAATGGAGACTTACCAACTACCCACTCTTCTCATGGAAATACCTTCTCAAAAATTCACCACTTCTCTCCAGACTTGACTGACAGACTCTCACAGCTGGGCTACAGCCCAGCACCATCAGCACATTCTTCATCAGCAAATAATGTACTTGCAGCCTCTGCTGACACAGTTGCTTCCCTGCAATGACCCTGGAGCATCTTCAGAGCCAGGTCATTGAGCAGTTACCAACCCTGACACTCCTACAGAGAAGCTGGAAGCCTCCCAGGCAAAATAGCCCTTGCAGAACCACATACCCTACAAGTGCTACCCGGGACAAACAACATCTACCAGTATACAAGTCTTTGGGTATGATTTTCATCAGCTTTTTAAAAAATATGTTATTGTGAGAAATAGCACTGAGGAGTTTAGGGGACACAGCCAGAGATAACAGCCTTCTCCACCAGGGCCTGCACTCACCTGTCTCATGCTGTAGGCAAACAGGAAACCAACATTGTAGCGGACTTCCCGCAGCAAGGACACTGTCTGCAGGTGATCCTCCTCTGTCTCTCCACAGAACCCAGCGATGAAATCACTGCTCAGGCTCACTCCTGTAACACAGATACAGCTGTACACTTCCCTCATGGAAGACAGGAATGCTGCACTTGGGAAAGGACAGTGAGATGCAGCCATGCCGAGTTCAGACCAAGCCAAAGGAACACGTACCTGGAATAGAGTCACGCACATGGTGCACGAGCTCTAAATATGCTTCTCTTGTGTATCTGCAATGAACAGCACATGGATTTGCTAAATGGAAACCCACAACATCAGTGAGGAGAAACCAGCAGGCAAACCAAAGGGCAGGACACAGGGCTCCTCATGGGTGACCCACCCTCGCCGCATGGCCTCCAGGACTCGGGTGCTCCCACTCTGGGCTGGGAGGTGCAGCTGTTTGCAGATGTTGTGTCGCTCCTGGATGAGCTGCAGGACCTGTGGTAAGTGATCAGGAGATGTCTCAGAGAGCTTAACTGTACCTGAGTACCAAGGGAGGAATCTTCCCTGGCTAAAAGCCAGCAAACTGCAAACCTGCCAGCTTTAGCCCCAGGAGTTGCTGTTCCCAGTTTGGGAACCCACAATCTCTTTGTTTGGGAAGGCAGCACAGCCCATACCTCACATTTCAGAGCTGCCTTGCTGCCTGCAAGCAGAAGCCAAGGTGTTTATTTTACACTTGCCTCATCGGGAAAATCCTTGGGGTGTGGAGAGGTGAAACGGATCCTCATTTCTGGATCAATCCTAGAGACCTGGTCCAGCAGGTGTGAGAAGCGCAAACCTCCTGCTTTGGCTTTGTAGACTGTGCTAAAGCCACGGCTGAGGGCTGGGGCAGCCACTGACTGAAACTGCACCTCAGACAGGTCTCGAAAGCTGTTGACATTCTGACCCAAGAGGGTCACTTCTTTCACTCCCTACAAAATATACAGAGAGGAAGAAATATAACCTGGGCAGGATGGCTGAGCTGCAAGGGCAGCCATGGTTTTGCTGCAAGGAGTTTCCAACAGAAGCCCTCCCATCCCTGTCATGGACTATTACAAGGGGAATCCCCTCATCTCTGCAGATAAAGGCACTGGTTACAAGTACCACTGAAAACATTGTTACCAAGATCCACCCTTCCTCCCATGCCTTGGGACAGGTGGGAGGAGGCTCTGCCTCACCTGATCCGAGAGCATCCTCACTTCCTGCAGGATGGAGGCGATGGGGCGGCTCCTTTCCCGGCCTCGGGTGAAGGGCACGATGCAGTAACTGCACATGTTGTCACAGCCCCGCATGATGGACCTGCCCAGAGGTAAAGCACAGGTCATACCCCTTTCCTTCAGAACCATCCATGCTGCATCCTGCCCAGGATGAGCCCAGAACTGCTGCCTGCAGCTAGCTCCACACACACACCATCCACACTGGATTCAGCTTGCCCTGAGCTAATGCCTCCTGATTTTTCATGCACATTTTCAAGAAAGCTGGAAAAAGCTAATGAGGCACAGACTGCCACTGCAGCCTGGCAGTGATCAAAGATCTTTCTACATCCCACTCTTGCAGAATGACACTGTCCTTCCATACACTATAGCCACACTGAGCAGAGTCTGATTTCATGTCTGACAATGTTATCACCAAAACTAAACAATCAGAAGTTATAATGTGTGGAGCAGAGAACAAGAAATAGCAGAACCTGGGGCAGGGGACCACAGAAGGCAGGGGATGAGAGAAGCATGGACTTCAGGAAGAGACAGTGGCACAGAAATCACTCAATGCAGCATCAGACTGAGAGTCAGCATTCCCAAAGGACAGAAAGAGAAGTCCACAACAGCCAAAGCTCAGGGCATGCTCTCCAGTCACACAGCAAAGCAACAGCAAAAACAAACACAAACACACACACACTCAGTGCAGCCAGGCACTGCATCTCCTGGGCAGCTGCTGTCACTGACACATCTACTCTGCACAGATTTCCAAACCAGAGCCACAAAACAAGCACTGGGAAAAGGTACTCACACAAATGCTGTTGTGCCACCTGCACTAGTCTGGACAGGCAGAATGTCAGCATAGGTCTCATCCAGGGACAGCAGGACGTTGGCAGCTTGCTGGCCAGACTCTGCCACTGCCAGCAGCCGGGGAAGATCACGGTAAGCATCAGGGCCTGCCACGACATCGACCAGCTTCTCCCTGTGCAGAATCTCCTCCTTAAGCCTCTCAGCCATGCATCCTGCCACCAAAGGAGAAGGCTGCTCATGAGGCAGTGCTCTCTGTTACTCCCCTGCAGCCCTTCCAGCTGCTTTCACCCCAGGCCAAGGGGGCTGCTGCCAGTGGGACTCAGGCCATGCAGCCCGGCCGTACCCAGGATCCCGACGCGGAGCGGAGCTCGAGCCTGGGGCCGCCGGGCCTTCAGCGCCTTGAGGTGCTGCAGACGGTTCCAGATGGCCTGCTCTGCCTTCTCCCTGGGGACCCAGCACAACGGGTTACTGCAGCTGCTGCTCCTGCTCTGAGCCCCAGCCTGAGTGCCCAAGTGCTCTGTCAGGAGAATTCAGCTGAAGCAGGGAATCTAATGGCACCTGAGAGTGTGTTTGTGGTGTGCGGATTATGTCTTGGCTCTGTCTTATCTGCTATCACTTTGCTTGCCTGAGAGCATCTCCACTGCAGAAACACTTTAGGGACTAAGCTCTTGGGGAGAAAAAGTGCCTTGGCCACACTACAAGGTACCCTGCAAGTGACAATGAGCATTTGGTGTCTTCTGCATTCAGAAAAAACAAGGAAAGTTCCCTTTACATCAAGTTGCCCCTAAACATATTTCTCACATTTTTAAGTACAGACACTGTACTAGAGAGTCGCTTCAAGAGAAGATAGACTATTTTAAAATAAAATCATTAATTGTGCAGGTCTCTCACTGCCCATGGCATATGCACAGAGATGATACTACCAAAGAACTTCTCATTACCCAGAGAAACAATTCATAGCACAATTATTGTTGTAAATCATAGCACCAGCCAGCCCTACTCTCAAATAAATAGTCAGTTTCACACCTGCACACTCCTTTCCTCATGCAACACCTTTACTGCCTTGGTTTTCAAATGGTAATTCCTTAAAAACTGTCCCAAGCCAGTGACAAACATCTCCTTACCTCACAGAACAGGTGACAAGAAGAACCACATCTGCCTAAATCAAAAGCAACAAAAAGAGAAGAATCTATCAAAACCAAACAATAAGTTCTCATGCCCTGCCCAGGTAACCTAAAGATGTAGACTCTAAAACTCACTTAACTCAGGGAAAAAGACCTACCTGAGCACACAGAAGATTTCAACAAAAAGAGTTGCAAGAAAGAAACAGAAGACAAGCAGAGTCTTCACTAAATGGTAAAAGTAAACTCAAAGAGGAGACAGGAGGATCCTGCTGTGTCCAATCCCTCTCCAACTGAGACAGAGCCCAGTAGTTTAAAGAAAAAAGACAACCCACAGCTTTCTAGCACACTTGTTAAGCAGTTTCCTTCACTTCACAGAACTCAGACTACAAAATTCGTAACATCCCACAGGGTTGCACTCCAGAGAAAAGCTGGGACTTGCAGGCACAGCCAGGGTGTGAGGGCTGGGCTCCAGGAGAGCTGCCAAGATGCTGCCTTACCTCACTCAGCTCCTTTGTCCTGGCATAGCCATTCTTCTGCAGGATGGCCCAGACGATCTCGGTGTCGCTGACATTCATCTGGCAGCCGTAGGTCTCCAGGTACACTGCAACAAAGGCCGTGTGACACAGGAGCCTGCTCAGCTCCCATCCACAACCCGTCCTAGCCCCTGCTCTGCGGGAACAAGCCTCAACCCCACCACCGGAGTCAGGGAAGCAGCACAAAAGCTGCCTGCACCTGCAGCCCACAAGGGATAAACAAAGGCAGGCTCTGGGAAACTCGTGTGCTCTGCAACACGGCAGGGCTGGGCTGTGACTGCAGAGCAGCAGCAGCAGCAGCTGTGTCCTTACCGAGATACAACACTCAGGGCAGTGAACACCATCCCCGCCAGGGCACCACCCGTGCCACAGCCCCACTGACAGCACAGCACACACTGCAGGCAGGTCCCAGAGCAACCTGCTCTCTGTCCAACTCCGTGATGAAAAAACACACACGACTTTGCAGCCAAGAACTAAACTCCTTCTAGCGTCAAAACCCCCTCAGGGCCCCAAAAGCAACCAAACATCCCATTTTCCCCACTCCGCTCCGACTGGGAAACACCATTGTGTGCACCGGCCTTACGGCTGCCCTTGCCCCGGCAGCGAGGCCACAGCAGGGGGTTCGGCTGACCCCAACAGCTCCGACCCCGAAGACCCACAGACCTTTCGGGGCACCGGGGATAGAGCCCGGATCAGGCGGCAGCTCTGGCGACGGCCCCGGCTGCCCCGCGGCAGCTGCCCTCAGGAAGTGCCGCAGATCGGGCCCCGCGGGCAGAGCGAAGCCGCGCCACGCCGGCCGCTGTGCTGGCCCGCAGCGCACCCTGCGGGCAGCCCCGCTGCGGGGAGCGGCCCCGGGCGGGCGGAGCAGCCCCGCCGCCCGCAGCGCTCGGGCCCCGGGCAGCATGGCCGCGGCTGGGGGGGCGCTTTGGGGGACGGACCGACCGCCTGGGGACGGACCGGCCCCGCCGTGCGCCGACAATGCGACTCCGCCGCCGCCTCCACCCCTCGGCGCCGCGTTCCGCCCCGCCGCCATTCCGGGCCCGCCCCGCTGCTGGGCGGTGCCGCCGCGAGAATCACAAAATCACAAAATTAATTAGGTTGGAAAAGAACTCCGAGGTCATCGAGTTCAGCCTGTGACCCAGAAGCACCATTTCAGCCAAACCAGGGCACTGAGCGCCATGTCCAGTCTTCCCTTAAACACCTCCAGAGACGGTGACTCCACCACCTCCCTGGGCAGCCCATTCCAAGGTTCAATGACCCTTCCTGTGAAGGAATCTTTCCTAATACCCTACATAAAAGTCCCCTGGTGCAGCTTAAGACCATGTCCTCTTATCCTGTCCCTGTTCCCTGGGAGCAGAGCCTGACCCCCACATGGCTGCTCCCTCCTGTCAGGGAGTTGTGAGGGTGAGAAGGTCCCCCCATGAGCCTCCCTTCTTCCAGGCTGAGCCCCCCCAGCTCCCTCAGCCTGGGATGCTCCAGCCCCTTCCCCAGCTCCATTGCCCTTCTCTGGACATGCACCAACACCTCCATGTCCTTCTTGAAGTGAGGGACCCAGAACTAGAAAAAGGACTTGAGGTGTGGGCTTCACCCACGCCAGGGGGACAATCCCTTCCTTGGTCTGGCTGCCCCCGGGCTACAGGCCATGTTCATACAGGCCAGGGTGTCCTTGACTTTCTTGGCCACCGGGTGCTCATGTTCAGCTGCTATTGACAGCACCCCTAGGGCCTTTTCCACTGTGCTTTTTTCAACCACTCTGCCCCAAGGCTGGAGTGAAGGCACAGGACAGGAGGACACAGGTGTTCCATGGTGCGTCACCATGGCCATGGAAACAGCCCAACAAAGTGGCCCTGATCCAGCTCCAGCTCCCATCTGGTCCTGTGTGGCCCGAGGTGCAGACAGTGACACCAAGAGCAGAGCCCCAGCACCAACGCCTTTATTGCTGCTCAGAGGGAGGAGGGGAGGGGGTGGCCCAGGGCACGGGACCCCCAGCTCATGGTAGCACCAGGTGAGGCCCCAGCAGGAGGATGGAGGGTGCAGGCCCAGGCAGCAGTGCAGGACAGTGGCAGGACTGGTGGTCTTCAGCTCAGGCAGGGAAGGGCAAAGTGGTGAATGGAGCAGATTTAGTGCTGAAGGGCTCTCATCACCACATCTTCATCCCCGGGGCTGGAAGCGAACGTCTGCTCCAAGCAGCAGGAAATTCTGGCAGAAAGAGAGAAAGTGCTGGGCTGCTACGGGCCCTGGCAGCTGCACTGCCCAGCACCCAGCACATCCCTGAAGGCAGAATGGACTGGGACATGTGCTCTGGTTTGCTGCTGGGCCATTGGGATCTCAGTGAAGAGCACCCTCCCATTCATCACTTTCCAGCGCAGCTGGGGGAACTGGATTGGGAGGCTGTGCTGGTCAGCAGGGCTTTGTAGGCAGCAGGATGGGCCCCAGCTGGAGCCAGCTGCTCCCTCTCACTCACCTGCTGGAACCTCACAAGGATATTGGAGAGCTGAATCCTGTCCAGAAGTGGCAGAGGGAAACCCTCATCTAAGCGGGCTGGAAAAGACAACACATGTGTCTGCATTGGGATGGCAATGGGAGTCAAGGGAGCACAGAGCACTCAGAGAAAGTGGCCCCCTCCTTCCCCCAGCCCTTTCCTCTCCTCCACTGCTCCTGGGGCAGGCAGAGGAAACTCCTGCCAAACTCCACAGAAGGGCTGCCTGTTGTGCCAGGACAGCCCCCTTGGCCACTGCTGCCACCAGCCCCACTCTGGTCTGAGCTGCTGGCGAGGCAGGAGATGCAGGGATTCGGGGAGAGGGTCTGGAAAGCATTAGGATCTGCACAGGGCTCATATTTTCCATTACGTTTGCTGCTGGGAGCCTGTCAGAGCAGCAAGAGGCTCCCTCTGCTTCACTGCCGCCTCCTGCACGCACTTTGCCCTGCATCAGCCTTGGCAAGGAGGATTTAATTAGTGAGCTGGGACCCCTTGGATGGAGCAACCTGAGTGGAGGGTGCTCCAGCAACCCCATTCCCCTCAGTAGGTTCTCACCATTAAGATGTGGCAGGAGGACACTGGAAGTCAAGTAGTTCATTATGGACTGCACAAAATGTACCTGGGGAGTGGGGAGAGAGGGAGGAAAAGCTTTAGCCTGCAGGACAGGAGACATGCAGGTACTTCAGGATAATTAGAAAAAGGAAATGAAGAGTGGAATGGGCACACACTTTGCCAGAGACCAGCAGCTTTGTCTGTTCCCAGTGGCAGTGTGGGAAATGTTTGGGGTGAGAGCAGCAATGGATCAGGCTCCACATCCCTTCCCAGCCTTGCAGGCTGAGGCAGGAGGTGGCTGCAGGGTCAGTGTGGGGTCCCATGTTGGGAGGCAGTGGGGAATGACTCTCTGTCCTTGCCCCCAGCAGGCTGCCCGCTCCATGCTGGGGGCTCTGCTTGTGGTCAAGGAGAGCTTACCTGGAAAGTGCCAACAGCTGAATCCTTCAGAGAGAGCCTGATCCTGCACAGGGACAGAAGTGGTGCTGTGGAGGATGTGCCCAGGGAGGGAGCGATTCCACCCACCCATGGCCATGCAGATCCCACTCCCTCCAGCCCCAGCTCATTCCTTCCCTGCACAGCAAGGCCACATCCCAGGCACCTTCCCATCCCCTCTCTGGCCCTGGGCACCCAAAACAGAAAGACCCCCAGCCACCCCCTGCCCAGGCAGTGGCTGCTGCCCTCTGTACCTGCCCACATCCAGGCTCCCAACTATGCGGCCGGATCTCACGTTGATGACAGCGGACACGTTCCCTGTCTGGGGAGAGAGCACAGAGCTCTGGCAGTGCTCACCCCACCTCAGCCCAAAGCAGACACCAGGGGAAAGGCTCTGACCAGCTGAAACACACCACTGCCCATCCAGGGGCGTGTCTGCATCCAGCATTAAACCTGACATTTGTCAGCTCAGGCATTGTTCACTTGGGGACATCCTCACTGTGCCTGGACAGCACCTGGCAGCTCCCCTGGCACGATCTGGGCAACAGGACAGGGCACAGCTCAAAATCCCTTCTGCCCCAGCACCACAGGCCGTGTCTGAACTCACCAGGCTGAGGAGGAAGAGAGGAGCCAGGCTGGAGTTGGGAAAGATGGCATAAGCCTGGACATCCACAATGGGCTGGAATGAGATTCCTCCTTCTCCAACAGTCAGGAATGGAGCAGTGGGAGTGGACACCCTGAACTTCATTGGCATGTTTGGATACTTCTCCTCCAGCTGTGTGGGAGATGGGAGAGGATGGGAATGATGGCACAAGCCCCCAGTTCTGAGGGGAGAACACCTGTCACAGAGCAAAGCCTGTGTGTGCAGGAGCTCTGGGCAGGCAGGGCCAGACTGCTCACCTGGGGAATGAAGGCTGAGAAAAGAGAGGTGTCCAAGCTGAATCCCGCTTCCTTTGGGATCTGCAGGGAGAGGATTGTCACACTGGGGCAATGGGGCACAGAGGAGCCCATGGCATCCCCACATGCTGCCATATCTGACAGTCTCATCCCACAGCCCCCAGCTCTCTCACTGGGGCTTCTCCAGGATTGCTGGCTGCTCCCAGAGCTCCTCAGCAAATGGAACCTCTTTCCCTGCCCTGTGCCACTCGTGCCACTCACCATGGCCTGTGTGATTTCAAAGACCAGTGCCCCAGCCTCGTGGTAGGCAATGCCGGCTGTGTTGAAGAAGTAGCTGGAGGCTCCAAAGTAAACCATGCGCTCGTGATCCGAGGGGAAGGCCAGTGGCAGCGGTGAGAAGGGCACGGGGGAGCGGTGGGCCAGGGAGTAGAATTCACCCTGGGAGGAGGGAGAGACGTGGAGAAGGGCTGCAAATAGCAGTGGGGCTCACCTGCTGACTCACACTGGCCAACAGCATTTGCAGCAGGTACCAAAACCTTGGCTGTCACCTGCCTTTGGCAACAGCACTGGCCAAATCAAGGGTTCCCAGGGCTGCCTCTCACCTTCAGGTCTGCATCCAGGGACTGGGCGGTAGCTCTTGGGGGTGCCACCAAGGTGTAATTTATCCCAATCTTGTCATCTATCCTGACTGTGACTGCAAACACAAGGAAGAGAGGTGAGTATGAATGACATGGTTGAGAGCAGGTGGCCCCTACTGGCATCTGGGCAGTGCCATGATTGGGTTCCTCGTGCTTTAGCTCACTACCAACTGCTCCTCTGCTCACTTCTGCTAGGAAGCAAAAACTCCCACTTTTACCCTGACTTTTCTCAGCCATCTCTTGGATCTGAGGAATGGCCATCATTGCCAGTTAAAGTACCCCACGCCCCCAGCAGCCCATGGTCACAAATCCTGAAGGAATTCCCACAGCCAGACAGGACACCCAATGATTTGTATCATATGAGAAGTTGCTCCTCAGCTCCCAGCTTGGGTGCCTTAACACCACGACATGGGGAGCAGATGCAAAGTAAAACATTCCTCATGGCTGGGAAATGCCAGGAAGAACTGCTCCTAAATCCACACACAGCCCCCCAGTACCTGGCAGTGTCTGAATGTACGTCTGGAGCTCATTGTGCACAGACTTGGCCACATTGTCACACACCTGTGGGACAGAAAGGCCACAGGGCTGAGCAGGGGCAGCCAGGTCACAGCCACACTCCCAGCTCCATGACAAAGCTTGCTTAAGTAAATGAGCACTGTGATGATTGCCTCCATTCATCAGGAAGCACATTAAGTGTCCAAGACACAAGCAGGGTTTATCCCTACAAGCATCTGCTAGCAGCAATTCCCCTCAGCACAGTTCAGCTCTGGGGAGACCCTTGGAAGGAATCTCACGTGGCCCATGCTGGAATGAACAGTGCTGAGCAGCCAGGGCGTGGCCGAGAAAGAGCAACAGAGAGGATGAACCCACCCACAGCGGCGTGCTCTGGCTATATTTCTATCCATATACTTGATCCTTTAAGGACATTGACTAGAAGCGAGGACTAAAGACAACCAGGAATCTCAGGGCCCTGCTGTTCAATGTTTGCATACCATGGTCTCTAAATGCTTCTGCAACAGGGACTTATTACCCTTCTTGAATATGTTGTAAAACCACCTGCAGAGAAACACAGAGAGAAGCCCTGTCTAGCTCAGATCCATACTGCAGAAGGATGTGCCCAGGAAAGGGAGACGATAGAGAACATCATTCTCAAGCAAGACCCTGGGAACATCATTCCCACACTAAATTGGCATCTGGCTTTGTCCCAGGGTTTACATTTGAAAACAGACTCACTGGTAAACCCCACCCACCCCCTCAAATGTGCAGCCACAGCAGGGGAAATTCAGGCCATATTTAAGACCAGGCAACCTCAGATTTGCCAACAACGTACTCCTCACAGGAGGGCCCCATTCCAATGGCAGAACAACACTCCCATGGCATTCCCATATGGGCTAACACACAGCGTTTCCAGACCTTCCAGTGAAGTCACATACGCAAGCTTGCCTGAAAAGTGCAACCCAACTTTGGAGGCGCGGGCACTGCAGTCTGAGGTGCTGATGGTGGGCTTCCCAGCGGTGTCACTGCCCAGCCCCAGGATGAATTTGATTGAGATATTTTCTAACTTCAGGTCAAAAGATCCAGGTCCCTTGCTGCAGGGAGAAGGGGGATAAGAAAGGGAAGTTTGTAAATGCCAAGCTCTGGTGAAGAGACCTCAAATCTACTTGAGGATGCATCAATCTGGATCAGTCTCCCCCTTGTATGATGCATCCAGAGAAGATTGGGAAAGTGTTTAAATTCAGGGGAACCAAATTTCACTGGCACATAAACCAGGACAGATAGCCTTTAAACAGAGGGAATGAGAGCAAGTAGGGGTGGTGGAAGAGACCTGAGGGCCCATGTATAGCTCTCCTTTCAAATGGCTTGTTCCTGCCTCCCACACTGTTTTATCTAGGGGAGTAAAGTGACAGCTGCCCAAAACACAAGGTAGAGGAGAAAAAACCTGTCCAATTCAAGAGTGGGAGACACAGAGTGGGTGCCTGAACAGGGAGAAGAAGAGCTGGCCACTCACATAAAGAGAAACTTCACCCAGCAGTCCCCATTCAGCTCAACAGAGGCATTGGAGATGGAGACCTGCAGGCCCACGTTGGGGATCGGGGTAATCCGGGAGTGTGGCAAGCAGAAAGTGGGAATGTGCAGCCTAAAAATATACAAATAAAAAGTCATGTTATAGTGGTTCCACACTCCCAAGCACAAGGCGACGGAGGGAGGAAGGGAGACAGTCAGAGAGGGAAGAAGGGTGAGCAGGATGGAGTCACTGCACTGGCAGCATTTCCAGCTGCAGTGCTGCTGCTCCAAAGCTAGGCCAGGCAGGGACACACAGTGCAGAGCGGCACCTTTGGGAATGTGGCCCTTGCAGCCACCCAAGGCAGCTCCAAATGCTGCCCTGCAGGAGCAGAGAGGCACCTGGGCAGCAGGGAGCTGGCATTTCCACAGGGACTGGGCTCCTGCTTCACATAGGAACGTGTGTCCTGGTCCCACAGGCAAGGTCACCTCCACTACCCAGGCTGTGATTGCACACAGTCCACCCATGCCCAGAGTGCTGTGAACCCAGTTCCATTTTTCCCCTTGGGAAAGGAGTAAAACAGGAACCAAGGACAAGGCCCACATCTCAGTGAGGTCTGGAGGGGACAGGATGGTCCTCACTGCTCTAGATGCTCTCCACCATCACCCAAACCTTCAGTCCATTGCCAGGGTAAGGAAGGCAGTGGGTGGCTCCAGGCCACTGGCGAGGCTTTCAAGGCTTACCTGGAGAGCGAATAGTGCAACTCCCCCGATTTACCCGAGATGTTTGGCAGCTTCAGCTGGGCCAGCTCCTTCTCCAGGATCGCAATCCCCTGCTGTTGGGCTGCAGGGACACAGGGACAGCGTCACTCCACCATTCCACCACTCCATCCTTCCAGCCACAGGAGCTGGAGCACACACCGGGCATGCAGCAGAAGGATCAAAGGAGATCCAGGTGATGCTGCCTCCCAGGCTGGCTTTAAAGCAAACCTCCATGCACAGAGCCCTGAGAGCACACAGGCAATGCTGCCTGGAGCCCTGCTTGCAGCCCCAGGGGAAGGTGGTGGCGGCAGAAAGGAGGGAGGTGTCCTAGTCCTCACTGTCCAGGCAGTGTGCTGGGTGAGATCTGCAAGAGGTCTGAGGCACTGGGATGCTCTGTGTTTCTCACACAGTCATTTCAATCCATAACTGTGCTCTGCTGGAGCCGGGCTCTGCCTGCCTCGATAAAACCTGCACGGGGCCCATCCATCTCTGTCACTGCCCCTCCCTAAACTCCCCAACTCCTCTCTGCTCTGCAGCTCCCTCCTCCAGGGCTCACGGCTGGGATGTGCTGTGGGACCAGCACCCTCCTGCTGTGCCAGCCTCCCACACTGCCTGGCTGCAGCTCCCTGACACCCCACAGGGCTGGTCCCCTCTGCAGGGGCTCCATCAAGCTGTGGCATGGGGGGCAGGCAGGTGCAGCAGAGGAAGCCCTGGCTGATGGTGCATTTGGCACCCCTGTCCAAGGATTTCCCCACCCTGTCCCTGTGCTCCTCACATGGGCACCCATGGCCAAGGATCCTCCATCCTGCCCCAGGACCCTGCACTTCTCACATGGCACCTGGCTCCACACCTCTGCCACCAGCACAGCTGTCAGGAGAGAAATCAGAAGCAGAACCCACCATAGTCCAAGCCTGCCTGGGTGATCCTCACCACGAAGCCAGGGTTGGTGGCGGTGGTGAGTGCCAGGCACAAGGTCAGTGCCCCACAAGCCACAGCCACGCTTTGCATTCCCATCCTGGCTTTCCACAGTGCCACGTTGTGCAGGGCTGTCCCAGCCCACACCACCTTTATATCCCTGCCAAAGCAGGAACCTTGGGCAAAGGTGGTGTGAGGAGCCACGGGGGCCTCTCTGGGATTTCCTGCTTGGCCACCACCCTGCTCCACTGTGCTCCTGGCACCATGGGCACATGGCCCAGCACAGAGGCACACCTGGTGCCTCTCTCTGAAGGCAGGGAAGGAGCAGTGGAAACTGGGAGGCAACAGCCCTGTTTCCAACTCTCTGTCACTGCCAGCCTGGGAATTCCCCGGGCAGCTTGTACCAGTGCCAGAGGCAGGACTGCTGCTGCTCTCCAGCCTCACACTGGCAGGTGTATGTGGGCCAGGAACCATGATGGAAAACCCGTGGACACAGGAAGAAAAGTGAGAGCAGCCTGCCTGAGTTTGGAGAGAACGCAGACAGAGAAGTTGCAGGACAAAATAAAACCTCCCTTACCCATTTCCAGACAGGACAAGTTCATTGTCACCCATAAGAGTGGGCTGTGGTCAGGACCAGTGACAGCTGAGGTTGTCCCTATACCTACAGGAACTTCAGCACAGAGAGGTCTGGCATCAGATAGGCATCAGGGCCTGCCACAACATCGACCAGCTTCTTCCTGTGCAGAATTTCCTCCTTAAGCCACTGTGTTTTTTCCAAGCACACTGCTCCAAGGCTGGAGTGAAGGCACAGGACAGGAGGACACAGGTGTTCCATGGTGCGTCACCATGGCCATGGAAACAGCCCAACAAAGTGGCCCTGATCCAGCTCCAGCTCCCATCTGGTCCTGTGTGGCCCGAGGTGCAGACAGTGACACCAAGAGCAGAGCCCCAGCACCAACGCCTTTATTGCTGCTCAGAGGGAGGAGGGGAGGGGGTGGCCCAGGGCACGGGACCCCCAGCTCATGGTAGCACCAGGTGAGGCCCCAGCAGGAGGATGGAGGGTGCAGGCCCAGGCAGCAGTGCAGGACAGTGGCAGGACTGGTGGTCTCCGGCTCAGGCAGGGAATGGCAAAGTGGTGAATGGAGCAGATTTAGTGCTGAAGGGCTCTCATCACCACATCTTCATCCCCGGGGCTGGAAGCGAACGTCTGCTCCAAGCAGCAGGAAATTCTGGCAGAAAGAGAGAAAGTGCTGGGCTGCTACGGGCCCTGGCAGCTGCACTGCCCAGCACCCAGCACATCCCTGAAGGCAGAATGGATGATATGTGGCTCTGCCAACCCCTGTGGCAGTTTTTCCCCCGCGACAGACTCTGGAGGCATTTCACAGCCACACCTCACTACAGCTTTTCAGCAGCCCCATTGTGACCCTGCTTTGGGGTTTCCCCAAGGCCCCCCACAACAGGGGGTCTCTCTGCTCCCCTGCACCTACTACAGCTCCTTACAGCTAAGCAGGCAGGGGCTGCCTCCCACCAGGCATCACAACATCCATGAAGGCATTGCCAGTCAGGGAGAGCGGGGATTTGGGGCTGACACTGCTATAAAAAGCAGCATTGGAAACTCAGACCCCAGGCTTAAGAACTGGAGAATGATGTGGTGCCATCCCAGACACCCAAAATGAAGCCCAGTAAAGCAGAGATCTGGTTTGCTGCTGAGAGCTCCCGTCCATCACATCATGGCACAGCTGAGGGAACTGGATTGGGAGGCTGTGCTGGTCAGCAGGGCTTTGTAGGCAGCAGGATGGGCCCCAGCTGGAGCCAGCTGCTCCCTCTCACTCACCTGGTGGAACCTCACAAGGATATTGGAGAGCTGAATCCTGTCTGGCATCGGCAGACGGAAACCCTCATCTAAGCGGGCTGGAAAAGACAACACATGTGTCTGCATTGGGATGGCAATGGGAGTCAAGAGAGCACAGAGCACTCAGAGAAAGTGGCCACCTCCTTCTCCCAGCCCTTTCCTCTCCTCCACTGCTCCTGGGGCAGGCAGAGGAAACTCCCGCCAAGCTCCACAGAAGGGCTGCCTGTTGTGCCAGGACAGCCCCCTTGGCCACTGCTGCCACCAGCCCCACTCTGGTGTGAGCTGCTGGCGAGGCAGGAGATGCAGGGATTCGGGGAGAGGGTCTGGAAAGCATTAGGATCTGCACAGGGCTCATATTTTCCATTACGTTTGCTGCTGGGAGCCTGTCAGAGCAGCAAGAGGCTCCCTCTGCTTCACTGCCGCCTCCTGCACACGCTTTGCCCTGCATCAGCCTTGGCAAGGAGGATTTAATTAGTGAGCTGGGACCCCTTGGATGGAGCAACCTGAGTGGAGGCTGCTCCAGCAACCCCATTCCCCTCAGTAGGTTCTCACCATTAAGATGTGGCAGGAGGACACTGGAAGTCAAGTAGTTCATTATGGACTGCACAAATTGTACCTGGGGAATGGGGAGAGAGGGAGGAAAAGCTTTAGCCTGCAGGACAGGAGACATGCAGGTACTTCAGGATAATTAGAAAAAGGAAATGAAGAGTGGAATGGGCACACACTTTGCCAGAGACCAGCAGCTTTGTCTGTTCCCAGTGGCAGTGTGGGAAATGTTTGGGGTGAGAGCAGCAATGGATCAGGCTCCACATCCCTTCCCAGCCTTGCAGGCTGAGGCAGGAGGTGGCTGCAGGGTCAGTGTGGGGTCCCATGTTGGGAGGCAGTGGGGAATGACTCTCTGTCCTTGCCCCCAGCAGGCTGCCAGCTCCATGCTGGGGGCTCTGCTTGTGGTCAAGGAGAGCTTACCTGGAAAGTGCCAACAGCTGAATCCTTCAGAGAGAGCCTGATCCTGCACAGGGACAGAAGTGGTGCTGTGGAGGATGTGCCCAGGGAGGGAGCGATTCCACCCACCCATGGCCATGCAGATCCCACTCCCTCCAGCCCCAGCTCATTCCTTCCCTGCACAGCAAGGCCACATCCCAGGCACCTTCCCATCCCCTCTCTGGCCCTGGGCACCCAAAACAGAAAGACCCCCAGCCACCCCCTGCCCAGGCAGTGGCTGCTGCCCTCTGTACCTGCCCACATCCAGGCTCCCAACTATGCGGCCGGATCTCACGTTGATGACAGCGGACACGTTCCCTGTCTGGGGAGAGAGCACAGAGCTCTGGCAGTGCTCACCCCACCTCAGCCCAAAGCAGACACCAGGGGAAAGGCTCTGACCAGCTGAAACACACCACTGCCCATCCAGGGGCGTGTCTGCATCCAGCATTAAACCTGGCATTTGTCAGCTCAGGCATTGTTCACTTGGGGACATCCTCACTGTGCCTGGACAGCACCTGGCAGCTCCCCTGGCACGATCTGGGCAACAGGACAGGGCACAGCTCAAAATCCCTTCTGCCCCAGCACCACAGGCCGTGTCTGAACTCACCAGGCTGAGGAGGAAGAGAGGAGCCAGGCTGGAGTTGGGAAAGATGGCATAAGCCTGGACATCCACAATGGGCTGGAATGAGATTCCTCCTTCTCCAACAGTCAGGAATGGAGCAGTGGGAGTGGACACCCTGAACTTCATTGGCATGTTTGGATACTTCTCCTCCAGCTGTGTGGGAGATGGGAGAGGATGGGAATGATGGCACAAGCCCCCAGTTCTGAGGGGAGAACACCTGTCACAGAGCAAAGCCTGTGTGTGCAGGAGCTCTGGGCAGGCAGGGCCAGACTGCTCACCTGGGGAATGAAGGCTGAGAAAAGAGAGGTGTCCAAGCTGAATCCCGCTTCCTTTGGGATCTGCAGGGAGAGGATTGTCACACTGGGGCAATGGGGCACAGAGGAGCCCATGGCATCCCCACATGCTGCCATATCTGACAGTCTCATCCCACAGCCCCCAGCTCTCTCACTGGGGCTTCTCCAGGATTGCTGGCTGCTCCCAGAGCTCCTCAGCAAATGGAACCTCTTTCCCTGCCCTGTGCCACTCGTGCCACTCACCATGGCCTGTGTGATTTCAAAGACCAGTGCCCCAGCCTCGTGGTAGGCAATGCCGGCTGTGTTGAAGAAGTAGCTGGAGGCTCCAAAGTAAACCATGCGCTCGTGATCCGAGGGGAAGGCCAGTGGCAGCGGTGAGAAGGGCACGGGGGAGCGGTGGGCCAGGGAGTAGAATTCACCCTGGGAGGAGGGAGAGACGTGGAGAAGGGCTGCAAAAAGCAGTGGGGCTCACCTGCTGACTCACACTGGCCAACAGCATTTGCAGCAGGTACCAAAACCTTGGCTGTCACCTGCCTTTGGCAACGGCACTGGCCAAATCAAGGGTTCCCAGGGCTGCTTCTCACCTTCAGGTCTGCATCCAGGGACTTGGTTGTAGCTCTTGGGGGTGCCACCAAGGAATAATCAATCCCAATCTTGTCATCTATCCTGGCTGTGACTGCAAACACAAGGAAGAGAGATGAGTAAGGAGATGGTCAGGAAATCTGGAAGCAGATGGTCTCTACTGGCATCTGGGCAGTGCCATGACTGGGCTTCCTTGTGCATCAACTCACTACCAACTGCTCCTCTGCTCACTTCTGCTAGGAAGCAAAAATCCCCACTTTCCCCCTGACTTTTTCACAGCCATCTCTTGGACCTGAGGAGTGACCACGGTCCCCCAGCTAATCAAAGCTCCTGACAGTCGGTGGGCATTCTGAAGGAATTCCCACAGCCAGACAGGACACACAGTGATTTCTCTCTGCTGAGAACTTGCTCCCCAGCTCTCAGCTCCCAGGGACACAAAGTAAAACATTCCTCATGGCTGGGAATAGATAGTAAGAGCTGCTTCTAAGCCCACTTAAAGCCCCCCAGTACCTGGCAGCGTCCGGACCTGCTTCTGGAGCTCGTTTTGTACAGACCGGGCCACATTGTCACAAACCTGTGGGGCAGAAAGGCTACAGGGCTGAGCAGGGCCAGCCGGATCACAGCCACACTCCCAGCTCCATGACAAAAACTGCTTAAGTAATGAGCACTGTGATGATTGCCTCCATTCATCAGGAAGCACATTAAGTGTCCAAGACACAAGCAGGGTTTATACCTACAAGCATCTGCTTGCAACAATTTCCCCTCGGCACAGTTCAGCTCTGGGGAGACCCTTGGAAGGGGAATCTCATGTGGCCCATGCAGGAATGAACAGTGCTGAGCAGCCAGGGCGTGGCCAAGAAAGAGCAACAGAGAGGATGAACCCACCCACAGCGGCGCGCTCTGGCTCTAGTTACATCCCTACTTCTGAGCCTTCGAGGACATTACCTACAAGTGGGGGCCAAACACAACCAGAAAACACAGGACCCAACCCTCCACTGCTCACATACCTTGCCCTCTAAAGTCTTTCGCAACTTCCTCTCAATAATGCGGTGGAACAGATTGTAAAGCCACCTGCAGAGAAACACAGAGAGAAGCCCTGCCTAGCTCAGATCCATACTGCAGAAGGATGTGCCCAGGAAAGGGAGACAATAGAGAACATCATTCTCAAGCAAGACCCTGGGAACATCACTCCCACACCAATGTGGCATCTGGCTTTGTCCCAGGGTTTACATTTGAAAACAGACTCACTGGTAAACCCCACCCACCCCCTCAAATGTGCAGCCACAGCAGGGGAAATTCAGGCCATATTTAAGACCAGGCAACCTCAGATTTGCCAGCAAGCTACGCCTCTAAACAAGGCCACATTCCCATGGCAGGTGGGCTAACACACAGCCTTTCCAGACCTTTCAGTAAAGTCACATACGCAAGCTTGCCGGAAAAGCGCACCCGGACGTTGGAAATGGTGGCACTGCAGTCCGAAGTGCTGATGGTGGGCCTCCCAGTGGTGTCACTGCCCAGCCTCAGGATGATTTTCATGTTGACATTTTGTACCTTCACGTTAAAAGATCCATGTCCCTTGCTGCAGGGAGAAGGGGGATAAGAAAGAGATGTTTGTCATTGCCAAGGCCTGGTGAAGAGACCTCAAATCTACTTGAGGATGCATCAATCTGGATCAGTCGCCCCCTTGTGTGGTGCATCCAGAGGAGACTGGGAAAGTGTTTAAATTCAGGGGAACCAAATTTCACTGGCACATAAACCAGGACAGATAACCTTTAAATAGAGGGGAGTGAGAGCCCATAGGGGTGGTGGAAGACAGACCAGAATGTCCATGTATAGCTCTCCTTTCACATGCTTTGTTTCTGCCTCCCACCCTCTTTTATCCATCATATCTGGGGGAGCAAAGTGACAGCTGCCCAAAACACAAGGGAGAGGGAGAGGGAGAGGAGAAAAAACCTGTCCAGTTCCAGAGTGGGAGACACAGAGTGGGTGCCTGAATAGGGAGAGGAAGAGCTGGCCACTCACATAAAGAGAAACTTCACCCGCCAATCGCCATTCAGCTCAGCAAAGGCGTTGGAGATGGAGACCTGCAGGCCCACGTTGGGGATCGGGGTAATCCGGGAGTGTGGCAAGCGGAAAGTAGGAATGCGCAGCCTAAAAATACACAAATAAAAAGAAAAGTCATGTTATAGTGGTTCCACACTCCCAAGCACAAGGGGAGGGAGGCAGGGAGGGAGGGAGACAATCAGAGAGGGAAGAAGGGTGAGCAGGATGGAGTCACTGCACTGGCAGCATTTCCAGCTGCAGTGCTGCTGCTCCAAAGCTAGGCCAGGCAGGGACACACAGTGCAGAGCGGCACCTTTGGGAATGTGGCCCTTGCAGCCACCCAAGGCAGCTCCAAATGCTGCCCTGCAGGAGCAGAGAGGCACCTGGGCAGCAGGGAGCTGGCATTTCCACAGGGACTGGGCTCCTGCTTCACATAGGAACGTGTGTCCCGGTCCCACAGGCAAGGTCACCTCCACTACCCAGGCTGTGATTGCACACAGTCCACCCATGCCCAGAGTGCTGTGAACCCAGTTCCATTTTTCCCCTTGGGAAAGGAGTAAAACAGGAACATGCCCCAAGGACAGGGCCAAGAGCTCAGGGAGCTGTGGTGGGGACAGGACGGTCCTCACTCCTACGGGAGCCCCCCAGCCTCCCCAATCCTCCTGCCCCTCAACTGTGTTGGGGGGCAGTGAGTTCCTCTAAGGCACTGGCAGGGCCCACAAGGCTTACCTGGAGAATGAATAGCGCACCTTCCCTGATTTACCCGAGAAGTCTGGCAGCTTCAGCTGGGCCAGCTCCTTCTCCAGGATTGCAATCCCCTGCTGTTGGGCTGCAGGGACACAGGGACAGCGTCACTCCACCATTCCACCACTCCATCCTTCCAGCCACAGGAGCTGGAGCACACACCGGGCATGCAGCAGAAGGATCAAAGGAGAGATCCAGGTGATGCTGCCTCCCAGGTTGGATTTAAAGCAAACCTCCATGCACAGAGCCCTGAGAGCACACAGGCAATGCTGCCTGGAGCCCTGCTTGCAGCCCCAGGGGAAGGTGGTGGCTGCAGAAAGGAGGGAGGTGTCCTAGTCCTCACTGTCCAGGCAGTGTGCTGGGTGAGATCTGCAAGAGGTCTGAGGCACTGGGATGCTCTGTGTTTCTCACACAGTGCATTTCAATCCATAACTGTGCTCTGCTGGAGCCGGGCTCTGCCTGCCTCGATAAAACCAGCACGGGGCCCATCCATCTCTGTCACTGCCCCTCCCTAAACTCCCCAACTCCTCTCTCCTCTGCAGCTCCCTCCTCCAGGGCTCACGGCTGGGATGTGCTGTGGGACCAGCACCCTCCTGCTGTGCCAGCCTCCCACACTGCCTGGCTGCAGCTCCCTGACACCCCACAGGGCTGGTCCCCTCTGCAGGGGCTCCATCAAGCTGTGGCATGGGGGGCAGGCAGGTGCAGCAGGGAAAGCCCTGGCTGATGGTGCATTTGGCACCCCTGTCCAAGGATTTCCCCACCCTGTCCCTGTGCTCCTCACATGGGCACCCATGGCCAAGGATCCTCCATCCTGCCCCAGGACCCTGCACTTCTCACAGGGCACCTGGCTCCACACCTCTGCCACCAGCACAGCTGTCAGGAGAGAAATCAGAAGCAGAACCCACCGTAGTCCAAGCCTGCCTGGGTGATCCTCACCACGAAGCCAGGGTTGGTGGCGGTGGTGAGTGCCAGGCACAAGGTCAGTGCCCCACAAGCCACAGCCACGCTCTGCATTCCCATCCTGGCTTCCCACTCTGCAGGGCTATGCTGGGCTGTCCCAGCCCACACCACCTTTATATCCCTGCCAAAGCAGGAACCTTGGGCAAAGGTGGTGTGAGGAGCAACAGGGGTTGTCCCCAGGGCTTCCTGCTTGGCCACCACCCTGCTCCACTGTCCTGCTGGCACCATGGGCACATGGCCCAGCACAGAGGCACACCTGGTACCTCCCACCCAAGGCAGGGAAGGAGCAGTGGAAACTGGGAGGCAACAGCCCTGTTTCCAACTCTCTGTCACTGCCAGCAATCCCTGCCTGTGGCATCCTCTGTGGAGCAGAGCTGGGTTTGGCAGTGGCAGCTGAGCCTGACAGAGCCACGTGTCTGCAGCCTGCCCCCAGAAAACAGCCTGGGAACAGCCTGGGCTGCCCAGGAGCAGGGTCCCAGCCCTGCTGCTCTCCATCTCTGTCCCTGTCCTACAGCACTCCTGGCTACTCTGTGAGCTGCACCACAGACCTGCCAAAGGCCCCAGAACTGCCTTGGGGCACAACTGTGGCTAAAGAAGGCAGGTCACAGCTTCTCACCTCATGTGAGCAGATGCCAGGGACCCCCACACCCAGCAGAGCTGGCAAAGGAGCACCTGCCTGGGCTGGACAGCTGCACTAGGGCAACTACCTCAGTGGGGTGCCCTGCACCTCCAGACCCTGTCACAGGGCTCCTGCACAGAGCATCCACCAAAAGGAAGAGACATCCATTACCCCAGGATCAAGCTCCAAAGACATCACTGCTGAGGCATGATATGTCCCAGCTGTTGTCATGATGGCTGGAGACAGGGGCAGGAGCTGGGTGCAGCCAGGCAGGTGTGAGGGGGGAACACCCCCGTGCCCCCCCAGCCAGGAGAGCTGGGCTGGCTGGGCTCTCCTTGCAAGATAAAGTAACGGAGGAAGAAATATTTCAGTCAATTTCATTTCCTGTGCTCGTTGTCCCAGAACAACAAACCTATGGCTGCAGATGCAGGCAGATCTCATGCTGGATCCAGGGAAGTCCTGCCTGCCAGAGGCAAGATCTTTCAACCTGTGAGCAGAGCTCCTTGTGCCCAGAGGTTTTTTTGCCCAGAAAGAAACATGCAAGAACAGAGGAGAAAGGCAAAAACCAAATCCCCCCTCACAACCTTCTTTACATTGTGACCCTTCCTGTCACTCATCATCAGTTCTTATCTGGGTCTGGCTCAGGTTAGAGCAGGAGATCCCAAACCTGCCATGGTGACAACCCCATCTCACTGAAGGGCTGTAACAAAACAACATTCAAGATGTTCAGGAAGAGCATGGAGGAAGCTGAACTCTTCCATAAGGAGAAATGAAACTGTATAAGGAATAGCATAGAGGGGACACAAAACCAGGAAGTCTTTCCCCAGGCATTGAGCACATTTTGAAGTTGAACTGAAAAACAAGCCTTCAAAGAGCCGAACTCTGACCAAACACTGCTGTGTTTGGCAAGGAGCAGCCAAAACCACATCTAAAGCTCAACATATGTGCCGGTCCCGCTAGTGCTTCCTGCAAGTGGTGACAGAGGGAATGGAACATGAAATCCTGCCCTGCTGGCCCCAACCCTTTGGACAGGTAAAGGCTTCTCCTGCTGAGCTGCTCTGCCTCTTCTGGGAGTGTGGGGTCTGCTCCACCGGGCAAAGGCTGGCTCCCCCAGGCTGCTGGAGAAGGAATGGGAGTGGTCACATGGGAACCAGGAGCCCAGGAGGCCAGGGACTTGCAGGAGTCCTGTGCTGCTGCTGTCCTTTGCCCAGGACTGCAGGTCAACACCCTTCTCTCCACTGTCCATAGCTCCCCCCTGCTCCACAGGTCAGAAGTCCCTCTGGCCCCACACGCTCCTCAGCACGTGTGGGCAGTTGCCCATCCTGTCCCAGCTCTTTCCACATCTCTCTCGTGTGCCATGGCTCAAGACCCCCTGTAGCCATGTGGTGAGGATACCAAGTGCTACAGGGACCAGCCTGGGGTTTGCTCTTTGGGCTCTGAGCAGTGCAGGCACATTTGCCATCTGCAAGAAAATCTGAATACGTCTTTGTTCTGTGGTGCCATAACCTGCTCGTTTGCCATCTGCAAGGAAATCCAGACGCATCTGTGTTCCCTGGTGCCATTACCAGCCTGGGAATTCCCCGGGCAGCTTGTACCAGTGCCAGAGGCAGGACTGCTGCTGCTCTTCAGCCTCACACTGGCAGGTCTGTGTGGGCTGGGAACCATGATGAAAAACCCATGGACATAGAGGAAAAGTGAGAGCAGACTGTCTGGGGTTCAAGAGAACATGGAAAGAGAAGTTTTCAGCCCAAAATAAAACCTCCCTTACCCATTTCCAGACAGGATAAGTTCATTGTCACCCATAGGACTGGGCAGTGGTCAGAACCACTGGCAACTGAGGTTGTCCCTAGACCAACAGGAACTTCAGCACAGAGAGGTCACGGTAGGCATCAGGGCCTGCCACGACATCGACCAGCTTCTCCCTTTGCAGAATCCCTTCCTTAAGTCTCTCGGCCATGCATCCTGCCAGCAAAGGATCCAGCTGCTTTCACCCCAGGCCAAGGGGGCTGCTGCCAGTGGGACTCAGGCCATGCAGCCCGGCCGTACCCAGGATCCCGACGCGGAGCGGAGCTCGAGCCTGGGGCCGCCGGGCCTTCAGCGCCTTGAGGTGCTGCAGACGGTTCCAGATGGCCTGCTCTGCCTTCTCCCTGGGGACCCAGCACAACGGGCTACTGCAGCTGCTGCTCCCGCTCTGAGCCCCAGCCTGAGTGCCCAAGTGCTCTGTCAGGAGAATTCAGCTGAAGCAGGGAATCTAATGGCACCTGAGAGTGCGTTTGTGGTGTGCGGATTATGTCTTGGCTCTGTCTTATCTGCTATCACTTTGCTTGCCTGAGAGCATCTCCACTGCAGAAACACTTTAGGGACTAAGCTCTTGGGGAGAAAAAGTGCCTTGGCCACAGCACAGAGGGACGCTCTCAGGACCGAGCGCCCGGCCAGGGACGGGGAGGCCCCACTGCCACCTTTGCCCCTCGACGCCGCGTTCCGCCCCGCCGCCATTCTGGGCCCGCTCCGCTGCTGGGCGTTGCCACCGTGGGAATCACAAAATCACAGAATTAATTTGGTTGGAAAAGAACTCCGAGGTCATCGAGTTCAGCCTGTGACCCAGAAGCAGCATTTCAGCCAAACCAGGGCACTGAGCGCCATGTCCAGTCTTCCCTTAAACACCTCCATGTACGGGGACTCCACCACCTCCCTGGGCAGCCCATTCCAAGGTCTAACTATCCTTAACGTGAAGGAATTTTTCCTAATATCCAACGAAAAAAGCCCCTGGTGCAACTTAAGACCATGTCCTCTTATCCTGTCCCTGTTCCCTGGGAGCAGAGCCTGACCCTCACATGGCTGCTCCCTCCTGTCAGGGAGTTGTGAGGGTGAGAAGGTCCCCCCATGAGCCTCCCTTCTTCCAGGCTGAGCCCCCTCAGCCTCTTTGGTGCTCCAGAATCTCCCCTGGTTCCATTGCCCTTCTCTGGACATGATCCAGCACCTCCATGTCCTTCCTGAAGTGAGGGACCCAGAACTGGACACAACACAAGCCCTTCCCTGGTCCCCTTTCCCCACTATGGCTGATACAGGCCAGGATGCCCCTGGCCTTGTTGGCCACCTGGTGCTCATGTTCAGCTGCTATTCACAGCACCCCTAGGGCCTTTTCAACTGTGTTTTTTCCAACCACTCTGCCCCAAGGCTGGAGTGAAGGCACAGGATACTGCGACACAGGTGTTCCATGGTGCCTCACCATGGCCATGGAAACAGCCCAACAAAGTGGCCCTGATCCAGCTCCAGCTCCCATCTGGTCCTGTGTGGCCCAAGGTGCAGACAGTGACACCAAGAGCAGAGCCCCAGCACCAACGCCTTTATTGCTGCTCAGAGGGAGGAGGGGAGGGGGTGGCCCAGGGCACGGGACCCCCAGCTCATGGTAGCACCAGGTGAGGCCCCAGCAGGAGGATGGAGGGTGCAGGCCCAGGCAGCAGTGCAGGACAGTGGCAGGACTGGTGGTCTTCGGTTGCAGGGATGGGCAAAGTGGTGAATGGAGCAGATTTAGTGCTGAAGGGCTCTCATCACCAAATCTTCATCCCCGGGGCTGGAAGCGAACGTCTGCTCCAAGCAGCAGGAAATTCTGGCAGAAAGAGAGAAAGTGCTGGGCTGCTACAGGCGCAGGCAGCTGCACTGCCCAGCACCCAGCACATCCCTGAAGGCAGAATGGACTGGGACATGTGCTCTGGTTTGCTGCTGGGCCATTGGGATCTCAGTGAAGAGCACCCTCCCATTCATCACTTTCCAGCGCAGCTGGGGGAACTGGATTGGGAGGCTGTGCTGGTCAGCAGGGCTTTGTAGGCAGCAGGATGGGCCCCAGCTGGAGCCAGCTGCTCCCTCTCACTCACCTGCTGGAACCTCACAAGGATATTGGAGAGCTGAATCCTGTCCAGAAGTGGCAGAGGGAAACCCTCATCTAAGCGGGCTGGAAAAGACAACACATGTGTCTGCATTGGGATGGCAATGGGAGTCAAGGGAGCACAGAGCACTCAGAGAAAGTGGCCCCCTCCTTCCCCCAGCCCTTTCCTCTCCTCCACTGCTCCTGGGGCAGGCAGAGGAAACTCCTGCCAAGCTCCACAGAAGGGCTGCCTGTTGTGCCAGGACAGCCCCCTTGGCCACTGCTGCCACCAGCCCCACTCTGGTCTGAGCTGCTGGCAAGGCAGGAGATGCAGGGATTCGGGGAGAGGGTCTGGAAAGCATTAGGATCTGCACAGGGCTCATATTTTCCATTACGTTTGCTGCTGGGAGCCTGTCAGAGCAGCAAGAGGCTCCCTCTGCTTCACTGCCGCCTCCTGCACGCACTTTGCCCTGCATCAGCCTCGGCAAGGAGGATTTAATTAGTGAGCTGGGACCCCTTGGATGGAGCAACCTGAGTGGAGGGTGCTCCAGCAACCCCATTCCCCTCAGTAGGTTCTCACCATTGAGACGTGGGAGCAGCGTACTGGAAGTCAGGATGTTTATTAAGGACTGCATCATTCGTACCTGGGGAGTGGGGAGAGAGGGAGAAAAAGCTTTAGCCTGCAGGACAGGAGACATGCAGGTACTTCAGGATAATTAGAAAAAGGAAATGAAGAGTGGAATGGGCACACACTTTGCCAGAGACCAGCAGCTTTGTCTGTTCACAGTGGCAGTGTGGGAAATGTTTGGGGTGAGAGCAGCAATGGATCAGGCTCCACATCCCTTCCCAGCCTTGCAGGCTGAGGCAGGAGGTGGCTGCAGGGTCAGTGTGGGGTCCCATGTTGGGAGGCAGTGGGGAATGACTCTCTGTCCTTGCCCCCAGCAGGCTGCCCGCTCCATGCTGGGGGCTCTGCTTGTGGTCAAGGAGAGCTTACCTGGAAAGTGCCAACAGCTGAATCCTTCAGAGAGAGCCTGATCCTGCACAGGGACAGAAGTGGTGCTGTGGAGGATGTGCCCAGGGAGGGAGCGATTCCACCCACCCATGGCCATGCAAATCCCACTCCCTCCAGCCCCAGCTCATTCCTTCCCTGCACAGCAAGGCCACATCCCAGGCACCTTCCCATCCCCTCTCTGGCCCTGGGCACCCAAAACAGAAAGACCCCCAGCCACCCCCTGCCCAGGCAGTGGCTGCTGCCCTCTGTACCTGCCCACATCCAGGCTCCCAACTATGCGGCCGGATCTCACGTTGATGACAGCGGACACGTTCCCTGTCTGGGGAGAGAGCACAGAGCTCTGGCAGTGCTCACCCCACCTCAGCCCAAAGCAGACACCAGGGGAAAGGCTCTGACCAGCTGAAACACACCACTGCCCATCCAGGGGCGTGTCTGCATCCAGCATTAAACCTGGCATTTGTCAGCTCAGGCATTGTTCACTTGGGTACATCCTCACTGTGCCTGGACAGCACCTGGCAGCTCCCCTGGCAGGATCTGGGCAACAGGACAGGGCACAGCTCAAAATCCCTTCTGCCCCAGCACCACAGTCTGAACTCACCAGGCTGAGGAGGAAGAGAGGAGCCAGGCTGGAGTTGGGAAAGATGGCATAAGCCTGGACATCCACAATGGGCTGGAATGAGATTCCTCCTTCTCCAACAGTCAGGAATGGAGCAGTGGGAGTGGACACCCTGAACTTCATTGGCATGTTTGGATACTTCTCCTCCAGCTGTGTGGGAGATGGGAGAGGATGGGAATGATGGCACAAGCCCCCAGTCCTGAGGGGAGAACACCTGTCACAGAGCAAAGCCTGTGTGTGCAGGAGCTCTGGGCAGGCAGGGCCAGACTGCTCACCTGGGGAATGAAGGCTGAGAAGACAGAAGTGTTCAGCTTGAATTCTACATCCTTTGGGATCTGCAGGGAGAGGATTGTCACACTGGGGCAATGGGGCACAGAGGAGCCCATGGCATCCCCACATGCTGCCATATCTGACAGTCTCATCCCACAGCCCCCAGCTCTCTCACTGGGGCTTCTCCAGGATTGCTGGCTGCTCCCAGAGCTCCTCAGCAAATGGAACCTCTTTCCCTGCCCTGTGCCACTCGTGCCACTCACCATGGCCTGTGTGATTTCAAAGACCAGTGCCCCAGCCTCGTGGTAGGCAATGCCGGCTGTGTTGAAGAAGTAGCTGGAGGCTCCAAAGTAAACCATGCGCTCGTGATCCGAGGGGAAGGCCAGTGGCAGCGGTGAGAAGGGCACGGGGGAGCGGTGGGCCAGGGAGTAGAATTCACCCTGGGAGGAGGGAGAGACGTGGAGAAGGGCTGCAAAAAGCAGTGGGGCTCACCTGCTGACTCACGCTGGCCAACAGCATTTGCAGCAGGTACCAAAACCTTGGCTGTCACCTGCCTTTGGCAACGGCACTGGCCAAATCAAGGGTTCCCAGGGCTGCCTCTCACCTTCAGGTCTGCATCCAGGGACTTGGTTGTAGCTCTTGGGGGTGCCACCAAGGAATAATCAATCCCAATCTTGTCATCTATCCTGGCTGTGACTGTAAACACAAGGAAGAGAGATGAGTAAGGAGATGGTCAGGAAATCTGGAAGCAGATGGTCTCTACTGGCATCTGGGCAGTGCCATGACTGGGCTTCCTGGTGCATCAACTCACTACCAATTGCTCCTCTGCTCGCTTCTCTTTAGAAGGGAATAAACTATTTTCCTCCTGAATATTTCTCAGCAATGTAAACCATCTCCTTGACCTGAGGAGTGACCAGGGTCCCCCAGCTAAAGCAGCCCGAGCCCCCCCAAGTCTATGGGCACAAATCCTGAAGCAATTCCCACAGCCAGACAGGACACACAGTGATTTTGTCTGCTAAGAATGTGCTCTCCAGCTCCCAGCTTGGGTGCCTTAACATCAGGACATGAGGAGCAGACACAAAGTAAAACATTCTTCATGGCTGGGTAAACTAGAAAGAACTGCTCCTAAATGCACATATATCCACCCAGTACCTGGCAATGTCCGGATGTACGTCTGGAGCTCATTGTACACAGACATGGCCACTTTGTCACACACCTGTGGGACAGAAAGGCCACAGGGCTGAGCAGGGGCAGCCAGGTCACAGCCACACTCCCAGCTCCATGACAAAGCTTGCTTAAGTAAATGAGCACTGTGATGATTGCCTCCATTCATCAGGAAGCACATTAAGTGTCCAAGACACAAGCCGCGTTTATCCCTACAAGCATCTGCTTGCAACAATTCCCAACAGAGAGGATGAACCCACCCCGCAGTGGCAGGAGCACTGACTGCCCTGAAGCTGAGCTTTGCTGAGCTCCTACAGCTCTGTGTGCCAGGACAGGAGAGTGCATCCCTCTGCCTCTGCCATCCGCAAGTGAAGTCCTGGCATTTGTGGGGATTTTATTACAGGCTTATCACTACCCTGGGAAATTTACTGCAGGGCACTGTCCTGCAGATGGCTGAGGAAATCTGCACAAGCTCTTTTCAATGTTTTCACTGTAACATCACAGGAACCACGGGCAGGATCTGTCTGTCATCTGTCTGACTGGGCATGCTGCCCACAGAGCTGATGGTGAGATGCAGCGCTGCGGAGGGGCAGCGACCACACTGACAGAGATGAGGAGGATGAGGCAACACAGCTTTGGGCATGGCCTTAGTGACAGCCGGTTGCAGCTCTTCCCTGTCCCCAGTGATATTTTTCTGTCTGTGCTGGGAATGCTCCATTGCTGCCTGTGAGGATGTCGCTGCAGGCAGAAGAATGCAGTCCCAGTGACCGGGATTTCCCCATGACCCGCATTTCCCTGTGACCTGGATTTCCCTGTGACGGGGATCTCCCTGTGAGTGGAGTCCCAGAACTGGGGGTACTAGGGCTGCCCAAGCATTGCAGCAACAGCAGGAGGCAGACACAGGCTGCCTGGCCTGGGCTGAGGCCCAGCTGTGCCCAGGGTGCAGCTCAGTCCCTGCTCCTGCCCTCTCCTGCCCATTGCCCCTCACACCATGACTCCACGAAGACAATGAAGAATGTGTGTGGGGCAAAGGAAGTTTGGAGGAGGTGCAGAGGGCAGTGGGGTCCCTTTGCAGTCCCAGAGCTGTCCTCCTTCCAGGTGACAAAAGAGCAGAAAAGGCCTCTGAGCCCTGGTGTTGCTCCTGCTGCCAGACCATCTGCTGCCACAGACCCCAGGGGACTAGGGAACGGTGTTGCATGGAATTGGGAATAGTGCCTGGGCAGGATGGGATCTGCTGCAGGAATGGGATTTGCCTGTTCTCCAACTGCCTCCTTCCCAAGCAAGGTTCACATCCAGAGAGGCTGTAACTCATGCCAGTTATCCTTGTAGTAATTATTGCTAACAGCTTGTTTCCATGTCTTGTTGCAGGTCTCCTGCACGTCAGTGTCTGTAGTAGTCAGCAGTACCAGAGCTCCCTGACCCCCCTCAGTAAAACAAAACACCAAATGTCTGAAATCCAGGAATGAGAATTTCCCCCCAAGTGCTCCCCAAAGCCCTCCAGAATATGGCTGGTTAAAGGACAGCTCTGATCAGGTTACAATGAATTTGGCTGAGACATAAGATCTAATTAACTGACCACATGGAAAGAAAAGTCTTTGTTAATTAGGAACCAATTATGCTGGGCTTTGGCAAAGTCGCCAGGTTTCAAATTCAGCCTGAGTCAATCTATCCTATGGAGGCTGCGACGCCCATTCCTTTGGTTTTATTGAATTGGCAATACAGTCATGTGCTCTGGCTGTAGTTACATGCCTACCTCTGATATCCCTGCCCCTGATCCTTCCAGCACATCAGCCACAAGTGAGGGTTAAAGACCGCCAGAAAACCCAGGGCCCTGCCCTCCACTGCTCACATACCTTGTCTTCCAAAATCTTTCGCAACCTGGACTCAATAACTCTGTGGAACAGGTTGTAAAGCCACCTGCAGAGAAACACAGAGAGAAGCCCTGCCTAGCTCAGATCCATACTGCAGAAGGATGTGCCCAGGAAAGGGAGAGCCTAGAGATGGCAAGCCCCTGGGAACATCATTCCCACACCAATTTGGCATGTGGCTTTGCCCCAGGGTTTACATTTGAAAACAGACTCACTGGTAAACCCCACCCACCCCCTTAAATGTGCAGCCACAGCAGGAGAAATTCAGGCCATATTTAAGACCAGGCAAAGTCAGATTTGCCAACAACATACTCCTCACACAAGGGCCTCGTTCCAATGGCAGAACCACACTCCCATAGCAGGTGGGCTAACACACAGCGTTTCCAGACCTTCCAGTAAAGTCACATACCCAAGCTTGCCAGAAAAGAGCACCCGGACTTTGGAGATGTGGGCACTGCAGTCTGGGGTGCTGATGGTGGGCTTCCCAGTGGTGTCACTGCCCAGCCTCAGAAGAATTTTGATGTAGATATTTTCTACCTTCAGGTCAAAAGATCCATGGTCCCGGCTGCTGGTGGAGGGGGATGAGAAAGTGGATGAAAAATGCCAAGCTCTGGTGAAGAGACCTCAAATCTACTTGAGGATGCATCAATCTGGATCACTCTCCCTCTGTTATGGTGCATCCAGAGGAGATTGAGAAAATGTTAAAATTCAGGGGAACCAAATTTCATTGGCACATAAACTAGGACAGGTAACTTTTACACAGAGAGGAGTGAGACAGCAAGTAGGGGTGGTGGAAGAGAGACCTGAGGGCCCATGTATAGCTCTCCTTTCACATGCTTTGTTTCTGCCTCCCAGCCTGTTTTATCCATCATATCTGGGGGAGCAAAGTGACAGCCCAAAACACAAGGGAGAGGGAGAGGAGAAAAAACCTGTCCAATTCCAGAGTGGGAGACACAGAGTGGGTGCCTGAATAGGGAGAGGAAGAGCTGGCCACTCACATAAAGAGAAACTTCACCCGCCAGTCCCCGTCCAGCTCGGCAAAGGCGTTGGAGATGGAGACCTGCAGGCCCTTGTTGGAGATTGGGGTAATCCGGGAGTACGGCAAGTGGAAATCACGAAGGCGCAGCCTAAAAATAGACAAATAAAAAGGAAAGTCATGTTACAGTGGTTCCACACACCCAAGCACAAGGCTAGGGAGGGAGGGAGAAAATCAGGGAGGGAAGGAGGGCAAACAGGATGGACAGGGCCAACATGTCAGGGATCTGTGGAGGGGACAGGATGGTCCTCACTGCTCCGGGGGCCCCAACCTCCCCACTCCTCCTGCCCCTTGCCTGGGTCAGGGGGCAGTGGGTGGCTCCAGACACCTCTGGCAGGGCTCACCTGGAGAGCTCATAGTGTACCTTCCCCACACGCAAGACACGAGAGTCCCCCGAGATATCTGGCAGCTTCAGCTGGGCCAGCTTCTTCTCCAGGGACGCGATCGCCTGCTCTTGGGCTGCAGGGACACAGGGACAGCGTCACTCCACCACTGCTACAGGGGCTGGAGCACACACCGGGCATGCAGCAGAAGGATCAGAGGAAAGATCCAGGTGATGCTGCCTCCCAGGTTGGATTTAAAGCAAACCTCCATGCACAGAGCCCTGAGAGCATCCAGGTAATGCTGCCTGGAGCCCTGCTTGCAGCCCCAGAGGAAGGTGGTGGCTGCAGAAAGGAGAGAGGTGTCCTAGTCCTCACTGTCCAGGCTGCCAACCAGGTGAGGTGTGTGGGAGGTCGGAGGCACTGGGCTGCTCCACGCTCATTGCCAGCAGGTGAAGATGGATGGAGCTTATGTCCCAGGGAGCAGCAGTGGGTGCTGCACCCCAGCCTCCGTCTGGGAAGGGGAGTCACGTTCTCTCTCACACGGCTGGCAGAGCTGCCTGGTAAATGAGCTGTTTCTCACAGAGTGCATTTCAATCCATAGCTGTGCTCTGCTGGAGCCGGGCTCTGCCTGCCTCAATAAAACCAGCACGGGGCCCATCCATCTCTGTCACTGCCCCTCCCTAAACTCCCCAACTCCTCTCTCCTCTGCAGCTCCCTCCTCCAGGGCTCACGGCTGGGATGTGCTGTGGGACCAGCACCCTCCTGCTGTGCCAGCCTCCCACACTGCCTGGCTGCAGCTCCCTGACACCCCACAGGGCTGGTCCCCTCTGCAGGGGCTCCATCAAGCTGTGGCATGGGGGGCAGGCAGGTGCAGCAGGGAAAGCCCTGGCTGATGGTGCATTTGGCACCCCTGTCCAAGGATTTCCCCACCCTGTCCCTGTGCTCCTCACATGGGCACCCATGGCCAAGGATCCTCCATCCTGCCCCAGGACCCTGCACTTCTCACAGGGCACCTGGCTCCACACCTCTGCCACCAGCACAGCTGTCAGGAGAGAAATCAGAAGCAGAACCCACCATAGTCCAAGCCTGCCTGGGTGATCCTCACCACGAAGCCAGGGTTGGTGGCGGTGGTGAGTGCCAGGCACAAGGCCAGTGCCCCACAAGCCACAGCCACGCTCTGCATTCCCATCCTGGCCTCCTGCAGTGCAGTGCTATGCTGGGCTCTCCCAGCCCACACCACCTTTATATCCCTGCCAAAAAGGGAACTGCTAGTCACAGTGGTGTGCGGAGCCACGGGGGGCGTCCCCAGGACTTCCTGCTTGGCACCTTCCTGCTCTGCTATGCTGCTGGCACCATGGGCACATGGCCCAGCACAGAGGCACACCTGGTGCCTCTCTCTGAAGGCAGGGAAGGAGCAGTGGAAACTGGGAGGCAACAGCCCTGTTTCCAACTCTCTGTCACTGCCAGCAATCCCTGCCTGTGGCATCCTCATGCCTGTGGAGCAGAGCTGGGTTTGGCAGTGGCAGCTGAGCCTGACAGAGCCACGTGTCTGCAGCCTGCCCCCAGAAAACAGCCTGGGAACAGCCTGGGCTGCCCAGGAGCAGGGTCCCAGCCCTGCTGCTCTCCATCTCTGTCCCTGTCCCACGGCTCTCCTGGCTCCTCTGTGAGCTGCACCACAGACCTGCCAAAGGCCCCAGAACTGCCTTGGGGCACAACTGTGGCTAAAGAAGGCAGGTCACAGCTTCTCACCTCATGTGAGCAGATGCCAGGGACCCCCACACCCAGCAGAGCTGGCAAAGGAGCACCTGCCTGGGCTGGACAGCTGCACCACTACTTCAGTGCAGTGCCCTGCGATAGTCACTTCCAGACCCCTTCCTGCACAGAGCAGCCATAGAGATGAGGAAACATCCATCACCCCAGGATCAAGCTCCAAAGACATCACTGCTGAGGCATGATATGTCCCAGCTGTTGTCATGATGGCTGGAGACAGGGGCAGGAGCTGGGTGCAGCCAGGCAGGTGTGAGGGGGGAACACCCCTGTGCCTCCCCAGCCAGGAGAGCTGGGCTGGCTGGTCTCTCTTTGCAGGACAATAGTGAGGGAAGAAGAAATGATTCAGTTACTTTCATTTCCTGTTGGGGTCCAGGCACAGGAAACCCATGGTTGCTGATGCAGGCAGATCTCAAGCTGGATCCAGGGAAGTCCTGGCTGCCAGAGGCAACATCCTTGAGCCAATTAAGGATGTTGTGAAACGAAGCTGTTGCTCAAGCACAGCAATCCCTTGGGGCTGCAGCCTCAGGAGACCCCAAGGGATGAGGCCATGTAGTTTGTGCTGGAGGAACTCGGCACGTGAAGATCGAGGAAAGAGAGACCAAGGCGTTCTCTTCCTCTTTGCCTTTTGTCCCACAAGTTTTCAGCAGGGTCACTTGCAGGCTGCCTAGCAGACAACCAGTAAATGCCCACCAGGCTTGTATGAGTGGCTAAAAAAGGCTTTTCAAAGGGGCACTGCAGTCACTGTCAGCTCTGGGGCCTGGGAAACAGAGACATGGCAAGGATGGTGCCTGCAGAGAGGGACGAACCACCCAAGGAAGAGCTGGGTCCCACCATCACCACCCACAGGCTGTGACTCTCCATCAGTGCCAGCCCAATGCATTGCTGGGAGCCTGGAGACTGTGAGCAAGCTCATTGTGGCCAGAGCTCCTTTTGCCAGAAAGAAACATGCAAGAACAGGGAAAGGCAAAAGCCAAATCCCCACTCACAGCCTCCTTGGCATTGTGACCCTTCCTGTCACTCATCATCAGTTCTTATCTGGGTCTGGCTCAGGTTAGAGCAGGAGATCCCAAACCTGCCATGGTGACAACCCCATCTCACTGAAGGGCTGTAACAAAACAACATTCAAGATGTTCAGGAAGAGCATGGAGGAAGCTGAACTCTTCCATAAGGAGAAATGAAACTGTATAAGGAATAGCATAGAGGGGACACAAAACCAGGAAGTCTTTCCCCAGGCTTTGAGCAAATTTTGAAGTTGAACTGAAAAACAAGCCTTCAAAGAGCTGAACTCTGACCAAACACTGCTCTGTTTGGCAAGGAGCAGCCAAAACCACATCTAAAGCTCAACATATGTGCCGGTCCCGCTAGTGCTTCCTGCAAGTGGTGACAGAGGGAATGGAACATGAAATCCTGCCCTGCTGGCCCCAACCCTTTGGACAGGTAAAGGCTTCTCCTGCTGAGCTGCTCTGCCTCTTCTGGGAGTGTGGGGTCTGCTCCACCGGGCAAAGGCTGGCTCCCCCAGGCTGCTGGAGAAGGAATGGGAGTGGTCACATGGGAACCAGGAGCCCAGGAGGCCAGGGACTTGCAGGAGTCCTGTGCTGCTGCTGTCCTTTGCCCAGGACTGCAGGTCAACACCCTTCTCTCCACTGTCCATAGCTCCCCCCTGCTCCACAGGTCAGAAGTCCCTCTGGCCCCACACGCTCCTCAGCACGTGTGGGCAGTTCCCCATCCTGTCCCAGCTCTTTCCACATCTCTCTCGTGTGCCATGGCTCAAGCCCCCCTGCAGCCACGTGCTGGGGCTACCCAGGGATGACAGAAGCTGGGTTGTGGCTGTGAGCAAGGACACCAGCCATTTTTGCCATCTGCAAGGAAATCCGGACGCATCTGTGTTCCCTGGTGCCATTACCAGCCCGGGAATTCCCCGGGCAGCTTGTACCAGTGCCAGAGGCAGGACTGCTGCTGCTCTCAAGCCTCACACTGGCAGGTCTATGTGGGCTGGGGAAACACCAGGGAAAACCCATGGTCTCTGTAAGAAAAGTGTGAGCAGCTTGTCTGGGTTTGGAGAGAACTTGGAAAGAGAAGTCGTCAGCCCAAAATAAAACCTCCCTTACCAATTTTCAGCCAGGATGAGTTCATTGTCACCCACAGAACTGGGCTGTGGTCAGGACCTGTGGCAACTGTGGTTGTCCCTAACCCAACAGGGACTTCACCAGAGCTTGGAGTAACCCTGTCATCAAGGTGTGGGGAGCTGCGGCTCCTGCCCACTGCACCGCGTGTGGTGCCATAGCCTGACACTGTCCACTGTCACCTGCACATCTCTGACAGCCTCTGACCCAGCAGCAACTAAAAATACAGCTGAGGAACATGTGGGGGCTCCTCCACTGTTGTTTTCCCAGCTGCAGGCTCAGCATGACCCAGCCTCATCTGTTCTTGGAGCTGGGAGGGCTCTGGGCCAGCGTGGGGTCACTGCTGACGCCAGCCCTGACCACTTCATCCAACACAGACAGCAGGGACACCCAGAGACACCAGGGCTCACAGACTCAGAGCCCCAGGGGGCACAGCCAGCAGCAATGTGGGCATGGCCCCTGGATTGGGGATGTGGGCAAGAGCCACCAGGGTCCCACCAGCAGCCAGCCCCAGAGACCAGCCCTGATGCTGGGCTCATCATTCTCACCCTGCCTCCACCCCAGCATGCAGTGACAGCCCAGGGGACCCTTGGGACCAGCCCTGCACTCAGTGTGTCTCCCCCTGCCAAGGGCTGCATTCCCCCAGACAGGCGGGCTCCTCTCGCAGCACGCCAGCTTGTGACACAGTCTGGGAGCCTCGTGGGAGACAAAAGGGGACACAGAGAGCCAAAGGGGTTGATTTTGCAGAAAAGTAAAAATAAAAATGCAAGAATGGTGACCTCGAGCAGAGCCTAAGGGGATCTGAATGGTGGCTCTATGCCGGCAGAGGGGCAGGGCAAGAGGCCACAGGCAGCCTGTCCCTGCAGCTGCTGAGGACAAACAGGACATGGAGAACAGGAGCAGCAGAGGAGGGTGAGCTCATGGGGTGAGGGGCCCCAGGGGCACCCGGGTGGCCCCCAGAAGCTCTGCCTTTTGCTGGACTTGTTCCCCAGCACCCTGACAGCCTTGCTGTCTGGGGCTGGCCAGAGGGCATGGGGAACTGCTCTGGGAGATGTGGGGATGCAAAGCTGGACCTGCTGGTTACCTCTGCAGGTTGTCCTGACTGAGCACAAGTGGCAAGAGACACCTCAAGGTGCAGGTGGGGAGCTCCTGCTGTAGGTGCAGGGTGGTGGGGTCCCTCTGGGTTCAGCTCCACATCTCTCTCTTCCTGCTCACCAGTACCACAGAGGGATCCATCCGTTGTGCTTCTCCAGGACACAGCCACACTGTCCTCCTCCCTGCCCTCAACGCCCTCTCCTGGCCCTGCAATCCATTAAGAGATGCAAGAGCCACAGCTCTTGGGTCCATTTCAGAGGTGACCATGCAATTAGAAAAGGTCACAACCTTGCATTCACCTTCCTCTGCACTTAGAGGAACTATGAAAAACCTGAAGCTGCTGAGTCAACTAGCACAATTACAGGAGCAATTGGCTGCTGGTGGGGATGGAAGCTGGTTCCAGCTGGCACTGGGGATGCTGCCCAGTTGGTCCCAGTTGGCACTGGGGATGCTGGCTTGGAGCCAAGGGCCAGTCCTGCGGTGGGCTCAGCTGGGCACCCCAGCCTCTGCCCACCCACAGGACCAGCACTCGTGATCCATAGGGGCAGCGGGAGGCTCTCAGCAGCTCCCAAGGAAATGGGAAGCGAACGCGAAGGCCTCGCTGGCGCCGTCCTCCCTCCCACACGCCAGCAGCCCAGCTGCACCTCCTCCCGTCTCGGCTTGTTTTCACAGCGTGTCCTTTGGCCGCTCGCTGATCCCTGGACAAATGTTCACTAGCGAGACAGCCCCGGCAGGCTGCAGCCCACGCCGAGGCCGTCCCACCCGCCCCGGTGCTTTCCCAGCCCCAGTGCCGGCCTTGAGCCCATTCCCACGAATGCAACAGTGGAAATGATTGCAGCCTGAGCAAGGCGCAGAGAGCTGAGAGTGCTGGGAGTTGTGCAGGGCTGGCAGAGCTGGTGATGCTGTGCCCACTGTGCATGGGGCTGGGAGAGCTGTGCCCAGCATGCCTGGGGTTGGGAGAAGTGTCTGTGCCCAGGACTGGCAGGGCTGTGTGAAGCAGCATTTTGCCTTAGGAGAGAACAAATCTGTGGCTTTGGCTCTTATGCTGGTTGTTTTTGTACAGTTCTGGTTGCTGAATCCCATGATCCTGCCCCTCAGTAGGTCCTTCCCATCCCTGGAACTGTTCAAAGTCCCAAGAGAGGCACTCACTGTCCTGATGCTGCGCTTTTGGGGCAACTCAGGAATGGGAACTGGGAGCCACGGGATCCATCCACGACACACACCACTGCCGAGGAATCACACTGACCCTGGCTGGGTTGGAAAAGAGGGGCACCCCCACACAAAACGCCTGTATGAGCACATCTGCATACGTGTACAAACACATGTGTACACACATGCACACGTACACACACATGCCCATATATCTGCGTGTTCCCGTTGTGTTCCAGAACCCTTCTCCTGCAGCTGCTCGGGGGGACGGCGGGGGCTGGGGGAGGACCCCCGGTACAGTCTCCTCCTGCACCCCTCGGGGTCTCTTTCTCCCTCTACTCCGACCCCATCCCCCGCCCGCGGGGACACACAGGGGACTGTCCCCGGGGGCCGCGGCTCGGGAGCGTGCGGGGGCTCCCGCCGGCGGGCACAGGAAAGCGGCCCCGCCGCCCCCCCGGCTCTGTCCGGGCCACCCCCGCCAGCCCCCTCCCTCCCCTCCCCCGCCCCGCCCCGCTCCCGCTTTCTTCGCCTTTTCTTTCTTTTCTTTCTTTTTGTTTTTTGTTTTTTTTTTGTTTCTTCTTTTTTTCCCCCAGAAGAGGCGCGGCGGGCGGAGGGGGCCGGGGGGGCCGGGGCTGCCCGCCCCCGCCCGCGGCTCCGGAGGCGCCGGCGCCGGGAAGAGCCGCCGGCGGAACGGGGACCGGCCGGGAGCCCCGGGCCGGGAGAGCCTGCGAGGAGGAGGAGGGACGGGACGGTCTGTGCCGCGGCCCCCGGCCCCTCTGCCACTTCCTGGGAAACATGGTAATCCCTGGGGTAATCCCTCTCCCTGCCGCTGCCCCTCCCCGTGGCTGCCGGGTGGGCACCGGGTGGGCACACGGTGGGCAGCGGGAGCGACAGCACAGGGAGGTCGGGAGCGAAGGGGGAGGGAGGTGCAAAGGCAGAGGTGGGTGTGGAGGTGGGTGTCAGGGCAGAGGTGGGTGGGAAGGCAGAGACAGATGTGAAGGTGGAGGTTGGGTGTGCAAGGTTGGGAATCAGGAGTGGAGGAGGCCGTGGCCGCTTGGGCAGGTGTGTGCGGGGCTGCATCCTGCGATGCTTAAACTTCCCTGCAGAGTTAGAGAGGGGGATGGCGTGCAGCGGCCGGAGCTGCCGTGCCAGGGGACGCTCGCAGGGCCACGGGATCGCTCCCACCGCGGCCGGCACGTGCCGTTGCCCCGGGCTCTGCTGAGCGCGGCCCCCGCTCTGGGCCGGGCCGAGCGCCTCCATCGTGCCCTGCCAAAGCTGGTGACAGCCAGAGGAATTGGTATTCAGGACTGGTCCCAGGCTCAAGCCTCTCCTTCCTGAGCAGCGGGGAGAAAGGAGCTGGAGCTGAGTCACTCTGTGGCTTCGGGCATGGGTTAAACAACTTTACCACACCAAAACCCCAAAGCCCAGATCATCTTGTTGATGTAAACCAGTTAAAAAATATGGGTATTTGGGGAGAAATATCAATCTCTATTTAACAGCGCTTTGGCTTATTAAAATGGAAATAGCTTTGCAAATGTAAATCTCCTTATGCTCCCTAATGCCTTTGTTCCAGCTCCCTCCCAGCGGGTGGAGGGGCTGCTTTTGGATTCCTATGGGCTCCTGGCTGGCCGGATGCAGCTTCGCCGACAAACTTGGAGCTGCTGCACCATGGTTACCCCAAAAAGCCTCCCCCAGTGATGAAGTGCTTTGTAACAACTCCATGAAAACATTTTAGTCAGTCATTCCAGGCCAAAATATTCCCCAGCACAACTCAGGCTGTGTCTGGTCCCTCTGTCAGTCCCTGGTTCTCTCCTGACACTGGCTCATGCTGTCCCTGCCACTGGATGAAGTCCTGGGTGATAAGGCAACAGGAAACAGCCTCAAATGGTGCCAGGGGAGGGTTAGACTGGATACTAGAGAAAAATTTCTTCACTGAGTTGTCAAGCACTGGCACGGGCTGCCCAGGCAATGTGGGAGTCACTGTCCATGGGAGGATTAAAAAGACTGTTGGAGGCAAGGCAGGCAGTTCTGGCTCATCTCTCATGGCAGCACTCAGAGTTGGATGGATCCTCCTGTGCTGTTGTGGCTCCTCACCTTGGTGTTGGGATGGGGAGGAAGTCCAGCTGGGTAGTGCTGGGCAAGGAGGTGGTGGGCACCCACCTGGGATCAGCACTGGGGACCAGGTGGCTGCACCAGGGCCCCACTGGAGCAATATGGAATGGGGTGCAGCAATATGGAATGGGGTGCTGGGCTTTGCTCTCCATCAGGGATTTTCCAGAGTAAGGTCTCCAGTCCATTCTAGGAACTGTACACAATAAGAACAAAGCTTGAGGAGAAAGGTCCAAGGGCAGAAAGCCTGGACAGGAAACAGTGGCAGATCAGGGCCCTGAGAAAGGACTGGCTGGCCTCCTCTTCTGCCCAGCTCTCTGGTTTCTCCTGTCAGGTGTAGGGGCAGGAGATTCCTGTGCCGAGACATGGAAAAAAAGTCAGAAATAATTAACCAGAGCATGACTGCAAAGTGCTTTAGCTAAAGCGCATTAAAACTAATTAAGCTGAATTAACCATGGCCCTTTTGTCTCTGTATGGGCTCCTGGACCAGGGATTAGCTGCCTGAAAGTAATGCTCACCTTGAGCTAATCCCACCAGACTTCCTGGGTGCTCTTATGGGAGCAAGACCTTTCTGCTTGGAGGATGCTTCTCTTCCCCACTCGCCTTGACAGGTGTGCCAGACTCATCCTTGAGCTGCCAGGAGCACAGCCCAGGCACCACGGGAGCTGTGGGATGGCTTTTCTCCATGTACCAGCCATGCCACACAGCCTCCAGCTCCTGCAGCACTGAGAGAATGAACTGGGAACTGCTGGTCCACAGGTGGCACAGCCCCAGTGTCCTCACCCTGCTCTGGGGCAGTGCGGGAGGATGCAACACAGCAGAAGACTTCCCAGAAAATACAGGAATAATTCTGGGTTTGGCGAATTCAGCAATGAGTCTGGACCAAAACACCCTATCCATCTTCAGATGTTTGTCCTTCCTCCCATCTGCTGCATTCCTGCAGCGAGCTGCGGAGCCCGGCACAGCCCCACGATCTGTCTGGTCTGACTCCTCTCAACCCCTCGGCTGCTGCGGCTCCTCCGCCTCCTCATGGCTGGCGGCCGAGCAAGGCGGCTGCAGCCTCGGGGTTTATCCCAGGCTCCTTAACCACAGCCGGGCGCTGGGAACCGGACCCGCCCCGCCTGCGCCGTGCTTGCTGTGCTCCATCCCGGCTCCTCCCGTTTCCAGCCCAGGAGGGTTTGGAGCCCCTGAGCTCTGCAGCATTGCCAGTGTGGGCGTCCCAGGGCCCCGACAGTGGCACAGCACAGCGTGGGATGGTGGGCAGAGACAGCGAGTCAGGCGGAACGTGTCCCCGCTGTGGGGCCACTCTCCCACCAGCGACACTCGCCTCTCTCCCGCAGGATGCCGGGGCCCTGGATGCGGCGGTGCAAAGTGCTCTCCAGGCCCTCTACCCGCCCTTCGAAGCCACGGCTCCCACCGTCCTGGGCCAGGTGTTTCGGCTGCTGGAGACCAGCTACCAGGGGGATGGGCTCTGCTGCCTGCTCCAGTTCCTCATCCCCGCCAAGCGGCTCTTCGAGCGCCTGCGGCAGGCGGCCTGTGTAAGCCCCCGTGCCCACCACGGTGCCCCCATGAGCCCCTCCCAGACACGGGCATTTGCCCCAAGGAGTCCTGCCTGCATGGGCACGCTGCCCTGTGGGCTCCCTCCATGCACGTCCACCCCTTGTCCCATCCGTTCCCTGCAGAGGGGACCATGGCACAAACAACTCCCTGGGATTTGTCCAGCACATGTGGTCCCTGCAATAAGGGCAGGGGGACTCTGGGGTCATCTTGTCTTGATCCTAGAGAGGCTTAAGCAGAGTTTTTCCCTCTGTAAGCACATGGGTAGACTCCACACTGTGGGAATAGCCATGGATCAGGGTGGGCTTGCAGGGCTGTGCTGCAGGGCCTTGGCTCAGGGACATGCATTGGGTCACCAGGCTCTTTCATCTTAATCATGGGAGGCACGGGGCCGGGCAGCAAGAGCGTGTGGGGGTGGCTGGGAGGCACAGAGCTGGCAGGGCTCCCTCATGCACTGTGTTCTTCCTCCTTCCCAGGCTCCCTACTTTAACCGCATCTTTCTCCATGAAGGCTGGCCCTTGTGTCTGCACGAGAAGGTGGTTGTGCACCTCGCACCGCTCAACCCCCTCCTGCTGCGCCCCGGGGACTTCTATCTGCAAGCAGAGCCCTGTGAGGAGCACACAGCGCGTGTCACCATCAAGCACCTCTCCCTGGACCTGCGCTCCGTGGAGGAGACACCTGTCCCCGAGGCCACCCACGCTCTGCTCTTCACCAACGCATGGCTGGAGGAGGTGAACAATAGCTGGGCTGGAGCTCCCCTGCACACCTGCCTGGTGGCCACCGAGAACGGCGTCACCCCACTGCCATGGAGCCGGATTGCCACGCCTGAGTTCACCGACAAGCCCAGGGCTGGAGCTGACAGTGTGCCCACTGGGACCTGGCATGAATCTGCTCCTGAGAGTGCACCTGGGACACTTGTGCTCCATGGCACAGTGAACGTCCCCACGCCCTACAGCAACGTTGTGGGCACCATCCCAGGCTGCAAGGCCACTTCTCGGAAGTCAAGCCATGGACGATACCCCGGACTGATCAAGGTGGAGCAGGCAGGTCTGCGGAAGAAGCCGGCCACACTGCCTGTGCCCAGCCTCAGTGAAATCATCAGCCAGAACCTGGAGGGGGAGTATGTGGACCTGCTGGAGCAATCCCAGGAGGACTTGGACGTCCTGACCAGATCCCTGTTGCCCACCTGCCTTCCAGGGACAATAAGGGCTGGGGCTGACGAGATGCTCCCCTGGGCGAATGGGGGATCAGGAGCAGATTCTTGGCCCTGTGGGGGAGCACTGAGCTCAGAGGAGCGTCCCTGCAGCCCGTGCCTGGGGAGGGAGATAAGCCAAGAGCCAGAGTCACATGGGCCAAAGTGCCGCCAACGTGACTCCTACATGGCCGCGCTGCAGAACCCGGTGAGCTTCGGCTCTGGGCTGATGGCAGCCATCGTGGAGGAGCCCGGCAGCCCTGGCTCCGAGCTGCCCCCCGCCACCCCCCGTGAGACCCCCCCACAGCACAGGAAGGGGGCAGGCAGCCCCATGCTCCTCACCCGCCAGTCCCGCCGAGCGGCTCCTGCAGTGCCAGAGCGAGGGGGGTCGGCGCAGCGGGGCAGCCCCCGGGTCCCCCCAGGCTCCAGCCACAAGTTCTCCTTCCTGAAGGGCACGCGGCTCGGGGCAGCCCCTGAGGATGAAAAAACCAGCAGCCAGCACGAGGGGGCCTGGAAGAAGATGTCGGCCATCTACTCGCCCAGGATGGGCAGAGCCAAGGCAGCAGGGAAAGGTACCACCCTGTGGGGCTGCAGCACCTGACCAGGCTCTGCTGGGGCTTTGTTATTCCTCTGCTTCGCTGAGTGTCACCAGCTTCCCTCTCCTCTATCCCTGTGCACAGGTACGAATGCAGCCACTACTGCTCCTGTGGAGGAACGGTCTCTGGAAAGTTCCAGCTGCAAGAATGGTCCCTCTGTGCCCAGCACTGGCCCTGCTGGTCGGGAGCCTCCAGCCTGGCAGGAACTGCACGCTGGGCTGCTGCGCTCGGGCATCATCTGCCTGCCAGGTACTGCTGGCACCATGAGCCTGGGGAATGGGAGGGAGAGGCCTCTGGATGGAAACTCAGGCTGCTGGAGTGTTTTGGAGGAAGGTTTCGGGGCTTTGCTGGAGGCCAGAAATACTCTAAGCGGAAAATTTTTTTTCAGCTGGGCAAAAACATTAAAAACATAAATGCAGGCAGCCTGTGCAGAGCAGCTGCCCCGGTCCCAGCCGCCCCAAGCCCTCCCACACCATTCCTCTCCAGTGAAGCTGTTCAGCTTTAGCTGCCAAACACTAAACATTTGGCTCCTTCTTTTTCCCAAGAACCAAAAAGCATTAACAAAACCCATCTTCTTCTCAGGAAAAACGTCCCCAGCAGCTCTGGAATTCCAGACATTCATGCCATGAGCCCCCCTGCACTGGCTCTCAAAGATCCAGAGGGGCTGCACCATGGCAGGCTGAGCTGAGGCTGCACTGATGGTTACCCCAGCCCATTGTGGGGTGCTCAGGTCTGGCAGGTGGCTGCCAGAGGAGTCACTCACCCTTTCTCCACAGGGAGCTCGGACAGGCTGGGCAGGGCCCTCCTCCTGGTGACCACCAGTGGCAGTGCCTGGCGGGCTGCGTGGTGCTCAGCTGCCGAGCTGGCAAGGCTCATCCTCTGCCTCTGCTCCCTCCCCAGGTAAGAGCCAACAGGACCTGCCAGGGACCCCCAGCCGCTGCCTGGCTCAGGGCTCCCAGGCCAAGTTGGGATGGACACCCAGCATCCCACACACTCTGGTTTGGGCACATCCCCGAGGTGCCTGGACCATGCCCCTGCCAGAGGCACATGCTTTGAGCCCTTGGCAGGGACATCCCACAGGGATGAGGCCTCTGCCTGTGGGTTCCTGCCTGCCTGGGGGTACAGAATGTGGGAGGGGGCTTTGAGAGGGAAGGACCCCCACTCCTGCTGTGTTTCCCCTCTCTAGGCAAGAAGTGAAGAATGGTGAGAGGCGAGAAGCAAAGGATGCTGGGCTGACAGTTGTGGTGGATGCCCGGAAGCAGCCGCCCGCTCCCGTCCTGTTCTCAGCCCTCCGCTCCGTCCAGGTATGCCAGGCTCTGTGTGCCTGTGCCATAGGCATGCCAGGGCTGTCCCTGTCTGGGAGGGAGTCCTGCCACCCTTTGGGGGTCCCTCAGAGCCTCCCCTATGCCTGCTCTCCATGCAATCCCCAAAGGTCCCTTCTGAGCCCTGCCATCACCCAGCAGGCATCACCAAGAGCCCTCCAGCATCCTGATCTGTGAACTCACGAGGAAATGGGCTCTGCAGTGACAATCCACTGTTGTGGCAGAGTCCTTGTGCCAGTGCCCAGGTAGTGCCACAGGAGTGCCCTGTGCTGTCCAGGGGCTATGGGGTCCCCCCTGCCACAGCCTTTGTATGCCCAATAAAACCCACATTGGCCCAGATGCTCATCACATGGAGAAATGTCACTGGTGTCGGAGAAGGGGCTCACTCATGAGGCTCTTTGCCAGGGAGGCAAGGTGACAGGGACAAGGTCATGGCCTGAGGGACATGTTTCCATCTCCCATACCAGTGAGAGTGGGAGCCTTTTCCTTTGCAATGAGCTCACCAGCCTCAGCTGATCCAGGAAAGTCCCACACTGCCATGGATGACCTGAGGGCTTTGTGTGGGGTTTGCCCTGGTGATTCTCCCCTGCCTCCCACAGAGTGTGTCTCCAGGCTGCATTCACAGCTTGCTGCTCCTGGCTGAGAAGGAGCTGGTCTGCCACCGTGAGAAACTGTCTGGGGTGCAGGTGAGCCTGTCCCTGTCCCCTGAGCTGGTGCAATAGGGGGTTGTTCTCTGCTCCAGGCAGCCTTACAAAGCCCTGTGCCCTGCAGGTGGAGATCCTGACATCGCTGAAGGCTCTGAGCCGCCACGTCGACAGCTCCCAGCTGCCCCCAGAGCTGGACGGTGCCTTCCCCTACTGCCACGGCGAGTGGGTTCAATTCTTCCAGGTGTCTGTTACCACGCCATGAGCCATTGCCTCACCTCCCCTGTGTCCCTCTGTCCCCACTGCATCTTATGTGTCCCACACACATCCCTGGAAAAGCAACAGGGAGGGCTGGGAGAGGGGAATGAACAGGAGAGCTCTGAGCACAGGAGGGTCAAGCTCCTTCCTATGTGCTCCTGCCTGCAGCTGCCCATCCACCTCCTCACTCCCTTCCTCATCAGCTTTAACCCAGTGCCTCACAGTATTTCCTGCTTTGTCCTGGCACTTCTCCTCCTCCTACTGCTCCTCATGGGCAGGCTGCCGCCTCTGACCCACGGTGTGTCCCCCACAGAAGCTGCAGCCCTTCACAGCCAGCCTGAGGCGGGCATCGGAGCTGCTGCAGCACTGCATCCAGGAGCTGCGGAACACCAACGCACTGGCTGGGACACAGGTAATGGGTGGCAGCACCACAGGTTGGGGACATTCCCAATGTGCCCATCTGCAGTGCAGCCACAGCAACATTTCCCTCCAGTTCCCCAAAACTTGGCATAACCATTCCCAGACTGGCTGCTCCTGGCCACGGGGCTGTTCCCTGTCCCCTCTGTCCTGCCTGGGGAGCAGCCCCTGTGCTGGCTGAGACCGCAGGTGAGGCCCCAGGTGAGACACCTGTCTGACCCTCCCCTCCTCCACAGGATGCGGCTGCAAGCATCAGGAGGCACCAGGAGCTGATGCAGAAGGTGCTGAGTGATGCTCAGCTGGGGCGGGTGCAGCGCGAGGGGGGGTTCTTGCTGGCCCGGCTGCGCAGGGAGGCCGCCCGCCTCTGTGCTTCTGATCACGTCAGGTAGGATGGGACAGTTCCACTGCCGGGGGGTGCCAATGCCAGGGACCCCTGCTCCTGCTGGCTGGCGCAGCCACCTCCCCATGGACAGCCCGGTCCCCGTGAGCCCAAGCTATTGCCATGATCAATCCTGCTCTGGAAGCATGGACCACATGTCTGGGACAGCCCGTTGCAGGAGTCCCCTCATCCTCACTGGTGCCAGATCCCTGAGAGGGTCTCCTGCCTCAGGCCAGGCCAGATCTGTCGTGCTCCGCAATGCCGGCAGCAGTGCCTTGGGCTGGGCTCGGGAGAAGCCACTAGATGGGGCCAAGTCCCGGCCGTGCCGCGCCCGGCCAGCTGTGCTGTGCTGTGCTCCTCTGGCCATGCCGTGATCGTCCGGTGATGTGCACTTGTCTGGCCGCGCCACACTCATCCAGTGATGTCACAATCTGGCCATGCATGGCTCCTCTGGCCATGCTGTAGTCATCCAGTAATGTCACCCCACCTGGACGCGCCATACTCACCAGTGATGCCGTAATCTGGCCGTGCTGATGCTCCTCCAGCCATGCTGTAACTGGGCCATTCCATACTCACCCGGTGATGTCGCTGTCGGCCGGGAATGCTGCACCCATCTGGTGATGCCGCACTGCTGCAGTCACACCATGCTGCCCCATGGTCATGCATTGAGGCAGCGCTGATCCACTGCTCCCTCCTGCTCCCTTCTCTCCCTGTACTGATACACGGGGCTTTCCCATCCCGTGGTCCTTGCTATCCAATTGCTCCATGTGTTGGGAAGATGTCCAGGTGCTTGCAAGGCTGGGGTCAGGAGCTGGGCAAGAGACCTGCTCCCCTCCACTTTGTGCTCACCTGGCAGCGCCTGGCACTGATGGCCTCCCTCCTCCCAACCCCCAGGAGTGGTATAGAGTTGGCTGAGGGGCTGTATAGTCAGCTGGAGGAAGAACTTCACAGCCTCGTGTCCCAGTCCAACAGCTGCCTGGCGCGCCTGCATTTCCTCCGCAAGGTCCGGGAGCTCGAGGCTCAGTTTGGCAAGGTGAGCTGGGTGTCCCTGGGCTGCCACAAGTTGAAGTTGCCCTCTGTGGTGTTCCATGGTTGAGTGTTTTGCTCATGTTTCCTTTATTTCTGATGATGATAGAAGCCTGGAGAATGGCAGGATTGCCTGAGGTTTGATTTTCATTGCGGGCTACCGTGTGTGACTGAGCCTGGGCTGGGATGCTGGGCTGGGGCAGGAAGGGGAGGTGCTGTGGACATGCTGCTACTGCCATGGCTGATCCCTGTTCTGCTCTCTCACAGCTGGGGTCCTGGCTGGATGGGGAGGCAGCAACTCGGCTGCAGGAGATGGCCACCGAGGACTGGAGTCCTGACAGCTGCCAGGGCTCCGCCGAGCACTTCAAGGAGTTCCTCACCCAGGCCACAGTATGTCTGCAAGGGCTTTACTGTAACAGACACCCCCTGGGTTTGGAAAGAGGCTTCTGGGCAGAACTGAGTGTCCCTGATCTAGTGAGTCACACTGCAGTTGCACACTCAACAGTTGGGGCCTGTTGAGTCCCCAACATTGTGGGGACTCTGGGCAGTCCTGCTCCTGTGAGGGGGTGGCTGCACTGTTCCTCAATGTGTGCTGGGCTGGGACTGCTGTCCCCAACCCCTGCCGCACTCCATCCTTTTTCCTACAAAGCCTGGGCATCCATCAGACAACAAATAACGTTATGATGAGGATCTTCTCGTTCCCCTGGATGCGTAGGCCCTTTTGTCACACGCACTGCCGGGAGGGTGAGGCATGGTGACCCCACTCGGGACAGGAGGTCCATTGGGTGCATTTTAAACCAGGCCAGGGCAGAGCAGAGATTTGGAGAATCCCATTGCTTTGTTAGTTCTCACTTGCCCAGAAGTGTTTCCCATCCATTTGTAATGGTGATGGATGGGCTAATGGCAATGCCAAGTGCTATCTGCAGGGCACGTACCCCAGGTCAGCACCATTCGCAAGTGTGGAGCTGATCCCTCCTCCTGTCCCTGCAGGCTCGGTACCAGCATGGCCTGACCCTGTGCCAGGAGGCAGCTAAGGTCCGAGGCAGGACGTTCCCTGAGGCAGAGGCCCTCCAAGTGTCTGCAGCCCTTTTCCAGTCAAAGCTGATGAGCTTCTCCCAGCAGCTGGAGCGGCGGCAGGCAGAACAGGAGCTGCTGCAGGAGCTCGTCCGGTTCTCCAACAAGGTGAGTGCAGGGGATCTCCCCCTGCAGGACGTGGTGCTGCTGGTGGCCACGAAAGCAGCCACTGTCACCTCTTTTGCAGGTGGCAGGGCTGAAGCTGGACTGCCGGCAGTGCTCGGCCCGGGCGCAGCGCGGGGAGGGCCAGGCGCTGCGCTGCCTCCAGAGATCCTTCCAGAAGCTCTCGGTGGAGTTCGCCCTGGAGAAGCTGAAGGAGATGAAGGCTCAGGTGCGCAGGATGCAGAGCAGCCAAGGGTTGGCAGCCTGGACAGAGGCACAGCACAAGTACCAGGAGACCCGGCAGATCCTGGAGGAGATGCTGGCAGAACTGCAGGAGGCCTGGGGAGCACAAGCTGACGGGCAGGGAGACTCCTCCAGCCCCCCCAGCCCAGGCTCTGCAGCTCCTCACATGGAAGTCCCAGTGTGCAGAGCAGCCCCCAGCCCCGAGCCAGCAGTGCTGGGGGGCAGGGGGTTGGCAGAGCAGCCAGAGACCAGCACTGAGGGGCCAGGACAGCCCCAGGGGCCAGGACAGTCCCAGCCCAGCACCACTCCTGCCTCCACGCTGGGTGTGGAGCAGAGCTCTCTGCAGCCCCACTGCCAGCTGGAGCCTCAGGATGCCCACACCTCTCACCACCACGTCTCTGCTGACACCCCCCATCCCAAAGCCAAGAGCAAATCCAGCCTGGGAGCGACAGGACACCTCACCCAGGAGCGCAGCCAGCCCCGTCGGAGGCGTCCCGTCACCCTGCCTCCCTGGACACGCTTCCCAGGAGCTGACCCACCGTGTGCTACTGCCGTGCCCCAGGGGACTGCCTCAGATCCCAGCACCGCTGGTGCACCAGCAGGGCCACAGGCAGAAGCTGCCCAGTACTTCCAGATTTCCAGCCAGAGCAGTTTCTCCTCTGAAGACTCTGATTCACAGAACTCCATGGAAGAAGCCCCAGCAGCAAGCCTGGCTTTGCCCGGGGACCTCCAGAGTCCCAGACCACCCTGCCCATCTGAAAAGGGCCACCAGATCATTTACCTGGAGAACCACCACAATGAAAGTTCAGCTAAAGCAAATGCCAAGTAACCAGTTCCTCCAGTTGGGGCTGTTTCTGTCCAGCTGCATAAGTTTTGATCACAGACTGGATGAGACTTGCCATGCTCAGAGGTGGGATGCTGGAACTTCTTACCCCACCCTCGGTCCCAGAATCTTTGGTTCCCTGTTCTTAGTGTTCTACCTGCCGTGGATCAGCAGTAATTCCATCACCAGCTCACAGGGCTCATTCACAATCTACCAGATGTGTAGCAATCCTCCCACGAAGTGCCTTTATCCCTACCAGTGCCAGCCTTGTCTCAGGCAGTGGGGAGGGTTCCCACATTAGAAGCTGTGCCTGGAGCATCCCAGGGGAGTGCAGACCTGTGAGATGTTCCTGTCACTCATTGTGCTCCCTGCTCACTGGATGATTTTACCATCCCTGTGCTGCTGCTGCAGCCCTGGCTGAGCCCCAGCAGTGGGCCCTGGGTTTGTGTGTGCTCATTAACACAGGACTAACTCCATTAACATTAATAAACCTGAAGAGAAGCACCTGGATGGTCCTCATGGAGGAGATTGAGAAGTTGTGTCCCACTGAGAGCCAGCTGCTGGGGTTCCAGGTTCCAACTGCTCCCACCACCCCAGCACAGTGCCCACAGGCACCTGGTGCCACCAAGAATGCCCCCCATGCCCCCTACATGGGCTGTGCCCACAGCCTGGCTCTCCTACTTGCTGCCAGCACCTTTACCCTGCTCAAAGGACCCTTTTGTAAGGGTTAAGTGCCTCAATCTCCTGTTCTCCCTCCCAGTACAAGAGCACAGTGGTGTCATCCTGCCCAGCCTCCCCACTCTGTTTTGGGAACGCGCTGTCCCGAAGCCTTTGGGACCCGTTTGCTCGGGGTGCCACCCTGCCGATCCCAGCCCGAGGCAGCCCGAGGTCCCCAGAGACCCCGTCCCCGCAGGCACATCCCTGCTCTGCCTGTTGGGGCAGCCGGGAGGGGGTGATGGCAGGCGGGACCCCGGCTGGCGGGGCCGCCCCCCTGGGCTGCCACAGCATGAGCTAATCAAGAGACATCAGAGGAGAAGCGATCTCTGCCTTGGAGGCCGTTCCAGAAAAACACCCTCCTCCTCCTCCCAGCGCAGCACGGGCACGGCTCGCACCCTGCGGGATGCTGCAAAGGGCACTGGCCCATCCCAGTCTGGCCGAGCATCACTCATACCCTCCTCAGCCTTGTTTTTGCCAGATCCCGGAGCCAAGCCCCGCTGAGCTCCCCACGGCCCCGGCTGCCCCCCGCGGGCGCCACGCTCCTCCTGTCTGGGTCATTACTGACGGGACCGACCCCGGCCCTGCCCTGTCTCAGCACCTCTGCCTGGCACCACTCCTGGTCCTACACAACTGTCTGCTCTTTACTTGCCCCTACGATTCTTTTAGACTCCATCTTCCCCAGCTCGACACAGATTTCCCTACTGACAGTTCTGTCCCTGCTCCACTGAAATCCTGGTCACTGACTCCATCCCATTCCTTCTGGTTGGAAAGTCATCCTAGAGAACCTGGACAGGTCTGCACAGCCTGTCCTGTGGAGCCTAGAATTTGCTCCATTCTCCAATAATGCCACGTCCTGAGTGGCACCAAGGTCCCTGAGCCAGGACATTTCTACCTCTCCATGGTATGTCCCTGGTCCCCATCCCTGTGCCCTACAGCTGGGTGTGCCCATGTAGCCAATGCAAGCTGTGCCTACCTGGATGGGACCCAGCTCACTTCCAGAGCCAAAAAACCTTTTCTCCCTCCAGCATCATTCCAATCCAAGACTGACAGTTCCCTTGCTCAATTTTCCACCCTATTGAGAGCTGATCTGCTGTATCCCCCCCATTACAGCTTTTAGGTTGGAGAAATAGCACTTTCCAGTGAAAAGGAGAGTCATTTTTCAAACCAGATGAAATTATGATTCTTCTGAATAAAGCAAACAATGACTTTCCTGTTGCTTCCTTTTTCCATAAGTAAAATAATTAAAAAAAAAAAAAAGGCTATTTTGCAAATTCTGAGTTTAACTGATAACAAAAAGGGGAATTTCCGGCCTGTGACTGGAGGGTGAATCGTTTCCCTGGAAAGGTTCTGTGCACTCAAGAGCTGTCAGCCCCCACAGCTGGATGGGCATACCCATATCCCTCCTTCCCTCCTACCAAAATGTGTTTTGCAACATTCTGGCAAAAATTTTATCTCTGCTGATCCTTCAGCACATGATTTATGACTCCCCAGTTTGACCAATTAAGCCATAACCTTTCCAGAAAGGCAAGTACAGGAGTTAATCAATGTCTCCTTTCCCTCGTGAAATGGCAAAATCGTTTGTCAGGGGCTGGCAGGGATCCAGCAGTGTGGGCTGGTCAGGGTCTGGCAGTGCCAGGGTGCAGAGCACCCTCCAGCCTTGGAGGGAAACTCCCACAAAACTCCAGGAAATGCTTTTTTCCAAAGGAAAAAAGCTCGAAAATGTTGGGTGCAGCAGATGACAAAGCCAGCTCAGAGAGGTGGAGGGCCCATGGATCAGGCACAGATCCCAGCCCCAGGGAATGACCTTCTCTTGCCCATGGCAGTTCCTGGGTCAGCCATTCCCCCTCAGAGCAGACACTGCGTGGGCTGGCACAGAGCAGGGAGCTCTGACCACAAACCACCACAGCACTCTTCTTCTTCCTCCTTCTCCTCCTCCTCACCACCAGATTCCAGTCAAGCTCTGCCCTACAAACTGCAGGGGCTGCAGGGTCCATGGGTTCAATTGCGACAAAGAGCAAAGAGGAAAAAGAGAAGAAGAAGAGCAAGAGGCACTGGGGTTCCCACACTCCCAGCCATTGCCACACTTGTGCCCTGTCCCAGGCAAGGAGGAAGTGTGGGAAATGGGTGACAAGGCAGAGATACAGTGACCACAGCATGAGGGAAAATTCAGAGCCCCCCACATGGGCCCCCCAGCAGTTCTGGTGGCAGCAGAGCCACCACAGGCCCATTCCTGTGCTGGCAGCCCCTGAACTGGGGTTCAGCCACAAACAGCCACGGGAGTTCAGAGGCACAAGTTGGGGGCTTGGTCTGTGCCACAGTGGGAACTGTCTTGCCTGGATTTGTCCTCCTGGGTGACAGCCAGGGCAGTGGGTCTGGTTTCAGCAGGTAAACACAGAGGCAGCTCTGGATTATCACAGAGGCAGCTGAGCTGTGGGACAAGGACACCAGCTCAGTCCTGGCTCTGGGATGTGGCTGCAAGCACAGGTATCCCAGAGAAGCTTCATTGTCTCCAAGTGCCCGCTGTGGCAGAGCAAAAAGAGGTCTTGCCTGTCACTGAGCTGGGGTTGCTGGTGCTCTGGGGAGCTGCAGGATAGCCATAAGAAGTGGAAAACCAGAGAAACCAGTGATACCAGAGGAAAACAGGAAGGGTGAGGGGTAACGCCAAAGGGTAGAGCTCCAAGGGCTGGACGTAACTCAATCTGATCCGAGCTGGCCAGGGAAAGGCATTCCAAAATCCCAGCTGCATTCCAAAATCCCAGCTGCGCTGCATTCCGAGGGATGGATGGAAAATGCCTTTGCCAGTGCTTGCTCAGGCCCTGCAGACACCCACCCTGGGCAGATGATGACAGCACACAGGTGACCTGCATGGGGGACACACACGGCTCCTGGCTTAGCCCTGGGGGAACCACCCAGCTTCAGGCATTAAATCCGGATGTGTGAACTCACCCAGGAGCACAAACACTCCATGCACCATCTGGGGAGCACAGACCCTTCTTGTTTCCCCCTGCAGACCCGTTGGAGCCTGCAAGCTATGAAAGTGGTGAGGGATTACCGGGGAGCGGTGCCCTGGGGGAACAGAGGCCCTGGGGAGGGAGGGCTGGGGGGGTTCCAACAAACTGCTGGGAAATGACAGCCGAGGGCTGGAATTCAGTTTGCACCAGGTACGGCCAGATCACTTTACAAAACATTGTGTTTGGCTCATGACTGTCCTGGCAGTGGAGGTGAGCCCATCCTGCAGCACTGCAGCCCACTCTGCAGTGCTGGGGGACCCTGCCACAGTGGGACTGGCCTTGTGGCCATCCTGGGGCCACCAGCCAGGAAAGGTTTGGCACGGATGGAGAATCCACCTCCCCTGCATGCATTTCTGCTGTCCAACACAGGACCCACCTCCCAGGGGCTTGCTTGGGACCTCGCCAGGGTCCCCACCTTTCCTACCCCACCGTGCTTGCATACCCAATAAACCCGGAGACTTTCGAGACTTTTTTTTTTCTCTCATTTCTTTAAAATAAAAATACAGACTCCGCCTATAAACAAAGACAGTTACATAATTAATTCCTCCTAAGCCCCCCCAGGAGCGGGAGGGGGTGCCTTGCACCAGGACTCCCCAGAGAAGCTGGTTATCAGCTGCTGCTGGCCGGTCCCTCCAGGCCATGCTGCCTCAATCTCCGCATTTTTCGGGAACAGCCTCTGGCTCAGCCCGTGCCGTGAGCCGGAGCCAGAGCCCGGGGCTGGTCCGGCAGCCCCGCACATCCATCCCCACATCCCTCCCGCTGCCCCGGGAGCGCCGCCGCTCCACGGCCGCATCTGCCCTGCGGCTGCCACGGGGGCAGGTGCAAAAACAATCTGCTTTTCCTTAAAAAGCCACTTCTCCTCCCAAAGGAAAGGCTGCAGTGCTTGGGCTGGCACAGCTGGGAACAAGCCCCCCTTTATGCCGGCTCTAACCCCACCGCCTCCAGAGCCCCGCGCTGCCCCGAGCCCGTCCTGCTCAGCCCTGGCCCAGCGCCAGAGCTGCCTGTGGCAGCCAGAGCCCCGAAGGAAGCGTGATGCCACCACCAACCCCGTCCTCCCTCGCCCCAGCCTGCATGCCCGTATGGACCCTCGGCTGCGGCTGCTGCCGAGCTCCTTGGCTCTGCCCACCGCGCCTGGAGCAGCTGCAGGACTTTCACCCCAGCTTTGGGAAGTACTTTTACCCAGCTTTGGAAGTACTTTCACCCGGCTTTGGGAAGTACTTTCACCCCAGCTTTGGGAAGTCCTTTCCCATGCTCACAGATCAGGGGTGTGAGAGGGGTGGTCGCTGCATCCTGCATGCCAGGATGCCCACACAGCCCCCAGAGCTCCCCGCTGGCCCTGTCATTGTGGACATAAATCTCTTTTTGTCCTGAAGTCGCATCCCTGCAGGGTCCCTCACAGACCCTCACCCCGGGACGATGCCGGGCACCCCACACAGGTGTCCCGGGGGGCTGCAGGAGCAGCGGCTGGGCTGGGGCTGAGTTTGGGGAATACCCGGGGCGGGAGGCAGCGAGGAGATGGGCAGAGCTCCTGAAGTCGGTTGACGACTTAACAGGGCCACTCAGAGCAGACACTGCCCCTTTTCAGGGGTTGTTTATCTGCCTGCGCAAGGGACTGAGTCAGGATGTGCGGGCACTGGAGGGGCTGCAGCCGCCCCGGCACACACCCAGCAGAGCAAACAGCGGCTCTGTGTGTGCAGGACACACGGCAGGCACCGGCACTGCAGGGACCGGCGCGCTTTGAAGCAGCTCCAGGAGAGGGGCGGGGGCGAGGAGAGTCGCAATCCTGCACTGAACACCTTGAGCAAATGAGGGGTTATTCTGGGCTTCAGCAGTGCAAACACCCTCTTAATGCAGCCCTGTCTTAGTAAGAAGAGTAAAAATAACAGTCCAGCAGTGTGGCTGGACTACCATGGGCGGCATTTTCCAGTGCCTGGGCAGACAGATGCCTCCGCAGTACAAGGTGGTGAGTGAAGTGGGCACTAAAGCTGCAAACAAGGGAGGTTTCCTCTTGGTGAGGTGCTGGGACCGAGCCCAGAGCTCCCTGGATATCCCCTGAGGGACAGCCCTGACTGGACAGAGCCAGAGGGACAGTTCTGGGACACAGCTCCAGGGACAGCCCTGACTGGACAGAGCCAGAGGGACAGTTCTGGGACACAGCTCCAGGGACAGCCCTGACTGGACACAGCCCCAGGGGACAGCCCTGGGACACAGCCCCAGGGGACAGCCAGGCTTTTGTCTCCTGCCACTTCTGCCCGAGGTGCCAGAGCAGGGACAGGTACTGTGAGGGGTTCTCCCTCTGTGCTTGTCAGGAAACCAGACAGAAGATAATCCTATCCTTGCCCAGCACCAGACACCCCAGCTTGCCCAGTCCCACACATCCCACACACCCTACAGCCCTCACGGCACAAACTGCTCGTGCTTCCAAGCCGAGTGAGACATGGCTGCTTCCAATCCCTGCCCTGCCGGCGGTGCTCTGCTGGCTGTTTGTCGCACATTAACTCAAGTGTGCACCTCCGCTGCAGAGTGCAGCCAGAGTTCACCCTGGTGCAGGAGGAGGAGCGGGCTTGTGCAGGCAGAGCCGAACCCAGCAGCACCAGCCCTGACACACTGGCACTCACCAGCACCAGGGGCAGAGATTCCTGTGCCCAGGAAGCAGCCTTGGGAACAGGGCCAGCTCTGGGCAGGTGACGCCAGCTGTGAGGTCCCATGGCCACCAGCCCTCCCCAGGTGTCACAGTGGACAGCAATTGCTGTGACCCTGATGCTCAGAGAGTGGGGTAGCTCATGGGACTCTCGCCCCCACTGACCCCTCCCTGCATCCATGGGAGCTCAGCCCAGTGCTGCCCACCAAGGGGTCTGGGAAGAGGGAGAGGGTTTCACTTTCAGTCTCTTCTGAAGTCTGAGCAAAGAGAGCAAGACCCAGCCAGTGGCACACTGACAGGGCAGCACCGTTCCTGTGTGGACCTTCCTGGGGTGGGGAGGGCCCTGCTGGCACAGGCTGTGCACTTGGCAAAGGCCCCCACCATGACCTGCACACCCCCAGCCCATGCAGATCCACGGTGGAGTAGTACATGAATTGTTTCTATTAAAACCAGCTGTCCCAAGCTTTCTCTCAGCAAGGATTTGCTGCTTCTGCTCCAATATCCCTCCCCACCTCCCTTAAAGAAGGTGATGGAGGATGGGGCTCCCCCAGCCATGGCTGCACTGGGGACAATGCTGCTGTAAACCCAGCCATGTGCCCCAGAGCAGGACACACCAGGAGCCCCCACACATGGGGCTCCTCCTGGACTCTGCCCTTGGCATGGTTGGACCTTACCAACCCTGTCAGTGCCAAAAATCCCTTGGCAGAGCTGGAGGAGTCCAACTCATTGCAGACCCTCCCAGTGCCATGCCCTGATGTGCCGATGTGCCTGAGCAGAGCACTGCCTACAGCTGGGGGCCCTGACCAGGACCACCCCAAGTGTGGGGAGGGCTGAGCCCCCAGATCCCAAGACAGCCCATGGAGGTGTGGGGTCTCAGCCCCCTGTCCCTGACAAGAGGTCTCTGGTGTGTTGGGTGACCCTTAGGACACACGGGGAGGGCTGGGACCTGCCCAGGTGGCGCCACTGGCAAAACCCTGAGGCAGGGACCCCCAGGCAGGAGAGGGATGGTCAGTTCATGGGGCAGGGACTTCCAGGGAATGTGGTGGTCACTGCTGCGTGCACACTTCCACGTCCCAGAGCAACCAGCGCTGATTCCAACACATCTGCTGTCCAGCAGCAAAGTTTTCACCACATTTTCCCTCCAGACCCCATCTCTCAGGGATGCAGCTACGGGAAGGGGATGAAATTCCCGTCAAACGCACCCCACCAGGACCGGCCAGGATGGGGACGCTGCCAGAGGAGGGAAAGAACTTTATAAGGAGAAAACAGTCCCGAGTCCTGGCGCTTCGCTGACAGCCGCGCAGCCCCTCTCCGCCCCCTTGTTCTCCCTCCTCTTGATCGGCAGCGGGGCCATTTCCAACCCGAGGGCTGCGGGATCCCGGGAGACTCCGCCGGTGCCAACCCGGGGGGCCCCAGGACCTGCTGCTGCTGCTTTTTCTTTTTTTTTTCTTTTTTTTTTTTTTTTCTTTAGGGTGGTTGCTTTCAATAGGTGGGACCTAAAGCCGCCCATTTCCTGGAAACTTTGTTTTTCCTTTCTTCCCTGCGGCGGCCCGGCCGCGGGGAGAGGCGGGGGGTGCGCGGGGGGCGGGCGGGATAAATGGGGCGGGCGGTGGGGCCGGACAGCGGCTGGTGAGGGGCAGCTCCCCCGGCACCCGGACCGCGACAGGGACCGACACCGGCACCGACAGCACGGCCCGCGGCACCGGGACCGGCACCGAGACAGCACCGGGACCGGCACCGGGACAGCACCGGACAGGCACCGGGAGAGGCACCGGGACAGGCCCCGGGACAGGCACCGGCAGCACCCACCCGCACCGCCCGGCACCATGGCCGAAGGTAGGAGAGGCGCGCACCCCGCAGGTGCCCGGCTCGGTGCCGTCCCGGGAAGTCCCGAGCGGCCGCATCCCCGCCCCAGCCCGCGCTCGGTGCCCCCGCAGCGCTCCGGGCTCGCTGGGGCTGCAGCCGGTCCCGGACCAGTCCGAGGCAAGGCGGTGGGGACGGACAGAGGGACAGACAAAGCCCAGCAGGGTCCGTGCGGGGTCCGGTCTGTGCCCTTCCCTCCCTCCCGACTCCCCTCCAGCCCCGGCGTCGCTAGAATGAAGTTTGGTGCTATTTAAAGCTTTCCCGGTAGAGCAGGGGGACAGCTGGGCCGGGAGCGTGTCCCTGACAGGGTGAGGGGATTTCAGGAGGCTCAGGCAGGAAAAGAGATTCTGGGTTTCGGGAATCCTGCACGCTTGGCTCCTCAGGATAGAGACACCCCCAGCTCCCACACAGCTGCCCCCAAAGTGCCAGGAAATGGGTGTGTGTGATTCCCGCGGGCACACAGCCCTCTGGGTGAGACGGCATCACTGCTCTGCCGTGCCACAGTGCCTCAGGCTGCCCTGGCTCCCAGCTCTGCTGTAGCAACACCAACACGGGTCCCTCGGGTCAGACACACACTCAGACACATAGCTAAGCAGCGACAGAATCACAGAATTAACGAGGGTGGAAAAGACCTTTAAGAGCCTCAAGTCCAACCTATGACCTAACACCACCTTATCAACCAGACCCTGGCACTAAGTGCCACATCTGGTCTTTTTTTAAATACCTCCGGGGACAGAGGCTCCACCACCTCCCTGGGCAGCACATTCTAAAGCACAATCACTCTGTGAAAATTTTTTTCCTAATGTCCAGCCTAAATTTCCCTTGACACAGCTTTACAATGTGTCCTCTTGTCCTGAACACACTGGGCAGCTCCTGAGTGCCCAGGGTGCTGCTACCACTTGCAGCACTGCAGCTCCCTTCCCACCCATCCCTTGGCGCCCATTGGTTTGATTGGAGGCACCTGTGCTTTGAGAAATCTGCTTTTTGCTAAATCTGCTGAGGATGAAAGCCCCAGGGTGACTGGGACAAGGAGGGGCCCTGATCCCGTTCTCTGAACACACTTATTGTTTATTTTATTGTCAGCAAGCTTAACCATGTCAATGAAGCTCCATGTCAGCCATGAGGTTCCACTTGTACAGTCCATGTTCCATAGCAGGGGGCTGTGCTGCTCACGGAGGGGGAGGCAGGGAGGGAAGGGGCTTGTGTGTGCTCTGTCCCCACTTCACAGCTCCCATGGCCTGGCTGTGGGGACCTTGCCCTTAGTTAGGGTCCGTTCAAGCAGCTCTCACATTGTGCTGGGGACAGTGCCAAGCCCACTGCCCTCCCCTGGGCCATACTGCAGAGTCCCCTTGCCCAGAGAGCCAGGAGCAGTGTTTGCATTTAGCTCTGGGGATAGTGAGCCCATGGGCTGCTCTTTCCATTGGGCACTGCCCAAGGAGGGCTTGGTGACTACCAGAGCTGGTACTGGGAAGGGCACGGCTAAGGGGAGCCATGGCATGGGGCAGTGAGCCTCAGCTTGCCCACTGGGTGCCCATGATCTGCCCAGTCCCTCACTTGCTCTGTGCTCTCTGCACAGAGTGCTTTTGCTTATTCTGATGATGAATACATCACTGCAGAGCAGTCAGGGGTCAGTGGCCTCAGGGGATGATGGATATCTCATCGCCCCAGCACAGTGCCCAGGGTGGCTGGCACACAGCCCTGCCTGGGCTGCCAGCAGAGCAAAGCAGCCTGAATATGGCTGGGGCATCAGAAACCCTCTGTCACCAAATCTACACTTGCTCCCACCAATTTGTCAGCACAGTAAAGCTGCTGGAGGCCTGGCTGAGGCACAGGAACATCCTGGGCATTCCTGGGCCCACTCAGCAGCGCATGCTTGGGATGGGGGCACACAGACAGCAGCCCCAGTGAAGACCCCCTGAGAGCAGAGCTTAGTCCTGGGCTTTGTCTGGTGCTGGGCGCAGCGAGACACAGGCCTGGCACAACTCTGGCACCACAGCAGAAGCTCCACGGCACAACACAGTGTAGAGCTGCATCAGGAGGGCAAAAAGTCGCTGTGAGCTTGGCTGCCAAAGTTGTGCCCCTGTCACAGCACATGGGGCAGCCCTCAGAGCGCTCCTGGGAGGATGCTCAGAGTGTGGCACGGTCACAGCGCCCTCCCGGAGAGATGCTCAGGGCACTGCGGGTGGGGGAGGCTCAGGGACCTCGCCAAGGTCCCAACCCGGGGCTCGGGATGGGCACAGCCACCCGCCTTGCCAAGCCTCGGAGCTGTGAGACGTGTCCCAGCTCAGAGCTGTACCTGTACCCGCCCCTGCCTCCGCAGAGCTGGTGCTGGAGACGTGGGACCTGCACTGCGACCGCAACGGGCGGGAGCACCGCACGGCGGACATGGGCTGCAGGCAGCTGGTGCTGCGGCGGGGACAGCCCTTCAGCATCACCCTGCGCTTCTCGGGACGCGCCTACGACGAGGGCGTGGACAAACTCTCCTTCAACGTCGAGACCGGTGAGTGCGCCACACCTGTGTCGCCAGGGAGGGCTGGGGGGTGTCACCACCTCTGCTCCTGCCCCCAAAGCTCAGCTGTGCTCCCATGGGGGCTGTGCCACGGCACCTGCCCAATGTCACACAGTCCCTGTTCCTCACTTGCTGCTGGGCACAGCTTTTATATCACAACAAGAAAGGTAGAAACTCATCTCCTTAGTGAGAGAGGAAGAGAAGTGATAAATAAAGTGAAAAACCACCAGCATCATCACATACTCCCTGTCCTCCTCCTCCCAGGGCTGAGCCAGACTAAGAGCATGACAGGGCTGCCAGCTCACCAGCAAGTGCCTTGGCTGAGGCCAGGATCCTGCCCAACCCTCCTGCCCCTCTCAGAAACATCAGCACAGTGAATCTTTTCATCCAGAGGTATCACAGCATTTCTGCTGATGGGATTTACACCCAGCCCTGCTGTGCTCTCAGACATCCCAGAGCGGGGTGTGCTCAGGAAACACAAACACTGCAGAACGGAAATGTTCCCACGGAGCCCCCCCAGCGCAGCCCCCCGGGCCGGGCCAGGGCTGGGCTGGGCTCTCACAGCCAGGGCAGGGGCTCAGCCCCGCCAGCTCAGAGCAAAGGGAGAGGAAACTATTCCTCAGGCAGGAGCTATTTTGGGGCTGAAGCACCATGCTGAGTCAACCCGGCCAGAATTCAAAGTAAAACTGCACCCAAGTTTCCTCGCAGAGTAAAACTCTCCTATTTCCATCCCAAAAGCTCTGGTGACAAAACAAAACCCAGCACGTCCCAGCTTCACCCTACACCTCGGTGCCCCAGCAGCCCCATGGCCCTGCTACAGCCGGGCAGACCCGGGCTGGTTTTGCAGGGGGAGAAGCCACAGGCACAGCACAGAGGAGCCTCCCAGGCCAGGCACAGGCTGGCAGCGGCTCCTCGGGGCTGGATCCCAGCCCCAGCGCTGCAGAAAGAGGGCAAAGGTGCTGTTCTGCTCGCAGAGGGACATGGCAGTGCCACTCCAGCGGCCCCAGCACATTCCAAACTGGGGCCAGACCTGTCAAGGCAGGGACTGCCAGAGCTGTCCCTCCGTTTGGGACAGCAAAGCCACCGAGTTCACGTCCTGCCTCTCACAGGAAAGAGGAAAGGAAGAGTAGAGTGAAATTAGGGCTGTATTTTTGCAGTAGCCGTGCTGGCAAGCCCCGTTCAGGTGCAGGAGTCCAGGGGGATGTTGTGGGCTGTGGAGGCGGCAGGAGGAGGAGGAGGAGGAGGAGGCGGCAGGCTCCTGTGTCTGCCCAGCTCACGGCAGCGCTGGCTCTTGCCCAGAGGACGCCGTGAACTCAGCCCAGCCTCCCCGGGAGGAGAAACTGTGTCACTAGCATGAGTTCACGGGTATTTTTGGTGACCGGCTGTGGGCGAGGGCTGGCAGGGGCCCAGCGGGGCTGTGCTCCCGCGGGGAGAGGGGACAGCAGTGGCACCGCTGCCGGCCGGGCTGTGCAGGGCTGGACCGGGCTGTGCCAGGCCGGGCTGTGCCGGGCCGGGGAGCCGCAGGGCCGGGCTGTGTGCAGGGCCGGGCCGTGCAGAGCCGGGGAGCCGCAGAGCCGGGCTGGGGAGCCGCAGGGCCGGCCTGGGCGGCACCACTCGGAGCGCGGCTCTGGAGCTCGCTCGGTGCAGGTGGCTTGGCCGTGGCTGCAGCCCGGAGGGGCCGGCAGGGATCACACTGTCCCAGGCTCGGCGCTTTGGCCACTGAGGTCATCCCTAACGCCGGGATGTTTGCAGCAACGCCTGGGGCTGCTCACACCGACCGGGGCAGCCGGGGACGGGTCCGGGGCTCATGGCCGGGCTCTGCCACCCCCGTGCGTGGCTGCAGGGACTCAGCAGCGCTGATGGGAGGAGACAGGAGCGGGTGCATCTGAGAACAGGGACCTGGCCCCGGGGTGAGCACCCCTGTGCTCTGCTGGCCCCCACAGGGCGAGTCTGTCCCTTCCCAAACATTGAGACAAGCCTGAGCTCCCCGCAGCTGGGCTACCCTGTGCCCTCAGTACCTGATAAACTACATGGGAATGTTCCAGACAGGGACAGCCAAGATCCAGGCAGCTGCCGCAGGGCAGGGGGGCTTGGAGCAGGTGCCCTTGGTGCAGCCTCCATGGCACGGGGCTGTTGTGTTGTGAGGTCTCCAGGATGAGGTGTGAGATGAGAATCTGACTTTAGGCTCTCAGAAAGCTATTATATTATATTTTATATATTATATTATATTATATTATATTATATTATATTATATTATATTATATTATATTATATTATATCGTAGCAAAAGAAATGATATACTAAAACTATAGTAAAGAAAGAAAAAGGATATAGACAAAAGGCTGGAAAAGAATGAATAATAAAAACCTGTGATTGACTAGAGTCCCCACACAGCTGGACTGGGATTGGTCATTAAGTAAAACCAATTCACATGGAATCAAACAAAGATGCACTTGTTGGTAAGCAACCTCCAGACTACATTCTAAGCAATCAGATAATTGTTGTTTACATTTCTTTTCTGAGGCTTCTCAGGAGAAAAATCCTAGTGAAGGGATTTTTCAGAAAATATCATGGTGGCACAGGGCTCCCAGGGGCTCTGGAGCACTGGGAGGGCTGATTGACTGACCTACTCCTTCTACAGGGCCGTGCCCCAGTGAGACATCAGGAACCCAGTCCCACTTTGCCATGAGTGACTGCCCCGAGGAGTCGTGCTGGAGTGCCGTGGTGCAGCAGCAGGACGGGGAGTCCCTCTCTGTGTCCCTCTGCTCCCCACCCGACGCGCGCGTCGGCCGCTACAGCCTGACCCTGGAGACCTGCACTGACTACCAGGGCTCCAGCTACCAGATCGGGGACTTCATCCTGCTCTTCAACCCCTGGCACCCAGGTGAGGCTTCCACCTCTCTGAGTCCAGGGGTTCCAGGGCTCAGGCAAGCACAAGATGCTCCCCAAGCACTTCCTGCACAGGTCTCATCCCAGCACAGATCCCAAGTGTCCCAAGCCCTGGTCTGAAGGCAGGTTTAAGCAGAAAGCCTCACTTTGCTTCCATCTCCACACAATTCCCGCAGTGGGTCAGGGCCAGGAGCACCATCCCCACCTTACAATACCCAGAGCCCCTTTGCCACCACCCCAAACACTCAATGGCCTGTCCAGGCTGCCCCCACCATGGTGGGAACTCAACACTGTGCTGCTGGTGTGAAACCCTGGGCAGTCCCTGGCACCAGCTCCTGGCCAGGCAGGGGACAAGGGAAAAGCCTCTAAATGTCCCTAATTGGCTCCAGGTGTCTCTAATTGCCCCCAGTTGTCCCTAATTACCCCCACCAGGTCCATTCTCACCCATCCTCACCCAGGCACCCAGCTGTGGACTCAGTGACATGGATATCAGTGTCCTGGTGAAATTTGGGCAGCCAAACCCAGAGGAGAGGTTCGATTCAGTGCTGTAAGGTTCAACAGCCCCGGGATTTTCCTCTCTCCGTGTCCTTCCCCTGCCCCTGGACTGGCTGATTTCCTGGATCTCAAGTGTCCCACTCTGGATCTGCAGAGATAAGGGGCCATAGGAAGCTCTGCTCAGCCAGGGCTGTGCTGAGCACTGGGGGTGGATATGTGGGGTTTCCTTCTGCAAACATTTCCAGTAAATGTTAATTTCCACAGCAGTAGCTGCTGTGAGAGAAATGGCTTCGGCTGTGCTGAGCCAGCACACCCACTCCCACTGCTCACTGCACCCCTAGGGAGGTCTCCCTGCTGAGAAGAGATCCATCTCCATTAAATGAAAGGGAGGAAAGACAGAGACATGAGAAAGAATGGAAAGCAAACCACAAACCCGCTGCAATTTTCCCATCGCCTTAAATCAACCTGGGCTGAAATCCCCCAGCAGCTGTTTAAGGCATGAGCAGTTCCAGCCCCTGGTGCCTCATTTCCCACTGGCTCCATCCACAGGGAGGGGGTCAGGCAGCTGGTGGTGCAGGGCAGAGCCCTGTCCCCATCTCTCACTGTCCCCACAGAGGACACGGTGTTCATGCGCGACGAGAGCGAGCGCCGCGAGTACGTCCTGTCCCAGGACGGGCTCATCTTCCAGGGCACCTGTGATTACATCTACTCCATCCCCTGGAACTTCGGCCAGGTGAGCAGGCAGGGCCCCCTGGGACCCTTGGGACTTCTGGCCATGCAGCTCTGGTGCTGCAGGACACAGGGAATGGTGCCACGTGTGTGCCCCTCACCAACCTGCACCCCAAATGCTGTCAGCACCTTGGAGTCCAGCCATGGGTCAAAGAACCTGGAGTCTCATTTCCAACAGGGAATGTGCTGACTTCAAAGCATGGCAAGGCAAGGGGAGTGTTTCCCCCTGGCTTCTGGGGGCCCCATGGCCATGTGTCCCTAATCTGGGTGGCCCTGCTGTGCTGGGAGCTGGTGCTTGATAATGAATTCCTGGGCATTGTGCCAGGGGTACTGATAAGGCAGTGCTCACACCCTGAGCTGCACCCCCGGGGCACAGGGCTTGTTCAGCCACCCTCCCTGGGCAAAGGGCTGGGGGCCCGCAGCAGTGGGGGTGCCCGTGGCCTTGACAGGATCCACACCTCAATTCAAGGAAGGGCTGTGACTCAGCCGTGATGGGAAATAGATTTTCCAGGAGGTCACGTCCCTGCCCTGACCCCTGTGCAGTCACAGGAAACCAGATCCAGCCCCAGTACGTAGGCAGGAGATCACCCACAGGCTTCACAGGCTGTGTGGGGACAGTGGGGACATCACTCAGGGGATGCTGGCCGGGGAGGGGACCCTGATGGGGTGTGACCCCTGTACCCAGCAGTTCTGCTGGCAGGGGCACCACAGCGAGCCAGAGAGAGAGGACAGAGGTGGCAGAGCCCCTGTGGGAACCTCACACATCCTTTTCTCCCTGCTCCTCACCAGTTTGAGGATGAAGTCTTGGCCATCTGCCTCAAGATGCTGGACATAAACCCCAAACACCTGAGGGACCAGAACCGGGACTGCTCCCGCCGCAATGACCCCGTGTACATTGGCAGGGTGGTGAGCGCCATGGTGAGTGGGGGTGCACCCTGTCCCCAGCACCCTGTCCCCAGCACCCCTCATTCCCTGGGCTGCAAGCACCCCTCAGCTACAGCTCTGGCAGACAGCATGTGCCATCCCCCACAGTTTCACACCGTTTTTCCTTCTCTGGGGTGTTTCCTCTCTCTTTTACATCCTTTCCCTGTTACTGCTCCTATATGTGTAAGAGCTTTTTTAGAGGAAACAAAAAGCAGGGATGGGGCACAGATCATTTCAGGGGTAATCATTCCCACATTCCCAGGCAGGAGGATGTGTTTTTAAAATTCACCCCTAATTAGCACCATGTCCACCCGCATCCCAGTGAGCTCTTGCATGGATACAGGATACTAATGTGGGTGACAGTGCATGTGAATGGGGCAAAGGCTTTTTCCCATCCTCCCTCCTTCCCTCCCTCCCCTGGCTGTTCCTGCCCCTCCATCCTCCCCCTTTTCTCCTGTCACAGGTGAACTGCAATGACGAGGACCGGGGGGTGCTCTTTGGGCGGTGGGACAATCGCTACGAGGATGGGATGAGCCCCATGGCCTGGATTGGGAGCGTGGACATTCTCAAGAGGTGGAAGAATTTTGGGTGCCAGCCAGTCAAGTATGGCCAGTGCTGGGTCTTTGCTGCTGTGGCTTGCACTGGTGAGAGCAGATTCCTCTGGTGTCCCATTCTCCACAGGACAGGGTCGCCCATCTCCCACCCCAGCCCCTGCCCCCCATCCACTCCTGGTGCTGCATCCAGAGGGAAGAGCTGCAATCAGCCTGCAATGATTCCTTTGCAATTAGCTCTCTATTACTCTAGTTTGTCAGGAAATAGAGGAAAAATATTATACAAAAGGGCTCTGGTTTTTCAATCAGCACTGCCTCCCAGGCCAGGCAGCAAGGGAGGGACTGAGGCAGGCCAGGGTGAGGGAAGTGGCTTTAAGGCCAAGTTTGCAATAAAGTCACGAATCCACTAAGATCAAAATAATGTCATGGCCACCAGGGCAATCAGACAGGGGAAAAACAAGAGAAAAATTCCAGACTTGCTACCGCTGGGAAACACTCACATATGCTCATGCAACTTTGCCCCAAGAAAAACGCTGCCTGTGAGAGCACTGATGTGTCGCAGACAGACAAGACCCTTTTTAGAGGAGAGAAATAGCAAAAAACTAAAGTGGATTTTCAGCATCTCGCCGAGGTTTATAGCCTCCTTTGAAGCACTGTAACTGCCTCCCTGCTCCCTGGGGAGCTCCCTGTGCAGTGAAAGGCAGCTGGGAGATGAAATCCGGGGTTCAGCACGGCTGCCCACACTCTACCTCCAAAGCTCTCACAGACGCTTTTTGTGCCTTTTTTGCTGCAATATCAAACCTGTCAGGCTGTCAGAGCAGGTGCCACCCAGCCAGCTTGCCTGTGCACTGTGGCTGAGGGAACTGGCTTCTCCTGGGGAGCAGTCCCCAGGCAGCCCTTTCAGTCCTTTCACAGGCAAAGGGAAGGACAGGAGTTGTCCAAACCTGGGGCTCCAGGGGATATGAGCTGTGCAAACCTGGGGCTCTGTGGGATGGGAGTGGAGCAAACCTGGCCCTGTCTCACCCTGCCCTGCTCCCCACAGTCATGAGGTGCCTGGGCATCCCCAGCCGGGTGGTGACCAACTACAACTCAGCCCATGACACCAACGCCAACCTGACCATTGACCGCTACATCAACGAGCGGGGGGAGCAGGAGAGGCAATCCTGGGACAAGATCTGGTGAGCAGCACAGCAGGACCTCAGCCTGCCCCTTCCCCAGAGCCTGGCAGGTGCTGGGGGAGGTTGAGACTCCCAACACTCTGGTTTTCCTCTCAGGAACTTCCACTGCTGGGTGGAGTCGTGGATGACCCGTCCAGACCTGGGAGGTGACTATGACGGGTGGCAGGTGCTGGACCCGACCCCTCAGGAGAAGAGTGAAGGTACAACGTGCTCCACACAGAAGCTCCATGCTCCTCACACCCCGGCACTGCTGGGTCACCCCACCACAGCCACCCCTTGTGGCTGAGCCCTGGAGTGGTGACAGTGGCTCTGCTCCGTGCAGGAGTTTACTGCTGCGGGCCAGCCCCTGTCAAAGCCATCAAAGAGGGTGACATGCTGCTCAAGTACGACATCCCCTTCATCTTCGCCGAGGTGAACGCTGACGTGGTGTACTGGGTGGTGCAGGGGGATGGGATGCAGAAGCAGAGCATCCGCTCCTCAGATGTGGGGAAGTTCATCAGCACCAAGAGCGTCGGCAGGGACAGCCGGGAGGACATCACCCACAACTACAAATACCCAGAGGGTATGGGGGATTTCAGGGGGACACTCCAGGGAGGGATGTTGCTGCTGGGAAACGGCTGCAGCAGGAGGGCTGCAGGGGTCAGGGCAGAGCAGCCCAGGACAGGCCCTCCCCGCACTCAGGGAATCACAGGAACTTTGTGCACTGCAGGGTCTGAGGAGGAGCGGGCGGTGTTTGAGAAGGCAGAGCATCAGAAGAAGTCCGTTGGGGAGGAGGATGAGGGGCTGCACCTCAGGATCAAGGTGTCAGAGGGTGCCAACAAGGGCAGCGACTTTGATGTCTTTGCTGTGGTCAACAACAACACGGACGAGGAGCGTGTCTGCAGGGTGACACTGTGTGCCCGTGCCTCCAGCCACAACGGCACCCTCGGGCCCCAGTGCGGCCTCACAGACCCCATGGACATCGACATTGAGCCCAGGGCAGGTAAGGGACCCTCTGATGGTGAAGGAGATGATTCACCTGGGCTGGGGTCAGCTCAGCCTGTGTTCAGCTGCTCGGTAGGCAATGCCACTTTGGAGCATTCTCCTTAGTTGACTACCACTGTGGATTTTTAATCTTTGTGAGAGGATGAGGAAATTGCTCAGGCGGAGGCTGGAAATGCATTTGGAGCTGGACAAGCCACTGCTGCTGTGGCTGTTTTGCCAAGGGAGCAGGCTGGGCACACCCAGCTGCCATCCCTAGGCACCCTGTGGCACTTGTCTGCATCCCTCCTGCTTTCCCTCAGAGTTTGGGCTAGGCTGGGCTCTCTGGTGGGATCTTCCCACACCAGAGAAAGCGGGACTGGCCCAGCTCAGCCCCGAGTGCGTGGTCCCAGGCTGGAGGAAGGGAGCAGCACTGGGTTTCCTGGCCAGCAGTGCTGAAGCTCTCGGTGTCTCCGTGGGTGGGCGTTTGCTGCAGAGCTGTCCTGGCACGGCCCCCGGCCCTCCCTCGCCCTCGTCACACACGTGAACATCACCATCTGGTCCTTGAACACGAGTTTGGGCTTACGTGAGTTTGCAGAGACCCTTCAGGGCTTGGAAAGGCCACACATCTGCTGTCCTGGAACAGGGAAATGTTTACCCTGCGCCGAGCCCTGCTCCTCACCAGCCCTCTTGCAATCGCGGCGCGCGGCGCTCTGCCAGGTGTTGAGCTGCTTTGCAGGAATGAGGAATGTGCTGGCCCTTGCCACCACGGAGGGGAGAGGGATGTGCCTCTGCTCATGCTGGCAGAAGCACCAGCTGGTACTTGGAGCCTTTTGCAGGGCTGGATGGGGGAGTGGGGAGATGTGCTGTGGCCCTCGGGGTACTTAGCATTCCTGTGCAAAAGTTAACCCAACACCATTTTTTCTGAAACATTAATTGTGAGCTCCTGAAACTTCTACCCTCAGCTCCTGCCTCAGAATACAGACCCCAGGACTTCCCAGGCTGCATTCTTTAGGGCACCCCAGCACTTTGTGGCAGTATGGGAAGCCAGGCTTGTCCCTCTCCCCACAGTCTCAGCGGATGCTATGGCCCTTCAGATCCTGCCTCATGAATGTCAGGCTCCATTTCCCATGGTCACAGCCACTCTGGGCTCCTTGTTCCAGGCAGTTCTGCAGCTGGCTGCTTTCAGCCTCCTTCCCTGTCCTTCCCCTGGACAGCCCCATCCCTGAAGGACTTTGAGATGAACAGGGCTGAGGGCTGACTGAGGGCTGACTGAGGGCAGGTGCCAGGGACCAGGCTGCCTCCCAGTGCCACGCTGGCTGCCAAGGGCTGGCACTCTGGACCCCTGGTGCAGGCATCACCCAAACCATGCCAGCAGCAGCTGGGTGCCAGTGCAGGACTGTGGGTTCTGGGCTGGAGATGCTGTGGGTGCTGACCCCTCTCTGCTGCCCTTCCAGAGAAGAGGGTGCCCCTGCGCATCCTGTACGAGGAGTACAGGGACAAACTGACCCAGGACAACCTCATCAAGGTGGTGGCGCTCCTGAACGATCACCAGACTGGCGACATCCTCGTGGCTGTCAGGGACATTTATGTTGAGAATCCACCGATCAAGATCAGGGTAAGGGTCCAATGTCCCATCCCAGGCAGGTTTGAGGGGGATGAGTTGCTGTGATTGTCTGGGGGCTACCCCAGGGCTGTGGCAGCAGGTCCTGCTTCACTGAGCAGGGCTGCATCCCCTGGGACCTGCTTCCCTAAGGTCCTGCCTCAGCCCCGGGGCAGGGGGAGCACCATGGCCCTCAGGATCTGTGGTGCTTGGGATCCAATCTCTCCTACTTGCAGATTCTAGGAGAGCCAATGCAGAATCGGAAGCTGGTGGCCGAGATCAGCCTGGTGAACCCTCTCTCCGTGCCCCTCAACGGCTGCGTGTTCGTGGTGGAGGGCACCGGCCTCACCGAGGGGCAGCTGGTCAAGGAGCTGTAAGAGCTTTCCCCCTTCACCTGGCTGGGATGTTGGGAGTGGTGTGGGGGTGGATTTCTGTGTGTGGAGCCCCAGGGAAGGCAGCCATGGGGCACAGCAGGAGCCAGGGCTCTGCTGGCCCCTGTGGACTCAGAGTATCCCGACCCTACATCTTGCTGGGGAAGGGGTTTGGCTTCCCTACAGAGGTCATTGCTTGCCAAAGCCCCAGCACTGTCCTGCGGGCCTTGGGAGGGGTGACAAGGGGCTCTGAGGGTGACAGGCCACAGTGACTCCCTGCTCTCCCACAGTGAGGAGCCGGTGGAGCCGCAGGCAGAGGCCAAATTCCGGATGGATCTGATGCCGCGGCTGTCGGGGCTGCAGAAGCTGATGGTGGACTTTGAGAGCGACCAGCTGACGGGGGTCAAGGGCTACCGCAACGTCATCATCGCACCCCAGCCCCTGTGAGCTGCTGCCCTGGCCCCCAGCTGCAGGAACCCTGCCTCGCTGGCCCCCCTGCTTCAGCCCAACGTGTCCCAGGAGGCGACTGCCAGAGCCCAGCCTGACCCCGACTCATGGCACCGGTGCCACCCACGCTCCTCCCGGGAGCACAGGCAGAAAAAGGGCTGGGGAGGGCTGGGGGCTGCTGTGGCAGTCGCTCACTTCACTGCTGTTCTCAGTTTGTGCTGTGTCCCAGCACTGGGCACACCAGGACCCCTGTGCCAGCCCCTCCTCTGTGCAGTGCTGGCAGCCACAGAGCCATTTCCATAGAGGCAGCAGCAGAACGACCCCTCCAGCCCCTGCCATCATCATCCTCTGACTGCAGCTCCATAGAGAGAGATTTTATACTGTGAGCACAAAGCTGTTTATGCACCATATACATATAAAACAAATCTATAAATACTTACTGCAAATAACCTGCTTGGGTACAGCCGGGCATTGGCTTTGATAACCATCCTGCCACTGCAGACACTGCAGGGAGGGATGGGACATTACTTTGATATAAATCATCTATGAAAACACTGAATAAAAACTTTATTTTTCACTTTAAAAGCCAGACCTGACTCTTCTTGCCCTTCCTCTCCCCACAGCAGGACCCAGCAACTCCTTGCCCAGCATCCATGTGGGTAGGGGGGTGAGTTCTCCCAGCCCAGCACCAGCATGGGGGGTCATTGCCGTGGCTGGCACTGCAGCCACAATGGCCTCATGTTGGCCACCCCCTCTGCCCCAAATCAGCCTGGTCTGGTGTTCTCAGGGTGCTCTACTCAGCCCCCAGGACACCTTCCCAGGTAATTTCTCCTCTCTCAGCAATGGTTCCATACTGTGCTCAGAGAACTGGAGAGAGAACACTACAAGTAATCAAACCAACAGGTCTTGCACACTGAGCAGGGCTCTGGGCAGGGCTGTCCACCCAGGCTGGGGCAGGTGAAGGGCAGCTGGATCCTGCACAGGGATTTGGGAGGAGAGTGGGATTTGTCTCACACCTGGAACTGGGGTCAAGGCTCTGCTGAAGATAAACACTTCCCATGCCAGAATGGCCACCCACATGCTCCCCACAAACAGGGGCGGGAGCAGGGCGGGAGCCTCCCTGCTCCTATAAACAAACACCACAGAAACCATTGTAGAGCTGGTGCTGCCTGACTGAGGGTCCCACAGTCACCACAGCCCCAGCAGACAGTGTGTGGGACAGGAGAATCTCACTCACACTGACTGGCCCCAGTCACCCTGACATTGTGGGCTCTCCCATTCCAGCTGTGACCCAGGCTGGATGGACAGCTGAGAGTGTTTCCCATCAAGGACTGCCCGTTCTCCAGCTTTCCTTTCTGTTTATCTTTAGGATGAGATAAAATCTCCACGTGCAGTGCTTCACACACAGCTGCTGCTTCCCCAAGCCAGGCTGGGGTTCATGGCCAGAACTCCCCAAACCCTGGCTCTGCTTCCATGGGAGGCCAAGGACCCATCTCAGCTCCAGCCCCAGCTCCTGCTCCCAGCACAGAACTTGAGTGGGCACAGCACAGGCCCCACATGCAGCAGCAGATTGTTTGGCCAATGAAGCCTTTCAAGAAACTCCCCCAGGAGAGCCACACAATCCATCTCCCCTTACCCTTTGGAAATTTAACCACCATACCTCCTTGTCCTGCTTTGCTCAAACACAACCTAAAAAGGCACCTGGAGGCTGGGACCCCCGTGGGGTAGAGTGGGGACAGAGGTGGGGCCTGGCACAGGGAGGGATAAGGATTTGCTCAAGCAGCTCTCCCAGGGGACAGAGAGTGCCCAGCCTGTGGCATGGGGACAGGGCAAGAGCTCCAGGAGGAAGAGGGATGGGGGAGGTCTCACCTGCATTCAGGACAGGGGGCAGGGGACATGCCAGCCCCAGCTCTGCAGCACCAATCCCCCAGACACCAGTGCCAAGAGCACATGGAGCCCAAAGAATCCTGAAGGAGTTAACAGCAGTGCCAAGAGCACGTGGAGCCCAAAGAATCCTGAAGGAGTTAACAGCTGGAACCAGCACTGCCTTCCCTGTCAGGAACATTCCTCAGCCCAGCAATGATGCACGGCCCCTCTTTAGAGCATTTGTTACTGGGCCCTGCTGAGCCGGGCCTCCAGCTGCTCAGCGCCTGGGTTAAAAATAACCAGCAGCTCTGCTGCTTCAGAGCTGGGTCCTGATAAAATAAACATTAGAACAGCTCTTGCTGAAGGTCACTCCCATCCATCTGAGCCTCGGCAGAGCAAGGCTGCTCCGAGAAGGGAAGGCTGTTCTGAGAAGGGAACAGACTCCAAACTCTGCAGTTATGGTTTAGCAGCAGGGGTTGGCTCTCAGGGCTGGGTTTTCTTCCATCATCCACAGAGCTGGGGTCGACTTCCCTGCACCCAATCCAGATCACCAGCATGGTACCACACTGCATCCATCTCCTTGTGCCCTTCCTGGATCACTGACATGGTACCACACTGCATCCATCTCCCTGTGCCCCTCCTGGATCACCAGCACAGTTCTGGGCTGCATCCATCAGACTCTTTGGCACTCTGACCATGCAAGCAATAAATTATAAATGAAATATTTCCAGTATCCATTGTGTGGGAGGGTTTGTAATTCAGTGCTGGCCCAAGTGCCAAAGCCAGGCAGGAGCATTTTTGGAGAAGAGAGGTTCTGGATGTGTCTCGGCTCGCTGGAGATGCTGACTTGCCAAGAATTGATTGTAAACTCATTTTAGACTTGATGACCTTTAACTTACCTTCATTCATGGATCGAACCTAGAACAAACTCCCATAAATCAGACCTATCACAAGAACAAATCTGTGGGATTTCCAAATGGTACTGCCTCTCCAAAGGTCTCCCTCCTCCTCCACAAACATGGAACACATTTTTACTCTCCTTGGTGCAACAAGACAACTGAGGCACCATCAAACAGCAGAAGAGACAATAAACCCCCAATGCAGGAGGTCCCTCACAGGAAACCATCCCCTCTTCCACAGCCACAGAAGGTACAGCAGACACAATGGAGAGATGCCTCTTCCAGCATGGCCAACTCCAAGAGCCTCTCTGTGCCTGCCTGATCCCTAATGCAGCTTCCCCTGTCCTGCTCCTCATGGTGGGCTGTGCTGACACACAAACCAGTAAGGACTGGTCAGCTGGGCACTGGAAGCAGAGGGATGTGCTGACTGTCAGCTCCTTGTCCCTTCCCAGAACAAGACAAGCCTTGTCTTTTCCCAGAAACACAAAGCAAGACTTGTCATTTCCCAGAAAGACGAAATGAGAGTTGTGTCTTCCCAGAAAGAAGTGACAAGACCCTAAATCTGTGAATGATTTATTACTATCAGTTGTCACACAGATTTGCTCAGTCAGCAGCAGTGCAATGCTTGGCCACCATGCCCCAGCCAAGCTGCAAACCATCACATCCTTGTGCCAAGGGAAAACACTGGGACATGGATTTGCAACCCCTGTCCAGAATCCAACCTTGATGGGCTCTAGGACACCCATCCCTCAGGCTGCTCTGCACCCAGGGGGCATTTCTGTACCCAAAGTGTTTTCCTTAAACACCCCCTCCCACCCTGGCTGGTCCTGCAGTTTCCTGGGTTTTGCCTCAAAACCTGCACATGACCAGCATGACCACGATTCCACCTGCTCCAGCACACATGAATGCCTGTGAGGCCCCTGGCCTTTATTGAACTTCTTCCTAAATGTCATTACATGAAGCCATTACTGAAAATAAAAATAAAGAACATGTTTTCTACCTACTGTTGCCTTCCAGCAGTAAAGAGGCAAAAGATGCCTGTGGCACATCCCTAAAGCCAGTGACATCACTGGGAAATGTCTGTCCCAGCTCACTCCAACAGACTGGAGCCAAGTCTGCTGTGAAATTTCATCCAAGTGTTTTACCAGGTCATTTTTTTTCAGAGCATTAGGGATGGCTTATTCTTTTTCTAACTAATCCTAGAGATAAATATACATGAAGTTTGGAACATATCAAAACTTGGTCCAAAAATCCAAAGCCCACAGCAGCCTGCCCTGGGTCAAAACTCTGGCAGCACAACTCCCCACCCTCCCCCCACAGGATGCCTCCACCACTCCAAGGCTGTGCCTTGGACATCACCATCACAGCCTGGGATCTCACAGTTAACTTGTTAGTCAGGAGTGAGTTCCTCACCTTGTACAGGTGTGTGAGCCCCCATTCCTTGGTTACAGAGTAGGGAATGCACACCAGTGCACTGAGGTACTGAGCTGCAAGAGCAGCTGCCTAACAGTCAAGTATTTTTGTTCCAGCTCTTAAAAAAAACAACAAAAACCTGATTTGCAAAGGCAAGGAAGGACAACCAGTACCTTGTCACATTTCTGTCTTTGAAAGCCCCACCTTAGTTCCTGCAACACCACACAAAGGTGGTTTTCACTAGGAGGACCCACACCAGCTCCCTCCTGCTCCCACAGCACCCCCCAGCCTCTGCAAGGCTTTGTGAAAGCACTGCTAAATACAGTGCCTTTAAGGGAAGATTTGTAAATCAGTAGAAAACATAATCCGCTTTGCAGATCCTCTCCAGGGCATATGAAACAATCACTGTTTGCCCACAGAGGCTGTTGCAGACTGGTTAATTGAAGAACCCCTAAACCTCCCCAAAATCTCCAGAATTAACTCCCAAGGCAACATGAAGACCCCAAAGCTGAGAGGCTTCGATCACACTGACCCTCTGGAACAGAAGCTCCTGGTGCTCATGCAGGGAGGCACCTTCCTCCCATTCCAGGTTTGCTTTTTATTTGTATTTTTCCCAGAGTAACAACTGACATGTCCTACAGAAATCCCCCATTTCCACTCTGCATGGAAAACTGACTCCAGGATCTCCCCAAGTCACTGCCTGGGCTTTAGAAAGGTAAAAAACCCAAACAAATCCCACAGGGTGTCGGAGCATTGAGGAAAGAAGTAAGGACACTACTGTTCAATGACACCCTCTTTATTCAAAAATAGATATCTATGAGACATTTCAGAATATACTGCTGTCAAATGGCAGCCTATATGTCTAAATTAATTCCTAAGTCAATTAATATACAGATTTAAGCTTTTGTTAAAAAAGACACACTGTGGGTAAATCCGTTTAACCTTCAGAAAATGTCACCCAGTTCACCAGATGCCCTTTGCCCAAAAAGTAAAACAAATAAAATTAAAAACTACAAGACTTCATTTAAATTAAGCAAAATAAAACACACGCATATATTCAGAAAAAAAAAATCAAAACATTTCAATTAAAAAATAAAAAAACCAGACAGACAACTCTCTCACAGATCTGCCCAAAACACAAACGTGAGATGCCAACACATTTGTCTACATCAGTTTTTGACAGCTTTTGTCCTATAATGGATACACATTCAATCAATGCTCAAAATAACTTGGTTTAACAGCCTCGGGGTAACTCTGTGAGCTGAATCAGGATGGAAAATCTTTTGGTTTGGGTTCTTGAAATTTGGTGTTGGGGTTTTTTTTTGTTTGTTTTTCATTTTTGGCAAAAGCAGAGAGAATGTACAGTGTTTAATCTAAAGTATGGACCATAAAAGGCTGCACAGTCAAAGAGACTCAGGGAACACAGAGTTCTGCCACTGGAAAAATTCCTGTAAACTAAAGAGAAAAAAACATCTGTAGGCTGGGCAGGGAGGGTGCAAGGAGCATTAAAAAAGGACAAAAGAAGTGTCAGTAGGAAAAGGACGTGAGCTTCTGAACAACTGAATGATCAAAAGATGCTGTGGTGGTGTTTGCTGTAACTGACCGGGCTACTGAGCAGCCTGACAAATAAATTAATGCGGAGCAGAACGAGCTTTGCATTTCTGCATTTTCTTCTCCTGGCTTTGACACCAGCTCAAAACCACAGGGAGGCACAGAGAGAGCATCTCAGCTCACTTCATCCTCTGTCTTACAAAACCTGTGTTACCAGATCAAGTGTCTCCAGAAACAGAACCTGTTTTATAGTGAGAGGTGCTAAATTTAAACAGAATTGTATCCAGATTGGAATGGTTCAGTGATCAGAGTCCAGCTTGTCACACCTAACACACAAACTGAAATGTAACTACACCCCTGGCAGCTAAAACACTAGCCAGCAACATAATGGAATTAAGAGTTTTTAGAATTTACCTTTTTAGTTTTTTACACTTTTCCTGATTATAAAAATCAACTCACAATCTGTGACACAAAATTAAGTACATCCTTCTAATATCTACATGCATGGACAGGGTACATGTGCATACAGGATATATGCATATATATGGGTCTATTTTCTATATAAATAAATATTTATACCACATTTAACATCTGTGCATCAGACAACTTCACTAAAGCTACGGAGAGTTTATATCATTGGATTTTCAATGTAACCATCCTGAGAGCAGACCTAACAGTGCCTGTCACAGGGACACCAGCAGCTGCCACACACCATTCCAGCCTCTCAGGTCATTAAATCAAAGCTTCCATTACCATTTGATTTCATATAATGAAGAGGAAAAATGTGGTATAAATCTAAGGTAGCTAGAACAAAATTTACTTCCACTCCCACTTAGGTAACATCCAGTTCTGCTTTGCTCAGCACAGTGTAAATTATGAGTCTACTTCTAATTTCACAAAGAAAAGCTGCTTATTTTTATTGCCTGTGACTTCAATTTACATCCATGCCAAATGAGAACTACCTTCACATCAGGCCACAGCATTATGAGGAACTGCAGGTTTAGGAACAAATCTTTCCCTGTACCATTGCTGAGGAGATGCTTCCCCTGACGTGGCACAGGACTGGCATGCACACACATCCCCACGAGGCCCATGAGCCATTCCACTGCTCCCAGAGATGGGGCTCAGAAACCCAACTAAAACAGATGAGACTTATTCAGAAATAATACAATATTTGTACAGAGGGAAGATGCTGCATAGTCAACCTTCCTCTGGAAGCTTCCCAGGTATGTGTGTACATGATTCGTGATCTTTGTGGGGGTAACAAGTGCTAAGGGCAAACAGCAACTAAAGAGTACAGGAAAAGATGAGAGAAGTTTGCCTAAACAGACCACCCCCACTCCCTTTAGAGCTCACAAAACTCACTCCTCTTCCTCCCCTCCTGTGAGCCAGAGCACACAGAGAGGGTGAGTATGAGCAGCCAAGAGGTTCAAAGCAGGGTCTGCGAGTTCCTTCCTACTGCAGATCTTGGAAGACTGGACTTCCAGCCAACACCAGTCTTCTTTCTTCTGCTGGTAATAATGAAAACTGGGGCACATGGTTTGCTCTAGTCTGTTGAAAACAGGTCCCCAGCAGATGGCAGAGGTGCCAGACCTCCTGTGACATTGGGCAGCAGTGACAGGTCTGGAAGGCTCTGGATGTGAGATTTCAGCTCCTTGCGCACTTGGGTTACCCGAGCGAGCTTCTGTTTGTATTCCTGAGGGAAAGACACAAGAGAACAGAGATTAAGCACAGGTTAATTAACAGTGCTGTTAGTTAAGCCAGGAGTCTCTTCCAGGTGAGGACTCACAGAAGGTGGCCAGGCCCTGGTACTCTGAGCAGTGCAGACCCTGCCATCTGCCCCAAATTCACAGCCTGCCCACAGGCTCTGGCATCCCTACACTAATAACCCTGCCCTGCCTTACTAATTGTACATGTAAAATGTCCCCAAACCAGCACTCACTAGGGCCTGATAGAGCATTTGAGAGAAGTGTCAGTGCAGAGTTGCTTTATCCTTGTGTTCTTCCCCAAATACTGACTCCCAGCTGCTGCCAGAATGTTCCTGACACCCCTCCACTGCCAGAAGCCACAGGCTGAGGCACACCACAGGTATTTACTACGCTGCCAAAACGCTCATTGCTTTCAAATGTGATCAATTCTCAACACTTAATTAATCCAATTTCTCCCTTTCAAGCTATTAAATCAAACCCAAGTTTTGGTTGTCAAACAGGGCCTCCTTTATGAGCTCACATTACAACCCTGGCATGGCAGGGACACCATGGGAACACGTGCAGGACCACGGAATGTAAACCAGGGAAAGGCACATCCACACCAGATACAGACATTAACATCTTCAAGATTTTATTACAGAGGGAAAAAAGAGCAAGCTAAAAATCTCCAAAGAGGAAACTTGAAAGCGGTTTTTCCACAAATGAGGTCTGGATTGAGTAGTAAAAGTGCAGTAAGAATCCCTATCCATGTGCAGAAATTCCCCCAGGTTTCAGAGACACCAGTGACTTGTCTTCCTAATGAGGAGAGAGAGGAGTTTGGACCCTGAAAATGGAAGAAAGAAAGAACTGTACCTTGGCCAATTCTGGTGAGAGGCCACTTATGAGCAGCCCAGCACACATCCAAATTATCCAATACAGAAGATTTTAATTAAAGACTGCTTATGCAATTTTCAAAGTTTTGTGATTCTATACATTCATAAAACGGTCAGAGAAGACAACAATTGAAGGACTAAAAGTCAAATAGCACATAATTTTTTTTTGAATGTGCCAGTCTTTACTCAACTACATGTGGCCTACTTTTCATGGCACCTCCAGAATGCAGGAAACAATGAGCTTAAGGGAAAAAAATACACAGAACAGACTGCCACACAGCCAGCTAGAATATCAATTTACTTTTCATTTCTTAATTACTTGGCAAAGAGAACAGAAGTTTATATCTCTGAAGATCAAATGAAACTAGGCACATGTTTAATCAAAACATCTTTCTGAAGAGTTTACAACTTTAATCCAGACTTTCTAACCTTCTCAGTGATGGAAATTCTCTTCACCTTCTCCAAACATCAAAGCACAGCAGTTCCTGTGGGGTTACAAGCAAGGAGTTTACACTCTCTGTGTTTCATTATTTGGAATTAGAACAGTGAGAGCAGCCGTCAATCGCAACAACTCCCGATACCCCTGCAATGGCTGTGTAAGTGCATCCCATAAATTTCCTGCCAGCACCAAACAGGAATGTCTTTTAACAGCCTATTTCAAACTTAAATCCTTTATGAGGCTCAGTCAGTTAATATAACCAAACACTTCTGTTAACATACACAGGATACACAGTGAAATAATCGAGTCCAAACAAAGCGCTCCCAGCTCCATGAACTGCAGGGTGCTGTTCTCATGCCTAGAGAACAGCAACAAAAAAAAAACACTTCAAGGTGCACACATTAATTTTGTGAGGAGTTGTCTTGCTTTAATGAAAGACAGAGAATCAGGAAAAAAGTATGCACCCACAGCCCAAATCACCCTCTTTTGGGAATTCTTAAAGAGAGAAACGAGTCAAGAAACTCACGAGATGAAGACAGAGAACAAAAACAAACCCCCCAGATTCCTTGGCATTAATAAAGAGCAGCAGCAGATAAAAAGAGATGCCATGGAGGCACAGCATTCCAACACTTGGGACTCTTCTCCAAAAGCACGTGGGAGCCAACGCTGGGGATAGGGGGAGAGTGCCCAGAGTGCTCAGCTTAGGGCTGGCACACCCCCAGTGCTGGAGATGGAGACGGCAGCACCCCAGCTCCTGCACACGCAGCAGAGACTGCAGGAACATCTACTGAGCTCCAAATGCTGGCACAGAGAAGGTGGAAGAGGCTGGACTTGGAGATCCACAGAAGACCAACTTAAAAATACTTTAAAATCCATAATTCACACCATTGTCAGGGAGTGATGGATATCAAGCCAGGAAAGAATGAGCAGCACTTCCTCCTCAAGAATGCCAAACTGTCAAGAGTGAGTATCAGCAGGTGTTTCTTTCTTCTGTAGTAATTCCCACTAAAGATAGGAACAAAAAAAAAAAAGAAGGGCAAGGCAGCTGGCAAGTCCTCCAGGTCTGATAAATGGGCAGGGAAGATGAAAAGAAGTTGCAAATTCCAGGCATAAGCCAAGAAAATACCTCAAATATTTGAATTGCCAAGATCCACACAAAACAATTATGGATTTATGGATACAATTATAGATCCAGAAAAAACAATTACGCAAAACCAGGTACAACCTCCACAGAAAAACTTATGTCCTGCCATTTTCAGGGCAAAACTGACCAGGATCCATCACTTCTCATGGACAGTCAGGACTGGAATGTGATGGCTTCTGAGCTGAAGATGATTTGCGTGACCATTAGAGTTATATGAGATGCAAATAACATTCCTCTCCCAAGACAGCTACTTAGGGGAGGGAGAATCTTGCCAATGCCTTCCTTGCCTGACAGCCCAGTTCTTATAAAACACATTGACAAATTAAGAACCACCAAGATGTGTTCAAACCACACTGCTGCTGGCAAACACACAGACTTAGGAGCAATTCTTCTGCATATTAACAGCACCAACCAGCTTCCAAATTCACAGTTAACAGCTTCAAGTGTTTAGGAAAATATTGCTCGTAGCATGTCCTTATTTTCAGGGATACTCTACGTTGAGGGCTACATGGAACACTGAGTTATCAGAAACATCCTCCCAATTTCAAGAGAGACTTATGTATGCACATGATGACAAAAAATAAACATCAAGTCATCTTGAGAACCATATTCCTTTCAATTTTAAGTAATTCCACCTTACTAATAACTAAATGCAAGCATTATCTAATCAATACCAAAGGCCTAAATCCTACCTGCTAAAAACCAAACTGAAAAAATAAGACAGAAAAAATTCTCACAAGGAAGAGCAGCAACAGCCCCCAAACCAAAACTGGCTCAGAAAAACATCAATAAATTCAGGAATGGAAACTAAGGGAGCAATCCAGAAACCAAGATTTCCTAGAATAGATGAATACTTACTGGACAGACTGGATACACATCACAGAGCATGGCAGGAAACTGTTCCATGCTTAACCCTCTCCATCCCTCTGGGCCTGAGCTGCTGTGCTGATTCCTGGCAGAGCTGTCAAGGAGTGGAGAGACCACGAGCCAGAGCTGAAACAGGGAATGCTGGCTGCTCCCCTCAAGAACACACAGCAGCAGAGACACTGAACCCCCTTCCAGCTTGAGGGCTTTGCTTTTTCCACAAGTTCTGGCCATATTCTGCAACACAGGAGTCTGGAAGCAGGTTTTATAGGCAACCATGTTTTTCATGTAGCCCATGACATACCTGCAAACTGCACCTTGCAGATTTTTCCAAAAGGTCCTTCCATTCCATGAAACTGAACAACACAATGTCCAGTTAAGAAGCTGCTGCTTTCCAAGGCCTTCATTTGTACCCTGTGTTGAGCTGATTGTCTCACTGCTCAGTAGGTTTATATTAAGATTAATAGTATTTGGATGCTATTTGCTTTTTTTAGACAAAATAATGAGACCTCTGCTGTAAGCAGGAGTTTCAGGATGATAGAGGAAAAAACTGGCTCTGTGCCACACGGATGCTTTTGCTAATCAATGTTTCCTTTCAGTGCATGGCGTTCTACATCCTCAGTGGCCAAGAGAATTAGATACTCAGTCCTTGAAACAAATGCAAAATCAGAATTAGCCACTGCTGAATGAAGCTGACACAGTGTTTCATTCCAAAGCAGCCGTGCTTGAACATTATAGAACTGGCTGTAATCAACATGACAGGAAATTCATCCTGAGCACTGCTGCGTGGCCTGGTTCACCTTGTCACGTTCCACAGCAGAGATTTCAGCTTATTTTGGCTCAGAGTGTGTACTGGACACGTCCTCTCCTGCGCAGGGTCGAGCAGGAACATGCTGTAAGTCATCACAGCAATTGCATCTGCTGAAAAAACATCTAGCTAAGCATTAATGAGAATCTGGAAAGTGAATAGGAAGAGCAGCCGGTCAGGCGCAGTTTTGATACGATGCAGCTTGAGCCAGCTGTAGGAAAGCAGAAGACCACAAACAAGCCAGGGGAAAAATGCATCAGAGGCTCAGCAGGAATTTGGAGAGTATGTGAAGTGAGAAGTCTGACAGCCAGTGATTATATGTCCAAGTAAAACCTCTCTTTAAAAATATTAAATACACCACAGTACTGCAGCAGGCTGATTAGGCATTCCTTACCTTCTGCTCCTTGCCACTTAACCTATGCAAAGTACTTTTAAAACATATTCACTAGAAAAAGAACAGAAAGGGAAACTTCTGCCATTCCACAAGCTCACTGGAGCAGAACCCTCCACAAAAGCAAAGTGAAACCAAATGCCAGGGTGAAACCAGGTTTCCTCATTCTGCAGCAGCACTAAACCAGAAAATCTGAGGTTTTATCTGAAAGATGCAGTCCAGGAATCAGAGCTTGAATGATGTATTTCCTTGCAGAGTCTTCAGTTCATTTTCAACCTTAAATTTGTTCACTCTTGCTCTTTTAAATTTGACAAGGCTTCTTTCTTCTGTGGCATCATTCATCACACTTCAGCAGAGATGGTGTTTCTGCTCCTGGCAGAATTATGTGCTCTCAAACCAGAACTCGTTTCCTTGCTCTCCCCTTTGTTTAGGGCAACAGAAGAGGCAGCAGCAGAGGAGCAGCATTTCTCCAGCTGCTGGGAATGCCTCAACCTCTGCAATGTTCAAAAGCTCTCAGAAAAAGCCCAGGCTGCTGCCAGTGTATGATGGGCACAAATCATCATTTCATTTGCCAAATCCTCTCCCAGAAATAAACATTTGATATTCACCATAAAAATCAACATCCAGGGCACAAGCCAACAGCTACATTTACCTCTCCAAGCATCTTAATGCTTTCCTAGTTAAGTAAGAGAGTGGTCAACACTCATTCACTTCAGTAAAATGCATAAAAACACGGTATGTTAATATTCTACTATTTCTATTATATGCAATACTTTTATTGTTTAGTATTATTCTATTTGCAGCCCTACTGTAATTATAAATATGTACAAGCACCTACAAAATGAAGGAACTGTATCTTTCCATTGTGCAAAGAAACACAGCGGTTGCCTCGAGCTATACATGGCCCAACAAACCCAAATTCCCTGCAGTTGTGAGCTCACATCCCTACAGAGCAGCCTGTGCTCTTCCCCACACACAGGCACCAGTGGCTCACAGCTGGCAGGGCTGGTGCACTCACTGGTGCACAGCCCAGCATTTCTTGCCCCATCAGTCACCAGTTTGGTCCTACAGACCCAGGTCTGGCACTGTGTGGGTGCTCCAAGCTCAGGATCTCCCTGCCAGGGTGGCAGAGCTGACCCCACTCTGCTGCTGATTCCCACAGCTGCTCCTGCCACTTCACACGTGTCAAATGCTGACAATTTTGTTTCCTGGCAGGAGCCCTAAAATTTAATCTCCTATTTCACTGTCTAAACCACTGAAATGAATATACTACAGAACCCAAGAATTCCTGTCTGAGGGAAGCAGCAGCCACAAAGCCGTGCCAACAGTGACACACTACAGAGACCCAGGCAGTGGAAGCAGCACAGCAATAAATTGCCTATTAACCCACTGAACTAAATTGTATTTCAAGAAAATGTATAGTGCTGGGCAGTCCAGGAAACCTCAAGTGAGAATGCACTTCATCCCTCACAGATGCATTATCAAAGAGGGTTTGCAAATTTGTGTGGGCACGGCATTAACACCTTATTAAAGGTGCCTTGAAGCCATGAATATTAAAACTCACAAACATCTAAAAACCCCCAGAGCTCTCAGCAGGACTCTAAGTGACAATTTTTCAGCTGCAGCCAAGAATCAGAATATTTCCCCTAAGCTGGATCTTAAATACAGTATGTTTTTTAGATTTATAGCTGCAGACATGTAAGCACACACTTATTTGAGTACATACACTGCTCCATGCACACTGCCTGTGTTACACTGCTCCTCATGTCACCTTCCACCAACACAGATACAGAAGGTGTGTGGAAGAATTGCCCTCACTGACTGCACATCAAACCAAAAATTCTGACTGCACAATCTTCTATTTTTTCTGCTCTTCTCCCCATCAGATCAAAAAACCTTCCCTCCACTCACTCTAGGTTTCCTATTGTCAGTAGTTATTTCAGGTTCCCATGAAGCTTCTACACAATTTGCCATTTCCTTGGTTCTTCCAGTCTCATCTGTTTACCTGACTTCACTTTACACCTGCCTGCTACACCAATAGGGGATGTTCTCTCCCCACTGCATTTCCATTTTACACAAACTAATTCCCTGGATTTTTTCTCCTTGCCTGCCATGCATTCCAGAAGAGTGCTCTGACTTCAAAAGACAATTCTCCTTGAAGTTCTGCAGGCTCAGGTGCTCGAGGACAAAAAGCCTCCCCAGCTGATTGTGCTCAGTAATTGTAATGGTGCAGCAATGGCCAAAAATAACACAAATCAGGAAACTTCCATTGCAAGTTGAATACTACTGTGAGATACAAGGACACATCTCATTCTTATAGAAACAACAGCTTCTGCTTCTATACCTGTCTGAAAGTGGATTTTATTTCCTGTCATCTGCTATTGTGAATGTCCAGGCCACCTCTGATCTATCTCTGGCATGGAAGATCAAACTGCAGCTGCAGTATCGAGCCCACAATTGCTGAGCATGATGAAGCACCATTTTAAAAGAAATTCAGTGTTCAGCTGTTGAGTGACAGTATCCCCCACACTTTTCAGGAAGTTAACATGAGGAATACTTACCTTTGAAGATATATGCCTTGTTATAGGTTCTTTAGTATCAGTTTGGGGCCAGCTGATTATAAGGAAAATCTACCTTCTCAAGTGCTCTTAGACTCCAGTCAAAATACCACAATACCACTCCCAGGATAAAGAAATCCTAATTATTACACTTTGATTTTTTTCCATTGCTACCCTAAAACCAGTTTGTCCATATGTTATGATCTTCAGGCTCTGTTGCAGCTTCCTCCCTTCAAATCACCAGTGCTGCTTTGCCCCTCACTGTTTCAATCCTTACTCATGCCAGCTGTGTCCATGCTGATGTGTGATTCCTCTCCAAAGCCTCAGCATGTTTCTCAGCAGTGTCCCTCAGTTAAACAGCCTTACTGCAACTGATGACAAGAGCTGTGTCACAGGGGTTTGACATGCAGAGTATTCTGAGTATTAGCCCACAAGACACAAACATACTGAGTTTCTGTATGTTTTGATAATTTGCTGTTTCATGAGGGACAGCATTAACAGGATTAGTAAACAACTGCAGCTCTTTAGACCATAAAAGCTGCTTTTCAAGAAGACACAGATTAGCTACTTTCATTGCTATCCCAGTGAAAGACTTTGCGAGTAAAAAAAATACAAAAAACATCCAGAGTAATTTCCAAATTAGGTATTTCCATCTCTTAAAATATAGCCCTCACTTCTATTTCTGTCAGAGGCCTCTCCCCCCAACCAACAGCCTTGGCTGGATGGGGATGGTGAAGTAAACAATCCATCTTCCACCCAAACACACCCTCTCATCTAAGCCAGGAAACTTAGAGGAAACTTCCTCAGCATAAGTGGAAAAATTCAAAGTATCAAAGATCCTGGAAAAGACACTTCAAGAGAGCAAAGCCTACAATGAGTAAATATGTAAAATTAGATTGTTTTAAGTTATTTTCTCATTTGAGACCTTGCCTGAGTAAATGTTTTGGTTTTCAAATACATTTTTAATTGTTACAAGTTTCAGATCCTTCTAGTAAAATGCTTATTAGCACTACAAAGAAAAATACAGGCTTATCAATACTGTGAGAACATCAAAGACTCAAATAAAACTGATAAGCAGATCTGGCCTGCCTTATCTGTAACCAGCATCTTCCACTGTTTATTAACCCTCTACAAGGGCAGAACAATGGAATGCTGTAATCAGGCAACATCCCTCACTGAGGTTTGAGAGCTGACATGAATATCAATCGTGCCTCATGTTCACTGCTGGAGTGGCATTTCCTGCAACTCTGGTTAGACTGCTACAGCACTGAGGCTGTCTTGTCTGGCAGAATGACAAAGATGCCAACTTAAACAGAGACTTAATAAGATCCTAATATTTAAATAGGATCATTCTTTATTTTCTAATGTAGTGAAGAACTGCGTTTACACCTAATAGTGTGCAAGCAGCCTGTCCCATTGCCATCAGCAGGATTACAATCATTAACAAAGCAACTCAACCAGCAAAACACTTAATTTTCAGGGTTACATTTCTGCCTCTGCCAAAGTTACAATTTTCAAGTAACATTCTTTAGCAAAAGAATATTTTCCAAACAAAAAACCTCCACGATTGTCACAACATTTCAGCTAATGCATTAGAAATTTTAATTTCATGTTGTCATTATGGATTTCTCAGTTTTGAAAAGTCTCAAGCTGACTCAAAATTATTAATTGTTCTGGGCCTTTTAAAATATTATTGTGCAGCATTTTGCTACCTATAGCAGTATGTATCATTTAGGGGTTTTTTTTACATGCACATAGGTGTCCTTTAAGCAAGAAAAACCCTCAAAATCTGACCCAAGACTTCCACAGAAAATAAATCTGTTGCCAAACAACATTTGGTTTCATGGCATCATCTGTATCCACATCTAAAAGTGTTTTTTCTGACTCAGTCATAAGACTGATGCTATGCTTGAAGAAATTCAGTCACAAGGCATTGAGAAACTCCAATATAAACACAGGCAAAGAAAACACTCAAAATGAATTTTATCTGGGAACAATGTTGCCGAGCTGTCAGAGGAGGAGGTTTGCCATGAGAGTAAACAGAGACTGCAATTGCTGCAGCTCAGTCTCCTTCCAGGAGATTTTGTCCTCCACATCCCCTCCCATCCCACCCTGCAGCAGCTGCTCATCACCAGCACGGTGGTGCAGAGAAGCCCTTAATGTGCCGCCAAGGGGCAGTTTAGCAGATGGCAGAGTGACATACAACCACAGCCATTAATTAAACTCCTCGCTAGTCCCACAAGGTGCTGCTGAAAGAACTTCCATGGAGAAGGCACATTTTGGATAAACAGTTGTAAACAGCTGGCTGCACAGCCTGAGCAAGGGGGCTCAGCTCAGCCCCAGGTTGTTTTAGGGTCCTGCCCTGCCTGTTCAAAGGAGCTGTACAGGAAACACAAGTCGTTGTCTTTCACTACCAGCCCCATTTACACTGCACCACAGAAGCTGTGGGTAAGTGGCTGTTAAAGGATGCAGAGCAGAAGATCTGGCTTAAACTGCTTCCCCTAAACAAGCAGGGGTTCAAGAAGCAGATGAAGGATACCTAATCATCAGGAAAATAACAAAAAACCTCAGCTAATTATGGCAAAGGGAGGTTAATTCTTTGAAAAAGGTTAATTTTTTAAAATTTTGTCATAACAAAATAAGCTATGTGTTACACAAGTTTATTTTTCTTTAAAAAGTATAGAGCTCTGGGCTTTCCAGGTGCATTGAAACATCTAGACTAAACATCAGGACAGATTTGCACTCTGCGGATATGACACCGCTTTCTTACCTGTTTTACTCCAAGTGTAAAGACAACTAGAACCTAGATAACCTAGAACCAAATGTAAAGGCAGGACCTGGGACTAAAAGTAAAGGCAGGACCTGGGACTAAAAGTAAAGGCAGGACCTGGGACTAAAAGTAAAGGCAGGACCTGGGACTAAATGTAAAGGCAGGACCTGGGACTAAATGCAAAGGCAGGACCAGGAACTAAATGCAAAAGTAACACCCAGAATCATGTAAAGGTAACACCTGGAATCATCTCCCTCAGGAGAAACCCACAGATTTGGAGCCCAGGGCGAGTGTTTGGTGAGCCAATTGCTCTGCCAGCCCCAGTAACAGGCACTCACCTCCAGTTTCTTCTCCTTCTCCGTGAGCACATCCTTCTGGTTCTGGGTGTACTCGATGAGCATCCGTGCCAGCTGGCGCCGGTCCTCCAGCTCGGCCGCCAGCCGCCCGTTGTACTCGGCCAGCAGCAGGCACGCCTCGTCCACCGTCTTCGAGAGCCGCTCCGCAGCCTCTTTGTCTGCGTGCAAAAGCGTTGGGTGATTTAGAGGACAAAGTTTAAAATTTCCAGTTGTTGACAGAAGGGCTGCGATTCACAAGCCACAGGCACAATAACATCTTGTTCGTAAATATACTTCTGGCTTGACAGGAAAATAAGGGCTGTTATCACAGGAAAACAGGAAATAGGACATACACCCTTTGTGGGCTGTGTTTTAGACATTGACATAGCTGACTGCATTTAATCCTTGCAGAGATGTCAGTGAAAGCAGGGAGATAAATCTGTGAATAGCAAGCCTCTATGAACTGGTTAATTAAAATGTTAGAAGTACCTTCAGGTAAACAAATCTGGTGGTTTCTACATTTAAACACTTTGTGCACTTGGTAATTCCTCTTATATAGGAGCAATTTCAAATGTATTGACAAAATCTAAGAATTGCATGCAGTCCAGTTGGACACTGTAAGAATATATTATGAACGGTCAAATAAGTGATAATTCATAATGAGTTCTAAATTAAAACTACCTCCAGGAACAAGAGTCAAATCAGTTCAACCTCTAAATGCTTCTATTAAAATTACTTTTCAAATGCAATTGCACAAGTTAATTTAAACAAAGACTGACAGATTAACAGGGGTAGCAATTTGCCTTTTCCATAGCAATCAAGGACTATGTGTGTACTCAGCAGTCTGGTAGAACTTGAAAATATATCAATCAAGGACTATGTGTATACCCAGCACACTCTGATAAAACTCCAAGATATCTTAACAGCTGAGGTGTTTAAGAGCAAACACATCCACTTGAGAACACTTGCTCGATTTCCTTTATATTCTTGCAAAATGCTGATGATTCTCTCAAAGTACAAAAGCCTCAGTCCAAGCCAAAAAAAGGAAGCAGCTATGTAAGTTTAATCTTCAGTGTTAGTCACAGGATTGCTATCTGTTAATTACCCCAGAACTACAAAGCAAGGACACAAAAGCAGGAATTAACTCCACCATATATTGTGATTATTAAAAAAAAAAAAACAAAAAACCACACTTTGATTTCTAAGTTATTCTTTGGACCCATGTTCATTCACCTTCCAGTCTCATACCTGTAATTTTCTCCAGTAATGAGACATCTTGAACTTCCTGAGGCAGGGAAGCAATTTTTTGCCGCACGGTTGCATCTCCTGATGCTGCATTCTCCAGGTCTTGTAGGGCTTTGATCAAATCCTCAGTCTACAAGTGAACCAACAGTAAAAGCAGGTAACCTTAACCACATCCACTTCTCAGGGATGTGGTCACTGCAGAGCTCACCCACCTCTGAAAGGCACCATTTGGGGAATATTTTCTTCAAGTAACTTTTAAACCTAACACAAGGAGTATTCATTGAGTTTACACTATCCCAGTGTTTAGCTCCTCCTGCATAATTACAGCAGGGCCATCCTTTTCAAGGCTCTGCAGTGGGAAACTTCTCAGTCCAATTAAGAAAAGTGATCATTTAAGACATAGCTGAGAAGGACATGACCACACCAGTCTGAGAAAACCACCAGCCCTGTGTGCTGCACCAAGCTGGGACTGAATCTTCCACCCAAACATCCCTGACAGTCTCTCTGCCTCCCTGGAGCGTACAGGCACCTTTTTGTTCTGTTCTAAAGCTGCATTCTGACAGAGCAAAAACACCCAACACGGAATTTCCATCAGCCCAAACAAAACGATACTAAATTTCCATCATGACAAGGTTTAGAATTCTGTAACTTGCTACTGACTATAAACTCCAATGATGACAAAAGCTCCTCCCATAAATCAAACTTTGTAAATCTCCTGATTTTGCCAAGCCATGGCTGTCCTCACCCAGCTCCCTGCAAGCACAGAGCTTTCTGCAACTCAGCTGGGCTCCTCATTGTGCCCTCAGCTCATCTCTCAGCTGGCTTTAGTGCACTGAGGAAAAACGTGTCAGTTTGAATTAATTCACTCAAAATGCAGCCAAACTTTAAAAGGACATGCATGAGGAGAGCTCTAGGAGGACCATCCCTGACACACTGTGTTTCTTCTTTGCTCAAAAAAAAAACACCAGAGAAACTCCCTGAACAGGAAGAACAAAGTGTTGCTTTTTTGTTTAAAAAATTCTGAAGTAGGGCAGGTTTTTGAAACAGAACACTAGGACTATAAACACAAGCACTGATTTTTAAACTACAGTTCAATAGCTTGAAAGCTAATGAGAACACTAACAAATTTTAAATAAATATTTTCCTAATCTGAAAAACAAAGAGGTCCATTACCTAATCTTTACTACATCCTTGCAAACTGCAAATGATTTCCAACAGTGACAATGTTTATAATCAAGAGAAACCATAAACTGCAAGGCATCTGGAGGTAAAACAAGAACAAAATTTTCGCTTATTTCCTTGACAACTGTTATTTATTTTTATTTTTCAATGTTTACAGTTTACCAGATGGATGGTGTAATTTTTTATCCCCTTCAAATAGGCTCTGGGTTAACATATGTTCATTCTGTAGCCTGAAATGGCCGCAATGATTTTCTATTTCATTCCAAATATTTCCACACCAGTAACATGGAGCCTCCAAAGTCTTCAGTGCTGGTTTTTCTACCAGCTCCATACAAATATCATAAATGTTATGCTGTATAATAACTTACAGAAAGATATGGCCTACTAAAGAAAACTGTGTATTAACTGTTCACAGCTTTAGGTTTTAGAAGCTACACATTGATTTTGAGAAGAATTTAAAATATGGCCTGTTCTTCTAGCAGTCCTTTGAGATCCTTTCCTGGCAGCACTACTCAGACCTTGGGTTAGACTACCGGGAATTGCTCAGAAGTGACACATAATTGCAGTAGGGAAAAATAATCTGTTGCCTTTTGCATGGACTTCTCAACCCCAAAGTGCATCTCACCACTAAACCCATTTCACTTGTTGTCAGCTCCACCTTGTGGCGGTGACACAGGGGAGGTGGCTGTGACCCAGGGGAGGTGGCCCTACGGCTTCCAGAGCTCCTCCCAGGCTCAACCCATCCCACATACCAGCAGTGGCCCAGCACTGGGGTCTGGGGGTGAGTAGCTCCCAGGGTAATCATCATCTTCCTCCTCTTGTATTTGCTGGAAAGTTCGCTTTAAAGATTTCTTCTCCTCTGCAACTGAAGACAGAAACAACTCATTTGGATGCCAGATCTGCCCACCTTAACTATCTGAACTTCAAAGAATTACACCAGATGGATGCTCTGATGATTAAGCCCTCTAGGGGATGACCACAGCTGGACTTTAATGTTGGAATCATATTCCAAACACTCAAATGCAAAACAGTAATAAAAGATTGATTTCTTCCTCCCATGTATCTCTGTACATGCCAGCCTGAGGATACACGAGCAGTGTGCACTTCATGTGTTTGTGCCTCTCACAATGAAAGCAGGAAACACAAATGTGCTATTTGTCAATAAATTACAGATTTCAACCCTCAGATGCTCTGGCTAACACTGAGTGTACAGGTGAGGATTTCTACCAGTAGAAATGAAGCACTGATGTGAAAGTACACAAGGACAGAAGAATTTCAAGTTTTATCTTTCTGCATTAATTACATGCTCCCTGTGGTCCCACAATCAACACAGTAATTGCTCATTATTCAACCTTCCACTCTTTCATCAAAATAAGGGCTTCAGGACATTTCTGTTTAACTACAACTCCAAGATGTGACAGCAGCAACACCAAAGCATGAACTGATCTCCAAGCAGGTAACCTGCAACACTTCAGAAATAGGGATGTCATAAAGCAAGACAGCATTAGTTAAATGAACCTCAGCATGGCAAATATTACCTTGAAAGGGAAGAGACAGTTTATTTAAATGAGCCAGAAGTCTTAATGATGCCTTTGATCCAGCCACAGAACCCTCAAAAGAAGGTGGATCATTTTTCAGACTTGCCACCAAAGATAATAAGATATGGGGTAATTTGTAAGAAATCTTTGGACAGTCTTAAGAACATCTATTCAGTGGAATGCAGTCTTGCCAAGATAATCTGTATATACTTTGATTCACAGGAAAAACCAAGATCACTCAATTTAAAACAAAACCAGACTGTCCCATTCTAATGGGGAACCAAACAGAAAGGTCTGTCCTTAAATGCAGAGTTTTGTCTGCATTGTCAGGTGGGACATAAGAAAAAACTTCATTCTAATGGAGAGAAATCAGAGGAGCTGCTACATCCTGCTCGTTGGGGAAAGAGTTGAACAACTTCCCAAGGCAGACACAGACACACCTGTCAGAGGACAGACCCACTCAATAGAAGGCAAAGCAGCACTCAAAAGTTACCCTAAACCAAAGGAATTGTTAATGTTTGATAGAACAAAGCTACCTAGGCTAGAAAAAGGCCAGCCAATTATTGCATGTATCCAACTGATGTATGAGTGCTTGACAATCTGACTGACAAGCCAGTGATGCACCAGACCAACAAGGAAAACAGCTGCTGCCCACTGAGGTCTGTGAGAAACACGAGTTGGGTTGAACAGGAGGTGAGCAGATGAGTAAGTGGGCAAAGAGAGCATTTAAAATTACCCAGCCCAACACAAGAGGTCATCAGTATTTATCACTTGTGTGTACTTATCATAAAATAATTAACCAACAGAGGATAAACCTGAGCCAACAACAGAAGAATGCATGACCACAGCGATCACACAAGTGAAATTAAATGGAGAGCTGGGATTCAAATTGCTGAAGAGTTATTCCTGCTGTGTTGCCAACTGGTCTACCACAAGACACAGCATTACACTTGCTCACCACTCTGACACAGATGATTCAGAATTCATTGAATATTCCATCTGAACAAGGCCACGTGAGTCTGACTGCAAGCACTCTGAAATCGGTGATGCTGAGCACCTGCAAACCTAAGCAAAAGTCACTGGAGAATTCTAGAAACTCTTTCTCAATTTCATCAAAATAGAAAAAAAACCCTTTGCTTATTTGCTAACCCAGGAGCATATGGAGCAAAAGGATCCCTGAAAGAGAACAGAAGCACAGCACAGATACACCCTGCCTGGGTAACTTACAAAATCTGCCAGCCAGGGGTAATTTAACCATCACAGTCTACACTAGCAGAAAAGCATGTCAAATCCAGCCAGAGAAGGGGAAAACAAGCATTGAGAACTTGCAGAACTGATCAGAATGTAATACATAACCAAAACAACCAAGATATCCTTGTAGAATACAGACAGCTTCTTCCATGAAAATCAAGAGCCCACCTTGACATGGACACAAAGAAGCCAGAGAAACCCCAAAGAAGTCAGCTCTCCTCAAACATTGAACTACTCCCAAAAAGCCTCCAAAGGGCGAAGCACTCTCCATTTCTCCAAAACAACAGACAACTGCTCTCCTCACAGGTGTGCAGTGACACTCCAGGTTATTGCTACCTTGCTATTGCAGAGCCCACTGACACCTGCAAAGGCATTTCTGCACCAACTTCTATGCTAGGAACCATCTCAGCTGGCTTGAGGAAGGTTACAGGGTCCCAGGCCTTGCTGACAACTATGAGCTTTTCCTGTCAGCTGGACACCTGGGGGATCTTCCAAGCTCAGGTGTTCACCTTCTTGTCTCAGCTCTTGATGCCTGTTCAGAGGTGAACAGGCTTCTAATGGGCCAGCACCCCCTCCAACCACTCCAAACCCTTCTCTCTTTGGGGGTCGATTACTTGGGGTTGCTGAAGCTCTCATTACAACATTTATTTGTTGGCAGCCTTTCCTAGGGTAAGCACAACTGGAGCTGAGCTGCTCCAAAACCATACCCAGCCCTGTGTCCAGGTGCCTTCATTTCAGCTACCCTCAGAAGCCTCCCTGCCTGCTCTCCTCTCTGTTCTTCTCCATATTTTAATACAAGTCTGACTTTCTGTGCCAGAATTTGCAACATAAACACAATGAAAGCAGTCGGGGAGCATCTCAGCTGTGTGTTAAGAGTGACACACTCCTACATCACAGCACATTCAAGGACCTTCTTCAATTGCTTGTTACAAAGACAACAAAAAGAAAACACATCAGCTGTATCGGTTGTATTGCCTGAAGGGTTTCACATCAAACCTTTAAGACCTACTTTTTCCAATCTTTGAGAGAAACGTGGGGTTTTTCTCTTCCCTATGGCTTGTGAAAAGAAACATTCTAATAAAAATGAGATTAATGAGAAAGCAAATGCAAGCTTAATGAATACATTTAGAGATAAAACAATGTATCAATATTCAAAAGCTCATTTCCATGCATATGCATATCTCCTGAAGGAACCAGAAAGACTAAAATCTGGTAGTCAGCTGCACCATTGAGCAGCCAAACCAGGGGATACAGTGCTTAGAAAGGGCTGGTTGTCTTACCCCTGTTTCTCTGAAGGGAAATCAGCTCTGCTCCACAGCAGGAGCTCAGCATGCCCAGACAACTGAATTGCTGTGCATTACCCAAGGCCTTGCTAGTGACAAAACAAGAAACAAACTGTAGCACTGAAACACTGACTGATGAGCATTGAAGATGTATTTCCTCCCTGATACAGGACTCCACTGCACTTTGGCAAGTCACACAACTCTAAGTGGTGCTCTCAAGACAAGCAGAGTCATCCTTCTCAGAGAGGATGACTCTCACCAGCCCAGGAATTTAAGACACTGCAGTATGAAAAATAACAGAGAACTACCTGCACTGACCTGTTGCCATACCTCAGGCTGAAGAAAATAGTTGTTACCACAGCACCAGGTCTTATCAACATCACCAGGTGCCCTTAAGGAGCTCCAACATTTTAACAGCACAACTTGCACCAATCTACAGACACTAACATTGCCTATTTCTCAGCTGTATCTACTTTGGGCATCCACAAACCCAGCAAGCCAGAATGGCTTTGGAGGAGCACTGGATTATGGTTTTCCACATTTACAATAATTGTTCTATCTGTAAACCAGGACACCTTAATCTCCATCTTGCTTATATTCACCTGTTTGAAGATGGAATACAGTAACCACAAAAAAGCCTTCTGCAACTTACCAGAAACTCAAACACCAATTTAGGTCAGAAATCCATAAAGCCCCCAGGTGAAACTAGCTCCTACCATGAAGAAGCTCATTTGCACACATGCCAGTCAAAGCAAGGATAACCCTGCTGAATCTTTCAAACTTCTTTTTGACCATGAATTGACAAGGCAGTAACGTTCACACTCATGCAAAGGCCTGAACCTTCCTTCAAATAAAAGATACTACATTAATATCTCTAATTACCCAGGCAAAAACTAAGTTTCTTGCCAAGTGAAGCTGTGCACACAGCAGCTCTTCAAAGGTTTTGTATTCCTCCACTCTGCTTCCCACAGACAAAGATCTGTTACTTTTAGCAAGTTTAATTTTGTACAAATGTTTTGAAGTTGAGAAGACAACAGTAGCAGAAGTGGTTGATACCATCAGCCAAAGGGAAAGGACACTGAGGGACAGCTGGTTGCCAAATGACCAGGAACTAACACATGGTACCAATTATCAATGCCTTTAGATTCAAAGTTAAACACTTGTGAAACACCTACCCAGCTACACTAAATTAAAGTTTCAAGTCCTCAGTTAATCAGGTCAGGGTTGTCAGGAGTGTAAATTCTACCCTTTGAGAATACACAGGTGCCTCATTCACTGCACCCAAACAACAGGAACCCCAACATGAGCCACTTCATGCAGAGACTGTTCACCTTCACCCCCAGAGCACAGACTCCCTGTATCTCCACAGAAATGGGATAACCCCTTTGGTCAGGGCAGCTGGCTCACAACATTTGGGGAAAAAACTGCAGAAGTCATCTTCCAAAGGGTACACCTCAATCAGGGGCAGGTGGAAGGGCACTGGTGTGAGCTGCTAGAGCATCCATCCAGCAGTTCTGCCCAAAGCACTTGTGAAAAAGCACAAAGCTACAGCCAGAGATGTCTTCACATACAGATCTCATTTATGCTCACATCTTACAAATTCTACATTAAATACCAACTCAATCAGACCTTGTTTTCACCACCTAAGAATGGCACAAGAGCCTTTTACTAATGACCATGCCAACTCTCTCACACCATCAGAACTCTGTGGGCAATAGAAAAAAATATGACCAGAGCAGCAACGTCATTCCAGCTCATTTGAAGACACTGACACTTCACAGAATCATAGAATGGCTTAACAGAAGGGATCTTAAAGGACCTTAAAGGCCACCTCATTCCAACTCCCCTGCCATGGGCAGCAACACCTGCCACAAGACCAGTTTGCTCAGGGCCCCATCCAACCTGGACTTGAACATTTCCAGGAGTGGAGCATCCACTTCCTTCAGCTGTAAGGTGGACAAATATTCCTTTAACCAGAATTTTTAATGACCCTCACCTTCCACAGTTGAGGCATCCCACTGCTCCCCTCTTTCCACTGGAGCACTACCAGTGAAACACCTGCAAGTGCTACAGAAGAGGCAAGATCTGCCAAAGCAGTAAATCAAAGCACACCAAACACAAGCTTACACTCAGTTTCTCACAGGTCTCATGCAGTAATAAGGTTATACCTGTGATGTTCTAATGATATTAAATTATGCAAAGTTAGTTTTCTCCAAATGACATCAGCTGTTGTAAGAAAATAAGAGATCAGACAAGCTTATAGGGCATATATTTCAGACTTCAATTATTCAAAACTCCTTTCTGCATCATAATAAAATCAGTGACTATGGAAAACAAAACAATTAATATGAGAATGAAAGCACTGACAGGATTGAATAAGACACTCTAATAACCCAGCTGAGCAGTCTCAGAGATGCAGAGTGGGACACTTGAGGTGGATACAGAGTTCCCTGCATGGCTGAGTTGCTTTCACCCCAAAAGGCAGCCCTGGAGCACTGAACCTGCACAAGCAGCACCAGACATCACAGCCAGCTAAGCTCACTGCCAGCCCCACGACAGCACATCTGCAAACCAGAACTGAGGGTTTTACAAAAATCACACTTCTCAACACAGTCCTGAAGAATCTCCACAACCAGCTCTGGCAACAGCTCAACTCCTCACAGTAATTGCAGTGAAACATGCACCAAATTAAAAACAAAACACATATGACAAGCAATATGCATTTACCTTTTGTTTGGGGGCTGTTGGAGTCTTCCATAGACAGTTTGAGCTGCTGGATGAACTCGCTGCCATACACACTCCTCTCCTGCCAGATGTTCAGCAATCGTTCCAAGGGCTTCTTGCAGCCCTCGTCTGCTTCCCTGCTCAAAGATTGGGAAATCATTACACTTCAGCTGATCAACACTCCTCATGTGTTCAGAGAGCATCTTCCAAACTGGCAGCTGCACCCATTGCAATATGTGAACATTTGGAGAGAATTTTGCTCCTGTTGTCTGAGACAAACTGTGCAAAACACACATGTAGCCAATTTTCCTCTTTATTTGACCTAAAGATTGCCTGGAAGTCTCCCACCATTCCCACCTCAAAGTAAGGGCAGGAAAGTTGTGAAAGAAGACATTTGCTATCATTCAGAATATGCAATAAGAGTTTATAAAAAACCCTGAAGCTGACAAGTTTACAGCTCTGAGTATTAACTTTAACCAGCTGTTTCAGCCAATAACATCCCAATTAAAAGCAGGTTGATTGGATCATTAGGCACTTAAATGCACTCAGAGCTGCTCTGACAGTCACAGCTTTCCAGAACAGACAAATACCCAGAGCATTAATGTTGTTTAGCTGGGGTAACAGGACTCATTATGCCATTTAGACACAATCTTAAATAAACAACACTGCATTTTTGGTAAGGTGGTGGCTGCATCACTTCTTCCCTTTTAACTATGAAATTCTTCCTTCTTCCAGCAAGGATATTACTGGTCAGGTAACACACAAAGGAACTGCTCAACCCAGGGCTGGTGAGAACCCAGTGACCCAAAACATCAGCTCTTTCAAAGTCTTTTGACAATGGGGCAGAGCCATTCATTATGTGGCTTTAACAAACACACCCAAGTGCTCAATTCCACTGCTCATAAACAGATCTGCCAGATCTTTAGGTAACAACTGAAATAAAGTCCATAGGAGCTTCACAAACATGTAAAGCTGTGAAGGACTGGTTCACATACACAGTTATCCATTTACACTAAACAGTCCCTAACCACAAAACAGTCAGGATCCAATCTCTACTATACAGAAGGTACAAGCACACACTAGACTTAAAAAAAAAACAAAATCCAATTGAATTAAGCTTTGAATAACAAGAATGCAAATCTCTAGAGAGGAAAGCTGAAGAAATACAGCAACATACCTGGCAACGTGAGAAAATGCATCCACGAGAACAGATTCAAACTCCCTGGTAAATTCAGGGCCTTTCCTCTTACTGTTCTGGATGACATCGTTTGCTAAATACAGGAAAGTAAGTTTCCTACTTGATTTTGCTGAGAAAGGGGAAAAAAAAAGGAAATAGAAAAGGAAAAAAACAAAAGGAGAGTTTTTATTTATTTCTTGTTTCTTTCACCTGGAATCATTAACAGGGCTTTCAAAGTTGTTGATAGTTGTTTAGCTTTGCAGTCTAAAAGCAAAGTTCAAAACACTTCCATTTTACCAAAGGAAACCAGGGGCTTTCAAGTCAAGTAGTTCTCAATGTCCTCTCTTCTGCTCTTTTCCAATTAATTGATAGAACAAACATGAGTTTAATGCTTTTTGTGCACAGTGACACCTCAACTCTGAAAAACCAATAAATTTTAAACACAATTTGAAAAAGCTGTTTTAACCCATCAGCAAATTAATAAACCAATTAGTTTATTTTTTATTAATTAACTTCAGGAAAAATAGTCTAATAAAACTGAGTAACTCATTCTGAGTGAAACTGCAGGAGAAAGCTATTGTGGAGACTCAAAAATTTTCCAAACAATGCTCCTAATATCAAATTTCTTCAATACACCTTAAATTGTCCTAGTTTGACACCGTCAGTTTCTTCATCAATATGGCCAGAATTAGTGAATTTCACTGTTCCCCCAACAAAAATAACACAGAAGGCAGAAAACAAAGGTGCTCATTTCCACAACAGGGCAAAGGCAGCTCTTCAAAAACTCATTCATAAACTACAAATGGCAAAAAGCAGCAATCACACAGAAGATAGCCCAGCTGCTCCAAGGGGCTCACAGCGATGGTGTCTGCAGGGGAATGGTGACACTGGCTGCACCTGGGGACAGGGCATCCAATCCTAAAATAGTCTGGGTTTGAAGGGACCTTAAAGATCACCTCGTTCCTACCCCTGCCACCGGCAGGAACATCTTCCACCAGGCACTGCAACCTCCCTTGGCTTCAGGATGAAGCCATCTGGGAAATCACCTTTTGTTAATCTGCAAGGAAAACACGCACAAAATGTTTCTGGCTGATAGCACCAAAGAGTTTTACAGACTCCTACAACTACTTTTTCTTTGCTTATCTCCTCTCACTAACTCTGTAACGGGTGAGCTGTATGAATCCAAACTCAAAATTTAAAAACGGAGCCAAACAGCAACAGCACTTCCAAGTCTGCCTGAGCACAGTCAGGGGAACGTAATTCGTACATTTCTTGTTTTACACCCGCCCAGAGCTGAGCATCCCCTCCCTCTCAACCCACGCTTGGCTGTGTCTCTGCCTTCCCAGAGCCGCCGCCGCTATCAGCGGATGCTCCCCTCACACGTGGCATTCCCCCCAAAGTTTAGTAAACAACAACACAGCAGCCAAACAGCGGCCAGGCTCCCACAACTCCCGGACACCAACTTCTCCCGGGGCCGGCCCGCCGAGCTCCGCCAGGAGGAACCGGCCGCGCTCAACGGCAGCTCCGCTATCTCGGGGCAGGGGCTGCCAGAGCGGCCCCCGCCGGACAAACCCCCCGCGCACCTTTGCGGAGCTCCCGGTGCCACACGGCGACGATGGGCCCCGCGTGCTTGCGGTGGTGGATGAGCCACAGCGAGAGCGTCTGCACGCTCTGCTGGGAATTGCTTAGCTCCGACAACTTCTTCTCCAGCGCCGACTCCGAGAAGGAGGACATGGGGCCGGGGCTGCTCCGCCCGCGGGGGGGGCGCGGCGCGGCCTCACCGACAACAACCCGCCGGGGCCGCCGCCACAAGATGGCCGCCCGCGCCCTGACCCCGCCGCGGGGCGAGGGGCGGCATCGTACGGAGCGCCGGAGGGAGCCGGGCTGCGCGGCGGGCGGGCTCGGCGCATGCGCAACCATCTTCGGCGCCTGCGCACTGCGAGCACTCGCGATTTTTCTCACAGCGCCTGCCCAGGCCCGCGGGAGCTTTGTGGCGCTGACAGCCCCGTTAGTTCAGTGTCACGTATCTGGCGCATGCGCCTTGCGGGCGCCCGAGACTTTTCTCACAGCGCCCTCCCCACTTCACGGGAGCTTTGTGGCGCTGGTACCGCGGCGTCACTTCCGACACCCTTAGGGCTGCCCGGCCTGGCCCCAGCGCGGCCCCGGGCCCGGGTGGGACCCCCCAGCACCGGGCAGGGCCCGCGGCCCCCAGTCCCCGGCATGGCCGTGTTCGACACCCCGCAGGCGGCGTTCGGGGCGCTGCGCCCCGTCTGCGTGCAGCTGACACGGGCCCAGACGGTGGAGAACGTGCGGCTGCTGCAGGCGCACCTGGCCGGGGTGAGCGGCGCGGCCCTGCAGGAGCTGCAGGAGTACGTGCTGTTCCCGCTGCGCTTCGCCCTGCGCCTGCCGGGGCCCAAGCAGGAGCGGCTGGTGCAGAGCCTGGTGCAGTGCATCTCCTCCGTGCTTGCCGCGACGTGCGTGAAGAAGCAGGAGCTGCTGCAGGAGCTCTTCTCTGAGCTCTGTACCTGCCTCGCTCCCCCTCCCAGCTCGGGCAAAGCCGCCCCGCTGTCCGAGGAACTGAAGCTGGCTGTGATCCAGGCACTCCACACCCTGATGCATTCGGCTTATGGGGATATTATCTTGTCTCTGTACCAACCTTCCACCCTTCCGCTCCTAGGATTTGCTGTGTCTTTGCTTCTGACCCTTGCAGAGCAAGAAAAAGCAAAGCAAATCAAGATCTCTGCTTTGGAGTGCTTGCAGGTCCTGGTTCTGCAGTGTGACTGCCAGGAGCACCGACATCTGGATGAAGACGAGGCACAGCAATGTGGGGATTTGTTTGCTTCTTTTCTACCTGGGATTTCTATTACACTGTCTCGAGTTATTGCTGGAGACATCAAACAAGGTCACAAAACCACTGTTTCTGCCATCAGACTCTTTTATCTGATTGTTGGCTTGGTCATGGCTGACAAACAGCTAGCCAGAATCCCAAAGAGTAAGGAAAAGCTGCTGGTGGAGCACAGCAGAATATCAGAGCTAATGATCCACAGAGGACCTGACTGGACTAAAAGTACTGCTGAAAAACTCTCTCTTCTCTTGCATAAGGTGGTTGAATCTTCTTCAGTTCACCCCCACTGGAAGGTGAGACTGGAGCTGGTGGAGCTGGTCCACCACTTACTGAGGAACTGCAGTCAGTCACTGGTGGACTCATTCAGTCACCTCTTAAAGGCCTTGGTTGGGCTGGTTAATGATGAAAACAGCGAAGTCCAGAGCAGGTGTAACAAAGTTCTGCAAGGGATTGCAGAGCAGAGGATTGTGGCACAGAGCAGGGCTCTTGCTGATGTCCTCTCTGAGAACCTCCATTCCCTTGCCACAGCCCTTCCCCGCCTGATGAACTCTCAGGATGACATGGGCAAGGTTTCCACGCTGAGCTTATTGCTGGGCTACCTGAAGCTGCTGGGCCCCAAGATTAACATTGTCCTCAACTCCATGTCCCACCTGCAGCGCCTGTCCAAGGCGCTGGTGCAGGTTCTGGAGCTGGATGTGACAGATGTGAAGATAGTGGAGGCCCGGCGCTCTGGGCCGCCGGGCCCCTTGCAGCAGGGTGTGCAGAAGGGCAGGTGCCAGAAGAAATATTTCCGCTTCTTCACGGAGGAGAAGGTTTTCCAGCTCCTTCAGCAAGTGTGTCGTGTTCTTGGCTACTATGGGAACCTCTACCTGCTTGTGGATCACTTCATGGGGCTGTACAGCGAGTCTGGCCTGTACCGAAAGCAGGCAGCCATGATCCTCAACGAGCTGCTCACGGGAGCTGCTGGGGTGGGAGTGGATTTCCTGCAGGAGAGGGAAGTTCCACTGAGCATGGATGATCTCAAAAGGTCCATAACATCCATTCTGGATGAGTACATGGACCAAGCGAACTGGTATTTGGTGACTAGCATTGACACAGAGGAAGGCAGCCCTGAGCAGTCAGTGCAGCACCTGGGACTCGCTGTCCGTGCAGGGGGGACATCCAGCAGCGCCCTCCATCTGTCCCCAGAGCCCCCAGTCACAGCCCGCACCATGAACAGCAACATCTGGCAGATCTGCATCCAGCTGGAGGGCGTTGGCTGCTTTGCTGCTGTCCTTGGGAAGGAGTTCCGGCTGCTGCTGCTGTCAGCTCTCTACCCTGTGCTGGAGAAGGCTGGTGACAGGACTCTGCTCATCAGTGAGACAGCACTGGGGACGCTGGCAGACATGTGTGAGGCCTGTGGGTACAGCTCGGTGCGGTGTTTGATCAATGAGAACTCTGACTACCTGGTGAACGGGATTTCCCTGAACCTGCGCCAGCTGGCCTGTCAGCCACGTGCATCCCAGGTCCTGGACACGATGCTGAGGCATTCAGATGCCAGCTTGCTGCCACTGATAGAAGATGTTATCCAAGATGTCCTGTCTGCTCTAGATCAGACTTACAATAGCCAGGCTTCCACCTTCCTCAGGGTCCTCCACTCAGTCATGACTGCTCTAGGTACCAAAATGATGTTTACTTTGTGTAATTCAGCCTTGCTGTCACTAAGGGTACTTGTCTTGAGCCTTTCCACTTGCCATGGGAGGTTCCAGGTAACCCAAGGCATTGCAGTGTGATGGCAGCTGTGCTTTGCTTGCTGGGGCAGCACTCAAGCAAAGATCACCAGTAGCTTTCCCTCTCCAGTTTGCCTGACCTGCAGCCTTTCACAGGAACATGGCCTTTAGTGGCTGAGAAAGGATGGGCTCACTGCTGCCATGAACATTCTGTAGGAGTACACGGCATATATTTCTTTTTACTTTTACCATGTATTCCTTTTTAACTTTCCCATACTATCAAGGAGGTGACTGGGATGTGACAGGAGGTGCCCGAGTCAGGTGCAACCCCATGAGGTGTGACAACCATCTCATCTCTCATGGAATCCGTGGCACCTTGCTGACTTGCAGGAGGGGATCATGGTTGCCCAGTGACATGTCAGTTCCTTTTTTGCAGTGCAGTGGTTTGGAATGCCCAGCACTGAGGAGCACCAGCAAAGGCAGATTGACAAGGGGCAGAGCAGAGCTCGGTCCCAGGGACACCAGGAGGTGGCATTGACAAGTCAAGAAGTGGAACGATTCTTCCTTGACTACATCAGCCAGAAGAAGATTGCAGAGGGGGATCTTCCTGACCTGGAGGAGGAGGAGGAGGCAGGTCAGTGCTGTGCGTGGCTGGAGAGGAGTATGGTCAGCTTGCAGAGAAACTGTGGCCTCTGAGGTGTCCTTTTGTCACATGGGGGCCTTGGGACCAGGCTGACAGTCTCAGGTCTTCTTTGGGCTGTCCTTGCTTCATGTAAAGTGCTGTTGGGTGTTCTCACTTTGTTCTCTTTGAGTGAGGGAGCCAAATGTTTACAGATCAAGGCTTCTCTAGCTCTGAGACACAAGCACAATGTGTTTTTTCTTACCTTGTTCATTTTGGTTCAGCACTTGAAGTTTCCTCTTTCCAGGATCCTGTGTGGTTTCCTCATGTTCCCTTGGGAATCTCTGTAGTGTTTTCTCCTGGCTAATGATGCCTCTGCTCCCTTCTCACTTGGCCATGGCAGGCACTGCAGACATTCATATAGGAAACTTTTTAGTCTTCACTGGACTGTGCTGCAAATTCCTGACCTTTAAATACTTCATCTTTAAATACCCAGGCTTTTCATTTTTAATAAAAATCAATGGGAAATAAGTCCATGGTGAGAAGAGACTGCAAATGTCAGACCAGCTGCATTGTCCCGTGAAGAAAGCGAATGTTCCCTGGCCCCACACTTGTAACTGAACCTGACACTACCTCACACAACTCAGGCTTAACTATATCTAAGCACATTAAAAAATGCCAAAGGCCTTCCTCAGGAATTTGCAGAGTCCTTGTGGATGGGTGATCTGTGATCTGTGACTGTGATCTCCCAGAGCTCCCAAGTCATTTTCATGGCTTCAGTAATGGTTTTGTCTTTCAGATGAGGTTCCCCTTGCTAAGCCAGAGCCCAACTCTGACACAGGAGAGGCTCCAATGCCAAGCCACGCTCAGCTGGCCAAGGATATGATGGAGAGGTGCATCCACTTGCTGTCTGACGGGAGCCTCCGGGTGCGGCTGAAGGTCGGTAATGGCCGGCTCTGAGGGGACAGATGGTGCCCATGAAGGGGCTGGTAGCTCGTCAGCGTGTGTGCCATGCACGTTGGGCTCCCTGCCATCCCCAGGTTTGTGCTGCCATATGCTCCAGCAGGACAGATCCTCCAAACCTGGCAAGAGAAAGGGAGATCGTTTTTTGGGAGTGCTCTGGATTAGGAATGGCAGCCAGGTGGAACAGAATCTTAAGGGTGGCTTTGTATTGGACACTTTTCCTTGATGCTCATGACAGTTAAGTCTTGTGCTTTGTCCTTTGGAGGAGGAAACAGAAGCATCTTTCTCCCATCTGTGCCTCCCATCCCCCTTCCTCAGGCTGCAGTGCACAGGCTGATGAATGTTTTTGAAGTAGCTGGGGTGATGATAAGCAGGGCTAAAAGCCTGGCTTTTTTCTAATTATGAAAACCCTTTGAAGGTGGCCTCCTTTTAAAGTGCAAAGTGAGACAGAAAAATGAGGCATAACCTAGATTCTCATCCCAGCAGCCCCAGCTCTGCCAGGTGATCCTGCTGCCACAGCCGCAGAGGGGTCCAGGTGGGATCAGGGCAGGAATCCTGCCCTGCTCCCAGCCCAGCTCTGTGCCCAGCACAGTTTGTGTCACTGCAGTGCTTGTCCCTTTCCAAGCAGGCCTGGTTCCTAGCACTGCTCACTTGTCCCCATTCCTGCTGCGGTAAAACCGCACCCTTTGCTGCTCAACCCCTCCTCCCCGCTTGCTGCTGTGATGCTGGGATCCACCTGAATGCCTGGCACTGCAGCACTCAGAGTCTGTTCCCTCCCCTCCTGCCCAGGTCCTGGACGTGCTGGAGCTCTGTGTAACCATGCTGCATCCTCATGGAAACCATCTGCTTCCCATGGCTCACCGTGTCTGGCCAGCTCTCGTCACCCGGCTGGTTAACGACGACCCTCTGGCAGTGCTCAGAGCCTTCAAGGTATGGCAGTGACTGCCAGCAGCATTTCCAGCTGGGGCTTGGGCTCAGGAGTGGCTCAGGCAGTGCTGCAGCTCAGGAGAGAGCACCAAGCTCTTGCAGTGATGTTTAAATGTGGTTTGGAGTATGGGGTCACCGTGCTCTGCTGTGGGTGGGTTTGTGCCACTCTCACTGCAGCTTGTCCACAGGGAAAGCCTTGATGCTGTTCTGGGGGAAGCAGAAGTGTTGGTGGTTATTGCAGGGGTGAGAAAAACAGCTCTGCAGCCTCAGCAGATATTAGGGGCACCATACAGTGCAGCTTGGCCTTGCTGGAGACACAGTCCCAGCATCCTCTTTGGAAGTCTCAGATTGAAGACAGGGGAACATTTAATGATTGAGGGATTGGCAAGGTAGGAGAGAGGTTGAATAAACACTTGGCCCTATAATGACATTATTAAAGAGCTCCTGACCTTGTCAGCTGGCTCCTTTCTCCTCCTGACTCACAGGCTGGCCAGTAAAGCATGTTTCCAGAGGTTGCCAGTCCCAGCATTGCAGAGGAATTAATCTGCTGGGCAGAGTGAGATTCATTTTAGAATCCTTCAGTGTGAATAAAGAGAGTTTTGATTCCTGAAATTCCAGAAGCCATGCACTACAGTCTCAGAATAGCCATACCTGTCATGTGCCTGCCCTAAAAGGAGGTAGAGATTGCTGTACAAAAACTAATTAACTCTTGAAAAGTTCAAGTCATCATTACACTTTGCACCCAGCTTGGGTTTTGCTGTATGAATTCCCCCCAAAGTGTCTTCCTGCCTTAATTCCAGGACAAGAAGTGTCATATCAGTGTAAAACAAACACTACATAACCAGCATCTCAGTCCTGCACACTGAGAGCATGAGCTCAGTGAAGCTTCAGAAGAGAGATCAGTGTTCTGGCCACATGGATCCCCCTTTGTTTTTAATGCATTTAGGGCCATTCTCTGCCCACTTTGAGTTTGATCCTGTGCAGACACCAGTAGTGCTGGGTGCCCTTTTCTGTGGCCACTTGGCCTTTCTGCTTGCTGACGTGTTTGGAAGGATGGGTTGTCTGCATCACAAAAGAGATTTAAGGATATAATCATATTTAATGGCATTTTCCATCAAAGACTCCTCCACTAATTCTGAGTAAGAATGCAGAGCTGCTCTTACCTTTACTGTGCTAATGAGGGAAGGGCAGCCCAGGAGGTCAGCCAAGTGACACTGCAGAGCTCACTCAGCCTCTCAGACATTCCCCTTCTGCTCATTATGGGGAAACTGGGGCAGGTGTGGTCACAGTGCTCTCCCCTGCAAAAACAATTCTCCAGGAGAGTGAATGTCTGAACCCCCCCAGGCTGGTGTGGATCTCTGAGCTCCTCCCAGGCCAGTGTGTAACTGATGTCTCTCTTAGGTGCTGTGTACCCTGGGTCAAACATGTGGGGATTTCCTGAGGCAGAGGTTCTCCAAGGATGTCCTGCCCAAGCTGACCAGCTCCCTCCTCAGCCAGGCCCCAGTGAGTGCCAGGGCTGGGCCTGTGTACAGCCACACACTGGCCTTCAAGCTGCAGCTGGCTGTGCTGCAGGGCCTGGGCTCTCTCTGTGAGAAGCTGGACATGGGTGAGTACCAGAGCAAGCACAGGTTCTGTGGATCTCTGTTAGACTTTGTCTCCTCTCAATTTGCTGCTTTTCCTCCTGCTGCCCAGAATTGATTTCCTGATCTTCTCTAGCCTGAATCTGTTCTCTTTGGGAGCTCTGTAAAGAGGTGCTGGGCACTTTTCTCCCCAGGAGACAAATGGGAGAGAAGGTTCCCACCACAAGCAAGATGTGACTGCTCATCCCACTTGTGGATGAGAAGAGCGTGCAGAACAGAGTCCCTGCATTGCTGTTGGGCCACACTTGGTTCTTACTGGACAAACTGGAACCCAGATAAGACTTCTGGCCAGCTTGACTGGTTCTATTGTGGGCTTATCTCTGGGGGATCCTTTAAATCCAGCACATCACAGTCTTCTGTTGAATGAAACTCTGAAATTCTCCCCAAGTGAAATTTCTGGAACTGGCTTTGATGAGGGAGAAGGTTTGCTGGCTAGTTGCTCTTTTCCTCTCAGTGCCCTTGATTGCTTTCCTGGCTTTGCAGCAAGATGCTTTAAAGGCAAGGTCAGAAGAGCTCTGGGTCAGACAGCTCAAAGGCTCTGAAGCCTCTGCTGCCAATTTGGAGCTGATTCCATTAGGCAGCAGCTGCTGAGGAGGTCACCTCCTACCCTTCTTTCCTGTTCCATTTCTGCAGGCGAGAGTGACCTGAATAAAGTGGCAGAGGCCTGCCTGGTTTACCTCAGTGCCAAGCAACCTGTGAAACTGCAAGAAGCTGCCCAGAGGTAATGTCTCTTAAATGCAGGTGTGTTGGGTGTACAAACAGTGGGGGACAGAGGGAGCATGGTGATCCCAGTCCTTTTGCACCTTTCCTGTTCCACCTTCCAGCACGTTCAAGTCCTGTACAACAGGAACTCTCATGGAAGATTTCTGTGGTGAAGTATCACTCCCCAAAATGAGTTAGAGAGGTCACTTGTCAGCTTGCACAGACATTACAAGTGACCTTGCAGTGCATTTGGGGATAAAGGGGAAGATGTGCTACTTACTTTTTCCTCACCAAATACCTGATGCTTTTGGCCCACTGGTGGCATCAAACTGCAGAGGAAAGACAGCTATGGAAGAGGATGTGCCAGGCATTCCCTTGTATTTTATCACTTAATGCCTTCTGCAGGCTGGGGGATCTCCCTTTGTTATCCTTCCATTTTCCCTGGGCTCCAGCCCAGGCTCTGCCAGGTGGACCAGTTTGTTTGGGAAGCTGTCAGTCTTGGCACCAGTGTTCCTCTTGAGGAGGCTGGGAGAGTCTAAAAGAGCAAAGACAGTGTAGGTGAACACACTCCAGCTCTAGGAAGTGTTGACAGACATACTTTGCTGCTTGGTGTACAAAATCCAGCTCAGCATGTTCTGCTGTCAGGATAAGAAATCACTGTTGTCATATGTTGTCACCTGGAACCAAAGCTGGGGATTTCAGGAGACAAAACGAGTCCAGGTACAGAACGTGGGACATAAATCGGGAAGCCCCTCTGCCGAAGGACGGGGGTGAAAACCAGCCAGCCCCCCTTGCTGTGTGGCCAGCCCTGCCCTCCCCCGAGGGGAGGGGAGAGCAGCAGGCTCTGCGGTGTCGGATTTCCAGGGCAGGCTGCTGGAAGGGGAAGCAAAGGGAAGTGCAGCCCATCCGTTCCCTTTGACAAAGCCCAGGCTCCCGGGGGTGCGGGGTGTGAAGGGCTTTGTGTGGCTGGGCAGCAGTTCAGAGGCTCAGCTCTCCCGAGCTGGAGCATTCCTTTGTTTGTCTCTCTGCACGGATGGGAGCAGGTTTATTTTTACCTTGGAGGCTTTCACAGCAGCACAGCAGGCTCCAGCAGCATTTGTTCTGCAGAGGGGCTCTATGCTGTGGGAGTGCATCCCCTTAATGCAATAAAGCCTCAGTCTGTGCAAGCAATGCTGGATGAAAAGCAGAACACCAGGGTTTATCTAGATATTTGGAATCTGAAGCTTTTAAATCATTAACCAAGCAGCTTGAGAAGCTGTGCAATTTCCCCCCAACAGCAGGGGCAGGGGGAATATTAAATGAGCCCTGTTGGAAGCTGTGTGCTGAAGTGAGCTCACTTGTTAGAGCAAAAGGGCAGCAAAGTTCAGGGCAAGTAACATTTTTCCCCTGTGTGTTACTTTTATTAGATTTTAAGGGAAAAATGCCATATGTTTTGCTCCTCCCCCCCCATGCTTTTGATGCACCATACATCACATATGTGAGCCAAGCTGCTCCTGGAAGCCCTTGCTGTCTCCTGTTTAACTCCATTGACCAGACACATGTATGCACTGAGGCATGCATCATGCCTGGCCTGACACTGCAGACATGGCAGCATTTGCAGGTTTCTATTTGGTTTAATTTTTTGATCCCTGATCTTGAAGCCTGAATGTACCAGAGTTCATTGTATCACACTCACTTTTAACTGCATTTCCCTGATAGGAGGTTTCAGCCTGGAAAAGTCAAAATTAGCTTGGACCATAACAATCAGCTCCAGTATCAGGATAAGAATCACTTCTCAGCCATCCTTCCATTTCTGTTCTCCAGCTCCTGAACCACCACATTGCTCTAAGTTCTGGCTCTCCTTGCTCTCCATGTGCCTGAAAGTAATCCTGCAAGCTGACACAGGCTGTCACACATAAGGGCCTTTCCATCTAAGCAAGGGCAGTGTTATCAGCGTGATACATGAGAAATTCTGCATTTTAAATGCTTCTAAAAACAGATAGACCAGAACTAATCTTAGCCCCAGCCTGAGCGCCAGCGTACGTCACATAACTCAGCTTTATCACTGCAGAAATCATAGGAGGTAAAAGGATGTTTGGAATCAGCTTGCCATGGTGATTTATGCTAACTGGCCTTTGCTCAGCTCTTAGGGTTCTTATTCAACTGATGGGTTGTGACCTGTCAAGAGCAAGGTCAGCACTTGCAAAGTCAGCTGTAGCTCCAAAAATCATGCACTGACTATGTGAGGATTCTGTAGGCATGCAGAGGGCTGAGCAGGAAGTTTTGGCCAAGGTGCTTGAGCCACACCAAAAAAAAAAAATAAAAAGGAAAAAGGGAGTTTGGCTATCATCCAGGGATGTTATCATGCCCCAAGGAGTCTGCTTAATTCCATTTATGGGACCCTGTAGCTTTATTAGATGAAGCAGTGGGAGTAAGTGATTTTTGTAACTGCAGCTTCATGCAATACTCAACAGGCAAAAATAGATGCTGGGAAAAAAAGAACTCCAGCACATCTGAGGAAGAGAAAATGGGACAATAACAATGGGTTTTACTAGAAGATGACTGCTGAGAGTATTTCAGGAGAGTATTATCCAAAACTTTTTAAAAAATCAAACAACAAACCAAAACCAAATGCAAAATTGGGACCAAAGGGACCAAACCTACTGAAGAAGAGTTTGGGAATGCCAAGGAGCACTAGAAAAGTCTTTGCCATCATTGAAGATGAACCTGTGCAAGGATGGGGAAGTGCCCAGAAAGACTTGAGCAAGGGGGGGGCCCAGCTCTGGGAACAAGGCCAGGGGAGATGGTAGAAACTGAAAATCACTGTATGTAAATCTGAGCTTCTCCTCAATTTATGAAGTTGCATCATCCCTGACAAGCTTTTCACTTCAGGGAATAAAACCTTGAAGGAAAAGAGATTAGGAAATTGTCACTGGCCCTTGTCAAAACTGACAAGTAGTTTTCCGTTCTTTCAGTTTCAAGTCACTGTTTTGAAATTTACACTTAATTCCTACTAAATGTTTGCAGCCCGTGACCTTTCAGTCAGCAGTCTGGATAGGAATGATTTTTTTTTTTCCCCTAGGATGCTGAAATAATTTCCTCAGTTCTTACCAAAGCCTGTGGTGGGCTGTATCCAGTTAAACATCCAGCAGGGATGGAAAGCCAGCAATCCTTGTCCTTCTGCCAGTCTGCTCACTGTGCCATGGCTCTGCTTGGAGTTTGGGCAAAGACAAGGCAACAGAGTAGCCAAATTGCTCTGTGCTTGTAGAATAAGTTTAGCACACTTGGGACATATATGAGCTATTTGGGGAGCTTTTTTCATACCAAAGTTGATCATGCAGCTTACTTCTTCTGGTTTGTTTGTGGGGTTTGTTGGGGATTCATTGTCAGCTGTCACTCCCAGGCTGGATTGAAGCATGCCAGAACAGCCACCTGCTCAAGGCAAAATTCAATAAAGTGATATTTAAGAGAAAAAAAGAAAAAGGCAACAACAGAAAACAAACTTGGATTAACCCCAGGATTCTTTGCTATGGAAACAGGTTGCTCGGAAACTACCCCAGAGTTAGTTTGAAAATGTAAAAGTCAAGTTGTTCTTTAGGCTGCAGAGCACTCCAGGCTATCAGGGATAATCACAGCCCCAAACCATTATGGGCACCAGAGGCAGTGAGTGCTCCAGGGTCTGGATAATCTCTGAGGGTCGCTCTCCCTGGAGCAGCTGATTGGGAAGGGCTGGAGAGCAGAGTGTCTGTGCTGCGAGTGTGAGAGCTACAGCTGTGTGTGTGCTGGGGATCAGCAGCCTGCTGCACAATATCCCCTCTTCCCATGTTCACTTCACAGCAGCTCATTGCCCTTGCCTGCTCCCATCCCAGCCATAAGGAGCAAGGATTATCTCTGCAGCTGCCCATTGAAAGCTGGGGGGAAGCACTGGGAGCTGCTGTTTGCTGGCACACAGAGCTGAGGGCTCCTGCTGTCACAGCCAGGCTGAGGGCACGGGCAGGGCAGTGTCTGCAGAGCTGCAGCCAGGATGGCACCAGGGAGAGCTCCATACCCTTTTTTTCCCAGCATCTATTTTTGCCTCTTGAGTATTGCATGAAGCTGCAGTTACAAAAATCACTTACACTCCTGCCCCTGCCAGCCCCTGCTTGGGCTGGCACTGAGTGGGCCAGTCCTCTCCTTCCAGTCAGCAGAGGTGCAGAAGCAAAGCCAGGGGAGTGAGGAGTCCTGTGAGCTCACCTGCACTGGCCAATGCACAGGAAAAGGTGGTGTTGCTGAGGCAGCTGCTGCCAAGCCCAGCTATCACTGTGGAACACATTCCCACTGGTTTCTCTGGAGCAGGCAGATAGACACTGCCAGCACCTTTGGGAGGGGACACTGCCAGCAGCTTCAGTGGTGACATCTCCCCTCTTGCTGTTCAGAGACCTGCACTGAGGGACAGGTGAGGTGTTCATGGCAGAGAGGCAAAAGCAGCAGCTTTGGCTGTGCATGAGTAACATCCACAGGGAGCTCTCTCCTACCTTCATCTCATTTCTGTGCTCTTTCACTTTACCCATGGCACTGCACTCCCTTTTCAGGGAGCTTCTCAAAGGGATTTCTCCCTGCTTTACATTGGAAGCAACCTCACTTTAGGGATGAAAGTTCTTCCAAGAGAAATTTGGACAGCAGTCAGATCTGGATTTTGTGTGGCTTTTTTAGCAAGTGATCTTTGCTTTTAGAGAGAGAGTTCAGTCCTGTTCTTCTTGGGAGAGCAGAGACAGACTTACTTGATTTCTCTTCCCATTACCTGAGCTGGCAGCTGTTCTCCTCACAGCTCCATGATTTCACTGAAGACTAGAGACCTGAGGATGCATGGCTGGGCTTTACTGGGGTCTTAGAAAACTGTACCATAGGTGTGGTGAGTGCTGAGTGCCTTTGGTGTTCACAGAGCACTCAGCACCATTTAGGAGGAATCTTGGAAATTCCAGTCTAGTTTTGTTCATGGCACAGCCAGAGAGTTTAATACCAGTTAAGCCTTGTACACCTTGTGTGCATTAAACCCTGACACAGACCTAGCTAAGCCCAAAGGTTGCTGCAGGGAGAGCTGGCAGGAGGGGGTGGGTAAGTGTAGGTCACACAAATCAGCATTTGCTCTTTCACTCCTTGAGCTTCCAGCTCTTCAGCAGCAGCTGTGTCCCAGCAGCTCACAGCTGGAGCCCTGTGTGAAGGGCACGCTGGAAAGGCAAATCCCATCTTACTGAGATGTGGAAATGCAAAGTGAAAACCATCAACACAGCAGTAAATCTGCAGAGGAAGTTGTGATTCCTCTTTTCCTTCATTGTGTTCTTAATGAAGATTGTGTTTTGTTTTGGTTTAAAATCCTGCTCTGTGAAAGGTGACAAAAATTTTGAAGCGGCTAATAAGGACTTGGGACTGTGGGAGATCTCACTTGAGCAAAAAGCCCTCAAATACAGCATTGAGCTTCCCTTGGGGGAGCCTGGGCAGCTCTCCCCAAATACTCTTGGGTTTGCCACCTCTGGAAAGGCAGAGAAACCCACATGGGTTAACTCCCTCATTCCCCAAAAACCAGAGAGGGTGGTGAGTAACGCAGCTTCTCCCAAGATCTCTGCAGGAGCTGTTGTCCAAAAGATCCCAGACATGCACAGCACCTGCAGTCGCCCACAGCCACCTCCCCAGCACGTGGGACAGGGAGGTTTGTGCTTGTGCCAGCAGCAGCTCACACATTGCCAGCACCAAGCCTGGGTCAGTCCTGCACCAGCTGCTTGTTTGATGTCCATAAGTGACTGTGTGGCATCATAAATATTTTTCTCCCACGTGCCAGTAGCTGTGAGACACAGAGCTGCTTTCTTGGGCACAGGGGCCAGTGCACTGCCCCCTATAAGGAGCAGAATTTGTGCAGCTGCCAGAGCTTGCCAGCAGCATCAAAGCTTTCCTTAACTCTTAATAACCCCATTGAGTGCCAACCACAAAGCTTTGTCCTTACTCTTTTTTCCTCTGTTTTGCACAGTGTTTTCCTGCACTTGATGCAGGTGGACCCTGACAGCACGTGGCTGCTCCTGAGTGAGGAGTGCTGCCCCCCCTGCGAGCCCCCCCACGCCAGCCTGCGGCCCGTGAATCTCAGTGGGATGGGGCGGCCACGGAACGAGCTCACAGACAACGTGCTGCTCCTGCTCCAGAGGCTGCAGCAGCAGGAGGGCACAGCTCCCAGCCCCAGCACACAGCAGGCAGCTCCTTCCTGACAGACCTGCACAGCAGCTGGGATGGAAACAGGAACCACCAGGATGGAGCTCACCTGGGAAGACACCATTACTGAGGATCCAAATGGTTCAGGGGCAGAGGAGGGGCTGCCCAGCCTGGGGCAATGGCTGAGACACTGTCCCTGTGGCTGAGGGTTTATTTTTTGAAGGGGTGTTTGAGGATGAGGTGGGTACACGACCCTAACTCCTCCTGACTTGTGCCTGGCCAGCACCACATGCAGAGAAAACGGCACATCTGTTCCAAATTCTTCAGTATGAAGAGTAAGTCATCTTCCAGAAATTACTTCCTAACCCTTGATCCTTGGTGGGGGTGCCCTTTAGCACCCCCCACACCTCTCTGATCTCTTCACAGCTGTGATGATCCCTCCCCATTCTCAGCTGGACAGTGACTGACAAAGCAAAAGCTTTTTCTGGCCTTTACCCTTCCCAGGAAGAGAATCTGGTTTGGGGTGCACTATAAACCTGTTCTCTTTAAAAGCAGTTAATCTCAGAAGTTAAAGTGCATTTCCAATAAATTCCTCACCTGTGTTACTATCAAGAACAGTGTGTCCTCTCAGAGGCATCAGGGCTGCTCCTCACAGCTGCAGTTTGCTGAGACCAGATGGAGGTGGCCAAACGTGCTCTGTTCTCTATCTCCCTCTCTGTGAGGTTCTGCAGAGAATCAGCCAGCCCTGATTTACACCTGGGAGGGATTTACAACTTCTCCCATGCCCAGATCATGGTTCTCAGGCCATTTCTAACCCCCACCCCAAGGAGAAGTGGATGAAGCACCTGCCTGTGCCTGTCCATGGTCAGGCAGTGCCAGTGGTGACAGGGGCTGTGAGCAGCCCAGCAGTGCCATGGTTTGTCAGAGTGGGCACAGTGGGGTACAGGGAGCAGAGGATGACTCCTCTGTGGGGTCAGCTCCCTTCCCCTGTTGAGGGGCCTCTCCCCTGATCTCCAGCTCCCACATCCCCAGGCTCTTGCTGCATTGTCCACAGGCTCTGCTTTGCTCAGCTGCTCCCGGATCCCTGAGCTCCTCTGAGCAGCTCCTGGCAGCAGGCTGCCTCCTGACACTGGAGGAGCATCTATGCAAGTGAAGCAAAAGGGCAGATCTTGACTAAATTTGGAAGCAAGCTCAGAAATACAAAAACCAAAGCAATAAATAGATTGTGACATGGAGCAGGCTTTGTGCATCACTGTTGGGATCCTGGGTGAACATCCAAAACACGGCTCTGTTGGTGGGCCCAAGGGCACTGCTTCTGCTGCCACATCCCTCAGCTGAACTTACTTCCCCTTGTGTCCGTGGTTTTATTCAGGCTTTCCTCCTGTTTGCTTCTTCAGGGAAAACACAAGTCAGTGGCTTTTTATCCAGCAGGACAGGGCTGCAGGTCAGCTTTACTCTTTTTTAATATCTGTTCAGTGCTTAACGCTGGTTGGGTTCCATACAAAGGAGCCTTCAGAGCTGCTCTGACAGGGCAGGCAGGGAGCTGAAATACTGTCTTTGCTTTCCCAGAGCCCTTGGGGCTGGTGCAGCTTCCTGGGTTGTTGTAGCACTTGACAAAACTCATCCATTAGGTGCAGATGCTGCATCCAGTCTCACTCTGCTCAGCTGTGCTGTGGTGGGGACTCCAAGGACACATCCTGCCCATGCCAAGGTTTGCCATCCTGCAGGACAGGCACGGGATTGAAGGGCAGCATTGTCCCATCAGTGCCCAGGAACCAAGCACATCACCCAGGCAGGGCTCTGGCACAGCTGGCAGCACTGACACCCCCACCCAGAGCCTGTGATTCACAGTGCTGTCCCGAGATTTTCCCCTCAGCCCCGGGCAGCAGGTGGGTGCTGGTGGCAGGAGGGGCTGTCCTGCCTGTCAGTCAGCTCCTCTCAGCTTCATTATCACCCTTGCTTTATTGGAGGCTGAGTAAATTGCTTTTGTCTGAGGCAGGATGATGGCTGGGAGATGAACTGTGTGGAAATGGCATTTCCATGAGGCTGGTTCCTCCCCAGCAGTGGCTTGCATTTTAAGCTCAGCCCCTTCACAAGCCCCAGGCTTTCCCCTCCACCAAGCAGCCTCCAACACTCTGGGGTGGGGACCCCCAGCTCCCCCCACTCCAGCCACCCTCTCTGGGATCAGAGAGCAAAGAAAGGAGTGTCCAGCCTCCTCCTCCATGCACAAACCCAGCCAGGACCCTGGGGGACTGCCACACTGTGCTGGGGGCACAGTGCCACACAGCCCCTGGCTCTGCTGAGCCACACACACGGATCCAGCAGGGTCTGCTCCTCAACTCCTGCTCCCAAGATTTCCTATAAACTCGGCAAAATTAATCTCTTCTAATAAAACCTGTTATTGTTAAAGCTCACCTCCAGGTTTTACAAATCACTGTGCTGCGCAGCAATTTGTTTATTCCCTGTTTGAGGTGATTTGCAGTCTCCTGCCCAACCTAGCGTGTCCCTGGGTCTTCCTTTTCCTCTGCTGTGTCCTGTGTTTTGCTGCACTGGTGACCAATGCATCCCAGTCTCTCTTCTTTCCCCAGCAACCCCATTCCCTGACAGAGAGTTTGAGCACAGCCCCAGCCCCACAGCTCTACCAGGGATTGCTAGGCACAGCCACCACTGCTGGAAAAAACTTGCTGCAGTTATTTACAGCTGCTGCCCTGCAGCTCCTGAATGTTTTTCTCCTGTGCCCTTTGCTCCCCAGGACCACAGTTCTCCAGGTGGCAGAGGTGACCAGAGACAGCAGCCACCCCTGCCTGCTCCTGCCCCCAGCACAGGCTGACACCTCTGCTGGCAGAAAGAGCCACCAGCTCTTTCTCCTTCTCATCAGCACAGGGAAGGATGAGCATGATGGAGGGCCAGGAATTAACAAGCTTCAGAGGAGCTGCAGCACTCCAGGCAGCTGGGCCAGGCTGGGCATTGCTCTCCCACTGCAGAGGCAGAGCCAGCACCCTGCTTTGGGGACCCCACCTCCCACCAGGCTGGGAATCTGGGCTGTGTGGCCAGGATTTCACCTGGCAGCCCACCCAGCACTCCATGGCCACAGCATGGAGCACCCCCAGCTCACCTGGCACCTCGCTGTACCTGCACCTCTCAGGGCAGCAGCTCCCAGCTGCAGCTTTTTAAAGCCCTGAGCCCTCAGCTGCAGGGGATGATGTTGATTGCCATCCTCATCCTCATGCCCATCCCCAGCAGCCCCAGCTCTGCCCCTCTTTACCCGAGGCAGTGCCAAAGCCCCGTCCCCTTGCCGTGCCACAGACAGAGAGCACAGACGGCAGAGGTTTCCTTTAAAGAGCTTTATTAGCTGCAGCAGGTCTGATGGTGGCAGGCTGGGGGGCAGCAGGGGAGCAGCACCCGGGGGGAGGCTCGGGCCCCCCTCTCCGTCCCCGCAGCTCCGGCCCCAGCGGCCGCGGTCACCCTGGGGGCAGCAGGGACGGGCTCTGCTGTTGGCACTGCGGCACAAGAGCCCCTGGGCCAGACCCTGCCCGGGCAGCGTGCTGCTGTGGCCTGGAGGGGAGGGATGCTTCACCCAGAGGGGGCCGGGAGCCACGGCAGCACGGGCGGCGGGATGGGCTGGACGGGGCTGGCGGATGAGCGCCCCATCCTGTGTGAGATGCGAGGGGAGAGGAGTGATGGGTGCGAGGGGCCAGCGCCCATGGCACAGGAGGTGTCTGCCTTCCCGGGCACACACGGAGCACGGGCAGCTGCCTGGCTGAGCGATGCCCGAGGTGCCAGCAATGTGCCCTGCCGTCCTTCCTCTGCTGAGCTCAGGCCTTGACGTGCTGGGGGCTGCGGGGCAGGCGGGGCAGGGCAGGGCAGGGCGGGGGGATACACACGGGCCGTAGGATGGAGGCTGGAACTTAGACACGCACTGTGGGGCTGGAACCGAGCAACTAAACGGGGCAACCTACAGGAACAGGCGGCTGGGTCTGCGAAGCACGGGGGAGGGCAGGGAGGGTCCCGTGGGGCGCAGAGCTGGGGCACAGCACAGCCCGCGGCACCGCCCGCACGAGGCCGGGGACGGGGACACCACGCGTGGGCACACGCCCTGGCCCCGGGCACAGCCCCGGGATGCAGCCGTGGCACCGGCGGGTCCGGCCCCGCGCCGCGCCGAGCCCTGGCACCGCCGGGCCCCGGGGACAGGGAGGGGGCGAGGGGGGCTGGACAAGCCGGGGGCTGGGGCCAGTCTCTGGCAGGGGCTGCGGGACCCTCGATGGCCCCGCTGAGTCCGGGGCGCAGGGGGGCTCCGGCGTCCCCCCGCAGCGCCCACCTACAGCACGCAGGAGGCGTCTGCCGAGCGCTTCTTGAGCTCCCTCCCGGCTTTGTGCTGGTGCTGGTGGTGGTGTGCGTGCGCTGAGCCCGGCGCTGCGAGGTCTGCCAGCGGCGCCTCCCGCAGCTCGGTGTCCTGGGGGTGCCCCGGGCCCCCCGCCGCCTCCACCCGCAGGTACGCCTTCACCTTGTGGTGCCGTGCCTTGCCGTCGCTGGAGTCGATCACCCGGCACTCGTAGGTCCCCTCGTCCTCCAGCTTCACCCGCGACAGCCGCAGCTTGTGGGAGATGTTGCTGCCGACCACCTTCACCACCTGCCTTGGGGCGGACGGGGGGTCAGGAACCCCCAGGACTCCCCATTGCCCCCTCAGACATCGGGGTCAGTGCCACCCCCGGCCGTGTGCCACCACACCACGCCATGCCCCAGCTGGGCAGGCCATGGTAGAGGCTGGTGAGGTTGGTGCGGGGACCAGCCCACCCTGGGCCCGCGGGATGATGGAAGCCTTGGCTCGCACCCGGCCACGCAGGGCTCGGAGATCGATGCGGAACCACGCTGGCTAATTAGCTTTTCTACCAAATTGATTCGCTCTCAGTATTTATCACCCAATGAAATTTAAGACTTACTCACTAGCCAGAGCCGCGGCTGCTCTGGGCTGGGTCAATAAATCAGATTTATAACCCACCCCGAGGCCCCTGGCTCTGTTCCCTATAATCACACTGGATGGCAAAGGCCGTTTTTCTATTCGCCGCTGCATTTGTTAGCTGAGGATTTTATGGTGTTTGGAAACAGGGCTGGAGAGGGGCAAAACCCACCCCAAACAGCACAGGAGGCAATGTGGGGACCAGGACCCCTCAGTGTCCCCTCAGCCCTCACTGTGGGGGTGTCCAGTGCTGGAACATGAAGACACCTGCCCACATGTGCACATACAAACACCCATGAGCACACACAGGCTGCTGCACTCAGCTGCCCTGCACACCATGGGAGGCTGAGAGCACAGGTCACAGCCCAGGCCACCCCAAACAGCATCTCAGGGCTGCCCAGTGGCCATGTGCAAGGCCAAGAGGTGCCAGGCCCTGGTGCAAGTGTGCCCAGATGCTGAGAATGTCATGGGAAAGGAGCTTCAAAAAAAAAAACCTCGTTGGGAGAGCCAGGAGTCACTGAAATTAATGGCTGGGAAATTTAGAACTAATAAAATAGAACCCCAATTTGCTGATGCCACCAGTGGCCATGGAGCGTCTGCCCAGCAGGTCACTGAGCCTCAGGAGGGGAGATTTTATGATGGCACATCACTGCTGTGGCTCTGCCAGCGCAGGCAGGGCAGGGATGGCCCTCAGTGCCCATGGGAATGGGGCAGAGCCCCTGGCACGGCCAGGATGGGCAGATTTGCTGTGCCCAGCCCCAGCTCAGCCCTGTGCTGTGCCATTGGATTCAAAGGGAGGAAAAATAAACCCAAACCCATCAAGTTTCACTGCTCTTCATCCCTGCAGAGCATCTCCAGCACCAGGTGTGTTTGGTGGATAACACACAGCCAAGGGTGCCTGGCACGGTGGCTCCTCCTTAGGATTTACATCCCCCCTCCCTGTTTGGCCCTGCTGTTTGTTCCCAGTCCCTGCTGTTGTGGCTGCTCCTCACATTCCAGCAGAACCACCCATGCTCATTTACCTCCTCCATTCCATAAACACTTAATGATCAAGGACATTTGAAATAACAACAAACAAAAGAGGTTTGAAGCTCCAGCCTCTCCCTGCTGGCTGGATCTGGAGGAGGCAGCAGAGACCTCGAATGATTCAAAATAAATCCTGGTTACACTCACACACCCATCAATTCCATCCCAGCGTGCAATTAACTGCCTAATTATGCTGAAACATGCACGGGTTGAGCTGAGAGGGAATGCTGGCCCCAGGGTGGCTCCGTGCACCCTGGAGCAGGGCCAGGGTGGGATGCAGGGAGCAGCAGCCCCCCAAGCTCAGCAGACAGGGTCTGGCAGAGCTCCAGCAGCAGTCCTGGGACTTTGCTGCTTGTGGGGCAGGGAGTCACAGCACCCTGGTAAGGAACAGATCCTGCAGGAACCTGCTTAATTTTGGATATGGATTGTGGATGTCAATTAATCAAAGGGGACACGACCCCTAGAGGGGGGTTTGTTATCATCAAGAGAACCATGCACTGATCTTGCAGGTGGGCACTGAAAGGTGATGCTCTCCCCTGGGAAGGGTTCCCCAGGGATGAGAGACTGATCCTGGGTGTGAGGGGCACCCATCTGAGAAGCCATGGGTGCCTGACCAACCCCATTCCCCTTGCTCACTCAGTGAAGGAAAATGGGAGTGCCAGGAGAGGCTGCAAGGTGACAGTGGGAAGGTTTCCAGCACTGCTCTGTGCCTGCGGCACCCCCAAACACAGGGACAGCCAGGGGGGCACTCACCTGGCAGCAGAAGGCCAGCAGTGTTTTATTTTACTGATTATGGGCTCCTCATTCTGCTCACACGAGCCTAAATGGCTTTGGGATGCTAATCCTCTGAGTCAATTGGATTATTTTATCCCTGGCATTAATGTGTCACTCAGATGCTGGACGAGGCTCCGGGTCCAGGCTGTGCCTTTTGGTGCCAGGGAGAGCAAGGCAGCCACCCCTCACCCAGGTCACCCCCAGGTTTCCCACCCTGGATTTCCCACTGGGACCAGCAGGGTTTCCTGCTGAGCCCTCAGCAAGAACCATCCCCCAAACTCACGCTGATTTTTGTCGCCTCTTTCCCGGGCTCCTCTGGTGGTGATGATTGCAGCTGTGGAAAAAGCAGGGGAGGGGGGGACCAGAGAGGGAAGAGAAATGGTCAGCTCAACCCACCAGACCCCTTCCCACCCCCAGGATGGCTCCCCAAGGAGGAAGGAAGAGGGAGAAGGGGGAAGAGAGGACAGACTGCCCAGTCCCAGCAAACCCGGGCACCCAGGGCAGATGAAGCCACACTGGGCACCCGGGATGGGAGGGACCAGCAGCAGCACAGCAGCCAGAGAGAATGGGATGCTCACCCACAGCTCCCACTGCACCTCAGCCCCAGCTGCTCCCCACGATGCAGGAGTGGGGATGGAGCCCTGATCACTGTGGCATCGCTGCTGTGGAACTCTGTCCCCGTCACTGCCAGCCCTGTCCCAGTGCCACCACCCCAGAGCAGCCCCTGGCTCTGCATTCCCAGTGCCTCCAACACCCCTGACCCTGCCCACCCTCGACCCCTGGCAGCTCCCCCCACCCTGGCAGCACTGCCCTGAGCCTTCTCAATTCGTGGCAGCACCAGCAGCAGCCCTGCCAAAGACACTACAATAAAGGCTCATTAAAATCCCCAAAGCTGTTTTCCATTCTTTGGCCCTTATCTCTGTGTGAACAGAGAGGGAAATAAAGAGAGGCTGTTTGCTGGACCAGTACACAGGGAAACAGGGGACAAGGGAGGGATGGAGGGTGCAGGGCCAGGAGGGACGAGCTGGTGATGAGATAGGCAAAGGCACAAACACAAGCACAGAAACGAAGCCTCAGCCTGGGATGTGTCCTGGCAATGGGCCAGGCACTCCCTTGGCTGGGAAGGACGGGCAGGACAGCCCAGCCCCGCTGTCCCTGGAGCATCCTCAGTGCAGCTGGACGTTGAGCAGCCCATGCAGCCATTAACTGCACCACAAGGCTGCTCTCTGTCAGAGCAGAGGGTGAAACCCTGCTCTGTAGGTCTGCTCAGCACCGGGGGTGCTGCTGTGGGTTGGGGTCCCACCAAAACCCAACAGTGGCTGCAAACAAAGCCCTTCCCCTCGGAAATGCAGGCAAGGGCTCTGCCTGAGGGCTCTGCCTGAGGGGCTCTGCCTTTCCGCGCTGCCGTGCAGGAGGAGGACGAGGGGCATTACCTGACTGGAAGCCCACGTCTGTTTGTCCGTCCAGTCCTTGTGGTTGCGGACGTACCACCACTGGATCTCCAGGGAGTAGGAGGGGGAGCCGCTGCCGCGGAAGGAGCACGCCATCTCCACATCCTCCCCGGCCTGCGCCGTCATGTCGTGCGGGGTCTCGGTGAAGAGAGCTGCTGGAGACAGAGCCGGGGCTGTGGGGCCTGGGGGACACAGCACTGTCCTGGGGAGGGACAATGCCTCCAGACACACAGGCAAAGCCACCAGGAGCGCCTGGATCCTTCCCTGGAGGACAGAGTACTGTCATGGGGAGGGACAATGCCTCCAGCAAAACGGGCTGAGCCACCAGGAGCTCCTGGATCCTTCCCTAGGACAGAGCCAGCCCCTACAGCAGAGCAGGCAGGTCCCAGTCATCCCCAGCTCCTTTCCCACCCATGTCCCCTCACCACCCCCAGCAGAGGTGCCTGCCCCCTCTACCCCAGGCACTTTGCAAAGAGCAGTGGGGGGAAAGGGAAGGAGCAGGAGCCTGTGCCCCCCTGCTCCCACAGCATCCCTCAGAGCCCTGCCCCAGAAGGAGTGCGGGACCTGCCACACCTCTGAGGCGAAGGAAATAAACAGAGCATGGTCGCATCTCACTCAGATCAGGGCATAACTGCAAAACAAATCCTCACTTAATGCGGCCCCAAACAGGCTCCCACACGCCATATGGTTTGCTTTCCTCGCTCAAAACAAATATTGTTCGGAGATGTAATTAGAATTCTTTTCATCTCCTCTGGAGAGACTCGGTTGTTCCTCGGCACAGGCGGCCCCGGCGCGCAGGGCACGGCGGGCGCTGCTGCCACCATCGGTGCAGTGACACCTAAGTGACACAGCATGGGGACAGCCCTGCCAGCCCCCTGCACACCCCGGGCACTGCCCAGGCTGCCCTGAGCCTCCTGTCCTCACTCACCACCTCGGCTCACAGCCACGGTGCAGGTCCCACCGGAGCCGGGGGAGCCCTCTGGGACACGCAGCCTGTCGGGAGCGACACTCTCTGCAGCCCTGATCCCTCTGAAAACCAATTATTACCAGCCCAGACAAAAAGTTAATACCTCTAATATCTCCCTGTCCCTCTGGACGCATGGAAATCCCATCCACTTATCGCTTTCCTTTAATCCATCTCAGCAGGGAGCAGAGGAAAATACCCAGCGCTGGGTTTGCCAAGGCAGGGTGTCCTGGTGGGGTTCCAGTGCTGTTCCCACATCCTGCTCATCCAGAACCTGGCACCACAGAACGTGGATTCTGTGCTGGGGAGTGGAGGGAACCCCAAGGGAACAGCTCTGGTGACTGAAGGCTATAGGAGGAGCAGGGGGGTCAAAATGTTCCTCTGTGCTCCAAGAGATGCTGAGGCTGTTGTGTCATTTCCCAGCACTCACCCACCCATTCCCCGGCTGCAGCCAGGATCAGCTCTTGCCCCACAGAATTCCTGCGGGCAGGAGCAATGGCCAAAGCCAGCGGGTCCCAGCAGAGCTTGCACCAGCCCCAGCCACCACAGCTCCAGCAGTGCAGGGGTGGGGGGATGGCCTGAGGGCTCCAGCCAGGTCCAAATTGCTGTGAACACAAATTAAAATCTGCTCCCACAGATGGGAATTTGGCAGATGAGCTGAGGGAAGGCTGGATTGAATCAAGCACCTTCTTTCTTTCTTTGTGACTTTAATTGGGAAGCGTATGTACTAATTAACCCCAGAGCTCAGCCACCTCCAAGCGCATCCAGAGGAGCATAGATCCTGCAGATGGATGCCCAGGGTCATCACCTTTGCTGGGGACACATCTTTCAGCTATGCCCTCCAGCAGCACCGCGTGCCCTCCCTGATGGATGCCGTGGATGCTGGCCCCACCTGGACAGAGGTGACTCACTGCCCCCCAGCCCTGCCCCTCACAGGGACACCAGTGGGATCAGGGTCCCCCCAGGCAGCCCCCAGGATGGGCATGGACCCTGCACTGGGTCAGCCAGGCTGCCTGGACACTGCTCCTGTGAACACAGGACAAGTCACCAGCTCTGGCCACTGCCCTGTCCCCACAGTGTCCCAGTCCCTGCCCACCCCAGCCCCTTCCCTCTGACACTGGAGCCACATCCCCACAGCAGGAGGGAGGGAGGGAGGGGGCCACTGCTCCCTGTGCTTTATGGGCTGCTACCTGTCATAAACTGAGAACACCAGGATCAATAAATCTTCCAGGAAATAAAAATCAGGGGAAATAAAATGAACTCAATGGGGAAACACAGATAAACAGAATTGAAAATGCCTGCTGGGACAGCTTGGTGCTCTCATAAACCAGAGGCAGACCTCTGTGGGCACCATCCCTCACCATGGTCACGCTCTGCATGGGGAGGGGGCTCCAGCAGCAGGGATGGGGCTGTGCTGGGGCAAGAGCAGATTGTGCATTGCCCCGAGTGCCTGGAAATGACCTCAGACCCCTGCTCCATCCCCCTGCCTCGTCTGTAGGCCCCACACAGCACAGAAAGCCCCTGCAGGACTCTGCCTGCCATTCCTCAGCTGTGCCAGCTCCCACAGCCCCCACAAGGCACCAAGGACGACACCGGAGCAGCATCACGGCACCAACTCAGGCTTATTATTGTGTAAAGATGAACCAAGGGACAATGAAATATGCATTGGACATTCAAACGCCTGCAATCACCCGGTCAGCGCGGGTTCCTGCTCCGGGAGGGATTTTTTCCCTAAGCCGGGAGTCAGAAGCTTTTTTCTCTGCCCCAGCTCACTGAGCTGCAGCCGGGCTGGTGGGTGACCAGTGCCAGGCAGGGCTGGGGCTGGGGCCGGCTCCGTCCCACGCTGGGCAGGGACAGGGGCTGGGGGAGCTGAAACGTCCCTCTGTTCCTGCTCCTGCCCACTGGAGTGTCCATCCAGACCCTGCCATGTGTCCCTGCTGTGGGGCCGCTCTGACCTGCTGGGTTTGTGCTGCACCACGGCAGGAAAAGCAAATGTGTCCAACAGAATCCACCACCATGGCACTGTCCCCAACACGATCCACCACCATGGCACTGTCCCCAGGCACCCACAGCCCGTCCGGCACCGTCCCCTCCCCAGACATCCATGACCGGCCCAGCACCCTCCCCTTCCCGCGGCTCCTGCGGCTGCTGGACAGCGCCAGCCCCGGCGCAAGGAGCGCCACAAAGGCACCCGAGACACATCCCGGCACACGGACAGGGACACCCCGAGACAGACGGACCCTCCTGGCGGCCACAGGACCCCCAGCCCTTGGCACAGCCTGCCTGAGCAAGAGCCATCCCGGGGGATCAGAGGAACCCTCCGGATGGATGCAGAAGAGAGCTGGGCACTGCCCCAGCGCCTGGTGACCCACACTGTCCCCGCCGCGGGGACACCGGCTGAGGCACGGGGACAGGGCTGCCAGAGGCCGCTGCACAGGCCGGGCTGCAGCCTCGCTGCCCTCCCCTCCCTTCCCGCGGCCAGGAGCAGCTGTGGATCCTCTCCTCCTGCCAGGGCTGCTGACCCCGGGCCGCTGCGAGCGCATCGCGGCTGGAGCGCGGCACAAACGCGGCGTGACGGCCGCTGGCACAGGGCAGGCGGCCCCGGCCCGGCGTGAGCGGGCACAGCGCTCTGGCAGCGAGCGCTGCTCTCCTCCAGCCGCCTCCCTTCCCTCGGGACGCTCTGGCTGGAGCATCGCGGCCGCGGCTGGGGCAGGGAGGCTCCCGCCACACGCTGGGGGTCCAGTGCCATTGCTCTGCCCCTCTTTGCTGTCATATGAGCAGCAGAAGGAGCTCAAATTTGCAGCATGTGAATTAAAAACAAAAGATAATGCGCACCTAACTCGGTGAATGTGATCAGGACAGCGCTCACCTGACCAGAGAACTGGAATTAACCTTGAAAACTGCAGATATTTCCAACAGTGCTGGGCTGCCCCAGCTCCTGCCCCCAGTGCTTCCCACTCCCCTAATGTTTAACCCCCTCAGCAAGAGCGAGGTCAGTGGGGAGTGTCTCCAGTCTGGCCCCGACTACACAGAGCTTTGTCCATGCAAGGAGACTTGCTGCTCCCATCTGGTTCCTGGGGACTCACAGTTCTCAGAAAATTCCCTCCCAAGGGGCCCAAGGAGGAGCTGCTATTTGATATTTAAGTAGCAAAGCCCATAAACGACCTTTTTTTTTGACAGCTCCCCGTGGGGCTCCGGCAGTGTGTGCAGCCAGCCCGCAGACACCCTTTGCTCTGGTGCTGCTCTCAGCCAGGGGATGGCTCCCAGTATCCAGGGGAGGATTCTCAGCTGGAATCATTCAGTAGGAATGGGATGGGGCAGACAGGATCAGCCCCCCTGGTCTCACACTCAGCACACAAAACACGAGCCCCCGGCACCGGCAGCTGCTGAGAGCTGCCCACAGCACACACAGGGGCTGGAGCCATCCCCAGAGCTGGCAGTGCCCGGTGCTCATGGACACAGCACCCTCCTGCCCAGCTCTGCCCACCCCATCACTGCTGAGCTCATCCCAACCCAGCTTCACATGGAGCACACGGCACAAGTCACGAATGCAGCCGTCACAACCGAGCCCAGCCAACATCCCCGGGGCTCAGCCGGGCACCCAGAGCTGCAGGGAGGGGACAGCCAGGCAGGAAAGGGCCCTGCAGGAGGGGAAACAGCCATGGAACAGCAGAGCTCAGAGAGAGCCCGAGCTGTCGAGGACAGGCCCAGGAAGGGCTGTCTGTCCCGAGGTGCACAAATCCCACTCACACCATGAACCAAAATCCCAGAGGAGCCGTGAAGGGGAGAGGGCCCTGCAGGTGCCCTCCTGGGCATCCCTCTGGCTCGCGGAGCAGCCCCTGATGAAGGAGGCAGCAGTGCAGAGCCTCCAGCTCCCTGGCCCACTCCAGGAGCTCACTCCAGCCCTGTCGTGCTGCCCACAGCCCCCAGACCTTGTGCAGCCGTGCCGGCTCTCGGTTCATTCCTGCCTCGCTCGCAGGGAACGTTATGATTAAAATTAGCTGTCACTGTCCTAACGTAATAATTCCCAGTGTCTGGCCCGTCGTCTGTCAGCCGCTTCAAGGGAAGAGAAAGCCCAGACGTTTGATGAGGAGAGGTGTCAGATGTAATTGCGTTGAATGACTGCACGAACAGCAGCAGGAAAAACACATCGCGTGGAGAATTCCCACCAGGAAGTGTGCAAAAATCCGGCGGAATGCAAAGTGTTTATGAAAGTAATTGATAGAATAATCATTGGGGTGTGCGGGAACGGAGCAGGGCAGCGCCCTGGGGAGCCGGGGCACCGCTCCCTCCAGCCTCCAGCCGCGGCTCTGCTGAGGCGAGGCGATGTCGCCTGCACACCATGCCGGGAAGGAGCCGGGCTGCTGCTCCTCACAGCACGGCTCCCCTGCCCCGCTCCGGAGCCAGCAGGCTGGGAAAGCGGCTGGAGCTTCCCAGCCGGCACAGAAAGCCGATGGCAGCAACCCAGCGTGCACAGGCTGCAATGGGGGGCATGAATAATTGAAGGCGCCAGCCTGAGGAGAGGAGAGGAGAGGAGAGAAGGGGGAGAGGCAGCACTGTGGGTAGGGAAGGGATGGTGGGAAGAATCCTGCGGCTCAGATGCTCTCGCGGGGCAGTTGGAGCCCATCCTGGCTCCATCCTGGCCAAAGGCAGAGCCTTTGCTGTGGTGGCAGGTAAAGGACTTTCTTTGATTGTGACTTTTCCCTCCCCAGAGCCGTGGCTGCCCTGCGAGCAGAACCCCGCTGCCCACTGTGGGGTGGCAGGATGGGGAAGCCGCCCGCGCTCCAGGGATGCTCATGGCTGCTCCCGGGCAATTCCCTCACTGCATCCAGCGTGGACAAGTTAAAGGGAAGAGCGAACACCCTCCGGGGCCGTGGAAGAGCCGTGGAGGCTCCTCCAGGCCTCCAGCACCGGGCAGAGATGGCGGCGAGCTCCGGGCGCTGCCTGCTGTGGGCAGAGCCCGGCAGGACCTGCCCGTGCCCGGCAGCCAGAGCCGAACCCATCCCACTGCCCACATCTCCTGCTCCACATCTCCAACCTGCTGGACTCTCGTGGCGTGGAAGGAAAACTGCACCAGCCAGTAATGAAATGATCAGTCTCCGATCTGCTAAACAGCGATTTATACAGGTTTTCAGCACACACAGCTGTTATCAAATTGGTATTCACCTACTGAACACAAATGGCTTATTATACATGACCCACTTATTCACTGCTTTTCAGTATCGTTAATAAAGGTTTCTGTTGTGATTAAGTGAGTTGCTGCAGAACTGCTCGAGTAGCAAGCTGTAATGTGGCTCCAAAGTGCACTCGCCCTCCCAGAATATTTCATCTCCTTGGCTCCCTGCTCCCTCGCAGCGACCATTTCACTATTTATTTGCCTATTGCGGAATTTCTGTGGGGAGCAGCGGTGGCTAATGGAGGCTCTTCACCCACCTTTCCATCTGGCACGCCAGCCTGGCAGGTCTGGAAACTCTCCTGCTGTGAGCCCCCAATGCAGAGGCTGAGCATCCCTTCCCTGGGCAGGCAGGTGCGGGACAGCACGAACAGCGGGACCCCTCACACCTGCCCCCCTGGCATGGCCCGAGGCACCGTGTGCCCCGAGGCTCCTGGGGGCAGAGATTCGGTCCCTCCGCACACGGGAGGCCCCGGAGCCGGGCGGGGGAAGAGCTGGGACCCGGGCACCCAGCGCGTCCCCGTGGCTGAGATTGAACGTGCCCGTGTCGCTGCACAGAGAGCTTGGAGGGTCTCAGCAGCCTCCTCGGAGAGGGCTCGGTCCCCTGTCACCTTCTCGTACCCACGAGGGAGCTGCCCCTACGCCAGGCTCCTCACCGGAGGGTGCAGGATGCAGGAAGAGGTTCCTCTTCCCAGCCCCGGTGGATCCCAGCGGGCTCGGCAGCACGGACCCGCCGAGCCACGGCGCACCGGAGGAGCGGGAGGCGGCGGGGAGCCCCACTGCCGGGGCGTGGGGCACCGCACGGCGGGGCGGGCGGCGGCACCGGGAGGCGCACGGAGATGTTCACGGACGCGGGGTGCGGGTGGTGGCGGCGACACGGTGAGACACACGGAGACGAGGTGCGGACGGCCGCGGGCACCGGGAGGCGCACGGAGATGTTCACGGACACGGGGTGCGGGTGGCTGCAGGCACCGGGACGCACCGTGCAGAGCCCCCGATCCGGCAGCCCAGCGGCGAAGGCAGAGGCCGCTCCCCGGGCTCCGGAGACGGGAGCGGCGGAGCCCAACCCCAGCTCGCCCCGGCTGCCCCCCGCTCCTCGAGCCGCCGGCGCGACGGACCGCGGCACGGAGCTGCCCTCGGCGGCGGAGCCCGACCGGGATCCCCGATCCCCCGCACCCGTCCCGCTGCCAGGGCAGGAGCCGCCCCGACCCGCCGCCAGCCCCGCGGGGCACCGAGCCCCGGCAGCTCCCGCCGCTCAGCCGCCCCTTCCCGAGCCCCGGCCGCCGCCGCCGCCTCACCGCTGCCCGCCGCCGGGGCGTCCCACGGGGGGTGCCGGGAGGCGGCGCCGAGCTGCAGGTAGAGCCCCAGGTAGTGGAAAATCCCCAGGGCCAGGGCCAGGGCGCCCATCTTGCCGCGGGCGCGTCCGTCCCGGGGGCGGCGGCGCCGCCGGGCCGAGCCCTGTCCCCGGGGCTGCGCCGCGGTCCCGGCGCCGCCGCGCTGCGGAGCTCTTCCCTCGCGCGGAGGGCGCCGCGCGCCGAGGCGGTGCCGCGGCTCGCCCGGAGCCTCCCCCGCCCGGCGGAGGGATCCCGGCCCGCGCGCACCCCCCAAGTTTTTTTCCCACGGTTCATCCCCAAACTGCGCGGGGCGGGGCCGGACCCGCCGCGCCCACCCGGGACCCCCGGACCCGCCGGGAACCCCCCGTGCTGCCCCGGCACCGCCGGGACCCCCGATACCGCCCCGCACCGCCGGGACACCCTGGTACTGCCAGCACCCCCCCGTGCTGTCCCGTACAGCCGGGAACCCCAATACCGCCCCACCGGCACCCCCCAGTGCTGCCCCGCACCGCCGGGAACCCCAATACCGCCCCACCAGGACCCTCCCGTGCTGTCCCGCACCACCGGGAAGCCCCGGCGCCGCCGGGATTCCTCGCACCGCCCCACCCGGACCCCTCCGCGCCCACTCGGGACCCCTCGGCACCCCCATCCCTCCAGGACTCCCACGCCCCTCGCTGGACCCTCCGCCCCTCACTGCCGGGGCTGTCCGCACGGCCAGAGCCCCGCGGCAGGCATGGGTCCCGCACAGGGAACGGTTTCTCCCTGGCATCCCCGGCGGCCCCGAGCCCCACGGGGAGAGACCCCGGGCACCGCCGGTACCGGCCCGAGAGGCTTCAGCACCCGGGACAGCGCCCGTCGCGGCTCCGCCCGACCAGCCCGGCACGGCACGGCTCGGTCTGGCACGGCCCGGTACCGCCCAGCCCAGTGCGATCCAGCTCATCTCAGCACGGCCCCAGCGTCTGCCGAGGCAGGGCCGGAGGGACAGAGCCCGGCGGGAGCGGTGCCCGGTGCTCCGGCCTCACTTCAGTGCCAGGGCCCAGCTGGGGGCACTTGGAGGGGTTTTTGAAAGGTTACAGGAGGAACAAGGACACGCGTCCCCCGTGTATCCTGATCGCTGTCCCCGACTGTGCAAGACTTGTCTCAAAAGGAAAAACCTGCCCTGGGGTGGGCTGCAAGCTCACATACACGCTCAGAGCCCGGCTGGAGCGGGGCTGGTGGCACCAGGGAGAGCTGGAGCAGCCACTCTGCTCCTGACACAAACAGGATTTCATGGAACCGCTCGGATCCCCACGTCCCTTTGGGTGCAGAAATCCTGAGGCCAAACCCACCAACAGCACCAACACTTCCAGAGCTGCGCCTCACAGCGGGTCACAACCACAGCACCAGTACCTGTGCAATTCCTACACCTCTTCTGAAAAGCCTAAAATTCACCAAGGGGCCCCGTGGTGCCATCTCAGTGTCCTAAACCCTGGCCTCAGCACCAGGGGAGGCACAGAGCAGGCGTCACTCACGTGAGAGTATCTGCATGCAACAGAGCAATCAAAAGGATATTATTTGCTCTCTAGATAAACAGAAAAAAATCAGATTATTTCAGGTGTTTTCTGCCATGAGATGACAGATGTTGGCTGCAAAGAGATGCTTTAAATTGGATTTGAAAATACTGACTGTATTTCCTCAGCCTTCCCTTGGCAGGGCTCCAGAAAGAGTGGGGGGATTCTTCCCATTCCCCTCCAGCACGGCAGGTCCCTGGCCAGGAGCTGTGCTGCCTCATACCTGCTTTACTAATCAATAATTAAAAAAAAAAAAAAAAAAAAAAAAAAAAAAAAAGTTGTACCTGCTGCAGCATTTGCTGCATGTCAGAATAAAGCCTGGCTCAGAGCAGAGCATTGATCTCTGCCCAAGTTCATTACTCCCTCTGGAGTTAAAAGCTGAGGGAAGGAGGGAGCAGCAGTGACAGACAAATGGGCACCACAGCCATGCCCAGCTGCATTTACAAGTTTCCATGACTGCTTGGGATCAGAGGGTCTCACTCTGGGATGGCAACAGCACCAGTGGCAAAGGACTTCAGGTGTCCTGAGGTGAAGCTGCCTGGAGCTGCTGAGCCAACACAGCTCAGTCAGGGAGCAGCTCTGGGCTGGATCCTGGCAAAGCAAAAGCATCACATCTCCCAGAGGCATGTGTGGAGGCAAAAACCATGCACTGAAACAGGGGATTCATGTGCCAAAGGATGGGGTTTGTGAAGCCCTGAAATAGGGGGTTCTTACACTGAGAGTTCGTGTACTGAAAGATGGAGTTCATGCACAGGGTCAAGTGCAACAGGAGAAGCAGCAAAGCCAAGCACTCGTGTGCTCCACATTTTGGGTGACTGCCCCAGTCTCGTGGCTGCTGTCTGGCCCAGGGTCCATCCTCTGCCACTGGCCAGCAAGGGACTAAAATCAGGCCCACACTGAGGTGGCAGCTACAAACTGTGCTCTCCTAGCCTTGGCACTCCGCTTTGGGAAGCACCCACCCACAGGGGCAGCCAGAGCAGAGCTGCAGATGGCACCCAGTGCTGACTGCACGCTCCAGGCATGGACAGGGGCTCCTGGCTCCATCCCAGCTCCTGCACCCCAACACGAGGGCAGCACATCCCCCACTGGAGGCCGAGGCCATGCAGCTGCACCTCGAGGGCTGAAACCTGCCCATGCACCACCTGAGATATTTAAATCATGTCAGGAGGAAGCAAAGAGCACAAATTCCTCCTGGAGCCAGGAACACCTCCAGAGGCAGAGCCTGAATTAAGTCCCATTTCCAGCAGATTTTCTGCCATCACAGTGGATGAAAAACAGGCACTGGGGCTCTGCAGGACCCAGCAGACAGGGAAGTGCCAGTGCCTGAGTCTGAAGCTCGCTGAGAGGGTTTGGTTCTCCTCCTCAATTTTGATCCATTGAGGCCTCGGGCAGGTGCTGCTGCTGCATCCCCTGTGGTGTGACAGGGATGCGGGGGGAGGTCACTCGCACAGGAGGCGGGAGCAGAGCCCGCTGCGGAGCGGGTCCCTTATCTGCTCTCTCGTTATTGCTCCGAACAGCCGGCACCGCCCTCACAGGGCTTCTCTTTCAGCAGAACGGGCCCAGGGACTCGCTCTCGAGGATGAAACACTCCTTATCTCTGCCAGTGCCAGGTTCTGCCCACTACTCAGTGCTGCTCGAGAGGCACTCGCCAGATGGAGGAAAGCAGCGGGCACTTCCATGCAGTGAAACAGAGATCCCAGAGGCACCACATCCACCGTGGGCACAGCTTGTGTGCCTGTGAGGTTTGCATGTGAATTCCCTGGGACACCTGTCCATCAGGAAAAGGCAGCCTGCAAAGCTGGAGGGTGTAGTGGAGCTCAGAAGAGCTGGATGGGGTTGGAAGGGGATGGGGGTCAGCCAGATCGGCAGCACCTCACAGGCCATCAGGCTCAGGGGGACACACAGACCCTGAGGGGCACAAAGAACATCCCTGGGGACACAGCTGTAACCTGGAGTTGCCCAAGGACACCCAGAATGAAAGCAAGAGCAGTGGTCCTTCCTGCTGGCTCCCGAGTCCTGCTCGTACTCATTCCAATGCCAACACCTCACGTTCCCCTTTGACAGCAAAAGCTGCCCAGCAAATGGAAGAAAAAAATCCCAAACCCCAGAGCTGCTGAAGCACTGGGGTCTGCCTCATGCATTATTTTGAAATTCACCTCTTTAAGGGTTCATGCAGGGCACCCCAAGGCTCAGCACTGAGCTCTCCTGAGGTCCAGGAGCCAATGCTGGAATTTGCGTCTGCCTGGGAGAGTGAATTGGGTTGTTCATCTCTCTGACGGGCAGAATAAACACCCTCCACATTGATACTGAGCTCATTTCTGATACTTGTTTAGGGACTTGACAATTCCTGTATAAAAGGATTTCCTTCCACAGCTGAAGTTTGACATTCCTGCATTATTAGATTATTTGCAAAGGTCTGCGTGCGCTGCAGGAAAACAACGCTCCCGCCAGGCAGCATTAGAGCCTGCTCCTGCACAAATCATCCTGGGCACAGCCAGCCACGGAGGCAGAGCCTGTTTGGATCCCCTGGAGCAGCGAAGGAGCAGCCAGGGAGGCAGTGAGTGGGAGCTCAGGTGAGCAAATATAACCCACCCACCCACACCATGACAGCCACAACAGCATCAAAAATAACAGACCCAGCAGGAGAGGGGTTTTTGGGTAGAGGGAACCCTGCTAAAGACACCAGCACCACCATGGGCTCCTTGTGTCACTGCCAGCACAGCCCTGCCCAGCGGCATGACCTGGCTGGGAGAGCAGTGGGAGCATTTCTGGGCAGGGACACGCGGTGTTTTTGTCCCCCCACCTGTTTTGGGATGGTCACAGCCCTGTGTCTGTGGCTCCCCACGCTGGGGAGCCCTGGGAGTCCCAGCACAATGTGGGAAAAGCAGCAGGAACCCCCCACACCCCCAGCACATGGGGGCTTTGGGACTAAAAGACCTCTGCCCAGAGCAGCCCCCTGCACAGGGAAATCTCCAAAGCATAAAATTCAGAAGAAAATGACTTGAAAAGAATTATTTCTTCAGAGAACTCAAGCCCGTTTCCAGGCCATTAACTCCTTCCTCTGCAGAACCCACCGCCAGGTTCCTGATGGAGAGGAGCAATATCACAGGTGTCCATCATTGTGGAACAGTTCCCTCTTTCCAAACAATTAAGCACAAAAAAAATTAAATGTAAAAAAAAAAACAAACAAAAAATACCACAAACAACCAGCCCTTCCGCCTCCAAACAATTTCCTGCCCCAAGAGAAAAGCTTTCCCTGAGAGCAAGGCCTTAAAAGAAAAAAAATATTTTACAAAATCAATAGTGTAAGTGACTTATTTCGCAGCTGATGGTTTGCTCCCAGTGCTGCCAGCCTCTCACTGTATTTAGCACAGCCTCAGTCCCTCCACTGGGATATCAGGAGATGTTCCTCAGACATGATTTACACTCATTTCTCCCCGTTTAGGGAGGCTCAGCCGGGAGCGCAGCTGAAGATGGATTTGGACACACAGTGAGGATGGTTGGTGCCTCTCTCCTGTGGCCAGGGGGAATGCCATCAGCTCCTGCCACTCCCAGCAGGAGGAATCCAGTGCTCCCACCCTCCCTGACACTGCCAGCACTGGGGCTCCCACTGCATGGATGGTGTCACCATCCCTCTCCCTCCCCCTTCCCCAGGACTTGCACCAGCATTTCCCCAGCCCAACCAAACCCCACCAGGGCAAGCACCTCCATGGGGCAGAGGAATCCACAGACTGAGGACAGCATCTCCCTCATCCTGTGCTGCTTTCCTGCTTTTAAATCCTGCTCTGGTGCTCAGCAGTGTTGTGCACTGGTACCGAAGGCTGCAGAGCCCTGATCAGTGCCCTGGCAAAAGGGCATCACAGTCCAGATGTCGGGGTGACAGGCTCATCCCTGCCTGCAGCAGCCACTGCCCACAGCTGGTCTCAGCCTGGGGGATCCCCAGGGGTCAGAGCTCCCCCCATTGCACCCCAGGATCCTGCTGCAGAGGGAGGTGTGAAGCACCACGGGTGCTCTGCTGAACAACACTCTGCCAGCTCCTTTCTCCTGGAGGGCAAGATTCCTCCTTCCCATCACCAGAGTGCCCCATCCATCATGTTCCCTCTAATTACCTTCTCATTTACCTCTTTAATCAAATCTGTTTACAATCAGAGATGAGAAAGCACAGCCCAGGGAGGGGTACAATGGGGAGGGGTCTCTGACCCTGCATGTTTTGCCCTGTGCCGAGGCTGGCCTGGTACTCTGAGAGCAGAGGGGGCAGGGGAGTGTGGCTCAGCACAGTGAGGGCTCACAGAGGAGCCAAGGCCACCAGGCTCCTGTCACCAGTCCCTGCCATCACTCCCAGCATTCCAGAGTCCCACAGGTGCTGCCTGTGGGTTGTGCCAGTCCTGCACCCTCTCCCAAAACCCACATTTAGCTCAAAAGCCAACAGTGATGCTGCTGTTCCATGGCTACAGAACCAGCAGGGTTAAAACAGGGCACAAATCCCCCTGTCTGCAGCCTATGACTGCTTCCTCAAGGAAATCTGGTATTAGCTCCACCTTTTAATCCTCCCTCAATTACAATAACGTCATTCTCCACAACTGCCAAGACTCGGGGTGCCCATCCTCACACCTCCAAGGCTTCTCTGTGCTGCTCAATATGACAGCACAAATGAGCTGGCTAGGAGCAGCACATTAAGCTGAATAATTACCTTAATTAATAACAGTGTGCCCAGCTGGGCCCCCAGCCTCTCCCAAGGACCAAGGCAGAGGATCCAGTGTTTCCCAGCAGTGGGGTGTGGGGCCAGAGTGTGGGTGCATGGCAGGGCCTGCTGTGATTACAGGATCAAAATCAAGTGGGCTCCTTTGGAGCAGTGGGGTTCCTCCCTCTGAAAGGGCTTGGAAATTAGAAGAGAATAACTCGTCACCCACCTTGTAAAAGCCTGATTTGCAGGAACCATCTCTGTGCAAATTCCTCTGCAACATCTGGAGCACCCTCATCCATCACAGGGACAGTGGCTGGGCTGGGTGGGATGAACACTCTGCCATTTCCTAATCCCACAAATTCTTCTTTCAGCTGGGGAACACAATACCCATGGCAAGGCACTCCTGCTCCCCAGGGGCAGCACCACGGCCCTGAGCACTGTGAGGGACAGAGCAGGGGTGGCACCCTGTCCCCAGTCCTGCAGAGGGAACACCACCTCACCTCACAGGATGCTGCTGAGCCCAGGCCCCACCACAGGCTGTGCCTGTTCCCTCTCCTGATCCAGGACAGCACTGACTGCTGGCAGCTGGAGCAGTGCCAGGACCCCTTCCTGCTCCCCAGGGAACCCACACACCACAGCACCACGCTTTTGGTTCCTCCAGCCCCTGTCCCTTGCTGCAAGAGCTTCCAATGTGAGTTCACTGGCACAACCCCCCGTGGCAGTGACCAACATTTCACTCCCAGCAGATGCTGCAGGAGGTTTTCCCCATCTGAGAGGAGCCAACTCAGAGCAGGGATCATGCACTGCACACCCACAGCAGCTCACCAGCTGTGCATGGAAATGATCACATGTACACACACACGTGCAGCAAACAGCAAAACCAGGTTTAAAATGGGCACTCAGATTTATAAACTTACCTTGCCCTTAGGCAATTCACTGAAGTTTTCTCAAGACCTTCCCTGCCTTTTTCTCCCCCACTTCTCACCTGAAGCTGTTCCACATTCACTAAGTCCCCTTTCTGCCCTGCCTCAAACTCTCTGTCTGAGACCCCTCCCTTTCTCCTCAGCTCCTCCAACACAAGCACAGTGTGAGGGCACAGCCAGTTATCTTCCAGGAGAAAACAGAGACCAGCTCTGACCACAACACCACTGGTGTGGAAAGGGAATGATTCCCAAAATCAAGTTAAAACCTAAACACACTTGAAAACTAAAGGAAAAAACACCTCTAAGGAAGCAGATTGAAAAGAGAAGAAAGAAATGAGGAATTTGACAAGTTCTGCACAAAAGAAATATATTTTTGCAGCTTTCTGTGGCTGCTGAAGCCACGACTTCCATGCTGATGCCCTGAACACCAGTGTTCAATAGCACCAGGCCAGCAGTGCCTGTGCAGTGAGGATTGAAGGAAGCCTTTAAGCTTGCCTGACAATGCATTTTTCTTGGAGATAAAAAATGAATGCTGCCAGCATGCAAATCTCTCTAAATTAGGCACGGCCCAGCTTGCAGGAGCCACGATGGCTTGTGATGACAGTCATTAACTTCAGCAGCAGAAAAGAGGATGCAGGAAAATATCCTCTGCTACTTCCCATCCCAGCTGGGAGTCCCGGCTCAGGGAAGCACTGAGTTTGGCACAATGACACCCAAAACCACACTGTGGCTGATGAGAATGAGCTGTGGCCCCTTTCCCTGGGGCAGGCAGGGCCATCCCTCTGCTCTCAGGGACTTGCTGCTGCTCCAAGAGCCAAGCTCCAGGTCCAGGAACCACAACACCGCTTTTCTACTGAACAAGCACAGCCAAGACCAAAAATTGTCAGTGAAAGCAAGGCAATGGAATGTGGGCATGTCACTGCTTACCTCCCCTCACTCTTAGTTCTGGGTAAAACCACAATGGACTCATTCTCTCTTTTCCCTCTGCAGGAGGGAACAGTGACCAGCCTGTGCCAGAACCTAATTTCAATTCCCACTCACCTTTGGGAAGATGTAACAGGAATGGCTGATGTGGCCAATTCCTGGATCTCAGTGCCACTGAAGAAGGGATGAACTGGACACACACCACCACCTCAGCCTCCCTGGTTCCCATCAGAGCAAGGGTTGTACATTTTCATTAATGGATCAGGCTGGAATAACCTGCCAACAGTCTCTCGAGCCAGGCAGGCTTCCTCTCTGCCCTCCCTGCCACACATACATTTGTATTGTTTCACACGGATCCTTGGCAGCTTGATTTAGGGGGGAAAAGATAAAAAAGATGAGAACCTCATGCTGGCTTTGTGCTGGATATGCAGCTGCAGCCCCATTCACAGAACACTGCTCAAATAACAAACCAGCAACTAAAAAAAAAAAAGCAAACTATCTTTAATATCTCCCAAATCCCATTTAGAAGCAGTTTCATAGAAACATCACTTTGATCGTGCAAGAGAGGCTGGAGGAGGGGCAGGAGGAGGGAGGATGGCGCCAGGTCCTTGTGGGCAGACACAGAGGTGTCTCAGAAATTCTCCAGCAGATCCAGGATCCGTTTCTGCTCGCTCTCCCTGAACTCCTGGTTCTTCCCGTCCCCGATGTTCTCCGCGTACTCTGCAGGGAGAGAGAGAGCACAGGGACACGAGCTTTGAGTGCCACAGCAACAAACAAAGGGCCACAACTCCTGCACACACCACAGAGGAATCTACACCCACACTACTGCAAACAGCCACATGGGAATTAATGCAAGGAGCATTGATGGTTTTCCTGCCCATCCCCAGGGTTAAAGCTTTGCATAACAAACACCTGCTGACGCTCATTAAAGCTTCTGTGGCAGACAGACACAGAGAACTCCCTGCTCTGGCCCAAGCAGACAGCAGCACCCAGGAGCACCCATTCCCTGGCATGGGAGTCACGGCATTATGCCAAAGAAATGCCAACAGTACCATAAATCACTGCAGATCACCGGCTTCCCAGGTCCCTTTGGACACTGAGTGTCATCAGGGAAGGTCAGGCGGGGTCTGTGACAGACAGGGGTCTGTGACAACTGTCAATCATTCCCAGCCCTGGGTTTAACCTGCCTCCTGTCCAAGCACCCTGAATGAGGATTTTTGCCCAGGAGACCCAATTCCTCCATCCTCTACCCAGTGCTTTTAACCACACAGAAGAAAAGCCACCAGTTCAGATTTAACTAGAAACTAAACTACTTGTCATCAGGCAGAGGACACCAGGCCCTGACCATGGTCTTGCCCATCCATGCACACGGCCAAACAGCACAGAACTAAACATTCCCTCTGTAGCTCTCCTCCCTGATATTCATTTGGAGCTGGCAGCTCTCATCCCCTACCAGTTCCCTCCTTCCTGCAACCAGAACCTGCATTTTCAAAGACGGTTTAAAAAGAAAATATGAAAAGCAAGTTCTGAGCTGCAGAAGCAAGGAGCTGAACAAATCTGAGGAATCAGGAGCAGGCTGATGGTTAAGACAGCACTTCCCTGCCTCCGCCTGCTTGCATTCTTTCCCTTCTTCCAAACAAACAGAACAGCTTGTATTCAGCACTGAATGGTAAGTTGCTGCAGAAAGTTTGCTTTAATATTTATACATTTAGCACAGCTACACGCTCTGAGCTCCATCAAAGCCTTTGTTACAGGAGCACTGAAAGCAGTGGGGACAGGCAGAAGTTAGCTCATGTGGGAGTCTTCCCTCCTGTGTGTACACACTCTCTCTCTCTCTCCATGTAAAAGCAGTAGAGTTCTTTACCAAGCCTCTGGGAAAAATATTTTTAATATTTATAAATCGCTCCGGTACCTGTAACATGAGCAGGTGGTAATGCTGAGGTTTGGTGCAGGTGAACCTGAGCTGCCCACTGTCCCTGCAAAGGGACCAGATCAGGGCAGCTTCTCTCAGTGTATGAGCTGCTCTGCACAGCTCTTAAAAGCAGCAGAAAGCTCCTGCAAGGAGGGATTTCCTTGTAGCTCCCTGTGTATGGACTGATTGCTGGGAGGCAGCTCAGCCCTGCTGTGCGGGCTCTGGGCTGGGCTGGGGATCCAAACGCAGGCAGGAGATGATCCCAGTGCACAGGGATGGGGTCTCCTTCTTAGCTCAGGCTCCCCTGTCCCCTCAGGCAGTACCAGAGCCTGAGTTCTGGGGCTGCTGGAGGAGCCAGCTCTGTCCCCAGCAGCCCCATCAGGGTAAGTGCCTCTGGAACATGGCAGTGGATGTGAGTGCTGGAGTTCATTGCAGCCCAAGGCAACACTTCCTACCTGCAGTGGCCTCTCCAAGCCCAGGTGAGGGACAGCCATGGTTTCCAAGCCTGGCACAACCAGCAGCTCTGCCCCCAGCTGTAAGGATGGCCAGACTGCTTGGACTAGGGCTGGAGCAGGAGCCACTGAGTGCCACTAATGGCACTGCCCTTCCTTTGTACTGGGAGATCACCCAAACAAAAACAAGACACAAATTCTTCTTATCTTGTCCAAAAGCTCAGCATTTCTCCTTCTAAACATCCACGCTTTGTAAGACTAAAACCCCCGTTAATCTAAAGCAGAATGTTTACTGGGTTATGACAGCTGCTAATGCTCATTTGAAGCATTAGCAGCTTGAAGACACCAGATAAAACCCCCAGAACCAGGCTTAAAAAAGTAAATCTCCAACTGAGATTTTATGTATTTACTTTTTTATTTAAAATTCCACCACTTCACTGAGACTGCTAAAAAAAAATCAAATGTAAGCTGCTCCTGCCAACAGTTAACCAGAGCTTACACACTGCTGTAGCTACACAAAGGGAAAGGGCCCAAGATTGGTTTCTGCTTCATTAGACAAAATACAATGGTTACAGAACAGTAAAAATCAATTGGGAAATACTGAGGCTTGTAATGGATATTGGAAGCTCTGGAGCCTGCACAGATGGAGGCACCGTGAGCCAGACTGAGCTCCATCCTCAGAGCACACTGACCCTTCCGTTGTGTTTACCTGTGCTAACAGGTTTGGGCTGGAATGTGCAGCAGACATCCCACATGCCCAGCTCCCAGTGTGCCTGCTCACCTGACACCAGGTGTGAGGGGGGGCTCAGCAGGAGCAGCTCTGACAGAGCTCCTGAGGTAGCCAGGATCAATGGCAAGTCCCTCTGGATCAGTGAGGAACAGGGAGATTTGCCATTCCAGAGCCAAGTATCACTTCAGAGAAGCCTGTGCCTCACTCCATTCCCAATGACAGATGGAGATCAGGCACCACCCCAAGATACAGACACTGCTGCCATCCCCAATCCAGCCTCCATCCCCAAAACATCTCCCTAGCCAAGGTACACACCACTCAGTTGTTTTCTTCCAAAGCATAAACTAACTGTCCTGTTGCAAGAAATGCTTGATCTTCCAGAAAAAGGAAGTGTGGGAGGACTGGTCAGCCTGCAGAAATGCATTAATGAGCCTCCCATTATTCCCTGCCCACTCCTCCCCCTTGAAAGCTCTACCATAAGAAAACAGTCTCGCTTCCTTGCTTGCATCGTAAGTAATTCTGAGCCACCCCAAGGGATCCATCAGCTGTCAGGTTGCCAGAGAAACATGGAGAATATGTAGGCCATAAAAATCAAACTAAAAACTGAGCATCTAATTAGTATGCAAAAATAGAAAATAAAAACTGAACAAGAGCAAAACACTGAACGAAAAGTAAAAATAAACCAGCCTTCATCTGTCCTGAGAGCAAGTTGGGAAGTAGCCTGGAAACATTTTCCAGCCAAGGCTCAAGCTCCTGATCTCTCAGTCACTTGCAATAAAGTCTTGTGCAGTTGAGTCCAGTGAAGTTTAGGAAGCCCCTTGCTGGCCCAGCATCCCAGCAGCAAACTGCAGGCTCCACATCCAAATCCCTGTTCTAACCCCTTGGCTCCCCTGGGAAGCTGTGTCCAGGGAAGTGACTCCTTCAGAGAACAGGTGCATGTCCCTGCTGCTGCTGCTGTTACAGGCTGGTGAATCTGTGCTGAATGTACATGTGGACACAGGTGTGTAACTACTGAAATGCTCAAATTTCAGAGCCCAGACTGCAGCTGAGCCCAGTGCTACCTCCCAGGTCCCACTGCAGGACTTCACAAGAAATTTATCTACTAAGAAATTTATCACTGAGGTTATGATTATTGTCTTTAAAAGTCTCTAAAACTAGCAAGTTTAAGAGTTGGGGAGGGCTGCAGTCAGAGCCCAAACTCTGTACCCATCCCTGCATTATTAACAAGCCAACATGCCCCTTCAGGCAGGGAACGTGCTGCTGCTGAGAGCTCCAACCCAGCACGACCCTGAGCTTGCAACACCCGATGCAAGCACAGAGAAAGTTTCACAATGCAAGTCACTGTCTGGGAAAGAAAGAATCAGATGAAATTTTAATGCAGCTGCCCTCCAATTCAGCTTGGTATGTAAGTCAACACCCCAGAGCCGTGACCATGAGATGTGCAAATCCAGCAGAGTGTGCAGACAACTCCCCCAGGGACACACGGCCCAGGGCAAGTGTGGGAATCTGAACAGGGATGTGGCCATAGTCCACGTGGGAAAGGGGCAGTTTACAGGCAGGAATTTTTAAGTATCAGAATTAAAATCAGAAAAGACATCCTATGCAGCCCCCCTGCTCAGCAGCAGGCATTAACTTGCACTTCATTGTTAAAGACAAGGGCCAAAGAGATTGCCTATAGCTGCAGGTAATTTCACACTGTCAGAAAATCACTCTTGATTTTGTCATAGCAGCCAGCCCTCTGATTCCTTTTTTCCTGCATATGAGAAGGGAGAAAACCGACAGGTTTTGCAGGAAATAAGCCATGTGCACCTGCCATTGTTGAAGTGGGGGCAAGAAAAGCCCAGGAGAACATTGTTGCTCCCCAAGAAAGCAGAAACACTGAAATACAGCCCACTATCCCAGAAATGCTGTCAAGCTTCCCTTCCCTCCAGAAGAAAAATAGACTCTTCTCCTCACACTGAAAACAACACAGCCCCTTTGCAGCAGATACATTCCATAAGGAAGCATCTTCTCCAGGCAGCTCTGGTTCCCTGCTGCTCTCACTAAGCCTCTCAGCTCTGAGGGGCCATGGGAAGAGGCTGAGTCCTGTCCTTCTGTCCCCCAGTTCCACTGGCTGCTGTTGCTGAAGGACAGCAGGCTGCAAAGGAGGGCTACAGCTCAAACAGGCATTGCTCTAATTCACTATGAGCATTAAAAATAACAAGCAGTACTTTAAAACTGGGATTGCAAATCACAACAGCTACATTTTAAAGCTATGGAGGATACTTTAATGCTATAATCCCTATTAATTTGACACTAAGAACAAGACAAATACACCACGGGTACTAATATGGTGCAGATGGTAAAGTGCAAGGCCATGTTAATGAAAGATGAGACTCCACTATTCTTCCCTCTAGCAGGCATGTGCACTTCCCTTAGATATTTACTCTCACGTTAATGTCAGCAGTGAATTCCAGCCAGGCTGGAGCTGATGGAAGCGTGCAGTGATGTGCTGCTCTCTGACAGCAGCTGCAGCAAGTGTCCTAACTGGGAGGCAAAGCAAAGCACACCACTAATCAGGGTGATTCCTGCCCTGCCAGGATCTCAGAGCACTGCTCAGCTGCTGCCTGGAGATGATCAGGAAGTCAGGGAGAATTACATGTGAAGGCTCAGCCTGCAAAGCCATGACCAAGCTGTCCCTGGTAGTGATGAGACACTTGCACAAAAATATCACTACTCACCCTTCAGGATGTGTCGAACAATTTTAATGGAGCTGCCTCTCATGTTCAGGATCTGGTGGACTCTCTGACGAATCTGATGGAGAGTAGGACAGAGAAGAAAGAGATTTTCAACATGAGTCCATGCACAGCCCCACTTTTTCCCACTTAGAGGGATAAACAGAGACCTGAGCACCACAAAAACCAACTCAGTCTTGGCAGCCCTCAGCATCTGCTCAGGAACACCAAGGAAGGCACACGGCACAGAAATAAGAAGCCAGAATGCATTCACAAACCCCAATGTATTCACAGAGGAAGCAGAGATGCAGCATTTTGCACACATCAAGAAAAGCTGTAGCTGTGCTTTTGTGAGACCTCCTGAGAGCAGGTCCCTTCCCCCTGCTCCCTCAGCAATGGCATCAACATGGCCTTTCCATTTCAAACCCTGACCTTGCTCACACTGATTATATGAATTTAGTGACAGCAATCAACTTCTGTCCCCACTAATGCCCTATCTGCTGCAACTTGATGGAGCTGTATGGACACAAGTGCAATAAACAGGAGGTTTCCTCCCGAAAAGGAAATTAGAGAAACAATTACTCAACGCAGCATTTGCAAAGATTTAGAGCCTTGTCTGCACCATGAATGCAAACAGAGATGTTCTGCCAGCCTTGTAGGCAGCTTTACCTGGGGAACATTGGCATTACAGATCTCTGCCATGATGTAACAGATGAGCTGCAGCACAAAGAGCCCAGCATCCAGACGACGGAGATAGAATTCATCTTCCATGTCATCGTCTATGATCTCTCCTCGACGCACCATGTCCTGTAAAGCCACACAAAGGAAAGGTGTGAGGATTTCTTCAGAGCACTTCCCATCAGGAGCGGCAAAATGTTGGTGGAATTTGTGATTTCTTAAGAATTGTTTTGTTCCCCCAAACATTATCAGACACATATTTCTCGCCGAAGTATTTTTAATAATTCATTTAAATTCACAAAACATTTCATTCCGTTTTGAAGAAGTTTTGCCTTTGCTGGTCATGAAGTGTGTCGATCTGCAAGTCAAAATTTTAATTTAAACATACAAATCACATTTCTACATTGAGGGGTGAGAGTGTGTGACTATGGAACAGACCCATGTATCCGTGATTTACAACTTCTTTGTCAGAATAGAACAAAACCTGCTCTTTTACTGGCCATCTGAGGGTGCTGTTCAGCAGTGCAGAACATGACTCCAGCACACTCTAAGAGCTATCAGCCTTCTAGCTTCATGATTGACTGACACATGAGAAAACACATCTGGAAATTCTGCTTTTCTGTACCCAGCCAGGCTCTTCCAGCTGTTTCTAAGGGGTGCTGCCAGGGCAGACCCAGGACAGGGTTTTTTAGCCAAAGACTCCCATGGGAATGATGACCCACCATCAATCCTTCTTCTGTATACATGAGTTTCACCAGAGAGACCTGCCCAGAGGGAGGCCAGAGGAAGAATGAAAGAGGCCATTCCATCCCTCCATTCCATTCCATCCCTCATGGCCAGAGAGCTCATCTTCTTCAAAACACTGCCAAGAGCCACCCAGCAGCAAGCCCAGAGCAGCCTCCTCTGAGCTGGCCCCAGGCTGTGCCTGTGCTCCATCCTCATGAGGACTGACAGGCCCAAACAACTGTGTCACATGTCACCTTCTGCATTTTGGGGTTTGTCTTCAGGATTTGCTCTTAAACAAAGGAAGCAGCTCTGATTTATTGTGCAGCAGTTGGCAGGTGGGCGCACACCACCAGAGCAATATTTCCTCATTAGAGCCATCACCTGCAACACTCCGCAGGATGCGCCTCCTCAGGTGCATGTGCTCCAGGAACCCAGGCACCAGCACCAAAGCTGACTGAGGATGCCAAATTTTGCTGTTGTGTCAAGCCAAGCCCTCACACCTCGTGGTGAGTTGAGGGGTTTAGCAGTAAGAAGGAAAATGAGCCCTGTGCAATTGTCCCTGAGGGAGGGCAATGGATGCTCCCCGGATAGAAATCTGATGGAGTGACTTAGACAGCTGATTCTCACTTCCTCTTGAAAGAGAGAGGAAAGCTTTGGTAGTGGAATACTTCTCCTTTCCTCCTAGAAATCCAGTCTGCCAGTAAAAGAACAAGTTTAGAAGGCAGTACCTTCTTAATTGTGTTGTGACATCAACTGCTTTGGCTACACTAAGATGTGACGCTTTAGCATCAGATCCTGATGACTCCAACACATGCATGACTGTCATTTACTCCAGGTTCTCAAAATCATAGGCACAGGCATGACTGGGCAAAGCCTGCATGTGAACTCTTGCCAGTAAATAGAAAAATCTAATTTTGTGCAGAGAGTGACTTCCCTCACCCTAAATCCATGCCAAATGGCTCAAATCTGGTCTCTAAAGCTGAATAATGATGAGTCTGGCTAGTGAGAGAGCTGAACACTGACTGAATTATCTAAAAAAAACTCAAGAAAGACAACACACTCACTCTTGTACCACTGCTCATACTCTGCACTACACACAGGCTCATTGGCTGCTCTGCTCAACAGTGCTAAATTCCTGAGCAGAAAAACATCCACAGGCCAGGACTCTGAATCTCCAGAGCAAGAAACAAAAGCCAGGTCTGCTCTGTATTCTGATCCGAGCACAGTGATCACAGGAGCTGGATCCAGGCAGCCGCGGTCTCCATGACACAGCGGTGGCGGCTCCAACAGCCCCTCTCAGCAGAGATTATTTTGTGCCAGTAAATTAAGCAGATATGAATTAGAAGACAAGTACAGTTTTAAGGTGCCTTTTCACAGTCCTTTTTTTTTAAAACCACAGCCACCCTTTCAGTGCTAGTCTGCCTGCAGTACAGTAGCTAGCAGCCCCTTTCCCACTTGGGCTCTCTTTCAAAGCTGTCAGTCGCTAACCTCCAAATGAGCGCTCAGGTGCCATTTCTAATCTGCCAGCAATATGTGCTGAGATGCCCCTTGCTGATGGGAGAAGACAGCAATAAGATGGGCTTCTGTGAAGCTAAAATGAGCTTCTCTCACACTAATGAGGCAGGACTGACAGGCCTCGAGGTGTCAGGTAGAGACTCCAAGCCTAAAGATGCGATGGATGTGCCAGTGCTGTACCAAAAATCACACTGTTCCACACAGGCACTGGAGGAGATTTCTGCATCCTCCTCCCTCCTCATCTATCACTCAACTTCCAGCACACACTGCACAGCTGGGCAGAGTAAAAGGATACTGACCAAGCACAAAGAACACCTCCAGGATCTTGGTTTTACACCTTCACCACGTGGAACAGCAAGGCCAATCCAGGTGGGCAGAAATGAGCACGTGCACTAGAACAACCACCACAACATGTCTCTCACTCTAAGGATGGAGTCTCTCCCCTTACTACTTTCAAGTCTGTATTACTGGGGAGAGCTGAGGGATGCAAGACATGCTCAGGAAGGGCCTTCAGACCACAGGCTCAGAGCCACACTCACAGCCATCATGTCCTGCCCTCAGCACAGCTCCAAACAATTCGGTCTTTCTACACCAAACTGAAAGGATGGGCTGACACAAATCCCCACCTGTTATCCCCACCTGTGGATACCTCACTCATCCTAGGAGTTCCACTTCTTTCTCTCAAGCATGGAGTGGCTGAGCTGTACCACAATTAGCATGTAATTTGTAAGTCATTATAGCACAAAGTGTCTGGTGAGAATATTTTATTGAATAAACCTGATGAGCATAATTTTCCGTGGAACTATAAAAATATTAAACTATCTCTTGTCATTTCCTACCATCTTTAGAGATCATCAAGGCTATTGCTGCCACCCATAATTATACCTCATTTTAGAGAGAGGTAAAGGCCACAGGATGTTGCACTGTTTCCTACAGAAATAATTAAAGAAATTGAGAGGAGAACAAGATATTTTCATTAACTAAAATCTCTGAGAAAAGTGCTAAGATGGGCATCAGGTGTTGGAGACAATGCTCTCATGGACTTTGCTCCTGGGTTTCCCATGGCAATTATGATAATCACCAAGTTATCACCTCTGAACCTTTCTGAACAGATTCCACTGAAGCAAACAAAGGGGTAACACTAAGAAGGGGCTCAATGACCTCATCCTGTTTCACAATCTAAATCAGGGTGTCACAATCTAAATCAGGGTGCAGATTATTACAACTGTTCCTCCTCAAAACAGCTGGCTTCAGAAACTCCTCCCCTCCCTCCCACCCTCAACTATTCCCCTACCATCACTGCCATGGACTGAAAAGCAGGGCTATAAACCAAATCACTAAAATAAGCCAAGCTAAAAGAAATAAAAAGGAGGAGAACTACAAGAGCAGAAACTTCTTATGCCAGCTGCACTACTAAAGATAAAGCACTCAGTCATTCCTTGTGTAAGCAGCTTTTCACTCCTTGTAATGCAAGACTTACACCAGGATACTCTGTCCATCAGACTCAGATCTCAGTCTTGCTAGTGTAGGCTGAACCTGTAAAATCTCACCAAGTTTCATTTTTCCATGGAGCAGGGAAAAATGTGAGCATCTTTATACCACATTTTTGGGGTACCATGTCCTCTACTGCAAGGGAAAGGTTAAAAGCCCCCCCCCAGTGACAAAACACCATTTCTAAAGTGTTCATACAATCCACCTCAGTGATTCATGTGCCACAACAAGGAACAGTAAAGTGTCCCATAAATCCTGTCACAGCCAGACAATGCCATGATGTGACAGACAGAATGATGGCTTTTGCCTATTTCTATGAGGGGAAAACACTTGAGCAACTTCAGATCTCAGGAGACCATGTCCCACTGACCATCTGATGATGCTACAAAATAAAGCAAATGATAATTCTCCAAAAGTGTTCCAAGCTAGGAATGAACTTGAATATCATATTTTATACATGTTGTGGTAAATATGTTGCACCCATGAGATCCTTCTGCCAAATCCTATAATTAGTTCTAATAGAAGGTAAAGAATTGAGGTCCATTTATTTTGGATACAGGAGGAGAATCTGACATTCCTTAGTTTTACTTCTCTTATGCATTTAGTAGACACGAATGGGTTAATATTATTAATTGAAAAGCTTCCACAAAAGCATCTTCACACTCAAATTCCCTCCACTCCTTTCTGCTGGCTGTTTGCTACAGATGTTAACGTTTGCAGGCTGCTCCAGGGTGTTCCTGGATAAAGGGCACATACCCTTGCTCTGCACGTGGTATTTTAGGGCTCTGTACAAGCAGCTCCAACTACAAAGCTTCAACTGAAAAAATCCAATCTGGTTTTTGAGTTCTAAAGCCCCCACACCAACGCCAAAGCATAAAGAATAAATAATTTCTCACCCTGTCCTGAGGAGGAGGGACAGAGCACGGAAGGCAAGCAGGAAAGGGTAAACGCTGTTTTCCTCCAGGCCACCGCTCAGTAGTGCCGCTGCCCATATGGAGCCTGAGTGCTGGCAGCAAAAGCAGCTCCATTCATCACTCACTCCCGTGCCTCTTTGAGCAGCAGCAGTGCCCTGATGCCCTCGGAATGTTTGGCAGTGCCTGGAGAAGCAGCCTTGGCAGCGGGCAGGCAGCTGTTTGTCGGGGCCTGGCGGGGGGCGGCTGCCCGTGGCACGCAGAGCGCGGCGCGCGCGACGGCAGCTGCGGCCATCGCTCTCCGTCAGTGCTAATCAATCTCACACCCTCCCCAGCACTGATACAGATAATCTTGTGGGAAGCTCGCCAAGCTGGCTAACAGCTCTGCAAGCTGCTTCCTGACTCCAGCCGCTCCCTTTCAAAAGGTCTGTTCCAGCCTCAGTTCCAAGAAAGTGCTGTGCGGTACCAAGGCTCATGTCACTCAAACGTTCACTGCTGGTGTGCAGAGAGCACACAGCCCTTGGCTGCTCCTCAGCCAACTCATCAACACAGGCACTTTCTCATTGCTGATCACAACTCTGCAGACCAGGGTAGGAGGCCTCACACATTATCATGTAATTGTCTCTCCGCATTTCACCTGCTCTCCATCTGCCAAACCAAGCAGGACTGCAGCCAGGTAAAAGTGAAGGCAAATTGGAGCACAGACACACTTAGGTACTTCTAGTACAATTCACTCTAAGAGACAGCCAGAAGCACTTGTAGAGAAATTCTTGGCCCACTTTACCTGAGGTTACCTGTAACTTGGAAAGTGAGGCAATAGGAATTAAGAGGAACAGCACAGGTATGAGGGCACACCTGAGAACAGTGACTGACTGAGCCAGAAGTCCTGTACAGATGACATGGCTGTGCAGAGGTGTTACAGACATGACCTGGCAAAACTTAAGCAATACATACGTGTTTCTCCCCATCAATCTTCTTATCAGCTGCCTGCATTGCATCCAGGTACTTAAAATACAGTTCCATCAGCCTATCAACCTGCAAGGGCAGAAGACAGAGACATAAGCAGGAAAGAAAGAGCAATGCAATCATCTTTAATTCTTCATGCAATTTTGTTTTCCTCTCAGCTTCAGCCTTCACAAAGCAACAGGCAGCTCTGTCCCTCCTGGGAAGGAACATGTTACAGAAGGAGGGTACAAGTGCTGGTTGGATGAGCACGCTGGGGCTGCAGGCTTTTGGATGTCATCCTATATGGGAACACAGTCCCATCAGTGCCAGATAAATGGCAGCAAACAGGCACGTGTCCCCAGCTCATTCTCTGTGCTGTGGTCCTCCAGGCTCCTGGTTTCCCCAGTGGACTTGTCTATCTGTGCTGGATGTTCCAGCTCTCCCACTCTCCTCTGAATTGTGTTAGGGCAGCTGAAATCCTGTCTAGTAATTATCTACAATTGGTAGAACAGGTTATGAAAAACACCTTTAAAACACACTAATGAGGAATACTAAGGAACTAGTATTTTCCCAGTGGCAGAATTTACAAACCCCTTGGGATCCCTCGTTTGCAAAAGCTATTTCTTTTCTGCAAAGCTTTGATCTATCCACCACCATGTAAATATTTTGGGAAGAATTTCCCTGAGCAAACACCACTAAAATGAAACATTCTAGGAGAAGAGTGGAGAACGTTAAATGTGTACCATAGCAACTGCTAAACTCTCTGCAAAAGAGCTTCACCAGACACACTGGCACCTTTCCACACTGTCCTGATCTCAGAGCCAGCACGATGTAAAACTGCAGATTGTCTTCTAGGGCCAGGTTTCAGCAGAGACACAACCCAAGAGAGAATTGTCACTCCCATATGCAAGGGCACCAGAAAACAAGAGCACAGGGGATGTGCAGGCCACGCACTAAATGTTTTGCAGTTTGTAGATACAATGTGAATGAGAGAACAAAGGTCTGTGACAGCAGAAGTCTCTGCAGGCAGGTAGGAGGATGGTTTTTCTTGCACCCTGGGCAAGAACCCTCCCAACCTGGCAGCCCAGAGACTGAGCCACATTCAGCACTCACCTTCTCACTGTCATTCTCTGTGAATTTATTCAGTAACCGTGTCCTCTGCTGCCCTCTCAGGTTTCGCAGAAGGGAAGCCAAGATGGAACAGACATGTTCTAGAAATACAAAATGAAAACTGCAGCCTGAGATCAGGAAGAGGAGCTTATTTCCCTCTGTAACAAGCCATTAAATTCACTATTAACACTCCAGCACGTTGATAAGCAGAACCCTGGTTCCTTCCCATCACGGTGAGAGGAGAGAGAGCAGCAGTGAGAGACACAAGCCATGTTTGCAGGGAGCAGAGACAGCTCCTCATTCCAGCCCCAGTGAGGTCTCCTCCTCCTCTGCCTCAGGGACCTAAAGCACCTTACATAGTGCACAAGTTTCACTCTGGTTTTCTCCTCTTTTGTGGCTAAAGGAGCCCTGGCAAAAACCAGCACCCAAATGACCCTCAAGTCACCAAAGCAGGGACAGCTACTGAAACAAGAGAGCTAGAGAAAGGGAATAAGTGCACTCCTGCAGAGACTGAAGAGGTATGAGCTAGTGGAAAAATTCTCAAACCAACCACTTTCATTTAAAGAAAGTCCCATCAATGAATATAAATGGGCCACAACAAACCAGAAACGACCAAATAAACATGTTTACAGTCTTCTCAATTGCACTTGGGGGTCATATTTTTCAGCACAAACCAAGGAGACAAGTAAAATTCAAGGCTGCAAGCCCACAGGAGACACTTGTGTCAATGTCTCACCACTGTGAGAGGTGACTGAGCCACTCTCCTCAAGCCCAAGCACAGCAGTGCAAAGCAAAGGAGAAGGGCGTGAATCTCCTTCCCTTTCCAAACCAGTCAGTACAACTTCCCTCCAGCATGACTGCATCAAGCACAGACCTGCTGGTTTAGCCAACCTAGCTTTTCCAAGATGTCCTCACTGTAATCTTGCTGGTTAAGACTGATGAAAATTAATGGCCATACACAGTTCCTCAGCCATGGTGCTAGGGAGCAATGAGGCCTCAAGATTTGACATTTTCAGAGGGGGAAAAACAGCGTGCAGAGGAGAGAGATCACCATCTCATTGCTGTCACACCATGCATTTCCTCAGCACTGCCCAGCCCAGAGCCACGAGCAGCCCTGATTGATCAGTCCAGCACAAAGAACCAGTGCCACCATCACATTTGCTGGGAGCTCCTGCTCCCAAATACTTGGGTTCTGGAAGGTGAAGGCAGGCAGGCTGCCTGGCCAGGGTGCCTGCGCTCCCTGCTGCACGGATTATCTGCATCCTGCACAAGGGCAGCACCACGAGAGGCTGCACAGGCACACCAACACCCCCCTTTTCATTAGCTGCTTATAAATGGAGCTTCCTTTTCGAAACAGATTTCTGCCTGAGGTGGTGTCAATTTTTCATGTTGCAAGGAGATTGGGAGCGTGGCTGGCAGGAGGAGCAGCAGATAACAGGTTTATCGGGCGGCCGCACGGCGCGGCTGCTCCGTCATTCCGACAGCCCCACGGGGCTCAGCGATGGCTCGGGGGTGGCAGAGCACGCTCCCACTGCACACAAACTGCTACTCCACTAAAAGCTACACCAAATTAACTGTTGACATTAAAAGCACTGTAAAATCCTTCAAGTTCTGGCAAGTTTTCATTTTCTTAAGGAGAAAGAAATTCAACAAAATGAATTTTTTTTTTCTTTTTTTCCCCATATATGCCAACATATGCTCCGCTGGTTTAGGAAGAAGTCAGCGTTCTGTATGTCACACTATTTTTTCCCCCCAACCTTCTTTTTTTGGAAGTGTTGATGCAGCATTTTTGTAGCAGTATTCTCACCAATGATCTATCTTCATTGCTTTTTTCCAATATTCCTTTACTAGGAAATGTATTTTAGCTATCATTTTTGCTTTGGTGGTTGTATGCAGATATTTATCCATTTTATCAATAAAATCTTTAAAACTACTGACAAGTCTAAAGGAGCTGACACAGAGGTTTTGAGAACAAGGTTGTTCTTTCAACATTTCACTGCACAAAATCCAGGAAATACTGTTGCCTAGTCAAAATGTTCAAAGAAATATTTTACAGAAATATTTCTGAACTATCTAAACTGGTTTTTGATCAGCTTCCTGAAAAATAACACACAAGTGTATTTTATGTCACACCCCAAAATCAAGGTTATGTCTGATAATGCAAGGCCTGTCCCAATAAATACCAACATCCACAGGCAAGGACACTGGCCAAAATGAGGGCAAAGCTTGATGGAATGAGAGGCTGAGTCCTTAATTCAGTGGATTAAAGTGTTTGCACAGTCATGGGAAGGGAGAAACACGAACCTTGGGGTGCACGTTCCCACAGATGGGGTCTCACCATTTTACCATGGACTGACCCAATCTCCATCTCACATGAGCAACATTTTAAAAGCTGTAATCACAATATTTGCTCAGGGTTGGATCTCCTTTGGGAAATAGTGAGTTGTTGATGCTGTTTTGAGTCCCCAGAACACAGAACCTGCAGCTGCCTGGCTTTGATCTCAGTGCAGACAGAGGCCATGAGCTGTGCATTGCCCCAGGGTGAAGCCACAGGCAGCCTCCCTGCTTCAGAATATTCTGGGAGCTTCTCCATAGGAATGTAACACTCAGTCAAAGTCCCTGCACAAAAGGCATCACTTCCAGGGAGGGCACAGACAAGGCCAGAGGCAGACGCTGCAGAAGAGCCCCATTTCAAAGAATGAATAAATGTGATTCCTTTGAGAAGCAAACACCAAACCAAGCTGTGCTGAAGCACCACAAAGGTGCCTCCACAGAAATAACAGGTACCAGCTGGCAGCTACTATGCATCAAGAACAACTTTTTTCATGCAAACATCCCAAAAATCCCCTAAATTCATGGATGTGGGAAGATGGAAGGCTTCTGTCTCACCAGCCAGCAGCACTGCTGCTGCCCCATGGCTGGCTCACCTGCAAGCCCTGCCACTCCCCACGCTCCCAACCCTGCAGGGCACCATCCCAGACACACCCCTGGCTCTAGGAGGTCACATTCCATGTGCTTCCTGCAGCAGCACCAGGGTCCTGCCTGGCCCAGCATCACCTCAAGCTCTTGGGAGCCTTTCCCTCTCCAGACAGGCACAGAGGCTTCAGCATGCAAGCAGTGTTTAAAACACCCTAATTAGATCGATCTTGACTTCAGCTCGGCGTGTTGGAATACAGATTAATCTATTCCATGGCTGGCACTGGCAGCTGCAACAGCAGGAGGTCCTGTCAAATCAAGCTGTAACACTACACTCCTCTGCCTTTATTATCCCCACCCCCTGCTTTTTTTTTTTTTTTTTTCTTTTTACATCTCATTATAATGGACATCTGCCTGGCAGGGGAGGAAGCTCAACAGTGAGGAAGAGGAGGCAAGCATCATCCTGCAGGAAGGGGTCAGTGGGCAGTTCTGGATGCCAGGGACAGCAGCCCGTTGGAGGCCAAGCAGGATGATGTCATGAACCCAGTAGAACATATTTAAGAGCCTTCTGTCTTGTAAAGAACACTTAAAATAAAATGTAGTTTCTAATTAGAAGCAGGAAAATACCAGAAAAAAGCCAGCCAGCTCTTTGAGATACTTCTACCCCTCCTAGGCACAAAACTCTGTGGCTTCAGGGCTGCTTCAGGGAAACCTGGATGAAGCCACGGGTCCATGCCAGCATTACAGGTGGCACTGGGACATGCCATTCCATTGGTGTAGCATCTGATAACCTGACTTGTTGCCACGTGCATTAATAATCTACCTTTCAGAAGAGTAACCCACTCAAGTATCACTGCATTTTGCCAAGAAAAATCTTATCTTAAAATACTGAGAACAAGCAAGAAACACCAATTTTATGGATGGGTGAAGGGGGGGCCTGGGAGGGTTGGAAAAGCTCCACATGCAACAGCCCTGGTGAGCTGGATGCAGTCATCAAGCTGAACGTAAAACAAAATTCTTTCTATTGACTGAGAAAGTTTATTTTTCTGATGTTCTTGCAACAGAGCACGCTCACTTTAATTGAGATAAATTTAACTCTGTTCTCAGCATCATGGCTCACTCAAATCACAGGTTCCTGTCAGAGGGTGATGGTGAAATAACAAATTGGCATAATAAAGTTCTGCTTAAACAGACTGATGCCTTCCCTGGGTGCTCACTCCTCAAGACCACCAAAAGAAAAACATTTTGTGCTGGCTGGCAGAGGGTGCTGAGTTAATACCAATAACTCCTTATCAGGCCACGTTTCTGCTGCTGCCTTTTCACTTCCCCACGCCCAGGGAACCTGGCTCTGAGGCAGACATTCATTCCAAGGGCTCTGCTGCCTTTAGTGCATGTCACAAAGGACTAAGAGTATATTTACTAAGAAATGGGTTTTGTTGTTGTTTTTAAAGGGAGGGTGTAGCTGAGGAGCTCCAAAAGAGGCTTTGTTATTGACAGAGGGCAAACGAGCAAAACACCCCAGCAATAGGAATTCTCCTTTGGAAACTGGCTGAACTAATTCTCAGGTTATCAAATTAAGCATTCCTAAGTAAAACCGACATCTAAGACAAGAGAAGGCTTTTAAATGAAGATGAATTGGACAAACATCCTTTTATAGTTCATTACACTCTCCAAGTGAGCAAAACTCAGCTGCAAATAACCATCCTGAGAAAGAGCAGGAGGATATACAGCCTGTCGAGCCAGCTATGATTGCTTCACTACAGACTCTCTAATTCAGGAGGAATTTGTGTTTTCTCCATTTTTAGCTCACTGAGACTGTTCAAGAATTTTAAACCAGCATCCAATGCTGTGACTTGACTGTGCTGAGAGCTGCTGCACCCTCATGGACAGGGGGACACCCCAACTCTCAGCTCTGCAGCAGGAAGGTTTTTGCAATGTAGATGCTTATATAGCAACCCCCACTTTTCAAAAGCCACAACACAGAAGTGTTATTTAAAATCTTACCCTCTATTTATGCCAAGAACCACCCAGAGGCAGATTTCTGTGCACTCCCTGCAATCACAGATATTAAAGGGACACTGCTGTTCAACCAGCTCACAATACACAACCACAACACCTCCTACACAGCTTTGTGGCTGTCCAACCCAGCTGGGCACACACATGAGTACTGCAAATCCACAGACACAGGAGAACTCTAAACCATTTCTGTCTTCAGCTGCAAAATATTTCTGCTCTGAGTTGCTTCACTGCCTCAGAAAAAGGGAAATTGCTTCCAATGAGTTTTTTCTCCCAAATCTAATATCCTAATATAATGATCTGTACAAACACAGGCAAAATTGAAGTGTAGATAATGGGCACTCAGTTAGACACCACAGGCCCAATCTTCAGGCTCAGATCATCCATAAAGATGGTTAAGAAATTTTCCCTTTCTTTTTTCCTAATTACATAGTGTACATAAAGCATAAATATGTGCAGTTTGGATTTAAATTGTTCACAGGCTCCCTAGAGTAAAATAATTTTTAAACACTGACAGTGTTTAAAATGTAGCTAACCAGCACTGACACCTTTATGCTAGCATTTAGAAAGGAAGAAATACATTACAGAGGAGTTACTTTTATCAAATTTAATTTGGATTATAAATTTCTGCAATAAATAAAAGCTCAGAAAGTCACATTGAGATTTTTTTTTTCACTGGGGTATTTATTATTTTGTCACATTCAGAACACTGCCTTAGAGACAATAAAACAAACATGGTTTTATAGACTATCTCTTATGTAAATAGCAACACTGCTATAAAATAAAGACAAGGGGATATTTTCCTACAAGCATCAAATACATACAGAAGATTTGGTGCTCTGGAGATTGAGCATTGGATGTACTGGGAGAGGTGAAGCACCTGGAGCCACAGTGGGTGCCAGGAGCCCCAGCCTGGTGGCACTTCAGCCACTGCACACAAAGGGACGGACAGAGGGACAGGCAGGACAAACCCTCTAGCAGAGCTGTTTGGAACCTCACCCAGGGCTGGAGCATTTTAGCCAGGCTGGCCTTTAGGCAGCTGTAATTAGGGCCCAGGTTTCAGAGCCCACTGAGGATTTTGTGTTTTACAGCACAGCCTGGGGTGCCCTGCCCAGCTCCATCCCAGCAGCAATGCAGAGAGGGCAAGCACAGCCCAGCTCCTCACAGCTGCTGCAAATAAACACTGATGCCACTGCTGCAAAGCCATCCCAAAGAATCCTTTAAAGGAATCTCTTCCTCCATTTGACATACACATGAAAGCTCTCCTAAAACAACATTGTTCTAATTAATTTTTTTAAAACAGATTGAACACAGGATAAAGTTTTTATGAGAAAAGATGCAGACTGAATATGAGAGTTCCTTTTGATCAATAAACAAAAGAGATAAGCAAAAAGCAGCATGTTCCTAGGACCAGAACAGCACAGAGGGAACCAGTTCCATCATGCCACACCTGCACCATTTCCCTTAAGGCCAGAGGCACCCAGGAGGCTGTGCCAGGCTCCCCCCAGGAGCAGCTACTGCATGGTTGGGGCAACAGTGAGCAGAGTAAAGCACACACTGTGCTGCTTACACCGTGTCAGGACAGGCTGACAGCCCCCAGGGAACCCTGCTGAACATCTCTATTACCTCCTGTCGTTAGAAATTCACTAACTCACCCGCCCAGTGATGCAAAACAAAGAAAATTGGACTTACTACCACAGCCTTTTAGGGAGAGTTTATTTTAATAGAACTGATTTCTGGACTCATCTTAATGTTCTCCATTTCTTCAGCATGATAATGAGACGGAGATGTGATACAAAACCTGTTTGCATGGATCACTTCACTCTCCTGAGGCCAGATTGCCTTTTCATGCTATCACAGAAATAGTCAGGAACTGACCCTGTCAGAGCTTTCCAGACTAATCCTCACAGCAGCCAGGACTGCCCACAGGTATCAACTGCAGTCTCCAGAAGAAGCATATGAGACAGAGATTAGCTCACTTTCCAAAACTGAAAAATTAAGTCAATGGCATGAACCACAGACTCAGACTCTACCCAGAACCTCCCATTCCAGCTTTGTCTCAGTAAGAAGAATTAAACAAACCTCATTTTCACACTGCAAATGAAATTTTTTAAACTTCCCCTAAATCCATTGAAGCATAACTGTGTATTTTATTACACAAACCTGCAATTTTATTACATAACCTACAGAAACCAAACCTAGCTCTGCAAGTCCATTGAATAAACCCCAGGCCACAATTTCCCCCTCACCATTATCTATCCAAGACAAGCAACACAAGGCAGATAAAAGCAACCAGAACTGTCAGCAGGTGTGTGAATTGCTCTGGGGTTGGTGACAGGTGAGCCCCAGCTCTCCACCTGTGCCAGGAAAGCAGCCACTGCCACACATGCCCAGTCCATGCCACTGCCCATTCCTTGTCCTCAGGAGGGAGGACAAGCAGCTCTGCCAGACAAAGGAGCTGCTCAGTCCCAGCCAGCACCCAGAGAGCTCTGCAGGGACAGCACCTCCCTCCTGGCCTTGGGAGAACACCTGAGTCCCACCTGAGCTGCCAGGACAGTCCCAAAGCAGGGGATTTGGGTTTCAAACTCACATGTTTTTGCTATTTCCTTCCACTTTCCCTTGGCTTGCTGCAGGAGTTCAGGATGGATCCTAAGTGTATGTGTACCTCTTCAGCTTTTGACAATATTCACCCTCTGTAGAACTGAGCTGAGCAATGAACTGGCACAAAACCTTAAGCATCACTGGCAGTATTTAAAGTTTCTTCCATAGTCTATTTTGTTTCCCAACAAAATGGGAAAGGCAGTGTAACCAGGAGCAGGAGGGACTGACCACTGAGCTCAGTGTAAGGTCCCACAGTGATAGGAGCTTTACTCCACAGATCTCTGTTAAAGCAGTTTTCCAGGATAGAGAGTTAAAAAATATAAAAAGGAGAAAAAAAGCAACTTCAAAAGCAATGCAGTTTATTTCTGCAATGCCTGATGTTCATCCAGTCACACTTCAGTGCTCAGAGCCATGAAAACACTGCTTTTGAGGTGACATTTGTAGTTGCCTCATTACTCTTTTCAAAAGAGTTTTGCATCAGAGTAAGAGCTTCAAACAACAGACTCTACAGGAGTAAAATAACTTATTAACAGCACATGAAATGGAATTGCCAGGAGCTGCTGATACCAAAACAAGCAGGACAAGTGTGCCCTCAACAGCCAGCTGTGACAGGAGCAGCAGGCTGGACACCCAGAGCTGAAAGAAGATGGGTGCTGTGCTCATCCCTCCTCCCTGCAGGTACTTTTCAGACACTGGCTGTCCATTCTCCGTTGCAATAAGAAGGATCTGGAAGCACACCTACCTTCGTGTTCTTTTTCAGTTGTTCCAACCTTCTTTATCTTTTTGGGTGATTTCATGAAGAGAGGGAAGATGGTTCTCAGCCCAAGGATGTCCACAAACTTGTGACAGTTGTCAGTGCCCTCTGGTCCGATCATGGCGTGGTCCAGCACCTTCAGGGCACTGCTGCGGGAAATCTTCTTCTCTCTGTGGAAAGAGGCAAAGGAAATTGCAAAGGGACACAAGGAGCTTTGGAGCACCCTGCTTTACACAGACAAGGAAATGAACACGATGGGACAAGATGAAGAGTCTGAGCACAAGCTCTAAGCAAGATTTCTCTTCTAGAAACCAAAACATTGTATCAACAGTAACTCTTTTCAAAACTGTGGCTGAGAATATTGTCTTGGTTATTTCTTTTTTAATGTCTTTTATTTCTTTTTATTTTCTGTTTTTATTTCATTTTATGGATTTTATTGTCATGGTTTTATTTTCTTATTTCTTGGCTACTGAAGAAGATATTTTTCTCACTCCTTTACAAACACTGGCACAAAACAGAAGGGGAGGCTGGGTTGGATAAAAAAGGCAAACACTATCTCCAAAAAGATCAGGATTGCAATCTAATAACAGTTTAATTTAATAAAGGAGTAAGTTTGGTGAGCACAGCTGGGTCAGTTTTAATGGAATTCCATCACCAGGAGCCACACAATGGAAGGAGGCTGACAGACTCTGGGCTGCTCTGCTTTAATGCCAGTTCAGAATGTTGATGGTGGTAACTCACACCAGTAACACAGGGATGCCCTGAAAATGATCTCCAGCTGCCCTGTACCTCACAAACCAAACCAGAGGAATTTATAATCCATCCAGGGGAAAAGTGAAACTGAACTGAAAAACTGCTCAATAACAGCCCAGACCAAGTGAGTACCAGGAGGAGCTAACAGGAGCTTGGAGACCATAAGCCACAGTGTCCCCAAAGGCCAGCCTAGGAGGACATTCCCTCCAGGACAGGACAGTCACAAGCCTCAAACCTTTCACCCCAAGCACATGCCAATCCCCTCTGATCCTGCCCAGCTGCAGACTGAGCCACCAGGACCCCATGTCCATCAGCAGGGGCTCCTCAGAGCCTCCAGAGAGCTGTGGAAAACAACTTCCCTGCAGAGACACAACTTCATGAGCCCCTAACAACAGGCAAACTAAAATACCTATATATGAACACCCCAGAATGAAAGAAAGTGACCCTGCCCAGAGCAGCCCTAGGCACTTCTGACCCCATGGTTGGGGGGCAGAGTGTGGAGCTGGACCCTGAATTCCCCCAGCAACCAAGGGCTGTGCAGGAGGGTGGTTTGGCACCTCCTCATCCCCACTACAGAGAGCTAAAAATAAAGTACTCCTTAGGCCAGATGACACCAGAAATGTTTCCAGGGGAAGTAATTGCATATTGATCAGCATTTAGGAAGGCTGTGCAGGGCTGAGCTCTGGAATATTCATTGGGTTTAAGTTCAGGCTTTTAGAGATCAATAGCTGCTTGCCTGGACTGTCTGGAGTTGATTTTATTTGAAATATTTATTCTGCCAGAGGGCAAGCAGTTTATCTTAGTCTCATCTGTGCTCATTGAAGGAACTTTTAGCTGAACACTAATTCACAGACAAGCAAACATGAGAATCACCAAATACTGAGGGGCCTCAGTGTTCATGGAAACTCTGAATTACAACTTTATTCACTGACCATTGTTTTCCTCCTTTTAACATCTTTACATCTGAGACAATTCTTTTGATACATCTACTTTTTTTAAAAAAGAGGTGCTGACATTATTTGTACTTTACATATTAGCCTTTAACTTTCCAAAATCCCAGTACAAGCAGAACACTAGATTTCCTGGGAAAGTGTGCATAAAATAGTTATGTTCCATTAGTTAGGTTAAAATAGTTAGGTTCCATTTAATTAACCAGAAGATTTAGTAAAGAGACAGCTTATGTTTCCAGGGGTCATTAGGAACAGCAGGACAAGAAAACATAAAAATATTTTAATAATGATTAAAAAAATCTAGCCTGAAATAGCTACAGAAAAGCTTTGGGGAGCCATATGGAGTTGTCTGGTTTCACCTTGTTTTCTGTACAGGAGACAAAAGTTTTATTGAGGGTCAAGAAAAGTCCCAGCATAGCTGCAGGACAGAACCTTTTGTGGCCCAAGTGCTGCAGGTCCCCATGAGCTCCCTGGGCTCTGTTTGTCTCTGTGCATACACATGCTCCTCAGTTCATAGCTGGGAAAGCCACACATCATTTTCCCTGAGCAACAGAGAATGTCCCTGACACATCCCCTGGGAGTGACAGGGCTGCATCTCCTCAAACCCCACACAGCTCTACAGCCAAAGCAATAACTGCCTGTCAGTGCACCAGGAGCTGACAGGACAAGCCTGCTTTCCTCTCTTTTGGCTAAACTGCAGTCAGGTTACTAAGGCAGGACTGAGGGAATGAGCACTAAGATGTACTTTCTGAACAAAAAAGAAAATGTAGTTTAATTCTAAGGGACATTTCTAAACTTTCTGCTGGTGGCTGCTACCTTGATAAACCATCTTGGTTTTGATAAAGATGTGACATTAAATAAATGGTGTAGAGATGTAAATTAAATAATTATATATAGCCCTGCTCTCATTCTACTTCCAAATTTCCTCCTTCTCTCCTGCTGTCACCAGCTTCATCCCTCTCGACCTGCTCTTCTCCCAGACCCTGTGCTCACCTCCCATTACCTGCTTGGTGAAGCCCCAATTCCTTCAGGGCCAGCTGAAGTCCCAGACCACAGCACAAGTCCAGGACATGCACATAAGGCACATCAGCCACACTGGGCTCATTTTCAGGCATTACCACTGACCCCACATAAACCAGGAGAAGTTCACATGATACAACATTGCCTTTTGCTGTTGGCTACACATTTTAAGGCTCAGTACAACAGAAACCATCCTGCTCTCATGACTATCTGTAGGAATATCATGAGCACATTAAATGCTCATTGAAAGCTGCTGCAGCTCTCTGCAGGTGTGTGTGCACAACCATCAATAATGGAACGACTTGGCTGGATGGATCGGGCAGCACCAGACACAGAATGCTGTGTTCCCCACGACAGTAATGGAGATTCCAGTCTGATATCTTTATTCTCACACAGCTTATCTATCTCACATCATGTCAATACACTTTCAACTTTGCCCATTTGTCCTTTCATCTGCACAGGCTGTGGTACAGTGATTTACCACCTCCAAAGTAAAACCAAAAAACAACAGATCTCTGCCCCCGGCCTTCAGAGGACACCAACAGGAGAGAAAAATACTCTGCCTTGTTTGTGGGCAAGGTGGTCAATCACAACTGAAAGGCATGTCTGCTCTCTGCTGTTTGTCATGGAGGTATCAAGGAGATACAGATGTACTGCAGCTTCAGATCACAACTATCCACATTCACTCCCTATTTACAACAGATTGTGGTCACCTAAGTTGCTCTGTCCAAGAAAAACTGAGCAACTATGAGACCTTCTAAGCACTACAACTAGATTAGAAGAATTTAAAAAATATAAAATAATCAGGTGTCAGTACAGTACATGCCTGTGGACAGTAGGGACAGAAGCTTCTTGAACAAATTCTGTGAATTGTTAGTTTTTTTCCACGGTCACTTTACCAATCCCACACAAATTGTAGAATCCACAGATTGAGGCCTTGGAAACTCTGTCTATCAGACTTTGTCCCTCCCAACCCCTTTGCAACTACTACAGGGGGCAAAATGCAGCCAAGGAGAAATTTTCCACTTGTCATAATTTTCCAGCTGAAGTCCTGTGCAAAGAGTGGTAAACAGTAGAGTCAAAAAATGGGTAAAAAGCTCTTAAAAATCCAAATACTGAATCCCACCCACATGGCACAAGAACTCCAACTAATTAGTTCTGCAAGGCTGGTTCAGCAGCTCAGGACTGCAGGCAGAGGGAGGCCTCCCTCCCGTTCTTAGTTTTGGAGCTTTTCCTTAATTAGCCTCAAGAAAACCCAGTGTTCCTATTTGAATAATCCATGTTGGGTTATTTATTCAGTTCCCTGCTGCCACACATTCCCCAGCCCTGAGCTGCAGGAGCTCAGCATTCCTGGCTGGTGTTTGCTAACCCACCAGCACACAGCCTGGCACTCTGGGGACAGCCAGACAGAGCCTGCTGTGCCCTCCTGCAGCTCTGGGGAGCCAGACAGCCCAGCAGACTCAGCTCAGTGCCAGCCCAGCATGGAAAAGTGGAGAGAGAGAAGAGAAATCCCAGAGGTTCAGGGTGTGAAAAAGCACAGCACAAGAAATGCAAACCTATGCCCCATTCACAAAAGTAATTTTTGTATCAGCATCCACAAAAATTCAGCAGCTCAGAGGCTCCACAACACAGTAGAGCCTAGGATGGGGAACAAAAGGAAAAATGTTTTCCCCAGAGATATCCAAAGGTCCTCTCCTGCCCTCACAGAGGTTGTTCAAATCCTCAGAGGGTTTACTTGACCTACAGCATTCTCTGTGGCAGACACCCAGATGAAAGATCTGCAACTTTCCAGCAGCCACTGTGGCAACCTCAGTTCTTAGGAAATGAAGACAAAGAGTGGAGATTCCATATCTGAGAAAATCCAATTTACTTACCTGCTGGAAAAAAACAGAAAGAGAGGACAGACAAATATCCTAACACAGAAGTTTTAAAATAAAACCACAAATATCTAGCTGGAATATGCATTGGCACATCAAAAGCAGGAAGGAAATCACAAGGCTAATGAGGTACCTGAGCATCAGGTTCATCAGCTGCAGACCCTCACCCTTCAGGAAGCGATCACGGTTGGAGCTGAGCATGAGGCAGGAGCAGAGGGAGTCAAACAGGTTCTCCATCATTTCCTGTTCCTCTGCTGTGCTTGGATTGTGTCGTTTAAACACCTGAAGGACAAAGAAAGCAAAATCACCCCCAGATGCTGGGCTGTGCTGTTGCAGAACACACATGAAGAGTTTGCACCAAAAGCTCCAGCACTGACAGGGGTCAGCCAGTGATCTCACAGGTCACTGCTGCATCCTCTGCAGCTGCTGCCCTTTGCTGCCCTGACTGTGCACCCACAAATGTGCAGCAGCCTGGTGCAGGATTTAAAGGATGACACACAGGGCCTGCAAGGGGAATGGCAAATTCACGCTCAAGCATGTGAGTAAGCTGATTACCAGAGATTCCTACACAATTCATACCTGAGGGTGCTGCAGGCAGCACTGCCTGAAGAAACAGAGGTGAGCAAGCAACACACCACCTTCAGCCAGCTCAAACATGGGCAGCCCTGTGCTTGGAGTGGAGTGCTGAGGATGGACCAATTCCAACCCTGCCTACCTCCAACTCTCCATGAAACAATAATGTAATAATTTAACTTCCATGCACCTCAGCATTAACACCTTTACAAAAGGGATTCATCTCACTGACCATGGATGACACACCACATGGAAGCTATTTGGGGACCATGCCTCACCAAACATGAAGCACTGCTAGGACAGCACCCCGGGCATTTTGCACTCCTCCCACCCAGCCCAGCAGTCTCCTGATGGAAGAGAAGGCATGTGGGAATTACTCACAGATAACTGCTGAAGCAGCACATCGATCCCATCCAGCTCCCCAAGCAATTCTCTGTTGTCTAGACGGAGGTGGGGGGAAGGGGGAAAAGAGAGAGAAAAATGAAGCTAACTGTCAGATTTTACAGCCATCTAACACTGATACATCAGCAAACAAAATCAATACAGCTTGACAGAGCACAAAAGCTGCAGAGAAAGAGAGGGTGGAGATGAGGGAGCACATAGGGGAGAGTTAAGGCAGCAAAGGAGAGCTGGAGGCAGAAAAGGGCTGCTGTGATCTGAGAGAAGCCTGGATTCTGCCCTCACTGACAGAGATACGGCAGGCATGGCTCACCATCATTATTCTGGAGCAGAATCGCCAGCACCTCACTGCAGTACAGCTTGTTGGCATCAAAAGGCATCTTAGCCTGTGAGGGAAGGAACGAGAGACCCATCAGGGCATGGCCCTCAGCATCTCATTGATTTGAAGAACACATTAATCAAATCACCAAATGTATGAGCAGCACACAAAATAAAACACAACTGCAGTAATTCTGCAGTTTTCCTCAGTGACAGAATAGTAACAATTCTGATTCAGGGTGATGGGAGGTGCTTGTGGGTTCATGCACACATGTAGAAGGTCCACTGTGATTCTTCACATGGTCCTACATCAGTAGGTTTGGGCAAGTTGGCTCAAAACCCCTAAGAACAGTCTCCAGCAGTTTGCCACACAGAATCTCTTTCCTGTGATATATTTCCCCCAATGTTAAGTGGGTGCATGGCACTTATCTCTGTTCTGGAAGTCAGTGCCTGTCAGCCAAACCAGAATTTCAGAACATACATCCCAATAACATCATATAGTAACTGCCAGTTTCCTGTGAGGATCAGAGTGTCACAGTCAGAAGAACATGAGATGGGTTTTGCCTGCACAATCACATAACTTCCATTTCAGATATCCCCTCCATCCTCAAATATGCTAAAAAAGTCATAATGAAACGAAAATGCTGAATTTGAACCCCTCAAAAAATCCCTAGAGTGGATTCTGAACTGGATCCAATGTTTTTGTATGCTGCCAAAGCTGCTTCATCTACAGAAACAGACTGAACATTAACCAATTAGATAATAATGCAACCTGTTTTACTGAGAGATTCATAAAATAAAACAAATTGAAAAATCATCAGTTACCAGCTATTTATACTCCACTTTTCAAGAAGGGAAAAAGCAGAAGTCCTAGGCTTAAAACATAGCATTTGTCACCCAGTTTTCTCCCCAAACACACAACTCCCTGCAGCACAGTGGACAGTCCTGCCTATGCAGGGCTGCTGGGCCAATCATCCCACCCTTCTGCCAAGGAACAAAGCATGGTGTGCAAGCACCAGGCAACACATGGAAACATGTAAAGCAAGAAGATCCCAAACACCACCAAGTATGGACTTGAAATAAAGCTTTTCATTCCAAATGATCCTCAACCCCCCTGCAGAGGATGGCATTGACAGCAGCCAGGTGACACCTCCAGGCAGACCATGAGGGAGGGGGAAGGTGCTCGGTGCTGTACAGCCGTGCCAGCTTCTGCCATGGGGTGACCCACTGCCGCCCTGCAAATGCTGGGAAACAACATTCTGATCTCCTAAGACTGCACACATCATCAAACCCTGCTTGTGTTTGCAGAAGTGAGCTATGAGCTCTCCACCTGAGCCTTCTGATGCAGCTCTGACAGTCACAATACAATTATAAGACCTGAAATGTTGTCAGAAAACAAAGCCATGCTCTGTACTGTGTGCCAGATGTCCTCATCACTGCTCAGACAGAACCCTGATCTTAAAACTTATCCCAGAGACATTCCACAGCAGCTCTACCCAGCTGCTGAGATCCTGGGTTAATCCCAAACACATCTGTCAGGGAGAGAGATTCAAGACCAAGCACTGCCAAGAGCCAAAGCACCTGGAGAGGGGTTTGTTAGCTACCCACAACCCTGTACAGGCAAGATCCTACATCCCAAATCCAGGGATAACACAGCCAGGGAACACATCAGACACACCCTACACAAGCTTGGAATGCCATTGAGCATTCATGTTCTGTGGCACCAAGCAGGGGAATCCTAGCTGGGATTATTTTGCTTTCCCAAGTTTTTCAGTCTTTCAGCTGCCACAGCAATTCCAAGGCAGGCAGCAGTACCTACCTGCCAAGACTAAAATTAACTTCACTTTTTATTTTTAAGCAAAGAACATAATTATGTTACTACCTGTAGAGAGAAATTACAGATTACTTCTGCTAACAAGGATGTGAAGTGCACAGAGGGGTACCTGCACTTACACAGCTGATGGAGAATTTCTGCAACTCAGAGGCTTTCTAATCATGCAGACATTTAAGCATGGAAGTGCTAATGCCTTACTGACAGGTTAGAGAACAGCCAGAATTTCTTTGCTATATTTCCTTTAGCATTTCTGTGACAGGGCTGAACTATCCATTCTTTTTCTACAGCATTTTTCCAGTGAATATTTAGGGATTTTTTTACACAAGACAGAGTTAAAGTGTGCAACTCGCTGTCAAAGGATGCAGAGTATGAAAAGCAGTTTTTAATTTAAAAGGCAATTAGCTGAGTTCAAAGCAAAAACCACCCCCAGAAGCATTTAAACACAGACATCACTTAAAACTCAGAAATTGTTAGAAATGTGGGAAGCCAAGACCAGAAAATGGTTAATATTGGTGTCCCCTCTCACTGGTCAGCTTTCATAGTTCTACAGAACTCACATGTGGAAATTCAACATATATGAATCATATGAAAAGATAAAAGAGACAACTTCTACTGCAAGACATTTATAAAGACAAAATTCAAGTGTGTCTCTTTAAACTAAAATTACTGAGGATATAGACCCTGAACTATTCACTTTTTACCTTTAACTGGGCTTTTACAACACATGCAAGCACAACTGGCTTTTCTTAAACTAGTTTTTGTGCTAACTGGTCTGTAGAAGTGAGAAACCAGCTCACCTTCAGCCTCTTGAGCAGCCACTGCATGAGGCCCTGCTGTGCAGCCTCCGTGCACATCTCCGGCCTGAACTCTGCCATGTTCTCCACGATTCCTGGCAAGAAAGACACAGAAAACTGATGGTTCTCCCCACCAAAAACTACAAATCTCTTGTTTCCAGGCTCTCTCATTCTTATAGCCCTGGGAGATTACAACCCCAAAGGACTACAAGGAGAGGGTGATGGTGTGACTGCCAACAGTGGGACCACCCTGCAATGGTTCTGTGCTGTGCAGATCAGGCAGCAGAGGGCCAGTTATGTCCTTCCATGAATTGCAAATGTTTTACTACCTGAAAGTTAAATATATTACTAAAACAGAAACAAAGTATAGCTCACAGATATGTTCATAGTAAATACATGGACAGTGGAGCACTTTCCTGGAGGTTTTTAAAAGCTGTGTAGATGTGGCACTTTGGGACATGGTTTAGTGGTGGCCTTGGCTGTGCTGGGTTAATAGCTGGACTCAGTGATCTTAGAGAGCTTTACCAACCCAAACAGTTCTGTGATTGCCTCTGGTGCAGTGATCCATGTATCTGCACCTCCCAACACAGCTGGTTTGGCAAGAGACATCTTTCATGCACCCATGGGACAAAGAACAAACTCTGGTTCCAGGGGGGAGTGATTCCAAGCTGTGCTTGAATAAAAGCTGTACCAGATCCTGTACTGCAGTGCTGGCAGTCCAAGAGAAAAAGAGGAGGGGGGAAAGGAAGGGGTAACTCACACCCCTTGGCACAAACCACAGAAAGAAGCAAGGGGCTGTGCAGCAGCCACTTACCCAGGGTGTTGTGGACACCATCAGCCTCCTCCTTCACACTTTCATCCAGGCGCTCTAAATTCTGGACCAACAAGGCCACAACCTGGCCCTCCACCTAAATCCCCAGGGTCAGGGAAAAGATAAAAGAGACAAGAAACAAGAATGAAAATAAGAAGATGAAGGAAACACCCTGCCAGACATGACCAGAAGACATGAACAACCCTGCTGTATTATCTCAGAGGAAGCAAAGGAATCATCATGTAAATCTGTCACTATGTTTTCCCTAATTAATGAAACAACTTTTGTGTTTCAGATTAAACAGAAAACCATCAGGAGGGAAACATGCACCTTGTCACAGTCTTATTTCCTGAACCAGCCTGACTCATTAATAATCCCTCAGAATTCTGAAGCATGAGGTTCACAAACCACTGTGGATGGGAGAACTGTCAGCTCTGCAAGCAGCTGGTCACAGTTGGTCACTGCTGCCTGCCTACATTGCTGCTGAACCTTCCACCTAACAGGTACAAAAATCTGACAGAACAATGCTCACACACAGGTCCAAACCCAAGAGTTGAACTGTCACCAGCTGAAGTTCTGCAGTTAAATCCTCTCAAGATGAATGCACCCAAGTTGACTTCAGTGAGTTAAGGAAAACTAGAGAGGCAGGGGGGAGTCCCTGAATCACAGAGCTCCCACCCGAAATAAGTATTTAAAACTGGAATTGGAAAGAGTCACAGCTTGATTCTGGCAAACTTTCCATTGTGGAGGTGAGCTTGGAACAGTTAAACAAAATAACATTACCAATTCAAACAGTCTTAACCAGCTTTGGACCCAGTAAATATGTGGACAAAACACATATATGGGCTGCTGCAGAAAACAATGCAACAATCTTCAGATAGCCTCCAACCTTTTACCTACTTTCCTAAACAAAAAAGTAATCTAAAAAGCAGATATCTAAACATTTCTCCCAAGATACACCTGACCTGTTTCTTTCAAGCAGGACAATGAAACCTCTAAACATGGCTATTATCAGTGAGCTCGTGACAATGAAAACAGAAAGAACTTCACTTGATTTACTACCTCTCCACATATTTTATAGAAAACATCTTCTCTAGCAGCTCCTCTCTCCCAATTCCTTCACCCAGCAATCTCCTCACCAAGGCAGAGTAATTAACAACAGCCCAGAGGCCAGCTGGAGGAACTGGGCTCTGGGCACTGTCATTAACCTCTGGAAGGAAACATTCTAGTGACTGGACAAGGATTGTAGAAGAAAACAGAGCAGCCAAACAAAGCAAACAAAAGAAAAACTGTAATTTCCTGTCTTTCAAATTCAACACAATAGTTACAGAACCAGACACAGACACAGCCATAGCGATGCTCAAAGGCAGCAATTCACCAGCTCCAAGGTAGGACAGACCTGTAAAACTCATGTTTGGCAGGGCATCACCTCTCTGAGGGGTTTGTATTCCCCTTCTGCAGCTGGGGAGCAGGAGGCACCCAACACAAACACCAGGAAAAGGGGAAATCCACCCCATAGAGGCCAAGAGGCACTGAGAGGGCTAAGTGTGCAAGGAACACTTAACACCAACCAATGCAGCTGCCACCCACCTAGGTAATTTTCTGGGTTGGTTAACTCTCTGTGCCAAAAGGGATCCTTTACCTCTGTACCCTCCTCCACCCTTAAAGTTCATTTGCTCTGCTACATGAAAACTTTCAAGTTTTTACTTCTTGTTAAGAAAAAAATCCCACCATCACCAACAGATACTCCAGTTCAAGCCCAGATTTTTAGGCTTGAAACAAGTTACTGAGTAGAAGACAACCAGCCTCCTGTGCAAGAGGTGAGACTGAAAGATCACAGGGGCATCACTGTCCTTTGGGTAACAAACTTCAGTTCTCCATTAGTGAATCCAGGTCACTTTTTCACAGGAGAGAAGGGAAATGCAAACAAAGCTCCTGTTTTCAATGGGACACTGTCCAAGTCACAAATATTATTACTTCATTCTCCCTCCCTGCACCAAAAAATCCCCTAGCCTACAGAAATTTTGCAATATGACAGTGCTCCTTCCAAAAAAGAAGTGGTGCAACAATGTACAAATGGTGCAACCACCCATTCCTCAAACTCAAGCAATTAATCAAAAACAGCCATCATGGTGTCAGGTTCAGAACAGGCTTCTCCTGGCTATCTCCACCACAGTGTTGGCAGCAAAGACATCCAGACACAGCTGCCAACTGCAGGATGGGTCAGTGTTCATTGCTGGGCTGAGGCAGATGTTGAGGCACTGAAATAATCTGGGGTTTCCTACTTACAAGAGCATCTATGAGGACTTCAGCTCCTTCTTCACTCTCATGGAGAGTATCAATATCAGTCAGCTCTTGCAGCAAGTCAACCACAGCTATGGAAACATGTGCTGGGTGTTAAGGACAACCAACAGGGAGGCAAATGCATTTAGTATCAATAGCAGATGGCTCTTAGGCCAATGTGTTCATGACATGACCCCAAAGCAACTGGCAATACATTACTAGTGAGGTGATAAAATGCAGTGCAATCACAGCAGCAGGGCACAGGGTATCAGACACAAGAGCACACAGACTACTGCAGCAGACCTTCCCCAGAAGTGCTAAAATTAGGGAATCTGAACAATTAGGAATGATAAAAACAAATGTGATTCTGTGCTTACTGTATCAGGCAATTTTACTGTTTCTTCATGGTAGTTACTTATATTTTTTTCAAACATGCTGGAATTGGTCTAAGGAGGCACCATCTTGCATTGTCAAGACTGAACACATGCAAAGAGAAATGAGTTATAATAATGTGATTTGGGTATTCTGCTCTCAGTGATAGCCCTGCTAACCTGATACACACACACCCCTAACGAGGGCAGCGCCGGCAGCAGGAGCATCACCCCCCTCTGCCCAGCCCAATTAGGGCAGCACACTCCTCAAACCACAGCCCTCACAGGAACAGCAGAGCTTCTGCCAGCCCAATTTTCACTCATTAACTCTGGGCTGCATAACACACAGCTCCCCTGCCTGCTGCACAGCTCCCTTGTACGACAAGACGCATTCCAGCTCATTAGACCCACTTCCCTATTCTCTCAGACACACTGATCAATCCTGCCTGCGTCCCAAGGGCAGAGCAGGAGCTGTGGTTTTCTCAATGTCCTAAATAACCACTCTGTGATGGATCTCTCTCAAGTGCCCAGGCTGACAAAGCTGCTCCCAGGTCTCCTATTTGTGCATTTGTTCAAAAACACAAGCAGCAACAGGAAAAGTATTTTCATCTGTCTTTTCTTAGTGAGGTTCAGCCGTGTGCTGGGGCTGGCTGGAGAGGTGAGCTCTGCAAGAGAGAGCCTGGACTTTCTGCTGGACAAGCTGCAGGAGAGTCACCAGCGTGTCACTTCATACAAGTGTCACCTCAGCAGAGTGTCACTGCAGCAACAAAGGCAAATCACACACTACAGTGCAACAACAAAACCAGCAAGTCAACAGAAGGAATTATTTTCTTTTCCTTGGCACTCATGGGACAACTTGCAGAATATTTTGTTCAGTTGTGGGCTCTCCCAATAAAAGAGAGGCCTTGACATACTGTGCTTGGGAGAGCAGAGGACCACTGAGGTGGTCTGGGGGTTAATACAGGATGGATGAGGACAAATTGAGGGAATGGGGTTTCATCAGCTCGTGGGAGAGAAAGCTCAGGGAGGAATCAGTTGAAGATTTCTGCGGTCTCCTGGGTGCTACAAAGATAACTGAACCAAGTTCTTTTGAGAGTGCAAAGCAAAGAATTCAGCAGAGTTCATAATGCAGGGCATTCCTGTCTGGGAAGTTTCTGTTGGGGCTTGCAGTGAGAATATCAGCTGTCCTATAAAATTTAGGAAATAGTAAAGCAAAGCCTCGCTTGAAGCTTTCATGTCTTTCATTAATAAAATCTTGTTGGTGATCATCTTTCATTCACATGTTTTGTGTAAAACTGTATGAATCATTCAGCAGATTATTTGCTCCCCCTGGACATTTCTTTTGTCTCCTTGCATTAGTCCCTCCTCACGACACCACAATTAAATCGCTTCAAAGAGCCATTTGTTTCGTTCTCTCCTTGAAGAACTCATTTTAAAAAATATTTTCCCATTTGTTTTAACAAAACATCATTAGAAAACCTGAGCTGTATCAATCTAGTTTTATGTCTAGATGTTTCACTTCAATAGTGCTTCTACCCTGTATGTGAGCAGCAGCAGTCTCTGCTTCCAATGGAGCTCAGAACACTTCAGCAGTTTTATAACACAAAATATACTTTTCCCAAAATTGCAGTTCTCAGGCCAAATTCCTACCCATAAATTCACTGACAGGCAAGTTGCAAACCAAATAAAAAGAGTTCACACTGGAAACCCTGACAAGTCTTTGACAGCAGCAGTGATCCCAGCACAAAGCTTTCCATGGCACACAGGATAAAGCAAGCTGTACTCTGGTGCATTTTATCTGGAAAACAGCTCTGCTATCCCAGTCAATATTCCCACTGTTCCTTTTTTCCCTATGAATGAGAAATTCAGTATAAAAGCACATAGTACAAACAAGTCTGTAGTGTCTGGTATAAAATAAATAATTAAACTACAGTAACCACGAAATTGGATTTGCATGGGAGGAGCTTCCCCCTGTACAACATAAATTGTTAACAGTTATTTGAGAGCCATTTCCTTGCAGATCTTGGATAAGGGAAGCTGTGGGGTTTACTATTTTGCAGGGACCAGCATTCACCACATCAAGGTTCCACCTGATGCAAGTCAAAATACCCAAACACAGTGCTCGCTAATATAAACTGGCATGCAATAAAATATTTATGTTTTGGTTTTAGCTTCTGATCACTGCACCCACTTAGAAAGAATGAATTATGAATTCTCAATAGATGGTGCTATAAAGAAAAGTGCTAAAAAAGAAAACCAAGATCTGTGCATCAGACCACAACAGGCAGCACTAACAGGCCTTTTCACATTGTATATTCCAAAACACCTCAGGAAAGCTGGTAAGTGTTATCTCCTGCTTTACACATAAAGAAGCAAAGAATAAATTACCTTCCTAAGGCCATGGATCAATAAAAATGGAAAAAGGACTGCCTGAGACTCAAGTCGACACGCAGTGCCCTTTCCACAGGGCTTCACTGCTCCCTCCACCCACAGATATTTTCAGGACACAGACATGCAATCTCCCAAGTCATGTAACAATTTTTCAGCTTAATCTGCTGTAGAATATTTTACAAGCAAAGCGGTCTGAGGTCTGCTTTTACAGACTGCACAGTGGTGAGCTGGGCATAGTGCCAGCTCCCAGCTGACAGCTAAGCATCAAAGCATCAGGATACTCAAAAAATGGCACTGGTTTTGATCAACACTACATAAATAGGAAGCTCTCTCTCAGATGCCCTCAGAGCTCCAGAGGTACAAGAGCCAGGTGCATAGAGGGATCAGGGTCAGTGACACTGGACCTCACTGAGCATGGAAATGGAATTGTCTCTGGAAATGTACTTAACCAGATGGGCCACCCACAGCCTTGAGCTCTGTGCACAGCAAACCAAAAGTATGGGCACATGAAGAGGGCACATTTACAACCTAAGGTGAAGCATGTGGTGAGCTAGTCCATCACAAACAGTCTGACAGTCTGACAGCCCAGCTCTCAGCAAGAAGGGGTAAAATAGTTTCATTTTCACTGAGGCTATTCCAAAGTTTGCAGTCTGAGATTATTGCTGCTAAGCCCAGGCCTTCACTTCTCCTGTGCTGCTCATCTGCTCACACTCTTAACACTGCCAGTCAAAACTAGATGAAAGGGTCATAAAACAAGAAAGGAGAATAACAGCACTGAAAAAAATTCAGAATCAATATTACTTGAACAAAGAGGGCTTTCACTGGGAAAAAAAATGAAAAACCAACACATAAATTCAGTGTGGTGGGAAGAGGAGAAAAACATCTACAGGAGCCTAGGAAAGAGGATATGAGAGATTACAGAAAAGTCTGTAGAAAGCCTCTCCCATGAGAGCTGCTTTAGCAACTGAAGGATATCTGTGTTGTCATGTCCCAGCAGCCCAAGCAGAGACTGCACAGCGTTCAGCTCCACCAGCAGGTGATACAGGCCGGGCATCGTCGCGATCACGTGCATTTCCTGAATGATGTCATTTAAATCCAGCTCTGACTCCATAAACCTGAGGCAAGACAAAAAAAGGGTAACAAAAAGGCAAGAAGAGACCACTACCTTCCAGGAGACACCACATAGGACTTGTCACCCCAGGTGCACATGGCACCAGCATTTCTATCCTCCCTGTCCTACACCTGTTCCTTGAAGTTTAATCCTGCAGCAGCATAAACTTTCTACTGTGTAATTTACATAGAGTAAATAAGCAGATTTGTTCCAATTTTCTAAATCAGTTCTAGAATTTCAAGAAGAAATTAAAATCAAGATGCTGCAGCCACACATGAGAAGGCTTGCTTTTAAAATAAATTCTGCAGAGTGCTGCACTTTCCCTAGCTAGCACGTATTAGTATGTGGGTTGTAAGAGTCTGAAGTCCATAAATATATGGTAAGGCAAAGGACAGCAAACTGGACAAAAAATAATGGCACTGAACTGTAGGAAGAAATCCCTTTAAAGTGAATAACAGAACATCTTGAAGGGAGGAAGAGGCTTCAAGGACACAAACACACAACTGGCTCTTGGAGCCCATCCCAGCTGTTCTCCTCACCACAGGACTGGGTAACATGAAATGATTTGCTCCCCACACAGACCTCTGGCTGGTATGCAAGCACACACCTTCACATCAAATGATGGAATGAAACCTTTAATTATTGCTGATGATGGTTTTTGTGCTGCCAGCCATATATTGGCCCCACCAGAGTCTCAATAAAGGCATTTTTAAATAACAAAGTCAGTTTCAAATAATATTTAGAAGAACTACAAGGCAATAACTGCAGTTACATAAGCCTTATGTAACTGAAAACATCTCTATATTCCAGCAATTTATTTAGGCTTACACCTAAAATCAAAGGGAGAAAAGTTAAGCACAGTCTTACTTCTCTGGATTATCGGGAAACTTGATCCGCAGCTCCTGGTTTTTGTAGGATCTCTTCTCAAAGGTGAGAATCATCTTCTTCACTGAGCTTTCATCCAAAGGTTCCTCCTGACCAAATGAGAAAAGGCAGAAAAATAAGCTTTGAATGGCTGAAGAAATATCAGCAATGTGGTGGGACTGCAGCCAGGCCCAGGCCCTGGGAATTCCAGCCAGCTCTGGAATCTCCCTGCAGAGAGCTGCCAAATACCTCACAGGCCATCACCGCCCACTCCAGCTCAGACCTCGAGCTGCTCTTCCACACCTGCTATAACCTGGCACCACCAGCTCATATCGAGGTTTTTTTGCTTCTGACATAGAGCAAACCTGCACTCACAGCCTGTGCCCACAGAGCTTCTCTGCAGAAGTCCCTTGTTGTGCTATTGTTTTTTTGAAGTCTACATTTAACTGCCCTGAAGTTATGTTCTTCCGCATTTTCCTCACTTGGATAAGCTTTCACTGTTATCTTAAAGCCTTTTCCTAAAGAAAAAAATAAATCAATATTCTACTCTAGTATTTTCTCTTTATTTTGTAAATGCTCCTAAGGTGTTTCTCAGCTGGAGTTGTATATTTACTGTACAGCAGCAATACAACCTCAGCTGCCTCCCTGACACCTACAAACATTTTCCTTAGTTTATGACTTTAATGCACTTCTTTTATTAAAAAATTGATGATATAGATTTCCCTGTGTAACCTCTTCCCTCTCCTCTGACTGTGTTACAACCACTATTTAAGAGAAGCTCTCAAAACAAAAACCAAACCAGACACCCTCCCATCTTTGGCCAAGTGCCCCTCAGGATTAAAGCAAGAGCTGCTGCTGGTGCTGCAGATTCTTTGGTCAGTGACTCTAAGCAGCAATCTGGTATGAGACAGAAAACCTCCATTTCTTCAGCAAACTCCATTACAATAACAACACCAGCCCCAGCCTTCAGTTATGATTGGATTTCCTCCGTTCCTTTGCCCAACCTGTCTCATTGCCATCCCACTCATGTCACCACCCCATTCAGCCAATCAATACTACAGTGCCCAAAGCACATTCTTCTTGCACTGGGATTTCAACCCACACATGCTGACACTGCTTCCTTCTGTTCCCTTTGATTCTTTGCTTCCTCTAACACATATCACTATGATATCTCCATTAGGATCTGCTTTATATCTTGTATTGAATTTGCATTCAGTATTGCAGTGTCCTACAGATTAGCTTCTTCACATCAAATTTACTGGGACAAAGCACATTTTAATGGCACTTATATTAACTGCAGTCCAAAGTAATAAACAAGATATTTGGATTCTAAAGCCTGGACTTTCAGCCTTCAAAATGTCTGGCTGGGAGGACTCCACTTGACAGAGATGAGGGACTGGCACACTGCAGGAATCCACAAGACTCCAGCCAGTCAGGAGGACTCCTCTTTTCTCGATCCATCCTCCCTGGAGCTGAAATGCTACAGAAATCCTGCATTATCTTCCTCTACTATCAGCAACAACTGTCATGGCAATAGCTCAACATCAAAAAAAGAGGGAGATTCTTAAAGACGGATGCTGGCAATGCTGTATACAAAGGACAATGATATTTTACAAAGCTACACGATTCTGCAGTGGTGAATATCACTTGTTTTTTTATCAAACAGGACACAGGCAGCAGGAAGCAAATATCTTCTAGATTTATACCAATCCATGTGTCACATTTATAAAGTGATCTTTTCCCTGGCCCTTGGCAGAAAGGCCAATGCAGCATTGGATTTCTGTCTCCAAGGCTTGAAATCATTTACCCTTGACAGCTGCCACCCCCCTCCTCTGACCCAAGACCTTTCTTGTACAGAAGAATGTTTGTTTATTTGCTGCTGCTATACAGCTACAAAGAGGGGGAGAAGCTGCATGGTTGGGGGTACTGATGAGAACAATAGTCAGGAAATTGGTTAGAACACAGAAACTGTTTCCTAAAAATATACTTTAGAAGGTGATCTGGGTATTCTCAGAACAAACAGAGATTAGACTTGAAAGCCTTCTCCCTTTTGTCCCCACTTTAAATCCTCAGCTGAGAAATTTGAAATTAATGAACACCCCGCAGGGCAAGAAAGCAAACCCACGACCTGAAGCTGTATGAGCACAGAAAAATCACGTTAAGCCTCACCACCTACACGGCAAGAAATGGGAATCACAGAGAAGGAGTTTAGTGTTTGGTTATTTCCACTGCCTCTCCTTTCCCAGAGGACTTACTTCCTCATCTTCCTCTTCTCCATCCCTCTCAATTATCTGAAGGAGTTTCTTCTTCTCATCATCAGTTTCTTCCAGGGCAGCAGACTCCTCTTCCCTGTGACGGCCATGCTCTCGGGCACTGGCTTGTTTCCGACGTGCTTTGATTTCCTCCTCCTCTTCATCACGGGGTCTTTTTGTCCCTCTGTTGGGCTGAAGTCACACAAAAAAAAGGTGAATGAATACAAGTGTTTAGTGACCCTTGCAAACCAGAATACCAATATTACAAACCATACAGAGGAAATTCTTACAGGTTTAAAAGATTTGCTTACACGACACTTAACAACTCTGAAAACTGGAAAGGAAATTAATTTAGTGAAGTGGAACATCACATGAGTAGATGAATGCCTCTGCCAAGAGCTGTGTCAACATCCTACCTTCTTTGATCTATGAACACAATTCACGGGAAAATATCTTCATAGACAGCAAGGACAAGGAGTGCACAGACAAGGAGTGGCCGAGCAGCCCTGCTCAGTGGGGCACAGCTGCCCATCAAGGAACCCCAGGCTGCTGACTCAGCTCAGACAACCCCACATTTCACAGCCAGCAGACTGATATGCTCAGCAGACAGCAGAGAACGATAATTTTTTACCCACAACATACACAAGACTATATTGAATTCCTGTGTGCCTCCCATTTCACCCCCATCCTTCTGTCTGAAGTTTGCTGACAAGCAAAAGCAGAATAAACCCAACTCAGAGTAGGGAGGACAAAGAGGACTGCCGCTTGCTGCAGCTCTGCAGGGGCTTGGCACTGGATTAAACAGTGCCCAAAACATCATGCTTTGCTTGGAAAAAACAATTCCTATTATTTTATCCCACTATTTCTAGTTGATTGTCAAAATTAAAGGTAATTGGCCAAGGACAAGAAGAAGTCTATTAATCCTAATCCCATGTTTTCATTCAGGCAGAAAGGGATAAAAGTATTTGCAACAGAAGAAAAAATTTTCCCCTCAAAAGCTCCAAGGACATTAAATTTGGTCTCTCACATTTTTGAAGGACAACCAAGCTGGAACAGTACTCTATGTTCTATAACTACAACAAAACAAAGCTTAATTATTCTTTACTATTTAAAAGGAGTGTATGCATCAAGAATAAGAAAATAATAACAAAAATACATTTACTTTGCAACACTGCTCAAGTCACCTGGTAGGTGATTTTGTAACCTCATTAAGTCTAACACATGTCCATTTTAATTTATAAAACAGCACCTGGCAGGCAGCCCCTGCTCTTCTGCTCTGTGGGACCCTTTGTCTAAAATGGCAGAAGTCACACCAGGCTTCCATGAACACAGGCCCTGCTTTCATGTGAGACTGAGATCCTTCTCATGTTTGATCCAAAGAAAGGTACAGAGGAAATAAGCGACAGTGTCATTCTCCTGACAGGTCTGGCACTAGTGTGAGCATCAAGATGGGAATTTCCAGCTCCCTGGCAGGTTGGGAACTTTTGGGCTGCAGGCTCCTAAGGGAATCCAGCTGTGGTTCCAGTTCTGCCATGCACTGCACCAGGGGCACAGCGCAATGACAAGCTGGTAAATCATCTGCTCCAGAGAAAATGCTGCTTTCAGGAGATGTAAAAAAATAAAAACCCCCAGCCAGGCCCAAAAAGCACATGAGGAGTTAATTATAGTTAAGAAGCAGGGGCCAGAGAGCAGCCTGGCTGGGATCACCTTGTTTTCAGGGTTACCACCTTGTCACCACTTTAGGGAAGACGCAGAATCAAGTTTCCCAGACAACACATTAGCACAAATCAGAGCTGTATCTGCTCGCTCCCAGGCAAACCTGTTCAAGCTCTGTTATCTGTCTGCTTTCTCTCTATATCTTCTCTGCCATTTCCATTACAGATGGTACATTCCTGACTTAAAACGCTTCTAAAGTGCCTCCATGCACTTTTAAAGCAGTTACTCAGCTCATAATTCAATAGCCATGACGTGGAAGCATACCCAGAGATTCTCTGAAATGAAAAATTTATTTGCTTGGAGGGTTTTGTGGATTGGGTTTTTTTTAAGCAGATTCCTATTACTTATCTTCTAGGTACATTAAAATATAATTTCACATAGATCCATTTGGAAACAAATGTGTCATTGACAACAACTAATAATTCAAACACTCCCTGAGCAACCAGCAAACCCATAAAAAGAATAAGGAAAAGGTGCTCTTCTAAATGACATCATCCAAGGAAAAAACTTCAGTAAATCCATACTCCTTACTCAATGTCCTTGATGCCACAAGGGGCCCTGCCCTTCCCCTGTCCTTCCATTCACTCCTTGGTAATACCATCCTAAACCATCTTTGACAGATAATTGTCACAAATACAGCTATTAGTGACATAAATCCCAAAATTTACATCTAATCTCAACAAGATTTGTCATGGATGTTCCTAATTTGGAATTGGAATGCCAATCCTCACTCTTATTTCTAAACATTAAAAAGGACCAAAGCCTGAGGTGTAATGAGAGGCTGAGGGAGCAGGGGGTCTATCAGATGCAGAGTCATGTGCCATAGGAAGGGATTGCATCTCAGAACAAAACTTAAACTAAAACTCCATCATGAAACCATCCCCATTTCCTCTGAGTACACAATCCTCAAGATCAGAATTTACACCCTTGCTTCCATCTCAATTATTTTCCCCTTTTTTGTATTTATGCATTGCTGGGGGAGGCTCTGTACCACGGAGCAGAATCATTATGATAAATCAGGGAAGTGCCCCGTGTGTGATCATTAACGCTGCCAGAGCCTGGCAATAGGCAGTAATTGAATTCGGGCAAACGCTATTAAGCAGGCATTAAGGCTCTGCCTCTCCTTATTGATGTTATGCAAAAACCTCGCTAAGAACATTGCTGTTCCCAACCAGCGCTTATTAAAGCCAAGAAACCAAGGCCTGAGTGGAACACCTGGGTCCTGCTCATTCCACAAGGGATGCACAGTCATGAACAACTGATTTAAGGCAGGCATTACTTTCTGCTCATTGATTTTCATCTTGGGTTTGCATTTGTGTTTTGCAAAGGACTCTCACCAACTAGCAAGAATTAAGCTCATAGGTTGCTGCACCGAGCCCGGTGCATTTCGCTCAGCAAACACACAGATTGTGTCCAAACACATTTATTTAACCAATTCCACAGCTTCACAGACATCTGCACAAGTTCTGCCTTTGTGGTAGAAAAGAGAAAGTTAATCGTTTGATAAACAAAATGTGGGGATTTTTTACTTAGCTGTGCTAAGGTGAATCTGGCAAGAAGTTAGAATTCATTTGAAAATGCACAAGAAAAGCATTTTTCAGTTGTTATGTTAGCTAAGCTTAATTCTGTTCCTGATGAATGCAGGGCATTCACAGTAATTTATTCAGCAGGCATTTTCATTTAAATCTAACACTGATAGCACCACACAGAAACCAATGAATACAAAAGGGTTTAAAAAAAGCTACTGTTTATAAAATATGATAAAGTAAACAGAAGCTGGTAATTGGGAACTGGAGGATTATCTTTCCCTTTCTCTTGTAGTCCTCCTGTACTGGTTGTGCCTGTTGGCTGACAGACACTCCCTGGGGCCCAGCCTTTGGTACAGACTTTCCCCTGACACACCTGACACAGGTCCTGGTCTGGCAAGGCCAAGCCTGACCTCAGTGTGGGCAGCAGGAGCAGCATCAGCCACATGTCACATGAGGAACAGGGAAACAATGTCCTAAATCAAAGCACAATAATCTGCCAGCACCCCTGGGCTCCCTCCAGGCAGTGATTGCACATTAATATCAGGGTTAAGTACACCACAAAATCAGAACACACATTTCTCAGAATCCTGATTGCTTCAGCCTTTGCCAAACATAAGGAAGGTTTAGAGAGTCTCGGTAGTTTCATATTACTCAGGAAATACTCAGGAGTTTCATATTACTAAGGTATCTGTTTTGTAAGTAACCTCATTACTGTGAGGCTCAGGAATTTTTTGTTAATGAAATCTGAAATAAATCTTTATAAATGATGCAGCTTCTGTGCCCACATCCCAGGCTGCTCCAAAGAGCCACTCAGAAAGCAGCAGAGCAGCTGTCAGTTTGGGATCCTAATCTCCAGAGGAATCTTCAATGACTTCCTAATTTTGTTTCCAATGTTTGTGATAAACCAGGCTACGATCAATCTCACTTTCCCATGCTTTTTCTTCCTGAGCCATGACACACAGCACTTCTAAATGGTGCAGGATCTGAGTGCTAAAATCGGGAAGAACCGGTACCTCAGGAAAATCAAAAATCTCAGAGACTCAAGAGCTCCCAAATCACACAATCTGAGGCAAATGCAATGACAATGCAATGACAGGCGCAAATGCAATGACAGGTACCCACATGGATACAGATTATTAATTTCAGAGGGAATGCACTCCTGTGCCCTCCAGACTCCCTTGCAAGGTTCTGAACCATCCAAGGAACATATCAGGGAGGTGTATGACAGGGATCTTTCTTGACACCCCCTGGTTTGGTGGTCAAAGACAATACCTGGGAAGTAAACTAGAGATTCATGTGCCATCCTGTGAGAGCACAGCTCTGGCAGCATGGGGCTGTACTCCCAGGAGCAGAGCCAAGGGATGAGGCAGACAGCTGAGCCAATGTCAGCTCCTTGTTTTAACTGCCAGCAGCAGAGCTACTGGGGTAATAATGCTGTGAGTAGCCACAACCAGCTCAGCTGAACTGCCCCTACCATCAGATGCATCCATTACAATGCAAATTGACAGCAAATCATCCATACCAGCAGCAGAAATGATGATACACAGAGATCCATCCCTGTACACACTGCACTGAACCCCGACAAACCCCGGGGAGATCACCCAGCAGATCTCACTCCAGCACTTACTGCTTCCTCTGCTGCTTGATCTTACTGACAATCAGTATTGCAATGATCACTCACACTGATGAAATCTGCCGTTAATGAGAATTCAAATAACCTCCCTTATTCCCTCCCACGACAACTGAAAGAAGACTCTGAATAGGCCCGGAGTTGGCTTTGTCCTCTTAATTACCCTCTGTAATCAGAGACCAAACGTGGAGGATCTGGGCAAACAGCAGCAATATTTAATCATCACTTTAGACCATCTGCAACTGTTTTGCAGCAACACGTAAAGTTTATGGATTCCTGAGCTTTGGATAAACGGCCAGGTGCTGTTTAATTGTATTTTTTGTTGCAAGAGGTTTCTTTTCCCGTTCTGGCAGACACTTGGTGCTGAATTGGTGGCACGGTGCCTGCAGTCTTCCACGCCAAGTTTGGCTCTGAGGGAGAACATCTTCTTGCCGAAGCAAGGGCACAGATTACACATTTAGAGGAGAAAATTCAAAACAGTCTAAGAGGAAAGCAATTATTTTGGGTTGTGCTGAGGGAGGTTAAGAAGACCAACTCATTTGCAGCCAGAGATTAAAATCAGAGAGCTGAGGCATCACACCACCTCCCTGACAGCCGGTACCATGCCTGCATTGAGGACAGCCAAGGAGACCTTGAGCCAGCCCAGAGCAGGGAAGATCCCAAATCCAGAGCTGGAGTGGGCCAGGAGCTGCTGGGGGAGCTGCCAAGCCACCCTCCCCTGGCCATCTCCTTCAAGCCACCCTCCCCAAAGGCAGAGCCTGACCCACAGGCTGGGAGGCAGTGAAATCTGCTGCTCGCAACTATTTTCCTGCACCTCTCAGCAGCAAATGCCCTCACAGAAGGGAATCTCATTTTCTCAGAATCGGAGCTATTTGCCTGCCTGCTCCTCCTCCACTTCTTTTACCTGTACTCATCACTGTACCCAGTTCTGGAGGTCTGAACTCAGCACCACTAACTTCTAATGCTCCCTAAAGCATCACCCCAGCCAGAGACGCAAGAACCACCTGCATTCAGCTGAGAGCCCAGGAGAGCACAGAGCCAGGGCAAATCCTTCAGGAACTATTTCAGCAGTTGGCTGAAAGCTGCAGAATGCTTTTCCCCACAGCTAAGAACAATTTTAGCAGCAAGAAATGGAATTAAAATTTAGATACCCTGCAGCTAAGCAGCACTTCTTTACCTTGACAGAATAGAGCCCCCACGGTCACAAGCAATCACCCCCCGCCCGTGCTGAAAGCTCATCCAAGGGAAAACTGCACAAAATCCAAGTGAGCCAAGCAAAGTGGATGGACACTTCCCTCCAGAGTGGAGGGAATCCTGGGGAGTTCACATTCTGAGAGCAAGAGAAAAACCACCTAACAAAACCCCAAGCTGGAACTTGGTTAAAAAATGACAAAGTTCATTCAGGTTTACCTCTCTGTGCCTTAACCTGCATGCCAGACATGTAAGGGATGACATAGCTAAGCCCCAGATGGGGTGGAGAAGGCCAAAGAATCATAGGAATGTAAGAAATGAGAATTCTAATTTGATGTTGAGAAATCACATTTGAAAAAGACAGCGAAATACAGAGGTGGAATGGATCTCAGAGCAGCAGGGCTGTGCTGTTGCATGCAGCAGGATGTGGAGGGATGTTTGAGACAGAGCAATCCACAGAGGGAAACATCCTGGAGATTATCAAGGAAGAATCCAGTGGAGCTCTCAAAGACAGACTGCCCCAGAAACTTCAATACCATTGGGAAAACGGCTGAGAAACTTCTCAAACCCAACAGCAACTTCCCCTTTTCCCCTGAGCATCTCCCAACACCACATTCCCAAAGCACAAACACGGAGTGAACAGCAAGACACTCCCTTCACCTCCGTGCCCCACGGAATGAGGCACACCAGGAGGGCACCAGGAATTCCCTGCACACCAGGAGAGCACCAGGAATTCTGTGCTCTCAGCTCGGAGCAGACCTGGCCACACCTACAGGCTGAAATTGCCTCGGGGTGTTTTCCTCACCCAGGGAATCCCCACGGCTGCAGGCGGGCTGAGAAGTGAAACCAAGCCCGGCATTATCCCAGCCAAGGTGTCAAAATGTTCATGCAGTTCATGCCCTCATTCCCTGTTTCACAGGAACACCTGAAATCTGCTCCTGGACAATAAACCACTCGATAAATAATAAACCACTCGATACCTGCACACAACGCGCCATCAGTGACCGCAGGGCAAAGGAAGAAAACGCTCCGAGTAAAGGAAAACTTTTATAAAGAAAGCTTTTTAAAACGTATTTTGATAAAAATGAAATTGAATGGGTTTTGAGATAAAACAGGGAGAAACAGACACGCTAGAACAGCCACGGGAGGAGCTCAGGCTCCGCTCCAGCTCAGGCGGGCACAATCTGTTCATCTGCGGCCGAAGCGACCCCGACAAAGCCGCGGAGCCCCCGATAATCGGCTCCTACCGGCTACCACCGCTCCGAAGAAGGGGAGAGACCCCCAAAACTTTAACCAGCCCCCGTGCGAGTGCGGCCGGTGAGGCCCCGCACGGCGGCCGCCCCAGGCCCGCGGCCGCACCGGAGCTGGGGCAGCGTCGCTGCCGCCGCAGCGGGGCCACGGACGAGGTCACCTCCGCGACACCCCCAGCGCGGCCCAACTCCCCGAGCTCACCTGGTAGCTGAGCAGCTCCCCCACGTCCATCGCACCCACCGGGCCCCGCCACCGGGAACCTGTCGCAAAGCACCGGGGCCGCGCGACACTTGCCGTAAGGCAGGCAGCGCAGGCCGGGTGGGGGGCGCCACACTGCCGGAAAGCGAGGCGGGGTGGGCCGTGCCGGAAAGGGAGAGGGAGGAGGCGCCACACTGCCGTAAAGCAGCGTGGGGATGTCGCGAACGGGAGGGGGCACCGGGTCACCCCCGTCCTTCACGGGTCTCGGGGCTGGGCTCGGGGCATCCCGCCTGTCCCCCGGTGCCACACGGCACAGGGCAGGGAGAGAACGAGACCCCGTTGTACCCCCGGTGACAGGAGGGCCTGCCCTGCCCCGAGCAGCCGGTGCCACGGCGGGCCCGTCCCCGCTGTGTCCCGGGGGAAGCGACACCCGGCAGAGCCCCCCGAGCGCTCCCCCGGGCCAGCGGGAATCAGCGTTTTACGGGCCACGTTTTCCATAACCTTGCAAAGGCGCTGCCAGCGGTTATTGACAACACATTTCTATTTATACCCGGCGTCATTAACCGCTGTCACCTTGAAAACACGCCAATAACCGGGCCCTGAGCGCGGCAGCAGCGCCGTGACGGCCCCTCTGCTTGCTGAGGTCGTGACAAATCGCTCTGTAATCCCACAAGATGCAGAACCCCAGACAGATTGAGGCATTTCTCAATTTAACAAATAAGAATAATTAGGAGAGAGTCAACTCGGCCAAAATCGTACTGAATTTATTTCAACTGTGCTTTAAAAAACAGTTTTGAGCTAAAATAATTTTTCATAATGATCGCAGCTATTACGCAGTTATCTCAGCAGGAGTCTGGTTTGAGAAATCTGAGAAAATTAAAAAAATATATAATGTTTTTGAAGGAGTCCCTCGCATCCCCCATTGTTTCAAGAAAATATAGGAGATCGGTCATGGCAAAATTAACTCAACAAATCTGCATGTTAAAGATGAGATAAATAGGAGGTAATTATTAGCTCGTCTGGCTTTGGGATGTTGAGCATTCAGATGATTCCCCAGCTGTGAAACCTCCACATTTGGAGGCACTGGAGGGGTACTGGCACATACTGGGAACGGGATTCAGTTTCTGGGAAGCCTGACCCCCACCCAGGGATAAGCACAAGTGGGGATAGGAACTGACCACACACAGAATGTGATGAGCTACTCCTGCCCTGAGGCTTCCCCTCCACCTCATTCCCAGAGAGTGGAGCAGCTCTGGGAGGAGCTGAGGAAAGGCAAAAACCACCAGTGACAGGAAGAGCCCCAGCCTGAGCACAGCGAGCGAGGCCGGCACCTTTGCCTCGAGCTTCTTGTTAAAGAAAAAGATAGAAAATGTTCACTTCACCTGGCCTCCTCCCTGACAGGACTCAAAGGCCAGGGGCAACACTCAAAAAAAAAAAAAAAAAACCACAAAAGCAGGAATTTGAAGAACCCAGGCACTGCATTCTGCATTGCTGCCTGGGAAGCCAAATTCTCATCTAGTCCTACAGGGGAGGATGCAATAACAGAATTTTTATCCAATAAGGTGAGCTGGAGCACAGGGACAAAATATTGAATTAAAAAGCGAAACCAGGAGCAAAATCAAAGTATTAAAAAAGCTCTCAAGGAAATAAATGAAGGATGGAGATGAGCAGCTGCATGGGGCTGGCTCCAGCCTCTCCTAGGTGAAACATGCAGCAAAGCTGGGTAAGGGGCTGTAGGCTCTGGATAGGCTGGAGCAAACCCTGGGACTTGACTTGGTCAGGAGAACAAGGACTCCTGGCTTCCTCTTCCCAGGCACCCTCCTTCCACAGGGGATGGAGAACCACCCTCAGGGCTGACCATGTCCCCAGGCCTTTCCTGACACTTTTCCCTGGATGGGCACAGAGGAGCCAGGACAGAGCAGCAGCTGCAGATGGGGCTTATGCAATGGTCTCAGCATGGAAAACACCAGATCCTCATCCCAGCAAAGCAGGGCTGCAGGGGATGCTCAGAACCATGGATGGGAGCGGAGGGGGGAGGAGGAGGAGAGGAAGAGAATCCTGGTTTAATTTTATTCCGAATTCAGGTTTCAACCCAGATGCCTCGAGATCTAATTCCGAATAAATAATTGTACTGAGTAACCCAGGTCCCCCAGTGATTAACTAAACACACTGAGGCTCGCTGAAATTGAATTAGTGGTGTGCACTCAGCCGTTATTACCCTCCCCACGTCATGAATATTAATGAGGGGTTATTAAGAAATGTAAATGATGCCTCAGGGGGTTGGGAGCACCGGGGGTGCAGGGCCGTGCGGGCTGATATGACAAACCATTAGGAAAACAGCCTGATTGAAGCCACTTTTTAATTATGTCAGATCTCGCTCTTTGGCGGGTGCAGCCGCGTTTCCGGATGCTTTCGTCTTTATTAAAATGAGAAAAAGGGAACAAGTCAGAGCTGGAATGGGAAATGAGCCTTTGCATGGGGGAAGATCCAGCCACCGAACAGCCTGGCATGTGGGGGTGACTGGGTCCTGCACACCCCACAGGGTCACCCACTGGCTCAGCTCTGGCCAGGGCACCCCCATGCTAACACAGGGGGACATTGGCACCCCCACAGCACCTGCACCCCATCCCTGGACCCCCACAGCCCCCAGCTCCTCACCACAGCCCTGCTGCCTGCAGCCCCTTGCTCGGTTCAGCCTGGCTGGGCAGTGGAGCGGCTGCCACAGGCTCATGCATTTTAACAGGCTCTCACAGGGCTCCCCGCGCCGGAATGGGAGCTGACAGGGCCAGCTGAGTTAATCAGAGTGGATAATGGAGGGAAAGAGAGAAATCTCAGCCCAAATTGCTGCAGAAATCATGAGCCGGGACTCAAAACCATCGAATTAAGCTGGGATGATGCTTAAAGGGGAAGGCAGCAGCTCTCCCAGCCTGCTGTCCCACTGAAGCAGGGAAGGAGAATGGCCACAGTCCTACCACAGTGGGTAGGGGCCAGCAAATATTGAGGAGACCCTGTTCCACTGCAGAGATGTGCCCCTGGCACTGGGACAGACATCGTGGTCCATGCAGCTCTGCCCCATCAGGGGGTTACACACTCAACAAAGCAGGCCAGGGGCTGTCCTTTGGAGGGCACCATCAGATCAGATGCTTTGTTGTGGTGACGGGCCTGGATCTGCTCCACCATGCCAACACTCACTCCCCTCCAAGGAGTATCAAACCTGGGTGTCTGGACAGGGCTGAGCCACCAGCAAGGGGACAATGGGCACGAGATGGAATCGCAGCCCATCCCTGCGAGCCGCCGGCACCGCGGCGGTGTCACCGCAGACAGATGGAGCAGTCTGGGACAGGCACGCACGCAGGATCGTTGGGATTCAGGTCTCTCCGCCCTGATAGCTTCATAACACCAGGCTGCTGCTTAATTGCACCCATAAGTGTTGGAATTACTGAAGGGTAAAATGCAAATGGTGTAACCTTTCCTGAGCTCACCCGGCACTGCTGTGCCGGCTCTGTGCCGAAGGGAGCTGCCTGAATCCCTTACCGCCTCTTAATTGCTCAGAAGCTGCTGGGAGATGCCCTCCCCAGGCCCCAGGAGGGAGAGGATAGACCCCTTATCATAGTTGTCTGCTGGTTCCCCAGAGGTGCTGGGGAAGCCCTGGGAGCTGCCACCTCCCCAGTCTGACCGTGACACCCATTCCAGCCCCACAGTACCGTGACCAGCTGAGCTGAGGCTGTGAAGGTGTAAGCACAGAGCAAAACACAGCCTGTGCCCTCCCTCTCCAGTGGCACCTTCCCACCCTGAAAGCCTGGCACAGCTCCTGGCCAGGATCCCTGCGTGCTTGGTCCTGGGGTCCCGTGGTGCTGGATGCCAGGACACAGCACTGGCTGAGCCCACAGCACAGCAGGAGCTGGAGGGCTCCAGTGCCAGCACAGGAACCCAGCTGTGGTCTCATGGTTAATGAGATTTTCATGAACCTGGGAATCATTTGGTGGGAGGGGTGGGGACAGGCCCGGGTAATTAAAGGTTGCTGACCTGTGAAATCGGGCTGTGAGAAGCAGGCACTGAGCTGAGGGTAGATGGGGGAGGGAAGAGGAAGGTTCAAGGGGAGAGAGTGCCTGTGGTCAGGCTGTCCCTGCTCCTCACCTGTGGCAGTGCCACTCACTGTCCTGGTACAGTTGGAGGCTGCGTGCTGAAGCAGCACCTTATTTATGGCTCTGCTTCCCTGAGATAAACTCCACAAAGTGTGACAATCAAAATTAAAGATTTCTCCAGAAAGGCAGCCTAGGGGAAATCACTTCTGCGGCCAGTGGAGATTTCCCAACGGTGACTTTTAAATTAAAGGAGAAAAAAATTTCTTTAATTTGGCAGCATGCATGGGATGCAGCTCACTGGGCACGTTATTATCCAGCTCAGCAAATGCTCCCAGAATTCACTCGTGCTCCAAATTACCAATCTATCTGTGAGGCTGCACATCCCCACCTGTGCCAGCATCAACCTGCACTGGGGGGCTGCATCCCAGCGGGGACTGGGTGTGCCCTGACACCCCAGAGCTAAGTCCTGGCAGCTGCCCCCTCCCCATACAACCCAGTTTTTCTGTTCGAGCTGGAGCAGCTGCCGCATGTCCGCAGCGCAGGAGCTGCCCAAGGCCATGGGGAACGGTGGCCCAGGGGGTGCAGGCAGCTGTGGCCCTGCCTGCCCTGGCACAGCTCTTCCCCTCCCTCTCCCCCGCCCCTTCAGGATGAAGCAATGAAATTATTTTTCTACTTGAGTAGTTTTCAATTTAGATTAAGAAAAATCTGCGCTCCGTTAGCGACGCCGCAGTAAATCACGCGCGGGCGGCGCGGCGCGGCCGCAGCCCCATCGCTTATCGCCTGCAAACCTTTTTTCACGTTGACAGGCCCTGAGTGTGACATTGAGCAGGGCAGCAGCAGCCTGGCAGGGACACTGCAAAGGGTGGGGGATCCCCACCTGGCACTCTATCTGGGGCAGCACCCAGAGCAGGCAGGCACCCTAGGAAGGATCAGGCTCGCCATCATCCCATCCAATCCCTGCCAGGCCCGGCATGGCTTGACAGCACGCTGGGGGCACACTAGGCGCCTGCTGCCAGCATCATTCACTACTCCAGCAGCTCACCAAGCCCTTGCTCTTGCCCATCACCCAACACAGCTGTGATGGTGCCATCACTGCCTACCCTGCAGCCACACCACGAGCAGGTCCCATCCTCACGCTCATCTCAGCACTGCCACCATCATCATGCCAGCACCATCAAAAGGAGCATTTGACAGAAAACAAACCTTTTTTTTCCCTCTGGTTCTTGCAGCTCGTTTATCGCTGGCGCGGGGCAGGCGGAGCAGTCAGCGCCTGAACCTCACTCATCCGTTTAACCTTGGGGGAAGAAACACATTTGTGCCGGATAACGTGCATCAGATGGTGGCACCAGGAGCGCCTGTAGCTGCTGCGCCTGATGGATGGGCTACAGGGGCCTCGCCTGACCTGTGCTTGTATGTTATCTGCATTGCTGCGGGAGGCTTTTCATCACGCCGACAGCTCCGGCAGCACCAGCCTGCCAGGAGCAGCTCACCTCACCAGGAATGGCTGAGGGCACTGCAGCCACAGGCACCCGGCCCCATGGCTGTGCTGGCATCGTGGCAGCGAGCCACCATGCCAGGGGACACGTGTCAGGTGGTGCCCGTGCCAGATGCCCGGCTGTGGCGGGGCTGGAGGGACAGGGAGAGTTGGTGCCTGCCATGCCGAGAGGACAAAGGACACCCTCACTGCTGGCACTGCCAACCAGGCCAGCTGAAAGGAGAGGCCAAGCTGCTGCACTTGTTCTTGGGGTGACATTTTGCCAACAAGGGGTCCTGTGACAGTGACAGAGAGGGCATGGTGCTGGGCAGCCTGCAGCCCCGGTGATGAATGAGCGCTGCCAAGTGCCGACACAAAAGCCATTTGGTGTAGGGAAATGATAGATGCTAACACTAATTTTAAGCACAGGCAGCCGAATTCCTCCAGACGGTCTCGGCACTCAGGATTTAGGGCACAGCTGCTGGGTTCAGATAAGGTGTGAAATCAGCCCAGTGTGCAGGGTGTTACTTGGTAATGAATGGCCAGTGATGGATGGAGGTGGCTCAGTGCTATAACCTCCACATTTGGAGCCTTTCAAATCTCTTGCCATCAATCCTGGTTGCTGCCAGGGACCAGGAGGAGGAGCCAGGAACTGGCAATGGGCACACACCATGCCCGGTGAGCACCACAGTTTGGATTCCCCCTGAACCACTGGCAGGAAAACCAGAGGGGTCTGGGAACAGATCCTGCCCAAGCTGGATCTGGTTGCTCCAGTACCCCCAGCAGCATGGCCACACACACCAGCACCACTTCCTCGCACCATGGAGCATCACTGGCTGCTTCCATGTGCTTGCAGCAGCCTGGTAAGGAAGGGGATGGTGAATGATCCTGACCTCCATCCCTGCTCACCCAGCACAGCCATAGTGAGCAGCTTCAGACCCACGTGCACAGCGCAGGGACAGCACCAGCCCAAAATATTTATGGTGAAAGTGATGCTGGAAATGGCAAGTGCTGTGCTTGTCTGTAGCATTTAATCTTTCCTCTGACCTTATAAAAAAATCTATTTGTGTTGAGATTTTAAATTCACTTCCTAAATCATCCACTACAGGCTTCACACAGTATTAATTCCTCCTCAAGCAAATGAGTTTGGTATTTGTTCTTTTCCGGTCCTGCCAAAGCCAGAGTGCTGGAAGGATGAATACCATGCTCCCCTCAGACATAATGTCTGTGCCCCAGCCAGTGCTCTGTGCCCCTTGCACCCCTGTGAGCAGTGTCGCCCTGTGTGCACACTCACCCCCACACAGCACCTTTGAGGGGATCCCATCTCCTCCAGCTCACAGGAGAGCTCTGAGCAGGATGGTCACCTCTATCACCTCCCAGGAGAAGGAAGAATCAGAGGTGGGGGTGAAGGCCAGGGTCTGTACAGAGCAGCAGCCCTGCCTTGTGCCAGGGGATGCGTGGCACTGCTGCAGCTGGGACAGATCTTCCAGAGGAGCACACCAACACACAGCCATCAGTCCAGAGCCACTGTCTGCCAGGATGAGACATGGGCAGTCCTGGTATTGAGCAAATCACTGGGTATGCAAACCAGGTGCACCTGGGGAAATACATCAAAGAATTACTGCTGCTGAGGGTTACAGGGTGTTCCCTGCTCACACACTGCACCTGGGCCCCTCTTCTCCCAGGATCTAAGGGGAGGGGTTAATGATAAACCATGGGGTTTATCAGTCCCTGTGCAATGGGCATGAGCAGGGTGAGCGGACAACCTGCTCCTGATTTATTGTCCTGGAAACATTTTATATAGGCAATGTACTTAAAGGAACTAATTAGAATTGTATTAATATTTATGGACCATATGGAGAAGCTGATAACTGCTATTGGAGGGTATTAGCTGTTATCTTACACTGGGCAGGACTGTGATGTTTGGAGGCAACTTTAATTGTGGTAAGAGCAGCCAAGGTCTCACCAGCAGCCAGTGACAGCAGCCCACCTGTCACTGCAGGGCCAAACTATGCTGGAATTAATAACTCTGCTCACATGGTTCCCCTGAGCAGCAGAGCATCCCTCCAGGCATCCCTCCACAGGGATGGCAGCCCCTGCTCTCCCAACCCCTGAAGCAGCAGCACGGTCTCCGTGCTGGACACGATGCTCCCAGCCCTGTCCCTGCCAGTGCTCCCATCCATCCAGCCTGGAGCAGGGGGCCGGGAGGGGCCCCAGGGACAGGCAGCCCCAGCAGTCCCTGGCTCATCCATAACCAGCTCCCTGCCCGCGCCCGACCTCTCGCTATAGCAAAGTTCACATCAATTTTCCTTCCCCTCATTTGTCTGTAAACCATGAAGAAAAATCACCGCCGTCCGCCCGCATCAGGCACTGCTGTGATGTATGGCTGTAATAAAATCCCCATTTTGGGAGGCCGCCTTGCCGTGCCGCCAGCCGGGCGCCACGCGCGGCCGTGCCACCAGCCGGGCACCACGCGTGGCACAGAGCCGTGAGCAGCCAGCACCAGCCCAGCCTAGAGCCTTGCATCTTGTCTTGGCTTCACTGCATTATGGATGGGGGATATTAGAGCTGCTGTTGAGCAGCAGTCCCTGCGAGTGTTCAGGCAGCCAGCGCTGTTTAACCCCCAGATGGTGAGGGACAGCTCAAGGCAGGGCTGAGCAAGGCTGTAGCAGGCAATACCCTGCCTGTGCTGGGCACCCTGAGCTGGGGGACAGCTGTGGGCCTGACTGATGTCCTTCAGCTCCCCCAGCTCTAGGAACAGTGTCATATACAGGAACTTTCATGTCAGCACCCAGCAGCAGCCATGGTGCCAGCTCAGGGAGCAGTCCGAGAGCACATGGGACACCTTCCACTGCACCAGGTTGCTGCAACCCCTATCCAACTTGGCCTTGAACACTTCCAGGGATGAGATGGCCACAGCTTCTCTGGACAGCCTGTTCCAGTTCCTCACTGCCCTCACAGGGAAAAATTCCTTCCTAATCTCTAATATAACCCTGGCAGTGGGAAGTCATTCCACCTTGTTCTGTCACTCCATGCCCTTGTCTAAAGTCCCTCTCCAGTTCCCTTGGGGCTTTTTTAGGCACTAGAAGATGCCATAACTCTTGGGCTCCGTAACGGAGCCTTCTCTTCTTCAGGCTGAACATTCCCAGCCCTCCCAGCCTGGCTCCAGAGCAGAGGTGCTCCAGCCCTCGGGGCATCTCCGTGGCCTTCTCCGGACCCGCTCCATCAGCTCCGCATTCTTCTCATGCTGGGTCACCTCCGGGGATGGGGACGGGGGGCGCTGCCGGAGCCCGGCACAGCCCGGTCCGCTCCCGATCGGCTCCGGCGGAGCAACAGCCTCCTCTGCCGGCCACGGGGAGGGATCGGCGCCGGGACCGGGACGGAACCGGCCCCGAGCCGCCACACCCGGCGGGACGGGACGGGAGGAGCCGCCGGAGGCACCGGCACCGACTGGGAGGAGCTGCGGGTGGGGAGGGGGCTGCCCAGCCCAGGGGGTCCGTGCCCCACAGCCCGGTGGCGGAGGGCACGCCAGGCTCACACTGCCATGTGCCACACGAGTGGCACGGGCCATCGCTGATGCCCCTCCACACCGTGACACCCATCGGGCACACAGCAGCCGGGCAGGAAGAGTGCAAGCCCCCCCCAGCACCAGCCAAAGGGCCGGGGCTGCTCGGGAGAGATAGGTGACCTCCCCACATCGCCACCACTGCACTGTGGCACGTGTCATACAAAGGGACCCCATGCATGTGACCAGGCTGTTCTCAAAGCCCCTGGTTCCTGCTCATGTTTCCTTTTGATTTAGACACAGAGTTCTGCCAGCAGCAAATGCATTTGGCTGCTCGGAACAGGGATGACGCACACAGGAATTTCCAAGGGGGAAAGTATGATCGTTGAGCTGTAAAAGCCTGGGTGAGGTCACAGAGGTCACATTGGCTTCAGCACAGATGCCTGCATCCTGGCAGGCTGGCCTTGTCACAACTTCCCAGGCAGGGCGTGTCCCTGGTGTCCCTCCACACACTGGGACCCCAGCTGGGACCATTCTCCAGCTCCAGCCCAGGACAAATCTCTTCCACCAGCCCCACAAAAAGCCTGGTTCTGTCCCTTTGCACCCACTGCAGCCCTGGCTGTCCCCTGTGCTTTGCTGCAGCTCTGCCAGACCCCTGCCCTGTCCCCCAAGTCAGATTGCCTCTGCCCAACTTGCTGGCAGCACCTTCAGGTGCCCTTTGCCATTCATTGAGGCACAGAGAGCTGTGCCTGCATGGCCACAGCTCAGCAATGAGAGGAGCCACAGAACAGCCCCCTGGCACGGCTGCAGTCCCTTGACCATGCCCCTGTCTGCATGGAACGGGATGCAGGAAGCAGGGGTCCTGCTCAGCAGGGCTCAGACACAGCAGTGGCAGCACAGCGGGGTCCCAAGAGCAGGGTACACACCTCACCCTTGGCATGGTCACCCATCACATGCTCAGTTGGGCTCCCTGTGACCCCCCTTGGGCATCCCAGGGTCACCTCCATCAGTGTGGGAGCACGGGGAGGTGAGAGGCAGTGCTGACCCCGCCACAGCACCCATCTGCTGGGACATGTCTGCAGCCAGTGACATGTCGGCACGGAGCCACCGGCCTGTCCCCACGGAGGAATGGTGCTCAGCAACGGGTGCACCCAGCCTTGTGTCTCATGGAGGCTTCCCACGCTCTGCTCCCCCTGAGGCCATGCTTGCCCGCGGGGACCCAGCCCGTTGTCCCCTGAGGCGCCACCAGCAGACGTGGCATGAAGCAGGCACCAGGCCAGGACTGGGACAGGCAGGTGCTGGGTCTATGGGATGGGCACAGCCCAGCAGACCCACAGCCCTGTGGCACCCCAGAAACACACTGCCAGCACAGCAGCCCCCAGGGGAACATCTTCCTGAGCAGCCCCCTCAGGGTTCCTATCCCACAAATTCATCTAATCACTTGTCACAGCTGGGTAGTTCGGGGCTCCTCATGGTTGTAGGGTGACCCCAGCCTATGGCCTCATCTCCCTTTCCCCATGAGAGTGCTGAGGGTCCTTTCCCTGCTGCAGCCAGGTTGCCAGGGGGCTGGACAAGGCCAGGTAAATCATTTCTCAGGCCGTCATTGCCTCGGGCACAACTGTGACACGCAGCAGCAGTGAGTGTTTTGGCACACGAAGGTTGTGTGCATGGCCCCTCCCCAGCTCCACACAGATATAAACCCCGCCAACCTGCGCTCCTCATCCATACCTTTGGCATTCACCAACATGAAGACCACCATTGTTCTGCTCCTGGGCATCCTGGCCCTGTGTGCCCAGCTGCATGCAGCCCCTACAGATGATGAGGAGAAAGGTGAGTGCTGGAGGGCTTGGGGTGGGTGCCTTGTGCTAGCTCCTGGAGCACTGTGGGGCTGATTGGGGCAGGGGTCCCCATGGAATGAGCAGGTAGGAGCAATCCCAGAGCACAGAGCCAGGCACATGCCAGGCTCCAAAGCATCCATGCACCACTGCAGCTGTGGCCATGCCAGCGGGGCCACTGAGCTCTGTGCTGCAGGGACAGTGTGGGCGGGGGGGGCTCGGCTGTGGCAGGATGTGGCAGTGTGGCAGTGTGGCAGGAGCCCTCAGAGGGTGCACAGCTGGACCTGAGGGGCCATGCACCATTCCATGCCCATGGTGTGGGGACCCTGTGCTGTTCACTGAGGGGCCCAGCATCTCCAGAAATGGGGTGTCCCTCTGTATCCCTGTACTTGCTATCCCTGCTCTGTGCCAGCAGCGGGAGGCTGGCTCACTGCTCGGGGGCACCTCAGTGTGCCCCTTTTAATCATTGACCACAGCAGTCAGGTGATGTGACTCCAGCATTTCCCTGCTGCCATGGAGGAGCCACGGTCACCCACGAGGTTTGGGCGCAGCCACCGTGACCAGGCTCAGTGCTGGTGAGCACAGCTCCTGAGGGATGCAGCACTTTGGGGCCTGGCTTGGGGCTGGTGACCCCCTGTGCTCAGCCAGGATCCTGCTTGGCCATGGGGACAGCTAGCAGACCCCTGTGTTCCCCACAGCCATTCTCAGCCTTTGCTGAAGAAGCACCTGGCAGGGCCAGGGTGGGGACACCAATATCCTGGATGCCATGCACCGGGGACAGGAGCCAAAGCATTCCTGTCGCCCAGAAGGTGATGTCAACTGCGTGGGCTGGAGCTGCTGGCCTCACTGCCAGCTTGCTCAGTCCCTCTCCAGCTGGCTGAGGGCAGCTTCAGCTGGATTGTCCCCTCAGCAACCAGCTGGGCACCTTGGAGCTAGGGCACAAGCGTGGGCAAAACCACTGGTGCCCACACTGCTCCCACCAGCTCTCAGTTTCCCCTGTGCTTTTCTCCTCATCTCCTTCCATGAGCCTTCCATTTCTTGGCTCCCGTCTGCTGTCATCCAGCTGGCAGCTCTTGTGCTGGCATCCTCCCTCAGAGCCTCCCAGTGCTGGCTGCTCACTGCCAGCACCAAGGTCACCCCACGCTGGGGTCACCCCATGCTCGGGCAGAGTTGTCACAGGGTCAGACCAGGGCAATGATGCTCAAAGACAGCACCAGCACAGGGCCACAGCCAGGTCACAATGGGACACCAGTGACCCTGCGTGACAGGGTGGGACTGGCAGCAGTGCTGCTGCTCTAGAGAAGCTGCTGCTGGGTCCAGGTGGGCTCTGTCCCTGTGCTGCACAGGTAGGGATGGTGCAGGTCCCCCCTCTCCATCCTGGTGGGCAGTGTGCTCACCTCCATGCTGTTATCACCCCCACCGCCCCCGGCCAGCACAGCACTGTGCTCTGGCCCTGCTGCAGGGGCCACTGGGCTGCAAGATGGTTGCTTTCATTCCTGGCACCCCTGGGCTTACTCTGGGAGCATCTCAGCCAGCCTGAGCGTGGCCAGGTCCCTGCAGCTCCTCAGCAGGTCCCCATCCGGGAGGGCACAGGGAAAACGGCTGCCTTGATGATCTCCCTGCCACCCCGGGCCTCTGCCCGTGTGTCACTCCCACTGCCGTCAGCGGTGACATGAGGTGCGGCAGTGGGGCAGGCGGCTGAGCGCCGGCTCCTGTTCCTGCATAAACACCCAGCAGGGAGGGGACCACAGGCAAAGGCAAACAGTTACTGATTTACTGCCACGCCGCCGTGCCACATTGTTGACTGTGGGGTTAAATTACCTGGAGACGGACCCCGGCAGAGCAGACGCCAACTCGTGACTCAGGCAGGGATCATGTCCCGGCCCCATGCACCCTTGGCCCATGCAAATTTACAAGATGCCTGGAGCTGGGGCTGCCTCCACCAGCAGCAAGAGCACATCACCAGGAACAGGGCAGGTTTCATCCTCCTGCAGGAGGATGGGCGCTGGCACAGTGGCAAACACTGATGTGAGCAGGGCAGCATACCAGGTGGGCGAGCTGGGCCCATTCAAACCATCCCCAGCTTGACATTGCCTGAGGCAGTAAAGTGTTCTGAGCCACCAGATGTGCCATGGGAAGGGTATCCTGGACAGGCTGAAGGGACTGGGGCCGTACAGCCCCAGTACCACCATGCCCTGGAGCACTGAGAGTGCATGTCAGTGACATCCCCTGACAGCCCTTTGCACAAATGGTGGTCGAATGGTCCATCCACATCCCCAGTGCTGTGGGAGGCTGTGAGGATGGCAGGGTCCATGGGACAGGGCTGCAGCTGAGCAGAAGCTCTCATGGCTGTGGGAACATGCAGGGCAGCCCCCGGGCAGGCACCTGCCCAAGGCACAGGGAGCCTGGAGCACCCTTCACTTGAGGAGCAAGAGCTGGAGGAGAACAGTGGCTGCAACAGGTGCTGGTGTGGGGTGAGCAGCAGCACAGAGGAGAACAGTGGCTGGAACAGGCGCAGGAGCTGGGTGAGCAGCAGCAGAGCTAAGCCACAACCCTGTGTGCACTGCTGGCTCCTCCCGGCCTCGGAGCACCTGCGACCCAGGCCAGGAGCTCCATTCAAGCTCATGCCCGTGGCCGGGGCGGTGCAGGGTGAGCTGAGCAGGGACGGGTCATGCCCCGCTCCCGGCGAGCGGTACCACTTCATCCCCAGGGCCGATCCCTGAGGGCAGGGCCATGGCGACCCAGCGGCCCGGCGGGCTCAGCGCGGCGCTGCCCGCCTGGGGTCCGGCCTGCGGGGGCCGTGGCCAGGGGTGCTTGGCTGCTGTTCCTGCCTGGCGAGTTCTCAGCATGGCCGCCCAGTCTCCTCGAGGCTCCCCCTCCCTGGTCGGCAGCCAGCAGCAGCAGATACCTGATACTCGGGTTGTGCAAGCGCGAAGGGGGAGCCTGGCCCTGCCCGGCCCTTGGGAGCCACCCGGAAGGCCGAGCCCGCCGGCCCCACCTGGAGAGGAGCTTAAAGGCCGGTCGGGCGGCCACAGCGCAGCCGGTTCCTGCACCATGCCCGCGGCCCGCAGCGTCCTCATCTTGGCGGGGCTCCTGGCTCTGTGGGCAGAGCTGCCGGCAGCATCCGCCCAGAATGACACCAGTGAGTATGAGCGCATGGCCCAGCACGGCTCGTCACGGCACGCCCGGCGAGCGGCCAGCATCCCTCCCTCCCAGCCCCAGGGCAGCCGGCGTGGGGGCCGCGGCGAGCACCGGCCCGTGCCCGGCGCGGCTGGGCTCGGCAGCATCCCTGGACCCAGCCCTGGGGCCGGGGCAGCATCTCCCGGAAAGGGACGCAGCCCTCGCCCTGCCCGGCGCCGACCGCCCCCGCCTGCCCACGGCCTCACCTTTGCCTTGCAGCCAAAGCCGGCGTGTGCCCCAGCCCGGCGACGGATGCGGTGAACTGCACGGTGGGGTGCCAGTCCGATGGCGACTGCGAGAGCACTCTCAAGTGCTGCCCGGCAGCCTGCGGCAAGGCCTGCCAGAAGCCTGACGGTAACACTGCCTCCTGCTCCTGGCCGTGCTGCCCAGAGTCGCTGCCACTGCCACCCAGCCCGTCCCAGCCAGCAGCACGGGTGCTCCAGGGTGCAGCGGTGGCCACGGGCCGGGGTGCCCGATGTGTGTTCAGCTGCAGGATTGGGGGCTGCATGGAAGCTCAGCAGGCTCGGGGTGTGCTCCTGCTGGGCCACGCTCACACCTTCCTCCTCTCAGCGGTGCAGGGGCTGAGTGGACAGCCCTAAATGATGCTGGGGCTTGGGTGGAGGGTGAGGTCTGTGCCACTCCCCATTGCAGCCCTTGTTGCCTGCTCAGCCTTGTGGGCAGCTGCCAGCCCAGGATGTGGGGGCACTGTTCTGTTGCTCACCACAACAGTCCTGGACAGTGACCCAAGGAGATGGGTGCAGGAGCTGGAATCCACAGGTGCAGACAGATGGATGTGACCTGGAGGCTCCAGTGCCTCCGTGGCTGCCTGTGGGACAGCACTGGCTTGGCTGCACCACAGTGGAGGGCAGCATGGTGCAGAGCCAGAGCTCAGTGCCAGTGGCAGGCAGTGGGACAGCGGGGCAGGGGCCCCACACTGCTGGGCAAAGGCTGTTTGGGGGGCCCATGATCCTGCCTGAGGCCTAGGCTGCACCCCCCATGCTATGAACAAACATCCTGGGCCATCCATGGCAGTTGTAGAGGACAGCAGGGCCAAGGCCTGCATAACATCTGCATGCTGCAGCTGTGCATCCTGTGCCAGCCCTGTGTCCCTAAGAGGGAACACTGGGCACAGGGACCATTGGGGGCCACTGTGCTATGTGACCTCCCTGACATGTGCCCATCAGGTCCAGCTGGCAAGGAGCACCAACAAGTGGATCTATGGGATGGGGGAAATGCTGGGTACCATGGTGGTCCCTCCTCCATGGCAGATAGGGGCCAGGGCCATGCCCACAGCTTTGGGAGCTGCAGGGTAGGCCCTGCCCCCCGTGCCAGGGCCAGCAGGTCTCAGCCATGTTCTTTTGCCTTTCAGAGAAGCCTGGCACCTGCCCACCCGTGAACCCGGGCATCCCCATGTTGGGCGTCTGCTCCAACCAGTGCAAGACCGATGCCAACTGCGCTGGGATCCAGAAGTGTTGCAGGAACGGTTGTGGCAAGGTCTCCTGTGTGACACCCATCCAGTGAGGTCAGTTGGGTGCATTCCAGCCCCGGGAATCCCACAGCACCTCCGCACGGTGCCTATGCACCCATCCTGCTCACAGCCTCTGCTCCTTTGCAGGTGCAGCCACCTCCTGCCAGCCCAGCCACAGGGAAGCTGCTGCCTGATGCCCATCCCTCATGCCCTGGCACCATCCCCCCGACTTGGAGCCTTCAGCCTCAATTTTCTCCCTGGGGTTCTCTGCTCAGGGCAAGACCCCTGCACTCTCACCAATAAAGCAGCTTCTCCCTTACATGCTGTGGTTGCCTCTCCATCCTACACCATGGCCACCTCTTTGTTCATGCTGTGGCCACCTCTCCATCACAAGCCATGGCTGCCTCTCCATCCCATGCCAGGCATGCCTGGAAGGGCTTCACACAAGCAGCAGCATTGACTGACTCTGTCATGCCTCCAAGGGTCCTGTGCCCTGCCCGGGGCTGTCCCATGGGTCCATGGCCCCAGCTGTCCCTGCACACTGGCTCCTCCACCTTGGGTCCTCCACCATGCTCAGAGCACTGTCAAGGTGCAGCTGTGTCCGTGTCCCATCAGAGCAGAGGTGCTCCTACAATGGCCAGGGGACAAACAGGCTGCAGTGTGTGCTCGTACACGAGCATCACCCAGACTCCTCCTTATCTCTGCCCTCCCAGCCTGGCCATGGCACCTTGCCCACAGCAGAAGCCTGAAGGAGCTTTTGGCAGTACAAGCCACATGCCACAGTCCCGTGCCAGCTCCTGCCACATCCCTCCCCACCTGCTCAAATCTGGGGGGGGTCCTGTTCCTGTCCTGCTTTCCCCTGACACACTTCCTGCTCTCCGTGGGTCTCCAGGGGCCCTGTTTCTTCCATACCTGCCTGCTCCTGCTCCCAGCCCCTGGGATCAGAGCATGTCCCTCCTGCCTGGGAGGGGCTGGCACCCCCAAAGCCCCTGCCCTTGGCAGAGCCATCCCCTGGGACTGAGTGAGCCCCACACCTTGCCCAGCACTGCCCAGGGTCTGGTGCTGGTTCCCCCTCTCTGCGGTGCAGGTGCAGGCTGTGCCAGCACCACAGCTCCACAGCAGCTCTGCCTGCTCCACGTGGGCCAGGAGGGATCCAGTGGACACTGAAGACCGGGACAGGACACTGCTCCTGTGTCCACCCATGCTCTCAATGGTGTGGCTCTGGGAGTGCTGCTCAGCCCTTGGCACAGCTGCTCACAGGTCACCAGTGACCTGGAAAGGGAGCTGCAGATATGTCAGCCATGGGCCACGAGCCCAACACTGCCCCAGGAGTCTCCCCCAAGCTGAATTGTTCATGCCCAGCACTCCCACAGTCCTGGAACTGTGCTGCCATGAGAAGGAGCAGCTTGGCTTGGCCAGCCCCCACTCCAGCAGGGTTTAAATCCCAGCCCATTGCCCAGAAGCACATTGACTGCAGCGCCATGCTGGGCCACCCCACCCTGCTGGTGCTCCTGGCGCTGCTCACCCTGGCCCAGCAGCACAACCCGAGGGACCAGGGCACTGCCCTCACCCTCACTGCATCCCCACACGGGGCCCTGCGGGGACACTGGACCCCCACTGCCCCTCCTGCCCCCCCCAAAGTGGGTGGGTGCCCGGCGGGGGCGAGCGGAGCCCCCTGGCCCCCCAGCCTGTACTGCCTCTCCGACCATGGCTGCCCTGGTGCTGAGAAGTGCTGCCAGATCGGGAAGGTCTGGACCTGCCTGCTGCCCACCACAGGTACTGCTGCTCACTCCAAGGGATGCCAGCACGAGGGTCGGGCAATGGGTGGGACGTGGGCTGGTGCCTGTCTCAGTACCCCTGGAGCAAGCCCTGCTCCCTGGGACATGGCTGCATGGAGCATTTCCCTCTGCAGAGAGCCCAGGATACTGCCCCCGTGCTGGCAGTGCCATCGGGCCCAGCTGTGGGACAAGATGTCACAACGACACCTCATGCCAGTCAGGGGAGAAGTGCTGCCCCCGCGGCTGCTGCACCCGCTGCGTGCTGGCTGAGCCAGGTGAGGTGTCCTGGAGATTCCCGTGCCAGGCTGAGGATGCCCTGGGGCAGCCCCAGGGGTCTGCAGCCCCCATTGCACTCCAGGGGGCTTGTGGGCACTGGGGGCAGGCTGGCTGCATGCCAAACCCTGAGCCTTCCCTCCAGCCAAACCTGGGCTCTGCCCACGGAAGCGTGCCCAGAGCAGAGCTGCTGCCTGCCCCAACCGCTGCACCGATGACCGGGACTGCCCTGGGGAGCACAAGTGCTGCTTCTCTGGCTGTGGGCTGGCCTGCACCCCTCCACACACAGGTACAGCCCTGCCAGCCCTGTCTGATCCCCACATCCAGCCCACCACTGCACTGGTGTTTGCCCAGCTGCCCCTGGCAGAGCCCAGCGTGTGCCCAGCCCTATTGTGGACAAGGCACAGCGGCTGTGCCTGGCCAGGTGTGCAGCTGGTGGCACCCATCCAGCCCCAGGGAGTGTGTGCCACTGGCTGCAGCTCCCGGTGCCACACGCCTGCCCTGGGCACAGCCCCAGCCCTCAGAGCTGGCCCTTGGGTGCTGTGGGAAGGGGTCCCCATGCCCAGCTTCTCTGTGATGGTGGGAGATGGCTCTGAGTGTGTGAAAGGCTGAACCCCCTCCTGAGCCTCCCTCCTGCACCCTCTCAGACTGCAGCCAGAGCAAGGGTTGTCCTTCACCACTCCAGTCACCAGCTGGCATCCCACATTAGGCTGTGACTGGTCTCACTGGGTCAGACTGGTATGGTGTGAGGCTGGTGACAGAGGTCATCGTGGTGCTTGGGGAAGGAAGATGGAGGACAGGGACAGGATGGAGACCAAGGCTGTGCCAGGAGCAGGACTGGGGACAGAATCCCAGCACAGCTGCACTCTTCCCTGTCACCAGGGAGCCGCCGTGCCACAGCAAAGCCTGGCGTGTGCCCCATGGTGCTGCGGGGCTCCTTGGGGCCCTGCCTGGAGCTGTGTGACACTGACAGTGACTGCACTGGGGACAGCAAGTGCTGCACCACTGGCTGTGGCCACATCTGCAAACCACCCACCAAGGGTAAGCCACCAGCACCCTGTGGGGATGAGACCCCTGTGTCCCCTCCGTACCTGTCACCGTGACCCTCGGGGGGCAATGGGGACTGAGCTGCTCTCCAATGGGGCAGGAGCTCAGTGAGGAGCTCATCCCTGCAGGCAAGACAGCTCTCCCACCCTGGAGGGGTGCCCTGAGCCCCTCACCCCTTTTTCTCTCCACATGTGCCAGCATGGCCAGGTCTCTGTCCCCCTGCAGCAGAGGGTGATCAGGCAGCCAAGTGCCTCCTCCTGTGCCTGCAGGACAGGGACTGTCCCCCTGTCCCCCCTGCTGCCTGCAGGGCTGCAGCCGGGTCTGCATCCACCCACTGTGGGGTACAGTCCCCTCCAGCCTGGAGGGGACAGAGGGGGCCAGGGTGGGAGCACCACAGGGCCCCCATCCCTCAGAGAAGGAGCACTGAGGCATCCTCACTGACCACCTCACTTGCCTCTTCCAGGTACAGCGTAGCCATGGCCAGGAAGGGCTGCACCAGGAGCTGCCATTTCAGGGTCATCCTCCACCCCACTGCCATTGCACCCATGCGCTGAGCAGAGGTGCTGGTGTGACCCATACGTCTCCCTGGACCCTGTTCCCTGGCAGGATGGCACCAGCAGTGACTCCAATGCTTCTGGTCATGGTCCCTGGCACCCCCAGCTGGGACATTAAGGGCTGAATGCTGCCTGCACTACCCATGGCCAGGAATCCTAGCGACCCTGCATGAGGCAAAACCCTGCACCCACAATGGCCCCACAGCACTGAGACACAATAAACCATCCCACAGGCACCTCTGCTCTGGGTCACCATCCCTGTTCTCTGTGCTCTGGCTCTCAGAGGGGCTGGCGGCCTGGGCTGCATGCTGGCAGGGAGGTGCAGGCAGGGAGGTGCAGGCAGCCATCCCTGCACACAGGCACTGCCCGAGGGCAGGGACAGGGTCCCAGGTCCATGCAGGTGACTTCCAGCCATGATCATTCCATGGTAACCATCCTGCTGAGCCTGGGGGCTGCATAATGTCCCCTCAGCAGTCATGGACTGGAAAACCAGTTCCCTCAGATTCCTTGTGCCAAGGAAAGGCTTATTTGCATCCCAGAGTGTCAAAACCTGGTGGGAAAAGCAGTCACGGGTCAGGCCAGATGGAGCACCCAGACAAGGACGGGGACAGGGAGCATCACCCGTGTGCCGGGGGCCACAGCAGGACCTGCTTACTCATGGTGCTGAGTGCCAAGCAGTCCCTGCATGGAAGCTGCCCTTGGCTGAGACCAGCACCATGGCAGCAGAGCTGTTAGAACCCCTCGTGCTGCTCCCACAGCCATGCCAGGACCAAGCCCTGGGGTCTATCCACAGCCCCCGCTCCAGGGAGCAGAGGGGTGAGTGGGGCTGGAAAGAAACCCAGAGAGGGAGTGACAGCCAGCTCCAGCAAGGATGGGGCAGTGCAACGTGAGGGGCAGAAGTGCCTGACCCCATCTGGCCTTCCCAGCCCCACAGGTCACCATGACCCCAAAGCAGGGCTTGGGCAGAGATAAGCGGGGTGGCTGGCAGGGCACCGGTGGGTTCTGGGAACTGCCCCTCCTCCTGCCCCTCCTGCCCATAGCACAGCCAGCTGCCACAGCAGGCAGCTCAGCTTCTGCTGCCCTGCCACTCCAGGCACCCTGACACAGACCCCAGCTCAGCTCCAGACATGCACAACATCCCCAGCAGCACCATGAGCACAGGAGTTTTCCTCCTCTTGGGCCTCCTCATCCTCAGGGCAGAGCCGAGTGTAACACCAGAGAAGGGTGGTGAGTACCAGGAGTCAAACCCAGCAGCTGCCAGGCACAGGCAGCCCCTGGGAGCAGCTCCTTGCAACCCGGCCCCCGTGTCCCTGCCGTGTCCCCTCTGGGACCATGTCCCAGCTGGCTGCAGCCCCTGCACCGCAGCCCTGCTGCCTGGGGGGGTGCAGGTGTGCATGCCCTCAGCCCCATGGGCACCCCCTGCACCCCACGGGCACAGCAACCATCAGCTCCCAGCGGTGCCACGTTCAGCAGGGTCTCTGCTGCATCCTGGGCATAGACCCCTGCTGCCACCCCCCTGCCATGGGACAGTGCCCGGGGCGGTGGTGCCAGCTGTCGTATGGCTCTGCCCACACCAGGCACGGCTGGTGCCCCTTTGTTTGAAGCAGCAGCTGCTGTTTGCAGTGAAACTCCACAGCATCTGTTTGCAGCCCAAACACCCGGACAGGCTGTTGGCAGAGGCGGCTCCGCCACAGCCCCGGCTGGCAGCAGGAGCCGGGCACAGGTGCCAGCTGGAGCTCACCTGTACCAGAGGCAGGGCTGCCCCAGGTTTCCCAACATGGCCAAGAGGAGCACAGGGTGCCAAGAGGAGGAGGAGGAGAAGGAAGAGGAGACACAGCAGTGAGGAGCGTGCTGCTTGCAATGAGGGTGCCTGCGGCAGCAGGATGCTCAGGAATAGACCCTGACCTCCAGCTGGTGCTGGCTTCACCCTGACAGGGCCTTGACATTCCTTGTGGCACTTGTGAGGGCACACACGGGCCGTGTCACCCCACACCATGACATGCCATGCTACACTGTGCCACACTGTGCTGTGCCATGCAGGTCTGGGTGTGGGGATCCAGCAGCCCCCGGGCTGCAGTCCCGTTCCCTGCAGAGAGAGCCACATCCTGCTTCCCCAGGGATGGAGGATGAGGGGCTCTGGCACTGCCCTGACATTGCCATCCCACCGCAGGGGACTCCCAGAAACCGGGGCGGTGTCCTCGGGACTTCATGCGCTGCTTGCGCCTGGAGTCCCCGCTCTGTGCCAACCACTCCAGCTGCCCCGCTGGGCTCAAGTGCTGCCTCTGGGAGTGCCGGCTCCGCTGCATCCCCCCGGCAGAAGGTACGGCACCGTGCTGACACACCTCTGTCCCGGGGCAGCTGGCACCCCTCTCCCTGTGCGTTATGGAGCGGCCCCTGTGCGCTGCCAGCAGCCCTCTGAGCGCCGCTGGGATGTGTGGATGGGATGGCACACAGGAAGGGCTGCAGCCAGGGCGAGGCACAGGGGTCTGGCAGGGGCAGGTTTCCTGGCGCTGCCCTAGGACCCTGCAGTGCCCCCTCACCTCTCGGCCCCTCGGTGCTGCAGAGAAGCCCGGTGCCTGCCCGGCAGCAGCTCCCGAGGGGCTCATCGCCCCCTGCTCCTTCCCCTGCCTGGAGGACAAGGACTGCCTGGGAGCGCAGAAGTGCTGCCCGCTGGGCTGCGGCTCTGCCTGCCTGGAGCCGGCGCAGGGTAAGGACCCGGTGGGGCCGGCGGGGAGCCCTGGTTCACCCCAGGGACCCTGTGTGCTATGGCCGTCTCCCTGACGCCCTGGCCCCTGGGGCAGCACAGGCAGGGTGCCAGTGGGGGATGCTGAATCGTCACACCCCTTCTGCCCTGCCAGACCAGCCCAAGCCCAGCGAGGGCCCCACGCTGCAGCCAGGATCGTTCCGGGAGCGGTGCCGAGGCGACAGCGACTGCCCCGGCGCGCAGAAATGCTGCAACAGCAGCTGCGGCCAGCAGTGCCCGCCGGGAGTGCCGGCCGGTGAGGGGGGACGGGACAGCATGGGACAGGATGGGACAGGATGGCAGGGAGGGTGGGGACACGGCTCACAGACCGGGAATGACGCCGTGGGTCTGCAGCCACCGTGGCACAGAGCTGTGGCACGAACGGGAGCCCTCACCCCATGCTTGCCAGGGTGGGCTCTGCCAGGTCTGGGGTGGGGACACGCTGCACAGTCCCCGGGTGGGCACTGGAGTGGGGAGGGAAGGGGACAGTGCAACCAACCTCTGGTGAGGCCACCATCGTGCTCTCATCCTGCTCCACGGTGCAGAGGACACCAGCCCTGCCCCAGTGACCCAAAGGCCACTGCAGCACCAGTGGGGATGCCTCAAGGACGAGGACTGTCCCCCGTTCCACGTGTGCTGTCACCAGCTGTGCGCCAGGCACTGTGGGACAAGCAGCCCAGGTGAGGGGGCTGCGAGCCGCCCCAAAGGCTCCACAGCCCCAGGTGCCCTGGTCCCCACGGCTGTGTCTCCAAGCAGTGACACGGCAGCCACCCCGCTCCATGCCTGCAGGGAAGGACGGATTCTGCCCGGTCCGTGCCGGGCTGTTCCCCAGTTACGACTGCAGAGCCTGGTGCCGGCACGATGGCGAGTGCCCCCGAGACGAGAAGTGCTGCCTCCGTGGCTGCGACTCCGTCTGCCTGGCCCCATCCCCAGGTGCCACATACGGGCAGGGTGTCCCCCAGCTCCAGGGACTGTGACACTGGGTGGGGAACACCCGCTGTTGCTGCTTGCGCTCCCAGCCCCGCTGCCTCCTGCCCGCAGAGAAACCAGGCATCTGCCCGCTGGCTGACGAGGCTCCGCTGGCCCCATGTGGCACCGCCTGCACCAAGGACTGGCACTGCCCGGGCGCTCAGAAATGCTGCAGCAGCAGCAGATGCGGCTCCGTGTGCTCAGCCCCCGAACCAGGTGAGGAGACGGTCGCTAGAGCAGTGATGCCACCGGGAATGGTGGGATCAAAGCTCCTGGGTGCAGGATGTGGGACGGCGCTGCCACAGGGCAGGCACTCAGATCCCCGGGCCGGGACCCCCCCGAGGCACAAAAGGAGGTGCCTGCAATACAGAGTGGTCCCTCCTCCTGCTGTCTCTTCCTGCCCCTCTCAGAAAAACCAGGTGAGTGCCCAAAGGTGAGGCCACAACACGCACAGGAGCCGTGCACGGAGACGGACTCCTGCAGCCACGACAGGGACTGCTCCCGGCAGGAGAAGTGCTGCTTCTCGGGCTGCGCCATGCGCTGCACCCGCGCTGCCCAAGGTGAGCACAGGAGGAAGAGATGTGACAGCGGGGCTGGGACCCCCGCCCTGGGGCTGGGACCTCTGCCCTGGGGCTGGGACCCTCGCCCTGGGGCTGGGACCCCCGCCCTGGGGCTGGGACCTCTGCCCTGGGGCTGGGACCCCCGCCCTGGGGCTGGGACCCCCGCCCTCACCCGCGCCCCCTCCTCGGGCAGAGCACCCCGGGCAGTGCCCGCGGGCAGGGCCGTGCTGGGAGCTGCGGCGCGGGCGGCAGTGCCTGGATGACAGCGTCTGCCGGCGAGGGGAGAAGTGCTGTGACACCGGCTGCGGCCGCCAGTGCGTGGCCGTGCCCACAGGTAGAAGGCACAGCCTGTTCGGGGGAGCTGGGCACAGACCCCCGAGGGCAGCCAGGTGACAGCACGGTGGTGCCCCTGCAGACAGCGGGGACAAAGCTGATGGCCGGTGTGTGGAGGAGTGCCAGGCTGATTCACAGTGTCCCCGGGGGCAGCGGTGCACCAGCATTGGCTGTGGCCACGTCTGCATGGACATTCCTGGAGGTGAGAACCAGCCAGGCCCTCTGGGAGACGTGTGGCTGCCCTGGAGTGCCCCGTGGTGAGGTGGCCCGGGCCAGATATGCCCCAGCTGTGTGATTACCTTGCAGGCAGAGTGGGAGTGTGCCCCATCCCCAGGAAGGGGGGCACATGCCTGGACCTGTGTGACTTCGACGAGCAGTGTCCTTGGGGCCACAAGTGCTGCAGTAACGGCTGTGGCCACGTCTGCACACCAGCCTCTCTGCAAGGTCAGCCCCTCACACTGCCCAGCCCAGCAGGGACAGAGCCCAGGTGCCCTTGGCAGCCCCCCAGGGCATCCTGGCCCTTTATCCCCAATGAGGACCCCTCACCACAACCACACTGCAACCCTGAGCTGGCTCTGCCAAGGCAGCTGTACTTGTGGGGGTCTCACACCTTCCACAGATAGGATCTGCCCCCATCCTTTTTTCCATGCCTCCCCATCCTTCTGTGCGAGTGATGAGCACACACAGCCTCAGCTTAGTCACCAGGTGACCATGCTGCCCTGCCCACAGAGCAGGACACTGTGGCTGTTCCCCAGCCCAGTGCTGAGCGCTGCTCGGACGAGTGTGAGGCCGACTCTCAGTGTCCCTGGGGACAGAGGTGCACCCGCACCTCCTGCGGCCGTGTCTGCATGGACACTCCTGGAGGTGAGGCACAGCAGCCCCAGGGCTGCCCCAGCACACGTGGGGTGTCTCAGCCAGGGGGTCCATGGCAGGGTGCTGTGCCCTGCAGGCAGAGCTGGAACGTGCCCCGCGCCTGGGGGCGGTGGGACCTGCCTGGAGCTGTGCAGCCTGGATGAGGAATGTCCCTGGGGCCACAAGTGCTGCAGCAGCGGCTGCGGCCACGTCTGCATGCGGGTGTCTGGTGGTAAGGAGGCCAGTGGCCACCATAGACGCCCAGGGCTAACAGCAGGTCATGCAGGGTGCCAGCTGACCTGTATGAAGGGCACAGCCCTTGGTGTGCTCCCAACTCAGCATCACTGTGAGGCCAGTTCCCACTGCTGCCCCAGCAGATGCATTTGCAGGGCGAGGGGATCTGAAGTGATGCAGAGTGGGATGGAGCTCTCATTGAGCTGGCCAGCATGGCTGCAATAGTGGCCACTGGTCCCTCACTCCTGCAGTCTCTTTGCTCCCTAAAAGCACATCCTCCTTTTCAGATGCTGTGTGATGGGAGAGCAGCTCCTCTGCAGCAGGAAGGCAGGGGACGTGGGACAGTCATGAGCCCCAGCTGTCCTGTCCCCTCCCCACCACCTCCAGCAATAAAGTGTGTGCTTGATTTTCCCCAGCTGCCCCATGTGGTCCTGGAGTGGCCTTGAAATCACCTGAGGCCTCCAGGGCCAGGAGGTTCAGCCAGAGTTGGTGCCACAGGACCAGTGAAGCAGTGCAGGGTCAGGGCAGGGTGGGGACAGGCACCACCCCAGGTGTCCATCAAGGCAGGAGCTGTTCCTCCTCTGACATTCAGTGGCTTCAGCTCCCAGTCAGGTCATGTTGGCAGCTGGAAGGCAGGGCTGGGCTGGGAGCCTGTCCGTGGCAATGGGAGCTGCAGGGTGGTGGCTGGGTGAGCCCTGCCGTGCCATGCTGCTGGGGGCACCCACCACCCCGTGCCCATGAGGGAGGAGTGCCCAGAGGGACAGGCACTGTCTGCTCCTGCCAGCACAGGCAGGAAGGACCAGACCCAGACGTGCTCATCCAGGGACCCGTCCGTGTATTGTCACAGTCCAAGGGGAGGGACAGGCTCCTCGGCTCAGGCACCAGGCATAGGAGAGGGCATCCGTGCTGGCATGGGCACATGTCCCTATCTTTAGGCCAGTGAGCCTCCCAGGCAAGCCACAGCCCCCAGCATGGCCACCCAGGCCCACAGCCCTCATTGCCACCAGGTTTCCCTGTAGGGTCAGGGATGTGGCCACCAGCAGCAGCTTCCCCCAGGCAGGGGCTGTGCAGAAGCCACCACTTCCCAGCACTGCCAGGCACCTGGAGCTGAGAGCTGGGGCATCAGGAGAGGGGCCAGGAGCAGCTGTGGCCCTCGGCCCACAGCTCAGTGCTAGTTACTGACGTGGGAGCAGGCCTGGAAGCACTCGCCCTTGGTCTCAAAGTTGTTCCTGTTGCCGCCGCAGCCGCCGTAGATGAACTCCTCACACTGCTGGCTGGAGGCGTTGAAGAAGAAGCGGCGGAACAGAGCCTTGCAGTTCCCACACACTGAGGGCAGGTAGCAGAAGTCTGCATGATCCAAAGGGGACAGGCTGAGCCAGGGCAGGGGGTACACATCACCACACTCAGCGCTGTCACACCCTCAGACAGCCCTGCACAGTTCTGGTTCCCTTTTACTGCCATACCCTTGGTGCTCGGAGCACACAGCTCTGCACACACCTGCCCCCAGCCCCACGCACCAGCAGATTCCCCAAAGCACAGTGTGGTGACCCCCAGGGTCTGCAAGACACATCAAGAGCTCAGGAACACCCCAGAGACATCAAGAGCTCAGGAACACCCCAGGGACCTCCCTTCCCAGTTTGCTACCCCATGTCAGCCAACACCCCTCCTGTCACCCACCCCAGGAATGCCACACTGCCACTCCAGAGCCCCACCACCACTGAGTCCTCACCCAGCACTGGCTCCTGGCATGTGTGGCCACACTTGCTGGGACAGCACTTGGTGACTCCGTGGCAGTCGGCGTCGCTGGTGCAGCGCGAGCAGGAGGCACCCGTGTGGCAGGAGCCACAGTCCTTGTCCAGCAGGTCCTCCACCTCTGCGATGTGGTAGCAGTAGCCAGGCTTTGCTGCAGGACACAGTGGCCAGGAGGCTGCTGAGAGGCACCCAGCAGGGGCCACAGCAGCCCCTCAGTGCCCCAGGCTCCCACAGTCCCCCCTTGTAGGTACCTGGCAGCAGCTGGGGCAGTGGGCAGCACTGGGCAGCAGTGGCACCCCAAAATACCCCCATTCCCAGCCCATGACCCAGCCACACTCACCCATGCCCAGCTCCTCTCGTCCCGTTGTGTGCGGGGCCGGGCTGGACCGCCTGGCCAGGGGCAGCAGGGCAGCAAGGAGGAGAAGGCAGCCAGGTGGCAGCTCCATGGTGCCCTGGATGGCCGGGTCTGGCCCCGGGTGTGGTGGGCTGGGATTTAAGGCGTGCAGGAGGGGCGGAGGGAGCAGGGCTGGTGCCTAAACCAAACTCATACCTGCCATGCAGGTAATGAGCCACACCCGGGCAGGGCCTGGTCTCCCTGGTGGCATCCTGGCCACAGCCCTGGAGCTGGGGGGACCGGTAGGACAGGACAGCTGTCCCGGCACAGCCCTCAGGGAGCCCAGCTGGGTGGCAGCAGCACAGCCAGGCTGGACTGGGGACAGCACCAGCAGCTGCCACAGCTTCCTGGGGACAAGCTTGTCTTGGGGAAGGTTGGCACTGGCCTCTCCATTGCCAGGGATGATGACAGTGCCATGCCAGGGCATGGAAAGCTGCCAGCTCTGGGGCAGCCACCAGCCAGGGAAGGGCTGGGGCACAGCACGCTGCAGCTCCACTCTCCCTGAGGTGCAGGTCCTGGGGAAAGGCTGTGCCAGAGGTGAATCCCTCATGGCTTTCCCCCGAGCTCCTCATGTCTGACAGAGAGCATCCCGGGCAGGACGGGCCATGCTCAGGGCTGAGCCTGTGGGTACCACCACATCGTGGCTGTGGAAGGCAGGTCCCGCTGATGCTCCCATCCATCCCCATCCTTTGTCCCTTTGTCACTTCCTCCATCACCTCTCTCTGTTTGGGGCTGTCCCCTTCACTCGCCCCCTCCCGCGGCACAGCAGAGCCGTGCCCTGTGCCCTGTGCCCTGTGCCCTGTGCAGACCCCTGCTCCTGGCAGCAGGGCGGGGGTCCGGGGGCTCCGTCGTGCCTTGGTGGCCCCGGGGCTGGGACACGGCTGAGCCCCGGGCACTGAGCTGGGAGGCACCGCCGGTACCCGCGGGTGGGCGTGGGGTGAAACCTGCCAAAGGAGGCAGAAACACATTAAGATGTTCCCATTCAGCAAGAATAATTGTTATCCTAATTACTGCCGTAATTATCGTCCCAAGGGGGAAGCGGAGGGCGAGGAAAGCTCCGTGGGGAGGGGCCAGGAGAGCCGGAGTCGGGTGGGGTTGGGAGGGCGGTGCCGCCCCCCGCCCACGCCCCACCGCGGCTTTTCCTGCCCGTCCTGAGAAGCCCCGGGACGAGGTCGTGGCACTGTCCCCGGTCGGGACACGGTGACTTGGCCTGTCCTGAACAGGGCTGGGAGCAAAGCCGGAGGAACGTGCCGGGGGTGCAGAGTCAGGGTGGGCAGTGAGAAAGACCCCCCTGCACAGGGACTTGGCAGCGCTAAAATCCACCGGGGGTGAATTTCCCTGCTGTTCCCCCGGGGAATCGCAGCAGCCGGGTGACCATGGACGAACGGATTGGGTGTTCCAGAGCAGCCCCGCCGGTCCCTGCACCGGCAGTAACAGCATGGCCAGGCTGGAGGGATGGATCCATACCACGGGGCATTCAGGGACGGTGCCAGAGATGAAGGGGGGCTGCTCCCAGGTAGATGTTGAGGTTTCATATGACAAAACCACTTCCAGAGGAGGAATTGTGCCGTACCCCCTTGTCCTGCCCTGACACAGGGTAAGTGATGGGTGCAGAGCCACCAGCCAGGCCTCCTCCATGGGAAAGCAGTGACGGGGTACCCGGGGAACACCCAGGAATGCGGCAGCTCCCAGGAATGCGGCACCCAGCAGGGACAGGGACAGGGACAGGGGCAGCCTGTGCCATGGGGATGATGTCGCTGCCAGGCAGGAGCGGAGCCGAGGGGCTGAGCAGGAGCAGAGGGAGCCTGGGCTGCACACACACACACGTGTCCACACCTGGCTGCCACGTGTGCACACACACTCACACACGTGCAGAGCGAGCCCTCCTGCCTCTCCCAGGGCCGGGCACTCCCGGAAGGAAAAGCTCTGTCAGGGAAAGCCCCGGCAGCTCCGGCGCCGTCCTTGCCACACCTCGCAGTATCCATGGAAGGGACAGGGGCAGCTGAGCCCCGTGTGACGGGAATGGGAGCCCCCAGACCCGCTGCTGCAGCCCTGCAGTGCCCACGCTGAGCCCCCAGCCCTGTCCCCAGCAGCAGCAGGAGCCGGTGTCCCTGGAGCTCTCCTGTCCCCAGGTGTTGGGCCAGCTGGGCAGCGCCTGGCCAGGAGATGCAGGGCTCAGGGGCCGCTGGCAGCGGGGGGCTGTGGACCGTGTCCGGTCACAGGACGTCCCTCGGGAACCAGCGATTGTTCCCGAGGCAGAACAATGCCCGGAGAGCTGCCAGGGCACCACGGGCTGCTCCACAGCGCCGGCCCGGGGAGCTCCTGCACTGCTTCACCAGGCCGGCCCCGAGCAGGGTCCCGCGGCCCTTGGCTGCTGCCTGCCCCGTTCCTGTCCCCTGCAGCCGGAATGGCACTGCCTGCTCTTGCCTTGCGGCACAGCGCGGCTCACCTGGGGCCGCACGGAGCCCAGCACCGGCAGCAGCGCCTTCCTGCCTCCCCCAGGCTCGTCCAGCCCAGCTGCCCGCGGGAGGGAGGGAGGGAGGGGACGGGAGGGTTCACGCTCGGATGGAGCGTGTCAGGTGCTGGGGCATGGGCCAGGTCATGGGCACCAACCTTGTGCCCCAGCAGGATTTAAAGCCCTGCCTGTGCCCAGGGAGGCAGCCCCCACGCTGCCCATCCACGCCATGAGGCTGCTGTCCCTGCTCCTGCTCCTGGGGCTCTGCTGCCTCTGGGCCCGGCTGGTCTCCCCAGGTGAGTGTGGGTGGGCACAGGGGGGCACAGGGGGATGTAGGACTCAGTGGAACCATGCTGCAGGAGGATGTGCAGCCATGGGCACAGAGACCACTGTGACTGTGCTGGGAGTGCAGCATCCCACCTGTGCTGTCTCCCCTCCATCTTTGCATGCTGCAGAAATTATCACCAAACCCCCCACAGCTCCCTGGGAGAGCTGTCTGGGGTCTCTGGAGCCCTCACCCTCAGGGTTCCGCTGTGGGTCTGCCAGATGTGCCCAGTCATGCTACAGAGGGAGGGCCTGACATGGATTTCTCTCTTTCCCAGAATTCACCTAGCCCCCACCTGGACCTGGACCAAGGACCCAGTCTGTGCAGCCAGCCTACACCAGACAACAGCTGGACAGCTGGACAGCCATGGAGGGCTCCATCAGCTGCTGGATGATCACCCAGCCTCCCAATCCCACCTCAGCACCCTCAGCTCTGTGCCTGCCATAGGGGTCTCTGTGCCCCCCACCCCCAGTAAACCCAGTCTGTGATGAACAATGTCTGACTCCTGCTGCATCTGTCTCCTGGTGAGCCCCCAGCAGCTCCTGAGAGACCTTCAGTCCCTGTGGGAGGGATGGGGTCCCTGCTCAGGCTTTGGGAGGATGCTTGGGGAGCCTCAGGGAGCCACAGACCCTTTGGGGAGGTTTGCTCTGGTGCAGAGATGCTCTGTGGGTCCTGGTGGGAGCGTGCCTGGGGCTGCCTCTGGGGGTCTCCCACAGGGAACAGAAGCATTTTGGTGTGTAGAGGGCCCTGCTGCGCCCACCCTGGGCAGGAGCAGCACCAGAGGGTCCCTGGGCAGGGACAGGGCTGGGGCAGCCACAGTGACCTGGCTGTGCCAGGCACTGACCAAGGACAGCTTGTCACACCCAGCCAGTGGCCACTGTGTGGGGTTTATTAGGAAGGAAAAGGTTCAGCCCAAAACACCACTGGTGCCCAGGACCAGCCCTGGTAGAGTGAGGCACAGGAAGAAGCTCCTGCACTCACACTCTGTGGGCTCTCCTCACCTCACATGTTCCTTGTAACCTTCTGGCATCAGTCAACAAGTGCAATCACTGTCACCAGCACCATCACTGTAACCATCATCATCATATCAGTGTTAAAGAAAGTTCTGACACCAGACTCTGAACTCTATCAGATATATTTATTGGCACAGATCAATCATGAAATCTGGTAGCTTGAGCTGCAGCCTCAAAAGGAGGACCCCAAACAATGAAATCTCTGGGCAATTATACCCTTAGAGTGTAAACTCCCCATCCCTCTCGTGACAGTCCAGATCAAGAGTCTTGTTGGGCTCTGGGGGTCTTCTCACTCTTCATTGCCTCACTGTTTTGTTACCCAGTGGCTGCCACGGGCTCATTTTCACACCCTCTGAGGTCAGTGTTGGTGGGGGTTTCACTCAGATCTGTGATCTGTGCTACAATATGGTTGTTACAGTTCACACACCATGATCTATGAGCTGCCCACTCCAGCTATTCATTTTAAGTGATATTTAAGCTACAGCTTCATCTATTCTAGTATTAATGTTGAGATTGTCAGCTCTGGGTTTCACTACTCTCTCTATTTTACCTACACAACACACCCACTATGGTTCAGATAAAGTTCAACTTGCACCTAACAGGTCCAGCTCCTGATATCAAACAAGCACTCAGCTACTTTCAAATAATAGAAAATTTTCAGCAGTCATGATCACCACAGCCATCATCACTGCCATCATCTGCCTCCCTGTCAGATCCAGGATTCTTTCCCTCCTCAGGCTTCTCTGGCTTCTCCCCCAGCACAGATCTCTCCCATCAGCCTCCAGCTTCTCTCCAGTCTCCAGCTTTGCTACAGCCTTTAGCTTTTCCCCAGTCAGAGTCTTCCCTCACGTTCTGGGGATTCTTTCCCTTAATTTGGTTTCTTGCCAGGGGAATTACTACAAACAACGAGCAAGTGTTTACACTCCAGTGGGAGTTTGTTAAAGGTATATTGTCCCTTCTCAAGGAAATGCCAATTTTTGTTTTCCCCTCTAATAAGGGGGCTACAAAGGACACATATTTCATATCCAGTGCTGCCATCCACGGGTGTGTGGCTGCAGAAATCCCACTCTGTGCTGCAGCAGGAGCTGGGTATTGCGGAACATTAGTGATTGTTGAATCAGGGAGTGCAGGAGCTGCACAGAGCACACACGGCATCCTCCTGAATTCAGGGTAGGGCTGGCATTTGAGCCCCAGGACCAAATGACCCTGCAGGACAGCAGACACCAGGGTTGGCCTTTCAGAACACCAAAACCCAAATGTTTCACTATGATCTCTGAGTGCACAGCAAGTGGCTGACATACACTCCATGCCAACACGTGCTCTTGCCCAGGGGCTGTGAATTACCCTGGGTGCTTTGGCTTTTGGCACTTGTTCTGCTTACTCCAGCAACTTTAACTCTTTGCTGGCCAGGCTGAACAACCAACAACATTCTGTTAAAACCGAATCTCATGCTCCCCTGTCTGTTAAAAATTGCATTATTTTTTGTCCAATAGCATCAGAATGTCTGGACCATTATTGTGTCTGCCTTAATAGGATTTCAATTGCCAGATTTCAGTCTGGCCTGGCTTACAGCCATAGCGCTCTTGCAGATCAGTCATCTAAATCAAATCAAATGGGGCTGGTTTGGAGTATAATTTCCCACTCTATCCTAAGATGCATTGGTTTCTTCTGTTTCTGTAATGAGTCTGGTTTCATATTCAGGGGGATTTGAAGGAAACAAAGAACAATCTTCTCCAGGTTCACTACAGTCAGGGCTACCCAAATGCTTCCAATCTCATTCTTCAGGGGATAAAAGTTAGTTTTCTAATCTATACAATATCAGAGGACAGGGAGTCCACATAAATAGAACTTTAATCTTTTCTTCTGACTTTTATTTTTTCCCTTTTCTTCCTGTTTATGCAGCTTCTCAATTTTCAAAGACAATAACACAGCTTCTTTGCAACCTTCTATTTCTCTCTCAGATCTTGTTTCTCTCTGCTATAGCTTTAACTGTCCTAACAGGCAGCTTCTGTGCAAGTGTCCAATATCTTACAAAAACACTCCTTTGCTCTTTTCATCTTTTATACAGTCCCTGGCCACCTTTAGCTTTTCTTCCACAGCTTTCCAATCCTGCCAGTTTTCATTATGTGGAGCACAAATTTGAAAGAAAATCATTGAGCACATTGCTCTGCGTCTTCCCTCAGCCTTGGCATGTCAGTAGCCCACAGCATTAAATCTCCTGTAATGCAGGGTCAATGGATATAAATTAAAACAATTGCTGGCTGCCCATTGATAACAGCACTCACATAATTTGTCCAGATTGGATTGGGGCAGTTGCAGGTGAAGCAGCAGTGAGCATAGAAAGCAAAGCAACAGGAACAGACAGTGGAAAATCCTTTTCAGTGGGCACACAGAGAGGAGCAGGGTCTGGGCTGGAATTTACCTCAGGATATCATGTACCAACCCCACTCCTGAGATGCTGCTTTTCCCGAGCTCAGTTATCCCATACACATCAATCTGCCCTGTGTACCAGTCCTGTAATCTGTGCTGAAGGCAAATCAAAACAGTCTCCTTGAAACCTCCCCCCTGTGTGAACCACACTTCTGCAGGTTTTGTCCCAGCATGTCAAGTAATATATGGCCATTCCTCCTGGCATGAAATCCCTGTGAGTTTTAGGAATCATTTAGTAGTGCCAACTATCTTCTCCCTGTTCTGTAGTGCCTCAGATAAGGGCACCCCCTTCTTTATGCCAGGTACATAACTCATCTTTCCCAAAACCCACAAAACTCAAACTTGTAGAAGGCAGGACTTGAATCTCCTTTAGAGATTTGACACTTCCTTACTCCAGAGCTCCTGGGTGAAACCATCCACTGCTGCAAATTTGGATATCTGGTGATTGGAAGAAAATGGGCAAGTGAACAAGTGCCCCACTTGAGATGCCAAGCTGTAAAAGAAATTTTTGACACTAAGCTCTCTTGTTCACTAGATACATTTATTGGCACAGATCAGGCATGAAATCTGGTAACCTGAGCTGGATACTACAAAAGAGGAACCCAAAAATCTCTGATCCCAGGGCTATTACATCCTTACAATCTAATATCTCCACCCCCCATAATCAGAATCATTTTCATTGCTATTGGAGTGATCATATTCATTGTAATTGGAGTCACCATCTTCACTGCTATTGGAACTGTCACTGTAGATGTCATCATCATCATCTTCATTGCTACTGGAATTTTCATCACTGATGCCATCATCATCATCTTCATTGCTATTGGTATTTTCATCATTGATGAGATCATCACCATCATCATTGCCATCATCACCAGCACCATGGCCATCATCAGTGTCATCATCACTGTCATTGTCCTTGCCATCAGAAAGGTCATGTTTAACACCATCATCACCATCTTCATTGCTTTTGGAATTGTCACTGTTGACACCATCAGCACCGTCACCACTGTCATTGCCACCATTACCATTGTCATTGTCCTTGCCATTAAAAAGGTCATTTTTATCACCATCTTCTTTGCTATTGGAATTGTCACTCTTGACACCATGATCATCATCATCATCATCACCATTACTGTCCTTGCCACCATGATTATGATCATTGCAATCACAAAGCTGATTTTTATTGCCATCATCACCAGTTTCACTGCTACTGGACTCACCAGTTTCATGGCTACTGGACTCACCCATTTCACCTCTATTGGAGCTGTTTTTGCCATTGCCAGGCACCGTGCTGAGCTCTCTCCCAGGCTCAAGGCTCAGGGTGCTTCCCAGCTGCCCTGGTGGTGGCCACCCAGCTGGAGCCACTCCGTGGAACTCTGTAGGAGAGCAGAAAGCAGCAGCATCAGCCCCAGCATGCTGCCCTTCCATCCATGCTCCCACCCAGCAGCGCGGTTATCCACGATGCTGCGCTGTCTTCTCCTCTGCTGCTTTTCCTGCTGGGTTTCCAGGGCTCTGCCTCACCCCTGCTGCCCTCAAGGCTGAGGCCACTCCCCACGCTGGTGCCTCCCAGCTCATGGCAGTGCCATGGTGGGGCTGGTGCTCTCCTGGGCACCTCTGCCCTGGTGCCAGCAGCCACCCATGCCTGGGGAGTCGGGGAGAGGTGGCACTGTGCCATGGTTCACTGTGCCACAGCAGTGAGTGCCACATAGCCCGGGCACATCCCACCCCATTCCCCCCATGCCTTCCCTTGCCCTCCCAAGGCAGCAACCTGGCACCTGCCAGCACCTGCAAAACACCTGTGATTGCATGAAAATAAGGAAAAAACATTCTTAAATATTCCTCCCAGCCCGCCGTACTTGCCTGCAATGGGTGCTGCCTGCAGCTGTGCCCACAGGGTGAGGAGCCCCAGCAGGAGGATGCTCGGTGCCATGCTGATGAAGGCTGTGCCCAGGGCTGTGCCAACCCGCAATTTAAAGGGGCTCGAAGGCAGCCCGGGTGCAGGAATGGGAGGAGGCAGCCCACAGGTGACTTCAGGGACCTCCCACATTTCCCTCTAATTCTGTTTACCGAGGAGCCGCTGCAGCTCCACCCTCAGCCAAGGCAGGAGCAGGATCCAGACTTGGCCGCACTCCCAGGACAGCACAAGGACTGACGGACAGAGGGGGGAACCAGGAGTGCACAGAGGCAGATTCTTCACTGCTGCTCTCAACAGGAATCCCCAGGATGACCCTTACCGACAGCAGTGACCCCAGCACCAGGCTCTGCCCCAGACCTGGGCTGTGCTGCAGGCCGGAGCCTGTCCTGGCCCTGCCATCCCGGATGGAACAGGATCAGGGCAAGAGCACCTGGCAGCAGCACCAGGAGCTCTCTCCTTCCACATGCAAAATGCCCTTCATTCAAGGCTCCTGTTTCACACGTGGAGATGCTTTGCAGATTTTTGTAGGTCAAATATTCACGGCTTCATTTGAGTACCTGTCTCTGAACCATCCCATTCCCAAGCAGATTACTCCAGTTCTTTCAGAGTTCCTACTGTCAGTTGCCAGGTTTAGGCACACAAATGAGCTCAAAGTCTCCTGAGCAAGTTAATGCTGTCCCCCAGGCCCACGGTCCTCCCCAGGACCCCCCTTATCCCAGGACAGCCCACACAGCTCAGCACACTGTGGGCAAAGCCAGAGCTCAGTGTGTCTTTCCCCCAGACCAACCAGACCCCATCAACGTGGCCTCCATGCAGCTTTTGGGAACTCCTGAACATGAATTGCAGGATTTAGTGTCCATGGATGAGATCCCTCATAATTTACACACAAGCATTCAATAACCACACGAATTTGCAATGAGAGTACACAGTTACTGCATGCACAAACTCCAAATTAGTTACTGTCCCATGAACATCTGCTCCAATGAAACAGTGCTGCATTAAAATAGACTTCTCAGGAGGAGAAGGGGACTTCAAGCACAAGAGCTCACCCAAGCTGAGGAGAGCACAGGAACCTGTCTGCAAACTGCCAGCCACACTGCTGGTCTTCACCAGAGACCCACAGTCAGAGGAAATGAAAATTGGATGCGCTGCCACACTGCCTCCCCTTTCCTCTGCATGGGATCTCAGGGTAAAGATATATTTAAGATGTTTGAGACAGCAGATTAAGCTTAACAAAGATCCAATTCTGTGAGTGCTAACCCATTTAAACCAAGTTATTCTCCAGTCACCCAGAAGTGCGAGTTGGAATCTAATTTTCCAATTTTTTCCTTCTCTATTTAATGATTTCTTTCTGAATTACACACAAAGAAATGTGCAATGAATAGGGTAGGAGAACTTAAGGACTGGTCTGCCCAGGGCACATCAGCACCAAGCACAAATGGGTTGGAGTTTCTGGATAATAGACAAAGTTTAAATTTGCAGCTGTGGGGTGAGTGAAATTAATTGGTTTGAGATTGACATTATTACTACAAATCTAAGCTGGCACTTGACAGGAGGGCTGGAAAAGCAAAGTCATGCTCAAAGAGCTTTCCACCAACATCACATCAAGACAATGCAGGGCCAGCGCAGGGGAAGGAGCACAGCTCTGCACAAACCTCCACCAATCTGTGTGGGAAGAGGGCTCATGGCAAGAAAAATGCTTTAAGTACAGGTTGATCCTTCTCCTCCTGCTGTGACTCAAGGTGGATGCAATTCCTCCCCGAACCACCCATGCCCATGGAGATGTGGTGCTCCACACCTGCAGCCGCCCGGCGGAACCCGCTGGCCCAGTGCTTATCACGGGTTCCTGTGGCTGCTAATCACCCCTGAGCTGGGCACCCCGGGGCAGGCACTGCTGGCCAGCCCGTGCCAGCAGCTCCAGCTCCCTTCCACGCACCTGCAAAACCATCTGGAACAACCTGAGGGATGGCAGGGCTCCTTCCGACCTCAGGAGTGCCGCGACAGAGAGCTCAGCGCTGCTGCTGTCCCTGTGCTCGCCTGGTGGTGCCTCGTTTTGGGAACAACACCAAAATTCTGGCACATTTCTGCTTTAGCAGACCATAATCCTGGATAACATTTAGTGAGCTAATGGGGGAGAATGTCTGACAAATTGCTCTGATGAAATAAACACCTGAGGATACTGAGGGTCAGAGGGACTTGTCCAAAGTCTCCCTGAGAATCAAGCAGGAACATGGGTAACCTCAGCTGTGAACCAGGTGTTTGTGTCTGGCAGATATGCACCTATCACAGAGATCCATGGAAAAATTACCATTAGAAGCCAGGGCCTGGAGGAGACCCAAATAAGGTATCACATCAGTTAGGTTTAGGTGGTCCCTGAGAGATGTTGTTCTGACACACTCCTGAAAATATATCCTTGCAAAAACAGCAACTCTGTCATTGAGAATTTGTTCCAGGATTTAAGTCTTCTTCCAGGCTTCCATGGAGTCCAGTGTGGTCACTGTTGAGCTGACAGCTACAGCAGGAGTGTCACACTGAGGGGACACAGCCACAGGCTGCAGTGACGGGTGCTGAAACACCAGCACAACATCCTCTGGAGGCACCAACACAGCCCCCAGGCATTGGCCACAGAACCACAGAATGGTTTAGGTTGGAAAAGACCTCTGAGATCATCGAATCCAACCTTTGACTGATCACCACCCTGTCAATTAGATCATGGCTCCAAGTGCCACGTGCACTCGTGCCTTGAACACCAATGAAACAAAACTGAGCATCTGGCAAAGCTGGTGGGAAGGAGGTGCCACTTTCCCCTCAGCTGGGCTCAGGGCTGCCCCAGTGGCACAGAGGACAGGGACAGCCCTTGGAGATGGCTGCTGGAGCACACCCCTGCTGTGCACAGCGAGACCCACCCTGAGCTCTGGCAAATCCCCCGTGCTTGGTTTCTCCCACTGAATCATCTTGGAATGAGGAAGAACGTTACCAGAAAAATAATAAATGGTTTATCAGTGCAAACTGTTATAGAGCTGATTCAATAGAAAAGCTTCTCTTTGACCACAACATGGGGTGAGATTATCTGGAAAACTACAAAAAAGTTGTTTTGACTATTCTGCACACATTATACAAGATGAGGAAATGCTTTGGGGTGTTTGCTCAGAGAAGCAATGAGAATCCAGAAAGAGGAATTACACGAGCAAACACAGAGATCATGAAAGACTGGCGTTCACATTCCAGCTGCTCTCAGAGCCAGGGGCCGCGTGTGTCCAGCTCCACCCGCTGGGACAGCTCCTGCCCTGGGACAGGGTGAGTTTAAGGGACTCGGGATGCCGTGCCTCGCCCTCCGGCACTGCTCTGGGTGGGACAGGGTGAGTTTAAGGACTCGGGATACCCTGCCTCGCTCTCCGGCACTGCTCTGGGTGGGACAGGGTGAGTTTAAGGACTCGGGATACCCTGCCTCGCCCTCCGCTCTGCTCTGGGTGGGACAAGGTGAGTTTAAGGATTCGGGATGCCGTGCCTCGCTCTCCGGCACTGCTCTGGGTGGGACAGGGTGAGTTTAAGGATTCGGGATGCCGTGCTCGCCCTCCGCACCGCTCAGCCCCGGGGAGCGGCAGGGACACCCGGAGGCTGCGCCCAGCGCCCCGGCGGCACCTCCCGGGGGGGGCACGCTGTGGGCCCGGGCTCCGAGAGCCCACACCGGGTGTCCCCCCGGCCCTGCCGCTCCCGCCCGGGCCCGGCCCGGCCCCGTTGCCCCGGTTCGCGTCACATCCGTCGGGGCCCGATGATGCAGGCGCGGGATCCCCGCGCATCCGGTGCCCGGCCCCGCAGCCGGCAGCGCGGCCATGGGCGCCGCCCGCGATGCGGAGCAGCAGCCGGGGCCGCCGGGCGAGGAGGGCCCGGGCGAGGCCGAGGAGCAGCTGGTCAGCACGGTGAGGAGGGTGCCGGTTTGCCGGGCCGGTGTGGGGGGCGGCGGGGCCGCGGCTGACCCGCTGCTGTGTGTTCCGCAGAACCCCTGGAACATCATGATCAAGCACCGGCAGGTGCAGCGGCGCGGGCGGCGCTCCCAGATGACCACCAGGTACGGCGGGGCCGGAATGGGCATCGGGGCACGGGGGGATGCAGGGGAACGCTGGAACCGCGGGATGGGCACCGGGGCACGGGAGGATGCAGGCGAACGCTGGAACCGCGGGATGGGCACCGGGCACGGGGAGGATCGGGTCAGACCGGGCCGGGCAGGGGGTTCCGCGCCGCCCTCTGAGCCCTCCACCCGCAGCTTCACGGACCCGAGCGTGTCCATGGACCTGCTGCGCGCTGTGCTGCAGCCCAGCATCAACGAGGAGATCCAGGGCATCTTCAACAAGTACATGAAGGTGAGCGCTGGACAGGTGTGCAGCAGCCTGGAGGTGCTGGGGACAGCTCGGCTGGCACCAAGGCCGTTGTGCCTGGCTGGGAGCCGAGCTGGCACTGCACAGGCTGTCACCCTCTCCTGCCTTTTCCTCCCCAGTTTTTCCAGACAGCAGCAATCAACGTGCGTGATAACGTTGGCGAGGAGGTGGACCCAGAGCAGCTCATCCAGGAGACCTGCAGGAGCTGCCTGGAGCAGGTGGGTGATGTTTCTTGGGTGCCCAGCAAGCAAAGCAGCCTGGCTAGAATGTGTCCCGCCTTTGCTGTCACTGTGAAGGGACACCCACAGCCCTTGTATGACTGCTGTGTTGGGATTCATTCTCACTGGGAAGAAGGGAGCAGTCAGGGCTGGGTAGCTCATGCTGCTTCTCACTGCTGCTGTAGGAGCATGGCAAATGCTGGAGTCCCACAGAAACTGGCTCCCAGCGCTCATCAGAGGGTCCTGGCAGGGCAGGGCAGGAATTTTCCTTTCATATCTTGCTTAGCTGCCAGTTCTCCAGAATTTATCATGCTCGGATTGTGCTTTTACATCTGGCTGTCTATGGAAGCATGGCCTTGGTAGCACTCCAAAAGCAAAGCTGCTGCAGGGCTTTTAGGCAGATATGTAGAGGTGGGGATTGGTTATGGGGCCGTCTCTGATCCCAGAATCCATGGAACCTTCTTTGTCTTCCTGCAGGCCAAGCTGTTGTTCTCTGATGGCAAAAAGGTGGTTCCCAGGTTGCCCCATGAGCAGGCAGTGCCAAAGGTAATTGCTGTGACTGTACACAGAGGTTTAAATGACCTGTGAGAGCTGGGAGAAGAGTTGGGATCACTTTGTTCTCTGGCTCTTCTTGGCCGCCAGTGCAGTAGTGCAGAGGCAGAGTGGGGGATGTTTGGCTCAAAGGGAGTACAGGGCAAGGAGAACCCCAGGTGTGGGTGCTGCTTGCTGCAGTTCAGGCTGCTCACAGAGGTGGGCTGGGGTCAGTGTTCACCTGGCCAGGATGGGAGAAGAGCCCTGCTCATCCCACTGCCCTTCCTCCTCAGCGTGCCCGACAGATGGATGAGGAGCTGAGCCGCCGAGGGAGCCCCATTCCAAAAAAGGTACAGTGGTTTTCCCCACAGGAGATTTTATGTTTTGGGAAGCCTGACCCTCGTTCCTGCCCATTCCCACAGTGTGAGTGCATGGAGGTGCACAGGCAGCTTTTTGAGCCATTGGAGGTGCTCAGTCTGGTCCCAGGCAGTGTTTTTGCCTGTGACAAAAGAAGCAGCTTCCCTGGGAGAGGGAGGGTTGCTGAGAGGGTTCACAGGCAGCACAGCTGGGTCTCACAAGGGTTTTTTCCATGCAGAGGAAGGGGCGGCCTCCAGGACAGAGCCTGTCAAATGACCGTGGAGTCTCAGGCATGGCAGCGTGAGTACAAACCCTGAGCCCCTGTTTGGGGAGGGCAGGGGGCATGAGGCTGCCTGTGGGGAGCACAGAAACCCCACAGACTCCTCTCCTGCACAGGGGTGATGGGGGTTCTCCTGGGTGTGGGCAGAAGCGGGGTTAGGTTGAGGTGTTCCCCTCAGGAGGCAAAGACCTTTAAAGGAGGGATTTTAAACAGGCCCAAAGGGGTGAAAAGGTCCAGATGGACCATCCAGAGTGAGTGGTGAGACACAGGAGATGGCAGGATCTGGGCAGCCAGGAGAGGAGGATGTGCAGCAAAGCTGAGGGTCCGAAGCTGGGCACTGTGGGGGAATGGAGGGTGTGAAAAATGGTGGATCTGGAAGGGCTTGGGCTCAGTCACTGCTGCTGGTGGTGACTGAGCTGATCCCCCTGGGACTCGTTCTCACTGTGTTTTCCTTCCCTTCAGGTGGAAGCTCAAAGTCTCTGAGCCTGTGAAAAGGGATGGACCAAAGGTATTAGCTGTCCGACACTGCTGGGCTCCCTCTCTCCTCCCCTTTGCTCCCTCTGCAGAGCCCTGCAGCTGCAGGAGCCCAGGACAGCGGGGCTGTGCTGTGCCCTGACGGGGCCCTGGGCAGGGCTGGAGCAAGAAGAGGAAGCGAAGTGCCCGGAGGCCCTTGCTGGTCTCCCCAGGCACCATAGCCTGTATCCCTGCGGTGTGCTGCCGCTGGGGCAGCCCTGAGGAGACCAGGAGTAGCCAGGAGAATCCCACAAGTGTTTCCCACGAGGGAAACCGCTTAGATCAGCCCCGATGGAATGCAATGTCCCTCCCCTGCTGAAGGCTGGAGGTCATTGGCCAGCTTCCTCCCTCCCAGCTTGGAGGCAGCTCCAAGGTTCCCTGTCAGAGAGCCGAGGCTTGTGGAGCGTGGCCAGCAGCAACTTCATTTCTAATGTTGCCCCTTTTCCAATTGCTCTGTAGTGGGATCCATCCCGACTGACTGAAACCACAACCTTTGTGCTGGGATCTCGAGCAAACAAGTAAGGAACGGCCCTGTCGATGGAGGGTGGCGTCCCCAGGCAGGAGCCCGTGACACTCCTCCCGTCACTTCGCTTCTCTGCCTCAGTAGGAAGGCCTTGGGGAGGAGAGGGGTGTCCCTGTGCCATGGCAGCTGCCCTGCCCACACCCCTAACACCCCTCGTGTTCCTATTGCAGGGCTCTCGGGATGGGAGGAACAAGAGGGCGACTCTACATCAAGCATCCCCACCTCTTTAAGGTCAGGTGCCACAGCCAGATGGTTTCCCATGGGAATTAGGAGCGTGTGCTTCAGCTCCCTTGTTTGCCTCCTCCCCCATGCCCTCGTTTGTTGTCTTAGAGCGCGTTCCCAAGGTTTGGCCAGCGCACAACACGAGCCAATGGTGTCCTGTGCCTGCCAAGGCGGCGGGATGGGCAGAGCCAGGGCTGAGGCTGGAGCAGGGCAGGAGGAGCGGGGGACAGAGCAGAGTGGGGGGCAGATCAGAGCAGGGAACAGTGTCCTGCAGGAGGGGGAGCTTTCACAGCGGGGTCTGTCACTTGTTCTCAGCTCGGTCCTTGGTGTTTATTGCAGTATGCAGCTGACCCGCAGGATAAGCACTGGCTGACAGAGCAGCAGCACATGAGAGCCATTGGGGGCAAGATGGTGAGTGCACCCAGGCGCAGGGCCCGCCACAGGGGTGGGGACACTGCGCTGCCAGGGTCTGTGCCCTGCCCACAGCACTGGGGCATGGCCAGGAGGCACAGCTGAATCCCATGGGGACAGCAGTGGGTGGGGGAATGGCCCTGCCCTGGCTGCCCCTCGCAGGCACCCTGAGGTGTCCCCTGCCTTGTGTCACAGGCCTACCTCCTCATTGAAGAGGACATTCGGGATTTGGCCGCCAGTGAGGATTACAGGTGAGGAGCAAAGCAGAAACTCTGAAAGTGCTGCTGGGCCTGGGGCTGCTTCCCAGGGGATCCCCACCATGTCCCTCCTCACTGCTGCATTGCAGGGGTGTCCTGTGCTGGAGGGACTCCCTGTGTGCTGGCTGGGGGGCTTGGTTATGGTTGGGGTTTGGTGCCCAGGGGGCCATGTTGGTGACAAAGGTGTGGACTTGGTGTTGGTTGGGGTCCATGGTAGGTTTGGGTGCAGTGCTGGCATCCATGGTGGGTTTGGTGGGTCTGGGCTTGGTACTAATGTGTGCCAGGCGACATGGTGGGTTTGGGGTCATCAGTGGGTGCTGTAGTCCCTCCATCTCGCCCTCCTTCCTCCCCAGGGACTCTGTTGATCTGCGGCTGGAGGAGCTGAAGCCTTTCATCCCACCAGCCTGGATGACTGAGAAGATGCAGAAGCACATGGAGACGCTTCGCCGCGGGGGGGAGCTGCCGCCCCCCGAGGACCCCCCCGAACCCTGATGCCCCCCAATAAAGCCGCTTCGTTCCCACCTCGCCGTTTCCTGGCACCGGGCACCGGGCACCGGGCTCTGCCCGCCGAGGGGCCTGCGGGACGCGCGGTCCCGCCCCCGCGGGGCAGCGGCCAATCACAGCGCTGTGCGTCACCGGGCCGGCTGTCAATCACCAGCCGCTGGCCGTTATTGTGGGTGCTGCATCCTCGGCGGGCGGTGATTGGCCGGCTCGAACGGGGCTGCGCGCTGATTGGTGGAGGGGCTGCACGCGGAAATATTCAAACGGGGCGCGGGAGCGGGCGGGGCGTACCGGAGTGTCCGGAACTGGGGCTGCGACCGAGCCGCTCCTGCACCGGAGAGGGGTTGGGACCCAGCCGCTCCTGCACCGATAAAGGGGTCCGGACAGAGCCGCTGCTGAATCGGAGAGCGTCTGGAGCGGGGGTTGGGATCGGGCCGCCGCCGCCGCACAGGAGAGCCCCAAGCACCGCCGTTCGGCACGGGGCAACCCCGCTAGGGGAGCCCTGACCGCCGCTCGGCACCGACAGAGCCGCAGAGGGCCCGAGTCCTGCCCCGAGCGAGACTGCGGGAGAAAGGGAAGGAGCCAGCGGAACTCGGGGCGGCGCCGCCAGGGAGCGGGAACCGCGTCCAGCCCGTGACCCGCCGGCAGCGGCGGCCGGTGCCGGTGTGCTGCTCCGTGCCCCGGGAGCCGCTATGGCCTCACAGAACGCCGACCCCGCCGCCGTGTCCAGCGCAGCAGCCCACAAAGCGGCTGAGACCGGGGCCACGGCGGCCCGCGGCGCGGTGGGCAAGAGGTGAGCGGAGCCGGGACCGGGGCTGAGGGCGGGGGCTGCCCCGGTGAGCCGGCCGGTAACGTGCGCTTTCCCCGCAGGCTGCAGCAAGAACTGATGGCGTTGATGGTGAGTGGGGCCCCGGGGCCGAGTCGGGATTTGGGGATCCTGGGACCAAGCCGGGAATTGGGGGTCCCCAAAGGCACCTGGGGCTGTACCGGGGTGGGGTGGGGGATGTCCGGGGCCGCCCTAACGCGCTGCCCCCGCAGATGTCCGGTGACAAAGGCATTTCCGCCTTCCCCGAGTCCGACAACCTCTTCAAGTGGATCGGGACCATTGACGGCGCCGCCGGGACGGTGAGAGGCGCGATCCCGGTCTGGGGGGGCCTGACCCTGCCCCAGCCTCCTCCCTTGGGCTGTGGGTGGTCCCAGCCCTTCACTGCCCCTGTTCCTCTTCTTCCCCGCACCTCTGGGGCTACAGCCCCTCCTGACTGCTGTCCCCTCGACTCCCACCCCAGGCCTACGAGGAGCTGCGGTACAAGCTGTCGCTGGAGTTCCCCAGCGGGTACCCCTACACAGCACCCACCGTGCGGTTCCTGACCCCCTGCTTCCACCCCAACGTCGACACCCAGGGCAACATCTGCCTCGACATCCTCAAGGAGAAGTGGTCAGCGCTGTACGATGTCCGCACTATCCTGCTCTCCATACAGAGCCTGCTGGCAGGTGGGTCTCGTGGACAAGCTGCTGTGGAGAGCTGAGGGAAGGTGTGGTGGTGGTGGTGGGGCTGTCCAACCCAGATCAGGGCTCAGGGGTGTCCAGGTCACCCCCCACCAGCTGACCCAGCCACTGTTTGCAGAGCCCAACATCGAGAGCCCTCTGAACACACATGCAGCTGAGCTTTGGAAGAACCAAGTCGGTGAGTGCCTGAAGCAGAACCCTTCTGCCCCCTCCCCAGTGGGATGAGCAGCAGCACAGCCCCCGTGCCTGTCTGACCCCACAGCTGCCCTGGCCACTGCCTCAGGTGGTGTCATGTTCCCCCTCTCTCCTCAGCCTACAAGAAGTATGTGCGGGAGACGTACAACAAGCAGACCAAGAGCCAGGAGACCTGACCATCACCACACCCCTTCCCTCCCGGCCATCCCCCGCCTTCTGTATCATAGGCTGTTTTTAAATTAATGTCGCAGTCCGAGCCACGGTTAATGTATAAATAAATGAATAAATGCAGGTTTATAACTTCTGCAGGGGATTCTGTGGCAGCTCTAGCATACTCTGAGTGCCTAGAGGACCCTCTGCAAGTGTGGGCAGGAAGGGTGGAAGGGATACTGAAGCTTTATCAATCTTTGGGGACCTGGAGCAATTCCATTCCATGTACAGGGTGGGAGCCGCTCCCACCATCACCTGTAAGGGCAGGGGTTGAGATCTGTAGGGGTACCTCTGTGTCCTGCTCTGTGACAGGGGTGCCACCTCTCCTGCCCCCTGGGTCAGAGCACCCCACAGCAGTGCCCAGCACAGGCGCCTCCCCAGGCTGCTCTCTCTGTGGTGCCGCTTGTCTCTGCGGGCTGTGTGGTCTCTGTGGCTTCCACTGTCCATGGTGGAATGTTGGCTCCGCTCTCCATCTCTGCCAGCGTGGCCCTCACCTGCTCGATCTCCTCCTCCAAGCTCTGGGTGCTGGGGGGCTGTGTGGGACCCCCTCCTCTCCGGCTGGGCAGCCCCCAGCCCCCCAGCCCGGTGCGCAGCGGGGCCACACCACCCCCTTGCACGGAGAAGAGCTGGCAGAGGTGCTGGGCTCTGTACAGGTCCTGCAGGAAGAGCTCCAGGGCGGAGAGGAAGAGCACCCAGAGCCGCTCCAGCTCCCGCCGCTCCCGAGGGCTGGCCGGGCCCTGCCGCAGCCCTGCCAGCAGCGTCCGCCGCAGCCCTGTGGGACGGCGTGTGAGCCGGGGCCAAGCAGGGTGGGTGCAGAGGCTCCCCTGGCTGCTGCCCGGTGCAGCAGTGCCCTCCTTACCCATGCTGAGCTCACAGGCCTCCGCGCTCCTCCTGCGGCGCTCCTCTCGCAGCCGGGGGCCGTCCCCGCTGCCCCCGAGCTGCAGCACCAGCTGATGGTGCCCGGCCGTGGCCTTGCAGAGGGCAGCCTGGGCTGTGGCACACGTTCCCACTGCCCCCCGCCCGCGGCTCGCATCCCTTCTGCCTGGTGCCATCACAGCCCGTGACAACGGGGCAGGATGGCCGCGGTGGCCGATGGCTCTCCGGGGGCTCGGCTGCTCTGTACCACCACAGCGCTGTGCTGTGACCAGCTCTGAGCTGTGTTTTGGTTCGGTGGTCCCACCCACCCTGGCTGGGGACTGCACCCCGCCTCATGCCCCCGCTGTGCTCCACCCCTGCCGGTCCCCAGGGAGCTGTGGTTTCCAGCAGGCTGGCACAGCCCCTCAAAGAGAGACACAGAGACAAGTGTCACCTTTCCCCTGTAGGGAGGGGGCTGCTCCTGCCCTACCACCTTATAGCCAGGTCCTCTGGGTGGGAGATGTGGGGCTTTCTAAGCCCCTGTGGTCCCACAGCCCTGCCCTGGCGCAGGACCCTCAGGGCCATCCTCCCTCAGCCTCTGGCGTGTGAACGAGCTGCTCTGCACGGAAACTCTGAGCTCAGCACTGGCGCCTGCCCAAGAGGCCGTGGGAACCGCAACTCCGGGCTGCCCCTGCAGCACTGCCTGTGGTGTGAGCCCGCCCATGTTCCCTCTCTGGGGAGCAGAGCAGGGACACACTGCCACAGCCCCCCTCCCCATGCACCCCCAGTGAAATCCTGCACCAGCAGCTCAAGCCTTTCCTCTTTAATTGAGGCTGGAATCAAAGCCACAGGTGACAGATGGGAGGAAAAGCTCAGCCGCCGGTGGTGAGGTGAGACCAGGACCCTGGCACAGAGCGAGGTCCCAGCCAGTGCTGAGGGCCAGATGCTGTGGAGCTGCTGCTCCCTGGACAGCAGGGGAGCAGGGCTGGGTGCAGCAGCTGGCCTGAGGAATGTCTGGTCCCTTACTGCACACCCTCCATCATCTTCAGGAACTCTGCAAGAGAACAGCAGCCTCAGCCCATGGCCCTGCCTGGGTGCACAACATGGGCGCTTGGCTGGGGCCATTGCTCACCATCAAAGTCGATGCGACCGTCATTGTTCTTGTCTGAATCCTTCATCATGTCCTCTATGTCCTCATCAGTGACAGGCTCCCCAGTGGCCCTCAGGATCTCACCCAGCTCCTCGATGTCAATGAACCCATCCGCATTCCTGAAAGAGGGAGAGGGAGGGATGGGACCTTGCTTGCTCCCACAGACAGGATGGGCCACTTCATCCCCACACTCACCGGTCAAAGATGCGGAAGCAGTTGGCCAGCTCCTCCTCAGATTTGCCTTTGGCATCCTCTTTCATCTGGCGCACCATCATGACCAAGAACTCCTCAAAGTCGATGGTGCCGCTGCCTGTGGGGAGGAAGCCGAGCATGGGTCAGGCCGCCTGCCCAGGGTCCAGCTCCCGCCCTGCCACCAGCCACCAAGGGCTGCTCACCGTCCTCGTCCACCTCCTCAATGATGGCATCCAACTCCTCTTTGGTGGGGTTCTGGCCCAGCATTCTCATCACCGTCCCCAGCTCCTTGGTGCTGATGTCTCCACCACCGTCAGCATCGAACATGTCGAAGGCGGCTTTGAACTCTGTGGAGAGACGGGTCAGGTCTCTGAGCAGTGGGGCAGAGCCAGGCCCTGCACCATGGCCATGTCTGGCCCCTGTCCCTGCTGTCCCCACACTCACCCGCAATCATCTCCTCGCTGAGGAAGGCACGGGCTTCTGCCTGCTGGTCCGTCTGCAAGGCAAGGGAGAGGGGTCACCCATATCAGACCAGAGACCCCTCATACAGCATGGCCCAACATGCTTGGCTGTGGGAAGAGCCTCTGCCCTGCTGCAGGATGATCCTGTGCTGGCACAAACCACAGACACCAGCAATCCCTACAGTTCTGATGCCTTCCAGGCCATCCATGAACATGGAGGGCTGCAGAGATCCCCTGCCTGAGTCCCCCATTATCTGGGGGGCTCCATTGTGCTGGGGTCATGGTCCCTGTGCTCAGCCTTGGCATCCTGAGCATGCAGAGCTATTTTTGGGGACTCCTCAGCTCCCCTTGTAGGGATTGTTGGGGCTACAGCCGTGGCACCTGTCAGCCCCGATCGGGTTTCTCCTGGAGGCGCAGGCCGGCCATGGAGCCAGCAGTGAGGCCGTGTCGCATGACCCAGCACTCGGCTTTCAGCCACCCCCTGCTGCCCCTGCCTCTGCACAGCCCTGAGCTCCCAACAGGGCTGAGATGGTGTCCCCAGGCACCTGCACCCCCTCAGCAGCCACTCACTCACCCTCAGATCTGTTCTGTGGGGACCCTGCACCACCCCAATGCCTCCCTGTCCTCACTGCCGTGGTCAGCCCAGCACTGGACACCATATCCCTGCTGCAGAGGCACCTCCACAGCCCAGATCCCCCTGGTGCCTCCTGCCCAGTCAGGTCTTGTCCCAGCATACAACATACAGCACACACCACACAGGAACACTCACCATCTTGGGAACTGATGGAGCTTCCCACCCCCAGAGAATCACCAGCTCCTGCAGCAGGAACTCCCAGAAGCTTCGTGATGCCGCTGGCACCCCAATTTGTAGTGTCTCCTCTGTGGGATGTGCCTTCAGCTACTGCCCCCTGGCCCCCTCAGCCTATCAGTGCTCCGGCAGCACTCAGCCCCTCTCACTGGCAACTGGCGCCTTTACCTAATTTAGCCAAAGCTTTATTGGTCAAGGGCTGGGATTAACATGGGGATGAGGCTGGGATGGAAATTCAAGCCCTTCAGGAGGGAGATCAAAGCTGTGGCAGGAGCTCAGCTCTGCCCACCCCCAACACCCCCATCCAAGGCAACTCAGCAATGAGGGGGTTAAAAATAGCCCTGGAGCCATTAGCATCACCTGGGTAAGGGGGACGGGGTCCCCCCTGCTCAAGGGGCATGGACTATCACCCACCGGCCCCTGAAAATGCAGCCCTTCCTGGCCCAAGCTCCCAATACCAAGCTGGTTTTCCCCAACACAGCGTTCCCCCCCCTGCACCCCCATTTTCTGCTCCAGGGGGACCAGGCAGAGCAGTGCTGCAGCCCCCCACCCCAGAAAAGGAAGGGGTCCCCTGTGAGGCCTGGGGCATGAAGTCCCTGGAGAGATTTGGAGCATGAGCCCCATGGTTTGGGGTCCCCAGTGCTGTTGGCACCTGTTCCGGAAATGGCTCCATTTTTTCGTGCTTCTGAGGAGTGGGAATTATGCCCGGTGCCTCCTCGAAGGCTCAGTCCTCACACTCACAGCCCGTGCCAGCCACTGCTGCCAGGACCGGCTGGGGCCCGTGGCTCTGGGGACACATTGGCCTAGTGGCCCATACCCCGTGGTGCTCAGAGCCCCAGGGCTGCAGTGGGGACAGGGTGACAAATCTCTGTCCCATAAGGTCCCAGTGCCAGGGGTGCCCAGGGGTTTTCTGGCTCCTGCTTTTGCTGGGACCCCCATTCAGCGGGTGGGAATTGGGAACAAGTCCAGCCCCTAGTGCATCCCACCCTGCCCAGGGAAACTCAGGGGTCCCATCTGAGCCGAGTGGGGTGCAGGGTGCTGGAACAGGGCACAGTGAGCAAGCGATGGACAGAGCGATGGCAGCAGCTGGGCTGGTTCCTCGATATTTATAGACATTCCCAAGGAAGCAGTGAGGAGTGAGCAGGCAGACACTAAAAAAGGCTGGGCAAGTGCCGGAGGTGCTGGCTGGCCATGGGGCGTGTGGTGAGGCCGACTGAGGCCAGGGCGGCAGGGTGCCAATGTGCCAAGGTGGCCCGGGGCACATCCCCGAGTCTGGGCTAGCAGGATACAGGGGTGTTGGGAGTCTGGCTGTCAGGGCACAGCGGTGCTAGGGTATTGGGGTATCAAGACCCTGGGACACCACAGCGCCGAGCAGCGAAATGTGTGGCTCCTGTGGCCCCAGGGCAGATATCCGGGGCTCGGCCCGACCACGACATCCCGGACAGGGGACAGAGGGGCCGAGACCGAGAAGGGCGGGGTCGGGTCCTAGGCAGGGGCTGCGGGCAGAGCCAGGCTGAGCCCTGAGCCTGATCCGAGAGTCCCGGACGGTGCCGCAAGCGCCGATCCCGATCCCGGCCGTGCCGGGCGGTGCCGGGAGAGCCGATCCCGATGGCGCCGGACGGTGCCGCAAGCGCCGATCCCGATCCCGGCCGTGCCGGGCGGTGCCGGCTCCGCCGCCCCGATCCGGGTTCCCGGCGGAGGCGGAGCCGCGCAGGGAGGATCCCGGGACGAGCCGTGGCGGAGCGGCCATCGCTCAGCAACACCCGGCTCTGCCCGGCCCGGCCCGGGGCAGCGCGAACAGCCCGGGGCGGGGGCAGCACCGGGAGCGCGTCCCGGGGCCGGGCTGTCCCCGCGGGGAGCCGTGCCGCGGTGGGCAGCCCCGGGCCCCGCCGTGTCGCGGTGCCGGCCCGGACCCCCCGGCAGCGATGGCCGCCCGCATCCTGCACCGGCTGCGGCACGCGCTGGCGGGCGAGGCCGGCCGCGAGGAGCCGGCGGGCGGCGGCGAGGCCGAGGACTGCCCGGAGAGCTCGGAGCTGGAGGACGACACCGAGGGGCTGTCGACGCGCCTCAGCGGCACCCTGAGCTTCACCAGCCACGAGGACGAGGAGGAGGAGGAGGAGGGGGACGGAGCTAGCGAGGAGCTGGAGGAGCCGCCGCAGGCGCCGGGGGCGGCAGCGGGCACGGAGGACGGAGGCAGGTGCTGGGGCGGAGAGCTGGGGGGACTGGGGTGACTCCAGGGACACTCGTGCGATGGTGGCGTCCGGCAGCCCGACAGATGTCAGCCCTGTCCCCACGGCGGGCACTGACACCCCTCTCCCGGCACAGAGTGGGTCTCTGTGGCGGAGCGTCCCGGCGGCAGCCTGCTGACCCGGCAGCTGCAGGAGCTGTGGCGGAGGTCGCGGGGCAGCCTGGCACCGCAGCGCCTGCTCTTCGAGGTCACCAGCGCCAGCGTGGTCAGCGAGCGCTCTTCCAAGTACGTGGTGAGTGAGCCCGGCGCGGCTGGGCGGGCACGGGTTGGGTACGAGTCCTGCTCTCCCCGGGGCAGGGATGCTTATTTTTTTCTCTTTCCCCGTGCTGCTCGGATGGTGCCGGCGGCTCAGATGAGCCTCAGGTAACTATGGCTGATGGGTGCTGTGGCTGCAGCAGCCCAAGCCACTCCCTTCTGTTCGGGCAAACTCCCCCAGCCCCTTTGAGGCCGCACACCCCGCTGTGCTTGTGCCGGGAGCAGCATGCCCACAGCACTGCCTGACACCTGCCTCCCCCGCAGCTCTACACCATCTACCTGATCCGCTCTGGCCAGTTTGACAAGGCCCCTGCCACCATCGCCCGGCGCTACTCGGACTTCGAGCAGCTGAACCGCCGCCTGCGCTGCCGCTTCAGCTGCGACATGGCCAGCATTGCCTTCCCCAGGAAGAGACTGCGCCGCAACTTCACCGCTGAGACCATTGCTAAGCGGAGCCGAGCCTTCGAACAGTTCCTGTCCCACCTGCACTCCATCGACGAGATCCGCCGCTCTCCTGAGTTCCTCGAGTTCTTCTTCCTGCCGGACCTGCAGGCCGCGCAGCGCCTGACGTGCACGGGCATGTACCGCGAGGCCCTGGCCACCTGGGCCAACGCCTACCGGCTGCAGGACCGCCTGGGGGTCTGCAGCTCCGGCCGCTTCCTGCTGACGCTGGCGGGGCTGGCCGTGTGCCACCAGGAGCTGGACCAGCTCAGTGAGGCCCACGGCTGCTGCGAGCAGGCGCTGCAGCTGCTGGAGGCGCAGGGCAGCCACCCGCTCCTGGGACCCTTCCTGCAGGCCCACATCCACCTGGCCTGGAAGGTGGGCAAGGACAAGCGGCGCTCGGAGGCCCGGCTGCAGGACCTGCGGGAAGTGGGGCTGGCCCTGCAGCAGCAGCCTTCCCTGAAGGAATGCCTGATCAAGGAACCTCTGGAATGAGCCACCTGTGCTCACATGGGTGGGAGGGGAAGCTCACACGCCTGTGGCAGCTGGGAACAGTGAGGGAAATGCCATAGGTGGCAGTGGGGCAGGGAAGCAGCACTGCAGTAGCACGGGCAGCACAGTCCATGCCTGGAGCTGCCTCCTGAATGCACTTTCTCTGTGGTTAGTCTGTTTTACAGGGCTGGGGACTCACGGGGGTCCACCACCCACACTGGTGCTGCCCAAAGCTGCTCCTCCTCTGCAGGGGATCCTGGAGTGGCTGAGACTTTAGCTGGGACATACTGGCACCTTGCAAGGGAACGGGAAAGCTTCTGGCAGGGTCCAGGGCTCTTGCCGGGAACTTCCCATAAAACTTACACAATAGAAAGGACTTTATTAAATAAAGTCTTGGCAGGAAGAAGAGCAAGGCGCCTGCTGTGTCTCTTTAGCCTTACTACCCCAGGGCATCATCAATGGGAGGCCCCAAGCCTCCACACAGAGGTGGGAGCTGCCTCATCCCCTTCTTCCAGCTGGGCCCAAGCCCAAGCCCAGTCCTAGGGAGGAGCCCAAGGACAAGCAGAAGCAGCTACTGAGGAGCCAAAGCAGTGCAGAAGTGAGAAGAGGAAACAACGTGAGCCAAAGTAGCACCTTCCTCTCCTGTGACCCCGCCTGGCATGGGGGCAGAGCTGATCCACTGTGCTCCTGGCACTGCCCGCCCTCGTGCAAGCCCAGTCACGGGTCCAAGGGGACAAACTCCAGGGACAGAGTCCAGCTCTTCACCCAACGGCTTTATTTTAAGGTGGGTGAAAGATAGCTGATGGCAGCATGTGCTTACATGCTGTGCAGCTAGCAGCTGGTTGCGACGATGCTCTGTTGGTCACAGTCTGTCGCAGACACCTCTGGCACCAGGACTTCCTGCAGTGCTTGGTCCCACCTGGTCTCCTTCCTGTTCCTGTCCAGGTCCTGCCTTCATCTCAGGGTCCCTCCCTGGGCATGCTTCAGCTCCAGTCTGTAGGGTGTCTTCAGCTAGAGCTTGCTCTGGGTTGGTGTCTGTTCCACCCTGATGACACCTTCCTGTGCACAGGTGACAGCCAGGACCCCATCCCTGCGCCACAGCCGTCCCTGCACCAAGCCCCGGCACCCACCTGCAGAGATAGAGAGACTGTCAGCCTGCAGCCCACTGCCCCAGGACAGGCAGGGCTGGCCTTGCCCATCAAGGTCTCCCAAAGACACACTAAGGACTTACCAGCCCAGGGGCTCTCACACTCGTACAGCATCCAGTGGTCAGCTCTGAAGGGCGCATGGAACCACATGGAATGGTCGAGGGACACCATGAACTTGACGCGGTACTGCCGGTGCGGGAGCAGGGCCGTGCCCAGGAAGGCGTAGTCAGAGATGTAGGCGGCCACACAGCAGTGCACCTTCATGTCAGTCTCTCCTGCAGAGCAACCAGCACTGCCCATCCCGTGGGGGCCCCTGGGACATGCCTGGGGTGCTCCACTCCCCTGGAGCCAGCTGCCAAGCACAGCTGGGATTCTTCCAGACTTATTCCCTTTGCCATGCCATGCCTCAGCATCACCTCTGCACCCACACCTGTATTACAGCCTTGAAGTGCCCAGGCTGGGGCACAGGCAGCCCCCTAATCACAGCCCTCCCAGCCCAATCTGTTGAAACAGTGCTCCCCCTTGGCTTGGGAGGCACCTGGACCCAGCAGGACCCACCTATGTAGCCTCGCGCTCGCACCCAGAAGAGCTGCTTTGGCTCCTGTGGCTCTGAGTTGAATATATCTGGTGGGTTCACGGGTTTAATGTCAATCGGCACATCTTGAGCTTGGATCTTGGTGAGACGCTTCCTGTATCCCTCAGCCACATTAGGATTCCTGCAGCCCAGCACAGAGAAGCAAGGTTAACACCAGACAGGCAGGTTGGAACACATCCTACTGGCAGCAGCTCCATGCCAGGGATCCAGGGGCACACAGAAATACAAGAGGGGCACAGCTCCTGTTGTGTCCTGCTCCTCTCTTCCCCTCCCAGGCACATTTGAGAACTCCTCAGACAATACTCTCACACACCTCCCTATGCCCCAGGCACCAGGGGCATCCCTGGTGTGTCCCTTCCACCCCACTCACTGCAGGAACTTCTTGATGAGCTCCTCCTGTGTCAGCAGCTCCTCGGGGGGTGGCACGGTCGGCATGGTGAACTGGTGCTGCACTGGGCTCCCCTGCGAGAGCTGGAAGGAGGCCTGGCAGATGAAGATGGGCTTTCCATGCTGGATGGCCTTTACAGAGCGAACGGAGAAACTCTTCCCTGTGCGGGTCCGCTCCACTTCGTACAGCACCGGCACCTTGGGGTCCCCTGGCACGGGAAAGGGACGTTCTGCGGCCGGGCCACGGCGCACCGCGCACCGGCGGAACCCGCCTGCAGGGGCCGGGCCCGGCAGCGCCACTCACACCGTCCCTGTTTGCTGGCACCGGGATGACGGCGCCTCCTCACTCCTGAGAACTTCCCCAGCGTCCCAACCCCTGCCGGGCCGCTCCCGGACCCCCGCACCCCGTCCCCGCCGCCGGTTCCCCGGTTCCCCGGGCGTACCTGTCCGCACGAAGTAGCAGTGCAGCGAGTGCACCTGCTCGTCGCGGCTCACGGCGTGGGCCGCCGCCACCAGCGCCTGCCCCACGATCTGCCCGCCGAAGAGGTGCTGCGTGGCGGGCACCCAGTGGTGCTGGCCCCTGCGGGGAGAAGGCGGCCGCGGTGAGGGTGGCGGCGGAGGAGGAGGAGGCGGGCCGGTCCCGCTGCCCCAGCGCCCACCCGCACCTGAAGAGGTCGACCTCCAGCCGCTCCAGGTTCAGCACGCTGGTGATCAGCACGCTGCGCAGGTCCCCGGGCGGCGGCGGCGGCCCGGATCCCGGCCCCGCTCCAGCCCCGCCGGCGTCGCCTGGGGCCCCCATCACCTCCGCGAACCAGGACCGGCACCGCGACCCGACCAGCACGGCGGACCAGGAAGCACCGCCCAACCGCGGGGCGAAGGCCGCCATGTGATTGGACAGTAGAGCCGTCAGTCACCCTAGTCTTGTCAGGAGGCTCTGGACTGGTTGGTTCGCTTCCTGTCAATCAGGAGAAGCCGGCACTGATTGGTCAGGATCAGGGTGCGGGCGGTGCCCCGCTGGTTTAACGGGGATGGCGGGGTGGGCTTGGGCGGCTGAGCGGAGCCCGCCCGGGCGTCCCCCCGCGACCACCGCTCACCATGCGCCCGCCGCCTCGCCTGCAAGGGCTGCCCCTACGGCCTGCGGAGCAGCGGCCCGGTGCGCAGCCACAACCGGCAGCACGGCACCGCTGTCCGCCAGACGCCCGGTAAGGCCCACCCGCCGCGTCCGGCTGGAGCTCGCAGCAGCCGCTGTGGCAGGGCCGTGCACCCGCGGTCCCCCGGTGTAGCACCGCCAGGCCCCATGGCGCCGCCGCTTGGGCGCAGCCCAGCGCTGCCCCGGGCACCGTCCCTGTCCCGTACCTGGCTTCGATAACCGGGCTGATCCCGGTAGTGTGATGCCCCGGTACCGGGGTGCTGCCAGCTGTGCCACACACCTGCTGTGTTCGCTGTATAGCTCCTGCCTTTCCCAGCTCAAGACTCCAAGCATCGGCATCTGCAGCATTCCCCAGCTGTCCTTACCTCACTGCAGTGGAAGGTGATATCAGGTTTCCCTCAGGGAGCATTCCACGGCCTTCACTTCCCCAAGCAGCTGTAGTGACATTGCTTCTTTTCCATCTTAGCTGGTGCATCTGCTCGTGTGCACAAAGGGTTCATGGTCACTCACTAGTTATGCAACTGCTCCCTTTGCCCTTTTAAAATATAACTTGCCTTCTTAAAATACAATTTAACCTTCTTCCTTGAAGCTTTTCTTGTCATGTTCTAGCCTGCTCCTCCAGAGCTGCAGAACCGCGTGGTTTAGGCATAAAGACACAAACATGTGGGTATCAGCTTCCTCACCAATGTGAAGTGCTTCTTCCAGCAGTTGCTGAGAGGAGGACAAGGGAGGACAAGTCCTCCATCCCTTCCTTGTGGGGAGCAAGCAGTGAGGGTGGAAAGCAATGCACTTGTTGCTGAAGAGAGACGGGAGCGAGAGCGCAGTCGCTGCGCCTCCAGCCGCTGCACAGCGGTGCGGAGGGAGGAGGGGGAGGCAGCCAGGCAGGAGCCGGTGCCCGCACGCTGCCCTGGGGAGCGGCCACAGCGAGCGGCGCTCCCGGTGTTCCCGGTGCGATGCACGGCGGCCACAGCGAGCGGCGCTCCCGGTGCTCCCGGTGCGATGCACGGCGGCCGCGGCGGGCGACGCCCGAGCGCTCCGGTGCCGCCGCGGCGGGCGGAGCCCAGCGCCGGTGAGGCCGCACTGCGCCGCCACCGGAGCGCGGCAGGGACCGGGACACGCCGCGGTGTCCCCGCCGGTAGCGGCAGCGCGGAGCGGGCCCGCACGGACAGCCCCAGCCGCGCCTGCCCGGTGCAGCTCCCGGTGCTGCCCCTCCCCAAGCGGCCGTGCCCGGAGCACCGAGTGGCCGGCCGCGATCGCCGCCGGGAAAGCCGTGGGTGCAGGCACTGAGAGCCACCGGCAGGAGCTGCTCGCCGTCCTGAGAGCCCTCATCACACCGGACTGGCTGCCTCAGCTCCACCTTCAGCGGCCGCTCGAGGATGGGATCTGGGCAGCTGGGGGTGAGCAGAGGCTTCTTCACGGAGCTGGAGATTGTCATCCAGGGTTAAGTCAAATTTTCAGTGCTAGGTTCTCTCTGGAGAGCTGCATCACCACCTTGGCCTGGCATTAAGAAGAGTGTGTTTCTAAGGTCCCTTCCTGATCCTGTGACACTCTGCTCCCCATCCTGATCACTGTGCTGCTCAGGCAGTTCCCCAAAGTCTGCCTATTTCAGACTTGCCTCTTGGCTCTCTGGTGTGCTATGGTAACACATCCCAGAGCTCTGGCCAGGCTTCCTCCACTGTGGCAGCAGCTCAGCAGAAGCAGCAGCCCATGTCAGCCTCTCTTGTGGCTGTTGAGAGTCGTGTGATTGTCCTCCAGAGTCCACCAACTCCCTGAGGCCCTTCAGTGTCAGCCTGAAACACCTCATGCTCTTCTCCAGAGTGAGCTGGCAAGCTCAGTCCCTGTTAGATCCTGTCTCCTGTGGCAAAACTGGAGGCCACAGAAACCTCAGAGGATGACAGTGAAGATTAGATTACCCAAAGGACTGAAGACAGCATCAGGCAGTCTTTGAGTGGCATTTGCACAGAGGCTGCTGCCAGGCTGTGCCTAAGGCAGTGGTTTGGAAGTCCAGGCAGCTGATTTGCACCAGGTAGGACAGGCTCAGTGTACAGATCCAGGAGGATGCCCACCCTGTGGGGAATGTACTAGTGGCAGGTAGTCACACTTGCCACTTCAACCTGGCCTTCCAGCTGCCCTGCTGGCACATCTTGGCTGTGCTGAATTCAAACAAGAAGCTCTTGCAGAGGGAAATGCTCAGTAGACCATGGGAGAGGAGATGTGATGCCCATCAGGCTGGGTGAGACAGTGCTGATGGCCTCTTGGAGGTCCTAAAGAGCTCCTGGAACAAGTCTTTGGATAAATCCCTGGTGATGTCCTTCCTCCCAGCAGAGATCAGCCACAGCAATAAGGACTGGGAGCACAGGACTCTGTGGGAGCTGCTGACAGCTGGATCAGCTCCATTGAGGTGAAGCTTCAGCACTGAGTGGGAGCTGAGCTGGGTGCTTCCACTGGGTCCTGTCTTGCACCTTCATTCCCCTCAGCCTGTCATTTCCTCGGTGTGGAAGGGGCAGTTTGGCTCCTTGATCTGCTGAGTGAGTGACACTTCTTGCACGGGGCAGCAGAGGAACTGGACTGGGAGCTCCTGATCCTGCAGGAAGGGTCACAGTCACTGACCTGGCTAACAGCTGTGGCCAGGAGCCAGCTCTGGGTGGTGCAATGTGGGAGGTGCTGCTATCCTACAATCTGCTGAGTTGGAAGGGACCCATTGGGATTGTGTCCAACTCCCAGTCCTGTGCAGGACACCACAAAAATCCCACCATGTGCCTGAGAGCGTTGTCCAGACACTCCCTGAACTCAGACAGGCTTGATGCCAAGACCACTGCCCTGGGGAGCCTGTTCCAGTGCTCAGCCACCCTTTAGATGAAAAACCTTTTTCTGATAATCTGCCTCAGCTTTATACCATTTCCTCGTGTTCTGTCCCTGGTCATGACAGTGAAGAGATCAGTGCCTGCCCCTCTGCTTCCTCTCACGAGAATGCTGAAGACCACAATGAGGTCTTCCCTCAGTTTCCTCTTCTCCAGGCTGAGCAGACCAAGTTACCTCAACTGTTTCTCAAAAGCTTCGCCTCCAGTCCCATCACCATCCTCGTGGCATCTTTTGAATAATGTTCTCTAATAGTTTAATGTCTTTTTTATATTTCTGTGTCAAAACTGCCCCCAGGACTTGAGGTGAGGCTGCACCAGAGCAGGGCAGGACAATCCTCTCCCTTGCTGGCAATGCTGTGTCTCATGCCCAGGACAGGACTGACCCTCCTGGCTGCCAGGGCACTGCTGATCATATTCAACTTGCCATGGACCAGGTCCCTTTCCACAGTGCTGGTCTCCAGCTTCTTTTCCCCCATGGGTATATACGACCAGGACTGCCCTGTACAAGGTGGAGTGGGTCACTTGCTCTTGTTAAACTTCACACTTTTGGTGATGACCCATCTCTCCAATTTGTTGAGGTCTCTCAGCAGGGCCTCTCTGCCCTCAATGGAGTTGACAGCTCCTCCTAGTTTAGTGTTCTTAGCACTAAACATTAATATATTACTTCATATTCCTTCAAGTCCTGAGTCCAAGGCGTTAATGAAGATGTTGAAGAGAATTGGGCCAAGGGTGAAGCCCTATGGAACCCCTCTAGTGGCTGGACACCAGGCTGATGTCACCTCATTCCCTCTAAGTCTTTGTTTGTGCCCAACCTGTGAGCCAGTTGCTCACCCATTGTGCAACAGGATTATTCAGCTGCAATCTGGACACTTTGTCCAAAAGAATACTGGGACAGACGGCGTCAAAAGCTTTGCTGAAGCCCAAAAACATTGCAGCTACTGGCTTTCCTTGATCAGTTAGGCGGGTTACCCTGTTGTAGAAGGAAATCATGTCCAACAAGCAGGACTTTGCCCTCATGAAGCCATGCTGGCTGTGACCAGTGTTCTCCTACAGGTGTTTTTCAGTACCTGCTAGAATGATCTTTTCCATGATTTTACTGGGCACTGAAGTGAGACTGACAGGCCTGTAGTTCCCAGGGTTCTCCTTGCTGCCCTGTGAAACTGGGACATTGTTCCTCAGCTTCCAGTCATGTGGGAACCTCTCCAGATTCCCAAAACCACTCCAAAATCATCGAGAGCCTTTGTGATGACATCAGCCAGTTCTTTGTGGTTTCTCAAATTAATCCCATAAGGGCCCATAGATTTGTAGGGACCTAGGTACAATAACACGTGACAAAACTATTTCATCCGTGGCCAGCACCCACAGGTCCTTGCAGCATCCAGCTGTGAGGTGTTGTGCAACTGAGCCAATAAATCACCCTGGTGTTGTTTGGGAGCTGAGCCTGTCCCTGTGCCAGCTGCAGCCACCCCTCCCTGCCCAGGGAACAGAGCACGGGGAATCAGCAGGGCTTTGGGCAGTGCTCCTCAGCCGTCCTGTGGTGCCTCAGGTGGCAGCTCCTGAATCCCTGCAACCCCACTGGGCTGCAGCCCCTTGCAGAGCAGGGGTGTTGTTTGTCTGGCTGCAGCAGCTGCTCTCAATTCCTCAAGAAACAGGAACCCGCCCTCGTGTGCAGGGGTCACTGCCGGGCAGATAACACTGCAGGGAGGTGGGGAGCAAAGGCTTCGAGCAAGGGTGGGGGAGGGAAAACAGCCTGTGTGCAAACTCCCTCCTCTGTGGGAACTGCTCTGGAGTGGTGAGCTCCCCAGCCCCATCCAGCCCCAGCAGCTCCCAGCCTGTTGTTGGGACATAGCAGGGAATGTCACAGACCTCGCTCCATTGCTGTGGTTTGGTCGCTGTCCATGTTTTCACATCGACTTTAGCAATTTCTTCATTAACACTTTGGTGTTGATGGACTTGGCTGTGGTTGAGGGCTGGGGATTTCCTTTGAGCATGAGTTTTGTAACATGATCTGATACTATCGAGTCTCTGACTAAATATAGCATCGTGTTTCTTTAAAACATCTTTTTGTCAGCTCAGAGCTGCTTGTTTCCCCTTTGGTTGTGCTGTGGAAGAGGCCTGGAAGGCTTTGCCAGCCCCTTTGCTATCTTTCTGGAACCCCTCTGATTTTAGGAGACCTCTCCCCTCCAGGCTGTTCCTCTGCCCAGCTGCCACCCTGCCTCCCCTCCAGCCTGCCACAGGCACTGCAGGATGCCATCCTCACCTGCCAGGGGCTGAAGGGTCTGGCTGAGGGCACAGAGCTGAGGGCATGGAGCTCCAAGTCAGGATGGCTGTGCCCCACACCAGGTCACTGTGACTGGCTCTGTGGCCACAGACACGTGCCCAAGCAAGGGCTGCTGCCAGCACTGCTATCTGGGTGCTGCCGCATCTGACTCGTCCCCCTCCAAGCTGAACACACAGGAAATAACTCATCATTCTCTGGGTAAACATCTTTCCCAAGAGTGAAACTGCCCAGGATGAGTGTCCGGCTCTAAGTTACCTCCACGTGAGCGCTGTGCTGTGCTGTGCCCTCCCACGCTCCACCCGCTCTGATCCACCCTGACAGTCCCAGTATAATTCCAGGGACATGTCCTGAACCCCACAGGGCTGTGGCCTGTGCTCCCTTCCTCACTAGTGGGGGAACTGCTCCCACAAGGGGAAAAGCACAGGGGGTCCCAGCCCCCCAAGCCTCCGTTGACAGAGTCTTGTCTGGAAGCACTTTATTGCAGTCTCTGACCCACATCAATCCCCCTGTCTGTGCTCTGGGCATGCCACACCATCAGTGTGGGGAAAATCCCAACCCCACTTTGCTCTGCTCTCATGCCAGCCCTTCAGCAGCACACGCTGGGGTGAGTGGGCAGGGAGGGGCACAGAGCCTGCCAGGCAGCCATCCCTGGGGGCTGTTGACGTGGGGGGCAGCCCAGCAGCACCCTCAATACCTCACTCATGTTGGCAGGAGCTCTTGAGTAGCGGGGGCAAGTCCAGGCCATCGATGGCCAGGCGGTGCACAATGTGTTTCTGGATAACCAGCCGGCACAGGGTCTGCAGGGAAGGAACTGCAAGAGAACAGAGAGTCTACCTGAGCCGGGCAAGTCAGCAGGGAGGCTGAGCACAGGGGGTGGAGGAGCTGGCAGAGCTTCTCAGAGGCACTCTGGTTAAAGGCAGTGGTGGGTGAGTTTGTTCTGTGGCATCCTCCTGCCCTGGGCTCAAACTGGCTGTGCGGGGGCTGGTGCCAGGCTGCTCCAGCAGGGCTGGAAGCTCAAGGGCCCCGGGCAGCAAAGCTCTTCCCGTTATTAGGAGGAAGGCTGAGAGACAGTTATGTGCCCAAGCTGTGTTTGACTGTAGCTGATTTGCATTTCTTTCTCTTGTGGCTGTCAAGCAACTTCCCAGGGTCTCACACACCCATGCTGTGCTTCTTTTCCATCCCACTGCTTTGGTCTGCCTGCACTGGCCCCAGCAGCAAGCTGCTGAGTGAGTGCAGGCTGGGACTGCACTGCCTGCAGAGACAGTGCCCAACATTCCTTTGGGGCAGACTACCATGAGAACCATCCCCTTGGGCACCTGCACAGAATCTGCCTGGTTCCTGCTCCTGTGATACGACTTCCCAGAGCCATGGGTGGCTCAGCAGCATGGGTACTGTCTGCTGCAGCCACTACTCTCCTCAGCTGTTACACCAGGGAGAATACCAGGTTCCAGCCTTGGGACAGACGCAGCTGCTCGTGACACCAGCATGTGAAGCAGTGGTTCCCAGTGCTGAGGGCAGGCAGTACTCTGGCTCTAGCTCTTCTTCTGGCTCTGTCTCACCTGATCCATCTCCTCATTTTTCCAGCGTGGTGCTAATTGGCACTTATTAGCGTGGTCCCTCCCAGCAAGCCAAGGGACACGGGCTAATGCCCAGGCTCCGATGGCATCACAGGGTGCCTGCCCAGGGAACATCATGTCTGGGGCACACAGCAGGCGCGTGGGCGCCCTGTGCTGAGCCCTGGTGGGTGTAGGTGGATGTTTTGATGCCAGGGCAGGATCTTAGCTGGCTCTGGCTGCCACGTGCTGTAGGCAAGGCTGGGCACAGCAAGGCCTCACAGCTGTGGGACAGCCCCAAACACCCAACCCTATCACTCTGCTCGGGAAGGGTGGCCGGGGGGTCTCTCCCTTGGCCCCAGCACAGCACTCACGGTAGAGCTTTCATCAGACACTGCCCAGCAGTGATACTGTGAATCTCACCTGTGCTCCACAAGGACCAGAGGCTTTCCTGTGCCCTCTTACCCCCTGTGTCCCTCTGCCCAGTGGCACACGCCAACCTTCCCTCTGTTGGTGACTACGGCATGACCCCACCAGAGCTCCCCCACGCAGCAGGGAGGGGCACAGGTACCTACAGCCATAATCCACGGGGATCACCCGGACGCTCTTGGTGGAGGCAAAGACGTCGATGACGGCGTAGAGCGGGCGGGAGGCGGGCAGGCCGCGGGCGCTCGGGCCCATGTCCTCGCCGTTGATGACGATGTGCATGTCGGCGGTGCCGTCGGGCTGCGGGGCGTACAGCACCCCGATGCGACTGCGCCGGGCGGTGGCGGGCAGCACGTTCGTCTTGAACAGCTCATCCAGGATGTGGCTGTAGCGGCCGGGCCGGCTGCGTCCCACCAGCGTGTCCCGCGGGATCCGCACCCGCTCGATCAGCAGGAAGGGCTCCCAGGGCCGCCCCCGCGGCTGCGCCTGCTCCCCCTCCAGCACCACGCGGTTGTGGTTGCGGGTGATGGCAAACACCCAGGTGTCCCCCAGGCTGACCAGGTCCGGCAGCGAGTACTCAGGCACTACCTCCAGGCTCTGGGGGTCACGAGCTGTCAGTCCCACGCGCAAGTGCCCGCACCAGCCCAGCTCCTTCTCTTCTATCTCCACCAGGAAGATCTGCCCGGGTGCCAGAGGCTCCTGGCTGAAGCAGAGCCCGTTGGCGAAGCTCTCCACCCGTGTGGCTTGTGTGTGCGAGGCGTCCAGGCGGATGTTGGCGCCGTGGATGTGGTGGAAGCGTGCAGCAAGCCGGCACCGGGCAGCCATTGCTGCCCGAGCTATTTTTAACTGTCCCTGTCACAGCTGCCGTGAGGTGCTGACAGCCCGGCTGGGAGGGACAATCGGAGGGCTCAAGGGGGGTCCTGGTGCCATGGGGGCGGTTCGGGGGGCCCTGTGGCTGCTGGGCACAACCGGGCCCAAACTACACACACAGACATTCCACCCTGGACTGTCCAGCTGCCACCTGGGCCAGGGTGCCTGGCTGTGCCCATACTGTCCAGCAGCAGCTAGCAGTGCCCGGTGGTGCCCAGTGGTACCAGCTATAGCCAGCAGCGGCCAGTGGTCACCCCACGGCGATGACTGGCAGTGCCGGGAGATGCCCGGCTTTACCCGGCGGTGCTGGGTGGGCGCCCAGCTGTGCCCGGTGGCACCCAGCTATGGCCGGTGGTGCCCGGTAGTGCCCACCGGCACCCCGTTTGGGTATGGGGCTCCATCGGTGTCCCCTCCCCACTGTCCCGGTCCCGGTCCGGGGCCGCTCCCACGTGCGCGGGCAGGGCCGGGGCGGGGCCGGCCGGCCCCGGGGCGCTGATTGGCCGCCGTGGGGCCACGCCCCGCTCACGTGAGGGCCGCAGGTCATATGGGCTCGTGTCATGTGCCCGCCGTGACCGCCGCCTGCGAGCGCCGCGCCGGGAGCGGCCGCGGTCAGCGGGACCGGGGGGCGCCGGGACGAGACCGGGGAGGACGGGGTGGAGGGACCGGGACCGGCGCCAGGGGAGCCGGCTGGGCCGGGACGGGGGTCAGCCCTGAGTGGGGGGGGCCGGGCCGGGGCAGGCGGACCCGGGCGCTCGCGGGGCGCTGCCGCGGCCGTTCCTGGCCGACAGCAGCCTGAGCTTCCCTTCCGCCCACCGCAGATGGGGCCAGTGTTGCTGTCGTCGTTGCTGCTGCTGGGCTTGGGCTGGGCCGCCCCCCGGGACCATGAGGTGACCTACCTGCCCGGGCTGTCCAAGCAGCCGTCCTTCCGCCACTTCTCGGGCTACCTCTGCGCCGGGCCGGGCAAGTACCTGCACTACTGGTACGTGGGACTGCGCCTGGCGACGGGGGGGCATCGGCTGGCACCGGGCACTCACAGCTACATGTCCACAGGTTCGTGGAGGCCCAGAGCGATCCCCAGAACAGCCCCCTGGTCCTGTGGCTGAACGGTGGCCCTGGCTGCAGCTCCATGGAGGGCTTCCTCAAGGAGCATGGCCCCTTCCTGGTTAGTAGTCACTGCTATCCCGTGGCTCAAGGACTCAGGGGATGACCGGCTGCGTGGCACGAGCCATCCCACTGTGTCCTGTCCTGCTTTGCCCATCAGTCACCACCTTCTTCCTCAGATCCAGCCCGATGGGGTCACACTGAAGTACAATGAGTACGCATGGAACAAGGTACAAGCACTGCTTTTCTTTGTGGCTTTGAGACGGGGTGGCTGTGAGCCAGTTCCTGCTCTCTCCATGGAGCTGATGACCGCTGCTCCCCTCCCACCCAACACACCCTCCTCTGGAGTGTGCTGTTGAGCAGCTCAGGAATGTGGCCATCCCAGTGCAGCCCTGGGGCGGGCCAGGCTCCTGTGGGTGCTGCCGTGGGCGGGGCTAGCAGTCCTTGGCCCCCCTGAGCCAGAGGGTCTCCCCTCATTGCTGGCTCCTCTGCTGTCCTTGCAGATTGCCAACATCCTCTACGTGGAGTCTCCTGCTGGCGTCGGTTTCTCATACTCTGATGACAAGAAGTATGGCACAAATGACACGGAGGCAAGTGACTGGGAGATCCCTGCTCCCCTGCCTGCCCACTCCTGGCTATGGGGTGCAGCCTCACCACCTGACCGTGCCACCTTCTCCCTGCAGGTTGCTCACAACAACTACCTGGCACTCAAGGATTTCCTCCGGCTCTTCCCTGAGTACTCCAAGAATGATCTCTTCCTCACAGGGGAGAGCTATGGAGGGGTCTACATTCCCACACTGGCAGAGTGGGTGATGCAGGACCCCAGCCTCAATCTGAAGGTGGGCAGCTTGGCTCTGCCCAGACGGGGAGCAGAGGGCTTGGCACAGCCAGGGTGGGACCAGTTAGGATGCAGGGCACGCCTGTCCCTGCAGCCTTTCATCTCTTCCTGGGGTTCTGGCAGCAGCTGCTGGTGGACGTGTCTGTCCCTGCTGCCAGGGGAGTGTCCTCAGGCACCCCCAACCCTCCCTGTTCCCTCTGCAGAGTAAACAGTTCCACATCTGCTTCCTGCCTGCGGCTGCTGTGCTGTGACTGCCCCGCGGGGAGCTGGAACACAACAGGGTTGTTTTCTTCTTGCCTCGCAGGGAATCGCTGTGGGAAACGGCCTCTCATCTTATGAGATCAATGACAACTCCCTGGTTTACTTTGCCTATTACCACGGGCTGCTGGGGACCGAGTAAGAGCAGAGGGAATGCTGGATGTGCCATCCCTGTGCAAGCAGGATGGCTGCACAGCTGAGGCTGGGGCTGTCTGGGTCGGTGGTGTTGAGACAAGGGCAGCACCTAGCCTGTCCTGGGCCAGCATCTGGGCTGTGGCTCCTTGTCCCAGGGCAGCTCCCATGGGTGGGTTTGTTTGTGGGGTAAAGAGGGCACAGGGCCAAGCTGTGTGCCTATTGGCCACTGGGCAGAGAGCTGCAGGGCAGCTGTCATGGCACTGTTGCCACCTGGTCCAAGTGGTCCTGGTCTCTGCCCGCAGGCTGTGGAAAGACCTGCAGGCCTATTGCTGCTCCGAGGGGAAGTGCAACTTCCACGACAACTCCAACCTGAATTGCACACTCAAGGTGAGGGGAGCCAGAGCCCCTATACATGTGCCCAGCAGAACGTGCCTGGGCCCACAGGTCCACAAGGGTCCTGCTGAGTCCCAAACCCTTTTTGTGATTGCTTGCAGATGGGGGAGATGATTCAGATTGTAGAGGAGTCTGGCCTCAATATCTACAACCTCTATGCCCCATGTGATGGAGGTGTCCCCGGGAGCATGAGGTGAGGGCTTTGGTTGCACTGGCACAGAGGGACATGGTGGGCTGGGCAGGGGGCCCCTCTGGGACACATGGATGGTGCTGAGGACTCCCCCCAGGAGAGCCCTTTATCCCTTGTTCTCCAGGGTTTTCAGTCTGTCCTCATACTCTCTCTGGCTACAGATATGAGGGTGATTATCTCATCACACATGACCTGGGCAACTCCTTCATCCGGATGCCACTGAGGTTCTCCTGGCGGCAGGTGAGCCGAGCTGCCCATGCTGCTGGGCTGTGAGCAGCCTCTGTTCAGCCAGTTGTGCTGTTGTGGGCAGGAGGGGCAGAAAGCAGCTGCTCCATGGGGCAGGTGCTGCTGTGACAGCGACTCTCCCGACTCTCCCAGAACCTGTTCCGGATGCCAGTGGCCCGAAAGAAGGTCCGGATGGACCCGCCCTGCACCAACTCCACAGCCCCCAGCATGTATCTGAACTCCCCTGAGGTGCGGAAGGCTCTGCACATCTCCCCTGAGGCCCCAGAGTGGCAGGTGTGCAGGTGAGCAAGCTGTGGGCAGGGAGGGACTACTCTGAGAAGGAGCAGACATGCTGCCATTGCTTCCTCCACAGCTTCGAGGTGAACCGCAGCTACAAGCGCCTGTACATGCAGATGAATGAGGTGTACCTCAAGCTGCTGGGAGCCACGGTGTGTGCAAGGGAGCCCACAGACCCTGGAAGTCTCTCTGCCAGCTCAGCCTCCTACCTGGCTGGGGCTGCTGCCCTGCCAACAGCTCACTCTCTCTCTGCTACACAGAAATACCGAATCCTGGTGTACAACGGGGACGTTGACATGGCTTGCAACTTTCTTGGGGATGAGTGGTTTGTGGATTCCCTGTGCCAGAAGGTAAATGGGCAGGGCCCAGGCCAGGCCAGTCACTATGTGCTATGTGCTGTAGCTGGCTGTGGCAGGAGCATGGGCAGGGCCAGCCACAGGTGCTGAAGGCACTGCTGCTACTCCCAGGTGCAGGTGGCTCGCCGACCCTGGCTCTACACGGAAAACGGTGAGAACCAGATTGGTGGCTTTGTGAAGGAATTCACCAACATCGCTTTCCTCACTGTCAAGGTAGGGCTGAGGGCTCTGGGGGCCAGGGATGGGGCTGTGGGAGGGTGTGCTGGATACCAAGGCTGCAGTCAGGGTTGGGTGATATCAGCAGCACCCCACCCACACTGCCAACCACTGTCCCTTTCCTACAGGGAGCTGGCCACATGGTGCCCACAGACCGGCCGCTTGCTGCCTTCACCATGTTCTGCCGCTTCATTAAGAACCAGCCTTACTAAGAGCTGCAGAGGTAGCGCCCGGCACTCCAGCTGCTCCCACCACCCCACCCGCCCTCACCACCGGCACCTTGCACAGCCCGGCCTCGCTGCTGCTCGGCTACACCACGGACCTGTCATGCCTGCAGCCTTCTCCCCCGGCTGGACAGGGTGAGGGGCATGGGCTGGGGGACTCTGTCCTTGTGGGACAGGCGTTGTGCACCTGCTGCAGCCAACCTCCTCCCTTGTGGCTTCCTGTCTTGCCTCCTCCCTGTCTGCGGTGGCAGCTGCGCCCCTCCCAGGCAGGGAGCAATCCCCAGCACTTCCCCTTGGCCCCACATGCACACGGCCTGGGCAGGCTATGAGGAGCAGCAGCAGGGGGCAGCTGGGTCCTACTCACACCTCTACCTTGGCTCCCACCACCTCTGCTCCCACTGAAGGAGGCTTACCACCACTACCACAACAATCCCACTGCCAGGGCCCGCAGTGCTTCAGGAACTCGCAATAAACTCTGACCAAGGCGGTTCTGCTCCTCCTCACGCCTTTGTGTCAGCCCCTGCTTCGCTTTCCTCCGCTCTCTGAGGAGCACCAGTGAGTGCCAATGCCCTTTGCCAGGGAGCCCTGGGCTCTGTGAGCTGTGCCCTTTCTGCAGGGGTCCCTGCATCCTGGAAATGAGTGACCTACCTAAGTGGCAGCAGCACAGTCACTCTGAGCCCTCTGGCACTGCACTGAGCTGCATTTGCTCCCAAGGACCCAAGCTGGGCAGCAGCTGCCTCCTTTCCATCTCCCCACCATGGACATGTCCTCCAAGCAATGAGGCCATGTGGTTGGAGTCAGGTGGTTTATTAGTGTAATGAGCAGGGCTGCAGCAGGGATTCCCAGAGCACCCTCTCCACCTTGCTGCGCCCCACCAGGGCCTGGACGCCCTGACAATGTGCTGGTGGTACCAGGGAAGCTGCTTCCTACCTACAGTCTACGGGTCCAGCCCGGCATCTGCCCTTGGTCCAGGGAGGAGAGCTAGAGCGAGCTGGGATCCAGGCTGGGCTCTGCAGGCTGGGAGCTGGAGTAGGCAGCGGCGGTCGGCACCGGGCGGTATTTCTCAATCACCTCCCGCAGCCCCTTGGAGAAGTGGAGATCAGCTCCCACTGTGAGGAATCCCTGCAGAGGGAAGAGGGTCAGTGCAAGGCTGGAGGTGACAGTGCGCTTCCCAGCGGGACACGGAGGCACAGGCTGTGCCCATCCCACCACGTACCGCGTGATTGGTGACCACCTCCCTGGTGAAGTCCATGCCTTCGGGCAGTGGGATCTGCACCCCCTTCTTTGTCCTCTCTGCAGAGGGGGAGAGCTGGGATGAGGCTGAGCTCTGCTATGACCCTGCCTAAACTCCCAGTTGTGTGGGAGCAGTGATGCCTACCGTTAATGATGGGCATGATGGTCAGCTGCAGCAGGGTCTTCAGAGGGGCCTGCAGTGAGAACAGCTGCGGGAGAAGAGCTGGGGGTCAGTGTAGTGGCAGAGCTGCCAGCCAGGGCAGGGAGGGCTGTAAGGGGGAAACCTGAATGAACAGCCTCTCCCCAGCCCACCCCAGCTGTGGCTGGGTGGAAGGGTTCCCAGGCCATCACCATGCTCTCACCGCAAGCGACTCCAGCGCTGACTGCTTGGAATAGATGCGGAACCTGCACAGAAGGAGGCAGCTGTGAGTAGGGTGTGGAGGGGACCCTCCCCACACCCCCATGGCACCCCAGCCATACCGTCGTAGGTCTAGCTGCACACGCAGCGCCTTCCCTTGCAGAAACACCTTGGCACTCAGCTTGGTTTCCTGGGGAGGGAGAGGGCTGAGTCGTGGCAAGCAGAGGACAACCAGACCAGCTCATGCCACAGGTCCAGTGTCCCTTTGCTTGGTGACACCAGTGCCTTACAACACAGGATGGGGACACTGCTCCTGTATACAGTGGGATGACTGCACAAGGAGCCCCAGCTCCCTCTCACCATGGCCATGCTGGAGAGCTGGACAGGTGGGCGGTCCGGGGGCACCAGTGAGATGTTCAGGAAAGCAGAGACAGAAACTGAGGTCCCTGAGGGTTTGATGGTGCAGCGTGGGGGAGCAGAGACCTGCAGCACCAGCCGCAGCGGAGCATCCACAGAAGGGCTCTGGGGAAGGCAGGTGAGTTGGAGGCTAGGCACAAGGCAGGCTCTGTCCTGGGGCTCTGCCATGCCTTCCATCCTATCTGAGGGCTCCTTACCAGCATGAAGATGGTCCCAAAGAATGTGGCTCTCAGCAAAACCTCCAGGTCCTTGGGCACCTGTGGAGAGCACAAACCACTGCAAGCCGCTGCTGCAGGTCCCAGCAAAGCTGCTCCCTGGATGTGGCACCTCCTTTGCTCTGTAACACAGCCCACCCCTCCCTCCTGCCTGCACACAGTCTGAGTGTCTGGTGCTCCTTACCTTCTCCCCCTGGAGCTCTATGGTCAGTACTCCTGCCTGGAAGTACGAGTGCATGGCTGAATCGAAGAAGTACTCGGAGAAGGCAACATAAACCATGCGCTCGGTCTCCTTGATCACCGGCTCCACCGCGTGGTTCTCCAGCTCCTGGTCCTCTCTCACTCGGGGGAAGAACATGCCCTGGGCCAAGAGCAGGAGAGGTTCCCACAGCCATGGGGCAGCCCTACCTGCTCCATGGAGCCCAACGTGCCTGCTGGCACAGCCTTTTCCACAAGGATGGGGAAGGACCAGCAAGGCAGAACCCAGCGTTCACCTTGAAGTCGAGCTCAAGGGTGTCAGTGGTGATGGAAGGATCCCGTAGGAGGGAGTAGTCAATCCCAATATGCTCATCCACGTAGTTTCTCACTGCCAGGGAAGATGTGTTGGTGAGACTTGGCCTGGAGCTGCCTGGCAGCTTGATGCCCAGCCCTGTCTGCCCAACAGTGAATGGGATCCGGCCCTTTCCCAGGGCAACACACACCAGGCACTGTGTCCAGCAAAGAGTTCAGCAGTACCAGGCTGGCATGCTCCAGGGATGGGCAGATCTGTAAGGCAAGGAGCCAGGCTGAGGGGAATTACTCCCAGAACTGGATGAGGAGCTGCAGAGGCAGGACAAGGCCCAGCAGACGGGTAGGATAGAACTCTGCCCTCTCCCACACACAAAGGGCCAAGCCCTAACATCCCACAGCCCCTCTCTGTGCTCAGCTGTACCTGCTGGCTGAGGAGGAAGCGCATCCCTGTGACAATGAAGGTGCTCAGGAACTCATAGACCTTCCTGGAAAACACAAGAGTGGTTCTGCACTGCCTGTTCTCCCTGTGGCTCTGTGCCCATTGCAGCACACAGCTGGGCTGAGGAAGCACTGAAGATGTGGGAAGGGGGTCAGGGAGCCAGACACACACAGAGGGGTCAGGTGTACCTGAGTGTGCCAGAGAAGCCAGCGTGCATTCTCGCTATGGAGGCGCTGCAGGTCATATTGGAGATCTTGAGGCGCCCAGCCTCATCCTTGGCCAGCTGCAGCACTGTGTAGATGTGGACACCATCCGCAGAGGCATTGATGGACCCAATGTCGTAGCTAGACATAGGAAAGCAGATGAGAGGAGCACACAAGCCACAGCAAGGCACCTGTGGCACCCAGCAAGCACAGCTATGGGGTGGGCTAGCACCCAGAGCAGGAGGAAGGGGACGCAGCTCACAAGAACCAGTAGAGCAGCTGCCTGCGGAAGCGTAGGCTAATGGAAGCATTGCTGATGTTGAAGACAAGGTGCTGCTGGGGCTGGAAGTTCAGGTCTGAAGAGGCCAGCTGCAGGTCCGTCACCTTGACCCTGCAGGGAGGGGACAGGAGTGGTTAGACAGACAGATGGACGTGGGAAGCCGTGGGCAGCAGGCAGCACTCACTGGCTGATGTTGTACTGGAACTGCCCCTCACTCCCATGCAGGTCCGACACGGTGATGTTCTGCAGTTCCTGCTCCACAAAGCGCAGCCCCTCCTGCTTCACTGCAGGGAAAACGAGGCTGGGCTGGGACGTGCGGGGACATGCCCTGCTGGCAGCATCCCCCCTGACAGCCCCCACTGCTCCCCGGCCACCCCATGGTGCAGCAGTGCGGGCAGAACCCTACACAAGCACAGACCCCAGGACAGGACGGTGCCCAATGTCCCTCTTTCCCAGACTGAGACATCCTGGCCGGCCCCTTACCCAGGTCCAGCCCCTTGGAAGTAATCCGGATCTTACAGCCAGGAGGGCTGTGTGAAGCTGTGACCAGCGAGGGCAGAAAGAGAAGAAGGAGGCAGCCGCGGGCAGCCATCTCGCACCTGGAGGCAGAGAGCAGGGTCAGCATCGATTGGCCAGGGGACATACACGGGTGTCAGCACAGACAGGCCCAGGGGACACACTGGAAGGGAAGCAGCTGCTGTCCAACCTGCCCAGGGCAGGGGATAGCTCCAAGGAGCACCCCACGGGTCCACTGTTCTCCCTGAAACCCCCCAGTGCTGCCCAGGTCGCCTTTGCCCGAAACCTCTGGCCCAGCAGCCCATGAGGGGCACAGCTGCCACCCCAGGGCACTGTGCACAAGCCCCCGCACTGGCGCTGTGGAGCCCGAGGGTCCCACATCGGGGAACACCCACTCCAGCGCTTCCCCGCTCCCCAAACCGCAGAACAGGAGCCAGCTCCGTGCGTGCTGCTGCGGCGGGGAGCCCCAGCAGCTCGCAGAGGAGCGAGCCCTCGCCCGTGGGGCCGTCCCACAACCCTCACAGCCCCCCCGAGATGTGCCGCCTGCCCCTAGGCTGGTTTGAGACGGAGCTGGAGCCCGTCCATCCCGCAGCAACAGGCAGAGCTCCGTGCGAGCCTGTGGGATGGGACGGGGCTCCCCCACAGCTTCCCTCAGTTCTCTGAGAGGATGGGGACTCCCTCCCCGAGGCTGTGTGATGGGACGGGGCTCCCCCACAGCTTTATCCTCCAATTCTATGAAGGGAGAGGATGGGGGATCCCCTTCCCCGGGGCCCGGAGCCACCGTCCTGCCCAGCGGCTGGGGGCTCCCCCACACAATGCCGGCTCAGTTCGGGTACTTACAGCGAGGCTTGTCCTCGGCTCCCGGCGTGGGGAAGCTGAATCACGTGAAGGCAGGAGGGAGGGAGAACACCACCAGCTCCAAGACTTTCTTTTGAGCTGGCTGAGGTTTCCCTGCCTTTATATAGCCCCCAACTGCCACTCCTTGTGGGCTCACAGCTGGGAGGAGACAGCGGGACGGACGGACGGACGGGGAGGATGCAGGTCTGTGTCCCGCCGAGCCCGGCTGGCTGCCAGCACCGGCACAGACAGCGGCTCGCCTGGCCACCTCCAGGCTGGACACGAAGCCTTCCTCCCCCCGAAAACACCGCTCCCCGCGTCCGGCACACGCAGCCACAGCCACGGATCTCTCCGGCACCCCCCGTGCAAACGGCAATGTCCGGGAGGGCCTGGGCTATTGGGGACTCCCAGTCTGTGTTATGAATCTCCTGCTAGTGCTCAGCTATCCCAGCTTCAGTGCAGACCCGGGGGCCGGGGGTGCTGCTGGGGGCTGGTTCATGGCCGTCTGTAACATGAACCTGAGCAGAGAAGCTGCGGAGCCTCAGGACTGCCCGGACCCCCAGGCAGGCAGCACTGGCTCTGCAGGATGTGCCTCTGGATGGCCTAGCCCCGTGTGTTAGCGGCAGCTGGGCTGGCTCCGGGATCGCAGCACCGAGATGGGCACTGCCGGAGTGTCCCCATGAGTGCCCATGGAAAAGACGGGCAGCTCCTCAGCCCGGGGCTCCCTCCCGGTAATCCTGCCTGGTCGAGCCACGCCGAGAGTCTGCCCCTGCCCTCACCACCCCCTCGGCCACTTGAGTTCCCTCGCTCCAAGGCTGGAGTTTCACTGTCCCTTCAGAGAATCCCCTCTGCCCTCAGGGGTCGGTCTGAGCCGCCCTTTGTGCCCCGGGGGGTTATCGGTGCTCTGGGCAGCGGAGCTGGGCTGCTGGAAGCCCAAAACGGGAGCCTCAGTGCTTACACAGCACTTATCCCCCCAGAACTGCAGCGCCAGCATTAACTCATTAAACTGACCCCGATGCTCCCGGAGCAGAGGGCAGGACTCCGGGAGATGGGAAACCCCTTGGAAAGCTGGGCAGCAGGGATATCCCAGGAGAAAAGGGCAGGAGAGGCCTCGCAGTTTCCCCATCTCGTCTTCACCGAGGGCCGTGGGCCAGCACCGGCCAGCGGCGGCCCAGGGAGCTGCAGCCGAGGCAGGACGGGTGCTCTGCTAGGAGAATGTGGCAGAAGCTCCGCCGGCTGCGAGGGGTCCTGCGGCCCCCAAGGAGCCCCCAGTAACAGCCATGTCCTCCTTCCACGTCCCGTGCCATCCTCCAGCATATGCTGTGGAGCAGCAGCCGCAGGACAAGGGAGCGACTGCCAGCGCCCGCCGGCTGTCACCGGGACCCGCGGGACGGGGAACGGCCACGGCAATAGTGTGGGGAGGGACATGTCAGCGCTGCGCCCGAGGGACCGCCGGGACAGGCAGCGGCTGCCAAGGCCGGCCTGGGCTGAAGCGCAGCGGGAGCAACCGCTGTGCCCGGCGGGCGGCGGAAGCCCCGCGCCCCCACATCAATGCAGCCCCCCCGGCCCGGCCGCCACCCCGCCCCGGCGCCGCCGCTCTTCAAAGGCCCTTTGGTGGCGACCGCTGCGGCCGCGCCCTGTCAGTGCCGGGAACCGCCCGCGGCGGGCAGGAGGCGGGGCCGGCCCGCACGGAGCGGCTCCACCACAGCGCGGGCAGGACCGGGACCGCTCCGCAGCCACCGCGGGGCGGCGCCCGCCACAAAGATGGCGCCGGGTGGGCGGGGTGACCGCGCAGCCTTTGCGCATGCTCCACGTAATTCCCCCAAGCGCGGGTTCAGCTTCGCGCATGCGCTCCACACCCGCGGCCCCGGCGCAAGATGGCGGCGGCGGGGCGGGCGAGGCGGAGGTGGGGCGGCGGCGGTGGCGGACGCAGCGGTGCCCGGTGCCTGCAGCCCCTAGCCTCACGCCCAGGTAAGCGGCGCGACCGCGTGGCCGCGGCCCGCCGTGCAGGAGGAGGCGGCGGGGACCGGCGGCGGCGCGCGGGCGGCGGAGGGGAGGCGGCGCAGGCCCGCGGCCGCCATCTTAGAGCGCGGCCGCTACTGCCGCCGCGCTCCCGCCGCCGCGCCCCCGCCGCGCCTGCGCGTCGCGCGGCCCCTCCCCGCGGCGCCGTAACGGGCTCCTGTCTCCGCAGCCGCCCCCGCGGGCCAGGCGCGGGACGCCCCGCTATGAGGATGCGGCCCCGGCGCGCCAGCGGCGAGTACGGAGCGACGGCCACGCGTCCCGCCAGGCAGCCCGCCACCGTAAGTACCCGCCCGGCCGGCCGCCGCCCCGCTTAGGCCGCGCCCCCGGACCGCTCCCGGCCAGACTGCAGAGTTGTCGCCGTCGCCGCCTCCTCTCCGCACTCGCTGGGTGCCCGTGGCCGCCCGCCGGCCCCGGCCCGCCGCGCCGAGGAGCTCCGTGCCATCTTCGCCGCCGGCAGGGCAGCCCCAGGAGGTTCCCGGCCGCTTCCCCGCTCAGACACGGTGCCCCGGTGCCCAGTGCCCGTGGTGCCCCGGGAGCGCTGCGCTGCTCAGCTCCGGGCCCGCCGGCCGGCGCTCGGAACGGGGATGGGTGCCGATGGAGGAGGCGATGGCCTGGCTCCCAGCCTCCTGGAGCAGCCGTGGTTCTGGGATGGGGGAGAGCCGCGGAGCCGCGGGGTTGTCCCGGGGGGCTGTCGCTGATCTCCTTTGTCTGCATTTGCTGTTGTCTTGTACAAAATTCTACCTCGGTGAAATGGAAACAAATACCGGTCCTGTTTGCTGTACTTCTTTACTCTGTGTCTCCTTACCCCTCGCTGTGGTCTCTGGTTGTGCTGCTGCTCTAGGTTGTAAGCTCTCTGGGCAGGGACAGCGTTGTACTGTGTTTGTGAAGCACTGTATGCATTGCCATGGTGTATAAAAACATACCGTAATCACCATAAAATGCTTCCTCTGGATCCCTGTCACTGTCTAAGTCCCAGTGTAGTTACATAAAAGTAGAGTGGCTTCTGCCAGGATTCCTGTTAGTTTGGTTGTTTCCTTTTCCCAGACCTTAAGGGTACTTGGATTTAATACTTGTTAACACAGATCAAGTGATAAAACTTCTTGGCTACTTCCACCATTCCAGTTTATCCATAAATGGGAGGAGGCAGAGCCAGTCACCCTATTTGACAGCTCTTTTGAGTGATGGATGGTGAAAAACACTGGCAGGTCACTGGAGCTGGCATGTGCCATCCAAGCTGGCCAGGGCTCCGTGCCCAGTGCTGTCTGTGAATCCTGACAATCATGACTTTGGGAGCTCTGGTCCCCCAGTACACACCAGTTCACTCCAGGCTGTGCTCTGTGTAACGTGCAGGACACAGCAGCAGCTGCATGTGCAAGTGTAGCTTTAGTTTGAGGAAGAGGGACTAAACCTTCAGAGCTTCCCTGTGCTCCTTCCTCACAGCCCTGCCATCTCCAGGGTCCCTGTACCCACGGGCTGACACGAGCCTGAGCTGCTGCCGCTGGCCCAGCTCCCCTTGGCACGTTTGTGAAGTGTCTGTAAGGACACGGTGGGGTTGGAGTTCAGGAGGGAGTGTGAGATTGCACAACGCTCACTGCTGAGGCCGTTAAAGGTCCCCTGTTGTGTCCTGCGCTCTGCCGCAGGCATGAGGCATTACCGCCTTGCTCTGGGGCAGAGACCCAAACTCCAGGTGTCACAGTGTCCCACACCTTCCTTTGTGTACCCTGCCTGGAAGGATGGAAACATCTTCCGAGGTGCTGAAGGAGTCGAGTTCCTCAGTGCTGATCTCAGCCAATGCTGTGGGCAGCTGAGCTACTGGCCACTCGCTCTTGACCACTGTTTGCTCCTGCCATTCTGTTCTGCTGAAATAGCCACTGGCCTTTATGCACAGGAAGGGCAGTGAAGGCTTCAAATCCCAGTGACAGCCCCAAAAAATCCAGAGTTTTTATTGGAGAGCTCCTGTACGTGGCTCCTGCTGTCAGGTAGTGTGCTGCTCAGGTGAGGAGCACACTATACACAGCACTGTGCTGCTGCTGCCTTGACTGTGCTGGTGTGTGCTGTGGGGTGTCTCCAAAGCCTGAATAGAGTTAAGTGTCTGAGGTAGCTGGGAATTATGTAAAATGCCTTGTTTCCCCCCAGTTCATTGCCAATGCATTTCGGGCTGCCAGAGAAGAGCAATCTGTGGCGCTGTTTCAGAAACTTCCCCAGGGGAAGAGTGGTGACTAAGAGAGGAAAAGCCTGGCTGTTTCTCTCCAGCTGGCAACATTAAATTATGATTAAGAGGAGCTTTATTGTTCCAACAGACCTTCTTTTGCATAACTGTTGTTATGCAGATGAAAAAGCAGCAAGGGCCAAAACAGCTGGCTGAGGCCCTGCTTGTGGGACTAGGACTAGCACTAGGACGTGTCAGCCTGGGACATGCAGAGGGTAATAATTCGGGAGCTCCTGACTCCCAGCCTGTGGTTTTCTGAACCACAGAAATTGTTAGTGAACCTCCAGGGCTATTTTATATAGCAGATTTTTTTTTTTAATGAAAGCCTTTTGTTGAAATGATGTGCAGTTATGTGTGTGTGAGTTGATTCAAACTGTCTCTGAGGATAACATCAGACCTGGCCAGTGGTATTGGTGTGGCAGAAGGTGGCACATAATCACAGAGGAGGTTATGTTATTTTTTACAATCTGATGCTTCACTCTTTGGAGAGATCTAGCTGAAAAGGGACTATTTTGAATGCTGCCCTGAAGAACACCCTGGGTAACCCCGTTTAACACTGAGCATTCCTCATAGCTCGTTGTATCCAAGATAACAAGGTGTTTTTCAGGGCTTAGGTGCAGTTTGTGTGGACTGGTCAATCCCTGTTTTATTATCCGAATGAACTTTTATTGCTACACCTGAGTATGCCAAGCAGATCTGGGACCTTTCCTGCTGTAACACTGGATATTACTCTGTTTTTTCCAGTGTGGTTGCTGAGAAATGGCCAATGAGAATCACAGAAGCCCTGCGGAGGAAGCGTCTCTCATGAGTCACTCACCTGGCACCTCCAACCAGAACCAGCCCAGCTCCCCCAAACCCATGCGCCTGGTACAGGACCTGCCAGGTACCCACTCTGCCTTCGGGAGTTCTGCAGGGCCCTGGCAGTGGGGAGAGGGGTGAAACAAGGCTGCCAAGGGAGGCCAGGAAGGCTCTGTGTGTCAGAGAGTGCTGTGACAGTACTGGGCACTGCAGGGCAGGTCTGTCATACGGGATGCTCCCCTCCTGACTCTCACTGTCCTCTCAGATGAGCTGGTGCAGGCTGGCTGGGAGAAGTGCTGGAGCAAGCGGGAGAACCGCCCGTACTACTTCAACCGCTTCACCAACCAGTCTCTGTGGGAAATGCCTGTGCTGGGACAGCACGATGTCATAGTAAGTGCTCACTCACCTTGGGAGTGCTGTGCCAGGACTGGGGTCTTCAGATTACAGGTGTCTTGTGTGCCTTCAAAACTCCTTGCTCGGTCCGTTGTCTGGCATGATTCTGGGGAAGTGTTTCTCTGTCAGGTGTTGCTGTTCCAGGAGTCATGCACCACTCATCAGCGTGGAGGATTTGTGATGAGTTTTTCTCATTAAAGTATTTTGAAAAAGCATATAGACATCTAGAAGAGAATCTTTCAGCTTTGTGCAGGTGTGACTAGTGGTGTCCTTATTTCCATCCATGTGGGAGCTGGGAGCAGTGCAGTGGGATGCTGCAGTGGCAGTGGGTGAGCTTGACGCGTGCTGTTGTTGTTTGGACTCTCATAGTCAGACCCTCTGGGACTGAACGCGGCTCCCATGCCACTGGAAGGTGGGGTGGCAGATGCCTCTGTGGAGAGCAAGCAGAGGAAGAGGAGGTTCTCAGAAGAGGTTCCACCAAGTGGCAACAGTGTGAAGAAGCCCAAGGTGGGTTTGGTGCTCTGAAACAAACATGTGCAGCCTGAAACCAAGGGGAGCTGGTGAGCTCATGGGGGTCTCCCACGTGGTGTTCTGGTGTGGGACTGTTTGATTCACTGGGCTGCTTCTCCTTGACCTGTCTCTTTGGTGGAGTAATTAATCTTTCACACACACAGGCGGATGTCCCAGGGAACCCAGCTGCTCAGCCAGTCCCCAGCTCTCCCAGTATTCCAGGAACCTCTGTTTTGAAGGCATGGTGTGTTTCACCTGAAGACAAACAGCAGGCAGCTCTTCTACGACCAACTGAGTGAGTTGTGTCCATTTGTATTCTGTTCCTTTCTCAGTAAAGTGTTTGAGACACACGGGTTTCAAGAAACCTGAGGGATAAATCACTGCCAGGAGTCTTGATAGTTTGGTTTCCTGGCTGGTGAAACAGCCCAAGGAAGCATCTTTAAAAGTAATATTTGATAATTAGCCAGTGATCTGGTTATCCTGATGACATTTGCTTCTGCCACAGAGTATACTGGGACCTGGATATTCAGACAAATGCTGTGATTAAGCAGAGGGCACCATCAGAAGTGCTTTCTCCACACCCTGAGGTGGAGCTGCTCCGGTCCCAGCTCATTCTCAAGCTGAGGCAGCATTACCGTGAGCTCTGCCAGCAGCGAGAAGGTGAGTTGGGTTCCTTTGATTTCCTTCTCAGTTCTAGTGTTCTGGTGATCTGACTTTTGTTTTATGCCTGTCTAGTCCCTGTGTTCTCTTTTTGTGATGGTTATACTCTGTGGCATTGTTGGTTAAGTGATTAGGCAGAACTTTGTGTGATGATCCTTATCAGAGCCACTGGGCATTTCTGTATTGTATTGATTAGATCCTTCTTCTGTGCATCTGCAGGGATTGACCCCCCAAGGGAGTCATTTAACCGCTGGATGTTGGAGAGAAAAGTGGTTGATAAAGGGACAGATCCTCTTCTCCCGAGTGACTGCGAGCCAGTAGTGTCTCCTTCCATGTTCAGAGAGATCATGAATGACATTCCCATCAGGTATTGTTCACAGACAGAGCACTTTGTTGGGATGGTTCTGGGTCAGTCTGGTCTGGTGATTTACCTGCCACGGTTCCGCTGTGGTGCTTCCCTTTGTTTGGATGCTGGTGAAGGAAAGCTGGGGAACTGAACCTGTTTTCCATGCCTTTGTGAGACTCATGCATATGAATTTAACTTACCTCAGGTTATCCAGAATTAAGTTCCGAGAGGAAGCCAAGAGGCTGCTCTTCAAGTATGCTGAGGCTGCGAAACGACTGATTGAATCCAGGTGGGAGCTCTTCTCGCAGTGCTGTCACGTTCAGAAAAGACAAAAGGACTATAGGGGCTTCTCATCCTGCTTTATCCAGCACTGGGCATAATGTTATTGAGGAAGAGCAATGTTGGGAACATACAGAAGAAAAACAGTAGTGCTGGAGCCACCTTTTGATAATTACTGTTACTGTAAAATGTAATACTGGGGAGCTGAGTGTGTGTGGAGACAATGAAGTACTGGGTGTGGAATGTCTTTTGTTATCCCTGAGATAAAATCAGGAGTGCTTGAGCACTCACTGCTGTTACAGAGCAACAAGCTTAGAGTGGCATTTTGCATACAAGGTAGAGTTTTTCTGACCAGTTCTGCCACAGGAGACAGAACTGAGGAAGAGAGTTGGGGAGAACCTTGTGGGGGAAAGGAGAAGCTTGTAAACAGGGTAGGTTTCTCAGAGTCACAAGCCCCTAGCAGTAATGGAAGATTAGAGGCAGTGTCAAAATGGACCAGTGCCATGAAAAATAAAGGCTTTTTGGGCCTCTCCTGTTGCAGAGAGGACAGCAGCCAGCTACACCAAGTTTTGGAGAGAATATAGCAGTCCGCAATCATGCAAATGTCTGGAAGGCATTTCCAGAGAATGGAGGGGAGTGACAGGGATGGGCCTTGACAAGTGACAGTGTCCACATTCCCCAGTGATAGAAAACTTTGGAAGGGGGTGGAATATCTGGCTGTGCAGCTGTGAGTTAAATTTTGCCTCTGTTTTTGTAGGAGTGCTTCCCCAGACAGCAGGAAGGTGGTGAAGTGGAATGTGGAGGACACCTTCAGCTGGCTGCGACGGGACCATTCTGCCTCCAAGGAGGACTACATGGTCAGTGTACCACTGATGTGTGGCTGGGCACAGGGAGCTGGGGAGGGGACATGTGGGGACAGGTACAGGTCTTTCTGGAGACACTGAAGACCTCTGGAGAGCCAGTGGTGGCCATGTGAGAGACCGTGGTTCTCTGTTTCCACAGGACCGCCTGGAGCACTTACGCAAACAGTGTGGGCCCCACGTGTCTGCTGCAGCCAAGGACTCTGTGGAAGGCATCTGCAGTAAAATTTACTACATATCCCTGGAATACGTCAAGCGCATCCGGGAGAAGCATCTTGCCATACTCAAAGAGAACAATATCTCTGGTATGCAGCCAGCTTTGAGGAGCTGTAGAGCTGCAGCACTGCAGTTAAAGGCCCCGTGGTCTGGCTGTCCCTATTCAGAGAGTGTTACCTGTTGGGAGGGCAGCTCTGTCTCCAAATGTTAGAAAGTCTGTGTTTCAAAGTAAGAAACAGCCAGTCCAACATAGGCCTCAGCTTTCAGTCACAATATGTGTGCAGTGGCAGGCTGTCTTCCATCAGGTGCTGTGACCAGCTGTAACATCAGATACTACAAATATGTGATTTGCCAGGATGAAGTGGCTTGTTAGGAGCAGGTCACACTGCGCAGGGCATTCATTCATTCATTTCACTGGACCATGCTTTTTTGCTTTGCTGCTTCATGAATTCCTGCAGACAGCTGACACCCCCTTAATAATGCTGAGTGTTCTCCCTTTATTCTCATTTGCCACGTTTCTTGTGTTTTGAGCACCCCTCTGCCTCCCAGCTTGTCACTGTGCACCCTTTCTTGGCAGAGTTTGTGTTCCTTGATCTTTCCTCTGTTCTTTCTTTCGTTCACGTCTGTATATCTCTCTCTAGTCAGCTTTTTCTTCCTCCATGGGGTCTGCTCCTTTCATTGCCACTGTCTGTAGTCCTTTTCCCTTTTGGGTCCTGGCTCTCCTCAGGCTCCCTTCAGGTCCCAATGCCTGCCTCTTGCCATTGTTTTTGATGCTTATCTTCCAATCCCATTAAGTCAAGAGATTCCTTCCAGCTGATTTATGAGCTCTCCCTGAAGCTGAGGCAATGGATAACCACAAGGTGCAGGGAGATTCCTTTGCCTCCTGCATTTGGCTGCCTGTGAATTTTTATTGTGCTCTGGATGAGTTTGGGGCAAACTGAAATAAGAAACAGTAGCTACAAAAAGAAGGTTTTGTTTGTTTGGAACATGCCTCAGTACTCTCCGGTGGCTGTGTGCTGTCTGCATTGAGGAATCAGCTTTGAACCTAGGTAGCTGCCTACAACATCTGTGAGGGACCACCATGGTGGTTTTTTGGGAGGACCACCGTATTCTTCAGCCCTTTTTGGTTTGCTGTGTCTTTTGAGGTGGACTGAAGATTGGTCCTGAATACCCTTGGCTTCTCACAGGCTGCCTTTCTGTTCATTCTCCACAGCTGAGGTGGAAGCTCCTGAGGTCCAGGACAGGCTGGTGTACTGCTACCCCGTGAGACTGGCCATCCCCTCCCCACCACTGCCTAGCGTGGAGATGCACATGGAGAACAACGTGGCGTGTGTGCGCTACAAGGGGGAGATGGTCAAAGTGAGCCGCAACTACTTCAGCAAGCTGGTAAGGGCTGGGCACTGCTCTGCTGCCCCTGGGGCAGGGTCATCTCCTGGGCAGAGGCTGGCCAGCTGACCCTGCAGGGCTGGCACACACTGCCATGGCCATGAGGACAGCTACTCTCACCTTAGCTGGGGTCAGGCTCTGCTGGGAGTATTTCCCAGGTGTTGGGTGTGTGCTCTGAATAAATGTTGTGCTGCCAGAACATTGTACTCAAACCAAGGCGGCCCTTGCTGAGAGACACGTGCTGCTGTGGTGGTTCATTCATTTTGTGTTAGTGACAAGCTGGTGGCTCACGCAGTGACAGCAGATGTGCTGACAACTCCCTGAAGAGCCCACCTGCTCCTCAGCCTCCCTCTCCCTGTCACAATGTGAGTGTATCACCATAGCTTGGCTGTTCCTGATGTCTTCAATGGCTGGGCTTTCTCTTCCAGTGGCTTCTTTATCGGTACAGCTGCATCGACGACTCAGGCTTTGAAAAGTTCCTGCCCAGGGTTTGGTGCCTTCTCCGTCGATATCAGGTACGATCTCACCACAGCTGTACATCAGAAAGCCTTGGCAGCACTGGGAACTTGTCTTTGCTCTGGGAAAGGGTCACAGCTTTGGGAGCCTGGAGCAACATGGGGTTTAAACTGGGTCTGTAGTCTCCTCATGCTATGCTGAGGTAGGACTGTGGACTGGGCAGCAGTTGTGGTCTTGACACGAGACCTCAGTGTGGGTAAAGATCTTTGTGAAGGAAACCTTCAGTAGCTTTTGACTCTGAGGGCAGCTGAAGGGTCACTTGGGTACAAGAGAAAACTTATGGTTTTGTGGGGTCAGAGTTGGATAAAATCTCTAAGGAGCATTCTTGGGTACATGCAGGGACCCAAGAATGCAGGGACCCATGCATACATACACGAATTTGAGAAAGGATGAGGGGGCCCTGCATACCTAGAGGAGTGGGTGCATGGACATGTGGCCCTGGGTCCATGGTCAGTGAAGGGAACAGCAGGAACAGCGAGTGCTGGCACAGCTCACCAGGGTTTGCTCTCCTCAGATGATGTTCGGTGTGGGGCTGTATGAAGGGACTGGTCTGCAAGGGGCACTTCCCGTGCACATCTTTGAAGCCCTCCACAAGCTCTTTGGAGTGAGTTTTGAATGCTTTGCCTCGCCCCTGAATTGCTATTTTAAACAGTACTGTTCAGCCTTCTTGGACACAGACGGGTATTTTGGATCCAGGGGGTGAGTATTGCGTTCCCTTGCTCTGCGTGGGTGTGGGTGCATGCCCGTGAGATGACTCAGGATGAGCTGATGGGGATCTTTGCTTCTTTCTCCAGCCCATGCCTGGATTTCTTCCCTATAAGTGGTTCTTTTGAGGCAAATCCTCCGTTCTGTGAGGAGCTGATGGATGCCATGGTCTCTCACTTTGAGGTATGTGTGCTCACAGTGGGGTTGTTTGGGATGGAGCTGTGCTGTCCATCCTCTGCTCCCCACCACTCCTGCGCCCTGAGGGCATGGACAGAGGACAGTGTCACTGTCCTGGGCACTGCTCTTAAATCAGAAGCATTTCCTTTCTGTAGGACTGATTCAATACGTCATTGCTCAGTCAGTGCTGAGATTGTTCCTTTTCTTGTTGCACTAGAAACTGCTGGAGAGCTCCAGCGAGCCGCTCTCCTTCATTGTCTTCATCCCTGAGTGGCGGGACCCCCCCACGCCAGCCCTGACGCGCATGGAGCAGAGCAAGTTCAAGCGACACCAGCTCATCCTGCCGGCCTTCGATCACGAGTACCGCAGCGGGTCCCAGCACGTCTGCAAAAAGTAGGCTTTGTTCTCAGATCCTCTGGGAACACAGCTCTGAAGCTGTGTGACAGAAATATCCTCTCCCAGGCTGAAATCAGTGGGAAGCAGGGAGCAGGCAAGGACAAGTGCAGCGCATCATCGCTTTGGGTGTTTAGGATGGGCAGACAGCATGGTGAATTCAACGTCTGTTTAATGACTGCTAAGTTTAGCTTGTGAGAGGTGTGTGCCTCGGGCACGAGTCCAGCTGGAACAGGTCACACCTGTGGCTCTGATCTGTGCTTCTGCCAGCCCTCAGGCCCGGTAGCTGCTTGTGCTGCAGCAGCTGGATGTCACTGGGAGAGCAGAGGCAAGGGGCAGTCAGTGGGGGTTTGGTCCCCAGTGGGGCAGGCTGGTCTCTGCTCTGCTGCTGAGGCAACAAGTGTGAGCAGCAGCTTGTTTAAGCAACAGGTGCCAGAACACTGAATTTCTTACCTGCTTAGGACTGATGCCTCACTGTGCTGATTCCCCTCTGCAGGGACAGCAAGGTTCCAGCACATGCGTGTGCTGGTAGGCAGCAATGGGACTCTGCACCATCAGTGTTTCTTCCCTTTGGAAGCTTAGGAGCCTCTACTATACTCAGAACTCACTAAGGCTGCACCGTGCCTCCGTTCTGCTCAGAATAATAAGAGAAAGGATGGGACAAATACTTGTCCTAGTGAAGGCAGGAAGAGGAGGAGCAGGTGTTGAGGGTTTTGGGCGGGGGCCAGGGGAGGTGCTGATGCCTGTGCTCTTCCCTTGCAGGGAGGAGATGTACTACAAGGCTGTGCACAACACAGCCGTCCTCTTCCTGCAGAACAGCGCCGGCTTTGCCAAGTGGGAGCCCACGCCGGAGCGGCTGCAGGAGCTCGTTGCAGCCTACAAGCATTCGGGCCGAACCCTCAGCTCCTCGTCTTCCTCCTCCTCGTCCTCATCCTCCTCCTCCTCCTCCACAGCGGACAAAGAGCGGGAGCTGGGCCGAGAGCAGAGCAGCAGCCGAGAGACTAATCCCAACTAAGGCAGAGGTGCGAGGCAGCAGGGGAGGTGCCGGTGGCCCCGGGGGAGGCTGGCCGGGGCAGCAGAGACTGCTGGCTGCGCAGCACGGCCCGGGACTCCTGCGCAGCAGCTCCACGGCACCCGCTCTCCTCTGCGAACTGCACGCCAGCCCCCAGGAGCCGGGAGCGTCCGGCGGCCGGTGGGAGAGGAGGCTCAGCCACGGCCCTCAGCAGGGCGAGGGAGCGCGGCGCGGCAGGAGGAGCCGGCAGCTCCGCGACGCCGGAGCGCCGAGGGAAGGGACGGCCAGAGCTGGGACGCGCGCGTGGGCAGGCAGAAGGACGGTGGAACAGATGGAGGGACGGATGGCAAGCGCGAGTGCTGGGCGCTGAGCGCCGCGGCCGGAGGGGCCCCGGCAGGAGAGGGACGGGCAGAGCCCGGGGGCTCCTGCGGCCGGACTGGCCCCAGCACGGCTCCGTGTCCATAGTGTAAATAGTTCTGTCTGTGGCGCCCACGCTCCTCGTGGGGCTGCTCCCATCGCATCTGTGTTTCTTTCTCATGTGTGAGTCCTGTGTTCGCTGACATTGTGTCCTGGAGAGGAGAGGAGCAGAGGAGAAGAGTTTATTTGGTGTGTAAAGATGTCTTTGCAGCTGTTTTTGTAGTCATTGTGGTTTTTATGCGGAGCCTCCGGGCTTTATTTAACCTCCTTGGGTTTTGTTTTGTAAGGATTAATTTAACACCGCTAACCATTTTATTACTTTTATCAAGAAGAGCAAAATCTATTTTTGATTTCTGTTTCCTAGTTCTTAGGAACATTAAAACCAGCATACAGCTCTGCTTGTGTCCATGACTTGCCTTCTTTGGTGTATGGGGGTCTGTGCTCACCCCTGTCTGGTCTCTGCCTGGGTGGAAGGTAGAAAAATGTTGGGGTTTGGTTTTTCAGAACTGTCTGACATTGCCCTTTTCCAGGCCTCCTGGTGAGGGAGGAGTTTTTTCCTAACGACCAGTGTGAGCCCCTGAAGCAGCCTGACCACCCCACTGCTCCAGTGAGGTTTTAGTGCCTTTCTTCCTTCCCATTGGAGAAGTGCACTCAGACTCCAAGTGCCTTTGGACTCATTGGGGCAGGCAGCACAGCCAGCCTCTCCTGTGGGGTGCCACAACACTGCTGGTGCTGGACCAGTGTCAGTGCCATGGCAGTAACAGTGCCACCTTGAAGTGGGCAGGAATTGCCCAGCGCCCGATGCTGCCCACTCCCAGAGGCTTCAAAGCTCTCCAGAGATGCTTTTGATGGTGGCAAGATCATTGATGTCCTTTAAAGTCAGGGCGGTTGGGAATGTCAGCTGTGAATGTGGCAGTTTGTAAAGGCTTTTTTTCCCCTTTAATCATTGTTTTTGACTCAAGACCACCTGCTCCTGAGGCACAGGTGAGTAGAGATGTGCTGATGCTGGGAGTGTCCCCAACCCACCCCTTGGCCAGTCAGTGCACACTGAGCCCTTTGCCTGCTCCTTCAGGTGAGGGAAGTTACCTGGTTGAGTACCCAGTGGCTGTGGTCTCACAGGGATGTGTAGGTGACATCAGTGGCCAGAAGCCTGGTGCTGTGGGCTGCTTCTTGAGTCTCCTTTATCCTGACAGAGCAAGACATGGTCGATGGAGCACATCAGGTTGGCACTGGGGGCATTTCAAGGGCAGATAACCAGGACTAGGTCAGTCTGTGAGGGGCTGTGGTGTGAGGGGCAGCTGTGGAAGGGTTGGGAGCAGTGGGTGGTACGGGCAGGACTGGGGGGAATGAGGCACACCAGGAGCTGAAGCCCACGCATAAAAGCTCCATCAGGCTGTACTAAACCTGGACGATTTAGGCAAAAAGGCCCTCACTCCCATTGTCCCTGTGGTGGGCAGTGCTGCCGCTCTCCTGTCGGGAGGGAAGGAGGGGATCCCTGAGTGCTTTTGTCCCCTCGGGGCTGCTGGAAACGCCCTGTAAGGGCAACAGCTGGGGGAGGATTTGACTGGGCTTGGGAAGCACAGCCTGCAGTGTAGGACCTGCAGGGGGCTTGGCTATGCCCAGCCTGAACCTGTCAAGTGCTGTGTCCCCCGAGTGCCCCCGACTCGATTCCCCGGGGATGCTGAACCCCAAGCGCCGCTACCGCAGGCCCCACGCCGGGAAGGAGCATCCCAGGGCTGACCGTGAGCGGGGAACCCCGGAGTACCGGGAGCCGCACCGATCCCGCACCAACCCCCGCACCCCCCCTGCGCCGACCCCTGCGCCTGCCCCTCAGCAGCCGGCGGGGCCCGGTTCTGCACGAGGGGGCTCCGCAGGGCCCCGGCACGGCCCGTCCGAGCTCCCCCTCCGTTCCCCGCTCCCCGTTACCGGGCCAACGCCGCGGCGCTGCCGGCGGCCCCTGCGCCGTGCTCGCCCCCGCAGCGCGGCGGGCAGCGCCCCGCGCCTCCCCCCATGGGGCTGCCGGGCCCGAGCCCGCCGCCGCCGAGCCCACCGGAGCCGCCGAGCCCGCCGGCGGCGGGGACCGAGCCGCCGCTGTGTCCCCGCCGGGAGCCGCAGGTACGGGAGAGGATGCGGTGCGGGCCGGGAGCGGGGGCGGGCGGTACGGACCGAGAGCGGCTCGCCCGGGGAGCGGGTGCGGGGTGCGGGGTCCCCGCCGCCGGCACAGCCGCTGTTCGGAGCCATCCCGGGGCCCCAGGGAACCCACACGCACCGTGAGGGCCGGAGATGTGTCCGGGGGCTGCCCTTCCGCTGGCGCCGGCCCCTGGGAGCGATTTTTTCCCGCAAGGCAGGGGCGGGCGGGATGACGGCGAGTCCCAGCGCCGGTGGCACCGGGCGGGGGGTGCAGCCGGGGTCGGGGACGGGGCTGTCGTTCTGCTCTCGCTGCCCCGCTCTCCCACCGAGCCCCGGCTCTGACCGCACAATGGCCATGGCATGCGGCGGAGCTGGGACCCCACGCGTGGGAGGCAGCGGGCCCGGGGCCTGCCCTCAGCCCTGGCTGACAGCGGTGCCCCCTCCCTGCAGCCCGGACAGCCCCCCGCAGCCCCCCAGGAGCATGGCCCAGCCGGAGAGCAAGCTGGTGTCCCCGCCGGTGGCACCCTCGTCCCCCGAGCTGGAGTGCCACATCTGCTACAGCCGCTTCGACGCCCGAGCCCGCAGGCCCAAGCTGCTCCGCTGTGGCCATCGCCTCTGTGCCCGCTGCCTGCGCCGGATTGTTCCCCCGGGGGACGCTTCGACCCCCCAGCTCCGCTGCCCCTTCTGCCGCCAGCACAGCCCGGTGCCGGGCGGGGACGTGCAGCAGCTGCAGGATGATGGGGAGGCACTGGCACTGCTGACAGGCCGTGAACGGGCCAAGAAACGGGGGCCACCCCTATCTCCTGAGGTACTCCTTTGCCCCAGCGTGCTGGAGCCCACATCCAGCCCCGACTGCCTGGTTGTCACCATCCTGGAGGTGCCAGAGGACGTAACCCCACCAGAGAGCCTGGGCAGGCTGGAGGTGGTGCGGCTGTACCGCCCCACGAGCCTGGGTGCCCTGCCCTGCCACGGCCCTGGGCAGAAGTGGCGCTCCTGGGGGTGGCAAGCCGTGCCCCGCTTCATTCTGGGCGTCCTCTGCCTCCTCTACTTCAGCTCCCTGCCCTTCGGCATCTACCTCCTGCTCATCGAGCACCACAGCCTGGGCATCATCCTGGTCAGTCTTGTGCCCTCCACCCTCCTTCTCTGCATTGTCTACAGCCTCTGCCAGTGCCTGTGCCTGGAGGTCTTTGGGTTCCCCCACTCCTGACCCTGCGCAGCCAACCCCTGTACCTGAGACAGGCAGGATTTGGGTTCCTTGGGGCATTGTCCCTTGAGGTACACATGTCCTCTGACCCACAGCGTGCTGCACCTGGACCATGGGGAGAAGCTCAGTGCCTGGTGCCTTCCCACGCAGAACAGCACTGTCCTTTCCATGTGGGTGCTCAGACTGGCTGGAGTGGCTGCAGGAGCTCATTGCAGCCTACAAGCATTTGGGCCAGACCTCAGCCCTTGTCCTCCTCCTGCACAGCGGACAAAGAGCAGGAGCCAGGACTGATTCCAGCTGAGAAAACACCGCGGCCGGAGGGGCCCCAGCAGGAGAGGGACGGGCAGAGCCCGGGGGCTCCTGAGCCGGACTGGCCCCAGCACGGCTCCGTGTCCATGGTGTAAATAGTACTGTCTGTGGCACCCACGCTCCTCGTGGGGCTGCTCCCATCGCATCTGTGTCTCTTTCTCATGTGTGAATCTCGTGTTCGCTGACATTGTGTCCCAGAGGGGAGGAGTGGAGGAGTTTCTTTGGTGTGTAAAGATGTCTTTGCAGCTATTTTGTAGTCATTGTGGGTTTTTTTTCTTTGCACAGCCTCCAGTCTCTATTTAACCTCCTTGGGTTTTGTTTTGTAAGGATTAATTTAATACTGCTAACCATTTTATTACTTTTATTAAGAAGAATGAAGTCTATTTTTAATCTCTGCCTTGGACCTGCCCTGCTCTACAGGGGCTGCTGTCTGGAGTACTGGCAGGAAAGTTACCCTACCATCTTTGCTGACACCCCAGCATCCCCACCAGCATCCCCACTGCACACAGGCAACACCAGGACACCCAGGACAGAGTCACATTTATTACTGTTTTTTGTCCCTCCCACCCACATCTCCCACTCTCCTTGTTGAGGCAGCTGCTGGGTCCCATGGCTGTCTCTCCTGTCACGCCCTTGGGGACAGGACGTGACTGTCCCAGGCCTATACCTTCTCCAGCACCACTGGCACCCCCGGGGGACACTCGCTGTTTCTGGGTGAAGATTCCAGCATCTCTGCCACACTCCAGATCTTGGGTTTCTGGGGCTGCTTGTCCTGCCCAGGGCCTGTCATCACCTCGGAGCTGCCCCCACACCCATCCTGCACAGGGCTGGAACTGGGAATGGGGACAGCAGCCGATGGGACCCCCTCTCCCTCGCTGTCCTCGCCATCTGAGGCGCTCTGTGTGGCCCAGCTCGCCTTTTTCTCTTTCTTGAGGCGCCGGCGGGCATTGGCGAACCAGGTGGAGACCTGGGTGAGGCTCATCCGGCTGACCACAGCCAGCATCACCTTCTCCCCCTTGCTGGGGTAGGGGTTCCTGGGGTGCCGTGCCAGCCAAGCCTTCAGGGCCCCGGTGCTCTCCCGTGTCGCCGCCGCCTTCGCCCGCCCCGGCTCTGTGGGCAGCCCCAGGGGCACCTCAAAGGGTGCTGAGACCTGGAGGGGCACAGGGGTGTCAGGGTGGGACAGGGGGGCCGGAGGAGAGGGGCTGTGGGATGTCAGGGCTCGGGCCTTTGTGTGTGGGAGAGGGCAGAGCTGTATCCTGCCCGTATCTTGCTGTATTCCCCGTTTTCCTCTCCCATGTGCACCCAAAGTGCCAAGTGCAGGACAGTGTGTGGGCAGGGGCAAGGAAATGCCGGGGAGGGGCAGGGTCCCCGGGACAGCAGGTCCCCAGCCCCGATTCCAACCACCCCACACAGTCCCATCCTGGCCCCAGGAAAGCCCCGCGTCCCGTTCCTCCCCCGGAGCTGCAGCGCGGCACTTACCAGCGGTGTCATGAGGCTGAGAGGGGGTGGCAGGAGGCTGTACCCGGCCAAAACGGGACAGGGGCAGGAGTAGGGGTAGGGGCAGGGCAGTAGGGCTTGGGGTGGCCCCCGCACGGTCCCCCAAGGCCCCCCGCAGCCCCCCAGCTCTTGTGCTGGGCTCCTCTCGCCCCGAGGTGCTGCCATACTGCAGGAGAGGAGCCGGGGAGCTGCTCCCGGGTCTTTTATAGCTGCTGGGGTCTGCAGTGACTGACAGCTGATTAGGGGGTATTAGCACCCACGAGAGCAGCAGCAGCATCTGGGGCACCTGATCCCCCCCTTCCCAGCTACTGTTGGGCAGGGACTTGCAGGGACCGTCCTTGCCTGCCTGCCACCAGCCAGAGCCCTGGTCCCTCCCAGGCCCCTGGCTCAGCACAGCCCACACAGCTCCCAGGGATGGGGTACAGTGGCACCCCGGGGCTGGCACATGGGGCCCACCGAGGGCCCCAAGGACACCCAGAACCACAAACACACAGCCAAGCTGGGGCTTTACTGCAGTGTTGAGCTGTGTCCCACCCATGACCCCAGCCCTGACTTGGGGCTGTGGGTGGCCGAGCCCCCTGTGCTGTGGAAGGGTGGGTTGGAGGGCCAGGGGCTGGTGGAAGAATTATAGCCTGGTGGGAGGACAGCAACCCATGCTGCCCCATCCTGCTTGTCCTCACCCAAGCCCCAGCACTGCCACACCTGCTGCTGGATTCCCAGCAGCCGTGACAAAGGTGAAGGGTCCCACAGCCCCATGGACAGTGGGGACCCCTGCAAGGCACTGGGGGGTTCCTGTGGTTGGCACAGCAGGGCAGTGGTGGGCAGGGCAGTGGTGGGCAGCTGTGTGAGGGACCCCGAAAGCCCACCACCCCCTGAGCCACCTGCTCCTGCCACCACGCCTCCCCACTAAGGCTGGGATTATCCCACAGGTTGTATCCGTCATTAAATACCGACTAATAACGCTCTCAGGATATTAAATATGTAACAAACCCGCTTAGCGCTGGCCAGGACAGGAAGGCGAAGGTCACCGGTGCTAATGAGCCCGGCCACATCCCTGCATCCCTGCAGGCCCTGGTGACAGCACAAGGTCCCAGGGTGAGGTGCCAGCACCCAGAGGTCCCATGCCCCTGCACTACCCCATGGCCAGAGCCTGAGCAGCGCTGGAGCTCCCAGCATAGAGCAGCCAGAGCTCAGGTCCCATCCATCCCACAGCGGGCTGATGGTGTGCTCTGGGCAGCCACGGGTGTGGAAGCCTCAAGCCAGCCAGGACACGGGTGCTGCTGGCTGGGACCAGCCCTGGCCATGGCCCTGCAGTGGCCCCATAACCTTGTCCCCACGGGACTCGTCCAGCCCTAATCAGCACCATGGATCTGCTTGATTAGATAATGGGGCTGTAATCTAGGAAAGCGCCTGCGGATTGCGGCAGCACCCTGACCCTGCTCAGCACAGCTGGAGAGGGAGGGCCATGGCCGCCGGCACAGCAGGCGGACACAGCTGGACCCGAGCGAGCCACAGCCCTGCAGGCACAGCCACACACCGCGCACAGGCAAGGCTGGTGTGAGGGACAGAGCCATAGCTGGGACAGCCCCATCAGCCGCAGCCACCCCGGGGAGGTGTGGGGCCACCCACTGCTCACTGCCCTGCGGGTCCAACCCGGGGCAGGTAAATCAGCCGAGGGTTAGGGATGGTCCCAAGGAAGAAGCTGTGGAGGCAGCCATGCTGTGGCAGTTTTGTGGCCCCGGTGCCACCACCTGACCATGCATGAGGGCAGGGAGAGCCCAGCAAAGATCACCCACCCCGAGGGGCTCAGGCTTCACAGAGGCCCTCACCGGGCCAGGGTGGCTCCCGGCCTTTTTTCCCTCCGTGGATAATCAGTTTAATGCAGGAGCAGAGAACTAAATCTCTGCGATTAGCTGTTATAATCACATGTAAATAGGCCCAGACAAGCCGCTCAGGAGGGTGGTGTGTGGCTCGGGACAGAGTTACACGGGATTTAGGCTGTTTACCACTCGATTAATTTCATGACTCCAGCCCCCAGCCCACCGCTGTCCCAGCTGCCTGGCTCGCTGCTCAGGAGTCAAGGTCACTCGGGCGGGAGGCAGCTGATAGCCCGGGGTGTCTGCCAGCAGCGAGCGGCCCAGCACAGTGCTAGGCTCCTGGACCCGAGGGACTCAGCTCCAGGGCCATGCTGAGGCTGGGCTGTTGCATCCCTGTCCCCTGGACCCCCCCAAGCAGGCACACACACGGCTCTCCATCCCTTTTTATTCATAAGCATAGTCAAAGCTTGAGAATGTCACAGCTGAACCCTCCAACAACCACCAGCGGATTAACACAAGAGTCCATTCCTCTTCAGAAGAAAAATAAAGCATCTTCTGCCTCCTTCTCCTTGGGTTCCCTCCAGTCCAGAGCCCTGCTGCCGCCTGCCCGCAGGCTGGAGATACCACAGGAGGGCTGGCTGCTGGCACACAAGGACCACTGGCCCCGTGGCTGCAGGGAGCAGCGGCTGTGGCTGCACACACCTCATCTCTGACACTGCACCACACAGCTGTGCCCAGCCCTATGGCTTCCCTAGGACCCCCGTGTGCTGGGCAGATGCTGATCCATGGCTGCCCATGCAGACCGTTCAGGAAAAGGGGTTTCAGACCATCCAGTGCAACAGGCAAAGTGACTGTCCACACAAGGGCTGCTCAGCAGTCTCTGGGGGGAGGCACAGGATCCCCACGGCACAGAGCCGAGTGGCAGCGTGTCCCTGGCTGTGTCTGTGCCACCACGGCTCAGGTGTGTCCCTCGCAGCCCCGGCTCAATAAGGCAACTGCTGGCTGGGGTGGCTGCTGCCAGTGCAGGGTGCACGGAGCGCTGCTAGTCCGACAGCGTGATGACATCGTAGTGGATGGCCGGCTGCAGCTGCTGCATCTGCTCTGCTGCTGCCTCGGCTGTGAACACGCCCTGGGCCTGGGCCATGGCCGCATCCGCCACTGCTGCAGGGGACAGGGGTCAGTGCTGCCTCCCACCGAGGGCAGGGGGAGCCGCTCCCTACTCAGGGCTATCCTCCATGTTCCTCACCTGTCCCTGGAGAGGGACAAAAGGCCACTCTGCCCTTGTGGGGCTCCAGCAGGGAGCCCAGCTCTGCTTTCCCCTGTTCCACAACTGACAGGCAGGGACCAGCAAGTATCTGCCCTTGGATACCATGGCTGGCAGCAAAACAGTGATTGAGCCTGGTCTTCCCAGCCCTCTCACCAAGGACTGCTGCACAACTCGCTGCTAACCCCAACAACAGGACTGGCACCCCCAAACCTGGGAGGACAGACCCATCTGGCACAGGGCTGTGCAACTACCTGAGACAGCCGAGTGTGCTGCTGCTTCCAGTTGTGCCTGGGTGACGAGCTGCTGCTCCGGTGACACGGGCATGTACTGGATCTACAGAGGAAAACAGGGAATGCCTGAGGGGAGGGTTCCTCCTGGAGCTGCTCCAGCCGTGGCTGCTGCACTCAGGCATCAGCCCATGAGCTCGCTCTATTTCACATATCCCTGTCCAACTGCAGGCTCAGACTCTCCAGCTCCTGCCACCACGCCTGGCTCCTTACCTGTGACTCCGGGAGGAACTGGCCACCCTGCTCATACTGGATGTGGGTGATCTGACCATCCTGTACCTGGGGACAAACAGTGAGGCTGTGGTAGGGTCTGAGGGTGTCCAGGCCCCTGACAAACAATGCTGTGACCCAGAGCAAGCAAGAGGGAGCAGGAGGGGGGCCCAGCCTCACACATGACACCCCATGAGCCCCACCCACCACGTGATGGGAGCAGACAGTCTGAAGCTCACCTGGATGTGATGTCCCTCTGGAACAACAACATACTCTTGGGGAAGCAAGTGTGGGACACCTTCCTGGGCAATAATGTACTGAACCTGCAAACATGGGAATTCAGACTCAGGAAAAACATCACCACTCCTCAGCCCCCGTCACAACAGCTGGATCTGGTCTGTCTCCTGTGCCTCTTTCTACCACCCCAGTGCCTTCAGCTCTCCCTGTGGAGCCCTGCTCTCCCCCACTGCTGCCAGCTCTTCCCACTAGACAGTCTCCCATCCTGGGCCATGTCCCCTCACCTGGTTGTCAGCAGTCACCAAGTGCTGTACTGTCTGTCCATCAGCAGTCGTGATTTCCTGGATGTAGGCTGCCTCCTCCTGCAGTGTCAGCAAGTTCCCAGTGTGGTCAGGGGGGCTGGATCTGACCACAGCCCCCCAGGAGGCCCCCACTGTGAGGAGCAGCCACACAGGACATGAGCTGAGGCCAAGGGACCCAACTCACCTGGCTGGTGACGCTCTGCTCCTGTGCAACAAGGATGTGCTCCTGCCCCAGGGCCTGCTGCAGCCGCTCGGGAGCCAGCACGGCCTGGCCAGCCTGCAGAGCTGCTGCAACACAGAGAGAGGCAGTGGGGACGCTGCTGGGGACACTGCCAGGGCTACCAATGGCCTCACACCCCTGTGGCCACTGCCTGACACCTGCCCCAGTGAAAAGCACAAGGCAGAGGCACTCTTTGGGCTGTGCTCACACAAGGTCAGAGTTAAACAACCAGGGGCAGAACACACCCTCCATATCAGAAGCTCAACTCTGCTTCCAGTGTGAGCTGCTCCCACATGTACTGATCTACCAGGACCTGTCTGGAGGGAACACAGGCCCCGCTCATTCTGCACAGTTGCTTGGCCCAGCCCCTTGGTCTCTGTCTCCATCAGCAATTTCAACTGCAGGAGGGTCCTCCTAGCCCTTCAGCCCCACCTGACCCACAAGCTGGGTGAATCCTGCATGGGGATCCAGATGTAGGACACCCACAGGTCAGCCCTAGGCCCAGGGACATGTCTTACTGTGTAGGGTGGCCAGGGTGTCCTCGTTGCTGTTCAGGATGATGGTCTGCTGGGCAGCAGCTGGCCCTGGCCTTTTACCCTCTGAGCTGTGCAAACGCTGTGTGTGGAACTTGAGGTGCCCATTACGGTTGAACCTATGGAGAGGCAGGGTGAGGTGGAGCGTGCCACAGGCAGCACAGGATCCTGTGCTCGCAGCAGGACATGGGGCCCATAAGCACATCCTACAACATGGCTGTCCCCTCTCCCAGCATGTTCCCATCAGTGCCCAGGGACTGAACCCTCCTATGCAGAGGTTCCTTGAAGACAAAGTTCGGTCCACCTGCAGCAGGAACCATTCCCAATGGGCTGATGCTGGGGAAGGTTTGGGGCAGACAGCTCTGCCAAGACTCTAACTCCTCTTGAGCCTTGTGGAGCTCTATGGGATCCCCCAAATCAGGATCAGCCCAGCTCCAGCACTCACCTCTGCCCACAGACCTGGCAGGCGAAGGGCTTCTCATTGGTGTGGGTCAGCATGTGCCTGCGCAGGTCCTTCTTGTTCTTGGAGGCAAAGCTGCAGTGGGGGCACTTGTGTGGTCGGAGGTTGGCATGCTGAACCATGTGGCTCTGGGGCAGAAGGACAAGTGCTGGGTCAGAAACCCCTGTTTCTCCAAACCCCCTGTTCCCAGGGCTGCTCTGCATCAGGAAACTTACCCGGACCTCTGGCCAGAGTGTGGCAGTGAAGGGACAGTCGGGACACTTGAAAGTGCTGGGCCCAATGTGGGCTCTCTTGTGACTCTCCATCTCCGCTCTCCCTGTGAACATGGCTGTGCAAATCTTGCATGAAAACTTTTTGGCCGTGGAAATCTTGCATGAGAGCTTCTTGGCTGTGGAAACCTTGCATGTGAGCTTCTTGGCCATGCCTTGGATTGCAGGCCACTTGATCTTTGTGGATGACACTTCGTGCCCCTCGGAGGCTGGGGACAAAGACGAGTCGTTCTGGGCCAGGCTGGTGACACACTGCACCACGGGCCACTTGATGCCGGCGGGCTCTGCCTCCTGGCCCTCCGCAGGTGAGGAGAAGGCAGCGTCCCCACTGAGGGGCTGTGAGAGAAAACACCAGTCACACCTGCTGCCACTGCTGCATGGGAAGGGGGGAAGGCTCAGATCCTTACCTCCATGGCCTGGAACTGGTTCCCTGGGACACTGGATGACATGATGTAGTGATTGCTGTGGTCCTTCAGTGCCTCCTCTGTCATCACAGCCCCGCTCACCACAACTGTGTGGGAGGTCTCCACAGGACTCTCCTCCTCACTGCTGGAGAGCACCAGGTCAGGGATGGTCTGCCTCCTCCTCCTCACCACTAAAGCCTCCCAACTGGAGACCAGAAGTGCCTCCCCCTCCCCACTCCTCCCGTACAGCTGACCTGTACAGCGTGGCAGGAGCCTGGATCTCCTCGCTGATGGGTGCAATGATGCTGTACTCTGCTGCTCCACTGAAGGGGATGGTAATCTGCTGCAGCTCTGAGCCACTCAGGCTCGCTTCCCCATAAGCCTCCTGCACAAGTGTCTGCCCAGGCTCTGCCACGTGCAGCATCACCAACTTTTGCTGTTGCTCCTTAGAGTCCACCTTTGCCTCCTCCTCCTCCTGTGCCTGCAGATCACAGGGGCCTGGTGTTTCTCTTGGATCATCTGGCTTCACCACTGCCACCTGTACAAAACAGCAGCTCAGCCAAAGGGGCAAGGCTCTGCAAGACACCCCTGCAGCAGAACAGGGCTGGGAAGCCTTCTTGTGCCAGCCCCCAGCAGGCCTGGCTCCCCTTGACTCTGCCCACCTGCAGTGAGCTGGTGGCCAGCTCCCTCTGGGTGCTCATGTTCAGCAGGAGATCCAGGGCCGTCTGCGTGGCCAGCTCTGCTGATCCAGCCACATCTGGGGGGATCAGATAGGAAGGGTTAGGCAGGAGCTCACCTACCTCCTTCCTCATCCCACCCCGTTCCCGAGTGCTCACTTGCCTTGTTCATAGATGATGGTGGCCCCTTCCAGGGAACCCTGCGAGAGAACAGAGGGCTCTGCACCTGCAACAGCCTGGACCGTGTGGCAAGTGATGGGGCCGAGAGGTGCCTGTGTGAGAGAGAGTGCTGACAGCACAGTGGGCTCCAGCACCAGGAGGAGCTGGGACGAGGCCCGGCACTCACCGGTGGGCTGGCCTCTGGCTCAGCCGGTGCCTGCACCTGGCTGTGCTGCTGCTTCAGCTCCTCAATCTGCTGCAGGGTGAAGAAGGGCCGGCGGCGGCAGGGCGGCTCCTCGGGGTGCCTCTGTGCCCACTCCTCGAAGGAGTCGGCGTGGCGGCACTGCACGTGCAGCCGCAGGTTCTTCTTGTGCTTGGTGGTGAAGTGGCAGAACTCACAAGCGAACGGCTTCCCTCCTGCAGGGCCCGGGAGGGGGAGTCAGGCAGGGAAGCCCCAGGGGATGGGAGGGAGAGCAGGCAGGCTCTGATTGTCTCTGGGAGATTGGGGGGTGCAGGGCATCAGTCAAACAGGTTCTCTCACCTGTGTGCTTGACTGCCATGTGCGAGACCAGGAAGTCCTCCCGGAAGGTGGAATATTTGCAGACGCTGCACTTGTAGGGCTTGTCATTCATATGTGACAGCTGGTGGTTCAGCAGGACCTTCTTGTCCTCACAGACATAGTCACAGAACTCACACTTGAACCTGCCAAGACAAAGTTACCTGTGACACCTGCTGAGGGGAGCAGGGCACAGGCTCTGCCCAGGCACACCGGGCTCCTACCTGCGGTTGGCAATGGCCTGGATGTGTGTCAGCAGGTGCATCTTGAAGGTGTAACGCTTCTTAAAGGACTTCCCGCACTGGTGAAACAAAGTGAGGCAGCACTCACCCCCTGCCCTTCCTCACCCACTGCCAGCCCCTCCCCAGACTGTTCTCCCCATTCACCTTGTCACACATGTGTGGTTTCTCTGTACTGTGTGTCTTCATGTGCTGCGTAAGCCTCTTCTGCATGGGGTAGACACGGTTGCAGACAGGGCATGGGAAGGAGTTCAGCTTTGGTGGCTGGATGGAGAGCACAATAATGGTATCATCCAGATGAGGTCACCAGTTTCTTTACCCTCTCCCCACTGGAGGACCTGGGTTGCCTTTCCTCAAGAGATCCAGAAACAATGCCCCCAACAAGGCACTGAGATTTTGTGACGACCCAGATGTGCCTCTTTCCATATAACAGTGCTGAGATTCAAGTCAACAGAATATTCAAACTCACCGGATCAGCTCTCTTCTTCCTGAAAAAGAAGAAAAGTCCCTTGTGTCAGCCACACCCCAAGCTTCCTTATACCCAGACACCAAAACTCTCCATTTTGGAAAGGGTCAGGGGATGGGGCAGCCATGGCCACCCTCCCAGGACAGGAAGAACAGTGTCAGTGCTGTTCAGTCCCCAGGACTGTGCTGCCCTCACCTGTCCCTGCTGTGCACCGTAGAGTGCCGAATGACATCCTTCTTGTACACGCTGGTGTAATTGCACTCCTCGCACTTGTAGGGCTTGCTGCCCACATGGTTGAACATGTGCTCCTGTAAGAGGCAGACCAGGGCCATGAGACCTGGGGCTGCCAGGCAGCCTGTGGGTTTGGGGCAGGGCAGATGAAGCTCACCTTGAGGGAGGACCAGCGCCGGGAGCGGTAGCTGCACTGAAGACACTTGAAGAGCTGCGGGTCATTGGCCTCGTGCGAGTTGACGTGGAAGCGCAGGTCATCGTGTGTGAGGAACCGCGAGCCGCAGATCCGACACAGGTAGGGCCGCATCAGGGGCTTGGGGGACTTGTAGTAGTACCTGCAGGAACAGGAGCAGGGCTCAGGGCTGCAGTGGCAAACGGGCTGGACCGGCCCTGGGCACAGGCCAGAGGGCCCAGCACACCCCTCACCTGCGCCCCATGTACTTGCGGTATTTCTTGCCCAGGAAACGGCGGGAGGGCCGCCCACGCCGCCGGGGGATGACGTCTGCATCCTCGGCACCGGTGTTGGAGGAAGGGTCCTTGTTCTCAGAGTCAGACTGGCTGATACTGGGCTCTGCCAGGCTCTCACTGGTCCCATTCTCCAGGCCGGAGGAACTGGCTGCTTCCGAGTTCTGCAGCTCCCGGCTTGGTGTGCTCTGGGACGTCACCAAGGGCTCCACCTCCCCTCCTGCTGCACAGAACACAGCACAGCACCATCACATTCTCGCTGTGGCTCCAGAAGCACCAGTCCCTGCTTCACCCCTGAACAGGGCTGCTGCCTCCCAGCTCCCTCACCTTCAGGCATGTCCTGGGACATATTCTCCAGACGAAGCAGCTTGCGGGGCCTCCCTGGGCGCCGGCGTGGCCTCTCCTCGCTGGAGGTGGCGACAGTGCAGCCATACTTGGGCAGTCGCCCCCGGGGCTCGTCCTCAGCTGGGTTGTAGTCACTGTCCTCTGCAGGCAAGTGCCCCAAAACATCAGAAAAGATGATGGGAAAAGACTATGCTATGTAAGATGTGGGGAGGGCGAGTCTTACCTTCAGGATCATCAATAGCACCAGCATCCATAATATCATCATCTTCTTCTTCTGCGGCCTCCTCATCCTCAGTCTTTGGAACAGCTCCCACCTTTTGTGGTCGTCCTTTCTTCAGAGCCAGAGCTGAACCCACTGCCACAGAGAACAGGGTGAAAGTTCTTTACCAGACTGTGCCAGAACAGGCCCTTGTGCTCCAGCTCCTCTCTTGTTTCTTCCCAGGAGAGAGCAGAGCCTGTCTGCAGTGAGATGAATTTCCCTGAGCCCTTGGCACACACCTGGCTGGAAGTGACGCTCCTTCATGTGGTTAATCAGTGTTTTCTTAGAGACACTCTTGTACTGACACATCTTGCACTTGAACTGCTGCACCACCACCACTTCCATCATCTCTTCCAGGGCCTCCAAGTCTGGCTGGTCCAGCTCCTCCCCACCATCTGCCTCCTGGGCTCGGTTTGGCTGTGCAGGCAGCTCCAGCACTTCCAACTGCCCGGAGGGCTCTGAAGGGCCAGGCTGGTCAAGGCACGTGGAGGTAGGTCCATCACCAACAGCCTCTATTGCCAAGCTATTGGCTAGAGCAGAAGTGGCCATCTGGGACACCATGGGGGCACCTGAAACACCAAAACCCACTCAGCCAAGACCCTCACCTGCATCCAAGGCTGCACCCACACAAGGGGCACAGGGCTGAACACAAGCTCAGGAACAGGCTCCCAGCAGGAGTGTGGTACAAGCACCGTGGCTGATACAGCTGGGACACCCACTCCAGGCCCTGCTCCAGTGGCACAGATGGCCACCATGGACAGCCCAGGGAGCTCCCTCACCATCATCAGGGCCTTGCAGAATGAGGTACTGTGTGGTCTCTGCCCTTCCATCCTCTGCGCTGGTCACGGCGATGCAGCCTGGCAGGGGGAGGAGAGCAGAGTGGTGACTGTGAGATCCAGGGGCTGGAGAGTCACTGGGGCTCCCTGGTGCTCTCCCAGCTCAGATAGAAGCCTGAAGGTGGGAGGAGGGTCTGGCTCTGAGGTGGAGCCTGCCCTGGGCTGAAGGAGCAGCTGGACAGAAGGAAGGCTGTCCAGCAACATGAGCTCCTCACCAAACCCCCGAGTTACCGCAGCAAGACAAGAAGAGAAAACCTTGCTGACCAGCTGGACTCAATGATCTTAGAGATTTTTTTTCCAGCCTTAATAATTCCATGTCCATAGTTCCCCCACCTCCTGAGGCCTGGGGTAGTAGCTCCCTCCCCAGCCCACCCAGCCATCTCCACACGGGAGCACACACTCACTCTGGATGATGTCAGGCCCGATTGTGGACTCGATGATTTTGTCAATGGCAGAACCCAGGTCGGAGGAAGTGGATGCAGTGGAGTCTGACACAACTATGGCTCCATCGGTGATGACACTGGAGTGCACCAGGACCTGTGGGGACTCTGACACCATGATGGACTGGCTCACAGTGGAGACACTGGAGACCAAGGTGGATTGGGCAATAGAGGATGAGTCTGGCAGGTAAATCCTTGGAATGGCATCTGTGCTGGAACTGCTCTCTGAGACCTCTTCCTGGCAGATAAAAAGAGTCCAGAAGAGCTCAGGTGAGAGACCTTTGCCAGCCCAAGCGCTTGGGGCTGCCAGCTTATGCAAATGACCCGGAGTATCACTGCAAGATTTCCAGGAAAGGCATCAGAGCAAATCCTTTGGTACTGACAAAAACCCGGAGCTGCAGGGCTGCTCTTGCTACCAAGGGGAGTTCTGCTCCTCGGACTGACAGGCAGGTGCTGGACGAGAGATATAACAGTGCCTGCCAAGGCCGCAAAGCTCAGTCTGTCAGAAATGTCTACAGAAACCCCCAGGAACCAGAACCGCGGCCACCCCATCCTTCCCACCGGCACCTACCAAGGAGACCCCGCTGCTGTCGGAGCTCTGCCCCACGCAGGAGTCAGCGGCCCGGGAGAGGAGCCCGTGCCCCGCGGCCGCATCGCTGCTGTCCGCCGACACGGCCACCGAGCTCCCGACGCCCAGCCCGCTCTCGGTGGGCTCCTCCCGCGCCGCCTGCGAGCTCGCGTCGCTGCTGCTCTCCACCGCATTCTCCTCCATGCCCGCCCTGCCGGGGCCCGCTACGCTCGACCTGCGGGAGGGCCGCCGCCGTCAGGGCCGCCGTTCACTTCCCGCCGTCCCCGTGCCCCGCGGGGATCCGGGCTGGGCGGGCCCCGGGGCCGCCGCGGGCCCATTCCCGGCGCTCCGAGCTCCCTCACGGGGGTCCCGGCGCCACCTGGCGCCCCCGGTCCCGGCATGCCCCGCGGCCCCACCCGGCGTTTGGCCGCCATCTTGCCGCGGGGTCCCCCCCGCCGCCTCCGCGCGCGCGCACACGGCGGGGCGGCCCCGGTGCCGCCGGGGCGGGGGAGGCGCCGCCACGCCGGGGCGAGGGGGTCCCGCCGCCGCCGCCCGCCCGCCGACCCGCGCCCTCACCAGGTGCACTGCGGCCCCGCCGCGCCCCCGCCGGAGCCGGCACCACGGCGGCCGCCATGCCCCCCCCGCCCTCTTGCCGCGCAGCGATATGGCGGCGCTGGCCCCCCACGCCGGAACTACTTACGGCCGGCCAGCCCCTGCCCCGCCTGCAGCGCACGCCGCGGCGGCGATGCACTCCGCGCCCCGGCCGCCGCCTCTGGTGCCTCCCGGGGCCGCCTGCCTCCCGCGGGAGGAGAGAGATCTCGGCGCCCCGCCGGGGACTACTTTCCCCGCGGAAGGGTCGGCGGTGGTGGGATCTGCGTCATGGCGTCAGGAAGCGGCGCCCGGGCCCTGAGCGTCGGCGTCGCGCCGGGTTGCGCTGGCCACGTGATGGGAAAGCGGAAGCGGCGGCGGGACCGGGCTGGGAGCGGGCTCTCGGTGCGGGCCCGGCGTTCTCTCCTCTCCCTCCGTTTCCCGCCTGGCCCGACCCGGCCCGGCCCGACCCGGCCCGGCCCGACCCGGGAGCGCGTTCCCCCTGCCGAGGTCCTTACCTTGGCTGAGCCTTGCAGCCCCGGCGCTCCAGCTCCCGTTCTATAACCCGCGGCGGGCGCTGAGACCGGCGTGCCTCGTGGGCTGGGGCCGCCCATCCCTGGAGTGATCCAGGCGGAGCCGCGGGACCTCCGTCTGGCGATTCCCTGCGAGGCCGTGCCGCGGTCAGCCCGGGCCCAGCCTCAGGCTGCTGAGCGCTTTCCCCCTCGGTCTCTGGCGGGGAACGGCACCGACTGTCCGTTTGTTCTTGGTGCCAGACCTGCCTTTTTCGACGGCAGCTCTGCATCTGAACAGCAGCCACCTTCCGATGGGCTCTCGCTCACCGAGTTCTGCCCTCCGGGATGGTTTTCCCCAGAGCAGATGGCGGCGGGCACCCGATTTGTCTGCGCTGGGGGTGCACAGTCTGGGGGAGCTCCCGGAGCGCTGCCGGCAGTGGGGCATTGCTGGCACCCCCTGATGCCCAGCATTCCCTGCAGGGATGACCTGGGACCTTGCTGCTGTCCCAGCTCCCCCCACATCCTCCAGCTGAGCTCAGCTGTGCGTGGCCTGGGCTCGGCGTGTACCCCAGGGTGATGGCTTTAACAAAGCCTCAGGTGGCTCCCTATCCCCACTGATATTTTCTCATGTTGCAGTGCTTTATTGGGAACGGCTCTATCCCGGTTTTTTCCTGGAGGAAAGGCAGCTCTATTGTGCCTGTGCTCTGTCGGGGCTGGGCCGGAGTGGGCTGACCCCGGCTCTGGGTCCCTGTGGAAGAAACACCCGGCCCGAGGGGGGTCATGGCTCTGCATCCCAGCCGGTTCCGGAGCCACTCAGACCAAGCCAGCCCGCAGTGCAGGTCGGGGTGGGCAGTGCCAGGCCGGTCCCGAGCCGGTGCTGACACGGTGCCAGCGGCAGGAGGACAGACAGTGTCTCATCTGGCACACTCTGTGAGCAGGACGGAGCCTGCCAGAAATCCGAGCCGATGGGTGCTGGGCTGGATCAGTACTCTGCAGCATTTGGCTGTGGTGCCTCAGTGCCTCTGCTCGGGGCGAGGCAGGCGGTGCCCGGATCCAGCCCCCACAGCCCGGGGCTCTTCCCCGGGGCTCTGCGCGTCCCCTGTGTCCTGTCCCAGGTGACAGTTCCCGGAGGCACCGTGTGTCCGGCAGAGGCAGTAGAGGAGCCGCACCGCCAGCTGCTGCGTGTGCACCTTCCGGCTCTTTTTCAAGCTAATTAAATGCATCCTTGAAAGGTTTATGCCCTCATCCATCACGGGCAGACAGCAGCGGTGAGAGCCATCCCCGGGCTGGCGGTGCTGCCGCAGCGCTGCTGCCAGTGCCTCAGGGCTGAGTCCCCACATGCGCCCGGCTGCTGCCGTCACTGTCATGTCACAAACGCAGAAACACCGAGGGCTTGAGCTGTTTTTTTGTCCCACTACTGCTTTTTAAAGCAGCCCTGTGTAGCTCAGTGGGGGAAGTGGAGTTGGGGGGGGTGGGAAGGAGGCGCTCCTGTGCCCGATGTCCCCTCTCCGTGGTTCTGTAGCTCACACCGGTGGAGCCCAGCACTGCCTGGGACCGGCTCTGGCTGGGTTAGGATTGCCCTTGTGCCCCCTCTTGGGGGACGCTCCGCGTTCCTGTTGGGGAGGGGCAGTGGTGTCAGAGGAACCCCTGCAAAAGCCGCCTGCCAGGTAGAGGAAGCTGGATGGATTTGTGTCAGACCAGCAGGTTTCCTCTTTCTGCCTTCAGTCAGCTGCCGTGTGAGACAAGCGAAGCATTTTCCCAACTGGTGATGGCCGCAGGGCAGAGCAGCCTGAGCTCCAGGGCCGCAGGGGCTCAAACAAACCCTTCTGCTGCTGGCTCGGCTGATGGAAAGTTGTGTCAGGCTTCCCTGTCCCCCTGCAGAGGTGCCCCATGTCCTCTGTCTCGGTGAATTGTCCCAAGCAGAGGTTTGCTGGGATGGGTAACCTGCTATTTTTAAAAATGCTGCGTGCCCCCAAGCGGGGTGAGCGGGGGATTTCCAGAGCACGGCTCCCGTCCTGGGTTCTGCAGGCACAGCTCCTTACTGATAACTCTCTGCTGTTGTGCCTCCGAGCCTGAAATCACTTCAGAGCCAAAGAAAACACAAAGAAATCTCAGCAAGCGGCTTAAAGAGAATCCAAAAATGGCTGCAACACGTGTTGGATGTGTGTCCAAATACCTTGGCGGGGGGAGCAGCAGGTTAAAGGCCTTTTGGGATCGGGCTGAGGAGACAACGCAGCGCTTGTGCCTGGAGGACAAAGCTCGGGCTTGGGCGGAGTATGAGGCTGCTTTTATCAGGCTGCTTGATGGGCTGCTCTGACAGGCTGTCCCACTCCTGGGGAGGTTTCCCAGCTCTTCAGCCTGGGTGCAGCGCTGGGCAGGAGCTCCCATCAGACAAGCTGCCATTGAGGCAGGGTGACCCTCAGTAGGGCTGTCCCTGCTGGTGCCCCTGGCCAGCCGGGCTGCCCCCTCCCCAGGACAGTTTGCTGAGCTCCCGCAATGGCTTTTCCATGAGCTCACAGCCTCGGTCACTGTTCCAAAATAGGAGATGGTTGTGCTGAGCACGGTGCCCAAGGCAGAGCCTCAGCTCCCCCCCCCGCAACCCGAACCCCGGACTTCCACTGCCGGTGATTTTGTCATCCGCGCTGTTTGTTCCTCCTTGTTTTCTTTCTTCTTTTCAAAGAAAACATTGTTGCGATGTTTGTGTAGCTGCAGGGCACGAATCCACATCAAGGCTTGTATTTATATCCCACCTGGGAAGGGCAGTTGCATCAGCACATTTTGTAAAACGTTGAGCAAAGCAGCCCTTGCTGCAGGAAATGGTTTTTCTTCACACCAGATTGCCTCACGGCCCTGTGTCTTCCCAGCAATGCTGGCTCCTGGAGAAGGCTCCTGGGGCACTCGTGGGGATCATTCCATGCCAGGGTGGCCGTGAGAGCTGGCACAGCTTCCTGCTGGGCACTGCCTCGGCCCCTCTGCCCTGTGCCAGGGTGGTGCTCATGATGTGAGCAGCCTCCCCCTGTGCTGTTGTGCTGGGATCCCCATTTCCCAGAGCACTGGTGTGAGTGGGAGTGCCACAGGATGATGCCTGTGTTCTGTGGCCACCAAAGCAGTGGCTGAACCCATGACCTCAACCATAATGCCATCCTTGGGCTCAGGCAGGGCACTCCCAGGGGAGGAGCCCATGGAAGTTGATGGTGAGGCCACTCAGAACCTCACACAGTCCCCTTGGCAGGAGGAGCTCACTGGCCCTGGAGGAGCTGCTGGTGGCTGTGTCTTGGGGATGGAGGGGCTCTCCTGGTGTGTCCTGGTGCCTCTTGTGCCCTGACCCCAAAACAGAGCAACAGTGGCACCGAGCCATGCATTCCTTCTCTGATGTATCTTGTCCCACACAGGTCAGTGCCATGGCTGCCATTCCTGGAAGTTTTTGGGGCTATCAGCAGCCTTTCCAGGATGTGCTTGGAGCTGCTGGATGCAAACAGCTGGCTCCCTCACGCCTGCCAGAACTGCTGCTGCTACTGCTGAGTGTTTTTTTTCCCCTTCTGGAGGGATCCTGTGGCTTCCTTCCCAGACCCTGAGACCTTGGAGCCACAGTCCAAGGCCACCAGTTTCCACCCTCTCCCGTGCTGCTGATTCATCACTGCTGGTTAGTTAAAAAATGGTAATCAGCAAATTACTGAAATATAAGTAAAATAAACAAGGTGGGCAGAGAACTGTGTATGTAGCAGGGGCCCGAAGGCCTTGGGTGTGCAGTGTGCTGGGCTCTGTTTGTCCCCTGCACTCGGCCCCAGCACAGGGCCTGTGCCTGGATGAGCACTCCCAGAGCAGGGGGTGAGTACCTGGCGCTGCCATAGCATTGCTAACCCTGCCAGTCCTGCATGCCTGCCCAGGCTGGTCTTGCAAGGCTGCTCTGCTCAGTCCCCCTCAAATGAAAGAGGGGTTGCTACACCCCAAGGCAGAGCAGGCAGACTGTGGGGCTGCTCCCCACCCCGTGGGGCCATGGCAGCTCCCACAGGTCTGCTGCCTCTTGCCTGGGTGCTCTGCAGCCTTTGTCCTCTCCAGGTAGCACAGCAGCTCTGTCCATCCTGGTGTTCCTTCAGCCGGGGTGTGCCTTTCTCTGCTCACACAATGCCCGGTTTTGAAAGGTCTCAGGTCGTGTGGCCGGGGGCAGCTCCCGGCGGACAGCCAGGCTGTGTGCCATTCCTGGGCTGCCTGGGCTTTGTCCATATGCCTGTGTTGACAACTGAGCTGCTCTGAGTTAATTTGGCAGCAAGCTCTGGAACAGTTGTCAAATGTTTTACTGAAATCCGAACGTGTTGCATCTACCGCCCTTCCTTCTGCTTTGCGCAGTTTACAATTAAATACCACCAGTTTTGCCCATATTCCACCTTCCACAAACCCCCGCTCCTTATTCCCATTGCTGACAGCCATGGATTCCTGGCAGCACATTGTTCCCTTGCACACAGTCAGGTTCCTTGTCATTGTCACAATTGCTGCTCTTCCTGTTTTAGCAGGCAGCTGCCGTGCCCATGTCACTGCCAGGAGCAAAGCGCTGTCCACCCGTCCTGTGCCATGGTGCTGATGGCTCATGGCAGCAGCTGTGCCCCCTGGAGCTGGCATCCACCCAGCTCTGTCCTGCCCTGCTCCCCTCCCACCTCCTGCTTCACTCCTGTGGTGCTCAGGAGATGCTTCCATGGAGCTGATCCAGCAGGTCACCCAAGAGGAGATGCTGAGGGGATGATGGCCATGGGACTTCCCACTCCCCAAATACTCCCCAGGTGACCTGGACCCTGTGCCCCTCTCACCTGCATGAATATCCCATGCTCTTGCTCCCAGCAGGTGGGAAAGTATGGGAGAAGAAAGGTTGGTCAAAGCTGGAGGCAGAAGCTGAGGCAGGAGGAGAGTTAAGGGATGGAGTTTACAACAAAGAAGTCCTGAAGCACAAGAGCCCTGCAATGTTTGGAGCAGGCAGTGTGAGTTGTGCCAGGTGCCAGCTGTCAGCCCCAGCACCTGGTGAAGGGAGGTCCTGGGTGGGACTCCTGGGTGGGACTCCCACTGCAGTGTTCCAGTGGGACCCCAACAGATACAGGGGGCTCCCAGGGTGGGCATGGAGGGGATGTCCCAGCCCAGCTCAGGGAGGTGACTGCGCCACCCACCTGGATACCGGGAGTCGGTGTGGCAGGCGGGGGATCCGTCATGTGTGCTTTGCAGCTGGGCTGGGTGGTGACACGGCAGCGCTGGTTTCAGTGCCTGCAGGGTGGAGTGAGCTGCCTGGTGATAGCTGCCACGTCATCCCCACCCAGACAAGGTGTGGGGACAGCAGCATCAGTGTGGGCACAGTGGGGCTGGGTGGCAGTGGGACTGAGGGGTAAGGGGCTGGGACACCAGGCAAGCAGGGGGGAAGGTTTGGCAAGAAGGGGATGCTGAGAGGTGGGGAGTTCCCCAGGTGAGGCAAGGGACTGAGCAGGTGCCCCACAGAGCTTGGGGCAGGCAGGGAGGGGATGCAGGGCCAGGCACTGCTGGTGCTGGAGCGCTGTGGGTCTGTGGCTGCCAGGGTGGTTGCCGGGAAGGGTCCTGCGCCCAGCTGGAGACTGCAGTCCCAGCCCACGCGGGGCCCAGCGCCAGGACAGCAGATACGGGAAGTGTGTGCAGGAATGTTGTTTCTGTCTGGAGCCCTTGTGCAGGAGTGATGGAGCTCCGAGCTGTGACGCAGAGCTGCTCCCTCTGCCCTGTCCTGCTCCCACGCCAAGTGTCCCCGTGCCTGGTCACTGCATACCATGGACCAGGGCTGGCGTGTCAGTTCTGCTCCCTGGGCATGGGGTGGTGCAGAGCCCATGGCACATGCTCAGCTAGAGGCATGCAGCAATGCCCTGCCCGCTGTTCAGGGTGTCTCGCTGTGCCGTGGTGGCCGTGGCACTGCAGCTTCTGCCAGGTCCCAGTGCTCCCTTCCCTCTGCACAGGTCGTGTTCCCAGTGAGACCAGCACTTGCTCTCTGCAGTCCGGTGCTGTCTCACCCGCACAAGATGCTGACTCTCCCCCACCCCACTTCCCCTTACCACCACACTCCTGCTTATTCTGAGAGGGAACCTGTTGCCATCCACACTCCTGTGCCTGTCCTTTGCTCCTGCGTCCCCCTGTCCCCTGCCTGGGGTTCCTGGCTGTGAAGCAGTGACTCTGGCAATTGGGTGTTCCCTCACCCCTGGCTCCTCAGCTCCCCACCAGCTTTGTTGCCCTGGTGCTTCCCATGTTTGTGGACCTCTCCCCTGGCTGTCTGGTGCCACACTCCCTCCCTGGCTGGTGCCCACCCTGCTTGCCTCTATGGGGGAATTGAACTGGGGGAGGTCTAGGGGATCCAGACAGGCACCAGCACCCTTTGAGGTCCTGGAGCAGTTTCCCACAGAGGGTCTGCATGAGGGTGGCCATGAGTAAGGCTGTGTGAAGGGGCTGTGGTGGCTGTTCCTTCCCCTTTTGGCAGCCACGGTGGTGACCGGCAACCTCGTGGCTCGGGCAGTGTCTGGGATGCAGGATGTGCCTGGGTTTTTCCATCTCACTCCTTTCAGGGGCTCTGGGAGTGAAAAAGGCCATGGGCTGTGCACAGCTCCTGGGGTCTCTGCCATCCACAGCCCTCTCCTGCCTGTGGCACTGCCCCGTCACCACTGCCCTCCTCTCTTTCCCACTGGCCGCAGTGGCTGCCCCAAGCCTCCCTCCACACATGCACTTTCTGAGGATCCTGTGCCTTGACCCAGATCCCACAGACGAGCTGATCGAGGCTGCCTTGCATGGGGCTCATGCCAGCAGTGCCGAGCCCATCCCACAGAATTCCCTGCCTGGCACAGAGGCTGCTGGCACTGCCAGACATGGGGGATTCCCTGCTGCCCTGGCCCTGCTCCCTGACGAGCCTCCAGAGAGTCACCAGAAATTCCCCCGGGATGGTTCCAGGAGGAAGCTGGTGAGCGGGGCCATGAGTCAGTGGGAGCGGCCAGGACGGGGGCAGAGCTGTGGCTGGCAACCCCCCTGGAGCTCCCACTGCCCAGCTCAGGGCTTGCTGGGACTGGGGCACAGTGTGTGGGGCATTGGCCCTCATCTCCTCCTGCCATCACTTGCTCTGAGGTCCCACTCCCCTCCCAGCCCCGTTTCTGCCAGGCTTACTCTGTGCTGCTGGGCTGTGGCTCTGCCCTCAGGGTGCCACAGGCAGCACGATGCCATGGTGTGCCCTGGCAGAGTGCCCAGGCTGTTGGAGCTGCAGCTTCTGCATGTGGTGGAAACGAAGGATGGGAATAGCATGGGGAAGTCCAAGGGATATGCCACAGTGCCAGGGAGACCAGAGCTGGATCTGAGTTTCTGACTATATCCCAGAGCTGGAGTCAGGAGTCTCCTTGTTGAGGATGCCCTGCAGGTTATTTAGCACCCAGCTCCCACAACACCTCTGTGCTGTGGGCTGAGGTCCTGGCAGGCTGGAGAGTGGAGGATGTGGAGCAGTGCCTGCTCCCCAAATGCCTCAGGAGCCACCAGCTCCAATGGGCTCTCAGGGCACCTTAGCAGAAGCTCTCCTCACCTTGGCTGCCAGACAGGTGGGGAGCACAGAGAGCCACTGCCTCCTGCCTGCTGGGCCATCACAGGGACAAGGGGGGGCAGGCTGGACCCTGTGGGAAGGGGCTGTAGGGTGACCTGGCTGCAGGGTCCCTGGGCTGTGTCCCACCATGAGGGAATACTTGGCTGGATGTGTTTGTCACACCGGGTACAGGATGGCAGCTGGTTGTGAAGCAATTTCCTGTGCCAGGGAATGGGGGCTGCTCTTGCAGGGCTGTGGTGGGGGACTGAGGCAACCCCCTGATTTCTCACCATTGCTTCCTTCCCAGCTTAGCCCACACTGCCAGTGAGCTTCCTGTGCCCGGCCAGCTGTGGATGCATCCCACCAGCACAGGGCATCTGGCAGGTGATGCTGCCCCAGGGATGAGCCCTCTCTTGGGCATGGGGGCTCCTCTCCAAGGACACAAGGAGCAGAGCCCTGACCTCTCACTGTCCCCAGCTGTGCTGGGTGCCAGCATAACCTGCTCATCCTTTGGCTGGGCCAGGAGCTGCTGGTTTGGCTCAGCCAGAGCTGGGGGATACTGGGAGGGAGCAGCTGCTGAGCCCCAGTCTGGCACTGTTGGGAGCTGGGAGGACAGGCACTAACAGCAATGGGGTGAACAGGAGGATCCTCCTGATGAAGCCAGCTGAGCTTCATGGAGCTCAGGGGGTTTGTGAGGGCTGGGGCAGGGGATCTGCTCTGGGACCTGTGTCTCAGCAGCCTCGCTGGGCTGCACCAGGGCTCCCTCCCCCCCGCTGACGCTGCGCCTTCTTCCCTGCCATCTGTTTTCTCCTCGCTCCTCATCCCTGTTTGCTTTCCCCTTCACTGCTCTCGTTCCCACAAGCGTCGGCACTTTGGGAGAAGCAGGAAAACACCATCCCATGGCAAGGTCTGTGCTGTGCTGTGCTGGGTGGGAACCTGAGTCAGCAGCGCCCTGCAGAGCAGGGCAGCAAGGAGAGGGCACCCCTAATGTCCCAGGGCCCCAGGTGGAGCATTCCCGTGCCCAGGCATTGCCCCTGGTACCAGGAAGCTGTGCCATTCAGCTGCTGGCATTTGGGCTTGAGGTGAGGAGTCATGGGCATCTCCAATGCTGGAAACACTCTGACCCACTGGGGTGATGCAGCTGTGGTGGGGAAGGATGTAGAGTCCTGGTGAGGGTGCAAGCTCCCAAATCCCAGGCAGGTGGGCTCCAGGTGCTGGGGCTCAGGTGGGGGTTCCGCTGCCATCTGCCCCCACACCCACCCACATCCTTGCAGGTCTGGGTCCAGCATCATCAGCCCTTGGCCAGCCAAGCTCAGTGTCAGCCGGGGTGATGACACAGCTACAGGATCCTGAGCACCTGGCTGGCCTCCAGTGATGCCCTGGTGTCCCCACAGCTACCATGGTCCTGGGGCCAGCAGGGAGCAGGGCAGTGCCTGTGCGGGGCAGCCCCAGGGGGCCGTTCAGAGCTGCGCTGTGGCCCGGTGCAGCTGCCCAGTCCTTCCTGTCCTCGCGTGGCTGCGGAAGGCGGCGTGTTTAGTAAACAAGGTGATGAAACAGTTAAGGCAGGGATGGAGTGTGCGTTTCGTCACCGTGGGAAGGGAGAAGGGAGCGTGAGTCGGCGCTGAGGGGTCTGAGGGTGACTCACTGCCCTCCCACCCCATAAATAGGAGCGGGTAGCCCGGCGGCACCCAGAGCAGACAGCGGGGACCAGCTCAGCCACATCCCTCCTGTCACCGCCGAGCCATGGCACTGCTCCTGGCCCCGCTTGTCGCCGGGCTGCTGGCCGTCTCCTGCTGGGCAGCCCCTCTCCAGGGCAAGCCGCAGGCGGTTGTCACCTTCCCGGGGGACCTGATCAGCACCCTGCCGGATCTACAGCTGGCAGAGGTGAGGGCAGCACGGCCCCGTGGTGCCCTGCTGGCACCCAGGTCCCCAAGGGGGCACCCAGGCTGGCAGTGAGGGCTGCAGGCACGGCTTGAGAGCTGTCGTTCTCCTTGAGCTCAGGGAGGGACCCAGGCTGGGATGGGTGCCGGGGCTGCTGGAGCCCCCTCCTGCCTCGCTCACCCCTCTGGCTGCCTTCCCTCCACAGCGCTACCTGCAGAGGTTTGGCTACACCACCGAGGCAGAGGCCAAGATTGGGGGCAGGCAGGTGTCCCTGGGCAAGGCACTGCTCAAGATGCAGAAGCATCTGGGCCTGGAGGAGACGGGAGAGCTGGATGCTGCCACGCTGGAGGCCATGCGAGCCCCTCGCTGCGGCGTCCCTGACATGGGAACCTTCCTTACCTTTGAGGGGGACCTCAAGTGGGACCACATGGACCTGACTTACCGGTGAGTCTGCTCTGGAGATGAACCCTTGTGTCCCCAGGGTGATGGTCCCAGGAGAATGGAAAGCCTGAGGGACCAGGAGGCTGGCAGCCTCTGCTCAGCCCTTCTCCAGGCTTGCTGCTGCCTGTACAGCTGGGTCCCAGTGCTGCCAGGGCCAAGCTGGGATGGCAGCAGCATCTGCTCCCCAATGCCCAGAAGGGCACCTGAGCCCTGGGTGAGGTCAAGGGTGGTGACTGCTATCATCTCTGGAGGTGGGGGTCTGCTCCTTCCCAGAACAGGGTCACTCCTGCATGAGGAGGGGAGCTCCTCATTGACCCTCTGCCTCCCTGCATGAGGAGGGGAGCTGGCAGCACTGACCCTCTGCCTCCCTGCATGAGGAGGGGAGCTGGCAGCACTGACCCTCTGCCTCCCTGGCAGGGTGATGAACTACTCCCCCGACCTGGACCGTGCTGTGATCGATGACGCCTTCAGACGGGCGTTCCAAGTGTGGAGTGATGTGACCCCTCTCACCTTCACTCAGATATACAGCGGCGAGGCAGACATCATGATCATGTTTGGCAGCCAAGGTGATGTCCTTTGGGCAGGCAGGGAGTGAGGAGGGGCCTGGTGACGCATCCTGCCTGTGAGATCCTTGCCCCATGTCTCCTTGGGCTGTGCCCAGAGTCCCCCTGCCCCCACACGTGCAGGTGTGCAGGGCTTGGGTGTCTCTGTGCATGCTGGGGATGTGAGGGCTCCTCTGGCAGGTCCAGCTGAGGGTGCTTTTCCCTGCAGAGCATGGGGACGGGTACCCCTTCGACGGCAAGGATGGGCTCCTGGCCCACGCCTTTCCCCCAGGCCAGGGCATCCAGGGTGATGCCCACTTTGACGACGATGAGTTCTGGACACTGGGAACTGGCTTAGGTAAGGGCAGGGTGTGGTGGGCTGGGGGGGTCTGATGGTGCCAACTGCAGCAGCAGCATTGAGCCGCCCCTCTCTGAGCAGTGGTGAAGACCCGCCATGGGAATGCCAATGGAGCCGAATGCCACTTCCCCTTCATCTTCGAGGGCCACTCCTACTCCCGGTGCACCACGGAGGGGCGCAAGGATGGGCTGCCCTGGTGTGCCACCACCCCCAACTACGACCGGGATAAGAAATACGGCTTCTGCCCCAGCGAGCGTGAGTAATGGCAACCATAACCCCTGCCCAGCCCCGCCGTGCCTGGGGCCCTCCTCACTCTCCCTCACCCCACAGTCCTCTACACCAATGGTGGCAACAGCGATGGAGCCCCCTGTGTCTTCCCCTTCGTCTTCGAGGGCACCTCCTACGATGCCTGCACCACAGACGGGCGCTCCGATGGCTACCGCTGGTGTGCCACCACCTCCAGCTTCGACCAGGACAAGAAATACGGCTTCTGCCCCAACCGAGGTGCCAGCAGGGAGGGGGGCACGCAGGGGAGGGGGCGCATGAGGGGTCTCAGCATTGTCCTGGCTTTTGGCTGTTGTAGCCAGGGGCCAGGGAGAGCCTCACTGACACTTTGCTGCAGACACGGCGGTGATCGGTGGCAATTCCCAGGGGGACCCGTGTGTCTTCCCCTTCACCTTCCTGGGACAGTCCTACAGTGCCTGCACCAGCCAGGGCCGGCAGGATGGCAAGCTCTGGTGTGCCACCACCAGCAACTATGACACCGACAAGAAGTGGGGCTTCTGCCCTGACAGAGGTACTGCCTGTGCTCCCCTTTGTGCCTCCCAGACCCATGGCATATTGCTGCACTCCTTGTGGGGACCACAGTCTCTGGATGGTGTGTCCTGCCCTGTTGTGGCCCACCAGGCACTTAGGCCAGTGCTGTCTCCCAGGTTACAGCATCTTTCTGGTGGCTGCCCATGAGTTTGGACACTCACTGGGTCTGGACCACTCCAGCGTGCGTGAGGCCCTGATGTACCCCATGTACAGTTACATCCAGGACTTCCAGCTGCACCCCGATGATGTCCAGGGCATCCAGTACCTCTATGGTGAGCAGCTGCACTGCAGCTGGGTGCATTGGGTGTCCTGCAGCACCAAGCTGACCCAGCCTCATGCCCTCCCCTGTATTCACTCAGGTCGTGGCTCTGGCCCTAAGCCCACTGCACCTGCACCTGCTCCCACTGAGGAGCCCCAGCCTCTGCCCACTGAGGAGCCTGAGCCCATGCCCACAGAGGAGCCTGAGCCCATGCCCACAGAGGAGCCTGAGCCCATGCCCACAGAGGCTGGCAGCACCTCCACCACTGAGGAAGAGGAGGAGACGACACCAGAGCCCACAGTTGGACCCATTCCTGTGGACCCCAGCCGGGATGCCTGCATGGAGAGGAACTTTGATGCTATCACAGAGATCAATGGGGAGCTGTACTTCTTCAAGGATGGGTGAGTGGCAGCATCTGGCACCTCCTGCCCTGGTGAGGTGGCATGTGGGGGAACACAGAGATATGGGGGAGGACATAGGCTGTGGCAGACTGAGGTGATCAGGACAGCTCATTTTCCCCACCAGGAAATACTGGACCTACTCATCCTTCTGGAAATCGGGCATCCAGGGTGCCTTCTCTGTTGCTGATACCTGGCCTGGCCTCCCAGACACCATCGATGCTGTTTTCCAGGATTTGCTCACCAAGAGGGTTTTCTTCTTTGCTGGTGAGCTCTGCCCTCCCTGCCCTCGCCCAGTCCCACGGGCACGGGGAGGAGCCCGGTGAAGCCTGGGAGCTCCCAGGGCTGTCTGACACCCCCACTATCTCCCACTGCAGGTCGGCAGTTCTGGGTGTTTTCTGGGAAGAGCGCGCTGGGCCCCCGGGGGATCGAGAAGTTGGGTATAGGGAAGGAAGCCGGCCGCCTCTCGGGGGCCCTGCAGCGGGGCCGCGGCAAAGTGCTGCTCTTCAGCGGGGAGAGCTACTGGAGGTGAGCGGGGCTGGAGAGCAGCAGCGCTGGAGAGCAGCAGCGCCTGCCTGAGCCCTGGCCAGGGACTGGGAGGGGGTTCCCAGCAGCCCTGAGCGCGGCTCTGCTCTCCCACAGGCTGGATGTGAAGGTTCAGAGGGTGGACAAGGGCTACCCCCGTGCCACCGACGATGTCTTCACCGGTGTCCCCCTGGATGCACGCAATGTGTTCCTGTACCAAGGTGAGTGGGACCTGGCGGGTGGGTGCTGTGTGTTCAGGCCTGGGCTGCCTGAGCCTCTCATGGCATTGCTCTGGTTCCTGCTCGGGATGCTCGGGTGTGTGGGGAATGGCTCTGGGACAGGGCATGCCATCAGCCCCATGGGTCCTTGTGGTGGAGCTGGCAGGGTGCCAGCAAGGTGCAGGGTGTCGTGGGCTTGTGCTGCTTGGGCAGCCACCAGGATGGATCTTTGTATGGCCAAACTCCTGCTGACCCTTCATCTCCCTCCTTGCCCAGGCAAGTACCACTTCTGCCGGGGCAGCTTCTACTGGAGGATGACACCGCGCTACCAGGTGGACAGGGTGGGCTACGTCAAGTATGACATCCTGCAGTGTCCCCAGAACTGAAGGCCTGACCAGCCACCAGCTCTGCCAGCGCTGCTCCCTGCCCCCTGCTCCCAACCTGCGGGCTCCTGTCTCACGGGCTGACCCCTGGGAGCCTTGTGGCTGTGGGCAGCCCCAGATGAGATCACCATCTTCCTGGAAGAAAGGGGCAGGGGGTCCTCACCTCCTGGGAGCTGCCCAGCCTGGAGAGCCCCAGCTGGGGAGAAGGACTCTTGCTACAGCTGGCATCGTGCCACTCCTGCCAGTGCCAGCTCCACTGCACAGAGGCGTTTGTCTGGTGCAAACCGCACATGGATTCGAGACAAATTTGTCTTTTTCCTGAGCCAGCGATGCCAGGTCAGGCTGAGCCCCACTGGGAGCTGGCGCCTGGGGTCACACCAGGGTGGGACACAGGGTTTTTCCTACTCCTGCCCACTGCCCACTCTGCCAACCACCCCCTCTGCCAATTGCCTGCCCATTTGTAATAAAGACAATTCTTTGGACACAGGCTCGAGTGCTCTATCAGCTGTTGGGACCGTGGTTTGGAGAACTCCCATGTGCTGGGGGCATCATCCTCCCTGAGCCCTGGGGGTGCCAGCACCAGTGGGCATGGGGGCTCTGTGGAGGGACTGTCCCCAAATCCCCCTTTGCTAAGGACTCTGGATCCCGCAGGGACACTGGGTCCAACGGGGAATGATGTCCCTCGGTCCCACCATTGTCCACCACCGGCCCTATGCCAGAGGCGGCACCCCCGCCCCGACTGGCCGGACCTCCCAAGCCCTGGCTCCGCATAATCCTCCTCCCACCGCCCTCCCTGCGCTCCACCTTTGCACCGAGATGAGGAGCGGGCGGTTGTCGCCGCTTGTGGCCGGCTCTCAGCGTGTGACCGAAGTCCCCAGTGCAGCTGAGACCCCGCCGCGGGCTGGCCCCGGAGCTCCCCCCGGGCCCGGTCTGTCCCTGCGTGGCCGCAGAGCGCGGCGGCAGCGCCAGGGCCGGGATCGTGCCCGAGGGTGCCCGGGTCCGGGCAGGGCGGGGCAGCCGCAACTCCGGGGCTGTAATTAGCTGTAATTAGCGGCCGCGGCTCCGGACAGGGCGGGGGCAGAGCGCGGCCCCCTCCCGTCCCGTTGGGGCACGGTCCCAGCACCCCCAGTTCGGCGGCGGCCGTGGGACCGACCGGGCGTGGCGGAGCGGTCCGGTCCCGTCGAATCGAGCCGAGCCGGACCGGGCCGAACGGGGCCGAACCGAGCCGAGCGGAGCGGGGCCGAGCCGATCCGCTCGGACTGGAGCCAGCCCTGCGGCCGCGGGGGCGGCGCGGCGGGCGGTGCCGCGGGCACTAGGACCCCGGTCAGCGCCCGCCGGGGCCGCGCTCAGCCACCGCCGGGGCCGGAGCCACTTGTGGCGACGACGGGGCCATGAGCGGGCGCTTCACCGTCACCGGCGGCGGGGGTGAGCGCCGGGGGCGAGGGGGGCCCGGGGAGGCTCCGGAGCGGGACACGGTCCGCGATGAGGATCCGGGGGGCAGGACAGGCTCCGCGGGGAGGCTTCGCGAGAAGGGTCCGCGGGCAGGGCCGGGCTGTCGGGACACCGTGGGGGGTGCGGAGCTGCGGTCGGTCTGGCCCCTCGGAGCAGGGCAGACCCCCGGGGCAGGGATGGCTCGGAGCTGCGGGATCCGGGAGATGGGAGGTGCAGAGCAGGGAGTGGGGCTCAGCCGCCCTCCCGGGCAGGACCCCTCGTCTCGGACTCTTCCCCGCGGCCACCTCAGCTCCTCAGGGAGCTCCCCTGTTCCGTCCCCATACCGGGGGCTGTAGGAGCGAGGCCCTGCTGCTACCGGACCGGCAGCGGGATGGAGCGGGGTTACAGCTATGGGTCGGCTGTAGGTGCGGGTCACATACTGCTCCCCAGGGAGCCATGGCAGAGGGTGCCTGCTGCCCAGCAGGGAGAGGGCAAGCTGTGGCCAGCCCTGAGATGCAGCAGTGCCCACCGGGCTGCCATGGGCACAGGCGCTGGAGCCGGCAGCCATCGCTCGTGGCGCCCAGGGGACGTGGCGGTGGGGCTTTGCTGTCACCGGAGCCGTATCGATCCCAGAAAACCGGCCGGCAGCAGCACCGGAGCTGTGCTGCCGGAGCTGTGACCTTGCACCCTCGGCGAAGGGCGCGGGTGGGAGGCGCGAGCAGCCGGACGGACACCACGGCCCCCGGGCTGGGCTGTGCCTCTGGCAGCGGGCTCCGGCCTTTGGGGCCCTGTCTAGGATCGCACTGTCGTGGGTGATGTAGGGCTGCGTCCAGTGGCGAGGGGATGCAGGGCCACTTGTCACTTTATGGCAGCTGGGCCAGCTGGGCCTGGCCTGTGGGCTGTGTTGGGGCGGAGCGGACCGTGATGAGCCGGGGCTGAATTCTGGGGCCCTCCAGGAACAGCTCCTCGGTTTGGCAGCCAGTCTGCTGGTGGGGGCCTGCAGGGAGCTGGGGTGGGCATGCTGAGAGGCCGTGGTGGCACCAAGGGACACATCCTTCTGGCTGAGCTGTGACCTTGCGCCCTCCCAGAGGACAGGCAGTGGCAGGTCCTGCTGGAGGTGCCCTGTTTTGGGGGGTGGTCACGGCTGTGTCAGGGTGGCTACTTAGGGCTTGGCAGCGTTCAGGGGTTCCTCACATCCCACATTTCTCCACAGTACTGGGACCATGGATGCCGCCTCCCGGGGGGATGGATGGGAGGGAGTGCATGGGGTTGCAGGACTGGCAGGGGCTGTGGATGGCAGGCAGGAGATCTGGACAGCAGTGATCCAGGAGGGACTCGGCCCTGGGCGAACGCTCGGTGTTACCTGACCCCATGTCAGTGTCACGCGTGGGGACAGAGTGACGGAGATCCCGGGGACCTCGGGGCGCTGCGGGAGCGAGGGCTGCGGCCGGCCGTGCTGCCGGGGCGGTGCGGGGACCCCCGGCCAGCTGCAGGGCCCTTGCTGCTCCGTGAGCCGGCGCCGTGCTCAGGGCGCCTTGTGGCTCCCGGGGCCGCCCTTTGGGAAGGCCCTGCCCGGGAGCGGCCCCAGGCGGGAGGTGCTGAGGAGGGATCTCAGCCCCGGGGCAGGGGCGGCGGCGGAACGGGACCGCCCGGTGCGGGCGGGGCAGGGTACGGACAGGGCGCCGCCGCGGGGCCTCGGGGCCGGGGGCAGGTCCCTGCAGGAGCACGGCGGATCCCGGGCTTGGCCCGGGAAATGGGATCCGTGCGGGCGGCGGCGGGGGCGGACGGGGCTGCGCGGGGTCCTGGCGGGGTCCGTGCGGGCGGGGGCGGACCGGGCTGCGCGGGGCCGCCAGGGGGCGACAACGGGACGGGACGGCTCCGGTGGGGGCGTGTCTCTCCCGGCCCCGCCCCCAGAGCCCCGCCCCGCCGCGGGGCTCGCCGGTGCCGCCGTCCCGCGGGGACCCGGTCCCGCCAAGAGCGCAGCGCGGCCCGGCCCCGCGGCACCGGGGATCGATGTGCTCCAACCGGGACCCACCGTGGGGCTGGGGCTCCCCCGCGGAGGGGCTGCACGGGGGGCGGCTGCCCCGGTGCCCGGTGCGCTGCCCGTGGGGCACCCGCCCTGGCCCGAGAGGGCACCGGAGCATCCCCAGCGCGCAGCCCCTCCGTGTCCCGAGCGGTCGGGCTCGGCGGCAGTAGCCATGGCAACCAACCAGTTACGGAGCCTCTCGTTGCCATGGAAACCGGTCCCGGTGTCACCCGTGCCGTGGCTCTCAGTGCTGGAGGGGGATCAGCGCCTCTCTCGGCCCCCCTGGGGGCTCTGGGCTCACGGGGCTGTGGGCCATGAGCCATGGACGAGGCTCTGTGGGGCAGCTGTGTGAGGCTGGCCCCAGGTGCGAGGTGAGGCCCTGAGGGGGCTTGGGGACAGCAGGGACCCCCCCAGCCCTGGCTGCACCCCCTGCAGGGCCACTGTGGAGGGGCCAGGACACCTGGGAGGGGATGGGGGCACCGAGCACAGAGGGGTACATGTGAGGGACAGGGGCTGCTCAGGAGGCTCCTCCAGCCCTCCCATCCCCTCCTGCCCCCTCGCTGACACTCAGGCCAGCTTTGTCCCAGACTGGGTGCCCTTGGGGTATCATTAGATGAAGCAGGGGTGTGCAGCAGTTGGAGGCTGATGATGTGGGGGGGTGGGATGCTGCCAAGGGGCTGGAGCAGCCGAAGCCCCATCAGTACCTTCCCAAGGAGTCTCCATGCCACTGAACACACCACAGGTGCTTCAGTGGGGTGCCACAGTGGAGGTCCTTGCACAGGCTGAGTGAGGGGTGCCGTGTGGGGCACAGGGCACTTCAGTGCCTCATCAGCTGATCCTGCACCCAAACCCTTCTGGCAGCAGCTGGCAAGTGGCCGTGCAGCTGCTCCTCGGCCATCACTGGCCCTCTGGCCATGGCTCAGCAGTGGCTGCCTGCAATCCCCAGGGTACTGCAACTGGCACAGGGCTGCCTGGGGGCTCCTCAGCTGCAGGGCCTGGTGGGAGGAGGCTCTTCTGCTGCTGATCCCTGTGCCAGGCTGCCCGGCCGCCCACTGCCGTGGCCCTGCTGCTGGCAAGACATCTGGGCAAGGGCAGCTGGGGACGCTGCGCCAGCTGTGCTGGGCTCGTGTGACGCAGGAGCTCTCAGCCCTGTCCCACGGCCTGTGCCAGCCCTGCCCCATGGCCTGTGCCATCCCTGCCCCACAGCCTCTGCCATCCCTGCCCCATGGTCTGTGCCATCCCTGCCCCACAGCCTGTGCCATCCCTGCCCCACAGCCTGTGCCAGCCCTGCCCCATGGCCTGTGCCAGCCCTGCCCCATGGTCTGTGCCATCCCTGCCCCATGGCCTGTGCCATCCCTGCCCCACAGCCTGTGCCAGCCCTGCCCCATGGTCTGTGCCATCCCTGTCCCACAGCCTGTGCCATCCCTGCCCCACGGCATGTGCCAGCCCTGCCCCACTGCTGCCCTTCTGCTCTCAGCCCCAGCGGCTGCAGTGCCTCCCATGGCTCCCCCCCCAGCCCCACAGGACACAGCACTTCCCTCCATGTCCTGTCCTGCTGCTGCAGCTGGAGTCAGGTCCCAGCTGGTGCCAGCTCTGGGCTCTGCTTTTGCCCCGTGCTGGTGGCAGGGCCCTGGCCTGTCTGGATGGAGATGAACAGGAACACTCCATCCTGCCAAGGTGCTGCAGGAGGTGTTGCCCCTGGGCTCCTGGGGCTGTCAGGACAGTGTGGTGAGGGCACATTGTGATGCCGACCCGCTGCTACGATATTTGGCACACAGCCCTTCTGCCCTGCTGCACCTCCATCGTCTTGGGGGTCTCTCCTGCCCCAGCTCTTCTTTTCCCTGGGAGCTGCTTGTCCCCGTGCTTCAAGCCCTCCGTGTGGGGTGTCCCATGCTGGTGGGATGTGCATGGGCAGGCTGTTGGCAGTGCCCAGGGATCACAGCAGGCAGTGCAATGTGCTGACCAGCATCTCCAGAGCACAGCCGCCCTCCCTGCCCGTGTGGCACACTGCCAGGCTGCCGCTCCCTGCCCTCAGGAGGTTTCCCAGTGACTCCAGCACGTGTCTCGCTCCTGGGAGGTTTGACCGCTGCTGGTAATAGGACGGGCAAGGGCTGTGTGGCCAGCAGCCAGGATTCCTGCCCTGGGAATGTCTGTGAGAACGGTTCCCCCCACCCAGGCTCTGTGCAGAGGGGTCTGGGGCATTCTCAGGAGTCTCTGCAGGGGTACAGGACCCTTTGCAGGGATGATTCTTGGCTTGGCCGCTCTCCGTCGTCATTCCTGGGCAGCCTCTTGCAGTTAAGTGGGGCACTGATGCTCTGCCTGGCCTGCTGCCAGCATCCTGCCTGCTACTCCGACTCAGGGGCCACTTGCAGTTGATCCCCCACTCCATGGCCAGGGAAAAGTGTCACTCTTCCTCTTTCCCCATGCCCTCATACTGCCTGTAGCACAACTACAAGCAATGCAAGGGCATGGATGATGCCCAAACTGTGCCAGACCTCTCTCCTTTCGACACACTGCGCCACATACCCCAGTCAGGGGCATTTTGGCCAGGGTTAATGCCAGTGCTCTGCTGGGGGATCAAGCCCCCTCAGTCTCCTCTGCCTCAGAGACACTCTGAGTTGCCCCCACATGCTGGTGGGACCCTGTGCATAGGATAAGCCAATGCAGTCTTGATAGCGTAGCCCCCTGTGCTGCCGTCAAATCCCAACCCCTGAAATGGAGCCATAATCCAGGGATTAGGGGATTAGTGGTCTTTCACGTGCTCCCTCCCCCGCATCTGTTTTAGTAGGAAAATCCCTCTTGTGCCGAGCCCACGCGCTGTGGCCTCCTGCAAAAAACCACCCTGCGCTGCTTGGCACTCACCATGGCTGGCTGGACCCTGGCCTGCTGCCCTTCTGGCCAGCCACAGCCCCTTTGGGGGGATTGGGGGTGCCCTCTGCCCCCCAGATCAGCATGGGACGGTGGTTTTGTCCAGTGCATCCTGTCTGCAGCCCCTTCCTTCCAGTCCCAACCCTTGGGAGTGGGCCAGCCCTTGCTCAGGGCTGAGGGGTGCAGCTGTGAGGGGTTGGTGCTGCTGCAGCTGGATGGGGCAGCCCCATGTGGTGACTGCCATGTAGAGTCCTGGGCAGGGGCTGCCCACCCTGAGCTGCCCACCCTGAACTGCCCATCCTCCCTGCAGCCCTCCTGTGCCACTCTCCATGGAGCTGGGGCTGTGCTGCTGCAGCTCCCCGGGGATGCCAGGTGCCGGGTCCTGGCAGGGAGGGGTCAGTGCTGCCTGCAGGGCTGGGGTGAGGGGTCTGAGCCTCTCTCCTGGCCACGAGGTCAGGCCGGGGAGCACCCGTGCTGCGGAGCAGCTGGCTCCACACCAGGAGAAAGTAAACAATTAATTACAGCCGTCAAGAAGTAACGGAGGCCAGCGGGCTGTCATGATCTCAGCCTGTGCTGGAGGAGATGCCGGGAGCTGCAGCCAGCTCCGGTTGGGGGATCCTCCTGGTTTAAGTGCATGAGAGAGCAGGGGGCTTCAGGCAGCCTTGCAGGGTCCCTCTACAGCCCCAGCTCGAGAGTGGCCTGTGTCCCTGGCCCTGTGGGTGACAGCTGCAAGAGCTGGGGCCTCCATAGATGGCACAGGACCTGGGGATTCTGGCCCCATTGCAACACTCATCCAGGTCTGAGAAGGTTGCTATGGATGCGATATTGGCCCCCTGGTCACCAAGGGAGGTGACATCAAGTCTGCTCCCCTCTGCAGGCAGCATTCCCTGTCCTGCAGGTCAGCTGGGCAGAGCAGGTTCAATCACCTCTGCTGTCCCGCCAGTGGGGTGGTCTGGACATCCCCTCCTTCCCCGGATGCCCTGGTTCGTCCTGCTACTGGGGCAGGGGTCTCCATCCTCGGCTGAGGCCCTGATGCCCGCAGAGGGGTCCCCTGCATGGCGTGCTGCTGCCCAACCGGGAGCCGCCCCCGCCCGGTAGCCGCCCGTGGCGGGGCGGGGGCTGCCGTGATCCCGGGCCTCAGCCGCCTCTCCTGTGTCGGTCCCGCAGTCACAGGTTCTGCCCCTCTGTGCACCCCGAGTGTGTTCCAGGTCCCGAGGCTGCGCCGGGGTCCGGGCCGGGAGCCGGTGTGGGGTGCGGGGGTGGCGGCGGCTGCGGGGCCGGTGTCGGTGCGGAGTGCGGGGGCTGGGGGCGGGGTTCGGGGTCGGTGCGGTTGCGGGGCCGTCCCGTCCCGTCCCGCCCGCCTCAGCCGGGCCCGCAGCGCTGCCCTAGTTCCCCCCCACGCCTGGCGCAGCCGGGAGGCGGCCCCGCTCCGCTCGCTCCTCTCGGTGCCCCCCCGCGCCGCCGCGCCCCCCCCTCCCCGCCGCGGCGGGGGCAATGCCTCCCGCATACGTGATGAAGCGGGCGGCCGGGCTGGGCTCCGCCGGCAGCAGCCGTGAGCCGTGAGCCCGGGCGCCTCCGCACTGCAGCCCCCTCCCACCGGCGCGGGGGGCGGCGCGGGGACGCGGCTGCTGCGGAGCGAGAGCTCCAGCTCCGGCGGCAGCGAGCGGCCGCGGCACCGGCGCCATGCTGAACAACCTGACCGACTGCGAGGACGGCGACGGCGGCGCCAGCCAAGGTGAGGCACCGGCACCGGCACCGACGAGCGGGACAGCGGCACGGCCCGGGGCGGCGGGGCCGGGGGCGGGCGCGGGCGCGGGGCAGGAGCGGCGCGGGGCCGGGGGCAGCGGGGCTGAGGGTGCCGCGCCGCGGGGCGAGCGGGGGGCACCGGCACCGACACCGGCCGCGACGGCGGCTCTCGGCCGGCGGCCCCGCGGGGCTGCGGCGGGCGGTGCGGGGATGCTCCCGCTCCCGGCGCCTCCGCGCAGCCCCGGCCGCACTCCCGCCGCTGCGGCAGCCCCGGGAAGCGGCGTTGCGGCCGAGCGGCGCGGGGCTCACCGAGGAGCCTCCTCCCGGGCGGGGGCTGCTCGCTGTGCTCCGAGCGACCCTGCGGGGCTGCCCCCGCCGCTTCTCGGACAGCCCCCGCCGGTCGCCGCACCGGTCCCGCTCCCGCCCGCCCGGGATCCCCGCACCTATCTGCCGGCCCCTCACCCCTGCCTCCCGCATCTCCGCGGGAGCCCCCCCAGCCCTCCCTGCTGCCGCCCCCCACCTCCGGCTGCCGCCCCCCCATCTCTCCATATCTCCTCTCTCACCCCCGCTGCCCTCCCCCCATTCCTCTCCTCTGCCGCCCCCCATCTCCGGCAGCCGCCTCCCCATCCCGGGCAGCCGCCCCCCGCTCCCTTCTCCGCTCCCGCCCCCCGCTCCCTGCCCCCCCCCGGGGCCGCTCCGCTGTCCGCGGTGCTGAAGTGGCCGCCCGGGCCCTGCTCCGCGCCCACAGGAGCCGTTCGTCCCGGGGCCGAGGGCAGCCGAGCCGGAGCGAGCCCAGCTGAGCCGAAGTGAGCCCTGTCGTGCCGAGCCGAGCCGGTCCGGTCCGGTGCAGTCCGTGGCGCGCCGCGCTGTGCCCCGTCCCGCTGCAGCCCTGGCGCAGGGCCGCTGTCCGCCGCCCGTGAGGGGCCGCTCGGCCCCGCAGCAGCCCCGCCACTGTTCCCGCTTTGGCCTCAGCCCCTCCCGGCACTACCGGGCTGTGTGAGGGTCCCCGTTCCTCACGGGGCCACGTCCAGCACCAGGCAGCACAGGCCCCGTTCTGTGGGTGTTCCTGCCGGGTGCAAGGGTGGGCTGCAGCCAGGGGGATGCAGTGTGGGCACAGGAGCACTTGCGCTGCCCCTCTGACCCTCCCAGACACCGCCAAGTCTCCTCTCCAGGTCCCCTGGTGGGGTCTGCCACAGCCCCGGCCGGCAGCGCATGGCTGGCTGTGGCAGTGGTTGTGGGGGTCCCGGCTGCCCACAGTGGGGCTCTGGGCACAGCCACAGACAGGCTCTGTGTATTCCTCTGCTCTGCCGACCCCAGTCTGTTTATTTGCTTGTTTATTTGCGGCTCCGCTCAAGGTCAGGGCTGGCAGGAGACTTTTGGGGGCACCTTGCCGGGCTGGGGTTGTTGCACTGGCCCCCAGCCGTGCCCTTCACTGGGCACTTGCCCTCCCCTTGCCCTCTGCAGCACCAGGATCTCTCCCACTCCCTGATTTCCAACACGGCAGTGCCAGCGGGGTGGCAGCAGGCGGTGCAGCCATGCTGGGGTCTGGCAGGAGGGCTGGACACAGTGCCACTACAGATGGACCGGGCAGACTGTTCCTGGAGCTGCACCTGCCGAGATGCTGCCCTGTGGGACAGTGGGTGTAGGGCTGGAGGAATCGGGGGCCTGGGGGATTTGGGGGAGCAGGGATTGTCTGTAGGAAGGGGCTCAGCAGAGCTGCCCACACCTGTGACAATGGTGGTTGCAGTGGGGGGGGGCTGTCCCCCCATGCCAAGGGTCAGCTGAACTCCCATCGTGAGCTCTGTCTGCAGGAACCATGGAAAACCCGTCGGGTAGCAAAGCTGTTGAATGCCAGTGGGCCCCCTCCACATGTCCTGGCTGCTCCAGGGCCGGCTGTCCAGCAACTTGCCAAGCTCAGTACGACCACTGAAGTCCTGGGTGCCACTTAGGCCTTATTTGTCAGAAAGGTCAGCAGTGTCCCCACTCGGGTCCTGCTCTGGACAGCACGCGTGAGCCGCATGACAGTGGCTGGAAGGGCTCCAGCCCCAGCAGCCCAGCAAGGGCTGGACCCTCTGGGGAGATGCTGGGAGCAGGGAGCAGGCAGGGCAGGGCTGCTGCCTGCAGTGTCCAGGCTGGCACCTTGAATTGCACTGCTCTGGTTGGGGTGTTGGGATGTCAGCCGCAGCCCCACTGCAGGGTGCCATGCTGACACCCAGCCCTGTGGCACTGGGATGCCTGGGGAGCTCAGATCCAGCACCAGGAGCTTTGCTGGGACTTGTGTCCACGGCCATTTCCAAGGCAGGGCTTGGACTGTCGGAGAATCTGGGAAGCTGTTTAAATGCAGCCAGCCAAAACGCCTGTGCTGGAAATCCTGCGCTGCAGGGCCGGCTGATCAAAGGGAGGATAATCCTGGGTTTAGGAAGGAAGAGGATAGGTCTGAAGTAGCAGTTGGTCCAATTTGGGTCAGGCTGTGAAGGAATCCAGCCCAAAAGGCCACTGGGTGTGCTTGCTGGCTGGAGGGGGAAAACGTAGCCCTGGCATGGGGGGAGCATCCTACTCCACCATCCCACCCCTGACCCCCACCCCTGCTCCCCACCCCTGCTCCCCCGACACGCTGCAGCTGGAGTGGCTCTGCTGTGACGCTGCCAGCACTGCTCTGATCATCAGTGGTCTGTGCCTCGGGGGGGCTGCAAGGGCTGTGTGGCCTCTCCAAGGGTCGCCCTCCCCAGAGCAGCTGTCAGACACTCCTGTGCAGGGTAGAAGGAAGCCGGGTGGGCACAGAGATGCCACTGCCATAGGAATAGCTTGGCCATCCCCATCTGCGTTAGGCACCCCAGGCCAACAGCCCAGGGCCAGGCAGTGTGTGTCCAGCCAAGTCCCCTTGATAGCCGGAGGTGACACAACAGCAGCGTGGCCTCCCTGGCCAGCAGCTCCTGCAAAACGGCAGCAGCTGGGGACATCAGCCAGGGCCACGTGCTCGCCCATGTGCTCGCCGGCCTGCTGGGGTCACCCTGGGGTGCCCCTTGCTGCAGGCAGGGCCCCGGGAGCCCAGGTGTCCTGTGGCAGAAGTCAAGGTGTCCTGTGTACCTGCAGGGGAGCCCCAGGGCATCCCTAGTGCTGTGAGCAGCCCTCGCGCTGCTGCTGCTGCCCCTGGGGCTGCGGGGATGGGGCGGGGGTGGCGCAGGGGATTCCGGAGCCGTCAGCAGCCCCGTGCAGGAGCGCAGACGGAGCCGCGGAGGGCTCTGAGGTCGGGGCTGCTCCTGCCACGGCCCCCCTCGCCCACTGCACCGCCCGGCAGTGCCGCAGCCCCAGTGCCCGATGTCCCTGGCTGGGGCTCGCTGTGCTCGGGATGCTGCGGAGGGCACGGCCGTGGTCGGGTGGCAGCGTTGGCAGCAGCTGTGGGTAATTAGCCCGTGGGGGGTGGCTGCTGGGGCTACCCCAGCCAGTGCTCAGTGCCCTGCGCCGTGTAAAGCGATTAGGGAGGATTTGGGATAAGGGACATGACGCTTCCCAACCCAATTTAGGGCTAAGTAAAAAGCCATTAGAAGATCAAATTGTGGTTGGTGCTGCTGCCTGAGCCCTGCCTTGGGGGGCTCCGAGGGTGCCGTGACGGTCCTTTGGCGCTGCTGCGTTTGCTCCGGGCTGCCCCGGGCAGACAGGTTGGTGGAAGCCCTGCTGAGAGCGGGGCTGCGCGGTGCCCACGGCGGGGCTGCGGGTTCCTGCCAGCGATCCCGCTGCCAGCCCTTCCAGCCGCCGCAGCAAATTAAAAGGCCGATTCGTGTTGAGTGATCCCTGGGGAGGGGGGCGGCTGAGCGCCGGGATCGAAGCCTGGCACGGCTCGGCTCGGCTCGGCTCTGCTCTGCTCACACTGTCTCTCCCGGCTCGGCTGCCGGCCTTGGAGCTGCCAGCCCGGTCAGCGCTCCGGCCCTGCGCTGCTCTGTCCTGGCTACGGGGCAGGGGCAGCCCTGTGGGCGCTGCTGGCGCTGGCAGTGTCCCACGTGTCCCCAAGGCCGGGAGGCAGCACCCCGTTTGTGGGACCCGGCCGTGGCGGTGGCAGGTGAGGGACGGGGCATTGCTGCTGCCTGCCCTGGCTGCCCCTGACTTCAGACCACGGGTCTGAGGCAGCTACTGGGGAGAGGCTGCACCAGCCCCGCTGCGGCAAAATGGTCTCCGTCAGGAGCAGGAGCAGGAGCGGGAGCGCTTTGTCACCTGGGACCCTGCGCCCTGGTGCTTAACTCCTTCCAGCCTGTGGGGCTGCAGCGACGTGGGAGACTCAGAGTCTCCCCGAGCCCTGCTGCATCTTCATGCTCGCCAGCCCGGGGCCTCTCGCAGTGCTGCTCCTCGCACAGCATCACCCGGCGGGCGAGGGGCTCCTGCCCCGGGCAGCCCCGGCAGCCCGGGTGATGCCAGCACGGGCCGCGGCCCCGGCGTGAGCAGCGCTGGGCAGAGCTGGGGGTGAGGGACTGCGAGCTGTGGGTGCTGTTGTGGTGCCAGGGTTGGAGCTCGGGCACCCCGGGGTGCTGCTGGCGCCTGTCGTGGGGCCGAGCAGGGCAGTCCCGGGGGTCGGGGTGCCCTGGGGCCGGGGGTCCGGCCGCTCCATCCTCCGGGCGCCGGTGGGCCGGGGCGCGGGTGCCATGTGGGGCCAGCGTCCGGCTGCCTGCGCCGTTACATAAGAGCGGGAGCCGAGGCGGCCGTGGCTCGCCGTTGCCATGGAAACCTGCACGGTGATGTCGTCGGCTGGGTACCAGGCGGTGAGGCGAGGCCCCCGCGGGCTCCGCTCTCCCGGAGGGGTCCCAGAGCCTTGCCACGTTTGCAGCAAGTCTCCCTGCCAAGCTGCCCGTGTCCCCCGGTGCCACCCAGCCCCAAGGGGGAGGTGAGATCGAGCCACCCCTGCTCTCGCACCCTTCTGTCACCTCACTGGGGATGGCCACAGCAGCAGCCTGGAGGGTGTCCTGTCAGCGTGGTGGATGTTTCACATCAGTGTGGTCCCCAGGGCTGGTGCAGGTGGGCAAGAGCTGTGGCGAGTGGGTGGTTGCCAGCCCACACCACTGCTGTTACCTAATGACAGCAGGGTTCGGTGGGGTTTTAGACCAAACACAGAGCAAGGAGCGCATGAGGTTTGTGATGAGACCCATTGTGGGAGATGCAGGGCAGGCACATGGCACTGGGGCAACCTGGGGTGCTGGGTGTGTGTCCAAGGGGACTCTGGAGAGGAGCTTGTGGGTCAGGGTGTCCCAGTGGCACTGCCACAGCCACTCCTGCACGGGAGGAGCCTGCAGGCTGTGCCTCGGTGTTTGGTTGTGCCTTAGGGACACTGCTGCCCCGTGCTGGGGGAGCCCAAGGATGGTGGGAGTTGGGGCCAGCCCGCAGGTCCGTGTCACCTGTAGCATTTGAGGCTTCACCTCCTGGTCAGCCAGGAGCACCCTGTGTGCCAGGGAATTGCAGATGGTGAATCACTGCTGCACACGGGCTTCCAGGATCCCGAATATGAGTCAACTGGCAGGAGAATGGCGGTCTTCAGAGGACCAGGATGCTCCAAACGGTTGCAGGGTTTGTCTTGTGGCACCCACCATGAGTGGGTGACTACACTGCTAGGGCACCATCCCTCTGCCCCAGGGCACTCATGGGCTCCATGCTGGAGGATGGTGCAGGGGCTGTTCTCTCCCATGTCCCAAAGCCTGGAGCTGGTCTGTGACCCTGCCCGTGTGGGCAACCTGCCCAGCAGTGCGGTGGCCACTGGCAGTGTGACTGCTCTGGCTGCAGGGCTGTGCTGCTGGGATGGGTGTGAGGCAGGGAACCTCTCTTCCCCCACTGAGGGCTGGGGCCTGGCCTGGCTGCTCAGATTTCCCTTTGCCATGGGTGCCTCCTCAGCTGCCCTGCCCAGGACTGTGTCCTTTGGCTCCTGGCCCCCAAGCCCTGGTCCCTCTCTGCTCTGGACCTTCTCTTGGAGCTGTGCTGCTCCGGCAGCACCATCCTTACTGCTGCTCCATTTCCAGCTTGATTTATTTCTGCTGCTCTGCAGCTCAGCTGTTTTCATCGCTATTAAGCCAACTCCAGGTTTCTTCTGCACTAGGTCATTAATGCAGTGAGTGCCTGTGGTCCCTGTCCTGCTAGTTCTATCGGCCTGGCACTGCTGTGGGTGGCTCCACTGCCCCGGGCATCATCTGCCCTCAATGATGTCACCTCTCGCCCTGTGGTGCATGTCTGGGAGGAGAACCAGACACCTGGCCAGTGGCCCCAGTCCCGGGCACTGTGCCGGGACCATCCCCTGTGCGACGATGCTGAGCAGCCCTGCAGTCTCAGTGCTGAGGGCAGTCCCGGCCCCGAGGGCAGTCCCAGCCCTAAGGGTAGTCCCAGGGCGCTCACCCGCAGGTGCCGTGAGTTATTGCGGCCGTGCCGTGAGTTATTGCGGCCGTGCCTCCCGCCGGAGGCTCCCCCGATGCACTCCGCTCGCCTCTCTGCGTGGATGCGCTCCGCCGGCTCCGCGTGTCGGCACGGCCGGGCGGGGCAGCGGAGCCTCCTGGGCACGGCAGCCCCTGTGTGTGCTGTGGGAGGTGATGCTGGGGGCTGCCATGCCCGCCTGGCACTGCCTGTGCTGGTCTGGGTGTGAACGTGGTGCCCACAGCCCTGGCCGCTCTGCTGGCAGCCCCGGGCAGCTGTGGCCCCTCACAACAGTGACCCTGTGGGGTGGATGTTCTGCAGCTGTGGGTGGGGCAGGGGCTGCCTGACTGACTCGCTGGTGTCTCTGCAGGCGATGGCAATCCCAAGGAGAGCAGCCCCTTCATTAACAGCACGGACCTGGAGAAGGGCAAGGAGTACGATGGCAAGAACATGGCCCTCTTCGAGGTAGGGCATGCAGGCAGTGGGGCAGGGGAGGGAGCTGAGCTAAGCAGCTGTCCCAAACTGTCCCACGGCACCCAACCTGCACCCTGGGCACTGGGACATGCCAGAGCCTCAGGCCAGGGCTGCTGCACTGCCAAAGCCATTCCTGGAGGGGCAGGCAGTGGGGCAGCATCTGGTGAGGTCTCCTGGGGCTGGCTGGGGTCCCAGGGGACTGTCCTCACAACTTGGGATCTGCTCTCCACAGGAGGAGATGGACACCAGCCCTATGGTCTCGTCCCTGCTGAGTGGACTGGCCAATTACACCAACCTGCCACAGGGCAGCCGGGAGCACGAGGAGGCTGAGAACAATGATGGAGGCAAGAAGAAGCCGGTGCAGGTGAGGACTTAGAGGGAAGGTAATTTTCCTCCCTCTCCAACCCTTGCCTGTGTTGTGCCAGACCCTAGACCTGGCACAGGAGAACAGGAGACACATTGGTCTCAGCCAGGGACAGTTTTACCCTGGGTTCCTGGGAAAAGTGGGATCTCTTGCTCCTCTGCCAGCCAGGCCCCTGAGCACTGGTGACTGCTGTTTCCTCCACAGGCCCCACGGATGGGCACCTTCATGGGTGTCTACCTGCCCTGCCTTCAGAACATCTTCGGAGTCATCCTCTTCCTGCGCCTCACCTGGGTGGTGGGGATCGCTGGCATCATGGAGTCATTCTGCATGGTCTTCCTCTGCTGCTCCTGTGTGAGTTTTGGAGCCAGATAAGCCTTCACTGGCCTTGCCCATGGCCTGGGATCACCAGTCTGGCTGGCTGGACCATGGAGAGGTGCACTGGCTGCCAGCCCGCCATGCCCTGCCCCAGCTCTGCTCCTGCCCCAGCTCTGCCCCTGCCCTAGCTCCTGCCCCACTTAGAGCAAGGAGAAGCCTTCAGCTTCCCAGAGGAATCAGCAGTGGAATGGTGCTTAAATGGTGACCCAGATCACAGCTGCCATGCGGGGGGATGTGCTGGGGGTCCCCTGATCTGGTACCAAGAAGAGAGCCACCTCGCCAGGACAGTCACCCCAGGCTGGCCTTGTCCAGTGTCCTGAGCCACCCCAGCACTGCCAGCCCCTCCAAGGGCTCAGCTGTGTCAGCTGTGCTGCCAGCCAACATCCTGCCTGTCCATCCACACACACATCTATCCATTCATCCTCCCTGGGCATCCCTGCCCTGTGGCACATCTCAGCGTGGCCCCAAGAGGCCCCATGTCCTAGCATGGCCCCAGTTCTCCCTTCACTCCCCCGTCCCTCTGCTCCTGAACTCGCTGTGTTTCTTCCCGCAGACGATGCTGACGGCCATTTCCATGAGCGCTATCGCCACCAACGGTGTGGTGCCAGGTACAGCCGAGCCCCGCGGTGTGTGCGGGCAGCTGGGTGGGGTGGGGTTCCTGCCGGGGCTTTTCCCAGAGAGCATCCCCCGGGGCTGCCAGCCGCTCCCCAGCCTTCTGCCACCAGCCCGCGCGGGATCCCCGGGGCCCGGGGGAGCGCAGCGCTGGAGCCGCCACCCGTCCCCAAAGCCGCGAGGTGCAGATGGCAGCGAGAGCCGCCAGCCGCGGCTCCTCCCTCCGCCAGACTGGCGAGGCCGCGGGGAGCCGGGAGACACACGGCAGGAGGATGGGAGCAGGGTGTGCTGAGAGCCGGGGCTGGGAGATGGGATATGGGATGGGATATGGAATATGGGATATGGGATATGGGATATGGGATATGGGATATGGGATGGGAGACGGGATGGGAGATGGGATATGGGATGGGATATGAGATATGGGATGGGAGATGGGATGGGATATGGGATGGGATATGGGAGATGGGATATGGGATGGGCTCTCCCACCGCCGGACACGGGCACGCTGCTGTGTGCAGGCTCTGCCCCGCAGGAGGCACCGTGGGCTGTGGCCGTGGGTGCCCTGGCTGCCTCCCCCAGAACATGGCAGCCCTGCAGAGCCCTGGGGAGCCGTGAGCTGCGCCAGGCTGGGCACAGCGCTGACAGCCCAGCGCGGGGTGTAATTAAAGCTATTTATCATCCTGCTGCCGCAGCGGGACCATCGATCCCGGCAGCCCGGCTCTGAGGGCTCCTCTGGGAGGATGGAGCAGGGTATGGCCCAGGTCCCTGGGGCTCCAGCTCGTGTCTGGTGTCCAGGGAACACCTGTGCCACTGGCCATTGCACCTGGCTGCTGGGGAATGACTCTGCCTGTGTGGTCACTCCTGCTGCTCTGCATCTTGCTCAGTGCTGGAGCAGGGCCCGTGGCTATCCTGGCTCCAGTCTGCCCTCTGGGATACCTGGCAGGGCTGAGGGTGTCGCTGGGGTCTGGCTGGGACCCACTTTTGCTCTCTCTGGCAGCGGGTGGCTCCTACTACATGATCTCACGCTCGCTGGGACCCGAGTTTGGTGGGGCTGTGGGGCTCTGCTTCTACCTGGGCACCACCTTTGCGGGTGCCATGTACATCCTGGGCACCATCGAAATCCTGCTGGTAGGTACCTGCTCCTTGCCTTGTGCAGTGCCGTGGGCTCAGCTCCTGGCAGGGCAGGGGGCCTGAAGGACCTTTCTCCTGGGGCCCCTCTGCAGGCTGTTAGCAGCTGGTGATGCCATGACTCTTTCCCAGGCCTACATCTTCCCGGCCATGGCCATCTTCAAGGCAGAGGATGCCAGCGGGGAGGCAGCTGCAATGCTCAACAACATGCGTGTGTATGGCACCTGTGTGCTGACCTGCATGGCCACCGTGGTGTTTGTGGGTGTCAAGTATGTCAACAAATTCGCCCTGGTCTTCCTGGGCTGTGTCATCCTCTCAATCCTTGCCATCTATGCTGGAGTCATCAAATCTGCCTTTGACCCACCAAGCTTCCCGTGAGTACGGGGTCCTGCAGGGATGCAGCAGGGCTGGGGCATGCAGGTGCTGAGTGCTGAGTGCCCTTGTGCCCCCAGGATCTGCCTCCTGGGCAACAGGACCCTCTCACGCCACGGCTTCGACCTCTGCACCAAGATGGTGGTGGAGGGGAACGAGACAGTTGGCTCCAAGCTCTGGGAGCTTTTCTGCACCTCCCGTTTCCTCAATGCCACCTGTGATGAGTACTTCACCATGAACAACGTCACTGAGATCGAGGGCATCCCTGGTGCTGCCAGCGGCCTCATTCAAGGTGAGCATGTGCCGACAGAGGCATGGGAACGTGGGCATGGGCATGAAGGCATGGGAATGGCAGCATGGAGAAGCAAGGGAGCTGTGGTGGGGCAGTGGCTGTGCCTGCTGGGCAGCTCTGCCAACAGGGATGGTGGGTGTGCTGTGGGAGTCATGGCTCCTCAGCCATTCCAGGTGTTGTGGGGGCAAACAGGGCTGGGTCCAGGTTTTCTGAGAGGGTTTCTGGGAGATCCCTGCTGGGGGCTGCTCTGCTCCTGAGGCACAGGGGGCTGTGCTCCTGCTGTGCTGGGCAGTGGGACACTCCTGCACTGGGTGACGGAGCAGGGCACTGCAGCCACCTGCCTGCAGTCTGTGTCAGTCAGTGGGGTGGCTCAGAATGAGGCCCGAAGGCTGGGGAGGAATAAATCTTCCTCTGCTTCCTCTTGGCCTTTGGAAAGGCTGGTATTGATTTGAGGTTTTGAGAGAAGTGATCACCCCTTGGGGCCACTTAGCTCTTGTGGCTACAGCCCTGCTGGAAGAATGGCCAGGACCACAGAAAGATGTGTGAATTTGTTGGGAGGAGCCACTTATGACCTGTTTTTGTGGAGATGCTGGTGTATCTGCTAGGTGCTCACGCTCTGCAGTGGGTGGCAGAGGCTGATGCTCTGTGCCACATTCAAAAGGTGTCTGCAGACCCTAATGCTGGAGTGGTTGTTGGGACTCAGGAAAGCAGCAGAGCCACAAGCAGGATCCGTTATTCCTGATGGCTGCAGGGCTGCCCCAGCCATCCTGCCCTGGTGTCTGCGTGGCCACGGGCACGGGAGGTCAGACTTAGCTGAGCACGTGGTGCTCAGGGCTGCAGCTGTGATTGATGGTGATTAGTGCAGTCACAGGGTGTTTGGGAGCCTCCCGGTGATGTTGCACTCTGAGGTCCTTTGGGTCAGATAAGGAGTTCCTGGCTGCTGGGTGGAACCTGCTCCTGTTGGCAATGGTGTTGGGGAGGGGGTGCAGACGCCCACCCACCCAGCTGGTCTCTCTCAGGCACCAAACCCTCCTGCACTGGGGGCAGTGGGACAGAGCCAGGACCTCACTCTGAGGTGGCTGGTGACAAGGATGACCGGCTCAGCAGCATTTTAAGATGAGTGGCACAGTTTGACCCTGGCAGAGGTGACTGGGGCTTGCTGTGCCCTAGGGGAGGGTGGGGAGAAGCACAACATTTCAGGGAGGATGAGACAGGCGAAGCCAGTAGGGGCTGCCAGCCCATCTGTCACCTGTGAGCAGCCATGAAGGGGGCTCAGGGCCGGGGCTGAGGGCTGGCTGCCCCTCTCTGCCCCCCCAGCAGTGACATGCCAAGGGCAGTTGCCTCTGCCTGCCCTGCCCGGCGCTGGCTGCTCTCTACTGCTCCAGTTTCTCCCCATGATCTGCGGCCAAAGCAGCACACGGAGGGACACTAAGCCTGTTACATCAGCCCCGCACTCATAATCCCATCAAAAACATTATCAAGTTACTTTGACACGATCCACTTCCCTTAAACCTGTGTTGATCAGCATTAATTATATTACCCTCTTAATTATTTGCTACTGCAATCCCATGTCAGCTGCTCCAGTATCTTGTGGGGACGCTGCCAACAGCAGTATGAACCTGCTCTGGTTGCCCACCTGTGCTGCCAAGCTCACCCTCTGCATGCCCGTGTGCTGGCTCAGCTGGCTGCTCAGTGGGGCCGGGGAAGGGCTGCGAGAACCACACACCCCCCAGTTCCATTTCTGCGGGTGGGGATGCTGTGCTGGGTGTGGGGGCTTGCGGGTATCTCCTGCCTATTGCACTGCCCTGCCTCCTCCCTCCTCACAGAGAACCTCTGGAGCTCATACCTGACCAAGGGCGTGATCGTGGAGAAGCGGGGGCTGCCCTCGGTGAGCTCCCCCGACACCCCGGTGGACATGGACCAGCCCTACGTCTTCAGCGACATGACGTCCTACTTCACCCTGCTCGTGGGCATCTACTTCCCCTCGGTGACAGGTGGGAGCCGCTCCGTGCCGCGGGCACAGCACGTGTGGCCGGGCGCGCTCCCGCACGTGTGCCACCCCCGCTCCCGGGGCTGCGTGCGGCGGTGACAGCGGCGGTGACAGCGGCGGCGCGGGGGCGGCCGGTCGCCATCGCCTCCCCCGCAGCCGCCCGCGCTCCAGATCTGTCGGTGCCGCCCGGTGCGCGCTGACGTCCCGCCGCTCCGGTATTTTTAGCTCTCCGGGGGCAGAGGAGCCCCCCCGGCCCAGCCCCGCTGCGGAGCCGAGCGGGCGCAGCCTCCGGGGCTCCCCTGCAGCTCCGCGGGGCCAGGGCGGGCGGGAGCCCCCGGCTTGCCCCGGGCATGGCGAGCGCTGGAGGGTTCGGCGCTGCGGGGACCCCGGCAGCCGCTCAGCCTCCGGTGCCGTCCCCCCGGTGCCGTTCACCGGTGCCGGTGTGTGCAGAACGCCGGCGCCCCGGTGCCGCGGCTCTGGGGTCCTGCCCCGGCACGGGTCATCCCCCGGGCTGAGCTGATCCCGCCCGTGCAGCCGTGTCCCTGCGCGACCTCCTGCCCTCCCCGAGCAACGTCGGGGCTGGACCCTGTCCCTGCCCCTGCGGCAGCCACCGTCCCTGCTTGAGCTAATTAAGGGCTAATGAGACAAGGCACTTGAGAGCTTTTGAGCCTAATCCTTGAGTGGCCTCAGGCTGCGGTTTGGGGTAGGGGGGAAGTGTTGGAGGGGGGTGAGAGGAGCAGGCTGGGTACCCCAAGCCGCAGCAGCGCCTTCTCCCATCCATCATGGCTGCCTCCCATCCTGGTGCACAGCGAGCCGTGCCCTGCCGTGCCCAGGGCTCACACGGTGCCTGGCATGAGGGGATGGGTATGGGCTGTAGCTCTGCTCCCCCTGACCCCATCCCCTCTTTCCCCAGGCATCATGGCTGGCTCCAACCGCTCGGGAGACCTGCGGGATGCCCAGAAGTCCATCCCCACGGGCACTATCCTGGCCATTGCCACCACCTCTGCGGTCTGTATCCTTCAGGGCTGGCCTGAGCCTGGGCTGTGGGTGGGTGGGCTCTGCAGGGCGGATCAGCTCGGGTGCTGCACTGGGCTGGGCTGGCAGGACTCTGCATCCTCCTCGCTCTCCTTGACTACCTGGCAGATATCAGCTCTGTTGTCCTCTTTGGAGCATGCATCGAGGGGGTCGTCCTGCGTGACAAGTGAGTGTCCCAAGGCCGTGGGGGGCATGGAGAGAGTCTGGCAGCCCCCCGGAACAGGCTGGGGCAAGGGCAGCCCTAGGGCCAGGCAGAGGTGGGGGGAAGGTGCAACCAGGACACCCTGGGCAGACATGGGGGCATTGGGGGGCTCGTGGGTGTAACCAGGCAGGGGGGCTGGAGCTCGTAACCAGCACTGGGGGCTTTGTGCATCCCAACCATCCGTGTTTGCTGCATTCCTCCCCCTCCAGGGCTGCAGGCAGCCACTTGTTTGTCAACAGGCAGGGCTGCCTGTGCTCCTGCTTATCTGGGGCAGCCCTGCTCACCGCACGTGGCAGGTGACACTTCTGGGTCGCCAGCACCAACACAAACAGGATCCAACTGCATGCATCATCATTGCCCCCCCGGCACAGGGATGAGGAGTCCTGTCCCACACCTGCCCTTGTCCTTTGCCATGATAATGCGTGCAGGGATGAGGACAGACCCCTGGCAACCTCTGAGCCTGCTCCATTGCTCACCCTTTGAGTCAATTCCCAGCTGTGTCACATCCCCCCAGAATGGTGCTGTGTGTGGGGCTGGGTTGTGCCACTGTGGTGCTGGGTCATGGGATGGAGCTGCAGGTGATGCTGATCCCCGCAGGTTTGGTGAGGCTGTCAACGGGAACCTGGTGGTTGGCACCCTGGCGTGGCCATCCCCGTGGGTCATTGTCATTGGCTCCTTCTTCTCCACCTGCGGGGCGGGGCTGCAGAGTCTCACCGGAGCCCCCCGCCTCCTGCAAGCCATCTCCAGGGATGGGATCGTTCCCTTCCTCAGGGTAGGTGACCCCCGAGTCCGGTGCTTCCCCACCCTGAGCGCCCACTGTGGGACCCCACCCTGCCTCCCCCCGGCGCCGTCGGTGCCGGAGCAGCCCCACATCCCTGCCCTCGTCCCGCCGGTACCGGCACCGGCACCGTCACGGCGGTGGGCGGCCGTGGTGGCTCTGGCTGCGGTGTCGGTGGGAGGAGAGTGTCGGGAAAGGTCAGAATTCCCTCCCCCCCGCTGCCGTGCCGCTTCATATTTTATCTGCTCTCTGAAGACGCGTTCCCACAACCTCATCTCTCCAAATCCAACCCGACAGCTCCCCCCAGGGAAGAGCGGGCTAATTTTATCCTCCCTCCTTCTCCTTGCCAGCCCCAGCCCGAGCTCTCGCTCGCACCGCCCGCACCCTCTAATACGTCCGGACACGCGCCCCCGGCCCCCTCCCCGCTCCGCCCGCAGCCGCAGGAGGGGCCGCTGTCCCCCGGCCGTGTGTCCGTCCCGAGCACGGGGTGCCCGGCTCTGTGCGGCCGTGGCCAGGCTGGGAGCTGGGGCTGGTCCCTGCTGGGGTACAGGGGCTGCTGGGCTGGGTGTGGGGAGAGCCCCGGGATGTGCCGGGAACGGGACTGTGCTGTCAGCAGGAGCCAGCGCTGGGAATGCTTTCCTGGCAGATCCCAATGGGATATGTGCCAGCTCACGGCACCCAGTGTTCTCGGTCCCTGCTCCTGCCAGGGCTGGGTGTATGAGAAGGTCCAGTCCCATCGGGCTGCACTGAGTGCCTTTGCCCAAGGCTGCAGGGCACTGCAGAGACTGACACGCCCCTCTCCCCTCATTTCCAGGTCTTTGGCCATGGCAAAGCCAACGGGGAGCCGACGTGGGCCCTGCTGCTCACAGCCTGCATCTGCGAGATCGGGATCCTGATCGCCTCCCTGGACGAGGTGGCTCCCATCCTCTCCATGTAGGCAGCGTGCTGTCGACCCGCCCCTTCACAACAGCGGGTGGCGTGTGTGGGTCTCTGCTCCTCGGGGGAGGGGGGAATGCACCTGCTGCCCTGGCCCCTGCCTGGGATGAGGGGGGCCCTGCAGGAACTCTGGGCTCACATCTTGGTCAGCATTGAGGCTTGGTTTGTCCATGGCACTGCTTCTCTGTCCATCAGCAGGGTGTGCTCTAGCATTGGCCATCCTGGACCTAGGAGATGTGGAGGCTTCAGTCGCTCACACTGCACCCACTCAGCCCCCTGCTCTCTCCTGCAGGTTCTTCCTCATGTGCTACATGTTTGTGAACCTGGCGTGTGCGGTGCAGACGCTGCTGCGGACGCCCAACTGGCGGCCCCGCTTCCGCTACTACCACTGGTGAGCCGGGCGGGACGGGGCAGCACAGGGACACCCAGGACACCCTGCTGGGGGCCCCAGGGCAGGCTGACAGCTCTGTGCCCTCTGCAGGACCCTGTCCTTCCTGGGCATGAGCCTCTGCCTGGCGCTGATGTTCATCTGCTCCTGGTACTACGCTCTGGTGGCCATGCTGATCGCTGGCCTCATCTACAAATACATCGAGTACCGCGGGTAAGGGAGGCCATGGTGTGCAGCTCCTGTCCTGGCCAGCCCCCATGGCCATGTGGCCTCTCAGTGTGGCTGCTTGGCTCCCCTGGGCTGCTTGTCCTGGGGTGCCAGGGTGGTGCTCTGTGGCCAGAGCCATGGGCATCCCTTATGTGCTGTGGTTCCTGCAGGGCGGAGAAGGAGTGGGGTGACGGGATCCGGGGCCTGTCCCTGAGTGCAGCCCGCTATGCCCTGCTGCGCCTGGAGGAAGGGCCCCCACACACCAAAAACTGGAGGTGAGGCTGGGCAGGGAGATGGAGATCTCGGGGTTCTGGGGCAGGGATGAGCTGGGTACGGGCACTGACTGCAGGACCTTCCTTCCAGGCCGCAGCTGCTGGTCCTGGTCCGTGGGGATCAGGAGCAGAACGTGGTGCACCCGCAGCTCCTGTCCTTCACCTCGCAGCTCAAGGCTGGGAAGGGCCTCACTATCGTGGCCTCGGTGTTAGAAGGGACCTTCCTGGACAACCACCCTCAGGCACAGAGGGCAGAGGAGGTGAGAGCTGCCTGCACTGGGACAGGCTGTGCCAGCAGTAGGTCCCCAGGTGCCCAGGGTTGTTTCTGCCCCATGGCCAGGGCTGGTGGCCCCGGGATGGCCCGGAGAGCTTTCAGTGGCATCAGGCAGAGCCTGAGGACCCCATGCTTCACTGGTGCTCACAGTACCACAGGGACCTCTGGGCTCCTCTTCCCCTCCAAGACAGCAGAGATGCTGGCACCAGCCAAGCGCTGGTCCCAGTCTTGGCCAGCTGCTGCAGGACTTGGCACAGCTGCTGGGCTGAGCAGACTCCTCAGCCTCAACCCTTGCCACAGTCTCTGTGGCCCTGGTGCCAGGCAAGGTGGGAGATGAGCCTTTCCCCGCCAGAGTGAGAGCACTCCCCACCCCCCGCACCCGCGGGGCGGCACATTAATGAGATTAAGCCCTTGGAAGCAAACAGTTTCTCTCCCATGCAGACATGTTATAATTTCTCTGAGTAAATAACTCTAATTGCTCCTCTGCCACCTGTCAGAGCCCTGGCACAAGGACACCCTCCACTCTGCACGGTGCAGAGCTGTGTGCCAGCTCTGTGCTCCACCTCGTATCACCCCTCTGGCCTGGAGCCACTGGCCTGCCATTGGGGCACAGAGACCTTGTGAGGATCTGCACCCCACAGCCCTGTACCCCATACTCTGCACCTCCCATTCTATACCCTGTACCCCACATCCTGCACCCTGCACCTCACAGCCCTGTACCCCATGCTCTGCACGCCCATTCTATACCCTGTACCCCACATCCTGCACCCTGTACCTCATCTGGCCTGGGCTGTACCACTGCTGGGCCTGGCAGCTGCTGTGCCCGTGCTCCATGCCCATCCCTGAGGCCCTGGGATCTCTGACTTCCTTCTCCCTTGCAGTCCATCCGGCGCCTGATGGAGGCAGAGAAGGTGAAGGGCTTTTGTCAGGTGGTGATCTCCTCCAACCTGCGGGATGGCATGTCCCACCTGATCCAGTCCAGCGGGCTGGGGGGGCTGCAGCACAACACAGTGCTGGTGGGCTGGCCCCGCAGCTGGCGCCAGAAGGAGGACCACCAGACTTGGAGGAACTTCATTGGTAGGCACCGTGGAGGGTGGGCACTGCCAGGCCTGGGGGGCTGCAGGCTGCCCTGGCTGACGTGGCCCTTCCCCTCCCAGAGCTGGTGCGAGAGACCACAGCTGGGCATCTGGCCTTGCTGGTGGCCAAGAATGTTGCCATGTTTCCGGGCAACCAGGAGCGGTTCTCGGAGGGCCACATCGACGTCTGGTGGATTGTCCACGATGGGGGGATGCTGATGCTGCTGCCCTTCCTGCTGCGGCAGCACAAGGTAGGCTGGGCCCTGCAGGGCTGGGCTGGGGCTGTCCCTGTGCCTGTGGAGCCGTGGCCAAGCCTCCCCCATCCCTTGCAGGTGTGGCGTAAGTGCAAGATGCGCATCTTCACGGTGGCACAGATGGATGACAACAGCATCCAGATGAAGAAGGACCTGACCACGTTCCTGTACCACCTGCGCATCACCGCAGAGGTGGAGGTGGTGGAGATGGTGAGTGCTGGGACGGGGCACGTGCTGCAGTCAGGGATGCTGTGCATGGGAGCCAGACAGAGCCTGACGTGGGGCACACAGCACTCTGGGGGGACACAGCACCACGGGGACATGCTGGGCCATGCTGGGAGCAGGTAGTACAGCTAACCCTGCCCCAAATTTCTTCTGTTCTCCCCACAGCATGAGAGTGACATCTCTGCTTACACCTATGAGAAGACTCTGGTGATGGAGCAGCGTTCCCAGATCCTCAAACAAATGCACCTCACCAAGAATGAGCGGGAGCGGGAGGTGAGGCTGCAGGACAGGCTGGGTGGGCTCTGACCCCTGTGGTGGCTCTGATGTGAACCTAGTGTGCTCATCCTGACTGGCTTCAGGCTAGGCTCTGCCCAGCCAAGCCCTCTTGTGCCAAACTCCCTTGGCTGATCCCTCCCACACAGATCCAGAGCATCACGGATGAGTCCCGTGGCTCCATCCGGCGCAAGAACCCAGCCAACACTCGCCTGCGCCTGAACGTCCCCGAGGAGCAGGCTGCTGACGGCGAGGAGAAGCCAGAGGAGGAGGTGAGGGGCTGTACCAAGACATGGCCAGGCAGGGAGCTAGCCCCAGGCTCCAGGCCCTGCCCACCATTCCCCTCTTCCCTCTGCAGGTCCAACTAATCCACGACAAGAACGCCACCACCTTCTCCAGCAGCTCTCAGTCTCCTGGTGATGAGGTGGAGGCAGCCCCTGAGAAGGTGCATCTCACCTGGACCAAGGAGAAGTCCGTTGCTGAGAAGAACAAGAGCAAGAGCCCTGTCAGCCCTGAGGGCATCAAAGACTTCTTCAGCATGAAGCCGTACGGCCCCCCATGCTGCCACCTTGTCCCACCCATGCCCTGTGACCCTGGCTGTCCCTGCCTGCCCCAGCTGGGGGGTGCAGGCAGGGCCTTGGCAGCTCCAGCTTGATCCTTGCCTTGAGGAGTGGTCAGGCAGCCTGGGTGCTCTGAGTGTGCCCTTGCAGAGGGGCTGGGGGCAGGTGGGGAGGGGTCCCTGTGTAGAACGGTGCTGGCAAGGAATGGGCTGCCCAGGCTGGATGTGCTGTGGGGAGTGGGGGTGCCCACCTGGTGTTCACCACATTTCTCTCTCTCTCTTTCTCTCTCTCCCTTTCTCTCTCTCTCTCCGACCCCATCACGCTCCTGGCAGGGAGTGGGAGAACCTGTAAGTCTGGGTTTGGCTGGGTGCCGGGGCTGGGGTGGAGGGAGCTGGGTTGTGCTCATGGGGCAGCACGATGGAGCCATGGGGGTTGCCCCTGTGCAGGAGGGCGGCTCAGTGAGCCGTGACAGCTGCACTGTCAGACAGCTCACCCGGGCAGCTCTGGCTGCCAGCCCCGTGCACTGCCCGTGCCACACGCTCCTCAGCTGCCCTGCTATGCTGCCAGCAGCTCCCTGCAAGCCTGGGCTTGGGCACCCACGGTGACACTCACTCCTGCTCAGTCCCACGCAGCCTGGCCCCAAGCAGCCGTGGGTGCCCGTGCCCCTGGGCACCGTGCGTGGCCCTGTGGCTCATGGCCACCAGTGCAGGCTCAGAGTCACCAGCATAGTGCCTGGCAAAGCTTGCTGCACCCCTGAGTTTGTGCTGCACCCCGAGTTTGTGCTGCACTGCCCGAGGGCAGGAGGCCACCGTGCCCTGTGTCTCCCTGGGCCTGGTGTGGGCTGGAGGCTGACCCTGCCTGTCCCGTGCCCACACGTGCTGTCGCCCACAGGAACCAGTCCAACGTGAGGAGGATGCACACGGCTGTGAGGCTCAATGAGGTGATTGTGAAGAAGTCCCAGGATGCCAAGCTGGTCCTGTTGAACATGCCAGGGCCTCCCCGTAACCGGAAAGGGGATGAGAACTGTATCCTTCCTGTGGGGCTGCTCATCAGAACCCCTCTATTGCAGGGGAACCAGGGTCCATGTCTTCCCCAACACTGGTGGATCTTTTAGGCGAGTGCCATGAGGCAGAGGTCAGTTCCTGAGCTTGGATCCCCCCACACCTCCTGCTCCTGGCTGGGCCCAGCAGCTGTCATTGGCACCAGCCTGTCCCCACAGCACATGATGGGTGGTGGGAGCACATGACACGGCACCTACACCATGAGTGCAGTGGCACATGACTGGGGCTCGGGTAGAGGTCTGTGGGGCTCAGCCATCTGCTGGCTCAGTCACCATCCCCATGGCACCAGCACGGGTGGGCTTCCCTGGCGCCTTGGCTTGGGACTGACCCCGCCAGCTCCTGGCTCTGGTGTGGAGATGTCAGTGCTGCAGGCTCAGCTGGGGCTGGGCAGGGATGGCACAGGGCCGTCCCTACGTTCCCCAAGTGTGAAGTTTGTCCTCCTTGACGGCTATGCAGACATGGAGTTCCTGGAGGTGCTGACGGAGCATCTGGACAGAGTGCTCCTGGTGCGTGGTGGGGGCCGGGAGGTCATCACCATCTACTCCTGAAAGACGGCGCGAGAGAGGTTTGTCTGCACACGGAGAGCCCCGCCACCCCTTTGCACCGCGCTCCCGGAGGGGAGGAGGGAAGGCCGGATGGCAGCCGGTGCGCAGAACCTTCTCCTGGCTTTGGCCGTGCCCCTGATCTCTCCATTCGAACTGCAGCACCAGATCTTCCGGGAGCATCCAGCACCAGAGCAGCTGTTCCTCATTGCAACACCACAGCACTGCTGTCCTTGTTTATATATAAATATATACAGTGAACCGCGGACTGAGCACCAGAGCTCGGCGCTGCCGCCGCCGCCCGCCCGCCCTGGCAGGGCCAGCCCCGCCGCCAGCCCCAGCACTGCCGCTGCAGCCCCTGCCGGGCCGGAGGGCGGCTGTGCCGAGACGGACCTTGGCCCCACCGTGCTGCTACTCCTGCACAGACTCGGCTGGACGCGCCCGTGCCCCGTGCCCCGTGCCCGCCGCCAGCCCCGCGCCTCCCGTGGGGCCCTGCGAGGAGACAGAGGCCTGCAGCACCACGCTCCGCTCGCCGGGCGCTCCCGTCCCCACCTCCGGTACCGCTCCCCCGCTGCCCTCACCGCTACGGGCCCGGACAGCCCCAGCTCGCCGCTGCCTCGGCACCGATGTCTCTGGAAACCGCGGGCTGAGCTTGTGGAGATGCAGCACGATGGTTTGGAGGAGGCAGAGGGTGGGGGGCGGCTGTGCGGGCTCAGGTGCTGGAGCGCATCAAGGCCGTGAGAGCACAGGAGTCCTGACCTAGGGTGGTTGGGGGTGCTCCCCGTTCCCCCTGCCTGACCCCAGGCTCTCTGTTCCCTGGGGCTTGCGCAGGGACCGCGGTGTGGAGCTGCGGTGTTGGGAGCCCTGCCGTGTGAGCGGGAGCTGGGCACCCCCGAGGCTCCAGTGCCTGCTCTGGCCTGGCACAGGGGTGTCCCGGACCCCCACCCTGCTCCCCCGCCGCACTAAACTGGGGGCTCTCAGGGCCCAGCACCTGCACATGTGTCTGGGTCCCCCCTGTGCCACTCCCTGCTGCTCCCCAGGGCTTTGCTGCTAACCCAGCCCTGGCCGCGGCCCCAGGCAGTCGCAGATGCTGCCGGGGGCTGTAGGACAGTCTGGATCTGTGTGTATTTTTAACATATGCAAAGGCTGTTTGCTGATATGACCAGCAAGACGTCACAGTGAGGGGGGGGCTGCAGGGGTCCCACTGTCCCCCCGGCATCTTGACACTCCCTCACCCGGCTGGCCAGGGTAGCCCCGGCACGGCCCCAGCCGCAGAGCCCCCCGGGGCAGATCAGACACCTCTTATCTTTGGCAGCAGCTGCAGGGTCGCCCCCGCCGCCGTTCCCCCCCCCGCCCCCCTCCCCAGCATCTCTCACAGAAGAGAAACTGAGGCGCTTTTAACAAATGTGAACGGTTCCAGGAACCACGCAGGAAGCGGTGCGAGGGCAGCAGGGTGCCGCTGGCGCCCGCCCCAGCCCCATGTACATAGTGTACATAATACAGTACGTGTATTTTTAAAGTGATCATATTTATGTTAATAGAACCAGATGAAGTCTATATATAGAGATCTATATCTATTCTGAGAGATGCAGGGCTCTGCTAGCACCAGGCCGCAGGGACGGGGAGCTGAGCCGGGCTGCTCCTGCACAAACCAGGAGCCCATCCGTCGCACTGAGCGCTCCAGAGTGGTGGTGGAGGCTGCAGCCTTTCTCGGCCACCAGCAGCCCCTGGGAAAGGGCCAGGTCGCAGGTTTATTCTCTTCTCAATTTAGCTTCTTAAGAGTTTTCAGGGAAAAGAAGTCACAGACTTTTCTGAACTTGTTTCACAGCAGATTTGAGCTTCCACTCAAAGTGCAGCCTGCTAAGAGTTGCCCTCTCCCGGCAGCGCTGGCGGCTTTGTGCCAGCCTGGGCCCTGGGGCAGCACTTTGTCCCTGGCCAGAGCTGAGCCCCTGTGCTGAAGCACTCGCCCCCTCAGCCCCTCCAGACGCTCCCCAGCGCTGCTGTGCCCTGAGCAGGGGCAGGGGGAGCGGGTGCTGCTCCAGCATCCCCACGGGTGTCCATCCAGGCAGCAGCTTCCTCCTGCCTGGCACGGGCAGCCCTGACTGCTCCCAGCTCCCTGCCCACCCCACCCCCTGCCAGCCTTGGCTCCTGCCTCCCTGAGAACAGGAAACCCCCCTGCACCGGCCACTCCAGCCCCTGATCCCTTTCAGAGCTCCTCTACTCCAGGTCCAGGCCAAAGCTATTTGGGGATGCTTGGATAGGAAGCAGTGGGTTTTTTGATGTTGGATTTTTTTTTTGTTGTTGTAAGATACTACTTGGACACGCTCCTAGACCAAAACCAAGCCCCAGCTGCACATCTGTGCCTGCTCATACCTTGCTCCTACATTTCCATCACTCCCGAAGTGCCTCCCTTCTCTCCAGGAGCAGTCCCAGTCACAGCCAGACTTTCTGCCAGGGTAGCTTGGTGGCCTGTGTGGCTGCAGGTCTCCACCACAGATATTGCTGTGGATGCCTGCTCCCACAGGCATGGGGAGCTCAGCATTTACAGGGGGACTGTCAGGCTGGGCTGAGACCTGGCTTCAGCACAGGAGCTCAGGGCTGACGAGTGGTGCAGATGCACAGGGTGGCGCTTTCTGGTCCTGCTGCTGCCTCAGCAGCCCAGGAGCTGTGAGAAGAGCAGTAGGGGTCTGCAAGTGAAAAGTTCCTTTAGTTTTGGGAAGGGCAGCCCATGGGAACCAGCATTTGCCAGTGTCTAGCTGCTCTGCCCCTTGGAGCTGGCCCTATACCACCACACACAAGCTCACCGGCTGTTTCCAGCCTCCCAAAATTATTTGAGGCACTTCAGCAGCAGCGGGGGAGGCACAGCAGCCTGCCCACACAGCTCATGTGTTAGCACCATGTTGTTGGGCCTCGAGCACTTGCCAGCTGCTCTGCCTCTTCACAAGATGCCACTCACTCCCTGCAGTTGCCCTCTAATTGCAGTTTGGCTGCTGCCCCCTGTGCTGCTGGGCCTGAGGCAGCGAGCACGGTCCCCTCCTGCCCCGGCACATGGCACAGGGCAGAGGGCAGGGACAGGTTATGCACAGCCTCTGCTGAGTCTGCAGACAGCAGCCACCCTCACAGCGCCAGGTGAGAGGCTCCTCCGTTGGCTGCAGGTACAGGGCAGCCAGGAATGACGTTTGCAGAGCAGTGGTGAGAGCAGCCAGGGCACACTTCTGACAGGTTTGCTTCATCCCCCAGCATCACCAGTGGATCCCATTCCCCTCAGCATCACTTCACCCTGACGGCAAAGCCATGGTCCCGGCTCCCCCAGGGAGCAGGAAGGCCATTCCTTTCCATCACTACTGCTGAAAAAAGGCATTCTCCTTCCCCATCCTTCAGCAAGAGCAGGGGCACAGCTCTGGACAGAGTCAGGCTGTTCCCACACCCCTGCCAGGCAGTTTGGCTGTGGCAAGACAGGAGCTGGTTTCCACAGCGTGTCCCCTCGCCGTCGGCTGGAGAGGGCCAGTTTTAGCAGACAGCACTGCATGTTAGTTTACAAACCCAGCCCTGCACGTTTGGCCTCTGTGAGTGTTCAGTTTCCCCATGGAGCACCCTTCTGCCGCTCCACCGTGGTGAAGACAGTGTCCTCCTCTGGTACACATGCAAGTTCCTCCTTGGCACATGCGCAGACACGGTCCGGTTTTTGTTCCTGACAGGAAGGTCTTGACCCCCCAGTTTGTTTTACAGGCAGGCTGCTGCAGGAGCAGCACTGAGCAGCACAACCCACGGGAGGGTGGGCTGGAGCGTGGCCACAGCTGGCAGGGAGTGCTCGGCCAGCACTCAGCGCTGGTGGCAGTGCTCCAGTCCCTGCTGCAAGAGGGCCGAGCAGTCCTGGCCCCTGAGTGGCAGTGGGCAGCTCAGGTCACTGTGGAGGGCAGCTCAGGTTGCTGTGGCCACCACACAACACAGGCAGCAAGCCTCAGGGCAGCAGGGACAGGAGGCACAGGAAGCATCCAGCCTGGGCAATCCTGGTCCGTGGCTGGACGAGAAGGACAAGACACTGCACAAGGGCAAGAGTTGCACTAGAAGAGTCAAGACCCTCCTCTGTGTAGCAGGACTAAAAACTAGCAGAAAGACCGAAAGGTCTGAGATCTGCTGGTTACAACACTTTCTGTGCTACATGTGCAATATATTTGTTATGAATGTTATCACAAAGTCGGTTCATTCAATACTCTTTTAATCACTGTAGCTAGATGTTCTCTGTCCATTCAAGTGACTTTTATTCGAGTGCAATATTTCAATAGACATGTAGTGACCTAGAATGCTTTGTGTTTTAGAGAATCTGTGTGCAGAGCAATGCAATTAAGTTTAAAACCTTGTAAATAAAACGGGTTGCAAACCAAAAAAAAAAAACCCCAATAGGCTTGCATTTAATTTCTGTGTGTGTTTCAGTGTTGTGCATTAGGCCGCCTCGGTGCAGACCCTGTGTTCTCTGTGCAGGTGTTCATGGAGGAGTGGCTCCTCAGCTGTTGAATGCTCCCTGTTACTGCTTTACTGCTTTACCTGTATTCATTTTTCTAGACTCCTGTCTGCACAAAATGCAATAAATGATTTTATTACACCCTTCACTACTTGCACGGGGACTTTTCACTTGCTTCCAGGTCTCCACAGCTATTTTGCACCATTTCCATAACATGGAGCAAGCCCTGACAGGGTGCAGATTGCAGAAGAAGCAAAGCACAAGGAGAGGAACAGCCTCTCCAAAGGGATGCAGTTCTCACATTTCACCTCACAAAGATTTCTGGTCACCCTACCAAAAATGCTCTACCTGGCTGCAGGATTGTAGAGGTGGAGAAGGGGATCTAACAGGAGAGACAGCAGACAGACACACTGCAGTCCAGACTCAGCCTGTGGGGTGATACAGCACAAAGCCATGGGACACCAGTGCTGAAGGCACAGGGACTTGCAGCCCTGACCTCACGCTGGCTTGTGGCACTGACCTGGACCTGTCCCTCCCACCACCTGTCACCAGAGAGGTTTTGGACTCCTCACACTGGCTGTGCCACACTACACCTTCCTGAGGCCACCCCAGTGCTGTGCAAGAGTCAGGACCTGTGAGGTGCACACACATTCTGCTCAGCATCCAGCACAGCTTATCCAGGAGAAGAGAGTAACAGCAAACACAGTGAAAGGATGTATTCTGAGAGTACTCAAATCTCAAAAAATGCAACAAGAAACTTTTCTGACTTTTATTAGAAAGTAATGTCCTCTTGTTAACAGCACAGAGATAAAAGAAATGCTACAACACATACCACCTGGGACAAAGAAAATCCTCTGCTTCAACCCACTGCTTTCTTACTATCTCACAGTTCCCTGCAGGAAGCCCACAGACTCCAAGAAGGCCATGACAGGAAGGACCACACAGCTAAGTGATGTTTTGTGTTCTGGTATCAAAGTATGTTCCCAGTAAAAACACGGTGAGGAATCACTGCCTGATACCACTCCAGTGTCCACTGCAGCTACCAAAGTGTTGAGAAAACATTTAAAATTATGGTATTAACATCTTTAAAATTATGGTATTAACCTCTCCTCCTCAGATGGATCAAACATCCATCAACAGCAAGAGGTCTGATAGAGCAGCACTGCCTCCAATACCTGGTGACAGGTATTCCCAGGGAGAGCCAGCAGCACATCAGTGTGGCTGCAGCTAAGCTACACTAACAACGGTGCCAAAGACTGTAAGAAAAGGAAATTTACACACCAAATTTACCAGGTTGATCTTAACATTGATTACTCACGGTAGGAAAATTGACAGACCGTTTGAAATCTCTGCCTTGGCTGGAAGTTCTTGTGTTGCAGATGTGTGCTCAGCCCACAGCTGCCAGTCTCTGTGAGTGATCAGGAACACCGGCCTCTCTGCCTGGATAGGGCAGGCAGCTGCAGACAGACTGCACAGTCCTGGTTACTGAGCAGTGGTCAGGCATGTGCTTCATGATTTTGGCTGCCAGCACTATCACTGGACTTTCCAAATGGCTTATATGCTATTAAAAGGGAAAAAAAAAAAAAGAAAAAAAAAGAAATCCAAAGAAAAATAGTGCCCATTCCACACTGGTGGGTGTCCAAGGCCCGTCAGTTTGCTGCTCTGTTCAGTCCCCTAAGTCATCAAAACTGATGATCCAAAACTACACTGAGACCAATCAGTGAGCCCAGACTGCACCTCAATGGGAAGGTGCACCAGGTGCTGGGAGTAAGGAAAATGCAGCAGGACTGAAGCTGCGTCAGCTTCTGGGATGGGACAAGACAACCAATGATCGAACACAGTTCAGCACATCGTGCCTTGGAGAAAACTGAGCATTCTGCTCCAAACATTGCTAACCAGACCAAGGAGAGGGAGGGCAGCGCCAGCAACCGTTGGCAGCAATGCTGCAGGGGGTATGCTCTCGCCAGAGTGGAGAGGACATGCATGTCCAGGGCATCTGTCCCCGGGCAAGGATGGGAGAATTCTTTAACAGCTATAAGTATGGAATGGCAAAGGGAAGGGGAATGGGTCCAACAGCTCAGCTCTAATAGTGTCGCTGGTAGGCACCCATCGGTTGCTGGGCTGAGGACCCCGCTCGCCCCTGGGCCACGGTTTGGCTCACAAGGTGGGAGAGTGCAGGACCACTCTGGATAAGGGTGTCCAAGGCTTTCTGTACACTGGGGTTGTCAAAGTTGATACCAGAAGACACCGGCCTTTGGGCAGGCACACTGCCAGGCGCAGGGAGGCGCGTTTGGTGCTGACCATAGAGCGGCTGCGGTTGTGGAGGAGCTCCGGGCCTCGGACCTGCGTTTCTCGAAGGGCCCGGGAGAGCAGGAATCTGCGTGTTTGGAGTCTGCAATCTCTGCTGAGCCTGGTTTAAATTTCCAGCATTCATCTGTGCTGGCCGGGGCTGCCCGCCGGGCAGGTTAGCAAAGTTCTGGTTGGGAGTGCTGGCTGAAGAGCCCGCGGAGGCCGCAGGGCCGCTGTTGGCCACAGCAGCCGCCGCCGCCCCGCTGTTGAAGAGACTGAGGATTTTTGCTTGAAGCTCCTGCTGAGGAGTAGAAGAGGACACTGGAACAGAAGGAGTAGAGACCAGAGGCTGTGAACTCTGATGAGCCTGAGAACTTGGAAGGTTGGACTGACTACCCAGTGATGATCCTGAAGGTGGCCCCAAAGGTTGTCTTGTCATGGGTGCTGGGAAAGAAAGGAAAGGTGGTTAAAGCTCTGCAAATGCCATTCAAGGGACACGACAACTAAAGAAAACTAATGAAACAGCTACCAAAGACATGGCATCAGTGAACATCCACCCTCAGATCACAGCTGCACAGCTCTGGGAACCCAAACCACTCTAGAGAACTGAGTGTAGCAGCCCAACCAGTTATGGCAGTCCTGCTGTTGCCCTAAGAGAATCCAGCATAAATGATCTTCCACATGAATACTCTGAATTGTCTCATGGCATGCAAAAACACATCCATATCAATAAAATCAGGTACTACATGAGGACATTATGCTCCCAAATTCCTCTGCAGTCCCAGGACTCTTTTCCTGTCCCAGCCCTGAGGACCACAAACCACCCAGTAAAGTCTGTCTGGAGCCGTGGGACTTACCCTGCAGAGGTTCAGTGCTGCCCCGCAGCAAGCGTTCCTTCCGGTCTCTCAGGTAATCAATGACTTTATCTATCTCCTCAGCAGTCACATAGCGATTGTCTGCCAGCAGGTTCAGGAGAGTTTGGATCCTGGGAGAGTGACCTGCTCTGACACCCTCCTCCATGGGGGGTGGGCGCTCCCTCTCCTGCAGAATGGCTTCATCTGCCATCTTGGCAGCCTGCCGGGCGATCTCCTCCCGCTCCTTCTCCCGGGACTCTGTCTTGTAGCGCTCGTAATTCCTTGCCACCAGCACCATGGCATCAGCCTGGGGCATGTTGCGGTGCTCTGCACAAAGGGAGAAATGCTCTGAGTGACCCAAAGTGACCCCAGTGGAGGTGCTGTTCCTCCTGCCTGCCAGCACAGCCCAGTCAGCAGCAGGCACCGCTCAGGGAGTGTGAGTGCAGACTTGGGAACTTCCCAGGCACACAGGAACAATTACATTTTCAAAGCCAACAGAAGGCCCACGGCTACCAGCCAGCAAGGCCAGCCATTCCTTCCACAGCTGAGGGCACAGCCCAGAAATGTCTTTCTTATCTCTCACCAGTTAAAAGGAAAGCAGCTCCCTCTACCTCCCACATAAATCCTCAGTTCTCCAAGACGAGATGGTCCCAGTCATTTTACTGCTAAACCCTGGGACAGATCCAAAACTTGCCCTCTGAAGGCTGTGTGCTTCCCAGAGGAGGACAGCCATGGGAATACATTTGTTTCTGTGCTATCAGTGCCTTAACATCTCATGTGCACATGCAGCTGGGGAGGGAGCAGCACTGGCTCAGTGTTACATGGCTGCTCACATTCACCACTCTTGAGACAACAAGCAGCAATCAAATTCTTCTGTAATAAAATGAGTAATGGGCAATTTCATTGGTGGGTTTTGAGGTCATTATTTCCAATTCCCAAAGCACACACATGAACAGTCACCTGAACACAGATTTAAATCGGGAGATCAAAAGAGCCTTCACCCTCCCAGAAGTGCCCAAAAGTCTGGGTAGGGTCCTTTTAACACCTGCAGAACATCAAATCCTGCAAGCCTTTTCCTCCTAACAGAAACTTGGGTTCATTTGAACATTAGGCTTTGCACAAACTGTGAAAGAGTTCCCTGAAACAAACATGCATGCAAAGATGGCCAGGAGCAGTTGAAGTGACCATATCTAATCTCTGGAATGAGCTGTGGATGAGCTAATGACTGGGGTTCCCATCACATCTGATAAACCAGCAGATCCAGAGAAGAAAAGAAGCTTTGGCCTCCTGCCAAAGGTTTAACAGGTGTTAAACCAAAGAAGTTGAGAATTAAAACCAAGGGTAGTGGGAAGCTCAGTGACAGTGTGTGTGAGCTGTGTGTCTGCAGGAAAGGAGGGAGCTTTCCTATCACATCTGCATCTGATGTTAAGAGAAACTGGGCTCCTCCAGCCCGTGAGCACACACCAAGCACTGACTGTGCACTCAGAGGTTTCCTCTCCCAGATGAACTCACAGAACATTACTTGGGAACACAGTAAGGGAGAAATAACCTTTGAAAGCTCAGTGGTCAAACCAGTCACCTGTGTTGTTAGATTACATGAACATTACATGTTGCTATGATCAGAGCAACAGCTCCTTTCCCCAGTCATATTTTGACGAGGCATTTTTAGTACTTACACCCACCCTCATGCAACAACCAAGTCACACCTTGTGATGGAAAGTGATGTGACAAGTGTAAAGGTGCTAAGAAGGTGGAGCCTGTATACCCAAACATTTTGTAGATCTATCTTTTCATAACACTTTGTAGTTTTACCTTTTCATAACTCTTCCCAGTTTCATTATCAAATCACTACCATTACCAACTCCTTATTAAATCACATTTGATTTTAAAATCTGTCCTTTAATTTGGCACATTCCCAACAAGCTCTTTCTGAGAGCAACAAGTGGTAGAGTGAGGTTGGGCTGGTATTACTCAGAGATGTCCAAGAGCAGTGCAGCTCTGGGGCCCATGACTTGCCCTAACACTGCAAAGGCTAGCAGTGTTAGGAGCCAAGAACACAGATGAGATTCCCTCTTGGCAGGAATTAGACATTCCTTTTGACAAGGGGCAAGCAGAGTATTACAGAAGCTTTTAAATAATGATATTCACACTTATGACATGGTGCCAAGTCATTTATAACTCCTTATGTGACAGCAAAGATGAACTTTGTTCTGTGTGGTTCTGCCTGAAAGAAAAGTTCAGAGTGACCGCACAATTCCCAGCCTACTGAGACCTTAGTACCTTGTGGGGTGCCAAACATGATGTTAACAGTGCAAGAACGGTGAACTTGATGCTGCTGGGTGATGACAATGGCGAAAGGAGACCCTCCCCTGCTCACATCATCCAGGGCTTGTGTCAGTGACATCTCTGTGTTGAGGAAGATCAGGTCCACCACCATGCCCAGGTCCCGCACCTTCCGCCCCACGGACTCTGCGTACTCCCTGCCACAAAGCAAAGCAGCAGTTTAACAAATCAGTCACACACGCAACAGAAACCTTGGCACTGCACCCTCTCCACCATCCCAGATTCGCTTTTCTGATTACTTGCCCAGCTTCATGACGTTTACCAGGACAGTACTAAAGCAATCCCATTATGGCAATATAAAAGCCCTTATTCTGATCTGAATCAGTCATTTCAGTTCAACCAAAATAAATTACAAATCAAGCTTTAGCTGAGCTGAGAAACAGAGTGTTTGCAAAGGGATTTCCACTATTACAAATTTGTTTACACATAAATGTGTTTCAACTGAATTCATTAGGGGAAGGAATTTCCGCCAGCAGAGGTCCAAGGGGTACAGAGCAGAGGAGCCAACATACAGAACTCATTTATTGCTGCTCTGTTCAGTATCTCAACTGTTCACACGTGCCTCATTCCTTACTGGCCTGCTCTTTTCTACTAGCTGCTTTCTGCTCTAACCCACTGCCAAAACAGCATCTCTGGATCCACTGCTCCTGTGTACCCTGTCCTACAGACTTCCCCATCCAAGCACAAAACACAGCTGACAAGGCTGAGCTTGAATTGCCAAGGGTTTTTATTTTTAAGCTTACTATACTTAGAACCAAACCTGCAATACTGACTGCACAAAAGTCTGACAAATTCAGTCTGTGTGCACCTACACCTCAAGAAAGAGGGTAATTTTATTGTCTTTGGAGGTGAAGTCTGTAATGGTGATTAAAACTGTCTCCCCTTCAACCATCTTTTTAAGAGCTTTGAAGTCACATGATTGTATCTAAGGCATTCAGGAGTCACCTTTCAACAGGTCTATAGCAGGTGACATCAGTGCTTCAATACAAGATTTATGAACAGGCTCCAGCTCTTAAGGTTTGTAGCTGTTACAGACCAAAATGATTCTAGGGATACTAAGCTGATCCTTTGGCACAAAAAAAAAAAAAAATTCTTGGGTCAAGCACAATAACTTGTGGTCTATTAGAATATCTTCCAAAGAATTTTAGCCACCAGGGGATAAAGGATCTAAAATTTCCTCTCAAGATTTGTTCCAATAGGTAATCAACTCCACCAGAAGTTTATTTCTAGTTACACTGCTTCTCCTGTTTCCATTTCCTGCTCCATTTTCTACCAGCAGATGAGGCAAGCTCCAGCTGTCTCTTTCTGCCCCACATGTACAGCAAAGTTAAAGAAAAGCAACTCTTGATCTTTTCTCTGAAGGGTAAAGGAGACAGAGCTTTAACTTTCCCCCAACAAACATTTTCTTCAGAGTACAAGTCAGATCTGTGATTTATTTACATATTTACTATTCTTTAATATATTTAATTGTAAAGATACAGACATCAAACTGGTGACATTGTAAAACCCTGTACTACTGTGCCAGGTATACCTCCTGTTTCCAACAGAGTGCCTGCCCTGTGAACTCAGTCAGTGCTCAGCCAGACATAGGAGATCACCCTGGTTACTACTTACACCTGCTTTTGATACTGTCCCTGACTGCCTTCAGCAGTGATTTTGTACTTCTCGCACATTGGACTAATGGCAATGACTGGTATCTGCCCTAGGAACCAATCCAGCAGGAGCTCTGAACTAACACCCCCAATCCACCCTGACCCCTGCTCTGTACTGTCACCTGGTTGGCACATATTCCTAAGTTCCATATCATTCTACCCATGAAAGCAAGTACAAGCCCCTACAACCTGTTGAAATGGTAGGCTTCTATGGAGAGTAGGTATAAAAGTATCAGGAGAAGGTATAGCAGCAGATTACAAGGGGGAAATACAAGCAAAGCACAAGATACATTTCCTCATCTCATCAACATATATTCCCAGAAGAAAAACGGGAGCTGTAGCTTCCTGGCAGCTCCAAACCCACGCTCCTCAAGAGCAGCCAGTAAGATAAACAGCCTCAGGGCAGGACTAAGTTTAAATCCATTCTCTTCTACCATGCAATAATAAAACTGATTATAACTATTTTCTTACTTTGTCTGTTTATTCACCACTATCACAGAACAATCCACGGGTCTCTCTGCATCAAACCGTCTCTTGATTTCCTCGTAGTACTGACGGTACAGCTCCTCCCGGCGCCGCTCCTCGCGCTTCAGGCGGTCTGAAACGAGCCACAGAACGAGTGACACCCTTCAGACCTGCTCAGAGGGGCACAGAGCACCACAACCATGGCACTGTGGCACCATGGCACCCTCCCTTTGAAGTGGTGCAGGTACTCACCCTCTGGCTCCTTGTAGCGGTCGTAGTAGGAGTCGTCCTTGCGCCGGTAGTAGTCGTCAAGGCGCAGGTAACGGTCGTAAGATTCGTCTCGTCTGCAACATTCAGAAGCAGCAATGGTTTCCTGCAGCACTATCTCAGGCAGTGACTTTGGGCAAAGCATCACACCCAGACCTCCCCCAGGTTTAATTTCTGAGGTACCCATCTGCTCCTCACAAGACACAGAGCAGCACCCAACTGTCCCCAGCCAACGGTGATTTCCTTAAACACCTGACACCACTCAAACAATTCTGTCAGAAATGCCATTAAAATATTACTCTGGCAAATAGGATCTTGGGAGAGTTTACCTGTACAGAGGGTCCCGAGGGTCTCTCATATCTCGTGGATCCCTCATATCTCGTGCATTTCTCATATCCCGTGGATCCCTGTATCGATCATACAGCGGCTCCCGTGGGTCACGAAGATCTCTAACATCACGTGGGTCCCTCAAGTCCCTCGGATCCCTCAAGTCCCGTGGGTCTCGCAGGTCCCGTGGGTCCCTGTGGTCTCTGGCATCACGCATGTCTCTGCCTCGCATGTCTCGGGCATCTCTCGCATCTCGCCCGTTCCTGCCATCCCTGCCATCCCTGGGGTCTCTCCGTGGGCTCCCCCGCAGAGGGGAGCGGTCACGCCTGGTATCTCGGCCATCCCCGTAGGCATATTGCTCTCTGAGGAAAACACCAGGGAAATTCCATTAGCCTGCTAACAACAGGAGAACAGCTACCCTTACATCTCTTACCTGAGGTGTCAAAGTCACCTTTCACAGCAGCTGAATCCTCCCTCTCACCCCACAACAACAAACATTCACCAAAAGTCATATTTTTGAAGCAGTCTGGAGAAGGCTCTTAATTTTAATATTCAGCATGGCCAAACAAGACCCAGAAGGCTCCTTAATGGAGCACTAAGTGTAGAGCACCTGTGGATGAAGTGAACAGGCACTTCAGAAACCACCATTTTAAGGCCTCTGACCTCCAACATCAGCCATAGATGATCTATCAATCATGCTTGGCAAATTCTTTGAGAATTTAAGGTGATGCAGGCTAACACCTGCAATAGCCAGGAGCGTTCAAGGGATCCATTAAATTCGCTCATCAATGACAGCAGAACACTTGAAGTAATGTTATTGGCATATGATTAAAAAAGGAGCAGCTTGTGAGGAAAGACATTGCAGGTTCCATGTTGCAGTTGGGTTTGTGCTGCTGACAGAAAGCAAAGACAGTTATGGCCTTCTCCTGGATTTGAGGGATAGTTTCTGTAGAAAGCCAGCCTTATGTTTATAATGCCCTGGTTAAGAGGGTACTAAACCCAACCAGCACTGTATCCTCAGTGGCCACAAATGGCTTCTCTGTTGGATCTGAATGATCCATCTCATTCAGACTTTTATATTGCAGTCTTCAGAGGCCAGGAAGAATAATGTTCCAGTCTTCATCTTTTCCCAAAGCAGCAGGATTTTTCCAGGTTGTATTCTGATTTCCAGAGAAGGCTATAACATCACTGTAGTCAAATCAAAGCATTAAAAAAAAATCTTGCAGAGAAACTACGGAGCTTGATGTGTTCGGACTGTTTTTTCCCCAAAATAGCAACAACCATCGGAAAAAAACCCCAGCTTTTGAATCTTTTTATTTCCCATACTTGACATGACTTTTACAGTCTTCAAACAGCCTAATCTAGTTTATGAAAGATAAGCAGAACCTACGTCTGCATTCACTGCAGTGCAGACACATAGAGATCACCTGGAGAGAACGAGTCAGATGAGCCAAGTTTGGTGTCAGGCAGAGTGACAGGAATGAGATGGAAGAGCAGACTGTGCATGGATTTTGGTGTCAGACACCCAGCTGTGCTGGGAACACATAAGAGTGCTGGCATTCTCTGTTTGCATGTCAGATACAAGGCAGATTTTGGGACAAATTAGAGATGCCACCAAGAGAACACATAGCCTCCTCCTCTAAGTGACATAATGAATTTGCAGACAGTCAGGTGTAAACTCCTTCAGCTTCTTGGACAGATAAATCCACTTTTTGTTTGTGATCTACACTGAAACCACATCCTGTGAGAGACACATCACAGCCCCCTTCCCGCAAAACCTACAATGAATGATGGTGGAAGTTCAGGGGAAACTTCTGACCTGCTTTAATGGATACTGAGTATAACTGATCTTTCCATAGCTGTGAGACCATTTAGCAAAACAACCAGATGCAGGGGAATTGTTTGGCATATGACATTTATTCCAGCTGGAGGGGGGGTGACCAGAACAGGCCACATTTATTATCTGCAGAGACAAATAGATTCAGAATGAACAACGCACAACTGCGACAGAAGTAGAGATGTGGCACAGGTACCCTCAGCTCTTGTGCCCGCATGGCTGCCCTGCTCGAGGGAGACAGCAGCACCAAGGCACAGCTTCCACACCTCAGTCACCATGGTCTGGCTTCTGCAGCATCAGCACCACTGCCTGCATCTGTTTGGGACTTGGCCCTGCTGGCCCAGCGCCGCTGTGTGTGGTGCAGTGTGGGGCTCTGCAGCACTGGCAGTGAGAGCTGCTGCTCCCAGGCCACAGTGTGGTTCAGAGCTCATCAATCACAGCCATGCCCAGGACTTGTGACTGTGACCCCACTGCCACCTGTGCATGCCCACAGTGCTGCTTGGGACCTGGTGCTAACCACATGTGATGGCCATGGTGTATGCAGTGCCAGCTGAAATCCAGTGCACGTCACAGTGGCACCAAAAGCTCTGGCTGCTCTCCAGTCACGTTCAGTGCTCCTTAGTACTGCAGCACAGGCACCTGCTCTTGCACAGATGCAGGATGACAGAGGTTGCAATGCCCATGGCATCAGTGCTTGTGCTTGTCCCTCTGCAGTGCAGTCCAAGGATCAATGCTCATGGTACAGACACCTGCCCCTTTCCCCTGCAGTGCTGCAGCATTGGTGGCACTGAGGCCAAAGATGTGCCATCAGTGCCTGCTGCTCACATACCCCAGGGTCCTCCCACCAGCACCGAGCACACCCCAGGCCCAAGACTTGCTGCATCCGCCACAGGAATCCCAGCACTTCTTGGGCCTGATGCCCACATGCTGGTCTCTGCAAGCACATTTGGCCCTGTGTAGGGTTAAGTGCAGTGCATAAAAATCCTAGATGGTGCCAAGAATTGCGGCTACTCATTCTCTGCTTTTATTTTTTTTTTTTTTTGGTGTAGATGTCTTGCTAGTTGCACTTTTCCCTCATTGTTGGTAATGTAACAGTTCAAGCTAGTAAAGCACACTAGACATGGCACCTCGATGACCTTCAAGTTCAACAAGCACCGTGCTTTTTCATGGAAAGCTTTACAGCAGAGGCACACAGGGTGGGCACCCTGTACCAAACAACACTGGAATGTGCCTTTGTGTGATTCCTAGTGATGCTGTGGAAAGGAAACTGAAGCTGTCTTCCCGTGACAGGCCAATCCATATCTTTTCCCCTTGCCTGTGGCTGCCTACTCAGAGGAGGCGGAAGAGGTGAAGGTGCTGTGCCCACGGCAGGGTGGGCTGCCAGGAGAAGCTGGAGAGTACAATGGTGACTGCAGGGGGGGCTGGCTCCAGGCTCTGATAACACAACCACATGGGCAGACACGACCGTGCAAGAGATATTTGTTCTGTCTTGTGTTTAGCTCAAGCGCTCTTTTCCAGTCTCATGGCAGCATTGGAAGCTTTCAACATCAGAAGAGGCAAGATCCCAAGATCCTCTGCACTAGGAATGCTGCAGCCCCTTGGCATTCTCTAGATATGCCTTGGCTTCTCTGATCCTTGGAGGCAGGAGCAAACATCAAGTGTATTCTTCCACTCAAGTTTCTTAGAGCCTGTGCTGCAAAACTGAATGCTGGGCTGTAGTACTGGCAGCAGACACAAGGTTTCCCTTGTGCCTCCCAAGATGCCCAAGCCTAAAGGGCGCTCAGAGGTGGAGCAGACACTTTCCTGCTGGAGCATCACTGTTTGACTGGGGAGGTGGCAGTAGGGAAGAGACACAGACATTTAGCACAGGCCGCTGGGCTCATGCCCCAAAGGCCTGAATTCCTACTATAACTCACTGCTTCCAGGTACTTTACCTTCGTGTGGGACTGGACCTTGATGAAGCCTTATTCATATTTCTTCTTTCCACTGCTTTATTAATATCTGTAAAGAATAATCAACCCATCTGTTCAATGCTATGAAACAAAACAAAGATCATCAGCACAATTCAAATGAAAGCAACTTAAGCTCAACAACATCCAGATGGTGCAAGGAAATCCATTCAGCAGAGAGACATTGTCACTTTGACAATTTTTTATTAAGTTTAGATAGTACAACATAATGCAAATTTCATGGATTTCTTTGACTTCAAAATAGGGTGGACAGCTTGGGTGAAGTTTTAACCCTGCATGTTCAGGCCTACATCCAGACTCTTCCTTCCATAAGAGAACCTCTTTCTTCTGCAGTCTATGAGCGAGCAGAAAGCAACTCATGGACTCTAGGAGAAAAAGCAGAGTCTGAAAACCTCCGAGAAAGGAATGATGGCCAGCACAGTCTTAAGTTCACAGCCAGTCCTGTTCAACGGAGCATGCTGATACCCTTGCTGGAAACAAGCCAAGGGTTCTCAAAGGGGAGGTGCAACTGCCTTCCAAGAGACTGCTGCAGTGTTAATGTGCACAGCCCCCACCACTGAGACACGGATCCAGAGCCTGGAACACGGCTCCTTATGAAGTCAACATGGTGCATCCAAAACACCATTGTTAACGTGATGTAGACTAAGGCAACAGATCAGAAATTTAAAAACTGGTTGGCTTCTGAGCATCTCTGTGAAAAACACCATGAAGGGAAACACAAAGAAGGAAGAGAGCTGAAGAAACAGAAGCTTGTCCTCAACCCACAAAAGTGAAGTTGCCCAGAACTGGCAGGGACCCACACTGTTCTCAAAGCCTCCAGTGACAGCTGACTGGAGATGAAATAATGCACTGGAGGAGGGCAAAAGCAAACAGCAACATGCCTTTGGACATTTCACTGAGAACCTTTTAAGGAAAGGAACCCAAATCTAGGCCCTATCTGCTCCCCCAGAATCTATCAACAATTATCATTTCCGATGAGTTATTTGCACAAACCACTTTCAAAGCTCTTGCACGAGAATATAAACAGGCTGCGATGTCTTTAGGCAGACTTGGTCTTAATATCTTCTGTAACATCCCAAACTACCCTTCATTATTTTCAAGATTAAAACTGTTAATAAGGGATCAGGTCTAATTTTTGTTCTTGATGTCAATGAAGCAGCATGTTGCCTCTCAGGTGGGGCAGAGAAGCAAATGCAATCTAAACCTTAACTACACCTGCAGCATAACACCACTTACAGGACCCCAAAGCACCTCCCCAGGATCAAACACAGCTGCAGGGTCTACTGTTACAAACTACATCTGAAGGACGTTTATTCTCTAAGTAGTTTTACTACTAAAGATAGGAAAACACTATTGTGCATTTGTGGAAACACTTGTGTTATGCTACACTGGAGTTAAACTCTCCCAAAACTTTTTACCTTACTGTGTTATTAATGATTGTATTTAATACTCACACTGCATAACTGAAGTAACTGTTTTCCTTGCATTCATTTTTTAGTTGATAATTTTGCCCCTTAAAGTCAAGTGTTATCTTTAAGCAAGACACTAGCTGCTTTCTTTGGTTTAAGATTATTTTTATTTTCTGTTTTAAGATGCCATTGAAGAAACCTATTATGATTTTTACACTTGGTATCATACATTTCTTTCAAATAAAAAAAGGTATTTAGATCTCCACAAAAATATTTTACTAAAAGGAAAAAAAAAACTTTGACAAGGATCCTTCTCTTGTGCAAAACAAACACATTTAGCAACATTTTATTTAATGCCAACAGCATTTACAAATTAAGTATTTGAACACTGACAAAACTTCGGGGAAAAAAAAGGCCCAAATAAAAAGTCTTCTGTCCTGCAGGATTTTGAGATGACAGGGCCACTGTAATCACACAGTGCAACCTTCTGAACAAACACAGGTGACAGGAGTGTCTGGAATCCATCTATCTCAAGTGCAGCAGTGGCACTGAACTAGTGCTTATCTTTTAGCAAAACATCCAATTCCAATTTAAAAGTCTTCAGAGCACAGAAACCACCACAGAGCCAATAAATTACTCCAGAAGCCAATTACTCTGCTGTTAGAGAAAAGTCTTTATTCACATTCAAGGCACTGTCACACTTACGCCGACTACACTAAAACTCCCTGATCCCAGGTCTGTCTGTAACACAGAGATCACATCACTCCTTTCTCTTGAGATTTTTGCTTGGGTTTGTTCTTTAATTCTAAACCTCTGTCAGGTTTTTTTAAGGCTTTTCCAATTCAGCATTATCCTTTTTGAACCAGGCATACCAAAACTGAGCACTCTTCCAGCAGCAAAATCCCACAAGTACCAAAACCTCCCTACTTGAACAGCCAAGGACAACCAAAGCACTGTGGCTGGGTGCAGACCTTCCCTGTGAGCTTCACTTAAAGCTCAGGCCTGTCTGCATCCAGGATAGGAAGTCCAGGTCCTTTCACCATCAGTGACTCAGTCTTCTTTATTTCATCCTTTTTTTAAAACATGCTTTTCTCTCCAAGTCACTTATAAAAGCCCTGTATGGCCAGACTCAGTTTTTCTAGACCACCACTCAAAGCACTGAGAAATTCCATCATGTTACAACTATTCCATTCTAGATCCACTTGAAATCCATTTAACTCTGTTGTTTTTAACTGTTCTCCTTTCTTATCAAGTCAAACACCTTACAGCAATCTGTACACTAACACGGCTGCCTCCAGCCCTAGAGCTTGCAGTACCTTAAGAGTAACTAAGACAGGATTTATTTTGATGGACATTAATCAATTGCCTTCTCATCAGTGTCAGGCGAAAGAATCCCTTTGCTCCCAGGCTCTGATGCCAGGCTCATTCCATTTACCCTGCCTACTGGCTCACCTGCAGCACTCCAGCAGCTCCCTGGAAACTCCCTAGTTTTCCAAGGCTTGTGGAAAAACACCAGTAACAGACTAGACAGGTCAGTAGTTCACTGAGCCTCACTGACGTTAATTCTTTTGAGAGCTCTAGATTTGGTAGCTGCAGTTTTACCTTTTTGGTTTTGCTACTGAAATGGAAATTACATTAAACAAATCTCCTGCCTCTTCAAAAATGGACAGCAGAAACATTAACTGGTCTTTTCAGCTAAAAATTTTATCATTGCCAGTTAGTTACCCTTAGCTTCTAAAACAGCCCAAGTTGTTCCTATTTAAGTCTCTACACTTGGATAATGCTGGACATCATTTCTTCTCGAATACTTCAACCATTCTTGTCTATTTGCCTTCATTTCCATCTTCAGGCTCCTATTTGTTACTGCACATACACCTTCCCACAGGTTACTATTTATTCCTCCTGTCATTCTTTTTTAAGTCACACTGTTTTTCTTCAAATTATCATAGGCTTACTTTGAAAGTAATTTTTGCCTTGCATTTAAAAGATTACTCGTGGATTTCTAACCATTCATGTCCATTTAAGTCTGCTCCCAGCACACTTAGCAGAATTATCCTCATCTTTATGAAAATATCCTTTTTAAAGCACTCAGTATTTATAGCACTGCTTAAAGGCTGGCTCCACTTGTGCAAAAATCCCAGCTAAGTTTACTTAGCCAACCAGCCACTAAGCATTATGACCAATTCCTTTGAGCATGTCAAGATGAAGCCCAGTTTTGGTTTACAAATGTTATTTCAATGATCCCCTTCCAGGGCTCACTTGCTGCACAGTTTCTTCTCTGTTCTTAAGGCTAACAGAGCTTTCCAAACACTAACACATAAAAATTCATGGTAAGACCCAGGCAGCAAGGTGAAGCACACAGCAGGAACTCAGGAGGCGAATAAATTCTGTTTAAATTGATTGAGACTAAGGCCAGACAAGCGTCCCACTGTGACCTTTGAGGAGGGCTTTAAAACAACAGCACCCTTTCTCCGGAACGCATGCTGGGGTCAGGAGAGCGAGGAGCAGGTTCCTTACCTAATCTATACCCTTTATAAAGGCGACCCTTCTCACCGTCCAGAGCGGCCTGGACATCTTCTAGACGGTCATACTGCACGAACCCATAGCCATGGTACATGCTGAGGGCTGCAAGAGTTAACAGCAGGGCAAGACCGGTTACAACCACGCACAGAGCTGACCCACACACACACCGCTAACCCCACCAGAAACCACTCTGCAAGCTTCCCGGGAAAATCTAACCCACCAGGATCAAAGTGCAGAGCTCAAAGACTCTGATCAAGTTCCTTCTGACAAGGCAGTGACCAAAATACAGCCCGTGAAGTGACCAAGATTTGATTAAGAGGCTATGAAAGAGTATTGTGACATCACACTGCGACCCTAAAAGCTAAAGCATAGCTGATATATTTGCATTATGTTTGAGCTGTACTGAAGGAATCGCTTTTCCAGACAAAATGCAGGCAGAGAAAATTATCATTAAAAGGTCACTATTTAGGAACAACATTGGTCACTCCTCTCATCATCATCAAATAGCATTTGACAAGCATGAAGCAATATTTCTCCCTGAAATCCCTGCCACAAAAAGGCATAAGATAATATACTAACCCCTGATTTTGCCATATTTTGAAAATATCTCTTCCATTTCTTCACGAGTCATGTGGTCTGTGGGCAAATTGCCGACAAAAAGTCTTCTCTCTAAATCCTGAGGATTGGTGCTGTTAGTGAAGTCGCTCTGTTTGATGCTATTGCTCTTGCGTCCTCGAGCCATTTTGCTTTCGTTCCAAATCCAACTCTTCACAAAAAAAAAAAATGGCCATGCATATAATTTCAATCCATGACATTAAAATTAAACTGGAACAAGATTAAACTCAACAGCTTTGCAGACTAGAAGCCAACTGGGTCTGCTTGACGCAAACTTCACTCCAGAGAAATCTTAATACGAGGGACACAGAGGTCAGGCAAAAACACTCACTGCAGCAGTCTGGTTGAGCTTTTCTGAAATACTGAAAGGTAGCAAACCTAATTATTTTGCAGATAGGTTTTAATGGTTTGACTCCAAACTAAGACAGAAATAAAACTAATTTTCCACTAAAACTCCTTAACTTTAAGCTTTTCAACATGCCCATTGTTGTCACATCTAGTTCTTCAATCCACTGATAAGAAATATTGACATTTATGCAATATTTTAATAAGCTGAAATGAAACACTCATTGCAACATTGCATAACAGCACCCAAATATTCCAGTAGGGTTTGGAATGAGGCATCAGGAAATAGTGCTGAAATACTCCTAAGTGACCACATCTGGGTCACTTCACTACATGTGAAATCTCAGCTTTCCAATCCCAGAAAGCACAGGTCCTTATCTGCACCTCTGTTAGACAGCACAGCCTTGTCCCCATGGAGATGTCAGCTCCCACAGCAGGCGGGTCCAGAGCTGGGAATTTACCACCCCCAGGTAAATGCTGCACCTTCCTCACCTCCCCCATGCAGAAAAAGCACATTCCCTTAGCCCACACCCCTGCACACAGCTGGAGCAGTCAGCAACATTCACTGCACAAACTCACCCAAACAAATCATAAAAACCACCCCAGCAAAAAAAATAATAACATAACAAACACTGCCATGGCTAACAAAAAACACCATCCCCAGTATTCAGATTTTCTGGTTTAAAATTCACCATTAGATAAAGCTCAAAGAAATTAATAACACTGAAACTTTCAAGGTGAACTTAGAAGTTCGAAAATTATTTAATAAAGTTGTTCTACTTCCTAAACATTCATCTACAGGAATGCAGGATGGGATTTTCTGTTTGTAACATGCAAGAAGCTTCGAAAAAGAAAGATGATGAAATTAAGTGTATCAACAGAAACTTCTCTTTTTAATCATGCAATGCCTACAAGCAAGATACTCCCTAACAGTACCCTGGAGTAAATGCAATTTAAAAGACATCAGTAAATAAATAAATCAAATGTCAAAATAGATAAGATGACTCTATATGAATACTTTTGCAACACTTAACTGGCATGAAAAATACATCTACTCCAGATTTTAAACATAAAATTTATTTATTTATCCTTTAAAGATCAATCAACTTCACATTTGTGTCACTCCTGCCCCTTTTTAGGAAACCCTACAGAGATGGGGGGCAGAGAACACTTCCCTGTCTAATCAACTTTTTAAAATTAGCTGCCAGAACTGGGGTGAGGAAAAGAAAACTCAACACCCAAACCAAAATCCAACAGAATTAATCTCCTCTATCATATTTGCCCAATCCCCCTCAAGTTTGTCCACACACATACACAGAATTTTATCTTCCCCGTGAGAAGTACCAAATCTCATTTTTTTTTACACAAAAGCACTGGACTTCTATTCCAGTACTGCAGCTCAAGTTCTCATCAGCTGAGGGTAGAGAAGCTCTCAAAATTCCCTCAAAATGAATAAGAGGCAATAAAACATGGAAGGCACCAACAAGCCCAAATTCCCATTCAGAGCAGGATGCAGAGCACAGGCACACACAGCAAACACGTGTCAAACAGGCCTGTAGCTGCTGGCAGATCTCACTTTCACGATAAAAAGCTGTAAGAAATTCCCTTTTGTGTTCCTTAGGGCTGGGGATAGCAGGGGGTGTCTGAGGAAGAGGCTGCAAGAACTTTCCACGTTAAGAAAAACAGAGAGCTATTTACCCCACTTCAAAACAATCAGTAAATCAGAACTCTCATCTAAGGTAATTCACTGCCTCTTATCATTTTCCACGCAGCAGATTACATAATTAAGGGCCATTTAGTGATCATAAGACCAGAATAAATGAATGTTGTCCCACCTCTGGGCACGCTACATCGGGTGAACAGCTAATTCCCACATTAAATCTTGTACCAAATCAGCCAGAGAGGCACCGGGACAGTTTAAAGGTGCCAATTCCCCGCGCAGTGACTGTGGGTCCTACAACAGGACAGCCCATGGCACCTCATGAGCCAACAAATCCTGGAAATCAATTAAAGCCACGTCTCTCTAAAAACCTTATATTTAAAAGCAGAGTTGTTTATTAATAACGCTACAGCTTCAAGGAAGCGAGACTGCTGGAGCGGGATATTGCAACTCATTTGCCGCAAGCGAAACACGACACGAGTCCCCGTGAAGTTCGGGGCCAAAGCAGAAACAGCGGGCGCGGGGGGCAGAGGTGCCGAGGAGCGGGAACTCCCCTCGGGGCAGCCCCGCGCTCCCCAAAGGGCCCTCGGGGGCACCGCCCGTCCCGGCCCCCCGCACCTGGGCACACGCGGCGGCGCCGCCCTCACGGTACCCGGGGAGCGCCCCCGCCCTCCTCCCGCCGCCCCGCCCCTGCCCCGCTCAGCGCGGGCCCGCCGCAGCTCCCGGGCCAGCGGGGAGGGACCCCCGGCCGGGAGCTTCACCGGCGGCCGCCGCTCCCTCCCGTGCTTCCCCTCCCTCCGTCCGGGCCTGGGCGCTGCCAGCGCCGCTCAACCCGCGCGCCGGCTCTCCGGAGGTGCGGAGCAGCCCCATCGAATCCCGGCGATCCCGCGCTGCCCGGACGCGAGGCGGAGGCGCGGCCCGCCCGCAGGCCGCGAGGCACGCCCGGCCCGGCCTCAGCCGAGAGCGAGCGGGCTCTCTGCGGGGCTCGCTGCCGTAAGCCTGTCGCTCAGGCTCTCCGCGTACCGCGGCCGCGGACCCGCAGACTCACCGCCGCTCCCGGCCCGGACCCGGTGCCCCGTCAGGCCGCCGCCGCCAGGACAAAGGCGCCACCCGCCACTACCGCACGGCGCCGTCGCAAAGAGGAGGAGGGGGAAGCACGGTCGCTATGGCGACGTAGCGCACTTTACGGCGCGGCAGGGTACCGCCATGCCTGCCGAGGCACAGGGCACTTGCCCCGGCTCCCGGCGTATCCCGCGGTGCGGCGCCGCAAGGCAGGCCGGGAGTTGTAGTGCCGAGGAGGCCAGACGGGGCGGCCGCTGGGTGGCGCTATCGGACCTCGCGCGGGGGCGGCGGCGGAGGCGGAATCGGGATCAGAATCAGACTGGGACAGAGACCGTGATCGGGATCGGGATTAGACAGGGATAGGGATAGGGAAAGGATCGGGATTAGGCTGGGACAGAGACCGGGATCGGGATTAGACTGGGACAGGGACAGAGATCAGACTGGGACAGGGATCGGGATTAGACAGGGACAGGGATTGGGATCAGACTGGGACAGGGGATCGGGATCAGACTGGGACAGAGACCGTGATCGGGATTAGACAGGGACAGGGATGGGATCGGGATTAGGCTGGGACAGAGACCGGGATCGGGATTAGACTGGGACAGGGACAGAGATCAGACTGGGACAGGGATCGGGATTAGACAGGGACAGGGATTGGGATCAGACTGGGACAGGGGATCAGGGTCAGACTGGGACAAAGAGCGGGATCAGGGTCAGACTGTGACAGGGACCGGCATCGGGATCAGAATCAGATTGGGACAAGGACTGGGATCAGAGTCAGACTGGGACAGGGACGGGGATCGGCGTCAGACAGTGACAAGGACCGGGATCAGGATCAGACTGGGACAGGGACCGGGATCGGGGTCAGACTGCTGTTGAGACAGGAGTTGTCAGGGTCAGAGAGGGACCAGATGGGGCTTTGAAACGGCACCAGGACCAGTGTCAGGATCGGAACTGGGGTGGGGATCAGACCAGGACAAGTTCTGAGACTGGGGCCGCGATCGGGATCAGACTGAGACCTGGGCCGGGACCGGAGTGTCCCTGCCCCGTTCAAGGGGTGGCGTTCCCGAGCTGTGCCCACAGCCCCGGCCTTGCCCCGAGCAGCAGCTGCCCCGGGACTCTGCCCCGCTGTGCGTGTAGCAGGACCGGGGGCTCTCGTAGGGGCTCCCGCCTGAGCAGCACCCGAGCACCGGCCCTCGGCCCAGGACCGGGAGCGAGGGGCTCTCACAGCCCGCGGCCACAGGAGACCCTGCTCAGGCAGGGCCGAGCCGCGGGGATTTCCCAGGCCAGGCTCAGGGGAGTCGGGCCCAGAAATCCCCTTCTCTCCGCGGCCGCCCCCTTTGCCCTCGAGATTCCCCAGGGAGCCTTCGTGCTCCCGAGTGAGTCAGTTCTGGGAACTGACATTGGCCCGGGGAATCCAGAGCGCTCGGTTCCCAATTCTCGCTGCCCTTCTCCCTGGGAGCAGCTGTGACCCGGCCATGGCCCATTGTGGCCACCAGGCTCCGGCTGGGGCCGTGACCGCGACCGGGCAGGCGGTGCTGTGCTGTGTTCCCCTCCGGCATCACGGCAGTGTGGGCACTGTGGCCATAAGTGACCGGGGCACCGAGGTGACCGGGGCACCGAGGGGCGCTGGGGAGCCACCGTTCGCTGCCGAGCCGCCGCAATGCCAAGGGAAGCGCAGGGAACGCCTCCGGAGCGGGCAGGGAACCTGGAAATTCCTTGGGGGTTACTGGGAACCGCTGTGGGGAACTGAAACGAAGGCACAGCCACGGCACAGCGCTGTTGGCCCTTCCCCTTTCAGGACTGACGCGTTTCGGGGACACTCTTGGCGGCTCTGGGGGCTCTCCAGGGCTGCGGCCAGAGGGGCTCTCCCTGACCACAGCCGTGGGGGCCCTCCAGGGCCACAGCTCAGGGGCTCTTAAAGGCGAAATAAGAAAAAAACCCAAAAAACCTCTCTGAGCAGCTGTTGGAAAGAAGTGAAACCTGTAGCTCCTGCTGCGGGGGGGCTGCACAGGCGCTCCCCTCCCTTTCCCTTCCTGCGGACCCCGCCCGACCCCTGCCCCTGCCCCTGTCCCTGCTCCTGCCTGCGGCCGTGGCTCCGGGCGGGGGTTCCCGGGCGGGCACCGGGGGCTCCGGGGGGCCGGCGGGGAGCTGTCCCCGGCCGGGGCCGGCGGGGAAGCCCCGGCCAAGGCGGCCCAACGCCCCTTCCTGGGCGGGAACGGACCGAGGCATTCTTAGCGGGGCGGCGGCGGCGGCCGGGGCCAGCGCCATGAACCGGCTGGGGCTCTGGGGACTGCTCTGCGCGGCGCTGCTGGGCGTGAGTGGGGCCGGGAGCGGGGCGAGGAGCGGGACAGGGGCACAGGCGGAGGGGATCCCTCCATCCCCGTGTCCCGCCGGGCTTTCCAGGAAGGGGCTCCGGACGCTCCGGCCCGTCCCCTCGGGGAGCCCCGGGGCTGGGCGGTGAGCGGGACCCGGCGGCGCTGCCGTGTCGGTCCGTCCGTCCGCTCTCCCGGGACACAGCCAGGGCGGAGGAGCTGCCTGGACTGCCTGGTATCCTTTCCAGCCCTTCTACCCACGCGCTTTCGCTTTCTCCTGATGGCGCGGGCCCGGCAGCGCTGCCCCTCCCTGCGCTGGCCCGGGGGTCCCCACGGGCAGGGACGGGCAGCGGCGAGCCCTGGGACCCTCGGCCGGGACCCCCAGTCGGGTGGGGCGCTGGAACCGGCTGCCGGCGCTGCTTTCACTTCTCGCTTGCCTGTGGGCGGCTGGGAGGGCCCCGCAGCCTCCTCCTGTCCCCGCACCGGGGCTGCTCGGAGTGCGCACGGGGCTGGGCTGCACCCGGCCGTGCTGCGTGCTCGTCCGTGGCACCCTCGGGCCGGCCCTCTGTCCCTCTGTCCCTCTGTCCCTCGCTCTCTGCCGGAGCCCACATCCCGCTCCCCAGCATGGCCAGGCAGATCCGCCGGGAGCTGCCGGGCTACTGGGGATGGGCAGCGAGGGGCTGGCTCTGTCAGAGGAACGGTGCTAAAGAGCCCTCTTGCACCCCGTCTTGCCCGAGAGCTCATGCCCTGCCTCCTTTTACCCTTCCCTGTGCAGGTAGTCCCCTGCCAGGGGGAGCAAGGGCAGGCTCTGGCAGTGTGCATGGGTGATGCGCTTGTCTGGGGCTTTCCTGTCCCTCGGGGACGGCGTGTCAGCCTTGGGAAGGGGCCGGCAGTGCTCTGGGCGTGAAAGCTTGGGGATCGCTGCTCCCTCTGTCAGGGACTGCAGTACTGCTGGCGGGGACACAGGGTGATGTGCAATCACCCTCTGGTAGGAAATGTGGGGAAATGTGGAGCAACTCTGCCGGAATCACTGCCACCCCACTTCAAAGGCAGCACAGATGGCATCAGGCAGCGTGGGTGGCTGCTGTGGTCTGTGGTTAGTGGAGGTGTGGGAAGAGCAGTGTGAGGAGGCCCTCACCTCAGGGTGCAGGTCAGCACATGTGTCTGTGGAAGCGTGGTGATCCGGGAGCATTGGATATGAATTCACAGGTCTTGTTGTCTTGTTTCTTCCAGTGCTGGGAGCCTGCTGATGCCTTGACATGCTTTGATAAGCAGTATGTATACAAGGGCAGGTGCTGCAACCGGTGTCGGCCAGGTATGGAAACCCTTTCCTGGGGATCTCACTACTGGGCAGTGCCAGGACCTACTGCTGGGCACAGCAGGGCAAGCTTTGCTTGGTGTGATGGAGCCCCTCCACCCCACTGCCAGCAATGCTGACAGCTTCACCTCCCTGTGTCATCTCAGTGATAGAGCAGCTGGGACCTTGTGGGTGGTCTTGGAGACCCCTTGGACTTCACCAAATGTGCCACAGCTCTCTTGGCACTGTGCTCTTGCAGCTTACAGGACCCCATGGCAAAGGCAGCTTTGTGGGGAGAGTGCTGGCACTAGCGAATTGTGAGGGTGTTTGCCAGCTCCTGCTGTCACTGTCAGGTCATGTCCCAGTCCCAGGAGTGGCCCCACAGCCCTCCCTCCCCACCTGCCCCCTGCAGTGTTTGTGGTCATCAGGCGAGCTGACTCCTTCAGCCCTGGCTTCCATGCAGAATAGTGCAGCAGTCCTGGCATCCACAGCTACCAGCCTTCCCCTGTCCTGCTGGCAGAGGTGCTGTCAGGAGAGAGGGAAAGCCCACTTGCCCCTTCCTCACCAGCCTCTATTGCAGGGGAAAAACTGATGTCTGAGTGCAAGGAAACAGAAGACTCTGTTTGTGCCCCCTGTGAGAGCGGGCACTATCAGCCAAGCTGGACCAAGGAGAAGCACTGTGCTCCTCACGACATCTGTGAAAGCAGTAAGTGCTCCCTGTCACCACTGACCTCAACCTGGGGGGACTGGCTGCCCTGCTTGGTGTCTCACCTTGTCCATGTTCCCTCTGCCCAGATGCTGGCCTCATTGAGAAGATAAAAGGAAATGTAACACACAACACGGTGTGCCAGTGCCGGGCTGGCACGCACTGCTCTGACATCAGCTGCCAGACCTGCGTGGAGAACCAGCCTTGCCAGCTTGGCTCTGGCTTTGTGGCAGGTAAGTCTGACAAGCTGTTCCCACTCCACAGGACTGATGCCCTGTCAGCCCTCACGGAATGGGGGCTCCCCCAGTGTGGTGGCCCCTGGCAGGGCTTTGGGAGAGCTGTGCCATTGCCACAGGGCATGCTGCACATCTGGATTCTGCAGCCCCTTAGGCCCTCACCCCCCCAGCCCCTGCTGACCTTGCTGCCATCTCTGCCCCTCTCCAGCCAAGGCCATGGAGCGGATGTCATCCCCCTGTGAACCCTGTGCAGAAGGCACCTTCTCCAATGTCTCGTCTAAAACCGAGCCGTGCCACCCCTGGACAAGGTATTGTCTGAGTGCACACCACATCCTTCCACCAGCCCCAGTGAGCACATCCTCTGCTGCCACTTTCCTTGGTGGCCTTGGGGACTGGGCAGCCAGGCTGGTCTCTGAGGGACACAGCATCTGGCAGGTGTAGGGCCAGGATAGAGGAACAGGACTGGGAGCACAGTGTGGTACGGGACAGCATTGGCTGAGGTTGAGGTCGACATTCAGGCACTTGTGTCTGTCCCTCACAGACTGCTTGTCCCTTCACGGGTGTCCATGCTGTCATCCATGCTGGAAGTAAGGGGTCAGGATCTATGGGGATGCCCCATGCTCTGTTCAGGTTCTCCCTCCCAGTGCTCTCTGTGGCTGCAGTCATCAGACAAAGCACAAGTCCTCTCCATGGGGAGTTTGGCTTTTAGCATGCCATGAACTGGCAGGTCATCCCTGTCTTTAGAAAGCTGCTTGAGGGTTAATTGCAGTTCCTGGTAGAAACATGAGCCTTATTTCCAAGCTGAATTAGTCTTGCTTCAGCTGCCAGCCATTGGATTTCACTTTGCTTTTATCTGTGCCCAGAAATTACTTCCCCACAGAGCCACTTGTAGCCTATATTAGCTTTTCTGTCATGGCTACAGTGCTGAAGCCCTGGGGGCTTCCCTATCTGGGCAGGTCTGCTCCTTCCTCTGCCTTGTCCCTAAACTTGCTGCCATCCTCAGCAGTTTCAGCAACTCCAGGCCAAGCCCCAGGGGTGGTACCCTGCTGTGTAGCTGCTGTCCCACTCACGCTGTGTTGGTGGGGGTCCCTCTGCTTGCCCTACTGGAGCTTGGCAGGCTCAGAGCAGGATGTGTTTTGGGGCAGCTCAGGTGCCTGCCCAGCCCAAACTATTCCCTGAGCTCAGGTTACTGTGTGGTGACCTGGTCTTGTTCTCCCCTGCAGTTGTGAGGAGAAGGGGCTGGTGGTGAAGGTGAAAGGGACGAACTCGTCGGATGTGATCTGCGGTGAGTGCCTGGTGTCCAGGGCCCATCCAGTGCCAGGCAGAGAGCACCCAGGGCTCCTGCAGCACTCAGCAGAGAGTACCCAGGGCTCCTGCAGCACTGAGCAGACCTGGGTCATATGTGGTGGTTTTGGGAGAGGAAGGTCTGAGTGGCCAGTGTGATGCCTTCCTGCCTCTGTCTCCCTGAGGGATCCCTTGTGGGGCTGGGGTGTGACTCTGTGTCACACTGGGTGTCCCGTGGGTGTCTCACTGACCCTGTGTCCTCCTGCAGAGTCCAGCAGGCGCTCCTCCCTGTCAGTGCTGATCCCCATCACAGCTGCAGTTGTCACGTGCCTCGTGGGTGTCTGCATCTACTGCCTGGTGCACACAGGTGAGGGGCTAAAGCCTGTGAACTGCTGCCTTGGCCCAGGGAGGGACAACCTTGGCCCAAGGGGCCATAAAGGGCTGAGGGGTTGAGCCAGGGAGGGCAGCAGCAGCTCTGCTGAGAGTGGGGAAACTCCTCTGGGGACATCATCAGGACAGGGTTTGCTGAGTCCTGCTCTGTCTTTGGGAGCCGGTGTGCTGGCACTGCTGCAGCCTGAGCTGGGCTCTTGGGGCACCAGTGCTCCCCCAGCCCTTGGGGAACAGCACTGGTGCCCCATGACTCCATTGTGGCTCCTGCTGTGACCCCCAGCCTGCCCAGCCTGGCAGTGGCAGCAGGCACAACATGAGCTGCAGGACCTGTGGTGCAGCAGCTCCAGCCCTGGCTCTGCCCCTGGGAAGCTCCTTGCAGGGCAGCCCTTCCCCCTGAACATTGCCTTCTCTGTCCCTCTTTCCATCCAGATTCCAGGCGACGAGGGCCAAAGGAGGTGAGTCTGCCTAGAGCCCCCTGCAGCAGTGGGTTGGGATCCCTCGTGGGCACAGCTGGGGATGTGCCAGCAGCAGAGCAGGGGCTGTGGCTTTGCAATGCAGGAGGGGTGGAGGCTGAACTAGGCTGCCTGGCTGGGGCAGGACAAGGGCTGGGGCAACCTGAGGGTGCTACTGGCGAGTGCTGAGCATTTGGGAGGGACCCATAGTCTGGGCTGCATGGGAGTGTAGCAGGAAGGATGTGGGTGCAGTGGGGGAATGTAGCTGCCTGCCCCTGACCCCTGCCCCTGTGCAGATAGAGGCTGGGGAGCCCGGAGAGAGCCCACATCCCCAGCAGCCCACGGAGCAGGATGAGAATGTCTTGCCTGTGCAGGAGACCCTACTCAGGGGCCAGCCTGTGGCCCAGGAGGATGGCAAGGAGAGCCGCATCTCGGAGCAGGAGATGCTGTGAAGGCGCAGGGCACTGCCCCCGACAGGAGCACAGACTGGACAGCACCGTCTCCTCTGTCCCCCCTCCAGCTGGGGAGGAAATCTGGCATCTGGCCTGGCTGCAAATGATGGGATGCTGCAATGGACCATGGCACGACCACCCCACGAGAATACCACTACAACTCCTGCTCTGGTCACCTGCACAGGGCTGCTCTGGTGGAGCAAGGGTTGGCTGCCCCTATGGGGGCATGGAACAGAGCCCCATCCTGCTTGCTGCCCAGGTGATGCAATAACCTGGGTGGCTGCTCACCTGCTGAGCCCTTGCAGAGCCCAGTGCAGCCCTGGCCACAGCACAGTGACCATGTTGACAGGAAGACCCCAGCACAGAGCCCCGTCTCCCTGAGTGCTGGAAAAGCCAGGGCTGGGAAAGGGAGCTGTGAGATCACCACGGCAGAGCTCAGTCCGCTGTCTGGGGTGCTGTGGAAGCGCTGCCCGTTCTGGAGCAGTGCCCGGTGAGTGCTGCCATCCGGACAGGGCACCGCGGCCCCTGTGTGCCCGGCGCTGCCGGGCTCCGTGACACCAAGAAAGGCCGGACCGGCGGGCCCACGGCTCTGCCTGGTGCCGGGGATCGCGGCGGCGGCGGGGCCGGAGCGCAGACAGCGGCGTGCGGCGGCCGGGAGATGGTGCTGCGGGACCGGAGCGGGCTGCGCCGGGCGGCACCGGCACCGCCCGTCCGGCGTACAGCCCGGTCAGGCACGGGAGACTCCGGGCACGGGGGGTTCTGGCCTCGGGGGGCTCTGGGCGCGGGGGGTTCTGGTCTCGGGGGTCTCTGGTCTCGAGGGGCTCTGGGCACGGGGGTCTCTGGCCTCGGGGGCTCTGGCGTCGGGGCCCCTCCCGCGGCTCCCCCGCACACCCGCCCGTCCGTGCTCCGTCACCTCCACCCAGTGCTGGCGACACCGTGTGATTAAAGGTGATTTTCTGTCCCTGTGCGTGAGCAGCCCCGAGCACCTGTCGCCCCCCGCGCCCCCGGGACCGGCTCTCCTGGCTCTGATGCTCCGGGAAAGGATGCTTTGGAATGGGCGGGTGCTCCCAAGGTAGAGGAGGGAGGGAAGGGCTGTCGCCAGCTGTGCTGACCCCCACCGTGCCCCCAGACCCTCCCCAGCACACCTGGCTGGCCCCACTCCCCTGTGGCTGCCCTCCCTGACCCCACAGCAGGAGCTGCCCCAGCACAGCCATGCCCAGCCCGTGTCCCACGGGCAGAGGAGAACAGGGATGTGAGCAGAGCTGTGCCCCTCTCCTCACTGCTCTGGCGGTAAAATGCACAAATGGGGTCCATAGCATTGCAGGGCAGCACTGTGGGGTGCTGTGGTGTAGCAGGGGAGTCACCCCGAGCTCCAAGGCCCACTGGTGTGGGGCTGCAGCAGCACTGAGCCCACTGCAGGCTTTGGGTGCTGGGAGCAGCCTCAGCCTGTGACCCACCACCTGAACACAGGCAGCACAGCACAAGAAAGGCCATAAATCCCTGAGCAGGAGCAGCTGGAGCATGGAGCAACTTTGCCAGTACAGGCAGTGGCACATTATTTAAGGCTCCTCTTAAAACCTAATGTTAGGTTTAATAAGGGAGATAAAAACATGGCAGCAGCTTTCCCTCCTCTCAGGGCTTGGCAATCCCAGCAGTGCTAGTGGGATGGTCTCAGGCTGGGCAGCATTCCCTTGGCACCAGCCCAGAGAACACCCAGTTCTGGGGACAGATGTGATCCCGCTCCTGCTGGAGGAGAAGGTGCTTTGTGGGCCACAGATGCAAAGTCTTTGGCCCCAAACGTGAAGCCTGTGGCCCCAGATGGTTTCCAAAGGACTGTCTGCCCAGGTGGCAGGCTGAACAGTCTGGGGCCACCTCCCCAGCTCCCCCAAGGCTGCCCCTTCCCTGCTGGCATGCAGCATGCTCAGTGCCCACTGCTGCGTGTCACACATGCACCATCTCATTAGCACGTCTGTCCCCCAAAGTGAGCAGGGAGAGCGCGTGAGGCCTAATTGAATGTAACTAATTATTCACTCTGCAAATGCTCTATTTAAATGGGATTGTGAGGGACAGAATTACTCATTCTGAAAAGGAGAGAGAAAAAGGGAAAGACAGAGATAAAACAAATAGAGGCGGATGCTGGAGCTGCAGCTCGCTCTCTCTCCCCAGAATACCAATTACCGGATGAAGTGATTGTATAAATCTTTACCGAGTGAACGGACTGTACTAGTCACTTACTCCTGTCCTCTTATTATGAGGAAGCAATGAAAAATCATCCCACTCTCCAGTCCAGTTAAGGGTTCCCAGCCCCTGTCTTGGGCAACATCTCAGCAGCTGGAGAGCTCGTCCTGGGGCTCTCTCGGGGCGGGGGTCCCACTGACACAGGGCTGAGCACTTGGCAGGAGCCCACAGCCCCCCTGCACCCCAGCCCTGGGGAGGAGCAGTGGCTGTGCATGCTCTGGGAGGTGCAGGGCTTCTGCCCCAGCAGGAGCCAGACCATGCCATGCAGCACCCTTGGAGACATGGGCTGGCCAAGGGCCCCAGTGTCACACATGTCACACAGGGACCCCTGGCTCAGTGGCACTCCAGGTCTTCACCTCTCAACTTCCTTGTTCTTCCCATCTGTGGGTCCAGCCCTGCCAGGCTCCTGGTCTCCTGCAGTGCTCACTGAAAAGGCAGAGCACAGTGCTCCCCAGCCTCTTCCCACGCTGCAGTCAATGTTTCTCACTCAGGGTGTCTCTGCTCCACTAGTTGCAGAAATGCACTCATTGGCAGTGACCCCCATCACTCTTGCCTGCCACATCTTTTAATCCCAGATCCCTCCAAACACCCACATTTCTGTTCTCAGTAGTGGTGTGGGATGGCAGGGGAGGTGCTGGTCATGCAGAGCTGGGCAAGCTGACAGAGCCCCCCTGCACCCTGACATCAGTGGGGAGCCCCCTCATTCTGGGGTCCTGCTGCATGAGCTGGTGAGGACCCAGCCAGCCCCATCCTCCCTGCAGACAACCCCACATCCCCCTCACCACAAGGCACCCTCAAGGGGCTGGTGTACAGGGACAAGAACCACCTGGTCTCCAGATCCTGCAGTCAGAGGGACCCCTCCGAGGGTGCTATTCCAGAGGAGCCACGGGAATTGTGTGGTGGGTTCAGCTGGTGGGGAGCACAGGCTGGGCACTGTCAGTGATGAGAGGAGAAAGCCTCCAGTCTGTCCTGCCTTGTCCTGGTTGGGGATTTGATTGTTGCCAGCAGCGAGTTTCCATGCACTGGAGATGTGCGGGTGTGGGTGTGAGGGAGAGATAACATCATCATCATCATAACAAATGCAGTTGTGCAGCTCCATTCTCTGCTCATTGGCTTTCTTCTCTTTATCTATAAATAATTGCGGGGACACAATAGACTTTTAAGTCTGCCAAAGAGTTTGTCTCCCTCCAGCAACCGTATTGCTACAGTGCTGCCACCTTATCTGCTTGTAGAAGGATGAGGGTGGGAAAAATATTTACTGTCAGGGATATTTGTCATCTGCAAATTACTCCGCCTACGGTTCACAGCAGGGATGGGGCTGACAGCAGCGATCTGTAGTGTGGGAGTGTGAGCACAGGGGGTCTCCACGCTGCCCCAGACCCACCTGAGCCTCGTCCTGTCAGCAGCAAGCTGGCAAACCCAGCATGTGTGCACAGCCATGGCACGGGGATGGGGGATGCAGGTGATGATGCTGAACCAGGTGCCGAGCAAGTGTTGACACAAGATCCTTGACACGAGGATCACTTTGGTGGGGCTGGGACATTGGGCTCAGAGGTTTGCCAAGTTTCCAGCCCCTCCCTAAGCACAGGCCTGCACCCCCAGGCTGTGCAGCAGCCCCCAGCAGCCCCAGGCACTGAGCACTGTGAGAGCCTTATTGGTCTCCTGCAAAGGCCAAAAGTGCTGGACACTCCACCACTCCCTCAGCACCCACTGTCCCTGCCAGCCCCGCTCTGCCTGCTGCGGCCAGCCCCACCAGGCTCACTCACTGCTGGAATTCCTCACATCCTGCAGCCCAGAGGCCTTTGCAGAGCACTTATCACTGCAGTATCCAAGAACCGATCTAATTGATGTGACACCAATTATTCCTGTATCACTAAATGCAGAATTAATGCATCTGTGTGTACAAACCTCCTAGACCCTGACCATGAAATAATGACTTTGACATGAAAAGAGCCAGAGCCTGGGAGCACCATCTCTCAGCTGAGCCCCCCTCATTGCAGCTCTGGCCAGCCCTGCTGGGACACCTTCCTGATGGCAGCATCCCTGGATCATCCAGCTGGCTGCACAGAGAGCTGGGGCTCGTGGCTCTTTGCAGACTGGGCTGCAGCCATGGTGGTCCCACACCGTGCCGAGGCAGGCAGCACCAGCCCAAAAGGGAGAGCTGGCAGAGCTGCCCTGGCTATTGTGACAGCCAGCCCAGGGAGCTGCATGCTCCACAGGGCAGTGCAAAGCCATTTCTGGGCTGCTCTGCACAGCTTATGCAGACTGCAAAGCTCTTGGCTTGGACATGGACTGGTGCTGGGAAAAGCCATTCATTGCGCTTGAAATTTTACTGTGAAATTAGGCTTTGCCTGGACACGCAGGGCTTGGCACCAGCAGAAGTTTGTATTTTGTAAATTGCTTTCTACAATCAATTAAAGAAAAGAGATGGCTGTAGCCAGAGGTGGCACACGAGATGGGCTCCAGGCTGGGGCTGGTTCCAGATCCCAGGAGCAGCCCCAGCCCAAAAGGAGCAGCCTCAGAATGGGGAGATAATGTGGCTGGGCAGAGCTCAGCTGGTGGAGGAGGAGGTGGGCAGTTGTGAGGGGGGAGGATGGTCCCATCAGGGGCTGCTGTGCTGCCCCTGTGCCCACACTGACCATTTGGGAGCTGCTCCCAGGCCTTTGCACTGTGCCAGTCAGTGGCAGCTCAAGCTGGAGCCATCCTGGAGATGAACTCTGTCCCCTCCAGCTCATCCCAGTGCCTCTGATACTGGCAACACACCATGGTGCCAGCACTGCTCCGGGGCAGCAAAGCAGGGAGGTCCCCAGTGAGCTGGGGGTGCAGTGGGGCACAGCCAGCATGGCAAAGCTCTGGTACCTTTACCATCCCATTTGGGCAGAGCATGGTGAGCACAGCATGTGTTGGGCTGCTCAGATAGCAAAGGGCTTGCCCTGGTTCTGGTTTGCTCAATGTTTTCATTAAGGACCTGGATGATGGAATAGAGAAAGTGCTTATTAAATTTGCAGATGACACGAAGCTGGGAGGGACTACAAGTATCTTGGAGGACGGGATTAGAATTCAAAATGATCTTGACAAATTGGAGAAATGGACTGGAAAAAATAGGATGAAATTCAACAGGGACAAGTGCAAGGCAGTTTGCTGAGCAGGGGAACAATCAGCTGTGCAAACACAAGCAGGGCTGGCAGCGTGGGGCCCAGCCAGGCATGAGGCCACACAGGCATGGGGCAGCACAGGGCAAGGCAGGCAGGAGCCTCAGGCTGTCTGAGCTGGGGGGTAAGGCCATGAGGAGGCAGGAGGAATGGATGGAGGGAGTGAGAGAAACCTGTGCTGGCCTCAAGCACAGACTGACCTCTTGGAGCTGTGCCATGGGCTCCCTGCGGTCCCATGCACTTCTCCCACCTGGCCAGGAGCTGAGATCTGGCAGCATCCCAGCCCCTGTACACTTCAGGTGTGGGGCTGGGCAGAGGTTCCCTGCTGGGCTTCTCAATCCCCTGCCTTTGCCAGCTCAGAGCCAGGGCAGGCACTGCCCTGCAATGCCCAGGGAGATGCCCCCGTGCCAGCTCCAAAAGATGCTCAGCCTTTCCGACAGAGCCCCACTGAGGCAGATCCCAGGCCCTGGCACAGCCCAGCACCAGGGGCCAAACCACCCCCAATGTGCAAGAATCTGCTCTGCAGCATTTCCCGTGCCTGGGGCTCTGCTGGCGGTCTGGCCACAGCCCCCTGCCCCACAGCACACAGCCCTGCAGGGATCCCCTGGAGCCCTCCAGCCGCCTTCCCTTCGCTCCAGCAATTAGAGCTCCAGCCAGCCCCCTCCGAGCCTGTGCAAACACCGAGGCTCATTTAAATAAATTAAGAAGACATAATAAATCAAAGGGAAATGAGGGGCTGTGCCTGGGGGCAGGGGAGTCACTCGAGTTTAATTACATTGGCAAGCCTCTCGCAGCAAAAGCACAGCAAGTCCCAGATGTGTCAAGCACAGATGTGCACGAATGTGCAGAGCTTGGCGGCAGAGCTGGTGGCACCACCCTCATGCCAGTGCCTGGCACAGCTCTGGCTCCAGTGAGTCAGGCAGTGAAGCACAGGCTGGCAGAGATGGGTCCTGGGCACTCTCCACTCAGGGCACCTATGCAGCAGTGCCCATGTGCTTGACCGTGTTCACAGAGGTCTGAAGATGAGGGAAGAGACAAGGATTTGACTTTATGTTTCAGAAAGTTGATTTATTATTTTATGATATATATTATATTAAAACTATACTAAAAGAATAGAAGCAAGGATTTCGTCAGGAGGCTGGCTAAGAATAGAAAAAGAAAGAATGATAACAAAGGCTTGGGGCTCGGACAGAGTCCGAGCCAGCTGACTGTGATTGGCCATTAATTAGAAACAACTGTATGAGACTAATCAGAATTTACCTGTTGCATTCCACAGCAGCAGATAACCATTGTTTACATTTTGTTCTTGAAGCCTCTCAGCTTCTCAGGAGAAAAAATCCTAAATAAAGGATTTTTCATAAAAGATGTCTGTGACACATGTGGGCAGATGGCATGCTGGCAGTGCAGCACTGGCAGCACCTGGTGCCCCATGGGCCATGCTGGGGCAGCCTGCAAAGCCCTGTCTGCCCCTTTCCCAGCCCTGTGCCCTATGCCCTGTGGCCACCCACAGCCAGCAAGGGTGGCTGAGGCTCAGGAAGTATCCCTGGCCCCACATCCCCTGGCACACAGGCGATTTGCAGCCCCTTTGTCCCCCGTTGTTTAAGGGCTCTCGCTCACGGCTGCATCAGGAACTCCAAATAGAGCTTTGTGTAGAGGCGGCAAATTTATGAGACTGGCTCTGAATTCCCAGCCACATCAGGGGCCAATTCGTCTTCCCAGGGCTGAGGATGAAATTAAATTATTGTAAAATAAATCTGTAAAAATGATGAAAAGACCATCGCCCAGTGGCAAGGGCGGGGTGCTGAGAACCCACGCGTGGCCGTGACGGATGGGGCTCACCAGGTGATAAAGCGTCCGGGACCTGGGAGCTCAGGGATTTCTGCTGTAATCTCACTAAAGAGATGTTGTTTACAGGAAAAAGGATATTTTGGGGAGGAAATTGCATTTCAAGGTTAAAGGAAAAAAATGGAGCAAGTCTCCCAGGGAGCCACTTACGTGCGAGATGGCAGCAGGCGGAGACAGGCGCGGGTGCCAGGGGTGGGATGGGTGGGAAGCAGTGCCAGGCACACACAGGTGCCAAGGGCCAGCTCCCCAGCAGCCCAGAACCAGCCAGGGGTTGCTCAGGCTCATAGCAGGAGGCCAGAGGTGCTGGTGCATCCAGGATAGTCTGAGAGAGCCGAGGGTCCCTGTGGGTGCTGCCAGCCCACCCTGATGGAGAAGCTGCTGCCACGCTGCTGCCCTGCCCTGGTGCCATCCTGGCCCACCAGAGAGGTGCCTCATCCAGCTCAAAATGGCAAATCCTCACTGCTTCCTCTGAGGAGCCCTGCAGGGGCCTGAGTGGCCACCATCTGATGCTTCAGGGCAAGGGGCTTGTGCCCTGCACAGGGATTTGCAGCTTCCAAGTTTCAGCCTTATCCTACAAGATGGATGCTGGAGGGAGATTTTTTCCCTGTGATGAGTGGAAAAAATAATGACTTGAGCTTACAGTCAACTGGCTGGCCATTTAACAATAGGCCATTAGCATGGCTCAGCATGGGGAAAGGATTTATTTAGGGGACACAGTTGCAAAGACAAACCAGCACCAGGTGCTTAATAGCAGTTCAGAGGTATCAGAGTGTTGCAGTGCTCAGAAAATGCAGCTGTGGGAGTTCAGAGACTTTATCCTTCATGTCTGTGAAATCCCACAATACCAGCAGAGATTTCTCAACTCTGCCCCAAGTACAAAAGCAGCTCTGGGAAAGTGATGGCTCTGCAAGGGCAGCAGCTCCTACCACTGCCACCCTGGCTGCCCCAGCACTGCCAGGACTGGCTGCCACTGGCACAGACCATGGCACAAGTATGAAACAAGTATGGCACAGACCATACCTGTGTCCTTACACCCTCCACAGGGTCACTACCAAGGCCTGTTAGACCTCAGGATTCCCCTCTGTTCTGGGCAAATGCATCCTGAGTATGACACAGGGGAGGGACATGTTCTGCCATCCTGGGAAAGCCCAGTCCCCCCATCCCAGGATTGGGCTGGGCTCTGACATGAGCCTCCCTTGCTCATCTCCAATGCTTGTACCATTGCCCAGAGCAGCTCTGGAGCATCAGCAGGCTCTGCTGAGCCCTCTCTGTGCCTTGGTGGTCTGGACAGGCACTGTCACTCACCAGAAACCTTCTCACTCCTGCAAACACCATGGCTCACCCATGTCCCCAACCCCTGTCCTGCCGTCACCACCAGGGCAGCACAATGATCACCAACATGTCCCTGCCCATGGATGGGCACATGGTTTTTGACAGCAGGGGTGGATGCTGGGCAAATCCCCTCACACCTGTGAGTGCTGCCCCAAGATCACTCTCTGCAAACCCTCCCAGTGCATCCCAGTGCACCCCAGTGCACCCCATGCCCCAGCCAGGGGGCATGAGAGGCCGAGAGCCCTCGCGGTGCTGTGTTGGAGCCAGAGCAAGGCCCTTTGCTGGCCCCAGAGCCTGTGTGGCCCCTTGCCCGCAGCCCTGGCAGCGTGTGGGGCTGTGCCATGTGCTGAGCATGGTGAGGGGTCCCAGGGCAGCAGGAGGGGCCGGGGGCAGGAGCTGGAGGCCGTCCCACGCAGGCGGCAGTGTGCCGAGGTGGAAGTAAAGAGTTACTGAGCAAGCAGACGTTCAATAATTCATGGTCACTGAACTGCAACAGGAACAACGACAAATAATAATACAGGAAAATGGGGAAAAACCTGCAATCGTTAGGCCAGTGGTTCAAGCATGAAGTGTGCATGCAGAGGGAGAGGTGCAGTCACGCCATGCCTGGGTGCAGGGGTGCTGCCAGCTGCACTGTGCCACTCTGCCCCTGGCCTGGCACTCTGGCCCAAGGGCTCCAGTGGTGTCCTTGCCCCATGGGGGCTGTTCTGGGCATGTGCCCAGCCCAGGGGAGGCTGAGCAGTGCCATGTGCCAGCCCTCAGTGCCCCTGAGCCTGTGGGCATGCAGGGTGCTTCACGTGTCCAAGAGGCAGGAAGAGCAGATCTACTCTCCTTAATTATAATTAGTAATGCTTGCCATGGGAGTTTGCAAACATGGTTTAATTAGAGCAGCCGGGCTCCCTCCATGTGCTGCACCCTCCCCAGGGTCAAGGACAGAGTGGAGTGAGGGAAGCAGGAGCTGAGGAATGCTTGGCACAGTTTGGCCGCTGGGCCCACACAAGATTTATCCCTTTTCTCTGCCCCCAGCCATGGCCCAGGAGACTGTGCTTGGTTCAGCCCAGCTGGCAGGGACCACCTTGTATTCCTGCGCCCTCTCCCCAGGCCCTGGCCCCACCAGGACTGCCTGCTGCTCCTGGGGACAGGGGGACACCTGTGTACAGTGACTCAGCCAGAGGCCAGCAGACACTGAGCTGGGAAATTTAATCTACAGCTACAAGAAAGGGCTGTGGAGCCTCTGGATGCATGAGCCTGCTGCTTCTGTCAAGAAGAAAAATAGGAAAGGGGCGTAGGGAATTAGACAAAGGCCACGAAGCAGGGAGGGAGGGTCGGGTGAATTTGGGCAGAGCAGGCAGCGGCTGCTGCAGCCCCACAGGGGGCTGGTGGCCAAACATCCTTGGTCCCAAAGCCAAGATGCAGAGCTGGGACCAGGGTGGTGAGAGACATCAGTGAGTGCCAAGAAGGGATGGGGGTTGAGGGAGAACAAGCCCCTGGCAGTCTGAGCCTCTGGATTCAGCCTAGATAAGCCCTGCCGTGTCCCATCACCAACCAGGTTAACTGGAGGGATGGATTTGGGATGAATGAGAGCATCCTGAGCTCAAGGACAGATAGCTGAGGTGGCTGTGCAGCAGCAGGCAGTGTATCCATGCAGGCTGAGCCATGGAGAGGACACCTGGAGCCGCAGCACGGAAAGCAGTGACCTGGTCAGAGCTCCCTGCACGTCCCAAGCACCGCAGCGTGGAACCTGGATGACTAATTGCCATTGTCACCACGCCTAATTAGGAGGCTGGCCACAGCCGGCTGGAAACTGTAGGTATTAATTCTTTCTGGCAGGGGTAGTGCCCCGTCCAGAGGGGTTCCCAGCCTGTCCAGAGCAGCTCCCATGGCTCTGGCAGCACGTTCCCATCCTCACCCTGCTCTGCATGCACCCCAAAATCCATCGGCGGGCACACCCCGCTGGACCCCGGCCGGACCCCCCCCCAGGGGACCCTGCTGGGCCGGTGTCCCTCTCCTGTCGCTCGGGGCCGGGTGCGATGGTGCTCCCGCTGTGCCTGGCAGCCGAGCTCGGTGTCTGGGTGACAGGTTTACAAATCACCGCTGCTGCGTGTACTGGGAGCTTGGTTGCCTCGGCATTCATCCCCGCGCTAATTGCTGCCTCCCCGAGGAACCCGATCCATCTCGCTGTAATTGACAAAAGGCAATTAAAAAGCAGTTGTGAATAAAGGGGGACATCTCCGGAGGGCCTGGCAGGAAAGATTTAGGTGCTTTGCTCCCTGGTGCTTTGGAGACGTTCCAGTGGTGTGGCCGGGCAGTGATGCTGGGGTGGCTGTACCCCTCCTGTCCTGTGCCCGGGTGCTCTGCCCGGCTCCCAGAAGAGCTCTTTGCTCTCCCTGCCCTGCCCTGGAGGACCAACACTGGCCCCATGGTTGATCCCAGACTGACCTGGACACCCAGCTGGCTGCAGCATCTCTGGACACCTCCTGGTCCTGCATCCCCATGGGGCCAAAGCCATCACCCTGCAGAGAGCCCATCCCCGGGGCTCCCCTCAATCCCCCCGAGCTGGGAGAGCCCCAGCACCTTCCTCTGCTGGCAACTGTGGGTTCACGGGGAGCAGAGGGCAAAACCACACCAGGAGAGTGCCACGGGAGCAGCCTGGCCCCGCTGTCTGCGGGAGACAAAGGGCAATCAGCAGCGAGTGGCACCGAGAGTGGCACAGCGAGTGGCACGGAGCTGGGCGTCAAGAGCAGCTGATTGAGGAAGAGATGCGTCAGCTGCCTCTTGTGCACAGCAATCTCCTGATTGTGGAGAGCCGCAGGTGCGAGCGCTGCCAGCTCACCTGCAGAGAGGAGCCCTTCCTGCCGGGGTGGAGGGCAGGACAGCGGGGAGGATGCGACAGGGAGCGTGTCCTGTGTCCCCTATGGCAGTGTCCTGTGTCCCTGCACAGCAGAACTCTGTGTCCCCTATGGCAATGTCATGTGTCCCTGCACAGCAGTGCCCTGTGTCCCTGCACAGCAGAACTCTGTGTCCCCTATGGCAGTGCCCTGTGTCCCTGCACAGCAGTGCCCTGTGTACCCTATGGCAGTGCCCTGTGTCCCCATGTGGCAGTGCCCTGTGTCCCCTATAGCAGTGCCCTGTGTCCCTGCACAGCAGAGCCCTGTGTCCCCATGTGGCAGTGCCATGTGTCCCTGCACAGCAGAGCCCTCTGTTCCCTATAGCAGAGCCCTCTGTCCCCTATAGCAGTGCCCTGTGTCCCCTATAGCAGTGCCCTGTGTCCCCTTGTGGCAGTGCCCTATGTCCCGGCACAGCAGTGGCCTGTGTCCCCATGTGTCTATGCTTTGTTCCCCATGTGGCAGTGCCCTGTGTCTCCATGTGGCTGTTGTGCCCTGTGTCCCTGCACAGCAGTGCTCTGTGTCCCCAAGTGTCAGTGCCCTGTGTCCCTGCAGGTATTTTTCAGCTGGGCAGGTCTGTCCCACCCTGGCAGGGACAGTCCACCTGGGGACCAGGGCCCAGGCAGCCCCATGGGCAGCAGCAGGCAGGGGCACTGTGCTGTGTCTCCAGCTATGGGGCAGAGCAATCTGTGCCCACCTTGAGCAGTGCCAGCTGCTAGTGCTACCAGGAGCCAGCCTGTGGCATGGCAGAGCTCCCTTTCTGCCTGCTGCTTGCTTGGGTCAGGGCTCAAAAGCTGCCCAGGGACAGGAAAAAAGAGGCAAAATGCCAGGGGCAAAGTTGCAGACCCAGAGACCCCTGGTGTGTGCTCCACACCCTCCTCTTGGCCCAGAATCCGCACCAGCACTGGCTGGGCATGACTCTCACTGAGAGAATCCCACCTGTCTGTGCTCCATGGGGGGCAAAGTGTCACAGCTGCCCTGTCCCAGGGGTGGTTGCCATGGGACATGAGGCTTTGGTGGCGCTGCCATTTCCAGAGGTGGCAGATGGCAGGATGTGCTGATGCTGGGATGTTCTTCACCATCTGTTGGGTCTAATTGACTTCCCGCAGAAGTTCTTAAAAAAAATTAAACCAGTTGCAAGAAGAAAATTGTTAATTAAAAGGCCTTTTGATTAGATAGACAAATATTTACCAATTATGACTGACCCCGGCCACTCTATTTTTTGTTTGCAAACTCCACAATCAGCAGTTATCTCAGCAATTACGCCTGTGCCAGCAATTCCCTCGTGTAATGCCTCCCCGGGGGGGGGGAGTCCCTGCAGTGGTGGGGAGGAGGGGGGCACAGCACTCCTGAGCAAGGTGAGCTGCCTGCTCTGCCCTGGGCATGGCCACGCACACCCCACCCACACCCTGCTGGTGTTACAGGTGCCCCGTTGTGGCCATGCTGGTTTTGGGTGGCAGCATCCTCTCCTGGGCAGGCAATTTAGGCTCATGCCACACCATAAGCTAAGGGGACACAATTTCCAGTAGAAAAGCTGTTTGTGCTTTTGGGGGAGACTGAGCACACAGCAGGGCTTCTGGCTGACTCCCTTGGGACAGGGACACTGTGCCCAGGGGCTGCAGGACAGGGGAGCTGTGTCTGTCCTCGTGTTTGCCCATGTCATGCCAATGACTCCTTGGTAAATCCCATTCTCCCAAAGTGGCCAGGCCAGTGTGACCACAGCCTGTGTCACACCAGTCCCCCTCTCTGCAGAGGGCACCAGGGCAGTCCCACTGCACCAAGAGATGTGCTGGGAGGGAGTCTCCCAGTGCAGCACCAGCCGTGCACTCCCAGGGCGGGACGTGGGTTTTAATGTGGTACAAAATTGATGCATGATTCTGAGCAAGCGAATGTTCAGTGTAAATTACCCATGTTAGGCTCCAATCCGTAGCTAATTCATTAGACACACGTTTCTACACAAAAATAAAAAGCCTTCTGCATGCATTGTTCACCAAATGCTCTGAAGAAAAGATGTGGGGAGGCGAGGTAGTCTCTTGACCCACTCTTGAGGTTAAATCCTAATTCCCAGCCTCTCTGCTCCTGCTGCCAGGAGCGGGAACAGCTCCAACTCAGCCTTCCAGGGAAGAGCTGCCAGCACCTGCCTGCCCCAGAGCCTGCTTGACCATGGGGCTGAGCCCCCTCGAAGCACGGGGGCGATGGAGATGATGCACAGCATGGCACTGAGAGCCCTGGCTGCCAGAGCTGCAGGCAGAGCAAACCCTGGGCATCAGCCTCGGCACAGTGCCAGGATGGCTGTGAAGGCACATTCCCATGATGAAGCACTATTGAGAGTCTTATTAATGGAGTGGGAAAGCTAATTGTGATTAAAGTAACAACGGTGCTAAACAGATAATTCTGCCCTGAACGGCAAGATAGATTTTTTTAAAAATGGATGAAAAAGGAAAAGATAGAGTAACCAATCTTTAAAAATACAGAGATCAGTAAGTGAGGATTCATTTTTTTTATTAGCACAGGGCTCTCGAGGGAGGCAATGTGTCTGCATCCCCAGTGCCCGAGACTGCTCAGCCCATAATAAACGGCACACCGGCGATGCTGGGCCTGCCCGCTGCATTGCCATGGCTACTGCTCTCTGCTCTGCAGAAACTAAATATTGAACACAGAGCAGGTGTGCCAGGGATCCCAGCCCTCCCACGCCACCAGCGCCATCCCTCTGGGCAGCTGCTCCCTCAGGAGGGAGAGGTTGGCCAGGGGCACAGGTCAGTGCAGGTGGCCACCACCCCTGTCCCAGCCCCCTGGCTGCAGGAGCCGTGACACCTCAGCCAGGGACAGGGACAGGCCAAGCCCTGGGCTATGGAATCAGCAGGGAGCTTTCTCCAAGGACCTTAAAATTACTGCTGAATGGAGCAGCACCTTTCCCTGCCCTGCAAGGAGAGCCCAGACAGCACCAACACTGTGCGGGCTGCCAGAGCAGGACCCTCCCAGAACCAGGGATCCTCATTCCTGCACTGGCCACAGAGGATATGTGACAGGGACACCCCATTTCCAGCTCCCTTCAGGGCTGGGCTCCTGCTTTCAGCAATCCCAGGAGCTCAGCAGCCACCCTGTGCCTCGTGCTGCCCGCAGTGCCGGGCGCAGCAGCGGGAAGGAGCGTGCGTATCAGGATGCTGGAGGTTATTGCTTTCATTAATAGCTGCATGAGAGAGCTCGAGGTGAGCCAGGCAGGAGCAGAGCCCCCCTCTCAGCATGGCTCCTGCCTGCAAATAGTTTTCACCTCCTTTTTGCTTCCCCAGGGCTCCCCAGGGCCGGTCTCTGCCCAGCGGCTACAGGACTCCTGGGTGCCCCTGGGTGTTTTGCACCCCACTGCTCTCCCACCCCCACTGTGCATTTCTGCTCACCCCTCTAAACGTTCTAATACTGTAAAAGATCCATCAGAAACCTTCCACTCCAGAGGGATATATATTATCTAAATTTGATAAGACAACTTAATTTCTCTCCGTGTCTGTTACTGGCGATAAAACTGGGAGACTTTTATGACCCGGAGTCCTCTGTAAGATTGTCAGGAACTTATTATACAAGGTATAACTGGATTTCTCTCCACAGATGGCTCGCAGCCATGAGCTGTAACGCAATTCTGCAGCACATTTGGTAGAATAAATGCAAAGAGCTTGTTACAGTGAGTTAGATAAGAGAGACGGGAACACGGCTCTCGCAGGCTAATTCGGCATCTGATCTGCCTTTTTCTCACTGTGAAGGACGACTTGGAAAAGTGCATTTCACACTGAGGAAGGAGCCAAGCCCTTCCCAGAGCCACCTGGGATTGGTGCAGAGCCAGCGTGGTGCACTCAGAGGGACAGCACCCAGCGTGTGACGGCAGAGCTGCTGGCCCTCTGCGCGTGCCACCGCTGTGTCCCCAGCGCCAGCAGGTGCCTTCCCACGTGGCACGAGGGCCAGCAGGTCCCTCTCAGAGGCCCTCATGGCAGGCTCATCCGTTATAGTTATCACACAGCCCATTCAGGCTCTGACCAGATAAAGACTGGTGATTTTTTATTTACTGATTTTTTATTTCAGCATCCTGCAGGCAGGATGCCACGCAGCTAGCTCATTTATCTCAATTTGCTCCCTCCCACCTCCCATCCCTAATTTTTCAGCAGAGCCTTGGAGGTGAAAGCCTTATCTCTGTGGCTCTTCTGCACATGGAAAGCAATCATGGCCTCTCCTTGTAGGGGCCCTGGTGGGGCTATTTGTTGTCGGGGCAGTAGCTTTGTGGACTGGAAATGAGACAAATCTCTCTGCAGCTGCTCGTGGCCCTGGGCTGGGGCAGACCCTGCACTGTTTTGTGGGGCTCAGGTGTGGGGCTGCAAGAGCTCCCAGTCATACAGCAGCTCCCCACTGACCATCTCCAAACAAGAAATGCCTTCCCAAGCTCAGACCATGTTAGAGCAAATGGGAAGTGCTGAAAGCCATCAGGTAGTGACAGCATGTTCCTCTTGTAGCACCCATTCCCCTGCAGTCCCACTGGCTGCAATCCCTGGAGTGGGCAGATCCAGCCCTGCAGACTTTGCACATTTCTGCAGGCAGCACCCTGGTGTCACACTGTCCCCAGAGCAGAGGCTTGCCCAGGCCATGCCTGCCCCTGCACCACTGCCAGAGCTCCTGCAGGCATTTGGAAAAACACGGCTGCTCCTTGGCTCTTGGGTCCAGGGAATGGCAGGGCCAGGAGCCCAGCTCAGGGCAGGGCTGCAGCACAGCATGGCCACATTAATTCTGGGTGAAACGTGTTGTTATGTGCATCAGGTTTTGTAATGGAACATGTTTAAAATTCAATAGGAAGAAAGATTAAAAAATAAGTTTCTTATCTAGAGGAGCCATAGAGCCAGTGAGGAAATTATGAATGTCTCGTTGTCCAAGGTTAAAGAGTGAGAGCTGAGGCATGAAAAGGCAGGAGATAAGATGAAATGTTTTCTGTTCAAATGAATGGGCTCCACTCTGCTCCCTAATAAACGATCAGTGTCAATATGACAAATTAATTCTGCATTGAGCTCCACTCAGGGCTCAGTGTGAGCAGGGTGGGGAGGGTCCTGGCCAAGCCTCCAGTGCTAGACCTGTGCCAGGGCCAAGCCAGCCCTGCACAATCCCCTGCTCTGGGAGGGTGCTGCAGGAGAAGTCCCATGTCCCCATGTCCACGAGGCGGGAATGGGATGCCCTGAGCTTCAGCTGTGTGCTGGGATCTGGGAGTGCTCCCTGGGCAGAGAGGGGACCACTGAGGACCCCAAGGACAAGGGGACAGATGACGCATCCCGGACTGGCAGCGGCTGCAGCAGAGCTGTGCCAGCAGTGCTGGCAGAGCAGCCAGGTGACCCCACGGAAGAGATTGGACCTTTTAAAAGAGACAGTGACAAATGAAGCTCTGTTCCACTCGAGGCACAGAGGAAGGGGACAGGGAGGTGCTTCCAGGAGCTGCAAGCTGAAGGTCACTGAGGAGCTGGATGAAGGCAAGGAGGGGTCTGGGAGGGGACAGGAAGGTGCAAGCAGGGTGGGATGGTGGATGTGAACCTGATGGATAGTGCCAGTGTCGCAGACATCTTTTATGAAAAATCTTTTCTTTAAAATTTTTCCTCTTGAGAAGCTGAGAGGCTTCAAGAACAAAATTTAAACAGTGATTATCTGCTGCTGTGGAATGCAACAAATAAATCTGTGATTAGTTTCATGTAGTTGTTTCTAATTAATAGCTAATCACAGCCCAGCTGGCTCAGACAGAGAGTCCGAGCCACAAGCTTTTGTTATCATTCTTTCTTATTCTATTCTTAGCTAGTTTTCAGATGTAATCTTTTCTTCTATTATTTTAGTATAGTTTTAATGTAATACACATCATAAAATAATACATCAAGCCTTCTGAAACATGGAGTCAAATCTTTGTCTCTTCCCTCACTCTGAGACCCCTGTGAGCACAGTCACATGCCAGAGGGGCAGGCAGTGCTGGGAGCAGAGGGCAAGGAGGAGCTGACCCCACCCTGGGAGCAGGGGCTCTGTGGATGATGATTACATGCCTGGCACCAAGGCCTGGCCCTGCCAGCCCTGGTCAGAGTGACCCAGCCAGACCCTCTGTGGTCCTGGCAAAGCCCCCACACCAGTAAGTGATGCTGCTGATGGGGACTTGTTTTCCACTGCTGAGCAGGAGCCCAGGGAGAGGAGCACTGCTCCTTGGGGTGGGGAGCAGGCTGTGTGGGCAGGCAGAGCCCAGTGAACCAGCCAAGCCCTGGAGCTGCACCACCCAGGGAAGGAAAAGGCAGCCATGCCATGCCATGCCATGCCATGCCTGCCATGCCATGCCAGGCCATGCCAGGCCAGCCATGCCAGGCCAGCCATGCCAGGCCAGCAGGTGCCATAACAGCAGCTGCTGTTACTCACAGGAGCTCCTCAGTGCAAGCCATACTCCTGCAGAAGACAAATCACAGCCGACACACAACACTGTTACTCCGTGTTTATCTCCAGCTGCCTGAGGGCAAAAGCAGGTGAAGTTACAGAAAATGTGGGGTGTCTGGAGCTTAGCATCACTGCAGCCCCGGGCAGATCACAGCCCTGTCTGTGCTGGAATCACTCACAGGCAGCCTCTGTCCAGCCAGCCTGGCACATTGTGGGGCTGGATTTGCTTCTTTTGGTGCTGCTGCACCAGCTTGGAGCCCAGCTGACCAAGGAGGGCTCCCATGCCACCGTGCTGCCCTCACCCCAGCATCGTGGCTGGCATGGGAATAGAGCACCATGGGAATTCAGCTCCATTCCCACAGCTGGGCTGTGGGACCTGCTCTGGGAAGGGTTAACAGCCTTCCACACTGACACTGGAGTGGAATGGAAAGAGTATCTCAACAGCTGAGATTAAAACAAGAAAATGAGTATAGAAATTATGTTTGTTAAAGCGAAATAGCTAATATAATCCTCAAAGGATTTTTCCTTTTGACTTAAAAAAAATCTAATATCTTCATTTCCATACCTTTTTTAAGCTAATTTGTGGAAAATTAAAATGGTGAACCCACAAAGGCTGCAGTTTAATTGAATCTTGCATCAGCCCTTGGTGAGCAGTCTCTCTTGGATTCCTTGATTAGTTCCCTCCATTAAATCATTTTTGCATCGTTTAGCTGAGATACTGTCTTCTGGCGGGTCTGGGACTCAGGGACCTGGATAACTCAGTCTCCATCTGAGCAGATGTAAAACGACACGCCATGCTCTGGAGAACTCTCTTGTTTGGCCTCCTGTGTCCCTGGGACTCACTCCTGGGCTGGCTGGGCAGAGAGCAGGCACGGGCTGCCCTCAGCACCAGCCCTGGCACAGCTGAGTGAGTGCAGAGCCTGGCACAGCTCAGCTGGGTGCAGAGCCTGGCACAGCTGAGTGAGTGCAGAGCCTGGCACAGCTCAGGTGGGTGCAGAGCCTGGCACAGCTGAGTGAGTGCAGAGCCCTGGCACAGCTGAGTGGGTGCAGAGCCTGGCACAGCTCAGGTGGGTGCAGAGCCTGGCACAGCTCAGGTGGGTGCAGAGCCCTGGCACAGCTGGGGTGGGTGCAGAGCCTGGCACAGCTGAGTGAGTGCAGAGCCTGGCACAGCTGGGGTGGGTGCAGAGCCCTGGCACAGCTCAGGTGGGTGCAGAGCCCTGGCTCTGCAGGGCTCAGGCTGGAGTGAGCCCAGAGGTGGCAGGACAGGGAGCAGAGCAAGCAGAGGGAGCGATGCTTGGCACTCACAGCTTAGAGTGGGTGCACTCACCCAGCTGTGGGAGGTGTGGAGTGAGGCAGGGACCACAGTGTGACATCCTGGCAGGGGCAGTGCTTCCTCTCTGCCCACCTGGAATGCCCTGTGCATGTGCTGCAAGCACCAGCCCTGCTGGAGCCACCAGTGCCCGGCATGGGCAGCCTCAGCACTGGCAGCCACTGAAGTTCACCTTCTGTGTCTCCCTGCTGAATCCCCTCTTTTTAAGCGTGGATCAATTACACCTATCAAGGATGGCTCTTAATTGAGAGCCCTTGCAGCCTCCCCTGTGCCATGGCACAGCATTCCTGCAGGGACAGGGCCGCTCAGTCTGTCTGGGGGCACCAGCAGCAGCTGCACAGCAGGACAGCTGGCCTGGCTCTGAGCCTGGTGGGCCTTGTTCCAGCCCTGACAGTCTCCTGACCCCGTTGCACTCAGACTGGTGGGTGCTGGATGAGCCAGCTCTCCCTCCTGCATCCCCTGTGCAACTCTGGCACCTCTCGCTGCCCCAGCAGTGGTGCAGGAGTGTTCTGATGGCCTTGTCAGGCTATCATGTCCCATAGATTAAAACAGATTTATATAAAGTCCTTTTCACCCCATTAGATTACTCTGGATTAACCTTGATCTCAGTAATAGATGCTATAAATGTAAGTCCCGCTCAGGGGGATTTTATCCATATGTTCTTGGAAGGCAGAAAGTAGATAAATTCTTAGAGAAGGTCTTACTGAGCGATTAGAAAGATTTAACCTCTTCAGAGTCAGCTGGAGCTGCCAGCCCCTCTGCAGGGAGAGTGCTCAGCCCCATCTCCTCAGGCAGTGCCCCCCAGAGCCAGCACCCCCAGACTGAGCTGGGACACGTCCTGGGCTGTCCCCAGGGCTGGGGACACAGCGTGCTGTGCTGTGTGGGGCTGCCCCATACAGCCCGGGCTCTGCACCCACCCTGAGTCCCACTGCAGCCATCGGGGGGGCTGGTGGCCACCAGCACCTGAGCTGTGCTCACAAAGCCCCTTCAGAGCTGCCTGCTGCTGCTGCTGCCGCTGCCCTTGATTTATGGCCTGCACTTTCCTTGAGAGCTCTGTGCTTTTCCATCAGCAGAAGGGCCAAGCCTGTTGGGCAGAGCCAGCTGCAGCCCTTCGGTGTTTGGTGGCTCAGAAACAGTTAATGCAAGGAGGGATGAAGGCAGGACAAGGAAATTCAAGCAGCTGTTCCAGCAGAGGAAGGGGGAGCCAGCGCATTGCACTACCCAGCACACGTAGGTGTGGCCCGAAGGGGTGGCAGCAACCAAAATTAATTCCCCATCCCCTCCTGCTGCTGATATTAAATTGCTCTAAGCGCAGGCTGGAGCCAGAGCCAAGCTCAGCTCCTCCAGGAGAGTCTGACCAGCAAGTTGCCTTCTGCTTGCTGATCAGAGGAGCACCTGATGGAGGAGGGAGAATTTGGAATTTGGCACTGGGCTGGGCTGCAGAGAACTGGCCCTGCTGGAAGCTGCTGTGATCACACAGCCCGGGCAGGAGAGAGGAACAGGCTGCTGACAGCAGACACAGAAATGAAGAGGAGCCAGCTCTGTGGAGCAGGGCAGAGCTGCAGAGCCACAGCATCCAGGGTGGTCTGTGAACTCTCCTGGGGTTCCTGGTGGGGGCTGCAGTGCTGCTGCAGAGCCTCTGAGGCTGGAGCTGGTGGAAGGGTTTGATTCAGCATTAATCACTGCCTGCCTGTCAGGGTCCTGGCAGGGCTGGCCAGGGGCAGGAAGGGGCTGTGGTTTCACCTGTTCAGCCCCAAGGCAAGGGGCTCTGGGAGGGGAGGATAGACTGCCCTGTGTCTATCAGGGGACACAGCCCTGACAGAAACAGCCCTCTCAGTGCTGCCCACCCTGTGGGCTGCAAGGGCAGCCTGCACTGCACATCTGTACTGCAAGGACACCCCTCCCTGGGCTGGGGGGAGGCAGGGAGGGTACCCAGACCTGCCTGCAGCACAGCAGGATCAGGGGGAGCATGCCACCCCTCTGCCTATGCCCCCAGCCAGGCACCTCTGCACACACCGAGGATGTACAGGAGCACCTGCACTGTTAGCAAAGTCTGATGCAAATGTGCGTGGTTGGCAGTGCCCTGCAGCCAGGGCTGCACCTGATGAGCTGTGGCACAGGGACAGACCAGCCAATCCAGCTGGTGTGAGCAGAGCTCTCTTCAAAGCAGCAGGCACAGGGGATGCAGAGTCAATACTGCATCCCCTGCCCTCAAGGGTGGCTGTGTCCATTACTGCAATGACCTTGCTGCCTCCCCCTGCCAGTGGCCATAGCCACCCACACCCCCAGGGAGGGGGAGCTCCGTCTCCCTTGGATCAGCCAGGACCCACACTCCATCCTGGCTCTCCTCTTGCACCAGGAGACATTTCCTGTGCTGGCTCTGCAGGGCCATGTCCATTCCACACCCCACAGGGGCCCTGAGCAGGTCCAAGGCAGTTTTTGAGCAATGACTTGTGCTGCAGGAAGAAGCACCAGCAAGGAGAGGTGACTGCTCCTCATAACCATCAGTGGGACCCGGGCTGATGGCAGCAGCTGTGGCAGCATCACTCTCAGCTGTGCCCTGCCCTGCACAGCCCTGCAGTGCTGGCCCTGCCCCTGGGAATCTGCAGGGCACCTGTGTGCAGGTGAGCCCAGCCCTGCTCCCTGTGCAAGGCATGGCTCTGCAGGGTGGCTCTGTGGCTGTGCCGAGCTCCATCTCTCTTCCCTGCTCACCCAGCTACTCTGCATGCTGAGCTGAGCCTGCAGGCTCTGCCCACACACCCCTTGCACTGCCAGCCTGCCCAGACCCCTGTTCTTCCAGGCTCAGGAGCCTCCTTCCCACTGCCACTCGCTGGGCCTGTCCTCAGGGCCATCACCAGAGGGTGGGGAGTGCCAGCTCTGCTGTGGAGCTGCTGGGAGCCCCCCGTGCTCTCGAGGCACCCCAATGCACAATGTGCTGACAAAGGGGGGTGGCTGCAGGCAGCACAGGCACTACCTGCACGCTGCAGCTCTCAGGGAGCAGCTGGAGCAGAACCAGCTCAGCAGCAGCCTCCTTCCTGCACCTCCCCTGGGTCACAGGGAGCCCTGGCCCTGCTCACCACAGTCCCAGCCTGAGCTGTGCCCAGCCACTGCCAGGAGGTGCCGGGGTTTGTCCTGCTCTGCCCCTCTCCCAGGGGGCCAGGAGGTCTTACCCAGACGTACAGAAATTCTGCCTGCTGCCATGAGCTGTCACCTCCGATTCTGCTGAATATTTAAAAACCGCCTGAATCTGAAGTGACAAATCCATCATTGACCATCTGCCACTCTGCACGGTCACCCTGCAGCAGTCCCTGACATTTCCAGCTCTGCCCTGACACGAGCCAGTAACTCAGAGATGGAAGGCATCAGCCTCAGCAGGCTGACAGGCGCTGGCCCCCCCTGCCCCAGGCCCCTCGGCAGCCCACGCACGGGGACAGCCGGGTCCAGGGTCCCTCCTGGCACAGACTCTGTGTCCAGGGTCCTCCTGCCCCTCCCTGGCACAGACTCCGTGTCCAGAGCCCCTCCTGCCCCTTCTGCCCTTCCCTGGCACAGACTCCATGTCCGTCTGCTGCCTCCACCGAGCGCACAGCTCCACGCACACCGACCCCACTGCCAGCACAGTCTGGGGGACAGACAGTGGGACACCCTGCTGAGGGCACAGCCATGCCCAAAGCAGACTGTGAGCATCCCCTGCCATCCCTCTGAGGGGTGTTGGGCATGGGCAGCACTGAATCCTCCTGGACGTGTACCAGAGGCTCCCCTAGCACAGCTGAGTGATTGGGGCTCCACTGGGGGCCCCCAGAAGCCTGTCCCTCCCTAGGGCTGCACAGGAGCCCTGCCACGTCCCCATGGCCAGCCAGAGCAGCCAAGCCGCCTCATTCTCTGCACAAGGGATAAGGGGGATACTTGGGCATGAGACACAGCCCATTCCAGGGCCCCCTCCTAGTCCTTGACAGTGTCCTGTGTACACCAGGCAGGGATGATGGGATGGTGCAGGGAACAGGCTGCTTTGGGGCAGTCATTCCCAGATAGAGAAGTGCACATGTTCACTGCCACACATCCCCTGGCAGCACAACAACCACGCTCACTGCTTGGCTGTGTCCTGCAAGGTGAGCCCATGCTCAGCCATCCCTCCCTGCCCCACAGGGACAGGTCTGGGGGGGTCCCTCTCTGAGAGGTGCCCTCCCCAAGGCTGCTCCCCACACAGGATGCAAGAGGAGTGTTACAACTGCCCACTTCCACAGGCTGCTGCACCCTGCACAGCTGCTTTGGGGACCCATGGGTGGCACTGCTCATCTGGGCTCTGAGCCAGTGGCAGTCCAGGCTCCAGCACAGAGCAGGGGAGCCCCAGGAGCTCTTCTGCAGCAAGGGATGCTCTGGGAAGGCAGCATGGCTCTTGTACCCCATGGCCCCAAGAAGGGCCAACAGGTCCCCTCTGCAGAGCTGCTCCTGGCAGCTCTCCACAGAGGAACTGTCTAGCAAGGCCACAGGGCTCTCACCAGCTCTCCTGTGTCTGCAGCAGCTCCAGGGGGAGGCTGTGGGGCCACGTGCCAGGAGACCCCACGGGGGATGCTGTGGGCCGTGGCCCTACACGTGGTGCTTGGCTCAGGCCCGAGCAGAGACAGCCGGGCTGCAGAGAGCTCCCGCCAGCCATTCGCTCCGTGCTTGTAGCTGGCACAGAGCTGCAATTTACAATCAACCTGCTGTTTGAGCTAATTGTGCTGTAATTGCTGAGCTGTGCTCCCTCCTGTTCCACCAGCGAGAGGCGGCTCTCACACTTCTCTTGGCAAGCTGGCACATCCACGGCCAGCAGTGCTCCCACCCCAGCCGTGCCCCGGGCAGAGGCAGCTTTCCTCTCACTCCTCTGCCAGCAAACAGCACCCCGAGCTTGGCAGCTGCTGGTCTCTCTACAACCCTCATTGGAAGCAGCTGCTGGAGGCCAAGGATGACCAGGGCCACGGAGCCTCGTACACGTGGATGGGCAGGCACTGGGCACTGCACAGAGATGTCTCTGCCTCCTGGGAAGGCATCTTGCCAAAGTTTCCTTTATTCTGGATAAAATGTGGGCAATTGGAGGAGCAGAGCAGGCTGTGCTGGGTTCAGGGAGCGGCTGGGTAGGGCCTGGGGTGCCATTGTCCCGCCGCGAGGCAATGAGCTGATGAGCGCTGGGGAAGGGAGATGCCAGGTCATCAATTGTAATTAAAGGACACTGTCACTGCCGGGCTTGGGCTGGCTCCCAGCAACTCCTGTCACTCCCCCGTGCTGACACTGCAAAACTTGTACATCCTCTGTGCTATTTAAAAATCCCATCTTTAATAACTTGGAGACATCAGGAACCTGCATGACAGGCACAGGGGGGATGTCAGACACCAAGGGGACAAGCACAAGGGGAAGGCACTCCCTGGGGACCAGGGGATGCTGCAGGTGGTCCCAGCGCCATGTGAACAGGCAGGGCTCGGTGTCCCCTGCGGGCTCGGTGTCACCTGCAGGCTCGGTGTCACCTGCAGGCTCAGTGTCCCCTGCAGGCCCAGAGCCCCGGGCTTGGTGCCCTGGGCTGGGGCAGAGCCGCAGCCCCGCAGGCAGCCCCGCAGCTCTGCCGCTGCAGGCGGTGTGTGCGTAATCAGCGCTAATCAGGTCGCTCACTAATTGCGGGGCCTCCCGCCGGGTGGTGAGGGCTGGGGGGTGCTGAGGAGGGTGGCACTGCCCTCCCCATCCCCTCTCCTGTCTCGGCCAGGTGTCACATCTCTTGTTGAAGGCATCTGTGCAGAGTGGGCGGTAAACACTAACAAAGGCGCTTGGATTCTCTCAAGTGAGAAGGGTTTGGAAAGTCAATTTTTCCTGAGAAAATTCATCCCTCTTCACATCCCAACAGGTTTTCTCCAAGGACACCGTACCACTGTGTTTTTCTCACAGAGTAATTTGTGGTCCCAGTGGTGGGCAGCCTCATCCTGCCTGCCTGGTGTCCATCCTGCCTGCCTGGTGTCCATCCTCACTGCCTGGTGTCCATCCTGGCTTCCTGGTGTCCCCATGGGATTCCCAGCAGAGGAGATTGGCTGGGCACTGACCCTCCTGGCAGGGAGCCCTGCCCAGCACACCTGGATGTCTGCAGCTTGTCCTCATCATGGGTTTGTGCCTCCAAACCCCATCCCTACCTGACAGGCTGGGGCCTATGTAAATTCCCACCATAGTCACACTGAGAGCTATCAAACTATCTAATTTAATTTCTTTGTGAAAATAAATAGCTAAAGTGGCCCTAGGTACCTGCATAAATACTTCAGCTTTATGTTGGGCCTGTTATTACTTCTCCCAGCTCGTGCAGTTGTAATGCACACTTAATAAGTACATATTTATTGCATGCCTCGTCCTGGTGGAAGAGTAGGGAATTTTTGCTGAATAAGCAGGAAAACAGCTTAGTCTGTAATAAAAAAGAGAGGAAGTTAAACAAAAATATGCTGGGTAATTAATGATTGAGCTTTGAATGGCCATAATTTTTTATTAAGCAAGTATGCAAATATGGCATAAGTGGCTGTGTTAGTATTCAATGGCTTTTTTCAAATATTGATGGCTGATCTCTGGTAAGACTGTGTCTCTTTTCTTCATGCCTGTGTGCACCATGATGAGCAGACGTGAGCACTGCTGTGTGTCCATGTGGGGAGCTGGGAGCAGGTCCCAGGGAGGTGTGCTGCTCCTGTGCAGCCCTGGCCAGCTTCAGTGACCCACACACTCCTCATGTCCCTCCTGCCTGCTGCCAGCCTCTGCCTCTGTCTCTGCTGCTTTCTTTGCCTCCCTGATCCGTTTGTTGCACGCTTCATTAATCCTGATAAATGTGTGGGTTAGTGCTGGGAGAAGCAGCTGCAGGGATGCTGCCACCCTGGAGCTCCCTGTGCTCCTGCTCCGGAGGGTCGGTGCTGGCACCCACCAGCCCTGGGACAGAGTCCTGCTGAGCAGCTGGCACCTGTGCCTGGGGAGCAGGGAGAGCAGGGGACAGGCACAGGGAGAGGGACAATGGCCCCAGGCCTGTGGGGCAGAGATGTCCCATGCAGAGCTGCTCTGTCCCCAAGCACCAGCGCCACAGCCATGCGAGCCAGGTTGGGCATGCAGGTGACAAAAAGTTACTGAGCTGTGGCCAAACCATCACTCCTGTGGATACCAATGACTCTGTACCCTGTGCTGAGTCACAGCAGGGCAGCATGAAGGGTGACACAGACTCCATGGGTAGCTAAGAGGAGAGTCCAAGGGTGTGTGTGGCTGTTCTGGGGCTGCAGAGACACGAGCGGATATGGCAGCACCCTGGGTGTCCCAGCCACAGGGGCCAATCGAGCTTTGGGACTGTTGTGGTGACACAAAGGAGCCCTGGAGATCCTGGGGACGGACAGCCCATGGACAGCACCAGGAGGCTCTGCTCCCCACATGAGTGCTGCTGCTCTGTGGTCAGGGAAGTTGGCTTGGTGGAGCAGTTTTTGACAGGCCACATGAGCCCCAGGGGGAGCAGACCCTGAGTTCCCCCTCCCATCAGAGCAGCAGGGCAGGGAATGACACCAGCCAGTGAGGACAGGCAGGCTGCAGGAGTGACAGGGCCATGGCAGTGCACACAGCAACGCTGGCAAACAGCGAGCTGATCTCCCCATTAGCCCTCATTAGCACGTGGCTGAAAGACAACACGAGTTTAAATTAAGAAGACATCACAATGGTCCCAACTGTGTTACTGCTGTGCTCGGGAGGAGCCCGACAGCTGCTGTTTAATACACCTCCAGGATCTGTCAGGGCACACACGCACTGCACAGCACAGCGTCTGCCTCGGCACACACATGCTTCTGCATGGCTGCACAGCTCCACAGCACACAGCACCTGCCTCTGCACGTGCCCAGCACCCTGCCACACTCAGCCCTGCTGCCCAGGATGTGTCCCTGGGGCAGGAGGTGCTTCCTCCATCACCAGAACACCTTGCTGTGGCTCCATGTGTGTCTGTGCTGGGCAGTGGATGTGTCCCTGTATGCCAGGACACAGCTCTCTTGCACTGTGCCCTCCTGACCCCAGGGAGCAGGAATGAGCCTGTGGATCACCCAGGGTCAGAGTGATGGGTGGCACAGCACAGTCTGGGGTTGCTGCTCCCAGCACAGCAGAGTGGGATATCAGCACTCCATATTTACACTGCACATTCCCAGCGTGACGCCTGCTAATGACTCCCACTGCTACGGGGGAGCTGGTGCTGTCATGGGAAGGAAGGAAAGAAAAATCCTGTTCGTGGGCAGGAAGGGAGCCAGAACCATGTGATGGGAGGTGTAGGGGGCTGATGCTGAAGGTGTGAGCTTGCCCCTCTCAGCAGGGACAGAGCAACCTGCTGATGTCCCCCATGGGTGTCCCACATGGGTGTCCCACGTGAGTAACCCACACAGGTAAGCCTTGCCTGCAAGCTCATCTGCCAGCCCACAGCTCATGCCTGAGGGCCTGCAGGAGCCCCAATCAAGGATTGCCCTTGCTCTTTGTGCCAGGACTTGCAGAAGGGCTGGAGTGTCTGACTGGTGAACAGAACTGTGGTGGGACTCACAAGGGGCAGGATGTTTCCACTACTCATGGCCAGCTGAGTGAGGAAAGCTGTGCTCAGGGATAGATTGTGCTTCCAAGGCCACAGCAGCAACAAGCACTCTCAGCCATGGATTGTGAATTTCCCACACATTTAGTGACAGCATTGGAAATGCATCTGAGTACATTAAACAATTTCAGATAGCATTAACTGTGCTGGCCATGTGCTGGCACAGGGACACCTGCAGGTGCTGCCCTGGGCAGCTCTGGAAACTTCAACAGATTGGGAATTGGTGGGCACTGACAGCCAGGAACGGCTTCTGAGTCCCTGGGATCACTGGGCTCCTCTACCCTCGTGCCAGGTTCTCCCCGCACGTCCACACGTGGCAAGAGGCAGGAAAGGCAAGGCTGGAGCTGAGGGTCTGCACTCACCTCCTGCAGGGAGCAGCCCAGAGCCCAGCCCTGGGAGAAGCAGAGAAATCACTGTGGGGACAAGTGTCTGGTGCCCCTTCATGTCTGAGATGGTGAGTGGGAGAAGCAGAGGTCATCTCCTTCTGGAGGAGCAGAAAGCTGCAGCACAGAGCTCAGTGCAGACCTGCTGCCTCAATTATTTATAGGTACCATGGGTAGAACATGTTTTAATGACATTTGTGCTGGAGCTCAGCAGTGCGGATCCGCAGCCAGCCAAAAGGAATATGTCAGAGGCTTTATGGCCGCTAAAAGCAGCGTGTCAATCACAGTGGCATGCTCACCTCAGCCCTGGATCTGCTCCCCCTGCCCTGAGGAGAGCCTGCTGCTGCTGTGATGGATTGATGGGCAAACCCACAGACACACCAGCATAAGTCACCGGGCCGCTTTTATGGGTAAATCACAAGTAATAAGCTTTCTCTGTAGAATTAGAATGACATCCTGGAAAATTATGCTCTGGTTTTACAGCATATGATGGAAAGGCAATGGACACTTTGGAAGGGGATGCCTGTCCTACCATCAGGCAGCCATGGCTCGAGGCTGGGTGCGGATGAAGCGAGCCTGGGTGGTGGAAACTTGAGCAGGAGATGAAAGAGACAGGGCAGGCCTGGGAATGTGATCTGCACTGGGCTGCACCAGCTCTGCACACAGGACCCATCCAGGCCCTGGGTGATGGCTGGGTGCTGCTGTGCATGGGCAGTGCAGCCCTGGCAAGGAGCACGGCTGCCTCTGGATCCCAGCGATGTCTGCAGCGACAGGAAAGGGATGTGTCTCTGCTTAACCTTGTAATCCTGCAGCCAACTTCTCTGTGCAGCTGGTGGGCTAGGGGTGCACAGGCCAGGGCCCTGGCAGCCAGACCTGAAAGCAGATGAGATTCCAAATCAAGCCATCTGGACACAACACGCTCCAGCAGCTCCAGCAGCTTCCCAGAGAAGAACCTAGGACACAGAGTCGTGATGCTGAAGCACCTCCAGCTCACCAGTGTGTCTGACAGCGTGCCTTGTGCTGGGATTTAAAGACAATTGGCCCTTGTGTCTTTTTGCATTTCTGCTTGCAGAGTGTCATTTTCTTCAGAAAATGCTCTTTTGCAATTACTGTGAATTACACATGAAAAGCAAGCGACCACGTATTGATTGGAGCCCAAGAAAAACACAAAAGCCATTTAGAGTAGATTAACTTTTTCTGGAAAACGGCTTCACAATTATTTAAAGAGATTAATCAGTTCATTTTAGGTCATTTACCATTGTTTCCATGGCCTAGCCTGGAATATCCCCCTCTCCACTGTGGATGGAGATGAGGCCTCCTCAGGAGGAGGACGGGGGGTGCAAGCAGATGGTGCTGCTCTCTGGGTCCCTGTAGAGACTGAATCAGGGCAGGGCACAGGGGAACCCTCTCAGCCAGCCCAAACACCTGCCTGCTCCATGCCAGGTGCAGCCAAAGAACAGGAGGGCAGAATTCCTGGGCCACATCCTGGCTCATGGCTTGTGCACCCTCACTCTCCTCCTGCTCCCCACGCCAGCGTGCTGCAGGCAGAGCAGGCTCCTGCCCTCGAGTATTTCAAAGCGTTTTTTTTTTTCTTCAGGAAGAAAGAATTGAAGTCAAATAGCTCCTGTGGTGGAATACTTCCCAAATGTCAACACAATCTGTGCTACATTACGGGTAAATGTGATAATCTTAACGCCTGGCTTCTTAATGTCAGTGGCACTGAAGTCTGATGGATTGACAGACTGCCAGAATGACACGCAGTCATAGCTGATAAGGGCTCTCTCCGGGGAAATCACAGCTTTTTAAAGATGTTGGCAGCTACTAGCAAGTACCTTTTTATTTAAAAGGATTACAAGCATTGATTGCACTTCCTGTTTTCTTTTTATCACATTCCTGCACCAAGCGAAGCTTGCGCTGCGAGCTGAGCTTTTCAGACAATTATTCTGGAATAATGAAGGCGTGTCATGTTGCCTGTAATGAGTGTTTTCAATGCCTAATTTGCGTGCGGTGTGAAGGGATTTCAGCAGCTGCCGGGCTGCTGGCTAAAGGTGAGTGACTCCTGACCACGGTGGAGGCGGCTCTGCCGGGTGGATGGCAACGCGTGCTTCCCCCAGCTGAACAGGGATTAAAACTCCACCAACTACCACGGTGAAAAACACAAGCCAAGGGGATGCGTTGTGCTTGGAAATGGCTGGTGGCTGCTTCCCCAGCGAACAGCTGGACCAGTTCATGCTCACCTGAGCAGCTCCTCCACAGCAGCGGAGGAGAGAGGGATGAAAAATGGATGTCCATAAAGCTGCAGTGTAGCTGGACAGGGCAGTTAACAACCCTGAGCCACAAACACTTGCTGTCACTGACTACAGATGAGGGATGTCTAAGAATCAACACTTGGCCTCCCAACCATGGGCACAGCAGCACAGGCGGGTGGATGGTGAGCTCTGCACAGCCCAGGGGAGGCAAGCACCAAGCACTGGGCTCCTGCTCTCACCCTTCCTTGCTGCCCAATGCTGTTAAATGCCAGATTTGATCCCTTACACCTGGGTTCCAGTGTTGGTGAGGGCAGGTGGTGTTCAGGACATTCCTCTGGCTGTCCTGGACTGCCCCAACCCCTGCCAGGGGGCTCAGAAGCCCTGGCACAGAGCCCAAGATGCCCCTGTGGGTTTGATTATGACCCATGGAGCAAGTTGCCAACCTTGTATGAAGATCAGCAAGCCACAACAGTTTAAGTAGAATGATAGTGAATTTATCACAGGGTGAAAAAGTAGATTTTTGGGGTTTTTAGAATGGGGGTTCAGGGGGCAAGATGGAGGGATCTGGGTGTGTTCCAGCCTTTCTCCTTCTTCTTCTTGGCCTCCATCTTCTGCTGTGATGGTGGGACTTTTAGATTGGTTTAGAGTAGAAGCTCACTGTCTAACATAGGTGATGGGTATTGGAAAGTAATTGTAAATATTGTACAGGTAGTTTTTAATATAAAAAGATAACACTTCCCTGGGGCCAGGCAGAGTGCCTCTGTCTGTCCTGCTGAGCGGATCTCAGCTGGACAGGAGAAAGAATTTTATAGATAAGATACAATATACAACCTTGAGACCAAGAAATTAAGAGCTCTGATTCCTTCTTCGACCACCAGGCTGGGAAAAGAGATTTTCTGTCTGCAGGTCACTCTGACCAGCTAGAGATCCTGAGAAGGTGGGATGGGATGGCCCAAGGGAAAGCCAGGCCTGTGATTGCTGTGTGGGGAGCCCTGGTTGTGCTTTGCTGTGTATCCCAACTGCTTCAGACTCTGCCCACCCATGCTGGATTCAGCTTTGCAAAGCCAAAGGTATTTCCCTAAAAATTTGAAGAAATCATTAAATCCACATTCCTCTGGAAAGGAGCTGTGGGGCTGGAGAGAGCCCAGGCTGGGGTGTGTGGGTGGCAGATGATGGCCAGCCTGGCTGCTCAGCATGGCACAGCACCCCGAGAGGACACAGTCCTGCTGGCAGCAGGAGCACCAGCTCTCCACCACACTGCCCTGCCTGCTGCACACAGCCAGGGGTGGTCTCAGCCCCACTGACTGCCCAGAAGCACAATTCCAGCGCCAAGTGAAATTCAGTGATTTTGTTTCTCTCCAACTTCTCTGGCTGTGGTGACAGAGCTGTGACAGCTGACTGGAAACACAGCTCTGCTCCCAGCAGTGAGAGGGGAGCAAGAACTGCTGCTGAGCACAAAGCCAGGTCATCTCCAGATACTGGGAGCACTCCTGGGATGGGCTGGGAGGCAGCAGAGCCACAGCAAGCAGACAGCACAAAACAGAGTTCTGTGACAGCAAAAGAGCCCTGACAAGACAGAGCTGCTGCCTGCACCGAGCACAGGGCAGAGATGTGAAACAGATTTTGCTGAGCAGGGAGAGTCTGACACCAAGCCTGAAAGCAGCTCAAGGGCTGGGTAAATGAAAGGATGTAGGGGGCTGGGATATTAGCTGTGCTGGAGGTGGTTAAAAGGAGTCAGATTTCTGGTGATAAAGCAGCTTCCTCAGAGGGTATGGGGAGAGAAGGGATCACCTTCCAGAGCAAGATATTGCCAGTGGGAACGGGAGGTAGAGGTTGACACAGCCTTGCTTCATTCAGCTACCAGAGATGGATTTTCCTCCTGGGGTTGAAGGTATCACTGCCCTTTTTTCACTTCCTTTTAATGATCCCAGCAGATCACATCCATCTTTTGCAAATCCCTCTCTAGAGGGGACCTGGACACCTCGCCTTCTGGAGCCTGCCATGGCTCAGTGCAGGCACTGGAGGTGACTGATGCAGCCTCCCTGTGCTGGGGATGGAAAGGGGCTGCAGCAGCACGTGGCTGATGGGACACAGCCCTGCAGGACCCGTTCAGAATGTGACAGGGGCAGGTGTCACTGTCCTGGCCAGCACTGCCAGCAGACAGCCACAGGTCACGTCCCATGTGGTGAGAAGCATCATCTGCAGAGCAGGACTGGCTTCCCCTCCTGCAGGAGGAGGAGGAGGAGGAGGAGGAGGAGGAGGAGGAGGAGAGGGACCTGTCCTTACCCTGCCCTGATAGGAGGCTGTTGTGCAACTGCTGGAGAGACAGAAGCTGCTGTAGAAGAATTTCCTCAGAAGGGGCTGTGTTGAGGAGGCATGGAGCTATTCAAGCATCTTCACACAGATGCTTCTGCAATCAAAGCTCTCAATAATCCTCCTCTTTTGTAGTGAAGGGTCTGGTTCTGACTGGCAATTTGTTGCTTTGAGCTCTCTCCACTTCCCCACAATATACAAGAAGCAAATCCTCCTGCACAGCACAGGCTCACACTCAATGCCAGGCACTTGTCACCTCCACTGCAGTGAGCACAGTGACTGCAGACACCTCCTCCTCCTCCTCCTCAATGTGGAGCTCCCAGAACACTCCAGACCCCAGCCTCTAGAATCCCAAAGTGTTTGGGTGCCTCAAGTGGGACAGCAGGACTTGGAGAGCTGCGGCTGGATGAGAGTTCTTGTTGCCAAGGACCTGGGCTGGAAACTCGGGTACAGACACTCAGTTCTGTGCAAACGGGCCAAGTGTGCAGACCTGCCAGAGCAGGTGGCTGTGACCACAGCACAGACTGACCTGCTGTGAGGGGGCAATTAATGCTGCAATTAATGGTGATGCTGGCAGAAAGGCTTCCTCAAGGCTGGCAGCTGTAGAGGCACTCACTGTAAGTGCGAGAAGGAAATCTGCATGGATGCTGAGGGCTGACAGCACACCTTGTGCCCCTGGAAAACCCTCTGGCCTCAAGGCTTCCCCCTTCTGTCACAGCTTCCACTAACTGCTGTCATCAAAGGTCACCAGATGCTTCTTCCATAACATTTAGTGAATAATCAAGGGAGCAGGATGGAGTGGAGGCAAGGGGATGGTGAAGGATAAGGGAACACTCAAAGACCTGGGGGAACAATAATCCTGTTTTGCAGCCAGGACTGTAAGATGCTGTTTAAATGGTTTTATGGAGCAGTTTGAAGTCTGCCTGTTCTATCTGCTGACCTGGCCCTGTCCCCTCTCTCTGTGCCTGCTCCATCCCTCCCTGGTGTGCCACTGTCACACTGATGGGTCCTGCAGCCACCTCAGTGAGGCTTCCCAGGCCCAGGGAGGGTCACATTTTACCGTGAACACCTTGATCTTTCCCCAGCCCCTGGCCATCAGGGAAACCACCAGCAATTGATTTAGCTGGGTCAGGCCAGAATGTCATTTATTTGCATTGTTTCAGTATTAAAATTGAGTTTGAAGGAAGGTTTTTTAGCTGCTGCCAGTAACTGAACACTGCTGTAACACACAGCATCACCAAAATGAGAATGGGTCAGGTAGCAAAGCTGTTGACAATGCTCAGATGTACTGAATCCATCAAGAATTACAGAATCATACAATGGTTTGGGCTGCTCAAAGCACAACCCAACTTTCTCTGGAAAGGGATAGAGAAAACCAAGGGCATTTTTTTTTCATTGTTCATTTTCAATTTTTTTTTTCAAGTTCAGAGAGAAAAAATGACCCTTCTCTTGAAGAAGCTTTTTCTGATGAGCATTTCAATGAAAAATGGGAAGAAGCCAGAGATGCAGCATCCTGCCAGTGGGAACTTGCTGCAAGGGCTGGCTGTGCCATGGCCCATCAGCCACCCAGCCCCTCGTGGAAAGCACCAAAGGGACCACAATGAGAGGGCAATGCAAGGAAAAGAAAAAAGACAAAAAAGCACATAAGACTCAGACTAGACGACAAGGAAATAATTTATTTCCAGGTCCCAGAAAGACCTTGAGAAAAAAAAAAATAACAAGGGTGAGGAAATCAACCTTCTAATTTCATCTGGGTAGAGAAACAAAACCGAAGTGACTCCGTGGGACACGGTGGCAGCTGCCAGCTCCCCCTGCGGGGCCGGGCGGGGGGCGCGGGCTCCTCCCGTATTTACAGAAAGGGAAACGCGAGCGTGAGTGCATGCGGAGCACGGGCTGCGCGGGGATGGGAGGGGTGCTAAACACCGACCCTGTCAGACCCCGTCTGCTAGGACAGAGCCCTGCTATTGCACAACACTTGGCTAGAGGGAGCGCCGGTGCCCGGGGGGCTCAGCTCTGCAGCCCAGGGGGAAAACACGAACACATTCCTGAGGAAAGAGAGGGATTTCTCCGTTCTCCTGCTTGGAGGTGCGGGGTGCCACGTGCTCGGGATGCTGTGGCCAGAGCTGGCACTCAGGGCCCTGCTGCCTCCCCAGCAGCATCACAGTGAACCAGCAGCACGCTGGGCACGGGTGCCAGCCGAGGCCCTGAGGGGCTCCTGGTGCCAGCGTGAGCCCAGCCGGGCTCTGCACGGGCGGCAGTGGGCAGGAGCAGCTGAGGGCAGGCACTGGTCCTGTCCCTCTCTGCTGCCAAAGGAACGCCAGCAGCCGGGAAGCAACACGCAGTAAAGAAATGGACACGCATGTACAGCTACAGTTAAACCTGCTCCAGAGAGAGAAACAGGGGCTGTAGTTAAACTAAAAGGACAAACCCAATGACAAGCCCAGGATGTGTCAGGCCTTGGGAGACCGTATCAGTAACCTATCAATGATATAATTGATTTTTTTTCCCAACGTGAACAGATAAGGAGCTGCACCAGCCAGGATGGCCTGAGGTGCTGTGCAAGGACATCACTCTGCAGGCTGTTCAGTTTTCCCTGTGGTGGTTGGCAGGCTGGGAAGGCACTGGGCACCCAGTGCTTTCCCCCAGCATCATCTGCAGCCTAAGGAGCACTGGCACATCCCACTGGCACCTTCCTCCCCCGCCTCCCAAGCCCAGGAATTACATGCAAAAGCAGTCCTGCTGGCAGCTCATGCTGGTTTGCTGCAGGACACTGTGCAGGGCTGGGGACACCCTGGGCATCCCGAGGTGTCACAGATGTGCTGCCCAATCTGCAGCCAGCTCGGCCCCAGAGCTGTGCCAGCAGGTTCTGGCCTCACACACATCTCCTGGGATGGCTGTTCTGTTGCTGATGGTGATGCTCTGCTGTCAGCAGGGTGCAAGCAGGAATTATTCTCCCCAGCCAGGGGCCAGGGCTCTCCTGCACCCTGCAGCAAGGTCCTCCATGGAATGCAGCTCTCCCCCAGCCACTGTGGGCCAGGGAGCACTGACATCCTGCCTGCTGCCCTGTGCAGCTCACTCCATTTGGTGACAGCCAGTGCCTGCTGGGAGCCCTGCAAACCCCAGGTCCTGTGTGAGGGGCTGGCAGAGCCCACCTGGGGGTGGTGCTCTGATGGCACTGCCCAGCACCACAGCTGCTGTGTGGCCCAGGACACAACATCGTGCCTCGGTGACAGGTGGGATATCCCTGGTGTGCCACTGGGGCTGTGGGGCACACCAGCACTTCACAGACAAAGTCTGCTGTGCGGGGAGTGTTGGGGATCCCCTTCACATCACCAGACAGAGGTGAAGGGATTGGCAGCACGGAAGGGAAAGCTGTGAGCAGCCGTTCTGCAGGGTGTGATCCCAGCGTGGCATCCTCCCTCCAGCACCGTGCCCGCAGCCGGGGCTGCTGAGAGCCCCACGGGGAGCAGCGAGAAGGAAGACTTCAAAAAGCAAGTAAACTTAGGAGGGGAAAACCTGAACAGAAGTTAAAAGCTTGTTTCCCTCAGCAAGGAAAGCTCTTAAAGAAATCAAAGCTCTTTAAATGCTCCGACTCAAGTGACAAAAACAATTTAGACAACAAAAGGCTCCCGGTTCGCTCTTCCTCTCCTGGATGGGGATCGCCGAACAGATCTATTTAAATGATAATTTGTGGGGGAGAAACCCTCTCCAAACCCTCTTGAATTAGATCTTCTCCTTCTTAAGTCAATGCGCAGTGCTTTAATGGAGACTGGCTTTGAGGACGCCCCGGCGGCTCCTCCGGGCTCCCCACCCGAGCCGCACAGGAGCAGTCCCCGGTGCAGCCTCTGGCCAGCAGCCGTGCAGTCCGGCCCAGGGGCACAGGATGCCCTGTGGCAGCTCTCGGGCAGCGGTCCCAGCCCAGGGGGTGGCCGGGGCCAGGGGCCGCAGGGGCAGCTAGGACTCCTCGCTGTCCTCGCCGCCCCGGCGCCCCGCGTACAGCGCGGCCAGCTGCCGGAACCGCGGCCCCCAGCCCCCCAGGTAGGAGAAGTCCTGCTCCGAGCCGCTGGACCAGGTGTTGATGGAGCTCAGCGAGGGCACTGGCGAGTCCGAGCCCTCGAAGGCATAGGTCTGGAACGAGTCATAGGGCGGCACAGAGAGGTCCTCGTCCGCCTGCTCCACCTTCCTGCAGATGTAGTCTCTGAACACAGAGAAGTCCAGGTCTGGGCTCTGCACCCACTGCGGGAGGGCGTGCAGCTCCGAGGATGGGTTTCTGCCTGGGCCCCCCTCTCCTGGGCCCCCGCCTCCATCACCAGCTTTGATCTCGCTGAAGTCGTAGAGGCTGCGCAGTGCTGACATGTCATAGGCCTCCGTGTCCTGCTCACCACCTCCTTCATCGTTGTATTTGATGACATTGTCCCTCATGTCCTCGTCCTCCTCAGAGGTCAGGTGGCTTTTGTGGTGCCGCTTCAGCGTGAGGATCAGAAGGACCAGCACTGGGGAAGGAACAGACAGTCAGAGGGGCGCAGAGTCTCAGGGATGCTGTGCTCCTGCAGGGTGAGGACAACCCTGCTCGGTGGCAGGGGTGGAGGCACAGCACCCCCAGCACAGGGAGCCCTGCCAGGATGTCAGAGGGTTCCCAGTATCCAGGCTCATCAAGCAGCAGCCCTGCTGTGTACTGGCTTGGAGACAGCTTTGCCCAGGCTCCAGGGCAGACTGGGAGCCTCCCTCACCATGCAGCGTGACCACCGAGACAGGAGGGAGAGATGGATAAACACACAGCTGAACAGAAATTGATGGGGTCTACAGAAGGTGAGCAGGAAAAGGGGGTGCATGATTCACAGCAGCAGCTAAATGCTGGTGGGTGAATGTGGAGCAGATGGCACAGAGCCTGAGCAGCGAGCCGCAGCTGTGTCCTGGATCATCATCCATTCAGCCCATCACCTTTAAAGCACCAATGTGCACTTTATTTGTCTGGGCAATTAGGCAGAAATTTGTTTGCACTGCGTTGGAAAATGAAACCAGTCTAAAGTGCACCCTGTGGGAAAGGGTTTTCTGAACGGAGATGCAGCAGGAGACAGGGAGTGGAGACACGCCAAGGAGAGGAAACCTCACCAAACAATGTGCTGCCTCCCACAGGTGCCTGGACAAGCCCTGGAGCCGGCCAGGAGCCAGCTCTGGGGCCAGAGAGGGCTTTCAGCAGCTGCATCCATCAACTGTCCTGTGCTAAACCTGAGGGCACTGCAACACCCCTCATTCAGAGCCCCTTCCCACATGCACACACTCCCCATGCCAGCAAAGCTTGTGCCAGTGTGCCAGTGTCAGGCAGCAGCATTCCCAGGGTACAGGTTCTGACCTAGGCAGCACTCTGGTTTGACCACAGCCCAGCTCTGATCCTGCCCACACACTCACACATGCTCTAACACTGACCTTTTCAGGTAAGAGCAGACCTGTGTGCCCCACACCACAAGCTGGGCTCACACAGCCCCATCTGCTGTGAGACGCCTGCGGTGGGCACAGCAGGGCAGCTGCCAAGCAGCTCTTGGCTCCTGCCTGTCCAGGCAGGGAGTGAGCCAGCAGCTCTCCAGGCTCTGCTGGGCAGCATCACACCTGCCTGGCACAGGGAACTCTGCCCTGGCTGCCTTGTGGAGCCCAGCACCATGAGCTGTGACAAACATGGGAGCGCAGGGGCTGAGGTTCATGTCCCCATGCTGCAGCTCCCAGGGAGGAGACAGATGCACAGAAGCACTGTGCCCACATTCATTGATGCTGAGGGAGTGGAGCAGGGCCAGGCCAGGCCAGGGAGGGCTCAGGGGACAGGCAGGCACTCACCAACCAGGATGAGGACGCAGACCAGCAGCGCGATGAGGGCGCCGGGGCTCAGCGTGGCTGACACCACGTAGGCCGTGCTGTTGCAGGACTGGATGGCCCCGGTGCTGTCACAGCCACACACACGGATGGTCAGGGTCCCTGTGCTGCTCAGGGCTGGGGGGCCACTGTCCACCACCAGGATGGGCAGCAGGTACACGTCCTGCTCCTGGCGGTTGAAGCCCACTCTCTGTGTGTGCACCGCTGCCGTGTTGTCTGCAGGGAACAAGGAAAACCTCAGCAAAGTCACCCCCACATCATCACAGCCTGCAGGACCTGCCAGGGGCTCCTCCATGCTCTGGGTGAACAGCAGCTATTCCTACACCACCCCCAGCAGTTATCCTGAGAGAGCCTGGGGCCTCCTCCTCCTCCATCACATGGATCCAGCTCTTGGCTCCCTGGAGCTGCAGCCCCCTTCTAGCCTGAGTGTCTGAACATGGCCAGCTCCACTCCAGCACATTCCCCTTTGCCAGCAGCACCTCAGGGCCAGCCTGGCATCTCCTTTGTCACCACACCTGGCAGTGAGCCTGGCACAGGAGCAGCAGCACATGAGTCTGAACCACGCTGACAAACAACGCAGGTGGCACAGAGAGAGGGGAAAAACTTCCAAAAGACCCTCTGAGAGTGGCACAGAGTCAGGATAAAAATCAACTGCTGACATGTACACACGAACAGACAGGGTCTGCAGGTGGCACTGAGACTGCAAGAGCAGACACTGCTTCTTCCAAAGCCAAAAGCCATGAGTGAATGGTCCTGCCTCAGCCGGAGGGCCTGATACCCCTGTAATCCCTCTGTAACTCCTGAAGGAGTAGGCAGAGCTTCTTCCAAGCCTCCCAGCCAAGTCAGGCATCCTCCTCCCCATCTGCTTACACCCTGCTGCTTGAGGGGCTCAGCTGGCACAGCACAGCTCGTTAAGATCCCATTAACACAGCCACTTCAGGGGCCCTCCAGGGCCCTGGAGCCAGCCATGAACCCAAGGAGCAGCTGCTGCCCACCAGGAGCAGGGGCAGGCACTGACACTGGGACTGGCTCCCTGCTCAGGGGTGCTGCAGGCTGCCAGCCAGCAGCAGCATGGGCAGGATGGGGCTGAACAGCAGGTGACAATTGGAGCCAGGTGTCACAAGCCACTGCCGGCTGTCTGCAGCCTTTATCTAATAAACCATGGATTGCCCACTCACAGCAAGGTGCTGCTGTCTACAGACTCTGCTCATCAGAGCTGATTTATGCCAGACCATCCCCTTTCTCTATGAATCAGCCCTTCCATTGGAAAAGACATGTACGGTAACTCTGGCCCTTGGGCTGCTGCCACCACGGAAATTGCTGTATGGATTGGGGGCTGCACGAGAGCACCAGGGCATGGTGGGGACAGGAGGTGAGCCAGGATGGAAAATCTGCTGGTCAGCCAGGAAGCAGATCCCAAAGGACGTGTGTGGCAGCCAGGGCACTGCAGAGCACAGATTCCTGTCCTATGGGATGCCTGCCACTGTGGCTGAGGCTCCTGGGGCAGTGTGTGGCAGCAGCACCATGGCAATGGGCACAGGTGGCAGCAGGAACAGGGGAGCACTGGCACCTGGGGGCAAGGAGGCTGGACCAAGTGTGGTGGCAGCAACACCTCAGAGCTGCCTGTGGCCTGCTAAAGATGAGCTATGAAAAAAAAATATTGTTATGCTAATCGTTTGCACAAAGGTAATGAGATCTCATTTGGCGCTGGTCCCCCCTCCTTGCTGCAGTGTAGCAGGGGGATATAAATAATGTTAATGGCACTGTCTCAGCAAGAGACCAGGACTAACTCCTGGCTAGTCCAGCTAAAAGTGAGCCTCAGACACCTGGATGGAGTGGGGATAAAACCACAATGTGGTGGTGTTCACAGGGGTCTTAGGATGAGGGAAGAGATGAGGATCTGTCTCCATGTTTCAGAAGGCTGATTTATTAATTTATGATATATATTACATTAAAACTATACTAAAAGAATAGAAGAAAGGGTTCTTCAGAAGGCTAGCTAAGAACAGAATAGGAAAGAATCATAACAAAGGCTTGTGTCTCGGGCTCTTTGTCCGAGCCAGCTGGGCTGTGATTGGCCATTAACTACAAACTACCAACATGGACCAATCAAAGATCTACCTGTTGCATTCCACAGCAGCAGATAATCAATGTTTACATTTTGTTCCTGAGGCCTCTCAGCTTCCCAGGAGGAAAAACCTTAAAGAAAAGATTTTTCATAAAAGATGTCTACGACACCACATGACAAAAAGGACAGACCAAAATGCTGTAAGAGGGTAAGGCTCTGGCCACAGCCCAGGAAGGTCACCTTTGCTGTCACTGTCACACCAGCCAGGTCACCAGCCTGGGGCTGGGGTCAGATCCTGGCTCAGAGGATCCCTGAGCACACAGCCCTGCACCTCCACTCCATCAGCCCAGCCCTCACACAGGGCTGCTGGAACACAGGGCTTGGAACTCCCCCAGCTGCTCCTCAGCACTGTGCAAACGCAGGGGTAGCACCAAACCTCTCTGGAAATGCAGCAGGAGTCTGGCAACTCCCTTCTGTTTACAGGCAGCTCCAGCTCCTGCGAGGGACCTGCGACAAGGCATGCTGTATTTTTAGAAACAGTCTCTAGAAACCAAGGGGAGCTGCACATGCAAGTGGCAGAGGGGCAGGCACCAACCTCAGCTCAGCCCAGACAGTTTAGGCAGTCTGGCACCACTGAAAAAGAAATATTGCCACCCACCAAGTCAAAATAAAGAACGTGGTGGTTAAATTTAACAGCAGCATGACAGACAGGTCTGCTCAGAGAAACCTCGCCTCAGGAAGGGGCTGAGGGTTTGCCCTGTGACCCAAAATTGAGGCAAGGGAGCCACAAAAATCACAGCTACAAATGCTACTTAAAACATCATGAAACTATATTTTATCTCCTGAACAGGGTGGCAGGCGCCCTTCATCCCAGGAGGGAGATGCACAGGGATTTCAAATGTACAGCAATGAAACTGCTCACCAAGGCTTGACAGCCAGAGCCCAGCCTGGCAGGGACCACCTGTCTCTGGCATTGAAATGGCTCCACCACCTGCCCACCACCCCCATGAACTCCTCTCTGCTGGGTGTTTGCACCCCTGTCACTCACAAACTACAGTGTTCCCTTCTGAGATACTCCAAAAAAAGGTGCTCTGCCATAGGATTGTAGTCCTTTTGATCACAAATCTGGGAAAATTTTGCCCACATCTTGGAATGTATATCCTGGAAAATGCATCCAAGGCAATCTCCTACAAAACAACTGTCATTTCTCTTGGTGCAGTTGTTTCTTTACATGTGGCTGACCCACAGCAGCTGCTTGGGGATGTGCCTTGGTGCAGATTTGTTTGCACTGGCACAGCCCAGGCAGCCCTGGCCCCGCAGCCCTCGTGTCTGCTCCTCTGCAGCAGTTTCCTGCCAAATCCATTTCTGGGGTGATGAGCTGAGGAGCAGCAGTGCTTCTCAGGAGCAGCACTGCAATGTGAGCAGACGTTAATCCACAGCTCTCCTGAACAGACGACTCTGGGTCTCCACACTTGGTTTCCTGCCCAGTCCCCACAAAGCTGCACCTTCTGCTGAGCCTGTGCTGAGTGTCCTCTGATGCCCCAGTCCAAACCTTTTACTATCACTGCCTTCCTGCTGCACAAATTGACATTTTCTTCGTAGGATTCCTGCCACCCTCTCTCTGATCACGCAGTGACATTATCCTGTGTTACATCACATCACCTTGTGAGACAGGGCAGGAGATGGCCCTCTGTCCACCTGAGGAGCAGGGCACTGGGCAGGGCAGGAACTGACATGAGCTGAACACACAGGGACTCATCAACACGGCCCTAAGAGGGAACTTTGGAAAGGCAATATACTCTGGTGGTAGCTTAATGTCACTAGGAATAATAAAATAATTAAGTCTCCCAGACTCCCTCTCCAAAGAGGCTCTTGGCAGCCTTGAAGATAGAACTAATAAATCCTTCTCATAACTCAATCTCAAACAGGGCTAGCAGAGCAGGAGGGATTTTGATGTTCCTTCCCTCTCCCACACTCACGGGGCCCTGTGAGCACCTGTGTTCCCCCTCTCTGCTGCCCCAGAGCCTGGGAGCAGCAGCTCTGGGGAGGAGCACCCGGCTGTGCCTGCGGCACACTGCTGCCAGAGCTGCCCCAGGGAGCACACCTCCTCCAGCCCCAGCTGGTGGAAGAAACATCCTGGTTTTCCCTTCTGCCTCTTCCTTCTCTCGAGTTCTCAGGGTATCAGGCCACACACAGCACCACTGCTGCTCCTTCTCTGTTTGCTCAGCCCCGAGGAGGTTTGATGCTCTTTTACACACACACACCCCAAGCCTGCCCCAGCCAAACGAGCATCTGCGCTGCTGGTGCTGAGAGGGGCATCCCTCCGGGGCTGCAGGAGGCTTCCTCTATCCTCAGGCAATCCACAAATCCTAACATTTTGCTTTTGATTGTTAGGATTTTCAGATCTTCTATCACCCATTACATGCTCTTAATGAGACCTGCAGAGAGTTCAGACATCTGCTTGCCGAGCCCTTGAGCCCTGGAGTCAGTAGCTCCATGTGTCACTCCACATTACCTAGCACTCCTTCCAGGTTGCTGGGCTTGCCTGCTTTCTACCATCCCTTCCAACACAATTAGCATTTCTTGGAGAACATGATTTCAGGCTTTAATTGCCTTTGATCCCACTGTAATCAATTTTCTCAGGGCAGAAAGGCCCAGCAAAAGGCGAGTTAGGAAACAGAGGATGGTGAATGCCTTTGGAATGGCACCAGGTGGATCTGAACCTGGTCAGCTTCTCTAATTCCATCTCTCCCTTTAGTCACTCCATATGAGGGGCATCTTCTTCCTGGATGCTTGCTGTTGTTACCACAGGTGACATTTACTCTTTGTCTGGTGAATCAGGGAGTGTGTGAGAGCTCCCTCAGACAGAGCAGAAGCAGGGAAAGAGAGGCACCAACAGGCCATGGTGCTGTTTCCAAACACCCAACTTGCCAATCACCTGTAACTCAGCTATGTGGCTGCAGGGACACCCTTGGTTTTTGCATCTCCAGCCCTGAGCCAGCACAGCTCTGTGTGCCACACCCAGGACATCTGGAGGGAACCCCAAAAGTGCTGTCCCCACCCTGAGAACAAATCACTCCCCGAGGTGGCTTTCTGGTGCCACAAAGGAGCCAAGTGAAGTGGGTGCAAAGCAAAAGAGAGGATTTAAGCAAGAGCTTAGAGAATCCATCTGTGCTGACATCCATCAGTGTCACTCCTTGGCTGCAAAAGCAATATTTATAAATCACGTTTCAAAACTGGCTACAAATTTGTACAAAGAAACAGATGGGCTGGTGGTAGCAGTTTGTCACCACTGATATTTGCAAGGGGGAGTAGAGACAAGTGCATGGTGGAGAGGGGTGAATGCAGGAGAGGGAGGCAATGGGGGAACACAGGGGAGGATGCAGCAAGGTCACCTACGAGAGCAGGGGCAAAGGTGAGTGCACCCAGGGCAGCTGATGGAGTGGAGAAGGGGCAGAAATCAAAGGGAGGGAGATGGCACCAAGGCCTCTGTTAGAAATGAGGGGTGCCTCCATCTGCCACAGGCAGCCACCTCCTCTTGCTGTGGAAGACAGCACTGCTCAGCAACTGGGAGGGTCTCCAAACACTCTGGGAATAACCCTGCAGCAACAACATTTGTTTTCCCAAGAGCAGGAGGCGGGAGGTGATGCCAGCTTTTACTCATTTTATGCAGTGTTACACCACACAAAAAGCTCCAGGGATCATTTAGCACAATGAGTTACCCCGTGCCACGAGAGCCTCATCCCACTCAAGAGAGCAGCAGCTCTGGAGGAGATGGTGGCACACGTGTCCTGCATCTCCTGCAAGGGCAGCTCTTGGGCACTGCTGTGGACACCCACACAGAGCCAGGGAGCCCCTGCCAAGCCCCACACACCCCCAGCCAGTTCCCTGGCAGATGAGCAAACAGCAGTGGTGGCTCTGGGGTGGCAGCCTGGCCATGCAGACACCCTGGCCCAGAGCTCAGAGCATCATGAGGGGCTGGGCAGGGATGGACACCGAGTGCAGCTCAGCCTGTTCAAGCACATTTTCATAAGGTTTTCCAAAGAAAGTGAGGGAAGTTAATCGCTGGGTGTGGGGCAAAATCTGGCTGAGGATTAAAGCCTGTTTACATGATAAGAAGGAAAGGTCTTCTGAACAGCTGCCCTTGAGCAGAGGGGGAGGGACTCAGGTCAGGGACAGCTGTGCTGCTCAGGACACAAAGCAATACCCAGCTGTGCTACCATCACATCTGAAGCTTTTCCATTTTGACTATCCCTAATAATGCTGAACCAAACTGAGCAAGCAGGATCTTACGTCAGCAGAAGGCTCCTGTGATAAGCTCAGAACAAACTAAACCAGGCTTTTGGCAGATAAAGCTGCAAAAGCAGACAAAGAGAATGATTTTAAAAGAAAACCCAACCAAAACCAAAGAAGAATTTCAATGTGATCTGCTGGCCCCTGTGACAAGCACATGAGGCTGGAGAGGGTCCCAGTATCTGCAGGGGACTCTGCTGTACCCACTGCTACAATCAGCACCTAAATTCCCCCTTAAACACCAACCAAAAATAGGAAGCATCCTGATAACTACTTTTCTGGATTGTTACTGTCCACACAAATGCAGCCTGCAAAGTCCAACAGCTGCCAGGCCCAGCCAGCAGAACCTGCATGGCACCCCATCACTCACAGCAGCATTGAGTCACCCAGGATGAGCTACTGAGCTCAGGGATGCAGAGAACCCCAGAGCTGCCCAGAAGAACAGGCTCTGCCTGGCTGCCTGTCCCAAAGGAGAGGATGAGCCCCAGGAAACAGAGGAACTGCACCCAGAGCCACCACCTGACAGGGAATCAGGCTCTGCAGGCTGTGTCCCAGAGAACCCACTGTGGCTGTGGGCTGCCCACAGCATGGCTCCAGTGCCTCCCAGGGCTCTGGAGCTGCTCCCATTTGTCAGGGGCACAGGGCTGGCCACCCACATGGCAGCCCCAAGATGACCCCAGCTCCAGGATTTACCTTGGAGAGGAATAAATCATAACGCTCAAAATGGGAGCGTGTTCTTCTATAAATCCACATCATCTCCTTGCCTGCAGGCAGGTTGGAGATTTCCCATCAAGAAAGGGACTGAGAGCCCTGGAAATACCAAAGGCTTAACCAGACAGCATGAGAGGAGCTTTGTAGCTGCTTGCAGCAAGGAATAAAGCTGGCAGAGCCTCCTTGAGGAAATCCAAGCTGTTAGCTGATCAGTCCCACCATTTCAGGTTGACAAGAAGCTCTGCAACATGCCCAAAGCACCCAGAGCTGGCACAGAGAGACCATAACCCAGCTCCCTGTCCATGGCCAGAGGTGCTGCTCAGCCTGAAGGATGCTGGGCCAAGGGAACAGCAGGACTCACCCTGGATATCCAGCAGAGAGAAGTGGTGGTTGTTGGTGGCTTCAGGCGCCAGGGTGAAGTAGAAGCGGTGCCCGCTCTGAGGCTCGTCCCGGTCCACAACGCTGATGGTCTGGATCAGCTGTGGGGGGAGGGCACAGGTGAGCACCAGAGCTGCTCCCACAGCCTCTCCCAGGGCCCCACTGCAGGGTCCAGGCAGCAGCATCACCAGCTGCAGCCAGGGAGGGACGAGCCTTCAGCCCTGCCAATGGGCTCAGTGGGAGCAGCAGAGTGACTCACCCTGGCACAGGGGCTGCACACCAAGGCTCTAGGGCAGGGGGGACAGATGGGCAAGCTGGCATTAGTCCAGAGTGCTGTCTGCAGCCCTAGACCAGGGCTGGGGGACTCTCACTACCTGGCCTGGCTTGGCATCCTCACACACAGCAGCTTCATAGGGGGTTGCAAGCTCAGGTGGATTGTCATTGACGTCCAGGATTCGGATACGGAGAGAGGCCCTCGACACCTGGGAGTGGTTGTCTGAAACAGAGAGAGAAGCAGAGTTTCAGGACAAAGGGACAACTGCTGCTATCAAAGAGCAAACCCCCTCATCCCCATCTGTCCAGAGCCCATCGTGGGCTGCCAGCACTGCACCTCTGCCTACCTGTGCACAGACTGTCTGCAGGACAGCAGCACCTGCAGAGCATGCTTCAGCCCCGCTGCACCCTGCAAGGGAAGCCCAGCCACTGGGCTGTGTGCCAAGGAGCCCTGAAGCACCACCTGATCCACCCCTGGAAAATTGGAGCAGCCCAGAGCTAGTCCCAGCCATAAGAGTCAGGATCTGTGCTGCAGCAAAACAGCACCAAGATGGGACAGAAAACTGGGATGTGAGATCCCCCTTTGACCCGGATCCTGATCCATATGTGCTCAGGACTGGCAGCAACATCCAAGGGCCAAGCAAATGGAGCTGGGATGTGAAACAGCTGCACCAGCTAAAGGCACAGGTTGGTGGTGAGATCTGTCTGTCCAGCTCTGCTGTGCCCAGGTGACCCAGGGTCAAATGTGCCCCACTGAGGCACGAGGCTCTTGCCCAGGGACACAATCCTCTAATGCTGACACTGGGGTTTTGTTAAACACATCATCCACCAGCTGGCATGAGGGGGGCACGCAGTAAGGCTGAGGGCAGCCCTGTCACCCTGGCACTCACCAGCCCAGCCCCACACAGGCAGTGGTCCCGGGGACCCCCTCCCTTGGGGCTCACTCTGCACGTGGGATGGGGCAGCATTTACACCTCCACTCACTGCAGCATCACTGAGCTGCACACACACTGCCGAGGGACACCGAGCCCGTGGCACAGGATTATAAATCACTCTGGAGGGCCTGATGTTTGCTGAAGCACCTCATATATCTCCAGAAATGAGAACTCCCTCTTACTCCATCTCCTTTGTTTTACCCAGAGGCTGCACCTGTGACAGAACTAATGCTTCTCTCCACGCTCAGGCAGGAGTTCTGCTGCCTGTTTGTCTATAACATTAATAGTGGCCCCAACTGATCAGGTGGGGGAGGACCCCGGGGAGAGGAGATTTAGTGCTGCTCCATAATTAGCCAGGAATGTAAGCCCCCTCCCCAGAGCTGCCTTCACCCGGTTCTCACGTTATCACTCCCTCTCACCCAGACCAGCTGCTCTGGTGATTAGATAGTTGTTTTTGGGGGAGGGAGGCTGAAGTCGTGACTAAAAGCCTAGAACTATGTGTTATTTTAAAAGGCATATTGGTGCAGTGAAATTGCTTGCAGGAAGAGAGAAAGGGGGAGGCAGCAGGGTGAGAAGGGAGCCCAGGGAGGCGGCGGGGTGTGTGCTTGATGCCCACAAATGAGCAGGAAGAAAAAGGGTTCAGTTCCTGCAAGAAGGAGGATGACAGCGTTTCATCACCCCCTCCTCAACCCACAGGGAAGACGGATAACCATCCCTGCTGCTCAGCTCTGGAGCAGGCTGAGATTGCTGAAAGATGAGAAAAGGCAGGAGAGGAGAGGAGAGGAGAGGAGAGGAGAGGAGAGGAGAGGAGAGGAGAGGAGAGGAGAGGAGAGGAGAATCCAGGACCTCAGCTCTTCCCCTTCCTAACTGTGACCCAGAGGAGGAGCTGCTCCCTTAGTGCCCCACAGTGTGGGAGCCAGCTGAGAGCAGGAGCCCATCCCAGCGCTGCCGAACCCAGGAGCTGTTGGGACGGTGCGTGCCAGCTCTGGACATCCAGGTGCTTTCTTCTCTTCGAGTCCACCTCCCCCAGCCCCTGAGGAGGATGTGAGCAGCGTGTTCAGAGCCAGGCAGCAGCACAGGGGTCACATCCCTGCCCGGGCACAGAGCTGGGCACCTGCACCCTCCCCTCCCCAGCCAGGGCTCACGTCCTGCTTCCCTGGGCACAGCTCTGAGACAGTGACCTTTCCAAATGCACCCTGTCATACAGAAACTGTCCTTCTGCCCTTCCAAAACTGCTGAAGCCTGAGGCTTGTGCTCACTCCCGGCTCAGTGACGGGGTCAGAATTTGACGTGTCCAGGAACATCGAGGTTAGAAAGGCAACTGCTGCACTCCTGTCTACCTTTCCAGTGAGGCACATATCAGCTTCTTTGTATTTTGGCTGTACAATGTATATTTGAAGGTTTCTCAATGCTTTATCACCTTCCCTCATCCTTTGAGCCAGTACCTGGATTTACAGGTGGAAAAAATAAAAAATGGTTGGATGTATTTGAAAGAAGCTATCTTCAAAACATCTGAAATAAGTCTTTCATAACAGTGGCATAAACTGATATTATGATGGTCAGAAGTGTGATTGAGATTGTTGGAGCTCATCTGTGATGAAAGGTACAAAGAACTCAACTAACAGGGGATTTACATCTGCGAGGTCAGAAACTCTGGCAGTGCTGTGTGCATGCACCCAAAATGCCAAAATGCTCAGCAGGCAGGTCCCAGGGACAGAAAGAGAAGCAGACAGGGTGGATGAGGCTGTGGTGTGGCTGCTGCAGGCACCTGCCCTCGAAGGGCTCACCTGGCCCGTGACAGAGATGAGGGCAGCACGTGCTGGCTGGGGGCAACCGGAAGGGAAAAGAACCAACTTCCATTGCAGTCTCTCTCCTCGGTATTCCAGCTCAGCTGACTGACATGCAAATTAGTTTAATTATTTCTTCTTCTAAAATAAATTATATTTTGCAGTGGCTGCAATATGTTGTGTCAGGCAAAATTACATTCAATATTTTTAAACTAATTGATGTCAGCCTTGAGAAAACCTGATTGACAGCAGAGAGAAAACTAGGCTGCTACCTAAACGCTTCCCTAAATTAAAATTAAACATGCCGTTTTTCTGCATTTCCTTCAGGAGTTGGAATGCTATTAATCTGAAAAGACTGAGGAAAGAGACATGGAAAACACACAGAACAAGAGGGAGATGCTGGGAGCACAGCCGTGCAGCATGGGAGCTCCAGGCTGGTGACTGGCAGCTGCCTTTGCCAACATGGGAGGAATTATTTCAGAGCCACTGGAGCTGCAGTGCGTGGGGGACAGAGCTGTGCCCAGTGCTTCCACACTGCTGCATCTGTGGCACAGCCACCAGCGTGGCTCAGGGCTCAGCCAGACACCCTGCCCAGGTGCTGTGCAGCAGAACAGGCAGCACTGGGACAGGGATGGCAGGGATGGGACAGGCAGTGCCAGGATTCTGGAGCAGGAGATGGTCTCAGTCCCGCTGCACAGCAACCCTCAGGCCAAGAGTTAAATGCTTCAGGGGAATCTTCATCCTCATCCCAGAGTATTTCCTTATTTAATTAATCATGTAAGTAAGTAATCTCAACAGGACAATATTCTCCTCTTCAACATTCAGATGCAAAACACCAATTTGGCCTCTCCCTGAGCTGCAGACAGCTGAGTGCTCACAGGACTGACACTGAGCAGCTCTGGGCAATGCTGTAGCTCTGCAGCAGCTCCCAGGGATGGGAAGGGATTGACAGTGCTTGGTCACCCCTGCTGTGGCAGGAGAGGAGGGGACTTGTGGCTTCTGCTGTGCCAGGATCCAGCCAGACCCTCACACAATCTCACAATAAAACACTTTGCATTTTTACACACAAACATCTCCTGTGGAGCTCCAAATCCAGCAAATGCCATTTGCCCCCCTCCCCACATACAGCCCAAAGTGCTCAGCAGCTTCTCTGGGTCTGAGGGGAGCCCAGGGGACCCTGGGCAGGCACATGCAGCTGCAGCACCTGGAGCAGCCCAGCTCAGGGACACTGCTGGGCACAGCATCCAATCTGCTCTTCTGTGTCGAGACCAAATTGGTACAATACTGAATTCAAAATTTTTACATTAGTAAGGAAGTCAGAAGAGGCAGGAGTGGAATTCTTTTCCTCACTATCTCAGCAAATTGGGAGAAGAAAATGCAGAGCAGAAGGCTGGGATGTGCCACTCTGCTCTCTAGCCCTGATGTCACGGCGCTGGGGCACAGGGTGGGTTTGGAGCTGTTGTGCAGCTCCTGCCTGCAAACCAGAGTGCTGCTGCCAAGGACAGAGCAGGGCATGCCAGGGGTGTGACTTGTCTGACAGGTGGCTGTATCAGAGGCTGGAGCTGAAAACGTGGTCCCCAGCTGAGGGGAAGCAAAGTGGAAGCAGCAGTTAAGCCAAGTAACATAAATGGCTCTCACCTCTCCTGAGTCCTGCCCAAACTCAGCAGCATGAGAGTCATTAAATTGCATCCAAACACAATGCTCTGATTAAAGCCAGTCTCCAGCAGGAAGATTTATCATCTCAATTACCAGCAGTGGACACAGCAGTCAAGGCCTCATCATTTTACATGAGCAAAGAGGAAAACAGGAAGAGAATCACTAATATTAGCCCAAGGAAGGTAAACAGCTTGCGAGGGAGATGAAGATTTATCTGTGGAAACGCTTGGCCTGGTCCCAGGCTAGATTAGCTGAACAGCCCCCATGCTTCCTGCTGGCTGCCATGCTGCAGGCCAGGCACTCTGCTGGTCCTGGCAGCTCCTGCTGGGGGACAGAGCTGCCCTTGCTCCTCCTGCACCACTGGGGAGCCCAGAGAGCTCATGGGCACAGCTGGGCACCTGCTGCAGCTTTTCTTACTGCTTCCAGGGCAAATACACCCTGATATCCACAGGCGGGAAATAACCTGGACATGGGCTCTGCAGCAGGAGCAGTGGGTGCCAGACAGGGCTCTCCAGAGAGGGGGCACAGCTCCTGTTTGGAGCTGCTGAGCCCCAAAAGCTGCCTGTGGGAACAAGGGTTGCCAGTGGGGCTGGGCAGTGGCACAGCCAGTGACACAGCCAGTGGGGCTCGTCAGTGACACTGATAGGGGCTGGCTGTCCTTCAGCCTGCAGGGGTCAAACCCTGCCCAGGACAGCCCTAACAGCAGAGCAGGAGGGCAGCTCAAGGAGGCCACAGGGATGCAATATCTTGTTGCAATGCACTCTAGGCCATGTTACTGGTGCCATAGGAACCAAGTGAGCCCTGGCACCACGGGAATTCAGTGGGTACAGTTTCCCACCAGCCCCAATGAGCTGAGGCACAATCCTGAGCAGCAGGACTCCCACTGGGTTTGTTCCATTCCTCCTGCCAAGTTTACATCTCACTGAGGACAGAGACTATGTGACCACTTGCCTCTGATGGAGTTGGTCATGTCCAGCCCTGTGGCACCCAGCTGCACCCCACCAGCCCATGGTGAGCACCACAGACACCCGTGTGCCAGGAACTGCTCTCCTGGGTGTGCTGCTACCCTGCATTCCCCACTCCCACTCCAGGGCTGATCCCACTGCACCAGGCACATCCTGACAGCTGCTGCACAGCCCTGCTCCCAAACCCCTCCATCACTCACAAGGCTGTACCTTTACAACTGCCCTTTCCACCAGAGGATCCAGACATAAATTGTACTTTAAATTCAATATCAGTCATTAATATTTCATGATTACAAAACGTTAAGGATAATGTCACTGGGAAGAATGTCTGGGCAGCTAAAACGGATGAGTCAGAGCTCACCATGGGAGAAGTCAGAGCACTGAAGAGTCTCCCTGGCTTTGAAGCAATCCAGCCTGACAGGCTTCCCTGCCAGAGGGGAGCTGCAGCATTTACTGACTTGTTCTGAAATCCTAGCCACAGCGTGTAAATATTGTCCTTCTGATTCTTGTCACCTCACGTTTGCTCTGGATGCTGAGTTGTGCTGCAGTGCTGCCATCCCCCCTCCCTGCAGAGCCTCCCCATGGAGCCCCAGCACAGGGCACAGCTGGGCTGCCCTCCCTGGGATGTACCCAGGCAGGGCTCACAACAGGGCCACAGCCAGGGAGAGCAGGGGTCACTGCCATCACCCAGCACAGAGCATTGGCACAGGGAGGGACTGGGATGCACCATGGAGGCACAGATATCCCTTCTGGGCACTGGGGGTCTGGCCAGGGCCACTGACCCTTCCTCTCCAGGGCTACAGGGCCTGTGCTCTCACCTGGCCAGAGTGGGTGCAGGATGTGACCTCTGGGACTCAAGCCAGGCCTTGACCTGGCTCCTTGAACATGAACACTCAAGAATGAGCAGAGAAACACTCAGAGCAAAGCCTGAGAAGGCTCCTGCCCACAGACAGACAGGCCTTGGCAGATGTCAGCCGGGGTGAGGAGGTGCTCTGCAGCCCCAGCAGCTCCCTGGTACCCACTGCAGGGCCCAGGCTACCCTGGTGACTTGCACCTCCAAAATATGGAAAACTCTGAAGAATATGGCTATGCCTTTCTGTTTCCCAGCATGGTGCCTGGAACATTCTGCTCCCACGGTCCCTTCCCACTGCTGCACCCCAGGATCTCCCATCCATTCCTTCTGTGCCAAGCCTGCACCACTCCAGGCATCCAGAGCTCCACTCCCAGGTGCAGATACAGTCTGTGAATCCCAAACTCTGAGAGCTCTGGCAGAAGCAAGGGCTGACAGTCCTGCAGTGCCACAGGGCTCCAGCTGAGGGGACATCCAATCCACCAGGGCACAGGACTGATGTGAGGGAGGCAGTGATGTGAGCACAGCCCCCCGGGAGCCCCCGGTGCTGCTCAGCAGGTGTGAGTGCAGGCAGCAAGCTGTGCAGGGATGACTGGCAGGGATGGCGCAGAGATAACACAAATTTGATTAGTGTTCATCAAATATACTATTCGACCATGCTCCCTTATTAATGCAGAGTATTTTTAGGTTGTCTAGGGAGATGTCAGACTCAGTACTGCTGCATTTATTTTTCTTTTTTACTTCGGTGTTGATTAACACTCGCGTCTGGGCAGCACCCAGCTTCCTCCTCCTGCCCCCCACAGCATTCCTGCATCTCACCTGCCTCCATGGCCAGGACAGTGATGTTGTGCCACCCTGCTGTCTCCCGGTCCAGGACCTTTCCTGTGACAATTGCCCCTGTTTTGGCATCGATGTCGAAGATCCTCTCGGCGTCGGTGCTGCGGTCGATGGCGTACCTGGGACCAGGCAAAGGGAAATCATGAGCAGCTGGAGGTGCCCACCCTTACCAGCAGCCCCAGGGTACTGGGATCCAACACCACAGGCCCTGTGGCACTGCTCTCCTTGTCCTAGGTTGCAGCATGGTACAGGAAGGCCACATCTCTACCAGGCTGCAAGCCCAGAGCATTCAACTAAAATTAAAGTGTGGCTTTTGGTGGATAAAGTGGAGCTGTGCACGGACTTTGGACAAGGGGAAAAACCTGCTCTGATGGGAGTCTTATGGTTTGGATAGACAGAGCAATACACAAACTGTGGGCTGTAACTTCACCTGTGGCTCTGGGAAGCCTCAGTGCTGTAGGTCCAGGAAAAGCATGAACCAAAGTGAAGGTGGGCACCCCTGCTCGAGGAGCCCATCCCATCTGCTATCCTCTGTGCTGCTCCTGCCACTGCATCCTCAGGTGAGACACCCAGAGGGCAGACACAGGAGGCTGTCAGCCACAGCTGCAGACACCTCAACTGCAGCTGCAGTGGCACAAAGCACAGGCTCTGGGCTGACCATGTGTAACTGGGGCAGCAATCCTGGCAGCAGAGCAGTGGCAGCAGCCAGCATCCCCCCCAATCAACACAGCACAGCACACCAGCAGCCCCAGGATTTGCCCCATTTTGGGCTTCCTGTCCCACAGGGAACAGGCTGATGAGCTCCTCCAGCTCTGGCTGTGTCCAGCTGCTCAGCAGAGACCCATCACAGGCATCACTCTGCTCATTCTGCTGCCTCAGTGCTGCCCCAAACAGCCCCTCCGGAGGGTGGAACCCATGTAATCCCTGGGCCACCCCCAGAGAGCACAACTCCCACTTCTCCCCAAGGGCAGCCCCACAGCCCACGAGGAGTCAGACACCAGGTTTGGCCCTGAGCCTTCACCAGGACACCACAAATCCACGTCCCAGTGGTCTGTCCTGCATTTCCAGCCATTACACATGGAATGGAGCAAGCCAACAGTAAATCAGGGCACAATGAGGTGTGAGATCCTGAAGGAAAGGGCTGGAAGGGAAGTCTGATCCAGCTGAGGCTGCTGAGCACAGCCATAGCACAAATAACACAAACCAGCACTGCAATCAGAATTAGAAATCCAGAAGGCCTGCAAATCACAAACAATACAGCATAATGTTATTGTGTACAGCATCTTTCACACACACTGAATCCCAGAGTGCTTCACAGAATTAAATAATACAAGACAGCAAAGAGTACAAAGGATAAATTACCAAAAGCAGGGCTGTGAATAAATTAAAGCCTTCAGTCACATGTCCAACCACAGAAGGAAGATAAATGTAGAGACAAAGCAAACTGGAAAGCTGGTGAGGTGGGACTGAGAGGCCACAGTGGACAGGAGCAGAGCAGGACAGGCTCCAGGCTGGCAGCAGGTTCAGGACAGGGGAAGTGCTCCATGTGCTGCAGAGCAGTTTTCCAGCTGTGGGTGCATCACCCACATGGCTCACAGCCAAGGAACATCAGCTCACCTTCTTCATGACCCTGTGCTGCTCTGCCCCATGCCCTGGGATGGGACCAGCTGCAGATGGGAGTGCCTCTGGCAGAGCCCCTGCCCATCCACACAGCTCTGATGGAGCACACAAAAAGGCATTCCTACAGTTTAACATGTTTTACAGTACCAGATTACATTTCCTAGTTCTCTTCCTTTTAGACAGATGGGCAGATGAGAGAGTAAATACAACAGCACTTGCTTGTAGCCAAATAAAAACATTCAAAAGTCATTATCTAAATTCACTTGCACCCAGCCGCCACCTAGTACTTATGCAGCTGAATTTCTCCTGCCCCCTTGCATCTAGAGGTGATGGACATCTCCACACAAAGCCAGGTACAAGCTCATGTGTCTCAAAACCAGCTACCAGGGACTGCCTGCATTTTCTGCCCCAACTCCCAGCTGGCAGCAGAGCTTTTACAGGCACACAGCCAACTCCAAAAGGGACAGTGACACTGTCTTGGCATGTACTGCAGCCTCTCATCCACTCTGTTCACTCACTGCAAAGGAAAAGGAGAGGTATGGCCACTCTGAATTGTACAAATCAGTCCAACGTTCTGCTGGGAAGAGGAACAGAAACTGGGATGACAAGACCTGCTACCTTTCCAAGAGCATAACCAGTTCTACATAACTGCTTCCATTGTTCTCCCACACCCCCTGACCTCAAACATGTCCTGCCTTCCACTCCACTTTTTCATGCTGTTAAGTTCAAGATGGTACTTCACCCTCCCCATGGCTTCCCTGCCTCTCAGAGAAGCACATGCCTGTTTTAATCACACTTCTGTCTTAAACAGAGATATCTGCAAAAAAAAAAATCTACGCAGAAAAACCCAGTTAGTGATGGAGACACCCCCAAGCCTGGACACATCTGACAGAGGTGCCCAGCCAGAGGGCAGGAGGATGGCAGGGAGTGCTCAGGGTAATCCACTGGATCCTGTTCTTATGCCTCTCATAGCTTTGCTGCCGAGGATGCCCTGTCCCTTCTGCATGGTGTGTTTGGGACATGCTGCCTGTACCCCATGGCCAGGCACAAACCAAACCACAACTCTGATCCCTTTGGCACCACTGCCACAGAGAAATGTCACCTTCTCAGCATGCCCCAGAGAAGGAGACAGAGCCCAGCACACTGCCAGGGCAGGGCTGACTGTGCTGGCACTCACTGTGACTGTGCCAGTAGGAGGTGGCCAGTAGCTCTCTGCAGCTCCCACAGGCCATGGATGCTCTGGGCTGCTGTGGGAGCTGGGGACTGGGAGGGTGGCACAGGGATGCCCATCAAGCCACAGCCATAAGCTGCTCAGAGCTGCAGATCTCACAGCAGAGCTCACCTTCCAGCAGCTTCCACCTCACCCCATGCTGGAGTGAGCAGGGCTTTGCTGTGCTCACTCACATCATTTGTGCAACACAACCTTCACCACCAGCCTCTCCACCTCTACTCCAGCTTCATATTCACCCTTCCCACTGCAGTCCAACAGTGCTTCTCACCTGGGAAGAGGCAGCATTTAATCCCTCCTCCTCCAGGTGCTCAGAGTCAGGACCTGTGCTCATGTCTCCTGCAGCTGGCTGGTGCTCTGGAGCTGCAGTCCCCAGCTCTGATTGGGATGCAGACCTTGTACTCCATTTCCCTCTCTTCCTGCTGGCACTGCCTCTTGGTCTGGATGTTACAAGTGACTGTTTAATTTCGACAGCTTTCCCCGTGCTCATCTTTCCCATGAATGCGTTTCTCAAGCAGTTTGTTTCACTTTTCCCCTGAACACAACAAGAAGCACATTTTATGCCATGTGTTTTGTTAATAGGGTGCTTTTCAAACACTGCATGAAAAGCTTTTTGTTGTGTTTGTTTTTTCCTCCTCTCCCTTTTGTATTGAAGCAGGTTGTAGTTCTTGCTGTGCTGTTGGAGTCTATAAAATGCCCATGTCCAACACGTGTCTCCAGATTTTGTGAATGCCAAACAAGAATATCTCTGAGAACCTTAAATCCCAAGCAACATCTTCCCAGTGCTGATAAAGCCTGGAATGCACACAATCAGAGCACAGGCTCCCACTGCAGAGAGAGAAACAAAAGGCTCCCATACAAACAGCCTCACACACACAGACAGTCTATCACTGTATTACTTCATACAATGGCTCAGCTGAGAAAAACTGCACTGTGCCCAGAAAACACACAGCTAAAGCCAAAAAGCCAACTGGAAACTAATTTTTTTTTCTGAAAAGAAACAGTTCCAGTCTTTGATAGGGAAAAAACCCAGGGATGGAATAAAATAAAAAGAACTGGACTTTTAGGAGGGCATTTCCCACACTGGTACCACGGAGGGTTTTGTGCCCCACAGAGGGTTCATAGAGCTGCTTGGCCCTGCTGAGCTCAGCACAGCTCCCTGCTCAGGCACTGGTGTCACGGGGAGGGTGTGAGAGATGGGCCCATTCTCTGAGAGATGGGCTGATCTCCAGGGGCCTCCCACAGCCAAGGCAAGCAGCTGCCAGGGGCTCTGCAGGCAGCAGAGCGAGCTCTGTGCAGCTGCAGTGAGGCAGTGAGGAGGTGCCTCAGGGACACCCCTTCAACCCTCACATCTTTGTGACAGGTCACCGAGACCCAGTGCAGCTTGTGGGAAGGGATTTGTTCTCAAACCAAGTGGCCGCATCCTGTGGATCACCAGGAAGGCAGGGGAACATCAGCTGGAATGTGCCTCCAGCAGTTGCTTTGGGCAGTGCAGCAGGAGTCGCACAGCCTTGTTCCTGCTGGCCTGGGGCTGGAAACAAAAAGCCAAGGGCACCTCCCTTCCCGTTTGGCTAAAAATACCTCCTAAACCTCGTTACTGGCAGCCTGGTGTCAGCAGGACCTGGAAACCCTGACGGAGCTGATTTCTGCTCTGCTGTCTCTGGCAATCCTTGTTCTTTGCTGCCTCAAGGGGAGAGCGCATCTCGCTGTGACAGAAGTGGTGGCTGTCCCCTGCTCACAGGCAGAGCCAGCACACAGACCTGAGTCCGGAGAGCAGCCCAGCCCTGCCTCTGCTCCCCGATGAGGAGCAGAAGTTAAAGGGATCCACTGAACTGCAGCATCTTCAAAGGGCTCATACCAACTTCAAGGCACCGAGGATCAAATGCTGGTCGTGCCGTCAGGACCAGGTGCTCTCTAATGTATCAGAGGTGAAGTACAAGTGCTGGCTTCTTGTGACTGAACTTCTGAGCAGCACACTTGAAACGAGAGGGGACTCAGTGCCTCTCCTGCTGACAGGTTAGTGTCACATCCTGGTGCTGCAGGGTGCTGGCATTAATGTCTGTGCGCTGCTTTGAAGCTGTTAACAGCTGCCTACGCAGCAAAGTATTTTATTAAATTACCTGGCTAGCCAGAGGACAGGGAAGCAGGAGACATCCAACTCCACCTTCCTCTTGCATTGGTGCTGCATCAGCACGACCAACAGCAACCTGCAGCTCCACTTGGTACGTGTTAAATGTCTGTGAAGGCTCACCCTGCTGCACTGCCACTGCTCACGACAGCAGGGACTGCAGCACCAGGAGTGAAGGGATGGACAGGTCCCACAGGGCAGCAGGGGGGACACAGGATGAGCTACCTGCCTGGAGATAGCTGGAGGCAGGACACGCATTTGAATGCATCAGCCCTGACAAGGGAAAACACATGGCAATTCCCAAATGGCAATTCCCAAGCTGCAGCAGATGCCTGGGAGTCCTGTTGGCTGGGTCCTTGTGTCTGAGCAGGAGGCACTGCCTTGCCAGCACTGAGCTCACTGCAGGAGAGACTCCCAAAGCGAAGTTTGGGCTCTCACCATCTCGTTCCTGCCCAGTACTTGAATCTGCTTCTCTCTGGTCCAAGTCTCCAGTGCTTTCTGTACAGCATTAAGAGCTTCCCTTCACTGCTTTCTTTTGGTCTGTCTGCAAACAATGCAGCAAGCTCCACGGGGAAGCAGCACAAAGAACAAGAAAAAGCAAGAATAAGAATAGTTCTGTCCCCAAGGTCCCTTTTCTACAATTACAGATCAGAAAGTAAAATCTATGTTCTGCAGCACTGCTAGGAACAGCCAAGTGAAAAAGCACATGCACATGTGCATACACACAGGTATGTGGGCACACCACTCTCCTGCAGGGTGTGTGCTGACAGACACATGCTCAGGGGCAATAAAAAAAGAAATCAGACACATAGCCTGACTGGAGAGGGACTGAAGAGTCACAGGATGAGGTGAGCAGAGGTATGTTGAGAACACATTCAGCACTCAGCAGCCACTAGTGCAAGTGGTGCAGCACTCACATACACAGTTCCTGGCACACCAAGGCTGATTTCAGTCACATTCCCCCCAAAGTCAACTTTGAGCATCCAGCTTTGTGACACAGTACTCTCTGCTAGCTGCCAGGCATCTGTAGATGGCAGCTTTCCATGTGTAAATGCATTTCTGAGCTTTCTAATCATCACAGTCTTTGCATAAGGATCAGGAGATCCTCCTCACCCCACCATGGAACAGAAACCCACGGCTGCACAGCACTGAGCTCAGTGCCCCAAACAGGCACTGGGCGACATCACTGAATGCAGCCAGGTGCTGTAGCTGAGCCCTTGGTGGCCTGTCCCCCTCCAGCCCACATCCCCATCCCTGTCCCTCCCTGCAGGGCTGGCTCCCTGCAGAGCTCTCAGTCACAGCCACTGCTGCTCCCTGGAAGTGAGCGGCCCCGCCGGCACCTGGCACCAGAACACACATTTCAAGGAAATTTTCCACACGTTGAGGATGTTTTCTGAACACCAGATTTCCAACCCAACTGCTCGTGACTCAGGCCAGTTGGCAGGGCCAGAAGGCTGCTTTGTGCCTTAGGTAATAACAATTTAACAAGGTAACAATCTCTTTAGCCACAAATTAAATGGAAATGGGAAATGTCCTGTGCAGATAAGCTGCTGCCTGGATTATGTCCCCTGCCCAAATATAAACTCCTCTGATCTTTGATCCTACGCACACATGCACGCACACAGAGCTGGGCTGCAGCTCTGCACCTCCCAAGCCTCACCTCATTTCTCACCCTTCACCACCATCCTCCTGCCACTCCTGCTGTCAGGTACCACTGCAGATACCTTGCTGTCAGCAGCAAGGACACACAAGCATCACCCAGCCACCTTCCCTGGCACTCCCTTGAGCTCACAAAGCTGTCACCTGTCAGTGACGTATCTGCCACCTGAGACACTGCTGTGCACAGGCTACCACTCACCTGCCAGCTGCCTGTCCCATGACACACACACTGGCCACACATACAGCCCTTTCCACTTTCACCTGCACTCTCCCACCCTCTCTGCCCCAGCCACAAGCCCTCCCAGGCCAGGTGTCCTTGCAGGTGTCCCCATGCCCTGTGCTGGACTGGCTGATGTGAATTTGGGACGGTGCTTTACCGGACAGGGTGATTTGCTGTGTCTGGGTCCAGGGCAGTGACCACCCCCACAACAGAGCCCACGTGGGCATCCTCCTGCACCTCCAGCAGGTTGGAGGGGGGCCGGAACTCGGGGGGCTCGTCCACGTCCAGCACTGAGACCCTCACGATGGTCTGGTCCCGAAAGGTGCCCAGGTCCACGAACCGTGGGTCCACGAACTTGTTGAGGGCCTCCACCACCACAGTGTGCACTTTCTTTGACTCGTAGTCAAGAGGCTGGGGAAGAGGGAAGGAACAGGGTAAGCCACAGGCGGCCCAGGGAGCCCCTCTGCTGCCCCTTCCTTCACCAGAGACATTGGGGCAGCACTAGAGCCACTAAAGCCACCTGCTCCCAAGCAGTGCCTTTGTAACAGCCTGGGGGCTTCTGCTTTGCCCCTCTGCCAGCAGCACCCACACCAAGGGGGCAGGAGGAAGCAGAAGCCTCCATCCCACTCCCCTCAGGGCCTCCAACAGGGTGCACAGGCTGTGAGCAGCCAGGATTCTCTGGGAAGACAGCACAGTGTGTGCTGCACATGAGCGAGTTTTCATCATTAATCACCCTGCTCTTATTTCTACAGGGGAGGCAAGCTGCATACAGTGGCCTTGAAGAACAATCATTCTTTCCTGCCTGCACCAAGTATTTGCTTGATTGTTTTTGCCACCAAAAGCAGATACAGTTAAAGTGCTGCTGGTCAGGTACAGGAATTAGGTAGGCATTTTTCTCCTCTAACAGGTGCTATCAATAACAGCTGTAAGCATTCCTCCCTGTAGTCCTATGCATGGTGTCTCCTCTGCACAGCTCACTGCTTCACTGCCAGCCCCAAGCCACCCTGGGGGGCTCCAGCAAGCACTCTGTGCTGCTCCTTTTCAGCATTTCCTCCCAGACACAGCCCTGTGCTTTGCCATGCAGGCAGAGCAGAGACAGGTCTCTCCCTGCATCAGCAGGCACAAAAATGCAGCTGCTACTGCTGGAGCAGCACTCAGAGCATTTTCTTCAACTCACATTCAACAGCAGCAGTCCCCAAAGGAAACAGTCCTCCTAGGGGGCTGTGCCCTCCCTAGTCAATCACCACTCTCACCTTCTGCACTGTGATGACAGCCTCTTGGGTATTGCTGTCCGTGGTGACTTTGAACATCTCCACCCCTTCCTCATCCTTCACTTGGTATGTCATGTCCGTGTTCTCCCCGACGTCAGAGTCTTCTGCCTTCACCCTCCCGATGGCAGTGCCCACGGGGGCCGTCTCCACAATGCTGAACTGATACATCTCTGCAGGAGAAATGGGCACCAAGGTCACTGCTCCTGCCTCTGAACTGCCCCCACCCTCCACACACTTCCCTGGGGCACCTTTGGGCTGGGAGGGCTGCTCAAACCCCACCGTGCCCACAGTCCAGAATGCCCCAAGAGAAGAAGTAAATACAGCCAAAAACAAGGCTGAGGGAAGATAATTGGGGAGCACTGACATTGCAGGTGCTGTGTGAAGTAAGGGCTGATTTCTCTGCGTGGACACTGCCCTGCAATCAGCGCTCTCTGATTCCTTGCAAAGATTCTTTTGCAATTTCTGATTTCTGGGAGATGCAGTCCAAGAGCTGAGCCTCCCCTAGCTGCAGCCCCTTCCCTGCCCTGCCAGCCTTGAGATGCTAGAGAGCACTGCAGAGCCCTCACAGCCCACCCCTCACAGCAGCATCACCCTGCACCCTGCACCCATCACCAGATCAGACACCAGCACCAGCCACAGGCCACTGGCAGCAGGTTGGAACACAGAGCTGTGCTGTGGCAAGGCTGCTGTCCCTGAGCAGTGTCACTGTCCTCACACTGGGCAAGGGTGTGACAAGGTCTCACACAGCAGCCAGGAGGGGCCAGGCCAGCAGCCACGTTCTGGTCCCAGCTCCCAGGGGACAGCAGCATGGTGGACCTTGCTGGCTTCCAGCTGCTTGGAAGGGCTCAGGAAAAGGACGGCCCTGCTTTCCTACTGCACAAGTCATGTGTGCTTCCAGGCCCTGCACTGGGGCAGGGATCTGGCACCCAGGCAGGGACACCTCCAGACCCAGGAGCTGCGTGTGCCATGGTCCCTGGTTATTGTCACCCTGGAGTGGCCAGGCTGGCTCAGCCTCAGGTTCCACCCCAGCACCCACAGGAGCCAGGACATGCCCCAGTGCCCCCCCGGGCAGCAGCACTCACTCTGAGGGAAGCGTGGCGGGTTGTCGTTGACATCAGTGACCACGATGGTGACGGTGGTGGATCCTGAGAGCCCCCCCAGCTGCCCTGCCATGTCTGTGGCACGGATCACCACCTCGTAGCGGTCCTGCGTCTCGCGGTCCAGGTCTGCCACGGCCGTGCGGATCACACCTGCAAACAGCAGCACACGAGCACAGAGCTGTCACAGGGCAGTCACAGAGCCACACACAGCCTGGGGCTGGAAGGGCTTGCTGGAGATTGCTTTGGACAAGATCCAGACCTGGATCAGCTGGATTTCCCTCTCCACACGGGGCAGATGCTCCAGTATTGCACCAACCTTCACAGCCCTTCCCTGGGCTCACTCTGGTATCCCACAGAATCACATCTGGTGTCAGGCACAGCACCTGCATCTCACCAGTGCATAGAAGAAGGCACTGTCACCTCCCTTCACACTGTCCCCAGCCCCAGCCCTGGTGCTGCTGGCCAGCTCTGCTGCAGGAACACACTGCTGGCCACAGACAGTGCCTGCTGAACCCCTCTGCAAGAGATCATGTCAGCAAAAGCCAACTAAGGGGAGAGAAGGGCACTGAGGGGGAGAAGAACAAGCCCAGGAGGTTGTCAGCCAGCCAGAAACATCCCAAAATTCCTCCTGAAGCCCAGGGATGGCCACAGGCCCAACCTGCTCCCAGCAAGTCTCCTCATGAAGCGTGAAAGAGTCCCAAGTGCTGCTTTTCCTGTGGGCTATTGCAGCTCCCACTGGGTTAAACCCTGGCACAGAGGAGGTTTGTGCTTTTCCTCCAGGGTGACTGGGAGCTGGGTGGAAGATCTGTGGAGGTCAGAGGGGGCAGGAGTCACAGGAAGAGAGGACTCATCCTCACCCCCACCCAAATGCGGGGGCTGTGCTGGGGCCAGCCTGAGGTCTGCTCTGTAAAAACCCAGGCTGAGTCACAAAACTCCTCTGGCACACATCTGCAACAGCCCACTTGTCCTGATCTGCTGAGCAGGAGCCAGGCTTGCTGCAGCACCCCTTACAGAACAGGGGTGCCCCTGCCCAGGCTCCATCTACAACGTGCCATGGCCTGGGCACATCTCAGGGGGAATTGTGTGATTTGGAGAATGGAGGTGTGGGCAGCACATTTCTAAAAGTCCGTCTGCACAAAATCCCTTATTTACAAGTGTCCTTCTAAGTTAAGGAGACCAGAGGCAACAAAACACATGCTCTGTGTCAGAGAATGCACTGGAGCTTAACAAAATGAATGGTGTGGTAGTACTTCTTACAAAAGTAACTCTCTTAAAACCTGTGTTTATAGGTCTCCAGTATTCATCTGGGATTGGGGAAATGGCCAGGACTAAAATATAAAGGAATGTAAAGCAAGAAACAAAGAGCAGTAAAAGCCTGAAAACTCTGTGCATGGCAGAAATTATCTGTCACCCACGACTGTTTCATTTAAATGGAAACAAAGTAGGGGAAAAAAAATTGAGGATGAAAGAAAGAAAGAAAAGACCCTGGTCTGAAGTGGCAGTAGAGTCAGGAAGGAAGGAGTGCTACATGGATACAAGGTCATCAGCACCACATTCCAGTCCCACTGTACCAGCAGCAGCCCATAATAGACAGGAATCATCTCAAAATCCCTTCCAGCTCAGTTCTTTAACATTCCCACAGATTTAGACATTGGTTTATGTTTTTGTAAATCCTCTCTCTTCTAGCGTTTTCTGTTTAACTATCAGCTTTACCTCCTCCTACTGTGAACTGCAAATTCATCTCTGCTTTGTTTCACCACTAATCCTGCCTGGTGCTAGGGACAGACTGGAGGAGGCTGCTGGAATGGGTCCCCAGTGAGAGGTCTGACCCAGGGGGAACAGATCACGGGATGAATCTCTCTCTGACGGGAGCTCCCCTCTTGCTGAACAAACAGCAGAGAACCATCCAGTGGTCTGAGCACCTTGCAATCCATTTGCTGATGTGCAGCACATCGAGCAGTGCTGGAGCATCAAAGGTCCAAGCAGAGGGGAAGCTGAGTTCCAGCAGGCTGCAAGGAGCCAAGGTATGGTACAGGGATAGACCCCAAGGCTACCGGGTATCTTTAATCCACAGCCAGCAGGTTTCCAGTTTCCCCATCCATGTGTCTGCTGTGGCCTTGGGCACCTCCAGACCAGGGCTCACACCATGGAGCCACTGGTGCTGTGGCCCAAGGGCAGCCAGAAATGCCACCGAGCTGGGAGGATGAAATTCCTCCCCCTCGCCCTTTGCATGACATTACAGGTGCAGGCAAAACTGTTCAGGAGACATTTATCACTCCTTCCTTTGTGAAACTAGCAATTATCCCAATGATTAGCATTGTTAGGATTTATTATAAAGACATAACCACCATTTCAGATCGTTGCCATTCTCCAGCTCTCATGGGTGGGCACAATTATCACCCAGCCTCCCTTGTCCCTCTGTCACTTCAGGTTCTGTAATTACCTGGACTGTCCTGCCTTCAGCCCCAGAGATAAGGGAGCAGGTCTGAACTCAGATCAGGTAGGACTGTTAATCACTGCAGAAACAAACCCTTGGTAGTGGCTGCACCACGAGGATATCCTGATCCAACACAGAGGTTGTAAACCTCCCCGTCGATACGGACTCTCAGAGGAGATTGTGCTGTTATCCCTGGGGTAGCTTGGGCCACTGATCAATTGTATTGGGTCTGGGTGCTATTAGCACCTTGAGGGGCTGCTCTCAGTCTAGAGGTATGGTGTAATTTTTGTAGGTTTTGTTTTACTCCAAGGTTGCCCCAATTGAAAAACACAGACCAGTGGCTTATGAGTCAGTGAAGCCAGGATAGGCACTATTATCATCCAGCCTCCCTTGTCCCTCTGTCACTTCAGGTTCTGTAATTACCTGGACCCTCCTGCCTTCAGCCCCACAGATAAGGGAGCAGGTGATTACCCTGTGATGGGGCCCAGGGTGTGCTTTGACCCCCTCATTCACCTGCTGTGCTCAGAGGGAGCCGTTCAGACCCTCACACAGAGAGGCAGAGGGGATGCAGAAAATGAGGGAAGGACCCATCCCAGCATGGATGGCACCCTCCCACATGGGCCAGCCCTGCACAAAGCCCCAGGCTCAGGGGCCAGCCCAGCTGCTCGTGCTGACAGGCCTCTCCTGCCACCCCACCGTGAATACAAAACTCTTATTTCTGGGCAAGCACTGTCTCATTGAAATTTAAGCAATTCTGTTAATTAACGGGGTCTGAAGCATTTTATAATGAAAATGATTCATGTCAGCACAATAGTGATGAATTGGGATGAGAGGGAAAAAGCTCATGCATTCACCAAGGCTGTAATGACTTAACTGAGCTGCTCGTAATGATATAGCTCATAATACGCCATGCAGGATGGGAGGAAAGTGCTCAGGCACTTCCCAGAACACCCCCAAGGTCACTCGTCCCAACAGGGAGCAAGTCCAGGCTGTTTGGCACATGCAGAGTGGGGCCAATGTCCCCAGCCAGCTCCTGTTCCTCCAGCAGCACAAGGCAGACAAAATCTCTGCCTGTGGTAGGGGTGGAGACTGATCAGAAACTCCCTCTCATGGTGTGGTGTGCCCAGTCCATCCTGGACAGGGGGGGATCTGCTGCAGACAGACTGCCAGACCTCCAGGAGCCCATCAGGACTGTCCCTGGGATGCTATTCCCAAATGGCATGGGCCACACCAGGCCACCAGCCCGAGTCAGGCTGGCTTTGTCTCCTAGGCTGAGGCACCTCTCACCATTTGCTAATGGCTGTGGCAGATCAGAGTCTCCACACGTGCTCCACATCCATGTGGCACTAAGGGCACTGCCTCAAACACTTACCAGCAGCAAACCCACATGGTCCCATCCTCCAGAGCCAAGACAGTCTCTGCTCCCAAAACCTGACCCCCAGGGACTCTGCAAAGAAGCTGCAAGGGATGGAGACACAGACCTTCCTTCCTCAAGGCTGTACAGAGAGCACAGAAAAGCCATTGCTATCATCTCCCAAGATTCACCTTCTTTCCAGCTGGAAAAACTGACAAACTTTGTCTTTCCCAGACACTGCTAACAAAGCAAGAACAACCTCGAGCTCAGACTTGTCTGCCCCATTCTTGTCACTATCTGTTACAGCTGAATAATGTGGACACGTGGTGGCATACCCTCTGGTACAAGGCACATGTGGCTTTCCAGCATGATCCAGATTAATCAGTATAATTACCAGGCAAGGGGACACTTAGAGCATCACATAAATACCACAGAATCTGCTCCAACAGCAGACTCTCTTCGGGTGACAAAAATAAAGCAGGACAAAGCACTCAGCAGGTAACTGCCTTCCAGGAATCCCATCATGAGGGGCTTTTCTCTGCTCTCAGGTGCCCCTAGGTCAGATGCCCACATCCTCAGACGCTGCCTGGACAAGGCACCTTCCAGCTGAGGGCAGGAGGAGCAACAAGCCAGAAAGTCGTGGAGTAACAAAGAGGGACCTATCCTGAGGAGGTTCCTGATCCATCACAGCTCAAAGCAGGCAGTCCTCAAAGGCAGATGAGATTACCCTGGGCCATAAAGAGTCAAGCTTTTAGTATCTCCAGGGATGGAAGTGCCACCATCATGGTGACAATTCTTGTCTTCCTGCCATTTGGGTCTCTTTAGTGTGCATGCCTGAGAAGAATCTGGGTCTGTCTCCTCTATTCCTCTCTCCTATTTAGCTGGATAAAGCAGATTAATTTCTGCCAGCAGCCTGGTCAGTCAGATCAAACCCATCTCTGCCTCAGGCCAGGAATGGCAAGGCACCTGCCAAACTGACTGCAATTCCTCACCTGTGCCCTCACCTGCCTGCAGGGACACAGAAATACCAATATATCTGCCAAGACCCCAGTCCTGCTGGAAGCACACATCCTGGAGGAGGTCAGCCCTTGCAGAAGAGGTCTTGGCTCCAAGAACCAGCACTTCAGTCTCCCTCCAGCCCCCATCCTGTCCTTCAGCTCAGCACAATTTGAGAGGCAGAAGCTAAAGGTGCTCTGAGCGAAATACAAGGCACAAAGGGTCAGGAGGTTCAGGAAGCACCTAACAAGGGCTTGTTCCAGGCTGCAATCAGCTTTGCCCATGCCAGTGCAGAGCCAGCACACTCACCCTTCCTTTGTCCCTTCTTTTAGCAGCTAAGTCCCTCACCACTCAACATTAATTCCCTCAGCACATTAGTAGATACACTTGAATTTCCTCAAGATGACCAAACATACAATTTGGTCCCAAATCAGCTGAAGTTCCTGCACAGTCTCAGAAAAATGCTGGTAATGTTCAATCTCACTGACAAGAGGAATCCCCTTAAATAGATGTGGCTTCTCTGCAGCCTCTTGTGCCTTACACTCAGCGTCCCTTGTGCCTGTGCAGAGCTCTGGTGGATAAGGGACAGGGATGGGGCACAGATCTGCATAACCTCTGGGCACACAGAACACACATCTGTGTTTCCAGGCACCAAGGAGCATTTTTAACAAACTGGCAAGAGCAGCAGAGAAACTGTTCTGCCTCCCACCACCCCATCACACACACTAACAGCTCAGTGTGCAGCAGGCTCCCAGCCCCAGCTCCTCTCCCAGCCCAGCCTCACTGCCCCAGGACCAGGCAGGTCTGTCTCCAAACACAGCAAGGCTGGCAGGTAGGGCTGAAATAACTGAGAACTGCACACAAATAACCATCAGCTTCATCCCAGCAGAGCAGCGCCTCCATTCTCCCTGGCATAAAAAGCTCCAAGCCCTTATGGCTCAGTCTTTAAATCAGGACACAGGCTCTAGAACTCAGGAGCTGGCTTAAGTCATCACAAATGCCAGACTGCATTTCAAATACCTTCTGAGTTCTGTCTTTTCCCTGCATTCAGCAGAGTGACAGATTTGAAGAACAACCTCTTCCTTACGGTAAAAAGCCAGGCTCCCATGCACAGCCCCAAACTGAAAAGCTGGCTTTTAAGGAGGCAAACATAATGAAACCTATGGTGTTCCATGCTGTGGTTGCTCTAAAACACTCAATATCCCTACAAAAGGATGAACAAGACTGCTGGAAACAGGGGCAGCAGGCTGTGGGGTGTTGAGCTGCTTCAGGCTCCCTCCCAAGGAAGGGATCACAGGCAGCAGTGAGTTTCCAGCCACACTGCCCAGGGATGAGAAAGGGCACTGCAAAGGACAGGGGAACAGACATGAGCTGCCTGCCAAAAGAGAGATTTGCCCCTATAAAGGTGAATAATCTGCAGTGGTACAGAGAATACAGGGTGATATAAAGCAGCATGAAAACACAGCCCGTGGATTTAAATGCACAAATTTCTCCTCTCATGTAAATGCACTCAGAGTGCCCACACTCAGGTGCACATCTCCATATTGGAAAAGAATAAGCTTGAAAGATCTTGTTGAGGATGGGATTCCTGGAGCTGCCACTAAACCTCCCACCCTGTGTAACTTTGGGAGAGCTGGGCTCGTGGCCCAGCAGCAGCGAGGGGGATTCTGCTGCCAGATCAGTGCTCTCACCCAGAGCCAACACCCAGCAGAGCAGCAGAAGAGGCTGTTTCCCCCTGGAAGCAGCAGGGCAGAGCTGTGTGCTGGTGGCTGTGAGAGCACAGCCTCCTGAGCAGATCAGAGCAGCCACAGCACGGGCACTGCTGCTCACCTGCTGCAAGGAGCAAAGATTGCCCGCACCCTGTCTGAGAGAGGAAGGCAGCACAAAGCTCACAAAGCTTAATGCCTGCAGGCTCTTGCAACAAGCCACGGGGATATTCTTACAGCTGGCAAGAAAACCTTGCCTCAAAAGCTTATGCATATAAAGCTCCCCAGTCACACAAAAAGAAAGCCAGCCTTGACCTCCAGCACCCACAGGTGAAGTTCTTGAACCTGATTTGGTGTACACAACACAAGTTTCAGTCTGTGAAACTAATCTCAAAGCGTGAGAGTGGCTGCTGTATATGAAAGAAAGAAAAGCTCGTGTGCATCAGCTGTGCTTTCTCTTCACCACCATTCAATTCTGGAATCTTCCTGCAGCATAAATGCCATCCTGCTGCTCCCACTATTCCAGTGGAGCCATTTAGATGCTTGTCTCCCTCCAAAGAGACCTGAGATGCTTCAGGCATTCAGGGCTTACTGAGTGGCAGGACTTGGCACAGCACAGCAGCCAGACAGTTTGGGTTTGCCTCTGAAAGGTCCATTGAATACAAAATCCCAGCTGAACACTACAGCTGGCAACATCCATGAACAGGAGACAGAGTTAGCTACACATGGTCCATGTTCATACACACAGGCATGGAAACCACTTTTGTACCTGTGCTATGAGGGAGGGTGTGAAAAGAGCACAAGGCAAGGGGGGAAGAGAGACCCTGTGCTGGAAGGAGTCAGGGCTGAGGTGGTGTGCAAGGCAGCACATGCATGCATGCACCTGCAAGAAACAGCAGAGAAGGAGGTCAAAAACCAAAAATGGAAATCAAATTGTTCTTCATTATCATATATTATAAGAAATGTAACATGCCAAGTTTTTATGGTTCTTTTTATGGCCATTAATAACAATGGTGGCTCTGAGAGCTGCGCTGCTGCTATGGATAATTAAATCTTATGCTCAGGGCAGAAGCTGGGCCACCTCGGGCAATCAGACTTGGATTCCCCTGTGCAGCATAAAGTCTTGTTCTAACAGAATGAGGGTGGGAGCAGGTTGGGGTGTGTTTGGATGGATATGATGACACTTTGTGCCCACACAGCACTGCAGCCACAACTTGAGGGGCTGATGGGCAGAGCTGCAGCCCTGCAGTGCTGGGGAGGCAGCTGCCACAGGCCATTTGCAGCTCAGAGACCCCAGAGTCAGCCCCAACACCTGTGTTAGCAGCCAGATATCCTGCAAGCAGACATGCTCAAGAGGGGCTGGAGTCTTCTGCAGACTGTCAGCAATTTTGCCTTTGTGAAACACAAGCAAGTAAAACAGTAAATCAACCCCCCAGTGTATGAAACAGCCAGCTTGAGAATTAAGATACAAGAAGTCAAGGAATCAAGAAGCTTGGATTCCCAGAGTGACATTAATTCTCACCGCAGTCCCACAGGGCACATTTTAGTTTATGCCTTAATACAGAGCATTAATGTGGCAGGAAGCTGAGCCTCTGCACGTCCTGGCTTGTGCATTGGCTCCCAGTGGTCCCTCTTCATTCCAGCAGCCAGACTTCACTCACACAAAGCTGTCTCACATTAGCAGGATCTCACGTGCACCTGAATTTTCAGTGGTTAGCCTATTGTTCCTACACACACAATATAAAACAAAGCAAATCTGGCAGAGAAGAGAGCCCAGGTGCAACAGCTCCTGAGCATGGGGTGGGTACAGCCCCAGCCTGCTGCTTGTGCCCTCTCCCCCCTGCACCAGCCTCAGTCCAGACAGAAGCACTTCCCAGCACAGGCCACAGTGTCAGGTGTGTGCAGGAGCTCCTAAACCCCCAAATCTGAGCATTCCTTCAGCAGCAGCAAGGCTGGTGGCAGAGCCAGGGCTGGGCCCAGCTTCCCCATGTGCACCAGAGCACGGTCAGGAGCTGGAGGGTTTCTTGCAGGTGCAGAGGCTCAGGCACACAGACCTTCTTCACACTTACACCAGCATCTCCAAACAAATCCCAGCCTTAGAAAACATCAGCACAGACACAGATCAGCCTGACAGAGACTTGGGACTCCAGCCCAGTTTATGCCACTGTGGTTCAGCAATAGGGTGGGGAGGACTTTGCTGTCCAGTTTTCCAGCACAAGCTGCAGCTCCTCAGCCTGCTTGTCCTTTGACAAATTTTCCTTAAACTACGGGCACTTTACTGCATGCTTTGTGCCTTAAATATCCCTTATTAGCATTTGAGTGTCTTCCCTTCTTAGCAAGCTTGTGAGGCTCTCATTAAGGGTAATGAGAGTCAAACTCCTGGGAGGCAAGGAGAATATATACCCCAACATCTCCTGGTTATGGTCTACTCTAACCAGTATGTCAGAGCATCATCTACAAGGGATTTATTACAGAGGCATTTTACAACAGGCTCTATTATAAGTTATTAAGGAATGGAGCAGCTTCTACTGTTCTTTCATTAAATATTAATAGAACATTTATAAACCTATCCTTAATTTAAAGTGTTACCTTTAATCAAAGCCCTGGTGATAATGATGCAGCCTTTGGTAAGGCCCCTTTGGTAATATTTAAACCTTCTCCAGTGAAGTCTTATGTGCCTGGGGGGGCATTCCTGCTCCAGGCAGAGAGGAGCTCTGGCCAGTGCAGGTGCAGATCAGGCACTCTGGGCATGCAGCTGCAGATCCTGCTGCAGGCAGGGCATGGAGCTGGGCAGCAGCTTCCTCTGCAACAGCCCTGCCAGCAGCATCCAGCACCACTGGCCATCAGGGAGGCACAGATGTGGCTCACAGCCATGTGGGATGTCGTGGCCCAGCCCAGCTGGGTGCTGCTCACCTGTTTTGCTGTCCACAGTGAAGTGCTGCTCCCCCTCCAGCACGCTGTAGACCACCCTGGCACTGCTCCCATAGGTGGGGTCGTCGGCATCAGAGGCCATCACCTGCATCACAGAGGTGCCTGCAGCAGGGACAAGGAAGGAAAGAGAAAGTCAGGCAGGAATTTAGAAGAGCAGCACAGACCTCATAGCAGGGCCCAACACTGATTGCTTGCACATGATGAGGGGAAGGAGAACAGCTGGGTGCAAATGCAGCATCACCTCCCCACCAACACCTGAGAGCCAGGACTCCAGACACAAATGCCTCTGGTGTGCTGCAGAGTGGCAGCAGGGACAGGATCCTGGAGCAGGACCTGCTCTCCAGGAGATCACTGCTCTGATCAGCTGGGAGCTTTCCCCCAGTAGCTTTCTGCTGGACCATCTGGGGACGTCATATGGGCACCTGCCCTTCCTGTCAGCACAGAGTGAGGGACATGGTCACCTCCAGCACAGAGGGACCACCCAGCTGGGGCCTGACTCACACTGCAGCTGCACACCTGCCCAGGGACAGCAGCCTGAGGAGAGGAGAGGCTTTCACTTGCCCAGACATAGCACCAGGTCCTCATGCTCTACACGTAGCAGGGCAGGAGGACTATAAATTGGATAAAAGTCCATCAAATGTCTGCAATTAAGTTATTGATTTTCAAGGCTGCCTCATTAAACTGGGTACTTCACTCCAACTGTCCCTGTGATGGCTTTAATTTGACATCATGTTCAATTTAACAAAAGCAGGACCCAGGACATGAAGGTGGGGGCAGGAGCAAAGGGGCTGAGATGCAGAGAGACAACAGAAGGGAGAAAGGAAGGGAAGCCTACCCCTGCCTAGAGACACCTTGAGAGAGGAGGTGGTGAGACCAAAGCACTGTGAGGACAGGCTAACATGTTCCATCTCCAGCACCAGACTCAGAGCATCCCTACCCAGAGGTCAAGCACTGGAGCAGTCAGACAAAAGCAGCCTCTGTTCCTCTGTTCCTGTGCCACAGGAGCAGATAAGGAGCTGAAACCATCCCTGGTGCCTTCCTCCTCCTTTGTCAGCAGACCACAAGCCTAGAGGCTCCAGGCAAGGCAGGGGTTTCCTGTACCAGCCCTGCCCAGACTCAGGCAGGAGATGAGGCAGCAGAGCACAGTGCTGCTGTGAGCAGCTGGGATGCACAGGCTCCCCCAGTCCAGTTCACTCGGATCTCCTGGAAAGGGTGCTCACTGAGGGAAACGAGCAGTTACCATGGTTGCTTTTCATTCTCCCTGGCAGCCTGCTCAGAGCTGCAGCTCTGCTGATAACAGGAGAATCCCCCTCATCAGTCTTCAGCAACAAGCTAGTTTGAGTCAACTTATTTATGCTTTGCTGTCTCCAGTGGAGTTATGGCGCATCCCTGCCAGGCACGTCCAGATTTTACACCACGGCAACACTGGCTCTCTGCCTGGCAAACAACTGTTCAAGAAATACTATTGCTGCATTTCCTCCTCCTCTCCCTGCCATAACACAGCTCCTTCAGGCAGGTATGAGCCAAGGCACATCACTCCCACACCAGCCCTGCACATTCCCCCGGGCAGCCTGGCGTGCTCCCTTGGGAAGCTTCTGATCAGAAAGCAAAAACAGGGACCAGAGAAGGGAGATGACACCAGGGTCTCCAACATCCTTCTCCCAGCTGCAGGAGAGAAGCCTCCTAGGGATGCTGGAGGTGCCAAAGTCTGAGGATCACAGCAAGCAGTACCTGCCCATGGGAACAAGGGAGGGCACAGCCTGGCAGCAATCAGCTGAGAGCCCAGTGCCCACAGCAGCACCACTCCTGCCCCTGCAGCACAGGCAGACCCTGCTGGCTTTGCACAAACACCCCTCACCCCAAGAACCACTTCTTCCTGCTGAGGGTTAGGAGATTTAAACCTCACCCACAAGCCCATCAGTTTATTTCCCTCCCTTGCCCTGTACACCCTGTGTCAGGACTGCACATCTGCAGACAGAGCAGGTGCCCCAAGCCTCCTGCTCCAGCCTGTTTGTGCAGTCATCCCAAGGCAGGGATCAGGAGAGGCAGACTGGCCACGAAACGTTTGCACCAGACTCTGCATCTCAAGATGCATTCATTCAATTGCACAACTCACCTCCTAATCCATCCCTGTCAGGCACAGCTGAACTCCCTGTGTTCCAGAATTTACCTGGATGCTGCCAAGCTGCAGAGTCTGAAGAGAAGGCAGGATCTGTGCCCACCCAGAGCATGGTTTGTGTCACCATTCCAAGCCATGCTTGGACAGGTGAGGTGGGCTGCTGCTCTCAGGTTTCCTGTGCCACTGAAAGCTCCTGGCCCACAGCTGCTGGGCACTCCCAAGAACTGGAAAAACAGGGCAGCAGCTCCAGCTCCAGGTGCCAGGGGAGAGCCCCATGTTTGGGACCAGAGTTTTCTGCTCAAGGGCAAGGGAAACCAAGCAGCATTGCAGCAAGACACCTTCACTCCGAGGCAGAGAGGGGCCACAGTGCCCTTGGGCTGCAGCCAGCAATGCCAGAGGTGATGAAGGCTCTGCCCTTCCCCACCTGCCTACACAGCATCTCATTAACAAAAGAGCAACATCAGCCAGGTAGGGAGCACTGACCCCTCTTTGTGCTTTGACTTCTTGTCTGCAAAGATGCCTGCTCAAGGTCACCTAAAGGGTATCAGGAATTTATTAGTTTAACTTTCCAGCACCCTCCCCTAACCTCCATTTATCCCTTTCCCACCCTTCCCTGTCCATGTGAAGAGCAGTGGCATTCAATTTCAGCTGAACCTGGTCCACTCCTTCCTGCAGAGACAAGCTTTCCCTGGCTCCCACCCTGCTCCAATATTAGTCCCTGCTCTCCAAGCACAGCACTGCCCACAGCAAGTACAGAATGTACAGCTTTTATTTAGTTTTCTGGCACATGCCTTAGCCATAAAAGATACACTAAATAAAATCTAAACATCCATCATGTACTCTATCACCCGCCTCCCATAGCCAAGGAGCCTGAGCCCATATCCAGAGAGATAATTAGACATGTAAAATGAGATAAGACCTTGGTTCCTCCTCCGACAAGCTCACTCCACAGATCAGAGGAAACCAACAATGTTACATAAAAATTAACGGGTCAGAATCCATCTCTAATTCTCCTTCTGCAACGGGGAGCTCTGGCACAGCAGATCAAACAAACCCTGATTTCCTCCAGAGGGAAGAGAGAGCAAGACCCTTACTTCCCTCAGCCTAGTTGGCTGTGGCTGCCAGCCATCCTCTGTCCCCATGGGCCCTTCTTGGGCTGTCCCCATTCCTCACCCTGAGCCATCCTGGAGACGTGCCAGGGCCAGCAGCCAGCCCTGAGCTCTGCCAGCAGCATCCCTGCTCTGCTGTGAGCAGGGTCAGCAGGGCAAGAGGGCTGCCCACACCCAGAGGTGCCCGTGATGCCCCACTGAGGTGTTTGTGGGGGTCCCCAGAATGAGATGAGAGATGAGAATTTGACTCCATGTTCTCAGAAGGTTGAGAATTATTATTATATTATATTATATTATATTATATTATATTTTTAATTATATTATATTTTTAATTATATTTTTAATTATATTATATTATAGTATATTAATTATATTGTATTGATTATATAAATTCTATTCTATTCTATTCTAGAATGCTATACTAAAACTGTACCAAAGAAAGAGAAGGATACAGACAGAAGGCTTAACAAGAATGAATAATAAAAACTCGTGACTGACTCAGAGAGTCCGACACAGCTGGCTGTGTTTGGTTATGAAATAAAAACAATTCACATGTTTGGATAAGCAATCTCCAAACATGGAGAAGCTGAGGCTTCCCACCTTCCCAGGAGAAGAAATCCTGGCGAAGGGATTTTTCAGAAAATACCACGGTGATATTTTCCCTGCAGGAGCTGTGTCTCTGCAGGGTCCCTCCCCTGAGGGCAGCCCCCAGAGCCACCCTGCCATGCTGAGTGCCCCCAGGGCTGCCAGGGCACAGCAGCCCAGCCCAGTGCCCTGCATGGCATGGATGGGCTCTGCAGGGCACCTCTGCAATGCCAATGCAGGCCTGTCCTGGCACCTGTGACTGCCTTCCCACAGGACCCAGAGCCTCTGGGGCCATCCCTGCATGAAAAGGCTGAGAGCTCCAGGCCACTTGCTATGCCACTCACTGCAAACACGTTCAGCTAAAAGAAATGTTGACAGGCAAACTCCAAACACATCCACGAGCAGAGAGGGCCTGCACTGAATCCACAAGGAGGTGCCTGGGACCTGTCACTCCCCCAGGGACTGAAGCACAGCCAGGCTCTGGGCAGGCAAAGAGGCAAATGAGGAGCAGGGAAAACCAGCACTTGCTAAACTTGGCTGTCTCTCCTCATGGCAGCATTCACTGTTCTGTGGTGAAACCAGGAGCCTCCAGATGCTCTCCAGACCAGCTCGGCGGCTCAGTTGCACCTGCAGAGAGCAGGGACAGTTTCTGGCCATGCTGAGAGCCCTTTCTGTGGGATCTGGCCAGCTCCAGGACAGCACTGGGGCACTCCAGCCCTGCAGAACATCAGGGGCCCTGCAAGGAGTGCTGTGTCATGCAAAGCCATGTTCCTTGGCCTGATGCCAGTGTGCAGCACTCCCATTCCAGGTGCCTGGGTGCCATGGGGCAGGAGGGAGTTTATAAACAATGCAATTTACAGCTTTTCTCTGGCCCCAAACACCTGCAGTGGCTGATGCACCCCAGACACATTCAGGCAGGACACCAGGGAAAAAAAGAACTGGAGTAGCTTCAAAATTACTGGAGCAGAAGTGAGTTTCTTGCAATCTTGTGAACATCCTGACTTGGTAGAAAGCCAGGCCCAGAGGAGATTCACTGCACAGCCCTGCTACCCCACAGGACAAGCCCCAGGGCAGTAACCAGGGTGCAATTGCTCCAATCTGCTACTCTGAAACTTCTTTTGGGGTATCTGGCCAGAGAAAGGCACTGCACAAAGCACCCCAGCCCCTGGCATGGAGCAGATAAACTGGTGCCATGGGGAGCAAACCACAGCATCCCATGGAGGGGCTGAGGTTGTGAGGGGCTGGATGAGATCCCCACCTGGGCAGGGCAGTGTTTGAGCCTGTCCTGTGACCCAGAGCACAGTGCAGGAGGGGAAGGACTCCTCTCACCAAGGATAGACAGACAGGGCAGCCCCAGCTCCCAGCAGCTTCCAGATACACAAAGTGACTTCAGCACTTTCCAGCAAGGCGGGTGTGTGGGGGAAATCCGATTGCCTGCAAGTGTTCTGGCTGTATGGTAAACAAAGTGTTTTTCTCTGCTTCCAGCACGGAGATTAAACAATTTCTTTTCACAATAATCACTTCTGCATTCAGCCAGCTTTGTGCTGGAGTCAGGGCTTGACCCCAAGTTTCTGTCTGTACAGCCAAATCGCCTCTAATCTGGACATGGTGCTACACAGAGAAATGAGAGTGGAATGCACCAAGGGAGGAAGGAGTGATGCTCTGATGGGAGCAGATGCCTTTCCTGGCATGCTCCTCACTCCAGACCCTGCCTGCTCCCCAGGGACCCCCCAAGTGAGCTCTGGGCTGCAACACCCACCCTGTGCCACCAGCAGAGCTGTCTGACAGGACAGTGTGCTGGATTTGGGCTCACGCCTCAGTGCAGCAGACAGCTGCTAAGCAGACCCCAGGGAGATCAGGAAAGGAGCCCAAAATACAGCTAATTTTAGCACCTTCTGTAACAGGGTGAAGCTCCTGCAGTTCCAAGGCAGTTGGCTGGGTCTCATCCTACATTCTCCTGAAGCTGCAGGTCTCTCCCTTTGGTGCTGGATTCTGCTCAACTCTGATGTTTTGGAGAGACCCACCCAAGGGGGTGGGTCTCTCAGAGAGGCTGAGCCTGGGGTGCCAGTACAGAGCAAGCTCTTGACCAGCAGCCTCTCCTTGAGGTGACAGGACAGCAGTGAACAGGATTTGCAGTTCAGGCCCCATCCTGCACACACACTGCTCCTTGGTTTGCACGCTGTGGGCACGGGGCAGTCAGTGAAAATACTCCCCAGGAGCCCCTGCCCTCCTCAGCCTGGGTGACTCCAGGGCATTGCCTCCAGCCCAGCTCCCTCTGGGGGCTGAGCAGGGACCTCTCCATCCCTCTGCAGATCCAGCTGCCCTCCCTGCCAGGCTGCAAACCTCCCACAGCAGCTGCACTGCTGCTCCTGATGCCCCAGGCCAGACCAGGTTTCTCCAGAAAAGCCAATTGTTGGTTTTGCAGCTGTTGCTACTGTGCCAAGGGAAGCCAGATAAAGTTATTGGGTCAGCTTCCATTTTGGATGTGCTTCTTCCAAGTGCTAGGTATCCCTGTGTAGGAAACAATGCCTTCTCCAGCCTGGCTCATAGGCTGGGGCTGGCTCCAGGCACCACCTCTGCCCTTTACAAATCCCTTATCCTCCTGACCATCCTGCATCTGCCACTATTGATCCATCAGATAACAACAGCAATCCTTTCTCTTTTCCCTCTGCAGAGGTTCACAATGAGTCTGGATGAGTTCATGGAAGACAGATACTAAAGCTGACTAAACCCCCAGAAACCACCCACAGCCAAAGAAATTTCCAAGCTGAAAACAGATGCTGGCTGGGAGAATATTAAGAGGAGCATCACATGTCCTGTGTGTGCTGCTCCTCCTTGCTAAGAATGCACTTTGACCAATGCCAAGGCAAGATCCTGGAACAAAGAGGCCTTTAGAGCACCCCCAGTCTCAGTCTCAGTACATACACACTTGCCCTGGCCCCAGCACAGAGCAAGGGCAGCTGTGCTGCAAAGCACTCCCAGTTACTCTGAGAGTTTGTGCACTTCTCTCATTTGTTATTCCCTCTTAGACACTAGGAAATCAAATGACTTTCCCTCCCAATTAGTACTCCTTCATTATGCAAATAATGTCCTTTGATCTGCTCCTGCTGTCACAGAGCGGATCTGACTGTATTTGGTTTATTCCTCTTCACGCCCCAGGAAGGCACCCACCTCTGGGAGCTGGGACTGTGCTCTTGGCAGGGAATGGAGAGAGCAGCTGAGAGCTGCCTTGACTGAGAACAAAAACCACCCAAGCACAAACCCCAGCGAGGTCTGGGAAGGCAAGACCACAGGAGGAGGAGGAAGAAGGGGTCACCCTTAACTCTTCAGGCTGGGATGGAGAGCAAAGGCTGCAGAGACAGGGAATGAGCAGCTCCAAGCTGGAGAGCAGCCCTGCCCTTGGAGTGGCCCCATCCCAGTCACCCAGTCACCCTTCTTTTTACTACATTTATCTACTACAGATGAATCCAGGAGGGTCTGAGAGCAGCTCAGCCACCAGCAGGTCCCCAGGCTTTGATCTTGATACACCAATAGCCAAACTAAGTTCGCCAGCCTTCAATCTCCAGCTTGGCCAACACCAAGCTGGGATCACCTCCATCCACACTCAGGAAAGCAGCAAGGCACACTCCCCAGTCACGCTCATGGAAATACCCCACAGCTCTAGGGAAGATGCTCTGTCCAGCTCAGACAGTAAATAATAATCAATACCAACCACAACAAAGCCACAAGCACAGCTGCACCTGGCCTTGATGCCACACAAGGAGCACTCCCACACAAAAAGGGCCTGGCAGGCTGAATATCCTGAACTTCACCTCCCTGGCCCAGCAGCTTCCCATATCCTGCACCCTCAGCCCTTCCTGCAGCATCTGGAGCTGAACTTCTCACACCAGGCCCATGAGCAGCCCCATCTACCTCCCAGCTGCTGAACCTCGGAGGGTTGAGCAGAAAGCTCCTTGCCAGCCTTGCCTGTTTATGCTTTCACAGGCTGTGCCCATCTTGTCCTTCGTGCTGCCTTTCCTGGCAAAGCCCAGGGAGAAGTGGGAAGGAGTTGGGCACTTGCAGCAGCAGCCTCCAGTGGGTCCCTCCAGCTCTGCACTCACCCTGCTGGGGCCCAGGCAGCAGCACCATGGGAGGATAATGTGTGAGGCCCTCCCTGGGCCATCTCCAGGGCCAGGCTGCTCTGGAGGAGCCTGTGCACTCGCCAGCATGGCCAGACTGCAGGCAGGTAGCCTGGAAAGCAGAGCAGGCTCCTGGCTCCAGCTCCCCTCTCCAAGCACACAGCTGGGAAATGCAGCCCACGCCCTTCACAACACTTCTCTTCACTTTTAACTTCCGAGTATTTTAATTTGCAGGAATCGCCTTCTTTCATGTTGTGAAACCGTGTTTCTTTCTCCCTCTGATCTCCAATTTCGCATAGAAACTGTCTCCTTTGATATGTCTTGTTCACATCAGTCTGATCAGGCAGCTCCATAATTGTTAGTGATTTTCAAAGAACTAGGATCCTTGTCTAATACCCAGAGTTGAGAATTCCTTGCTTTTTAAAATGTTGTTCAAGCAAATTAGATTAATTTAATTTCTTTCTTCCCTTTGGGAACAGGATGCCTCTTGCTTTGGTGCCCACATGCTGTCTTTCATTTCTCCAGGAGCACCCAGCTGTAGTTCAAGGGGTCACTCTGACTGAGGCAAGGATTTGCACAGGTAACTGGAAGCAGAAGAGCTTGTTCTGCATACATGAACAGAATCCGGGCAGCAGCAGCTCCTCTGGTGCAATTCCTGCACCTCTGTACCTGCTGCAGGCCACTCACCAGCTTTGCAATATGCTGCACATGAACCATAGAGAGCTGGAGCTCTGTCCCGAGGCAGTGCAGACTGAGCACCATGCCCTGCCCTCTGCAGCCAGGATACCTCTACAGCAGCACAGCAGGACCTGGTGGTTCCCCTGAGCTCCTCTCATGCCCCTGGTGCTCTCAGCTGTCCCCCTGCCCTGGGGGCTCTGCACTCCTGGCACTGTTGCTGTCCCTTGTGCTGTCTCAGCCCTCGCTGAGTGTTGGGGTCCTGCCTGATGTTCAATGCCAGCCTTTCACAAGCTGTCTGCCACCTGGACACAGCCTTTGGGAACAGTGATTTATGGTTCCTGCTCACAGCACATGCCAACACGCACAGGCATGTGCTGTAGGGGTAGGACAGAGCCCAAGGTGCACAGGGAATGCTGTGGCCTCAGGCAGCTCCAGCCATTCTCCCGGACTCCAGCTGGGCTCTGCAGCAGGGGAACCCAGCAGAAGTGAGGGCAGCAGTGCTGCAGCTCACACATCACCTCCCTGCACCCCTCCCAAAGCTTGGGTGGCCACAGTGCTGACTGTCCTGCTCTGCCATCCCAGGGGTTGGACTTGTGCAGCCTCATCATCATCAGCCTGGCCCTCAGAGCTTAGTGAGGCTGGTCACCAACACGCCTGAGAGGGGCCTGCTGCCAAGGGGATGGGCAGTAAAGGCTAACATGGGAAAGCCACACTTCTGTCACAGGGACATGAATTCCCCAGTCTCAGCCAGCAAGGCCTGGCCCCTCAGAGAAGGGCAGACCCAGCTGAGAAGGGGCTGGCAGTTCTGCATGGGGACACTCAAAGGGATGATGTCTGAGCAGCCCTGGGGCTCAGAAGACCAGTAAGGCAGCACACAGAGGATGGCCTGAGCTGGGGGAGAGGCACCACTCAGACCAACCTGAGCCACAGGCAGACTCTGTGAGCCCCTTGATTTATGAGGGTTTAGTCCAACCACCCAGCATGGTTGTGAGCCCCTTGATTTATGAGGGTTTAGTCCAACCACCCAGCATGGTTGTGAGCCCCTTGATTTGTGAGGGTTTAGTCCAACCAGGCAGCCTTCAGGAGGGAGGGGGCTGTGCAAAGCCAGAGTCAATGCACAGCAGGCAGCTGGCACCACCACGACCTGTCCCCAGAGCACGGCTTAGGGCTGAGACTGAGCGCTCAGCCAAAGGCTGGCAATCAGCTCAGAGGATTTATCCACTTGTTTTTCTTAAGCCACCTTATTTATTTTTCCCTTTTGGCTCCCTAGCTCTGCAATCCCTGAGATTTGCAAGTGCTTTTTGTGGGGTACAGCGGGCTCAAAGGAGTGACAAGAGAGAGGTGCAGCTTTCCCAGCCCATCCCAGAGCAGACCAAGGTGTGACAGGGGAGAGGTGCAGAGATCCCATCCCAGAGCAGACCAAGGTGTGACAGGAAGGAGGTGCAGCTTTCCCAGAGCAGACCTACCGACAGGGGACAGCTCGGCCACGCTGCCGATGTAGGGCCCCTCGAGGAAGCGCGGCTCGCTGTCGTTGATGTCCTGCACCTTGATGATGAACTCCGACTCTGGCTCCAGCAGCTGGTCCGTCTGTCTGTCCCGGGCCTGCGCCCGCAGCGTGTAGAAGGTTTTCTGCTCACGGTCCAGGCGCTCGGTGGCGTGGATGTCCCCTGTGATCTCATCGATGAGGAAGATGGTGCCTGCGCCCTCCCCGGAGATGGTGTACTTGATGGAGCCGTCTCCTTCATCCGAGTCCGAGTGGATCTGCCAGGGAAAGAGGGAGAGGGTGGGAGCAGGCTGGGGATGTGCTTGTACCCAACCCCAGCCACCTGCCCATGGTCCCTGTGTGATGCCCCTCTGCTCTTGTTGGACTGGACAGTGACAGAGAGCACGACCAGACAACTCCTGTTCGTTCACATGAAGGCCCAATAAATTAGAATTTCAGGCCTGTCTTTACAGCTCTGCAGATTACAGATTCTGCTAGTGCCCACTCCCACGACTCCTTTAATAAGGGGTTGTGAGATGATGGAAAAGCAAAGGACAACTCAACTGCACTCCAAAGAAAGAGGTTTCCCTATGGGCAAGGACCCAGGACTCTGGCAGCATGGGATCACCTCTCCCAAGCTGCACCATCAGCATCCCCTCCCTTCTACACAACCAAAAGTTTTTTCCCTTTAATTGCCCAAAGTCCATCCTCATCCACCTGCTTTGCCTCGGCCACAGCCACCCTCCATGATCTGGGCAGCTGGTGCTGACAAATCGCCCTGCTGGAGAGCTCACACACATGCTGCACCCCTCTGCTGGGTTTATGTTGCAGGGCAACAGGGGTCACAACATCCCATCATCAGGCCCAGAGCCCCACTTGGACAAAATCTGCAAAAGAGTGTGACAAATCGGCTCATGTCCAGGACTAAAAACAGACCCTGAGGAAGATGCCTTTGCAGGCAATCTCTGCTGCTTCATTTTTTAATTAAGACAATGTTTGGAATTAGGAAAAGAAAGGGTAAACAGCAGCTCCCTAAGGACCAGGAGCTGACTGGAATCCAGGCCAGATGTCCAGAGATAATTTTATTGGTGGCATTAAACTGAGTTATGAGGTTTTTACAATCCAGCCACTTATGAGAAATCTATTAACAGTAACTGGACAGGCAGAATGCATCTTGACAGGGAGCAGCATGGGCATTAATTGGGACAATCCATAATGGGACAGGCCCCCGGAAAGGTTTCATCAGCTGCTTTCATTTGTTTCCTACAATTTTTGCTTAGAATCAGCAAAGTCATGTCCCCCCTCCACAAAAAGAAAAAAGCCGTCCATTAATCGGCTAATGAAATATGAAAATGTTTATGGGCCATTCAATCTTCCAAACTGCAGTTCTATAATCCACCTTTCAGACATATAGCTCTACCAGCAAGAATTTATACCAGAGCTGCCTCTTTTTTTACGATGCCTTCATTATATTTGTCTTGTTAGATACAGTTTATGTATTTATTTCACAAGTGAGGGACCCACACGTTAGGCAATTCAGTGCATTTTGCACAACATTCACAAATTACTGCCCATGGTGACATATCTCTCAAGGCTTGCCTGGAAGGAGACCTTCACTCAGCTCACAAATAGAGCTGTGAGCACAGCAGAGTCTGGGACCACCGTGATGGCTTTGGCTGGAAATGTGCCCATGGGGTGGTCACCCCACCCTGGCCATCCAGTCCCCACCCTCCCCACTGGCTGGGGCAGAGCTTGCTGCCCTCTTCACTTTATCATCCTCTCCCAGCTCTCAGTGCTACTCCGTGAGCTTTTCAGAATGAAGGAGCACCAGGTCTGTACAGTGCAGGCAGCAGAAACCTGCATTTCCTGCTGAACACGGGGCTTATGATTAATAATTAGGCTAGAGATAAAGCATCCAGCACCACATTGAGCTCTCAGCACATCCTCTTCACATATTTGCTCATCACTGACTGCTTGGAGCAGGCACCAGCATCCCTGCAAACCGGAATGCTAGGAAGAAAAATGGAGCCTGGGCTCAAGGGGCTGCAGAGATTGATTTACAGGGGAAGATTAAAAGAGCTAAATCTGTGCTGCTTGGCTAAACAACAACTAATGGGGGAGGGCCGGATGGCAGACTACAGAAACACAAGGGGAGATGCCACAGAGCACATGGCAGGGATGTTCTCCCCTCCCTGTCACAGCAGGCAGGCTTGGGGAGCACCACACAGCCTCAGGGCTCCCTCCACCCCTGGACATGGCAGGACACTGATGTCACACAGCTCTGCTGAGCCCCAAGAGCACAGGGACCACCCAGCCCTGCCTGCAGCTCAGCCCCAAGCAAGGAGAGCAAAGTCTGGGACATCCAGAGGGAGGACAATAGGCTGATCAGTCCCATTTGTTAAACAGGAAAATTGTTTCCTTGTCCTAAAAGACTACAACCAGGATTCTTACCAAGCCATTAATTACATACTAATAATTAAATCAAAATTAAATATGAACAGAGGTGCACATTCCTTATTAAAAGCAATTAAACAGAAAGCACAGATACACAAATAAAAAATGGCTCTGGGGCTAGAAAAGAAAGAAAATCAAATAAAAACTAGCCCGTAATAAAGGCGCACTCTGTTTGCTCCAACTCATAAACCCCGAGTTCATCAATTTTCTTTAAATATTAGCAACTTAATTAAATCTGCTTTTTTCCCTTTAATCCTCTCCTCTATCTAAAATAGATCTGTCCACATGCAGAAGTTTGTAACTAGTGCTGACCCCATAATTCTATTTAAAAAACCCAAAGAAATCCACATCAAACTGACAGCAGCCTCAGGGGAAATTACAGTTCAGAAGAAGGATTAGCTAGAGAACCCAGATTTTATGGAAATGGTATCGGCCCTCCAGAAAGCACATGTAGGTGTGTGAGAGGCATCCACGGAGGGCAAGCCCCAGTGCAGGAAGGCTCTGGACCCACAGACTGTGCTAAGAGGGCTGGCACACTTCTGGGGACAAGGAGTGTCCCAGGCAAGCACTCCATGCTCTCCCAGCAGCAGGAAAAGCCTGGCCCTGCTGCAGGAAAAGCCTGGTCCTGCTGCTTCCAGCCCTGGGGATCCCAGGCAGAGCTGCTGCTGCTGGGAGCCAGGCGGGTGATGTGTTGGGTGATGTGGAAAGGGGCTGTAAAACGGGTGAGTTGTAGGTTTGGGTTCAGCTGGAGCAGAGGCAGAGCCAGGCCTGTGACAGGCCCTGTGCTGCTCCCAGGGGAGCCATGAATTAGCTGGGCCTGCTCCGAGGGCGGCGCAGGAGCGCGGCTTTGAATGTCTGCTGAAACGGACACAAATCACCACTGAAATCCCCGCTGGCCCCTAGCCAAGAAACCCATTTTCAAGCTCCTCCAGACTCACGCCCAGACGGCTGAGGCCATCAGACAGCCCTGCTCTACAAGCTCTTGGGCACTTTCCTTCGGGGTGCGCCCATGCCTCCAGCTCCAGTGTGCTCCTCTGACTGGTCCCAACAGCTAGCACTGCCTTCATCCATATACAAACAACCCATCTGCCTGATGTGAGGGGCAGCTGCTTCTCCAGAGCTCCCAGAAAGGGATAAAACCAGAAGCCCAAGGTGAAATGCTCCTTCAGCCTCAGGACACCAGGAGTGGAGGGAGCAGAGGTCCATGTCCAGCCTTCCCCGGAGGTCACACGCCAGGGAAGTGTGGTGAGCTCCCTCCTGCAGTCCCAGTCCTGTCCAGCACAGCACTGTCACCTGTCCCACAGAGACAGGGCTTCTTGCACCCACCCTCAGACACCATAAAAAGCCAGTATACAACTGTAGGAATGCAGATGTAAGTCTTGGTGTGTCCTGGGAGCACATTAACCTCCCCACCCCCAGCATGGACCAGGCTCCTGCCATCACAGTCCACAGAGTATTTCTCCAGCCAAGCCTCCATGAACAACCTTCACAAGGGCCCTCTCCCTGCTCAGCATTGCCAGCATGTCCACCCTGCCCCTGTCCCCGCCATGGAGACACCAGGCCAGCTTACCTTCCCCACATAGAGCGGCTCCGTGCCCGTGTACTCCTCCACCACAAAGAACTGGTTCCAGACCCAGCCACGCTTCACTCTCCCTCCGGCCAGCAGCGCAGGGTCCCCGGGCTCCCCAGGGCCCTGCCCCACTGTGTGCATGGCCCAGCAGCCCAGCTCCTGCATGGCACACAGCAGCAGCAGCATGGTGCACAGGCAGCCCTGCAGACCCTTCGCCATGGCACTCTAGGGGGCTGCATCAGCAGGAGCTTCTGGGTGTGCAGCCAGCATCCTTTAGGGAAAGGCAGGAGGAAAGTCCACACTAGGAGCTTCTGGACAGGCAGCCAGCATCCTTTAGGGAGAAGAAGGAGGAAAGTCCACACTAGGGGTGTGAGGCTGCCTGGTCAGTGCAGAGCATCCCTGTCCCTGCTGCATGCCGTGCCCTGTCCTGCCTGAGTCACATGTGGGACAAGAGGTGGCCCGGGCTGCCCGCTGCTGGCGTGGGAGCAGTCAGTGCTGGTGCCTGGCAGGCTGCTCCTGGGTTTGCAGAGGAGAGTGTGGCAGCTGGCATTTGTCCCTGGGGACAGAGCTGCAGGGCTCCGTGCTGGGCTGCCGTGGGTCTGGCTGGGCAGGGGGGTGATGCTCAGCCTGCTGCCCACCCTGCCTGCGGGCACACGGGGCACACACACCCGCTGCTGGCATTCACAGGAGAAGGAGGAGGAGGAAGCTCTTCCACAAAGCTTTTCACAGAGGAGTTCACAGGATGAGCTGCTGTGGCCAATGTCTGCCTGTCCTGTGGCAGTCTGGGACTATTGTGCAAGGGGTGTGGCAGGGCAGGTGTGTGTGCCACAGGTGCAGCTCACAAGGCCATTTGTAACTCCATCCCAGTGCCTGCTGAAGGGTCCTTGGGCCAGGTGATTCTGGTCACTTCCATTCTCTGCTGGTTCACGCAGGGAGGTGCAGGGCAGTCAGCAGCATCTCCAGGAGCCTGGAAAAAGCCAAAGTGTCAGAGCTGGTGTGAAAACACGGCCCAGTGTCCCCCTGTGCTGCTCCTGCTGCCTTGCTCAGTATCTCCCACCCTGCCCTGCCCCAGGTGCTCCACAGCCAGGCCAAATCCCACAGGTCCTGCCGAGCAGGAACACAACAGGGAGGGCTGCAGAGCTCCCAGCACTGCAGACATCTGCTCCAGCAGGGACTCAGAGACCAAGGATCCTGCTGACAAGGGCACCCCTCACCACATGGTCCTGGCTGTTGAGAGGAGTGAGGTGTGTGCCTGGAGGGAGGCACTGGTGCCCACCCACACTGCTGGGAGCTGTGCAGCAGCACTCCTGGCACAGCACAGGACCAGAGCACAGCAGGCAGACAAGGCTCACAGTGAGGGATACCAGCCCCTGAGCATGGGAGGTGCAGCCAGTGCAGACACTCCTGCAAGCTCCCCCTGCAGAACCTCTCTGCCATCTCACCTCTGCAGCCATGGGCAGCAGAATAGCATCTGTTCAAGAATCTGCCACCTGGCCGACTCTAAAGGTAACAGTTTGAAAAAGGGCTCTGGTGTAAGCTTCAAAACACCAAGGGCTGGGACACAAGACCTTCAGCCAAGGGTACTGGTATTGCATCCAGTGAGCACATGGAGAGAAGGAGCCTGATCAGGAGATGGGGATGCAGCATCCATCTCTCCCTGCACCAACACCCTGAGGTTCCACCAGAGCTCTGCAATGCCAGCCACAGCCTGATCTACTCATGAAACATGCACCAGCCTGCAGAATTCATCTCCTGTCAGCTGCTCCTCTGGAGGAGCAGAGGAGAGCAGAAAGAGGGTGAATGGAAAGGCAAATGATCCTGGGCTAGGTGTCCATCTACTCCCCACAGAAAGGGAACCAGGCTGTGCTTTGCACAGAGCCCTGCATGAATCTGAACAGTTCAGAGGAGGGACAGCTCCCACATATTTCTCCAGCCCTTTCCCTCACTTGCCATTCCCGTGTGACTCCACCAATGGGGCCATTTCCCAAACAGGGAATCTCTGCTGCACCCTTTCCTGTCTGTATTCACTTGTTGGACAAACACTTCCCTGAGAACCACAAAGCATCATTCTAAACTGCCTGCTCATGCTCACAAGTTGTGTGTCACACAGTGTGCACAAATCTATTCACCAAAAGGTCTCACACACATCCCACCCCATGCACAGCCAAGATCACTCACACACACTGGCTCCTTCTGTCTATTTCTGTCTCATTTGTGTGCACACACATTTCCTGCCCATGTACACACACTGTATTCCACTCACACATGCACATCAGCTGTCACATGTGCCAGCCCTGTGCACTTCATGCTCCAAGGAAAACAGGGTCTCCAGTGTATTTTTATGTTGGCAATCATGGTACAGAAGCAGTAACATTGCTGCCACCCCTCCTCTTTGCCAGCCCATTTATTATAAAGATATTTCACACCAGCCAGGTGAGTTGTTTGCAATGTGTCTTGCAGCCAGGCCTCCCCAAGCAGAAATGCTTCCCGTCCCTGCTCCCAAAGGGCAGCTGGTGAGGGTCCCTATCAAACCCCAGAGTATTTAACTCTGTACACCCAGGGGAGCAAGGTGTCCTGTAGGTGGGGGATGGACTGAGCCATTTCTTCCCACACAGAGGGTAAAGTAAATTCACAGAACAAATGCAGAGACTGGGGTCTGGAGCAACAGAGCTGGGGCTGCCCAACCCACAGCAGAGCAAGACACTCACAAAACCAGCACAAGTGCAAGTGTGCTTTATCACACTTACCTGGCTATATAGAAGATAAATACAGCCAGACATAGTGCACTGCTGTCACAAACAGCACCTCTCCCAACTCTCACACCCAGGAGAGCTCTGGTTATTTTGGAGTAGGTTACCCAGACAGTGAGACATGTCAATAAACTGAGCAGCAAAAGCTGAGCCAGAGCAAGAGTTTCAGGTCAGCAGCAAGGGCAAACAAACAGTAAGTGTGGGAAGAACACCCTGCCCAGCATTTCTGCCTGCCACTCTGCAGCACTTTTACAGGCAACACCTCTGGTTGCATCCAAAATCTGAGTACAAGGAGTTGTAGCTGGTAAACTCAACTGCCAGAAAGAGAATTTAGAAAAGAATCCATCTGCATGTGTTCTCAGGACAGCTATGTCAGCCAGATGCCTGGGGAGAAGCAGCCACCACCTGCTGAAGTCTCCCATTCTGCTCACCCAGCATCCTGCCCTTGCCATCCAGGAGCAGATCCAGCCACACTGATTTATTAAACCCTGCCAGAAGCCTGACAAAGCAGCAGTGCCAGTGCCAGGGTGCAGTTCTGCAACACTGAAGGCCTTCTGAACACATGGGGAGGCTGCAGGAAAGCCAGTCCACTGGAGCAAATCCTGGCACACAACTAACATCAGCATCCAGGGTGTCCAAGCGAGCTGGCACAAAGGCAGCACATTCCCAGAGCCTCCAGAACCCAGCACTGGGGCACACAGCTGGCAGAGAGCACCAGCACTGGCTCTGTGACAGCAGCAGGAGCCACCTTGATTCCCCTCATCACACCATCTCACACCTCGGTGACATCTGATTTCCTCCAGGACACAGGTACCCCAGGCACTCACTGCAGGCAGCCCTGAGCACACAGAAATGGCAGAAATGGACACTGGCCTTCTCTGTCAGCCTGACCAGAGTTACAGCACACCAGTGGAAGCAGCACAGTCCCAAACAGCATCAATAAACCAGTAACAAGAACAGCTTAAATGCACACACTAAGGCAAGGCAGGAGAGAGGAAGCGAGGGCAGAAGAAGATGCTGCAGTGGGCGAGCTCCACTTGAGCAGAGCTGCTCCCTGGCTGGCAGACAAGCTGGCCCACAGTTCCCAAGGCAACTTGTTCAGTCCTGTTGCATCTGAGCACTCCAGAGAGCAGATTCTGCCATGGAGAGGAGAGTCCTGCTGAGCACCCATGGGGCTGGGCTGCGTTGCTGTGGGAAACACAACCTCATGCACAGTCTCAGCTATTGCGCTGGGTTTATATTTCACAGATTCCTCATCTGAGCTGATGCAGTTTGCTGGTGTCACGTGCCCAAAGTTCAGCTGCTCTCAGCTGAGCTGTGTGCTGCTCTTCCTGTGGGCAGCAATGCAGGTGCTGTAACCAGAACTGCCTCATCCAGGTACCACACATCAAAGCCAACCACAGAACCTGTGCTGAACTCCAGTTCCCTGCACCACAAAATGCAGGCCCAGAGACACATCTGTAGCCCAGAGACACATTGCCACAAACCAGATCCTCCTTCTCCAGTGGCAAATTCTCAGCCTGTGTCTCTTCTGTGACAGCTTCAGGGTCACGTCTCTCCTCAGTGTGCAGAACCTTTCCAGCTGTCACATCACACACCTCTTACAGAAGCTGCAAAGCCAAAAGCCCCAAGTCCTACTCCTGCCCTTGCAGCAGCAGAAATGAAGACACACCAGAAGGTCCCATGCACAGGAACCAGGACTGTTTTCATCTTTTATGAAAAATCTTTTCTTTAGGATTTTTCCTCCTGAGAAGCTGAGAGGCCTCAGGAACAAAATGTAAACAATGATTATCTGCTGCTGTGGAATGCAACAAGTAGATTTTTGACTGACCCATGTTAGTTGTTTCTAATTAATGGCCAATCACAGCCCAGCTGGCTCGGACAGAGAGTCCAAGCCACAAGCCTTTGTTATCATTCTTTCTTTTTCTATTCTTAGCTAACCTTCTAATGAAATCCTTTCTTCTATTCTTTTCATACAGTTTTAATATAATATATATAATGAAATAATAAATCAAACCTTCTAAAACATAAAGTCAAATCCTCATCTCTTCCCTCATCCGAAGACCCCTGTGAACACGGTCACACAGCACTAGCACAGTGTTTATTTCCCTGTGTTGTTGAAACCTTTCACCAACAGCTGGAAGTGCCCCTTCCCCCTGCCCCACCTGAGCAGTGGGGCTGTAAATAATCATGGGAGCTGCTGCTGCAGCCAGCCCAGCCCACAGCAGCACACATGTTCCCACGTGGCAACGTGCCCAGCACACCACAGCAAGCAAGTTTCCACGCAGAGTGTGAAGCACCAGACTCTCAGACTGCCCCAGGCCCAGGGTGATGTCCCCTGTCCTGCTGCTCTGCCATCCCCACCTGCAATGATCAGCACAGCTCCCCCTGCCCTCCCCAGCAGAGCTCGTGCAGTTTGTTGGTGTGCATTTGGCACAGCTCTACTGTACATCATGTTGACAGTAGAAATTACATCCTGAGCTTATGTTTTACACTGTGCTCTGTCAGAACTCACCGCAGCCCAGTGATCAGGACAAATTGAATAGCATCCCGTCCATGTCAATATTTATTTCATTTTACAAATGCAGGCTGATGCAGGAGAAAGTAGGCAGGGGGAGGGGGCAGGCAATAGCACACCAGGGCAGCAGTGCCCAGCACACCACAGCCCTGCATTGCTGGCAGCAGCCCAGGGAGGACTGTCCCACCCAGAGGGAGGGAGCATCCCTGGGACCTCATGCACACAGCTCTGCTGGAAGGGCTGGCACACCAGTACTGCCCCTCTGACAAGCCCTAATAATTGGTAAAAAACACAGAATTGCCCACCAGGTACCAGAAAATGCAAAGGCAGGGAAGGAGAGCCCTCTCCCCTCAACCCCAGGCTGCAGCCTCAGCAAACATGAGCTTGGATGTGCTGCTCTGGCTCCCCACTCCTCCCAGCAGAGTGGCAGCAGCATCAGGGCTGCTCCAGCTGCTCAGAACAGCCCTGAGGATGCTGCAAAGGCTGCTGAGGAGCAAGGCAAGAGCAAGGCACTGCTTGTGCCACCTCTAGAATGCAGAGCCACAGCATGAATGCCAAGCACAAGAGTTCCTTAAAGCTGGGGCTTTCTTTGGCTTTACCACAGCCCAGAGGACACAAGGAGAAGAAGGCTGCAGTAGGAGGGTTGCTGGACAGAGACAATTCCTCAGCCTGACACCCACAGTCCTCCTGCTGCTGGATTAGCTGCCTGCAGAATGAGCTCAGGGCAGCACCTCTCACACAGCTCCAGCCCTGCTAGCCAGCAAAGCCAAGGAAGGAACAGAAGCAGCACAGCAGGGACAGGGACAGTCCCTGGGGTGGGGACAGCACCTACAGGCAGAATCCCAACCCCATGGCTGAAAACTGGGGGCCTGTGGACTCCCCTGCTCCTCACAGTGTGCTCTCCCAAGGGCACATCCTGCAGGGGCAAAGGGGGCACGAGAAGAGCTGTGGTGTGCCTGCATCCCCAGGTCTGGAGCAGAATCTCTGACCAGTCATGGGGAGCCACACAGTTACAGCACACCAATGGAAGCAGCACAGTCCCAAACTGTGGTTCTGCCAGCTGTGGCACTGAGCACAGCTGCCTCACAGGGAGGCTGCAGAGCATGGGGAGATACAAGAGGCAGGCTGGAGGTACAGACCTAGAGCACAGTCACAGCTTTGTGGTTTGCAGCTCTGCTTCCAACAGGCAGAACTACAGCACCTCTGGAGACAACCCAGGACAGAAAGCCAGACAGACAGAGCTCCTACCTGACTCCCAGCAAGCAGCCATGAGTGCCCCACTGTCAGAGCAGCAGGAAGAGCACAAGTTTGACACCAGTTTGTTCCCAGAACATGCAAACCCATCTGGAGACCCTTTCTAAATAGTGGAGCCAACTCCACCACCAACCAGCCCCCTCCATTCCCTGCCCAGCTCCTTCTGACCCCACTGTGCCTCTACCTGAGAGCTCAGAGGGTGAGCACTGGCTCCAGCACCATCCAGTGTCAGCTGTGTCACCTCAAGGAACAGCTGAAGCCGCGTGCAAGCATAAGAGCAGCTCTGGGGGTCAAATTAGTGCCAGCTCAGCCTGCAGCCCACAGGGAGCCCACCTGCCTCACATGTGAGAGCGTGGGCAGCACAGCAGCCCAGCCTCAGACAGCCCTGCTGGGACATGGGGCAGGGAAAGCAGCAATTACTCCCAGAGCAATTCTTTCCAGCACTGCCTACAGAGCAGCACGGGCTGTGACCACGGCTCCTCCTGTTAAACAGGATTCAAATCCGCTTAAAGCTCCCCTTCCTGGGCAAAGGAGCAGGCTGGCTCCACACACCCCCCAGATCTGCTGTGTGCAGGTAATGCAGGCATGGCAAGGCTGCTGCAAAGCTTTAAGATGGTTCATAATCTGCAGGCCTAAGGCTAAGACATGAACTCGGGCTCTCCGGAGCTCACTTTCTCTACTGGATATTGTAAGACAAGATGAGGCAAATACAGGTTTTTGGGTTTTTTTTTTTTCTTTTTATAAACTTCTCCTCGAAATACAGAGAGGAGAGATGAGGCAATCTCAGCAGACATAAAACACTGTCAACTCCAGGCCAGGCAGGGGTATCACAATCAAGCTTCCAACATCCCACACGCTGTCTCTTGACAGGAGATGTCAGTACCACACCAGGCACTTGGCCAAGCACCCATCCACATCCCCACAGCTCCTCTCCAGCATTCAAGAGGCACCTCAGGATTCCCCCTTTGGGCTGGACAATGGAAAGCACTGAGCCCTCTGGAATACTCTGCAGCTTTAGAACACCAGGGACCAACAGCACAACCTGGCTGCAGCCCCCACAAACCAGTCCTTGACTGGAAAGCATGAACTCAGATCACTAATTCAGTAAGGGAAGGCAGCACTGCTGAAAGAGAAGTGTGGGATGCCCACTCACACCAAGACAGATGATGGTCACAGGCGCTGCACTGCAAGCTCCCATCCCAGCAGATCCCATCAGTGCCATTTAAGTCTCAATGTTCACATAAAGCTGGACAAAGTACCAGAATACTGGTGCCACATCTGGTAGGAGCATCTGGAAGCTAGACAGGTTTTTGCCACTGCAAGCTCTGCTGAAATTGGGGTTTTGCCCATTGCACCCTCCGCTGAAATGGATCCTGCAAAAGGCAGACTCTAACTCAGTGTCCTTTCCAGAATATCACCAAATTTTGTCAATCTAGCAAGAGATGGCAAGAGATATTGACCTGGATAGCACTGTGTACAAATGCTGGAGATCAGTGGCAAAAGGATCCAAAACTCTGGAGGTTTTTTAATTAAGATATTTAAATTACTTTTGTCTACTTACACACTGAAAGGGTCATGCAACCAGTCACTGGATAAGCATTTCCCAAATGCAGGTCCAGACTGTGCAAGGCAACATTTGGTAGCAATCTGCCTTTCAGCAAGTCTTCAGCCTTGATAGAGAGCACAGCAGACAGACAATGATAAAATCAAGTTCTCCCTCTGATGTCACCACAGCCTCAGCTTTAACAACAGGGCAGAAAACCCATTATCCGTAGTAAAAGTTTAGTCATGCTTATTTTTGAAGTAAATCACTGAATTTCCTCTTTCTGCTCCTTGGAAGTGTTCTCTCAGCAAGGAACTCCTTCATCTGCCTTTCTTCTCAGATCAACTTGCACAGGGTTGAGGAAAGTTGTTTTGGCAGAGGAATGTGTACCTACACAATGCTCAGCTCTGTATGACTAAACATGCCTCTTCCTCCCTTCTTTTTAAGTTGCTTTAAGTTTAATTATTGTCCGCTTTGATGCTGCCTTGAGAAATTATAATAGAAAAATGAGGCAACTGCCAGAGCAGGAGCTATTCACAACCTTTTGACTTCTCATGTTCAGTCACTTTCTGCTATCAGACACACTGTGAGGAACAGTATTTGTTAAAGCTCTCACACAAGCATTGTTTGGAAAGAAGTATTTTCAAAGTTTAGGAGGGTGTTTTTTTTTTCCTCCAAATCTTCTCTAGTCCAAGTTTCAAAGAAATTTTAATTGCAAAGAAAATCTCAACATTTGCCCTAGGGAAGAGGTTTTTACAGCCATAACGGTCTCGCTCTGCAGCAATTCTTTCCCAAATATGGAATTTTCATGCCTTGTCTACGTGAATACAATACTTTTAATTTGTCTTTAAAAACAGTCTCTGAGAGGAGGTGGAAGCAGCCATCACAGCACCTCTGTCACAACTTCTGAGATGGGCAGAGCTCCTCCTGCTGTGGGGAGAGAGCTCCAGAGCTCAGCCCAAGCCTTTCATTTTAGGATGTGGACAGAGAGCTGTGTCTGAAAGCCATTCCCCTAAGAGACCTGCATCTTTTATGCCTCAGCATCTCCTGAGAAGCCTGAAGTGCTCTTGGGCAGAGAACCCTCCCCAGCCTCCCCTGTCAGAGCTGCTCCTGTGGCCAGCCCAGGGACACACAGGGACTGTCACAGACATCTTTCCATGAAAAACCCTTTCCTTAGCATTTTTCCTCCTGAGAAGCTGAGAGGCCTCAAGAACAAAATGTAAACAATGGTTATCTGCTGCTGTGGAATGCAACAGGTGGATCTTTGACTGGCCCATCTTAGATGTTTATAATTAATAGTCAATCACAGCCCAGCTGGCTCAGACAGAAAGTCCAAGAGAGCTGCCTTTGTTATCATTCCTTTCTATTCTTAGCTTAGCCAGCCTTCTGATGAGACCTTTTCTTCTATTCTTTTAGTATAGTTTTAATGTAATATATATCATAAAACAATAAATCAAGACTTCTGAAACATAGAGTCAGATCTCTGTCTCTTCCCTCATCCGAAAACCCCTGTGAACACAGTCACAGGGGACCACCATCAACCCCCTCCTTGCCTCCTGCTGCACTTCTTCTGGCCCTCAACACCACCAAAAGTGACGGGAAAGGAAGGGCACGAGTCCAAAACAGGACAGGTGCAATCAAAGCTGATGGCCCAGACAAAGGGGCCATTTGGATAGGAATTAGAGGACAAAGTAAAGTAAAAAAGCACAAAATGGAATTCTTCCGCTTTGACAAATGTGGAGGGAATTGGCTTCTTTTAAGCCAATGTTTGGCAGATGCATGAATTATTTATCATTCAATATTGTGTGATTAAATGGAAAATTGAAGATGTTCATAGCTCTGTCTGCAACTTCCTACCTCTTGTGAAAGACTCCTCAAATTCCTACACAGAATAACAAGTGGGTATTAGAGTGAGTCAGAAAGGTTCAAAGAAACCTCCTCCAATTTGCTTCTCAAGGTTCAAGGTCACGTTTAGACTCAGTCCTCTGGTGAAATAAATACCATGGCAGGCACACATCACTTTCAGGAAGGGCTCTTGCTGCTGCTCACTCTTCTTCCCTACACATCTTAATCCTCTTAGCAATTTTGTCCTTGGAAATCCCTCAGTCTTCATGACAGGAGATCTGCAACCCCTCTTTACAGAAGGCATGAGGAAGTCCCTTCCTTCCCCTGACAGCACATTGTCATTTTGAGACTCAGACCAGGCTCCCACCAGATCCTCCCCAATGAAGCTGAGAGGCTGTGAGGGAGGACAGGAGAGCAGAAAAAAACCAGGACAAGACCTGGGGGGCTGCACCTGCAGTTCTGCAGTTCTCACAGCGCTTTTCTGCAGTGCAACAGGATCATCTGGTTGAGCACAGCCCAGAATAGAAGCCTGGACCACCTTCCCACTGCAGATGCCTCTTTGGGTGCCTTTGGTCCAAGCTAAGTGGCTTCCTCAGCACCTCAGGACAAGCCTGCAGCAATAAACAGCTGTTGGCAAGGTGGAAGAATGAGTGTAATTAGTCTCCTTAATGCCAATTTCAGTCTGATCTCTCACACTTAAGAAAACTGTTACAACGATTTTCTTTTTTTCAGAGGAGCTCATTAAATAAAAATTAGAAACAAGATAGCATAATGGGTAAGAAAATTGTTTCTGCAACATCCTGCTAAAATCCAACACCGCCCTGCCTACAGACAGGCTCTTCTGGTTTGGAAGGAGATGCTCCAAACCTTCCTGCTCCCCAGGAATTCCTAAGAACCAGGAAGAAAAGAAGGAATCTGGGCACCACAGGAATTTAGGAACCTGAAGCAGGATGGTGCACAGCCTCATCCCCCAGAGAGGAGGCAAATGTGCTTTGCTAGGACTCAGAACTGTGCAGAACAGCCCACCACAGCTGGCAGCAATCCCTGGCAGCTGAGTCTCCAACACAGGTAGCACATTTTAGCCAAGTCTGTTTGAAAGCCAATGTCTCCACGAGGAGCCCAGCAAGGAGAGGGGCTGCCCAGGCAATCAGAGCTCTCCCAGTCCCTTCCTGGGCCCCTGGGGCTGCACACTGAGCACAAACAGGCCAGCAGTGAGCAGCGCTCTTCAGAACAAGCCCCAGAGCCCCACAGGAGCCTCTGGATGTCACCCTGTAGAGACTCACTGAAAACAAAGACCATCTCCCCCTCTCAAAGAACAAACAGGAGAGACCAGAGCCTCTTGCTGGGCCAGGGACCTCTCGGGAGGTTGCAGTTTATTGCAGCTTTGAGACACGTGAAAAGTCTCTGTTTCGGCTCACACATTTGAAGAATGAGTTGGAGTTCTTCAGTTTTTGGTCTCAGAGTTGGTTATTGTATCTTATCTATAAAAATTTTTCTCTTGCTTTGCTGAGATCTGCTCAGCAGGACAGACAGAGGCACTCTGACTGCCCCCAGGGCAGTGTTATCTCTTTATACTACAAACTATGTATAACATATTTACAATTACTTTCTAATACCTATCACCTATGTTATTCAGTGAGCCTCTACTCTAAACTAATCTAAAAGTGCCACCATCACAGCAGAAGATGGAGGTAGAGAAGAAGAAGAAGAAGAAAGGCTGGACACACCCAAGTCTTTCTATCTTGTCTCTAAAACCTCTATTCTAAAAACTCTAAAATCTACTTTTTCACTTAGTGATAATTTTATTATTACACTACTTAAACTTTTGTGGCTTTTAGGTCTTCATACAAAGCTGGTAATTTGCTCTATGGGTCATAATCAAACCCACAGGTGTTCTGGGCTGTGTGCTAGGGTCTCAGAGCCCCCTGGCAACTCTGGACACTTAGAGGGATGTACTGAGTTCTAACAGGGACCTACACACTGGAGCAGATGTGCCAGGAATACTCAGAGCACAGCGCCTGTAGATAACAGCTCCTGCAAAATAAAGGGCTGACCTCCTTGTAAGCAACTTGCAGACAACAGCAACAGGCTAAATTTTGCATTCAACCATTAATGATTGATGCATTATTTATTTGGAATCATTTGCTTCATTCTGCTAATCACATCACCACTACCAGCTCCTGACAATGAGCAGTGCTCGCAGCCATGTCCCAGGAGCCACTCAAACCAAGCCTGGTGGCCTCAGGGCTATTCCACCTCCCCAGGAAAACATCCAGCCTCTGCCAAAAGCTGCTCACTGCCCTGCAGACACCACATGCCCTCTGATGGGCAGCATCTGGCACTACTCACACTGCCCCAGGTCCGCCAAGGGCTCACCTGCAGTCAGGAGAAATCAGCAGCACACTCATGTTCTCCTGCCCTGAGCCCTTCTTGCACTTCGAGCCCAGCTCTCATGTCATGGTTTGACTGCACAACAAGGTAACCACTGTGAGTTTCTGCAAAATTCAGGTGTCAATGGCCCAACTTGGGCCCCACAAAGAAGCTCTCACTGGAAGGGCAAACAGCTCCATAAAGAGAACACACATGGAAACCAGACACCCCCAGAGCAGAACACCCCTTTATCCTCTCAGTGCCACAGCCCAGAATATCCCATTTGAGTCCCCCCCAGGCACTCCTGTGCCACTTTGCAGGCAAAACCCACACAGCAGAGGACACAGACACCCCTTCTCAGAGGAACCAGTCCTTTGGGAATGGACCAAGTCCAGGTGGGAGCTCTGGAGACAGGGACAGAAGGACCACATGTCCCAGGTCACTCACATGCAAATGAAGAAGCATTTTAGCATCCAGTCTGCTAGAAATCAAATTCTGATATCCTTCCATGCCCACTAAATTCTGTTCACAAAGACCAAGAAAAAAAAAAAGGAAGCAAAAGCCTTAATAAATGCTGGAAGAGCAGGGAGCTCCCACCAGCTCCCAGCCCAGCGTAGCTCAGGGATTATCTAGGCAATAGTTTATTTTTCTCTCCAGTATCATTTTCCCAGCTTGATCTCTACTGTCGCAGTATGATGGTTTCACCCCATTAGCCTTGCTTAAAAAAGTGATCCCAGGACTGTGAGTGTTATTGCCCACATAAATCAGGAGGCTTTGAATATGGAGCACCTTTAAATAAACAGCTGATGGAAGTGAAGTTCCGGGATCATTATTAATAGCTTTTCATTTCTGTGGCCGCTGTGCTGTGACATTCTTTCCCAGCAGAAAGCCTCGGCTTCCTATCCCCAGCACATCTGATCCCCCGGGTCCTGCAGCCAGGATGAATGACTGCACCTCTGTGTTAATTGCATCGCCTGCTCCACAAACAGAATGCTAATATTAACCAGCGAGAGGAGGGGAGTCTGCACACCAGCAGTGATGGGACACTTCAGAGAGAGACAAACCAGCCCCACTGCCTTTTCCAGGGCTGCTCCTTCCTCCTTCCCTCGAGGAAGGGCAAATCTTCCAATACACACCAGTGAATGTTACAACAGGTGACAAGGTCCTGTTCAATTTCTGTCCTGTCTGAAGCGCCTTGTACTGGACAGACACCAATTTTCTCTGCTCTGCCAGCAATATTACACCTCTCACAAGCCCCCTGGTAAGCAAAATGATGCCACTCTCTGTCACCCTGGTTTTTTAAGATTTTCTAAGCCTTCTGATGTTGACATTCTTGTAGCGAACTTTCTCGCACACTTTCTGTAAATAACTCATTGTTTCGCATTCCTTTATGGAGGAGGAGAAAGTTGATTGTTGGACTGTTTGTCAGTTGATTGAAAGGACTGTTGGTCTGTCCAGTGTCATTGGAGAGGTGGCACTGTCACCCTCCAATCCACTGTCACTCTTGGAAAACTATAAATGTTGGAGTCAGAAAATAAACTTCCCTTTTCTTCACCTTGAGAACAGTGGTGTGTGCTTCTGCCTGTGCACACAGGTGCTGCCAGGTGGAATTCCCAAAATGTCCATGTGCAGGACCCAGAGCTGCCAACCCTGCTGCACCCACAAATGACATCTTCCCCCAGATCTGTGGAGAGACCAAGTTTCCCCCCAGAAAGTGTGCTCAGGCTCTCTGAGGCACTTTGCCCAGAGAAAGAAGGCAATGATCCTGCTGACAGCCAGCTCCAACAAAGTGACCAATGTAAGTGCTGGCAAAAAGGCTCCACAGTGCTCCAAGGTGCCCAGGAAAAGGCTGGCACCAGAGGGTCCTGCTGCTGCAGCCCACCCTCATCTCCTTCTACTGTTCCTGAGTCATGCTGCTCAAAGAGAAATCACGGGGGAAGCAAATACCCCAAAGCAGCCTGTTGCTGTTTGCAGGGACAGACTGTGCAACAGACATTTGCTGTACATAAACTCAAAGGGCTGCAAAGAGCAGCAAACCACGGGAACAGGTGATGGCTTTTGATTTTACTGCTTGCTCTTTTCCCAAATCCAGCTCTCAGCAAGGAGATTTGGGACACAGGCATAAATAACAGAAGGTTCACCTATGAGAAAGCTGAAGTGGGAGCATCAGAAAACTGGAGTGTGGCTGAACAAGCCTGAAAGAGACCACTACACACTGGGAGTACATTCCTTGGAGGGCTTTGAGAGGGACAAAAAGTGTTAGATGTGCCTCCTGATTTCAGAGCCCTTTTCTAGCTCTGAATTGTGAGGGACTAGCACAGCAGAGACACATCCTTATGCCAAGTCTGTGGGTCTCTGGATATGATTCTGTAAGAATACAGCACCAGCCTTCTCTCTGCAAGGAACTCCTTGCTGAGTGAAGGAAAAGATTTGATTCCTCCTCCAGCACTCCCCCAGTGCTGTATTTGCAGACTGAGAACCAGCATCCAGCAGCCACCCAGGGCCTTCAAGCACAGGAAACACAGTGGGTATCACACATGCAAGGCTCAGTGCATCACAGAAACACTGCTTTCCAACCACCAGACTTCAGCATCCCATTGAAGCATCACCTCTCAGCAGAGGCCAAATGTGCAAATTGCAGTTGAAAGGGAGAACGTTTCTGAAAGCTTGAAGCACGTGAACACAGCAGACTGGAACAGAATCTGCAAGTAGCTTCACTTTAATGTCACTACCAAACCAACAGCACAAAGAGGAAGGGACAGACTGGGAGCCCTGGGAACAACCACTCTGCTCAGCACAACTGATAAAGGGAAATTAATCACTCAGTTCCTCCATCAGGCACAGGGGTTCAGGGCTTTGGTGTAAAACTCCATCAAACAAGACTGGCATCTTCACTCCTGACATTCCTGGATGGACAGAGGACACAGCGTGGGTTCTGCACAGGGCTTATTTCACAATCCAGCCCTTTGCCTCTGACACTCCTGGAAACAGTGAGGCTGTGAGAATCTTCCCAAGCCAGCACCAGGCTTTGAAGGGTCTTTCCTCATGTATCTGCACAAAGCTGGGACCTTGGGGCCTTGTACGTGGGTTCTAATGTTATTATTATCAAAAGGAATAAAGAGGGACACGGTGAAGTCAGAGGCAGCAAAGCAGCCCAGGCAACAAAGGGAGGAAGAAAAAGAGAGATTACAGCAGCAACAGGGAGGACAGAAAAGCAGATGGACAAAGTGCATGGGAAAGAATAGAGAAAAGGGGATACACGTACACGTGAGCAAGCAGGACTGTGCTGGAACATGTGGGAGTGTGGGCGTGCAGGAGGGGGCACAGACGCTCACACAGGCAGGTGCAGCAGCCATTTGCAGCTCCCAGTCCTCCTGCCCAGCCCAGGCTGCCAGCCTGGCACTGCTCCAGCCAGGGATCCGCCTGAGAGCACACACAGCACTCCCCTGGCCCAACCCTCTGCATCCAGGACAGCAGCCACTCTGACAGAGAAAGACCCCCATGACCAAAGACAGACAGACAGACAGACAGACTGACAGACCCTGGCTCTGGGCACCCCTCACTCCCCCCAGAGCAATTCTGTGCCTGGAAGAGGCAGAAGTGGCAGGACACATGTACAGACAGGTGTGGTTTCCTCCAGCTTTGTTACCCTCGCACACATTAACCCTTTGCATCCTGCTCTGTCACTGCACACCCTTGCTTGCACCCCCTCTGTCCTCTGGGCTGCTCCACTTCCCCCTGCACACTCCTTCCCAGCCCCCTTGGTGACAGTCACATCAGAACCCAATTCACACAGCCCCAAATCCCCAGTCCAGAGCCCACCACACCCAATCCATGCTGTCACTTGCACAAGTGCTGAAATCCAAACTGCACATCACCCCCTGTATGCTGCCACACTGATCTCCAGGCCTCCACTGCTCCAGCTGGACACTGCACTGTGTCAGCACTGCAGCACAGACTAAACCTGTTCCTCTCCAACCCACCACCTATCTCAGCAACCTCAGGCAGAGTTTGGGCATCCAAAGCCAAGCAGTGTCCAGCCAAGAAGCCATTCTTGCCCCCCTGGGCCTCTGAGTTGTTGTACATGTCTTTCCCCTCACCTCTCCATCACACCTCACAAGGGTGTGACACCAAACTCACACCTTGAACACACAGCCATGGTGATTCCAAAACAGAAAAACAAGACACAGCTGCCCTGAGCAGGGCTGGTTACAAACCTTTGAGAGGTTCAGGACCAAGCCAGACACAAGCACTGCATCTGGGCACTCCTTGGGCCCCCATGGTGGAGAACACCAAGAGCATTCACTCATCAAACAGCTTTCCACATCTTGGTACACAGAGGTACAGACAGATCTCACACACAAAACATATAAAGGATTAAAAAGTTATCAAAGACTCCAGGCATTGTCTAGAAGAGGACAAAGAAAAAAATAAAAAGCTATTTCTATATATACTTGGGAAGCACCAGATAGCACAGTGATGGACTAGATATAAAAAAGATACAGATGAGTCTCAGTCTCAGCCTTTGATCTCTCACAAGGGAAATGCATGTGCTGCCTTCTGGAAACCAGGACCAGACATTGTGTCCTACCCCTGCCTAAGCCCAGCTCAGCTGCAGTTTAAAGAAAAGCCTTCCAGCCTGGTGCTTCACAGTTCCTCCCTCTCGTTTCTATTTCACAGCAGCTTTTCACAGCCCTGACAGTGCTTACTACAAGCAATACAAGCTCAGCTGCAGGATTTTCTCCTTCTGGGACAGACTAAGGTTTGGAAAATGCCTCCCTAGAAGCAACAAACTTGTCTGGAGCCTGTGGCCAGGAGCTGAAGGCAGATGCTGAGCAGCAGCCCTGAGCAGTCCCAGGTCAGAGCCAGCTCCAGGAAGGAGCTAGCTGAGGATCATTTCCACCAGCTCACCACTGACACACAGTCCTGCTTACCAAGGCTTGCTTTCCAGCACTCTGTTTTTTCTCCAGCTTCTCCCAACACACACCATGCCTAGCAGTCCCCCACACCTGCGTCCTGGTCAGCCTGAGTGTGCCTTGGCCAGCACACCCACAGGACAGAGGCTCCATCTCCTGCTGTCCAGGTCTGACAAGGATTCTTTTCCAAGCCATCTCCCTCAGTATGAGCACTAAAAGGTGTTTAACTGTACTGGGTATGGCTGGGAGGGAGTTAATTATCTTTGCTTGGTGCTGAGTTGTAGCTTTGTGACCAAAACAAAACTGATATTTTAGCTACTGCCAAATGGTGTTTGCAGTGTTAAAACCCTCTCTGCTTCTCACCACGTCCTCAGTAAACAGACTGGGGTGCACAAGAGTTTGGGAGTGGATTACCCAGATCAACCACAAAGCTACCCTGTCTCATCTAACATCGTGCTCAGCAACAAAAAGGGAGAGGAGGGATCTTGGGGGGTTTGTCATCTTTAGCTCAGTAACTCCTGGACATCAGTCCATGCAGAGAAGGCAGTGAGTGTTTGCCTTTGCATCCCTTGTTTTCTTTCTCTCTTCCACTTCCACTTATTAAACCATTTTTATCTCAACCCACACACATTTTCTTGCTTTTACTCTTCCTTTCCTTTTCCCATGACCCACTTGGGAATGAGGGAGTGAATAATTGGCTGTGTGGGGCTTAGCTGCTTACCAAGGCTATCCCACAACAGCCCAAACACTTGGCTGCACCAGTACAGGCCACGTTCACAGCCAGAGCAGAGGAAATCAGACTGCACCCTTCCAAAAGCATTACCCAGAAAGCAGCAGAGTGGCAGAATGAGAAGCTCCATTCTCCTTGCACAGTGCCTTGAGCCTCAGCCCTGTGAGGAGAGCTCACATCTCCAGTTCTGGAGCAGCCAAGCACCACCCCACTTCCCATCTAATCCACTGACACACATTTGCACTCTAGGTGCAAAACCAATTAAAGCCTCAGCTGATGGTTCCAGCATCATTCCCAGCAGACACGAGTCTCCCATTACACAAAACCGCTTTTTAAGAGAAAAATCCATAAATGCTCACCTGTGGTGGCTACTCCAGCTGGGGAGGGTTCAGTGCCTGCGTTCACTCCTTACATCCATTGCTTTGTGATACCGAGAACAGGAGCAGCATCATCTGTCAGTACAACAGTCCTCTAGGCAGGACTGCAGAGCTCCAGCTCAAAAACCCTTGGCTGCCTTCACTAACCCAGCTCTTGGGCAAGGCAATGTCTTGATGATGGTGTCCCCATCTGCAGGGTCAGCCCCTGGTCACTCGTGCCATGGGGACACAGAGTGGCAGCCCCAGCCCTTCGCACACCTGGGGACTGTCCCCTGCCCACACATCCAGCTGTGCCATCAGCCGTGCCACACCTGCCACCGGGGCTGCTCCTGTCCTGCATCGAGCTGGGCCACACCAAACCCACCCAGGGGCTGACCTGAGAGCTGAATCTGGGCAACAAAGCGGAAAAGAGGGGTTTGGGAAACACACAGCGAGACCACAGAGCCACTGCCCAATGGAGGACCCTGTTCTCAGCTCACCTCTCTTTCACATTAATTGGTTAATTGGCACGGCGGGCTGCGCACAGGAACGGAGGAAGGCTGGCTCCCTCTGCCGGCACCGGCCCGACCGGGAGCCCCCGGCCCGTGTCTGCCCCCAGCACCGGGAGCCCCCGGCCCGTGTCCGCCCCCGGTACCGGGAGCAGCCGGAGCCCGGCCCGTGTCCGCCCCCGGTACCGGGAGCCCTCGGCCCGTGTCTGCCCTCCGGTACCGGGAGCAGCCGGAGCCCGGCCCGTGTCCCCACTCAGTACCGGGAGCAGTCGGAGCCCGGCCCGTGTCCGCCCCCGGTACCGGGAGCAGCCGGAGCCCCGTCCGTGTCCACACTCGGTACCGGGAGCAGCCGGAGCCCGGCCCGTGTCCACACTCGGTACCGGGAGCAGTCAGAGCCCGGCCCGTGTCCGCCCCCGGTACCGGGAGCAGCCGGAGCCCCGTCCGTGTCCACACTCGGTACCGGGAGCAGCCGGAGCCCGGCCTGTGTCCACACTCGGTACCGGGAGCAGTCAGAGCCCGGCCCGTGTCCGCCCCCGGTACCGGGAGCAGCCGGAGCCCCGTCCGTGTCCACACTCGGTACCGGGAGCAGTCAGAGCCCGGCCCGTATCCCCTCCGGTACCGGGAGCCCCGGCCCGTGTCTGCCGTCGGTACCGGGAGCCCCGGCCCGTGTCTGCTCTCCGGTACCGGGAGCAGTCAGAGCCCCGCCCGTGTCCCCTCCGGTACCGGGAGCCCCGGCCCATGTCCGCTCTCCGGTACTGGGAGCAGCCGGAGCCCAGCCCGACATCACTGACCTGGCACCGCTGTTATGAACAAGTTTATAGGATAACTCAGTAAATCGATGTTTGCCCTGTTTGTTGGTTGTTAAATGTTAATTACCTGGTTGAATGTGTTGATTCTGTTAGCTGTCGGTGTTGTTGGTCACCCTGCCTGTGCATTTCTGTCCCGAAATGGCTTTAGCCGTAGAGAAGGTGACATGTGAGTAACATGTAAATTAAAACACAACTTGCAATTCCAGAGAAGAACACCCTCAAAAGAGGAGCCAACTTGCGGTGTAAGGGACTGAGTGACATGTCCTACTCGGGAACTGTCACTCTATTCCATCGGTGTGATTTCGGGTGTCACCATAACCTTACAAAAACAGGACCAGGATGAGGATTTTGGACGATAAACTTTGCAGTTTTCCTAGGCACGCTCACGAGGGTGGAAGCCCCAGCTCTGCTACACAGCAAAGCTGTTCTACCTCCTCCTCCACGTCACTGAAGGGAGCAGCAGCACCCAGAGCTGATTTCATAAATAAAGGTGTTAAGAGGAGCAGGTCTCCTTGCCCTTATTTTTACTACACTTTGGGGGCTCGCCTTACTACACTGCCACAACCCCCCAGAGCTGCCACAGCACAAATTCAGGGTGCCCAGGGAACGGGTGCCCTGCCTTGGGACAGCATTACTGCAGCAGGAATTATTTTGGGAAAAACACCATGCTGCTGGGAAACAGCCTGGGAGGGCTGTAGCAAACGGGTGTTCAGCTGACTTTTGAAAAGTTTAAGCAGGGATGTAATTTCTTAAGGACTCTGCTGATGCTCAGCTATTCCTACCTGCCATCAAAAGGTTTAGCTGTATTTCATAAGTGGGAAGGCAGCCAAGCTCAGAAAGCTGGTGAAGTCCAGCTCTCAAAGCAATGCCTCCCTCCTCACCTGTCTGTCCTCGACCTTCCAGACTCCAGGGGCAGGGAAAACAATTCCCTGTCCACAGAGGCACAACACTGTCACATGTCAACAGCCACATGCCTAGCTGGGGCTGTAACAATAGCAAAAGCACATTTTCACACAGCTAAAAACACTGAATAGGGAAAATATAGAAAGATCCAAGGGTAACTCTGCAGTTTGGCAGTGGTGGGGGTGGAACCAACAGTGCCCTGTCCCAGGTTAACAAGATGATTTGCTCACTGTTAGTATATTCACAACTCAACTGATTCTCTCTAGAGAGGGTGATGAGGACAGGAGGAGGTGCTCAGAGCTTAGGAGCCACTTTTAATGACAAGGATTATTGGAGAAACAGCATTTTGGGGATTTGGGATTCCGGGAAGAAGCTGCAGTAGGAGCAGAGGGAGATAATCCCAGTGTGACAGACAGAGACGCAAGGAAGCAGCACTGAAGGAGGGAGTGCAGCATCCCCAGGCACACACAGGAGTTACTGTCTGGCTCAAGGGAACATCCATTCCAGAGCAGGAGGCTGCCAGAACAAGGGTCTGGCCCACAGCTTCAGCTCTCTTCCCTCCTGGCATGGTCAGACCAGTCTGGTTCCTCTGGACCAGCCAAACCATTATCTGTCCTTGCTGACTCTGGCCATCAGTGGGGCCAGAGGCTCCATCTGCCCCACAGGGCAGAGGATCAGGGTCCCTGGCCAGCCTGTGAGCAAACAGCCAGCCTGGGGCTCCCAGGCTCTGCCCCAAAGGCAGCAGAGGGGCACCGAGGGGGCAGAGCCAGGCCAGGGCCAAGGGGACACAGCCCAGGGTACCCAGCTCCAATACCTCTGAGGAGGGCATGGGGCCTTTCCTGGGCTGGTGTCTGCCTGCACACAGCTCAGCAGAGCACAGGCAAGGGCAGCAGTGCTCAAAAAGGAGTCCAGAAACAGATGGATGTCACCTGCAGAGGCTGTGCTGGGTCCCCAGGGGCTGCCATGCACTGCACTGGGGATGAAGCTGCCCCAAGCCTGTGGCTGCAGCACCCAGGAGGGGCTGATTGTGCACAGACCAGGACAGCTCATCTGTGGGAATGAGCTCCCTCCTGCCAGGCCAGTTTTGTGACCACATCTCACCCTTTTGCCATCAAAACCTCAGGGAAGTGCCAGCTTACCAAAGCAGTGCTCAGCTCCTGTGCTTGCTCCCACAGCTGCTCCTTCCCAATGTCTCACTCACAGCCTTTATCTGCAGGGTGAGCACCACTACCTGTACCCACACTCACACACGGGCTCCTGCCAAAAGGCATTCAGAGCTTTCAAGGCTCCTTTTATTGCCCAAGATGTTTCTATGGCGACTACCTTCACATCCCATCATTGGCTGTGGAAAGCTTCTGGCCATCAGCAGCTTCAGGTGAGTTGAGCTTCAAGTCACCTGTAGTTTTTAATGCCACTGGCTACAGCCAGCTGGGAAGGGATTAACAAAGCCCCAGGTGAAGAGGGAATGGTGAGCACGGCAGTGTCAAAGAGGAGTGAGCCCCATTCTCCTTCCCCTTGGTGTTCTTTCGAGTCCTGTAGCAGGGAGGAGCAACAGAGAGGGGCAGGGGGTGTCTGCAAAAGGGTATTGGACAAACAATTCTGCTTTCATGGTTCCCTGAAGGATTTCCCAATCACCAAAGCTCACAGAACTGCCATAAGCAAAGCACAGGACCACTTCAGCCCAGCAGCCATACCAGTGCCCTATCCAGAGTCAGGATGCTCCCAGCTCTGCTCCTACAGGGTAGTCACAAATCTGTGGGTGCTTCACCTCCATCACAGCCACAGCTTCCATCATGAGCCAGGAGGGCCAAATTGAGCACACGTGACAGCAGTGACAGTGTGAGACAAACAGGGTGGCTCTGTCTGGGGAGCAGACCCTGCCCACAACAGTGTGACAGCAGTGCTAACAGGCACTTAGCCCAGAGAAGGGGGCTGAGGAGTGTGAGCCAAGGCATGGCTCTCCCACAAGAGATCTGAAATCAGCAAGTGCAGCACTGAGCAGAGTCAAAGCTGAATGAGTTCTGTTGGGTTTACTTTCTCCAGACTCATGGGTGGCACTGCCAGAGCACGGCAGTGAGTAAAAGCAGGACAGCAGAACAGGGCACACCAAGTGCAGAATTCCCAGACAAGAGCAGGAGGGCAGGACTGGGAACACAGAAGTGCTGCCCTTGCTGCAATGAGTATTATTGCAGCCTTGCCTTGTGTTCAGTGAGCTGTCCTGACATGGGGCACCCAGCAGAAAGGAGACACTTTCTGAAAAGCACCCTGATTTCCAGCTTGCAGATGTAGCAGCAATGAATGATGCAGTCAAGCCTGGCCCTTGGGCTGGAGCAGATGGACCAGCTCTGGGCTGGCTGCCTCTCCTGTGCCCCAGGGCACAACTACACCTGCTTTCAAGAAGGAAAATGCAGGGGCCTCAGCTTAGCAGGGTCTGTCCCCCACCTTTTAGGCAAAGCTGCCTTCTAGGAGGTCTGGGGAGAGCCACCCCAGCTGACACTGGTGTGTGCCCTCACCGCCACCCGGGCTGGGTCAGCAGTGTGGAAGCAGCTGAGACAGCGCCTGGAAACCTGTGTGGACACAAAAGGCATGCCCAGCCACGGAGGCACAGGCACCCAGACACCCCCATGCTGTGAACAGTCTCTCCTTGTGCTCCCACCTCCCAGCACAGTCCTGCACCCCTCTTTTCTGCACATGCACCAGGAATCATCAACAGCTAAGGGAGCTCTGGGACTGCCATGGGCCCCACACGCCCTTGCTCAGGCTCACAGTGTCCCACAGGCCTCAGAAGAAGGTGCTGTAATGCTGGCAAAGAGCTGAGACATCCATTTGCAAGAAGAATTCCAACCACACTGCAAGAGGATCTGAGGAACAGCATCCCAAAGAAGATCCACAGCTGGACCTAGACCCTCTGCAGGCATCCCAGACAGCCCTGTGGGGTAACAAAAGGCACACACTGCTGGAGAAATATCCACTTTTGCTACCCAGAACCAGCACAAAAATGCCATCCAACAACCATTCCCCAACAGGATACAACAGAACTCCCTTCTTCCTGCCACAAAGGACAATAAAAAGAAAGAAAAAATGCAAGAGATACGGAGCCAGGCTAAGGTAAGGTCTGGACTAGACTCTGAAAGCAAAGTTGTTGCAAAGGATAAAACTGAAAATTACTGTAATGTGCTGTATTCCTTTTATGGACTTCGCAAATAATAGAAAGTGATGACTACATGAAAAGGAAACTGTGAACTAACTGGAGGATGGGTCTCTGCAGTGGCTGCCAGCAGGAGCACAGCCCCGTGCCTGAGCCCTCCACAGCTCTCCAAGCAGAAACCAACCCACAAACTGGACACAACTGCAGAGAGAGATGTCCCACAGAGCTGAGCAGGCAGGGGACACCCAGCTCATGCTGGGTGAACAGCTGGGTCCAAGTCCAACCCCATACTCCAAGTCTGCGGCGATTTGCTGTCAAAATCCAGCCACAAAGACTTGGCTTTTCTGCTGGGGTAGAGCAGGGACTTCACAATTGACACAGCTCACAGGGACATGCAGGCATGAGACCCGAGAATGCAGCAGCAGCCAAGGCAAAGGACAGAGCTCTGTGCCCTCACCTGCAGCCCAGGACTGCCACACACCTGAGAGCAAGGTGACACAGGGGACCTGCTCCCTGCAGAGCCAAGAGCACACGGTGCTGAGGGCATTCCCAGAGCAACCAACAGCCTGAGGCAAAGCTGGTGGCATCCCTCCCCATCGGGCACCCCTTTCACAAAGAAACACCATGGGATAAACTGGTGGTAAGACAAAAGAGATCCTGAGAACAGCAAGGAGCTGCACACCGTGTCCACCTACAACCTCGGGCAAGCAATCTGCTTGGGATTCACACCCACCTCATCTTTACATGTAATTTCTCAAGAAAGCAGATCACTCAAAATGGCCTGTGCCTCGGGATATGCATGGACTTATCTGCAGAGAAGTGTCATTGCTTGTAAACCCAAACATAGTTGCATAACCACATGGTTAAAAGATAACAGCACAAATTCATACATGGCTGTATCCTTATGCACGAATACTCTTCAGCGACATGATGTCACAAGAACCCAAGTGTCACCACACCATTTCTTTTTCAAACTGTTTTCATTTGCTTTTAAAATGTAGGCTTTTAAAATATAAAAACTAATCATTTGAAAAAATAAGTAATTGTACTTTAAAGAAATAGCAGCAGATTAAATCCCACCTGAAGTCCAGTTTTGTTTCAAAGCTTTCACGAACAATCTAATCCTTCTAATGAAATAAAGTCTTTGGGTTGAAAAAGGGGCTTCAAATAAACAAACATTCCCTCTGCAACATTTCCAGCCAAATTTTACTGCTATGGGATAGTGATTATGAGCACAAAAGTAAAATTTGCTACAAAAAAAGCCTTGCTAGCTCAATATTATTTTTAATGTGCAAAAAAAAAAAAGCCCAAAAGCTGACCAGACAATATAAACAACAAAGAGCAAATTGTGACCCTTTTCTCATAATCCTTAAACACAAGAAAGAACTATGACTCTTTCAAACATGACATTTAAATCATGAAAATATGGTATTTTTTGGGATGGAGCTAGTAAGAATAGGATTTTAACTGTTATTTTTAACCCAAAGACAACCTTTTCTTTCCCTTTTTTTTTTTTTTTTTTTTTTTCTGGAGGCCTGCTAGCTTCTTTTGAAAAAGAGTTTTAAAACTGACCTTGTTCCAGTAGCCACTTGTCTGTCATAGGTATGAAATCACCATATCATATTATAAAGTGTCAATGCACCAAAAAGCAAAGGGCATTTTTTTTTCCCCCAGAAGGAACAAAACTGGCTTTTTTACCTATGAAACAGCACATACTTTTTCTTTCATGAGCCCACCAATTTCAGCACGGTATTATTCGGCAGCCGGCATTTCATACAGAGACCAAACCTCACTTGCTCTGACCCTCACCTCACTGGAGCAGAGATGTACGTGAGACAAAAGTCAGCACAGAATCTGGGCCACCTTATTTAGATTTCAGCGGGCTCTACCCTGTGCTGCTCTCAGGGTGCTGTCAACATTTCAGGGAATTCATCAATGAGCAGCACAACCACCTTTTGGCCTTGAACACAAACAAACACAGCACCAGCACAGAGGAACCGTTTCAGACTTAAAGCCAGAGAAACAATTTATTTTCAGCATTTAAAAACTGATGTACCAGGACAATGATCTCCAACCCTGATAATTGTTTGCTGCAAATACTCATTACCCAGCGCTCTTGAAAGAAGTGGAGAGCGTTCATCAGCCTCATAGGGAAAACATGGCAAAGCCCAGGTTCTGAGCAATCTGCGAGTACAGAGACTGCAGGCTTCAGCCATGCTCTGTGCATTGGGTACTCTGAAGAGACAGAAACAGGTCCCAAAGAAACAGTCATGAGCTGAGATTTCCTCAGTAGTATGCAAGCCTGTGTTGCAGCACAGCATTTTAACAGCGCAAGGACCAACCCAGGAGCAGGGAGAGAGAGGCACATTCCCCCATTCATTTCCTCAGGCCATGCAAACAAGCTCAGGAGAACCAGAGCTCTTCGAAACCACCCACCCATCCTTCAGGTCCAAAGGCATCCCTGAGGTGCGCGGCACTGTCTCATGAAGTTCAGTCTGAACTCCCGAGCCTGCCCCTCCTCGCCGCTGCCTACACCATCACCCCTACAACTGGTGCTGTTCATGCATAAAACCAGGGTAGGTGAGGAGACAGGGCAGATGTCCCCAGACTGTGCAGGATGTTAAAAGTGTCAGAAACCAAAGGAAAACGAAGAGGCATCAAGTGCATCGCTCCACTCCCAGGGAGCCCAGGGTGGGTGAGAGGCACCTGGCGAGGCAGCGCTGGGCCAGGGCACGCAGGGAGCAGATGCGGCTGCAGATCCCGCTCCCAGAAGGCCTGAGCACAGCTGGTTGGGAACCACATTTTAAATGAGGAAAGTGCTAGTTTTAGAACAGTTATTTTTAGTTTGTTGTTAGAAAAAAATGTGGCTCTGTGAAGGGAGATGTTACCCGGCCGGCTCTAAGGGCTCCCGCTGGGTCCCTCGGGTATGGCAGCCACACATCCACACGCGCCCAAAGCAAATTCCGTGAGGAATGGGCACGGAATGGGTACGGAATGGGTATGAAAGCTCCGTTCTCAGTGAGAGAAATGGGGAGATGGATCGTGGGTAGGAAGGAGCCCGAAGAGAATGTTTTAAGATACCACCGGTGAAAAAAGGAGCCGCAGCTCTTCAAGCACCGAACTGTTTTAATTGGAGGGTGTGCACGGACCCGCAGCTGGCGCGGCCGCGCTGGAGGCATCAAACCTCTGGCTTCGCCCGCCGACACCAAGGAGACCGGGACACACCGGGGCACACCGGGGAACCCCGGGACTGCCCGGGACTGCCCGGCCCGAGGCGGCGGCGACCCCGGGGCCGGGCCGAGCCCGCGCTCACCCGCGGGGAGCGCCCGCCGCAGCCCCGCCGAGCGGCGGCAAAGTTTGCGGCGCGGCGAGGGACGGAGAAGTTGGGCTCCCCCGCCGCCCCCCAGCCCCCGCCCGCCCCGCTCTTACCTGGGGCGGCGGCCGCGGCGGCTCCCCCGCGCCGGGCGCTCGGCCTCCCGCGGCATCCTGCGGGCCCCCGCGGCGCGGAGCGGAGCCCCGGCAGCCCCGGCAGCCGGGCACGGAGCGGAGCGCAGCCCCGGCACCGAGCGGAGCGGAGCCCGGCAGCGGGGCACGGAGCGGATCTCAGGCTCGGCGGCCGGGCACGGAGCGGATGGCAGCCCGGGCAGGCGGGCACGGAGCGGAGCGCAGCCGCTGCGCCCCGGCACGGAGCGGATGGCAGCCCCGGCAGCAGCGCGGAGCCCCGAGCGGCGGCGGCGGCGAGCGGAGCCGGTGCTGGCACCGGGCGGGCAGGGCGCAGGCGGGGCGCGGGCGGCGGGAGCGCGGCGGGGGCTGCATGTGCGGCGAGAGCCGCCTTCCTCCCCCTCGCTCCCTGCCTGCTTCCCCTCCTTCCCCGCCAGCCCAGCCCTGCCCAGCCCTGCCCGGCCCGGCCCAGCCCAGCCTCTGCTGGAGACTCTGAGAATGCAGCGAGCGCCGGGTCCGCGCCCCGGGCTGGCCCCGGAGCCTCCCCCAGGGACCCGCCCTGGGGACCCGCCCGTTCCCGGGATGCGGCCCCGCTCCCCCGCGGGCTGGCGCGGCCCCCGGCGGGCGGCTCTGCCCTGCCCGCGGCTCCGCTCCGCTCCCCAGCCCGCGGTGCCCCCGCCCCGTGCCCGCATCGCCTCCGCCGCCCCGGGGCCTCGCCGGCCGCCCCGGGGGCGGGAGCGGGGCGCGGACGGGGGCAGGGGCAGACTCGGCCACCCCAGGTAAGGATCAGCCCTCCTGTGCCCGGCACTGAGATCCGACTCAGTGCGTGGAGCGCGGGGCTGAGCCGGGGTGCCGGGCATCAGAGAGACCCCAGCCCACACTTCTGCTGCCTTTGGATGGTGCCAGACACTGATGGCCCAGTGGCATCGTAGCAGGAGCTCTGTCAGGGGCTCTGGGCATCTCTGGGGCTGAGCCTGGGGCTGTCAGACCCTCTCCCACTGGGCACCATGGCTGTTGGCATCCTCAGCACCCACCTCAGCTCTTTGGTGCCTTCTGCAGAGTCTTGCTCGAAGCGTGGTGGGCACTGTCCTGACTCAGCAGCTTTTGAGGGTGCAGGGGCAGAAGTGGCAGCACAGTTGTTGCCTTCAGTAGAGTCACACACCAGCTGCAGGATCCACAGACCAGTCTGGGCCAGTGGAAGATGGAAGCAGGAAGAAGCTCAAGGCTAGTGAGACTGCAGCACTGTATTTGGAGATGGATAAACCTTGCAAGTCAGGTTTTAGTCACAGCTCAGGCAAGCAGGCTCCAGTGGGACATTTCCCAGTCTCCACTGCCCAGACACTCACATCTTACCTGGAGAAAATGCTCTCCTGTGTTCACAGCATCCTGTTATTTGGCCTTGGAGTTTGGCCCTGAAAGGAACACAAGAGAACACCAGAGGAGGGAATGCAGTGTTGCTCCATTTGTACAGCACCTTGTGTACAAGACAAACAAATCCTCTGCTTGGCCAATTTGGTCAAGAAACAGTAGTAACCCAGTAGCAGGTTAACCACAAATATGTGGATCTGGTGCTTCCTGTTCAGGCAGGTGCCCTGAAGGTGAGGGAGAGGTGAGGGGAAAGCAAAAGAGAGGCTCATAAGCACAGCATGGACCCAGGAGGAGTGGCTCCTCCTTTCCAGGAGCAAAAGATGAGCAGGATGCAGACCCAGCAGCAGCTCTGGCAGCTTTATTTCCCACCTTTGCACTGGCTGGCACAAGGCTTCCCACCACCCTACTGCTGCATGACTCCCACCCTCAGAGGCCAAGGCGACCCTCAAGACATCCCAGGAAATGCTCCACATCAGCCCCTTCAGACACAGAAGCATCTAGAAATGTCCTCAATCCCAGTGTGAGACTGAGAGACCTGCCAGCTGCAAGCACTGCTGCCAAAGTGGATCCCACTTGAGCCTGATGCTCTTGTAGGGAAAGGAGCAAAGCCTGGAGCACAGCTGCTGCTCTGCTAACACAGTCTGCAAACAGAGATTGTGTGCTCAGTGCCAACCCAGCCCCGGGACACCTGCAAGGCTCTGGTGCCAGCTAGGACACTGGCACTGGGAACACCCAGATCCTTCCCCTGGGGCAGCCGAGAGGTCACCTCGCACACTGCAGGTGGAGCTGAGCCCGCTAAACTGGTGTGACACTGGGAGGAGATGGTCCCAGCACTTGTCTGTAGCCATGGTGCCCTTTTCCAGCCTGTTTTTGCTGACACAGAAGATTTCTCTCTCCTCCCACTGCCCCCTCCCCTGTGGTACAGCCTCTCCATGCCTGATCTAGTTGAAGAAGTCCCTGCTTATCACATGTGGGTTGGGCTAGCTGACCTTTAAAGGTCCCCTCCAACCCACACCATGCTATGATGACTCCATGGTTCCATGCCCCCTTGCTGCTGCCATGCAGGTGCTGGTAAGGCCAGGCAGCCTGACCCTCCCAGCTCCCAGATGAGCCCAGGAGAGCACCACAGTGAGGCACTTTATGACAGTCCTTCCATGACACCCAAAACCAGGGGTGCTTCAAATGGCCAGGAGCCACCACGGGGAAGCAGAGATGGAGGATGCAGAGCAGGAGAACCAAGAACCACCAGTGACATGGTCACTCCTGTGGCTCCCCATGACCATGAGTGCAGACTCCACAGCTGTGTCCCAGCCCCTCTGAGAAGCTGACATGTCACTGCCATGTCATGTCTTGTCTGTGCAGTGACAGAAGGATGGACAGGTTATCCTTTGGCTTTGCTGCCATCCCCTTTATCTCCATGAGAATTTAGTCCCCATCTGGCTTCTCTTTTTCTCTTATTCTCATCACTGCTTTACCCCAGTGTTTAAATAGCTCTTTTGTATTTTTTGGCTTTCCTCTACCTGCAGCAGTGTTCCCTTACTCTGTTATACTCTCCCCATCTCATTGAGCTCCAGGCCCCTTGCTTTGTTCTCTCCCTATCTCTCCCTTTCTTTCTGCTGGTGCCTTGTTCCTTTTCTTGTTGTGATTTGTCTTCTCTGCTCTGTCCCTTTCACTCTTCTATTCTCCTTATCTCTTTTTGCTTCTTCCTCTTCCTTTTCCCAGTCTTTGCACTTCCCCCCTTCCTCTCTGTGCCTTTGTCTGTAAGGAGTTGAAAGTTAAAAGCTTTTCCAACTTGATCCTGAGCAGCTTTCCCTGGTGCTTTCATCTCCACAACACATTTGTAAAACTGCTCAGACTGAAGAGCCATGACATGAACAACTGAAGAAATATCAGAAAGAAACAGGACTCCCAACATGGAATGGAAATCTTCCTTTTCCAAAAAAAAAAAAATCTCTGTTTCACTAGCACTGAGATTTTTCTCTCCACAGCTCCTTAAAACACAACATAAAACCCATTTACCGCCATATAAAACCCATTTACCAAGATTTCATTTTCCTGGCCTCATTCTCCTTCCTGGAGACTTCCTGGAGTTCTGTAGGAGGTAGACACAGGGGAGCCTGAGAGCTCCCCATCATCTGCCAAAGAATAGCTGTGACCAACCTGTTCTGCCTTCCCCATCTCTAACAGGTCCTGCCAGGTGTGTCAGTGCTGTATCACAAACTGCTGTCCAGAGGGAAGTGCTGCTCACACCAGGAAAGGTGCTCTGGCTCTTGTCCAACCCTGCTCCTGCTCTGCCTTCATGCAAAGATGGCAGAGACCTGGCAAACTCTCCATCTGATGTGTCACCAGCTCCTCTCAGCTGCCAAAAGGAGCTCTTTCTCAGCTCCTTCTCGTGTTCCGTGCAAGGTCCAGCATTGTTTGTTTGGGTATAGCAGCTGCAGACCACTTCAGGGAAATTCAGGGGATTGATGCGTTCAAGCTGCTTTGTTTGGTGCTCCTGTGCAGCCTGTGCAGTGCAGGGCTCATGTGTGAGCACAGGAGTGTGGTCAATCTCACCTGTGACCAGGAAACCCCAGAGTTACCAGCACAGATCTGTGCTGTGTCACATGGAGCAAGCCCAAGTGCTGTCTGCTTACTTGGAAATTTGTTGCTGAGAAGCCCATGAATCTTGGCTATTCTCACAACTCCGTGAGAGATTAATCTTGCTAAATCCTCCTACTCCTTCCCTATTGGAGAAACAGATTCAGCACAGGACAAGCTTTGTGACTCACCTCTCTGTTGGCAGAGCCATCTCCCATTAATCTAACTCCCTGTCTAATGTCCACATTTGGCAGGCAGGCAATCCATCTCCAGTCCAGCTCTGTCCAGGATCCAGCTCCCCTGTCACTCAGAGCTTTCCCAACACTGGGTGCCCTGCAGGGCTTCTCCCAGGCAGGACAAGGGCAGCCTGCAGCCCACTGCCCACAGTGACAGCAGGGGACACAATTTGGGCAGGATGTGCGCTTGCTAGGCAGAGAGATCCCTGGCTGCAGCGGCTGCTGGGCTCAGCAGCTGTCCTGCAGAGCTGTGTGCATTCCCTCAGCACAGCCCAGCTCCTCTCAGCAGAACCACAGAGATGCACACAGCTCAGTGCCAGCAGCCTCGCTCCTCCTGGGGGCAGGATTCAGTCTGCTGCCCTCCAAAATTCACCCTGGAAGGAGATGGGCACTGCGTGTCAGGACTGGCAGGGAGGGCTTTGCTCACAGAGCTGCAGCTCAGGGTGCCATGGGAGATGCATGGGAGCAAGTCCCCCTGACACATTCCCTGCAAAGGGTCCCTGGGAGGTCACATTTGCTCCATTGTGGTTTTCAGCTACCTCTGGCCAGCTGCTCATCCTTGTCTCAGAGGCACTGCCTGTCTCTGGAGGGCTGCACTGTGGGATGCCCTGTTACCTGCCCTGATTGCCCCCTGCCTTTACCTGGCTGCTGTTCTGGTTTAGGATGGTTTAGGGTGGACCCCACAGGCAGGTTGTACCACATGGCTTTCTTCACAGCCCATGGTCTGGGAGAGGTTCTGCACCCTTAAAAGGTGCAGCACGATGATTCCTGCTGGAAATAGGGGCATGAGCTGAAGGGAGCAGTCCTGTGCTCACACAAGTCCTGCAGAACTGGGGACACTGTAACACCACACAGAGCATGTCCACACGAAGATGGAGGTGACAAAACATGATTGGGAGGAACACAGCCCCAGCACTGCCTTGTTTGCTGGGCACACCTGAGCCAAATGCCCCAAACTCTTGCCCAGAGCCATTTCTCATGTCACCCTACTTACGTTATTCCCTTTCCCAGACAACCGTGCCTTGCTCAGGTTCTTCTGTGCTGCTGAGGGTCTTTTTCTGGGAACATTCCCGCTGCCCCACAGATTCAGGCATTGCCTGTCACCACAGCCTGGCAGCTCCCCCCATCTTTATTCTCCCTGAGTACTGTGTCATTTGCAGACTCCACGGTGTCAGCCTTGTGATTAGATTCCAATGCCTTTATGAATAATTTGTTGCGCAATTATAAAGCAAATATTTAATTGAACTTTATGTAAAATTGCTTCTGCCTCTGAAGCACTGAACCCCAGTTTTGGGAGAGGGCTGTGCATGACCCCATCAGGCTCTGGGTGCCCTGTGACGAGGCAAGCAGAGCACTGCCAGAGCCCCTCCCAGCAGCCTGTGCCTGCCTGCAGCCAGCTGGGCCTGCCAGGGGACCACAGGGGGTGGCTGCACACTGGCCCCAGAGACTGCTGCAGATGCAGCAGCTGCGGGATGGGTGAGCCTCCCTTTCCTTGGGATCATGTTCTGGGGCACAGGTAGGGATTTGTCTCCTGTTGGTGAGCTCCCTTCCTTTGGGACCATGTCCTGGGGCGCAGGTAGGGGATGTGTCTCCTTATGGGTGAGCCTCCCTTCCCTTGGGAGCAGTCCTGGGGCACAGGCAGGGATGTGTCTCCCTATGGGTGAGCCTCCCTTCCCTTAGGACCATGTCCTGGGGCACAGGTAGGGATGTGCCTCCCTCCCTGCCAGCTGCAGCATTCCCACAGTGTGCCCAGTGCAGTGCTGGCAGAGCTCAGCCTGAAGGATGTCACTGTGGAAAATGTCTCTGTGACGAGTGGATGGCAGTCAGGTTTCAGCACAAAGATAAGGACGCGTGCAAAGACCCTGGATTTTCTTCTTTCCAGCCCTTTCACTCCAGGACAAGACTGGAGTGTGCAGTTGAAAATTTTAACTTCAGCTGACTCTGCAAAGGAAGGTATTCTCCATTGGCCATGTCTCAACAGCATGGAACACCAGTTTGAATTGATAACAGGAGCCTTGGGTGTCCATCTCAGCACATGCAAGGGCCTGTGGTCTGTGCAGGAACACTCAGTACCAGACATCACCCACAGGCTCAGCTGGAAGAGGCTGAACAGGAAGGGTCTGGAACACCTCAGATTGGCCATGGCATTGCATCTGCACAGGAAAACATCTGTATCAGCAGAACCAACAGAACTGGACGAAATCCTAATTTACCATGGTCTGTAAAAGAGGCTGAAGTGCCTATTTCCAGTGAGGCGAATTTGAAATTGAAAGAGGAAAACGAGTGCATTGAAGAGATCAGAAGCTCCTTTCCAAGCGTGTATCTGGTGCAGGTAATTGCTAACTGACCTGGAGGGGCTCTTGAAATCGACCTAATGCAGCAGATTCTGCTGCTCAGAGTGGCTCCAGGGCTGGGGACAGCATGTGCTGGCACTGTCCCTGCAGTGTGCTGGCACAGGAGGACAGGCTGGGCACTGGGGGCTACAGCATGGTAAAGGGAAGGTCTAAGGCTCCCCCCAAAAGTTTTTCAGCCTGGCCTGGAGCATGTCCAGCTGGAAGGGCCTGGGCAGCTGCTGGGAGCTGGACACTTGTCCTTGCACAGGGCAGGCCTGATTGTAGTGATGGGGGAGCCAAGGCTTGGAACCTGGAGCCTTGGGAGGTTGGAGCAGGGATGGATGGGGGGTCTGCTCAGAACTTGGCAACTCAGGAACTGGGTCTGGACAACCAGGTGGGAGCTGGAGTCCCAGCTGGGAAGGTGCAGAATGCAACGTGCCCTGCCGACATGGGTGTGTGGTTACTGGTTTCTCCGCACAAACCAGTGAGGAATGTCTGTCCCCTGTGGCAGCCTGGGGTTATTCCCTTCCCCAGCAGCACTCTCTTGCCTCTCATCTCAGCTTGGGCAGCCCTTTTACTCAGCTCTTGCTTTTATGCCTCCGGATGAAGCAGCACAGCTTACCCTTTGGCTGGCAGCCGCACGTCCCCTGCTGACAGCACACCCCGGGACCAGGCCCATTAGCTTTTGCCCCTGGCAGCTTCCCTTCCTTCCCAGCCCTTGTTCCTTTTCACTCATAGGCGTTAAAGGTTCCTTTCAAGGTACACCTTTCTGCTTCCTCTGCAATCCAGACATTTCTTTAATAAATCACATCTGTACTGGCTCTGTGATGTCTATTTGGCTTTGAGCTGTCATCTCCACTGCTTATTGTGCCCAGCGTGAAATGCTGCCACTCTGCCTATAAAAATTGGAGGTTGGGGCAGTTATTTGTAGCAAGTCATTCAACATTTGCTTTACTGATCCAGGCCCAGACTGAGGAAAGCCCATTGACAAGTACTTGGCTCTGCTAATGGGCAGGCAGATGAATTGCCCCTGCTGTGGGATGTGTTCACAGAGTGCCCTCCCTTCAGTGGCACAGGGACTTATTCCAAATTGTTTGCTCCCAAGGCTTACATCTAGATGCACAGATAACTGAAGCTATGCCCTAGATATGCAATATGAAAAAGAGAGGGCAGAGAAAATGAGGAAAGGCAGAGGTTGGGACCATCGAGTCTGGGTTGTCTCCAAGAATCCCAGATAGATGGAAAGCTTAGGACCAGGAGCACCATGATACAGCCTCCCTTTGTCCTTCTCTCCCCAGTCCACACACAGGCACACACACACACTCTCTCTCTCACTCACTCTTCTGCAGCCCTGAGGTCAGCCAAAGGCAGAGAAAAATGAGGTTCAAAGCAATTGTAATCTTCCTGTGATAATTACAGAACTGTGGTGCAGTGAAAGTCACAGTCTGGCTGCAGAAAGCAGTGGAGAGGCTGCAAGCTGGAAAACAGTTGTTTGTTTCTGTCACTAGGATGGTGGTTGGACTCACATCCCAGAAAGGAAGAGTGATGAAGATGAGCACTGCTGGAGTAACCAGGGCTGAGGGCAGCCCTGGGGAGGATTTGCAGTCTGGGATGGGAGGATCACCATGATGTGGCTGGGAAGGACCAGCAAAGCCCTCCTGTACCCCAGGGCTTTGGTTCAGTGCCTACATCTAGGGGGTGCAGCATCAGCCCCAGCTCTGCTCACCTTTCATCATGCCCTGCTCCCTCTGACTCAAATCCTGCTCAGCCACCACCTCTGTTAAATTAACTGGCAATGTATGTGAATATGCAGTCCTGGCTTCCTTCATCCCGTGGCAGTCCTACCGCACTGAATTTAAAGTCACACTTTCCTTGTGCCATTTATTGTCCTGCTGTTGTGCCTAGTAGGCTTCTGTGAGTATCTGACAGGGTTCTACAGCTTTTCCAAAGCGCAGCTGCAGGAATCTGAACCTGCCAAAGATGTGCTGTAAATGCATCATGTGGGGCTCCTATGCTCACTCAATTACCAGGATCCAAAGAATGATCCTAACTTTCTAAAAATATTTGTATTTCCAAACTGTGTACTTGTGTCTTCCCTACTACATTTCAAACAGTCCAGTATAGATATTTTTAGAATAGACTCAAACACAGTCCATCATGTCCCTTGAGCACATAATTAAGTAGTCACCAGTTTAGCTGTTGTATGCCTGCCTTTCCTTTTCCCAGGCATACTGTCCTCCTAACCCACCTTGGAATTGTCATTTTCCTGAAATTAGCAGTGGCACAGGCATGGAATGGCACCTCTTGGCTGTTTTCACCCCTTCAGACTGTAAAGGCTATGAGATGCTCTTACTGGCCCAAAATCCTCCAGAGCCAAGGCTATGGATGCAGCTTTTATGAATACACATTCTGAATCACATTTTCGCAGGCTTTTACAAGGATATGGCTTAGGGCCATGTTTGTTGTAACTTTGAGTTTTCTGGGAAATACTCCTGCTTTCTGTAGCTGCTGCATATCCATTGCCAGGGATGATTTTTCCTCTGCAGTGGGTGTTCCTCTGGGTGGGCAGAGAAGCCTTCTTGCCCAGCAGACTTGTTCTGTTGCAGCTCCTGGCTCCTGCACATATGCTGGTCTTTCCTGGTGTGCTATTGCCATATGCAGAATTTCACAGATCAGCCTGTGCTCAGAATTCTCGCAGATCCTCAGCTCCAAGGTTTTACTGCAGGTCTTTAATTCTGTCACATATTGATCGACTGTTTCTGCTTGCTCGAAAAGGATTGGAAATGTTAAAATGATTCATTGTTTGGTGGGATACACAGTCGCATTTTGTTATGTTTCTCTTACACATTCCTTTCCTCCTCCCACCAGCAGCACAGAGACCAGGGCTTTCACGTTAGTGCTTCTTTCATCTGCACTAATTGCTAAGTGGATCTCAAACTGCCTGACAGTTTCCGTTCTCTACTGCATCCCAGCAGGGAAGGATTTAATGCTGGACCCTGTGATACGCTTGTTAGTTCTTCCAAGAGCTCCTGGAAACCACTAAAGTTCATATTTAAATTTTGTCAGAGCCACCTTGCAGAGAGAAGTGTATGTATGAGGAAAGATTGCCTTCATTGGGGCTGAACCAGCGCTGATAAAAGTGACTTAGCTCTGAAGAGCGAATCGCGGGGAGTTAAAAATAATTTCCCGGAGCATCTTCCTGTGGCCCCAGCTCTGAGAATGAGCAACGAGCCTGGCATTCTGAGAGCCCAGCCCAGAGCCCATGGGGGGCAGCACAGCCCTGGCTGTGGGAGGGACTCTGTGCCCAGCCCCTGTGTGGGTCAGGCAGAGCCATCCCTCCTTCCCCTCTGCACTGGAGACAGCACAGCTGCTGCCCCAAGGCAGCCCCAGCAGCTCCAGCAGGGCACATTGCCCCTTCCCTTCCTGTCAGGGCTGCCAGGGCACAGCCTGGTTTGGCAGGGAACCCTCCTGGCACCGGGCTGGGGAGGCAGAGCAGCCCTGGCACCCCTGGGGATGCTGTGCTGGTGCTGGGAGCTGCCTCCTGGCACAGCAGCAGCCTGGAAGGGCAGCTGGGTGGAACTGGGCCCTTTGCTCCTCAGCGCCAGGCTGCCAGGAGCTGGATGGCCATGCCCAAGCAGGCCAGAACATGGCTCCTTAGGGAATCCTTGGAATTGCCTTTGGAGAAACAGCAGCAGCCTGCACCGTGGCACTGGGGCAGGCATGAGGAGCAGGCTCCACTTGCCATTTCCTTTTCTTAAACTTCAAATGTGCCATCAGACGTAAATTATTCACTTGTAATCCCTGGAGCTGGCAGCAGCTCAGAGAGGATCCAGCTCAGGTGATAAGAAGGAGGAAAGAAAAAAGAGGAACCCATTAAATTTAAAAACCTCTGAGAGCCACAAAATGTAAAAATGTATTCAGGACAGGAGCCAGGCCAGGATAGGGAAGCTGAGGGTCTGGCACTCACAGCTCTCTGAGTAGTGGGGTGCCATGAAAGACAGGGCTTGGTAGTTCTGAGTGCTCTGCTCTGTTACCTCATCTAACTCCTCATGAGGCTTTGTCCTGTGTCTGTGGTGAAAATGGAAGGAGAAAAGAGTAGGAAATCCTGCTGGAGTGTCCAGCCCAGGCTGAGAGCAGAGTCCTGCTCTCCAAGGATGCATTTGGGGGATGCATTTGGGGGAAGCTCCCTCTCCACAGCCAGACCCTGGCTCAGTCTCCTGACAGAAGGTGTTGGGGATCCCCAAAGTCCAGGTGTGGGAGCAGCTGTGTCACAGCATCAGCATCACCCAGCAGCACTGTCCGCAGGGACACGACCACGATGCCCAGAGCTGCCTGGGCTCCTGCAGCATCCTTGGAAAGCTTGTTTACTTGGTCCTGATGCAGTTACCATGCTAACTGGAAACAGAGAGCAGCCCCTGGCAAGGCAGGGGCTGCAGAGAGCTGGAATGAAAAACATTTCAAATGTTTCGCTTCACCAGCCTGGCTGCCCCTTTGCCCACCAGCCTCGGTCTGCTCCTGCAGCAGGAGCTCCAGCACCTCTGAAACAAACTGCATCCATCAGGGAGGAACTCTCCCACCTCCCAGGCCTGGAAAGATGTCCTGAACATCTCCCCAGGAGCCAGCACCCCTCCCCATGTGCCAGGGACTGAGCAAGCTGCAGGCACTCAGGGATTGCTGCTCTCCTGAGCCCTGCAGGAGCCTCTGCAGGCAGGGGCAGGGCTGCAGCCCAGCCCAGCCCCACAGCTCTGCAAGAGGGGCTGACAATGGGGTGGGGGAGGCCCACTTAGCTCAGCCCTCCCCAGAAGCTGGAGGGATAGCTTTGGAACCCAGCACATCCCTCTGGCTGTCCAGGACAGCCAGGACCCCTGCCAGGGGCCTCAGAGACCCTGGCATGGAGCCCAAAACACCTCTGGGTTTGATTATGACCCGTGGAGCAAATTACCAACCTTGTATGAAGATCAGCAAGCCACAATAGTTTAGGTAGAATAATAGTGAAGTTATCATGGGGTGAAAAAGCAGATTTTGGGGTTTCTAGAATGGGGATCCAGGGGGCAAGATGGAGGAATCTGGGCGTGCCCAGCCTTTCTCCTTCTTCTTCTTGGCCTCCATCTTCTGCTGTGATGGTGGCACTTACAGATTGGTTTAGAGTAGAAGCTCACTGTCTAACATAGGTGATAGGTATTGGAAAGTAATTGTAAACATTGTACCTGTAGTTTTAGTATAAAGACATAACACTGCCCTGGGGCAGGCAGAGTGCCTGGAACTGTTCTGCTGGACGGACCTCGGCAGGGCAGGAGAAAATTTTTTACAGATAAGAAACAATAAACAACCTTGAGACCGAGAACTGAAGAGCTCCAACTCATTCTTCAAGCACTCAGGCTGAGAAAAGAGACTTTTAACATTTCTTGGGGTCACAGCGACCAGCAAAAGATCCTGAGATTGGGAGACACAGGGGATGTGACAATGTCCTAGCCCAGCCTCAGTGGCTCTGCAGACACAGCACCACGGGAAGGGGCTCATTCTGAGCTCCACCCAGGCTGGTGGGCAGCTCCCCCTTCACCTCCCTGTGCTGCCAGTGGCTGTGGGAGGACAAAGAGCATCAGTGCTGGCCCATGTCTGCCAGGAGATCCCTGGCAGGGCTGGGGTAGGATTCAGAGAGGACTGGCCCTCACAGCAGCTGAGAGAACTGGTGGCTTTAGAGTGTCCAGGATCTTGTGCATCCTTTTGTCACTGCACACCAGCTCCCCATCCTCTGTGCTCTGGGCTCAGACCCGGACTCAGATCCAGACCCAGGCTGAGCTTTGTGTCTCCAGCCTTTTGCAGCACAGCTCAAGCTGCCTGAGACAACCCAAACCTCAGGACTCCCTGTCAGCTCCACTCTGTAACTGAGGTGAGGAAAGGGGCTGCAGGTGCTGCAGGGGCTGCACCAGCCTGGACTGGAGGAGCAGCCTGAGACCCTGCGAGCAGATCAGCTGCACCTCCTGCCTTGGCTGCCAGCACCTGCAGGGAGCCTGGATCCCTCCTCAGAAGAGCAGCCAGATGGGAAAGGTCTGTGTGAGTCTGATAACAGCGGCTGCTTGGCTTCCCTCCCTGGCAGGGCTGCACAGGACACACAAGTGCTTGTGTCTGGCACTGCAGGAACACAGGGGCCAGGCTGGCATCTCTGCCCTTTAGAGCCCCCAGCACAGCTTCCCCTGATGGAGGTGCCCAGGGAGTGCAGAGTGAATGCTCACCCCATGGTGAAGGGCAGGTGCATCCCTGGGTGTGCTCAGACACTTGGCAGACGCTGAGCCAGGCTCCACAGCACAAGGTGATGGTTCAGAGTGCAAAGCCAGCACCTCTTCCCCAGCAGGGCTCAAGGAATCCATCCCTGCCCCAAAACTCACTGAAGGACATGGAGCTGCTGCTGGCTCTGGAGCACCCAGGGCAGGACAGGAGCTAAAGGCCAGGCAGCTCTTTCTTGCACTTGGATGCCAGCAGGGAAGCTGTGGATGTGAGGGGTAAAGCCAGGCAACAGAAAAGAACAAGGCAGTGCTTGTGGCAGAAGTGCTGAAATCCGCTATTATTCTACACTCTAAACTTATTTTTAAAATTCTCTTTCCTCTGCAGATGGTGCAAACAAAGTGCCAAGTGATCTGCCCCCACTTTTCTGCACAGCAAGCAAGAAGACATCACTGTATCCAACAGGTGGACGGAGGTGGGCACCTCCACCAGCAGGCACCAGCCCCAGCTCATTCACCCTGCACCAAAGGCATCTCAGCAAGCCAAGCAGCTCCACCCTGCTTCACCCATGGGAAGAACAGAGCACCAGAGCAAGGCCAGGGTGCTGAGCAGGCTGGGGGAATGTGGGCAAGGATGGAGGATTTTTCTGTGGGTGGAAGGGAGAGGAAGGCTTGGGAAAAGTCTCCACATTCCCTGGGACTGTGGAAACCACTGGCAACAGGGCGAACATCAGGGTCAGTCTAGTTCACCAAAACTGGAAGTTCAGTGTATGCTTCTGCATCACAGCTTGCTGAAAATTCTTGGAATTTAGGTGGAGGATGGATGTGATGGCAATGATAAAACCTGGGCTTTGCAACCCATTTTCACACTTGGGGCCTGTGAGGTGGGCTTGGCTTGTTAGGTAGGTGAAGAGATCACAGTGATGGTACCGGGAGAGGAGGCAGAAATCAAGGCAGAGAGTGATGTCTGTGATCAGTCACGTGACAATCAAAACAGAAAATAAAGCCCAACACCCAGCACTTGGCTTTTGCTCCTGCCAATCTCTCTGCACCCTCGTAATCAGCAAATCCAGAATCAGCCTCCATCCCCTGCACGTGGGGAAGGTGACAGGGATCAGCAAGGCATTGTAAAATTGGTTCTATTTTTACATGCACAGAAGGAACAAGGACTGCCCACCACCTCTGTTTCCCCCTGACAGCAGGACCAGCACTGCCTGGGCCAGCAGTGCCCAAACCCTTGGTATTTACTGTCCTTGGCTGCAGGGGCAGCATGGGCCTTTCCTTGGGCATCCTGGCACTTTGGGGCTGTGAATATCCCAGGGTCATTCTGGAACTTGCTGGAGCCTCCCCAGCTCTTCCTGGCTTTCCCAGGATTTCTGGGCACAAGCCTGCAGCCCCTGGTCTGACCCCACAGCCCTGGCTGTACTCAGCTCTGCTGTGCCTTCCCCGGGGTGGGTGCAGGGTCACTCCTGCTGATGCTGCTGCTGCTGCCCAGGGCTGGTGCTGCAGCAGAGCCCAGCAGAGCTGTGCAGAGCAGCTCCCCACAGACACTGCACCCCACTCCCCCCAGCTCTGTGTGCCCGGGGCTGCACAGACCCCAGCACCCCAATCCTGCCCTGGTGCCAGGAACAAAGCCCTTCCTGAGCAGGCTGGGCTGCCTTGCCTACAACTAAATATTCACATGCACTGTGCTCCAGCCCTTTGATCAGCAATTTATCTCTCCATGCCACAAGTTTCCTGGAGCCTGGCGTTTCCGCCCCGTGCTCAGCCCGGGTCCCAGGAGCCCCAGAGACAGGTGTGAGGAATTAGCTACAGGGGCTAATGCTCTGACAGGAACCAGCTCCAAAAGCAGGGGACAGAGTGTAATGTTTATTACATTTGAAGCAAAGCAAACATGTGGCCTACTTGTGTATCTAGAAAGAATTAATTGGGGAGCTCCACAAAGCAGCAGATTATAAATTAGAATAATTTTCACCAACTTCAGCCCATTCATCTTGTTTCACAGCAGGCCTGTCAGCTCGGGCTGACGTGGCCCAGTGCAGCCCCAGGCCCAGCTGCTGTGTGCTGGCACAGAGGGCTCTCACAGCCAAACCCATGGGCACAGCCTGCCAAAACCCATGGGCAGCACCTGGCCTTCAGCCAGGGCACACACACCTTTAATGGAAACAAGCTCAGAGCCTTAAGAATGGCCCAGAGGTGCTGAGGGCCAGCAGCTGCCATCTGCAGGGGTGTGCAGAGTGCTCTGCTCCAGGCACAGCAGAGATGCTGGGCACTCACCTTGTGCTCCTCCAGCCCCTCCACCTGCAGGAGCTGAGGGTCTGGTGGGGCTGTGCACACTCCTCCTTACACACCCCACCTGGTTACAATTCCACAATCAGGCTCTCCTGATGGACATAATGGACAGCCAGGTCTCCAAAGTCAGGTGGAGAACCCTTTGCACAGCTCAGAGGTCACCCCCAGGACATCACCCACCATGTGCAGGTGCCTACCTGAGCTGCTGGGAATGTAATGCTCTGCATGCCCAAAGCACTGGGGGCCTTGGACTGACACCTTGAGAAGGGATAAAACCCGTTTGCAGTCAGATTCTGGTGCAAGGAGCAGCAGGAATCACAAACTGGAAAAGCAGCTCATGCCTGAGGTGCTCCAGCCCCCCAAAAACCAGGCCCCAGGAAGGGCTCCAAAAACCAAATCAAGAAATGACCCTGAGATGTTTCAGGGATTCTGTCCTGGAGAAAAAATCCCCCAGAGCAGTGACTGTATCCCAGATGGTGAAATCTCACTGGCACCTCTCAAAGCAGAGGATGAGATAACACTGCTTTGGCCTCCACTTACAGATCCCAAGGGGACAACATGCAAAATACCATATGGATGCTGGGATCATTTTGCTCCAAAAGGTCACCTGCTGCCTTGCTGGACGAAGTGTTGAAAAAGCCAGTGGAGATGGCTGGGCAATGCCTGTAAAGGAGGATCCATCCCTGGAGATGCAGTTCAGGTCAGAGCACTGCCACCATGATCCCAGCTCTCCAGTGATCAAGGCTGGACAGAAGCAGAGGTGGGACCAGAGCCTCAGCACCCACCTGTGCCAGTGGGAGCACTCCCAGGACGGTGTCTGCAGGCTCCAAGGCACAGACACTCAGGATGGTTTCCACAGAGAGGAGCAAAATCTGCCCCAGGAGTTCTCCCAGAGTGGGCAGGAGCAGCTGCCTGGAGCACATTGGTGTGATGCTCCTCCCAACACCCTTCCAGACAGTTTTCAATTCAAAGAGACACGTGCCAATTTGTACTTGGTCTTTTTGACAAAACTATCCAGAAGCAGGAGCTAGCATGCTGCCAAGGCCTTCAGAGATGTATATAACAGTCTTGTCTCAGCTGACAGGACTCGAAAAGCTTCATCCCGTGGCAGGCACTCTCATCAATCTGGTTTTAGCAGCTGAAACAACCTGCTCTGACACAGGAGCTGTCAGGCTCAGCAAGCCCACCCTGGCAAGGCTGTGAGATCAGGATGGGCAGAGCCCTGCAGGCACCAGCCCAGCCTTCCAGACAGGTGCCAGGTGAGGTGCACCTGCCCCAGGCAGGTCTCACTGCAGAGCAGCACCCACCCCTTCCCCATTGCTCTGTCTCAGCTGCAACCCTCACTGCACACCCGGCCAGCTGATAATTTGTGTTAGTTTGTTCAAATGTCATTATTAATTAGTATAAAAACACTATTAGCAATGTTAATGTATTCCAAACAGTTCTGAGCATTGGCACTGTGTGAAAGCAGAACTGGGGCAAACAAAAAGGCAGCAAAGCCAGGCCTGGGCAGGGGCTGAGCTGAGCAGTGAACCAGGATTGTCCCTCCCTCAGCTCTGCTCTCCCTGGTATGGCAGTCAGGAAAAGTTGGACTGAGACAGATTTGTGTTTGTGTGTGTTCGGGAATCATGGCCACAGAAACGACCCAGCAAGGGAATTTTAGGATTAAGAGAAAGGAGCTGAGGCAGGGGCATGGGGGTAGCAACAAAACCAAATGTAAAGTGGATGAATTATTTACTGCAATAAACAATTGTGAAGTCACTTACCCTGGCTCTATGCATTCTAAATGGGGGCTGCAGCATTTCTCACATCTCCCTAGTGTGCTGAGTGATTTTTTTGCAATTGGATGCATGAGGCTGGGGTAATCCTATAAGAGACTCCAGAAGATCAGTTTAGTATTGATCATGTGCTGAATTTAAAGGCTTTCCACATCCATCTGCTGCTGTTCCTCAGGTGACAGCCCAGCAAAGATCTGGGTGCTCACTGGGCCCCTGCACCCCAGAGCTGCCTCATTTGGCTGCATCCTGCACGTGGGGCCAGGGCATCCCACTAGAGCTCTGCTCTGGAGCCAGCAGAGCCACAGAGCTGCTCCCACCCAGCCTCTGGATCAGGTCCCCCAGAGGATCAGGCTCTGGTCAGCTGGTTGTGGATTGCAGTGTGTCACAGCTCAGTCCCAAAGGGACCCATCACAGGGTGGCTGTGGCAGCAGGAGCTTGGAGGAACATCAATCCTGGGGACACAGGGTGACAGGAACAGGCACAGAGAGGGAGCACAGGGAGGAGTGCACATGGAGCAGGACCTGTGTCTCCTGCTCTCTGCAGGGTTGCCAGGCATCTGACTGCAAAGGGTGAGCCCAGGCTCCAGAGACAACAGCCTGGCAGCAGGACAGCTGCTGTGACATGCCCACAAATGTGACAGGAAGAGGGAATTTGGGATTATCGGACTCTTGGATATATTGTGTCATGATGAGGTTTTAGTTTTTCTTTCAGTAATATGCATATTGCAACTTGCAATGGAGCCATGAAAGCTGTGAGCCATGTTTTCCAAATGACAACCTGCTCTAGGATGTTAAATATAAAGTGGTTTTTTTTGTAAAACAACAAGAGTTATATATATGAGAAATGTACTGATTTACTGAAATAGGAGATGTGCAGGGTAGGAAAACAATGACACCTCCAGGTCCATATTTACTTAACAAAGGACCTGTATTCAAGTAACCCTCACTGGTGTACTCACAGAGGTTGAGTGGCTGAAAATAAGGATACAACATGAAGAAGCCCTCTCTATCAGCAGAGAGAGCACATCAGGTGCTCCTTCAACATTCCCAGGCAAAAATAAGAGTCTAAAAATCCATTTTGCACAGCTGTCAGCTGGGGTGAATGGGGGCTGTTGTCACCTATGGGCAGCTCTGCAGAGTGCTGAGAGGCAGCACTCCAAACACAGGGCAGGACCTCAGTGCACTGTACCTGGTAGGTGCAGAGATGCAGATCTTAATTCCAGACATTGATAAGGCTTCCAGTTCCTCTGCTGCTGTTGTTGTTGCTGCTGTTGCTTTGTTTTCAATAGCTGCAGTTAAACATTTAACCTTTACATTGATGGAATGACCCAAACATGTTTTTCCAGGCTGGCCAGCAGCAGGGCTGCCTCACAGTGAGCACAGGGATGATTTTCCTTTCAGCCTGGCAAATCAGTGTGCTGGGTGCCTGGCAGACTTGCAGGTGTCCCCTGCTCAGAACACATGGAAGGGCCTCAAAGGTAAGGAACAAGCATTTCTCCACGCTGCCAGCTCTAACAAAGAGGTGGCACAAGCCTCTGTCCTCTTGGCAAGCACAAGAATAGCAGCTCACAATTTGGACACCATGCAGCTGTTCCAGCTAGGAGGCTGGCTCTGGCTGGTGCTGTCCCATGCCTGTGCCTCTGCCAGCAGCTGAGGCACCTATCCATCATCCTGGCATTTTGGATGGCACAGAAAGAGTTACAGGAAGGAGCAGCAGAGTAATGGTGAGTTAATATGGTCCCATGTTTTTTACTACTCTCAGAATATTAAATTGATCGCCTGGTACCAAAGGCCAGAAGTGTCACCTCTCAACAAGATGAAATCTATGTAGCCTGTGGATAGGGGAAAGCCACAAGATTTATAAAGTCATCCATAAAATTAACATTTGAATGAGGATGTGGGAGAAGAGACCATGAGCTGCAGCAGCAGGTCTGCAAGGTCTCCCTGCCACCCCTGCATTCAGAGCCCAGCAGGCACTGCTGACTGCACCCCCCTGCCCCAGTGCCTGACCCGGAGGTGCCCCACTGCCAGAAAGGGATTGCCAGGAAGCCTTTGGAGGTGGCAGCATGTTAGCAGTGCCATAGGGAGTAAGTGGCAAAGGGCAGGAACCAGTCACATCCAAGATCTCCTTGGGGAACCCCTCCCTGGCACTCACAGAGGCTCAGGCCTCTCTCCCCTCAGCTTCCATGGCTCAGTGTGGGGACAAGCACCTTGCCAAGGCTCCAGCCCACTGCCCAGGTGTCCCTTGGCACAGCAGGGACACAGACACCCAGCATCCCAGCAGCTTTTGGGGTGCACAGCTGCTGGCAAAGGGGCTAGTTCAATGTTCTGTACACTGCCTGTAAAGCCAGGGGCTGGGCACCTCTCTCTGCCCTTTCTCTGCACAGTAAGGAAAATATCCAGTCCTGCCACAAAACTGAAGTCAGGGAGATGCTGGAGCACCTCTGCTCTGGGAACAGCCTGAGAGCTGAGGTTGTTCAGCATGGACAAAAGAAGTTCCTGAGGAAGCCTTAGAGCCCCTTCCAGTGCCTAAAGGGGCTCTAAGAGAGATGAAAAGAATTTTTTACAAGGGTTTATACAAGGATATGAAGTGAGGGAATAAAGGGAATGGCTTCCCAGTGACAGAGAGCAGGGTTGGATGGGATATTTGGAAGAAATGTTTCCCTGTGAGGGTGGTGAGGCTCTGGCGCAGGCTGTCCAGACAAGCTGTGGCTGCCCCATCCCTGGGAGTGCTCAAAGCCAGGGCGGACAGGGCTTGGAGCAACCTGGGACAGTGGAAGGTGTCCCTGTCCATGACAGGCTGTTGGAACAAGATCATCTTTAAGATCCCTTCCAACCCAAGCCATTTTAGGACTCTGTGATTCTATGACCCCACAGACCTACTATCATCCCGTAAGACAGTGCTTGGGTATGGCAATCATATTTTCTGGAAAAATCCCCTTGCCCAAGATTCTTCTCCTGGGAATCTGAGAAGCCTCAGAGAAAAATGAAAACAATATTATCTCATTTTCTTCTCCTGTGTTTTGCTGCTTTGGAATGTGCTTGGAGATTGTTTATCCAACAGGTGATTGTTTGATTGGTTTCATGTGAATTGTTTTGACTTAATGACCAATCATGGCCAAGCTGTGTTGGGACTCTGGAAGGAGTCCGGAGTTTTGATTTGTATCTTTCTAACCTTCTGTCTGTACCCTTTCTGTATTCTTTAGTATAGTTTAGTATGGTATTCTTTTATATAATATAGTATCATAAAATAATAAATTAGCCTTCTAAGGACATGGAATCAGATTTATCATTCCTCCCTTCATCTGGGAACCCCAGAAATACAAGACCTGGGGCCACACACTCACCCAGACCAGCCCATCCCACATTGCACAGCTCAGATTCCTGCCTGGGGCACCTCGCTGTGTGTCCCAGGGGTGGCAGTGTCCCAACTGTCCTGGCAGTCCCTCAGTGTGTGTCACAGGTCCCAGGGTGGCAGTGTCACACGTGTCCTGGCTGTGGGCTCACACCTGGCGCTCCGCTGCTGTCGGCGGCATCACCGCCGTGCAATTAAAGGAATGAAATGTTTATACAGGAATAAATCTGTGCTAATGAGTGCATCCTGCCCTGACAGCCTCTGAAACAGAGCAAGCAACATGGGAGAAGGTTCCAGTGTGCTCTGCCCCAGGCAGCAGCCAGGCCTGGGCATGGAGGTGGGCAGGGAAAGGGAAGCAAAGCCAGGCAGGTGCTGGTGGGGCACAGCAGCCACTGGTGTTTTGATTTCCATTTCTGACAAGGAGTCAGCAGGAAAGACCAATCCCATGTGGGGCTGGCTCAGGCTCAGGAGGTATTTGTGCTGTTTCCTGCTCTGGGAAGGGAACTGCACCTTGCTCAAAGGTTTAGGATGGACAGAAGAGATTTGGATGGTGGGGACACACAGCTTTGGGCCCTGCCACCCAGATGGCCTGTTCAAAACCTTTGCTGCAGGAGGAAATCCCCATGCAGGTCATCCTTGCTCCCCTCCATCCCTCAGAAACACTGCACTAATCCCAGTCCTGCCTACATGGGAAGGCACGGAGACACAGAATCCAATTAGCCTGAAATCCTGCCCTGGCTCCTGCACAGCATCTCCCTCTCTCTCTCAGAGCTGTGGAGCTGCAGAGATAAACAGTGCATTAGGATTCCAGAGGGGTCTGGCAGCAAGGATGGCTCTGGAAGTGCAGCACCAGTGAGACACCCCTGCACCCCTCCCAAACCCCTCCCTCCTCCTGTGCCTCCTCATCCTCACTCTGCCTGCAGCACCTGAGCAAGGTGGGACCTGAGGGCTCAGGGCAGAGCTGGCAGTGCCCAGGCTGCTGTGCCCTGGGGCTCCATCTTTGCTGTGGGAGGATGAGAGGCCTCCAGAGCCACTCCAGGGGGTGGCCAAGGTGGCACCAAGGCCAGTGCCAGGGCCCTTCTCCTTCCCAGGGCACTTCTGTGCCCAGAGAGCCCTTCAGAGCCAGCAGGACACTTGTCACCCTCAGCTTCAGCAGAGAGTGGCCCTGCATGCCTGGCTCTCCAGAATGATCCAGGAGGCAAAGCAGGTCCCAGTCCCACAGAGACAGTGGGAAAAGGGACTGAAAGAGCAAATCCTCCCCTGGGGAAACCAAGCTCAGCCTTTAGCCACCAAGCAGAGTGCAGGGGGTACCTGTTGCTCACTCTGTGCCAGGCCCTGCAGGACCTGAGGCAAGGAGCCCTCTGGGCTTGGTGCTCCCACTGCTGTGCTCACACTCCTGCTTGCACCCCCTGTAAATTACCTGCTTTGCATTTTGCAGCAGCAACTTAACAGTATTAATTCATTGTGTTCTGTCTTTAACAAACACCATTATTATATCACCAGCCAGGATTATGCAAATCCTGCAAAAGGAATTATTTCTCTCCCCAAAGTCACCTTGATTTATCAGTTTTAACCCAAAATGAAATAGTAAGTTGCTTTGGACAAACTGTTAAAAACATGGCCACACATGAGCACTCATGACACGTGGCCAGGAGTCTGTGATGGCCCCACAGGGCACTGTGCCCAGCTGGTGACCCTTCACATGGGCAGGTGACACAGCTCTGGGCTGGCCCACACTGAGTGGACGTGTGTGGTGGTGTTCACAGGGGTCTGAGGATGAGGGAAAAGATGAGGATCTGACTCCATGTTTCAGAAGGCTTGATTTATTATTTTATGATATATATTATATTAAAACTATACTCAAAGAATAGAAGAAAGGATTTAATCAGAAGGCTGGCTAATGATAGAAAAGGAAAGAATGATAACAAAGGCTTGTGACTGATCAGAGAGTCTGAGCCAGCTGACTGTGATTGGCCATTAATTAGAAACATCCAACATGGGCCAATCACAGATGCACCTGTTGCATTCCACAGCAGCAGATAATCATTGTTTACGTTTTGTTCGTGAGGCCTCTCAGCTTCTCAGGAGGAAAAATCCTAAGGAAAGGACTTTTCATAAAAGATGTCTGTGACAGAGGTGGACCAAGACGTGGGGAAAGAACCCCCTTGCAAAATACACCTGGGACAATTCCCTCGGTCCATTGCCCAGGGACAGGCCCTGGAGCAGGACTGAGGCTCTGAAGAAGTGTAGAATCATAAAATCACCAAGGTTGGGAAAACCTACAACATCATCAAGTGCAACATTTGGCCAAAAACCACCACATCAACTAAACCATACCCACATTGAGTCAGTTCCTGAGTGCTTCCAGGGATGGAGACTCCACCACTTCCCTGGGCAGCCCCTTCCAGTGCATGTGGGGCTGGCAGCAAGGAAACCTTGCTAAATTGCATTAAGTGCTGTCCTGTGGCTGCCACTGCTCCGTCCCCATCCCTGTCCCTCCTTTGCAGGTCAGCACTGCAGCCTGGGCCTGTGTCACACTAACAAACCAGGGTGTTCTCCCACACAGGGGTGGGTGCAGCTGGGCACCAGCAAGCAAAGCTGCATTCCCCTCCAGGAATGGGCTCTGGAACAGGGCCCTCAAACAGCTTAAAGCCTTTGGCCATGATTTCCTTGCTGCAGGGATGAAGGCTCGTCACCCCTCTCATGGTGCTGGACCTGACCCCAGCTGTCCCTGTGTAGCTGCTCTGAGAAGGCCCCAACGTGGGAGGAATGATGAGAACTCCATGGATATCAGAAGGCTAATTAATTACTTTATTATACTATATTATTCTATAAATCTAAAACTGAACCTGCCAAGCACTCAACTCTGCACACAACTCTCACACTGCCCAGAATCTGTGACTGTCCCCCAACAGTCCTGACCCACACACACACCTAGCCCTGACAGGCCAAGGAAACAAAACATCCTAACTTTGGGTAAACAATGCCCATGTTGCATTCTGCTTTGGCACAAACACAGGCACAGCATATGAGATAAGAATATTCTTGGGAAGAATTGTGCCTTGCTTATTTCTGTGAAGAGAAATGTGGGGCTACATCCCTCAGCACAAAGGAGGCACTTGTATGATTAAAGGTAACCCTTTCTCCATTATTTGTCAGCAGTTTGAGCCAGTCCTTCAGCAGAGGGGGAGACCAGCACCTTAGCAAGCAGAGAGGATTTCTCCTCTTTCTCAGGGCAGACAGCAAGGCTCTGCACTCTGCAAGCTGAGCTCAGCCTTTTCTTCCAAAAGGGGCCAGGCCTGTGGTGAGTGCTTTGCCCTGACAGCCAGCACTGCTTTATGTGTTCCAGCTCAGTGCAGAGGGGCTGTTCTGAGACAGAGATCTGCTGCAGATTCCATTAACTGTGGATGGTAGCTGTGTTAGAGTATAAAAAAATTCCCCAATTAGTTCTAAATAATTTTTACTTTCAAACTCAATGTGTTCTGGCAGACAAAGCATCAAGGGCACCAACTGTGTGTTGGAGCAGCATGATTGCAGGCTGGTGAATTGAAAAGCCATAGACAGGTGGACACTCAGCAGCTCTTGTGCCTGTGGCTCACATTTAATTCTAACAGAGGATGGGAAATTCCTCAAAAAAACCCAAACATACTATGACAGAGACAAGGATGAAATTAGGCACTGCAACCTATGGTAAAATACAGCTCAGTAACAGATAATTATTCCCAAATCAAACACTGGAACAAAAGATCTTTTAATGAGTCCCTGCACTGTGCCTGGACATCACCCCTGGCACACCTGGGCACACCTGGTCTGGGGCTGCAGTTTGCACCATGAGAAAGGGTTTGATCAGCTTTCAGCCTCACCCATCATGGGCCAGAGGAGCACTGAGCCCCGAGGTTTTGTGGGAACAGAGCTGGGGACAGGCTGGCTGGTGCTGTGGTGTGCAGAGACTGTGAGGAGGAGCTGGAAGAGCCTCCTTGGCCATCCCAGAACAGAGCCTGAGTGCTGGTGGGAGAGATGCCTCCTCCTGGCATGGCACAGACCAGGGCTCCGTGTCGCAGACATCTTTGCATTAAAAATCCTTTCCTTAGGATTTTTCTTCCTGAGAAGCTGAGAGGCTTCAGGAACAAAATGTAAACAATGGTTATCTGCTGCTGTGGAATGCAACAGGTGCATCTGTGATTGGCCCATCTTGGATGTTTATAATTAATGGCCAATCACAGCCCAGTTAGCTTGGACTCTCTGTCCGAGACACAAGCCTTTATTTATTCATTCCATTCTATTCTTAGCTTAGCTAGCCTGAGATGAAACTTTTCCTTCTATTCTTTTTAGTATGGTTTTAATGTAATGTATATCATAAAATAATAAACCAAGCCTTCTGAACATGGAGTCAACATTCTCGTCCCCTCCTTCAATGTAAGACCCTTGTGAACACCATCACAGCTCAGGCTGCTCACAGTGTTAAAATCACACTCATTCCTGCTCTGATGTGTTCCACATGGTCCCTCCTGCATTTCTTACAGCTCCTTCATCTTCTCTGCCTCTCATCCACCCTGGACCCAGCTCCTCAGCACCAGCTCTTATTTCCAGCAGAGCCTGATGTCCTCTGATCATTTCACACCAAACCAGCCTCAGCCAGGCCACCGCTGCCCTTGCATGGTGAGAGAGAAGTTGGAAAGAGGGACTACACAAATCCTCCTGGCCCTGAGAATCCAAAGGGTGACTCTTGCCAGTCCTGCCCACCTTGCAGCTGGGACATCCCTCTCCACAGCCACAGAGCCCCTCAGGGCAGCCCCTGCTCTGCTGGGCACGGGGACAAGGCAGGCCAGAGGCTGGGAAGGTGGGTGCAAAGCTGGAGCACAGGAGGGAGGCAATGGCACAGACCAAAACAGGAGAGGCAATTCAATTTTCAGAGGCTGTCCCACCAATTCAGCTCAGAGAGATGATAAGAAACCCATTTCCAGTGATAGGCACCCTAATCCCCAGCCATCCTGCATTTCCATTTTTGAGAGGCGCTGTTTCCAACAGGGAGGCATTTTCACATCTAGGTTTGCTGGAAGGGACAGCAATGGATTAAATACCAATTTTTCCAGCACTGATTAACTCCTTCTGTGCCTTCTCCTGCCACTTATGCAAGTGCTGGATCACAGGGCAGGGGAATGACTGCTGTGCTGTAGCCTTGGAGCAGTTGCACAGAGCTGGAGGCCTCTCCTGGGCTCTTCCCAGTGGCCTGCAGCCTGAAGAGACAGGGAAGAGGAGAAGAACATGACATGCATCAGCAGTGCAGGCAGAGCAGCTCAGATCAGGGATTTATTATTGCTTAAGGCAGGACTCAGACTCAACTGAGGCACGAGTCATGCAGCTAGCTTTACATCCAGTGTCAAAACCATTAGACAGGTCCAAAGTGCTGCAAGACTGACTTAAAGCCACATTTGGAAGAGAATAGCCACTTAGAGAAAAAGGGAAGCAAACTATGCAGTGGTGGCCATGCCCCCCACGTGCCATTTTCACAGTGTCAGCATTGTAGCCCAGGTGCAGCCTCCAGGTTACTGGAGAGGAGAAAGACAACAGCAGCACAGATGCTGACTTCCAGCATCAAGCAGAACCTCTTCTGTCACTGGGGAGCCACTAAGCCACAGCATTCCTGGAATGCCAGCACAGCCTTTCTCCACATGCCTGTAGCCAGACCTGCATCTGTACCAGCTATCCCAGTCCTCCTCGTCCCAGTGCCCTCACACTGTGCCAGGTTTCTCCATTTATCCCCATTTCCTGATATCAGGCTCCTGCCCACTCTCTGACCAGTCCTTCAGGGAGCTGATGGGCCCCAGGCTCCCAGTTCTGCTTCTACAGCACAACTTTTTACCCTGGCATCCCACCCAGCACTCCCTCCCAGACATGATATAACTCCCAGCACAGGGTGGGAACAAAGCCTGAATGCTCTGATTTAGCCTCTCCCAACCCCTCCCTTGGCCCCAGTGATGAACTGAGCAGCTTTGCTGGAATACCCAGGCAGGCATTGCCTCATAACCCATGAGCTCTCTGTGAAGGAGGGAGCCCTGACTCTCCCATCACTCCCCATGGCTCCAGCACCAGCCACAGCTGTCCATTCATCAAGCACTGCACAAATGGAAATTTAAGGGCTCATGGCTCTATAACACAGAAAACAATTCCCTGTGCGTTTTCACGGCGCTGTAATTTATTGGATCAGAAATGATGAATGGCAGCAGGAGGGGGCAGGGCCAGCGCACAGGGGAGTGCTGATGCACTGGGAAGCAGAGACAGAGAGGAGCAGCTGAGGGCAGGGAGTGGGAAAGCCCCCAGGATTGCTGCTGCATGGGGCTGGGGGAACACCACCACCCACAAACACTGATTTCCTCCCCACCATTCAGGGCAGGATGTGCAGCAGAGGCTTCTGCAAGAAACACCCACATGAGGAAGAAGAGAGCTGGGCCCTGTGCTCCTGAGAGGTGGCACAGCCTCACTCTGCCCAGGCTGCCTTTACAGATTCAAGGCACAGGCAAGAAACGGAAAAAAAGCTCCATCCCTGGGGAAAGAGGAGCACCTGGTGGAAAAACAGAGTGTAAACGTGAGCAGGACAGCTCCTCCCCCCTGTAATCTCCCAGCTCTGGAGTTTGAGCTGCATTCAGCAGTAATTGAAACCAGGCTCTTTAACACAGGTGCCAATTACTGCCTGTTAAAGCAAGGAGCACTGATAGATACAGCAATTACACAGCTCTGCAAGGCTGGAGAGCACAAAATGACATGGAAGGGGCTCCTCACGCCACTGTAGGTGCTGTAGGACAGCTCTCTGCCCCAGCAAACCTCTTGCAGTGTTAGACTTGGCAGGTTCTTGCACACCTGCATCTTCACCTGAGTGAAGAGCCTGCCCTTGCCACAAAGAAGGGAAAAAAATCCTGGGGTGTCCCAGGTAAAGAATTGTCAAGGGAGATGATTCCTGCCTTAGGCAGCACTGCTGAGGCCACACCTGGAGTGCTGTGCCCAGAGCTGGGCTCATCACCACAAGACACACAGACATATTGCAGAGAGACAAGCAATGGGCTATGAAGATTATGAAGGGCCTGGGAGCCCCTCACATCTGGGGAAAGGCTGACAGAGCTGGAACTGCTGAGCCTGGAGAAGGCTCAGGGGAAATCTGTCAATGCCAATAAATATCTGATGGGAGGGTGGAAAGTGGATGGAGCCAGGCTCTGTTCAGTGGTGCCCAGAGACAGACACAAACTGAAACAGGAGGTTCCCCCTGCACACCAGGAGACACTTTTCCCCCGAGAGTGACTCAACACTGGCACAGGTTGCTCAGAAATGTTGTGTAGTCTCCATCCTTGGAGATATCAAAGCCATCAGGACACATTCCTGGGCAGCAGCTCTGGCTGGCTCTGCTTGAGCAAGGGCTTTGCCAAGATGACCCCCAATGTCCCTTCCAACCTGAACCCTGCTGTGACGGTGATCTCCAATCATTCATATTCTTTGTCTTCTGCCATTTCTACACTTCTCTCGCCCAGCTGCCTTTCCCCCACCTCTCTGCTCTTCTTTCTCTTCCTGGGGCTGATGTGGCAGTAAGGAAGGAGGCTGATGCAGGTGTACTCTGCCAACGGTGGCAAGAGGACAATGGAAAGTGGAATTCCCAGAAAAATCCTGCAGAGATCCAAGGCTGTGAACATCAAAATCTGCATACCCCAGCAAGGAGGAAAACCAAGAGAGCCTCAGTGCAGCAGCAGGGGTACCAGAGTCAGAGGCAGTTATTTACCACTGCAGTGACTGCAGAAGGATGTGAGCCCTTTAAAGCCCCAGGCTGGCAGTAACCAGCATTCCTCCCATCTACACCCTGAGCTCCCCCTTCCCCACCTCACAAGGCACCAAGCACAAACCATGTAATTAATCCTACCGAGATGTTCAGCTGCAATGAGAAACGAAGCACATCCTGAGGCATCCCTACTGCTGGCACCAGGCCCCACGTTGCTGCTCTGCCTTGCCACTCCTATGTGTTTTGGAGACAGGCTTGTCTCCCCACAGCAAGCCCACTGGTGCTACACACCCTGTTTGCTGGGCACAGGAGCAGAGGAGTGCAGGGGGCTCTGCAGGGACACTTTCTCCTTGCCCTCAGGATGTTTACGGCACAGAAATTTTAGCAGGAAGCCAAGCATCTGTTCTTCAAATAAAGAGGTCTCCCAGGGGGATGTGTGGGGAGGCAGAATCATCACACATGTAAACACCTGGTCTTACAGGCAGGAACAGAGTTTGAGGAAGGAGTGCAGCACTTCTGAGACTCATTCAGCCTTGCTTCCGCTGCTTAATGAGTTCAAACACCATCAATATTCAGTGGCAGCCCTCCCTTGCCAGGCTGGCTGTGCTGGTGAGGGGCTGGCACAGACATGGCAGCACAAACCCCACAGCAGGGCTCATCCTCCTGTGCTGCTGCAGCACACGTGGCCCTGGCACTGCCCTGCTCCAGAGTTCTTCCAGGACACTCAGCCTTCACACATTTCCTCTGAGAAAAGGGGCAGAGCCAAACTGTGCCACACAATGTTTGTCTGTGCTGAAAGCTGCTTCCCCTGTCCCCTAAAGTGGCCCCTTGTCAGAAAATGGTCTGCACGAGCAGTGAGCTGCACCACTCCTGTCAGACAGCCACAGGGACCACACTATGGCACCAAGACACCTCCTAAAGGCAGGAGACAAGGCTCTGTGCCTGCACACACGGCTGGGGGCTCCCAGGGCTTCCCACCCCGAGCCCACTGCCTCAATCCAAGCCTCAAACAGCTTCAGCAGCACCAAGAGGCCTTGGCTACCTCTGGCCAGGGCACTGCAAAGCCACCCAGGGCTATTTCCAGAGGCAAACAGGATCTACTGGCACTCCCAGCTTCCAACACCATCCTGTCCATGCCTCCATCCTGCCTCCTCAATAGACTCCAATCTTCTCCATGCCTACAGTCTGTACTTAACACTCACTACAGGATTGTGCATTCTCATTTATTTTGTGCCACTGCTGCAGCTCTCCTGGCTCCCTCCTCAAAGTTCTTCATCTTTGGTTCTTTTTCCATTTCCAGCATTTTCAATGCACAGTAGGATTTTTTCCTTATATGAGAGGGTGGGCAAAGGTTCTTTCTCCTTTCATTAATTATTAGTGCCCATTCAAGCGAGATGGACAGTGTTCAGCAGAGCTGTGGTGCTGCTTTAACACTGCTGCACTGCCCTACAGCAGCCCAGCCCCACCCCACCCCTCCCAAGCTTGCCCACAACTCTGCCATGTTCCAGGAGCTCCCAGACAGAGCTGGAGTTCAGGGGCATCACCTCTGTCTTAAAAAGGAAACAAGGCTGGAAGCAACAGACTACATGGTCCTACAGGTCACAAGCACAATTGGATTTCATCTTCAAGCACCATATCTGGTGCAAATCCCAGCCTGAGAATGCAATTTCCTTTACCTTGGATTTACAGGGACATGAAATCTCAGTCTGGGAGTTAAACAGCAGAAGGATTCCCAAGGTTCAGCTGTAGGAGAGTGGAAAGTGAAATGAAGGAGCAGCTGTGACACTGTTGAAGCCAGTTCATGTGCAGGAAGTGCCACTGCCCCACACCAAGCACAGAGTGTTTGGGGCTTGGAGCTCACAGCTATTGGCAGGGCAAACAGGGTGAATCCTGCTGGAAGCATCCCCAGTTATTGGAAAGCACAGCTAGGGCCAGAGCAAGTCATTCTCAGCTCCAGACTTTCTCCTTGATGCACAGAACCCCTTGGTCTGCCAGCCTGTGTGGACGTGCTGGTTCAGCAGCTTTACATGAGGAAGCTGCACCACCTGCTGTCTGCTGTGAAGCCAGTTACCAGAACGTGATCAAAGATGGTCACTAATAACCAAAGTTTTCTTCAGAACCTGTTTTTTACAGGACATGCTCTTGATTAAAGTCATCAAGAAAGACATCATATCTCAAAACTAAGAAGCAAGATCAACAAAAGGATTGATAGTCAAAATGGCTCAGGCTCTCAAACAGAATGAGAGAAGTTCACTTTAATACCCAGCTCCTGCCAGGAGAAGGACTGTACTGTTATCCCTTTGGGAAACTCTGTCAAGGTATTTCTACTCTAAAAACTACAAAAGCTACCACTGAACAAAACTTTGAAAGACGTGGAAATTCTGCCATGCAAAAAACCAGCACCTGCCCAACACCACTTGAGGCTTAGCAGCAAGGAAAATGACATCTTAAATGCTGCTATTCCCCCTTCCTGGACTGCAGCACTCCCTGATCCAATCAAATGGGGCAAAGAGAGAAGAGTCTTACAAAAAGCCACACTGCTAAAAGTTCTCTTAGGATATGGTGCATCAAGGCAGAACAGTCAGTAAGTTCTCTTGGCTGGCATAAATATGAGAGGCTGCAGAACATCTCCTTAATTCTAGAGATCAATGACAGCTGGGCAAACGTGTTGTGTGCCAGGCCTTATGGACATGCAGTAGCAAGGTCAGTGGAGGACTAAAAGCAAAGGAGCTGAGAAGACAAATGACCTCTGCTTGATGAAGCTTAGGTACAGAATGTACAGACAAAAGCAAATGAGAAAAAGAGTTTATTTAAAAAACAAAAAATCCCCCTCTCAAAACCCCACATACTTTCTGATAAGCTTATTGCTCAAGTTAGATCTCCTGTGACACTGCTCATTCTCCTCTTGGCCTGCAGCACCAGAAGTCCTCTTGCATCCCTGTCTTCACTCCAACCTACATCATCTGGAAATGTTCATCATTTTCAACTGGTCCCAAATATCAGCATTCAATTCTCTCCTTACTGTGCACACAGAACATGGAGGTCCCCAGGCACAAAAGGTCCTCGCTGGGACAACTCTAGGGATTTATTCAGTGATCCCACCAGGATGGGAGTTCCTAATTTGCAGAAACATTAAAAAAGAAAATGGAAGGTGTAGCTACCTTCTCCTTTGAAATCAAAACCTAAACAGCAGTAAAATGTCTGCAGTCCAGACATGCCCATGTTCATTCTACAGCTCATGGTCTGCATTGTCAGTAAACAGCTTTCAGGATCCCCTAATGGACTTTTCATAGCTTTTCCCTGTCTCACCTCACCATTCTACACACACTGAACCAGGGCTTGTTCTCCAAGTTCCTGTGAAAGGAATGTTGCCTTTTCTTGTGCAGCATCTACAGATCCACACTGCAGCAGAACAGCAGAATTCTCTCAGCGGGCCCTGGCTCTGCTTTGGGTGGTCACAGAGACTTTTGGACCTTCCTCCTGGATAGCTGTCAGGCAGGTTAGGTAAGAACAGAGCAGATGGCTTTGTGCTTCATGTTCAGTCAGTGCTGCTGTGGGGTTTCAACAACCTCCTCCTCTTCCTCAGCCTGCTCGGGGTGGCGCAGCAGCAGCTGCAGGTCAGGGTCAGAGCTGCCCTCTTTGTGTGGCTCCAGTGCTTTGTCACCTGCATGCACACAGCCCATTCAGTGACAAACCTGCTGGATTCCCACCAAACCTGGTGCTGTCAACCAGCTGGAACCAGACACAGCTCCTAGTGAAGCAATGAGAAAGCCTACAGAGAAAGAGAAAGGGATTTAAAACAATCACCTTTGGAATTCATGGCTTTGAGAACAACGTGGAGGGAGATTCCCAACAGGCAGACAGCAAAGCCCAGCCAGTTCAAGAGACTGAGGCGGTCTCCCAGTAAATGTGTGGCCAGGAATAAAATGCAGATTTCCTGTGGAAATAAAAAAAACATGACAAGTAGCGGGGCAGGGCCTGAGGAGATATGCATGGTACATTTTTCAGCTGAAGCCTAGATCAAGATGTCAGGCTGCTAAATTTCTATCAGCACATTCTTTCATGCGCGCAGAGTTCTAAAAACAGTTTCTAGAAACAAACAACCTGTCAAACCAGGATGTGGGATTTTAAGTCATCTGACTGCATAGCTCAGTTACAGAGGAATCCTTCAACTTCTGGATCAGAGAGATTTCATATATCACAGTTCAGCTCAAAAGTAAGTGTGCTGCACTCCTCTGGGGAGGATGTGCCAAACTAGGCTACAGAGACAGCTCAAAGCAGTGGTTTGGTCATATGCAGGTCTGATGCAAGAGCTTGCCCTCCTCTCTTCCACACCATCTGCTGTTCATGAGGGCAATGTGTTTTAGTCTATCCCACATTCCAACAAACTTTGATCATTCGTGGTATTTTTTATAGCACAGCCAACTAGTCTCTGGCCCTTTGCTGTCAGGGACCAAGAGACTTCACTGCAGAGACTGCAAGGCAAAGCATCAAGCTCCTGTGCAAGGAGAGCAAAAAGAACAAGCAAAAATTTCTAAGAATCTAAGCAAGCTCCCAGCACATAAAGCCCAATAGGGATGACTCAGTACTTGCCTTCTAGTATTAGCACAGGAACCATGCCTTACCTTAAAAATGCCAGCAATGGAAAGGGTGAGGCTAGATGTTCTGGAAACCAAGAGGAACTCAGAAAAGCCTAGACCAAAGGCAAGAATTCCACCCAAGAACAGCTTCCCTACCAGAGAGAACAGCATTCCTGCTTCATGGAAACGGGAGAGCTTCTCTGATATGGACAAAGGAAGGCCTAGGAAGAAGACAATGAGTAGCAGAATACCATTCCCAACTCCCAGGATTCCTCTTAATAAGACTGAATGGGTGGGCTGCTCACATTCCAGTATGAAGAGGATGTGGAGCCAGCTCTTCACAGCCCTTACTTCCACAAGTGTGGCAGGCTACTACTTCTATGCACTCTTAAATGTTCTGCCAGCACAAGATAAATCCAGGTCTCTAATTACTTTGCAGAGTTGATAGTTGTTCACTTATCTAAGTGAATTATCTCCAACAACAAACTGCTAAGCAATCTCCCAACCACTCTATAAAGCTCTCCCTGCTTTCTCTAATGAACTCACGCACCCTCGAACACGGCAAAGAGTGGGAGGAGCCCCAGGAACATGAGCGGCTGCAGGTGAAACATGATATCAATGGGATTCTGGAGCCCTGAAAGAGGAGAATCAATAAGAGAGCAGGCAGAAACAAGCCAGGGAATAACACAGGTCCCAGAGCCTTCATTAGCACCATTCCTAGACAAACACCTTATTTGTGATGCCCACACCTGTGCTGCTGCAGACACCCAGCCACCTTCATTACCCACCAACAGATACCCATGCCCAAGGTTTCAAACCCCTCCCATGAGATGTTTAGTTTCTGCAGCAAGGGCAATCACCTCTGCTTATTCCCCTCCCTGTCAGCAGCACCACCACCCCCTCCTGGCACCCCACATACCCAGTTCAGCCTTCTGCATCAGGATCTGTGTGAGAGTCCAGCGAATGCCCCCCAGGAAGGAGGCACAGAGCACCAGCACAAACCCCTGAGCGTTGAACTGTGTGGACTTGTAGGTGAACATGAAGAGTCCCCCAGCAATGAGCAGAACCACCAGCAGCAATGTCACCCTCTGCAGGAGAGCAAACACAACAGGGACAGGCATCTCCTTCCTTCCAGATTCACCCACATAGTGCAGCATTCCTCTCCTCACATGTTTCTTGTACATGCACTGCCTGTTTCCCTGGGTCTGACCTCCCTCCCTAAAGCATTGTGTGGGACTCTTACCATTTCCTCCAGCTTGAAGAGCAGTGAAAAAAGCAGGATGAAGAGAATGGCAGAGGATTTGGTCATTGTGTAGCTGTAAGAACCAAAATACACTGTCAGACTCCTTCAATGTAGCTCTTCCCATCACAGTACTATTAGGAACCATCACCCATTTCTACACTGCCACCAGCAAGCTATCACAGATCCTGCATGCTGACCCCACTAACCAAACACCTCTCCAAGGAACAGACCCTGGCAAAGCACTCTCCAGACCCCACCAGAGGCTCCCAGGGAATGAGGTGTTTGTACTCACAGGGAGACAGTGACATACAGGAAGCTCCAGTTACTCAGCCCAATATCCAAGGAAGTTGACAGAGCTAAAGAATCAATGAAAAAATCCTGAAATTAACTGAACTCTGTGACATGAAACAAACCCATCACAAAACCCTGCTTCATGGCCACAGATAGCAGAGCAGACCCAGGGGAAAAAATAAACTTTCCTCAAGTTAGTTCTTCAGAACCACCATAACTCAGATATTCTCAGCTCTTCATGTTTCTGTCCTGTTCCCTGTGACTCAAGTTGGGCTCAGCATTGCACTTGTTCAACATGCATTACAAAAAAGCCAGAAATAACTCTTGCCCTCCCTGTGACTGAAAGTGATTGCAGATTTGCATAAAGTCTTTCTTGACTGTATCAGAACATGATAACTTGTAAGTCTGATGGCCACTGCAGGAAGCCTGAAAAAGCAAGAATTATCTGCACACAGCCTTAACCCTGGTGCAGCTTTTGGTACAGTCTATTCTCCCTTCTATCTAAGTTTCCTACCACAGGAAACAGTGTTACTGATCCAAGGGCAGGCCATGCTGAAAGGTCAAATTGCTGCAGATGTGGAGAAAGCTTTTTTCAAGAAACCATGGGGCTATTTATGTAAGGTACTGCAAACCTTGCCAGAGATCATAGACCAGATGCTGTTCTGTGGGAGCCAATACAACACCCAGCCAAATAACTGCAGAAGTAGTTACAGTTCTGTGCTCCAAGTAGGAGCTTCACTTCTTGGTCTCAGATAGTTTTGTGTGCCATGAATGATGAATTCTCTACCAAGCTCCACCCTGAGAAAGATGCAACACATGGCTTGATACCAGCGTTAAAGAGAAAATGTTACTTGCAGACACAACTCATCAAGGCACTGCAGAAGGTTCTCTGTGTCAGTGACTCCTTCAGAAAGATTCATTCTGCGTGGCCTCTTCCTATCCTTTTATATATCTCTGTAATGAGCAATGAAGGTGGCATGTCTCAGGCTGAACCTTTAGGTAGCATCTACACCTGCCCTACACCTGGTAGGAAAACACAGGGGCCGGAGCAATGGCTGGACCCCACAGCTCACCCTGTGCCAGGGGACTGGCCCTGACCACCCCAGGCAAAGGGCTCTGGAAGCAGCCAGAGTGCCACAGGCAGCCCTGAGCATTCTGAGTCACAGAATATGCTGAGTTGGGAGGAACCCACCAGGATCATTGAGTCCAACTCCTGGCCCTGCAGAGACAGCCCAAGAATCCCACCCTGTGCCTGAGAGTGTTGTGCAAATACTTCTTGGACTCATTCAGTCTTGGTGCCATGACCACCCCCCTGGGGAGCCTGTTCTAGTGCTCAACCACCTCTGGGTGAAAACCTTTCCCTAATATCCAACCTAAACCTCCCCTGATTCACCTTCATATGTCTTCTTGGATCCTGTCACTGGTTATGAGTGTGAAGAGATCAGTGCCTGCCCCTCTGCTTCCTCTCGTGAGGATGCTGAAGACCACAATAAGCTCTCCCCTAAGCCTCCACTTCTCCATACTGAACACACCAAGTGACCTCAGCCGCTCCTCACAAGGCTTCCCCTCCACTCCATCACCATCCTCGTGGCTCTCCTGGATCTTTCGCACATTGCCGTGCCCCAAAGCTGTGTCCCGCTCCCGCTCCGCCGCCCTCTCCCGTGCCCGGCCGTACCTGCGGGGGCGGCCCGGCGGAGGCAGTCGGCCCAGGACAGCGCTGCCCGCGGCCGCCCGGAGCGGCAGCGCTCCAGGGCGCGGGCGAGCGCCGCCAGAACGAAGATGAGCAGCAGGTGCAGCAGCGTGACCAGCAGCGGGAACGGGAAGCTCTGCGGGACCGACAGCCGCTGTCACCGCCGCCGCCCTCCCGCCGCCGCCGCCCCGCACCGCCCCGCCACCCCGCACCTTCATCAGCCACTTGTTGTAGAAGGTGATGCCGATGGAGAAGCCGTAGTAGAGCAGCACCAGCGGCGCCGCCAGCGCCGCCCGCGCCAGGGCCGCGCCACCCGCCCCCGCCGCCATGCGCCCGGCAGCGGCAGGAGCAGGAGGGAGCGGAGATGGGCACGGGGCCGCGGGGACGGGGCCGCGGCAGGGCAGGGCAGGGCAGGGCAGGGGCCGCGATGCTGAGCGGGCCGGGGCGGCGGGGGGAGAAGCGGGCCCGGCGGTGACGTTGGCCGGCGGGGCGGGGGAACGAGCGGCGGTGGCGGAGCGGGGCGGGCGCGCAGCGGTGACGCTCCGCGCAGGGCGGAAAGAGGCGGAGGCGGCGGCGGCCAGGAGCGCTACTGGTTATTATTGGAACCGATACAAAAGGCGGGCGGCGCCGGGACCCCCGGGCCGAGCCCGCGGCACGGCAGCGAGCGGCGGCCCCGGCCGCACGGCCCGGCGGGCCCGGGGCCCTCAGCCGTAGTGGTACACGAAGTCGTAGCTGCTCGGCTCCTTGGGGATCGGCGGCGGCGCTTCGGGGATCTGGATGTTCTCCAAGTCCAGGAGCCTCAGCTTCATTTCCATGCTCAGCAGAGTGTCCAGGTCGCTCTTGGTCAGCTCACTGGACATGTCCTTCCCCAAGAGGGCGTTCAGCCCATCAATCCAGATACAGTACTGTGGGAAAGAAGGGGTCATTCACGACTCGGCATAAATGACACCTTATGTCCAATCTTTCTGTCCATGCAAAAATTAGAGAACTTTAAGACAGAAAACACTGGAGGGAGTTAATATGTAGGGAAAAATCCCACTCTCAGTGGAATTTTTGGAATCCCAAGTGGGGTGCCCACTTCCATTTCCACTGGAAGTTAAAAGCCTACAGGAAAGTGTGAGCCCATGGTTGTACTAGAAGGACAAGAGTTTCTACTGTGGGACAACAAACGAAAAAAGTAAACATATTCTAGGCATCATAGGAAGGAAAAAGTAGCAGTCCAGACTAGGGGGAATTACTGTGGAAATTTTTTTTTCCTTTTTAAAGATTTTTTTCATCCCTTTGTTTTCCCTATAACTAAGGGAAAACAAAGGTGGTTCATATAAAGCATCAGCAACATATTCTAGGAATGAACCTGGGGAGAGACAGCCTGCTCGAGTCTCTAATGAGAAGCAACCAATCCTTCTTAATCTCTGAAGTTAATTACTATATATTCTACTGCTTAACCACTACATTTCTTACCTCATATTTATTAGGTGCAATGAAGTTCAAGGTCTCGTCGGGATCGTATAATATGGAGAAGGCCAATTCTAACACTTCCTAAATGGAAAAGAATCTTTCACTCACCAGCTGAACAGGACATTACAGCACCTTCTGCCTGCCACTCTGAGAGAGCTGCCTTGCTGCAGCTCAGTACACTTTCTCACACTGGTATTGTGAGCAATTCTGAAGAGACTACAGCACAATTATGCTTACAGCCCCTTGCAGTCACAAAGGAACACCAGAAAAGGGCTCAGACAGGAGTTGGGGTTTGTACACAACACATTTGCAGTGGGGGAGATCATTCATTCCTCTTGCTTGCTTTCAATCTCAAACTCTACAGCATTAGATATTAATGAGAGTGAAAAGGGAGCACTTGCCTTATTCTGTTTCAGTGCACTTTTCTCCTTCATGTGCGGACAATCCTTCCCTGTGACAATGGCTTTGATGTCTGCAACTGGAACTAACAGTGAAAAAGTAAAACTCCCAAACAAGCAATTCTAACCAGGAAAATACAGAACTTTGTTTTGTCTTTGCAACTGAACACTGTTTGGTTTTTTAGCTCATTAGTGCAGTTTTCCAAAACACATTACCAGTAAGACATCCCTGCAGCTGACTTTTAAAAAGGAGCTATCAAGTAATTCCAAGATTTGAAGAATTTGGGCAAGGACCAAAAATTGGTATCTCCTTAGTCAGGGCTTCAGCCTTGTGTCTTTCATCTTTATCTAGGATTATATTCAGCCTCTAGACAGCAGAGCAGAGAAGAGTGCACAGCCTGTAATCAGGACTTACTTTTTTCCTGTAAAGATTCAAAGGTCACTTCCCCCTGGGCATTATCTTCCAGGTCTCCATAGTGTAGCACCTTGTGATTCAGAGCCAGGCGACAATACCAGAACCTTTCTGGAACACACACCAAGAGTAAGCTGAGCAAGATCATTCACATAAGGTCTCACAGCCACTATGTTACAGCCTCTCCACCCAGTCCATCTGCTTGCCCAGCTCCTCAGCACAGCTTCTTATTCATGAGGGGATGGCTGTATTCTTAGAAACGCACATTTGTGCCATTCCAAACTACTGGCTGATATGGACAGACAAGTAACCAGCTTTTCTTTCTGGCAACATGCCTCCTGACATATTAATTAATTAGATCTTTTTTGCTACAGTTCTTCACATGACAAAATACAGCAGACACTGTCCCCTTACCTTGTCTTCTGCGATTTCCAATTTTCCTAAAGCTACTTCCCTCACAAAGCCTGTTCAGGCGCTGCTGCTTTATCAGCTCCAAGATCTCAGGTTGGATTTTCTCTCTCAGCTCCCTGGCATTTAAATATGGAAGAGTAAGCAGAAAATGAAGATAATGGCAGGGATAGAAGGTAACTGTTTTTGTTAGGCACGTACACAATAGGTGGGGACTGGAAGTCATCTTGGCTCATTCTCTCAGACTGGCGTAGCCGCAGAATCTCAGAATAGCTCAGGCTGCGCAGTTTGCTCTTGAACTGGTCCAAGGAGTTTGGTTTAGAGGGCAGAGCCCTTGTGATCTGTTCCCTAACAACCTGCATAACCTAAAGAGGTGGGACAGGAAGAAAAACAAGTCACGTTCTTGTTGGCAGCAGAGAATCAGGGCACAGCTCAGGAGCAGCAAAGAACTGACATGGGATAACCAGGGCCAGGAGTATCAGGATACTCGTGACTTTGAAGATCCAGAAGAACCAAGAAAGACCTCAAGGCATTCCAAATAAAAGTCATCCTCCCCTACAACCCATACCAATTCCCTGTCACATCATCTGTGCCATACTACTTAACCAAATATACAGACTGAGTGAATATGTGCTGATCTGCAAAAGATTTTACAAAAATATCTCTTCTCCACCCTGACCTTATTAAAATCTTCTGCTGTCGCCCTCATTTCTTTCCAGGTCTTGTTCAACAGCTGGATACAAATGGCAAACAGTTCCTCAAATGCACGGTCATGGGTGAAAAACATGGGGTGATAGTCATTTCTGCCTTCATTGGCTTCAGAAAGAAACAAACCACAGCCATGTGAGCATATTGGACACAAGGTACTAGGAGTAACTAAAGTCCACTACAGTGACAGACAACTGATGGTGTGCAATAGTATTTACTCCAAGAGATTAAGACAGTTCAATAATTTGTCGCTCTACAGATAGTTTATTGACAACAGCAATTCTCCCCACACTTCACCATGCAAACCTCTGTGACTCATGCCCTTTTCATCCTGGTCCCCCAAAATAACTGCTTGCAGTGTTTCCCACCTTCCTCTGGTGGAATTCCTTACAGTGGTTAATTTTCTCAGAATGCTGTTTTGAAACTGTCAGAGCTAACAAACTTTTCCCAAGTTCATGATGGTTTCAAGACTTTTTTTTTTTATACAGGAGCCTCCTGAAGCTCTGAGAAGTTGAAGCTTTCTGCATGTATCAGTTTTTCAGGAGAACCAGAGTGCACACACCAAAATTTCTTACTTTATTTTGATAATGATATTATCACTCAGACATCAACTGTGCTAACTCCAAGCTCGTACTTTCCTTACATGGCAGAAGTGAGATGAAGGTACAAATGCTTGTGAATGTTCTAGAAGCATCAGCCCAGCAGCCTGTGAAGCTGGGTAAGAAATGGTACTTACGGAGTTCCCCAACTTGCAGGATCTCACAAAGCATCCGGGTGAGCTCAATGGCACTGCGCCCAAAGGGACACTCATGTTTATCTTCTCGGCTGCTGTTCTCCAGAACAATCTACAACAACAGGATGCCAAATACACTAAGAAGAGCTGCTGAGGTGTTGACATCTGTAAAAATTGGCAGCTTCACATACCCTGATATAGGTGTCCTGGTGAAATTTGGCCAAGTAAAGCATGTTGTCCAATGCCAGCATCCCAGGGGGAGTCTGTGTAAAATCCATGGCTGGATTGATGTGATTCTGAGAAAAGAGTGTGTAGAAAGAATCCAGACAAATTAGTTCAAAGAAATTGTGTGAGAACCTTTTCTGAATGAATTATAAACCACCTGTCCATCAAGCACTGCCTCACATCTATCCAAGAGGTAACCCAGAACACCTCCTGACAATGCTATCTGAACTTTCTAGAGCAGAGGCTGGTTCCAAGTTCTTCATAGCATATATGGTAAGGAAATACCTCCAGAGAATGCCTAATGAACCCTTGCATTTAACCCATCAGCAAATTCATAATGATCTTCCCCAGGAGTGTGAGTGAAACTGAATCTCTAAACTCAGATACCAAAATAAGGTAAAAAACCAGCTATTTTTGTTCCTTATTTCCCCACAACTCCTATGGAAATTGCTCAGACTGCCTTGACAAGGTTTATAGTCAGATGCATACAGTGAATCCCAGCATCTTGTAGTCCTTGGTGTACATGGCTTTGCGTTTCTCTGTTCCGCTGCCAGGGACGGTGTTGCTGTCAGACTCTGCATCAAATGCAATTCTTCTCAACTCAAATATGATGTCTCTCTGTGTCTGAAGGACAGAAGGCAGGGAAATGGTGACGTGATCAATCACTGCAGCAGGATTTTCACATATTGCACACTCCTGCATCTCTCCTCAGAGCTCACACAATGAACACAGAGAAATGCCAAGGGTCATAAGCACTATGCACACAAAGAGGCAATCCATTTCAAAATGGCAAGTTTCAGTACAGTAGGTAAAGCAAAATATTTGTTTGCACTTTTCTTTAACTGCAAGTTTAGTTACAGGCAAATTCTAGGCATTCAGATAATGCTATGGCATTTCTCCTTAAAAACTGTAATACAGCTGAGTAACAGACACCTGAAAAATGACCAGTTTTCCTCCTAGACTGCAAGCAAATGGATAAAATGGTGTGCCTGCCACAGAGGTTAAGTAGCCAGTTTGACAGCTGGTCAAGAAAGGAGTATATGGCTTTCAGTGCCCACTTACATCTCAAAGTCCCACAGAATGCAGCAGGATGGTCATGAGCATACCCTAATCTCAAGGCTGACAATATGAAGGGCGAGTTTGAAACCTTATGTACCATGCACTGCAAATTCCATAGTGCTAGGGAGCCCAGGAATAAGGCTCCTTAGACATCTTATTCTATCAGACCTTACTCAGCTCTAATAGTGACCTGATCATTGGGATCCATCTTGGTCATCATTCTCTCCTCCAGGAGATTAAAGGTCAGGACCTGCAGGACGTAGAGCTGATGTGCCATTTCTGTTTTAATGGGGCGGTTTCCTCTGATCACATGCTGCAAAATAAAGGAGAGGGTAGAAATTAAGAGAATGCAAATAAAAGCTGAAGTATTAACTCTAGGCATATGCCAGACTGCATGTGCATCTCTCTGTATGAACATTCAGTTGTTTAACTTCCATATCCCACCAGAAGCATAATTATAATGCTCCGTAAGAGCAGAAAGCAGCATCCTGGTAACTCCCTTTTGAATAAGCTTTACCTTTGAAAGAGTCACTTTTCTGCAAGTGCCCTGAGGGCAGTAGAATTTACACTATACACAAGTGAAACCTCTATTGAGAGGGCATTAGGAAGCATTTGTCATTCCAGACATACTTACATTTAGGATTATAGACCTCAGGTGCTTCTGGGCAAATGCATTAGCCATTTCCTGTTGTGGAATTTAAAGATGAAATAACATGAGTGAAATATAAACAAAAAGCCCACACTGTGCAGAAAAGAGAAAATGGAAGAAGCCTATGAATTGGAGATAGCATTGGCACACAACAAAGTGCTTTTCTCCAAACTTCAATTTAGCATAGTATCTCACCACAACTCATACATGGCTCCCCTACAGAACATCACTAGTGTGGAGAAAGCCACTAACAGAATCAAAGCACAGAAGCAAATTTAGCTTAATGTTGGACATGAAATGGTACTTCACTATTAGGAGATATGGCAGCAGGGAGCACACTGTGCATTGTCCAGGAAAAATCTGCCATCTCCAAGAGCTTCCTCCAATCAACATTTCACAGCTTGTACCAAGGTAAACACCCAAGATAACAAGAGCTATGGGAAGAAGGTTTCAGGTCTCCTCCCTTTGAAATTTATTTCCTTTGTCCACTTTATAAAGAGATGATCAGAAGTCAGCTTGAGGACAATTTGCAGAAGCATTTGAATTTACAAAAATACAGGCTAGTAATTTTCATGCTCAGAGGAAAGCTTCCAGTTTCCCTCTTGACTGCATGGCTTCCTTCTCTAGATGAGGAGGGTTTCCCAAACATCAAGTCATGATGACAAACAGTCACAGCAGATGCAAGATGCCTTCAGTTCCAGCAACAGTTACACATTCATCTGCAAAAACCTAACCTGTGCTTTCCTTGGAAATTGTGAAGATGCACTTTCTAACATAGCAGTGACCTCATCACCCCTGCTAGGAGAATGCTAATGTCAAGTGAATATCATGAGTTTGCTGCTACAAGCAAAATCTTTTGGGTAAGAAAAATCTGTTGGGCATTTTATCATCTGGAAGAAGTCCAAAAGAACTGACAGTCTGAGATCTCTCTTCACATTCCTGTGCAGTGCAGATTGAGAATTGGGAGCAGATGTGGAGTCTCAGACAATTGCACTCAATCAGCTGTACATCCTGAGCAATCCAAGACTTTCCAACTGCTCCTATCAACATCACTCTTGACAGAGCAAGATGTCTGCTAAAACGTATGCATTAACCTTGTTCAGAATTCCTATTACCACTTTTGATCCAGACAGAAACCTCCTGAACCAAGACAGTGACTGACAGCCAAGCTGTAATGGCTGCAAGTTCAGCAGGGCTCATCTTACAACCAAAGTGAGTCAGTGCTTGAGTGGAAGGTATCTAAGGAGCATCTAGATGAAGTAGGAGGTGCTTTCAGACAGAACACATTGCCCTCTGAGTCATTATTTTCTACTACTATTTGTGAGATGTAGTACTGAGAATAGGACAAGGCTCTGTTGTTAGGATTTGCTCATGCATGCCACACAAAGAATCCTTTCTCTGAAGGAATTGGTTTGTATGTGGGATGGAATTAACAGGTGACTGAAGCAGATAAGAAGTGGGAAGGACAAAGACAATTAAACAATTCTAAACAGCATAGAAAGAAGCATCAACACACATACAGTTTAACCACTGCTAAGGGATCTATGCTCTGCTGAGAGTCCAGTGAGGCCCACTTGGCTACTTGATGGTCACAGAAACAAAGAATGATTTATGCTGAAAGGGATGTCTTGAGATCACCTAGTCCAACTCTGCTGTTTCAAGCAACATCAGACAGATTTGGCAGCCCAGGACTGTGTCCAGCCAGGTTTTTAATATCTCCACTGATGGAGACGACAAAATCTCTCTGGGTAACCTGTTCCAGTGTTTGACCACTTCCCTTTTTATGTTGTGTGGGTGTGCACATTTCATGTGGCATTTCCCAGGTTTTAAACAGTGCCCACTGCCTCTTGTGCTGTCAGTAGGCACATCTGAGAGGAGTCAGGCTCCCTCTTTTTTATTTTCTTCCATCAGATATTTAAACACATAAAACCTCCCTGAGTCTTCTCTTCTTAAGGCTGAGCAATCCCAAATCTCTCAGGCTCTATTCATATGGAAGATACTCCTTAGACAACTCCATGGCTCTTTGTGGTCATTTGGATTGTATTCAAGGGAGGGGGGAAAAAAGTGAAAAAATCCCTTGGAATTTTGTTTGCTATGAAGTCTACTATCTTTGCTGAGTTACCAGCAGAGGAGTATGATTTTTCTTATTTTCATGTATTAAGCATATCCATTAATTTTAGAAATTATGTAACATTTACTGAGATGGCAATTTCTACTGTGAAGGTGCTGCATCCTTGAAAAAAGTGGAACATTCTCTGTGCCATGCAAAAAACCAAAAAACCTACCAGTATCTCAATAGAGAAGGTTCCAAATCAACCAATTAACAAGAATGGTGATTTCCCTGGAGTGAGCAGAGGGCAAAAAACATTCTTAAACTACAATTACCATTAGAGAGAAGTCACAAATTAGGCAGAATTTATGGTCTAGTCCCCAGTCAGCATCAAGTTTTGTGACTGCTCTTCACAGACAAACAGCTCTATCTTTAGAAGGATGCAGCTGGATATGAAACTGTCATTAGCACAAGTGAGATTTGGGCTATAAGCTCATGCTGCAGTAAGTTTAAGGAGATTCAGATTGCTAAAGGACTTTTTCCAGTTTTACAATTGGTTCACCTGGTCAGTCTTGCAGAATCAGTTTCCTTTTATGACCATCTGTATGACCACGTGTGCACAGAAAGCCATTCAGGGTTTCTCCTGCTACTGGTTCTTCTCCTTTGCACAGTCTGAGTGCATCCCCAGGAGTCCTCCCACCCTTCTCCCTAGGTTTATCCACTCCCTGAGGCTGTGGGCATCATCCCTGGGATACAAGGAGGCACAGCTAGAGAAGAGCTACCATGCCTACAGTCCCCTACATGACCAGCCCCCAGGCTGCAGTTACTTACAGTGATGGGCAGGTCTAGTGGGTTAAGCAGCTTGTCCTGCTGGCAGAAAGCAAAAAAAGGCACAAAGAGAAGCAGACAGGATTTAGCTTGGAGTCCAGGAATAAGGCACAAACAGGGCACTAGAGAAGAAAGGCTTAACACAGCAAAGCTACACAATACACACATATGCACATCTTGCAGGTAGCTGAGATCTTGGGAGCTTCCTCAGAGCAGGGCAGTGTTTCATTTCTCATGTTTGTCAGCAGGAATATCCCTCTATGACTTAAGAAAGGTCCCTTTTTGGGGGAGAGGGAGGGGGGTGTTTCTTTATTAAGTACATACAGTCCCAAGGAGTCTACCCAGCCTACCTCTCCCATACACAATTAACTTAAAAAACTTCCCATGCTGTCTGCAGGATTACTTTCTGTGTCTGAAGGTCTTTCAAAATCCTTTCTGAGCATGTCCTAAATACAGATGTGTGCTCCAGGACACATTATTAATGGGATGGTACTTTTTCTCCTCTGTTGCCATACTGAAACAGGCACTTAAGTTCTTGGCAAGGTCTGAGGTTTACCTTGCCCAGACAATATGATTTCTGAGGCATAAAAAGCCAGGCAGCCACCATCACTCAGGTTTAAAGTCAAAAGGCAAGAACAAACCTGTCTCTTGTCCTCAGGTGCCTTCAGGAAGAGGGCATTGATCAAGGCAATGGCATATGTCTGAATCTCTTGGTTTGAGCTGCAGAAACAAAAAAGGGAGGCTTGTAATGCAACAGGCAGTACAGAACATTACAGCTTTACCTGCACCATGAGAACACTGACTACAGCAGTTGTGCATTTTCAGCAGACAAGCAGGACTCATGTAACCCATGCTTATGATGTCCAACTCTTCAAAAGGCTTGCAAAAACCTGACAGAGATTTCTGACTGACAGGTCCATTATCCAGGAGACAGAGCAAACTGCAGTCCAGCACCACCACAGTTTGTTTCCAGTGCTGAAAAACCTGGTTATGGTACAGTCTGCCACATGGATACAGCTTGGAACTTGCATGGAGCAAGTTATTTTTCTGCCCTATGCCAGTGGAAGCCACTAATGTCAAATGGAACTAAGGGGAAAGAATGCTTCACTGCAGAACTTCTTCAGGTGCTCAGCCCCTTCCTAGGTCACACAGTGCATGTGGTTATACTTGTCATGTTCCAAACAGCACAAAACTAAGCTTCTAAATGCCAATGACATGCTTCTGTCCTCCTCCTGTGTCAAATGCAGGTCTGTTTCCTGCAATACTCTGACTCTTCCTGGGGGGTGGACCTTGGCTGTCAAGTGACTCTATCCCTCAGCCTGATCCAGTGCACTCCTGCATCAAGCTCTTCTGAGGAACACAAGTCCAGTGTACCACCTAAAAGAGTATGTGTGCTTGAATATACTTATTTTTTAAAATATTTTTTATTTATTTAACTATACATGTAGAAATAAAAGATCTTTTCATAAAAGATCTGAAGCCAATACTTCTTTTAGCTTAAATACCTATGTTCTTCACTTTGACATATCTCTGGATAACAACCATATTCTTTCTTCTATTGCTCCCTTCCAAATCTTTTTCATTTTGGTCAATCTGCTGTACTTCAAGCATGCAAATCTCCATGTATCATCCTAGCTTCTCCTTGGGCCTCCCAGCTGCACAGGTCTCTGAAGTCTGCCATTCACTTTTGCTCTCCTTCTCAGGGTTTGTTGCTCTTTTGACAAAGCAGAACAATTTTTTTAGGTTAGTTTCTCCTCTTCTAACTCATCTCCTTTGGACTTGTTTCCATGGTCATGTTCTTCCAGAACATATCCTCTGTTATGAACTGTTCCCTCCTGATAGCCTTGCCAAGAAAACCACCAGCAAATCCTGACTCACTCTCCCCCTCCCAAAATATTCCCTGCATGGATGCTTTCTTAAGTGACCATTTGTGTTCTGGAAGCATTTAAACACAAGTTTCTGTCTTGAACAAAGATAATTTGCTTAAAAAAACTGCACAAGTGTGTTCAATGTTAGGACCAAGTCTCTGCTTGACTAAACCAGAAATCACACAGCTGATTGCAGAACAAAGCTGCTGGGGTGTTCAGGAGAACTTGTTTAGCTTTTCTGTTAACCAAATTCAAATGTACAAACATTCCAAGCACGCAGTGACATTGATGCAACACTTTGTTTGCACTATAATTTCGTTAAACTACTGATCACTGATTAAAGAGATCAATCACATTCAGAAATAGTGCTTTTCCATACATTCAGAATTAAAAGGCTTGAGAAAAAAACCAACCTGTTCAAAGCTCTAACAACTACATGCAGCTTTTTTATAATGAAGAGTAGAACTGATCTAGACAAACAGCCCTAAGAGACAGAAATTAATTTGCCAGTTTGTTTGGAAAGGGAGGAAGAAAATGAAGGGATTTTTTAATCCCTTCAAGCAAGAAAAGCAATTGTTTTCTTCTTCAGTATGCAGGACAAAACCCAGAAGATGATGAACTCTTAGATTCTAGTGGAGATAATTTAAAGAGGGGTAAAAGTAACAGACAGCTGGATGCAAAACCTTTGGGAAGTTATTCTAGTGAAATGCAGGTTTGGTCCTGGCACTGAACACACTTGGCAGTTATTTAAAGCTAAATATCTTTGTTTAACATTCATGTGCCCAAGTTCTTCCAGAACACAGAACATATTTTTCTAGGATCTCACTTTTAAAAAAAAATCCATTAGAAATCTTAAACTTCAAGTAAGTTGCCATATTGGTAATGCAATCGTTAAGTGTTCCAAATGTAAGAGGACGTATTTTTAAATAAACAAATAGTTTATAAAATAGGTATAAATCCCCCCATTGCTGGATGGACACTCACACTTGCAGGTGGGAAATGAGCTGCCCCACAGTGATCTCCTCTGCAATCTTCTGGTACAGAGTCTGGCTGTTGAGCACCATGCTCTCCAGGATGGCCAGGGAGCGCTGCAGGATGGACACGTCCACCATGGGCTGGCTCACGTACCCTGCAATCTGAGCACACAGCAGGTCAGCTGCTGCCAGCCAGACACTTGTGGGGAGTGAGGGCTCACAAAGGGGGTGCACTGTGCTCTCAGACAGCACTCAGCTTCTCAGAGTCTTGTGCTCTTCCTGGGAGATGCATTAAAGCGTGGAAAGAAATAATATCCACTCTCCCCTCCACGCAAACTCACCTGTTTGATGAAGGTTATTGAGACCATGTCCCAGGAGACAATACCGTGGTCCATGAGCTCCAAGAAGGCAGTCAGGGTGAAAGCCAACATCTCACTATAACTGAGAAATTGAAGAATTCAGTTACAAGAGATCTGCTGGCAAGAAAAAAAGCCTGCTCAAGCTGGATAAGAGAAAAATGTCACCACTTTCTCCCAATAACACAGTGTGGCACCTGGGGGAGCAATAAGGTGTATGCATTCATGCAGATAATTTTACTGTTTTGTGGAAAGATATTTTATTTTTCCTGGTTACAAGCACAAATTAAAATTAGCAGCAGTAAGTCCCTAGTCCTGCCACCAGAGACTCACAATCGCCAGGATCAGTACTTGGCTACTCAAAGGAGCAAACACGTTTCCACATCAGAGAAAAAAAAAAAATAAGGGAAGTTAATTGTCCTCGAAATATTGGGACCTGACTTGAAATAAAATGAAGGCACAGCATGAATTGTGGAAAATTTAATACATAACCACAAGACAGAAAGATAAAAGAAACTGAAGGGAAGATTGCAAAAAATGCCAAAAAAGTATTAGTTGCTAATATATAAGAAGAGCTATAAATGTTATTACAGTAAGTTATCAAGACTTTAAAAGTACTTCCCAATGAAATACAACAACTGCAACAGAAAATCCAACTGAATTCTTTGTACCATAGTTCACTGTGATTGTGCTTGAGGAAACTTCCAGAGCAAATCATGACTGTCTTTTCTTCTGCCTTGTGAGGTTTGGCAAATGACTGGAAAGATTTTGTCTCCACAGATCAGCATTTGCTCTAAGGTTGTGAAATTGCCTAATGCCACTTCAGCAAGCAAAATGAGCCCCTTATTCAAGGCCTCCTCCCAGAGTCCTGGAATAAAGGAAACTTACTGGGATAGAAGCTTTGTCCCACTCTCCACCAGCCGTGTCAGCACTGTAATCCCTTCCATGTTGATGAACTCTGTGGCAAAGGTGACGTCTGCTGAAAGTTTGGCCAGCTCCTTCATGGCATCCAGCCTGGCTTCCATGCTGTGGGACTGGATCCTCTCCATCAGCTGGCGAGCTGCCCTGGACTGGCAGGAAAGAGGGATGGTGCCAGTTACAGAGCAGGCACCTGCAGGCTGAGTCCTGCCAGCATCAGCATTCTGTCAGAAGCCCATGGGTGGGCAGGGAGAGCAGAGCCAGGCTAGAGATAGCAGCAAAGTCACATTCAGTAGCTGCAGTCAGCAAGTCTAAGACAGACTAAAAAAAGGCTTCTCTCAGCAACAGTTGCAGCCAAGCAGGAGGTGAGTAAAATGCTGGTTTGCATGTTAGAGCAAATGCCTGTTTTCTCCTCGCTGAGGTGAGTGGAGGTGGGTATATAAATATGGAGCAACACCATTAGGAAATACAATATTGATAAAAAGTCTCACAGATTTAAAGAGAAGCATGATCTCATTTTGTATATCCACAAGACATTCTGTAAGATTTCTCAGACACAGATCATTATATCCTCTTAATTCCCTTTTGCCCAAGTACCTTCTCCCAGTCCCACTCACCCTCAGCTCTATGCCAAGAATTTGCACAGAAAAAGGCTTAAGAATTTAAATAAAAAGAAAGCTGAAAAAAATTACTATTGAAGGCACAATAGCAATAATTCAGCAAAAACAACCTCCTCTTCATTAAATTTGTCTCTATTTTAATTTTTTGCATTCAGTTGCTGGAACTGTTGCTTTCTAACTGACCATGCTAAATGCATTCACATTGAGAATACATTTGTCAGTGTTTCACTGCATCCTAATCTAGGAGATGCACTAAAACTGTAGACTGGATTTATTGACAGGAAGTCCTATAAAAGGGCAGAGCATCCAAAGGAAAGACACACACCACAGGCAGGAGGGAAAACAAAAAGTGTGTGTCTCACTGCGTGGAAGGGCCCACAACAAAGGTACCCACCCTGAAATTTGGGGAGAAGGAGAAAGAAAAGCCAAGAGGTAAGAAACAGCCTGCCACCCATGGAGAGTTACTGAGAAAAAGGGAGGTGAGGAAGCATTTACCGGGGACACTGCCAGCTGGAGGATGGTTCCATTCTTGATGTCACAGCGAGTCTGGAAAGAAAACCCAAACTTAAACTGTGGAAAAGTGGGGGAAAATAACCCAGCTGGATCTACAGTGCACATCTGCATGCACAGTAAAGGGGCTTCTATGCCACACAACCCCACTGAGGGTACTGAATTTGAGTGCCTGAGTCCCCACACCCAGGCATGCAAAGAGAGCAGTGCAAAGCTCCTCTGTTGAATGGCACCATTTGAGTCTGAATCTCCCTGATAGCAGAGATGCTGCTCCTCGAGGATTAGTGCAGTATTGTTCCATGACTGTAGTCCAAGACATTCTGGACTCTCCCCCAGGGTTATCACAAACTGCTGCCTCTCACACTGACCTGCTCAGTGATGTACAGCTGAGGGCCATCAGCATAACGCAGCGTGTAGTACTCTGGGTTTGGCAGTGACCACCTGGCAGAGGAAGAAGGGTACATTAAGCATCTTTGTCCTCTTTCTTCCAGCTGTCCATTAGGAAATGGAGCTTGATCCCAGGAAGTTGCAAAAGAACTTTCAAGCAAAGCTTTAGCAGGGGAAATCAGGTCTCCCAAAGAGGAGAGAAAACTCCTCTTGAGGACAATGTGGGACTTCAGTCTACTCTAAATCAACTCTGTGGAACACCTGAACAGGCCTACACTTCAAGAGCAGCAGGATGGGCCAATCCTCAGAGAAACTGACCCTAAGGCATACAAATGCACACACTAAGAATTGGAATAAAAATAGAAGGTCCCCATTTTCCAGGAGATCCTTTTCTTCACAATTTAAACCCCAGCCCTTTCCATGGCCAAAACCAGCAGCAGGCAGCATGGACTGTGCTAGCAGCACATTAACAAGCAGCAGACTTCCACAGTAACCCAGCAAGATTTGTCAGCAGGACAGACTTTCTCCACAAGGATTCCCAGAGAACTACTCACCCATCACAGACCTCCTTGATGATGGATGCAAGAGGCCTTTTCTAGAAAAGAAAGAGAGTCCTCAGAAGCCGTGTTCCTCTCAACCAGAAAGGAATACTGCCCATTTCTATGCTTCCCACATTCCAGTATCAACGCTGCGGCGCCTTTCCTCCCCCATCTGGTTACCAGGTCTCACCTGATCTATTTCCAGCAGCTGGGCATTGGCACCTGGCCACTCAACAGCCACTTTCACAATGTCTGAAGGTGGTGGCATTGCTCCAGACTCCTCCAGGTGCCCTTACAACAGCATACACCTCCACACCTGTTAAGAGAAAGGACAGTGAGCATCTTCTCTGAAAACTATTTCACTTGCTACACTGGATCTAACACCAAGCTTTGAAACACCTAAGCTCAGCCTTATGGTTTCCTGGGCCTGACAGGGACAAAGCACCCAGTATTAGCAGAGATAAAAGATTCACACAAACAGCATGTTGTGAAATTGCATGCCCAACTTCATCACTTGAGAAATACTTCTGAGAGCTTGTTGGGGCACTCATAAGAAGGAGGGTCACTGATCAGCAAAGCCCCATCTGCCATCCACTGTCTGTACTGGCAGCTCAGGGTGCAGGATTACTGAAGCAGCAGCTCCCTAGGCTCAGCTGTAGGTGAGAGCAGGAACAGACTGTCCAGGCAGCCTCCCTCCCATGGGCTTGTGTTTACTCATGCCCCATCCAACTTTCTCGGACAACTTGATCCACTCAGGATACCCAAACAGGCTCTTTGGCAAAGCTAGCTTTATCCTATTCCCTTCCTGTAACATCATAAATCCAAGACATCAGCATCCATCACAGAAAATAAGGTAACTCAGCATTTGCTCTGGAAGTGTACCTTTCACTCCTTTATCTGCCTTTCAGAGTATAAGCTTATGTTCAGGGTTTGGTCCCAGTCAGTTTTCAGACACAGTGGTTTGTGCCCAAAAAACTGGACTATGTGACCTCCTGCACTCCTATGACAGCCAGACTTGCTCCACTCTATCACCTCCCACCACCTGGGAAGTATCTGGCAAGCCAGATTCAGAATTTCATGACATTCTGGAAAGCCAACCTCAATTCACAGAGATGGCTACAAGTCAGTATTCCTGGCCTTCTCTTTCTGTTTGAGCACCAATCCCAAGAGTGGCTTGTATTTTCTTAAAACTCATTAAATGACTCTAAGTGTAAACACATCTCATTCAGGAAAGTGCCAGTCAAGTCAGGTTCAAAATAACATCTCCATCCTTACAGATAAGCAGCAGACATTAGCTGACCTTGGGAAAGCAGCAGACTCAGGGCACCAAATCAGGGCAATTTCCAGTATGCAACCAGTACTCCCCAAAGAGCCCAATTTGTATGACACCCCTAGACCTGCAGGGTTTCCATGTATTAAATCTAGAAACAGGAAGTTCCCAAATGCTGTGTGATTTCCACTCACTGTTCTCCAGCAATTAAAGGCTATGATGACCTAAACTGAAAGCCTGAAAAACATCAGTCCTGTGCAGAAATCACACACTCAACATCCCCAGTACCCACCTGTAATAACTGAACAGGTAATTATCTCTCCCACGAGCGAGCCAGTCACAACCAGAAAACATCTAAATCTATTCAATGTCCAAGACACAACAAATACACAGTGTAGAGACAAGGCTCAAAGATTAGTCCCTGAGAATTAAGAACTGAATCTGTAATTTTTTTAACTAATTTACCCATGAGTAATTATGCATGAGTAATTAGCATCTAATTACCACTTTTCCCTTCAGCCTCTTGCAGTACAGTCATAGTCTTTCATTTGTATTGCAAGTGACAAGTTGCTACTGAAAAGTACAAGGAAATACAGCAATTTATATGCCAAAACAAAGATGTCCAGATTACTAGAGGTAGAAGCCTTCACAAATCTCTAACTTGTCTTTTCCCACTCAAAGAACATGCCTCATTCAGATAGGGAAGTGCCCATTAAAACAGAAATGCTGATATGAGGGGAAATCCTGCAGAAATTATAGAACATTTAGGTTGGAAAATACCCTTTAGGTCATGAAGTCTAACCAGAAACATAACATTGCCAAGTCCAGCACTAAATCACGTTCTTAATAACCATATAAATGTCCTGTTTCATGCCAGAAAAGTACTGCAGAGGCACACAGCACCTACAGGTCATGCACTCTACCTGCAGCTCCCCTGATATCCTCACCACCAAAACCAGGGACCAACCAAGTGGTATGGCACTACCTTGGTATCTCCAAAAAAAAAGCTCTCAGCTTCATACAAATTCAAAGTAACTCACTATGATATTTAACACTTATTTCTGCCCCAAATTCCTTCCATAAATGAGCACCCACTCATGACTGGCAACCATGCTCCCTATTCTAATCAGTATTCAAGGCACAGCAAATACACAGTGAAAGAAACAGAGCTTCAAGACTCTGAGAAATATTTTCAGGGTTTTTTTGCACACAGCAGACACCACAGGTATCTCTACCAAGGCAGAGATTTGAACATCAAGGTGACTTGGCTAAGGAGAACCCAGAGAAGCAGGAATGAAAAATTTAAAAAAGTAGGAAACTTTTTAGAACAGTCTTGGTCAAACAATGCTTTTAAAGACCAACACAGATCGATAGTTCAGCAGGAGCAGCTTTCCAGAAGAGCATGACTGGACCATGAATACAAAGGGTACTTCAGGTCAGCCTCTTAACGTGAGGCTGCCTGCCAAAAGCATGCTTTGAAAAGATCTCACTGTGCATCTGTGGACATGAGAGGTGTCAAGATGTTTGGTTTTACAATGGATATTTTGCAGTGCAACAGTGATAGAGCTGATAAAATTGTTGAGAAGCTCTTGTGAAGAGGTACAGACCACGATGTTGCGTCATTGTGTTTACCATCACTTTTGTGCATGCTCTCACAGCACATTCTTCTCAAAAGCATGTAAACAATTCCTCACAGTTTGTACAGAGAGACAGAAGCCAAGCTAAAATCCATCAAAAATTAATTCAGTCTGCTTCTGCAGAGTGAGATCTGTCATGTAAAGCAGTGGTGCAGGGGTAGCTGCAGGGCAAGGAAAAATCAGCAGAGCCACTAAAAACACACTATTCAAAAGACTTCTGAGAAGCTGCAAGCTAAAACAACTACAGTATTTTAAGCAGAATTTCCCTATTCACAAACTCAATCTTCTTTTCATTACAGATAGAGAACAAAGTGTGCTGCACACAGAATGAAAATGAGGAGGATGAAAGAACATTCCCTGAAAAAGAAAAGCTGCCTGGTAGAATCCCTCAGTCAACAAGCAAATAGCTGCAGCTTCTGAAACCTGTAGATGCAACAAAACACCCTCGGCAGTCCTCAGCAAGCCCCCAGATGGTACCAACCGGCCAAGCTAAAGTTGGAAGTGACGTTGGCACAGGGACTAATGGGACAGGTGGGCAGAGAAGCCATTCCTTGGCCAAGCAGCATGAAAGGGTAGGAGATAGCAGAGTCCAGCCTGAAGGCTATGCAATATTCTATGCTACCTCACACACCAAGCAATAAGAAACATCCCTGTCTAGATAAACCAGAGAAGGAAATGGCTCAGATTCCCTGCCTCTGGAATCCTACATTGCTCCAAATGCCTTCCGTGGCTGCACTTTGGCAGTAAAGCACTACGCCTATGGGCCCTGGAAATGCACATTTCAACACAGCACGGCAGAGACCGTCTCTTGGCAAAGACAGAAACTGATAGCAACGAGCAAAAAGAGAACTGCTTTATTATTTTCAATCAGTCAAGTGACTTCAAAGCCGCCAGCTAGGCGTCAGCCCCTGAAGCTTGCCCCAAAACCCTGCCAAAGGAATTAAACAAGAATTTTTCTGCTAAGCCCTGTCCGCGCTGTGCCTCGGCTCCCGAGGGAGCACTGGCCTCGCCCCTCTCGGTGTCTCCGGGGGCAGCGCGCCGGGCACAACGGGACCTACGGGAGCTGCTGCTCGGGCCGTGCCGTGCCCTGCCGTGCCGTGCCGGGCGGAGGAGCCAGGCCGGAGTGAGGGCCGCGGGCAGGGTGGGCGCGGCGCCGCAGCGCGCCCGGGGAGGCGGCAGACCCGAGGCGTTCCGCCGACGGCTGCGCTCCCTGTCCCTGTCCCTGTCCCTGTTCCTACCCCTACCCACGCCCTCGCCCGCCCGCGCTCCCCCGGCCCCACCACGGCCGCCCCGCGTTCCCGCGGCCCCGCCGAGGCGCTGCCGGCGCTGGCACCGCCCCTGGGCGCGTCATGCGCCCGCCGCGCTGCCATGGAGACCGCGGGGACCATGGAGACCCGGCCCGACCCGGCCCGCCGCCCCAGCGCACCCCCTGCGCAGCCGGGTCAATGCCGCTAACCGAGCGTCCCTCGTCCCCGCGCCCCTCCTCGCCTCCGGGGCCGCCGCGGCGGGGCTCACGTCAGTTCCCCGTGCCCACGGTGCCCCGCCTCCGGGAGCGGCTGCGAGCGCCAGGGGCCGGGCGTGCGGGAGCTCATGCAGGGCAGCCGCTCGGGCTGGCGCGGGGCTCTGCGGCGGCCGCGCTCGGCTCCCTCCGCCCCGGCAGCGAGCGCGGGGCCGCGGAGCTCTGCGCAGCCCCCGCCCCCGGGCGCGCCCCGCCCCGGGAAGCGCGGCCGCGGCGCGCCGGAACGGGCGGGGCCCGCGCAGCGCGGGCGGAAGTCGCCGCGGCCGCGCGTAGGAGCTTCCGCCGGGGCGGGCGGGGAGCGCGGAGCGAGGGAGCGCGGCGGGAGCGGCAGGAGCGGCAGGAGCAGCAGCGGCGGGGGGAGCACGGAAAGCCGCAACCATGGTGAGCCGGGCCGGCCCGCGGGGCGGGGGGCCGCCGGTGCAGCGAGCTAGCGGTGCCGCGAGCTCCGGGCCGGGCCGGGCCGCGGGTAACGCGGCGCTCTCTTGCAGACGGTGGGGAAGAGCAGCAAGATGCTGCAGCACATCGACTACCGCATGCGGTGCATCCTGCAGGACGGGCGCGTCTTCATCGGCACGTTCAAGGCCTTCGATAAGCACATGAACCTCATCCTCTGCGACTGCGACGAGTTCCGCAAGATCAAGTGAGCGCTGGGGGCGCCCCCAGCCCGGCCCTCATCGTGGGGGCCTCGGGGCGAGAGCCGGGGCAGCGCTGGGGCAGCGAGTGCTGCCGGATTCCGCAGAAACACTCATGGGTGTAGTCTCTTTTGTCAAATCCCCAAACTGTCAAAGCTTATGGAACCCTTTGTTTCGGTTCTTTCCTAATAACCAACATGTGTGATGCCGTTAGTAGCAGTTTAGATTTAGTTTGAGGCATATAAAAATGTGCTCATCTCTGGAGAAGCAGCCTAGTAATATATTCTGTTGCAAGCTCAAAGACAGCATTCATTCATTCTGTTTTTCCTTCTGTTTTGCAATTTTTTTTTTTTCTCCCCAGACCTAAAAATTCAAAACAGCCAGAGCGGGAAGAGAAACGAGTCCTTGGTCTTGTGTTACTGCGAGGGGAAAACCTGGTGTCCATGACGGTTGAGGGACCACCTCCAAAAGATGTAAGAATGAGCAGAGAACTAAAGAGAAAACAGGGGAAATCTGATGAATTTGCTTCTTTGCAAGGGAGTGCTGCTATTGTATTGTTACAGATCTTACAGATGTTGTTGTGGCTAGTCCAACAAACTTCTCTGCAGGAAGCTCTAATTCCTTTATGGGCTGGGACATTTCATTGGACAAAGGAAGGCTGTGGGCATCTGTAGGCTCTGAGGATTTCTGATAAATCTTTCTCTTTGGGGGCTGTGTTTTCAGACTGGAATTGCCCGGGTGCCCCTCGCTGGAGCTGCTGGAGGACCTGGTGTTGGCAGAGCAGCAGGGAGGGGAGTTCCAGCTGGTACTCCCATGCCACAAGCTCCAGCAGGATTAGCTGGCCCTGTCAGAGGAGTGGGAGGACCATCCCAACAGGTGAGATACTATGACCCATGTGGCTTTTATTTTTTGGTACCAGTGTGATGCAAGAAATTGGTGTAGTGGAAGAACTGTAATCCTAGTTTATTACCACAAAGTTTGAGCCTAGTGAGGCTTTTTTTGGTACTAGATATCCCTAGGTATTGTCCTATATGACAGAAGAAGGTTGAAAAAGTGTAGTTTTTCTCACATAATTCAGTTGGTATCCATTGAATTGTATTACATGCTGTAGTGTTTTTTAATAAGTTAAGAAAAGACTGGTATAATTTCTGAAGGAGAATTTCACTATGATTTTTTAGTTATTATGATAAAGCAGGTGCTATTTTTTCTGAGTCTGTTTGTTTTCTCTACAGGTGATGACACCCCAGGGTCGTGGAACAGTTGCAGCTGCTGCTGCAGCAGCCACTGCCAGCATAGCAGGAGCCCCAACTCAGTACACACCAGGGCGTGGGGGTCCTCCCCCACCCATGAGCAGAGGAGCCCCTCCTCCAGGTAGGAATTACTCTGTAGAGCTCATGTTTTGTTGCAAAATTGGTGATAAAATTTTTCTGATTAAAATCTGGTATTGTGGGAGGTATCCTGATACCCAGCTAGTGCCTTGAATATTCAGCTGGATTGACATGCTTGTTTTTTCTCTGGCTTAAGGAATGATGGGGCCTCCTCCAGGCATGAGACCACCAATGGGCCCCCCCATGGGAATGCCACCTGGCCGAGGGGCTCCCATGGGAATGCCCCCCCCAGGCATGAGACCACCACCCCCAGGGATGAGAGGTGAGCACAGGCTATCCCAGCTGCCATGGGGCTCTGAGGAGCTGTAATAAAATGTTTGAAGGGTGATGCATTCCAGTGTCTCCCTAGCTCTGCTAGATGTCAAAGTGCTGTGGTGCCAGAAGGGGTCCTGTGGCTACTTTGAGCATGGGAGAAATGTCTTTTTTGTTTAGTGTTGCTGCTGCTTTTCTCTTCAACTCTTTCCTTTATTCCCAGGACCCCCTCCCCCTGGCATGCGCCCCCCAAGGCCGTGAGAGTTCTGTGATGTACCTCTGAACTGGGAGAAGACCAAGGAAGGGGATACACTGAGCAGTACCACCTGTCATGCCTTTCCTATGTATATTTTATATCTGCTGCTGGTGATGTTTGACCTTTTTAATAAAGATGGAAAACCTAGTACTAGGAGTCACTGTTGTGCTGGTCTGTTTGTGTCAAGAGTGCAGCCATTATTTTTTACTGCTCCACACTGGTCATCCCAGAAGAGCAGGCTTGAAGAAAAAAAGCTTAATTTGTGTAGACAGAAATTAACAGGTGGTCTGTGTTCCTTACAGGAATTAAAGTATAGCAATGAAGTTTAACGTGGCTGATGGAAAAAGAACAGATTTGGAGAGTGGAGATGGTAAAAAATTAAAGAAACATCTTTGTGACAGGTAGTTTGAAAAACTTTTCTTCCTATTATAGAAATGGGTTCTAAACCAAAAGAATATTTTTCCAGCTCTTAATTATTTGAGATCTCAGAAGTATATGAGCAAAACTTTGTTCAGTTTTTGCCTTAAAGTTATTATGTACATGAACTAGAAATATGTAGCATATTCCAGCTCTCAGTTGTTCTAGCCATCCATAAAAACGTCAACATTTTACAAGAAAAATAATCCTTTATTTAATGGGTTGCTACAGATGATTTCACAGTCTTCAACCAGGTAATTGACAAACATCCCACAGTTATTCCACTTGAAGAAAAACTTCCATTTTACTGAGGTTGTCTCCTAACAGTACTACAAAATTGAGGGCCTGTACAGTGTGTCTGAAATTACCCATTTGGTAACAGTTCTTACTTTACTTTCTTTTATACCTGCAAGGGAAGACAATAGAAATTATATTACTCCATCAGTCAAACTCTCAATGACAGATGAGGAGCAGCACTGAGCATTTTCTAGGCATAATGGTCTCCCAAGTAGAAGCCTAGGAAATGTGTTATTAAAGGCCCTATCCTTAATTACCCTCAGCATCAGACCTGCAATAAGAGGGTACTGCAGAACCAACACACCTTTTAGCAAGGGCCTTTAAACAATGACAAGAAGAAGAAAGCAAGGAAAAAGCTCCAAGACTTAAGAAAGTAAAGGGACCTATACCTGGACTTGGATTTGAAGGTCCCTCCTTTCCTGCGCTGGGCGATACCCAAGCGTTTTCGATCTTCAAATGATGGGCTTTAGAGAGAGAGGGGAGGGAGGAGAGGTTAGCCATGTCACAATTGTATCAGCAGGTCAGGTACTTCTCAAAAGAAGCCTGCCCCAATTTCAGAACCTCTTCCCCCAATATCAGAGTATCCCTGAGGAAGTACAGAGATGCAAGCAAATTCTCATTACTGCAGCTATACTAATGTAGACCTAAGACCTTACCCAGCACGGTATTGCTTCAGAGCCTTCCTGCTTGTGTTGGTCAGCTCTTCATCAAACACAGACACTTTTTTCTTCTTCTTGGGACCTAACAAATAATAAGAACAGTGGTTGTAAACAGAAGGCCACAGCATCATTACAGTACCCTTGAATACAACAATTAGCCTAAGCATGAGGCAAATAACTGCAAACGTAGACCCTGGGCCAGTACTTGTGGCCATTCCTTCTAAGATCAATGCCTTTATACAAACTAGATTATTTACCTATTTTTAGCAAAGTAAGAGACATAAAAAGGAGGATAGCTGTAACACAAAAGTCTCTACCTGCTGGTGCTGCTGCTGGTTCCTCTTCTGGCAAGGCTCTGGCTCTCTTTGCCCGGCGATTCCTCTTTGCCAGCCGCTCAGCATACATTTGAGATTTCAAGATCTCAAACTGTGACCTTTCCTCTGGCTGAAAGGTGTTAAAACACAAGTTTTGGTGATGTGAAGCTTTGCTAAGGGAGAACTATGATAGTCTAGCCAGGGTCCCACTTGTTGACAAATAAACTCACTGTCATTTGGCCTTTTTTCTGTGTGTCCTGAACAAATTTCTTCCTTTTCTTTTTCCCTCGTAATGCTAGGTCAAATTCCTGCAGGGCTTTAGCCACTGGAAAAAGAAAGAAAAACAGAATAAAGAACCTCTTAAAGCACAGAGCAGAGTCCAGCTGTGGGTATAGAATTTAAAAAGGTCACAGTGTCATGACTCACATTTCTCTTTCTTCCTCTCCTCACGGGTCTGGAACCAGCTCCGCTCCAAACTCTCACTCCCAGTCTCTTTTTTTCCTGTCTCCAGCTGCTTCTTTGCCTTGTTGATCTGTGATAATTCACGCAAGATGTGAGCTCATGATAGCTAAAAATTACTCCTCTCTTCCCTTTCTAAAATAGGCAGGTTAAGTACACTTAGGGTAACCTCATAATGGACTATATCACACCAGATACTACAAAAATTGCTTACCTGGGCCTCTGACTGCTGCATCTCACGTTCCTCACGCTCCAAGCAGAGAACTGCATAGATATCTTTCTCTAGATTCTCAATCTTCTCCCGAAATTTCAGTATGACATCTGAAAACAACACCATATGAACACCAGAGGCAGCTCATGTGAAGTCCATCTTGTTTTTCAGCATCTCCTTCAGTGTCCCTGTGTATCATGATATTCCCTGTGTATTCTCTCCAGCTTTTTACCTCAGTAAAAGTACCACATACCTTGGGGGAGGATTCTGGCTTTCACTGGTGTTTTAGCAGTTTTGACAATCTCCTTCAGCATCTTGCGCTCTTCCTCGCCCACCAGTGAAACGGAACGACCAGCCTTGCCTGCCCTGGCTGTCCGACCCACACGGTGCACATAGTGTTTGATGGTGTTGGGCATGGTGAAATTGATTACCTGTAACAGAAACAGCGTTAGTAGGAAATCAACATGAAATGCCTCATTAAAAAGCTCAGCATTTCAAATACTCACTGTTTTAACACCTTCAATATCGAGTCCACGTGCAGCCACATCTGTAGCTACCAGGATATCAATCTGCTCATCCTTAAAGCGCCTGAGCAGAGAAAGCAAATACATTAGCAATGAATGTATTCATCTACTTCCACCCTAAAACTTCCGACTTGGAACTTCTTTTTAGCTTAGGCTTGCTAGCTAAGCCTGCTAATACCTGAGTGATTCCAGCCGCTGTGTCTGAGAGAGGTTCCCATGCAGCTCCCCAACGCGCAGCCCCATCAGTCCCAGCAGGATGTGCATGCGGTGAGCTTGCTTCTTGGTCTGGGTGAAAAGCATCACGTGGTCCTGGAACGTTCGTGTCAGCAGAGCTAAAAGAAAGTCCTCTCAGAAGGCTGCTCCACAGTCACTCACTGATTCCCGCCTGCCTTGGCTCATCCCTGACCTGTTACAATGGCCTCCCGGTCCCCCTCCCGGTTGGGTCTGATCCGGATAAATTCCTGCCGCAGGAAAGGCGCAACATCTGTGTTGCTGTTCACGAAAATTCGGACGGGATTTTTCAGGGAAACGGAAGCCAAATCTTTCACCTACAAAAACAGGTTAAGAAAAAAAAGTCCACATGATTTCTGGTAAAAGACCTGAAAAATTCCCATTCAACTTCCTGCCTGGGTATGTTTCTCAGCAGCTTGTCTTACCTCCTCAGTCATTGTGGCAGAGAAAAGCATTGTCTGACGGTGGTGGGAACACAACCTGATTATTTCCTTCATCTGTTCCTCAAAGTATTCATCCAGCATCCTACACAGGAGAAAAAGAGCAAGGTAAGGCAGCTTCACTTGGTCCTGGCCAAGAAACATTACATAAGGCAGGACAACAAGGACAGCCTGATAGCCTGGAGAAAGGAAAGCAAAAACCTGCCATGTTTTTCATTGCTGTCCTGCTTACCCTACCTGTCTGCTTCATCCAAAATCAGCACCTCAACGCTGCTCAGGTGGAAAGAAGGGCAGTTGTGGAGATGATCAATCAGTCGCCCAGGAGTGGCAATAAGAATGTCTGGCCCTGAGCGCAGAGCAGCTTCCTGAGTCTTCACATCCAGGCCACCTGAAAGAGAGGGAATACAGACTGCTGACCCCCAGAGCACACTGCAGCAGAGTACAGGGATGCAAACTGCCTGAGAAGAGGAAGCACCTCATAAAAACCAGATAAAACCATATCCAAAACCAGAAATATTCTCTTTCTCAGAAACAGGTAAACAAGTACAGCACAACCTTGGAAAGCAAGACTTTAAACCTCCGTGTATCTACTAGAAGCATAAAAACCACACAACCTCCAGTTTTACACACAGAATTCCCAGTTCTGTATAGTGGTTTACAATGAACTGTACAGTTCACATAAATGACTGAACTCACCTACTGCCAGGCAAGTTGTGACACTGCTGAACTGTGCCAGCTGTTTTGTGACAGAGTGCACCTGAATACCCAGCTCTCGTGTGGGCACCAGAACCAGCACACGTGTTATGGGAGCCTGACGAGGTTTGTAAATCAGGCGCTCAAGGACAGGCAAGATGAAGGCAGCTGTTTTACCTGAAAAACAAAATATTAAGAAGGGTTACCAATTATTGTGAATAGCTGATTCTCTGTTTCTAGTGCCCTGCTCAACCCCCTACCTGTCCCAGTGGCAGCACAAGCACAAATATCCTTTCCCAGAAGACCCACTGGGATACAAGCCTTCTGAATTGGGGTTGGTTGCTTGAAGCCAAGGGCTGTGATTGCCTACAAAAGAGGGAGAGCAATTAAACTCTGTCTCTGGTATGGCCACACCTGCAGTGCTGTGCCCAGAGCTGGGCTCATCCCTACAAGACACACAGACATATTGCAGAGAGACAAGCAACAGGCTATGAAGATTATGAAGGGCCTGGGAGCCCCTCACATCTGGGGAAAGGCTGACAGAGCTGGGACTGCTGAGCTAGGAGAAGGCTCAGGGGCAATCTGTCAATGCCAATAAATATCTGATGGGAGGGTGGAAAGTGGATGGAGCCAGGCTCTGTTCAGTGGTGCCCAGAGACAGATGCAATGGGCACAGACTGAAACATGGTGATATATGTGTTTAGTTCCCTCTAAACACCAAGAACCACTTTTTCACCTCAAGGATGACCAAGCAGCAGCACAAGGGGCCCACAGAGGTTGCAGTCTCCAGCCCTGGAGATATTCAAAGCCATCTGGACACATTCCTAGACAGGAACTCTAAGTGGCCCTTCTTGACCAGGGGTTGGACAAGACGACCTTCAACCATGCTGTGACAAGTCTTGCTCAAGATGGTGTTAACACAATCAGTCTTTGATTGACACCATCAAAGAACAGTTCCATTAATGTATAATAACAGCTTCTAAAGGACTATCACACTATCTTCCAAATTATTTCCTTGTCAGAGAGGTTGCAAAGTAATGAGAAATTTGACAGTTCTAATTGGTGGCAGGGAGGCTTTACAACATTCTTCAGAGTAACATGTAATAAATCAGCTAGGTAAATACCTTCAGCAAAGGTCGTGAAAGATTCATGTCCTGGAATGACAAGTTATCATCATATTGAGAGGCATCTTCAAAAAAGCTCTCTGCTTCCTAGAAACAGGAACAACAACAAAACTGGAACAACACATGCAGCAACACAACATGTTATCAAAGGGCTCTGGGCTGGTTTCTGAGCTATGATTTGCAAACCAAAGCAAATTCCTCAATAAGAAATACTGGAGGAATTTTACTAGTTTTTAACACTTACCACTTCTCCCTTTTTTGATCTCTTCTTTTCCTTCACTTTGACCTTATCTATAGAGAAAGATAAATGTGACAGGAATTAGGAAGCACAGCTAAACCCAAGGTGAAGATGAACTATCTTCACCTTGTAACCTCATACTTTTTGCTCTCAATTCAGATATTGAGGGAGAAGCCTCAGAAACCAGTAGAGGCATGTAATGGAGTAAAATTGCCTAGTAAACATCCTTGTTCGGGGATGAGTTCAATTATGGCTACCATTCAAAATAAACTTGATTAAAATCAGAAGGAATGTTGCAGAAGGCAAAAAGAAAATAAAAATAAAAGGTGCTCCTTGCCCACTCCCAGCAAGGCTTCACTTCACACTTTTCTCCAGTAAGCCAACTCTGTGTCAGATTCTTGGCCATCTCAGTGTGTACTGCTGATACCTGCTGTTGTGAAGATACTTTCATCATCTAGTGAATATTCAGACTCCACATCTTCTTCATCCCTACTGCAATCCTCATGCTCCTTTTTGATTTGATCATCTTCAGCCTCTGCATCCTCAACCTTTACTTTGGCTTGTTTAGCTTCCCTTTCCTAAAAAAAGAAAATAAAATTCTACGAAAATGTTTTAAAAAGAAAGGATGAAAAAGAAATTCAATCCTTTGTGAGTCTGTGTTTGTTATCATGACCCCATTCACAAATCCACCGTTTTGCATAACTTTAATCACTAATAATTCTGCAACCTCACCCATTCAGCAGCATATCACATGTAGCAGCAAACTGAGCCGAAGTGATGAGCAGCAGCCAGAGCACCGTGGCTGAGGGAATGGCCACACACATACCAATATTTCAGCAATGAGAAAGATCCTGACCTGGAGCTTTCTTTTCTGTCTCACTTTCTCAATCTTCTCATCCAGCGTCGTAGCTGCTTTCTAGGCAGAAAATCACAACAGGAGAGCTGTAAGAGGAGCCCAGGGGAGCAGTGGGCGCTATGGCCTCTGGCACCGCAGCTCCATCCCGGCCTCAGGCCTCACCTTGCCGCGGAGCTGCCGCAGCGCCGCCGTCCAGGCATCCTCCCCGCCGGCCTCCGCCTCCCCGAACACGAAATCGGCGCTGAAATCGCCGCGGGAGGGTCCCCGCCGCCTGTGGCCCGGCGCCCGGGGCAGCTCCTGCGGGAACAGCCGTGAGCACGGACCGCGGCCCGGCCCCGCCGCACCGGCCCGGCCCGCGCCTCCCGCCCGCCCGGCCCCACCTCCTCATCCTCGGAGTCGCCGGATTCGGAGTCCACGGGCACCACGTCCCCCTCGGCGATGGTGCCCACCAGGCCCAGGCTCTCCAGCGTGGCCATGGCTGCGAACCGGAACCCCGCGGGACACGCGTGCGCTGGGCCGGGCCAGGGGCCGGGCTGGGGGCCGGGCCGGGCCGGGTGGGCAGAGCCTCGGCTTCCTCCGCCCCGCAGTGCCGGGAAAGGAAACCGAAAGCAGTCCTGCCGGGGCTGGACAGGTGGCCGTGCGGTGTTTTCCCATACTTTGCACTTTCCCTGTGCTTCGCTTCCCCTTCTCTTCGCTTCCCCTTGCCGCGGGAGCCGGAGAGAGAAGGAGAAGCTTCGTTTCGGGCGCGCTGACCGCCGCTGACAGGAGTGGGGGCTCTGCCCACCGGGCGGGACTTGCGGGGAACTGGAAAGCGAAACTTTGGGGGGAATTGGAAAGGGAAGTTCTGCTGGGTCTCGGGGCAGACGCGGCGCAGCATCGCCCGTGTTCGGCCGCAGGAGCGCCGCGGTCCCAGCGCCCAGCGCTGCCCTCGCCCTGGAGAGCTGGAACAGAGCTGGAGAGGTCCCCGGCCGGGCCATGGAGGGTCCTGGGCAGGAGCCCCACGCCCTACAGTTCCGAGGTGGAGCGAGAGGTGAGGGTCCCCCGGGGAATGCAGGGCAGGAGGGCTGGGTGTGGTGCTGGTACAGGGGGATCCGCTACTCCCCTACCTGTGTACAGCGAAGTTTTCTCTCAAGGCTGAGTTTCAACACTTCCTTATTTGCCCTTGGAGTCTGTTTGGGGCCATGATGCGGCGATGTGTCGCAGCAGGCTCTTGCTGTTTGTTCCTGCTAGCAGTCAGTTTTTCCCTAAGCGTTCTGTGGGGAGTCTGATAAAAGCCCCGTGGGCTGCGCTTCCTTCTTCTCCGAAAGGCTGGACTTTCAGTGAACACTCCATGTTTTGTGCGTGCTATGTACAGTTCAAGTCAGTTGTGGCGTCCTCTATCATTATTTCACTGATGATTAACTCCCCAGGAAACGCTGTCCTGTGCAGAAAACTTAAACTTTCACCTTCTTACTTCTGCTTTCAGTTCTGTGGAAAGAGGTTTTCTTTTTTGGTGTCTTCGTAGCTCAAGTGAACTCTAAGCACAGCACTCTCTTTAGCAGTTGGATAGAAGGGTACAAATGAGACACTAATTTGAAAATCTATGTGCAAATGTAATAATTTTTAATTTGATGTCAAATGTTCAAAATATGCTGACTGTCAGGTCAATATACTCATTTGTCTTTGTTGGGAGGCTTGTTAATTTGGTTGATTTATAATTAAGGAGTGTAATTTTTTCTGCTTTTTTAAAGGACGTGTGCTTTGTTTGGACACTGGCTTTACAGGAAGAGGCAGAAACAGAACAAATAATGTGCCAGGCCAGGCAACTAAGTTAGGGGAAAATCTCCAAGACAGTAATTATACCCTTCCACATGGGCAAAGAGTAGAGGGGTTTGGTGGTTGGAATTCAAAGGTTCCTCAATCAAGTAAGAATCCAAGAATCCAAGGTGAACAGCCCAACAGTGAAGCCACAGGATTCTGGAGAAAACAGGAGAATGAGAGAAGGAGAATGAGGTATCAAGGTGGACAAACACATGAGAGGGGCAGAGGACCCTGGAATGAGCAAGAAAATGCATTTAGAGGAAGAAGGTGTCAGCTTGGACAAGCCCGTGAGAGGACCAGAGGACCCCAGAATGAGCAAGAAAATGGAGGCAGGGGAGGGAGGTATCAAGGTGGACAAGCTCAGGGAGGAGCTAGAGGGAGAGGGCTGAGGAGTGCTACCCCAGGTGGTGCCCACCACAGTGAGCAGCTTCGGCAAGCCAGAAGGATTGGCTATAAATTCCTTGAAAGTCTCCTCGAGAAAGACCCCTCAGAAGTTGTCAACACACTTGCTTCCAGTTCAGGGTTGAAGGAGCTTCTTTCCCAAACAACCATGAACCGTAATTTCGTTCAGCTCATTTGCCAGGTGCTTCGGAAGGCGTGCAGTTCCCAATTGGACAGACAGAGGGTCCAACACATTCTTGGGCTTGTGAAGGAGTCCAACTTTCTCAAGGTCTGTCTGCCACAGTATGCGTCTGACATGGTAACAGAAGTAGTTCCTGCTGTACGCCATGAGTACCCTGAGCATATCAGCAACATCATTTTACTTCTTCAGCACCTGATAAGTACTTTCCCAGCCAGCTCTGTGCAGAAAGTCTCCCTCCTCTTGACAGTCTTGACAGCATCCATCGATGCCCTGAGAGGTTTTGGTGTGGACATCACAGAAGAGACAGAGAAGAATCTCAATCAAGTCCAGATGCTCATGCAGCATCTGCAGGAGAAGAGACGTGAAGGCACCCTGAGGGCTGATAACTGTACATTTATGCAGCCTCAAGATGGGCAAGCAGGAAGCTATCGTTTCATGAGCATTTATCCAACATATGATGAGATCCACGGTAATGAGAAACCTTTTCTACGTCCCAATTTTGTTTCTGGAAAATATGAAAGCACCAGTATTTATCTTGACACCCACTTCCGACTTTTGAGAGAAGACTTTGTAAGGCCTTTAAGGGAAGGTATCATGGAGGTTTTGCAGAACCTCCAGGACAGAAATTTAAGAAAGAGGAAATTTGATGACGTCAGGATCTACTTTGATGCACGGATTATTGCCCCATCTTGTACACCAACTGGCATTGCTTACAAGGTCCAGTTTGACACAAAACCACTGAGGTTTGTACAGTGGCAGAATTCTAAACGATTGCTGTATGGATCCCTTGTCTGCATGTCCCAAGATCACTTTGAAACATTCCTTTTTGCCACCGTTTCCAATCGTAATGCTGCAGAACTTGCCAATGGGATTGTGGAGCTGTCTTTTGATGCAGACAGCCAGCCACTGGTGGGAGAGTTTGAGCCCTCAGACTCTTTCCTCATGGTAGAGACAACTGCCTATTTTGAGGCCTACAGGCATGTGCTAGAAGGGTTGCAGAAAATGCGGGAAGAAGACATCCCATTCCAGAGGTACATTGTGGAATGTGATGCACAGGTGAAGGTGCCAGCATACCTGGCATGGGATACTGCCTACAACCTTGCACCCTTGGTGAAGACTTCGCGTAAAGAGACGTGCCCTGATAGCTTGAAAATTGTCAAAATTCTAGATCCCAGTCAATGGCTTTCAATGGAAGCTTTGAAATTAGATGAGTCTCAGATGCAGGCATTGAATCTTGCACTCACCAAGGAGCTGGCTATCATCCAAGGACCTCCTGGCACTGGTGAGACATATTTGCTTAAAGGCTCTGTAATTTAAGAAGTTCTTGTTGATTTCCCCATCTAGGGAGATTAACGTCAGAGAAAGCCAGCTGTACTGTCTCCAAAGCTTTAGTCCTGTGCATAATTGATGCTTGAGTCACCCAGTTAGTGTGAGCTGTGGAGACAGTTAATATCCTCAAATAGCCACACTGATCTTTGCCCACCTACATGCAAACAGACACCAACTGCACTGTTGGCTGTGCTTGTATATTGGGGTGAAGAAGTTTACAGTGGCCTTTGAGAACTTGGTCCTTCTTGCTGTGCAGCACTCTCCTACTTGTCTTCACAGCATGTTAGGGCTTTGGGAACATTCAGCCGTGAACCATTGTGTGAATAAAGTATTACAAGATGGGCTGTAATTGTTTTAAATGATACCTGAATTTAACAAGCACCAGTGCTTGTATTTCAGTAGTATATGGATGTTTTATGTGCAGCCAAATGTCATCTATGATGCCAGTATCAGAGTGGGCTGGAGGATGCAGTGGGAGAGAAAACCCTGTGTCCAGTGTATTATCCAAAAAATAACATTCTTGCAGACCGTGGCCTTGCTCAGCTACAGGCTGGAATGTCAGTTCATGCTGCTTTGTGTACTTTTTGTAAGTTAGTTACCCCTGGAGTCAGTTCTCTTGGCACAGACCAGATTGGCAGCCTGGAAAGAAATCTTTTATCTGTTTTGATGATTTCTGTGTTTCAAGGCACTTATAGAGCATGGATTACCCTTTTCTGATTCTGAGTTTGTCTTGCAGGGAAGACTTATGTGGGTTTGAAGATTGTTCAGGCTCTCTTGACTAATGATGACGTGTGGCAAAGCACTTACAGGAAGCGTCCCATCCTTATAGTCTGCTACACCAACCATGCACTGGATCAGTTCTTAGAAGGTAAGAGTACCTGCAAACAGGATGGTGGTATAATCATAGAATGGTTTGGGTTGGAAAGACCTTAAAGATCATCTAGTTCCAACCCACCTGCCATGGACAGGGATACCTTCCACTAGACCAGCTCCAAGCTCTGTCCAGCCTGGCCTTGAACACTTCAAGTGATAGTGCATCCAGTTCTCTGGTCAGCCTGTTGTTAGAACGTGTAATTAGAAACTACACTATAACCCTTACTCTGCTCATTGTATGACATGATAACCTGCATTTTGGTTTGATTCTTTTTAATGACTCTAGCCCCATTGACATAGATTAAAAAAACTTCACTCAGAGCAAACCACTGTAGGATTTGCAGTCAAAGGGTATTTTTCCTACCTCTTGTCCTACTGCTGAAAACTGAGCTTGGCCCTTTAGTTCTAATATTTTTTTTTATTCACAGGAATATACTCATTTGAATCAGATGGGATAGTGCGTATTGGGGGCAGGAGTAGCAGTGCAGCCCTGCACAGATTCACCTTGAAGGAGCTGAGGAAGCATGCCTACAGATTTGATATCCCAGACTACCACTTCAGAGACTCTGAACATGTATGTACAGACCTCCTGGGAGATGCTGGGACTGGGTTGCCTGTGCATTGGAGGAGATAATAAACCTCCCCCACACCTGGCCTTTCACCTTGTTTTATGCTGAATTTGGTCTCTTAATTCTTCTGTGAGTTTTTTGTCCTGCTGTTAGTGAGCTTTGTTTCTCTGAGTGTGACACTGCCTCCCTGGTCTTTGTTGTGAGTAGATAACGAGGGAGATGAAGGAGGCTGAGGAGGGTCTCCTTGAAGGAGCGAAGCGGTTGGAGTGCACGGCCTACGGAGTTCTGCACGAGCGCTACTTGAAACCACACATGGCACCCCAGCACTGGGCCAGCCTGGGAAGGGCTCTGGTAAGAGAGGTCCCTTTCTTCTGAGTCAAGCAGTCCCAGTGCATGCTTACCATCCTTTCTGCTAATGTGCCTGACCTTCCACCAGCATACATCTTTTTAGCACCGTTTGGTTACTGGGAAAGTAAAGGAGTGAACAGCAAGCTGTGCCAAATGACAGTAGTTTAAACAAGCAGGGCAAGAGGGGCTTTGAACTTTGCTCCTTCAAACTGCAGAGATTGTAAGTGATCTTTAGCGGCATAAAAATGCAAATACCCAAAGGGAAGCCTCTTAAACTGAAGGGAGGAGGGGTACCCAGGAAAGCCTCTTAAACTGAAGGGAGGAGGGGTACCCAGGAAAGCCTCTTAAACTGAAGGGAGGAGGGGTACCTTTTCTGAAGATCTGGGGCTGCTGGGACTTTCTAGTTCTGGAGGGTGCCTTGAGAGGACTTATCCTAGTTGCCACTGCTGTAAGGTGCTGCTTTGGCATCATGCTAAGACTCTGAAGTGCAATAGGCCTGGCTGATTTGACTTTCTCTATATTAGCAGGACACTGAGTTTTACTACATTGCTTCACAACGCTCACTGATTCTGGAGTGGCTGGGACTTGGTGTATCTGCCTTCACTCAGAATGCTGCAGAGAATATATCAGCTGAAAATCCAGGTAAAACAAACAAAGCAAAAAAAAAAACCAAACACCAGAAAGACACCCACCCCACACACATTTTCTACAAGTGTGTTTGCCTAAGCAGTGTATGTGTGCCAGAAAAGAGGCACTACTTCTTAACAGGCACTGAATGATGTGTGATACTGTGAGGGAATTAAGAAGATTAACCCTCATTTCAATGTAGTGATCTGACTGCTGCACTGATAGAGTGGCTGTGGCTTGCTTCATGTGACTGGTGACTCCCACAGGTGGTGAGCAGGAGGGAGAGGAGGAGAGCGAAGATGAAGCAGAAGAGGAGCTTTTGGAGATCCCAGAGATGGCTGACCTGATTGAAGATGAGAGAGTGATTGAGGATGAAAAGATAGCAGACTATTGGAGGAGGGAGAAGGAAGATGACAGTGTTCATGAAATAGCCCGTTCCATGCTGGCTATGAAGCTGGATCAGGAAGAAGGAGCAGCTCAACCACAGCAGGAGAACATGCAGTGGGAGGTACCTGCATACATTGGCATGACTGTGTAAAGAAAAACACGGGGATGCTAACACAAAAGAATCTCTGTGCTGTAACTGCTTATTGGGGTGCTTTTTTTTTTCTTTTTGCAGGTAACTCGTGGCCAGAGGAGAAAAATTATGCGGAAGATGAAGGTTGAGCTCCGTAAAGTGAACGCAATGACAGAGTTAGAGGCCAATGCTGTTCAGGATGTGTGGCAACTTGACCTGGACTCCCGCTGGAGGCTTTACAGGTGACAAAGCTATTGTGCAGGGCTTGTCAGGCAGGTGTTTCCTAAGATCATTCCAGTGTGCAAACTGTGTCAAGCCACGATGTTTCTGTTTGTACTTGTTCATTTCCTTGTTTGAACATGCTCATTCTTACCTTCCTTGTACTGCATGGGAAGCAATATCATGCCCTGCATTTGTACATGTTCAGGACTAAGTACGGATGGTAATAATCTGTTTCCCAAAAGGCATGGCAGAAGTTTTGCGCTGAATCCATTCAGAACCTGTGGATCACTATCCTGTTTTCCTTGCAGTGTGTGATAATGGTGCTTTCTTCCCAGGCTTTGGCTGCAGACTTACCAGGGTTCTATTCGAGAGAACATTGGGGAGCATGAAGGGCGGTATCAGGAAGCAGCCAGAAAGCTGAAAGAACTGAAGCTGGAGCAAGATCTCTGCATTCTCAGTAGAGCCAGAGTTGTGGGGATGACAACTACAGGTGCAGAGCAGTTGGGAAACAAACCAGTATTGTATTGCTTACAATCATCTTTAAAGAACCTTTTTGCTGAAAGATTAGAATGTGTTGCTTCACAGCCTGGGACAGGCTCTGCCTTTTTAATCTTTGACTCCCTTTGCAAATGGGGCTCTTGTGAGTGTTGTTAATTAGTGGCATGAGCAGCTTCTGCTGTTTTGCACTCCCCCTCTCTTGAGTAGCGTTGTTCTAATGGAGCTGCACCACTTGTGCCTTAGTAAGGCACAGCCAATACCTGTGTTGCTATTCCCACAGCATCTTCTGGAGATGGTAGTGTCACGGTTGTTGTAGTATGTCCCTTTGGAGAGACAATTTAGCCTTATTTGTGTGTGTAGAACACATAAATAAGTATAAAGTATAAGTATAAAGTTATCATATTGAGCGTTTCTTTTGTCTGAAGAGAGCATTGGAAAAAGGACCAAGGCAGGCATAGGAGTAATCCCCACCTGCCTTCCTTAACTCATCATATAGAAGCCATCCCTGGTATTGTGCTGTTTTAAAATTAAAAAAGCCAAGTGTTGAAGTGGGGAATCTTGAGAAGAACCCCAGTTTTTCTGAGACAGAGCCTACTCCCCTCTGTGAAAAGTCTTGCCTTACAGCTTGAATGCAGTTATACCCTAAGGTTTATCTTCTGTCCTTGCTCAGGTGCTGCAAAATACCGACGGATCTTGCAGTACATAGAGCCACAGATTGTCATTGTAGAAGAGGCAGCAGAGGTGCTTGAGGCTCACACCATTACTACTCTGAGTAGAGAATGCCAGCACCTCATCCTCATTGGAGATCACCAGCAGGTAACTTTCATGGCTAACATCTCTGTCTGCTGGGTTAATGAACAAGAACCATCTCACCAAATGCTGTGTGGGAAAATTGCCAAGGCTTTTTGCTCCCCAGCTTCCACAGATACCACAGGTCCTTTCTCCTGTAATTTTAAAGTAGAGCTCCTGTGGGACTGATGTTTTAGTTGAACTAATACAATTTTAGATGTGCTTTGATTGTGACTGTATCTAGCTTTGATGTTTAGCACTTCTGCAAGAATCCAGTCTCTGGCCTTTCAGTGGGAGACCAGTCACAAAAAAATGAGAGTGAAAAATCCTACTTAGACATAGGGAAAGTGCCAAAACATGGACCTCCTATCCCTTCTCTTTCAGTTGCAGCCAAGTGCAAATGTATATGACCTGGCCAAGAACTTCAACCTCGAAGTCTCTCTCTTTGAACGTCTGATCAAAGTGGATTTCCCCTTTGTCTGTCTGAAGTACCAAGTAAGAAAGAGCTATAAAAAACTTCATGGCATTTGTATCTAGGTTGTTTTAAGTTTGTAATACAGTTAAGTTTATATTTCTACTGTAAGAGCAGCCTAAAAGAAGAGCATGTTCTATCTAACTTCTGAAAAGAGTGGTAGGAGCTGTCAAACTGATACAGAGTTCCAGAATATTTTCATTTATTTAGCGATATTGTCCACAGCACTGTGGTTCTCATGTTTTTCTGTGAAGGACATGGTTTATTGTGGCAACTGAAACTTCCACAGCTTTGCAGAGTGAGACAGCACAATTCTTCTCAGGATGCTTCCTGCTAAATTGCTATAATAATCTGTCTTGGTGCCTGGGGAAGTTAATTCTACCACCACCAGTCCTGTGTTAAAGGTACTTGAAAGAGCTCATTTAGTAGTTAGGGTGAGGTGCTGGCTTTTGTTATCTATAAGTGTGCCTAGATTTGCACTGAAGCCGGCATTACTGTGCAACAGCCTTATCAAGAGATTTTCTTGAAGATGCTCTGCTACTCTCACTCCTGCAGTTGTTGGTGGTGTCAGCAATGGGGTGAGGGAGAGCAGGGATTGGGAAGTGCTCCCTTCTTGTCTCTGATTGAAAAGTCATCCTTGTCTTCTATTCAGCCACTGTCTGTACAGTGGAGGAAAAGAATATTGACAGGGAAATATGGTTCTCCTTTCACAAGACTGATAAAATTGTTTTGTGTTTCAGCACTGCATGCGCCCTGAAATTGCCCAGCTTATCAGTCCTCATATATACCAGAACCTGGAGAACCATCCCTCTGTCCTGGAATATGAGAATATAAAAGTGAGTTTTCAGCAGTCCAGGGGGTTGCTTTTGTCCCCTGTTACTGGCTAAATGAGTTTCTGTAAACTACAGTGTTCAAGGATTTCAAATTCTTAGGTCAAATTCACTTATTGAAATTTATACCTGAATCAAGGAATTGTGCAATATAGAATTACATAAGTAATTTGTATTTCTTCTGGCATTAGTGATGGTGGACAATGGAAATAGATCCAATACCAATGACTTTAAAAGAACAGTAAAAATGGAAGGGGGAACAAACAAATTGTAGGAGTTTGAAAGCTAGGAAGAAATCTTAAATGAAAGACTTAGAGGATAATATTGAAATTCCAACATAAAATAGGTGACAGGATTACTGGAACTCTTTCCTTAGTCTCTCCATTTGGGCATTCTACCAATGCACAACATTGTAAAGAAGATCTATGCAGCTTACAAGTATAAAGTCATCATTTATTATCTAACATGCTCAATAAACAGCCAGAATTTAGTAAGTTATTAGAATGCTTGCCTTGGGTATCAGTCAGAAGTGTCAGTCTTTGCTTCTTCCTTAATGATACTGAGCATCCATCTTAACACTCACTCCCCATTTTCTGATTTAAATTTCCGTAATGAAATGAGGAAATACAAATGAGGAAGCCCTAACCAGGGCTTCATGTATCTCTAGGTTGGTGCTTTTCTTGCATCTTTGAACTATTAACAGTCATCTCTCTGTAATCTTACCTTGGACAACCAGAGATCTGTGTTTGATCTACAAAAGCTGTTCTTTCCTGTTAAAATCAGTCTCTGGGTTTTGGCAGGCAGAGCAATAATTTCTTACGGGTAGAATAATTCCAGTTAATAGGTAAAAAAGTAAAAGCCCCTGCTAACTCAAGGCAAATAGAGTTTTTGAACAGGTGAGCAGTCCACTCTGCACACCATGAGATGGTAAGTGACTTCTGGAGTCCTAGCATTCCTAGTGTTTTCTGTTGAAGAAGAAATTTTCCTTGCTGCTTTGTTTTTATTGCAACAACAGAGGAAGTATGTTTTAGGCAAGTGCTCAGCCCTGTGCACTGGTAACTTAGGATCTTTCTCCTACAGGGCCAAAACAGGACATTGTTCATATCATGAGTATGCTTTGAGAAGTTACTAACACTTCATGTTTTCTTTGGTATAACCTAGAAATGTACAGTAAAAACATCTCTGGAAAGAAAGGGAATAAAATCAGAAACTGATTTCATATTAGGATACTAAAATATTACCAGTAAGCTGAAATGGGAATTTGATTAATAACCTATGGAAATCTAAGAGGAAATCACTTAAGTACACAGTAACTGCATACTGTAGTCAACTCCTTAAAAGTCCTCCTGGATGTGGATAATCAGGAGCATGGAAACACTCTGGGGTGACAGAAACTAGAATTCTCTCTCTGACATCCTTCCTTTTGTTTCAGGGTGTCTCAACTAATATCTTCTTTGTGGAACATGAGGTTCCTGAACAAGAGATCCAGGAAGGGAAAAGCCACCAGAACCCACATGAGGCCCACTTTGTAGTGGAACTGTGCAAATATTTCTTGTGTCAGGGCTATGAACCTTCTCAGATCACCATTCTCACTACTTACACTGGACAGCTCTTCTGTCTGCGTAGGCTCATGCCAGCAAAGATCTTTGAAGGTGTGAAGGTTCATGTGGTGGATAAGTACCAGGGAGAGGAGAATGATATTATTCTGCTGTCATTGGTGAGGAGCAACAAAGAGGGGAGACCTGGGTTCTTGCAGATCCCTAATCGGATATGTGTGGCATTATCCAGAGCTAAGAAAGGCCTCTATTGTATTGGAAACATGAGAATGCTTGGCAAGGTTCCTCTCTGGAACAAGATCATTGTAACCCTTAGTAAGAATGGTCACATTGGCCAGTCATTGGAGCTTTGCTGTCAAAACCACCCTGGAACCAAGACAAAGGTATCTACAGGTGAAGACTTCAATAGTGTCCCAGAGGGAGGCTGTACTCGTCCCTGTGAGTTTAGGTTGAATTGTGGCCATGCTTGCACAAGGGCATGTCACCCATACGACCCTGAGCACAAAGAGTACCAGTGCTTGAAGCCTTGTCAAAAGGTACTTTGTGAAGATGGGCACCGCTGCCCAAAGTCATGTTATGAGCCCTGTGGAAAATGTATGGTGAAGGTAAAGAAAACTATTTCTAAGTGTGGCCACGTACAGATGGTGCCATGTCATATTCCAGAATGGAAATTCGAGTGCCTAGAACCTTGCCGGAAGAAGTTAAACTGTGGACACACATGCATGCGTACCTGTGGGCAGCAATGCACAATGAAGTGTCCTCAACAGGTTACAGCCACACTGAAATGTGGCCACGAGCAGAAAGTTGCTTGCTGGATGACCAGGATGAGGCATGAGGAGCTTGTGAAATGTGAGAGTAAGTGTTCTGTCACACTGGCATGTGGTCATGTATGTTCAGGTTCCTGTCATACTTGCTTTGAAGGAAGATTTCATAAGGCATGTGACAGCCCATGCAAGCGTGTCTTGATCTGTTCCCACAAGTGTCAAGAGCCTTGTACTACAGAATGTCCTCCTTGTCAGAAGGAATGTCAGAACTACTGTATTCACAGTAAGTGCAAAAAGAAATGTTGGGAAAGCTGTGTTCCTTGTGCTGAGCCGTGTGAGTGGCAGTGCCAGCACTACCAGTGTACCAAGCTTTGCTCTGAGCCGTGCAACAGGCCTCGCTGCAATGTTCCCTGTGCTAAGATGCTGCCCTGTGGTCATCCCTGTGTTGGATTGTGTGGAGAGCCCTGCCCAAAGAAGTGCCTTGTTTGTGACCATGAGGAACTCACTCAGATCTTCTTTGGCTCTGAGGATGACCCAGATGCTCGATTTGTACAGCTTGAAGACTGTGGCCATGTCTTTGAGTCGCAAGGCCTTGACCACTATATGGATGAAGATGATGATGTTGTCAAGCTGAAGGTATGCCCTCTGTGTCAGACACCCATCAGAAAGAATCTGAGATATGGCAGCAGTGTGAAAAGGCAGGTGGAGGAGATAGAACGGGTGAAACAGAAAATCCAAGGCCCGGCAGAGGAAATCGAGTCTAACAGACAGAGGCTGCAGGCTGTGCTGATGCAGAATCTTTTACTGAGACCTAATCTATACTCTAAGTATGCCATGCTGGAAAACAGACTAAAAGCTTCACCTCTCTCCACAAAGAGTATCGGACTAATTGAGAACTTGCTTAATTTTTACAAACGTGTAGCAGACCTAACTAATTCTCTGAACAAAATCAATGAGAATGAAAAGACAGGGCTGATAAAGAGGCTGGATGAAGTGCAGAAGTGGTTGGATAAGCCACGCATCAGTTTTACAGACCAGGAGCTCACTGACCTGCAGTCTGAGATCCAGAGGCTGACTTACTTGCTGAGCCTCTTGGAAAGGTGCAAAGCACCAAGTAGGGTGATACCCGCAGACATCGCAGCAGAGATTAACAGTGCACGGGAGATCCTGGAAGGGACAAAGAAATTCACAGAGGAGGATGAGGTTGCAGTGAAGGCTCACCTGAAGAAGATCAATGCTAGCTTGCCCATGTCAGGGCTGGGGATTTCTGAAGCTGAGCGGGTGCAGATTGTCAGTGCTATTGGCTGTCCCCGTGGCCACTGGTTCAAGTGCAAAAATGGGCACATCTACGTAATTGGGGAGTGTGGTGGGGCAATGGAGAAGAGTACGTGCCCTGAGTGCCACGAAGTCATCGGTGGCACCAACCACACCCTGGAGAGCAGCAACCGCCTGGCCCCGGAGATGGACGGGGCAACCCACGCGGCCTGGTCCGACGTGGCCAACAACATGCTCAACTTCGAGGAGCTGCGCCAGCTGATATAGAGTGTGAGCTTCGCTCTTTCCCGCAGACACACACACACAGGGGCACAGCCCCACTGCTTTCCCCCTTTGCTTGTTCTTAACTAATAAAGTGTGTCACTAATAAAGTGAACCCGGCTGGGCAGTCTCTGTGGGGTGGAGCTGTCTCTATAGGGTAGGGCTGTCTCTATGGGGTGGGGGTGTCTCTGTGGGGTTGTCTCTAAAGGATAGGGCTGTCTCTATGGGTTGTCTCTATGGGTTGTCTGTGGGGCTGGGCTGTCTCTATGAGGCTGTCTCTATAGGGTAGGGCTGTCTCTAAGGGCTGTCTCTATGGGTTGTCTGTGGGGCTGGGCTGTCTCTATGGGGCTGTCTCTATAGGGTAGGGCTGTCTCTATGGCTTGTCTGTGGGGCGAGGCTGTCTCTATGGGGCGGGTCTGTCTCCATGGGGCGGGGCTATCTCTATGGGGCGGGGCTGTCTCTATGGGGCGGGGCTGTCTCTATGGGGCGGGGCCGCTCCCGGAGCGGACGTGACGCGCCTCTGTGGCGCTCCGGGGCCGCCCCGCAGCGATGGAGGCGCGGGAGCCGCTGCGGGACGTGCGCGGGGCGCTGCGGGCGGTGCTGGCGCGGCTGCGAGGTGCGGGCCGGGGCCGGGAGCGGGGCCGGGCGGGGGTCGGGCCGAGCCGGGTTGAGCCAGGCCGAGCCGGGCCGGCTCCCCGCGGGCTGAGCTGTGTCTGTGCCGTTGCAGAGGGAGAGCCGAGCGAGGGCCGAGAGCCGTTCGAGCTGCCGCGCTTCTGGGACGCGCTAGGTACGGGCGGGCCGGGCCGGGCCGCGATTCGGGGGGGCCGGGTACCCGCGGGGCCGGTCCGGGGCAGGGCTGCCCTCCCCGCGGGTCTCCAGGTGTGGGGTGCGCCCTCCACTCACGGAGTCACGGAATGGGCAGGGTTGGAAGAGAGGGATCTTTAAGATCATCAAGTCCAGCCGCTCACCGTTTACCCAGCTGTAAACCATAAACCACGTCAGTGTCAGATCCAGCCTCTCGGATCATCCTAAACATCCCCAGTGATTCCTCCATACCCCCAGGCCAGCCCGTTCCAGTGCCTGACCTCCCTAACTGTGGTCACCAAACGCTCCAAGGTGTGGCAGAGCAAAGCAGATATTGAACCGTTCACATAAGGTTTCTAAAGGTCTCTGTTAAAGCTTCTTGGCACATCCTGCTGAACAGGTCATGAACCAGGATGCAGACTGGGGTTCACTACCAGCCAAGTGAGAAAAAGCAGACAGGACACAAGCAATGCATGGCACGAATGCAGCAGGGAGTTTTTCTTCATAATGGGGTTTAGTTTATATGTTTGTATTGCTTGGGTGAAATGGTAAACAAGCAGTCGAATCAGAGCTGCTGCTATGTTCTTTTATCTTTTACCTGAGTTACTTTCCCTTTTTTTGCTCTTGTTGGATATTTTTTTAGGTCAGACATTCCAAGTAACATCACAAGAAGCTACAAAGCTGAGTTTGGCATTCTCAAGGCCTCCACTACCTTCTGCAGAGGTGAGAGAAAGCCTTGACAGACTATGAAATTGCAGTGTGTTTGCAAGCTTGAGGTATTTCTTGGTTCATTTGACTAAATGGGCTGTGTACTGTGGAGTGTATTAATATAATCCAAGAACTGCCCAGAGAACAAATTTCTCTAAGGTAGGGAGATACACTAAATAAAAATGTTCTTATATTCTTTCACAGCCACAGCTCATTGATGATAGAGACACATTATTGGAGAATACAGACCTTAGGTTTAACAAAGAATATGCAATATTTTTGCTATCAGTTGAGAGAAGTTTATCATACAGGTGTTGAGAGGAGAGGCAAAAAAAGACCTTAAGTTCAGAATAATGATCTAAGTTACTAATTCTTTTCTGATGCATGCCTACCACACCAGGGAGTGTTTTGTTACTAAATCATGAGGCAGGCTAAGATGCATACAGTTGGCTTATGGTGCCTTTTTCTCGTGCTGTATTTGTTTACTCAGAGCAGTCTCAAAGCCAGTGATTGCTTGTGAGGATGTCTACATGTGCTGCAACTGGGTGTTACTCTGGGTGATCCTTTTGCCTGTCTGTTTTCAGAACTGCCGGAAGCTGAGTGAGGATGTCCAAAATGCCATTCTTGCAGTTGCCACAGTGTACTACTGGCTACCCAAGGGCCAAGGTGAGCTGGTGACAGCAAGGCAGTCACCATTGTATGGGATGGGGGTTCTTTCAGCACCACTATATAGAGAAACCCAGTGTTTCAGAGCCTAATGACGTCTGGTATCAGCAAGTTTTTATTAGCATGGTGTCCCATTATCAGCTGTTCTGTAGACTTTGAACATGTTTATGAGTGAGGTACTTGTCTGTCTGCTGCTGCAGTTTTCCATCTGTGGGAGAGTGATGATGTAGGAAGTTGTGTAGCTGATTGAGCATTGAAAAGAATGAAATCCTTGTCCAGAGTTCTTTTGGAACTGGGAAGCATTTTCCTTTCTTCAAAATACTTGTAACTTCATTTATACAGTGTATCCACACAAACGGAGCAGTCTGTGTGTTCATCTTAAGCACTTGCTCTCTGTCAGTGCTGACTTTGTGCCAACTTTCTTGCTCTTTCTCTGTCTCACCCAGGTACTACCCTTCGGAAGATGGTTCGAGATGCCACCACTGAAGTAGTGGAAGGGATGATCCAGCTCACAGACACAATTCTGAATGCCCCAGTGGAGAGGTTGTCATTTTCAATTGCATAGTTCTGTGATTTTGTGATATTTTTGTGATAATTGTGATTAAAAGGCAAGAAAAAGTTACAAGTACACTTGTTAGGAGGCAGTAAGGGCTTTACACAGACTTGGCCTCCTAGTGACAAGCTGGTTGGTGACATCTTTGCAGCAGAACTTTTGCTGGTGTTTATCATCTGTGTTGCAGAAAATGAAACAAACCACAGTCTAGCACAGTGTTGTTATTGACTCTGACCTTGAGGGTTTTGTTTTGTTTTGTTTTGTTTCAGCTTGTCTCAGGAACAGCTGATATCAACTGGAGGTGTGTGGGAGGCCTGTGAGCAAGTGTCTAACCTGCCACGAGGTGAGTGTTGTAAATGCAGAGCAACAGCTCCAGCATGTAGTCTTGGAATATCAATAGCTTTTGCAAGGGCATTCCAGCTGGTACAATAAAAGCTGAATGGAGAATAACTCAAAAACTTGACTGGTTTTGAAATGTATAAGCTTGGAAGTCAGGTCAGATTCTTTGTCTGACAACAGTGCAGCTCTGAGCTCTGCAGGAAGTTTGATCCTACAGTGATTGCAAGCCTAGATGGAGGTTGTTGCAAACTGATTTGAAACAGTGGGATGCCACAGTTTTCATCCTTTTGCTTTTGCAGATAACCAGGCAGCAGTTGTGTCAGCTCTGGCTGCATCTCTAGGTGTGGTCAAGGATGCTGTGGAGGAGATGGAACAGGTAAGGAAGCCCCTAAGCCTTAGAGGGACATGCAGTAGTGGATTCATAGACTCAGAATATTCTGAATTGGAAGGGATGCACAAGGGTCATCAAGTCCAGCTCCTGGTCCTGCTCAGGACAACCCAGACAATCTCACCATGTCCCTGAGAGTTGTCCAAAGGCTCCTTGAACTCTGGCAGGTTTGGGGCTGTGACCACTTCTCTGGGGAGCCTGTTCCAGTGCCCAGCCACCCTCTAGGCTGGTTCAGTGATGAAACTCAGTAATTATTTTACATCCAGACTACACTATAGATTTGCTCCTACATGACATAGATTATTTTTTTATGCATTTTAATGAGTTTTTATTCTCAAGCCTGGTTTACTTTGTATAAGATTTTCATAAAGGTATGTCCTGAATTGGGAACGGGGGAGACAATTTAGGATCGTGTAAGAATTCACCAGGTTCTTACTGTTTGCACTGTTAGAGTGGTGGTTTTTCTTAATCCAGTCGTTTTAGCATTAACCAACTGAGATTTCTCCATTAATTATTTCTATAATGTCTAGATTATGCTTTCCCTTTGCTCCTGGGTGTTACTGGAATTGATGCCAGGCTCTGGGTTTTCAGTGCCTCTGTGTTCTCAGGCACTGGTGGAAGGGCAGGATCCCTATGGGGACATCATGGAAGATGAAGAGTTGGGCTTTCGGGGCAACAGGGACACGTACTGGTCAGAGGCTGACAGGCGGCTGCTCAGCTCCTGCATGGGACTCATGAAGGCTTCTAAAGCTTGCCTGAAGAAGGTCTTGGCTGCAGTGAAGGCCCATGGCAAAGCTGATTCTCCAGAGCACATTGCACAGCTGGATGACCTTGCTGACATTGCTAATGAGATCAGCCCAAGGTAAGCAGGCTTCTCCCCATGCTGCTTTTCCCTCCAGAGCAGTCCTGGTCTATGACGGTGTTCACAGGGGTCTTAGGATGAGGGAAGAGATGAGGATCTGACTCCATGTTTCAGCAGGCTTGATTTATTATTTTATGATATATATTATATTAAAACTATACTAAAAGAATAGAAGAAAGGATTTCATCAGAAGGTCAGCTAAGAATAGAATAAGAATGAATGATAACAAAGGCTCTGTCTCGGGCTCTCTGTCCGAACCAGCTGGGCTGTGATTGGCCATTAATTAGAAATATCCAACTTGGGCCAATCACAGATGCACCTGTTGCATTCCACAGCAGCAGATAATCAATGTTTACATTTTGTTCCTGAGGCCTCTCAGCTTCTCAGGAGGAAAAATCCTAAGGAAAGGATTTTTCATAAAAGATGTCTGTGACACTGGTCTTTCTTTGAGGTCTTGAGTGAGGAGTTGAAGGAACCTCTGTGATACTGGAGCTGTGAGCAGGTGGTGGACACAGATGTAGTGGGAAGGCTGTTAAGCTGTTGAGGGTTGTGTAGGTCAGGAGAGAAGCACAGGGGATGCAGCTGTGACCACATCTCCATGGTGACAGGGACACACAGCATCCCATAGGTACAGCTGACATCTCTCTGTTGTTCCTGACCTGCATTCAGGATTGGGACAGGCTTTGACCAGAATCTGTGAGTTATGCTGTCAGAACATTCCTTCCTTGCTCCCCTCTTTTCTGTTCCAGTGTTGATGAGCTGGCACTGAGCATGTACCCACCTGTGAACCCACTGGCTGTGCGACTTAATGTGAGTATCTGCAGTCCTGATAGCTCAGTGTCTGAGCATCTGCACAGGGAATGGGAAGAAATCAGATTGGAAGGCCTAGGTGACTTCAGGGAGAGATGGGTGCTAGTGACTGCCTCAGTAATAATTTCTTAGTGATGAAGAGTGCCCTTTGTTCTTGCACACTTAATTTCAGGTGGACACACATACTGCGTCTGTACCTCTTAAGGGTACTTAAAACTTCAACTCTGAGCTATAATCCACTGAGATTTGCAGTGATAGAACCTCAGGAAAGTGATGTCTGATGCTGCCTAGGTACTGCAGATGTACTTCTTTCCTTGGGTAGTGAAGTCTATGAATTGAAATAGAGCTTTTCAATTCATAGAGCTATCTATGAATTGAAAAGCTCTTACAGTGAGTGTATTTAAGCACTGAAACAAGCTGCTTGGAGAAGCAGTGGAGTCTGCATCTTTGGCAACACTGAAAACTTGACTAGGCAACACTCTGGCAACCTGGCTGAGCTTTGAAACATCCCTTGCATCATAAATCAAGTAGAAATCTCCTCGAATCTGGGATTTGTTTTATTCTTAATCTTGGTTTCATGCCTTTGGCCAGTGGCTTGATTTTTTTTTAAATAAAAAAATAATTACTTTGTATCAAATTGTATTAAAGTCAATCACTTGCAGCTTTGTACTTTAATATCAGTTACTAATTTCTAATAGGCTTATTTAAAAAAAAGCATTTTAATGTATGTTTTAAAAAACAGACAGGTTTTTTTTTAACCTGTCACAGCCAGGAGTAGGTTGGAAGGCACTTCCAGCATGGCAGTGATGGATAACTTCATTCTGCATCAGGATCCATGGCAGTTTTATTCATAATAGGCTTTTGTGCATCCCTAAAGTCCTCTTTATTTTCCAGTGCTGTTCAGACCCTCCTTTTCCTCTCACTTGGCTCACCTTATTTCCCTTTTGTTTTTTTCTAGGCTGCTAAGCTGGCCTCAGTATTAACGAAAGTCTTAGAGATTGCCAAGTGAGTATGAGCTACAGTTTTGTAAGTGTGTGTTCTCTGCTATGAAGGTTGATACCTTTCTGCCTCGTGTCAAAGATGACTCATTTCTGGACAGTAGATGCTGGCATTTCAGAGCAGTGATGTTGTTACCTGGTCACAAAGGGATGGGAGTGAGAAAAAGGTGCTAGGGATGACAGTGGTTCCTTGTTTTGGGTTTGGGACTGCAGACATGAGTGTGGGTTCTTGCTCAAAGCCCTCTGGGGCTGGAGCAGCCCTGTTTTACTGCTGGTTATTCAGAGCTTCACAGTACCCCTGTGCTGTCTGGATGCATAGCACACCAGGAGGCTTCCCTAATGAATTTCCTCCCCTTTTGCAGGACAAGCCATGTGTGTCCACCATCAGAGGAAGGCTGGGTGCAGTTTCTAACTGGTGCAGTAGATCACAACATGAACAAAGTCAAGAACTTCACACAGGGTCAGCTTTAACTCTTCTGTGCCTGCGTATGCTGCTGCCACTGGCTCTGGCATCTGCATTTCCAGTGAACTTTGCTGTTCTTTGGCTGTTTGGAAAATGATGAGAACAATGGAGGAGAGAACTTCACTGCTACTTGGAAGAACCTCTCCAGGAAGTTGCCCTTTGCCATGGCAAAGGTGTCATTTTGCTTGGATTCTTGGGATGATGCAGTGCTGCTTCTGAACATGCCCCATTCTTTGGACATTACAGCTACTGTGGGGTTCAGAGAAAAATAAAATATTGCTAGATTTACATTAGTTGCTTTATCTGTCTTCAGAGGATGAAGGATATATACAGAATGAAAGGGTCTTGCTTCTTTTGCAAGCAGCCCAGTGAATAATTATAAAATGTTCTGCACTGCTGCTATTTCCTGTCTATTTCCTGTTCACTGTCTTAGAGAGCAGTGAATGAGCTTTCTCTTATTTTCTCAGAAAGCAGCAGAAAATGTTGTTTACTACCTTACCAATGTCAAGGATCTACAGGGAGAGATATCCCCCTATGTGTGTGTATGTGTGTGTATATGTATGTGTGTGTGTGTGTATATATATATATATATCTATATATATATATATATATCCCTTGAGACATCCTACATCTCCTACATCTATCATCACTTTAAAGTTCCAGGATACCCTTTACTTGTCACAGGTAGGGCAGAAGACTTAAGCACTGGTGGGCTCAGCACAGGTGTGAGAACTACAATGTGTGCTTCAGCATTCAGCCCATCTTTGTCACAGTGAGGCTCACTTCTAAAACTGCAGAGTAGACATAGTGGCAGATGGGAGAGAGTTGAGTTTGTGCAAATAAACGAAATCAGACGTGGTTTTAAATATAGCTTTTATTAAACTGTTAACATCTGTGCTTGCCCGTGACCAGGGCACAGATCACAGCCACTCTTTGGTGAGGACCTGTTCTGAGCTGGCCTCAGGCAGCTGCAATGTTGGTTGTTCTGTAGCTCTTCAGGTTGTGGAGCTGGAGGCAGGTAAGACGTGCAGTGAGTCTCCTGGGCCCTGCTCGGGTGGGGGTGAATGGGATTTCCAGCTCTTGAGTGCTTTTAGCTTGCACAGAGCCCAGCCTGAAAGGAGAGAAGGGATTATGCAGCAATCACCCTCTTGGTGGTTTTAGTTTCCTGTGTCTGGGATATGCATTAGCTGGACAGGATTGTGGTGCCAAAAAGAAGGAAAGGAAAAACAAGAAATAGAAGAAAGCTGGCAGTGACTCAAACAACTACAGTGAAATTGTCATCTAACAGTAGTTTGGGATGGAGATAGGACGGGAGAATTGAAACCTTCCATGGAGACATCTAAGGGGACTTTGTCCTAATGCAGCTTCTTGAGACAAGTGTGGGGTGTTTGTCATGTGAAGGGGAGCATGCCCCTTTGGTGGCTCTTGGCTAAGTAACATCTGCCTGGTTCTTCAGTAGAGAAGGGGAAAACACCACTGTGTTCATTGTTTATAGTGGGTAATGGATGGAAAGCTGTCATAAACAGTACAGTTTTACTCCACTTAGGGATGTTCAAGTTGCTCACTAGGAAGTAATTGATTTCTCAACAGCAAATAGTTTCTAAATTTCATAGCTCATTTCAGTGACCTCTAACTTTGCCTTATTTCATGTGTATTTCTCACTAAGTCTTGTAGCATTTCTCTGTTATCCTTTTAGCTGGCAGGAGGTTTTCCTTTTGCTGTCTATGCCTTTGATGTTGAAGCTTTCACAAATGCCATATTGGCTTCAACTTGGGTATTACACATCTGTTGAAAGTTCTCTTAGCTGGCTTTTCTCCTTTTCAGTGTGAAAATCATCTGTATTATCTGTAAATAAAGGATGGGATGCATAGGCCTTTTATGCCATAGTGATATTTTCCTGCCATGTTGTTGCCTGGTTATTTTTGAGGACAGCCTTTCCTTTGCTTGTATTGTGTCTCTTTTTTCCATTTGCTGTTCTTGGATCATCACTTTGCACTTACCTGTAATTCCTGTGTCTGTAAATGAGCCCTCGCCCTGTGACTGCTATCACACACTGCTCCAGGGGCTCCATGAGGGGGTTCTGGAGGCTGATCCTTGCTGTGCTTGGCTCATACTGCACCATGTTTTCTGGGAACTGTTGAAAGAAGCAAAGGAGCTGAAACTGAGAGAAGATATATTCTTCTATGATTAAAGGGAGATGAGTGTTTTTTTTTTTTTTTGGTGCCTGAGGTGCCATTTGCCAGAAGAGGCAAAGTCCAGCTTATTTAATTTATTATAATTTCTTCTGCTCTGCTTTCTCAGAGAGCCCCTGAACCCAGCAGAATTGTTTTGCTGCTTATGACTACAAAAACTGTTTTCTTCCCACTGCAGAGGCAGGATGACAGCCCAATCTTACCTCAATGGTGAGAGGGGAATCAGAAATGCTGATTTCTTCCTGTGCCAGGTACATGAAGGAGGAGTCCTCGTCTCTGAGCACAGCAGTCAGCCTGAGCAGGTGGTTCTCTCCCAGCTCTTTTCCAAACCATGTGTAAGGCACAGACACCTTCAAGTTATTGACTGGAACAGAGGGGTGAAGCAAGAGGTGATGAGTGCAGCCTGGTCTGTCCCTGCATGACACCTGGGAGTGTTCAGTGCCCAACATTGTACTAAAACCTGCAGCATTTAAGTGCTTAAGTGACCTCAAGTGGATTTGCAGATTGAAAATCTCTAAGGTGATGTTGCCAAAGTGTTTTATTTCACAGGATGGGTGAGGTTGGAATGGACAATAGTGGATTATCTGGTGCAGCCTCCCTGCCCAAGCAGGCTCACCCCAGGGCACAGGATTGTGTCCAGTTGATTCTGGAATATCTCCCTTTAGGGAGACTCCACCATCTCTCTGGGTAATCACCTAGAATCAACTATTCAGCCAACCTTTTGTAAACCTAGGGCTGGGGGAACTTTTCTGAAATGAGAGCACTAGAGGACTTTTCTAGCCATGCACCCAGGAGAGTCCTTACCTGAATTGCTGTGGAGGTTAAAATGAAACTCTTCCTTCCAAAGCTGGGCAATGGGCACACCATTATAATGCAGAGCCTGGATCCCAACTACCAGATGAGTATCCTTTTCTCTATCAGTGTGGTTGAACACTTCAATGGAAAGTGTCATATCTTGTCCCAGTTGCAAAGAACTTGACTGGAAATGGATGAAAAGGTTGACTGGCTCTTCCAGAGCAGTAGGAAAGAAGATAAACTGTGTGCTGCTCATGCTGCTGGTTGTCTCAAGTTCCTTCATGTTTCTATAGGCTTTGTCAAGGACTTCTTTTTCCTGGAGAGAACCTGTCACAAAAAAAGGAAGCACATATTTTGGTTCTCTTTCCTGTTTACTAGTGAGAAGCAGCAGGAGAATGGCACTGATTTCTCCTGGTAGTACTGGAGATACTTTTTCTAAGAGCATAGAGAGATATCCTTTTGTGCTTCTGGTTGGGTCAGTTTGAAAGCTTCAGCTGTCAGGATATTCACTGGATGTGCCTGACAGATTCTACTTGGCAATAGCTGTCACAGTTTTTAAAACACCTTGGTGCTAGCATCTCTCAGAGTAGAGGAGGCAGCTGCTTTTTTCTGCTGTAGCTAAGGCACAGTTCCTGCTCTCATGTGTTCAGAAGGTGCAGTTGTCTCCTGCAGCGATGGAGAAACAAGCCACAGGTGAAGATGGGGTGTTATGGTTGAGCCAGGGAAACCACTCAGATTCTGGAGGGGAGCTGCTTGTTGAGGGAGAGATTTAGGCAGGATCTGAGAGCACAACAGCCCTTTTCAGAAAGCTGGACTCTGAAATATGCCTATCCATATAAATATTACAGAGGTAATGGGAGGTGGATGTACAGAGTGTAGAGAAGACAGAAATCAGAAAAGGAATTCCAGACATGAAAGTGCTTGGTGTACAAACACCTGGTCTTCCACAGACCTTAATGCCATTAAGCAGGGTGAAGTTTGGGTGATGGCCTCTGCTTTGGCTCTGTAGACAGAGAGAATGAGGTGTTCTAGTGCCACTGAAGAAGGGGAAGTAGTGAGAAGTGGCTGACCCTGGTGCTCTGGTTTGGCTCTGCTCTGGTCTTTTACTCCTGGCTTGTAATAGTGACAAGGAATGTGCTCAGCCTGTGCCTGCCCATACCTTCAGGATATTTGTAGTTTTGTGTGATGTCCTCACAGCGCTCACTGCCCACACTCTTGGTGCTGATGTTGTTTCCAGTGTATTTTGTGCCACCAAAAGCTGGCTTGAGGGTGTCATCTGCTTTATGTATCCACACATGACACTGGGCATTGATGGCAGCAAAGAAGTAGCAGACATCATAATCAACCTGTGTGTCACCTTCCTTGATGGCACGAACAGGGGCTGGCCCACAGAAGGATACACCTGAAGAGAAAATGTGGTCCAGTTAAGATTCAGATGCTTTCCCAACTAAACCCATCCCTAGTTTTGACCTATACTGGTGAAATATCTAGTTTAGGAGACCATTTGGAAGCAGTGTTAGAGCTACATGAGCTGCACAAACCAAACAGATAAATGATAGTTTTGTGCCTAAAGTCAAGAGGGTGAGTGAGTTCCTGTCTTTTTGCATCTTTCCACTGAAAGATGGGAAAGGAGGAATATTGAATGGCTTTATTTGCCCCTGCTTCACTTTCCCCCTGCTCTTGCTCAAGCCCATCTCTGATATCTTACCCTTGCTCTGATATCTTACCCTTGCTTTTTTCCTGGCAGGTGGCATCCAGTGCCTGCCACCCACTGTACTCTGGCAGCAAGTCTGAGCGAGCCATCCAGCATTCATTCCAAACGTGGAAGGTCCTGCAAGAGGCAACAGCATGAGATTATATCCAGGGACTGAGCCCTGAGGTGCAGGGTAAAGCTTTTGCCAAACCACAGCCGGTTAATGCTCCCTTGAAGGAGTTCAGTTCATATTGAGAAGAGCAGAGTTGTGTGTGGAGAAACAAGTGGAGTTTCTGCAGCTGGACTGGGTTATCATTCTTCCTTTGTGAGCTCTAGAAAGAGGGAACTCTTGAGTTTATCAAGAGCAGATCCTGTAGACAGGATCTCAGCTGAGCTGTCTCCTGTCGCCTCCTTGCAGCTGTTTTACCTCTTTCCTTTCCCCTGGGTTTCATTTCCCACATCCAAATATTGTCTCAAATCCTTGCTGGGGCCCTGCCATGTGTTCTTACCAGACACGAGCACTCTTGTCCTGTGTCAGCAGTGTCCCATCCTCATCGTAGTACTCATCCACACTCAGGCTGCTCTTGGTGTTGTGAGCCCAGGTAAAGCCAGTGACCACCCTGGTGGGAATTCCCAGGCACCGCAGAACTGTGCAAAGAGAGAGCTGTGAATCAGTTGTGCACCCTGCCTTAAGAGTGTCTCTGCTGATACATGTAGAGCCTCTTCTGGTGCTAGGCCCGTTAGAAATGGCACAAAATCTGCTGTTTAGACTTTGCAAGAGGCATTCCCCCCTCAGGAAATAAAATTTCACTTGGGCATTCAATGAATGGATGTACTGATTCTCTCATCTCAAAGGCAGTGATGCTGGGTGCTGTTGACATTAAAGATGTGCCTCTCCCCTGAGGATAAAAGGCTGTAGGAGCACTGTACCTGAGCACAGGAGTGCAAACACCCAGCACCCTGTACCTGAGCACAGGACTGCCCAAAACACCCAGCACCTTGTACCTGAGCACAGGAGTGCAAACACCCAGCACCCTGTACCTGAGCACAGGAGTGCAAACACCCAGCACCCTGTACCTGAGCACAGGACTGCAGCAGACACCCAGCACCTCCCGGAGTGCACGGGCTGGAATTTGGATGCAATCCACTGCCGGAGGATGGGGCTGCTTCCCAGCCATTTGGAAGGGGGTGTCCCATTATGGTGTTGCCCAGGCTCATATTCTGTCAGGCTTCTAAACTCACTGCAGTTCAGCTGCGGAGAAGGAGGAGAGAAAAGATGTATTAAGGAATTGTCTCTCTTTGATAGATACACCTGATCCTGTTTGTGGGAGCTGCTCCCAAAGCAGATGAAACCAAGAGGACTTTTTTTGTGCTAAACGTGAAGGTCATGGCTGAGCAGAACAGGGATGTCACAGACATCTTTTATGAAAAATCCTTTCCTTTGGATTTTTCCTCCTGAGAAGCTGAGAGGCCTCAGGAACAAAATGTAAACATTGATTATCTGCTGCTGTGGAATGCCACAAGGGGATCTGTGATTGGCCCATGTTCGTTGTTTCTAATTAATGGCCAATCACAGCCCAGCTGGCTCAGACAGAGAGTGCGAGCCACAAACCTTTGTTATCATTTCCTTCTTTTTCTATTCTTAGCTAGCCTTCTGATGAAATCCTTTCTTCTATTCTTTTAGTATAGTTTTAATGTAATATATATCATAAAATAATAAATCAGCCTTCTGAAACATGAAGTCCTTGTCTCTTCTCTCAACCTGAGACCCCTGTGAACACGGTCACACCGGGGCAGCAGACTCCTCTGAGATTTGTTCAGTAAGTGCATTTTTACTGCTAAGAACCTCCTGCAGCACTACGTGTCTGCTGAGGCAGTATCAGGACAGGCTGGAGATGGGCAGGAGGAGTTGTTTGGAACAGCCTCCTCTTTGGCCAGTGGTTTAGCCTGCCCTGGGGGTGAGAAGGTGCCCCCTGCTTGGGCCAGGGCTGCTCTGTGCCCTCCTCACCATGGCAGCAGCTGCTCTGCAGACGTGGATGGGGCTTCGGCGCTGGGCAGGATCCTTTTCTCTTTGGGAGTGCTCCCCCAGAGCCAGCAGGATGAAGCAGATGTCAACCATGTCCTCCTCAAACTGAAACAAGAGTACATCACTTCAGGAAATTCCCCATGAATTTTTGTTCTCTTGAGTCCCTATGAGGGTTTGTGACTGTGCAGATTGTTTCTCCCTTTCTGCTGATGGTTTTGGGTAAGTGGGCTGTGAAGGAGGGCAGAGATCTACAGGGGGAGCTGAGGACAGACCTCCAACTTTATTGAAGGTGGGAAGTGCATCAGCATGATACTGTGTTCCCTGATTGAGGGAAATTGATGCTTTTCTGTAGGGGGATAGAATATAAGAAAATAAAGAGAGTGTAGAAAGTAATCTCACCCCTAAGGAGTTGCAGCTGGGCTAATTATCAAAGATGAGGAGCAGGCCTGACTTTAACAGGCCACAGCTGTAAGCAATGAGACGAAGATGCTATAAAAGAGTGGGGTGGCTGGGTGAGAGGGGAACTGGGGTTGGTTGGCTGCTTTGTGAAGAGGAAAGACTCGGTGCTCAGAGGAGATGACCATGAGAAACACCAAGGAGGCGTGGAACTTTTGTGATAAGGAGACAACAGTATGGAACCCCTGCAGTAAGGTGAAACACTTTTCTGGAGCACTCTCTAGGTTGGCACAGAGATACTTTTATGATCTGCTGGCACAAAAGTGAAATAATCACTGACTGTGTCAGATGGCCTTAGACAAACAGAAAGATCTTTTTGTCCTCACTTTACCTGTTAGATAGAGACAGTATTATTGAGCTCTGTTAAATGCTTTTATATCTGTTGATGAAAGGAAGGCACACAAAGCTCAGATACAGAACAATGCATTCCTTTATAGAGGACAGCCTGAGAAGGAAACTAAAATTACATGTGCTGGGTTATAGGAATTCATACACAGGTCCCTGTTCTCCTGCACAGGAGGCAGTGGGTGCAGAGAACACGGAGATGAGTAGAATTCTTTCATCAGAGCGTCCTGTACACACCAGATTTATGCACCTTTCCTCTGCTGGTGGTTGGAAGAGAGCACAGACATACTGGACCTCTTTCTTACCTGACCGAAGTCCCAGGGTTGGGCTAGGATTGCATTTTCAGTCCCCTGGTAGATGATGCCATCTTGGTTTAGGATGTACTCCTGCCGCTGTGCCTCATTAGCCAAGAACACCTCATCATCTAGATTAGGGGAAAAAAGCATCAGGAAGAAAGCATGGCTGGTCTCAGGTGCACTTGCACCTCTCTTGCATCAGCAGGTTCCACTGTGCTTTGGCACAGTGTACCTAGCATTCAGCCCTGAAAAACACCTCAGACTGTAAATCAGACAGGAAAGAAGAATTTCACAGTCATCTCCATTGCCTTGTCCAAAAAGTTCTCTGGACCCAGGCTGTTGCACTTGCTGGCTCTTCTTCTCTCCTGGCTGATAAGTTCTGATACTAAGAAAGATACAGTGGCCTTAACCAGACCAATTAAAATCTTGACTCATCCTAAAATCTCTATTATAGAAAACACTTAATCAAACACTTTCCCCTTAGCAGAAGGACAGGGCTTTTCCAGTGGAGTACTCCAGGGAGAGGCAAAAGTGCTGAGGAAGGAAAATTTGGGCTTTATGAGCCCCTAGCTCTCTCCTGAGATGCTGTGGGAAGCAGGGCAGGAATGGAAGGAGCACTGGGTGAGTCAGCCCCAGCCTCCCTCCATGGAGGCTCCAAGGATTTTTTTGTGAAGCAGCTGATCCCAGCCTGCCTTTCTGTTTCTGTCCACCTACCTCTGCACCAGGGATTAAAGAGGAGGGTGAAGTTGCCCAGGAGCTGAGGGGATTTGGAGGCACGGAAAAGCAGATGGTACTGGCCAATGGGGGCATTGGCAGGTGTGTTCACACACAGGGTCCAGAAGTTTGGGTCCTGTTCCTCCACTGCTGCACTCCACTGCTTCTGGTCTCCCAGGCTGGAGATGGGAATTTCAGCCTGGATTTCATCTGCTTTGGAAGAATGTGGTCCTGCAGACAAAGAAATCTGGTTGTGTTTATTCCAAACATTGTTTATTGCTCACCTGTGCAGACTGCAGGGACCTTGTCTCTCTCTGGAGCCACAGCTCTCCTTGTGGAAGGGCCGTGACCCTTTAGAGCTCAATGCCCACTGAACATTGCTAAGGCCAGGAATGCACTCAGGCCTCCCTGCTTCAAAGTGAGATGTGCTTTCCATAGATTTATAGAAACCAGGAATGGCCAGAATGGTGCAGCCCTGCTGTGCCTGTGGAATTTAGTGTCTTGTAACAGCCCAGTGCTCACAATATGGTGAAACAAGCTGGGGCTGAAAGCTGCTGCCCTTCTCAGGGGTCTCATAGAAAACACTCTAACAGAAAAACCTGTGACAGGCCAGCTAGGTTTGAGCACTCCTAACCCCAAAAGCCAGAAGAGATCCTATGAGCATTTTGTAACCATGGAATAGTGAAGCTGTGTTGGTTGTTGTGTGCCGTGTCTCTTCTGGAAGGGATCTGGTTGTGATCCTGCAGGAGACTCTATTTGCCTTACATAAACATTTCACTGGCCTCACATCTGAATTTGGCACCCCTGCCCAGCTCTGGAGATGGCTTTTGCCCCCAGCTCTGTTCTTCAGGTGGGTGGAGGAGCAGAGCTCTGTTTTGTTATGGCATTACCTGTCTGTACGATGAGGAAGGTCCTCTTCATCTGCTTCAGGTAGTTGTGTACTGGAGCTGAGAACCTCACAGTGATGGTGAATGGCTGTCCTCTCCTCACTATGAGCCTTTTAGTGCTGATTTCTTCTGTGTGGTGGCTTTTGTTATTCTCTGGGATCATGAAATCACATTTTTGGATGCCCAGACCTGTAGTGTGAGAAGATACAGAATGAGTTTGGGGCTGTGAGCTGGCTGCAGTCGGGCCCTGAGCCACATTCTGGGGCACACAAACAGCTGATTGTGAGTGGAGAAACACCCATTCTCCCCCTGCCTTTGAGACTTCCTATCCAGTAATGGTAGGGACTTCACTCTGAGCTTGGCTGTTCTGGTGTTGAGTGACTGTTGAGCTGAATTTGCTTATACCTGACATTAAGTGCAACCTTCACTGCTGGTTCAAATGCACAGCTGGATCAAACTCCAGTTTTCCTACTTTGTACCACATCAGTTGGCAATGCCAAGCAGGAGACAGGAAAGATCATCCTCCTGTCTCCTACACAGGCTTCATACACATCCTATGTGCTGCTGTCCAGCACCAGAAGACAGAAAAAAACTTGTCACAATTTCAAGCAGCCAGTTACTCCCTGTTTTATCTCAGCCTTGGGATCATCCTGATCTTATTTACCTCTTTGGCTTGTAGCCCATCACTAAGATCCTTGGCCCTGTGGGTTGTAGCTGCTGCCCCTTATGTGACATATGTCACCCACCTCCCCTTGCTGACCCATTCTCCTCCCTCTGTAGCAGCTAAAAAATTTAAAATCCATAGCTAATTTCTCTGCTATCTAAATTGATTGCTCCTGTGCTGAAGCCATAACTGCTCTCTTTGCAGATTTCACTGCTCTGCTCTCTCCTGATGTCTTGTCCTGTCTTGTCCTCTGCATTGATACCTTCTCTCATTGTGGTTGTCCCTTCTGTGCTTGTGGGGGACTCTTACTGGATTGTGTGCTTTGGTTCTCTTTTCCCCATGTAATTTTTTTTCCATGTGATGTTTTCAGTGAAAGATTCTGGTCTGGCTTTCAAATCCTCTCATGGCTGTCCCAGTTCAGAGCCCTGCACCAGTTCAGGCCTTGTGGAGCCAGCTCTGACCTCATCAGTTTTCTTCTCTGTGATGAAGATGTCTGTTCTGTCTGTCTTGTAGAATAATGAGTGATGTGGAGTCTGGCTTCCTCTCCATCATATGACTTTTCACGGATCTTACTGTCACTTTCTTCAAGGTTTCCTGGAGCCTTGTTTCCCTGCTCCAGGGGCTCCAACACTTGCTCATCTCTCTGTTTCAGTTGTGTTGTCTCCTTAATTCCTCCCACCCCCCATTCCCTGTGCTGAGGATTCACTTAGCTCTGCTTCCAAGCCCTCACCTGTCTGCCTTAGCTGCTCCTTGCTGCTTCTCAGCCTCCTCTCAGGCATCAATACCAGGTTCTGATTGCTAAGCCTTTTGTGCAGTCTGAGCTCCCTAAGCCTTTAGAGCAGTTGGCTCCTGCCCTGCAAGCTCAGCTCTTCCTCAAGCCTCATGAACTCTGTCTTGGAGCAGGAACAGTTGTTCTTCCTGACACACAGCTGGCAAATGCTTGGAACGAACAAAAAGGATTTTTGCTTACCTTGGCCCATGGCGGGTTCTGGGTACCATGAAAATATTCACTTTCTGCTTGCTCTGGTGGGCAGTGGCTCCTTCCTGCAGCTGTGCTAAAAGCTGTCCTCTTGCAAAGTTGTTTGCTTGGTTTCTTTGCACAGGGCGGGACGTGGTGCTGCTACCTTTCCAGCTTATCTGGTGTGCAGATGTTGAGGACTCTTTTATCTCTCAGACCACACTGGAGAAGGCTCCAGATGAGGTGAAGTTCCACAGCAGGAGGTGAGGCATTTAGAGACAGCCAGTGACAATTCCTTCAAGGAGCTGTGCACTGAGGAGCCCAGAGTAGGAAATGCAAATCTAAATATGGCTCTGAACAATGCACAGAGTGCACTTCCAATGTAACTGTCGGAGAGCTGCTCTCCAACATTGACCCCAAGCTATTTAGATCCTAAACCCTTCAAGGAGTTAAAAAATATACTCAGTGCATCCATTGCTTTTGTGCCTAATTCAGAAAAGTGAAACCACTTAAAAATGAGAAAATGTGTCAAAAGAAACAACTGAATTTGTGTAGCTTAATGGAGATTATTTAAAAATATTGAGCTGGAGACTTGGACTAAATACATTCCTAAAGTTGCTGTAATATAAAAGGAACATCACTGGATTGATAATAATTGGTCAAAAGACAAGAAATAAGGTATCAGAAATGAACAGCTTTCAATCTGGACTGAGTCATCATTAGTTTTGCAGAAACCTATCATCTCCAATAATTTAAGAAGTTGATTACATAATATAGTCCCGTGAGTTTTGTGGTTTTCTTAGTATTTCTTTATTAAATTTTACAATTGTTTGCTTATCTGTGTCATTTAAGCTAAAAACAAACTCTCTTGAGTTTTAGTTTTTTACATGGCCTTAACTGTATAGATTCACAGAATAACTGCAGAGTGGTTGAGGCTGGAAGGGACCTCAGAGGTCATCTTGTCCCAGCTCCTGCCCCAGCAGGGTCACCAGGAGCTGCTGCTCACCTCCTGCAGGTGTGGCCTCAGCAGTGCTGCCCAAGGCAGGAATCAGCTCCCCTGACCCTCTGGCAACTCTTTACCTGGGGCAGCCCAGGATATTGTTCCCTTCCTTGTGACAAGGGCACGCTCCTGCCTTGTGCGAGCTCTGACTGCTTGGACTTTATTGCAAAGCCTGGAGGTCACAAAGCCAGATTTGCAGAAGTTGGGAACACTGAGAAGAATATTGGGAAAACCTTCCAGAAAATTCTGTATTTATTGTATACATTGCTCAGTGTCAATTATATGTGATTTTTGTATATGTCTTGAACTTTTTTCTTACATAAGGAGCTAAACACAGTGTGTGATGGCTGATTTGTGCTCTTTCAGTCTAAGCAAATTTTAAACCGACTGTGCTCAAAATTCTGACTTTCTTTGCATGATCAATGTTCTTAAATGCACCTTTGCAGTAAATGTGTGAGTTTTGAACCTCTAAATCAGGGTGGTTTAGATACAGGGAGGTATTTATCCCATCATCACTGCCTTGTGACGACTGTGCAAACACACAGTACCATCTCTTGGTCAAACTGGCAACTGCAAGTAGCATTTCCTGCACAGGATTTCCTGCACTTCAACTCTGAAAAGAGACCTACTTATTGTCCCTTTGTGTTTTTCTTGGGCTAAAAAAGCCCATGGAGAAGGTTAACATGCAAAAGAGACTTCTGCATGTAGTATTCAAGTGTTTGTACTGGCATTCCATCTGGTGAGGATGAGCCCCTGTCCCCAGGCTGTCACTGCATCCAGGGCTGCCCCGTCCCAGGTGCAGAATCCAGCACTTGCCTTTGTTAAACTTAGATGGTTTTGTCACTTCTCTATCCACTACATCCCTGACATGGTCCTAGAAATCTCAAGGAAAAGTAATCCATAAGATAGATCCTTGAAAGTGTCCATCCTGCCTGGAGATTAATTTATTATCTTATGGTGTGTAGGAATACTTGTTTTACAGGTGCAAACATAAATCCATAAAAACTTTATTACCTTTAAAAATAGAAGCTTAAACTGAGTGAGCATCTTTTTATAACTGGATCTCTCTCTGAATATGGTGATCAAAAATTACATACACCCTTTTATTGTGTCTACACTTCCAGCTTTGATGTGGCATACCCATGAATTAGATAGGAATTTTTATTTTGAGGGAGATTTTTTGTTGCTTTAGAGCAACCAGAAATGCTTGCACTGTGCTTTTGGTTTTATCTTTTACAGTGAGCAGAGCCCTCTATATGCAGAACAGGAGAGGGACAGACCAAGAGTTAAAGCAGTGAGGCTTTGGTGGCAGAACAATGTGATTTGAAACCAGAAACTTCAGCTATTTCTGGTTGATTTTTTTTTAAATCAGAATAAAAATCTAGAAACTAAGAAGAGCAGAATGATGGGGAGGAACATTCACTACCCTGGAGGCTGATTTCAGTGTGCTTCAAGACCAATTAATGGTTGTGAAGGTGTCATATCAGTGAGTGCTCATTGGATTTTTTTTGGAGTGGTCAGACTGGAATGGGGGCTGGCTGGGTCAGCCTCTTGGGCATGCCCTTATTTAAACTGCATATTTATAAAGAAAAATACTGACAATTAGCCATTGTACTCCCCCAACTCCCACTGACTTCTGACCAAGGTTTGTGTAAAGATTGCAGGTTTAACAAAAGCAATTTAAATCCTTCCTCAGGCACTTAGATGTTTTTCTCTGTAATAATCATTAGTATAATTGAACAGTTGTCGGATGTCTCATGCAGGGAGAATGTGTTTCTCCTGCATGGCACTGGCCAGATCTGCATTTTCACACTCAAAGTGAGCTGGGTGTGGTTGCTGAGGGCAGATGGAAATGCTGACGCTGTGAAAACCCAGCGAGTGTTGCAAAGCCTGGGACTTGGCTCAGGCTCTGCAGCCTGGCTTCCCTTTGAACTGCAGCCTTCCTTTGCAGGTAGTTAATTAGGATGAGGTCACTGCAAGCTCCGTGACAAACACTGTCTGAAATAATTGCCTGGATTGTGTTTAAGAAGGAATACTGAAGGAATTTGGATGTTTTGGCTGTACTGTGTGTAAAATGTAATGTCAGTATGCATTCTTGTAAGGTTTAATGAGATTCTCTGAAATACCATCAGTACCTCAAGGCCTTTTCTGAGGCCAGTGGAGGATTGCCTGCCCTGACTCCCCAAGATCCTGCAAGACTTAATTGATAGGTGCAAAGCTACCTATTCCCCTCTCCTTTGCCTGGAGAAATCTGAATTCCTGTGTGTGTGTGTGTGTGTGTCCTTTTCAACCTTCATTCCAGTCTCTCAGGGCTGACTAGTTTTACCAAGCTTCCACATCCACTGTAAGTATATGTGTGGGTGGCAAAATATTGTAATTGATGTAGTAAAATAGGACTTTACATGTTTTGAAGATTTTGCTGGCTTTAAATCAAAGAAATATTTAAATGAGTTCTCAGTTTAGTCTGTGTCCCAAGGTCAGTTTGTGTGCATGGGACATTCTGGGGGAAGCTGGTCCTGCATTGCTGGGCAGCTCTGACTGTCAGGAGCAAAAAGTCAATTTGTCTCTTAGGAGCATTCAGAGCTTTGCTAGATTGGCTTGTTAACTTTGCAAGGAGTGAATGGACACATTAGGGATTTAGATATGGGTGCCACAATGCCTCCCTCATGAATGATGATCTGCTTTAAGCAGCTTTGTGGCATGAGGAAGAGTGACTGTTAATTGTGAATTTTTGTACACCTTTCTATGTCCTTTTTCTACTTTTCTACTTTCTCATTTTTCCAGTCATAAGAAGAGAGTTCTGTTGTATCACTGCCATATTTTATTGCTGTATATTCCTTCTAGCAATAAGATTAAATGATAAATTTAATTCTAGAATTTAATTATGTCAGCTACTTAGACAGTACTTTGGCTATTACTGAATAAAACATATTTAGTGGATATAAGCCTGGAGAAGTGAAGGTGTCAGGGACACCTTATAGTTCCTTCCAGTGCCTAAAAGGGGCTCACAAGGAGGCTGGAAAGGGACTTTTCACAAGGGTGTAGGGAGATTGGACACGAGGGACTGGCCTTAAGCTGGAGGAGGGCAGGTTTAGATTGGATATTAGGAAGAAATTCTTCCCTGAGAGGGTGCTGAGGCCCTGGCAGAGGTGCCCAGAGCAGCTGTCACTGCCCCTGGATCCCTGGAAGTGTCCAAGGCCAGGTTAGATGGGGCTGTGAGCAGCCTGGGATGGTGGAAGGTGTCCCCACCATGGCAGGCAGCTGAAACAAGATGAGCTCTAAGACTCCTTCCAACTCAAACCATTTTATAATTCTGTGATAATTAAATTGCATTCCATGACGCTTATAAAACCAGTGATCTTAAATGATGTTCCTTGGAAATCCAGCTGCTATTATTGCTACAGGCTCTAATGCTGCAAACCATCACACTTGATCCTCTCCTTCAAGTTTAATTATATAATGGTTCCCAGCAGTAATTGTATGTGTGAAGGCCCATAAAACAGGCTAGAGAATGAGAAAGGTGACACTGTCTTTACAGTATAGTCCCTGGTACCTTTTTATTGGTTTCCGTTCATATTACATCACTTTATTTTGGCTGAGTAATCTGCATTTCTGTGCTTCCAGTCACAAGAATGCATGAACACTGCACCAGCCTCATAAACAGGCAAAACTGAACTGTTGGGCAGGTTATATCACTGAGTAGGAGCCACATGGAGCGTCACAAATCCCTTAATGTCTGAAAAGTGGGTGCAAACCAAGTCCACCTGGAGCTGCCTGGTGCCACTCCTGTAGGGAATGATCTCAAACTCCACTGTTGAAGTCTCCATGGGGGCCATTCTTTCCACACTAAAAGAGAGAACACATTTGTAAGTTAAAGCAGCTGAAAAATTCTTGCTCTGTATTCTTCTGAGTACCCAAATTTAAGGCTGTATGCCACCTCTCCACTCCCTGAGCATTCTGTAATTCAAATTGTGGCAAAAGAGGTGCAATCTGCTATCTGCTGTATGGAGAGTACTGACATCGTGGCATTTTGTCCAAGGCTGGTGCAGATGAAAGTCATGAGGTTGACAGAATAATCTTTTTAAAAACCCCACTGGTACTCCAGATTTCCCACCAAAGTGAACAATGACCAGTCAGAAGTGTTTACATACCAGATTCGCAGTTGCTCTTTGAGCAGGCCACTGCCCTCAGCTCTCAGGACACAGTCTGTCACCTCCTCACACAGGGGGTTGGTGAATGTGACCTCCACATTGACAGGCTTGTGTACCATAGCTGGACCAAGGACCTACAGAGAGAAAACGTTCTGCATCAGTCTCGTGTCTTCATAATGCTTTTCTCCTTTCATTCCCATTGCAAACCACTCACCCTTAGGGTCACCTGGGCAGGAAGGAGCCAGGAATTAGCTGATGTGCATGGTTTTGGGCAACAGAGTTCAGCCTTGAATGAGTGTGGCTAAGAATCAGCAAGCTGCTGTAGAATCTACCATTTAGTCCCCTTTTTAACTAGGTCGGTGCATGGTTTCATGTATTACATGATACTCATCAGAGTGAGAACACAAGTATTGGCATACATGGCTAACTACTGGAGGCACCTTAAATTAGCTTTAACTGGGCTAAATTAAAGGTTTGGGACTGGAGAACATAGGGGGTGTGAGACAGAGGTGAATTGTGGTGTCTCAGGGAAAAGAATGCAAATTAGCAAATAAACATATTCATTACCTTATTTTGGCTGAGATAATGTGGAATTGGGATATCTGGTATATAGTTGTAAATAATGTAATATGAGGTAACATCACTGAGAGGTCCCAATTGCATTTCTCTATTACTGTCTCCATGTTTATAGGGAAGTTTCAATCAACAGAAACATAAATGCTTCTTAACACTTAATCACTGAATTGGAGTAATTTAATCCAGATGCCTGCCCTACATAAACTGGCTTTGTTATTTGCATGACACAGCACAGAGACTTTTTACAAAGTCTTACTAGAACTTGGCATTCAGAAATTGCCAGACCTGCAAAAAACCACACTTTTTACTCCTGTGTGTGACCTTGCTTTTCTTGTATGCTACTGACAGAGTGGTTTGGGACAACTAATCCAGTCTGGAGGCCCTGAAGGGCTCTGCACATTACCATATTCCCTCTGCGTTATTTACAGTAAGATGAGCAGATAGCATTTGATCCCATGAGTTATGCAGCATTTAAATCTTCTGTCCAAAACCAGTTCAGCTCGTTTATGTGGATGTGATGGGCCATGCAAAGCCAGGACTGTCCCTGGGCAAACACAGTGCAGGATCTTTCCTGCAGGCTGAGAACTGCTTTTTATTCATTGTATTACATGTGTCAAAAGTCAGTTAAAAGTGGAAAAAAGAGGAAGCCTCCAGTTCTAATTAATCACTTGGGAAGTGTTGCAGAAGGTGAAAAGTGACATTTACCGTGATACAGTTAAAGAGCTTTCTTTGAATATTGGTAATGGAGAGATTTACAGCCCCAGGTGTTATCAGCTGGTCAGTGAAGGTGTCTTCGGTAAAAATCAGTCTTCCTAAATAAACTGGAAGATATTGATCAGACTTTTCTAACAGAAGGGGAGGTCTAAATATGGATGAGATTTCTTTCTCCGTCTGTTCTGCCTGTCCATCCTTAGGTAAACTTGTAATTGTTGTAGCACTTATCAATGCCGCATTAACAAACACTGGCACGAATACCCCAGCACAGCTATGCCATGGAAAGATTTTTCTTTTTTTTAGTGTATTTAATTTCATTTGTATCATATGGCCTGTTACTACAGCAACAAGATCCAAGATCAGGCATGATTTCATTTCCCATACTCCCTCCCATGAGGAAAGGGATGGAGTAGGAAGATGTAGGAGATAGTAGGAGATGGAGTAGGAATTCCAGTTGCTGCTTCTCAAGGGTCACAGTGGGGACTATTTTTTACCTTGATGGTGAGAAAAGGATCCTGGAGCACAATATCCTTCTCAACCAGAAGTGAGGCTCCCCGTTTCATCTGGCACACAGCGGTCACCAGGATCTTCCTGTCGTCCACCAGAGAGTTTTTGTACTGGGAGTAGGAGATCTTGAAAGAAATCTCTTTCACTGTAATGAAACAGAAACAAAATTTCCCTCTCTTATTTTTTTTTTTTTTCCTGAGTATCAGCTATCTGCAAGATACCTGTGTTTTAAGGAGTAATTCTCTTATCACCCTGGGGCTGCACATTTGTGAGTGTTGACACCAACAGACAGGAATGATGCTCATGGGTGACTTCTACTCACATTTACATAAAGCACTAAATGATCAGGTACAGTTTGGTACCTGACAGATGGATGGATGGATGGATGGATGGATGGATGGATGGATGGATGGATGGATGGATGGATGGATGTGGCAATACCTGCTGTTGTTTTTTTCATTAATCTGAAGCTGGGGTTTATTGCTCCCTCTTTGCAAAGAGGGCAGAGGTCAGAAGGTGCAGATTCAGCTGTTCAGCCTCTGCCTAGCACAATCAGAGTTGTTGTGCCAGTGAGGAAGGCAATGGAACTCAGTATAGTGAGAAGAAGAATTCTGTTGGAGCTGTAGAATGAGTTCTAACATGTTATATATTAGCTTGAGAGGGTAGCTCTGTCCATCTGGGCTGCCTCTCATTTTTCAGCACTGTCCCTGTAAAAGCAGGGCAGAGACCCCTCTGCAGGTGGCACAGCTCTTCCTGCAGTTGGTGGTTTCTGTTGTGCTGCTGTGAAAGTTGTAGGCTTGTTTTCCCCCCTTTAATCTCTTTTTGCTTTGCTTAGGGGGAGCCAGCATCTCACTATTCTCCAGTCTATGTCTCTTGATTGTTCTTGCTTAGCAAAAAAAGGTCATAATGTAGCGCCAACAGTGGCTGTGCTGGGTCAGAGAAAAGGTCAGTCTCCTTTTTGTCAGTGCCTGAAAGCAAATGCTTAAGACAGGGAAAATATGTGTGTTTCTTTTCCCCTGAATAGCCTTGATCTACAGCTGTTTGTAGGTCATACACCTCATGAGCCATTCTTTAATTTAATGTGATCTGACCACAACCCAAAACTATATCTTGTCCAGTAATAAAAGCTGTAATAAAATCAAAATTACCTTCTTCAGATCCAAGTTTAACAGACCTATGCAACTGCAAAATCTCTGCCTTGGGTTTTCTGGTGTAGAGAATGGCTGAAGCCTTCAGTTTAACCTTTATGGTCTTAAAATCTGAGATCAAGTTTTTGAGTGTCAAGGTAAGGAGGATGTCCTGGCCAACCACGGGAGATGCATCAAGGAGCAGCTTCCCTGAGATGCTGGGGGTTTGTGCAGGCTGTGCCCTTGAAAATCCTCTTCTGGACCTTGGAATTCTGCTTCTTTTCCCAGGTCTTTTCACACCCAGCAGCTTCAGTGCTTTCTTGTACACCTGCCTTTCTTTCAGGGATCCTGCATTGAAAGGTACCATGGTCAGAGTGCAGGTACAGGGTATGGTGCCATGGAGCCATGGCTGATCTCAGACATTTAGGGAAGATGAGAAGGGCAAAGACATTCAAGAGGAGAAAGTGAGGTCTGACCCTAATGTGAATTTTGGCACAAAAGCAAATGAATGTGCATGGCCATGAAAGCTGGAAAGTAAAACCTGCCCAGGTGGCTGCTCATGGGCACCCCTTAGAAGCTGTGGGCAGTAGGAAGGTAATTCTGGGAGAGCTCAGTTCTGCATAAGGTGGGGCAGTTACCATGTCCTCTAAAACTGAGAAGGATGAAAAAACCCTTTTTCAGAAATTCTCCCCAAACAGCTCTCCAGAATGGCTGTTGTTTCAATTGAATCAATATCAGCAGGTAAGGAGCCCTAAGACCTTGAAAATTCACAATTCTTTGGCTCTCGAAGTAAAGAAATTTAGTCAGTACTCAGTCCAACAAAGGCCTCAATTCTTTTCACACCTGATCATCAGTGGCAAAACTATTGTAATAACGAATTACCTTCTGGATATTTGTAATTATCAGTGACATCCACACGGGCGTTAGTGCCCACTGCTTTGGTGCTGATAAATTTCCCAATCTTCCTGGTGTCAGAATAAATTCTCTCTTTTCTTTTCTTGCTGTAGCGAATCCAAGTAACGCAGTCAGCATTCACTGCTGCAAACACAAACGGGCTGTCGTAATCCAGGTCCACATCCCCTTCCTTAATGGCTCTGGTGGAGGCAGGACCACACTGATAGATGCCTGTGTTACAGAGGGGGAAGTTGAACAATATAAATCCTCATGCTGACAGCAGGAGGGAGAGGCAGCCACTCCAAAGACACATTTGGGAGAAGTAAAACAACATAAATCCTCATGCTGACAGCAAGAGGGAGAGGCAGCTGCTCCAAAGACACATTTGGGTCAAGTACACTGTTTTAATGTCTGTGTGATGTGGTAACAGCGTGCCCAGAGATTCCAGGTGCACTTTGGATCAAAAGGTGGGGCTGCACAGGAGGCTGGTGGGGACAGCTGAAGCTTCTGGTGGTGGTGCCATGAGAAATGGTCTCACCCACCAAAGGCTGCATGCAAAGCTGTCAGAGGGAAGGAGAGGAGTCAGAATGAGAGATGGGAATCAGCAGTGCTGGGTGTGCATTGAGAAGAGCCAGGAAACTGATTTTGTTAAACCTGGTAGGGAAGATTTGGCTTGTGTGATGTGAGCAGCTAAGACAAGCAGGGGTGAGATGAGTGAACTTAAGATGTGCTGGCTTTTGTGGAGGCGGAGAATTGAAATGAAAAAAGAAAGAATTGTTATGCTGGTCAGCAATCCAGAGGCTGATAGAAAAGCTCCTTACTGGAGATTGATGTGGGTATTGCTTTTCTTGCAGAGCCAAATGAATGCTACATCTACAGAGGATATATAGAAGAGAATTGTCCTGAAATTTTTGGTAATTTCAAATTTCAGTCTTTTACTCCTGGCAATCCTTAGGAGTAACATTATCTACAGGTTTTTATATTTACAACAGTGTTACCTTTGCTTCTTTCCTGGGGTGTTGCATCCAGAACCTGCCATCCATCATAGAAAGATCCGAGGTCTCTTCTAACAAACCAGCTTTCATTCCAGACATGGAAATTCCTGCAAGGGAGGTAGAATGCAGAATATCAGATTTGTACAATGCAAGAAATAATCCTAATTGAGTGAGGGAAAACTCCACTGTGGAGAGAGCAGCTGCTGTACTCCTTACATGAGCACCTCCTTCCCCTTTTTTGCCAGCTTTTTGTGTTATACCTCTGAGAAAGGTTGGGATGTTATGAAAAAGAAATATTAAAAAGAAAAAAACTTCATTTCAGAGTCAATAATTCAATATTGGACATTCCTGAACAAAAAGCCAAAGGTCTGGAGTGGAGTTTTATATCACTGAGAGCATGAGGTCAGGGTAGTTTTTCAGGAGCATGATTCTAGATATTTTAATTAGTGGGGAATAGAATGGAAGAAATATTAAAGAAATATGTATATTTACCACACACTGTCTTCACTCAAGTGCAGGTTGTTTCCAGACACATCAATGTACTTATCAATACTCAGATTTAGGTTCTTGTCATGGGCAGAGTTGAAGTTTGTAATAACACGAGTAGGTATTCCCAAGCACCTCAGTACTGCAATATAGAATACCATAAAAGCTCTGTAAACCTATTTTGCAGACATATAGAAAGCTTTTCTCTTGGTCACACAGTTTAGTGTATGTTTTCAGTGGTGAAACAAGCCCTCAGAAATTTCCCTCCAGCCATGATGCAAGCCACACTCATTGTGCAAAATTGCTAAAAAGACACTTTGACTGACACGACATTCTTAGCTGTCATGGCCTTTTTAATAAGAGTTTGGTTCACCCATTTATTTTAATCTTTGGTTCCTTATCCTGTTCTCTCTCCCATTTTCCTTCTGTTTGTTCCTTGTTTCTTTTTCCACTTTTGGAGATACACCTCTCAATTTTCCTTTGTATTTTCCCCACAGAGGTTTTTGTGTCTCAGAGCAGCTCTGACTGGACACTGCTAGAATTAAATTATTTTCCTGACTTGCAGCTCCCTTTACAGGTCCTCAGTATTGTGACTTTCTCTTGTCATCAGCTGGTAAGATACAGCAGTAGAAAACTGGTAGTGTGAGAAGGTGAACTTGAAAGAGTACTGGTTTTCTTTGAATCCTTGCTTTGAAACAGGAAACCTTGCTCTTTTCACCAGCCCAGCCTGGAAAACCCTTTTGGTTTTTGCTTACTCACAAAGTTTTGTGTTTACTCACAAAGCTGGCATGCATTATTGCAACCTGTAACCTGAAGGATTAACCCTTCACACATGGACAGCAGAGGTTCCTCACTCTCCCTGCCAGAGCTGAAACAGCCTGAACAGAATTTTCTCAAAGTTCAGCCTGCAGAACTCATAATGAGCTGCTGTCAGAACCCAGGACACTCCTCTGGCTGCCCTGGATGACTCAAGATCCTGGCAAGGGGCTCAGAGACCTTGGCACATAGTCAAAAACACCTGTGCCTTCGATTTTAGCCCATGGAAACAATTACCAACTTTGTGTGAGGATTTACAATCCACAAGAGTTTGAGTAGAATGATAGTTAATTTGTCACAGGGTGAAAAAGTAGAATTTTGGGGATTTAGAATGGGGGTTCAAGAGGCAAGATGGAGGACTCTGGGTGTGTCCTGTCCTTCTTCTTCTTCTTCTTGTCCTCCATCTTCTGCTGTGATGGTGACACTTCTGGATTGATGTAGGATAGAGACAAACTGTCTAACATAGGTGACAGATATTGGAAAATTATTGTAAATAATGTACACGTAGTTCTTAGTATAAAAAGCTAACACCACCACGAGGGCAGTCAATGTGCCACAAACCGACCTGCCAGACAGACCTCAGCAGGTCAGAGAAAGAATGGAATAGATAAGAGAAAATAAACAACCTTGAAAAGCAGAGCTGAGGAACCTCAACTTCTTCACTCGCGGGGCTGGGGGAAAAGTCTTTTTAATACCTTGTGAGCCATTTCAAGCACAGAAAACGCGAGAAGTTGCGTGTGCGGTGCCATTTCCAGCAGTGGCAGCGTACCTGTGCAGGTGACTCCTGCGAAGACCCAGCACTGTCCGTAGCGCACGGGGCGGTAGCGGGCGCGGTGCCAGCGGCGCAGGATGGTCACGCTGCCGCTCCAGCGCAGCGGGTTCGTCCCCGAGCGGAACCTCCCGCTCCACTTCCCTTCCACCACTCCCTTATCATCGTTGCTGTTCACCTGAAAGAGTCCTCCTCGTGAGAGAATTAAAGTGTTTACAGGAAAAGAGAGAGGGGAGTAGTTAGAGGTGACCCTGTGTGGGTAGCGCTGTTCTTGTTTACTGGGTGATGGGACAGAGCGTTTGAATTTTAGACAGAATTTTGTCTTCTCAAAGGCCACACACAGCTGGACCAAACCCAGACTAGATTGTAGAATCTGGTGATTCAAAACTGCCTTGTTTTCAGTACAAGTGATCCCAAATGTACTGACTGACACCTATTTACATTTTCTCTGTTTCATCCATTGATCTCACCTCCTTCTATGTCATTACTCTGCTAGACTCTGCATTCATGTTGCTTCACATTCTCAAGTGATTTATGGAAGCCTTGAGAAATCCATCTTTTCTCTGAATGTGCATTTGTTGCAAATGTGCAGATAGTACAGCTTGCCCAAACTTGTTAGGTGTGGTTGCATAAATTTGTGCACAACCATTGTAGAGCCTTGTTTAAGTATCAAGTGTGGTGGTACAGGATGCAGCAAGTTATTTTTAATATTTTTTCCTTAATTATTTGTAGTTATAGTAATTTTGTACATCTGAGTAGAGTTATTTACTTTATATTGAGGCTGAGAATGCCTAAAGTGTGTGCTGTCCCAAAGACTGAAAAATATCAGTTGTATTTTTATATATATATATTTTTTAATATATATATTTTTTATATATATATAGTTATATTTTTTATATATATAACTGATATATATAACTATATTCAGTTATAAAGGAAGAATTTGCTAAGAGTTGTGGTGAGGCATGTATTATTTATAAAATAGAAAACTTTTCAGCTGCCTAGTTGTGCATTTATGTGTTTATGAGGAGGAGTTGTAACTATTTGTTGCAGGAAATGGTAAAAACCTCACTGAACAAATATCCCTTAAGTAAAGAATGCTAAATTCAGACATTAAATGCAGCTGAACCAGCACTGGTTTTCCAAAATATTTTGTGCTTCTCTTGGTGTTTGAAAAACTTAGCAAGTGATTTCAGAATAGTCAAAGGCTTTCCAAATTAGTGAAAAGATCTAATGGACTGAGAATCTGTCAGGAAAACACATGTGAGGTTTGACGTTTCTCAGAAGTTCTTGGAAACATTCCTTCAGTAGTAAGCAAACTTTTGGGAAGGAGAATAAATCTCCATTTTACCTATTTCGTAGCTATTTTTTGCTTGGCTACACCTATAAAACATTGAGGAATTAATGCTCAAGCATGAGTGTGAGTTGGGGTTTTGCTGGTAGGTGGATTTCCAGCTGTAAGTGCAGGATGACTTTACCGTGGCGCTGATAACCCTGCTCACATAGACAGGGCTGCTCCTCCTGGACACATCCAGAGCTGGGTCCTCACGGTGGTTCAGGCTCCGGTCCAGAACAGCCAGAGAGATATCCAGGATGTCCTCTTCAAACTGGAATCAAAACAAGCAATATATCAAAGCTGATTTCATAAGAAAACCCAAGGGTAAACTCCCCACCTGGTTTCCTTCTCTGCGCTTGGAAGGAAGATGGGAATAGAAGAGTTTTCTGTACTGTTAAAGAAAACTGGGGCAAGAGGAAAATATAATCATTAAGCTGCCAACTCTCCATAGTATTTTAAAGATGTCTGGGCACAGTGTGGGTCCATGGCCACTGGCATTCATGAGGACATTATGTGCCTGGTGGCACAGACAAGATCACTGTGGGTTTGGCTCAGCAGGGCTCACACCCTCCCACATCCTGCCCTGCCCCTTCAGGCACCTATCTGTTGTGAAAGCTTTACTCTCATGGGCTGCCCTCACCTCGTATCAGGTGATCTGATCTGAAAGAAACCCACAAAAATAATTATTGTGGATTAGGGTCACCAAGACACTGCTTGGGCCCAGAGAATGCCCCAGTGCATGGCTGGATGGATGTGGCCAGGCAAGGATGGCCCTTGGCCTGAGACAGAAAGGAACCCTGGCCTTGTTTCATTTATTAATGTAAAAGCAGCCATGGGATCAGGAGGATCAATAGAAATGCTGTCTGCAGATGCTGGAGGGCATGAAGTGACCAGGGATGGTCCTGGCTGGCCTGGGCAGGGGCAGGATGGCTGTGTGCCTGGAGATGGGCTGTAGTTCTGACTGTGTTTGCAGTGGTTACACTTGGAGGGCCAAAGTGCTTTTCAAAAATTCCAACAGGACTTGTTTCAGTTGAGTACATTTGGGGTATCCTTTTAGGGTCTTCTGCCCCATTACTGAACACATTGCATAATATAGTTTTACCAGTTTTTCTAACAGGCAAAAGAAAACTTTTGCCTAAAATTATGCTTTGTTTCTTTCATTTCTGTATGAGCACATGCCACACAGAGGAAATTATTCTGATGCTGCTGTCTGTAATGTAATGAAAAATAAGATACATATCTGCAAGAAGATCTGAAGTGAGGAATATTGAACTCTTATACTATGACAGAATGATTTTTTTTCTCCTCAAGACCCTATTTACCCACTACTCTTATTTTTACAGTTCTGGAGGAGGTGGTGCTGCTTACCTGTCCATAGTTCCAAGCTTCTTCTTGAATATCTTTCTCCACTCCCTGAAAGATGATTCCACTGTCATTCAGGACATACTCCTGCCTCTCCTTTTCATTAGCCATGTAGACATCATCATCTGCAAGCAGAGTGAGACATGATGGCTGGAAGGAAATGGTTTAGCTCTAACTGAAAATCCCAAATAGAGAGCAGTTCTAGGGATCAGGTGAGACTGCCCATGCATTCAGGCTTAGGACTCTCTGCTACACCTCTGTAACCATTTAGAGAGTGAGAGAAATAAGCATGAAATTCCTTTCAGGGGAACTGACTGTGTTCCTGTCCCTGCAGTAAGCACAGTATGTATCTTACTGGTACTTGTTAGTTGTTTTACAAATGAATGCAAGAACCAGAGGAAAAAATTCTAGAATGAATATTTGGAATATTTACTCCCTTTGATTTCTTATCCTACAAGCAAGAGTCTGGGTCTTTGATGCCTTTCAACACTGAAGAAGGGACAAAAACTTGATCCTTGATGTTAAGCAAAAAACCAACTTTCTGTAGCTGTGACTGCCAGGCACAGACTTCACTGTGACACCCAGGTTTCCTGGCTGAGACAATGAGTTATTTGGAGGTTCAGAGCATACCTGGACACCAGGGATTGAAGAGTAGCACAAACTGGCCCAGGACTTTGGAGGAGAGCTTGTTCCCAGCGAGGACCTGGAGCTGGAGTTTGTATCGCCCGACGACGGCGTCGGCTGGGCTGCGGATGCTGAGGCTCAGGCAGCGAGGCTCGCTGCACTCCTGGGTTGCACTCCAGCCATTGGAACCCTCCTCAGAAAGGCTAAATATGGCCTTGGTCTGCTGGGACTCTTCTGGAGATGGTCCTGCCAGAGGGAATGGTGGTTTGTGGGAGGTAGAGGTGAATTATGTTATGGAGATAACACGCAGCGCTGCGGGGATGTCCTTAGGAGCAGAGATACAGCCTTGGTGTGGAAATGAGGATGGCTCCTGCCTTCCTTTGAATTATTAACTGTCTCTTGCCTTAAGGTGTAGGTCAAACTTTAAAATGGGAACTCCTGAGCCTAAAAGGGCAAGGAATCCTGAGGGGAACAGGGCAAACTTTAATGTTTCAAGAGTGTTCCGTGTACACCTGTAAGGCACAAGTATTTTGGAGCTGGAATAAGCTGGATATGAGATGACTGCCGTGGGGAGATTACCTGTGCTTGCAATAAAGGTCAAGTTGTCCCAAGATTGTGCTGTTGTTTTGAGGTTCAGAGAGATGTTGAAAGGCTGCCCTCTCCTCAAGATGAGTTCTGTGCTGCTGTAATCAGAGGTGTGGTGTGCAGCTTTGTTTAGTTTGGATTGCCAGTTGACTTTTCCTATTTTTAGGGCTGAGAAGACACAAGACATGTTAATGAAAAACATTTTCCTTCAGACTTGCACACCTTTTCATTGTGTACTAATTTTATTATATTTTTATATAGCTGGCATTATGTGCTATAGGAACAAAGAAAAATCCATTGTTATTAAAAATTGAAAAAAGGCCAGGGAGTTAGCCAAACAGCTAAAATATGAACTCTTTTCCGTAGAGTTCTTTCAGAAAGAGAAAAAAAAATCCAAACTTCAGAGAACTTGTATTTGATTTAAACAAAAATTCAAAATCTTTTGTGTTTAGATAAGACATTGTTAAAGTCTGAAGAGACTGTTCTATTCCTCATGTTCCTGTCCTTTTTCTGTGGTGATATCTAGTTCCCATCATGTTTTACAGATTTACAGAAAGAAAAATTAAAACTATTAAAGCATTAAAACTCTCATCAGGAAATGCAAGGCTGGTTCTGGAAACACTGCCTGCCAATGATGGCTAGGAGGTTGGTATCTTCAGTGTGGAACTTGCTTGTTATCTTCTCACGTATCTTGTATCTAAATTAATTTACAGTCTGTAGCTTGAAGCTGGGTGTTATTTCACACTCTGTTGAAGGAAGATTACAAGCAGAGGAGTGGCATATCTCGAGGCAGTGCTACGGGTTGCTCTATTGTATCATGATAGGTTGCCCAATGTTGAAAATGAGGCACTGAAGCTTAGATTATAAAAGCTTCAAGCTTTCTCTTTCCTTGATAAATTAAAAACTTCCCACAACAACAAGCAAGAACAAAGCAGAAAAATGCAGGTTTCCCTATGAAAACAGGTGTTTGGAAAGCGCCCTTTCCCAGTATGATATTCCGGAGGAGTTTCAGGTGAAGAAAACCTCCTGCTCTGAGTAGAGCCTGTTAACCCTGTGCAGAATAATGCTGCTGTAAGCATTTCCATAATTTCACTCAACCAAGAAAGGGGCTCATGTCTGAGGGAATCTATAGCCTTCTACTATAATAATAGGATGAGATTTCAGTTTTCTGCTGCATTTGCAGGACAGAGTTATATTCTGTGAAGGCTTGATAAAGGCTCAATTGTATGATTTTTTCAGCTTTTTGGAAGAATTGTGCATTTCTGAGGCATTCTTCAGGCAGTACAGGCCTGGAGCAAGTGACTTTCCTGTAGTCTGTGTGCATAAGCATATGTGAGTGTTTTCAGTTGAGGGTCTTGCTTCAGATGTATCACCTGGAGACAAAAATTCCATTGGCAGGAGTCCGATGTTTGAGTCACATGGTGTGAAATGCCTGGAAAGCATGTTGCTTGCATCATCACTTCATTTTCCTGCCTTAAACATGTTTAATTGAACAGGACCATGGAAAGCATCATTCCTAATATCAAGTCCTCTAATTTAAGGGTGACTTGGAAGGTGTTTCTGAAGGGCACTTGGAGTCAGGATTTGAAAAGGAGTCGTTTTGCCTTGCTGCACTTTATCCATGTGTATCCTGAGTGCCCAGGCTCTGCAGGGCAGGGATGCAGGAAACTGAGAGCATTTTGCACATTTGTAAATAAAAATGTCATGCACAGAGGATTTAATTATATGAGTGAGGCTCTGATGTTAAAGGACCTAACAGTGCTATTAAACACTGTCAGAGTGTCACAGGCAAGGTCAATATGGAAGAGGGGAAGTGAGCAGAAGCAGGAAAGATAAAGAAGGCAGTGGCTAGCATTGGTTTCCTCTAACAATTTACTGCATCAATAGTTTGATTTGCCTTGTGAATTTCATGGCTACACAGGCATTTCCAGAGAACCTGTGCAAGAGATCAGGAAGAAAAGTTCCATATACGTGGCAAGAGCACAGTAAAGCTTGATGCCAGTCTTTTCTCCACGTGAATCTCAAATTTATCCTTGATTTGATCTTCACAGTTTCAATTTCAATCCTATTATTTCTTTTTCATCTTTCAGCGTCTGTGAGGATTATTTCCTGTAAGTCAGTCAGTGTAAAATTGACCAAAAATGTGTTTGGGTGTCCCTGCTGTAATGGACAGACATTGGTAGCATGCTCAGGAGGAAAAGCCTGGTGGTCACTGCTGAAGATGCTGACCATGGTGCACACAGGGTTCTCTTTGACTGAAAGCTGAAGCTCTAACAGGAAAACATTGTGTAAAATGTGGAGTGTGTGTGTGAGTATTCCATGGTGCACATGTCTAACTCAAGATCTTTACAGGCAGCATGAGTGAGCACAGTGAGTGCAATCCCAGACAGACAAACAGCGCTCAGCTGGCAGAGCCCCTCTGGGGAGCCCAGAGACCACCAAGGGACCTGGCTGAGGCCAGACTCCATCTATCTTAGAGCCTGGAATTTCCGTGTAGCAGTTTGATGTTCCAATCACCAGCCAATAGTTAATTAGGTAGCTGCAAAAGCACTGAATAGAGCAGTTAATTGATACGATAGAAAAATATTTTCTTACTCTACTTTTCTGTGTTACTGGAAAAATAAGGTTCAAGACTCATGATAATAAAAGAAAAAAAGAAAATCAGTTCTAGTAGAAAAACCAATAAATACACTTAACCTAAAAAAGCAGAGTTCCTGAGAGAGCAGCAAGATGTAATTTATCTCGTTTCCTCAGTAAATATTGCTCATCTGGATTGGAAGAGGGTGTCTGGAGCCATGAGGCTGGATGAACTTACCTGCCATAAGGATTCCTTCTTCCTTTCCACCCTCGTGCGTAGCTCAGGGTACAGTTACAAAGGTGTGCAAGAACATTCTAAATCCTCTTCCAGCAGCACCAGTAATGAAAGGCTCAGGACTGGACTTGGCTACCTAGGCTGGAGTTTATACAAGCTGGGTGTGACCTGTGGTTGGTAGCTACTGTTTTTGTAGTGATATCCTACGTGAGCATCCACTGATGACTGCTTTAATTGCACAATCTTGAATCCAATTATCCTTATGTAAAACTGGTGAAGGACTGAGGAAAGATGAGAATCAGTTTTCTGGCATTTTAGAGAGGAAAGCATCCAAAATTTGGCCTAATGAAGGAAATACTATCTTAAGTAGACAGAAGCAACCTAATTTTAGATGGTTTGGTTTGTGTCATTTTAGGGTTTTGGGGACAGTGTGTACAGAGGGCAAGTGTAGACTAATGTACCTATAGTACAGCACACTGTGTGGGAGAAGGAGTAATCCAAGGAAATTTATAATAATTAGTGTTACTGCCAGTAGCTTTCTTCCCCCACTTTTTTTTAAAAAAAACATCTATCTGAAGATCTTCCATATTATTGCATATAATTCATTTTGTCTTTGCCACATTATTGTAATAATGCTTCCTTCTCATTACCTGTTTCTGACATGATTATAATCTGCATAATATAATCTGCATTTCTTCTCTAAGGAGAAACACTTCCCAGGGAGGGGGCATTGTTGTGCAGTCAGCTCAGACTGGAGACTTGGTTAAGTAAAGAGAAGTCTTTAATGGCTGCCTCTGCTTCTAATAATTTTTCTTTGTAGTTTGGTGCTCATCACACATGCACATGGCTTCTCTGTAGCTGTTTGGCATGGCAGGGTTGGTTGGGCCCTGGAGGAAGCTGCAGAGCTGCTCTTCTGGTGTGAGCCCTGCCCTCTGTAATTACAGCGCTCTGCTCCTGCAGCTCCTCCTGCCCTCTCCTCCCTCATCCTGTGCAACAGCTTATCTGAAACATGCCCTGGCCATTTGTCCCAAGAGTAGGCTGCACACTGCTCTGGACTTCCAGTGAACTGTAATGAGGAGTAAGGGACGTCAGGAGAAGGGGTGATCTCTTATTTTCCTCACCTCTACATCCTGCCCTGTGTCTTCCTTTCAGTTCTGTTTTCTGTTTTGTTTCCACTTTCATATCAAGATTGTCAGGAACCAAAAAGGCAAATTAAATGCCTACAGTTAAAATAAATTTTTTAAAAAGGGAATCCAAAGGGGATTTTTATGGTTTCTTGCATGGTTTTTTTTTCTGTAACAATCTGTGATTATATCTGGATCCTTCAGACTCTGAAACCTCAAACTCTGAACTGTCAGACAAAAGTGCCCATGCTCATAACTCCCAACAGCTCTCTTCCAGCTTATTAATTCTGATTTAAACTTTTTGTAAGTCACACAGCAAATACAACTCCTCAGGCTTGGCAGAGCTGTTTGCACACCACCATTGCCCCACATCCTGCTCTCAGGGTGAGCTGGCAGCTCCTGTACCTGCTCAGTCGTCACCTGGAGAGGCTGCAGGAGCAGGGAATCCTCAAAGCCACTTAAGGGTGGCTTTTGGGGCAGCCCTGGAGATGCTGGGATTGGGAACCCACAAAAGAGGTTTCTGTCTGCAGACACTGACAGGTGTGGGGTCAGGGCTGCCCTGAGGGAGCCACAGGGAAGGTTTGAAGCCAGATGTGTTCCTTGTCCTAATGACCTTACAGTGGTGGGCAAGAGGAGTTATTCACCCTGTGCTGCTGGGCTGCCACGCTATTGCAAAACCTTATTGCTTTGTGGAGCCTGGGACTCTGTCAGCTGCATGAGAATTAAGTTACTGTTTTGAATATGTACATGAGTTCTCCACTCTGTGACAGGCCTGTGCCCACAGGCTACACAAATACTGCCAAGCATCACTTTTCCCATCCTCCCTAGGCTTTTTTTCTCCCCATTCATGGAACTGTAGGTGTCAAAAATACAGATTAGATATTAGGTGAACAATGGAGGAAATGTTCCATTATTCTAGGTTAGTGGCTTGTGAAATGAAGAAAAAAAAAACCCTATTCCTCAGACTTGTGATTTCTTGCAAAACCCGATAGAATGTATAAATCATTACAAAACAATACAGTTGAGAATGATTTTTATTTATTGCTGATAATTAGAATGTGGTCAAAGGGAGATTGTATTAATTATTTGAGGGAAGAGTCAAAACTGGGAGCTTAACAGAATGAGATTTGAAAATAGTGAAACTATTTCTATAAAGAAGGGGCTGCATTTTTTTCTTTTGTCAGGGGGTGGGAGGGAAGAGAAATACAACTGGAGACTAAATAGTTAAGCACCATGAAAGCAGACTTGATTCTATTGCAATGTAAGAGGTCATCAATTTTTGTGCAAAGTTCCTTTCTGTCACCCCTGTCCCTATACAGAGGAGAGTGTCTTGCTGTGTTAATGCTGAAATGGAAGGCTGATTCCATCACATTATGCAGGGGCTACTGCAATTGTTACAAATCCCTTAACGTGTGAAAATTTGTCACAAGAGAAGTCTACTTGCAGCTGTAAGGGCCCAGCCCTCCGAGGTGTGAACTCAAAGAAAATTTTTGATCTCTCCCTCGGCGCCAGTCGTGCCAAACTGAAAAAAAAAAATAATAGAAAAAGAAAAAAAGAAATTTAGTTCAGGCTTGCATTGTCTTTTATGAGATTCCCAAGAAACAGAACTGCATTTACTTGAGTCCCAGCCTTGTGTTTTGAGAATTATTTAGGGTTTGAGGCTTTGTGTAGACTAAGAAATGAGAAAGGACAGAACCATCTTCTTTTATTCTCAAATGGAATTATGGAAAAGAGAGGTGCAATGTCACAGCTTCATCTTAGGGCTGGATGCAAATTTGGATAGTCAGCACAAACTCAGAATAGAAACTCTTTGATGTCAAAGGTCAGTGCTCTGTCCAATGCCTGCTTGGTTCATATCCATTTTGGCAATAATGATTTTTCTAATGGCCATTGTGCTTTGGCTTGTATCTCCTTTTGGCCTAAATTGGTTTAGTCTTTTATGGAACAGTGTTTTCCTTTTTTTTATGGATTATTAAGTCCAAATAGTTCCACAGCCAAAGGAAGTCAGGCTGTTTTACCATAGAAGAAGCATTAGGAAATACAAACTATTACTCAACACTGAGTCCAGAGAAAAAGAGTCAGCAGCAGAGTCCAGAGAAAAAGAAAACAATAAAAATAACAAATTGCTTTTACGTTTTGAAAAGGCAAGTTTTTTCTTGCTTTAAAGGAGAACAGAGCAACTTTCTGTTTGGGCTGAACCAAGGGGAGTGTCTGACTTGTTTGCTTTAGCCTAATTATCTTTGTAGTATCAGGGTATTGTATATGAAAATAAAAACAGAACGCCAAACTGTAGAATAAGCTGCAGAGAGACAAAAGAATTTGACAGGTGCATTTGCTTTCCCAGGAAAAAAGAATGTTAGCAGGTTTGAGTTGTTAAGGAAGCTCTATGTGGAAGAAACACCACAGGATTAAGGAATCACTACACGATGAAGGAATCGTATGGTGTCACTTTTGTTTTCAGAAGTAGAAAATATAAAAAAGACAAGCCAAGTGTGTTTTTTTCCTTCTGTTTGAGAAGTCAGATGTGCTGTTGGTGGTGCTGGAGGCAGTGAGGGATTGCTGCAGGTTGCACTTACTTGATCTTGACCTGCTGGTTCATGAGGGTGACGAACAGCACGCAGCGGCTGACGGGCTCCGGGAGGGGGTTGGCGTAGGAGATCTCCAGGGACACAGCTCTGTTCACCACAACCCTCCGGGGCACCTGAGGCACAAAACACCTTTCTGGTCACTCCCTGGCTTATGTTTCTGCTCCCTGGAGTCAGGATTCAGTGGAGCTGCAAGTGGCATTTAGCTGGCAAACATTAGCTTTCCTCAAGTTTGAAGCTGGATGTGACAAACATTATCTTTCCTCATGTTTGAAGCTGGATGTGACAAACATTAGCTTTCCTCATGTTTGAAGCTGGATGTGGCTCAGCTCCATAGGGCTGTCCAGCTGTCTGCAATATTTTGTGCATCATTTCAGTGAAATAGAGCTCTGGCTCTACACTAACATGTCCCATTAAACCTGTCTGATATTTTGGTTGCTGAATGGCTTTTTTTCTTTTTTGGCTCATAATTGATTAGGATTAAAGTGCTAAAACAATATGAACTGGCACTGGTTAGAACTTAGGGTTTAAATCTGAATTTTGGCAATGTTCTTCAAGGGCAATACAAGCACTTGCCAATACATGGAATGAAAACAAGGACTGTGGAACATAAGGCAGTGGCTTGTGACTGGGAAAAAAGAAGGTAACAGAGCTGTTCTGAAAAACAAGGCAGATTCAGGCCAAGGTTCAGAACTGGCCTCTCATGTCCTTGCATTCTCAATTCAAGCAGGCAAAATTTTGGAACAACATCTGAAATGGCAGCCTAAATGTAATAAATTTATCTCCAGATTCTCATCTTAAGATCTGAGCTCCAGAAAGACCTTTTAGCATCTTTTTAGAACATCAGGGAGAAAATTGTTCACCTTAATGATGATGTTTGTGTCCTCCAAAATGATTGTCTTCTCCACCAGCAGCTTCAGCCCCTGCGAGCGCATGACTTCACACAAAGCAGTCACTTGGATCCTTTTGTCAGTGGTCAGATATTTTCCATAATGAGTATAAGGGATCTTTACCCGGATGTGCTTCCCTAGAAATCAGAGATATATTTAGGAACCATTAAATTTTCAAAGCAAGCTAATGAGAAAAGAGTTACATTGAGGGGTTTCATTAATTACTGAAGAGAAAAAATATGGCAGTGGAGTTTGTTTATATTTCCTTCTTGTGAGACTGATTGTGTATTTCCCTCTTCTGGTGATCTTTCCCTACTTTAACTCATTTGACCCTTACACTTTTGAGTAGATGATATTGGCCTGAAACTGAGGGAGTCTGCTTATCTGCATTTCACTGGATTCCTGACCCTTTGTATCTCTTATTATTAGAGGTATAATTATTTTAATCTATTCCCTCGTTAAATCCTTTTTATTTTACCTCAGTCAAGAAGAAAGTTTGGGTCAAGTTTCACAGAGATCCTTTTCAAGTGACCTGGTCAGCTGCTCATTGTAGTCCTACAACTTTTCTGCTGTGTATGGGAAAAATGTTTATCTTTGTAGCTCCTGGGGATGAAAAAGATCTCTATAATAATTCCAATAGTCTTTACTCTTCAAAAGAGAGACAGAGTTTCACTGTAACTTTTAAGCTTTTTCCTAGTTGGTTTCTTTTTGGGTGTTGCCTGTTGTGTGCCAGAAGGCACACATCAGACTTTTTTTACTTGTTAAGAGTAAGATGTGTTCCTATGAATTAATCAGCACACACACACACATGCACATATATATACATATAGAAACCATGATACACACACATAGTGCTGCTTCTGGAGCTACAACATAAGTGTAGCTTCCTATGGAACATTTCATGAGACATCTACTTAATGCTTTAAGTAGTGCAAAATTTTCAGAAGAAAAAAAATAATGTAAAAAGTACTCATAAACAATGAGTAGCTGCACCAAAAGCTGATACAGGTATAATATGGATGCTTCTTCTTTCCAGTTGCCTTCCTGTGGCTGGGAGCAGAGCTGTATTGGCTCCTTAAGGACATTAAAAGTTACCTTGTTTAGGACCAAGCTCCACAGCAGTGGCTGCCTTCAGGATCTCTGCCACTGCTCTCCTTGTGTAGAGGATGGTGGAGGCACTCATGTCCACCCGGATGCTCTTGCGGTCCGAGGAGAGGTTGTTGAGGACCAGGACCAGGTTAATGTCCTTGCCAAAAACTGGAGGTTCAGCCAGCTTGAATTTCCCAGCAATGCCAGGGTTCCTCATTGTCTCTGAAGGTCTTCCCCCAGGAGAGTCTGTGTGTCCTTCTGTGACATTTATTCCCAATATCTTACTCAAGGCCTTTCTATAGACTCGTCTTTCCTCAGAAGAACCTGGTGGAAGCAGAGGACCAAGTAAAATTCTACTTTTGTTGCAAATGCACTTCCTCGCTGTAAAGGTTTTCAGACCAATACAGGCTATCAGCATCACTCAGAAATATGCAATACCTAAAAGCTGCCTGTATCTTCATTAAACTCCATTCAGGTTTTTCACAGGGGATATACCATGACAAGGTGAATAAATCACTAAAATGAAATATGAGCTTTTGTATTTGTTTAAAAGTGAGTTTTCTTTTTCTCTGGTCAGAACATGCAGTAATGTGCTAAGGGATACTCTGCTGATCTGATGGCAGCCAGCCTCTGTATTAAATATGGTTGCAGTAAAACACTGAGGAGTGAAACCCTGAGGGTTTGTTTGCCTTGGGTAGTAAAATGTATTTTATAGCCCTGTTTTGTGTATGCATTAAATTTTACACTTCTGTGGAAGAGACTAAAGTATATTTTGTATTGTCCCTTAATAAGGAAGCTACTGGATGCACAAACCCAGAAATATAGCACCCATTGTATTAAGAAAGTAATCTGAGCACACTGGCAGAAATATTTTCTGAAGGCAGGGTAGAGATGTTTAAAGCAAGCAGGTTATCCATTCCCCAGCACCAAGGATTCAGTAGGCAATAAAAGGAGATAATTTGTGCTAATTCCTCTACCTTCTGGGTATTTGTAGTTAGCAGTGACATCCACACGGCCATTGCTGCCCACAGCTTTGGTGCTGATGGACCTGCCAATGATTTCAGTATCACAATAAACTCTTTTCTTGCTTCCATCATTGTACACAATCCATCTGTTGCAGTCGGCGTTCACCTCTGAGTACACAAACAAGGTGTCGTAATCCAGGTTGACTTCACCCTCTTTGATGGCTAAGACAGATGCAGGGCCACACTGAAAAATTCCTAAAATGTAAAAAAAAAAAAATAGGTTAAACTTTATTAGTTGTGCTCAGTTTGGAGAAGGACTCTGAAGTCAGGCTGAGAGCTCAGGCTGTTACCTCTGCTTTGTTCTTGTGGAGTTGCATCTAAAACCTGCCACCCATTGTATGCCCTTCCCAGGTCTGGGCGAACGAACCAGCTTTCATTCCAGACATGATAATCCCTGGAGACAAAGAACAATGTCTAAAAAGAACAATAATATAGAGTAGTCATGCAAACTTCCAATTGGAGACGAGTAGTGAATTTAAAAAAAAACTTCTAAACTCTAAACTGAGGCACAAAGTATCAAGTTACAGTACCTCTTTCAAAGCACAGATTTACTGCCTGCTTTTGAGGTATAGACACCTCAGGGCAGGGAGGGAGAAAATAATGAAGCATGTTGTTTGTTTGTTTTCCAAATGGATGTCTGCAGTATTAATTTAGATGGTTGTATTACATTTTGCCCACTCAGTTGCTTTTGAACTACTAGTGTTTTTAGGTCTAGATTCTCTCTATTGTTGTTGATGAGATGGAAGAAATTATATTTACCATGTGGAATCCTTGCTGATATTAAGACTTCTTCCAGAGCTGTCATAGTACTTATCGATACTCAGGTTTCTATCCACGTCATGGGCAGAGTTAAAATTTGAAACCAAACGAGTTGGAATCCCCAAGCACCTCAAAACTGAAATACATTTTATAAAAAAAACAAACGAGCAAGAAATGCAACAGAACGCACGCAGCTTTGTGATTACAAATTACAAGCTTCAATGATCACAAATATCTGAGAAATGAAGTGTCTAAATAATTTGATTCTTCAGCTTTAATGGTCTTCACAGTGTTGTTCCTTTTGTAGAAATTATTGCTTTGTAGTTTTGATAAAAGCAGAGGTCCCAGCATTTCAGCCCAGCCCTGTATCCTGACAGCTTACCTGTGCACATGACACCTGCAAAAACCCAGCACTGGCCGTACTGGACAGGTCTGTAATTGTCCTGGCGCCATTTCTTGAGGATCACCACGCTGCCATCCCACCTGGAGGGGTTCTCATGCGAGTGGAAGCTCCCTTGCCACTTCCCCAGGAGCACTCCATTGTCGTTGTCATTTCCATTGATCTATCAGTGGACAGAATGAACAAAGTGAATTGTCTGCACTGCACTGTATGTACCTCATTTACTGCTCATGGCTGAGCCTCAGAGGTGCTTTCTGCTCACTCCTGTGGGGCTGGGGTTAAGTTTTCCATTCCTTACCATGGAACTGATGACTCTGCCCAAGTATTTGGGGTCTCCTCTTCGGGACACGTCCATGGCTGGGTCCTGGCGGTAGTACAGGCTCAGATCAAGCATGGTGAGACAGATGTTTAGGAGGTCTTGAAACTGTGATCAGATAAGATACATTTTTAAGAAAATGGATGGTTTCACAAGCAGAATTAAAGGAGATTTTATTGCAGTTCCTCCCTTCTGAGACATCCCACCCCAAAGGTGATAGGGACAGTGGGGCACACTGCGAGCAAACCACAAGTAAGGCCACCCAGGTTGGTGCAGTTATTAAATAAACAGCAAATAATAATAAGATAAATGCTGTTGGAGACAAAAGGAGAGTTCAAACAAATTCCTTGTGACTTACCTGTCCATAATACCACCCTCTTGCTTCAATGTACCTTGCATTGCCCACAAAGATTATTCCATTTTCATTTAGAACATATTCTTGTCTCTCGTTTTCATTGGACATGTAGACATCATCACCTGGAAACCAGTTGGGCAGGCTTAAAGCTGAGAATACCAGCAACCTTTCAGAAACATTTTTGTCCTGATTTAGCAAGGAGAAAACTTCTATTTGAAAAATAGAATTGTTACAGCTCCATGAAGAGGTGCAGTTCAGTGATAATGTCTGATATTACATATGGCCAGGGAAGGTGTGGGAGGTGACAGAAGGATCCATAACATATTACTTAACCTTTTTCCCCTACTTTTAGTGTAGCCTTGTGTATTATCTAAAAGTCCCCTGTCTGCACATTGTGTTTTTGTGAGGAAGATAGACAAAAGTCCAGGCTAGCTCATCACATTTTTCTGTCTTCTCAGGGTAGTTAGAAGTGGAACAGATTGAAAAAGATTTGGAAAGAATGACACAGATGACATTTTTCTCTTTTTTTCCAGATGCATTTGTCTTATTTTAAGATTCCTAAATGAAGACCATTGCTTGCCTGATCCAAAGTCCTATGAGAAATATTATTAGGATAATCTGCTCAGCCATTCACTTGGAGTTCTTTGTTTTTCCAAGTTTATGGCACGGTATTTAGCTGCTGTGAAAGTATTGGTTCCCACAGAGGTTGAGGTTGTTTTGGTTGCTCTTTAGGTAGCAATATCTGCTTAGCTCTGCTTTTAATTCCATAATATTTAAAGATATTTTCTGAAAGGTTCAGGATTGCAGGAAATACGTACAAAAAGATCAGCTTTTCTATTTTATTGAATCAACTTCTTTACCTTCCTATAGGAACTTCCCATCCTTCCCTTCCTGCAAATAAAGAAATTGCAGTTTATTTTAAAAATTGTATAATGTGATAGAAATCTATTTCTCTGGTTGCTGTCCACACTTTTTAAAAATAATATCATCACTGTTGATTCCTGAAGTTTTGGGGTAGCATGGACATGGAGACCTGTGTGCAGTTTCAGGTGCTGCACCTCAAGGTGTGGACCAGTTGGGAAAAGTGGGAGGAGCACTAAGAATGCTCAGCATTCCTGAAAATCTGAAGTATGAATTCACTCAGAATTATTTAAGGTAGGAAATAAATGGGGGCAAGGAATGGGGCAAACATTGTAATTAATTCCAGAAATTCTTGGGAAGAGGATGGGGCAGGGGGAAATAAAATCTCTTCTTGGTGTCAATCATACGTAGGATGAGAAATTATATACTGAAGTCAAAGCAAGAAAGATTTGGTTAGTTAATAGGATAAAGATCTAATAGAAAGGCTTGTGCTTTATTGGAGGGAATTGCCAGGGGAGGTGCTGGAGCTTCCCTAATGGCTGGTCACTGAGAAGGAATTCAAGACCTCTCAGGAATGACCTAAGTGCTGAACTGAACCTCTCATAGAGCCCTGGTGTGGGACTAGATGACTTTCTAAGATCCTTCTAGCTCTGTGATTTAATTATTCTGAGCAACCTAAATGTCCTTGTATAATCACATGAAGAACGTTTTTTTCCTAAGGTTTATGTGCTCTCAATAAACCTTTATAGCTTACTAAACTAGGTTTTTGGTTTTTTTTTTGGTCCAGAAAATTTTTCTTGTATTAATTTGTCCTAGTAACCCTTCACTGAACATGGTTTAATTCTTGTCATCTCATCCAATGGCATTAACATTAAAATCTGTATAACTATTTTCTCTTATACAGCTGAAGATTGCATTTTCCTTTTTCAGGGCCATTTCACTTTGTTGAAATGTGTTCACTGTGTTCACTTTTTTGTTCTTTGATTAACAAGGGCTTTCACATTCTTCATGATTTCCAGGTGATAAGTCTGTCACTGAAATAATTGTTATTTCTCCCTAGAGGTGTGGTCTTTTATTTCCTATTATAATATCTTATTTCTTCTCACCTTCTCCACTCACTAAGGTCAGCCAGTTACTTCTGTGTGTTGTCCCAGCCCATCTGATCATGGACAATGCTGTTTAATGTCATTGTGCCAAAGTCAGCGATGAACTATTTCATCTGAGTATTTTTTTCAGATTACACTTAAGGATCCACTCTGTAGTAGCTGTGCTCCAATCCAGTATTTTTCTTTCATCTCTAGTCCTGTTTTCTTATAAGTAGTTTTTTATTGATATTACAGCTAATGAATTAATTTCTGTATTCGTCAGCTCAAGGACTAATCTCCCACCTGGAACTATATCTACAGACCAGATTTGCCATTTATCCTTTGCCAAGAAAATAAATTTCCCTTTCCCTTCTGCTATGACACTTACAATAGTGGTAAAATACCCTCAAACTGAATCTGTTCCTGTTTTTCAGGACCAGGGAGCTATTGCATTCTGCAGAACTTATTCAGCAGCATCCTTCATTCAGCATTAAGGATACTCCCTTTTATCTGTCAGTAGCCAATGCATCATCTGGTAGATCTGGAGGACTCTTCCACAAAATCATTAGTTTGAAATTGCAATGGGCACAGCTTAATTTGTCTGTTTTCATCTGAGAAGAGTTTGGTCTCTTGTGTACCACAGCCACGCTGGTGTTCCAGCTCAGGAGCTGTCACATATTGCTGTCCCTACAGTGTGGTTTCCATCAATTACAACTCACACACAAATTATTTTTCAGAGGTTTCTGGGGAGGTTTTTTCCCTCAGGACTGTGCAGAGATGGTCTGAATTTCCTGAACATATTTGTGTAATTATTTCTGTCTTCCAGGACTTGCTGAGCTAATTAGCAGCTTTTTTCATCTTGGCTATCGACGCATTTCTTAGTGGCTCTTGACTAACATATGGTCATGGAAAAAAAATAGTGGATGAGTGTGGCTACTTTTCTCTTATAAGCTCTTAACTCACTGGAATGGCTAAGAGTTCTCTTAGCACCAGGATGTCACGTTTGCAGGCTAATCCAGGTTTCTAGACTATTGCATAGTTGCAAAATATGAGGTTAGAAATTTGCAGCCTCAGCATGTTGCAGGAGAAATGCAGAAAAGTTGGAGTAACAAGAGATGTCCATTTTCAACCCAAGAGAAGAACATGGGAATTGGACAGGAGCCAGCTGTGTGTGCTTGTGGCCCAGAATGCCAACCACATCCTGGGCTGCACCAGCAGGGGTAGGCAGCAGGGTGAAGGAGGGGATTCTCCCCTTTAGCTTTGTGAGACACCACCTGGGACACTGCATCCAGTTCTGGGCTTCTCTGCACAAAGGAGATGTCGAGCTGTTGGAGCCTCCAGAGGAGGCCACAGAGCTGCTCTGAGCTCTGGAGCCCTCTGCGCTGGAGCCAGGCTGGGAGAGCTGGGGGTGTTCATTCTGGGGAAGGCAAGGCTCCAGGGAAAGCTTATTGTGGCCTTCCAGTGCCTAAAGGGCTTATAAAAAGGAGGGAGAGCAATGTTTTATGTGGACTGAGTGTGCTAGGACAAGGGGAGTTGTTATAACCTAAAAAGGGAGAGATTCAGATTAGCTGTTAGGAAGAAATTCTTTAGCAGAGGGCAGTGATGCACTGGAAGAATTCGCCCAGAGAAGGCCTTGTCTCCAGAAAAAGTGATCTGCTCAGTTCTGAAGAGCCTGTGATACAACCCCATATAGCACATTGTGTTGGGGTACAAAGTGGGTGGCAGCAGTGAAACAGCCTGTGATACAGCCCCATATAGCACATTGTGTTGGGGTACCAAGGGGGTGGGAGCAGATTTTTAATGCAGTGAAACCAGGCCTCTGAGCACTGGGCTGAGATTGCAGCCTCTGGTGACCCAAAGAGAGACAGCCTGAGGGAGCAGCTCTGTGCAGGCAGGAAAGCAACAAGGTCAGCTGTGCCCAAGAGCAAAGGCACTGGCACCTACCTGGGCTCCAGGGGTTGAAGAGTAGCACAAACTGGCCCAGGTATCTGGAGAAGATCTTGTTGCCTGCGGTGACGCGGAGGGTGAGGTTGTAGCGCCCGATGACGGCGTTGGGCGGGCTGGAAATGGTGAAATTCATGGCTGCAGAGTCACTGGGTCCCTGGGCAGCACTCCAGCCGCTGCCCCCCGCCTCAGAAAGGCCAAATGCTGCCCTGGTGCGATGGGACTCTGAGGGGGATGGCCCTGTCAGAGAGAAGGAGTCGCTGGTTTCCATCCCAGAGCGTGGTTTCACCATTTGTGGTGGTGTTTGCAGGGGTGCCAGGATGAGGGAAGAGATGAGGATCTTGACTCCATGTTTCAGAAGGCTGATTTATTATTTTATGATATATATTATATTCAAAGAAAATTATATATTAAAACTATACTAAAATAATAGAAGGAAGGATTTCATCAGTAGGCTAGCAAAGAATGGAATAATAATAAAATCTGGTGACTGCTCACAGCCTCGACACAGTTGGCTGTCATTGGTCATCAAGTAAAAACAATTTCACATGCTGGGTGAACAATTCCAAAGCAGCAAAACATGAAGAAGCTGAAGCTTCCCAGCTTCTCAGGAGAAAAGATCCTAATGAAAGGATTTTTCATAAAATAAACATATTTTCATAAAATAAACTAACATTAACCTCACACTTGAAATTGAGCACATTGGGGTGCGGGAAGCACTAAAAATACAGGCAGAAAAATCATATGTCTAAATAAAATAAGGAGAGAACTACAAGGAGTAAAGATTAGAGCTCTCTGAGGACATGGATCAGCTATGGGAGTGTTACCTATTTCAGTGACAAACCCCAGGCTCTCCCCATTCTGCCTCGGCCTGTTGAAGTACAGGGTGATATTGAAGGGCTGTCCTCGCCTCACGGTCAGCTCGGTGTTGGCATATCTGTCAGTGTGGTGGTTGGCTGCATTCACTGACGGCTGCCAGCTGATGTGTGTTGGGGTCAGGTCTATAAAACACAAGAAAAGTCATGCAGAAGCAGCTAGCGTGAGGTCATTTGCTGTTTAGTGGCAGGGTGAGGTTACTAAGAGCAATTACCTTTTGTGGGAGGAAGTACAACTAAAAAGCAGATGCCCCATTAAATTAAGTCTATTGGTCAATAATGGAAATATTTCCTTGGGTTTTGTTAAAGAGCCCTCATACAGAGCACTAATGTATTTCCTTTACGGGGTTGGATGCTCTTTTACCACTGGACTTAAAAAGAAATTTACAGGGGCAAATTGGTGTAATTTCATAATCAGCACCAAAGAAAGCGTCCTGTAGCCCCTCTATGTTTTCAACATACATATTTTTAGGGTCACAGGAATGGCAATTAGGACATCTTACTTTTCCTGCTTAGATCCTGATGCCATTTGGCCTAGATGCAAGGAGAATGCATAGTGAGAGATCATCTGTCTCATATAGATGAACAAGAGGTATTTGAGGACATGCTGAAGCTTTTGACAAATCAATCCATCTGTCTGAATCCAGCTCTGCTCAAACTCCAGCTGGACCACTGGAGTTCCTGTTCTAGCAGGCAGTAATTTCATGTCATAGAAGAATTCTTGCAGTGTGCTTGGAGTTCTCTGATATTGTGTCCTCCTGCACATATGCTGTTATTATGGTCTGTGGTTTAAAACCCATAAAGTGGTTCCTGACACCTCAAATGCTGAACTGCCTTGTTGGCAAGCAAATATGAATATGATATTCCTTGCAAGATTGTTTTCCCTTCCCTGTTTTCTTGCCAGGCTCAAACCTGAGCAGTTATGCTGTCTTTGGGAATGCTGAGAAGCACATTCTGTGTTTATATCTGCTCTGGGAGACTACAAAATACACCTGGAGCATTGTGTTCCAAGTTTTGGCAAATGCTCAGGGCAAGTACCTTGGTGAAGGCTCTTCTAAGTAATTTTTATTAAAATGTCATAAGTGCAATGAGGCTGAGGGTGGGGGAGTGGGGACAGGATGGGGACACATGACCACCACCATTTTAAAGGGAAATCAAAAGAAAACAATAATAACAACAAAAAGAATAGGACGGAAAGGATGGATTAAAGCCTATGCAATATTATTGTAGGGATCTTCAAACAAGCTTCTAGGTCTATACCACAGAGCTTATCAGTGAAATACTAAGTCAGATCTGAAACAATATATCTGCGTATTAAAACACAATTTAATCTTTGAAGACAATGTAAAACTTATTTTGCAAAAAAGTGTTCTAATTAAATTCAAGGAAGATTTTTTTTTCTGGTAGTTTAAGACCACAATGAGTTAATGTGAGAAAGTATTGATGAGCTGAAAAGGAGAATTTTTAGCATCAATGTATGAGACAACAGCAAACTGTAGTTATCTGCTGCTTGCCCTGCAAAGCTGATTTGTAAATGTTTTTTCCAGCATTAAATGAGAAAGAACCCTGCTTTGCAATTGCCCACCTCAATAATCATCTTCATTTAAAACTTGAAAAAAGCAGAGATGCTCTCAGTTGCTATTTTCCTTTGTTAGGATTTTAATGTATTTTTTAATTCCCATCTATAGGTTCCATGCTCACAGCTTCATTAGAATGGATTACACAAATTTTGTCAATACCAAGCATAACACATATCTTACAAAGCATTTAAAAAATGGTGCCTTTTCAAGTAATTAAAATTTCTTTACTCCTCCATGTCCCAATATCCTCTGTTTAACTCAAAAATTATTCTCAACCAACTCTTAATAATAACAGCATTAAAAATTTGAAAACGAACTGCAAGAACAAATGACAACATAAAATTACCTTCAGATAAGAAATCTGAGCAGATACCTACAGGGCATGAATCCTGAGGAAACAGCCCTGAGTAAATATCTGCTGAAGGGAAGCAAATGACTTGCAGAACTCACCTGCCATTCCCTCAGCTTATTAGAATTGCATACAACTTCTACTTTGCTCTTCAAGGATGTCCAAGTCACATCAATCATAAAAAGGAAAAACCCAGCAATCTTTTTGAGCTGTCAGCTGAAATTTGAGAGAAGGGAGAGGTACTTAGCAGTTGTTATTAATACCTGTAAAGTTGTCAAACGAATTAACTGGTTCCAGTAATATATGTCTGTCTAATGCCAGAGTTCCTACTCAACGTGGGTGTAATTATGGGAGGAGATACCAAAATTATTTACTCAGAGGAAATGCATGCTCTTGAATCCCAAGAGAAGAAGAACTTCCTACAGAGATAATAGGTGTGCCATGAATAAGTTATCTTTAAGGATGAGGAAATGGGGAGCGTGGTGGGACGTAAAAGCTGTCTGAAGGAAAAAGGAGCATTTCCTGATGACTTAACTTCCAAGTTGGTTAATGTCACTTCTGGGTTTGTCCAATAGCTGTGGGTTGGTTTCAGAGGGGTTTTTTTTTGGTCTAATATTATCTCCAATACCCTCTGACAAATAAAATTATAAGCTCCCACTAGAAACAGGTATCTGTTTACCTGTTAAGTTAGCTCCATATATTAGTATTTCCCAAAAGTTTTATTTCAAAAAGAACTCACAAACTGATAACCTTGAGTACTTTTTGTCAGCATAAACTTTAAGCCTGTCTACTTTAACAACCATGACTTTTTGGATTTATGAATACATTTATTTTTGGTGTTGTACCATCACTTTGTAAAAGAGTACGAGTAATAAAACTATGTAGTTTTGAAGAGGATTACCTGCTTAAGATTCTGCAGCCCCAATGATCATGTTCTATCACTCAGTATAGACTTAAAAATAAATTAGTCTGAATTTTAAGTTACAGAGAAAGAAAAACCAGCTGAAATAGCAAAAGTTAAGTTCCAGCAGCTGTTTCTAAGGTTGATTTTACAAGACAGGCTTTGTACCTTTTTGAGAAACTTTTCTTTCCTATTATAAAGACCAAGAGTACTTAGTAATATGACAGTCATGCCAGCCCTGTCCCAAAGCCTTTCCCAGCAGGCAGCAGCACACCTGGCACAGCACATCCCCACTTACATTATAATTCAGCGGTTCTTCCTTCCCTTGGAAGTTTCCAGGATGTTCAGGCTGCCAAAGCTTCTTCCGGGAATCACCTCAAATGGGGTTTGATTGCTGTCCAGAGCTACTTCAGTTGGTCTTTTTCTCTTTTCCTTAATTCATATTCCTTGGAAACCATAAGAGCCACAAGCCTCTGATGTTGCCCGGTCTTCACACAGGGCCCTAGTGACAAACCGCATCGACCAGTTCTTAAGTTCAGGCGCTGGGTACTTACAGTGATTGCCTCAGATGTTACACATTGCTCCCACTGGCATTTGGCTGTTTCCTTTCTTCTTCCTCGCTGCTCACACACACGTAATTAAGTCTCAGAACACTTTTTCTGTCCTGGCTGTAACCACCTCCTTGGCCTCTGCAGGCACGCCCACAGTGGTGCTGCGGAGCCACCAGAGCCTCTCTGAGCCTGGCCTACATCCCAAACTGGCACCTGCCAGTCTCACCTTCACCACAGCAAAGCAGCAGCAGCTGCTGTTGCAATCCCTTTGGAATGCAGCAGTCATGGTTCCTAAGTGACTAATGGCTGAACCTTGTCACAGGTGTTTTTCGTAGCTCAATTCCACCCACCTGCCATCCAAAATGGTTCAAAATACTTTGTCCCTCTTTTCCCCTTGTATTGGAGTCTTGGATTTGCAGTTCAATTTGCTAACTTTTCAGAGAAAAACTTGTAGATTTTATTTATCTCCTTTATAATTTTGTCTACTGTTCATATCCCCAGAGTAACTAAATCCACCTTACAATTGTCTTGTTAGTACTTTTTGTTACAAAGAGGAAAGCAATTTAAATTCCACCAAAAAAAACCCAAAAACCAAACAAAAACCAAAACCAACAACAACAAAAAAACTCAAAACAAAACAAAAACACAGAAAAACCCGCAAAAGCCCAAAAACATTGCAGAATCTCCTCCGTAAGTCTGTATTGAAGTTGTCTTTTACTTATACTCATTAACTTCATGTGCAGGGAGTGTTGCTGGGGAGGGTCTGATTTAAAGGTTTCTCTCATTTCTGCTTGTGCAATTCACTTGACTTTAGCACAATTTGAGTGTTTCAAACACACAAGAGATGTAAAATGAATTAATCTAGTGTATATCTGCATTCTAAACTCAAGGCTGTGATTGAGTTCGAACTTCTACTGTGGTTTACTGCGTCCCAGAGGAGGCCACCAAGATGATCAGAGGGATGGAGCTCCTCTCCTGTGAGGAAATCTGATGGAATTTGGTTTCTTCATCCTGGAAAAGAGAATTTGGGTGATCTAATTGTGGTCTGCCAGTACCTGAAGGGAGCCTACCAGGAGGATGGAGAGAGACTTGTTACAAGGGTGTGGAGTGACAGGACAAGGGGGAATGGCTTCAAACTGACACAGACTAGGTTTAGATTGGATATTAGGGAAAAAAATCTTCCCTGTGAGGGTGCTGAGGCCTTGGCATAGGTTGCCCAGAGGAGCTGTGGCTGCCTCATCCCTGGAATTGTTCAAGGTCAGCTTGAATGGGGCTCTGAGCCACCTGGTCTAGTGAAAATTGTCCCTGCCCACAACAGGGGGATTGGAACCAGATTATCTTTGGGGTCCCTTCCAAGCCAAGCAGTTCTGTGAATCTGTGATTTGCACAATGAGAGCTCTTGGCTCACCTTGAGGAACACCAGGAGAAAAGAGGAGGAACCACTGTGGGCTCCTTGCACAGCCTCTCTGTGGCTCACCCCATCTAATATCCAGTGTGGTCTCACACTGACATCCTGCAGCAGGAAACAGGGGGGCTGCAGGTGCCCTGCTACAGCAATTCTGCTGGCTACAAGGACAAAAGGACTTTATAACCAGTCTGCTCTTGTGTTCCTCAACAGTGAGAAGCCCTTGTGACAGGTCACAGTACTCTGTTCAGTGTGGTGGAGGCTTGGGCACAGAATTAAGGTTTTATTGCTTCCTGGCCCAACAGTGCCAGAGCAGCAGCTTGTCTTTCCATCCACTTTACCTACACAGTCATTTTTAGTCAGAGCTTGAGTTACTGTTCCACAGTTATTGCCCATAAACCAAGCCACTCACTGGGCTACACCTACTTCACTGGAACCCATCATTTAGCCTGTACCAGTCCCCCATAAAAGGTTGAAGTTTGCTTTACTAAACTCAAATCTAAGAGATGACTTCCTGACACATAATCTATAGTGAAGAATTCATAACTCTTCTCAAGTAAAAATACCCTCAGACTTATATTGCCCTGCCTTTTATTCCCAAAGAAGACTTTCAGCAAATGCAAAATATCAGCATTCTAAACTATGCACAAAATATGTACGCTGAGCTGGGCAATTACCCCCATGTGTTTTTTGAATGCCTCTCAAATTGGACACCACCCAAACTCCTGATTAACATCTCCTATGCCTCATTTGGTCACTGTGATTTACCAAAACAAAACAAAACAAAAAAAAAAAAAAAAAAAAAAAAGAAAAAAGAGGAAACTGTCAGGACAGTTTATAGCAAAAAAAAACAAAGCTAAATGATATAAATTGTGAAAGTAATCCTCACTATGTTGAAGTATCACAGTTTCAGTAAGGAGAAACACTTTGGAAGTGTTTGTAAGTCCATTGGATAAGGCTTTCACTAAGTAACAATGAGTTTATGAATGTGTGTGCAGAGGCATCTGGAGCCAGAAGGAATTAATTCCAAAGAAAGCCAGACATAAATCAAAGAGTCTCTAAGTAGAAGGTAAAATATTCTTTTTAATACGGATATTCACAACAGTAAATGAACAATCAACCATTCCTCAGTTTATTTAAAATTACAGTGTAAAATTGCAATGATATAGTGTTGGTGACCCTTTATCAGAGGAAGTGAAGATTTGTTTTGCTGATTATCTCATTGCTTTCTATACACGATTTCTTATCACATTTTGTTCAGTTTATACACACACAGACCACTCCTTGTACATCTTCATGTTAGTTAATCACATTTACCATCTTAAAGGTCTTGATATCTGCAAATTTATCACAGAAGAAATTAACAAGCAGATGTTTGGGTCCCGCCTCAGAAGGGATAAGTTTAAACTTGGTACTGGATTTCTCACTGGCTTTCAGTGGTGGTATGCTAAAATAAAAGGAAACAGAGGGAAAATACAAGTCAAAAACAGGCTTATGCAACATGCTTCAGTTTCTTCACTAATCATCTTCCACCTGGAGTAAGAACTCTTATCACTTCAAAGTAAGATGGCCATGAAAAGATCACACATGGCTTGATAACACAATACTTATCAGATAAGTATATGATAAGTACTCAAAGACTCAAATCCATACATTAAAGGCTCTCACAAATTCATTATGCATTAACCCAGATAAGCCCACAAAGGGGGACACAATAATATGTGAGATAAGATTTCATGCAGAACAGAGGGTGTAAAACACATCACTGAATCCTTGCAAAAGAATAAACAGAGACCTTGCAGAATGTTAATATCAACTCTGGAATTAGAAAGGAGTATAGCACCAAGGACACCTCAATGTTTACAGAGCAGGAAATTCTGAATGGAAATGAAAATGTTTTACACCGAATGTTTTGTAACTCCTGGAAACTTGTTAATGTTTTTCTCTTACTCTGACATATAGTCTTGTCTTGCCTGAGGATAAAATTGTGTGGGATAGACAACAGGAGGTTGGTAAATTCCCTCAGGAGAGCTTATAAATGATGGGATGAACCATTCCTAATTGCTCAAGTGCAAATGGCAATGTTAAGTTGCTGTGTTTGTTTGTTTGTGTTTGTCTGTGTATTCAGCTAAAGAGTATATTTTTATATCCCAGGTATTTTCCAGAAATAACTGCATTTGTGAGGATACATTGAAATTTTTATGTAATTTCTCGTCTGTACAAAATGAGGGATAGTCTGAAAATTTAATCTTTCTGTTTCAATTATGAAATACTGAAGGGAAAAGGGCAGAAAAAGTTACAAAATCACCCAAGCAGATAATAGGCAACTGGGATCTATAGTAAAAAAAAAAAAAAGTGTTGTATTCCACTCTTCTCAATCTCAACATCATCAAATAGTTTCTTGACTCTGTTTATTAATTCCCTAAGATAATAATTTGGTAGAGTTCTGAAAGCAGAGAGTGTGCCTGGAGCTCTCATTTTGGAAAAAACTGCTTGCCATGGTTTAGTCTGTTCTGCAAAAACTATCCTCCTCAAATTGTGATCTGCTGTGTCTGGAAAAGCTGAGCATGGAGCAGACCTGGCTTTGTGCTTTTCAGAGGTCCCATCCTTTGAGATCACAACTTGTGTCTAAGCAGTAATAATTTTTGTTCCCAAAGCTGAGACACTGCTGTATCTGCTTTTTACATGTATTTCTGTATGTTTACAATGCTGTACACCCAGATTGGCACCTGCAGTCCATTTACTAAAGTGAAAAAAATATCCTGGTATGTTGTAATTTGGACAGAAATAGTTGTGTATCCTATTGTTGGCCTTTGATCTCAAGAAGGTGCAACCTGTCTGGCCTATAGCAGGATAGACAGCCTCAGCAACATTTACAGCTTGGGTAAGCATGAATTTTTTCTTTGGAAGTGTGTGGTCCTGCTAGATAGGCAGGAAAACAAGTTCTGTCCAATTAGGACAGCAATTATTTGACCTCCCAAACCATGGAGCCAAAGCCCAGCCTAGATGAAGAGCTGGTTCAGCACTGTGTGCTCATAACCTGTGCCTCCCAGCTGACAGCTAGAAAAAGGTGATGTCTCATCCCACAGTTCAGTTCCAGCTCATCCATGCCCACATTCCTGTGTGTTTGATACAGGAGATGGTTCTGGTACCCACCGTAGCTCCAGGATCCCTTGGAGCAGGTCACTGCCCTCCACCTGCAGCACACAGTCCTTCACCTCCTCGTTGATGGGATTGGTGAATGCCACCTCCACAACCACCTCTTTATTCACCTTTGCTTCACCAAGAACCTGTGCAAAGAAAACACTTATGAGGCCAGGTTCTGTGTTCTTTTCTAGCTGAGCCTTTCCAGGAGTCAGAAGGGGAGATATTATGAGAGGCTGTGATAAACCATGGCAGAATTTTTGAATGTGAGCAGAGCATTTCTTTCAGGGAATACAGTGCTCTCAAAGAACTCCCTTTCCCTTTTCTCTGCCATTGCAGTTGCAGCAAAGGGAATTTACCTGTATGTCAATGGCAGGATTGTCCAGGGTGATGTTTCTTTTCACAAGCACTTGAATCCCATCTTTTACATTACATAAAGCTGTGACCTGGATTGTTTTGTCTGTAGTTAACTGCTGCTGGTATTCAGGATACTTTATCTTAATGGGGAATTGTTTTTCTAGAAGGAAAAATTAAAAAAGGAATTGGTATATGCTTTTATAAGCATATCTAACATTAGTATTTTCCTTTTATGCTGTGACTAGGAATAGGAGGGTCTTCAGCCATCATTGCCAAAATTAATTAATGCAAATCTATCTGTTTGCTTTAGGTAGATAGTGATTTCTTCAATGTTATCCCTTCTCCATTAAATACTACTGTATTGCCTGGCTTCTTTCCCCCCCTATTGCTCTGAAAGATACAACAGCTGGAGTTTAAGGAGTTTGCTGGTGCCTCTCCAGAAGTTAAATTACATATTAAAGAAATGAATTATTTTTTCTGTTTCTCACTAATGACTTTGAAATCTAAGATTAATACAAGACAGTATCAGTTGTGATCCAATGATCTTTCACCTCATGTTGGAGATGCTGACACATCTCTTATCCCAGGCTCCTAATGATAACATTTTCCAAAATGTGAAAAGCACTTGGGGACATGAGAGTGTGAAGCATGCCTTGTTAATGTATGTGTAATGCAATATTTTTCTCAGCCTCTTCTACCCAGGGATTTAGGGTTACAGTTTGTTAAGAGCTTTTCCCGCCAAGCTGAGCAGCCTCTAATGCCCCTTTACAGATAAAACCACTATGTTTAAAAGGTATTTGAAAAATTACCTTCCTTTGGGGCCAGAGTGACAGACAGGGAGTCCTTCCAGATCTGATTAACTCGTCTTCTAGTATACAGAGTGCTCCATGCAGTCATATTTACATTTACAGTCTTAGCATCAGACTGCAAATTTTCAAGAACCAGAAGTAGGTTGAGATCTTTGCCAACTTCTAAAGAGCCAGCCACCTTGAATTTTCCTGAGATGTCAGGTTTCTGTTCAACTTCCTCCTGTTTTGGTGCTGTAGGATCAAATTTATCCTCAAGTCCAAGCTTCTTACGGGCTTTTTTGAAAATCTCTCTTTCTTTTGCAGAGCCTGTCAGGGAGAACCATGAAAATCATCCTCAACAGTTAACATGCATCTCTTATTTTACATGGCTGCTAGAGAGAAGCTAGCCAGGACATAATGTCTGTGCTTAGAGATAAACAAACTTTCTGTTTTCCACAGCCATAGCTCATTTTCTGCAACTGCAGTCAGTAACGTCACTGTCCTTCTAATAACATTTTTTTAAAACATAAAGTCTTAAGTCTAAAGTTTCTCTTTCCCCATTTCTATCCCTTTTTATGGCTATAACATTTAGAAATGTGAATTCTTATTTGCTAGCACAGAGAAAGGACCAAATGTTGGGGAAGGCTGATGGCACTGTGTGGTGGGTTGAGTCTGGCTGGCAGCCAAGCATCCACCCAGCCCCTCACTCCCCTTTTCCATACTCCTATGGAAGGAGAAGGAGAAGGCTCATGGATTGAGGTAATAGAGATTTAACAGAAGCAGAAGCTGCTGATGAACCAAAGAAAAAGATAAATATAACATGAGGATGATCAGATCTGAAGGACTGAGAAGGTGCTGTGCTCTTGCACCCTTTGACAGAGTTGCTTTTCTGGGCCTAAGTGCTGATTTAGCTCAGGTTTCTGCAACACACCTTTTATTCTGCAGACAAATAACTGGTCTGTAGCATAATTCTCACTAAGCAGAGGCAGACAGTGCATGTCAGCAACAGGCAGATGGAACAGGGAACACTTTATTTGGAGATACTTGGACTTGACTTATTTAGGTCCCACAAAGTAGCTCTGTATCAGAAAGGGCAAGGCAGTTTTTGTTTTTGTTTTTGTTTGTGTTTTTGTTTTTACTCAGTACCTTTTCTCCCCTTTTGTGTAGGAATTGAATAAATTCTGCTCCTACTTTATAAATACACTCCTAACTGAAAATTTATATCCTTTTGGGAATGAAGCAGCTGTGATCAGAAGAACCAGAGATTTTACTTACCTTCCTCATATTTATAATCCCTGGTGACATCTACACGAGCATCTCTACCAACTGCCTTGGTACTGATGGAGGCACCAATTTCTGTAGACTTAGAGAATATCAAAGTTTTCTTTCCAGTTGCAGAGTCATAATTCCAGTACATACAGTCTGCATTCACTTCTGCAAACACAAATGGGCCGTCGTAGTCCAGCTCTACTTCTCCTTCTTTGATGGCGTGCCGTGAGGCAGGACCACACTGATAAATTCCTACAGCATCAAGGAAAAAGAATTTAGGCATAATCTTTGACAGCAAGCAGATTATTAGACAGATATTTATCACTGACTCCTGAATTGCCCTGTGCTTCTGTCCCATTCAAGCCCTTTCATTCACATAAACCCTCATACAAGGTCACTCATCAATGTATCTTGTCTTTATTCTGAAAGTACACTTGATTTGTTTTATATTATCCCTTAATTTTTAATAGCATTTGGTACCTATATTAGAAACATAGGAATTGCTGTAAAAACTGCTCCTGGAATCCTAGTTTCTTTCTTGACCTTCACAGATGATCTGGAGCTTTTCTAATGCAACCAATGAAATATTTTCTTCTGCAACTATTTCTGAGCAGATTGACAAATTGCTTTTACAATGATTTCTCTTTTTTCTTCTCTCTAAAAGTGACTGATTTTATATCTTTTCAGCATTAATACTGAAATAAAATTTGTGTACCTCCACTTTCTTCCTGGGGAGTTGCATCCAGAACTTGCCATCCACTGTAAGAGGGGCCCAAGTCATTGCGTATAAACCAGCTTTCATTCCAGACATGGAAATTCCTGGGTGCAAGAATGAACTAAGTAAGCTACTAGTATGTGTTTATGGATTCCTGTCCACCTCCTTTAATCAGCCATCTTAGTTGCATGGATTAAATGCCTTTATTTGCACAGTCCTTGTTTGAGATTCATCACTTCTACCCTGACCTCACTACATTAACTAGAAATGTGCTGAAAATTGCATTGTGGAAAAAATACAAATGTTCAAGGGCAGAAAACAAATTTGTGAAGTTGTAAAAAATGCCTTGAGCCTGTTCTTTTCCAAAATCTCCATACACTTCCTTAGTTTTAGCTTTAGGTTTCCTTCTGGCACAACACTACAGTTCTACATGTCACATGTAGATAGAAACAGTCCAGAACAAGAAGGGGAATAAACAAGACAGAAACTGAGGGACTACTTCTGCTCTTTGCTGAATGCAGGCTTGTTTGAGCTGCATTTGATGCTTAATAGAGGCAGTAGTTAAATTACTTTCACTCCAAATGATGCCACTGCAAGAAAGCTGGTTCTGATGAACTTTTACTGGTTTTGAAAATAGTTTCAAACTAGATTAAGTCACCATTGTTTGATACATCCAATGCAATATTGCAAATTTTCAGCCATCTGTGGCATCATAACTATAATTTTGCCTGCCCTGGCTTCAATTAGCTGTTGTAATTAGTGTCACAATTCTTTGTTTAACTGAGAAAGAGTGAAAACACCAAGTCCTGTAATATTATTCTGTAGTATTTTTTATTGATCCTCTGTGTGTATGTAGTAGTTTTTAAGGCAATTCTTAATAAGATATAGCATTTGTCATTAGAATCTATGCTCTGTAGACATTAATAAGCTCTACTATTAAATATTGAGGCTTACCACACGCTGTCAGCTCCCCTCTCCAAATGATTTCCTTCTGCATCATAAAACTCATCCACACGCAGATTTCCATCTGCATCATGGGCAGAGCTGAAGTTTGTAATTGTGCGGGTGGGAATCCCCAGACATCTAAGCACTAAAGAGTGAAGAGAAAGCCAGTCAAAAAGTAATATTTCTGCAGGTTTCATATAGCATAGTAATGTCTTCAAAGGCTTCTATATAGGAAGTAATATTAGTGCTTCTTTTAATAGAATCTGTGCAATGTCAGTCATGTGTGTGACATAAAACATACCTGTAGTCAGTACTGCTGCAAAAACCCAACATTGTCCATATTTAACAGGTTTGAATCCTGATTTCTTCCAGCTTTGCAGGATTTCACCACTTCCTGTCCAGCTGGTGGGATTTTTGCCACCCTCATACTTTCCACTCCAGTTTCCTAGCACCACCCCTTGGTCATCATTGGCGTTGACCTGAGAAGATATTCACTAAATTTATGATGAGGTAAATTAAGAGTTTACAGCCTGACTGAAAGGGGCCTGGGAGTTAGAGTAAATGCCATATTGAATTTGAGCCAGCAGTGCTCTCTCATCAAAAAGGGAAAGCTCACAGTAGGCTGCACTGGGGAAAGTGTGACTAACCTTTCTCTTTTATATACCAAGAGGCAACAGCAGAAAGCTGTAGCTTGGGAAAATCATATTTGACATAAGAGACAAATTCCTCGTTAGGAGGGTAGGGCAGCTCTGAACTGGTCACCCACAGAGGCCACAAACCCTCCTTCCTTGGAGAGTTTCAAAGCAGCCTGGTAAGTCCATAGCTGAGCTGATCTAGCACCCAGTAATTCCTCTTCAAATGGGTGGCTGGACTAAAGACCTCCAAAGAACTGGTCCCTCAACCACCCCAATCTTATTTTTGCAGTATGAATACTGGATATCAAAGTGATAATTATTAAAACTATACCAGAGGAGATAAAACTGGCAGGCTCAGAGCAGTTGACCATGTAGGCCCATACTTCACCATACAGCCAGTGGCCTGAAATTCTCTATGAAGTGGCTTCATATTTACTTTCCCTGACTACTTTTAAAAGACAGTTAGTAGTTGGGTTTTCACTTTGTGAAGCTGCTGCTTACCATGGCACTGAGAACACGGCCCAGGTACCTGGGGTCGTGTCTGTGAGACACATCAGTGATGGGATCCTGGCGGTAGTACAGGCTCCGATCCATTATGGCCAGGCAAATATTGAGGATGTCTCCTTGAAACTGTGGTACGGAAAGAAAACAGTGTTTTGAAAACACAGATTACAAAAATAAGGATGCAGACAGCCATATTAGTGTTGAATGGGGTTTTTAAATCACTGATTGAAATGCTGCAGAGCTAAGCCAGGCATTACCATGTAAAAATGTGGCCACAACAAACTCTGAAAATCAGAACTCACAGGGCTTTCAAAACCTTGGAATCTGTGGACTTGAGGCCTCAGCATTGCTATAGTACTTTACTAAGTTAAGACTAGATAGTCTTAGTAAAGATATTAATGTTTGTGTTGGCTGCTCTTCCAAGGCAGAACAGGGTAAATTACAAATCCTCATATTGATCAGTGAAACAGGGCTTGGCACAAGGGTTCATTGCAACAGCAGAGTCCTGCTCTTCAGAGATGTATGCAATGAACTGGAAAAAGCAAATGACCTAGTTGATGCAAAAACAATGTCTGGTGTTTCAGTGCTACATTTACCTGGCCAAAGTTCCATCCAAAGCTGCTGATATGATTTTTATTGCCTGCAAAAATGATGCCAAACTCTTCTAGCACATATTCCTCACACTCAGCCGCGTTAGGCATGAACACATCATCACCTGAAAAACCAAAACAGAGAGATGTACAAACACGACAGGCAAAATAAAACAAAACCTCAGGAGTCTTGCTCTATAAGGCAAGAGCTCTCTTAATCTATAAGGGTGCTTGCACATAGCCACCCTTTGCTGTTCTTGGTGCTATAAACAGATTGTGAAACTCAGGATCTACAATTAGAGAAAGGGGTGGGAGGTGTCTGAGTGAAGATGGAGGTGTGACACTGCCAAATCTCTGAGAAAATGGTAAATATGACTCTTTTCTTGGTTCTACAGAGGCCAGACACTCTCTTCTAAACTTCTGCAGAAATAGGGAAGCTTTGTCAAAAACCAGAACCTTTTCTTTTAGAACAATGAGATCTCTAGTATGTACATGCTACAGAGCTGATTCTATGTACCAGAAGGTCCTAAGAAACTGTTAGACACCTTTTTTTTTGGTCACTAATCCCTTATGTTGTCAATTTTCAGCTGCTATATTAAAGTATAGATCAAATGGAGAAGCTGCAAATATTAATGAAGTTAAAAGCAACATAGGTCTTAAAAGGAAATCCGACATATTCATACCTGAAGCCCAAGGGTTAAAAAGCAAAACAAAAGTGCCAAGACTTTGTGGAGAGGAGCTGCCACTTTGAACACTCAGCCTGTAACGTCCAATGACAGCATTGTGTGGGCTGGAAATGGAGATGCTCACAGAGCTGGCACTGCTGGACTGCACCACTGCACCCCAGCCCTCCTTGCTCACTGTGCTGGAGATATCAAATGTGGCCAGGGTCCTGGTTGCCTTTGAGGGTTTTGGACCTTTCGAGAGAAACAAATAACATTTTTTTTTATCCATGCCATGCTGAAATAGAGATTTAGTCATCAACGAACTCAGCAGGGATGTAACCCTCCCAACCCTCCCATCAGGTGAATTTGTGCCAAATATTGGCAACTGAAGGAAGCTGTGGCTGCTGGCTGGGGTGGCAGCAGTACAACAAACACCTCACACACTTCCATGGCTGTGAATGAGCACGTTGGCTCTGAGGTTTTCTCTTGCTGCTCTGTAGTGCAGATTGGGCCAGAAGAATGTCCTGAGGCAGCGTTGCTGTCCCTGTGGAAGAAGCTGGGGGCCATACCTGTTTCTGCAATGAATATTAAGTTTTGCTCAGGCCGTTCTGCTCCATTGAAGGTGATAGTGAAGGCCTGTCCTCTCCTCACAATCAGTTCTTCACTAGAAAATTTACTTGTGTGGTGTTCTCTTGCATTTTCTTTCAGGTGCCAGTCGGTACTCGGCTGCGTTGCAGCTATGAAAAAATGAGAAGAGCAAAAAAGCTTGAGGGTACAACCAAAGAGGAAGGAGCACAAACACACTGAAGAATTGCTTATTACTTTCTACAGGTAACTGGTACCCATGTGAGGCTTCTGCTAAAATTAGAAATAATTTTTATGTGAGCATTTTTTTTAAGAGGCTCCATCTTGCATAGGCTGTTAGAGGTTATCTGCATAATTAAATATAGAAGCAGTAGTGTACAGGGTACTAAAGATATACCCTGTACTAAATTAAAATCAGAAAGGCATTTAAGAGGAGAGAAACCTGAGAAAATTGAATATTCATGAGTTACTTAGATAAAAATCTGTCTGAACTCTATTAATTCTCCCATTCTGTGATGGTGTCACCCTAAGAGAGGCACAGCCTTGCTGCCTCTGAATGAGAAATAAAGAAACCTGACTGAACTGAGAAACCCCGTGAATTTTAAGCCATGATGTGGTCTCTAGCCCCATTATGTGCCTACACAGCTGCCACTGTTGGAAGCACCTAACAGGAACATGCTGATGGACACTGGGATGTTGTTTGGCAGTGGGAGAGATGGCAGAACTGGAGAGAGAGCACTCTTAAAATATATTTTGGGATGCTCTTGCATGAGAACTATGGCTTCAGTCAGAGGCCAGAGAACAAAGATCCAAGATTGGCTTGGATCTGCCATCATCAGAGCCTATGGAGGGATTTCTAGTAGGAGATGGCTTGATGGTTTAACTGAAGTGCAGAAGTATAGATGAAAAAGTTTTTCTCTTCCCCTGTGAAGAGGGAGATAGGAAAGAGTAAGAGTGTGAGGCTTAGGAGTGGAAAATTGTTACCCTGTGCCATTATTGAGTAAAAGAAAAAAAGCATCCTATGTTCAAAGAGATTTCTTAATGTAAAGATTTTTTTACAGCATGATCTTAAATTTATCAAGTTCAGAAAAGCCTTGAAATAACTACACTGGTAGTTTTAGCAATGCAGTCACTGTCCAAATGTAGAGGAATGTGGGTTTTTTACAATATTGAGGTGAGAAGTACAGATGATTCTTGAAGAACATATCTACTATTAAATAAAATCCTCAGAAACTTAGCAGTGAAGCACATCTATTGTAGAATGAGCTGAGAGCTCAGGGAGTTTTGCCTTTAGAAAGGCAGGAGCTGGAAAAGCAACATGAAACACTTTATAATCATTATTAAACTGGTCTGTTTGCATATCTATAAATATTAGCAGGTGAACAAAAACCCCACCATAGCGACAAAGAAACTGCCGAAAATCCTCCCAAACCCCTAACTTTTGTATCCTCTCTGCCTTAGCTTCAGATTTCATCCTTCTCTGCTCAGTGTAGCCTTCCTCAGCCTTTGCAGTGATACATTCCCAAAGTTCTGCTTTGCTTCTTTCTCCTATGTCATATCTGTCAGTCTGTTGTTTTGCCCTTTTCTGAAAACTCCAAATAGCTGCTGGTTTTCCCTTCCTATTTGCAAAATATAACATTTTTATGTCAGTTAAATACCTGTGCTGCCAAACCTCATTCTGACAAGCTTGCTTTTCCCATGCACACAACAAATGAAAAAATGCAATTCCTCTGAAAATCCTGACTTTCAATGGAAGAATTTCCTCCTACTTCTTTTTGTATTGGATGAAACTCCTTAGAGAAATAGTGACCTCTCAGTGTCCATGACAGAGCCGAACATGAAGTATGGATGTAACAAAGAGCATCACAGGATGGGCTTTCCCCTTGCTCACCTTGGCCCATATCTGATCAATGTGTCCTCTGGAGCTTCCTCTGAAAGGCCTCCTGTAATTCTGCTGGCTCAAGGAATGAGTTCCACTGGTGCCTTCACTTCTTTAAACTCTGCAATATTTCCTCTGGGGGTGGAGCTCGAGTAGCTGTCTTTGCCCCCAGCCTTGATCTGACCAGTGGAGCTTGAGGATTCATTTTTCATTCATTTTCTTTCCTCTCTCAGTTCTTACGTCCTCATCTTATTTCCCTGCAAGTTAACATCTGAAGCTTGGACAATATTTATTCCTAACAGTCTGGCCATTTCTTAAGAGTTTCTTAATGTGTTTAAAACTATAAGAACTTCAGCAATTAGCTGCTTTTCTTCCTGTTGTAGGGCTAAAGTTCTAGGAACAGCATAACTCCTTCTTGCAAAACACTATTTTTAATTTAAAATACTCCATCAGAAATAATTACATGGACTTTTTGTTTAAATTAAGTCCCTAAATCTGTTGTTTTGGAGCTACTTTTTTCCCCCTCCCTACATTGTAGTAATCGCAAAACAATGACCAAGCTACTGTCTCTGTCCCAGGACCAGTCAGGGCCAAATTTAAAGAACCAAGTTTTTATTTATCACATAATTTCTGTTTAACCCTCTTCAATAGACAAGCACTCCATGTCATATTTGCATGACACACTACAGTGACACCAAATAAGTATATTTGTGACTAGTGATAAAATATTTCTTTTCAGCTGGTGCTCTACTATTTTTTCATAAGACATCTCTGACCATGCTACTGGCAAAGCCAATTTCTGCCCAAAAATCTTCCACTTAACTTCAAGGAGAGTGAATTTTGCTTTTGCTTTGCAGGTGGCTCCACTTTGTGTTAGGAAAGAGGTAGACTAATTCTGATACTTTTATGAAACAACCTGTAAAACTGAATGAACTCAGTGCACATCTTAGAGATGCCTCTCAGTGACACCCATATGCTGGACTGGCACAACTGAACACGTTCCCAAATTCATCATTTTGGTTGGCTGGGCTCAGTATTCAGGAGCCAAATTGTTTTGTTTTCTGGTTTGGATCGTGTTTGTAACATCTAGAATTGGAACTTGCTCAACCCATTTAATATACAGACATGTTTTATTCATGTTTCTTATAAATGGTGTTGTTAGAAGAAACAGTTTTTAACTGGCTATAATTCACACTGCTACTTTGACTCTTTGTTCACTAATTATCTTAATCTTAACAGGGACCATAGTTTTATAACTTGCAAAGCCCAACTGTGATTTTAAAGTGATAGGACTAATCCTCAAATTTAAAATGTTTTAGAATTTGATTAGAGTTTTTTGATGTTAAGACATACTCTCCTATCCATACTTTTAAATACTGTTAAATGTCACACAAACAATATTCAGAATAAATTTAAGTTTTCAGCCTATCCTTGGATACACAGCAAACCATTTTTCTTTGGCAGGAAGGTTAGTTACTGTTGAAAGAGAAAGAGCAGGAGTCCATTTATGCTGGCAGACAGTATGTCAGGAAGAACAAGTTGTGGCTGTTGTGTCAGCTTCTGGTGTTTATTCCCAGCTCTGCCTGAGTTGCCTTGCGGGCCTCTGGTGTGCTTTGTTTGTAAAACAAACACATGATGAATGATACATACTGGACCTTTGGATTAAAGATTATGGACAAAGGTTGAGAATGAGGGCTAAATTAATGAGAAATATTAACACTAGTCAGAACATGCAGTCAGTCAAGCACAGGGCATCTGACCCAGGCAGCTTCCTCACCAAGCAGTGTTTGCAGGGCTTGGATGGGGGCTGTAAATGTAGGGACTGCACAGGCAGGAGCTTGGAACTCTGTGGGTAGCAAGAGAAGACTCTTGGACCTCAGAAAACTGAAGCTATGAACCATGTTAGTATATTGTTTCATGTACCCAGAGGAAGGTGTATCAGAATCATCTTTTGCAGACTGCCCCAGTCATATCATTCATAACATCCTTTTCCAGTAATACCCAGATCTTTTCCCTCACCTCAGTTACTGTTAAAGCATTGAAAATATAGGACTAAGAGTTTCAGCACTGAACAGCGAAGGAAATAGTTGTTAACAGGCAAATTCCCCTCAGTAAACTCCTTTCTCTTCTTTCGAATGTTCTCTTTCACACCAACTCTATGTGAATCCTCAGTGATACTTGAATTTTATGAAATGTCACCTATTATTAATTTTGTTCAGGATGGGAAATCAGTACCTATAATAGTCTATCTGCTCCTATCTTCTCTCTGAGCACAGCTCTTTTTTAACATATCCCTAAAGCCCCATGCTGCAACCACATGGCCATGACTCACTGGGACCGCCTCAGTGGACTCGATGATCTTACAGGTCTTTCTCAACCTAAATTATTCTGATTCTGTGATTCAGTATCCTGAGAAGTCTGGGCTATCCTATCTCTTATCACATCCTGGTTTTGAATAATTAAGCAAGAAATTCCATCAGCAACCCCCACTACTGCTATCCCAGATAAAGGAATTCAAGTGGTTTTCTACTGCTGTGCTTTATTTGTGACCCACACTAGGGAGAGACCTGGGACACTGACTCACATCAGCACATTTCAGGACTAGAACCACCTGACAGACAATGGTCAGGCCCATATGGAAAAATATTTGGCCAAGATCTCTTCTGAGCCTTGCATATTGTCCACGACACGTCTCATTTTCTGTCTGTCTTCCACTCACATGCCTTAATAGCAAGGACATTTGGAATGGAAGCCTGAAATCTTCCTGAACTTCCTGACTGTTCCTGAAGTTTGCCAACAGCCTTTCCAGCCTTTCTTCCTTTGAAGACAGCAGAAGTTGGCACAATCCCCTTCCGTGCTGTCTGTGTAAGAAGGGTGTCCTGTTAGCTGGGCTCAGATCTCCTCTTGAGATCTCAGCTCATTCCAGGTGAGATGGCTTGTTCAGAAGGGAGGCTGACAGCGACATAATAGTGACATGCACTGATATGTGACCTTCAGAAACTCCCAAGGGACCAGAACACAGGAATAAGCCAAACTGGCAGTGCACAGATTGGGATCAACCTCTGCTGGCCTCTCCTGACAGCTCCCACATCATCACACAGCGCCTATAATGTACAGCCTATGATATTTACATATATTTCCCTACCTCTCCCACTTCTGCACGTATGTCTTCCATTGGAATGGGATAAAGGCATTATTTGGCAGTTTTAACTCCCAGCTCCTGCTGCACACTCATCACCCAGCAACAGCCCAGAGCAGGCTCCATCCCTGCCCTGCTCTGCCCCTCTCTGAGGGTGCAGCGTGCTGCCCATTCTGCGGCAGGCGCTCCCAGTGCTAATGCACAAACAGGATGCTTGCAGGTGTAACTCACAACTTAATTGTAATGACACTGAAGCTTAAAAGTGACAGAAAGAAGCTGAGATAATTATTTTCAGTGTAAGACTATGAAACAAGTTGTTAAATCCTTAGTAGCAGTAGTGGTGCTGCAGACTATCAAAACACTTTAAAAATCAGGCAAGCTTATAGGAACCTTTTAGGTGTTTTTCCCTTTTCTTTCTGCAATACCTTCTGGATTGTGTTAAAGCAGGTTCATTAGAGACTGGCCCAGAAATGCATATTTTCTGTGAAAAAAGGTGTGTCTGTCTGCAGGATGTGTGTCAGGGGATGGGAGGAGTAGGGAGGCAGGAAGAGAAAGAGTGAAAACAGCTCAGTGCACACACACCAGCACACAAACTCTCAGTTTTTTACATTAAAAATTGTGCATGGTACATGAGGAGCATCTTTGTGCAGTTCTGACATCTCCAGCTGAACCAGGGCTTGGGTATTTCTTGGATCCTGGGTATTTCACAAGCAAGTGCTGGTCATGATCAGCAAATACCTGTTTGTTTGTTAAATGCTGCATTAAATGCTTCTTGAGTTTCATGCAATAAGAAAATTGTCGTTGAGAAGGATAGACTGCTGTCTGAAATTTCAAGAGGAAGTTTTGAGAGAGAGGTCTGATAAAATTTTCTAAGTTATTGGCAAATCATTGCTTAAACGGAAGTGTTATAATGCAGAAACAATTGGTTTGTGGGGTTTTCCCCCATGCTGAAGGTTTTAACTGTCCACCTTACTGTATAGTTCTTTTGTTAAAAAGAAGGATTTTTCTACTCAGCCCACTATTTCACCTTCACCTATGAAATTGTGTTTATTTAAGCTCTGCTCAGAGGAGGAGATTTATAAAGGAATCTACAGCCCTATGCTGATTGCATGGACCCAATTCCCTCCTAGCCTCAGTTCTGCTCTTAAACAAGTAAACATATAGATGGTATCACACATAGCAGCTGCACTGAGATAGTCATTAATTAACCACCATCAGGCCAGGCAAACAGCAGATGCTGTGAGGGATGCTGGCAAAAGGTCAAAACAATACCAGGAATCATTTCAAATAATAGATATATGGACAAACACTTGTGTTCTAAGAGTTTGTGCAATCACTTCTCCTAGGACTGTGAGAATAGGATAACTGTGCCTCTCTTAAACTGCATGAGGGGAAAACAATGCATGCAATTTCTGCACTTGAGCCCCTGATCTGTGGATGGATGTTTTTTATTAATTTCCTGAGCTTTTCAAGCCTAAGTCACATAAAGCCAGCACAGCATGTGTTCTGCCTAGGATTGGTAAAGCAGCATCATCTCAAAGTCAGGATTCATTTTATGTATTTATGAAGGGGACTTAGAAGAAAGTTGGGAACAAACTTTAGCAGGTCCTGTTGCAATAGGACATGGGCTCATGGTTTTAAACTGAAAGACTCAGATTAGATAAAAGTTTTTACCAGAGAAGGTGGCAAGGCACTGGCACAGGCTGCCCAGGGAGGTGGTAGACGCCCCATTCCTGGAAAAATGCAAGATCAGGGTGGATGGAGCCCTGAGTAACCTGATCTGGTTGCAGATGTCCCCGCTCATGGCAGGGGAGCTGGAGCAGATGGCATTTAAATATCCCTTCCAACTCACACTATTCTGTGGTTCCATACATTTCTATACAGGTGCCAGCAAGTCAGGCCTAAGTGAGTACATGGCCAGTCTCACTAAAAGGTGTTGATTTAATTTCCTTCCCCCTAAGACTTCACTGCTGGACTTCTGCTTGCTTTGTTTGCATTTTAAAGTGCCTTAGACTTTCACACTAATTTAAAAAAATAGTTAAAATGGCATTACTGGCTCTGGATCTGCAGGAAGAAATGTAGTCTGTAGTGTATCCTTTGCATAAAAATTTCCATTAAAACAAGATTCATTCATATGCAACCTAATCTTTGATTCATTAAATTTAATGCTAAAATAAAATTTGCAGCTTGCCCTAACTCCTTCTGCTCTATTTGCAATTTTATAATATTTTAAAATTTAACTTCAGTATAGCAATGGATGGATTATCTTCTTGCGCTTGTTTGTGTCTTTTGTAAAATTCGGGAAAGAAAAACACTGAAACAACATATGCATAATTCTCAAAATGTTTTGTACTTCAAAAGTGCAGAGCCCTTCACAAAACAACCCCACAGAGAAAGCTAACACACGTTACATTATTCACTTTCCCATTCCATATGAACAAAGAGACTTTTTTTTTAAAACTTACCAGCCATGCTCCTTTGCTCCTCTTTGCCTTGGACTTTGTATTGCTGTGAGCAACTGCAGACCTATATGATAAGACTTCAAGCTCTGGCTGTGTTGCAGCATTTATAGGGAAAACTTTAGGCCTGTCCTTATGCTCAAACCAATTATAATTCACATTAGGTGAGTGAGGCAGGTAAGTCATACCAGTGGTCATGTAAACTTCCTAGTAACCCTATATTAGCTCATGGGTTATAAGACATTGGACTTGTGCAATTCAGGCCATTTATCCAGAAGCTTGATGAGATGCTTAGAAAAGCAGAGCATTTAATTGCATACCTGGAATCCAGAATTTCACATGCAATGATGCATGACTCGGCAAGGGATGTTTTTTGAGTCAGTATAAATTAATATATCTTCCCAGGATGATCCAAAGTTGAGTATTCATGCAATAAAAGTATACATTCATAATCAAATTAATTTGGTCCCCTCCCTATGAGTGTACTCATAAGTCTGGAAAAAAACCCCAGAACTTTTCATTTGCCTCATTGGTCCCTTTTTGGGGATCACCACAGTAATGCTTTTGTGTCAGCCCCTCCTTAGAGTCTCTGTGAATTATACTAATGGTATGAATGCTGTAAATGTAGTGTAAGCTAGTAGTAACTTGACAAACCACTGAGCATGGAATAGCTTTGATGAGTGGATCCTGAGCAGTAACTCTCCCTGCATGGAGAGAAACTTCATCCCCATAAAATAAAACACTCATTTTGGAGCAAGTACAAATTATGACTTCAATTTGTGTTTCGATGGTGGTTACTCATCTAGTTTCTTACTCTAGAGAGAGAACAATAAAAGTTAAAATATCTTCATTGGCACATACAGGAAATTCTATAGGTACAAAGAAAATGGATTTGTCAGAATGGCCTCATAACATTTTGTTTCAGGCTAATCCTTCATTTTCCATATCAGTGCTGGCAAATTGATCACAGATGTCTCTTTCTCTCTTCTGCCCTCCACACACAGGAACTTCTGTTTCCTTACACTTACACAGACCTGGACAAGGTATTTTGTCTCTTCATTATTACTTCACCTCACTTATCTCCAGTGACGAGAAGAGACTGAAGCAATCTCAGGAATGTTAGTGCTTACCTTGAAGAACTTGAAGGGTGGAAATTTCATAAGATCAGAAAGGGGCAAGCACAGTATCTATGTATGAAATGGGGCAAGAGGCATGAAAAAGAGCTGAGAAATTACAGTTGACATCAACTAGTTTGATTCAGATTCCTGGAAAACACTGAAAGAGATGAACTTGTTAGCATCTAGATGAATAACAGCCAGCTAAGACATGCCAAGAAGTCAGCTGAGCCCATCAGAGGAGAAGAACGAAGTGTCATCTATCACCACATGCTGACTTGGATTTGCAACAAAATCCCACAGGGTATTTTCATAAGTACACTTTGGAAACACTGATTACACAAGATTTCTATTAGTTAACTGCATAACTTGTTAAAAAAAAACAAATGCTGCATTGCTTCAGTGGATCACCATCAAACTGGAAGGGCACAGTGGCTGAAGTGCCATTAAAAGCTGCCTTGGAGCATTGACATTTTAAATATGCTCTTTTCTGTTGTTAATGTTGTTCAGCTGAAGCATTATGCTAGCCCAGGGCTAATCTCAGCTCCATAATGTCAAGACTACAGAGAATGGAGAGCTTAAAAAAATAGAAGGATCAAGCTGAATCAGTGTAAACCAGAGAGAACTGCAGAGATATTATGATTTTTGAAAAAGATGAACAGTGGTTATAGAAAGAGGAGGCCAACTAAGGAGTAATGGTCTTAAAAAGTTCAGTCTTTGACTGAAGACACTGAAGTGAAACATAAAAATGTTGGCAGTGAAGAAGAGTGTTTGGCTAGACCCTCTGAGTAGGCTGTCAAAATATTAATTGTTTTTCCCCCATGGAGATTAAGAATAACCTGAATGCATATTTGTCAGGGATAACACACGAGTGTGGCTGAGCTGCCCTTGGGGCATTGATTTTGATGTCAAAGCTGTGACAGTGACACTTTCCCCCCATTGCTCATTGCAGGCACCTGATGCTGACTGAGCTGCACGGGGCAGGGAGCACCTCAGCAGGGCAGGGAATGCTCCTGCACCCAGGGCTGCACTCAGGGCTGCACCCAGGGCTGCTGCACTCAGGGCTGCACTCAGGGATGCACCCAAGGCTGCATCCAGGGCTGCACTCAGGGCTGCACTCAGGGCTGCACCCAGGGCTGCACTCAGGGCTGCATTCAGAGCTGCACCCAGGGCTGCATCCAGGGCTGAATCCAGGGCTGCACCCAGGGCTGCACTCAGGGCTGCATCCAGGGCTGCATCCAGGGCTGAATCCAGGGCTGCATCCAGGGCTGAATCCAGGGCTGCTGCAGCCCCCTCTGCCCGGCTCCTGCTCTGTGCTGCGGCTCCTGCCCACAGTGAGTGCATTTCACCTTGTGTCCTCCGGTGAAGGGTCACCCATTTCCCAACCCCTGTGACACACAAGCCTGCAGACTGTGTGTCACATCCATCTCAAGAACTGCTCCATTGAAAGGAGTGATAAAATGTTTTATAGAAAGAGGGAGGTTAGCGCTGTGTCTGTCCAGTGTTGCATCTGCCAGTTCAAGCCAGCTCACAAACACCACCTGGAAGCCCCACAGCAATGTAATAGATAATTATTCACTAGATATTTCTTTCTCTATCATCTTGTGAAGGAAAAGTCTGTCCCACCTTCAATCATTTGGCCATTTGTTCCCAAAAGAGGGAAGTACAGAACTGACCTGAAAACACCACTTTTGTTGTTGTTGTTGTTGTTGTTGTTTTTTGTCTTTTTTTTTTGTACAAGCCACCTCCTTTTTAGAATCCATTAGATTCATTGGTTTTTCATACCTTAGAGCAATGTGTTTCACATGCTAATTATGAGTTGTGTAAATAATATTCTAAACATTCCCTTTCTTCATTTAAGATCCACTGGTTTTCACATTGTCAGGATTAAAAGGTACCCAAGGCTTTGCTTCACTTTATTGTTCAGTGCTTTGTATTTCTCTATAATATCATGTCTTATGATATTATATTCCTCCAAATTACATAATATCAGACTTCCCAGTCTCTTTTCATGCTGATACCATAGTTTGAATATGTTGTGCATTTCTGAAACTCATTCAGTTTCTTCTGTATGCTTTTGTGATTTTAATGAAACAGAATTGAAACATCATCCTGTAGGAAAAATACACTGTAAGTCAATTGGTGACAATGATTTTTTGTATTTCCTGATCTATTTTCTATTAATGCCATTTTTGTTTGTTAGTTCAGCACTTGCTCAGCTTAGCCCACAAGACAGTGAGTGTTTGTTCATCCTGTACAAAGGAATTATGTCATAAGAAGATATAAAATAACAAGCCTGGACAAGATGTTTAACTGTGTGGAAGGGTAAAATGGGTGTATTGGAAATTGTGTGAAGAGAGGCTGCACAACAAGCTGATGTGTGAATTTCATAATGTTAAAGGAGAGAATTGGAGTGTATCAAATGAACTGGCACAGGATTTGTAAATAGGGTGCTCAGGGAGCTGGTAACCACAAGGAAAATGCGGCAATAGCTGGAAAGGCCAAGGAAAGAATTGTTTGAGATGGAAGAAAATATTGTCATTAGAGAGAAGCCAAACAATTGTGAAAGATTAAGGAGCAGAATTAAGGAGATCAGGAATTGGGATGGAGCACAGCCAGAAGTGGAGAGGAAATGAAAATTTGAGATAAAAGAGAAATAGATAAATTAAAGATAGAAAGTTACGCTATAGGGAAGCAGAAATTCAGACATTCTGGTATCTTACTAATGGAAGAAATATTCCCCCATAAGAGGAGAAAATGAAAATAATGAAAGAAACTAAATGTGACTTAAAGATGGAGAAAACTGAACTAGAATGATGGTTTGGTGTTTATTGGAGTGGAAGAAAAATAAAACTGAGGAAGAGGAGAATGAAGTCAGAGGAAATGTCATCAGAAGGAGGTATTGGGGGAATGCCTAGCCTGGAGGTGGTGGGGGGGATATGAGACAGAGAAAAGGATCTGGCATAAAGGCAATGGAAGCTTTAAGGGAATCAAGGACCAAATCAAGGAAGAAAAGGGAGGGGAGAGTGAGTATCAGCATATATATAAATACTGTATTTCAATGACTTCACTGAAATTCCAGCTGCTCTCTAAAATAATTAGAAACCTTGTGTAAAAAATCACAATATGCCCACAGCTTTTCCATCTTTTCAGTTGTGTCTGCTGGTATAATAAACACAGTTCCATCCTTCAGATCTTGTTTGTTGTGTGACCTTGGACAGAACAACAGCACTGCTAGAGTAGCTGTGGAATTTTGGCAATACTGAATCTGTGCTGAGAATTTAAAGCAAGACTTCACCTGGGACCAAGTGCTTGCATCTCTGTCAACAGAGCCTTTGAGTCAGGGCCAGGCCTCCTCTCTTTCAGCAGGACATCAGGTAGCACTACGTGCTGTGCCTGTGCATAACTTGGAAGTTTTAGGAAACTAAAATTCCACAATTCTCCAGCTCCCTTGGCAGTGCACTGCTGAGACTCTAACAGTGTGCAAAGCAGGAAGCTGCCAAGGACAGAGGCTGCTGGGGAGTCAGCGAGATGCCATCAGGGTTTTTTTGCGTCAGAGCGTTGGAAAATCCCAATGGCTGTTCCTGCTGCCAAGCAGGGCACACCCTGCCAGCAGGGCAGCTACCGTGCCATAGGGAACTCCTCTCCCAGAAGCAGGGTCACCATCCACAGCTCTGTCACACCTGTGGTCCCTTTTCTCCTGGAAAATTCCTGCAGCTCTATTGTGCATCTCCATTCCTCTCCTTGTTCTTGCAGCACGGCCAGACAGGCACTTACAGATTTAGAAGGGATGTAACAAGATAGTTAGGAGGTCAAAGTGTAGTTCCATAGTGGATAACTGTGCCTAATGCTGACTCTGAATGAGAATTCTTTGCAATATATGAGTGCCAAGAAACAGGTCTTGCCCACAGTACACTGGGCTACAAGCACTCTGTCATGGTTTGGGGGAGGTTTTCTCCCCAGCCACTGGCACAGAATTAACCTGAACTACCCAAACCTGTTCTGCAGAACCCAGCACTGCACACTGGAGCTGCCTCTGCCGCTCATCTTTACTCACAGCCACACAACTTTGCTCAGTTTCAAATCAGACTGAAGACATTTCTGGCCAGCAGTGACCTGGCATCTGACTTGGCCATGAGCACACCCTGTGCTTGCTTTGAGCTCCTCCAGGAAGAAAGCATTTGGTCAGACTGGAATGCATGACTATGGCTAAATTAGAGATTAATCCATCTAGGTCCCACACTGGACTCATCTGTTAGTCTGGAGTAAGAGTGAAAAAGATTTGGGGAGAGATTGGAAACATGACAATCAAACAAAGGCACTTCCTGAGGATTATTTCCAAGGCAAGAGATCAGCCTATATTTTCATTTTAGAGAGTTAAGTGAGTCTCATTGCCTTGTTTGTTTCTCTTGGGCAAATGAAACTCCTCTAACAGGAAGGTGAGTGCTTCCCATTGTCAGAGAATGGTGGCAGCTCTCCTATAAGCATGAGACAGGTTAACAGCAGAACTTTACTATTTTGGACAGGATTTACTTTTGAAAGTCTGAATCCACTTGTAACTGTGAAAGAAGGGAAGGGGCATAGATAGGTCACATGTTATGGCTTTGATACTATCCATTTGTGTCCCTGAAAACATAATAATTTTATAGAGAGAATATCTATAACACTGTCAGCTTACCTTGAACACTTATTTTTTAACATTTTTCCCCCCTAAAACTTAGTATCTCTAGTGAGTAGAATTCATTTTTTACAGCTGTGCAAACTGGCAAGATTTGGCACTGTAAGTGTGTCTTAGTCCCATCCCACTAAATCACTGTCAGACCTTTTGTCTATAAAATGTTTCCCTTTGGAATTTTTATAGCAAATAACTTTATAAAAGAAACTGCAGTAGTTTATCCTTTATATTTAGCAGTATAACCATTGGCATGACCCAGTGGCTACACACAGAAAGAACCAGTCACTGGTACCAGATACCTCACCATTTTTATTTTTAAACTGCTGCTGTTGGGAATAACAATGATAACATTGACTATTGCAATTGATTTTGGCTTTTTTCTTTCCATTCAATATAAAATACTTTCTGAGAAGCCTTGAAATCTTCAGGGCTTTAAGCCATGCAGTTGCTGTTCTATATTTGAAATTGGGTTTCTAAGCCTCACACACACAGGTAAACAGAAATACTCATTTTCCTGGCTCTCTCTGTTCAGGTTGCTCATATTAGTACAGCAGTGCATGTGTCACTGTACACAAATGTTCAGGACATTTCCTGTAATTTCATACTCAGGGCTAGTTTTGAGAAACCAACTTGTTTCAACAGTTATTTCTTCTTTGTGAACTGTGAAATAAGTTATTGGTGTAACAGCAGAAATTGTAAGTGTGCCAAGTCCCTTCCTTTGGGCAAAAGGGGAAAAAAGTATTGCCTCAAAAACACAAACCATTTCAAGCCTGCCATGTCCTCACTTCCCTAAACAGTTCTCTCTCCTTTGATATTTTTCTGTAAGCACACACTTTTATGTTTTCTTGAAATTTTTAAACAATCAGCTGTGAGTAGCTACTGATGTAAAATGAACATAGCAAAGCTAAATGTGAACCTGTACAGAAGGGGAAGGTGATTTTATTTTAAACAAAACTGATTTCAGTCAGTCACGCTTATTCTCCTGCAGATTTCATTCAGTCAGTCCTTCACACTTGTTTTTCATACCTGCATTTTAACCAGGATTAGGATGTGTATGTCTGGCTAGTCCAACCAGGATTACTTGTGGTGCAACTGAGGACAAAGGAGGCCAGTTTGGGAGTCATCAGGTTTCCTGGGTTCTTTTTGCTGGGTGACCACATGCTGGCTTTGGAATTGCCTTTTGCACCCTTCAGAGACCCAGGTCTGTGAGTCACTGATTGTCTGCCTGTCCTTCTGCCTCCTGCTCTGTCAAAAGTCTGTCTTTAGTTTTCCTTCCAGACAAGGGACGTACAGTGTCCCACACAGGTGACAAGCTGCAGAGGACCCTGGGCTGAGGACTGGGCCTCTCACCATGAGGTTACACCTGGAGGGATCTGTGCTGGTCATTCTGACAGAGCAGCACCCATTCCCCATGGAGCCACCAGTGTAAACCAGCTCACTCACCTGTTAAAGCATGAATGGTGCTTGGGGTTTCTTGGTGGCTTTTTAGTCGTGAAACTCAGTGCTATGAACTCTTTTGGAAGGAGGACAGTGAGATGAAGCTTCTGGAATGACTGTAAATACATTAGTGCTCTTTTGTGTACTGTTTCTGCACTGAGTGTTACCCAATAATAACAACAGTGCTGTGCAGGCTTTGTGAGAGGAGTTTCTGAGCTCAGGTCCTGGTAGCTTTGTTTGAAAGGGTCTGCACAGATGTGGCTGTGGTTGAATAATGGCCTGCACTTCCTGGAAGCTCATTAAATGCCATCCAAATTGTAGGCAGTCAAAGGCTGAGAGTGCTGGGGGTTAGGCATGTTTATATGAGGGTTTGAGAGAGAATATCCACTAGTCAAATAACTCTGAGACAGAATAAAACCAGTATTTTATTGAAGATGTAGCAGGTGAATGTAAGATGATGATCCTTGCTGTCTAATAGTGAAAGGTGCTGTATTTAATGTTTCGAAAATTTTAACCCTCTACTGTATGATGGTGAGTGAAGTATTGGGATCTTTCCTTTTAGGGAAACAAAACAAAACAGGAAAAAACCCACCACCATGCTAAAGGAAAAAGAAAAAAAAAAAGCACTTACATAACTTTAACAGCGTCTCAGTTAAAAAAAATCATCAAGCTTATCTGTTTGTTGCAGGAAAGTAGCCAATAAGAGCAAATGTTAAAAGACAACAGACAAAATATCTGGGAACACGTTTAACAGAGCTCTGTATCAGGTGAGTCTCCTACACAAGGAAGTGTTCCAACCTCCTTAACTCTGATAACTACAGAGGATAATTGTTCATTATTTCTGTCTCCCACTTGCACCCTGCCACTGTTGTTACTTGTTGTCTATCTTGGCTTTGCTTCAGATGATTCTGTTTGTAATCTTACCTGCATTTGTTAAACCAGAAAGATACCATGCTTGGTTTTTAGATTGTCATGGCTGGAGTCAAAGGCACCAGACAAACAATCAAATGAAGTCATCAAATCAAATAGATCTGATGGAAAGCTGACACCATCTCCACACAAGAGAAAACAAATTTCTTTTGGTGATTAGGAGAGTATCTCACTAGCATGTACTGCCAAATCTGTATCTTGTAACACAAAGTATGATATAGACACATGTATTTGTGTGTGATGAGGCATTATTCTTTAAAAGCTACAAGGCACCAAGTTATTATCCCAGGTAGATGGTTGTCAAGTGACCAAGGCTACGGAAGAGGAAGTGGGAGAACTGTCCAAATTATAAAGCTCAGAGATCAATTTCAGTAGGGCTCAATTAGTGCTACCCCAGGAATTGTAACTGGGGAAATGAGAAAACAGATAGCTAGAAGAAAGATTAAAGCTTTCGTCAAATAAACATTGTTTATCCCCAAGTCCAATTTAAAGCAGTTTTAGGTGATTTAAATTTTCACAGCAGTAACTTTACCAGTATCAGCAGACTGCAAGGAAAATTACTGGAAAGGATTGGAATGGAGCTGGAACTTGGCCTGGAAGAGTCACATCCTCACTGGGCTACCTGTGCCAGTGTCTCACCATGCTCTCAGTAAAGAATGTCTTCCTAATACTGAATCCACACCTGTTCTCTTTCACTTTAAAACCGTCCTCCCTTTCCCTGTCACTACATGTTCTTATAAACAGTCTCTCTTCTTCCTTCTTGTAGGCTTTATTCGGGGATTAGCCCTGCACCATCAGGGAATGACCACACAATCCCACCAAGGACTACGGGCTCCTGTCTGCAGAGCTCCGCAAAGATCATCCCAAGGCAGGAGCAGTCAGGGGAACGTGAACAAACCCCGGCACAAAGGCCCTCGGAGCTCTAAGGGATAACACCAACCCTTTATGGGCACCCAAGGCTCATGCAGCCCTGCCCCAAACCCCCGCCTGGCGGCACAGCTGCCCAAACATCGGCTTGGGGCTGTCCCCGACCCCAAACCCGGCTCGGGGCTGTCCCCGACCCCAAACCCGGCTCGGGGCTATTCCCGATCCCAAACCCGGCTCGGGGCTGTTCCCTGACCCCAAACCCGGCTCGGGGCTGTGCCGGACCCCAAACCCGGCTCGGGGCTGTCCCTGACCCCAAACCCGGCTCGGGGCTGTCCCTGACCCAAACCCGGCTCGGGGTCCCCGCCCGGGAGCCCCGGCCGCCCGCGCTGCGCTGCTGCCGCCTGTTGGCTTGAACGCGGTACTGCAGGGGCCGGTGCACGCACGGCCGGGGCCCCGCAGAACCACAAAATAACAGAAACACAGAAGAACAGAAACACAGAATCACTGAATCACGGAATAACAGAACCACAGAATCACGGAATCACAGAATAACAGAATCACAGCATCACAGAATCACTGAAACACGGAATATCAGAATAACATAACCACAGAAACACAGAATAACAGAACCACAGAATCAGAGAATAACAGAATCACAGAACCACAGAACCACAGAATCACGGAATAACAGAACCACAGAATCACAGAATAACAGAACCACAGAATCACAAAATAACAGAACCATAGAATCCTGGAATAACAGAACCACAGCATCACAGAAGTTGATGCAGTAACTCACCTGAAAGAGGATTAAACATTTAAAAAGAATTTAATCCATCCTTAACCTTTGTCAGTCCCAAAAATGCGATAAACCACTAAGTTTAGAAGTGAATTGAGAAGAGGATTGTAAATTAGCTCTTTCAGTTTTGGGTTACTGCAGGAAACACAGATACTCCGACTTAACCTCTTATGTCCATTTGAAATTAACTTCTTAAACTCCAACACTGCCATTCTCACACCACTTGAAAGAAATATTTTTTTCAATTTTCTAATATGGGAATACATTCAGTTCCGAAAATGTTATTCTGATTACAACAGCTCACTTGAATGCGAATGAAATGTATCTCCAAAAGCTCAGACAGACCTTCCTTCTTTTACTGAGCTTTTCAGGGAGCTGCATTTCAATCTGACACATCAAAGCTCAAAGTTATCATGTGCTTTGTGCAAGAGCACTCATTCTGAATGTCACTGGGTATTGACAAAACTTTGAAGATATCTGCTCATCATTTGTAATGAAATTAGAGGTGAATTTTGAGGGCCCATATGTCTTGTTCTTACCATTAATCTGTTGAGCTTTTTTTAGTGTATATTGAAGTATGTGTGGCTGCTGTGTGCATTCTAGTAGGAGGTCCAGTTTATTCAGGATTTTCTGTGTGCTGCTGCACTATACAAGAACCCATTTGCTTGTAGCCTGTGTCTTTTCTGCCACCTTGACTAAGATTTGCTACAATACTTGATATTAAACAGTGAATTAATTATATGGCCAAAACCATATCCAGACTGAGAACCTGAAATTATTTCAAATGCTTTTTATTTGCTTGTCTTCACAGAATTAAATTACTGCAGGAGGTATTTGATGTGGACAGGGGGAGATCGTGCTTTAGCAAGCTCCTCTTTCTCACCAAATCCTAGGACTGATGTTCTATGGGGACATCACTAAAAAAGTGGTTTTTTTAGTGAGTGCAATGTCCCACAAATGAGCACTAGAGGATGCTGCACTCCTACACAATTTTGCACCTGTGGCCTTATCACTATTCCTTTCCACAGAAGAAAATAGAGAAAAGAAGCTTCTGATCATTCTATGCAACAAGGCTATTTTATTTGTAAGTATTCAAGTGAGTAGAAATAGATGATTTTTAAAATTATCTGCTAATTGTCTGTCCTGTTAGGTATAAATGTCCTTTTTATGTGTGTATAAGGAGGTTTATTTGTAAATATTAATCATATTGAAACATCTAAATCAAGAACATGATCCCAGTTCAATAAATTGCTTGCAGAAGCAGGTAGAGAACATAAGATACACTATACACAAATCTACAGAGATCTTTAGTCCAGGGCTCAAATTATAGAAATTGACATTTGAGAATAAACACAGAACAATTTGTAGGTCTGAAATTTGTTACAGAGCAAAGCTGGTCATCCTGCACTAGAAATTGTTTTTTCTTTAAACAATTCACATTGTTTTCAAGTGCTAACAAAAACTGTACAAAATATAAATATTTAGATATTTGACAATTATGTAAATTTTCATAATATTTTACAATTAAAAACAAAATATAAAACAGATATAAGTTACATTTTTCAATTGAAAGAATGAGTTTGGAACAAGTAGGAATGATGAGCTTACTTTTCAAAGAATTGCTATTTAGATATTGCATTTGCTTTGCAAAAGTTTGCAAATAGAAGCAACATTAAGGAGAATTTAAAATTTTTATATGTGAGTTATAGAGGACCAGTTTTGGTATGTTAAATTATACAGACAGCTGTGTTTGAAGTTTCTGCTGAGAGCCCTACCTTAGGACATGCTGCTCTGTTCTTAAGATATACAGCATTTGTTTGTCAGAGTCCCTTTGTTGGGTTTGGGGCCATCAGAAAAAAGGTAATTTTTTGGGTGTTATTTTAAATGTTTGTGGTATTCTATGCTACCTATCAAGATCTAAGTTTTGAGCAAATGCATACACATGCAAATAACTCCAAGTGTCTGCTCTTTATATGGTTAAAATGCTGCATACAGGTTCACTTTTGACATCTCTCAACTGTGACATCACTCTAAAGTCATATGAGGATATTGTGGCCTTTAATAACAAAACTTGCAGATTAGTGACATACTTAAGATTTATTTTATGTACATAATTAGCATACACTTGGATTTGATTGTTAAAGGCAAGTAGGTTAAATAGAGCATGATTTGTTCTGCTCTTTCAGAATTACTTTCATGTGGGTGTGCATTTCTTTACAGTAAACAGAATGAAACAATTGTTGAAAACAACTTTGCAGTGGCTTTATCTCAGGAATGTCCTCATTTTTGTCACCTGATAAGGGGAACTCAGTAAACACTGGCTGTGAGTCCAGCAGCGCAAGAAAAATAACAATCTGTAAAGGTGGGAGAATGAATTCAACAGTTTATGTACGTGCTAATTAATGTGAGTGACATGTGCTAATTACAGGCAAGGCTTTCACCTGGCTTGAGAAAGCAAAGCCACAGCTGGAAAATGTGTTGCTTCTTTACAGGGACATGATTCTATTTCAAAGGCTTTTTTTTTCATTCTTGAAGAGACAAAAAGTCAGATCTACAAACATTAAGACATGGAGAAAACATAGTTAATATCACAAATGTGATGAAGAGCTGGACGTAGTACTTGATCACTTAGTTTCACAGAAACTTCTCATGGTGGTAGTGATTATTTCAATCACTTAGTTTCACAGAAACTTCTCATGGTGGTAGTGATTATTTCAATCACCTGGAGCTGCTCAAGCCTGCTCCCAGTCCTGCCATGACAACAGCTATCAGTGTGAACTGGTGTGAACTGGAGTGAACTGGAGCCTTTCCTGGCTGAAGTCAACACAATAAATCTTTGATTCACTGTTCTCAGTGTCACAGTACAGACAGTTCTGCTCAAAGTGCAGCTGAGTGCTGTGGCTGGAAGGAAGGGTGAGATGCTTAAGCCAGTAAGTCTGACTGAAAAAAGAAAAGAAACTTGTGGTGGAAAAAGAAAGGACTTTTTGCTGGTGAGAGGTAAACCACAAAACTGAGATGAAATAGCAATTGGAATAGTACACAGAGAGGAGAAAGGTGTGAATATGTAGAGCCTTAAAGCTGAAGCCAAATTGTGAATTTAGTGTGTGAAGAAGCATGCAGGAGGTTAAAAGTGAAAGTGATATAGTCTGAATCTGCAGTGGGTTGTGCAGGAAAAAATAATGTAATAACTTTATCTTTGTAATTCTGTCACTCGACATCTTTGGTATGAGCTTTAGCTTCTGGGACATGATCAGATTTAATTAAAAAGCCCCAAACTAAAACAACAGTAATAACAAACCAAAACATGGAAGAAGTCATGTGATCTGATTATTGCTAACCAACGGATTCCTGAATGTGAAAAAATCGAGAAAGAAATCCTGGTTGTAGGATTGGAGTTCAGCATTATGTAGTCCTGAATAATTCCTCCCTAATAGCAGTAACTTCCTTTTGTTTCCTTTAGAAGAGCCCCATGCCAGAGTAAGTGATATATACAAGATGTCTCACACTTGGCCATTAGAACCACTTGATGAAGTACAAACTTCTTTCAAGATTCTGTACTTAGGCCTCAAGCAGGGTATTTACATTTCCATGGCCACAGAGCAGGGCTGATTAATCCACTTGTTCACCTGCACTGTGGGTGTGCTTCAGGCCTGACCTGCACCACGTCTGCATGTGTCCCACAGCTGCTTTCTGGGGAGCTAGAAAAGTATTTGTCTGCATATAAAATATGAAAGCAATTGTATCTGTTAGGCCTTCAATATAGAACATAAAGTTTAAATACATAATAATGAAAATTCAATTTTATACAGAATATCCAACAGCCCAGGTGTTTAATTGTGGAGAGATTGGTTCAAAGTTGGGGTGAAAGTGATGAAATGGGCTTATCCCTTAAGAAAACATAGCACTTCTTTTAAAAAGCTACAGCTGTTAAAGGGCTCAAAGATGCCTTTTTTTCCCCTCCAGGTATTTCTGGCAGATGATTGAACATGAATGGAGATTTCCTTTAGAAAGAAATGTACATGAAGCAATTGCACAGCACATTAAAAATGGCTGTCAAGAGACACTTAGATAATGCAGCAGATATTCAGTTATGTGTTGCAAACTGAACCAGGTTTTAATGTGCAGACAATGAGTGCCCATTTCAATCCAGAACAATTAATGTCAGCCCAAAGTACTGAAAGCTGCTCTTCAGAAGGACCAAGGCATGCAAAGCCTGCTAAGCTCATGGGCAAACCAAGGGCCTGCTGTGCATAGATACTTTCTCCTCTAGTTTCCAATAATTTATGAAATTACCAACCTTCTTTGACAGGTCACTAATTTTAGAATCCAGTCTACTTTTAAAAATCGAGGAACTTTTTTTATAGATATTTATTGGTGGACTCTGTATTGGACACTGATCTACTGGTCTTCAAGCAATATTTTGTCAGATTTATGATAAAGGGGAAACACTTGAAGAGTTTTTTCTTTCAAGACACTGAAGGACAATGTTTTATGTTCTTACTCTAGAAATCAGGATTATCAGCCAATGACTTGGAAATCCCAGATCAAGCTACATGCTTTCATTGCATTTTCTTTCCTCTGTTTTTATTTATTTATTTATAAACTTGAAAAATATGACACTTCCCCTTTTGTGTATATGTTCAAAATGCTCCATCTTTTGTCCATCACTTAATGTTCCATCACTGTCAGCGATGAGGCAGCCACTGCAGGGAGGGATAAATATCAACCCCTCCTCTGTCATACAGGCAGACATTTTCCTTACTGGTATTTGTTTAATTTGGAGGCTCTGGTGTATATTTTGGAGTATAGTCCCTTATAACTCTGTGATGCCTGGTGTGTGTGCTTCCTGGGGGTGAGGTCTCTGCAAAGGCCTGTATAATGGGTTGTACTTTTAACATTACTGTCCTTTAATTTCCTTTTGACTGAATGTGCTTTCCATCTTTCCTTTGGTTTCTCTGTTTAGCCTTTTTTCCCCCTTGTTTTCCCTTAATATCTCTAAAGAACTGAAAAGGACAAATACAAGCTAATTTGATCTCTGCCCTCTTTTCTGCTTTAACAAAGCTTTTAGCTTCCCCTCTCATGCTCTTTTTGAAATTTGCTTTGTTTTCTTTACCTTTCCTTCCCCCTCTCCCCGTCCCCCCCCCCCCCCCCAAAAAAAAAATCACTCCTCCTACATAAAAGAAATGTTCAAGCTGCAGCAGGACACACAATCATGGAGACTTAAGACAAAAATCTGTATTTTCCACATGTACCTGGGTGTTATACCAGGCTTGTACCTCCTGCTGCAAAATAAGCACGAGGACAAGAGAATAAAGAGAAATATATTTCAAGCTTCCCCTTTGATTCCTGACAGAATTCTTATGTCTTTTTGAGCAGAGTAGCCGAGTGGCTGAATATACACGCTATATGTGTCTGATGTGCTTTCCACGGTTTTGTTCCTGCTAATGACTGCAGGTTTATAAATTTTTCTTTTGCATTTTTGCTTCCTTGAATCAAGAGGAGAGGGGCCTTAGGCCTTTCCTAAGGCTGCTGTTGCCTCTCCCTCCACTGTGTGCTCATTCTGCCTGATAGGCCCAAGTGTGTCAGCTTGGCAGCGTTCCCAGGCACCATCAGCATTACAACACTCCCGGAGTCGGGTCTGGGTTAGCACAAAGCATTGACAAATTCTGTGTATTTAGTTTTGTTCTCATGCTGTTCTTCATAGGGATTAGGATTTTTTTTTTTAAGAGAATAATATTAAAGCAGAGCAATCACACAATGAGCATAAATGTTAATGGCTGACAATCCTCACATTTACTGCTTAGGGGAATCAAAATTTGGATGTTTGTGTGCTGGGGGTGATATCTCTGAGCAACATGGGCCTTTAGGTGTTCAATTAAAAAGAAATCTATCTTGAATGGTTTGCACTGTTGAAACTGATGCAAGTATTCACTGAATGTCATGAATTTCCAGTGTGTTCCTGCTGCTGAAGTGGGCTGTATGATTCCCTTTATAGCAGCACTCTCCCCAGTTTCTGCTTCATTCCTAAAACAGAACAAACGGTCAGTGTATCCACAAGCCTTCCTGCTCCCTGCCCTGAAAAACATTGCAAAATCTAAAAAGAGAAAATGCTTCCAGCAGGGACTCCAGAATTCCTTATGAGATGATAATTTATACTCTGGGCTGTTAATCTGCTGTTGCAGCCTGAAATGCAGAGACACAGAAGTGTAAGCACAGCCATGGGCTGCTGTGGCAGCTCCCTGTTACAATGCTATCTCAAGGAATAATCTGAATGCAGAATGGGACAATGCTGAGCAGGATGACTAATTTTACTGAGTGGCACAGTTATGAGTCACGCCGGCTCTCAGGCAGAGAGGTTTGTGTGGTAAAGTAGTTATATCGTGAGAGGTGCTGTATGGAGGTAAGGGAGGGCACTAGGTTTTGTTGTGGTGATTGTTTCTGGGATTATTAGCACTTAACTAAACGTGACATGCATATTCTCTTTGCAAATGTCGTAGATTTATGGAAGAGGGCTTTTTATAGCTGGGTTTGCACAATCTGAGATCCTGCATGTTGTACTGGAAGAATGTTTATTTTTCTTTGGTTATTCTATCTCATTATTTAATTATTATTGATTCAATGTTAAGCGTCTCCCTCTACACCTTCCCTTGTTTTGTTTTTTTTCCCTTTGTTTAATAAATAATTATTTGATATTCAATATGATTCAGAATCACCCTTTCATCTGCAATTTCCATTGCAATCTTCATGGCTACAGAATGATAATACAGAGCTATATAACACAGATGCAAAATTTTGAACAATAATACAAAGGTTTTCTAAAAATTTAACCTTTAAAATCTTCATCTGGAGTTAAGGCTTCCTTCTTGGCATAACGATAAACCCTCCCACTTTCACTGCATTAGGGAAAAGAACGGAATCACATTTTTTAATCAAAACCTTGGAAAATGGCCCAAGATCAAACCGATTGCTTACACCCTGCTTTCTCATTGTTTCATTCGCAGCATTTTCGCAGGAGATAAAAAAAAAAAAAAAGGTAAAGCAAAATCATCTGAAAAGCTGTGTGAATGTTTTCATGGGGGGGGGGGGGGGGCAGACCGATTGCCACGTCGAGAAATGAGTGTTTGCAGGGCCTGAGCAGCATCTCAAAAAGCGCCCAGGGCTAGAGGGTTAACGGACAGGAAGCTGCAGTTGCAGCCGCTCCTAAGGAAGTCAGTCAGTTTTTGTGTAACAGCCCAGCCAGGCCGAAAGGTGGGGGCCGGGGGGGAACGGAGAGCTCAGGCTCTGGGGTGACATGGATATTTTTAGTTTAGCTCTGCAGCATTTTCAACGCAGGGAGGGCCTGCACCAAGTGGTAGCAATGCTCTGTGATGAAACAGTTTCAATTCTGGAATGGTTTTTGGGGAAAGGAGACAGCAGTGTTTCTGTTTAAGGCTCCTTTTTCCTATTAAGACTCAGCATACCGTGGTATCTAAAGAAATCACACTGTAGGTACATGGTTGTTCTGCTGCACGTTTATGTATTTAAATTCTGGAGCAGGACAACCTTTCTCTGAATCCTGAATTATTAATTCCAGTCCCTCCTGTGCACATGCACTTTCGGTAAGTTTTGCTCTCTGCCTGTGGCCTCGCTTTCCCGGCCAGCAGAGCCCCGGCCAAGCGAAATTTCGCTTTCCGTGCAAACAAAAGAACAGCTCCTGCGACCTGGGCAAACTGTGCCTCCTTCGCGTTTAGAATAGCCAGCTGCCTTCACCAAACGGCACGCTGAGGCCCATTTGCCGGGGCCGGCGGTGTGCTGGCCCTTGCCCGAGGCGGGCGGTGCGCGGCCGGGGCCGGGCCGGGGCCGGGGCGGCGGTGGCGAACGCGGCCGGGCCTAGCGCGCCGGCCTGCTCCGAGCCCGGGATGGCTCCTGCTCCCGGAGCCGCACAAAGATAATCGCTCAGGAAGTGTCTCAGCCAATCCCCTGGCGCTTTACATGAGGATTTGCCGGGGCAGCCAATCCGGGGGCGGCTTTCATGGGGAAGACAGATCATCAAGCCCAAGTGCCAAGCCCTCCCTGCCCGAGTACTGAGAGCCTGTCCTCCATGTTTTATAAGTATTGACATAACACTGTGTTAACAATGCATCCACAGAGGTAAGCCTTGCTTTTTACATTGCTTTTTCTCTAAGACCTATGAGTTGTGGGTTGAGAGTGTGATTCTCTGTGATTTCTCGTGCAAAACTCACACCACAGCACTTATATTAAGTTGGAACTGTTTAAATTTGCTTTCTTGGGTCACATGGTTAGTAGCCATTAGCCACAGCTTTATTTTACAGTCTGGCAAAGCCTTGGCATGCCTACTTCTTCACAGGAGGATGGTGTTTTTAGAGTTTATCAAGATCCTGGTATACCAAAGGAGGTTTGTGTCTCTGAGCAGTTTGCCAGCACTATTGTCTGTTGTGTCACATGCCTGCTGGAGAGAAAATGGAAGCTAGGGAGCAGATGCATTTAACTGCCCTACAGGGAGTCAAGCAGGGATAATGGCAGACAGAGGAACAGGCAAGTTTACCTTTCTAAACAGTGAATGGAACAGCTAAGATAAGTTATCTCTGAGAAAATATGGGATTTTTAAAAACCTAGGCATCAGCAAAAAGTGCTAATGGCAGATTGTAGATATTGGGCCTAGGTGGTGGTGTGCTGTTGCATCATGTTTTTTATGCAGCTTATCTTAACTTAAAATGATTATTGAACCTTTTTTCTTGCAGGAGTAGTTAATACAACGCTTTTCTCTTTCTGAGGGACAATGTATGGTTAATATTTTGTTCCTTTAAAAGGGAGTTTTTATGCTGCAGATTTTGGAAATGGAGTGCTGCTCAGTAAAACGCAGCAGTGCATCTGTTTACAAATCTGATGCTTTATGGAAAATGTTTTTGAACTGTTAGCTTTCTTGTTTTGCATAGTTCAAATAAACTAATGCAACTTTTATCTGTGCCTTTTTGTTTTACATTGTATCAGCCACAGTTCTGTGTTGTGGAGTCCAGAAGATATAAAATCATGTGTGGTTCATGACAGTAGTACATGTTGTTCGTTCTTGGGGTTTTTTTTCCCTTTTATTTTTTTTTAACTTTTGGTTAAATGCTACGTAATTATTTCAAGAAATTCCTTTTTGATCAATTCCCAAATCTGCCAGCCTGTTGTATCTCCTTAACTGGAAAAATGAGATGGGTGCTTGAACAGTTGGTAAGTAAAGCAGCATGCTACTCTCTGAACATTTTTAATACTTTTCCAAACATTTTGTTTTTACTGGGTCAGTCAGTGCAGTAGATGAAGTGATGTTACTGATTAGTCATATAAAAGATCAGATTTGCTTAGCGTCCATTTTAAGGGACTTGTACGTGTAAACTGCTCTATTTGATTGCACTGTTTTTCTGATAATTTGTCTCTAAATTTTGAAGCTTTTACTTCCCGTTTACCTTAGGCCAGTGAAAAATATTCTACTTGCTGTTTGTTCCTAGATCATTAATTGCCGTGTTTGCAGGGTAAAGTGCGTTTTCACCGTTCCTTGGGCTTTTCGGGTGTGATGAAAGTGCTAGTGCTCAGCAATGAAGTGACCTTATGAAGTAAAGTAAATAACACTTAATGAGCATATGTTTCTGATACTATACAAAGTATAACCTCAGACAAGCTTCCTTGGTTTATAACTAATTTAGAAACATTTTGTGCTGTTTATAAAGATTTTAATTGTAGCGCCTGCATGCTTGTTTGAACAGGCTGTTATTCAGTGATCACCAGGGCTGTTACCAAAGCAGAGGAAGGATGCTCTTTTGTGCTTTTAATGTAATTTTTGCACTTGTTTTAAAAGTCCATACGCATTCATTATTTTAGGAAAGAACTGAAAGCTAGGCTGGCTTTGTAAATAAATGACTGTGCTGAGGCACAGTGCATGCAAACTTTTATAGACCCTTGCCATGTATTTGATAACGTTCTTTTAACATAGCAATTTACCTCTGGTTACTTGTTTACCAGTGTGAATATCTTACTTTGAATATCTCACTTTGGCTAAAAGCTTTCCTTCCCCCCCCACCCAATGTTCCCCCCCCCCCCCCACCCCCCCCAATCCCCTAGGATTAGATTATAAGAATGTCTAGTTCAATTTGAAACCTGAAATACTGCTGGGCTACCACTGAATTTCATGTGATAGTATTTCTGTATGTAATTTTAATGCATTTCTCAGCATACATGAAAGTGCTGACATAGCTAAGAAGTTATTCTGGTTTTTGTTCTTCAGTTGCTAAAAAACCAGAAATTACATTTGGACACAATTTTCCTAGTAGTAGTTTATACATGTGAGCAGTTTACTTTCAGCCTTTAAGGGTGAACAACATAATATTTGTTTAATGTGAGGAAGCAGGGGTAAGTGATCTGCAATCAGAAAGCTTGTATTAAAATGGCTCCCACAGGTTTTGTTAAACCAGGATCTGTTTCAAATCTGCGCCTCCAGACACGCTGCTGACAGTGAAGCGCATTTGTGTGAGCTGCCCTCGTGCATGTAATGAAACGGAGCATCGTGAGTCTGTTAAAAGTTCACTATTTTCAACCACTGGAGTGTAATTCTTTTATAGTTCACAAAAAACAAATGTCTGCATTGCAGCAAGATGTCTGAGGCAAGGTAGAGACAGCAGCGTTGTGCCTCGGCTCGGCCCAATGGCGCTGCTCCGCCAGCGCCGGAGCCAATTGCCGCAGCAGGCAGGTTAAAGATTGACAATTGCGGTGGCAGGGCTGAGAAAGGCCTTCTGGAAATTTCTGCCATCTTTGTTCCATCTAAGCAAAGCTAATTCAGCCAAGCTGAAGGATTTCAGATGTATATATTTTTTGGTGCTTTGTCAAGGTACAGTGTTAGCACTCGCTTCCCTAGGTTGCGTAATAAGCTGTATTTTTCCTGCTCAGGACAGATGGAATGTGGGTTTTTGTTTTAAGTGACAGATGCAGGGAAAAAGCACGTATGCTTTCTCCCCAAGATTTTACTGGCCTGGATCTTGTTACAATCACAATTAGACAGGACATGTATGAAGCAATGCAGCTGAGGTTTATTCAGCTTGGAGCAAATGGCCATTATTCTGATTATAACTAGCAGTTAATCGTATAATTACACTGTAAGTTTTCTGGCTACTAGAGAGTAATTTGAATTGCCCAGGATGAATATGATTAGGCATTATTATTTAGTGCCAACATCCAGTTACTTTTGTAATTAACTGGACAAAGAATGGAGTGGGGGGAAAACAAAGGAGTGATCTGGATTATAAATCATGGTGAAAACAGTAGCTTTTTAAAAGCTACATGCCTTTTTCATTCTTTGCAGGCAAACTGTTTTACTTGGAAGCTAAATAGTGCTAGGGAAAAGCTGAGTAATTTCTTTAAACAAATGACACTACTTAACATATTGGAAATGAAAAAAATGCAGAGTATAAACCACTCCAAATGTAACAGTCACCCCCCCCTCGCAGTAGGTAGGAGTATGAAATGTAGCAGAAAACCTACGTTGCTACTAAGGGAGCATGTAATGAAAGGAACTTCATGCTCAAAAAGCAGAAATAGATAGATTACATTACAAATTTAGCCCTTCATATCGTGTCCACAAACTTCAATTGGCTCATCTTTCTGAGCTGTCTTCCATTTTGTGATATCACTTTTGCTTGAGGTTTTTGTTGTTGTTTTGTTTTGTTTCTGGTTTTGTTGCTTTGTTTCTCCTGTTCTGCCTTGCTTTCGAGTGTATTGTGTTGTTTCACTTCCCAGCTACTGTGGATCCAGTAGCTGAAAAGTGATAGCTGGTGGTCAGTTTTCCATAGTGGTGGGTACTACTCCAGCATAATTGGTTAAAGGGAGATAAATCTCAGTAGAAGCTCTCCTCTGTCTGAAATTCAGGTATTAATTTGAATTTTCTAAATATCTTGAAAGTTGAACAAAACCTTTGCCCATATGAAATGGAGTAGACAGCAGTTTTCAAATTTTGTTATTTGTGGATCCCCAGTATTTTTCCCATGGGGACATGAATCCCATTAGAGTGACTTTAAGCCTGTTAGACTAGGTTTGATTTACTTGGTTATTGTCTGCAAACCCCTTTGTGGTGGCACGCTGGCTTTGAGGGGTCTGCAGACTGGAAACCAGCAGTAGGCCATGAAGCTTGGCCCTTTAAATTGTATTCAGAAAGTAATTTAAATACATTTGTTAATAAACATGTCTTGTGTTCATAGGTTAAGGACTAATTTAGCCATAGCTACATAGGAAGTGAGTTTCATGTATTTGGTAGTTGTCTGTCATTCTCATGTTAACCCTTTATTGCCTGTTGTCAAAGCATCTGTGCTTCACACTGTGAGGTTAAAACCATGCTGTAACAGGATGTTACCATTCTTAATTCAGCTGATATAAACCTTTACTTTCAAGCATGATTGTTCTCAAGTTATATTTGTGGCATCTAAAATCTGTAGCTATTTGGTTGCCTTGCTTGGGCCTCAGCTGTATAGTTTATAGACTTAAAAGATGACTGTGTGGCACCAAGGATCCCCCTCCCTCCCCTGATTTTTCTCTTTTGTGCTGCTATTTTAAATGGAAACCAGAAAAGAATAAGGTTTTAAAAAGAACTGAAATGTTCTTTAAATGAAAAATAGTTACTTTGCTTGTTATCACAGGTAACCAGCTTAAACATTGCTGTACATAGATATCTGAATGAGCCTTTTGTGTATATTAATTCCTTAATACAGAGTCTTATTTACTTAATACACATGGAGCACTTTGCAGGGAATTCTGCAAAGGGAAATGCAAAACATGAGGTGCTCACACTGGAGGGTGAAGCTAAAATTGAGTGATTTCCTTAGTAACCTGTGACTTCACAAATCTCCCTGTCTTGTGCCTTTTTAGTTAAACGTTCGGATGTCAGGTGTCCTTTGGTCCTTCTCTACCATTTCTGATATTTAGATGCTGCCTTTGAATCTTGCCCTGCTGTGTAAACAGGAGCTGCTGGTATTGAACAAAGTGCTACCATTTTAGCTCCAGAGCAGGAGTGAGGCAGTGCAGTGCTGGCAGACGCCATTTTAAGAGCCCTGCATAAATAGCATAGCTACCGATGAGTAAGAGACTGTTATAGGTGAGTGCTCATACAAAGCTGCTATTTATTCAGCAATGGCATGCAAATAGTGGTTTTTGGTTTTAAATCTTTTATTGAATGCAGGTTTTTTTTTTTGGAATCATTATTTAGAATTGCTGCTCACAAATGTGATGCATGAGAGGCAGGAATTATCTTAAAGATGAAATTCAGTTTTAGTGCTTATAGTCTTTAATCAGTTTTTTTGTTTGGTTTTGTTTTCTGTTAATTAAAAGGAAAAATGAATTCCAGAAATATGTAGTTCTTGATCTGAAATTCATGTGTTATTCCCTGATGTAGATCTAGATTGTGTATGTGGGCATTAGCTGTTTCGAGTGGTTTTCCATATCTGTCAGTTTTTCTTGGTTAAATGTCAAGGTGCAGTAGTTCATCTGCAACTTTTAATTGCTCTTTGTAGTTACTATGGATTAGAACAGTTTATATATTCTTGTATATGTACATTTCTCAGGTAAATAGTACTATTTGTAAAGGAATGATTCTCCTAAACAGAAAAGTCAGTATATAATTCAGGGATGAGAAATTTGAAAGCCTGAATTTTATATTAAAAAAACCCCACCCTCTTTTCAGTTTGATAGAGAACATATTTAAAAAATAGGCAGCTGAGTTATTTTTCCATTTTTACCTAAGTAACAATAAATTGTGTATGTTTGCAATCTTTTTTTTTTTCTTTCTGTGCCCAACTCTCCCCAAAGGAATAACCTCCACCCCTTCTACCCTTATTCAGACATGCTAAGCTAGTTTGTATGAAACCAATTAGCTTAACATTTTAGAAAACAAACTTTTGTTGTTGTTGTTGCAAGTTTTGTCAATATGAGTAGGGAAGTTTTAAATGATTAATTGGTTTTCTGGTCATTTGACAGGGAAACTGGCAAAGCTTAAATTTCAGTTGTGTTCTTAATACGTGTTTCTCTGTGTTCATTCAACTTAATGAGGAAATAAGGGTAGCTTTCAGAATTACATAAGCTATTTGTTGTATTCATTTATGTACTTAACTGAGTATATTCCAGTATAATTTCTGATCTGCAGCCTCAGAGCATCCCATTCATACATGCATGACAGTAACACATGCTGGCTGAAATAGCTGCTCTGAGCCCTGCAAAAATGAATTCTCAAAATAAAACTCTCTAGAACAGTCTACTTGACCACACAGTTATTGTTTCCATAGAATGAGATACTTGTTTTTAATTATTTTGCTGCTGGTTTTAATTTTCTTTTTATTTTATTGTGGGTAGTAGTAAGGTAACTGATTAAGAACCTGTTTTTCTTGAATTGTTTAATTGGAAATTTTTTACTAATATCTGCACTTGGAAGTTTGTGCTTTATAAAGCATTTTCAGAATTTTCCTTGTATTGGTGGGAGCATGCAGAGGTGAAAAGATGTCAGCTTTAGAAAAGTTACTGTAAACTTGCTATGAATTGCTGGTATGTATTTATAAACTTGAATCTCAAAGATGACCACTGCAGTCATCACTGCCAACATTCCAACAATGTCATGCTGTGGAAGTCATTATACATTACAGCAAATAAAGCAATGGGAGATGCTTTTGAAGAGCTGTAAATGTTCAGTGTCTTTTATAGCTATGTCTAACAACTTTTATTTAACTGTTCCTCTCCAACATTGGGATTTTTTTTTCTCAGAACAGTCTCTGTGGTTTTTTTATATACTGAAATGTTTGTGCCCTTAAAAGATTAATTAATTGCAGAGAATATGGAGATGTCTCTGTTCCTCTGAGGCTCAGGTTTCATAGTGTAGTAGGCAATTGCTGGATTTTGTGTGAGTATAGGGAAATGTGCACGTCCATTGCTGAGGAAAGTGGAGAACCTTGCTATCAAGTGGAGAATGCAGTTTTGACTGCTCATTTATAGTTAAAAATCTTTGGGAAGGCTGTTTTCAGGCATCCTTTATGTGATGTGTGCATCCCTGCCCATGGCAGGGGTTTGGAACTAAATCACCTTTTAGGTCCTGTCCAAGGCAAGCCATTGTATCATTCCACGATTCTTTGTATCAAGATTTTGCAAGATACTTTGTTCACCTTACAAGTGTTTCTGAAGAATCTTTTTCTTGTTTATAGCACTATTGCAAGAGCACTTTAAAGGGTAATGGAGGAAACTGACTCAGTTTCCTAAATTAAGCTCGTTACATGAGCAGAACACATCCTGAGCTGAAAACCCTGCTGTGCTGTCACTGATGGGTAGGAGTCCTGCCCTGTAACCCTCTGCAGTGCTGGGTTTGGGCCCAGGGGCTCAGAACATCCTCAGTGAGTCTGAAACATCTCCTGTCCTTTGGTCAGGGAGGTGGGAGCAGTTCCTGCCGTGGTGTTGCCACGTGGATCCATCACTCCCATTTCTCAGCCAGGATTCCTGCACAACTCCCTGGACTGTAATAATGATTTGTGCCAACTACTGTATCTTTCATGTTGTACCATGTTCCCCTGAGGTTGTTTTAAACAAAATGACCTGATAGATTTGGATGAGTCTGGAATATTATGATTGCTTTAATGTAACTTAGATGTGAGCTGCTAAAAGTTGCCATTTTCTCCCTGTGTGGTTCTCTCCCATTTTCTGCATGCCCAGCTGCACAGTGAGTTACATTCCAGAACTGATTTGGATAAAATGGTCATCCTTTCTGGAACAAGAAGTTAAGGAATGGGGAAACCATTCCTTTTAGTAGCAACCTATGTAAAATGAGCATGAGTGTTCAACCTGAGTCTTGTAAAGCCTTGTATGTCCTAGTCTGTGTCTGGAACTGGACCTGTATTTTAGAAGCATTTAATGTGCACTGTCAGATTACCCCAATCTTACAGAATTACTGGGTATGAATACATATTTACCTGTGTGCATTACTGGTCATATATTCATGATGTTTTAAAAATATGGGGTTTGTTACAGTTTGGCAATATAGAAATAGGATTTTATAAAGAGGAAAGGGAAGGAAAAACCTCCAGTGCAGCATTGGAAGAGAACAATGAACCCATCCCATGAGCCCATCCCTACCCTTTGCTTAGGAGAGGAACAGGCAAAAGCAAGTGGTGCATGAAATGTTTTGGTGTCTGCAGGCCACTGCCAGCTCCTCTTTGCTGAGGCCCCTGGGAAAGGGTGTAACAAATGTGCAGAATAATTGATCTGCCCATGCATAGTAAATGTGTGAGCATTGTAGTATGGTTGGCTGTGTTGTGCATTTAATCTGCCCATGCAAAATAAATGTGAGAAGCGTTGTGTTACAGTCAACTGTGCTACACATTTACCATAATTCTGGTCACATGGGTGCCTTGACTTGCTGCTGAAATGATCAGGGTAGCTGGGAGGTAGATGCTGGTAGAATAGAATTTCCCTTCAGTGTTTTGTGACTTTAAAGAGCCTATGACAAAGAATAATGATTTCTGGCATTTGGGGTACTTCTCAGCTTTGGGTTTTCCATGCATTGAGCTTGGTGAATTTGTATATAAAATTTCTGCTGACATAACTGTACTGTTTAGAACTGTTGAAAGGAATTGCAGCCAAACTCCCCAGTAGCTCAGAGTTGATTAAAAGTAGTTTTGTCAAATAGCAAACTAAAAACACCTTCTGGTGTTAAGTTTGACTTTGTTAAGGAATCTCTTTTAACTTATACCCATTACAAAACTCCTGCTGATATAAACTGTTTGCCAGGCTGAAGAGTTTCTCTGGTGTAAATGTAACCGAGTCCTCACTGTTGTTTCCCAGCTCTGTTGAGATGTCTGAGGCAGATTTGTACACAGTGGCTGAGGCAAAGGTCTCCAGCAGCCCTCTTGGCCCTGTCCCTGGAGTTGGGGTGGCTCCATAACAGCAGAAATTCATAATCTGCCATATCAGTGCAAACTGCTATCAGCAACAACTTCTACTAACAGACCGAAGGGTAAATTGTCCCTGTACAGGAGAGGATCTCTCACATCCCTCATGGCTGCTGTGCTCTGGTGGACACTGCCTGAAGCTCCAGAAACCCATTTGTCCATCATTTTGAATTTGGGTTTGCTTCAACATCGTGTGTTTTCTTTTACCTTTCATCTAGGGTAGTCACATCTTCAGAACTGCTCTGTCATGTGTTCATGGTGTTCATTTTTCCTCTCCCTTCCATCTTCCTTCCCCAAAGTGACTTAACAAGCCAAATTGATTGTTTTCTTGAATGGCATCACTTTAGAATATCACAAGTAGAATATCAGAAAGTCAGATGTACTTTGTAATAGTTTAGTCCTGCCTGGAGCAAATGAAAAGTGACTGTGTAAGATTGAATGGTAACAACTCTACACTGTTTACTCTTTACAATTAGTGGAATTGTATTGCCAATAAATTATAAATATTTAGTTTTCTATTATACAGTCTAGTTCCAAAATACTTAAAATTATTTATGTTATTGTTTAAAAAATTACGTTTTACCTTCTAATTTTGCAAATTGTTCTGTGTTGCCATGTCTGTTACTTCAGCTAATCTGTTCACAAATGCTGATGAGCATTTAAATGTTGGCAGGCATCTGTCCCATGGTTTATCTGAGATTAGAAGCTGCAAGGAACAGAATTCCTATTTGTCTGTCACCCACAGTTCATACATATATTGCCATAATCTTCAGTACATGTTACAGGACTGTCTTTGGTACAAAAATGGAATTTTTGTGCTTGGTAACTTGCAGCATATATGTGTGTACCTGGATTGTTTCTCACTGTGGTTTGATTAATGTATCAAATGCAGTTCTGGCAAAAAGCAAACCTTTCATTCCATCAGAAATTTTGATGTAGTTGTGTTTGGCAGTGTTGGGCTAAACTTAATGGATAGAAGTTAGTCATGGGATTAATACAGTCCATAAAGTGATCTAATTCACCTTTCTGAATCCTGCAGCTTGGCTGAAGAGGAGATAAAGGCGGAGCAGGAGGTGGTGGAGGGGATGGACATCTCCACTCGATCCAAAGGTGAGTAAGAGGAATATTTCAATTAGGTTCTACAACACAGTTATTTGTAAACCAGGATAGTGGAGCTGTATCATCTACCATGAAGCTGCTCTTGAGTGGAGCCTCAAGATTCACTGTATTTTTTACAATGACTACTGTATGTTAGGAAGTGTTTTAATTTTTCTCTACACACACAAATATTTCAGTGTTATTTCAGGTTTATGAATAACTAAGGTTAAATTACCAAAAACCAGCAACCACTTGTATCACTTATCATGGCTTCCTTTAAAATAGTACTTCTAGACTGGGAAGACAGGAGAAAGTAGTAGTAGCAGCAAAACTATTAAGGTAGTATTTCCTACTGTAATGAATTCTTTTTTTTCTAAGAATAAAGAGTCACAGTAGCATTTCTGTTTCCACAGAAGTTAGTCCCATGAGCAGTATGTATTTCATGGACATTCATTCCTGTCCATCTCTTTTTGTACTTCAGCTGAGTTTACCTGAAAGCCATTTCTCTAAAACAGCAGCAATATTTACTACCATCCTTTTAAAGTTCTGGCATACCCAGTTACTCTTCACATTCCTACAGCAGGGCTCACAAGTCTGCTTAACTCTGAAAATGCAGGTGGGATTGTCTTGAAGGCATGGCACAGATCATCTGCATGTTTTCTAATGAGGAAGCTTGGCTGGATAACATGGTTATAAAATTGGGTTCAGGTCTTATTTGTACTAACAGTAAATTTCATGTTTCAGTTCTCATAGTATGGTTAGGTGAGGTAGTACATGAGATCTGACACCTCAGAAGAGATGCAGTAGCTCCTTTTGTCCCTTCTCGCTGTCTTTTTCTCCCTTCTCTCCTTCTGATCTTGTATGTCAGTCTCCACCACTGGACTGCTTTCAATATTTACTTCTCTTTGTATTTCGGTTTTCTAAGCCAGCAGAAAGTAAATGTTTCTGTTGCTTTAATGATTGCTGCTGGCTGGGGTGAGCTCCCAGCTCTGCACTCCACCACTTACTTCCTTTGTGGTGCTTGTCACATCCCAGCCACTTGAACTTTCTAACCAGCTTAAAAGCTGAAACATTTTTCTGCTGTTGTAGTGACCAGTTTGTTTGTGAAAGAGTCTGATGACATAAGAACTTGGTATAACAGGCAATGGGGGTTGTTAAATACATTTAGCTACCCATGAAATCTCATCTTTATTTCTCCTTAGAAGCACTGGCCCACTTTCTAGTACTAATAAGAATTCTGCATGCCTTAACTGAGCTAAACCATTATTTATGTCACTCTGATGTAATTAATGTCTAAAAGACACTTAAAAATCTGATATCTACTTATGTAGATGTTTACATTTTGGTTCTGGTACTTTAATCAGTCACAAGCAGGTGCATGGGCCATACAAAAAGTTTCCATTTCCTTGTGGTAGTTGTAATGCTGTCCTGACCTCAGGATATGTTGTTTCAGTGAATTAAGCTCACAGAAAACTTTGCTTTTTGTTTGGTAGGGTTAAGAGGAAGCTTTTTAGGACAGTGAGCTGATTTAATATCCTGGTTATTGAAGAGCTCAGTCTGTCATGTCCCAGCCTTGTCACACACATGATCTTGCAGCTTCCCTTGCACTGTGGGCTCTTACCAATTAGAAACGGCCAGTTCAGAGGGATTTAACCTGGCAGAAAGAGACTCAGGTTTTCATACTGTTTACTGTTGTTGCAACTCCCTGAACCAGCTGATGCCAAAGCCATTCTCACCACAGTGCTGGTTTAGGTTGACCCAAGCTGTCATGTGTGAAAGCCACTGGTCCATGCATAGATGTTCTCCTAGTGCTTTAAATAGCAGTGGGAGTGATATAAATGGCATTTCTGTATCACCATAGTAGAGATAAAACTTAGCAAGTGTTGAATCACTTTAATAATTAGGGAATTGGTATTTGTTTAGCTAGATACTGACTTGCTTTAGCTGGTTGTTAAATTTAACATGTATGTTGATAAAACCCCTGCCAGCACCACTCCAAGGACAGGAATAACAACCACCCACCTCAAGCCCTTACAGGCTTGTATTTTTTCCAGTGAAGAATGTGGGATATAAAGAACTCTTTAGACTTAACTGTAAACCATTTCTCTTTGTTGTATACTCAACCTAATCTGTAAATTAGTGATATAACTTTATAATAGTTGAAAAGACAGTTTCTCACAGAAAATAAAATAATCATAAACGTCATCTCCAAGAGCTGGCCACATTGCAGGCCTGGTGTAATGAATCTTTCTGTACTCCTGTTATTGGGACTGAAACAAGCTTCTCTGATAGTTCAGTGCAGTATTTCTGCAGCAGAGAAGTCACAAACCAGAATTTTAAAACTGTCACTCTGCCCTGTGCAAGGCAGAAAAAGTGCAGCAAAGTTTTCAACTGGTGGGATGGTGGCAGCAATGTCTCCACTTGCAGCAATTAGCTTGTGCAGAGTTTTGCTTTGTGTGTTTTGGAAAGGATATAGATGAGGAAGTTGACCCTATCTAGGCAAATCTGGTGGGGAGCACAGAGCTCTTTGGGCTTTGTTTGGGTTTTTTGATGTGTGAGAAGCCTGTGCAGGAGATCAGTCCATGGCACTGTACAACTTCAGCCTTGACCTTGAGCAGCAGATGTGCTGCAAGTCCATAACCTGCTTGCCCAGTTATGGTTTGTACAGCTCATCTGAGGCTGTGTCTTAAGAAAGTTGTAAGGAAATAAATTTAATTGCTGTAATACCAATTACCCTGATGCAGACCTCCTCATGAACATTCTTGTTTTGGTATAAGCAGTTTAATTGCTATAATTCAGTTGAAGCTAAACTAAACCATGCATTGTTTAATCTGTAACATGGGTCTGAACACAGCCTTTGAGTTGGTCTGGGTAACATGGTGGTTTCAGAGCAGCCTGAGCTGGTCAAACTGCTCAGTGCAGCAGTTTTATCCACTTCCTTCCATGCCTAAGCTGGCAGGAAACTAACTGAACCATAAAACATGAACAGTTTTCTACTAGCTCAGTGTGATGAAACAGCTTGGTGGATTGCCAGCAGTGGTGTAAGAGGGAAGGCAGGAATACACCAGTTGGGTGCAGGAATACACCAGTTGGGTGCAGGAATACACCAGTTGGGTGCAGGAAGTGTGGAGCTTTGTTAGCAAGCATTTAGACAGGGCCAGGCTGGAATGAAAGCAGAGCTGAAAGTCATCACTGCCACTTCTTACTTTACATTGTGATGGCTAAAGTGAGTCTGTAGCTGGTCAAGGCTGTGGAGTCCTACATGTTCAGCTGCATTTCTCTACCCTTCTTGTTTGATGGCTGTAATGCTTCTGCTGTTGCACACTCAGCTGTGTCAAGCAGCTGATCCAGCAGAAAATTGATCATTTTTTGTAGTACCAGATTTTGCCTGAATCATGAACTGATTAACCCTCCTGTTACACACAAGTGACTGTCTCCCAAAAGTTGTGGGGGCAGATTGCTGGTCAGGTGGGAAAGAGGAGTAGAGTTACTCTAGCAGTTATAATGTAGACCTGCTTATGAGCTGTGCATGTGCAGCCTTGTTAAAGACAAGGTTTTAAAATACACTGCTCTCTTGATGAGAGCAAGAAAGCATAAGGCATCTGAGAACTGGAAGTGGGAAATGACAGCTTAAAGAGAATCCAAAAACAGGAGTCCAAAATCCAAGGAATCCAAAACCAGAAAATGGAGTGAACAGAGGATTGCTCTTTAGTGAGGAGGGAGACTGTGGATTACATGATTACATTTTGTCCTTTGTATATCATATATTAACATGTCCAGCAGAAACATCTTATTATATTTCTGCTCCAGACTTATGGATTACCTTTTTGCCTTGTTTATTAAATATTTCAAGATGGGGCTTGCAAGGTCTCTGGATAAATGTCTAAGCATTTCCAGGTTGTGGTTTCAGTGCAAATTCTGTCTTTGCTTGTACTTGTTCTCTTTGGACAGAATGAACTCTCCACTGGATGTGTTCTTCCTGTTTACATGGAAGAAGTTTTTTTTAATCCTCTCTGCTAGTTTAATTTAGCTGCTAACAGTAGCAAGCTGTGGTGGCAGATGGACTTCCATGTAGGTTTTGATGTATTTCAGCTGATACTGGAGCCATTGCCTGTTTAGTGCCCAGTCAAGAGGAGCTCTAACTCTCTTCTTGCCATCATCAGTCATACATCTCTTACAGTGCCTTTGCACCTCTGCTGGCTCTTAGGACTTGGGTGGAGTTTGAACCAGATTACTGGGGAGTTGAGCAGATGTTGGACATTGCTGGGAGCAGCCTTGCCCCAGCAGGGACAGCTGGTCATTAGATGGTCTTAGCTTGGAATAAAATCATATACTGAGGCCTTACTGATTAATGGGGAGAATTCTGACATTTACAGGTTTGGGGTTTTTTTTCAGGTTTGTGTTAAAGGCTTTGATCTTAGGAGCTCCTCTCAGTGGTAAAATATTCAGATACAGTGAATCTAAATACAAAAATGACTAATTAAATGGAATTCTGAGAATGCATGATACATTTTGTTACAGTTTCATAGTAGTACATCTCTATCAGCTTTCTTTGTAGTGAGACCAAGTATTTAATCACAGAGAGATGAGATTCTTACTCCAGTGTGAAGCTGAGACTCCTGCAGGGAGCAGAAGTGCAGCCCTGGGCTTTTGTCTCTGGAGCAGAGCCCTTGCTATCAGCTGTCCCACCTTGGGAGGGCCTTGGGACAGCGAGTCCCGCACAGCCAGGCTCCAGCTGATCCTTGCCTTTCAGTCTTACCTTGCAAATTGGTGGGAAGTGTTTCTTTTTCTTTATCTCCCAAAGTCCTACACTGAAGAAACAGCTAACAGTGTCTTTTTGTACTTGTGTAAAACTGTAACGTGGCAGGAGTTCATCAGAATTTACATAACCTCTGTTATTTATTGCATTAAGTGACTGGACTGGATTAATTACATCAGTTGAATTTTCTGGAATGTAAACAGGGCTTTAGTGGTTGGTTGCAACTGCATCATGTTTCAAAACTCTGGCAGAAAATTAAAATTCCTCAAAGCTGAGTTCTAACAGATTTATCCATGATTTTATTAAGTTTTAAAGATATTTATTTTTATTTATATAAGGTTATTTGTTTGCTAAAATATTACAGGTAATGGATTTGAAAAATCAGAAATCTTTTAACAACCATTTAGGATAATAAATTTAACTGGAGTGCTTCACAGTTCTGGAATTTGTCTAAATTATTAATTGAAACCTGTTCTATCAAATGAGACAAGTTAGTTTTGCTACATTTTCTGTCAGATTTCTTAATTGATTACACTCCATGCCATTTAAAGTATGGGCATTCAGAGATTTTGAGAAGGAGTAAAGAGATGTGACAGTCTAGGTGGTTTTTTTTTTTGTTCCTTCTAAAAGTATAGATACACATTTCTGCAGGGTAATGACAGCTTAAACAATCTTCAGTCACCTTTCTTTTCTTATACCTTCTCTCAGACTGACTTATAGCTGTTTCTTAAATCCATTCAATTAATTCTTCCTGCAACTGTTTTTAATAAATTTTTTGGTTTTTACATTTTACTGAATTTAATTCTTTGATTTGGTTCACCAAATGTTGGCAGAACTGTTTGTGCCATAATAAAAGGCATAGCATGGCATTGGGAATTAAAGTTTAAGTGACACTTCTGCTGATTGTCTTATGTGAAACAATTGTTTGTGTTTCTGGTTGGAAATGTTATTTAGAATTTTGCATATTTGACCCACTTGCATTGAGATATCAAAAACTTGCTTGGATCACAGGAAACTCATTGGTGTAACTGAGTCTCAGTTTACTGATGTCTCCTGTGAGACTAAAATAATACTTTTCACTGAAAAAAACACATTGCTGTTTCTGACTCCTGAAGAACTAAAATTATTCTCATCTTACCATCTTTATCACAAATCATATTGAAAAACTTTTAAAAGTTTTTTTAAAAATTTCTTTTTATTTTTGTCATTACTATTCAAACAAAGTGTTTCTTAGTTTCCCTCTTCTCACTTTCTGAAAATTTCCAGAGCAGAAGTTTTTTCTCCAAGCAGTAAGAAGCTTATTTTTATAGGATTTATATCTACAATTAAAGAAAATTAGGTACAGAATTTGAATAAGTAATACTCTTCATGAAAGTAAACTTGATATAGTTAAGATTTTCTTTTTTATTGTCTACACTTTACTCTGAAAAGCAAAACTTTTCTTCCCATCCCCACAATCTCAGAGGTTAGTTCTTCACTTACAGTAAAAGATTTTATCCTGCAATTTCTACACTTTTTGGGAAGGCTTTTGTTTTGCTTGCCTATCTTGTTTGTGAGGTTGAATTTGAAAATCATGGTCTACTGGAAATCTGATTTACTCAGGCTTTTCTCATTTGCCTTGCTATCCATTGCATTGAGGATGGGAGGCTAAGACAATATATCCTGGTCTAAGCCACACCAGCATCCCTCCTTCACTGTCACATTTCCATCCTTTTCCCATAGGCACTTTCAACTCTGGGAATTGTTCCTCTGCTGATTTAACTGAAATTAAATTTTAGGGTTGTTGTTGATTTAGGCCATATCAGTTTTCCAAGCCATCCTGCTTCCTGGGTGAAGGAGCCACAGTGTTAGAGAAAAATAAAAGGAACAAATTTTATTTGTGGAAGGGTGCTGTGAAGCCTTGACTTAGGTGTGGGTTTCAGCTCTCGTGAAGGCTTTATTGGGAGAGAAAATAATCCAAATATAAGGGGTGCCTACATACAATACATATGTAGACATGATTTCACCATTGTTTTAGTCTGGAATTGCCTTGATTGCATTTAACTTAAGTTTTTAAATTGAAAAAAATAACAAAAAAGAAGTACGGAAAGAAGGGCATAAGGAGGTGTCGCTGTCAGTCTGTGGTACTGAGCAGTTTGTGCTGTGCTCTTACAGTAAGGCGTCTTGATGGTGCTTGTTTTCAAGAAGAGTTACATTTAAATATCACAGGAAAGGCAAAGAAAACAACATCCTACTGTTACAGGTTTTCTGAGTTGGCACCTGCTTCTATTGAGAAAAGTGAGACTTCTCAGTTGTCAGGGATCCCTGCTATGGAGTGTTTACAGTGCAGCACTTTGCAATACGCAGAGTATAAAAATATTTGGTTGTGGTCTGTGTTCCATATGCTGCAGCAAGATAAGATCTCTGACATAAATAATACACTTTTGTTTGTTTTTATAATTTTTTAAAGCTAAACTATAGTAAGTCATTACTGTAGTTATCTGCTTACAAAGTGCATTGCCATTACATAAAGTTGGACTTACAAAGCAGTCATAAAGTCTGAAATGAAATTGCTTTAGGGTTTAAGTATGCTTTAGTCTGTCCCCTGGGAGCAGTAGTTACTAATCCTTTAGTCACATGATGGCATACAGAAACAAAGATTTAAGCTTCAGGTGAAGCTCAGGTTAGCTCCTTGCTCCCCAGTGAGTGATTGGTAAGAGCACTCAGAGGTGCCTATTGTCAACCCTGACAACATCACAGACCAATTAATACTAACCTAGTGATGTAAAACCAGGGAACTTTTAATGAGAATTTCAAAAGTTGTTTCAGGTGTCTATTTTTTCACTTGAGCTGGAAGCACATTTTTAATTTAAAGTGGTGCTAAGAAAGCAAAATCACACAAAAAAAATCAAGAAATAAGCAGACTAAGATTGCTTAGCAAAATTAATATTTTTAGAACAATTGGTTTATCAGTGAGAGGTTTGAATGAGGGTGACATGCTCAGGGTGTGATGAGAGTTCAGTAGGAGCAGGGAAATTGCTCAATCACAAACCAAGTGGTGACCAGCTGGCATGGTGAGATCCTTCCTAAGGTGAGACCATTCTTGCACATTAAACACTTTTTGAAAAATATTTACTTATCATAGAAGAGATCACAGAAATTCTGGCTGTTCCCTTTTGGAGCAGAAACTTGAATCCACCCTTTAAGCAACTGATATAGTCACCAAATTATTGCACAGCTTAAATTTGGTCTCTTTTGTTCTTTCCCCCCAGATTTGTTTCATTTTTTTCAAGTAACCCTACACTAGGGAAATGATTCAAAATTAAAGATTAACTTTCCTCCTTACAGGTTGTTTTAATAGGGATCAGTCTCTTGATCTGGCTCACATCTCAGATACAGGAACTCTGCTCCCAAACCAGGAGAGCCAGGGAGGGAGAAGCAGCAGTTTGTGCTAAATAGGGTATTCCCACTGAAAGAAATTCACACAAAATGCAATTTTTTATCATAATTAGAATTGAAAACTATAGCTCAAACAATTTAAGAAGATGCTACCATTCTTTCATTACTTGAACTGGATTAAAAGAGTATTTATATCATCAGGTCCCTCAGTTTGGTAAATTGGCAGTTGTGGTAGTTGAAGCCACTGGCCTATTCCACCAGCACAACTAAATCTGAAAAAATATGCCTGTGCATTGCTGTTTTCCTGTCTATTCCTTAATTTTTCCAGTTACATTGCCTCAAGAAAACCTCTGTGCATTTGAATAACTTGCCAGCTGAAAAAAAAAAAAGGAAGTGTATTTCAGGTCAGTTTTTGTACGTTGCCTATGAGTCACCACTAGTTGATCTGAAAATCCCCAGTATACTCAGGCTTCTTAAACCAAGGAGGAAAATTACATCACTTTAAGTAGTTTTTGAAATTACTTAACCAAACATACATGTTTGTGTGACCATTTAATAAGATTAGTATTGAATCAGCACCTTTTCTGCTGAATTGTAGCTTGGATTTGGCTGTGACTGAATAGTCATTCAGTTCTGGTTTAGCTAATAACAGTTTAACACTTTCCTGACCCTGAATCAGTTAGTTTAGGAAAGAATCAACATTTAAAAGTGAAATGGATCACATGAAGGGGGTAGGAACTTTATGATTTTTATACTCACAGATGAGACTCAATGTGCAGTGTCAAAGCTTCTTTGTAAACCTCACAATCTGAGGCTGAAGAGCTGAAAAGAAACTGATGTGCTCCACTGGTGGCAGTTTTGTGCCTGGAAGTAAGAAATAAAGGCAAAAAAACTCTACTGTCAATTTCCCCTCCTGGTTTAAGGTGTGCCTGCATAGGTATAGTCTGGAAATAAGTGCCCAAATCTCTTTAGGGAGTTACAGGGTTTATTTGCTGGTGAAAAACTTGGGCTTAGAGACCCCTTTGAGGATATTGTTTGCAAATTATAATAAAGAAACAAAGACTTTATTGTGATGGTGGGAAGATGAGAAAAGACATGGTATGATGCTGTTTTTTGTGGGTCACTCTGAATGCAAACAGCTCCCATGCTGAAAAAGCTCCATTCTACTTTGATGAAAAAAATAGCATTCAGAGCCTGTTTGGTTTTAGGTTTGATCATTTTGATTTAGTTGTGAGCTTTGGTTTAGCTGACACTGATGCTGCAGTTTCTTCCAGGATAGCTGGGTTAACACATCTCTCTTGGGATATATGAAGATTTCCCAGCCCAAGGAGTTCTTCTGCCACCTTCTGTGCATAATCAGCCAAACTGACAAAGCCTCCGAGTTTGCTGTCAGCAGACTTGTACTGTGTTGGCATTTTTGTTGTCCTAATTGCTTGAGGAGGGGAGGAAACAGACATTGGATTTTTCACACATATAGGTGACATAGCAGCTCTTTGTATTGTCAAATCAATCTAAATTTTGGGCTAAATGGAGCAGGAGGCAGATTTGTTTGACTCCAAACACAGCTAGTAACAATAATGGTCTCAGGCACATTGTATTGATTGATTTCAGCCAAGGCATGTCAGCAGATAACTGGTGCTAAATGCTGCCAGTATGTGTAAAAGAGAAGGGTGTGTGGGAAGGGAAAAAAGTCACAGGTTTTAGTGTCAAAGCTCAAAACATGACAGGTTTTTGTTTGTTTATTTAAACCAGTTTACTACATTTTGCCAGCATTTTATGGCTTATGTCAACAAGAGTTTCTCTGAGAGCTCACAGTAATATATCTGCTGTGCCTACAGAATTAGTGGCACTTCTAGAATTGTTGAAATTCCAGATGTTGTTAGCCTGGTGTAGCTATTCTAGGGTAGTAAAACACAGGATGGGCAAACACTCCTACATTTGTTTTCTCTCTTTCAGTTCTGTGTCCCTCCACCTATATTTTTGTGTTTTTCATATTTATGTATAGTTTTCCTAAGTATTATCTTGACACATGTTAACCAAGCTTTTGGTCTATCAGAAGTCATCATATAGCACAATATTTTCCATAGATTTGTGTAGAAAGTGGTCAAACCCACTGCAGTTTTTAATTTTTTCCGTGCAGTTAAATATTAGGGGGATGGTTCAGTTGTTTCTCTTGTGATATTGTTGAATTCTGACCCCTGTGGTTTTGTGTATAATTTCATTTTGTTGCATGCATTAAAGGCTTAGGGAAAAATTAAACTTGTTCACCCAACTCTGATGAAATTTCACTTGTATTTTGTCAGAATCATATCACTGTTCTATGACTGTCCTTTGCAGCTGATTGTGTACTTGTTTCTTTTGAAAAATAGCATTTTTCAAAAGAAACAAAAATTAAGTTCTTTTTAATTGAGATGAGCATTTTGTATTCTTTAGGGATTACTGAAATTTTGTTCTGAAGGAATGAAGTTCCAAATACCTTTATTTTAAAAACATGAAACAAAAACCTTTGAAGAGTATGAATGACAAACCATACCATTTTTTGAATATTTTTCATCAGTTTGCAGTCTTTACCCCCATTGTTTGTGTCTGTTACAGATCCTGGCTCTGCTGAACGTGCAGCACAAAAAAGGAAATTTCCCAGCCCTCCACATTCCTCCAATGGCCACTCACCTCAAGATGCATCAACAAGTCCTATAAAAAAGAAAAAGAAGCCTGGTCTATTGAACAGTAATAATAAAGAGCAGGTAAGAGGAGCCATGGTTTTATTATGCTAGAATATGAAATAGAGGATGTAGAGATAGCTGAGCAGAAACTCAGTCTTCTTCAAGGAAGCTCCATTTTTTGCACTCCTAAGGGATGGATATTAATTTTTGAATGCAGTGGGGGTAGGAGTTGGTATTATAATTTTGATTTCAATGCTCTTTGATTATTGTTTTACATCTGTTGAAAAAGACCACCTGTGTCCTGCTTAGTGATTTCATAAAGGTAATAAGATGTTTAACCAATAAATGCAATTTGGAACAGAATTATTATGAATAATTATAACCATAACAAAACCAACAATAGCTGTTTTTTAACTAAAACTATTAACAGAAAATGTTCAGTAGTGTGATAATCTAGATTAAGAAAGGTCTCATAATGTCAGTGAAGTTCCTCATCTGCTTGCAGTCCTTTCCTGCTGCCCTTTAGTCAGCTCCACCTTGGAGTTTCCAGGCAGTGTACACTCCTACTAAGCTAGTTAAATCAGAGTCACAGTGACTTTTCAGTCTTTATGCTCATAACCTTATTTTTACTGTCTTCTGAATGCTGAATTGATAGCATTTGTTGTCCTTCTTAGAACTTGACTCCACAAGACTTGGACAATTTCTGATTCATTGTATGATGCACATGAAAGAATTATATGAATTGTATTGAATAGCAAATGTTGTAAAGCATCTGTATCATCTTGGAGTAGATTACATTAAAGCAGTCTTCAGCCTTACTGAAATTACTTCACACCTGATGTTCTGTGTATTTTTCAAAGTGCATTTTTGTGTCACCGGGTTTTTTGCCAGTGTCTTATAAACACAGGATTCAGTTCTTTCTTGGTGAAGAAAGAAAATGAAATTCATACTCACTGCAGTTGTCCTGGAACAAAAGCTGTTAATAAACTAGGCCTTAAAACTCAGTATAAATTGTATTTTATTTCAGGATAATCAGGAGATGTAACTGTATCATGTGGAGGTGCCCTGGGGTCAGTTTGGCATTTGCTGAGCTTCACTGCAGCCTGGGTTTATTCCTTTACATCTTGGACATTTTCTGGGCAGATACTGCCCCTCTGACATCTGAGCTTATAACTGTACAGTGCAGAGATAATTTTGCAAACAGTGGAATTGAATCCTTGGGTATTGATTTCCACTTTTTCTTCCTGCATTTGAAAATATATGTGAAAACGTAGTTGCAGTTGTTGAACTTGATAAATTCCCCTTGGTAAATACTTTTCTGTTTTCCAGGTATCTCAGACCTGTGCAGGATAGAATAAAGTTGTGTATCTAATGAAGAAAACCTATCCTATCAGACTTGCTTATTTTGCTGTGCTTATTTCAAGTTAGCAAGAAAATATCATCTGTTTAGTTCTGTTTAGCTTTTACAAGCTGCTTTTCATTTAATGTTGTCTTGCATGTCAGATTTGAAGTGGGCATGCCTGAAGATTGTCGTGTCTAAATAGGTTCAAACTCTGCTCTCTGTGGTAGCAGGAGCTGCTTTTAAAGATTCTTTTACTGCTGAGCAGATGTGAGCTGAGCATGCAGGTTCTAGTTTTGCTCTCAGGGTGAGTTTGAGTATGATGTAGCTGATAGCTGTGGTTCCGATTGACTGATAAATCTGTTTTGAGGTATGACAACCTCCCTAGAAACCTCTAACTTAATATTCTACATTACAAAGTGCTTTATAGTGCTTGAACATTACAAGATACCATTACTAAAGTTACAGTTGCACAAAACTTTGTTATACACGTTGTGGGTGCAGTCACAGATCTTCAAAATGTTGCCATCAAGTATTTAAAGTTCTAAAAATCAATCAAAGAATTAAGAAATTGTAGAATGTAACTAAGGCGAAAAATCAGGAACTTCTGACATTTAATTGGACAGGTATAATGTAATTAAAGTTGTCAGCTTGTTTTACTACTAGTTTCAATAGTAATTTAAATTGAATATAAATAGTGATCTTTTTCTCTCCAAAACAGCACTGCAGTACTGATGTTTGTTTTCTTCAGTTTCCTTTGTCATTCTACAGGTCTTAATAACTTCAGTAATGCCTTTAAAACAAGCTACCACCTAGTTGAACTTGAACTTTAATAACTGTTAAAATTTTACTCTTAAAACATATTAGTCTGACTAGGACAAGTGAAAAGGTCCCTTGATGCAGTTGAATCATTAATTTTCAGTCTTTTAGTTTTGTTCTTTGGGTCTCTGTTGAGTCTCTAAACCCTTTTTTGTTTTGGTTCTTAAACTTGGCTTAGGCAAAATAAGATGATAGATGTCTAAATGATAAAAGCATCCTTGAACAGAAACCAAATTAATCTCATTTGCCAGCAAAAATTGACTTCTCTTCAGTATGGGTGTTATGATTTCTGTGGAAGTTTCACAGGTTTTATATTTGTCTTAAAGCAGAATCTTTGAATCTTACAAAGTTAGTGTGGATATACTACTTACATCCACTTCAAAGTCAGAATATGTATTAAATTCCTCTGGTAATTTCCTTTATCTGCAGTGGAGGAAGTGCCCCACAGCTGCCTGTCCATGTGTACATGACTGAGATGGTCTCACAGCTGTGGTGCGCTGAGCTGCAAACAAAACATGTTTCTGCACTGGAAATTACAACTCTCCCTTCCTCACTCTGGTTTCTTTGTTTAAATGCTTGTTGTAGTAATTAGTTTGAAATAGACTGAAATCCTTATTCTGTCCCACTTATTCCACAAGATCTCACAGAACCATCCTTCTGAAACTTTTGTCACGTTGTGTCGTTAAATGTGTGTGTATAGAAAGTACAGAAGTAACACTTTGCCCATTTCTGTGGGGGGAACAAAGTGTCTCTGGGCTTTATCATCTGTAGAATAGAAAATGAAAGCCACCAAAACTGGCACAAAATCACATGAAATTTTAGGTAGCACAGTGTTTATGGATAACATCCTTTCTTTGCCTAAAATATTGTATAATGTTAGATAATCTGGGGTTTTTTTTGAGATACAACATCTTCAGGTGGGTTGTGGCTTCTACCTTGAAGATCCCTTACTCCTGCAGATAATTACACCTCCTGTGTAACTTTAGGTATCTAGAAATACCATGGTTCAAAGTGGCATGCTGGTGCTTTCTGGGGACATTATTTATGCCCCATGTGACTGATTTTGTTCAGGATGCCTCAAAGTTACAGAACACATTTTGTTGCCCTGTCCTGTGAATTACATGGGCGTGTGTCAGCTCAAGACTCTCAGAAGCTGCAGATTTGTAAATGGTGTAGGACACTTGAAAAATGACCTGAGAATAAAACAAAATAGTTCTTCAGACTACAAGTGTTTGGATAATTACAAGTGAAGTCACAAGCAAGTGGTTTTACATTAAACAAAAAAATCACATTAAATGAGCTGTCTAAAATCTCAAGGCTACTTCCCTCCTCAGCAAACCACCTCTATAATGAATACCAAACAGAGAATTTGTGTTCCCTTGTCATTAATAAATTGAGTTCCCTTGTCATTAATAAATATTTTTTTTTCTTTTTATTAAAAAATAAAAATAAAATAAATAGTTTTCCATGCTGGCAGTTCTTCAGAGCTGATATAACAAGCTTTAGGTCACTCTGGACCCATTTAAGCCATCCCAGGCTCTTCACTTCTTGTGTTTTAGCATCAGCTGTGTCATCTTTGAGCTGTCAGGCTCAAGGCAAAGACCAGTTCATGCAGATTACAAAGTTAGTACTGGTTTCTAGTGCAGGCAAACTGGTACAGATGTGAGTCTCAAATTGTGATATGCATTTAGGTGGTGAATGAAATCTCTCCTGTAGTGGAGATGGCTGCTCAGGATGTGAATTTGCTCCTTTGTCATCCTTCTCTACAGTGTGCCTTATTAATCAAAATCAGCATTGGCTTGCTTCATGGTACAAAGCTATAAATTGCTGCAAACTAGCACAGATTTGCATGGTGTTCAACTTCTTGTTTCAGGACTAACCTCTTCAGTTTTCCCAGGTTTAGCCACCACTAAATATCTCAGTATTTAGCTTGCACGGCCCCATGAAATTCTGAGTTGAGAGGGCCTAATAGCTTCTATAGCAATACTTCTTTCTTGAAGGTGAAAGTGTTTGCTGGCTCTTGTTGGATTGCATGTCTTGCACTCAATGCCTTCACTTGCCACAAAAAATTTATTTCTGGTCTTGAGTGCAAATTGTCATTCAGCATCTGAATAAGCAGTAAACTTCTTTATGAATGATTTTGTGCAATGACTAAGATACTGTGCTTGCATAAATGTTAATCAAACTCTGTAAATTGCTGTTTGCTTATATATGATGACTATTATGATTTGAAAAAATGCAAATTTGTTTTGAAACCAAACCTGTTTTTCTTGCCTACATTTCAGTCAGAACTAAGACATGGTCCGTTTTACTATATGAAGCAGCCACTCACCACAGACCCTGTTGATGTTGTACCACAGGATGGACGGAATGATTTCTATTGCTGGGTTTGTCATCGGGAAGGCCAAGTCCTCTGCTGTGAACTCTGTCCTCGGGTTTATCATGCTAAGTGTCTGAAACTGACAGCCGAACCAGAGGGGGATTGGTTTTGCCCAGAATGTGAGGTTAGTTTGATATAAGGAGTGGATTTCTTGCTTGGTTTTGAGATTTAAGCAGCTTTTTCTGTGTTCTGAAATGTTTCTGGTTTATTCCTGTTGCCTCTTGGTCAAGGTACCAGAAAAATTTGTGCAGAAGAGGAGGCATCCATGGCTGTGCTTCACCACTTTTTCTCTGTGTGTTACCTGCCTTGTGTTTGCCTTCTTACCACGAGTCTCCAACTTGATTTGTGTCTCCAGCTCTAGAGAAGCACCATTTCAAACAGTGATACCTGCATCAGGCACCAGTAATTCTGAAATCATTCTGAAGTTTTCACTGGTTTAACTTGTACTTCTTCTTGTGGGCTGATCAGCTTTTCAACAGTGCAGAAAAAAATGCACTATAGGGTCTACATAAACAAATGGGTATTTTGTTGCTGTGGAAGAATTTAATCATTCCTCTCCAGTGATTACTGGGGAGAGAATACTTAGCATCCAAATATCTGTAATGAAAGCAAATTGGTTTATGGCATGTTTTCCTCTGATCACTTATTTTATTAGAGCCCAGGTGACCTTCTCACTTGCTCACATTGCTCTGAACCCATATTGTATTTGGGAATTCTATGTATTCACATATTCATTTTGTGTGATCTTGAAGATGCTGCATAATTTTCTGCTCTTTTTCCTTTTTTCTTCTTTTTTGATAACATACACAGGCCAAAACCCAGGTAAAACAGGCATCTGAAGTACTTATATTACATTATCAGAAATGTTTTGTTTCTCATAGAACAGCTATTATATTTCATTTGATTGGTAGAATGTGTCAGTGGAGAAGTATTTATCTAGAAATGTTTGCTGACAAAGTGTTTCTTTAATCTGAACTTTTAGAAAATCACAGTTGCAGAATGCATAGAAACACAGAGTAAAGCAATGACAATGCTCACCATCGAACAGCTATCATATCTACTGAAGTTTGCACTACAGAAAATGAAACAGCCAGGGGTAAGGACATTTTTGTTGTTTTCTTCTTTAAAAACTTGGATCGTGTGTTTGTCATAATCTGGGGTTTGCTTCCTTTAGTGGATGATGAATGCTTGGTTTATCAGATTGTTTGTGGCAGCTTCTGTTCTATGTGCCACCTGTCTAGCACAGACAGATTAGTTTAGGTTGTACAGACTGTTCTGGAGTGCATTTAAACTGTATTTTTGTGATGTAACTTCTGGATGTATTTTCAGTAGATGTAATGAAAGTACAGTGTGGTTTTCCAGTGGAAGGTGGTGATTTCTCACTCTCTGAAAGTGGACAATGCTGTATCAGACACAAAAGGGGAATGTGGAGGCATGATCTCTTCCCAATATATTTATATAGACAGCCCTAGGCACTGACACTGTTGCATTATTAATTATATGTGTTGAAAATGTTGCTTCTATCTGTTATTAGCAAGTGTTCTTACCACAGAAGTTGGTTGTATCACATACTTTTAAAATGCTGAGGAAATTCCTTCAGTGTGTCTAAAACATGTACCATTGTTTGTTGTAAATCACAACAGTAATTTTTACAAATCCCCTAGCTTTTGTGGTTTTTGCAATTCATCATGTCCAGCATATGAAAGATCAGCTAAATGAGACCCTTTAGTTCCTGTTGTTCTACTATTAGTTTATTACCTCACAACATTTTATAATTACTTTTGAAGAATTTTGTCTGATAGCACAGAAAATGAGTGTTGTGTCATTGATGAAACTGTTCAGTATTAGTAACCAGTGTGGTTATTTTTTCCCCTAACAGACAGAGCCATTTCAAAAACCAGTTTCACTGGATCAACACCCAGATTATGCAGAATATATCTTTCATCCAATGGACCTTTGTACATTAGAGAAGGTTTGTATGAAGCTAGCTGAGGAAGGTCCTTGAGTTTGATTGCTATCTGTAACATTTCTAAAATGTTTGATGGCAGGAGGAGAGAGGTTATTTGAAATTATTTTGATGGATGTGGTGGTTTCTTGGTTATTAAGAAAATGAGTTCATTTTCAGCTTAAAACCAATCATATGTTAACTGAACTTCTCTTCTTTGTCTGAGCCAGTAACAAATGCTCAGGAAAAAATAGTGTGAATAAGACAAGCTTACACTGCTGATTTCCTTCTATTAAATTAATCTGATTCCATGAATGATCTCCAGGAGGGACTTCTTAAAGCAGGATTTTCATTTGATCATTATGTTGTATTATGGTTCATTTGATCATTATGGATCACTGGTTCATTAATTAGGGATCATTTGATGTATATCCAGGGGTCATTCCTGACTCATTTTACTGATCATTCAACAAATACTGTAATCTCCACTGCACCTGAGGTGTAGAAGAAAAAAGAAACTGTCAAGAGGTGGATAATGGAACTTTCGTTCTCAGTTCAATAGTAATTTGAAAGTACATATAATGAAGAAATTCTCCATTGCTTAATGAAGAGTGAAGCATTGCAGAGCTTTGTTCTGTCAGGACCTGGTGAAGAGACAACTTTTCATTCTCTGTGTCCTTACAAAGGAGGCTGATGCCTTTATGGTAAAAAAACCATGGGACTAATTTTATTTAATCAAATTGCTTTACCCACTAGGTAGACTCTAATATCAAACATATTGTCTAATGTACTGTGACCACTATTTTTTCTGGGTCTTGCTGTGGAGGGATAATACATCAGTAGAAGAAACCAAAGACTTTTCTGCAGAAACATTGTGTTCCTAACACTGTTAGGAAACATGTTTTTTTTTGGAAATGTTTGAGATGTTGATCTAAATAATTCACTATTTACATTCAATTTAGACAATTAATACATTTTCAGGGCAGTCAAAAGGCACCTTGAATTTGAGAGATTCTTAAGCATTTAGAATCATAATTCTGCAGTAAACAAATATCATGGAATCACAGACTGGTTTGGGTTGGAAGAATCTTTAAGCTCATCTCCTTCCAGCCCCCTGCTGTGGACAAGGACACCTTCCACAGGACCAGGTTGCTCAGAGCTCGGTCCAGCCTGGCCTTGAACACCTCCAGGGGTCAGTTTTATTTATTGTATGACTGATGGAACACAGCACTCAGGAAGAAGCTGTCACTTTTTACTGATTTCTGTTTCCTGATACATTTTTAATTTCTTGTTTCCAGAATGTTAAAAAGAAAATGTACGGTTGCACTGAAGCATTTTTGGCTGATGCCAAATGGATTTTGCACAACTGCATTATTTACAATGGGGGTAGGTGTTAATGTGTACTTACATCCTCAGATATGAAACTTTGACATAGTTAAAGTCATGGAGCAATTTGTGGACTTCTACACTGAAAGTGCCTTCCTGTTAATAACCATAGTGCCTAAAAACAACAATTTTTTTTAGTAAGTGGTATAAATAAAACTATAGGGCCAGATACAACCTGTCCTGTCACTTACTCATTCCACCTTAGAGAAAACATTTCAAATTAGGTAGAATCATGCAATGGTTTAGGTCTTAAATGATCTGATCCAATCTGCCTCATCTAGTTCCAACCCCTGAATTATTTTAATGTTTTGCATCATACAGCACTTAATTGAGACATAATTGAGAAGATCAGACAGCAAATCCCTCATTGAAAGAGTGTGTCAGTGGTGGGAAGGATACAACAGGTTTTAAAAAGGAGCATTTAAAGATTATTAAATGTTACATTAAGAAGAAAGTGCTGATGTTCTGCTTTTGCAAGCATGTAGTTCATGCATATGTTTTTACATAGTTTTTTAAGATCTTCTCTTTTGTTTTTACAGATGACTTTTATATCTGAAAACTGTTGATTTTATCATAGTTCTGCTGTAACAATTTTCTTGGTTTAAAGCATTTTATTGTTTCCTCAGGAAATCACAAATTGACACAAACAGCAAAAGTCATCATCAAGATCTGTGAGCATGAGGTATGAGTGCCCCAATTAAATTAATTGTTCTTTGTGTTTAGTGTCCCATGTCATGTATTTGTGAGTGACTGACTTAATACATATTTTCCAAGATGTGTATTGCAGATTTATAATTCTTGTAGGTTTCCTTACATTGAGGTATGCATATCCATGGCCTACAGAATGGCATTTGGTAAAAGCGTTGCTTATATGTCTTCCACTAGGATATTCACTATTTATAATTAAGCCTTGTGGGGAGGGAAGAAGAGAAAGTGGATGTATAGATTCTGCTCAAAGGCACCTATCCTATTAATAAATATTTGGAGCTGGAAAAAGAGACCAACATCTTCTGATGCATAGATGTACTTTTTGTGATTCTTTTACTGTAACAATATGATTTTCCTCTGAATAAATGCAAATGACCATCCTTTGGATACTGTTTAATCTCTCCAATAACTTTGCTTTTTCTTTCCAGATGAATGAAATTGAAGTATGTCCGGAATGTTATTTAGCTGCTTGCCAAAAACGCGAGAATTGGTTTTGTGAGCCTTGTGTAAGTTGAGAATTATGGTGGTCTAGCTTCTACATTAAACTAGCAGTTCTCATTTGACTGTTATGCCCTCTTTGTTTTAAACCTGTGGTGGTTCCTGAGTCAAGGAAAGCTGCTGTAGTTTGTTTACCAAGTTAGTTATGTGCTGGCATATCATCCTTGTGGAGTCAGACTGTCTCAAATTACTTAGCTGTAAGATTATAGGTTTTCACAAAAGGATTGATCCAGTCAGAAATAATTGTAAAGGCTGTCAGCAACCAGTTCACAAGTTCTTTGTCCTCAAATATAAGGTAACTGCCTTGTGCCAGCAGTGCTTATGTGTGGTACCCTCAGTGGTTGGAGCATTTCTGAAATGTGAACGTCTCTTTCTGCAGATGTGCATCAGTTGAGACCTGATTTTTCTTTCATGATCTATTGATAGGTTGTCTGTTTCCTGTTTAATACTGAACCAAATTTGGGAAGACATCTTAAGATTCTCAAGTAGAAGTGTGTAATCCATCAAGTTCTTTCTTGGATTGTCCTGGTTTCAGCTGGGATAAGGGTTCCTTTTCTTCTTAGCAGCTGGAACAGTGCTGTATTTTTGATTCAGTATGAGAATAACGTTGATGACACACTGATGTTTTGGTTGTTGCTAAGTAGTGCTTACTCTAAGTCAAGGACTTTTTAGTGTCTTTATGATCTGCCAAGACACAAGCCTAAGTAAAAATTACAGCATTTCAAAGATTGGCTCTAGCTTAAGTAATGCTATATATTTGGAGAGGACTGATAAAAAATAAATCAATAAAGAAGTGCAATTACTAACGGTTTAATTAGGTTGTGTAAGGTTTTATGTTTAGCAAGTTTTTTTAATATAATTTTATCATTTTGTCCTCTTAGGACTTATTTTGTTTATAGTGAAATGGCATTTTGTATATGGCAAATGCCTTGTGCATGGTGGATCTTTATTGAATCTAAGTAATCCATATAATTTTAAAAAAATCATGTTTATTATCAGATTTGAAGCTAGTACTGCTTACATTTTCTTACTGTGTATTTTGCTTCTTCCTCTAGAGCAATCCCCACCCTTTGGTCTGGGCTAAACTCAAAGGCTTTCCATTCTGGCCTGCTAAAGCACTGAGGGATAAAGATGGGCAAGTTGATGCCCGTTTCTTTGGCCAACATGACAGGTGGGAGTTGAACAAATGGATGTCTTTGGCTGTACTTAAGAAATTTATGTTGAAATTTTGTGTGCTTACAAGTTTTTGGATCCTGTCTTTAGAAACTTGACTCTAACAAAAACTGTGTAATACAGTAGCAAACACAATTTTAGTTCCTTACATGATTGTAAGATAATCTGGTGAGTGTGCAGCTTAATTCCTGTGTTTGGTGCCGTGCTGGGGAGAACTATAGTTCTTAAAGGTGGAAGAAACCAATGAAGTAATTTATGTTATCTAAACATTATGGGAATAAGTACACACCTGTAGGTTTAAAAATATAGAAATATAACCTGTGTTGAAAATGCTAGTTTTGCTCTGAAGGGAGTTCTCTGTACATGTGAATCCTCTGCTTAGGTGGACACAGCCATGATGAACACAAGTTGATTTGTCATGAATTAGAAATATAAATCTTTAATAACATGTGTAAAAACCCCAACTATACAGGGCCATGGAATAATTAAGTCAAAGTTCCTGCTGGTTTAGGGTCTTGGCAGGCAGTTTCAGGGTCTGCTTAATTTCATTATAAATAAGATCTGTCCAGTACTTGCTGATGAAACTTTTCCTGGCACTGAGGAATTTGGCCAACCTGGCCTGGGGTGTGAAATGTTTCTAAGAAGGTACTTGTGAAGTGTTCATTTCCTTACCTGCTTTTTACATTTGTGCTATGACAGATAGACTGTTTAGCAATGGTTGACTTGCAGTTACATAGACTGTTCCAATTAGGAATATTTTGTCATTTGGCCAGTGTTAAGTCATGTTTTATTGCTACTGGGTAAAGTAAAATAAGCCACTCATAATCCAAGGCATGCAACTTGCTTACTTACAAAACTAAGCACTGAAATATTAAAATAATGTAATTATGGTTCTTTAAAATTATCTAGCTACTCACATCTTTATGAATAGGCAAAAATAAATTAGTATTTGCATAAAAGCTGGCAATGTCAATTCACAGTATGAAATGTAGTTATATTATTTTTCTGTTTTATATATAGGGCCTGGGTTCCAATAAATAATTGCTACCTCATGTCTAAAGAAATTCCTTTTTCTGTGAAAAAGACTAAAAGCATCTTCAATAGTGCAATGCAAGAAATGGAGGTTTATGTTGATAACATTCGTAGAAAATTTGGAGTATTTAATTATGCACCTTTCCGGACACCATATACTCCCAACAATCAATACCAAATGTTGTTAGACCCTGCAAACCCAGCTGCTGGAACTGCAAAGACAGACAAACAAGAGAAAATCAAACTAAATTTTGATATGACAGCATCACCCAAGATCCTGATGAGCAAGTCCATGCTGGGCAGTAGCACAGGTCGCAGGATTTCACTGACAGATATGCCACGGTCACCAATGAGTACAAACTCCTCAGTTCACACTGGCTCTGATGTTGAACAGGATGCAGAGAAAAAAGCAACTTCCAGTCATTTTAGTGCCAGTGAGGAATCCATGGACTTCATTGAGAAAAATACAGGTAAAAAATAAAAAGGAGGAACAGAGCTTTGGAAATGGACTAGTTTTATTCCATGCACTTTTTAATGATAGGCTGTGTTATGACTATCATTGAAAGATAGTCTATGACTATCATGGACTATGCTATAACTATGGCTGTTTATGAAGAAATTTTAAAAAAAGAGATGCATTTAACTTTCAGTATCACAGATAAGAAAGAACTGTTCTTTCTATCATCTTGAGAAGGAATGAATAATTTTGAAAAGTGACTAAACCCGTTCAATTTAAATAGAAGAAATAGTTGTAACTATTAAAGTGAATGCAGAGTGGAAATAAAAAAAATATAATTTTCATGAGTAGATGTTCTGGTTTTAAATCTGTCTGTCTTTATTAATTTTGTACTTTTTCAGCTTCTCCAGCACCAACAAGAACAGGTCAATCAGGGAGCTTGTCAGGCAGCCCCAAACCTTTCTCTCCTCAAGCATCAACACCAATTTCTGCTAAGCAAGAAAGAACTTCCACGCCAGGAAGCATTCTGAATCTTAACCTTGGTTAGTTCTGATATTTGAAAACCTAATATTCTTACAGCTGAAAAAATTATGGTGGTGTCAATGCAGCATAATATAAACAAATGTGCTTATATGTGACTTTAAATGAGCAAAGGTCTTTAAATGAGGCACACATGTAATTATTGTTTTATCAGATTTACTGGGTTTTTTATCTTGTGAAAGAAAGTTTCCATTATTGTTTCTTGTTGATGAAAGGAAGTAGTTAAAGGATAATTTTTTTCTCAGCTGAACTGTAAAAATGAATGTGTCTAAACAGTAGGTAAGTTTCTAAAGGTTGCAATTACATGAACATTGCTGCTCTTCACCACTCAGTCTCTCTCAAGTGAATTGCTGGCAAGGTTTTCTTGTGATCTTTAGGATTTAGGATTTTCTAGGGCTTCTCTCTTGCTGCCTTCACATCACCTCCTCACTGACCATCCCTCTCTAGGGAGATAGATGGATGAAAGGAATTAGCAGAATTCTTGAAGTCTTGAAACTCCCTAGAAGTAAATTTTGGGATTGTGGAATTTTGAAAGATGGAGTAGGTAAGTACTAAGTTGGTGAAACAGCTCTGCAAGCCAAACATGTAAATCAGTTTCCTCAGTCATGCTTTGTTCCTGTGAGTGTTCTGATTCAGTTCTGGTTGCTTTTTACCTCCATGTGATATTACACAGAGACCCAGGATTTTGCCCCCTTGGTGTTAGCCAGGTACTTCAGAAAGGATTAAGTTCAAATATTGAATTCATGTCTTCAGTGCCTTACAGGTATTCTGATTCTGGATACAAGCTCACAAGTCTATTTTACAATGGGTCATATGCGTGGACATAATTGTAGAATTAATTTATTTCTGCTGCACTGCAGCTGTTTGTCACCTCATCTGAGGTGACAATGCATGTGGAAAAACATTAAAAAATACATAGTGCTGCAGTTGTTTGAGCCACAGATGGGAGACATCAGGTGGAACACTTTGAATAAATAGCTTAGATTGGAAAATCTGATGTTATGGTCCATGAGTAATACCATAAAAGAAGTGCTTGTACACTCTCAAGTAGAATATCTGGGTTTTTTTTCAGGTTTAGGGGAATTTCCTTTATTATACTTTTTGGTGATGAGAGTGAACAACCCTTCTTGATTTAATAGTGTCAGCTGTGCCAGGCATGTGTTCTTCTGTGGATATTAGAATTTTTCCAATATAACTCATAGTACTTCATTGTCATATGTGATGTGAACAGAGTTTCTCTCTACAAAAACAAAAGTGAGAGTCCAGAAAACAAAGACACTTTGTATCTTCAGGAGAGTGCTAGGAGGATTCTGTGGTCTGCAGTTGAGCAAAAAGGAAGGAAAAATAACAGAAATGAACCATCTGTTGCTACTGGCACACTTGCTAATTGACATATACTGAAAAATGTGTTATTCTATCTTGAATTTACTTATTTATCCAGTGAAATAATCTACTTTTTTATGTATTCTCATGACCTAAGTTTTGTATTTTAAATGATGACTATAAAGATTTTATGTGTCTTACAATATTCTAAAGATTTTATTTCTATTTAATTTTCTCTGTGAAGGTAGTAGTAAATAACAGCAGTAGTTTAGTAGAAGTGCTGTCAGACAGCTTTACAAACCTGGATGGGGATTTCTTGATAAATTCACATTGGTGGAGAAAATGACCCCATAATTGATACATGTGTTTTGTGCATGAAGAGAGGAAGAATCCATTTTTTGTAGTAAAGTCATTTTAGAGTTACTATTTACCCCACAATTAGAAAAAATTGCAGTATGTTGCAGATTGTCTGCATTGCTCTTTGGTGAAATGTGTTTTCTCAGGGTTTCTGTGGTCGAGATGACCTTGAGGTGTTAGAAAGTCTCTTTTTCCCAGCCCTGAGATTGAAGAAGGAGTCAGGATTCTTCAGCTGTGGTTTTCAAGGTTGTTTATTCTCTGTTATCTAGAACATTCTTTTCCTGACCTGCTGAGGTCTGTCTGTGGCACTCTGACCGCCCCAGAGGCGGTGTTATCTTTTTATACTAAAAACTACGTGTACATTATTTACAAGAATTTTCCAATACCTATTACCCATGTTAGACAGTGTGTTTCTACTCTAAACCAATCCAAAAGTGTCACCATCACCCAGAAGATGGAGGCTAGGAAGAAGAAAGAAGGACAAGGCACACCCAAATCCCTCTATCTTGGCTTCTGAACCCCATTCTAAAAACCCAAAATTTTACTTTTTCACCCTGTGACAAACTAACTATCATTCTACTTAAACTCTCATGGCTTGAGAGTTGACCATATAAAGTTGGTCATTTTTTCCATGGGTTAAAATCAAAGGCACAGGTATCTTTGGCTTCATGCCAAGGTCTCTGAGCCCTCTGCCAGGGACTTGTGCCATCCAGGGCAGCCAGAGGGATGTCCTGGGTTCTGACAGTGTTTTATCTGGATAGCTATCTTAGTTCTTTGTGTAAAATCTTTATTCTGAGCTGTGTTTGTTGTTGCAGATCGCAGCAAGGCCGAGATGGATCTGAAGGAGCTGAGTGAGTCTGTGCAGCAGCAGAGCACCCCCGTGCAGCTCATCTCCCCCAAGCGCCAGATCCGCAGCAGGTTCCAGCTCAACCTGGACAAGACCATCGAGAGCTGTAAGGCACAGCTGGGTGAGTGTCCCTCCAGAACTGCAGCCGCATTTCTCCTCACAGAGAAAAGCAAGGCACCGTTCTTCCCAAGGATATTTCTGGGTTTCGCATTCTCTGAACAGCAGAGAAAGGAAAAACAATTCTTATCTCATTTGCTGTGCCTGTGTTTGTGCAAAAGTAGAATGCAACATGGAGATTGTTTACCCAAAGTGATGGTGTTTTGTTTCCTTGGCCTATCAGGGCCAAGTGTTTGTGTGTGTTGGGACTATGAGCAGAGTTGAGTGCTTAGCAGGTTCAGTTTTAGATTATAGAATAATATAGTATAATAAAGTAATTAATCAGCCTTCTGATATCAATGGAGCCCTCCTCATCATTCCTCCTTCATTGGGGCCTGCAACCAATCAGCTATAAAGAACACTCAAATTGGGGGTCAAGCAAGTTTTTGGATAGTAAAACCATAAATACTTTATGTTTTAAAAAAAGAGTAGAGAATATTCAAGCTCTTTGAGGCGAGTAGAATGCACTGAACTAGTTTGTTTTAAAACACAGTGAAACCTGATGCTTCAAATTTTCCTTTCATCTTTTAACCTGTTTTGGTACCATTCCGATGTAGATAGTATGAGAGGATTGTAGTCTTATCTGCTTTGCATGTTGAAAAATTGGAGAATTCTGCCTAAATTCTGTCAGTTGCACAAAGTACAATGAATGTAAGTAACTAACTATAATCAGGTGAATAGTGTTGCTGATTTTTAAGGTGGCTTCTTGTGGATAAAAATAATTCACTTTTGTATTTGCCAGCATTGGGCCCTGAATTGAACAATAGACCTTGCAGGTAGTGGGAAAAAGCAGTGAAAGGAGGGCCATTGACTGAAATAAAAATATTAATTGGAGTATGAAGAAGTTCATTCTTATACGTTACGGTGCTGGGATAGGGCACTAAGCTTTGTAGCTAAAGGACTGATAGTTAAGGTAATGGTATGTGTACACTTTGTTCCAGTATATAGAGTATTTTCTTGATAATGTCAGTCAGTCTGATGTCAGCATGGAATGTACTTTCCTTCCCACAATTAGGAATAAATGAAATATCTGAAGCTGTTTATACTGCAGTAGAACACAGTGACTCTGAAGATTCAGAAAAATCTGATACCAGTGACAGTGAATATAGCGATGAGGATCAGAAATCAAAGAATGATCAAGAGGATGGGGAGGACAAGGAAGGTGCAAGAAGTGACAAAGAATCATTGAGCTTGAAAAAAAAACCTAAGCCTCCAGCACAGAATGAAGACAAGGAGGAACTTAAAAGCACAAGTCCAGAAGTGGAGAAAACGGAAGAACCGGTCAAGGAAAAGGCTGTTTCAGACACTGAAAAAGAATTTTCTGAAAAGGGAAAGAGTTTACAGCATCCTGCAAAAGAAAAGCTGAAAGGGAAAGATGAAACAGACTCTCCAACTGTCCATCTAGGACTGGACTCTGACTCTGAGAGTGAACTTGTCATCGATCTAGGAGATGATCATTGTGCTCGTGAAGGAAGGAAAAACAAGAAAGAATCTAAAGAATCTTCTCCTAAACAAGATGGTAGGATGAAATTATTTCCTTTTGTTTACCCTCTGTTCTGTTCTTGCCAAAGGTAGAATTGCCACCTTTATTTTTGCATTAAGATAAAAATTGTTTTGATACAGATATTTTTAGGAGTGATTGTTCATCCTTTGTGACTATGAAAAACGTTTTCAGTTCCCATTGTAGTTTCTGGTTTAAATAAAATTAGTTTTACTGTTTCCTTTCAGCAGAATGGAACTAAGAATATCCATAATTTTTGCTGGGCAGGAACCAGCACTTGGCCTTATTGAACCTGATTAAGTTGTCCCAACCCCTTGATTCACTCTGTCAAGATCTTTGCAGAGCTTTCCTGCCCTTGAGCAGATCAACACTCCTGCCCAGTGTGGTGTCATCTGAATGTGGTTGTCAATGTCAGTTCACTGTTGTTTAGAAAGTTTATCGTTTCTTCAGTTACTGCTCAGACATTAATCCTTTAGAATGTTTTTTCTCCTGAAAGAAATTGAGATGACAGGTGAAAGTGGTAAGGCAGAAACACCCTAACAAGTGCTAACGTCTCACATATCTTTTGAATGAGGTCAGGCTCGTTTTTCTTGGTTTTGTACTTCTTGTTTTGCTTAGCCACTGATGCATCTGAATTGCCACCACTTTCAACTAGACTGAAATGACTTTACTTGTAGAATATTGATACTTTTGAGGAAAACAATTCAAAGCAGATTGGAAGGTATATATAGCAGTTCCAAAAACTAGATGGAAAATTACAAATCAGATGTTTTGGTGAAAAGCAGCCATAACATTTTATGTTTTGTTTAGTTGTAGGTAAAACTCCACCTTCCTCCAGTGCAAGCACCCAGCCTCTACCAGAAACTCCAGTGCTCACCCGCTCTGCATCACAGACCCCCCCAGCTGGTGTGACAGCAACCACCAGTGCTGCTTCTACTGTCAGTGCTCCCTCTGCTGCCACAGGGAGCCCTGCGAAAAAGCAGAGGCCTCTGCTGCCCAAGGAAACCGCCCCTGCTGTGCAGAGGGTGGTGTGGAATTCTTCAAATAAATTCCAGACGTCTTCTCAGAAGTGGCACATGCAGAAGGTACAGAGGCAGCAGCAGCAGCAGAGCCAGCAGTCTCAGTCACAGCAGCCTCAGTCCTCTCAGGGGACAAGATACCAGACAAGACAAGCAGTTAAAGGTACACACTTTTCTGACTCAAATGTGCCTGTAGTGCCATAATTCCCCAGTAGTGATCCCTGTGCTCCAGGGGTGCCCAGCCAAGAGTTCTGTGTAAAGAAAATCTCAAAGTCTGCTTCTACTCTGATAAGTGTCTTTAGTATGAAAGCTACTCACTATACTTGCTATTTCTGCTGTGTATTTAGAGTCATGTCTTCTTATTTAATGACAAAAAAATTGTGTGTCTGTGTAAATATTTTTTCTTTTCATAGCTATAACAGATTTGGAAGGGTGAACTGAATAATTTTCTGGATCACATGCTAAAACCATTAACTATTCCACTTGCATGTTTACCAGTGTCACCTCAGTATCTACAAATTGCTTCCAGTTTTATCTGACAGATCTGAAGGGTTTTTCAGAGTATAATTTGACAACAATGAAATTACCCAGGCTCCAGGATTTGTCTTTGAAATCCCTGTTGTTTAACAAGACTTTGATGCTAGTTTACTGAGCAAACAGCCCTGGCATTTCAGAATGTTTTCACTGTTTTCTCATCATCCCTTTGCTGGAACCTTCACCAATAGCTGGCACAGGGTGACACAAGCCTGTGCTGCTGATGCTTGCCTTCACTTAACAGCAAGTTTATGTAAATCAGCTTCATTTGTCATTTCAAGTTAATAAACTGAAATGTTTACTGCTGTGCCTGATGAGGAGACATTCTCCACTCTGCTGACACCACTGGCACACAGGTGATGTAGAGGAGAGAGGTTTGGGTGATGGTTCACATACAGACATTTACAGAGGCTCCTTTCTCTGGTCCCAAACTGCTTTTGTTTCTGTCATTTAAGCAGTGTTGAGGAAGTGGCATCTTTCTGATTTTAGACTGCACAAATTGTTACAGAAATATGCAGTGAGGAAAAATAAATGTGAAAATTGGAGAAGTTAAATGCTAAATAGAATCATACTTTAATACATACCTTAATAGTAGGGGCTAAACTTTGTGTTCAGCCCATGAGTTTGTTTTCTCAATGTTGTTTACTATTGAGCACATCATGGCAATGTTCCATCTTAAATATTATAGTTTGGAAATCTATCATATGAAAACTATAAAATTTGTATATTTCTTATATTGGCGTAAACAGAAATATAGCACATAAAGATGAATAAATTGTTTATTTAAGTAATTCCACTACTGAGGAAATTGGCAATAAAGACATGTTTTCTAATATGAATCAGTAAAAATAGCTTGAAAAGTTTTATTCTTAAAAAAACACCATTTTAACAATACTCCAGCAGATAAGTCATTAGAACTGAGGGAGACTTCTGCACTGGCCAGTGTAAAATGATAAGTTTCAAAGTTATATTTACTTCATTGCCTCTAAACCTTACAATTATGTACAAGTTCAGTGGCTGAGCACTGTGTAATTAATCATTAGATGGCACCATTGTATAAATAATACAAATCTGAAATGGTTAAATGCACACAGTTTAGTTAGCTATTGAAGGTAGAAGTTTGCCTGTTGTTTTCATAATTCCTTGTGTGATTGATCCCCTCAATGTTCTCTTTTCTTAGCTGTGCAGCAAAAAGAGATCACCCAGAGCACTTCCACATCCACTATAACCTTGGTCACAAGCACTCAGCCCATTTCCATGGTTACCAGCTCTGGATCTGCAAGCACACTTTCTTCTTCACTCAGCACAGACTTGCCAATTGCAACAGCTTCAGCTGATGTGGCTGCAGATATTGCTAAATACACCAGCAAAGTGAGTTCTGCAGGAAGGTTTTCATGAAGTTGTACCTTTCTTTTAAAGTTGTACCTGTCTTTTAAAACACCCTGTAGTTTCATCAAGTGGGATAAATGTGTGTTCACACATTAAAGAGAGGCTAAATTGTTAAAGAGAAGGGGTGGTCTCATCATAGTGACACTGAGGGAAGGGACGGGAGCTTTCCATACTCTCTTAGATACTTAGATTAAAAAAATCAATGAATACTATGTATTTTTGCATTGAGTTTCTTCCCCAAAATCATGGTTGTATATTTTTTGTTTATAAATTATATCAATAGCAATTTCTTTGATAAGTAGAAGGTCAAGCAGTTCACCTGTTCAGGACACTTAAAAATCAGAGTCCTGATCAAAATTGTTGTGCTCTACCTTCTAAATAAGTAGAGCCAGGTAAATGTCATATATTTAGAGAGAGAGAAGGGTAGCAATATAGGTTCCCAGTAGAGGGATTGAATGAAAATCAAAGTGGAAATCTATTAAAAATATATATCAAAGAATTTTTTTTCTTTTTGTCTTTCAGATGATGGATGCCATCAAAGGAACAATGACTGAAATATATAATGATCTTTCAAAAAATACTACTGGAAGTACAATAGCTGAGGTTAGTGTAAGATTAAAAAAAACCCTTCCATTTTAAGTTTGAAAAATGCAAATTAGTATTTTTATATATATTTAAATGTGCTACATAACTGTATCTACAAAGTTGCATATATAGAGATTGTCAAGAGATAAGTAATTTCTGTGCTGTTTTAGATGTAATGATTAGAGTGGTGGAAAATACCGCTGAAAAAATACCAGGTGGGCTCTGTAAGATAAGCATTAAGCCATCAAACCCAGGTTCTTCAATCTTCTGTCAAGAATTTGCCACCTTTTTTAAAATTGGAAATGAAGTTGGTTTTTTTGAAAATAAATTTTTTGTAAACTGTGTAGTGCAGTAGCTTATTACAACCATAGTTTTTAATACTTCTTTGAAATACTTTGAAACACTTTGCATTTTTAATGAAATGCTATACATTGCTTTTAATGTTCCATAAGGGTAGGACTTAGTATCTTCTAAGAGGTTTTTTTAACCTTGGAAAAAGCAGATGAAGCAGTGCAAACTAAGAATAAATGGGAACAAATAAAGCTCAAAGTGTGGTTATTTGTTTACCTGCTTTAACCAAAATAAGGAAGTCAAAGTTTTGCGCAAAGATATTTGTATTCCCATTCTACAGTGAATAGGTAATCTTGCTTTTCTAAGCCTCATCTAGTTAAAATAAAAGACATGAAATGTCATGCTAATAAATGCAAACAGCACTGAGGAACAGGTTCTTGAGTCAGAAATTTGAGATGTTTCAGAGGAATCAAGTTTAACAGAAGTTAATGTAAGTTTAACAGAAGTTTTTTGTCTTCAAAGAGTCCTGTGCTCTTTATGGTGATCAAATTCAGCAAACAGATATTTAGAATATTTCATTCTTTGGTTTGGGGTTTAATAGTGTCGTGTCCTCATGTTAATATGAAGGAGCCTTGATGTAAACAATATCTCATTGCTTTGGGCATGGTTTTTTATGTAATAATAATGTATTACACACCATGCCTTGTTTGTTATTACTAACTATTAAATTTTTAATATTTAGATTCGGCGTTTGAGGATTGAGATAGAAAAACTTCAATGGTTACATCAACAGGAACTTTCAGAAATGAAACATAATCTAGGTATGAAAATGACAGTCCAAAACAGTGTCAGGTATTGTCCTACATAAAAAATGGAAATGTTTATAGTATGTGTTACCTTCATCACATTGTCCCTCTTGAAACTAACACATTTTGCTTTGTAAAAAAACTAAGATACGATGAACAAATGAGATAAGAGAAGAGATGGAATCCTCTGTATTTTCTGAATTTGGAGCAGAACAAAAGTTTGGGCTTGCAAAGACAAAACATGTTAGCAGCAGCTGCATATGTCCTTTTTGTGCTGATGCTGTATTCTGGGACATCTAGAATTAAAGTGTTTAACAAATGGAAGGTAATGGTTAAAAACCATGGTGCCAAAATAAGAAAATAAGATGTTGAGTAGGTATGAAACAGATGCCCAAACTCAGGGAATACCTTGACTGCTAGCTTTAATTTCATGCTGTCTTTAAACTTATGAATATTACTGTGTTTCTCCTTGCTGTTGGGGAGTGGAAAATGCAAACCCACCTTTCTCTGGATTCTGAGTAGAACTGACAATGGCTGAAATGCGTCAGAGCCTGGAACAGGAACGGGATCGTTTGATTGCTGAGGTGAAGAAGCAGCTGGAACTGGAAAAGCAGCAAGCAGTGGATGAGACCAAGAAGAAGCAATGGTGTGCCAACTGCAAGAAAGAGGCCATCTTTTATTGCTGTTGGAATACCAGCTACTGTGACTACCCCTGCCAACAAGCTCACTGGCCTGAGCACATGAAATCTTGCACACAGTCAGGTAATGGTGCCTCTTACACAGCTGAGGGGTTTGGGTGGGTGGATGGATCCACAGTGACTCTGTTCTTTATGTGCAGATGGGACTCTGAGGAGGGACTGTGGACTGGCTCCCTTGAGTAGTGGCCTCATTCTCTTTTTTCCTTGATTTTAGCTACTGCAACACAGCAAGAAACAGATACTGAAATTAGCACAGAAACACTAAATAAATCCTCCCAGCCCAGTTCAAGCGTGCAGTCTACACCCACAGAAACAGCCAGCACTCCTAAGGAAAAGGAAGGTTCAGCTGATAAAAGCAAAGAGAGTGTTACAGTGAGTATCATCACTTCAGACAAGAATAATGTGTAAGATTTCTCTGAAACCTACCCCTAAAGGCTTCCCTGGATAAGCCAGGAATTTATAACTATTTATTTATTTTAAAAAGTGCGTTTTGGGGAGTGCTAGAGAGTTGTGGTTTTTGTTCTTCATCTTGTAAAAAAACCTCCTTCTGCCCCTTGGGAGCACCCTTTCCCTTTCACTAATTTCCAAAAAAACCTTGTGTTGGCTTGACTGATCCTTCCAGCCAAGGGGGACTGGACCTCTTTCTCTCTCTCTCTCCAGGACCCATCAGTGTAGCTTCTGGTCTGGATCTTTCGATACAAGTTGCCTTCTGATAAGCAATACTGACTGCAGCACTTCCAAGCCCTTCTTGCCTGGGGGTTCAGAGGCCAAGCTCAAGACCTGCATTCAAACCAACTTACTTTCTCACCACAGACTGCCATTAGGGTACCACAATGTTCCATAGCACTGATACAACACTTCACCTGGATCTACGGTTAACGGAGCAGTTTTGAAATCCTCCATAGCATCTACTCTGATAGTTTTCAGTAGGCAAGGATGAGCAAATGCTCTAAAAAAAAAAAAGGGACTTAACATTGCATATATAGAAAATGTTTATAGAGAAGATTCTGCTTTATAGGTAGGGCTTGACTATTAGCAATTTTGGCATCAGTTTTTTTCTGCCCTTGCAAGATTTATTAAATGAAAAATTTTAGTGGGGGGGGATGGGGCTGATCCTTCAAACCCTTACACGTGATCCTCCACATCAGTAGGAGCCTTGTTGTATTTTAAAATATTAAAAGCAAACTAATTTTGTAGTATTGTGATTCCAGCATGATGTCTCATCGAGATAGTCCTGTAGAATTGGGAAGCATAGTAATTTAGAGAGCTGTGTTCATTTCTTGACACTTTTGCTACTGTCTGGTGTTAGATCTCTGGGCTTGAAATGTCATCTAAGGGAATAACTTGGGGAACAGATTTGAAGGGGGGAAAAGGAGGTGCTGTTTCACTTAAATGTTTTGATGAAGTTGGTTAAACTCTGGCTCACTCACTTAATGTTTGTATGCATTGTTATGGCAGCACAAGCTTTGTATTACTGGGGAAGTAGGGAATGTGAGACCAAAAACCTGCCAGGGAATATTCCAGTTACACAGATATGGAATTGCTTTTATATAGATGTTCTACCTGAAACATCACGCTGTATACAATATCATGTTCATAATCTGGATTTTGTTTTATTAACAAAGAAGTAACCTGTGAATTCATTAAGATGCAAATTTTTAACACAAAGAAAACGCCCAACATAAATTGCATATCATAACAATAATAATGTAACAACTAGGTGGAATTTATGTACAAGCTGAGGCTTCTACTGAGGTTGCCTGTGCTGTCTCTGCAGATAGCAACAGGTGTGACAAGCACCCAGCCTATAAAACTGGTCCAGGTGCCGCAGACCACCACCTATATTCCAACTACTCATCCCACAATTGTAAGTACAGCACCATCATTTAAAGTCTGCAGCAATGCTGTTCCTGGCATTAAAATTGCTCAGTATCTCTGGGGGGTTGTCTCCGTCTGCTGTTGTATCAAGAGATGAATTCACTGGTATAGTCTCAACTTGCAGTGCAAAATGCTTTATTTTGCTGTGCAACATTCCACCCCTTCATTCCATTTGTGATTGCAAGAATTCAGAAATCTTTAAGTCTGGCAAAGGCACTGACAACAGGCAGAGGCCATTTCACATTACTGGTCTGTTTCATGTATATACTTGACCACAACATCAATGTAAATATATAGAATTCATTTTAAATATCTTTTAAATACTGTTTTTGTCTATGGTATCCTAAAGAGAATTAGAGATTTAATTATTTCTGAGCTGTGGTTGATATTCCTGTGACATCTCAGTACCTGTGAAAAAGAATATGCATTTGTCAGCAGTGAGTGTCTCTCCCATGCAGTCTTGCACATTAGCATTATGAAACAAGAAATCGCATTGGAATCAGACCTGGGTTATGTTCCATCAAAGGCTTAACCAAGGACATCCGAATTCCCTAGTGTCAGTCACAGTAGATGGGACAAAAGTGAGTTGGATTTTTGTATTTTATACACCATATTAGCCTGTTGTTTCAGCTGTTTGTGCTCTGCAGTGCTCATGTTAGAGCCAGCTTCTAAGCTGATGCTGCCCTGGTGACAGCTCGTGCTCTGCCTCTGTGCTGGGTTCAGTAGGGAAGCCATGTGTGGGTAACTTCATATCTGACTTAAAACACTGTTATAAACCATCTGATTTAACAGTGTACCTTACCCACACTGTGACTGTGAGGCCTGATGTGCTGTAGATGTTCCTCTGTCTCTCTCTTTCCCTGTGCACACCCCAGCTGCAGGACACACCTGTGTGTGTGTTGGTGGATACACACTCATGCACAAACTTCACAGCCATCAGATTCCACACAAACACAGCTCTGGTGGGGATGGAGACATTCCACATTCCTCACAGCATTTCAATTCCACTTGGTCTCACCTGAGACCACTGTGCACCTTTGCAGCATTGGTCCTGAGTTGCTTGGACTGAACTACCATTAACAATAAGGTTTTGTATGTGTTTTAAAATCCAATAGCAGACTTCTAAGACATCAGGCTTCTTTTGTGAATAGCTGTGAGGCTGTAAGATCCTACGGTGGTTTTGTGTAATATTCAGAAAAATGGCAGTTACCCTCATCTGTTTTCTGTAACACAAAGTGTATTGAGTTATGTAAAGCAGAATTGGAAGGTGTGAAAGGTTTCCAACTTTATTTGTGCATGTTTATAACTTTGTACACATTTGCATTAGTCTTGCACAGCTACAGACACCTCTGTATTCTAATGACTGCACGTGCAATTTAAATAATTTTAAAACTTAGTGCATGTTTAATATGTATGCAAAATGTACATATGTGTAAAACTGGCAGAGGTGGAAAATTTACCTCTCAGGGAATGATCTTAACACATTTAAGGAGTCTCGCACATTCCATATTCCGATCGCGCTAAGAACTGAAATTAATTAATTAATTCCATGTGTGTAAGTGTGTATATTTAAAAGGCAACTGTGGCAACCTTAATTTCCCCACCTCTAGTACTGACAGTGACTTACATAATGGCTTCTTTAGAATTCAGTTTGCACTTTGTGTCCAACTAGGAACAATTTCCATTGTATCTTCTGGGTACCATTTCCACTGAACCTTGTAAACACATCTGAAATCATTACAAAATGGCAGTAATTTTGAATTTATTTAGCAAATTGGTCCCATGTTTGTTTTTTATTCTTCCTGCAGTTAAAATAATGTAAAAATATGAACCCATCTTCTTTGCATTCCAGGGAATGGAATGAGTAGGCTTCTGGAAGGCACAGACTCAGTCACAAAGGAGCTGTAATCCATCTCAGCAGGGATATTCAGAGTCTCTGTGGAATATCATTAAGACACTCATGTGGTTTCTTGAATCAGTGTGGGGAAACATTGGGCTTCAGTGAACTTGTATTTGTTCTTCCATGTCCTCTCTGGAATGTCACACTGCCATGGGGGAAGATCTTTGCATCCTTTTCAGGTTCCTCAAAATCTCACTCCCTGTTTCTTCCACAAGCTGTTGTGAACTGAAATGGATGCGTTTGTCTGATCACCAGTTGTGCATCACTGGAATTGTGTCGGAACACACTTTGCAGTTTGTATGGTAGAGACATTTCTAGACTTTCTCACGTTTTTGGAGGAAGGTTAAGATACAGACTTTAGGTTCAATAAATCCTCTTACAGATTTCCAGAGTGATGTGACCTTGACCAGATTGTTTAACATTCTTGTGCCTTTGTCTCTGCATCTGTAGAATCAATTACCACCTATAGAGATGTCCTGAAACTCCATTTGTTGAGATGTATAAATCATGATCAGTATGATGGAAGTGTAAAGTTTATTCTATATTAATATTTTTACAGGGTGTGTAAGACAGTTCCCAGTAATGCTGATGTTTTTGCTATTGATTTGTGCAGAAGTTAACTTAAGTACCTTTTTTTTGTTCAAATGGATGTTCTTTGTTCTCTTCTGTGTAGACTGAATGCATGGGGGAAAGTTCCTTTTGGGGAAAAAGATTTAAGTAACGTGTAATGAGAATATACTTATAAACAAGGGTATTTTTGTACTCCAGTTTGATTTGTCAGAACTTTTTCAAATGACAAAGGATTTTCTTAGCCCGTTTTCCTCTTCCCACGTATTAGTTTGCAGAAAATACATAACTGGATGTAACTCTGAAACCCTCACCCTCCAAGCACAGGCAGTGTGTGCAGCCCCTATAGCACCTGCTGTCCCTGTAATTCTAGAGCAGTGATGAGAACACAGAAACTCTTGGCTATAGGGAAGTAATGCACTACTCCTCCCCTGGAATGAGGTAATACTGTGGTAAGAAAGGTATTATTAGTTCTTGCACAAAATTGGAACTTGTTCTGGATTTCCCCTGGAAAACAAATCTCTATTTCTGTGGTCATGTTTATGTGACCTTTAACATAACAATCTGTTTCTCTTGGTTTTAATCCACAGACCATTCCTGTAGTGGTAAGTCCTTCTGCTGGGACAGTGGCAATGAGAACTGGAGTTCAGTATGTTCAGACCACAATGCCAGTCCAAGTACGAAGAGTCTAACTGCTAACAAGAAGTTCATACAATTGTTGGAATAAAAAAATATAATAGAAATGTGATAAATAAACACAGTTTTTTTGGATTAACCTCAGAGGTTCAGACTTTAGCTTTGTGTATGTGTACAAAGCATTAATTACACTACATTAATGTAAAGCATTAGTGCTGGCTTAGAAAAGCTAAGGACAGGTAAGATCCATATTAAATCTATGCTTCTTTTGTAAATAATGTACAATTTGTGGATGTCATTAGAATACCATCTCCTTTTTATATTTGTATTGACTTTAACTTATAAAGAGTGTTTGAAGTTGGAAAAGGAAGGTTTAAAAGAGCCTTACCACAACCTAATGCTGAGAACTGGTCTTGGGAAACTGCATCAAATAATCTGATACAGAAAATCTGAACAACTTTTTGCATTCGGAGTGAAAAAAATTTTTGCACTTTGAAACTCTTATGGAATTTTTCTGAACAACCAAGTGATGAAGGATATCTCTTTTCAACTAACTCTATTAGGCAAATTATGGACTTGAAATCCATAAAAATGTAAACTGTTTTTCACAATGACCAGGCTGACAACAAATCTTAATGTTGTTTACAGGTTAAAATTATTTTTAAATTTCATTCAGTCTAAGATCAGAAAATTTGCAACGTGTAATAGCAGCTGGTTGTAGCAGGATTTCTGATTACTGATATCAAAGAATGAGGAAAGTAAAGTTTGTTGCTATGCTTCACCGTTTTCTTACTTTTTTAAACTCTTCCCAAAGGACTTGGAAGAAGAACGAAGTGTGGAGAAAAACATGCATTGGGAAACATGGGCAAAGGACTTTTGATGTTGGGCCAGAGCATGTATTATTTATATGATGGAATTTATGTTTTTCTGTAAGCATGAAGCAGTGCAGTATGAGAGGAAGTACCCCCTGGAGATGCTGTCTGTTACACTGAGGCTGTAGTCCCATTTTGTATGTTGTGTAAAACGAAAGCATTGAACAAAGCAAAGGTGATGTATGTATATGAGAAAATTAACTGTATGATATCATTCCAGTACATCCTGTTGTACATTTTAGTCATGTTGATTTCTCCCATTGTTTATATAAGAATGCGGTTTGTACAGTCTCCAGCTAGTACCCAGATTAGAGGGAAAAAAAGTATTAGAATAAAAAAAAAAAGTGAGAACAGAATATTCATTAATTGCAGTTGTGTCAAAACTAGCCTAGCTGGCCTTATTTGTGAAGCATAATTGCTTTTAGCATATGGAAGTATTTTTTCACATTTTCTTTGTATAAAATTTGTATTAAACTTAAATATCTTTTTTGACAATTGTGTTTCTTTGTGACTGAGACAGGTGACACACACAATATGCTTTGGGTTTCTCCAGTTTTTCAAGAAACGTCACAATTTTTTTATTAAACTGTTTTAGAAAAATGTTCTGTGTTCCTGGATTTCCAGTTTTGGTTCAGTCTGGAGGAATGTTCATTTCTGCACAGTCTCCAGATCACAGATGATTTCACCTATGTTGGCATCTTCTGTCTCAGAAGTGTGGTACCTTTGGATCCAGGCCTGTCCAATTTATGTTGGGTATCATTTATTCAGTGGTTGGATTGGGGTTGGACAGATATATATCAGTGTTAGGGGTATTTGTGGGTAGAAATGGGGCCTCTGAGTGCAACTGCTGCCCCTCAAGAGAGCATGAATTGGACAAGACTTCTCTGTGTGTGTGATAATTACAAGTTAAAAGAAACAGGGAGCTTATGAAGCATTGTAAAATCTATGAATATTGTCTGAAGTTCCTGCTCCTGCAGTTACCTTGTTCTGGGCATTTGTAAAGCAACCACAGTTTGTGTTCCCAGTGCTAGTGTTTACAGAAAAGCACAAAACTTGAAAGCCTGAAATGAGGTTTGGCCTTCCCCATGCTGAAACTTGGATGCTGAAACGAGGCCTTGTGTTGGAGGAAAAAGAAAGTGATGCACAAGCTGTTGTAGGAAACTCCACTGCTTTCTGACACCTGTTCCAGCCTGTGGAGGGTTTTTTTTTTATTAATGAGCATTGTTTTTTTTCTAAAGATGATATGTTTTCTTTCCTCCTCTAAACAACAGGTGACTAAATCCTAGTAACGTATGTAGAAAATGTAGAAATACATAAAACTACAGGTGAAGGAACTGGGCAAGACCTGTACATGTGTTTGTGCATGTTCCCAGGCCTCCTGGCTGTTCCTAAGTGCAAAACTGCTGTAGATCCCCTCTTCTGTCCATGATAAACTCCCTGGAACAGTAAATGCTGGTACTCTGAGAGATGAATGTGCCACAGTGACTGGAAGGAAGTGGTGACACCTGTGTGACAGATGTGTTCCTGACCCTTGGTGTGTCCCACCCAAAGCTCTGCTAAGAATAACAAAACCAAGAGCTTTCAAACCTTTAAATATATTCTGAAAGCAAAATCTTCCAAGAATCCCTAAGAAAAAACCCAGAGTCAGTGATTAATTCAGGTGTTAAATTTGGAATTTCAAGGAAGATCACTTAGCTGATGAATGAGGTCTTAAAAGCTGAAGTTGTGCTCTGGGAATCTGCAATCCCTGGCATTCTTTCAGAAGTTTATTTCCCAGACCACTTACCCTGTAAACATTAGTCAATTCTCCTCTGACTTTGTCACAAATAGGAAGTTATATCACAAGTGAAGGAAACCATTCTTACAGCAGGGAAACCTTGAGGAAAAAGTTCTGCTCAGCCAGCCCTGAGACCTACAATGCCTGTGCTAGAAAAGTGACATTTTGCATGGAGTTGTGCTGAGCCCAGAGAGCAGCTCTTTGCAAATGCCCCCACAGTGTGTACTGAGAGGCTGATGTGTCACAGCTGCTGTGGGGCTGCTGCCTTGGATTAATGTCAGATTTTCTGCTTTAGCTTGGCAGAAAATCCCCTCTCAGATCCAGCACTGTTTTCCCTAAATGTTTTTAGAGCTCAGGAGTATCCCTCAGGTTTGTGTAACCCTTTGAGAGGTGAGGGCTGCAGCATTTCCTGCATCTCTGATCCCTCCTTCCAGAGAGCCTTTGCTCCTTCTGACCTTACCTGGTGCCACAGCAAGGAACAATCAGCCATTTTCAAACTAAGAGATCCACCCAGGCCCAGAGAATTTAAATATTTGGACAGCAACAATACCAGGCCAGCCTTGAAACATGGAGCACACATTCCACCTGCTACCTTTAGATCCAAGAGTGCTGGGAGAGAAGGCAGGTACTCCAGTCCCCCAAAATGTAAACATGTTTTTATTTAATGCCTTTCACTCATCACAAGGTACTTTCCCCCCTCCTCAGCCCCAAGAAGGCAGCATAAGGCACCGTGTAGGCACAGGCACAGTCCATGTACCCTCTTGGTGAGGTTCAAAACCACAGCCACAGTTCTTACCAGCAGTACCAGGTGTCCTTTCTACTCACGTACACAATATGATTCTCCCCAGGGTTTGTTCTGGAGAAATGAACTATTAATTTAGAACAGTAAGACTTTCCCCACCCCTCCCAACCCCCAAAAGCCAGATGAAAAACAGGTACAGAGCTTAATACCAGAGTAATGAGATTAGTTCATAAATTAAAAAAATACAAAAAAAAAAGACACAAAACAACCAAAAAAAAAATCAACAGTTTCACTCCTATTTTCAGAAGGTCCTGTGTGATGTGATGGATTGTGCAGAGACTCCTTGCTGTGCCTTCTTCCCCTCTGAAAACCAAGGATGCTGACAGGGACACCCAGACTTGTAGCATTTGCCTTGTTGATGGCAAAAAGGCCATTGGAGCTCTGTGCCTCCACCTCAGCCAGCAACTGCAGCATCCCAGTGACTGATGAGGAGCATTTTCCTCTGTCCAAAGGAAGGAGGACAATATTCTTTGGCTGCAAGTTCTTAAAGGCTTCCACTCAAAGGGTTCTCCTTCAAAAAAAAAGAAAATCTGCAGTTGCTGTGGGATTTTTTCTTACTAAAAAAAATTGAGGAATAGCTGGAACCGATGTCAGAGTCTGAGTGAAGCCCTCCCAATGTCAGATGTTGGGGTCTGCTACAAATATTCAAGTTCCAAGGCGTGCCGAAGAGCTTCCAGGTCAGCGTGACAGGAGATCCTCCAGAAGGGCATGTTGTGCTAGAGTGAAACCAAGAGAGTGAAGGGTTTTTTTTCTGATTTTGTATAATACTGAGATCAAAACAACTTTCTTAGCTTGTACCCTCAGGAACAGAGTTTTGTACTTGTCACAGTGCCAGAGGCAAGGAGGCTCATCTTGGGGAGGGACAAAGTGGGAATTGTCTCTGTTTATCTGTGCAGACAGGAAGACACATCCTCCACAATTGAGGAGTATCCTGCTTCACAGGTGATGGAGGATGTGGACTGATGCTAAACTTTGCTCCTATTTTTCCCCCCACAAATTAATTAGGAATATTTCTAGAATTGCAGTATTACTAGAAACAGTTTTAAGTGAGCATCAGTAGTGGAAACTGTTATCCGTGATTCACAGACAAATTAAATCCATCTATTGGAAAGGGAAGTAATTAAAATGTATAGAAATGTAAATAAAGGGATAAAATGCCACACAATCAAGATGCTTTCTAACAACTCCTTTTCCCAATTAACTGGAACAGTAGGTCATACTGCATTTTCTGTAAGTGTAGGAACAAAGCAAACCAAGACAGCTAAAGAGACTGAAATCCACTACTCTGCAATTTCACTTTAAGAAGAAAACTTATTTCCTTCCCCCTCTCCCAGTTTCTATTAAAACCCTTCCATTAAATTATGTTTTTCTTTCTTAAACCAGAAGAAAACTTGGCCTCCCAGCCACTCCTGTTGTTCAGCAGTTACAGATTTATCTCTCATCAGACAGGTGAAGAAAAATGACCCACAAAACCGGAGATGTTATCAGTGCTGTCAGCAGAGCAGCAAAAGGCTCTCTGCCTGTCCCCTCCTTTTTTTTTTTTTGTTTTTTTTCTGTATAAAGCTCAGGTGTGTAGAAGGTTTGATTAACGATTGTCATCAATCAAAGGATGAACAGCCCAGCAAAGAATGTGCTCTGCTAATGGCTGAGCTGCTTGGCCAGGGGACAGGAGGCCCTGGAAATCCCAGCGGAGGAGATTGCAGAAAGGAGCCCCTGCAGCCTTTGATGCACCCCTGTCACTGACCCTCTGCCTTTGAAGTGTGGCACTGAGCTCCACGAGCAGCAGGCCATTGTCACTTCGGCCCCAGTCCTGCATTTGGGCTCTTCCTGACAGCTCCTTAACCCTTGCTGAGCTGCACAACCATCTGCACTTTTAGGTGGTCTTCCAAGGTGGGTGCAGATATTGTTGCTTCCACTGGCCAGAAAAACACACTATAAAAAAGCCCAGGTTTCTGCTGCTTTGAAGATAACCTGAGATTCAGTTCTGGGGATAGAACATGTGCACCCCACCTTATTTTCTGGGATCCCTTTGTTACTGGGCTTGTGCAACCAGAGAGCTCAAATTTGCTTGGAAAGTCTTTGCAGTGAGAATGAGACACCAGGTCCCACAGCAAAGGGTTCAGCTCTACAGCTGAGCTCCTGTGATAGAATAGTTCAACATCACCTGAGCTACAGCATTTGTGTACCTGTTAAAAAATTAAAATTTGCTGAAGATGGAGCTCATTCGGCCAGTTCCTGCACCTCAACTCATGTGCAATGCTCCTGGAGCAAAGGCAGCTCCATCACATTTCTCCAGTCACCTCAGGAACACAGGACCCAGGATACACAAAGACATCTTGCAAATATTGTTTGCCATTAACAAATTGTACTCCTGGCCCTGTATAGCCAAATAAATGGAAGTTCCAGGCATGTTTTTGTTCTAAAGTTTAGGAAATGAAAATTTTGGCTGTTCCAATTCTCATTATTCATGATCACACTGCTTTTGCAGTTTATGTTCTTTGTACTCAGTACAATTTTCTAATTTCATTTTGCTTGTGAAATTAATCACATTTATCCAGAAGCTGTTGATGAAGGCAGCAACTCTGTACAAGCCCTTTGGTATTTGCCATAATGAAGTTACACTCATGATCTCAATGAGTCATAAATACAAACACATGTATGGATATAGGCATAGTCTAGTAAGTAATTCAAAACTAATTCCAACAAGTTAGAATTTACAAATCAGCATGTGTAGATCAGAAATTCACTCTGCCTGTTCATCTGAGGTCACACACTGGAATTTCCCTTTACATGTCTTTACAGCCATCCTCATTAAGCAAGAATGATTCCTGGAACATGTGACACAGCAATTACCTGAAATACTGTACCAGCTGCCAAAGCTGGGGGGATTTAGAGTATGGAATTTCTGACAAGGTGATTGTTGAGTATTTTACATATTAAGAAATGGTAAGCTTCAAATGGAGGGAGCTTCATTGTATTCTTAAATAAAGAGTTATTGCAATCAAAACTTGGAAGAATTCAGCATGGCACCCACAAACTTTACCTTTTTTGCTCCCTGTTCCTCTTCAACACCATCTCCTATTACAATGTACACGGCTTTCCTTCCAAACCTCTGCATTATTCTTTCAAAACAGCTCTCTTTCCCTGGGCAACACAAGAGAAGATACATTTTTTTATCTGGACACACACCACAGGCAGAGCTAACATTCAGGCACAGTTATCCCCTAACTGAACTGTCTGCAAAGTTCTTTGCTTTCTTTTCAAACTGGATCTTCTTCTGAGGCAGATCCTCTCCATCTCATGACAGTCACTGGCACTTGTTTTCCAGCCAAGGACCTGCAAGTGCTGCCAGGTTTCTGTGAGCTTTGTGTGCCTGTGGTGCCCTGCTTAGGCCACCAGCTGGCAAAATGATGTGACACTGGTGGCATTCAGTCTCCAGAGCCCTCTTCATTCTGGTTGCAGTACACACATGAAAATGCAATCCTCAGAGGTTCAAACACACCAGAAAGAACAGAACACAAAGAAGCCCCAAGCCAACCCTACCAGTACAAATTACTCACAAAGCTCATTCAGCACACTTGACCCCTCTGCAAGAGCACGAGGATCCAAAAAGTGTTTCTGTAACAGGTCCAATCTTCCAGCTGGCTGCAGCTGGCCATCCCACGAGCAGTCAGTGCTCCATAGGGTGGCTACATTTCTGTATATCTGGCTCACTTCCCCTTGGAGACACTTGAGAAGTGTTTTTTAGACATTTTTTTTACCCTGCAGTCTGTACTAGGTTAAGTGTGGAAGTCAGGATGTGAATTAGACATCTCTAAGTAGGGGGCTAAAAATAAAGCTACTCATTGCATGACTTAGGGACCAAACTTCAGCCTGCCTTAGGTGAGGCCTCAGTCAGTTTGTTCTTACCTGTTTTTGTTGCACTGTAAATGTTTTCAATGGGGAAGACAGTGCCCAGCCCATAGAGAAGCACTTTAGCCAGAGCTGGTATCAGCTGAGTTGTGGTGACCAACACATTCACACAGTTGGGCCTAGGAAACAGAAGTTGTTATAAATCTGGGTTTATTTCTTCCATCCTGGACTGAAAGGCAGTAGGAAGCAAACCCTTCCTGCCACTGGAAGTTCCCGAGCCAATGGGGGATTTTGCAGCCAGACGGAGATAATGTGAGAACCAGAAGTGTCTTTTGATCAGCTCAGTAGAATGAAAAAAACATCAACCAAACGAGCAGCAGTGATGCAGCCTCACTGCAAGCTTGCCAGGATGTCTTTGGTGGGAATTTAAACACAATGTAGTGATGTCCATGCTGGGTTCTGTGAGTGAGCATGTTCAGGGACAGAAGGGCTCTTCCCTCTCCTTTTTTGTAAACCTGAAAATGGAGCCATGGCTGAGGGAGCCAAGGAAAGGCAAAGACAAGGATTGTTTTTGCTTTTCTCAGTTCCCCATCCCAAGCTCACCCCAACCCTTGATAATTCAGCCTGGCAAACATGTGCAGACTGGCCTCCCACAGGCTTGGCCAGCAAAGCCCTGTAAATGTGTCTCAATTTGTTTAGAAGGGGAAAACAAGGGAAGCAAAGAAGCTCCTGGATCAAACCCACAGGCCATTCCTGGAGCTGCTCTTACCTGGAATGTATCAAATTCAGGGCCTTCAGAGCATGGGTGAGCCAGAGATCAGTCAGAGCCTCCAGCTCTGCTCTCAGCTGCAGCCAGGTCTCCCTCTTAGGAGCTCCTATCAAACCTGCAAGCAGGGAAAGCACAGAGAGGGAATTGCATGGGGATGCCAAAGGGCACCTGCCTGTGCTCTGAACTCTCCCAGTGCTCCTCTCTTGGCCCTGGTGCCACTGCCTCCCTTTGTCACTGCCATGTCACCTGAGCTCTAAGGCTCAGTTGCAGCACAATCCTCTGCTGCTGCAGCTCAGCTTCCTTCCCCTCTGCTGGGATGGTTCAGTCAAGCACACACAGCAGGACCTCCCTGGAACACCTTTCTTGGAGTGAGCATGAAGCTTGCATGGGAAGTGAGCAAGAAGATGAAGGGCTGTGTGAAGTGGGCAGTGACCTGGGCAGAGACACACCTGAGGCCAGGATGGTTTTGTTTCTCCTGAAAAGCCATGCCCCATTTCCAGTGCATGCAGGGTAGACTTGTCCTCCAACCAATAAATAAGTTGTGGTGATGCTCTGAGTTTTGCTTCTTTCTTTTCCTAGTCAGAGGGAAACCTGCCCTGATGTACTGAAAAGGAAGCTGAGAGTCTCTTGGAAGAACTGTCTGGAACTAGGTGAGATGAAGGAACCCAGGGAATCCTGATTTCTGGTATTGTTTTAGGGGAGTTAAAAATGAGTAGCTATAATACAAGAAAGCCTTCAGGCAGCAATCAGACATGCTGTGTAGAAATAAAAGGAGATACTTCGTTTTGAACTGTTTGCTTGCCTGCTAAGCATTCTGGAAAATTGGAGAAGGTTGCTTTTCTGCCAAATAAATTACAAAACAAACCCCCACACTGGGATGTGAGTCTTTCTCAAGCCACTAACCAGGTATTTGAGTGTGACTCCCACAGCCCTGCACAGATCCCCATTTCAGGGTGACTGCGGGGGCACTTGCTCAGCTCACATCATGAGGCTCCTGCACCTCCCCCAGAGGCTCTGCAGTTTTTGGGAGGGTGAAGGCCTGCTGGGGCCTGGGCAGTGGCACTCACCCCCCACATTGTTCTTGTAGGTGTTGTACATCTCTTTGACCCGGCGGTAGCGGAACGCCAATTTCCGCATCCAGTCCACGCCGCCGTGCACGCCCGAGCCCAGGCACAGGTTGGCGCTGGCACTGGAGCTGTGGAAGCCATCTGCAGAGAAGTTGTACGTGCTGCAGGAGGCAAGGGGAGAGGTCAGTGTAATTACAGCCTGCACAGTGCCAGCAGGGAGGGGAAAGGGCTGAAAAGAAATGTGGGGACAAGAGGCGCACACAGGACACGCTGTACAGAACTGAAGTTCATCTTCAGCACAATTAGCAGCACAGATCTAAAAAAAAGTTCTGTTCCTGCATCGATTTCTCACAATAATCATCCATAAAACCACTAATTGCAAAGCTCAATATGAGCTCTGCACATTTCATTCTTTTCCTTTTGTTGCTCTGCAGGCAACACTTTGGGAAAAGCAGATGGAATTGTACAGAAGTAGTTTCTGTGAACATGATGACCCAACTCACACAGGTAAGGATAATGTTTGGTGCAGTTTGGGTGAAAGTTTCAACAAGGATCTGGCATGGCAAAGTCCAACTTCTCTCTATTAAGCCCATTCACTACAGATTGGACAGTGGGAAACATTTCAGTTTGGTTTTGAAGCATTTTGGTGAGAGCTGTGACAATTGTCTGGTTAAATCATATATGAACCTGGTGTGGTCAGACTGGAGCTGAACCTAATTTAGATATATTTCCCAGAATGGTCCAAATCTCAGCATAATCAGGGCCTGAGAGAAGGCACAGACACAACAATGTGAGAGAAGGGATTCTGTACTTGTGTGTGCTCAATGAATGCAGACAGCATGGAGCCAGGAGGGGAGACAGTGCAGGTCTGAGTATCTCTGGCCAGCCCCCTGCTATATCCAGCTGGCTGGGACTGCCTGTCCTGCAGCTTCCAGCCTGGGACACCCCCTACCTTAGATCCTGACCATTATCATCTGATGAGACATCATCTATGTGGATCTGGTCACAGTCCTAGGAGACAGATGAAAAAAAACAAACAATAGTGAGTAAATGTTGTGGGGAAAAACTGAAATAATGTTATGCAAAATTACTTTAAGTGTAATGTCAAGGAGATAAAATCTTACAACTTGCTAGTATTGTAAGTCTAGCCAATTAATTGTTAGCAACAAGTATCACATAGCACTTGCACAAAATATGAACAGACAGAGAGTGTGTGTGAGAGATCTGCTGTTATCTAAGGGCACAACAGCTCTTGAATAACACAGTGAGTGGAACTCCTTATGCAGACAGAGATGGAGATGCTTGTGGCTTAGCCAGGAAAACCGAGTTTTTTCTGCTCTGTATGCATGATAAGGCAGAGACTTGGCAGCCTTTCCCCACTGCTCTGGACAGGAGGTGTGTGCCCACATAATTACAGGGGAGAAGATCTGTCCCAGGGAGATTTCCAGAGATGCCTGTCCTGTCTGTCCTGCTGGTCTTTTCCCAGTTTGCTCTGAGCTGCCTTTGATGTGCAGGGAAGCTGGGCTGAAACACTGAAGGCAACAGACAGACTGAGCTGAGGAATAATGTGTGTCAGTAATGAGGAAATCTGTGCACAGGAAATTTAACCAGAATATACACTTGGAGCTCAGCCTGCATCAAGTATGTGCTTGAGATCTTATCTTCCAAAATCCTCATTGTTCAATGGGGGAGGCCCTGCCTCAAAAATGTGAGAAATGTTATTCCTCTGGTTTCTTTCCCAGTCTCAGCATCAGGATTAGAAAGAAAAATTGGGAAGTTTCCCCCTGCATCTTAACTCTCCTTTTTCCACGAGCCTTACAGGTGAGAGCAGAACAGAAAGCCTGCAAGCTGGTGAACAGTATATTTTATTTTGGTTGATTTTTCAACAGAGTTTAAAAGCTGTGACAGCTGGTACCACAGAACTATGGAGTCAGAACAACTGCAGCTAATCAAGGTAATTCTTCACCACTTCAGTGTTCTGTAAACCACAGAATTTGTTTTACCTTCCTTACACAATGATGAGTTTGATGAATTACTTTAAGCTAGCCCCTTTCAAAAAATGAAAAAAGAAATCCCCAAACAAGTAACCAAACTTGTTGTCAATGGCAAAACATGACAGATATTCTTGTCCATATTAATGAGATTTTCTGCAGCATTTTAGATAATTCTCAAAAGGACACACAACTGCATCTTGTTCTCATCTCATCAGCCCTCTTATCACCCCATCCCTGGAGTATATATTGCTGTATATAACTGCAGCCCAGCAGCTGAACAGCAGATCCTGCTGGCACCTCTCTCCTCCAGCCCCAGAGCTGCTGTGAACATGCTGGGTCAGCCCCCTGCACCCCAGCTGCACCACTGCATGAAGTCAGGGGAAAGGCATTTGTGCAGGGATCTGCTTTTCTCGTTTGTGAATGGATTGTTCTGTACACTGAAGTGTGACAACAGTAGCTATCACATTTCTGGGTTAATAAAACACCCTGACACTGCCTGAGACGCTACCTCATAGCCGAGCCTCTCGTGTTACCCCAGCCACAGCCTGCACCTTCCTTCCAGCCCTGCTCAAGGCTGCTCCTGCATCCCTGCAGGCTGCCCTGGCACCCCAGTGAGAGGGGAAGCACCACACTGAGATACCCCAGCTGCTGAGAGGAGGAGGGTGCTGCAATGGCAGCAAGGAAACCCGGCCCAGGTTTCACATCTGCTGGTTCTTCAGCTGGGATCTCAGTGGGGATGGTGTGTGACACACACAGCCTGTACCTCACACAAGTGTGTGAGACCTCAGCCAGCCCTTGCAGCTCTGGGCACTGAGCTGGTTTTACTCTTGGAATGTCTCTGGGTGCTGCACAAGCTGCCTCCAGGTGGGAGCAGCCACATTTAGGGGAGCCTGAGCTGTTTGAAATGGCACTGCTGGCTTGGAGCAAACCTCTGCTGCCTCCTTGTGAAATACAGAGCTCCTGAGAGCTGCTTCTGGTATCCCCCACATCCCCCTGAATATCTCATGCAGGTATGAAAACAACTCACAAAGGCCCACACAGTCTATTTGGGGATCAGGGCTGTGCTAGAGAGTTTCAAACATCTCATGGATTCACTGGTCAGTGGAGCTTGCATCCCTCATTAGGAGGGGTTAACACTCCCCAGAACACAAAACCTCCAGGGATGGCTCCCAAAGGCAGCAGCCTGTAAACACACACTAATCCCCTTGTTTGTCAGCTCCTCATCCCCCTGCCAGTCCTCCTGCCCCTAATACCTGTTTTCCAGACAGCTGGACAATAATATCCACAGAGGGGCTGGGTGGAAAGTGCTGCTCTTTAGCCAGCATTGTGTGCTGTGAACAAAAGGCATCTGGGAAAAAAAGCACAACCCTGGGAAGCCCAGAGTTTGTATTTTAACTGTATTTTAACTTTAACTGTGATTTTTAACCCTGGGGAAGTTCTTTTCTCCCTGATTCCCCTAGAATGGGGAGCAGAGAGGGAGAATATCTGCTGTCAGGTGAATATTTGCTGATATCCTCTGCAGCATGATCTTTGTGCAAACACCTTGCATGGCTCACACTTGCACACTGCAGGGATTTCACCTGCCTGTAGGACTTAACTTGCTGACAGAGAATCCCTTTCTGAAAAAAGACTGAAAGTTTTCAGTAGGAGTCTCAGACTTCAGCAGTCACCCCTCTGCCCTGGGGACCAGGGATCCCAAAACCGCCCCAAGTTTTGGGGTGAATCAGCTGGAACCTGGCTGCACTGCACTGCAGCACTGACAGAGGATGGATCTGAATAGCTCCACCTGAATGGAACTGCACAGCCAAAATGCACTCAGCTAATGCATCCAGGAAACAATTACCTGAATCCCTTCTGGGCAGATCCTAAGAAAAGATAAAGCCCTGGCTAACCAGAGTTTCAGATTTTTCTTTTTTTTGGTTACATTCCAGTTCAGGCTCCTCCCTCACATTTTGAAGCCATTTTTTTGCCAGGTGACATCACATCCTCACCAGACTAAGGAGGATCACACAAATTCCACCAAGGGCTGTGCAAACCTTGCTGTACCTATGGACAAATGTTTTGTCCTCATCAGGCACTTCTGGGAATGCTTCAAGAGGGCTTTGCACCTTCTCCTCTGCACAGCACTGCAAACTGCAGCCAGCAGAACAAACCATTCCCCTGTGCCAAGGCAAGGGAATTGATTTCCTTGTCCAGCCTGCCTCTCTGGAAAGGATGGGTGACAATTTCTCCCCTCTTTCCCCTTGTTCCACTGTCAGTTCTGGGCCAGCCATGCTCTGGTTATTCCAGTCTGCTGGACCCCCCAGAATGGCTGAACCTGGATTTGTGCCAGAGAAGCATTTTTGTGTTTCAGAGAATTCCTGCTGTGGTTTCAGGTGGGAAACTCTCCCCCTGCTCGCTCAGCTGCAGCACAAGAGATGCGCAGAAATGGTTTCTGCCCTGAGCAGTTCCAGCTCATTCCGTGTGGTAGAGGCCAGCACTGCACCACATGATGGTGCTAATGTACATGGAAATGCTTGTGGGGCCACAACTGAATCTATTCCTCTGCTGGCTTTTACAAATCCTTTTTTCATTTTTAAGGATGTCATTCACTGCATTTTTTAAGCCCAGTACTCAGTGATGTATGATCCTTAAATACCACTCTGTGAATACACAAAGGTGGCTTTTATTTATCATCCTAAATGAAGGAGTAGGGTGGATAGCTCTGGGTGACTCTGTTGCTGCAAATTCCTCCAAACTGACATGGCTTTTTTGGAAAGTAAAATTCTGTAAGGCACATTTACTTTTCTTTAATTCTCCATCATCCATCAATTTTTCATTGAAAAAGTTCAGCTAAAACCAAACCACCAGTGCCCAGAGCTGTTACTGAGTGACAAATGTGCACAATTTGATGAAGGCCAGACAATTTGCTGCTTCATTTAAAATTTTAGGGCAGTAAGTGAAAAAGGAGAAAACTTATTTTAAAACTTGCAAAAGTCTAAAAGGTAGAGGGGTTTTGTAGGGTCACAGTGCAGGACATGGAGCTTTGCTGCATCATTTATTGAGATCTGATGGGTGAAAGGTGATGGTTCTGTAGCAAATATTATCACTACTTAAATAATGCCCTGGGCTACCAAAGAGAAGCTCTATATTTTTTTATCCCGAAGAGAAAGATTTTACTTTGTACTTTCCGTGCCCCCATCACAAACTCCCTCTATGAAAAAAGTTGAAAGAGGAAAAATCTGTCAGTTCAGGTGCTTGTCTTTGAAAGGAAATAACAATTCCCAGCAAGTGACACCTCAGGGCTGCAGGAGCCAGGGGCAGGAAAGGCTGTGCCTGCCCTGACAGAGGGGACCACACTGCAACCCAGCACTGGAGGAACCACAAATTCCCACTCAACTCCTCTGGCAAAGAAAAAGTTCTCTCCTTTCATCTGGCACAGAAACAAATCCTTCCTTTTTCAAGTGAAGGGGAAAAAAAAAAAAATAAAACCACAGAAGTCTGCCCAGGGATGCCAGGATTTTCTTCTCCAAATGCCTCCAAGCAGGGTTTTGATTCCAGGTGCCCAGAGCTCCATCCCCACCTCATCACCCTGTGCTGATCCAGAGCTGAGTGCTCTGGATGCAAATTCCAGCACATTTCCACCCCTGCTGCTCCTCAGCATCCTGCCAGCATCCTTGCCTGCTTTTACCACACACTCTGAAGGATTTTTGCTATGTAGGAGGGATACTCAGGTCTATCCATGTCACCAGCACGAAAAATTCCTCCTCTTGTTCTGTTACATTGAAACTCCCATAATTTCATCCTGCACATTCCTGAGCCTGAGAAGAACCTCCTGCTCTGTCTCTGCAAAACCCTCCTCAAAACAGAGCAACATTTTCAAAATCTCTGCTTTGGCTCATAGCAAATTGCTGCCTGCCCCCATAGGATCTGTGCCAATTTAGCTGAATAAAATTATTAAATAGCAAATTTCAGGAGAAGCAGCAGCAATATCCTCATTATTACATTTAGCAATAACTTAATAAACCTGCAAATTATTAAATGTAATAAATTTGAGAATTTAGTAAGCCTGCAAAAAGCCATCATTGTTAATTGAATATTTAGAAAAAAAGAAAACCTGAACAGAATGGAAGTGTCAAAATGATGCTTCCAGTAAGCCAACTAAGATCCACTTCTCTGGGGTCAAAATAAAAAGTTTCTTGGCCAAAGCCCCCCAAGTTTGTAGACCACATACAAATGCTTACAAGAGAAAGATGTTAAATAAAATAAACAGACACATACCTCCAGGTCATTGAAGAACAGATGTGTATCTGCAAGGTTGAAGATCATTTCTTCCATCATGAGACCTATCCTCACAGAGGTTGTGGTGTCCTGTCAGGGGAAAATCAGGTTTTTTCATTCACTTTGATTTTCTTTTTTGGGGATAGGTGTGGGGGGTGGGAGATCTTAGACCAAACCCAGGATCTACAAATTCTATTTCTTAAGACACATTTATTAAAGTAATTTTACTTCCCAAGTGTATTTTAACATTAACATGATTTTCCCATCCTTTTGCTCCCCTAGATGAACAAATTCTGTTCTTTGAAGGATGTCTGTGACTCCCCCTGACCACTGACAGCCCAGACACTTCAGATGATACAAAGCTCCTTTAAACACCTGAAACTATGCAAGAATTGCTTCAATAGGTTAGACAAAAAATTGATTTCCAGTAGCATCATTAGTGACTGGTTTGGGGGGTATTACCCAGCAACACAACATGCAGAGGGTGATTCTTTCCTGACTTGTCCTTCAAACCAACAATCCCATTTCCATTGAAGCTGCCTACTTATTTACCAGCCTCAGCAGGGTTAAAACAGCCCCATCCTAAATAACACAGTAAAATCCTTGTCCAATATAACTATTGCTGCTCAGGGCAGCAGCCTTGCAGAGCCTCAATTGCAACCCCAATGGCAGCAACACCAAATTAACAGCATTGCTTAAAAAAAACCAAATAACATAAAATTTACAAAAAAAAAAAAAAAAGGAAAAGAAAAGAATACAAGACAGCACAAATTCAGGACAGGCTCATCTGTCACTGCAGCTGGTGTTGGGAATGGCAACGCCCCCAATGCCCCTGACTGTGTTCCCAAACACCTGTGGGTCTGATTCAGCCCCTCCCAGGATCCCAAACTGCCTCCTGGAAGGGAAGGACAAGGTGCAGAAGCTCTGAAATATCTCCTGCACCTTCATAAGGACATGTGAACTTTCTCACACTCAGTGACAAAACCTTCAGTGAATTCCCCTGGAGAGGGATGGTGCTACCTGCAGCTCTACTCAAGTGGGTTTGGTTAATGCATCCTAGAAAATGAATGTTTTTCCCAGCTGAGGCAGCACTGAGCCTGTGGAAGGGCGGTCACTCCACTGCCCTACCAAGCCAGCCAACCACCCCTCCTGCCCCCAGACAACCAGCCTTGCTCCTAAATCCACAGCAAGAGCACAGGAACACACTGATGCAAACAGTTACCAGCAGTGTGTTTTCTCATTTATCAAACAGCTCAAAAACAGAAGCAAAAATAATCTGTATTTAATTTGATAAACAGTCGCAGCACAAAAGCACTGTGCCTGTTCAAACTGAACAGCAGCAGACAACTTGGAAAAAGCCCACATTCCCACCACAGAATTTTCTTTTTGCTGTTAATTCATCTTCAGTAGGTCAGGCATCTCATTTTGGTGTGTAAATCTGCCTTGCTTTAGCATGGTGTGTGACTTCAGCACACAGAGGAAACCCACCCAGTCAAACAGAGCCTCTGCTCCAATTCTCTGCAGGTTTCTGTGGCTCCTGCTGTTGCATGACAGCACAGCAATGAGGAGCTCTAACAGGGAGCACAGTGCAGGGAGGGTGAGCACATTTCCATCAACCTTTGTGGCAGACACTGCTCACATGGGTGGTGCACTACACACCAAGCCAATTACTGCACATTCCTGGTGAAGTTCTCTTTAATTAGAGCAGAATGGCTGTGGCTGCAGCCATGTGTGACTCACCAGCCCTATGCCCATTACAGAGAACTCTGTCACTCACATTTAAACATTCTTGTTGCTGCCCCACAAACAAGGGCACAAAGTAAAAACTCCAAAAGGCCTGCCTTGAACATGTCTCTCATTTTCAGCCCCAAACCTGCTCCCCTGATGAGGCACAGGGACACAGACATAATCAGGGCATTTCACTGTGGCCCCACAGGAGCAGCACTGAATCAAATTTTACTGCCCAGGTGTAGTTACACGGGGGAACTGTTTTGAAGAAAATATGCTGCTAGGAAGAAATTATTTTGTAAAATGGTTTTTAATGAAGCAATTTATTTTTATACATTTCAAGGATCATTAGCTTTTAAAACTCTTTCAGGAAATCTCATTGGTTGCTATCTGTCATTTATCCTCTAAGTTTCATTTTGGCTTTATTGGTATTAATCACTAATGGGGAGTAGGAAACATTTCCACAGTGTATGAAGTTACCTTCTCTTTAACTAAACAATATGGAAACCAAACTGTAGATGAGAGAGGGGGGTGGGGGGAAAAAAGCTTTCTCTTGAGATACAGAACATGATGGAATGAAAAAACAGAAAAATGCACTTTACCACCCAGAGGGGAAGTCATTTGGGGAAATGATTTGGCACCACTGCCTCCACAGTGTGGACATTTCCCCCTCAGAAAGGCACAATTCCAAGTCCTAAAGAGGCTGATAAGGTTGTAAGGCCAAGCAGCACTCCCAGAGTGACAGAGGTGTCCAGAGGCACCAGACCAGGGCTCCTCCTGCAGTTATTCATGTGCAGTGCTGTGGCATCCAGAAGCACCAGACCCAGACTGAGGTTGTGCCCACCCTGAGGAAAGACACAGCTCCTACAGCTGTCAGTTCAAGGAGGAATAAACCGGAAAATCAGGCTGCACCAATATGAGATTGGCATATCCAAATCCTCTGTACAGTGTGTAAATAATCAGAAAGAGGATTATGGAATTTGTGTGAAGATGCTGATGGAGGAGTGCTCTTCCTGGGCACAGAAACCCAGTGCCACCAAAGGACATCTCTGTGCTGCCAGTGGTGCCCTGGTGGACTGTGAGAGCCTGTGTAGGAGCAGTGTGGGTTCAGCAGAGCAATGGGAAGTTCCCAGGGATCCCTGCTAACATCCTGCTGTAGGAAAAGTGTGCCCAGGAGCCCTGGGACTGAGTTCCTCACTAACACCTCCAGCCAAGGCCTCCTGATGCATGGGAAGCCCAAGGACCACAGACAGCTTGAAATCAAACCTCCTCCAGGAACCACTTTTTGCAGTGAAAACAGATTAATCTAAAAACTCAGCCCTCAGTGCTTGTTCAGTAACTCTAGAAGAGCGAGGTCCTCCCTGTGCTAATCTCAGAGTCATGCTCTCACAAACAAGGACAATGAGAGGCAGGGGTGCAAAACAGGCAATAAACTCCTTCTGTAAATAAAACTTACGGCAGCACTGAGTATCCCCACATGCCTCATCTCTGCCATGCTCCATTGGTGGAGTTTCCTTTGGGGTCAAAATGTAACAGCCCCACAAATTACTTTTAGTGCAAAGCCCCGGTGCTCAGACCCAGAATTCCGGATCCTCCCATGCACAAACCTGGGGGAGACAAGCATCAGGAGGGAAGGGATCATTCTGGATTATTCATTCCTTCTCAACACACCCTCCACTCCCACTTCCAAAGACCAGAGTCACAGTTTCAGAGCTGCCCATTTCTCCTCAGGGCACACCTTGAGAGAACCCAGAGGTAGAAAAGCCCCCAGTCCCTACTGCTGCTTCATAAACAACAAGGGATCAAAACATAGCAAGAGCAAGTCCTTTTTCAACATTTTGCTCAGAAATGTTTTCTCTAAAGAGCATCCTTGGACATGTCCCTGCTGTTTCTGATGGGCTGCTGCCACTGCTGGCAATGGCCACCCCTTGTAAGTGAGATAATTTCCACTCCCAGTGAGGCACTGCCAGCCCCAGCTCCACATCCACTTGCTTTGGGGAACTTTGCTGCCTGTTCAGCACATATCCCTGCTCGAGGAAAACATGGGCAGCAGCAGCCTGTGTGTTGTAAAGGAAGACTAAAACACCCATTCAGCAAGGAGCACATTTTCTTTCATATCCCAGTGGCACAAGCTCACACATTTGTTGCCGGTGTTGCTCTTAGTTTGGCCACTTGAATGCACTGTTTCTAACCCTTGAAGTAGTTCTCTACATTTGAAATTAATTATGTTTTAAAAATTACAATTTGAGTATAGTTATGTCCTCTGAGCTACTAATACCTCACTTAAAATTTATTTCTGTTTCAGTTTTCATTTTTAACCTTTGTTTCAAGTAATAATATGACAGAAGATTGCTAAAAGGACCTTGCTGAACAGCCTTCAGTTTGTCTTGAAGACAATTTCCATTGGAAATTGGAAAACTGGAGGTGAGCAAGGAAATATTTCCCTATGACAAGCAATGGGAAGGCAGATCTGCTCACACCACAGGAAACTCCCACTACTCTGTATTTATCAGAGCAAAGGGAATGCAGAATGGGCATGCACACCCAAATCAGCTTTAAGTGCTGCCAGGATGTTGCAGCGTGCACTGTGCTGGAGCCCTCACTGGCAGGGGTGCTGGCTCTACTTCCACAGCAGCCCTGGGGCATTGAGTTATACAAAACTGCACCCCCAGCATCCTCCCAAAGGCTGTGCATTAAAATCACCCTTGGACATTGAGTTACACACAAACTGCACCCCCAGCACCTTCCTAAAGGACTCTGCATTAAAACCACCTTTAAATTACACAAACTGCACCCCCAGAACCTTCCCAAAGGGCTCTGCATTAAAACCACTCTGGGGCATTGAATTACACAAACTGCACCCCCAGGACCCTCCAAAAGGCTCTGCATTAAAATGACCCTTGAATTACACAAACTGCACCCCCAGCACTCTCCCAAAGGGCTCTGAATTAAAACCACCTTCCCCCAGATCTCCTGGAACACTGATTTTTCACGCACTGCTTCTCCCTGCCCTAGAGCATGCCCTAAAAGCCCTGTATTTGTTAGCACCTGCAGCTGGTCCAGGCTGCATGCCCACAGGCAGCTCTCCCCTCCTGCACACCGTGGCTCTGGAGGGAAGCAGAAAGCAGGTTTATCTCTGGCAATCTCTCAGTGCAGGTCTCTCCAGCCCTGGCTCCACAGCCCTCTCCCGGCTCTGCCTTGCAGGTTCCCTGTTCAGACTTGCAGGCATTAGCACAGGGGCAGAGCTGGCTCCTCTGACACTGATAACAAATCTGCTTCTTGTCTGACTCTGCTCTCCTCGGCAACGTGACAATTACCTCGACATTGGGATTGTCAGCACAAAGTCATCCTGAGCCTGGATCCTGCGTTCAGACACCATCACCTCCCTTAAAAACCCCACCAAAATAAAGCCCCGGTATTTAAAACTAATCAGTCCTTTTAAATCCCTGCCAAATACCTATTTATGCCGTGAGCAAATAATTACTTTTCTACAAGGAAGAAAGTATTAATTAAGAGTGTTCAGCAGACTCCTATTCTATGGGGTTTATCTGCCACAGGTGTCAGCCAGAGGTGAGAGACGGATTAGGATACAATCAAGGGCCTTCCAAGTTAAATCTCCGCCTTGTGGTTATCTGTTAATAACAAAGTTGTCACCAAAAGAAAGAATTTAATAGTTTTAATTGAGTTTAATTACTTGGAAACGCCTGGAAAATGGACCAGCTTGGTTGGTAGCATAAAAAAAATAATAATAAAAAAAATTCAAATATAGAAATACCAGGGCCACATGTTTGAACAAAAAAAGTCTGTGAGAATAATCATCCTTTCGTTGTAACATTTTATACCTTGATCAAAATTTGAGACATGAACAAGACTTTCCCAGAATAATAGGAAATTAAGCATGTGCCTGAGTTCTAGTTCAAGTAAATTCATGTCTTTTTCAGGAAAAAAACCACATTTCACTCTTTTACTAACTACACCTAAGTAGCTCAGCTTGCAATTTTATCTCTTTAATAACACAGGCTACACAGGCTACAGCAGACTGAGCCTCTCAGAGCTTTCCCAGTGAGAGTATTTGTGAGAAAAGTTGTTTAAAGTAAGGAAAGTAGTTGAGGACCCAAAAGCCATTTTCAGAAGTGATTTACTTAAGGGACTACACCTCAGGATTTTTTGGAAAGGACCATCCATTTTCAAACAGAACCTCTCAGTTTTTCAGGGTCCAAACTTTTCCCCACCAAAATAAAGACATTGTTTATGAAAGCATTGATACATCCAGGTTTATTGGACAACTTACTGAATTTAAATGATTAGTGTCATAAGACAGCACAGTGTGACCTTGTTGGAAGGCCATGATGGAGAGCAAATATAACTGAATCCCTTTTCTTCAGATACCTTTTCATATTCACCCTTCCTGTGATTTTAGGGGCACTTCTAAATGTTCTTACTGTCTACTGAACAACTCCTTTTACTGTCATGTCTCTTCACATATGGTTGGAAATTATTCCAATAACCAAATGGGCACACAGGCCACTAAATCTCACATTTAGGGTCACACAGAGGGTGAAAAGTCTCTCCTCCCTGTGGAAAGGAATTGTGCTTGGGGACAGGCAGTGAGGACCACACTCATTTATCCATGGTCTGAACCCATCAAGCCTGAAGTGGATTCCAGTCCTGTGGGAATATGTTCTTAAATACAGGCTAAAAGCTGGGCCATGAGGCTTGAGGATAAATGGGAATTATTTTTATTTAGTAATACAAAAGGTTCATGACCAAAAAGCTACAAATAATTTCTTTTTACTGTACATGGCATGCATTTCAGAAAAGGGAGTGGAATTTAAACCAAATTAATCTTCATTTCCTTCCCCTCAGCACAGGAAAGTCACTGTATTTCTGTATGAAAGCCCTTGATTGCCCTGTGAAAAACACAAAACTTCTGGAAAGCTTGGTGGAAACACACCATGGAGTGTAACCCAAATGACATATTCTGCACATGCAGCTTCCTAAAAAAAGTCATGTCCCCTTGGTTTTTCAAACTTTTCCCCCTTAAAACTTCAGTCCCAATTCAACCAAAGCAGGTTCCCTTTCCCCGAGCTTGCTTAATAACCCAGCATTGTTTCTGCTATTTATTTTATGTCCTTTAAAAAATAATCCTTTAACAGCCCCAAATGCCACGTGTGCAGCTTGCCCAGAGCCCCTCCTGCTGCCCTAAGCTCCAGGACAAGGGGTTCCATCCCCAGGAGCTCAGAGCATCTCTGTGCCCACCTCCAGCCTGCTGGGATCTGCTTCTGCTGCTCCTCATCCCGATGACAAATGCAGATGTCTGCTCCCGAAATACACGTTTGAAACAATCAAATGGCTGGAGTTATTTACTCCCTCCTCTCCAATAATGAGCTAAATAATTGATATAGCAGCATGTCTAAAGTAACAGACTTTTTTATTACCTGCAGTGATTGAATGGTTCTTTAATTTAACTTAAAAAGGCATTAAACACAAGGTTTAGCCTCCAGTGGGTAAAAAAATCTCCGACTTCCTCAGAAAATCCTTTCCAAATTGTATTCATCTTGACTTAATCCATGATCTACTGAGTGAATTAGGCTCTATTTGTTTTGAAAATCTATTTTATGGAGTTCCAAGGGCTGTGTTTTCCTTAGGAAGGGCTTACTCTGCCTTTCTGCCCAGGATGCCTGCTAGCAGCCCTCAGCAGAGGCCTCTGCAGGTTCTCAACGTCCCAAGGTGCCCCACACATATGACTAACAAAATGTAAATAAACACAGCTGAGCCAGGAAGAAATTGGAAGGTTTTCTCATTAAAGAAATAAAATAAACAGATGTCCTTAAGCACTTTGGCTCATGTTTGTCAAAGGAATGGAAAACTCTCAGATGTTTGAGCAGCAGTCATGATATAAGGCCACATCTCAAGCGAGAGGAGGGGAAAAAAGCAATGCCCTGGCACTCAGAATTAACTAATAGTTCTCAGGGGAGGCCCCTTTTGATTTGAACCTTAGCAACTTCTACAAATAGTTTTTAACAGCCGAGCAATAAAATGGGGTTTTATTCCTTCTCAGTTTGTAAAGTAGTAAAGGACAGGCTGGGCCATTAGGAGCATGAATCACCAGCAGATTTGATTAAATCCCCATGGTGTTTCAATCAGGTCCTGCCTTTAGGGTCCTGGGAGAGAACAAAGCAGGGAAAAGCACAAGCTACTTGAAACAGTGAAGCCAGGGAAGCGGGAAAAAAAAAAAGAAATTAAAAAATCAAACCTAGGGTTTTACAAGGATCTCGAGTAGAGCCAAGGAGGAACTTTTCAATGACTTTTTTTTTAAATTGGAAATTATAATTCATTCAAAGGAAAGCTTTTCATAAGAACATGTAACAGCCAGTGAAACTTTTGAGGAATAAGGTTTCTTAGATCCACAACATCATTTCTGGTGAGAACAAGATAGTCCAGTTCACAGCCAGCATACAGCAGCTATAACACTTGTTCCAATGATAGAAAATCATATTTATGTCCTGTCCTCAACTGGGCCAAGCAGAAACTTTTGCTACTCTCTCCAAAAGGTCCTGCTATGATTGGTGGAGCCTCTCCTGGGTGACTGCAAGTCTCTCATCAGAGAGCCAAGCCCATGTTTGCACAGGCTGGAAAGCTGAGGGCATCTCCTGTCTGCTCACGGCTTGAGTAAACCTCATGCTGCCACTTCTGAAACACAAAAGCACTAAAAAAACGTGTCTGTCACAGAAAACCTGCTTCAAACAAGCACCTCTGGGGCTCTCTGCAAGCCCTCACTGAGTGCAGAGGCTGCTCCACATAAAGCAACCACACAGGGCAGAGTCACACAGCGGAGCCACATCGCTTCCACTGAAGCTTAACCCACACCCAGAGCTTTGCATGATTTTAAACCAGCACATAATGTGCTTTATACATTTGCAGTGTGTTTATTTCTTAGTTTGAGCTAATTCCAAATGCTGAACAATCTCAGAAATTACATGGCTCTTGCATGGAATTGTCTAGATCTGAACTCCCAGGTATCAGCAGCACTGTCAAAGTGCTGATAAAGATCCAACACAATTCAAGAACTTAGACTGTCTTATGTGTTCAAATCTCTAAGCCCAGATTAAAATAAAATCCTTGTCATTTGATTAAAGGATTTTGGAGTATCTTGCATATAAAAATTAATTTTAACTCCAGTTTTTACTTTAATCACAAGTCAATTGGACACTTCAATCCCAAGAAGTGGGGATGCAACACAGAACAAGAATACACATTCTTGTAACAATACAAAATACTAAGAAAAGGTACCGGCTTCACAGAGTTCCCTCAAATTAGGGAAAACAACACTCCCACTGCTCCCTTTTTTTCTTGATACCAGTTCTTCGAAAAGCATGAGAATGAAACCACAGTATAACACTTGAACAAAAACTTCTGCATCTCTTTCAGTCTGAGAAATTTTAAGGCTTAGACAACACAGGTTATGGAACAATCTTGCAAATATCCCAGCTGGGGAAAGAGGAATAGAGTCATGATTATTTTTGGCACAGGACTGCAAGCAGTCTCCTCATATTGTTTCTGAATTACTACCACCAAAAGAGTCTTTCTATGTCAAACAAGCCCCCTGACTTTTACCCAGCTCCTGTGAAAGCCCAGCAGCACTGTTATGGATTTTGAGCCATTTCCCCCCACTATATTCAATGCCAATGATCTGGGGACAAACTTTTGCTGACCTGGCCAAGCCTGCAGCCCTGTGGAGCAGGAGCTCCATCACACACACCAAAGGGTTTAAAAGGCTCCATGGACACACAAAAAGCCACAGGGGTCTCCATCTGCTGAGGTCTGTGGGCACATGGTAAATATTCTGCACCCATTCAGTGATCAGAAAGCTGCAGAACAGGTTTTATAAACCCTCCTGCACATAATACCCAGGGTTACCTGCCTCTGCAACTTTTGGGGAGTTGCCTTTTCTTGTCACCCTATGGCAAAGAAATTAAGACCCAATTTCTGATGACTCTGCAATCCATGGGCTACAGCAAAGGGTTTGGGGAGAGAGGACAAAAAGGAGCAGCCTAGGCTGGGCTATTCATTCATGCTTCAACTTACAGTACATTTTGGGTTTTAACTGCTATTGGTGCTGTGGGCAAAGTATTTTCTAAACACCTGAGAGTAATTTCAGTGCCCTGAGGAGGGCATATGTATGTTGAGAGCCACAGAGAAAACAAAGAGAATTTTCCCATGAAGTCAGGTCAGAAAATATGCATTGAAGCATTAACCATTAATAACATGACTTTTTGTGAGTTCTTTCCCCTCCTTCTTCCTTTTGTTTTTTTTCCTCATTTTGGACAGCTGCCTGTTGCTGCCATCACCAATGAAGGGACAACAGACACAACCATTTGTGATTAAGTAGCTAAAGAACACAGGAATTTAGACCCAAATCTCTGAAGCTGTGGTTGGTGTTCCTGCTCCCATCTTTCAAGAAAAATCATCTCAGAAAGAGATGTTATTCTTCAGCTTGAACTACTTTACAGACTAATTCTTTGAGCACCTGCAGCTCCACCAATGCAACAGTCAGGATAATAGTGGGAGATAAATGCTGGCCAGAGGATGGTCAGGATCACATAAACTCACACCTTTTCTGAAGAAAGACAGAGTGAACCAAGATCTCCATGTAAGAGATTTAATTATAAGCACATGCATGTCTAATTACAGGCATGTGAATTCTTTTATAGAGAATTTTGGTTTTGATAGTTAATTTACTTGGTGATTAACACTTCCTACACTACTGAAGTAAGAGATTCTGAAACTCTTAACCTCTGGCTGCTTCACTTGTACTTGATGGTTTTGAACTGTGCTACTATTTAACAGTTCCCAGGACAGCCTGTCTGAGTGTGCTGTATTTCCCTCTTGGTTCAAGGTCTGTTCCAAAGCCCACCAAAGCCTCTGGTTGTCTTTGGATCAAGCCACCACCCTATAATAGTTTTATAAGTATTATAAACCATTTCCCTTGCAGGAGTGTCCTGAGGAATTTAATACTGATGAAACAAATGAAGAACTGCAAAGCAAAGAGTCCTTCTAGAGAAGTTTCTCAAGGAACCTGTCACAACTCAATAGAGAAGGAACCTGTCATAACTCAATAGAGAAGGTGATTGATTCTTCCAAAATAATTCTCTAAATATACAATTCTCTAAATTAGAATAAAGGAAACAGCCAACAGAAGCCCCCACACAGCAGATTCCAACTCTACACCCCTAAATGTGCAGGTGAAGGCATCTGCTTCAGAGGTGCTGTGCTTCAGACAAAGCCAGCCCATTAAGGGAATTCTCCCCATGAGTTCAGCAGCCCCTGCCCAAGGCTGAGCTCGAGCACAGAGCAGATCTGCACACCCTGAGTTTGTTTCCTGATCCTGCCTAATTCCTTCTGGTGTTTGTAGGCAGTAGGTCTGAGCCTGCACGTGCACACCTCGTTCATTATGTTCTCTGGGAAAAGTCACCACTTCAATTACCTTGTACAACATGGCCCTGGGTAAATCCCTGCCTGGAAACACGTGCTTGGTTTTCAGAGGGTGCTGCTAGAAGTGTTAGCAGCATTCCAAGTGCTGCAGTAGACTTCCACACCACAAACACCATTTTATATCCTTTACAACTGTGCACATCTAACAGTGAACAATAAATCTATCTTACTAATTACACCTTCAGCTTGTTATAACCATCATAAAAAAGTACAGCTGGTAAAGCCATGAAATAATGTCAAATCATATTTCTGCTTTCTGGAGAGAAGCTGGGTTATTTTCCAGTCTCCTGATGAAGCTGAGTGCTCAAAGCCATGTGTGGAAACAGCTGCCAACTATGTCATCCACCTTTAATTAGGTAATGATATTGTCTTTTTTCCTACCCATTTAAAAGTGCTTGACATTCTGTAATTCAAAGTGACTTAGGTGTTTATCATAAAAAGCTGCCTTAGGAAGAAACTGAAGCACATGGTACTAAATCTGAACCAGTGTTTTCTCCTTAGCAGCCAAGTTCAGGCTGCTCAGCCACAGTTCTCTAAAAAATGGAATTGCCTGTGTTTCAAAGAGAGTATCTAAAGTATGGTCAGCTAAACATGTTTTTGAAGCCCCCTTAGAAATGTAAGCTTCAGCAGCAATGTGGGAAGCACAGCCAGTTCCTCACAGCAACCCAGACAGAGGAACACAAAATCTCTCTTAAAAAATTGTCTGAGATTTGTAAGAAAACACTGGTCTAACAAAAGAAGTGTTAGGTTATTCAGGCTGGAGTTAATGGAGCCTGGCTGCTGGATGCTCTCTCCTGCAGATGACAGACACTGGAAGAACATCCCAGCAAGTGGCAGCTGAACAACACAAGCCTTGGAAAAACAAGGGGGCTACTTGCAACATGAAAGGGAGGTAAATTAAATTTTCACATGTTCAGAGGAAATACCACAGGACACGTTTATACAAATATGTCTGAATAAAACAGGCAGCATCTGTTTGTAAAGCTGGCTCATTAGCTGCCCCCACAGTTCCCGACGCAATTTGGCTGGACAAGCAGTAATGCTAAAAAAATTAAATTTTACCTTCCCATATCTGGATGCAAAGGTTCCCGTGAGTAAGGAGTGAAAAATAATTATCGTCTCATCCAAATCCCACACAAACACACGCTGTGATGACAGATGGGGTGGAAAAAAGAAATATAGTTACATATTAGGCAACTGCAAGAACAGGTTCAGTCAGGAAATATGTCCTGTTGGACTAGAGATTTTTAAGATCTCAAGCCATTTGGAGCACTGACTGGATGTTTTGTGAAAGCAGGCAAAAATGAAACATCAGGAATTATGGAACTGCCATCCCAAAAGCCTGCTCTCCTGACAACCACAGAAATCCCCTGTTGCCTATCAAGTCAGGGGAACAAAACATCAGACTTACAAAAAGCCCAAAGGAAAAAAAAAAAGGGTACGTATGAAGAATAGTTTGAGATGCTGATAACAGAGAAACTGAGCAATTGTTATGACTACTCGTGCCTGCAGGTTCCAGTTGTATTACTAATTCTGTTCTGTCTCTCAGATTTGCTAACAGAGGCAACTGTTCATCCTTGCTGGATGTACCAAAGGAATATAAATTGAAGTTATTACCTCAATCTCACTGTCAGCAGTAGGGGAAGGATCGTTGCTTCTTTTTGACCGGGCTCGTACCTTGCCATCTGACCCTCTGTGATGTCTGTCTGTCTCTACATCTTTTGCTGGTGTTGTCGAATATTCTCCTATTAGAAGAAAGAAATTCCATTGTAAACCAAAACTTTGCATTGTGTCACTGTAATTAGAACATAAAATCTTTTATTGAAAAGCAACAGAAACACTGTGAAAACATCATGAGAAAATCTCACTCTTTTCACACCAGTAGCTAACAGTGTAAGAGAAGAAAGTTTTAATTCCTAAGATTTGTTAAAACGATTTCAGGAATCACCAAAACTGCATATATAACATTTTAAAAAGGACATGTCACTTCAAAAAACCTTATCAAAATTTTCACTGGAAAGAAAAAACTTGGAATTTTACTCCCCCCCCCATTCTTTTCAAAGAAATTGGAAAGGCAATAGAAACAGAACCCAAGACCAATTACTTGACTTCTGAAATTTACAGACTTCTGAAAGTCTAATTACAGACTTCTGAATATTTTTTTCAAATCTTTTTGGTTTTGTTTTCTTTTTTAAAATTAATGAATGCGAATGACTGAAAATATACTTTTAACATCAACTTTTATTTAAAAATACAGAACTAACCTGTTGAGCCTTACCCCATTTCTCAGAGGATGGTATTTTAGAAATAACTGAGAAGACACAGTTAAAAGCAAACTTCCCATGTATAAAGTATCTGTTTTGATTGGCTTGAGTTTCACAGATCTGTCTGGGTTTCACTCACCTTACATTACAAATCCGTTTCAAACATATTTTTCTTTACACCTTGCTAAGTTGTGGCCTCTGCAACTTCCTAGAATAACCATACTCTTCTTCAGAGAAGCTGGGATTGTGCCTAGGAAGCCTTTCAGAAATTATCCTTTCTCAAAAGGGCTGAGATAAGATCTAAGGAACGGAAAATCCTCCAACTGCTTTTAGAGCAGTCTGTGATCACTTCTTTTTAAATAACAATACTAGTTTATTTTTCTTTTAGAGCAACCACAGATGTTCAGATTTGTTTTTTAAGTCAGCAGACCTTCAGTGGGTGTGTACTGTGATCATCCACAAATTGTGTGGTGTTTTATATAAATGTTATTGCACGCCAATGAAAACTAGCAGGGAAGGGATATCTGAAGATTGCTCTTGAACAGGACACTGGGGGATCATAATCCACCAGTAATTCCATAAACTACTTAAGCTTTGAAACTTTAAAAATTAGGCATTCAAAGAGAGGACGCAAATTTTGAAGCTTTTTTATGGCATGGGAGTAATCTCAAACTTTCATATTAGACACAGTTTGGATTTTTAAAGAGGGACTTTCTCTTGATGTTGTTTATGAATGCACAATATTAAGTGTTGTTTTAAGAGGTGAATATAATCCTTGACAAAGATATGGGCTAAAAAGTTATCAGACACTGAGGAAACTGAGAATTTTTCAGAGCATGGCTGTTTGTTTTGAATTCATGGCCATCCATGTCAGCCCTCAGTGCTGCTCTGGGGTTGCTATGTCATTGTCATTGTCATTCTGTACTACCTTAGAGGAGATCAAACCTCACAGACTCACAAAACCAACAAAGGACGGTTTAGAGACATTGCAATCTCTTCCCAAACCCCTGTGTAAGGACTGTTCAGTGCTAGAAAACCCGAGTATTTAAAACACGTATTTAAAATACGCATTTTAAATACGCATTTAAAAAACTCCAACAACGAGAGGACAGCATTTATATCTCCAGATGGCTGAGGCTGCCAGCCTGGGAGCACCAGAGAGGCACCTACCAGAGAGAGATTCTGTGCTCTGGCTGGTGATGTTGTGGGAGGACTCCTGCAGGGAGTAGGTGGAGGTGGGGATGGCCGAGGGGCTGATGCTGTTGGCAGACACGTACGGGGAGTTGTAGGACGAGCTGTAATACTGAGAGTACTGGCTCTGAGGGAAGCTGGGGTACGAGGAGTATTCCTTGGAGGGAGAAAAAGAAACAGTTCCAACTGGCATGTGTCTGGTTTTATCTTACAAACAAGCAAGCCACCACAAAAGCTGTGTTACTCGCACACGCAGCAATTCACGGCTCGGGGATATTTCACTGAAGAACTGCATTGCCTTCACTTAGGAAATTACATTTCTGCTTCTCACAAACATACTCCTGTTTTATTATGATAGACTAACCAACAAGAGGTCAGAAATCTGGCAAGTTTTGGGTTTTTTGATAGGATTTTAGTTATCAGTGCTGACACATTTTATATTACAGAGTTTAACAATTTAATGTAAGAGTGAAGTAGGGCGGCTTTCTGAAAAGGGCCATGATGGAACACATAATCTTTGCAAACAACAATACCTAAGAAATTGCAAGAACAGAATGAATAACTGGGTGAGGGAAGGAGCAAAACAGGCTGCATTTTTCCATGATCAGCAACATCTTCTGATCAGCTGTTAGGCTAAAAAATGAAAAGAAACTAGCAATTTTTTGCAGCAATGCTCACAACAGTCTGCCCAACTATCTCAGCAATAAATAAATGCCTGAGTGATCTTGCCTACCTACAGAAAAATGAACTAAAAATACGAGGTGCAAGTGATCTTGGGGAGCTGAGGTATCATAAAACTCTTTGCCTTGATTTTAAGGCACCCAAAGAAATCCCATAGCATTATCCTTGGATGTTTGGTGGGTGTATTGTGAAAAGCAGGACACTAGAAAACATAAAATGCATCTCTAAACAATCAAAGCATAAAGGGTTTAATTTGTTTCTTTTTGTTTTAATTGCAGCTCCTGTCCTTGTCCACTGAATTTGCTTTTCACAAAAAACTGTTTTCATGCTCTGGGCATTGTCTTTGAGCAGAATGCTTTTATTCCCTCAGAAATTATAATTAGCCTCTGGTATTAAATAAAATTAATTAATAAATAGTCTTTAGAAAGACTAAAAGCACTTTCCTCCTTAACAGCTTACATCTTTGTCTGTGACAGCTATTTCATTAACTTCCAGTCACCAGGGAGCTCTCAAGAACAAAGACTCAAATTGCCATAAGAACAATTAGACTGAAAAAGAAATGAGATAATTTCATTGCTTTCTCCTACAGAAGATTACAAAATAATTTTAAAAGCCCAGCTTTTCCCCCTGTTTAGGCAACCTCCATACTTCAATCAAATATCCTTCTGTCAGTAATGCTGATGTTTTAAGGCCAAACTGCAGCCACAAAGAAATTGCCCACTGTTGCCATTAAAAATACAAGTCAACAATCACCCTAAGAACAAGGAACTGAAATTACTGGCCAACCAAAACACATTTTCTGGGACAGTGTACTCATTTGTTTGCTCCAAACAAGAGGAGCCATTTGCTACTGGAAAACATCTGTCCTGTGTTTTATTTATACACACACATTTACCAAGGTATCTGAGGCATGGATCCATGGACAGGTGTGCCCTCAAAGAGGGAAGTGCACAGACAGCTCAGATGGCTCAACATCCACCAAGGCCTCTCTCAGATTTTCACACTCACTGCGCAGTGCCAGCACAGAGATGACAGGACTGTAGGAGCCATCCCCTCTGGAGAGGATGCACAACATAGCTGAAAGTTGTAAGATGGCAGAAGGATGAGGAAACTCAGTCAGAGACAGCCAGGGCACCCTGCTCCTGCAAGGACTGCACTCTGTGTGTGGGCACTGAGACACATCTGAAAATTAACCAGGATACCCTGAAATCCAGCAAACAGACAGGCCCAAGGAGCAGAGCAGAATGGTGTTCAGCAAAACATAAAGCAACACCTTCCTTAAATATATGTGAACACTAAAATAATCTCTCTGATCTATAAACCCTCCAAGTGGTTTAAAATAAGTGACAGGGTGCTGAACCATACCTGATGCACAGCACTGAATCCTGCAGAATTTGTCAGGCCATTGGCTCCCTGGTAAATCCCTGTTGTGCCTGAGGGAAAGAGTGTCACAGTCATAAGATACACAAGCAATCAAAGTAACAGGGTATGTTAATTCAAATAATTTCCAACAGGAAGCACAGTACCAGCTCACTGCAAAAAAGCAGGGCACAAATCTGAGGCTGTAAAAACTCTGGGCTGTTACTGGGGTTTACTGACTGAAAGGCATTCATTACATGCACTGAAACATTGATTACTGGGCTGGGAAATACAGCTGGAACACAAGGATTCTGCCCAGATTTAAAATTCAGTTACTTATTTTTACAATAAGTAATGGAATAGTATTTTTTATCTTCTTCTCCTGTAGGAAAACCCCTCAGATTACACAGACATCCTCCCACATGTGCTGTTTCATGCATGGGTATCTGTCCTAATTGATCAGGAACCCAGGAGTTTTCAGAAAAAAAATCTGTTCCCTGGTGTTGCTATTCCCAATGTGAGAACAATATTGCTGAGATTTAAGGGACAGCAAAGATACTTCTTCCTCCTGGGATATCAGGAAGAGAAGGATGGACATGGTTCTGCCCCAAGCAGAGCAGCTGATGCTCAGCCAGGCTCGCTCAGCTGGAGGAAGCAACCACAAAGACTTTGGAGAAGTAAATGTCCAGGTAAGATCTACAGGAATGGTTTGTCTTTGCCTCCCATCAGGCAGAGGTAGCAGAGCCATAAGCTCACCTCCCCTCTCAAGTTCCAGCCTTGATTTAACCTCACTCTATGCTGGTTTTGATTTCAGCATTTTTCATTTCACGTGCTATGTCAGAGGTGTGATTTGGTGCTGCCTGGCTGCACTGGGCTCATTCTGGCTTCATTCTGTCACCTCAGTGTGCCATCAGACTGACCTAATCTGTACCTAATCAGACCTCTGGCCTTTTTTCTCATCTGACTTCTCACCCTGTGAATGACTTTGAGCAGTGCTGTTTTAACCATATGACACTCTGCACGTCTTCATGTGGCAACCATCCTCTGAGGTTCCACTTGCTTGTTTTTATTTTAGGACACCAGATTAGCTGGGGAATGGACAGCTGAACAAACTCCACTCTGCCAAGTGCAACTACAAAGCACATGCACTGAGAAATAAACCTCAGGCCAAAAAGAAACGAGAGAGAGGACTCTGCCCTCCTGAACTAATTTGCTGCCACATGTGGTCTTTAAAAAGAAAATAGCAGAGAGGAAGAAAACAGAGCGCAGGTGACTGCCAGGTACCTGGAGGCCTGGGTGTCCCCAGGGCCCAGAATGAGCTGGCTGGGAGCTGAGCCAGTGCAGGTGGGACTGGGGATCCTTCTCCTGGCATTCCTGCCTTGGAGCCAGCTCTGGGTGCATCAGTGTCCAATCCCTTCCAACAGGCCACATGGGGAATCTGCCCAGAGCAGCATCCCAGAGACAGCAACACATCCAGCTCCTGGCATTTCCCCACTTCCCACCCCTGACAGGTTTGCCAAAAGCCCCAGGTATGCAGCAGCAGGAATATATTCCTGTGGCAGCAGCATTTCTCACCACTCTAAAGGAGAGTAATAGAGCCCCAGTGCTTACAGGCAAAAACAACTTCCACAGAAGACAAAACAGCTCTTGTACACCAGAGCTTGAAACAATACAGGGGGGAATTTTTGATTTTCCTAAACTGTCATTTAGAAACAATCCATCATCCTTTATTAAAGCTGTCAGGAGGGGGATGAGTTACCTCGAGGGACTCACGCTTTATGTGTAAATTGTGATGAGAACATGTTTATTGCTGTGCTACCTGCACATGATACTGCAGCTTCCTGCTTTCCAAACAGTCAGAGGGAGTGAGGAAAGGAGGGATTCACACAGCTGGATTAAAGAATTTACTCAGAACTTAGTACCAGCTGTGAGGAGCGAGTGTGTCCACGCACACACAGGTGAGTGAGCAGGGAGAAGAGGGCAGGAATGGGGGATGAGAGGATGGGGAATGACCCCACAGCTCCCCACAGTGCACTGTGACTGGACCCAGTGGGGTGGATTTTACACTGGGGTTTGTAAATTGTATTTTTGCCCCTTTGGCTACCCAAGTTCAGGTGTCTCTACAGGCCACTGCAGGCTGGCTCCCTCTGCCATGGGGATTTTCCAAAGGAAGGACAGATTTGTTTGTCCACATACTTAAATATTTGCGAAAGTGCTGAAGACTTTTATTCCCTATAAACCAAAGTTCAACCTGGCAACTCAGGTTTTTCTGTTTTTCTGGTTCCTATCACTGTATCCTGACCAAGGAGGATACATCCATCCAGCATTGGATACTGATGCTGATACTACCATCTCAGCATTGTTTGTCTAACTGAGATCAAACACAAGCCTTTTCCTTGCCCTCCAGCAGTGCATTCAGAGATTTGAACCCCCTCCCCAAGCACACCTTGAGAGCTGCTAAGCTCAGGATGTCTTGGCAGCTCAGTGTTACAGCAGAATAATTACAGATAAGGACACTGGGGACAACCCAAGTCAGTAAACACTTGGAATTTCTTCCCAGCTGAACAAGGATGAAAAGAAGGGAGAAAAAAAAATCAATTATCTGTATGGAAAAGAAAGTTCTTAAAGATTCAGGTTCAGCAATGTTTGTCTTGGGAACTATTATAGCTCAGACCCTGTTCCACTTCACAGGGCAGCTGCAGAGACCACGTTTTCAATGATGCACCCTCAGCTCAAATGGCAGAAAAGCAAACAAGTGCCACAGGCAATGTAGACAGAGATAAACCCTCTCTCTCCATAAACAGAGAATGAGGCCTGCAGGTCACAATTTCTGTGAGCAGCCTTGTAGAGTTCAGCAGTTCAGAAAACATACCAGAACCAGCCCCAAATGTTTGCTTTTCCTCAGTAAGTTGTTGGTAGGAAATAAACACTTCCACAACAAAATGAATTCTGCCAGGTGCAATTTCAGTTTTGCATCAGTAAATTTTACACTCAAGAAACTGGAAAACTATCAACAGATATTGCAAATTAGCCCTGTTTCCCACGTAACCATTTTTCCCCTCGAACACTTTCCCAAGTTATAGCACTTCTTGTAATGTTCAGAGGAAGACTGGAATGAAGTTTGAAAGTGGTGCTATGTGGAAAGGGGCACTTCTAGGAAGCCCCTTGGTAAGCAATGCACATGAATGCCTGGCCCCCTCTCATTTCTGCCTATTTCTACAGGATTTTTGCTTTCACATATATTGTTTTTTCCCATGGACCTCTGAAGACAACACACACTCTCAAACTGAGGCTGGTTTTACATTTGCAATACTGCAGAGGTGGGAGCAGGCGATTTGTTTCCATCTATCTTGGTAGCTCAATGCCAAGTAATTGCATCCAAACTCCCTGCAAATCAGAAACAAGCCTAGGATCTCCCCCTTTGGATCTTCTCCATATGGAATATGGCTCACATCTGTGTTCAATCAAGCCAGTTGCTAAATGTCACAATGCCCTCATTCACAGGTAGCTTAAGGAACATTTAACTCATAATAAAACAATCTGAACTCTGAAGCAGAACAGCTCTTCAGATGTGTGGCACTGTAAGTGTTCCTGTGAAGTATTTCTATCACAAACACACTCTCATGGACAGACACTGCATGAAAGGAGTGCACATGCCAGGCAGAGCCAGTGCCACGATTTTCCCTTGATAAGTAGATGTGGCCCTTTCTCTATGGGAGTGTCCAAGGGCAGCATGTACAGAAAAACTCTTTGTGAGCTGATTAATGTTCTATTCCTGCTCTCAAACAGATGGATTTCATTTGCTGTTTTCCCCTCATTCACATTTTAATTCGAGCATTCCCAAAAAGCCTCTGCCATGGTCAGTGATCATTGCAATGGTGCGTGATCTGGCCTGCAAAAACTTTCATACCAGCTTCTCACCCTCTACATCTGCCTTTCAGTCACTGCAGCATAGGCTGCATTTCTTCCCCTCCTTGCCAGGTATGAGCAAGTAAAGAAAAGAAAGGAATATTTATGGTTATTTTCAGTGTAATCAGAACTAAGCGTTGGCATTGCTAGAAAAAAAAATAATTTTTTCAGCTCATGAATGATACAGGAATACTGGTGTCTTAGGGAGTGGTGATTATGAAGACATGATGGGCTTGTGGTATAGCTCAGATCAAAACCACAGCAAGCTTTGAGAATCAGGTTTGTGTCCTTGTCTTTCACAGGTCAGAGGAGCCCTGCCAACAGGGAGGTGTTCTCCAAGCCTCCTGTACTGCTCAAAAGAGAATAAACTGCTATATTTAGATTAACAGATGGTTTGCACTTCCAACATTCAATGAAATACACAACAGTCAGAGGAGATGGCCAGGTTCAACACAGCTGGACAGCTTCAGTGTTTATCACAGCTCTCTGGGCAGTCAACTGAGCCCAGGAACACTGAAAAGATGCAACACTGAGGGTGGCTACCATGGGTATGTCTGAGTAGGTTTGTGTCATGATTTAACTCCCAAAAAACAGAATGAGGAAGCTCAGACCTAAGTATTTCCTCTAAGTCTTAGATGAAACACACAATGGTTCCACAGAGAGTTCTCTCAAAGGATTTAGGACCATTTAGGACTAATAAAATAAATGCCTGCAGGGGTCAGCTGAATTGCTGGTGTTTTACAAGCCTGCACACAATGGCCTGTGCACTCTGACATCATCAGGCTGTGTTCCTGCAGGAAGCACTGCTGGCTGTGGGTGATGAAGGCAAACCCCAGTCCTCCTCCCTGCACTGTGTGCTTTACCCTGAGCTATGAACAACATCTGCTGAAGACTTCCATGGCCATTCAGAGGGGTTCTTTGCAGTGCTTTAGCTCTCTGACAAGCTAATGTTTCCTGCAGTAAATACTGCCCTCTCCAAGCTGCTACACTTTTAGTGAGAGGTTAAGCACTCATCAAAATTACCTCCCACCAGCTATACTCTAGTGCCTTGTAAGGTTCCAAATCTTACAACATCTGCCTGCATTTACTGGGCAAGAAGACTCATAAAACCCTGCATGCTTGTCAGCTGTGGAGGCATTTCAAGACTATCCAACCTGTTAAAGGAGAACAAAAACTCAACCCATATGTACTTTTGCAGCAGATTGCTCAACTGTTTGCCATTAGGTGTAATGAACCCTTCCCCAAAAAGTCTTGTATTTCTATCTGGAAGGGCTCAGACAGTGCAGAGAAGAGCACACTGCATTAACCTGGATGAAAAGTATTATTCTACAGTGTTACACCACTTGACATCAGCAGTGTCTGGTAAAGGACATTGCTCCCAAATGCATTTGAACACCTCCTGCAGATACTTTCAGATACAAAACCCATTCTAAATAAGTCCATCTGTCTCCCACCACAATCCCATGCAGTCCTGTCAGCCTGACCAGGTGTTTGAGGGCACTCTGCATGGTGATATAAAGCACATTTCACAGCTCAGCTTTTCTGAGTCAAAGTTCTTCCCCTGCTCCTGGGAGTACTCAACCCAGAGAGCCTCAAAGAGCTTTAATAAGTGATGACCAAAGCAGCTTTAAGAGCCTGGCTTTTACCATCCTTTTGAGCTTGGTCATTTGTATAGCTCAATCCAGATCAACAATGGTGTTGAAAGTGCTGGGATGGTTTACAGTTACTCTCAGGATTTGAACCATGGGAAAGCAGTTAAGATTTTACTGTACTCTGAGAAAGTGTTTTTAACCACTTCTAACAATGCTACAGCTATAGAAGGAAATCACACTGGTCTGTCTTCAAAAAAAAATCGCAAGGAAATGTTTTGGGCCAAAAAGGGAACATCCTTACAGCAAGGATGTAGACTCTTTCTTGTTGAAAAAAACCAACCAGCAAAACTGGCTTCATTTGGGTGACTCCATGGACACCAAAGAACAAAAATTCCTCCAGCTGCAGTTTCATCCTGGACCCAATCCTTCACTGATGGATAACAAGACATGATAAAGGAAATCTGGATTTGCCTCCTCCTAGGCTCGTTAGTGGCCATGAACCTCCAGTTCCCAGGTCACCATTTAAATCTAAGTAGCCCTGTCACATCTACTGTCATGCCACTGGGGATAAAAGCTTGTCCTGTCAGCACAGCTGGTATTTAGCAATTCTCTTCCTCTTGAGCAAAATAAATCTTCAAATATCAGTAAAAAAGAGGGAGGGATCAGCACATCTCCACTCTGACCTGTTACTTGGGATCCCTGGAAGCCTCAACTGAGTACTCCAGATCCAGACATTGGTCTTGAGGCTTTTCCAGCCTCAGAAATGCAAGGGCTCCAGGAGAAGAGCCACAACAGAGAAAAATGTAAGATACTTGACAACAGCAGAGTGATCCTTGTCCTGGTAATGACTTGTCAGCATCAATTAAATCTGCCAGTTACAGACTTCCTAAGTCAAATTTTCATCTTCCTCTTTTTATCTGTGATAATTCAGTGGGCTCCTCTTCACACAGTGCCCATATTCTCACAGAGGTCACAGTGCTGCAGTGCAGAGATGTCAGTGTTTAAACCCTGCCAATACAAACAGAAGGGGCATCCAAATTACAAATAAAAAGGCCCAAGCAAGAGTGTTATCCACTGCCAGCAGAGCAGTTCAGAAACTCCTGAGCTGCACAGCCTGTGCTGACTCAAGCAGGGTCAGGCTGAACTTGTCCACACACATCATCCCAGTCTCTCATCAAATGGCTGAATTCTGTGTTTTCCACCACAGCATTACCTCACACAGTGCTTGGAGATGAGATACAACAAAAGCAGTACCAGAACTGCACAGCATCATGAATCTGATGTTTCCTAACTTTCAAATGCTTGACTATGCAGGTATGATGTTTCTTGATACAGGTTTTTATATGTAATTTTACACTAGCTCTTCCATTGCCTTCTAGACATTTTCAAAATCATTAGGTACACTGAATCAATTATTCAGTGAAGCTTCCATAACATTTTAGCATATTCTTTGCCAGTTGCACTGTAAGCTGAATAATCAAGGCCAAGTTCATGATTTCCCAAGCTGTTACTATCCTATGTTTTTGGATTTTTTTATATCCTACAGAAGCAATGAAAATAAAATCCACAGAGAAGTCTCTATAACATCCAAACATCTCTGTGACTGTTTTCTGTGTTGATTTTGCACATTAGTCCACATTTTGAGATGTTTATCTGACTTCCACTAATGCTCCCAAGACAGTCAAGCAGCATGTGAGGGAAATGTCACTTCTTTCTTCTCTGTAGATTCCCCCTTTCTCAACACAAACTTTTCTCTGTATTTTCCTTATCCAGTCCCTTTACTACTGCCCCTGCCTTACTGCTTCTCTCTGCCACAGCTGCTCCCATCTCCCCAGTGCCACCTCTGCAAGCCTGACGACAAAGTCACACAAAACTCTCAAGGAGACACAAAACACCTCCAAAATAAAAGCTCTGCCTCAGAGAAGATTCCTGCCTTGACTGTACCAGTTAATATTTAATTTCCATTAAATGGCAAGAGATAGAGCAGAGCTTTCCCCTTGGGCAGCAGTAGCACAGCTCTTGCAGCCTCCAGTGCATCACTGTCAACACCTTCACCTCTCCCACGGACTTCCCCTCTCCTGCAAGTCAGCTCCTTTTAAAACAAAGTAAATGGAGCACAGTCAGCCCCTGGTGTTTAGAAATCTTTGAAAGGCAGACTGTGCTGTTATTCTGAGGAGCCTTGTATTTACACTGCAAGAAGTGAGGTCTGACCCCTCCTGAAGAGAGGCCTCTCCCTGCTGAACCCACCACGGCGTGGAGCACAACTTCGCTGCCACGCTCTGAGACTGCCAGTAATGCAAACCAGCTGTCCAGTAGAGGCTTTTCAAAGAGGCTGCTCCTTTTCCACTGAGGTTTAATTTTATCAATCTAAGGCATCTGAGTGACAGGCTGCTGAGAACACGCTCTCCCTTTCCTTTATTTTTGGGACTTCACATGGATTCACGATCTGGATGCCAAAGTGTGATCCACGTTTCTCAGGTGTAGATTGAAATTTCATCACTATTTTCATCACCAACTACTTGAAGAATCAAGTTTAAAACTAAACATGGACTTCCTTCGCAACACTCATGCAGGCAGAGGTAACTGTTCACACCAAATTGGTATTTATGACCTCGTATTGAGTTTTTAACACACAGATTGGCACATAATTGTAAGAAATTCTGGCATCTTTTGGAAAAAAAATTGTCTAGATTATCCAGATATCAACAAGGGTCAAAATGTTTTCAGCATAAGAAAGCATTTTAATTGATTAATTATTCAGATTTTACTTGTTCTCAGGCCAGGAGAACAATTCATTCCACAAACATAAGCAATATATATATAATTAATCAATTTTAAATCAGTGTTGCACAAAAGAAATGCTAATTTCTATTCATTCACTACTTCACAGCTCATCAGAAGGGCTCTGCAAAGAAAACAAATGTTCAGCAGTAGCAAAGAATTTCACTGCATAGGTCTTTGGTCCCAAATTTATGTCTGTCCCAAGCTCAACACTATTCTGCAATTCCTTGGCAAAGGAAAGTTATCCCAGTTACATAACTGATTTTTCCTTTGTAACGTAAAAAGTATTTTGTGGGTAGATAGATTTGGATATTAAAAAAAACCCCAAAAAGCAGTCAAATCTTTTCCTGCCCAACAACAGCATCCACAGTGGTCTTTGGCCACAGCTTCAACTGTTGTGCAACCTCATAGTTTCATGCCAGCTGTCATTTCAGCAATTATAACTGAAGAGCAAGGCATTGTCTAGGAATTAATGACAAGCTGAGAAGAGATGGCCTAATGTGCAATCAAGGGGTAGCACATGCTCTTGCAACCACAGGAAATGCTCTATAAGCTGGCTGTTACTGCACTCTCTGCCGAGCTGATGGGTTTCTGGGCTAGCTAATGTGCTGGCACAATTTTCTCTTTGTATTTTACATAGCTCACTAAATGCTAAGTTTCTTATATTCCACAGATTTCTCCCCCACCCTCAGCAACAAGCAGTTTCCTCAGCGGCCAGTTAAGACTGTAAGTTTTTGGGGGCAGAACTGGAAGATAATCTTTGTGTCTCATGTTCAGTTTCTATCATTGAATAATAATTTTACCAGAAGTCTGAGCAAATCACTGAATGGCTAAACTGTCAGGAAATGTAAACTTAGAAAAATGTGTAAAAAAAGCAAAAATATATTTCTAACATCAAGCCCAGGGTGTTTGGTGATTTGGTGCTATAATTGAACACTTACATGAGGATTGATTAAGAAATGAAATGGACCTTGAAGAAACATTTCTTTCCCAGCATGACAAACTTTAAAGGCAAAAATCGAATGCAAGCTGTTACCTCCACTCCAGATTCATGACTCTCAAAGTGAGTGCCATCCCCAGACTGGCCACATGCATATTTCAGATCTCTTCACTATGAAACAAATAATTTTCTAAATGTAATAATGACATGAAACAACCCTGTACACAACACAGGTTAAAAAGGAATATAACAGAGGAAAAGTCACTCCTTCAGAGCAAATATATGAATACCACATTCCGTCTGAATGTTACTTGAAGCCTGATGATAGCCACTCTTACTTGGCAATTAAAATCTTTATTTCAATCCACAGCACCTTTGCAATATGGTTCTGTGTCATTTTTATGAGTATGGAACTTGTTACTCTCATCTTCTATATTTGTATATATGTGTGACACATTGCATTAGTTATTTGGCTAACAAACTCTTCCACAATCAATTTAGTTTCATGCTAGGGAAGTATGAAAATAGATTTCCCCTTCTGGCTGGCTGTAAAATAGCTCTTTTTCTTTACCACTTACTGACCAAAAGGAAGTTACCCCTTCATTCTTGCTCTTTAGTGGATCCTGTTCTTGCTCAAGGACCAGGATACCACTGACAGCTGGAGATCAGGACAAAAAGCTGAATGCTGCCCCTTTACACCTGCATCACCTGTGTTTGTACTGCAAGCAAACAGACCTGAGCAGGGAGCAGAATCTGCCTTCAGAGGTACCATTTACTGCTCACAGCCTGCCAGTGCTGCTGCCAAACAAACACCAGAGGGAACAAACCAGCACCAACCAAGGACAGCGTTTGTCCTAGAGCCTGTGAGACAAAAATGTGTCACCCAAGAGGTTGTCTGTTCCTTGGTGAGTGGTGTAACACCTACAGTGGGCACTCATTTGCTGCTGTAACTCCTATTTAAGGGGACAGTGAGGAGGAATCACGAGGGCTGAGCAATCTGACCACCCACCCTCACCCACAAATGAGATCATTATGTTGCTTTGGGATTTGGTCCTCACTGGGGGCAAACAATACCAACTTATTTCACTTCTGTACCTGAGCTATTAACTCTTTAAATACTAGCAGAGAACAGCTTAAAAAATAAATGTTTTTCCTTGCACTTGATAATAGAACACTGAGCAGCAGTTGGAGGTACCTTTTCTTGCTGAGCCCCTGACCATCATCCTCTTCACAATTTCTCTTCCTCCATGATGCAAAAAACATTTTGTCATTGAACTGGGAGTTAGAAACTTGACTCTTAAAGCCGCACTGGACTTTTTAATAAAAATATATTGATAAAAGTTTGTCCTTTTGAGCTGTTTTAGCCCATCAGCAGCAAAGCCTAGTGGCCCTGGGGCTGGTGGCACAGGCAGGGGTCACCTCCCCACCCCCAAGTGCTGTGGCGTGGGAAAGCCCTGAGCACATTCCTCAGCAGCACTCAGCACAGGAAGGCTCCTTCTCCTCACTCAAACCTTTCACTAGCACTCAGCAAGGTAAATAAATCACGCAGCCAGGCAGCTTCACACTGCTCCTCTCACAAGCCAGCAGAGGAAGGGTGGAAATATTTGTTTACAGGAAGACACATTTACTCCTGCTCCCTGTGCCTTGGAGAAAGCACCTGCCACTTGCAGAAACTGTTTTCTTTGGTGTTAAAGGCTTACTGAGCTGGCTGGAATGATCTCCCTGGAATAAATATGTGAAGAGAAGTAATTTTTCCTAATATCACAACATGGCCATAGGAAAGATTCATGCTCACACACAAAGCTCTCCTCAGCCTGTCTTGGTACAACTCATGGATGTCACTGCTGCTTGCAAGTGGAACATTTTCAAGTGCTGATGCACAAAATTTGCTCGCCTAAACCGCTTGAAAATGGGGATATCTTAAAAACCTCAGTCCAAATAAAGTCAAGAGTCTGTCTTCTCAAGAGAACATATGTGGAAGTAGGATCAGAAGTAGGCAGAAGTCCAGGTGACCAAAAACCCAAACCCATAGGCCTTCTATTTCTTTTTTCTTTTCTTTTTTTTGGTGCCACATCCAACACAGGTGTCTTCAGCATGTACTATGAGGTATTCAAGCCCCAAAAACCACCTTAGTGATAATGTGCTCTAACAAAACTAGCAGGTGAAGGCTCAGCCAAGGGTCAACTCTTAGTCTTCAGCTTTCTTAGATAATATCTGGAATAAAATGGATTTTACCTTGTTTTCTCTCTTTTCATTTTAGTTGGTCTCAGACTTAAAAGAAAAGTGGATGTGTATGCTCATCATCCACTTTCAGGATTGAAAAGAATTAAAAGACAGTTTTGCAATGGAACAGCTAAGTACAATGTCACAAAAGGGCTTTTTGCATAAAGTCCTCAACAATATCAAAAAAAAGCAAAGCGAAAGACTTGATGTCTCTCCCCTTCCACAGCTTCTGCAAGAGTTTGGGAAAGCCATGCAATTCCTCTTTGGTTTTCCAACCCTTGGAAAATCTCAGAGGGATGCACAAAGCCAACACAGAGCTTTATCCTCGTGTGCAGACTCTCCTCAAGCAGAGTCACTCTCATTTTTCTTAGTATCAAAGTATCAGGCTGTTAAATAAATACTAGTAGGGAGAATATGCAGCAGTTTAAGCACAGAGCAGTTTGTTCAGGTCAGCATAAGGCAGAGAGAAGCATAATACTGACAGGACTGTTTGCATGAAGTGTAAAACCACCTTTGTTTTGCTTCCATCAGAATGCAGGAACTCACACCAACACAACAATCCCAGGTATGCAGTCACAGAACTAATCAAGAGAAAGAAAACACAGTTTCTGCAGAAAGACAAAGCTTATATTGATCATAGGTGGAATTCTGCTAGGTCATTAGACTGTTAAATCCAGTCCCTCAGCCAGAAATCAATGCCTTGATGAGCAAAACAGATCAAGCAGAGACTTTACCTCCTTCCCTGTGCTGACTGCCTGCACCTAGAAGATTTCCACAGCAGCTGCAGGAGGAGGATGGGTCCAGCACAGGGCTCTGAGTGTCCCGGGTTGTTGGGAAGAATGAAAGTTTGACAAGAAGTCTCACAGATATGTATGCTTAGCAGAAAGATTTTTAAATGAAGAGTCTAATGAAGGAATAGAGATGGAAGCAAGTTTTGATATAGAAGAAAAGAATTGCTGAGCCTGTCTTACTGGCTAACCAAGGAGGCAAAGGGTGTGTTAGTTAGAAGGGGTTTTTATGGCTTGGAGCAAAGGATAAACCACCCCAAACAAGATGTTTTTACCAAGCAGAAAAAGAGCACAGGCAAACAAGCCAGCAAATGTTGCAAGTAGAAAAAAGGTCTCAGAATTCTCCACTGCAAGAAAACTGAAAAACAACTTCTAGCTTCAACTGTAATGTACTTTTAGTGATTGGAGAATAGTAACATGGATATGGTAATTATAGTAGTTATGACAGGCTATAGATAATAGTTAAGGTATAGATTGGTTCTACTGTATTAAGATGCTCAGCAAAGAAAAGTATATAATGTATTGTAACCAAAAGAAAAGTATATAATGCAATGTAACCAAAACTGAAGGGTCTCCAGGCCTGTCTGCAGCTGGAGCTGACAGCTGTGGGCACAGCTCTGTCACCCACGGCCCTGGACTGCTGTGACATCTTGGATACAATAAACTGCATTTTGGAGAGCTGCCTGGAGTCCTGCATCCCTCCTTTTGGCTCTTACACCAGGTGACCCTGTGATGCCCCAGGTGGCCCTGTGGATGCCCAGGTGACCCCGTGAGTGCCCAGGTGACCCTGTGGGTGCCCAGGTGGCCCTGTGGGTGCCCAGGTGATGCTCACTCACCGTGCATCTGGTAGGTGTAGGGCGCCTGCCCCGCCGCGGGCGCGCTGAAGCCGGAGCCGTAGCTGAGGAAGCCGCTCTGCCCTGGAGAGTGGCTCAGGCTGTCCTCGGTCTTAATGCCTTGGGGAGCCAAGAGCAAAACATGAGTGCTTGGCATGGAAACATGGACAAAAAGCAGGTGACCAAAAACCCCAAACCCACAGGACTCCTTTTTCTTTTTTTTTTTTTGGTGCCACATCCAACACAGGTGTCTTCAGCATGCACCATGAGGTACATTAACGATTTTTCAGCTGGATTTTAACCTAGTAAGCTCTCTTTTTTTACACTTTATTTCACACACATACACATATTAGAGATATATCTATCTAATATGTATATGTGATATATATATCAGTTATATTATGCATTAATATAATACAATACAATATAATATAATATAATATAATATAATATATAGAGATATAGATATATATGTGTGTGTGTGTGTTTTAATTATTTGCATTACTCAAACAGGTCTCCTAGCAGCCAAACAAATTAATCCTAAATTTATTTGTGATTTATTAATTTACTTGAGGCAGCTACATCCTGTATCTACAACCAAAAGAACTTTTGCTAAGATGGGTAAACAACCATGAATAATACTGTTCTCAAAAGCAATTTCTGAAGATACAGTTTGGTTAAAGAATTGAAGAAACTCCTATTGTAGAATTGAAGAAACTGACACATAAACTTCCTGAAGAGTTATCAGATGCAAGCAATGATTGACAATGGAACAGGACCTTCAGCAAAATAACCTCAAGATTTCTGTTCTCAAAAGAGTTGTTTTTTACTTGCATTGTATTTTCAGCTTTGGTATCAAAACATTTATTGGCAAGTCCTACAGGGGGGTTATCATCTATTCAGTTGGATATAACAAACAATTCAGGAACAACAGGTAAGCCCTGAAGCCACAAAAATCTTTTCATTTCTAAAACTAGGCAATTAAACTGACAATTTACAGGGGGAACAGCAATAGCTGAATTAAACATTGCAAGATGAAACCCTTGCTGGTAATGAAAGGAGTTGATATTTTATTCTGAGATGCAGCTGAGATTGTACAGCTGTATTATTAAAATAAACAGCTCAAAGGTGCAACACATTATGAACCCTTTGGGTGTGATCCTTCCCTTCTTTGCATCCTATTTGCACAACAAAGGATGGCCAATGGATACTCCCTGGGTGCTGGGATTAAAAAAAGACCTTGCTGATGTTTGGACACTGGATTTACACACTTTCCATGCTGTCGTCATCTTTTAGAACTTGTAGACAAGTTGAATTCAGGTGCCTTTCCCCAAACATGCTCATTTCTACCTTGACTAGAAGCAGCAAGTCTGTGTTTGCTCAGGTTGGGAGTAAACTCTCCCACATAATGTTTTCTCTAATAAAAATCACTTATTATAGCTTTTGGTGAGAAGAACTGTGATGCAGTTTGAGCACAAGCTCATCACAAGATGACTGTGAAAGGCAGGAAGTTTATTTGGACAGTGAAGGGACAAATTCTGGTGCAAGTGTGGGGCTTCATCACTGCTGGGGCAGAAAGGAGTGTGCAGAGAAGTCCCTCTCCCCAACATCCCCTGCTTTTCTATTCCATCAGCACTCCACAGGCCAGCACTCAACCTGCCCACCTCAGTTTCAATTAATCTCCAGCAAATGGGCCTCTTTGGAAGCCTAAAAATTGTTGTCAGACAGCAAAATACCTTAGCACCGAATTAATTTCCACATAATGTTCTGTTTTGTCTAGGAGCTGGCCGAGTTTTATTTTTTGTGCCTAAAAACAATACTGCTTCATTGTTCTTGGTTGTCAGCCAGGTGGAGTTTTTCATATGCTGTGCTGAGTATCTTAGAGAGGGTGTACAGTCTGGGGGAGGGAAATCAGTGCTCAAGGATGCTAAGAGGTCACCCACAGGATTTATAAGCAGCATATGGGGCTGACACATGTATGGCCTAAAGCCTCTAGGCAGTAGCAAATGGCTCTGCTTTCACCTGCTCTAACAGGACAACTGCTCAGAGTTTTCCTTGGAAGTCAGCCAGCTGATGCAAACACACAAACAGCTCCAGAAAGGGTCTCTGAACATTCCTCTCATCATCCTGGTAGAGCTTTGGCTCTGCCAAGGCCACTTCCCCAGCCTTCCACAGCGCTGCATGAAATTCCCCTTCAGTAAAAGCTTTGTCTGTATAAAAACTTCTTCTTGGGAAGAGATCCTGTATTTGCCAAGTAAACAAAGGTGTTAAGGAGCACAAGAGAAAACAGGAGTGGAAACAAAACTATGAAACCATTTTAATGGTGCCAGACTCAGCTCTCATGGGAGCAGCCAGAAGGAGGAAGCCCAAAGTTTTCTGTTAAAGAGCTGCACCTAAATAAGAGCAACATCTCTTTGGTCTTTAGGAGTGGAAAGAAATTTCAGCTTCCTCAAGAGCTCGGTATCCCCATGCAGAGCCTGAGGACACTTAAGGCTTGGTTTAGCAGGCATTCCTCTGTCAGGAGTGCTGGTTTAATTAGCTGCCCCAGCTGCTCCTGCCCAGCACTGTCTCCCCACAGCTGTTGGCAAGGCTGTGCAGAAAAGCAGGGAACAAAGCTGACTGGGGTTAGAAATGCTGACTGCACATACAGCCAGTAAGTGTCCATTTAAACACAAACTGTCTTCCAAAACCAAGGTACTCTGTAACATCTCACCCATGCCTTATTCTACTCTGCATTTTGGTTCTTCTGTAATAACATGCACAGAAATTTTCTCGAAGTAGCTTGTGTTATTGAAACCTCAGGAAGAATCAAGGTTGGCAAAGTGTAGTTTTCATAAATATCTAAGTGTAGTTTTCATAAATATCATATTTACTGTACTTTGTCTTGACAGTGAATCATGGGAACACTCACGAGCTATTACTCCTAAGTGGCACATTCCAGTGAACCTGAATTTCTCATAGTCTACAATTGACTGGCTCCAAACTTACCTGCTTTGCAAAAACATAACCCATGACATGATAAGTTGATAGGTTTAAAGCTGGTAACATTCAAAGGAAACCAAACATTTTAAAAGTCAGACTCTCCTCTAAGCCTAACGTTGCTGAGACACAAATGACACTTCAGTGTAAAACTTAAAGACCCCAAATCTGTTTTGCCAGCAGCAGGAGGACGATGCCCTCAGAGGCAGCAGGACTGCGGGGTACTCACTGTAGGAGGGGATTCCGTAGGGCTGCCCTGGAGGGGGATAGGCAGTGTAGGCAGCAGCCTGCTGGATTCCCGTGCTGTACTGAGCCTGTCCATAGGCTGCCATCGTGGGGAAGGACGGGACTGTCACTATGTGGGGATAATGTCTATTCAGAACAAGAAAAAAAAAGGGTTTAAGGCAATAGTTACTGCACATGGTCTTCTAGAGCACAAGCAGAACAGTTCTAGACATCTTGCTAAAATAGTGTTCAACACAGGATGCTGAATATTTTGGGAATTGGAATTGAGCTGACTGAGGCAGAAGTTTGTTTTAGGAACTATCAGATTAAGCCACCCAAATGCATGGTGACTTTAAGACAGTGCAAAATACATGCAAGTTAAAAAAAATAAAATAAAATCAACACTGATTTTTCATGTTTCCTTTTGAGTCTGCCGAAGAAGCGAGATGGGAAACTTCAGACATTTCGACACATCCCCTCTGTGGTTACTCATAAACATAACAATATTCAAACTGATAAGGTTTGAATACCCAGAGGCACAAAAACACAGTTCACACTACCTCAAACCTTATTTCACTCCATATCCAAGCAGATTAAGAACCAGCTCCTTCCCTGTGCCAGAGACGTGTGGGGGAACAGGTGGATGGGCTTAGGGCAGATGTTTTTTAAGGTGACAGAAGTCTGCACAAAATGGCTGTTCAGCAAAACAGGGATTTTAAATTACAGCACTTGGCACGAGCACTCACTTTGTGGTGTACAGATGGAGAGGACACTGTGGTGCTGCTTTGCTGCTGCCTGGAAAACAAAATTAAAGGGTCTTAGATTTTCATTGTGTTCTGCTCCGTGGCCAAGCTGATACAATTGTTTTTACCACTGCTGGTTTGAGAAAAATATACAGGAATCAAAAGACTTTTTATTTTTTAGTTAATATTCCCAAGCTGAGGTAGGTAAGAAAGATATTCTGTGCTTCGTAACAAATATAGATTTAGTTTTTAATTGAGGGTGATACCAGTTGATTGAATTACCAGTTTCTTTTTCTCTTGGGACTGATATCAGTTGTGAAGCTGGGCTTTGAAGCAATGACTCATATGCTAAAGGCTATAAAAGCCAATACTATGATTGCTGAAGTGATTTAAGCTCACTGCACATTTTGATCTTTTGCTTTTTTTGGTATTCTCCTAGACCATGACTCACTTTCTTTAATGTCCATTAAAATATATCAAATAATAGTAAATATTAAATATACAACATCATAAATCACCTTAATTTTGATTTTTTGAGTTAACTAGAGCATACTTTATTGAACTACCAGCAATCAAAAATTACATCAGTAGAAAACCTATCATGCGAGTTATATGTGCAAGATGCATTCTAATGGACCAAACAACTGTGTGCTGTAACACTACCAAAGAAAAATATGCTACCACCTTTATTCAGAGATAAATTTATATTTATCAAATTAAAAACTAAAAACAAACAAACAAAAAAAGCTAAATTAAAACCTGCAAGTTGCACTGAAAATGTCATACCAAAACACCACCATGTACATTTTGCAGGTTGCCTCCACAGTGCCATCCAAACTTTGCTCCTTGGTTCCTGGCTGGAGCTGTCATTAATCCAGCACTACAAATGCCAAAACACTCTCACAATCATCAATAATGACAAGCCACAACTGATTCAGCCTCTGTGTCTGCTGTGCATCAATGCACACACCAGACTCACTGCTCATGGCTTCTGCAGCCACCTCCAGTGACCAAACTCCAGTGACACCTCCAGTGACCAAACTCCAGCACAACCTCCATGGTTCAGACATTGGTCAGCTGGCAAATTAAATATTTACACCATTTTTCATTTAATGAAATATGCAAGTACATATAAATTCTAAATGCACGCAAACAGTTCTGTGGGTTTGGGTAATTTGTGCTGCAAACATGGACAGAATGACCAAAAAGATCCAACATGCTCTCATCTGAAATGTTTGTTCTTCCTGATTTAATCTCTTGAATTTGTTTTTCACACACAACCCTTTTTCACAACATTTTACATGGCTTGATCATTTTATGCTATAACACGGAGATTACATCAAACTATTTTTAACAACACTGCCATATCATTTGGTAACTTTTTAGACTAAATTTCAATAAAAATTGCATCAATATGAGTACTTGCTGAAATATTAATTACTAGGTATCATTCTTTTTTTAGAATGTTAATTTGCGTAATTAATGGTGAAACCCCTACATGTCTAATCACTGACAGGATTACCCTAAGCACTCACAGAAACAAAACCAGAAAGACTCTTCAAACTCCTGCAACCCTCCCACGCCTCAGAAAAGTAAAACCCACCTGCAACCCTACCTTGCTTTCTGTACCTATAAAATGTGGTACAGCAACCTATTTCCCAAGCAACAGGCAGAGAGGTTTAGTTTAAAATACTGACAAAGGACAGTGTTATAAAAATGCACATTTTATTGACAAAGGATAATATTATACACACATATCTATTCACTTACACCTCCACAGAAAAAAGACTGAGTTTAAAACCAAAACTGGGCTTACCTGAGTCACCTTCAAACTCACTATGAAAAATTAGCTTTGACTTACCTGAAAGAGAATAGTTTAGAAAATTAGATTTTCAGACTGTGAAAACAAGAATTACACCATTTCTGTCTGTCCCTCATTACCAAACAGAACTGCACTTAAAAATAGACATTTACAATTAATTTCTTTAATTCTTAATGGGTTTTACATCAAAAAAACCAACAAAACAGTTTGAGCACAAGCCTCATTTCTTTTCTCTTTGAAAAACACCACAGCATCAAATTTTTATTTTGGTACAGAGTAAATAAGTTTGCCAAGTATTCCAAGTAGGAATTTACTGTGTGTGAATATGCAATATGCTACTGTCACTGACAAGAAAAGGCAAAGTTGATCCTACAGGCAAAATGTGCAAATTATATATTTTATACATATAATATTTCTATTATATTGAAAATTACATTGATATAACTGCACACCTCACGACAAGCACCCATGAAAACAACAGACCAGACACCTACATGGACATCTAAATGAGTTAAGTACCATGACTAGGCTTGCTAAATTTAATACTTTATGTGTAATACAGAGCACAAATTTGTGTGCATTTATTACATGAAGAGCTCTGTCAGTCTGAGAATTGTAAAACACACAAGTATTTTCCTGTTCTTCAAATTAACCACAAGTATTTTCAAGGGAAAGAGCACAATCTTGGTAGCACAGGGGATCATTCTGTAGAAAAAACACCATAATATTTCTATAAGAAACAAATCAACGTGAGCTGTCACTGGCAAAGTGGTGCTCCTCTGTTGGCTCTTATTTATACCCCATAACAAAAAACAGTTCCTGCACCAAGACTTTTACAAATAGATGTACCTAAAAATCATTCCTAGCTGTAATCTTTTCTGCAAACAGGACCATTTAAAAGGATGTTTCCTGTAATTCCTTCTGCTGCTTTTGTAAATAGGCAGCCACGATGGGTGTGATTTAACCATGCAATTCCTAATGCCTGAGCAAACATGCAAACAAAACATCTCCTGGCCTTCCAAGAGCCTCTAAATGAAGGGTTAAACATACTCCTAAAACATAATAGCCAGTGCCTTTTCCTACCTCCCCTCTAACAGGAAGGCTGACAGATCCTGACCGCAGCAAACAATAGCTGGGATTGTACTAGCAAGAACTAGTTCAGCTGCATCACTTGCCAATAATTTTTTTAGCAGATTTAACATTCTTCTGTTTCCTTCACTTGAACAGTACGATGGGGCAGGGGGGGAGAAGGAGGAGAGCAGATAAATTTCCATCAGAGCCTCAACCACTGAAAGAATTTGTCCCTGGTACCTGCCAAATGCGAAACGCCAGAGCAGGGGCCAGCAGGGCTAAAACCATTAGGGGATGGCAGCAGTGGTCTCAGAGCAATGCAAACTGGGCACAGAGCTGCTTTGGCAGGAGGTTTTCAGGCTGCTCAGTACATTTCTGGGCCTGGGAGCCCCCACAGCCCCCACATTAACATCAGCAGCAGCAGCACAGCCACCAAAGCCCAGGGCTCAAGTTCACACCATCACTAGGGCTCCAGCAAAAACTACCAGGTGCACACAAAATACAGTTTACACCTGCAATTGTTCCAATGGAACAAAAATCTACACATGCATGTGTGTAAATGCAGGCACCAACTATACACAGATAAATATTTACATATGAAATATTTCTATTCCATTTGCATTCAAGCCATTGTGGAACTAAAGGATTCAACCACAACTGGTGAGTATACAAAAAAGAACCAACAAACCCTCAAGAATCTCAGTTGCTCACTATACTGTAGAACTAAGTGCCAGAAGCAGAGGCCTTGCAGTGGCCAGCTCCCTTTGGTAACCTATATTCATTTATTTTATGTTAAAGCAGCAAACAGCAAGCAGAAGAGCAGCCTACCTTCTATGTCATCTGGAGCCGTGGCATAAATGTGAGAAAGGTTAAGCTTCAGTCTGTCAGGGCACTCTCTATTTACAGTCAGGCTGGGTGATATCACTAGATCTAGCATTTCCTTATACCTGAAGGAAAACAAAGGAAAAATACAATTTATTCATTAATTATGCATGCTTACTAATGATTCAATTTTTTTTTTCCCTAAGAGTATAAATATTAAAGCTGATTACCTAAACCCAGGCTTCATATAAATTCCACATAATAACATTCACTAAAGTTTTCATCAAAGGGAAATGCTGAATTAAAATGCAGTACTTGCTTCCTTGGAGATTACACCCATCTGATTAATGATTTCCCTTTCTGCCTGGATTTTGCCACACAAAAACAAACTTCCAGATCTCTCATATGCCATCAAAGCAAGAATACACACCCCAGTGTCCAGTGAGGCTGCAGAACAGACTGTAACAGGCTGAAATGAAGCTGAGTTAAGATCATTATCAAGTCTTACAAGGTAATAAAGTCAGGACTGGTGACAGGATCAGTTTTCCAGGGGACACCTAAACCAGGCAACCCACTACAATGTCCTGGCCATTAGGTGGCAGTGATACAAGGACAGTCCCTTTCACATCAGCAACCTTCTCTGATGCAACCAAAAACTTCAAATTAACAACATCCAGGGCTTGCATCTCTGAAGAAAAACACAATTCTCCATGTGTGCACATGACCTACACCACCATGACAGCTTACAACCTCTGCTTTACATGAACAGCCCAGAAACAAGGACTAAATCCTTATTTCAGACTTTATGTATAAAATAAATATGTCTATTCCTGTACACACCACCATTTTCAATTCATGTGCCTAACTGCAGCTACAGACCTGCTTGCTTCCCTTGGAAGTGTTGGATATTTTGGATGGGTACAAAATATGTCATTAAGTGCACAAATTTACACACCTATGTTTTGGTGAAGACAATGGGGTGAGTACAATAAGGTCTGGTACATTTGATACCTGCACAACTCCTTTTATGCAGGGCAGGTTTCCTTGAAACATTTACTCCCATAATGTAATAATCTCTCCTCATTCCCTGTGCAACCAATGCCTGCATCTAGAACTGAAGAACCCACTGGGCAAAGAAAACTTGGAGCTAAATTTCTCAATTAAATGTCTTTATTTCTTTGTAAATACACACAATGCAATGGAAACCTATTTGGATTTTCCAAGACTAAACCTGCAGCTTTTGGTTCAAGCCCAGAACAGAGAACTCAAAGATTCTGTGCTGTTCTTTGCTTTCTGTGGCCACACAGAGCACAACCTCAGCTCAGCTCCCTGAAATCACTGGGTGGAATTAGGGCTGTTAGGGGAAAGCATAACTGTGCTCTTGGGCAGAGCAGGAGCTGATGGGGGAGAGGGAAGGTGGTGGTGAGTGGATCCTGGCTGAGCTGGCTCAGGCTCCCTCCCCTCATCACTGAGTGTGGCTGCCAAGGCAGCTGGCACATCCCTGCTCCAGGCTGGCACTTCCCTGGGCTGGACTGGGCAGGCAGCACCTGGCTGCTCTCAACGCACAGCACACCTAAAACATCCCAGAGCAACAGAGAGCAGCACACAAAGCTGAAATCATCAGGCTGCTGCAATACCAATCTATGTGTTCTGGGAGAAGCCAAGAGGTTTGTTTTGATTTTGTGTTTAAATACCCCTGTATGGCTTTACCAGCTTTGTGGAACAGAAAACCACATCCTTTTTATCTGAACCTCCCCAATCCCTTTTATAAAGCCTGTGAGGGAGGACAAGTATTGTTAAGAACAAGCACAAACCAGATAATTTCATCTGTAACTAAACAGTAAAACCAAAGCTAAATTCATTTTTGCTTTCTCACCTGACAGCTGCCCAGACAAAAAAAAAAAAAACAACAAAAAACACAAAAAAAACCCCAAAAAAACAAACACACACAAAAAACCCAACAAAAAACAACAACAACAAAACCCAACAACCCAACAAAAAACATGAACCCTCTGTGAATTCATAGAACTACCAAAAATAGGCTGAAATGAAGAGGCATAACCATGTACAATCCCAATCCTCTTTTGAGGTGGGATCTGGGATCTGCCTCCCTTGGAAATCCAAGTGTGTATCTCATCACCAACACAGCCTCAATTCCTGAGGCTGGAAAAGGCTTCCCAAGTATGTGCCATGAAGGAGACCTTAAAAATTACCAGTGTGGTAGAAATTCTCAGGATCCAACACTTGTGTCATCCCTTTGTCCCCAAGTGCTACCTGCTTCAGATCCGCTAAGGAAACCAGAGCAGCATAAAAATCAGCCTTGCTCTGCAGCTGCATCTTTGCTGCTAGAGGGTCTCAAAGGGTTCCACCTTCAGATGTGTCCTTGTAAGAGGAGCACAGCTGGCTCCCCATCCCTGCCTTAGATGCAGACAAGCTGAAAATGCAGAAGCACAGGGCCACCAACTCTGCCCAGAGCCAATGCCCATGCCACCAATGGCGTGGAAATGCAGCAAGGAGGCAGAGGTGTGCAAAGATACAACAAAATAATCCCCAGGTGCAAAAAATCCTACTCAAGGGACACAGTCCAGAGCTGAAACAACAATCCATGACTCCTCACTCAACTCAGAACACAGCTCATGAGGCTTCACTCAGCACTGCAGGACGTTCTGCTCCATCCGTACCAAAGCACTGCAGGGCAGTAAGGGATGGTCACAACCCTTCCTCTGCACACTGAACTTGTGCCAGAGCTTTTTCTCCAGAAAAGCCAGCACTCTCTTGCTGGCACAGCCAGGCTGCCACAGAGAAAGGGCTCAGGGAGAATTTTGTGGTGGTTCTCAGTGGGGCAGAACAAGGTATGAGCTATGGCTCCTAATGCTCCCTGAAAACAGCAGGGTGGGCAGGGGTGTTTTCCCAGAAGATTTAAGGAATTCGTTTATTCAAATCCACTAGCACCCAATTAAATTTTGTCTGCACGGCTGAGAAGGTGGGGTTCCATTTTATACAAGCTTTTCCTTCCCATTCTGAGGCACCATCTCATTTCTTTTCCCCTTCCTCAGTGCTATCCCTGAACCAAGGGGAAGCACTGCTGCCCCAGATCCTGTCAAGCTGGGGCTGTTCCACCTTGTTTCTCAGATAACACATACCCTTCAGCACAATCCAAACCCCCATCATTCATGACACTGCCCAGGCTGTTGCCAAGTGAACAGGAGCAGATGTTTAAAGGGAAATGATCTTTTATAGTGATTAATGCCCTTTAATTACATCATTGTTCAGAGATTTCATTAGCTACCCTCTGCCTGATGGTTCTTCTACTGGTTTTGTTCTGTTCACTTTTGCATTCACCAAGTCACATCGTATTTTCCTGTTTTTTCAGCTCTCATTTTAGTTCAGAGTCTGCATTAGCTGCATGTACAAACAGGTAACTTTTCAGAGAGCTGCCTGCCTGGCTGTGCCTGTCACGTCTGAGTGCTGTTAGTGGCTTTGCCTGTTTTGCACGCACCATTTACTGATTTATTCACGTGCATTTCTTGCCTATGGACTTCTTGACAAGAGTTTCTGAAATTCCACTTTTAATGATGGCAAGCTACAGAAAACAGTCAAATAATGGAACAGGGCTGGTATTTAACACAGTAAATGACATGCTAGAGTGCAACTGATGAAAATATCAGGTCTTTGTTTTCTTTTTAGAGAAAAAACATTTTCTGGCTTAAGCAGTGTACAGTAAATCAGTAATAAAGTTTTGCTGAATATGAGCTTTTATTAAAACCAGTGATGGCAGCATCTAGCATGCAGGGCTGACAGACATCTGGAAGAGCTTTTGGCTTCTGTAATTAAGAAGAACCTTGTGTGAATTTGTTGCTCAGCTTTTCCATTAGAATCCCCTACTCAAACCCCAGTATTTCACCCTGAAAGTTAGCCCACAAAATCTCTGCCAAAAACAGAAACTTTTTTCTAATGTTTAGGAAGGAAAAATAGAAATATACGGGGTTTTTTTTCTTTCTTTTCAGTCATTATGAAGCTAGGAAAGCCAGATTAAACAATTTAAGGTTTCAGATTTTTGATGGAGGTGTTGGGGCAACTGGCAAATCCCCTATTCTTTTACAGTGATGTTTTGAAGGCAGTGATTCCAGACCCCAAGGCAAGGCAGTCAAATGTGTGCTGAAGACAGAACTCCTGAGTGATCCAATCTCTCTCCAGCAAAGTCCTCACAAATGGGTGTCCAATGCCATGGAGGGACCTGGTGTGATGCCTTAAGTTTTAGCTTTCATATTTTCCAGATTCTGCACTGCATTAGTACATAACTCTGAACTTCAAATAGAGTGTTAGCAAGTTCTCCTCACAGTTCAGTCACACCAAACAATCCCTTTTCAGCCTGAGAACTAAGGACACCATTGCAGTTTCAGGCCCAAAAAGTGCCAACAACAGCAAACTGAGGAGAGCAATCTGGGACTGCATCACCTGCAGCTGGAACTGGACAATTAACCCCAATATTGAAATGGACCAACACTTACAAAAGTGTGAAAATTTGTGACCCATTGCCTACCTTGGGTGGAGCTGTGGCCAGGCTCTTGTACTGCCCAAGGAGTATCCTGTGAAGGCCTTTTAATAAATCTCTACTTATTCCTTTAACTCTAGGTAGCCTCTCAAGGCATCAGGTGTGCAGACTGAGCCTCCAAGGTGATGAGAACTCCATGGATCATATTCTGAGAGGGTGGAAGAGGAAACCAAAAATGGCACTGTGGGCAGATGGAACCTCACCACAGCTCTGCCCAGCACAGCTGGCAAGGCAGAAGGAACCAACACAGATCAAGGAGTCTCCTTCCACAGCCTGGGGCTCTGCTGCTCAGGCAGAACCTCAATCCTCTCTCAGCCTGCTCCCACTTGTTATTAACATCAGCCCACAGGACACTAAAGGCAGTTCAGGGCATTTCCATCCTCCCCAAGGAGGCAGTGGGCTTCTGCCTGGGAATCTGCACTTCTCACTCATCTCCACTCCAGTTCTGGGGTGAAAAAACAGAATTCTGGCTTCAAAATGTGCCTGAATGATAAAAAAAGTTCAAAGGAGAGCTTTCAGGGCATTTTCAGCAAATAAGACATCTGGGTAGTATGATGTACCAGGTAAACTCAATGGCCAAGGATTGAGAGATTTCAGAGGGAATATGTGCAAGGAAGAGCAGGGCATTTCCCCAAAATGACAGCAGTCTGCTGGAGGGCATCTGAGCAACAGAAAGGACACTCAGGAGGAAAAGACACTAAGGGGAGAAAGCTGGCATGGGTGTGGGAAAAAGGAGAATGAGATCTACATCTGCCATCAGTGAGGGAACTGAAGAGGGGGAGCCCTGCAGGTGAAAAGGTAAAATTCCTCCCCTTGGGGGAAATCTGCCAGAGCCTACAGTGGAAAGGACAAGTACTTCAAGGCAGTGAGAAATTGCAAAGTTTCTCAGAAATCATGCTCCCTGCATCAATCCCATGCAATGATCTTCTCAAGAATTTTTACTTGTATCTGGATGGAGGCCAAGTACAAGCTTAAACCACCAGATCTTCCTAAACATCTGCATATGCCAGCACAGAGCCCTAGGCAGGAGTGGAACAAGCCAAGTCCTCTGCTTTCAGCTCTGCTGGGAAGGGGAGGAGTAGAGACTGAGATTGCAGCAGAATTGCAAGAGTCACATTTTTGTATTGCTTCTCTGACTTTATCTGGTTTTAATTAGTTGATCAACCGCTTTCATCTTTCTACCCTCCAAAAAAATGGTGCAGATTGCTAAGAAATACTTGATGATTCCAGTGGTACTCATCACTAAAAGGATGACAGCCCCACTTTATTTCAGAAGTGAATCACATGCAGAAAAATCTGAAGATGGCCTTCTCACTCTGATTCAGAGAAAACAAACAAAACCCATCCCACTCCTAAAAAGTTTGGGTTTAATTCATGCCTAGGAAATACAAGATTAATTTTTTTCCCCATATGGATAAAATTTTCAAAAGCACCTGCTATGCCTCATTAATTTTCATTGGGAATTAAAACTTCTACTGTTTTAACTCCATGGGAAGCATAGTAGCTTAGGCAGCCTTGCCAGGACTTTTGGTAGCAAAATTCTGCTCCCAATTTTACTTTGCTCCAGTACAAAAAGAAAGGAATCATTCATAAGCAAAGAAAGCAGTATTATCTTGCAGCCACCTTCCACATGGTATAATCATAGGGAATCTCCCACACTGAAGATTTTGGCCACTTCCATCCACACATTTCAAAAGCAGAGGAAAGTAATTTCATTTCCTCTGTCAGTACATTCCTCCCCACACTGTTTGGCCGTTCCTCTCTCCATCCATAATAGCTTCTTTGTTCCATTTCAAAAACTCACAAATGCTTCAGCAGGTGAAAGCCACGACCCTGTTTTCTCTTTTATAATGAGCCTTGGTTCAGCCACAAGCACATCTGAGAGATGCAGGCAGAAAAAGCCTGGACAGGCACCAAGCTCACCCTGGGCTGGCATTAATGCTCATGTCCAAGGCTGACAAGATATCCTTCCAAGGTGACCTGCAGGGCACATGCCTTGGGCTGTTTGAGTTCCTGAGAGCTGCTTTTTACCCATGGAACTGCACAATAAAAGCAGCAGTTCTTGTCTGGATTTATCATTGCCCAGCCTGTTCCAGACACAAAAGAAAGAGGAGTCCTCAGTGTGGCTGTAGCACACATAACAGAGCCTCCAGCACGTGTTATCTCAGGATGAGGATGAAACCAAGAGAAACAAGAAAAAATTACATTATAGATAAAGAAAAAACCAGCTTGGGTTAACAGTGAGATTGTCAAATGCCTCTTTTTTTTTTTTATGTGTTAATTCTAAACAAGTTTAAGAAAAATAACTGAGAAAAACCAACAAAATAGACCAATTCTTTCACACTTCTGAAACCACTATTGTTTAAAAATAACCAAAGTCTTCCATTAGATTTAAAATCTTTCCCCACATGGTTTCTGTGTTTTGTCTTTTTTTTTTTTTTCTTTAAATGAGACAGTCATTTTTATCAAAATTTTACTTTCACTGGAAGTTTTCTGTCTTGCTCTAACCCACAGACCAGACAGTGAAAAACAGATGAAAATTCCTGTCTCATTAATTTTTTGAGCCACATTAACTTTTTTTTTCCCCCTTTCTTTTTTGGAAGGAAAGTCAGCCTTAAGATTTTTCAGTGCTTGGAACCAGCACAAATAATTGCATGCCTTGTTTCCCTGGAAGTCCTGAATTTCCAGAAGCATTGACTTGCTTCACCAGGCTTCATCACCTGCTATTCCAGTCTGCTTTTCATTGATTTTTATTTAAATATATTATAAATATATTATTTCTTTTTTTTTTTTCTTTAAATACAGTATTTCTTTTTTGGCTCAGACCTGTTCATTTAAAAAAAAAAATTAAAAGTAGGGTGTCTTCATATAAATAAATGTTTTTACTCCTTCGAGCAGGAATTCATTACTGCCTTCCCCAGGTGCTGTTTTCCTGATTCCCTGTGCAGACACAGCAGACTGAGATGAAAAAGAGGCATGAGCTGGGCTGGGATTCCCCTGCCTTTCCTGCAATTAAAATGGGAGAGACTGAAGGAAGACAGAGCAGAGGGAGCAGCAGCATTTTGTGGCTGAGCAGCCCACAGGAGAGGGGATTCAGTGCCCATAAAACCACCCAGGACAAGGCACCTTCACCATTCACTCTGAAATCACACACACTCAGCTTGGAAACTCCAGTGAGCTCATGATGGGGCTCACACCACAGAGCTTCAGCCTGGCAGCCCGAGCAGGAACACATCATGACATTGGCTGGGGTCATTGGGTCTTTTAAAATTCATTACAGCAACAGTATTTCACTTATTCTAAGTCAAAATGAGAAAGGAGAATTTTTCACAATGCCTTTTTTGGATCTGTTGGGTCTATTTGCTAAGTGGAATAACCCTAGCAAAGATATTATTTTCCAAAGCATAAAATTACTCAGCTTTCTTACTGTGAACAAGCAAGTACCACACAGGATACATTGACAAAGAAACACTATGAGCTTACAGCCTACAGTGATTTGAAATATAAAATTGTATGTTATGCATACATACAAAAGTACATAAATAATCCCTTTCAGCTTCCACATTCTTCTTTGACATTCACAAGCTTTTTAATTTCATCACACCTCTTCCTATTCAGATCCCCCAGGCATGCAAGGGCTGCATGTGACTGCAGAAAACCACTCCAGCAGCTCCAGCTGCAGAATTAGGGCCCTTCATGTAAAATAACTGCAAAAAAAACCTGCTTCCAGAATCAGAGCTTCCCAAACCAAGGGCTGCAGAGTCCAGCTCATGACAACTGTCACTATTTAGGCACCTCTTTCCACTTTGAAGAACTACATTTTTTACTCCTTCTCCTAAGAATCACAAGGGCTAAAGACACAAATATATATATATATAAAAAAAAAAAAAAATATATATATGTATATGTATATATATGTATATGTATATATGTATTTATATATATGTATATATATGTATATGTGTGTGTGTATGTATATGTATATGTATGAAATTAGAGTTTATTCCCCTCAGTTTTCTGCTTTCTCCTCACATGTCATGGTGAGTAAAGGGCAGAACATGAAACTCTGATCTGACCAGGAAAAAACTCATTTTCAGGTGTGTGTGTGTGCTTGCAGGGCCTCATTTTGTAAAACATTTGCATCATCAATACACTGTAACATAAAGCAATTACATAAGCAAAATTAAGCATCCAGAAACTACTTCAGCTCTACCATACCAGGATGAAGTGGAGACAATAAAGCATTGAATATCACAGAAAAAAATAAAGCTTCAAAAAGTAGTGGAAAATCACAAATAGAAAACAGAGTTTTCCTGGCTTATCTGTGGAGCCTTGGGTATACCTGCCCAGTGGCATGAGAGAAACTACTTTTAGGCAATTATTTTTGTAAAACTAACTATTCAATGAGGCGAGTAATAACTTGTCTGAAACTCTATTTAATGCAAATCATCCCAAGGTGCAGAGGGCTTGGGATGGAAAGCACCTCACACAGCTGGAGGTGCAGGGCAGCAGGAATTCTATCCCTGCACAGCTTAATGCAGTGAAAGTTGGCCATTAGCTGGAACAAGTGCCAAGGGAAAACACTTTCTAGAAAGTTTAGAACGTTTATACCACCCACATCCTAACAAAAAGCTCCTCATTCAAAAGGCAGTGATGCGCCATTCACGAAGCTGCCCCAAGCCTCAGGGTGTGAGCAGCTTGGGTATAGTGGCAGGGGGGTTGGAACAAGATGATCTTTAAGCCATTCTATGAGTCCATGAAGTTCCCACAGAAAAATCAATGTATTAGAAAATACTTGCTCATGCTGCTTGAGAAGTAATGCTCTTTTTAAAATCCACAGGTAAGTGTGTGCAAGAAAAAGTGGTGCTCACTCATATGGGAACAGCTCTCACAGAGGACACAATGAGATCAATTCTTGTCACAGAGAAATACAGATCAAACCCTGGTGTGAGACTCAGAAAATCTGGGGTTTTCTCCCTGCTCTGCCCTGGGTAAGTCAGCTGATTCCTGAGTCCTCTGTGCTCTCTGTGTGTCTTCCCTGCAGAAGCTGCAGGACAAGTGTTCCTCTTTATGTATATGAAGTATTCACCAGTGCAATGGTGTCCTACTGTCTGTGAGACCTCCAGGCACTGCAGTATTAAATAAACTGCAGTAACTATATATATATATATATATATATATGTAAATATATTATTTTCCCTAGCGCTGCAGTTTACCTTGAAGTAACACTACTGAGTTCTTCCAATTGCTATGAGATTGGGCAAGTTTCTCAAGACTACATTAAGGCCTCTGCAAAACTGGGAACTACAGTATAATTTGCCAATTAAACTCTTTTTAGGGGCTGGAAAGTCCTCTGAAATCTTGAGGTGGAACCTGTTACAGTGCTGGAGCATTGATATCTATGCCAGTGAATAATGACCAACGTGAACATGAGACAGCCAAGAAGGATGTGAGGCACGAGACCTGTCCTTCAGGGCATGTTCTCTCACTCATTTTGGGTCCAAAATCTCGCCATTCCCAGACTATGAGAATTTCTTCACCATTCTGATTTACTTTTCAAAGCTGTCAGAGTCCTGCAATGGCTCCAGCAACCCACTAAGAAAGGTAGGGCTGCCCCTTTATAACAGGCCTGTGTCAGCACCTCCGTTCTCAGCCTGTAAAGGAGGGGCACTCGGGGAATAATAATTCAGACAGAGCTATGGGAAAAGAACTATGAAATGTACGTTAGCAAAAGGACTTTGGATGTGAGGGAAAAGTCTAGGATAACAGTACAGGTGAGGCTGGAGTGAGAATGACGTACTCTCTCCTTGGTTAAATCCCTCAGGTCAGACTTTCTCTGAGCAGAGAAGGCAGCAAAGAGCTGTTGTGTGTGTAGAAGGCTGAAGAATCTCTGCCTAGTTTTCCTTATCAATAGAAGAGCAGTGATGGTGATAGGACTATGGCACTTCTGAACAGAACTGCTCTGCCAGTGCTACAATTCATGGAAATACCAGGTTCACAAAGTTTAGACCATTCTGTGATCTACAGTGAATTTCTGGCTGGGTCATCTTCAAACATGCTGAGCCAAACCAGTTAATCCTTATAATATAACAAGAGCTGCTCCTCTCCTTTTGATGCTGCTTAACACACACTCCTGTCCATAAATGCTGTAGGCGAGGCTGGTCCAGCCCTGCAAATGCTGCTGCTCACTCAACACCTTTTAACCCTGAAGCTGCTTCCCAAATGCATGGACTGGATGAGGAAATCCAACTGTATCTGATACACCTTCCCTGTTTAGATACCAAGTAAGTCAGGTCACCGATCTGGATTTACCAAATATATGGTTACATAAATCAAATTAATGAACTTCTAATGTTCCCTTAGTCACAATCCTTGCTCTTTGAGAAGAGCAGAGGATACTCCTGGAAGAGAGGCTATCATTCAGCTGAACTCCAAGAAGTTATCCTTCCCTCCTCTTCTTCACAGATATAACTAAAGCCACCTTTCTCCTCTGTTCTTGACTCATAATAAAATAAAAATCAACTGTCATTATGCATAATATTTCTGTAATGAAAGTTGGTTACCTCACCAGCAGGAATACTGAAATACCAATTTTTTCGTTCCTGTATCTAAAACTGGAAGGCTCAAAGGGGACAAACTGAATCAAGAGGTTGGCTGACAATGGCAGTTTATGGATAAAAGTGCAGCAGATTTCCTGTTTTAAAGAGCTACAGCACAACAGCAGTGGGCAAAGTAGCACAATGTAATTGCTACTCACCTTGGAGATGTTAGGAGAAAAAAGGACAATAATCAAAAGCAATGCTTGAGCAAACTGCACTTTGTTACTCATACCAATTAATAGTGTAGAAACAGCCAAGAGGAACAAGAATCTACTCAGAACAAATGCTCACAATGTTTTCCTTGATATTAACTCCATTAATGATTTGTTTCTGTGAGTATTTGAAAGTCAGGCTAAAATAACAACAGGGGAATAACAAATGGGACAGCATGATTCACTTTGTATGTTCAGGTGGGCCAAGGTCTGATTTCCTTTGAGTTTTGGTGGGATAACAGGCTGAAGCTTTTTTCTTTAAGCCCAGGTGAAAGTTAACCTGGGCTCGAGTTCCCAAAGCTGTTGGCTGTTAGGTTTATTTTCAAGGCAGAGGGAAGGAATTTTTGCAGGGATAACCAGAGGATATTAACAAAGAGGAGTCACAGAGATCCTGCCATGCACTGCAGAACAGCATGGTGGTGAAAACCCCAAATAAAACAAGTGTACCAACCCAATGCCATGCATACAAATATCTCTATTTTCCTTCGCAAAGCCTGATTTAATAATGAAAAACACTTCCTGCAAGTGCCATTTTATGATATTAAACAGGCCTCAGATAACTTAACGAAGTACAGAGGGACACTGACATTTGAACTGCAGGAGTTTTGTTTTCCGTCTTGTTTTTCCCCACTGTGAATATTGCATTTGAATAACTGAAATTTTTAAAATCTCTTTTCCTCCTTTCAGCATGATGTAATGCAAGTGTTGCACAAGAATAACAATGTAGAGCTACTGCTGCTGGAGCCAAGTTTGGCACCAAGAGAGATTAGGGTTGGCACCATGCACCATGATCTTTAAAATAAATTTGGCAGCCTTGCACTTGCCACTGCTGCCATAAACAGCAGTCAGGGCAGCAAATGGAAAAGTGCTGAAAGAGACCGTGAGTTTGTAACTGGAACAAAGATGCCCATTAGCCAACCACTTAATCTAACACCTTCTCATATATGAAAAGTAAAGAGTTTTACAACGGCATGTCAAAATTAGCAGCAGTAGCAGGGACCAAAGTGTAACATAACAGCGCCTTTCATCTGTCCATCACACCAAATTGAGCCTACAGAACCCACCAGCCAGCTACCTGTCAGCCAGGAGAATTAACACGCACAACTGCAAGCTCCACCAGATTATTCAAAGAAAAATACTTGATCTGTACAAGAGCACATCTGTCTCAACAAATTTTCCTCTTTCCAGTACTTTTCAGTTATGCTTTCCCGGGAGGACATTTGCTCCTATTCAGTGATGCTGGAACAGCTCTCTGGAAAGAGACACAAATGTGTGTTTTTCTTCTTTAAATGCAGACGGAACAGAGGAGAAATGCAAGGTTTCCTCACTGGATCCCTCCTGGCTTGAACTGAGCGAGCGTGGGCTGATTTTCTCTGCTCTATAAAAGGAGCCTGATGATTTGTGATGTGGACATCTGTCTGCAACTGGACAGATGCCACCAGCTTATTTCACACAGACAGCCGTGTAATAGCAGCATCTTTCAATTGCTACTTCATTTTTTTTCAAAGAAACCTTTGTTTTAAAGATTACCTAGCAGAAAAACTCCATATTCCACCCCAAATGTCACTAAATTTAAAAATTCTTTAAGCACCAACTCTCAAATAAGGGACCACCTTCACCTGTGAGATAAAAGTCAGAAGCATGTGTGGTGCTGTGACAGCTTTTTGTCACTTGGTTAGCACTAAAATATGTCAGAACATTCAAGGCAGATTTCAAGCAGTTACTTTCATCAGCAGTACCAACAAGCACTCCTAATGGCATAGCCAGCATGATGTTTGTGTAGGGAGAAACACACAAGTTACAGATTTCCTTTTGCAGCTTTGTTTCAAGGTGAAAATGCACTTTCCCCCCTCACTACCAAAAATCAAACAAAATGAAAAAAAACAGGGTCTGATTACTATGACCTAACTTACTTTCTGATGGCTTTAAATTCTTCAAAAATCCTCTCAAATCCAAAAACAAAGGGCAACTTTCAATAGCCACAAACCATAGTATCTTTTATTAGATGTTCACAGCTTCAGTGACAAAACAAGCATCTTAAAGTCCATTTTTTTTCTCTAATGAGTGCTTTCCTCCATCATATTATACACCACTCACCCTTGGGAGCCCCAGTGGAACTCTCAAGAAGCCACTCTGTGACACAGCTCCTCACCTCTAAGGCCACCTGTCAATAGCAACCACTCAAATCCCATTTGGGACTCCTGGGAACAAGAGGGATCCAAACCAGCAAGAGGCAACTGTGCCATTCCCAGATAATTCCAGATAATTCCTCGAAGGAACAGAAAATGGCAGCTCTTGGATCTCATTCAGATAATCTAAGAGAAGAGTTTTATCATCTGTGCAGATTAAAAAATCCAGCTGCAAATAAAAGCCAGCTTTCACTGCTTGGATATTTGAGAGCAAGCTCACATGTGCCATGGAGAAGGTGACTGCCTTAGAATTAAAACTTAGATTTGATCTGCAATTTCCTTAGCTTAAAGGCAAATTTCACTCACACACACAGGACTTCAAAGGCCCTCACCTTCCCACAGCCCAGAGGAGCAGCCTGACAGCCTGGTTCAACAGTGGATGTGTTTCCTGACATTGGATTAACTTCAGCTCATCACCTCCAGTGTAGCTCCTCTCTGACACTTTTATGGAGTAATTTCCAGCACAGACAAAAGAACCAAAGTCATTTCTTGCCTCCAGCTACTACAGATGTGTCCAAGTCACTCACAAGCAGCATGCAAAGATGCTCTTGCTGGCTCCAACTGTTTGCAGTAATGAGCTTCCAGAAAATTAAAATATAAAATCAACAGTGCAAAATATACCAATGCAGTGCTTGGCTTCCAAAAGAAATACAGCAGCTCACCTCTTTTTCCCCTTCACAGAAAATCAGATAACTCTAGTGAAAAAAACAAGGAAAAACAAGACTGTGTCTAATTTCAGATTGCTTTTTTCAGTTTTGCTTTTTCAAAAATTTTAATTAGTGCATATACAGGAGTAATACAAAAATTAGAGCAAAGGTATCTGAGCTCAAGCAAATTACAGTTCTACATTAATTTCCCTCAATCACTAATTAGAGAGACACCTTAAAATGCTAACACAAATAGAACAATTAGAAAAATAATTTACTTTATTTCTTTTGAGTGGAATTGTCAGAAATGGCAAGTTTGATGCCATGATCCAGGGGCCAAGGCTCTTGTAAGGAAGACTTGGATTCAGCCCTGTGTCAGCCACAGTTTTCCTGTTACCAGAGTAATTTACAGAGCCAACTCCTATTAAACCTGCTTGCCTCTATTCCCCTCCTCTGTAAAACAGGGGTTTCTGCATTTTTCCACTTCTGAGCACGCTGAGCTTAAAATTATGAAGATTATGTGCTGCACTCAGGTAAATCAGCACAAGGATACGAGGAAGAAAAATATATAAACACCAAAGACAGCAAGCAGCCCTACACCTATGAAAAATGCCATGAAACCAGTGTATGTCCGACTTTTGCTTACCACTTCAGAACCTTTTTCTGCTCAAAAAATGCCATGAAACCAGAGCATTTCTGACTTTTGCTTGCCACTTCAGAACCCTTCCCTGCTCTTGTGCCCGTGCAGGGAGCAGGCACTGCCTGCAGTTGTCAGCACCAAACTGAAGCCCAAGTCTCACATTCCTATTTCCTGCTAGACCACATAACATCCCTCCCCATTCCAGCACCCAGCTTCTGCATGGTTAAACTCCCCTTTTAATTCACATTTGGCTGTGTAACTCTTGATGTCACTGCAGTTGGTCTGTCCCTGTCTGGAGCAGGAGGTGCCAGGTTTGTGCATCTCCTGCTCGCGCCTGTCCTGACGTGCTCCACATGGAGCAATGTGCTAACCCCTGGACAGCTGCTGGTTTTACAGGCTGTCATCACAAAGGCTGCCTGTGTGCCTGCTTGCAGGGGTTTGGTTCTTTAGGAGCCCAGAAACTGCATTCATTCAGTTCAGCTGCAAATGTAAGCGTGGAATTGAAATGCCGCAATTACGAGAATCAGCATTGCTTAGTTCAGCTTCTAATCACAAACCAGCAGTGAGGCATCATCTGATGTCTTAAAATCCTGCACTTCAAACACACTTTCTGAAGGTTCACAGGGTGTGTTTTCAGCAATAGATATTGCAGAGTAAATGGGTGCAAATGTTCCAAACTGCAAGGTCTCACAGGGGAGGACAAGATGTGCCAGAACCTCCATCTCCTAAACTCATCTAGGAACTGCTTCCTTATTCATGTACCAGTGGTTGAAAGCTAAGAAAGACAAAAATCATTAAGAAAATAGCACAAAATAAGAAGAATGTGTGACACAGAAGTAAAAAATCTCCTGAGATGTGGGCTTGAGAAAAGCCTTTTGAAATGCTGTGCAGTACTACTGAAAAACAGAATTTCTGAAACCTTTCTGTGCACTGGATTAAAAAAAACCTAAACCAAACTAACCCAAACAAAACCCACAAAAACTTTCAGTACAATTTCTAAACAAACAAAACAAGTTTCTGCTAGAATTACACTCCATCTATTTCCCTCTAATTCTTGTGGACTGCCCACAAAAACTTGAGTTTCTGGCTTGTTGGAGAGAAGTTAACAACATCTAATTGAAAAACGCAACGTTTTCCTTGTCCTGCCACATACCACTTTGCCAGTAAATATGTGAGACAAATAATATGAAAAGCACGTACACACACCTTAAGCAAAAGTCCAAGTTTTAAGAACAGCCTGACAGTGAAAGCTGGAAGAGTTAAGATTTTTCTCAAAGCTAAGCATACATTTTTTCATGCAAGCAGCTGAATCATGGATATTTTAAAGAATAGTTTATTAAGCACAATATAGCATATCTCCTACTCAGCTCTATAAAATGCGTCCAGTGCTGCACAAAGCATTAAAAAGCATTTAAATCAGGAACTTGCTGGCATCCAGTGGCACAGCAGAAGAATTGAGAGAACTAATCTAACAGCTGTCTGGAAATACAGCAGATTTATACCAAGGGTTTAGTCATTAACTGTGGTTATCTGACTTACACCAGAACACTGAATGAGCAGTGGTGGTCTCCAGATTAATGCAATGTATGGCAACCCCCAAAATACAGCCCTGGCTCCAGGATGCTGAAATTAATTGCTTTGCTTCTTAGTGGAAGCATTCCAGTCTGGATAATAAAAAAGTGGAGTCAAAGGAAAAAGCCAAATAAAGGCTATATACAAGTCAGTTTATCAAATACCTGTGCAAGAATGGGTTTATTAGTCTCTGCATTGCTAGAGAAATGAATTTGCAGGCTACACATGGCAACTGAAAAAATTGGCATGATTTAATAGCTCAACACTTATTTTGGCTCTTGGTATACATTTGTATTTATTTTTTAAGGAGAAAAGGAGATAACACCAGAGAAGCTGAGGGACAAACAGCATCCTTAGCTGTATGGAAACTTACATCTAAGCGTGCATTTGAGACTGCAGTGTATGGCAAATATTGCTAATTGGGTTAGAATTCAAATGTCAAGTCTGGTGAATTCAAGGGAAAAACAGTTGTGTGAATACCACAAGAATCTATTAATAACTGAGCATGTCAATGAAATTCTAGAAAGGCTGGCAAAATTACCCTTGGTTACACCAAAACTTTGGGTTCCTGCCAAGAAAAGCTCTATGGTTTTTGACATGAGTACTCAGGTGGGTGGAATTCCAGGGGAACTTCACTCCAAAAAGAGGTTTTCCTGTGGCACCTCCTAACACCTCCACTCATCCTGATGACCATGTGTTCTCCAGGGCTGGAGGAGAGCTGAGATGGGACTTGGGAGGCAACTGGAAAACCTCCTATGGATAACTCATGTGAGGGATGACACCGAAGGTATCAGAAGCAGAAATCACTCCATATTCTGTTCATATCCTGCCAATAGCAAGGCAAGTTGCTGAGAAGCTTTTCACTGTCATTTTGCTGAACAGTTTTTAAAGACTGCTATCAAGGACAACACTGAGGTAATGTGAAAGCTGAGCCTGGCTGCTCCTCTCCACCTCCCATCCCCCAGGACCCTCTCCCTGCAGTTTATTTGGCACAGAGTCTCATCCAACATTGCTACCCAAGAGTTCCTGAGCACGATTAATTTGCTAAGGATACAAATCTCCAAACAGCACGTCAGTCCTGCTGATGATTTATGAAATGCCAGAGATCATTCTCTCACCAGTGATAAGCTCTTGGTTTTGTATCAAACCTCTTGCAATTTCTAAGGCCATTCTTGACTCTGCATCACTCCCAGACAGGGCAGGGGCAGAGCTGCAGCAAGGATCTCTGTAATGAACTGCGGGTTATGTATACACACAAATAAAACAGAGGGCCAGGTTATGAATTCTTGCATACTTCCATATGTAAAAAGCTGAGAGTGTGCTTTGGAGCAGGGACAAGCCTCACTAGGCAAACACTCTGGGCCGTTCTCCTCCCAGGATGCAAGCTCTCACCAGCAATTGCAAAATTAGGCAACGTTTCCTTTTCTCAACTGCTCAAAATATTGTCCTTGGCACCCCAATGGCCTGAGATACAAGAGCAGAGAATCCAAACACAGTCTCAGAAACTTCAGAAGTTTTTCATATTTCTTTGCCAGACATTGCCTATGCTGTACAACCCACCTGAAACCCACAACACCCCAAGAGTTACTCAAATCCCAGCAAACCTTTAACCAGAAGACACTAGTGATACCCAACTGCCCCCAGCTATGATTTTATTCCTTTGATTAATAACAAACAGATTATGTTGTTCTTTTACAAGCAGCATTTGCAGTCAGCTTGTGTTTCCTTGTGTTCATTCTCCCCATTTATGCAGACTGTAAGTTATTTTTACCTATGTGGAATAACCACAGATAGCTGAAAATATTTAAGATATGAGATCTTCACTATGACCAGCCAAGAATCCTACAGCTGCTCTTTTTGTTCTGACAAGTCAGCCCTTGCTTAACAAAAACACTTCAAAACTGGAACGGTTGGGGTTGATTGGACAGTTTTTGGAACTTTTCCTCAATCTTAAGGGCTGGCATTAGCTACTAATTCCTGTAACAGGAGGCTACCATGAGACACCTCTGCTGAGCTCCATTTGTTTTCCTGTTGCCTCTCTCCCCACTGCATTTACTTGTGCTGAGACAGAGCTGGAGCTCTATCCAGCTTTGCTGTCTCTAAAACAAGACATTAATTTGATTTGTAGGCATTAATCAGCATGCCATCCCTCGGGGTGTGCATGCCCGGGGTTAGCCAGGGGGATTTTCCACTCCTGGTGCCTCCCAAGTCAGATGTTTGAGCCACCTTGCACACCACAAACTTGGGGTCACTCCAGGTCTGCCCTGCATTCTTTCCCAGCATAGAAATAAGTCAGTCTGGTCAGGATTCTATCCATAAACAAGTGATTTTTATTTGATAAAAAACTTTTCAGTCCCATCACTATTCCTTATGCACATTTGTGTCCCAACTCAGCAATGCCATGTATTTCTCTGCCCTGTTCCAATTGTAGAATCTTCTCTAAGGCTCTCCAGATTAGGACACTGCACTAAGACAACTTCACATCACCTCCAAGTCACTATTACAAGCCCAAGCCAGTGAGAGGTATAAAACCTGAATTTAGAATCTGGGTACAAAGAGAAGTAACAGGAAGGAGTAAACAAGATTTAGGAATTTATTATGAAATATAGATCTTGCATTCCTGTAACTGGAGCAACATATATATACTACCCAAATATTGTTGTGACTTTCTTCTTACTTTATCATAAAAACTGATTAATGTGTGGGCATTTAACATTAGGGCACTGTCAGTTCAAAACAAAACTTGTATATTTGACAGAAAAGCCATTTCAAACCTGCAGTTTGTTTTGTAAATCCGTGTAACTCTGGTTGAATTTAATAAGAATGAGAAACAAAGAATTTGACATATACTGTTTAAAATGTACTTCTGTGCTCAGACAAGCCTCAGAGGTTTGGTTGTTTCAGCTCTACAGTTCTGCCCACAAGCTGGTAAAACCATTATTGCCACAGAAACCTCACAGGAGCAATAAAACAAACAAACAAACAAACAAATCCAAGAGCCCACAAAAACCTAGAATCAAAACAACCTATTTTCATCTGCATGCACAGTCTGACTAAAAAATACACATGCAATCAAGCTACAATTAGCTCCTGACACCATCAGCAGCCTCTGATGTCAGAGATCACCTGCAGTGCAAGAGGCTTTTAAAACTAAACATTTCTTTTCATCTGGGCTCTGTCTCGTTCTCTGCTTGCAGCCCAACATGAATTGTAACTGCAGGCACAGAGGTGAGGCTGTGGGACCAGCCCTGCTGCACCCCTGGAAGCTGAAATGCTTGAGCAAAGGTGAGGAGGTCGGAAAAGGGCAGAGTCCCGAGTCATTTTAAGTGGTTCAGCTAAGTAGGGAAGGCTAATGGGAAACCATTTTAATTTGTTACAGTCATCCCCAGCGAATAAAAGGACAACGTTTTTCTTCAGCAGCTTGATTACAAAGCAGTAAATCCCTCTGTGTATATAAAAGATCTATGAGCACTATAGATCAAATGTCAAAAAAAGATTTGTACTTTGTGTTGGGAACAGTTTTAGATACTCAATCATTCTCATTTTTAAATACTTCCAACAATTATTCTCTCCCTAGAAGCAGACACATGTAAGTAATTCTGCCATTCTCATCTACAGAGACACAAAGTAGTGACATTTTTGCAGCAAACACTTTTGGACCTTCTCCTTCCATAAACACCTAGAAGAAACACCGTTTTGAGCACAAAACATGTAATCTTGCCCTCTCTCCCAACAACACTGACTCTTGTTGGTAACAAAAATTGATGCTGCTTCAAGTACTGGCTGCAATCTCTGCTTTACAGACCCCAGGCAGCAGCAAACAAGGCACAGCTCAAGGTGACAATATTCCCCAGCAGCAGAAATATCTTGGAGTAAGGATTATGCCAGAATAGGATTGTTCTCCAGTTGTTCATGCACTCATCTAACACGGAAAAGCATTTAAAACAGTGAAAGTTGTAGCTGTACAGCCACAGGTTCTTTTACAGAAAGAGGATTTTTTTTTTTTAGTTGGAAGCAGAATTTTAGGCATAGAAGTAAAATGCTCAGCCATTAGGAATTATTAAGCCTTTCTAAAGATCTATAATTCAGAGGCAAACCCCAAATATTTGGTTTATTTCTCAACAAAATAGTGACCTGGTTATGGCAATTTGTATCTTGTGCCCACATGGGTTTTTTCTCTGATCATAAGAAATACTCTGAAGCAAGAAACATTTTGATTACATCTACATTCACAGCAGGTCTTGGAGTTCTACCTGCTGCTGTAATCAAGAACCACCACACACTGAACCACTAGACTCTGTAATGCAGCCTCAGCACTGCATGCTAAACAGTTCCGTCCACTGAACTTTGCAGAAACCTTCCTGTACTGAGTTTGCCTTTTGATGAGGAACTTCAACCAGCCCTGCAACTGTGGAAACCCCTGAGGAAAAATATCCTGACAGCCCCCAGGGACAGCTTAGGAGAGATGTTACACCATGGCCAGCACACACTCGCACCAGGACAAGGGGCCCTTACAGCAGCATGATCACATTACCAACAGCTCAGCCGTGGGGTGGCAAAGCTCCTTGACAGCTTTATTTACCTTTTCCTACTCAAGGACAAAATTCTGCTGCTGGCACCTCAAGTGCACAATGTATACCTGCAGCCTCAGGCACTCACACTATCATTTCTCCCCTCCAGTGTCTTGAACTAACAATTTTTGTGGCATCCTCAGCCAGGTTTTGGAGAGGTCAGCTCTGCCTTTAAGAAATTTTTCTATACAGAGGCAAAGCTGTATGTCACACACAGTATAATTTTTAAGAGGCTGAATTTTAAAACTTTTAATCCATTTATTGTCAGTAACAAATTTTACAGCAGTTTGGACATGTGAATATTGACCCCTGTCCAAAGCAGGCTCTGGTGTTTGTGTTCTGTCTGCCCACAACACTGCCTGTCACTTCTACTGGCTGAAATGTTCTCTGGTGTGGTTTTCCAGAGTGTCCCTCCCTGCTGAGGGCTACACACCACCAGTTGGGCTCCAGCTCATCTATGGCTCTGCTGAGCTCATGGGGAGCAAGGGGAAGGAGTGAGAACAGCAGGGAATGGGACCCAAAGCTAAATAAATCAGTGCTGCTTTGATCCTTTGGGATGAGGATGCTGTAAAAACACATGGTTATTAGAACTGTGACTTTATTGGTTAAAAAGCTGGATATTGGCACTGTATTTCAGCATGAACTTACATGATGGTACTAAGTACAAAGTGTTCATTCTGTTTGTGGCTATAAGAATTAATCTCTTCCATGTGCAGAGAGGAGGGTGTGTGATAATTCAGCTGAGATTCCTGTTGGTAGTCTGGGCAAGCACTCACCAGCTGCAGGGCTTTCAACAATGCACAGCTCCAGCTCCCAGAACAAATGATGTAACTAACACCCCTGTGAGTGCTGCCCAGCAGGGCCACAGCAGCCTGCTCACTCCAGGCTCTGCATCCAAGCAGCCTGTCAGAAACCTGAAAACCTGAAACTAAAAGGTGAGTCTCTCCCCAAACACTCCAACATTTAACTCTGGACGGGATTCAACAGCTAATGGACGTTGAACGAAATGGTATGGTTCTAATAGCTTGCATTTGCCTCAATAATAAGAAAAGGTCTGATCCTGATTATTAAAAATGAAAAACTAATTTGCAATGTTTATGTGGATGGCAGCTTTATATGGATGATAGAAATGGTCCAACTGCCTTTACAATCCAGCTGGAACAAAGTTTTCATTTTTCTTTTTCATGAAATTTCATTTATTATGAGCACTGTGTCTCAGTTAGGCAGCTGTTGGCAGCAAGATGTGAAATTTAAGTTAAGCTGGTTAGTACCAAGAGCCAAGCTATATTATGTTTTTGTCAGAGAGAAGTTTTCCTTGTATATATGCAGTAATTAAAATGGTTTGTCAGTCAATCCTATCAACCCCCACTGAAGGAAGAGACAATGCTATTTTAAAATACAATTTACAAACTGCAACCAAGAAAATGGGATTGCTACAGCTCATTTCAGAGAGGTTTTAAGTAGGCAATGCACCAATGAATTCAGAAATTAGGGATACCTGGTTTTCATCACTGTCCTACTAATACAGTGTCGGATTTTGGGCAAGTCACTTCTGACAAGATTCCAAACGGGAATTAAATAAGGATCAGTGTGTTACTATGATACACCGAGGATGTCTCACACAGCCTGCACCTGGGCTTCCTATGACTGGGGCAAGCACTCCTGTCATTCAGTACATAACCATGATTCTCCTCCAGCTTCTCTGATGCTACAAAAGAAAACAGCAATAAACTTCCCATCTTCCTCTGAATCTCCTCTGGAATGTGTTTAAGATGCACATTTCAAAAATACCTACCTAAAACTGCCCTTGGGTGGATGAACAGGACAGGACTTGGCACATGCTGTTGGAAGTTCAAGCCAGGTAAGGGTTGAAATTTTATAAATTAAGTGAATAAAAGAGAACATTAAAAAAACCCAAGCAAACTGAAGTATTAAGCTGATCAATCCTCAACAGCTACAATGACTACTTGCAAATTGGCTCCTTTCCCAAATTGTTGCCTGGAAGTTCAGCTATCCAGGGTAATTGCAAAACTGTATCATCATCTATCCTGAGATTTGATTAAACCCTATTGATTGCAAACATTCAGAGGCTTTACTACTGACCAATGACATAACCTGTCCCTGGGCCAGCCACAGCCTCCTGCAGTGACCAACAAACTCATCTTTTACTGTTTTTCTACGGGATGAACTTGCTGATCCAGCCCACAGCACATCAATGGCACCACCGCCAAGGAGGAGACAGGAACACACAGCCAGGCTGAGCAGGACACGGATCTCAGCCAGATAATCCAGTCTGGAATTGTGATATATTTTTGTCATAGATGGGATCTATCAACACCATTGCTTCAGCAGGGTCCCACTGCCCATGGGGTGATTGTAGTTCCACCTAAGACTAACCCAAATTACTCCCCTGTTCAGGTGACAGCTACCTGCACTTCCCTGTAAACACAGGATTACAATTAAATACTCCAACACAGCTGAAGCTGGCACCACTTTTACCATTATAATGTTACCTGACAAACAGATTAATTTAATGGCTTTGAGGACTCTGCCCATACCACCTAATCCATAAATTATACTCATACACAGACTTTTAAGCAATTCTTATTTGATATCTACTTCAGGTATTTGCAGCTTTGGGTGTTTACTTCTTGTCATGCTTACAGCTTGACAGCCATCTACTGCAGTCAAAAACAGAGCCAAAAAGTTCAACTAGAGAACCAGAAAATTAAATTGCATTTAGGGATGGGTGGGAGGCTGCTCACTGACATTTAGTATCAGTGAACACAGTGGCTGGCTTCAGGGTACTTGCAAGTATTTTTGAGCCAAAGAAAGCTTAGCAGGTTCTTTCCTCCAAGCAATTCTTTCTCTGAGGAGTTTTTAAAGGGATAAGCATTGGGATTTACTCTTCTGAGATTACATGCATTGTGTTAAAGACAACTGGATTGTATCTCTTTTGTATTGAAAAAAATAAATCTGCCTTGTCAGCATCTAGAGGGTTAAAACCCTCAGATTAAAAATGCATTTAGTACATTCAAAAAGATGAGAGCTGGTGGCCATCACTCCACAAGTACTGCCTCCAAATACAAACTCACAGATTTACAGCAATATAAAAATACAAGGCTGGCAAGAAACTGAAATGAGAATAAAACACATATGAATCATGCACACAACTAATTAAACATGAAAATTATCTTCACAGTCACTTACCTTCACCATTGTAAGTTAACATTCAGCAGAAGAAATCTGAGAAGTGTATTTTAGACATGTGCAATCTGGGAGTAATATTTCTTTTAAACTCATGTCAGGATAACACAGCTTCCTTTCCAAGCACTGATTATTTTGGGCTCTCCTAAGTGAAGCGAAAAATGCTTAAGACTGAACACAAGCCTTGGCTGACAGCACTTAAGTGAGCCTGGAAATCTTCAAATTTACCGTGCTGGGAACTGCTGTGTAACTTCTAGGCTAAGGCTTCAGGGCAAAGCACACTATATTCCATCCACTCACAAGTTAAAGAAATCAGATTTTGGCAACTAAACTCTGACTTCCTTTTGCATAAGTAATACACCAACATCTGAGCACCCAACTGTTCACTGTCAGGGGACCATGTGAAAAACACCTCAACAAATCACATCCCAGCTATTTCTTCTTTACTAACGTTTAATTTGCAGAATCCAATCCAAATTGCACTTCCAAAAGTCACAAGGGTGTATCAGCCACTTCAGGCACTACAAAAATAAACACAACAAAATTTGGAGCTTGCTTTTCAGTGATGCTGAAAAACCCCTGTATGAAATAACTTCCACGAGAGTATATAATTTATGCCAAGAGTAATTACAAAACTTTGAGTTCCAGAGACTATAACACTGCAGGTTCCATTCTGCTTCTTCTGGTAATGGTATTTGCATCAAGGATGAGAGCATCCACTTGAGGAAAGACAGAGAGCATGGTGTTGGCACAACAAAGCCCTTTCATTAAGGAGACATCTGGGCCATTAAGAGCAGTCTGCTGGGGAAGGCTGCACCTCGCTAGATTGGGTTTCAAACCAAGTTCTCCATGAGGTGTTGAGCAAAAGAGAATTGGCTGCAAGCAGGACAACACAGGCCTGGTGGGTTTTGTTTACTGTGCAGTTGAAGGACCACTAAATGATTAATGAAGGGCTGACAGCTTCTTTGGAGAGTAGCAGACAACATTTTGGGGCAAGACTTTGGCTTGTCAGGTTAGACATAAAAATGCTTACATAGAGCTCTCTCTCCTGAGCTCACTGCTGTTCAAATGACTTTTCTAACTTGCTTCCCAGGGCAAGAGCATAAATGTAAGTCTATCTTGAGGAGAAAAAAAGCAGCACAACAAAATGTTAGTTTGCCAGAGCATCTGGCACATTCATATGTGTGATAACACCAGCAGCACACTTTCATTACCACCTTGTTAGCAGCTACAGGCAAATCTTCAGCAAGACTCCTCTCAAAGTAAACCTAATTCCACTGAGAACAGCAGGATCGTTTACCCTCCTCAGAAAACCTCTGCCCTCCACTCTCCAGGCTCTTCCTAGGCACAGAGCTGCCATCACCATCAGGAATGGCAAGTGGCTCATGAGGAACTGAACATGCCTTCTTTTGGAGCATAAATAAGGTAAAAAAATACTGCCATGCAAGCTTAAGGTTAATAGCTGAAAAGCCCTGAAGCCCAACATATCAAGAAAATTTTATATGTTATTTAAGCTTTGGTTGCATGATTAAAATCAAGAGGATGGCCACCATTTGTTGGCAAGACCATCTCATCTGTTTCTACACTTTAGCTATGAATATTAATAGAATACAGGCCAATGCCCCCAAACATTAAAGAAGATTTGGCTTCTGGAGAGGCAGGGAAGAGGAGAAGTCCCCTACAGGAGCCTTTCCAGTCTTCAGAGCAGTTACAAATTTTCTGGCAACTTAAAATCAAAAAACACACTTAAGAAAACATATCTAGGAAATGTAAGATCCTGAACATGCAAAAAAAGTGTCCCTAGTTCAGGAATTCATGTAAAAGACAACACATTTCACAGCCAGCACGTTACCATCCAAGTACAATTACATTTTCAACCAAAATCATTCCCCAAGCTGAGTCTGTTTTGCCTGTGATGGGAGTTAGTGAGTGAACTCCCTGTTCTTATCTTGAACTTTTTTCATATTTTCTCCCCTGATCTGTTAAGGATGGGGAGCGGGTGAGGAGCTGGGTGGACATCTGGTCATCCTGAACCCAGCCCACATGCAAGGGTGTTTGGTACTCATCTCAGTGCTTTGACTGAAGAATACACTATAACTGGAAGAAATGCAGCAAATCCCATAAATTTCCTTTCCAATAATCTCCTTCTGACAGAACATAAAATCCTCCATTTCTCCAACTAACCATAGAACAGATGAGATTAAATCCTCCCAGTGAGAAACACAACTGTGTTACCACGGCCTGGACTCTGCAGGGCTTCCGCTGTGACATAAACACCTCCACCACAAAGCTCTTGGGCAGGTTGTTCCCAACATTCATGTCCTTTGTTGGGCAGGCTTTTTCCAACATTCATGTTGTTTATTGGGCAGGTTTTTTCCAACATTCTTGTTGTTTGGTGCAGCACTCACTTCTCCTTCCCAAATCTCTAACACCACTGGAGTCCTAACACTGCATCACCACTTCTACCATAAACATCTACTGCAAACACTCTTCCCAAACAACTTTTTGGGCTGGACTAAACCAGAAAGCCCTCAAGAAGCAAGAGTGCTGCTGCTGCAGGGTCAGCAGCTTGTTTCTTAAGGGAGAGAGACTGAAATCCTTACTTCACTCTCCCCTGGGCCTGCGTTGGCTCACGCTCCCCTCACTCCAAGCTGTTGGAAATGGCAGCACTGGAAGGACAAGAGCGGAGTTAAAATTTTGTTACTGCAGCAAAAGGCAAAGTGAGGACACCACACCAGTCTCTGAACACTGGAGTAACTTTCTGTTGGGGAAAAATGACTTGTCAAAACACTGATGTGGCACAAACACCACGCTCTCTGCTGAAAGCTTTGAGGTGCAGATATTCCCTAGCAGCTTTTTCACCCAAGCCTTGCATTCAATTAATTTAACACCATGATATAGAATAAAAGCCATCAGTAAGCAGAGTGTGGCTGCTAGTTTTTTAGCAACGCAGTTCTTCCTGCAGCAATCACCAGGATGCAGTAGGTGCAGCTGGGAGCAGAACTGGGCATTGCTGTGTGCCAGAGCTCCTCCTCAGACTTGTCCCCATGAATTCCACTGAAGCCTGCAGGTAAAATCCTTCCCCAGGCATTTTACCCTGATTGATACCTTCAGAGCCTTCCTTCACACGACTTAGGCTGCTTTCCAGACCTTTATTTTTCCTCCTTTTTGTAACTGTCTCCAACGGGAAGTTGCACTCGTTTTTTTCACTGTGCGTTTCTCTTAGAACTGACATCTCTGCATTGTAATGAAGGAACCCCTGGGTATTAGTGACAAATTAGTCACCAGCTAGAGAATATTTTCTTTTCATTTCTATACCAGGTGGAAGATATTAAAACCTCGAGAGGAATTTCACCTGCTCTGCCACAATAAATCATCACACAATTTTCTTTTATAGTGACTTAATTTTACTGCCTCTAAAACTTCATCACCATTTAAATAGTCTTCTGAACTTGGTCAGGGAGACTTTATAGTAAATAGTATGTATTTAATTATGCTTTGAAAATAATGTGATTTCACTTTCATACTTTAAATGGTGTTTTTAAAATATGGAATTATTCCTTTCTGAGAAGAAAACGCGTGCACCACCATAGGTAGAAATTAACAGAAAAATATTTTCCCTTGTTTAATTTTCTAATAAGGAACAGTATTTTAAAAATCTCCAGAAGACCCCACACAGTCTGTAAAAAAAAAGGAGAAATATGGCACTCACTATTCTTTGTTGAAGAACTTCTAAAATAGCAGCCAAAAGAGAAGGGAAAAAAATGTAAAAACACTTAGGTAGATTACTGAAGCCACAGGCCACTGAAATACAGCAAAATATTCACTGAAGGCAAAGATTTACCTTTTTATTTTTTTCTAGAAGGCTACTATGATTTTAGTAGTAATATATTATTTAAAAGTTGATTCTCAAAATGTTAACTTTACAACCACATATTTTGTGTCATTACAGTAGGGTTTTCTACTTCATAAAACAGATAAATTTATAATCAAAGCTAAATACTACACAAGTGGCTTACAGCTTCTGATTAAATGGCTTCATATACATTTATGTGCTTTTAATCATCAACTAATTAATTTTTCAAATTATAATAGATCCACTAAGTAAGCCAGCAGCAAAGGAGTTAATTTCACAACAGAAAATAACACCAAGACTGAAATTTAAGAGTCCTGCCCCACCAGCAAAAGGAAGGCTGAAGTGTGTCTATCAATAAATACAGCACATTAAGTCTACATCCAATTGTTTCTTCCTCTATTTGCCAAGAAAAGAGAAGAGCAGAAGATCAATTAAAAAGCAGAAAGGTAAAACCAAAGCGTTAAACGCTACGAGATATTTAAGATCCCACAGTGTTCCTTACAAGCGCAGAGCATCACTCCCCCGCTTCTCCCGGGGGAGTTCCAGCTCCAATAATTACCTTCTGTCTGCTCTCAGGGTTCAAGTTCAAAACAATATTCATTTTCCACTTCCCGTCCTCAACCAGGGCACAGTGCTCCTGTGCATCACTCAGGAACCACGCTGCCCCACCACAGACACGGTTAAACCACGGCTGGGAGTGAATACTCCTGATTTGTGGCAGGGAGCTGGGGCAAGGAGAAGCCCTGGGCTTTAAGAGGGCAAGCATCAAGCTCCAGCATCAACACCTCTGACTCTGAGCAGCAGCATCCTTTATTACTCAGTTAGAAACCAAGATTTGTCTTCCTTTATTACATTCAATTATAAACCAAGCATTTGTCTCCACACCCCACCCCTAATTATCAGGGGGGCCTAAATGGTGTTTCAGAACTAATCTAGCCCAGAAGGTTTTGCTGCATCTCAAATATTTTTACGGCAGACTCACTTGGCTTCCTCAGCCCCCTCCCCATCTAGTTCTCCTCCCCAAATTATGTTCATCTGCTGCAGTGAACAGGAAGGATGGCTGCCAAACAAGCAATATGAAATCATATATAGTAGGCAGAACACGCCTTCCCTCAAACCACAACTTAAAAGTTTTCAGGTGAAGAGACACTGAAGAGGGAAAGACAGCAAAGGTCTGTGAAATTGGCTATACAGAACATAATCTTACATTGTCTTGTGCAGGGTGACACACATTTACAGCATTGCTGAATGATTATGTATTTCTGGTCAGAGACCTAAGCTTGCCTCTTACTCAGAGAGAAATGAATTTTATTAAAAACAAGATTCCTCTAATGTAGGTATTTACACACCAGGCCACCAAGGCTACACAGAATAATCACCTCATAATTTTATTTCAATAAATAAAAAGAAGAATGGTGTCTGCCTTATTTTCCTGCTGCACACCTAACTCCACCAACACACTTAGGAGTACCAGGTCAGAGATGTGATACCGCGGGCTAAGTCATCTCTCTGCAAATTTTTGGTACAGGAGGTTCCAACCACTGGTACCAAAAGGGCTGTGGTACCTCCCTCTCTCCACCAAATTCAGATTTACCATCTTTTTTAACTGCTGCTGGAAACTTTGCTGATTTGCAAACAGGCATTTGAGCATGGACAGCACAGAAAGATGATTCCCACTCTGGTTCTGCAAGGCTCAGGCACTGAAGAAGTCAGCTGGACTTGCACTGGCAGCAGTTATGATGGGATTGAAAAAAAAATTAAATATGCACTTTTGTAACAAGTACAGAAGGTTTAAAACTGCTCCCACTCAATAAAGTTCAACCCTAAAGTGAAATGATTGGCAACTGCAGTGAGAGCACGACTGGATTTAATACATTTATGCACAGTTGAACACAAGGAAGGAGAAAATTTATGTATTTTGCTACAAGCATTAAGGCTGACTTAATCCTAAATCTATCTCAGTGAAGAGGAGTAGTATCAACACAGCACTTATCAAATGTAAGCTAGCAGAAAACATGGGTTTATAAATTCAAAAATAAAGTCAGCCTACAAAAGAAGAATAAAAAGGAAAATTTGGATACAGTGAAAATAACATTCACATGTTTTACTTAAAAAAGTGTCGTCTTTCAGAAAAAAATGGTGCTTTTCAGTTTGTTAAGGGGTGGAAAAAACAATCTCTCTTTTTCAAATAAAAAGAATTGCTCAATTTTAGACAAGATTTTGTCTTGTTTCACCCACAGTAGCGGGGAAAAATAATAAATTTATATAGCTTACAAAAATGAAGTACACACTGTCAACATTTACAGAGGATAAAGCAGTTTGTAAATACATTTTGACTTGTCTTAGAAACAAAGAATTGTCAGATAGTTGCAATTAAACTCTATGGATGGTAACTGAGCACAGAGGAGCAGTTGCAAGGGGAATCAAAACCAGTGATACAGATCTATATTCAAAACTGATCAAAGTTCTTTCCAAAGTAGCTGTAGGACAATTACACAGCAAACAGCCAAATCAAATGTGTCATCAAAAGACACGATTTGCAATAGATGGAAAACTTGTCTTCAGGACAGCTGATGAGGCTCTCTGTGTGGTGCACAGACAGAGCTGTAAATAACTGGGGCCCCCAGTCTGCTCTGCTTACTCAACTTATTTAAAAAACAAAAACATCTCAGATGCTGCCCCACTTTCCCCTCACTGTTTCTTGTGGGTGCCTGCGTAATCCCAGAGGCATGTCCAGTTTTTAAGGCATTTGCTGAGTTTAAGGAACATTCCCCACGTCCCTCTGTCTCTGGAAGTCCTGCTCTGGTTGAGTTTCTCTGTCAAGTCTGTTCTTTCCAGCATAGACAGAGGCACCAACTCTCCATGGGTTGACCAGTTACTATCTGGGCTGACTAGTATTAAATAATTTCCTTTATTTAGGATTACTTATTTAGCTGGGCTGCTTTCCTTCTCAAAAGCAGGGATGGCAAACAAGAATTTTTGCACAATGACACCGAATGTCTAGAGTTAGGTTTTCAAGCCAACAGCACAAACTTACCAATTTTCTCAAACCTCTCTGCACATCACAATTAAAACTGGAACTTCTTTGATTATTGCAACCCATAAAAGTAGGAGCCCACAGCCAGGAGCAGGCAGCAGAGAGAAATCCTGTCTGCAGACAGACATGGCTCTGATCGAGCTTGGAGTCTGTAATGCTGCTTTATGTAAAAACATTCCTGAAGAAGTCTATTATAGTTAAAATAATTCAAGACTTCCATTTCCCTGAATTATTAAGTGGTGTTGCAGCAAAGGCAAGTTGAGGTTCTACCATGCATCAATTTCCTCTCCAAAAAGCAGAGGGGAGATGAATGACACCAGCGTTTCATGCAGCACTCACGCAAAGACACGGACGTGAAGAAATCTCAGGTTTGTAACCAAATACTTTAAACCTTCATTTCCTTAACAGAAAACCAGCTGGGAATAAGTTAGAAGTGGGCTGTCATCAAGGAAGTTCCTAACATCTGAACAACAAACTTCAGTTCCACCACACTCTGTGCATCAATAACAAACCCTTCACCTGCTTTTCAAATTGCTACGGCCCAAATCATATCCAGGCTCTCGAGCCCATTTTCACTCTTTGTATTCAAACCTGGCAGCAACAACAAAAAAAACCCCCAGCAGTCTTGCAAATAACGAAATCCCACACCCCAACAAAACATGCACCCTGCTTCTACTAAATAAATGTCAGTCAACAAATAGGCACAAATTTCACAATGGCTGAGGTCATTCCCTCTAAGTCATTACGGTTTGTGGGTGAGTTTTCCTGGTGGTTTTAACATTGGTTTCTGTGATTGCAGCTATGCTTATTTATGCATTTAAGGCGTATGATCTAATACACTTAGGTTTAACTACTTCATTCTTTTGACATTCTTTCCAAATTATAAAAAGGATTCTTGGTGTTTTCACTGCCTTGGTAAAGCAACAAAATTGCTGTCCACATAATTTCTTAAAAATACAGAACAGAGTAAGTACTTGTTGAAAATAATTCAAAGGAAAAAAACCCTACCCCAGACATTCCCTCCTCCAAGATAACACTTTTGCTCTCTCTCTCTCTCTCTCCCCTCCCTTCTGAGGGAACTTGCTATTTTTTTAGAAATAGATGTTTTGCTGGCTTTTTAAAAACAATGTCCAGGCCTTAAGAGTGATTCAGCTACAACTTATAATCAACACAGTAGTTCAGCTTATTTTTTTCAGACCTTCTATTTTTACTGTTATGCTTTTTAAAAACTGCACATTTGCGGTACGCTTCAGTCACATTGCATCTTCCACTGCACTTTGAATTCTACAATAATGCTCATTTTATTCAACGCCTTTTGGTTATTATCTACCACGGATCTTTGCTTGATAAAAATCAAAGAAGGCAATTTTCTACCTTTTTCTAATGGAAATTTAAATTATCTTCTCCCTCCAAGGCACAAAAAGCCCAAAGAGCCCCCATCATCTAAATGAGGATGGAGAAATTCACTGACTTGTAGGAAACATTCAGAAACATTTTCAAGAAGCTGAAATTAATATCGTGCATGGAGATGGGTGTGCACATCTCTCTCCCAATACTGTGTGCAGTGTGTGGCTATTACCTTATATACAGAAGTCACAGTAAAACACTTTAATTGACTCTTTAAACTTGAAGCTCTGGGTAATTTTGTATTTCTGGAGTGCCTGATATGGTTTTATATGTCCAAGCACGTTTCTAATCCAGCAGAAGAAAGAGTGAGAACCTCCACAAGCTCTGTGGAGAGAGAAGGGTCCCATCCTGAGCTGCCCCTGCACAGGAGCTGCCACCTCTTGCAGCTCAGCACCGTCACCAGGTACTGTCCTGACTCCAGCTCTGACCCAGCCACACCAACAAAACCTTATTCACTGGCACACAAAGCACTCTCAATTTCCCAAGCCATCACCCCAAATCTTTAAAATCCCTCCATCACAGCCACACACTCTGTGGGCACCACAACAATACCTCAGGCTCCTCTGTCCCCTCCCGCTCCATCCTTCCCAAGCTGCTTTTTCTAATTGAACCCCAACTACAACAATCCCCCACAAATTACAGCAAACCTCCCTTGAAACTCCCCATAAACCTTACCACAACCCTGCAGCAGACTTCTGGCTTTGCACAGAGCCTCTCAGCACAAGGGAAAACAGCTCAGCACGGCACTAAGGAAGCGTTTTCCGGGCACAGCAGAGGTGACAAACAGGAGGAGAGCAAAGCCAAGATGCCATCTCGACTTCAGGCAAACAACCCCTCCTGACCTCTGGCAGCTCCCACACACTATTAAACAAAAACTATTCTCTCCATGTTAATGAACCATGTACAATCTAACAGATAACGCTGATGTTAAATAAACATGTTTGTATGTGACTCCTAATGCCAGGACTTAGGCAGCTGCAGACAAATAATTTTAAATGGGAAGGATTATGCCCGTGTAATCTTTCTCATCTCATTTTACACATCTTTGAAATAATTAAAATATATAATTAAAGCACAAGCAGAAAGACTGAGTGAAAAGAGGTTTGACTATTTTTAATTATTCACTCTGTGACACACTCACTGGAACCATCTCTGCAGTGAACACTATTTTGGATCCAATTTTCCTCTCACACCTCTTGCAGCAGTAAATCAAGATCAACTGAACAGCCTGACAAAGAAGGGAGCTGGATCGGGTTTTGAATGCTGCAATAAAAAATTATTTTGCACAAGACTTAAATTCTTACTCCAGATTTCTCCTCTCTCCTGCTTCAACCTTGGGTAGCACCAAATCTACCTGCAAATGGCAACACCTCCAGGCCCCAAATGACCCAACCACGAGGAGTAATTATTTGCATCCTAATTGAAGGGCTTATCCTCACCTGATTAAAACAAGGTGTTTGTTAAACATCATTACTTGAGTTAAGATCTGCAAATAACGATGAAGTATTGTTTTAAGAATTTGACTGCCACGAAACCATTGTTTTCTGATGGGATCTCTTAATGAACAGGATTTTCAGCAGAAAAGGAAGGGAAAGAGATTTGACAAGTTCTCCCAATTCATATCAAAGTAAGTAAAATGCCAAGAGGTTTGAGTATTTACAGTTTTTTATAGACATATACAAAAAAACAAATAAAAATAAATCTTGCATTTTTAACTAAATTATGCCACCAAAAAGGAGGACATATTTAAGCCTGAATGGTATTACTTAATATATACCATTGTTTATAACTGAATATATTTTTTTGTTCCTAACTATTTTCCTGTCATGTGCAGTACAATGTGAAATTTAATGAAAATAACCTGACTGTTAATCCAGGACGCTCCTCCATGCACTACCCAAATATACAATGCTACTGCTGTGAAAAATACACAGGTACAATGAAACTAACGATACACTGAGAACGGCAGTGTGAAATTTCCTTCTCTACATCATCTACCAAATAACCCCTCCACTTATAGGATACATTTAAAATATTCATATTAAAACTGCAGTGTTCCATGACTTATGAAAAGGATTTGAATTTGCAACTTCATTTAACAGTTTGTCCCAAATAAAAGTTACCCCAGCCAGGCAAAATTAACTCGAAAATATTTTCTTGGCATTCTAAGAACTTCTGCTAGTTTTCACATATTTATAAAAGCATTTTTCACTGCAGAAGCAATCTTAACAATCATTTCCACAGATTAGGTCTAACAACCTGTGAATTTATTGCAGAAGGAATTTACTGCAAGGAATAATTAGTCTTCAGCACTGCTCATGCTTGTTCTCCGGCTGAAGACACCTTAAGACCATCTGGTTACTGCAAAATTTGGCACAGAAGAAACAAATCTTACTGAAGAGAATTATAGCTGATTTCAGAATAGCTGTTGTACTACTACACATCATAAATAACAGTTGGGAAGACAGCAGAAAATTAGTAATGTCTCTAATTGTTTTCTTTGTCAGCAGTGTGTACACACACACACAAACACAGCCACGCAGAATTCAGCCCAACACCTCGCAGGCTTAAAGTTAAACATGCATAATATTTGCAGGATTAATAGCTAAATTATTAAATTTGCAGGGAAAAAAAGCATATTAACCAGCTGTGCATAGCAACACATGAGACTCTTTAAGTGATATTCTGAGATCAAGTTCTTTGTGTGAATACCTGAGTTTAATTCCTTCTTATAATTCAAGGCATATCCGCACACACCGTGGAGTTGAATATGGGGCTTATTGTTGGAGGGGGAGTTATCAACAACATTTTTATTTCTCCCTAATGAAGCTTTTCTAATGGAACCTAAGGCTGCCAATGTTGTGAGGTATTTGAAACAGGAGGCCGTTTCAAAAAATTTCAACCAAATAATGGTGATAAGATTAGCGAGTCATGGGAATCGAGTCTCCACGTACAATTTTAAAAGAAAATGAGCTGAGGGGAGTGGGCTAAGCAAAGTAAAGCAAAACAAATCAATGAGTGTAAAACCAAAAGCATACACCACTTGTTATTTAGCCAAATGTTTTGACCTGTTGGTGGGTGAGTCGAAGAGGCACAAGAATTACGTGGACAATTTGACTCTGTAACTACACAATTCAATTTTACAACATAAATTTATATTTTTTTTTAATTAAGAGTTTTAAGTTAGAACAATTAAGTTATCAGCTGCTGTACCATTTCAAGTAAATTTTCAAAACATGCTTAAAAAGTTTCTGGAATGTCTCCAAAGCTATGAGTACTGATTATTTTCAAGGCATTTGTACTACAAGTCTTTCCTACTTGCTTGTGTTACATCTGAGGGCACACGATGCCTTCAATTTCAAAGCAGAAATTAAAATTCAGCTTTATTAAGACATGGAAACAGTTTCTCCACGTAAAAACGGATGATGAGAAAGAATTTATCCTGTCTGAAGCAACAAGTAACAAAACAATGCAATGCTAAATGTATGAAACTATCTAAGAAGCATTACTTTAGACACAGATTTACTAGTTTAAATGTATGCCATCTTTTGTGGACCAGATTGCCCTAATACCCACAGATGTGAATAGCATGAAGAAATTTAAACATGCTTTCTCAATAAACTGGGGGAGAAGAAGGGGAGGGACCCTTCCACGGATGGCATTGCAGAGAGAAGAAATTCTCAGTAAATTAATGAAGTCCACAAGAGAGACAAAACAATAAACCATTCCTGCCACTGCTTTTAAAGGCACTCAGGGATGCGTGAATTTGATATTGCGCTGAACAAAATTTCTGTTAATATTTGATACACACCAATAAACTGTTTATTGGTTCACTACATGTATTTTAGCAATCACAACTTTATACAACAGAACATATCATAATTTGAAACGTCTGAACAACAGTAGCTGTATACCATGAATAATTTCCTTTAGAGGCCATTCACTGGGCTCAAGCACAATTTAACACTCCGAAAAGTTTACTCAAACTGCACAAATCACATACAAGTTTTCCTCATAGAAGCAGCACAAATCACATACAAGTTTTCCTCATAGAAGCAGCCGCGGGAAAGTGCAGCGGCTAATTTTATTTAAAAGCTATTAAAATCATTAATAAGCAGGACTCGCTTGACGGTAAAACCGAACCGCACGCTGCGCAGCAATTAACCCCCGTGCTAATTCTGAGTCGCGGCTCCGCACCCGCGCTCCGCCGCAGCCGCCCCCCGACGGGCTCCGGAGCTCCGCGCCCCCCGCCCCGCGCCCGCGGAGCGCTCCAGCCCGCGGAGCCCGGCGGGCAGCCCGCACCCGCGGAGGCGCGCAGCCCCCTGCCCCACTCACCGGCGGTGCAGCGCGGAGCCGCGGCGCTGCGGAGTGTGCGCGCCCGCCGCGGGCGCAGTGAGCATGTGCGAGGCAGGCGCGCATGCCCGCGGAAGGGAGCGCAGCGGAGCGGGGCGGCGGCTCCGCGCCCCGCGCTGCGCCCCGGGCGCGCCCACCCGCCCCCTCCCCGCCGCGCCTCCCGCCGGAGCCGCCCGCGGGCTGCGCGGGGCGCGGAGCGCAGCGCCACGGCCGCAGCACCGCGGAACCGCTCGGCACGGGGGTTTCCCCTCGGCTCCTCTGCCTTATTGCTCGTCCGGCACAGCCGCCCCTCCGCCCCCCGCGGCAGCCCGAGCCCGGGGCCGCCGGTCCCTCGCAGCGCCGCGGGGCTGCCCCCGTGCCGCCGCCGCCGCCGTCGGGGCGCACCTACCGCACGCGTGGGGCACCGCGGCGCGTCCCGGCGCCCGCAGCGCCGCGCTGCCCGCGGTGCCGGGGCGGAGGAGGAGGAGCCTCCCGCGGCTCCCGGGGCCGCCCGGCACCCCCCGGTGCTGTCACGGAGCTGCCCGGTGCCCCCGGTACTGTCACGGAGCTGCCCGGTGTCCCCAGTACTGTGGCGGAGCTGCCCGCTGCCCCCCGGGCCGCAGGGAGCGCGGAGCCGCCGCTGCCGGGCGCGGGCCGGGCTGCGCGCTCACCGGCGGCAGGTACGCGCCGGGCGCGCTTGCTCCTGCCCGTGGGTTATGGTTTTATGTTGGTGCTATCAGGGTTCATCGAGCTGCAAGTCTTTGAAAGCAATTTTTCCTGTAGAACTTGGACCTTTGAATGCCATGTGAATATCACCTTGTCTGTAGCCTCTGTTTCCATGAAAACAAGTCACTTTCACTACAGTCCTTGTGGTTCGGGTCTCTAGTGACATTTTTTAAATATCAACTTAAAAGGAAGGGCTTTTGTTGACATCTATTTGGTCTTAACACGCACAGTGCCACAAAGCCATGGGTCCTACAGACCTGCAGAAACAGCATCACTCCCACAAGCCACCCTTCTGCACTCACAGAGCATCCCACGGCTCCCCGCTCCCCAGAGGGCCAAACCCTGCCCATAGTTCCCATCACCTCAAGCGACACAGAATGGATTTGTGGCCGTACAGAGGTGCTGTCCCACCTCTCATGTCAGCACAAAAACAGAAGCAGTCTGGCATGTGCCCCTTGTGCTCCTGCCTGATGTGCTGGACGCCTCAATCAGGCACCTCACCTGCTTGTTTGCACATCCAAAGAGTGGCAGGAGGCACCTTCAGATGGTTTATGCTGGGAAGATGGGGCTGGGACATCCCGTCGCACACCCCGTCCCAATCCCCTTGTGCTGTACACCCCACAAACAGCTTCCCCTTGCCCCTGCTGGCCTTGTCCCTGCTCAGGTACCAGACATTTCCCCCTTCCACTGGCATACCTGCTTGCTGGGGACGCAGCCTGGCCACAGCAGCATTGGAGGGTTTCATTTTCACACCCTGCTCTTCCTCCTTATTTCCCCTCCTCACCAGTCTGGGACAGAGTGCCGTCCTCCAGTTCTTTCTCTCCAGCACTGGGGAGGCATCGGGGGAGACCTTCAAATCCTTGTCCTGATGGCTTTTATTACACCTAGCCCTTTCCTCAGGAAGGAGATATCCCATGAACCGCAGTGGAAAAGCCAAAGGAGCACAAAGGGTGTTGAGTTCAGGGTTTGAACAAGCTGCAGCCCACTCATGGATTTAACTCAAAATTTTGACAATGGAACAAAAACATCATTGCAACGAGACAGCTGTTTTTACTATCAAAATCTCTCAGATCAGTTTGACTGCAAAGTGTGTTCCTACAGTCCAAAGGAGACAAAGCTCCCAGCATCAGTGTGGAGCTGGCAGCCTTCCTAGCATGAGCTACCTCCCGCCAGCCTAGAAAAACCAAAGCTCTTTCAGTTGTTATTCCCCATCAGTTCTCGGCACTAACCCCCTGATTTCCCCATGGATTATCTGCAGTTCTGAGTTTACACTGCTCTCACATTAAACTCTGAGCAATCACTGGCTGAGGGGGTTTCCTTGCTGCCTTTCTCACCTGTAATTGGGGTTCTGCTGAGGAGTCTCTGAAGTACAAGAAAGTCCTTGGATCCATCTTGAAAATAAATCTTTTTCTTCCTCAACCTGCCGTGCCCAAAAGCCTGATTGCCACATTAGCTCCTTTTGAAGCTGGTTTTAACAAGTAAATTCATATCTAAAAATGCTTTGTTTGCAAAATTATCCCGGACCCTGATTTCACAACATATTTGAATATATGCTTAGTTTTATGCATGTGAATAGGCCTACAACAATCAATACAATTATTTACCTAAGTGCTTAAAGTCAGGCAGGTATTTAAGAATTAGTATTGTTTGTGGTAATGCCACGGCAAGCCAGGCAGGGACCAGGACCTCATTGTTTGTTCAGCAACCTGCACACAAAAAGACACTCCTTGTCCCTTTCAGAATAAGTAATTTTTGTAAGTTGTGAGTAACTTGTGAATCAGTGCCAGAAACACCTTTCTTGAGCTGGTGAGTAAACATTATTTGTCTACTCTAATATCCTTCTTATTTACCGAAAACATTGTATGCAATATTTAGAAAAGTAATAAAGGCACAGTGGGAAAAGGGTGGGCAAAGAGGAAGATAAAGGATTTTTTTCGATTAGGTATTTTAAGTATTTTCATCATTGTTAGCATCCAGAAAAATACCTGTAGATGTTAAAAGCCATTTAGAAAGGCAAGGGAATAGTATGGATCCTTCCCCATCAGTGGGACTGTGGGTGGGTCAGACAGCTGCATGGGGCTGCAAGGTGAGAGACAAGGAGCCACTCCTTGTAGTTGGCTTGATAAAAGTCTCAAATTTCATCAAGCTGGGGCATCATCAGGGATTGCCAAGGATTTCTCAGACCAGTGGAATTTTCATCGGTCAAAAACCAAGGCAGGTTTAGGAGGTGGTTTGAGTTGTTACTCTGTGTTCATTCCACATATTGTAAACTCAAATATTAAATGGAAATGGTGCAGAAAGCTCCAAATGGAAATGCTCCTAATCATGGGCTGGGTGCCAGTGTCCTGCACAGATTTAAGAGATAATTGTCCTCCTTTGGCACCTGAGCAGGCAGAAAATGCCCTATCCTTAGGGAGCATGGGGAGCTGTCCTCTGCCAGACCTGGGATCCAGAGGGTTTACCCCATAGTGTGGGACAGCCACACCTCAGCCTCTCTGAGGAGAAGGTGAAGAGCTAGATCCCAAATTTTAGTTACTGTGGAAATGCATTTCCCATGAGGAAATGTTACCAGTGTCTGCTGTTGACCTCATTGTCAAAATGAAGAGAACTACATCAGTGCAAACAATTGGTTCTATTTTTAAAAACAAGGAATTAGCCAGTATTGAACTTCATCACCCTCCTTCACAGTTGTGATATCACCCTCTGTAACAAACCAAGGTGAGAAGTCCTTGAAAAGGATGCAGAGAATTTATTGAGGTACTGAATGTGGTTAACCCTGAGCACAGAAACACACCAAGTCAGAAATCACTTTACAGAGTGTAATAATTTAAAAATAATCCTTCTTGGGCTCTTCCTAATTGTTCTCTGGTCCTTGGGTTCATGTTTTCAATTTCTGTTTGCAACCACAATGCTGAGTAACTTAGTTGTCTTCTAAAATTAAAACTGAGAATCTCACATTTTCATGTTTTCACATGATGCCAGAGCTCAGGCTTTGTGGGGAAAAAAAACAAAAACAAACCCCAAACACCCCAACCCTCACATTTAAGAAGACTTTCAACAAAATTGCGAAAGTTGGCAACCATAATATTTCCTAACACAATATTTTGTGGATTCCAGTGAAATTTCATTCTCAAGGCTAATGGTTGCTTTCTCTCTGGTAAATGTCCTGAATTGCTGCTGCTGTTATTGTTAGAACATTGTTAATTTATGCAGTAATTTAAAAACAGAGGATAGGTACTCTGTCCTCAAGTAATTAGAGGATAAACAACATAATCTAGAGACTATTTTAATTTTCTTTGCTGTGCAGCTAAACAGAATTATGTAAAAATGATCTATTTCCCATATTAGTCCTCAGGCCTGCAAGACACCAAGGGTCTGATTCTGGAAATACTTTAAAAATGTTTAACTTGAATGCCTCCAGTGCAATAAAGCATTTCATATGGGGCTGTGCCATCTAAGGGGGCTTTACTGTGCTGTTCTTGGTTGCATTTTTGGTGCCAGAAGGCTCTGATCCTTGTAGGATGGATTCTTCTGTGGATAACAAGAGCTGTGTCAGGATCTGAGTGCTAACATCTCACATCCAGAACCAGAGCCATCAATTCTGAAATTATTCTTCTTATTTCTAAGAACTCCTTGTTTGCTAAGTCACAGGCCATAGCATTTAACAAATTTTATCTCAGTCTTTGGTATTGATGATAAGCCAATATGTGTTGTTTAGCCTGTTTCATCAACATTCAGAACATTTGTAACTGATAAACAAAGTGCATGTTAGCTATTAAAGCTCAAAATTAGGCAGGCAGTAAAAAGTAATCTGAGAGCAGGACTGTAGCTACTGATACTATTGAAGCTGGTCTTAAAACATATGGTTTCTAATCATTGACACAATGCACAAAAATAAAACCCTGCAACTGAGGACTGCCTGATCTATTCACCACTAAATGATCAAATATGCCTGTTTGTTTTTTAGTTTTATGTCCCCTTCCTCTTTCTGGTTTTCAAAAGTAGAAGCTTGCTATTTAATATTAGCTGAAGATCTGGCCCTTTGTACCGGCTGCAGACGGGCTTCATTAATCAATTTCCACTACTGGACTGAAATGAAAAAAAAACTGATTTTTTTCCTTTTTTTTCCAATACTCTCCTACTATTTTGCTTGGAATTTCTCCTGTAGAAACAGTAGATCCCTCTACTCCATCCTTCCTGTTTCCTCATGCTTTAGAGGAAAAATGTTTTGGACTGTGCAGACAATGCAGCTTCACAAATAAAACATCCACTGACAGAAGATGTGTGATTTGTTTCAGGCTGGGATCCTCCACTCTTACTGCAGACATCTCTAACAATAGGAGTAAACCAAATTTCATCTTTGAGCACAGCTGAAAAACAATTAGTTTGCATAGAAAGGTATTAAAATGAAAAATAAGTATTATGACCATTTTGGTCTTTTTCTTCATGAGCTTTTTTTCAAGACCTCTTTTAATAACATAATGTGAGACTAAAATTCTTATCTTGTGCTGCCTGCATGGAGCATTATATGCAAATTCATGGTTCCTGCTGACTCACTTTTCCACGTGCAGTTACGAACCCAGATCTGAATGTGGGAAATGCCATGGCTCTGCTGGTGGAAGGAATGATGGTCTGCAGGAGAGATTTGAAAACCTGCCCCTGAGCTAAAGCAATACTTTAAAGTTAAGGTTTGATGTTATTTCAATTACCAGCAATAAAAAAAAAAATCACTAGGAAGAATTTGGACATTGATCCATTTGGAGAGGAGGTGCAGGACTGGGGGGATTTTTTTACACTAGAGTAGAGCTGAGAAATGATCAATTTTCAGTTCTAATCAATGCGTGCCTTAAAAGCCAGATTAATAAAATCTATATTAACTTTTAATAAAAGCACATTCCCTTTGAATCTAATATGTATTGGTGATCTAAAAGGAAGGCACATGGTCCACTCCTGTTGCCGTGAGTAAAAATGGAAGGGATTTGTGCAGTTATTTTCTCATAGGTCCTTGTCTTTTAAAATTTTTTTTTCTTTACACTTCAGGTGAAACATTTTGTAGATATCAGCTTCCTCTTCAGGAATTCCATAGGCTGGCAAACCCCCTCATGAGTTACAACTTCTGGTTTTCTTTCTTTATAACTGGAGCAGTGTGCATGAGGCAAAACATAATTTGAAGTTGCCTCTGACCCATATAAAGTTGTATCTTTCTCTAGGCGGCTGATGTTTCAGTAAGCCAAAAAAAACTGAATTTTGGGTGGGCTCCAAATTAGGCACTGGTTGGCTTTTGATGCAACAGCATCAAAGTGCCCTGGTTGGGCTGCAGCAGCAACTGAGCAGCATTGCTGGGACACAGAGCATGAGCAGTCTCCCAGAAATATTCCATCTAATTTATCTTGTAGAACTGCAAGTATTTTGGAAGTTTACTCACACAGGAATCAAAAGCCATTCTTGATTTTGACTGCGAGGAAGAGTTTGATTTTAGGAATTGGAATGTGAGCGCTCCAAAACTTTTTTAGTATGCCTGTCCTAGTGGGAATGAGTCTCATTATTATGTACATTAAAATTGATAATCGAAGACAAATGCTTCAGTCTGTTATTTTAAACTTGGAGAATGTTTACCTAAATTCTATCTACTTTCATTCAGGAATTCTCATCTGGCTTTCTAAACTGTTCTCTATCTCTAAAGAACATTTCTTTAAATCACATTATATTTGATGGCAAAGTAGGGGCAAATTCAGTTGTACTTTGAATGTAATTTAGCTGCACCATAGAAACAGGCTTTCAGACCTTTCATCAAACTGATTTACGAGCGGAACTAAGGTTTGCTTAGTACAACATTTTCACAGTCAGAGTTACATTCCCACAAAAGGCAATGCTGTCAGGTAGAATGACCATGAGTCAATTCTGCCAAACCAATCTTTCTGTTCAGATAAGCCACTCTGGCTGCCGCAAAACTTTAATTACAAATTTAACACAATATTAAAAAAAATTGCTCCAAACCATGGCTGTTAGGTATTTTGAAACAATCTGAGAATACAATAGATGCCTCAGAGCATTTTGCCAGTTTCCCATCATTAGTAGTCATTGGACTTTTATATTTGTTTTACAAACTAATGAAAGGGCAGATGCTGGAAGAAGTGAAATGTACCAAAGGAGATGTGCTTCCAGAGTGCAACTTGTACTGCATTTCATATTGCTTGGGATTACAAACTGCAATGATCCTCCCTAAGTTAAAAGAGTAAGTGTTCTTTCCTAACTTCTATACAAATACAGCAAAATTCAAGAAAGTCAGTGCTAGGAAATCACTAATAATCTATTCTCAATTTTTTGGTCAATAATTCCCTTCCTGTTTATTATGACAGAGATCATTTGCATCTTGCTAATCCATATTACAGACAGGAATAAACCCCATCCTCAATCTTTGAGGCCAAGAGCTCCAAGCATCTTTCCAATCACTCACTGGTCACCTTTTAGGAGCGCAAAGCAAGCAAATCAATATGATTTATAGTTTTGGGGGTAATTCTCTGCAGATCAATTTACCCAGGATAATTCTTTTAAAAACTGACTCTGGTAAAATGCTTCCTTTTCTTTCTGTGCTCAAGAAGATAATTGGACTAAAATGTTCCCTTATGCTCCAAAAATGTGACTTTGCATGATCTAATTTTTTACTTTGTTTTTGTTTAAGCCCACATGCCCCTTCTGCTCCCATGTGTTAGTGCAGAGGAGCAGCACTTCATGTCCTTCCTTGGCAGAGGGGAGATAGGCAGCTGCCTGCCCTACACAGCCCAGATGAGTGCTGACCCAGGAGATCCACTCCTCTGCTACGTTGTGAACAGAGAAATGTTCAAAAAGAAGCTATTCCAAATTGTGGGAGGTATTATGATAAGATCTCCATCTGGCTTGCAGCAATTTGAGTACTTCTACTGCCTTGTTTATACCATTTTAAATATCTAATGAATACAATATGCCATCCCCAAAATAATATAGCATATAAGGCCTGTAAATTTATAGTTGAAAGTTTTATAAAAGAACTTGGCACATTACCTTTCTGTAAACATTAACTGAGTGTTCCTAAAAATGCTTTCCCAAGCTTCTATTGCACCCAACAAGAAGACAGGGCAGTACAGGTAGCCAGTATGAAGTGGACAAGCTTTCTCTTGTTTGGTAGATATTTTCCCTAACAACTTTTCACTTCAATGTTATGTTTTTCAGGGAGCAGCAAATGCCAATAGATTCCTTAGGGAAGGGGGCCCAGGACCCAAGTGTGGCTGCAGCCCAGGCAGTGATGGGTGCCAGCAATGGGGCCCATTTAGAACCCAGAGGTGAGGAGCAGAATCCATCCAGGGAGCCCATCCAGGTGGGGACAGGAGGGGGCAAAGAGGACACCAGAGATAAACCATCCACAGGACAGGAGCAAAGCTCACCCAGGACTCCAGGCTGGACACAGAAATGCCTCTAGCCCAGAGAGGGACTGGGTACCCTAGGCTGAGCCTAAACAGAGGCATGGGCATGGGCAGGGGCTGTGGGTGGAGGCCCAGGTGAGGCTGCTCGGAGCAGTTAAGGACTCCATACCTCCAGGGTGCTGCCAATATCTGGCAATAGCTGTGTTCCAAATGAATCTGTTTGTTTGCTGGAGTTTGTGCAGGGCATGAGCAAACAGGCCGGGATAAACAGGCGCCAACCGACAGCTCGGGCTCGGCTCCAGGCCTTGCCAGGGAGCTCCTTGTGCAACTGCAGCCCGGGGGCGGGCAGAGCTGTGTGCCAGCTGGAGAGGGGATTGTGCCCAGCACAGTGCCCAGGTGCCCTGTGTCACTGCCCTGCAGGCACGGCTGGCTCTGCCCACCAGTGATTCTCTGAGCCTCGCTGGGTTCTGTTATTTGTGTGACTCTACCAACGCTGGGCATAGACCAAACTGGCTTAAACTGTGTTTATGGCAAGGGCTGTGCCCAACTGGGCACAAATAGGGAAGGCCCAGATGGAGGAAGTTGTTCCATGAAGTTTTTGAACCTCTTTCTGCTGCACAGTCTCTGAGAAGACCCAGCTTGTTTTTCTCCCAAACGAGTTGATGTCTCTTTAGAGCACTGAAGGAGATGGATCATTTTCCTCCTGCATTGTGAGGTATCCACATTGCTCTCTTAGAGCACGTTCATAGAAAATAATGGGCATTTATATATTTTATATATATTTATAGTCACTTCTCTTTTTTTTTTTTCCTTTATGAACTGATGGGAAATAATATCTTGGTTTGGGAGAAAATGATTTTGCCACCAGGCTTCATGAGCCTCTCTTCATTCATTTCAAACGTTGCCCATTTTAACATTAACTTCCAGAGGCGCCGTGTGCCAGTACAATACAGATCAGAAATATTGAGTGCATTACAAGTAGCAGGTTACACTTCAAAACACTTGGTTCACAGTGTTTGAGACCATTAATCATTTTTATTATTCTAAAGGACTGAATGGGCTTAGAAACTTTGCCTAGGAAGCAGTATAGATTCTGAACAGCTGCACTACGACTCCTGCTCACATTAGGTTTTGGACAGACCATTGATTTTCAGTAAATGTTCTTGGCGGCCAGGAAGTGCTGAAACTGGCAAACTTTCTCTCACAAACTCTTTTTTTTTTTTTTTTTTTTCTTCTGAAATGAAAAACATGCTGGTTGTTCTGATTTAGATCATCAGTATGGCCCTGATTTACCACTACATCACACTCTCATAAAACGAGTATCAAGGGACCTCAGTTACAGGCCAGACAAAATCAAATCCACGGTAGGGAGCAAATACACAGTTTTGCAAGATTTCTTTTTTTGAGTCTGTGTTAATAGGCACTGCATATGTCAACTCTTGCATATGTCTTTTCTTTGTTGTTATGGCAATTATTAGCAAGGAGGATATTCAATACAATTTGGCTGTGTGTGAATTCAGATTTCAGAATCTAAGAAACATTGCACTTAGAGAAAAAGTAGCACATCCACAAACTAACAAAGTACTATCATTCCCTATGCAATTGTGTCTGCACTAAAATGACTTTTGATTTGGTCTCTTTATATTTTTGCATACTTTGTTCTGCAAATGAATATACCAGACATTGCACAAAGAGATGACAGGATACTTTATCCTGGGTTTCCTTCCTGGAAGTTACACTTTATTACTTGTAAACTAGAAAATACAACCTGCATTGTTCCCAAACCCATGGAACTGTTTGAGAAGAATGGCATCTAGAACTAGCTACATTTTTAAGAGATAATAGGACTGTAGTTTGGACTTGAATGTTGGACTTTAATGCATAAGAAAATCTCAATTCAATCATAAAAAACAAGCTGTGTCTGAAAATGGCATTCTAATTAAATCTTATGAAGATTTTAGAGACAAAGGGGGCAAATAAACATCATTTGCATCCCATAGGTAAAGCAGTATCACTCTTTCTTTTATTTAACCTTTTTACTTCTCTTTTCATGTCTCTTTAAAGATCTATTGGTTTGGTTGGGGTTTTTTTGTAGAGGGAGAAAGTTAGGAAATTGGAAACCTTCCTGCCCTGCCAGCAGAGGTGGAAAACAAAAATGTTCAGTTGCCAAAACCTATAATTATGTTCTGAACGGATGCAGTATAAAGCAGCAATATTTTGATATTTTCAGTTGGACCATTTAGAATGGAAATAGAATTATATCATATTTGAAAACAGTTCTGGAAACAGAAAAGCTGCAGTCTCTGTAATTGGATTTTTCTTGAAAAAGATTCTTATGAAGAGCACTTTCAAAAAAGAAGTATTGTAGTTGGGTTAGTGAGGAGTACAGCAGGGAGAGAAATAGAAACATTTTCTGTATTTGACATTTGCAGTCCTATAGAAATTTTCATGTGGAAAAGCCTGGGGGAAAAAAAATTTGAACAGAGCATCTGATGTGATTGGTCAAATATTCAATATAAAAAAGTCTCCCATTTCCTTGCTCAGTAAAAATAAATTTACTGTTTGTGGGGTTTTGTTTCTGAAGTCAGGCCATTACAGACAAATCTCTTTTCTTTCTTGTTTTTTTTCCCCTTGTTTTGTTTTTTGTTTGTTTTATTATTATAGTTTGTATGCTTGTTTGGTTTTTGTTTTGGGGGTTTTGGTTTCGTGGTTTTTCATTTTTGGTTTGGTTGGTTTTTGTTTTGGAGATTTTTGTTTGTTTGTTTTTTCATTTTTTGCTTGTTTCCAATATGGAGTAAGTTTCTAGTTTTCACGTCTTTCATAAGCTCAAATCAACTCATGCTGAATGAAACAAATGAGATCTCCCCAGCTCTGTAAGGTTTAAAATCCCATGATTCTGGGGTGAGTGCCCTAGTGTGAGTGTGGAGCAGCCCTGCAATGATTCAGTGCCCCAGGGCTGGCACAGCTGCCAAGGGTATCAGACAAGGAGCCCACTCAGGCTTATTTATAGAGACCCCCACACTTTTCATCTCCCTTTGAAATTTTTATTTCAGTAGCATTTGAGATCCCAGTCCTCCTGCACTTTCACATGAGAGCATGGTGCCTCTCCTGAGGAGCTGAGATTTTAGGATAGTTAGACAAAGGGAGAAGGAGCAGAAGGGTTCCCTCATTCCATCAGCTCAGCTCCGGGTCCCAACAGGAAAACTGGGATATGGAGCCTGGCCTATTTTGAGCTGCGGTTTCTGTGTTTTGGTTGGGGTTTTTTAAAGACAGTCATGCTTTGGGATCGCACAGAAAACCAATTTGCTGCACAGTGCCACTTAGAAAGTGAACTCGTGTCTGGACAATTTTCCACCTGAGCCTGTCCAACTTCCCAAACTGCTTTCTTTTGTTGCTTTTGGGATGAACTTGACTTTCATCGCACAGAGCCCTCTCCTTTGTTTTCAAAGGCTTTTTCTGCCAAGCCAAGTAACTGTATTTCTCAAGCACAGTCCTCTGAAGGCACTGAAGCATGTTGAATACAGAGGAGTAATTTGTTCCCTCAGGCTGTATATGTCTTGTATTAAAAATTACAAGATGTGAATCTGTGGCTGTGCTGGGAGCACACACTGGATTTGTTGTATGGTGAGAAGAGAACAGGTTATGGTTAATCTTGTTCATTCATTGAAGATAAGAGAGGCACTGCCCTTTCTGCTTTTTTGTTTTCTTGGGTCTGGATCAAATCCCCATCTGTCCATCAATGTGAACAATTGCGTCTGAGTCAAGAGTGCTTTGATTAAAAATGATATGGCTGGAAACACCCTTTTTACTGAGAAGAAATGAATAAGGAAATGGCCCTCATGTGTGAGCTTTTGGGGAGAGACTGTCTGCTCAGCTCACAGGCCAGTCAAAATATGCTCTCCAGCAGGGAAATTAATAAATAGACCAGCTTCAATGGATGGAGATTTAAGGGCAGGAGACTAATGTTGTTCTAAAATTCTTCTGGGTTGGAACTTAAATCCAATCTTAATGAGGTCATAGTAGAAAATTAATTTATTTTCTATCTTCCAAACAATATCTTCTTTGTTAAACAGGAAGATTGGAGAGATTTTTTTTTCAATAATTATTTTTATGTATGCTCAAAAACTGCATGAAAGCTCTGGCCCCTTTCATTTCCTGAAGACAATCATGATAACCTTAAATGGACCACATGAATGTATTAATCTCATGTTCCTAAATGTTATGGAGAATTGAGAAACCTCCATTATCTGGATTTCCTCTGTATGGGATGTCAAGAATGATATGAAAGGAGTGGTTTTGTAGTGAAAATACAAAACTGCTGAGTAACAGCAACATGAGTATACAGGGGCCCGGTTTGGACTAAACTCCAGTGGAAGTGGTGGAAACTCCATCATTCAAAACATCAAAGTCTTGTGACTGTTGAGAGTCTCACAATACCGGGTGTTTTTCTTGAATCTCCAGCTTCTGGAATCAATGAATTTGTCAGCATTTCCATGTATTTTACATAAGCAAGCACGCAGACAAGGTACTGGTATTGCTGCTTGTGGAGAAAAGCTCAGAAATGTGACTCTGAAAGATTCAGATAGTAAAATACAAAGAAGTAACAGTTCCTGATTTGGCAGATCTGGCAAATTTTGAATCTGCAAGTTTGCCCATCCCTCAGAAAATAAAAGCAGTGGCCTATGAAGTGTCCACAATAACGAAATGTCAGTGGTAAGAGGTGGTGTGGGCATCCTGGGATCCTGGCATACTTCAGGAATTCCTGCTCATCCCTCACCTGTGGCTCTTTGGAATCACACAGGTGGTGGGTGGGTGTTTTACAGAGATGCTGCAAGCTGGAAAGGGACACAATGTGAGGGTTTAACAAGTGAAGAACTGCTGGGATCCACATCTGGGGCTTGACTTTAAGTCTGAGCAGGGTAAGAATGTCACTATGTACCTAAATCACTGGTTTTATGAGTGATTTCCATGTTCAGTTTCTTGTATGAAGTGTGAAAGTTCTCCTCATCAAAAAATGCATTTATTTAGCAACAAAGGACTTGGCAATTCACCCTCAAGGAATGGATAACTCTTGAGTGGCAGAGCCAGGGGAAGAACAGAGGTGACTGATGAAAATGGGAACTTCTTGACACAGGTGGTGTCTGATGGCTCCACACTGTGGGCAGGTAGGTAACACTTCAGCACCTGTGTGAATCTCACTTGGATTTTGGAGGGAAGGCAAGGCAGATACTTCAGGGAAGAGTGACTTGATGGAAGTGGTGTTATAATAATGCTGAGATTACTGTGGTCAGGAAACTCTTTCTCTGTCCATCAGATCCAGATAAATCTCAGTGTATCTCATTGCTGCAGACCCTCCAGCCACAGGTAACACCCAGCTCAGTGTAATGCAGCTCTGGCACTGCAAGAGCTTTCCAAGTGGCTGCAGAGATGCCTGGAGCTCAATTTACACACAACTTGCTCCAAGATCCAGCCAGGGTGGGCCACCATGTGGCCAAGGCACCATTACCTCTCTGCCAGCCATGCAAAGCACCACCCTAGCACTGGAAGCAAAGGGTAGGTCCTGCCAGAGCATTTCATTAAAATTAAAATGCACTTACAGGTAGATTCCTAAAATTTCACCCTCCAAAGGGTCTGAGCTAGTCCTGCTGGGATACAAAGAAGTGCTTCACAAAGCTATTTCTAACTTGCTGCTTAGCTGCTTAAGCAATCACATGGCAACTGCTGCCTGCACTAAATGGAAAAGAATATTCTTTACATGCAGACAGAGTTTTAATGTCTTTGCCAAAGCTTTTTTTCACCTCCTCTGCTACCCTGAGCCATCACCTGCTAGTGCTTGTGGCGTGCAAATTGGAGAGTTTTCTTTATGAGTTGCACATAAAATCCACACCTCTGGTCATGCATGAGAAACTGCTGAAAGAGCCTGGTGGAGCCCTGAACGTGTTCCCTGTTTTATGGACGGGACCCGAAGGTTGTTTGCTTTTCAGAGCTGCACCATGTGTCATGCCTGACCCTGCTGGCACCCACAGATACCAGATGACACACTCTTGGCAGGGGACACAGCTGGCTAATTATGCATGCAGTTTACCTACAGACTGGCTTGAAAAGCAGCCCAATTAAATGATCCAAGGGGTCAGAGGAAAAATGAAGGCATGGCTAGAGGAGTGAGACCTTTTCTACCTCCTGAGGCAAAACCTATTTTTTTTGCAGTGATCAGGGAAAAAGCAAAGCAGAGCAGATGTGTTCCCATTAAAAAGAAGCCTTTTTGCTCCTTATTAATTTTGATCGTTATCACACTTGACATTAATTTTTGATATTCTAAAAGAGGGATTCTCATGCTATTTGAACATTATTTTAATACTAATCTTTTTCTTGTTCAATAACTGTCTGCTTCTGTGGGGTTATTTTTATAGAATTGTTAGTTTAGGTGAGCAAAGATAACAGAACCTGTCTGCTCTTCTCTGTCTTGGTTCTTGAGAGTTTTTCTAGTTGGGCTGGTATAACCCCAATGTCATTTGTGGGACAAAATGGGCTTCCCAAATTAATCTGTCTCCGAGTTAAAAAAGCATTTGAAAATCAGTTATCTGCCTAACAAAGGGAAAAAGCACTTGTCACAACTTTTCACAAATCTGAACAGCCCTCTTGAGTTTTTAGATGATCCACCAAGGGACTTTGCGTGGGCTGCTACCAGGAACACAGTGCTGAGAGCAGTGCCAGTGCCCCACAGTTTGCAAAAGCCCAGGCACAGTTTGTGGTCCCAGCTCTGCAGGCCAGGGGTCACCAGGCAGAGCAGGAGCAGCACATGGGTGTTTCCAACCTTAAAGCATTTGCCATCTCCATTTTGCTCCATAGCAGTGATGAGTTTTCTCTGGAGACATGCCCAGCCCTTTTGGGGAATATACCTCTTGCAAAATAGGACATGAACTCGAGTTTCCTTGATTAAATCTTGTGGTATGCACACTTTGAGAGTTGCCCAGAAAATGCCTTCTGCATTTGACAGTGTGGATCCAAAGATAGCTCACGCTGCTGCTGTCTGGGCAAAAACTTTTTCCTTCTGCTGCCTGTAAAATAGCTGGAAAAATCTTCTTGGGGGAGAAAGATTTCTGGAAACTCTAAAGTGAGCTGAATTCCCCAAGTCATTACACTTGGTTAGTGTCTTTCACAACACTGCTAAGCCCTGGGTAATGGTATGCATAACCCCGAAAAGCAGAAACAGAAAGACAGGAAATTATGGCTGAACTAGTGTTTTTCTTAGGGCGTTTGTGCTCACTGTTGGAACAACCAGTGCCAGCTATTGTGAAACACAGTGAGAAGCCCCTTTTCACCTAAGTTTCTGTTTAAAATTCAGCCAGATTATAGTGAGATATGAAAATTTCCAGAAGAGGCATTCTGTAAAGGCAGGAAGCTGCTTCAAGAAGTGTCACTGCCTCTCTGGGAGTCTTGGGGGCACCCAGGTCGTGGTCCCTGCAAGTCAGGCTGTGCTGCTAATCCCACAGCTCCAGCACCTCAGGGAGGTTCCCTTGCCAGTATAAGGAAAGGCCAGTTGATGCTTAAAACAATTGTGTTGTGCTCTTTGAGCTTTTGGGGGTTTAGATTGTCCTCATGGCTGTGATGAGGTTTGATGCACTCCATGTATCTCACATGAAGTCACATCTCATTATCCAGAGCCATACCATTAGGGCTGGTGCTTTAAACAGAACTCCAAACACTGCAGTGTTGGGGGAAAAGCTCTGTGGTTGCTCCTCTGGTTATCTCTGCCTTGTGGGCCCCTCTTAAAAAATTGTGTGAGGCAATTCTCAGAAATGCCAGTCTAATTGGAAAGCTTTGATACCATGAGGGTGGAACTGTCCTGTTGCAGGACACCCAGAAGGTCTGATAGGCCCCTTGCTCATGTCTGATACACCAGAATTTAGAATAGAATTTAGAATAGCCTGAGTCAGGCTGTGTCACTTGCCAACAGCTTTCCCAAGGGATTTAAAGCACAGTGGAGCAACATTTGTTGAAAGCCACATTAAGGACTTTATGAGCTCTGCTCTTACCCAGCCTGGTTTCTCCCCACAGCCTCTCCCCACATGAACCTTTGCAGTCTGTGTGACTGGCCAGCCAAAGCCCTGCTTTCTGCAGGTTGTTCAGGGCAGAAAACAGCAATTGCTTTGGAGGAGGGAAGCAGCAGCAGCAGAAGCAGCCCCTAAACCTTCAAAAGGGGTGAAGAATTCCAGTGCAGTTGTTGGGCAATCACAGGGAAGGAGTAGAAGGACAGCAAAACTTCCAAGCAATGTTGACAAACATGAGCTTGCAGCCTTTAAACCCTCACAAATTAAAAGTGATTTGTTCCAAATTTTGACAGAGAAATGATGGAGCCTCATTGCATTGGCTCCAATGGTTCTTCAAGGTCTTGCTGTATCAGCTCAATATTTTTATTAGAAAACAGATGAATGTTGTGTGGCCTGAGGAGCTGTGCAGAGGAGCACCTGAGAGGAGTTTTGCACAGGCCATAAGGAACAGATCAGGCCTGGCTCATTGTGTTGTTCATTTTCACCTTGCACCAGTGTCTTCATCTCAGCTTTGTGCTACACCCAGACAATGAGCCCAATTCACCACTGCATTCCTTTATTTTTACCTCAGGATAATTCCTTTTAAATCAGAGGACAGACTGGACTAACCCAGTGGTTTTTGTGCCAAAGAAATCAATGCTACAAGCCTTTGAGCTTCCTGACCTGCTGTTTTGCTTTAACCTTCACTTTGGGGTTTTTTATCCTGGTTGGGAATCTTGATGGGTTCATAGTTGTTGGAGGCTCCTCTGTTGTCTCAAGAGAGGCAGTTAGGTGCTAGAATTAAATACTGAATGACAGATTTTTCATAGCATGGGAAGAGCAAAACAAAACAGCTGTCTGCAGAAACCTGAAGGAGCAGGAACTAGACTGCTCTTTAAAAATAAACTTGGCATTGGAGATGGTGACTGAGATAAAGTCATAGCCAAAAATGGTGAATATTTAGGATGCTCAAAAATATTCCTATGTTAGTGGTTTGCAAATGTGGGAACAATATATTCAAGCTTTATTTTCTTTAGCATGTTCTTTGGCTTGAAGTGAAGTTCAACATTCAAAATGACCATGTAATAATGGAACCATTTCAGACAATCTCCTGTTTTTCTCTATTCAGTCAGACCCGCTGTCTCTAGTGCCAAAAATAAGTTTTTACTGATTTTTACTTTTATTAGCCTGAAAGAACAAAAACCAGTGGAGAATCAGCAAACTGAGATTGAATGATCCAAATCCAAGTTCACTGAATTTGCCTGTTTAAACTCACTAAGGAAGTGGGCTACCATAAATATTGCTGAGATTCTAATTTAACCAACAAAGTAATGCACGATGAAGGTATAGGGCTGCAGGAACTCACACACACAGACCAGACTATAGTCTTGAAAATGCAAACCTTATTATAGTATTTACTTGCATATTACATATGCATTTATAGCAAAGTAAGGAGTAAATACTCCATGTTGGTGTTTTCAGAGCCAAACAGAACCAAACTAGTTCTGCCTCCACTGCCACACTGATAAATTCTCATGTGTACACCCAACAGGAAGTGAAAATCAACTAAAAAATTCATCTTCTCATCAAAGTCTTTCAGCCTGGCCCAGGCTGGGCTGCTCCATTGTGAAGGAACATGGTGTGTTTGTCCCAGGTCTGATGTGGAATGGCAGGAGAAGGGACAATCAGGAGCATACACCAGGGAGATGCTTCCTCTGCCATAGCCAAGAGGGAGCCACAGGAAGGCTGTTGGCCAGTGCTGCCATGAACACATCAGTGAATGATCACTTTGGTCACCATCTTCACTGCCTGCTGAGCTGCTCATGTCAGAGGGGCTGTGCAGACGTCAGGGACCATCTTCATGTGTAAGAATAAAATCTGTAATTGTGACTCCATTTTGCATGCTCATAACAAAAGTCCAGGCTATTTCAGCATCCTATAGGGTCTGTTTGGGGGCACACATCCCAAAATCCGGTTTGCCAATCTTCAGTCTTGCCACTTCTTGGCATTGGGGATGTTATCTCCATATTGAGGAGCTGAGAAGACTCCAGTTACAGCTCGGCATTTCATTTCCCAGGACCCTGCAGAAATGTTTCCCAGTTTATATGTATGAGAGAGTGTCTACTCTGGCTATCACTCAGCTGCTGACTATGAGGCCCAAATCCAGAGGTTAAGCTTAGCTTAAACTGTCCTAATAATCTCATTTGTGTGTCTAAAGCATCTGTTCCTGTCTTTGCTCAGTTTTCATGGCAGCACAATAGTGAGTCACAGGTACACAAATCTTTCTGCTGGGAGGTACTTGGTTTGGAGGCTTTGACAGAATGCGAAACCAGATTAGTTTCACGTAATATCGAGTTTTCTTACAGGAATTTTCTGTGAGTGCATTTTTCAGGGAAGCTGCAAAAAGCTGGGAAGCTGCTCCACAGGAACTTTGAAGCAGAGCTGAGATCCAAGGTACTTCTAAATGCCAGAGCTGGAAAGTGAAATGGATGCCTGTTTGTATCTATTTCACATGTATCTCTACTTTCTCAGCTGTAGTGTAACTGAGAGAAAAGTGTTAGGGCTGTTATACATGGCCTAGTCAAACCTGCATGCACTTCCACTGGAGTCATTAAGATGCACAACGTTTTTTACATTACTTTACTTAAAATATGCTGAAATTCTTCATTCAAGGACTCAAAACCAAAAATATTTAGGAATTTATGTTGCAACTTTAACACAGACTTTTTTTCTCTATAGTTTATCAGTTAAATTATAACTGCATCATCCTGTCTTTCTTCATCCACTGGACACTCAGTGGCTATTCAGGACTTTTTAACCCCTTTTAATACACGATCCCACATGTTTTGTACCGCACATTATTCCAATGCTTCTGGAATATGAAAGTGAATATAGTTGTGTACATTCCCATGGTATCACCATTCTATCTGAATGCTTCTCAAAATCAATTATTTCACCTTTGCATCAATGCTGCAATAGCCAATCTTATTATTACCCCCCCCCCCCCCCCTTTCACAGCTAAACTGAGAACACAGACGGCTTCCATAAGCCTCTGATGAGTGTTTGCAGACCAACAATTCTGAACTGCCTGAGTTAGACACAGGCAGAGCTGTAGTCACAACTGGGGACTGCAAAACATCCAGGAACCACACACATTGCCATACCAACAAATGTCAAGGCCTTGCTGAAAAGATGGGATCAGGCAAAAACTCAGTGAAATGTGTGTGAGATTGTTATTTTTACAGCATTTCTGAGCTTCAGAGACATCATCCAGGTGGGTCAGGATGTCAAGATCTGAATAGCAGCACTTGGAGCTTCCTAATGTGATGAAAACCTTACACAGACCCTCAGCTCTTCCTCCTGTTTGATTCCTTCTGGCTTGTGACTAGAAGAGCCTTAATTAGCTCTTGATCATGTCCTTGAATGGCAGGTGGAATTTATCCCCAGAGTTTCTTTGTGTATTTCTTTTTCCCTAAGGACAAAAGGAAACAGTTGTGTCTCAGAGGATCCCCCAGCTGGTACTACTTGTGGATGATGCCCCATCTGTTTCTGCTGCTGCTGCTGAAAACGTGCAGGTCAGTGCTGACAAACACTGCACAAGCACTCTGCAGACTGAGGGAAAAGCTGGCCTGGCTGTCTGGGTGAAATCTCTTTGCACTGCTCTGACAGGGGTGTATCACCACTTGGGTGGCAGCCAGTTACACACCACATCTGTGAAATCTGGGGGCTGCCTGGGCTGAAGCTCTGTTGTCATTATATCACGACCAAACTATTTGTGCATGGGAACTGATGGTGATACTTCCAGAAAAAAAGCAAAAGCCTTTTCCGAAGCTACATGCAATAGCTGGGTTGTAAATGTCTGGAGAGTAGTTAAAAAATTTCTGTATATATGTGCATGAGTCTCTTAAACTCAAAGAGATTTATGACTTTTCAAATCATGTTAACACTATAGCATGCAAGTTGCACATGAATTAGCTACAATAAATAATAAAACAAAATGTTAAGAGGCCTATTAGATCATCTTCTCATGCCAGTCTCTTAAATGTTTCATGTAGCACTTTGTCTGTGTGGTGGCCTGCTACCATCCATGAGAGCATTAGTTCACTAATCAAGCATTAGCATTAATCAGAGATATTCAATCCCTCTTTGAACATGTCTAGAGGACTGGGGAGCTGAGATGCTGGCAGATATATATGCTTTATTTTTAAAAGAATATATAGTTCTTAAAGACCTTACACAGTAATGGATAAGAAATCATAAGAAAATAATTTAAAAATAGGTGAAGTTTAATAGGGCTGAGCAAATTGGACTGTCAAACCAAGCTACATCCTCCCTTAGCAATGGAGCTTCTGTTTTCTGGGAACTCAGATCTCTGGGTTTTTCAAAGATCATTTTGTAAATCTATTTTCCCCTCTTTTGCCTTTGTGACCTTGCATGGATGATACAGATTTTGAGACAGACTTGAGTCTTGCTGACATGGTGATTCTGGAAGTGAGACAGTATTTTATCAGATTTCCCTCTAAGCCCCAGACTTACCTTCCTAACAGACATTTCTCATGCTTGGCTGATAGAAAAGGGACCATGTTATTAATAGCTGAATTGCAATGGATATAAAATAATGATGTCTGCAGTAAATTAAAGGAGATGGAAGGGCACCTGTGTTATCCTTTGCACACTGCAGGACAGTGCTCAGAGGTGAGCACAGGCACGGGGGAACATTCACAGCACTGGAACAAAGGCACAGTTGACCCCTGACATCATTTAGAGCGACTTGATGCCAAGGACTTCCTCACTTTTTACGGATATTGAAACAAATAAGTCATGGAAATGATGACTGACCCCAGCCATATGGGAGCAGAGAGATTAGCTGCTAATATGGAAAGTTACCTGGCCAGAGCTGAGATCAGTCACGGGAGAAGGGAAGATCAGAGGCAGGGCTGCTGAAACCATGAGGTAATGTGGCTGCTGGGGAAGAGGGGCTGGAGCTGCGACTGCCTGGGAGAGAAGAGGTGAAGGATTTTGCTCTGCTGAAGCCAAAAGTGTACGTCATCATGTGGCTGAGTGACAGAGCTGCCTTTCCTAGAACGTGCCTGATGCTCTGGGAATAACCAGCACGGGGAAGTCACTGCGAGGTGCACAGGAGGAAAAGCAGTAAATCAGGGATCAGAACAAAGCTGGAAAGGCTCTGCCCAATCCTGAGCAAAATACAAGCAAAACAGGGAGTTGGGGAACAGGAAAAGTCTGCAGGGCTCATTGCAGGAGAGCTGGAGAGAAGAAAGCGGAGCAGTGTGGTGCAGGGACACTGCTGCTGACAGGGGTTAAAGGACAAAACTGAGCCATTAAACTTGGGGACTATAGAAATAAACACCAGGCTTTGTAGCACCCTGATTACATGGGTTAATTAGATGATACCAGCCTTTATTTAAATATATATCCCACTGAAACCCAAGAGGAAAATTTCACAGTTTTTCTCACAGCACACAGGGAGATGATACAGGCTTACTAAAGATTATTTGGGGCTGAATTTTCACTTTCCCTGAGCATAAGATTAAAACCCTCACTAAACTATTTAATTGATTACAAAGCTGAAGTGTGTAGAACTTGATAAACAACAAAAGGAAGATAAGTTTTAAACCAAATTATGGATATTTCATTGTAAAGAGAACTACCCACTCCATATGTGAAATATGTTGAATTTAATTTTAGCAAATGACCATTAATATTAATTGCCTCAGAAAAGAATAAAAATGCAGTTGCTAGGAGGAACAAAGCTTCAGACGTCCTAAGAACTGGAAAGGCCAAAAAAATTGACAGAAACAAAAAATAAGAAGTCTGAAATCAGATTTTACCTTTCTCATTTGGGATAGCCATGATGTAATCCTGCTGAACTGACTGAGAATATTCAGCATGAAAGAATATTCAGCATGGGAAGATGTTTCTTGCTGAAAGGGAGCAAAGGAAACATGCACACACTGGTGAAGGGTTGTGGCACGCAGACTTAAATCCAGGAAATGAGGAATTATCATGGAGCAATTCACATAAAAGTTCAGAAAACATATTGTGTGGGATAATATACTGCAAGGGGTCATTCCTACACTTGTTGGGAATTATTTTAAGACATAAAGAGACCATGTCTACATTTCTGTCTGTCTGTCTACCCATAGTGAGACTTCTGGTGAAATCAGATATCAGGGTTTTTATAGATAGATTAAATGGAAGTTGAATTTCCTTTCCAAAATACGATGAAAATTACTAATTTTTAAAAAATTAATCTTTGCCCTAAGATTGCTTGAAAAATTCTGTGTGGATCACTGTCAAGTGAACTATTTAGGTCAAATAAATTAGATCCATAGAGGAAACTGATAAAGGACAGAAGTAGAACTAAGAATTTTTTCTTTCATTTTTTCCCTTTTTTATTTTTTCCTCCTTTATTTTTTTAATTTTATTTTCTTGTTTCTTTGCTATTCAATTCTGGTAATTCATGGGGGTTTGGATAATTATCATTCTGAATACTGATTTACACAATTAGATTATAATGTATGTGTTATACTGACTTAAGTTTTTGGCAATTATGGAATTTTGTCACCCTTAGAGCTGCCTTCTGCTTCAATTCTTGTCACTTTGGTGGCTGAAATTTCTTTCAGTGTCATAAAATTTAAGGTTGTAAAATTCATATTGTAACTTTAACAGCCACATCTGTTTTAAACATTTTTGTTTTAAGAACTCAATGAGAATTTAATGACAAGGCAATAAAAGGAAAAATTGAAGGAAATTATCACAGATTTGTGAAGCCATAAGACATGTTTCTGCACTTCTGTGGGCCATCAAATTACAAAGAAACAGCTCAATTGCTTTTATTACAGCAATTCTGCTCTTAAAGCGTTTCATCGTTTGATGTATTAGCAAGAATTAACATTTCATTTACATCAGTATTAATAATGACAATTATACCCAGGTGCAGGATATTGTAATTAACATACAGACACCCACAGCATGTTCAGAGAAAAGAAAAATTATCTACAGTGCTGCCACAGCGTTTGACAGCAATAAATGATAAATTATAACATATTTTGCATGCCACCAAATTAATCTACAGGACAAAGAATGTAATAAAAATAATTTTTTCCTTCAGTGTCTTGCTGCAGAGCCAACCTTTCCAATGGAGTAAGGCAGAGTAATGTGGCTGTTGCTGCTCAGACCCATCCATACAGCAGAACCCAAAGGTGCTGAGGGTGGGAGTGATTCCTGGACATCCATCCCATACAGCAGAACCCAAAGGTGCTGAGGGTGGGAGTGATTCCTGGACATCCATCCCATACAGCAGAACCCAGAGGTGCTGAGGGTGGGAGGCCTCCCTGGCCATCCAGCCCCAGCTCAAGCCAGGGTCAGCCAGATCAGGTCTCTCTGGCCACATCCAGCCAGGTTTTGGATATCAGCACAACCTCCCCAGGCAACTCTGACCACTCTCACCATAGAAAAAGTTTATAATCTGTTGAAATGGCATTTTTGTGTTTGTTTCTGTGCCCATTGCCTCTTGTCTTGCCACTGGGATCACTGAGCCATCTTCTCATCCAGTTCCCATCAGATATTTGTACACATTAATAAGGGCTCCCCAAGGGGCTTCTCCAGGCTCCACAGTCCTGGCTTAAGCTTCTCTTCGGATGTCAGATGCTCCAGTTCCTTTATCACCTTTCTTGCTCTCTGCTGGACTCCCTCCAGTATAACCATATCTCTGTTGTACTGGGGAGCCCAGAAACATTTAATAACAGCCCATTAGAAATTATGAACTTAATCTGATGTATAGTACCTCTGACACCAGATCTCCTGGTCCTTCTCTGCCTCTCCTTCTGGCCCTTCTCAGTCTGATCTCTGTCTCTGCTGATAAATGGAGACCAAATGGAAAGCTGTAGAAATCTGTCCTACAAATCCCTTAACGTTGCATGTAATGTTTACGAAATCGGAGTCACATAAACATTTATGTAAATCAATTAGGAGCGAGCAGCCAGGATTCAGGATTGCTTTCAGTATCAGTTTCCTACTGAAAACCCTTCTAGGCAGACCTGGTTAACCCAGTCAATATGTTACAAGCTGTCCCAGTGCCATCTTTTATATATGTTTGCAAAACTCATTATGGCAGAGGAAAGGAAGGGGTTTGAAAGAAGAAATTCAATGACCAGAAGCATTTCAGCAACCTATCTTGCCAAATATAATTGCTACCATGGCCAGACTCTTGGCATCTGGTTGTGGCTCAGTTGTTATGTCTGTCACTCTTGCAGTATCTAATAAAGCATTTATAAAGAACCCTTTTTTAGACATGACTTTGCAAAGAAACACAGGCTCTATCTCACTGGCAACTGTTTCAGATAAAATGATTTACTAAGCTTTTACAACTGAGCTGCTGCTTCTGGACTTCAGGGCTCACCACCAGTCCAAAAGTTTAAAAGTGTGTTGAAAACAGGTTCACTCAGGGCAGATTTAAAGTTGCTTCCTACAGTAGGTCCAAGATAAGAAAAATAGTAGCACTGCAGGTTTAAGATGTAATTTGATTCTTAGAGGGGCAATATAGAGCTCAAAGGAGTCTCTGTTACACTGGTAAGTGATGCAGAAAGTTATCACAGCGCAGGGTCAGCATGCTCAGGGCTGGGGAGTTTTCCTGCTCCATCATTTTGAGATTACCATTTTCAGTTCATAGCTGTGCCACAAAGCAAAGGCATGAGGAATGCACATCTCACCAGTCCTTTTTAATTGCTTTCCAGAACTTACATATAGACAGGATATGACTTTCCATTGGCAAACTGACATACTTTCTGCAATTTGTCTGTTTTGTCTGCAGAATTTCACAGATGAAGTTAAAAGCATCTGCTGCAAATTTGATCCTGGGAGCCCCACTTGGATGCAGAAAGGTGCTAATAACTTGCCAAAATTTGTGGAGTCTAACACTCCAGTCTAACTCTGAAGTCTTGAGCTGAGAAAAAGCTTTCAAAATCTTTTAATTCCATCACTGATGGCACACAAAACAGGTAATTACTTGTAAAGCAAGAGTGCACCCAGTTTGTTGGCTGTGTGCACAGATTCCCATTTTGCTTGTGCAATATTGAGCACACCTCACATAGGAACTCACTGTACTCATAATTGACTTTCTCTGTTGTTTTTGGAAGATCTAGGTAGATAGACAATAAAAGAACACAACTTACAATAGAAAGTTTTATTTCAAGCCAACAACAACCTTAGTCTTTATTTTCTATGAAATCACAGGTCAAAATTTATTCAATAGTGTCAGCTGAATTGCTAGAGAAAAATGTGGGATAATCAACTAAATTTGTGCAGGATACAGGATCTGCTTCATTTCTCAGGAAAAGTGTCCTGAGATCACAGTGGAGACAGTAATTCAGATGCATGACTTGTAGTATATAATGTTGTCATCTATAGTGCATCAGTGTCATATTTAATAAAACTGAAAGCACACTAAATACTTCTGCCTGATTAATAAGTTATTCTTCAGTGTTTTTCATTAATGAAATAAAAGATGTATGGAAAACTTTACTTTTGCCTGTTATTGCTAGGGCTGATTTTTATCCTCAGAAGGCCTGGAAGGATGTCTGCTGCATTATAGGGTTGAAAGAGTGAAAGTATAAATGATTTTCCTTGATTTCAGTGAAATCTGGGACATTCAAAATAATTATTTTTTATTTCTTGATACATATGGCTCCAAAGGCCATTCTTTCTTTCACTGCCATTCATAATTATCTCCCAACTTTGGTAGATTTTATTACAGTTTGAAACTGAGATTGAATTTTTTGAATTTAAAACAAACCCCCACTACCAACAAAAACAAACAACTCCCCCCAAAAAACTCCAAAAAAACAAACAAAAAAAAAAAAAAAGGAAAAAAGCACCAGAAAATTGCAGAAAGAAAACAAAACTGAGTTTTATTCCATTTTTGACCATGACAGTAGGTTTCATGCAGTATTAATGAGAGAAGAATTTGGATCCAAAGATGTAATTTGGTTTCTTATTTCTCTTTTCTGTCACTTCCACTGAAGGAACAGACTTACAATACGTCTTTGCTTGCTTAATGCTATTGCTAATTGCCCAGATGGGACTCTGAGAGACCATTAACTGTCTATTGATTGCAGCTTGCCTATGACAGATGAAGTTGACTCTGGTGGGTTTTTTCTTTTTTTTTTTTCCTCCCCCTGTCTGGTGCTGTAAACTGAGGTCTTTATGCTGCTGCTGACCGTGACTTTCCTGTACTGACTTTCCTGGCTTTTTCCAGCTTTCCATGTAACTTTTTGCTGCTCAGAGATGTGGCAAGTGCTGTCCTGGGCGGTGGGTGCACCTGTCCCTGTGACTATTTAACTCTGGAGCATATGTGCTGTCTGCTTTCTGGCTTTTGCTGTCGCTGTGTTTCAACAGTTGAGAAATTGGATGTGCTGGAAATTCGGTTTTGGGGGAGGGAGGTTTGCCTGGGGCTCTGCACCTGTGCATATCCACACCATCATACAGGGCTCAGGTCTGCTCTGTGGTCACTAAAATGACATTTAATGTTTTTCTCAGTAGTCATGACTGTGGGTGAAGGTGTGCCAGTCAGTTTAGCTGATGTGAATTTGAAACTGCTTATGTCCATGTTCTGCCTGAAAAGTGTGACATGCTATCACTATCAGAGTGAAAAGTAAAGTGAAGCCTCCCTCTGGACAGAAACCTAAATCTCTGGTAGGGTTTAGTACATTGTCCAACAGCTAAAGAAATTGCTGAGTTAAAAATAAAAGCCACAAATAAAGAGGAAGAAGGAGCTGTGGAAATGCTCTGTCCTGTTTCCAGAGCAGAGGTGGTGGTAGGACTGAGTGGATAAGAAAAACAAGAAAGACTGTGTAGGAGGAAGAGGTACACAGGAAAAAATGAAAAAATAAAATGATCCCCTTGAAATTAAATAAAATGGTAACAAAACTGTCAGAAATACAAAAGGAAGTCTAGAGTTATGAAATGAGTAAAAACAAGCATGGCAATGGACATGGGGAAAGGTGGTGTGCCCCAGTAGCCCTGTGCGTCCTTTGGGCAGGCTCTGCCAGCTCCCTGCAGTGGTCACTGCCTGGGAGACTCTGGCCAGGGGCAGGGAAGGTGTGGAGCCCAGCAGGGCAGGTGGAACAAGGCTCCATGGTCTGCAAGGGGATAATTGTGGCATCTGCAGGAAATGCTGCTCCATGATGCCAGGCCAAGGAAATGGCCATGACTGAGGTTGTGCTGATCACCCATGCTCTGACCACTGCCAGATAAGCTCACAGGCATCAGGCTTTGTTGCTCCCCACTGTTCACAACTGTTACTTTTTGTTTGGTGATCCTGAACGTGCCTCATGTAAACCTCATCCTTTCCTTGCTATTTCCTCAAGAGAGACAACTGCTTTCCCTGTAGCCTCTTGTTTTCAGTGCAGTTGAAAAATTGTTCTAACACATCGAGCCACGAGATCAGATTTCAGCCCAGTCTGGGGGCCTGCATGGGCTCTTGTGAGATGCCTCATTGATCCAAAGCACTCACAGTGACCTACTGGACTCTGTGTAATATCAGTGTCAAGGAAATGTTCCATCTGCGCCGTCCTGCAAGCGCCTCATCCCCACCAAGGTCAACGCTGGCAGCTCAGCCCACAAAGCTGCTGCTTGTGGGTCAAGTTCCATGATGCCATCTCTGTATTTGCACGTGAAGTGGGCACAAATAGACACGTCTGGGTCTGTGCAGAGAGCACAAAGCACGTGTTGGTCTTTAGCAGCCAAAGGGCAGGGGGAACTGGGGGCTGACCTGCATTTCTACTGCTGAGTGATTCAAATTTTGCTCTTAACTCTTCTCTGTGGTGTTTGTGAGGGTCCCCAGGATGAGGTGAGAGATGAGAATTTGACTCCATGTTCTCAGAAGGCTGATTTACTATTTTTGATATTATATTATATTAAAAGAATACTATACTAAAACTATACTAAAGAAAGAGAAAGGATACATCAGAAGGCTCCACGAGAATGATAAAGAAAAACCCGTGACTCCTCAGAGCCTCAACACAAGTGGACCATGATTGGTCAATAATTAAAAACAATTCACATGGAACCAATTAAAGATTCAATTGTTGGTAAACAATGTCTAAGCTACATTCCAAAGCAGCAAACACAGGAGTAGCTATCAGATAATTATTGGGTTTGTTCCTCTCTGAGGCTTCTCAGCTTCCCAGAAGAAAACCCTGGGCAGAGAGGATTTTTCAGAAAACATCATGGTGACACTTCAGAGCACAATGGACTTAGGGCTGAGTTTGGCCTCAGCAGCTTGGTAAAGAATCTACCTTCAAGTGTTGGGTTGGAAATATGCAAAAATAATGACTAATGTTTGTCGGAACCCAGGAAATTCCTCTGGCTGCCCTGGAGGACTCGAGCCCCTGCCCGGGGGGCTCAGAGACCTTGGCACAGAGCCCAAGCCCCCTGTGCCTTTGTTTTAGCCCTTGGAAAAAACAATTAACAACCTTATATGAAGAATTACAAGCCACGAAAGTTTAAGTAGAATGATAGTGAATTTATCACGGGGTGAAAAATAGATTTTTGGGGTTTCTGGAATGGGGGTTCAGGGGACAAGATGGAGGGATCTGGGTGTGTCCAGCCTTTCTCCTTCCTCTTTTTGGCCTCTATCTTCTGCTGTGATGGTGGCACTTTTAGATTGGTTTAGAGTAGAAGCTCACTGTCTAACATTAGGTATTGGGAAGTTATTGTAAATATTGTAGTTTTTGTATAAAAAGATAACATCTCCCTGGGGGCAGGCAGAGTGCCTTGGACTGTCTTGCTGAGCAGACCTTGGCTGGACAGGAGAAAAAAATTTATAGATAAGATGCAATAAACAACCTTGAGACCGAGAACTGAAGAGCTCTGGCTTCTTCTTGGAGCGCCGGGCTGGGGAAAGAGACTTTCTAATGTTTCTCAAGGTCACTCTGAGCAGCTAGAGAACCCAAGAAATGTTCAGCAAGAATCTACCATGGATGGGTGGGGCCCACTTCATGTCTGAGCCATGAATGTGCTGACTCCTGAGAGATGTCCCATTTCCCAGCACCAGACACAAACAATTTGCTCAGGGACTCCATGCACAGAGTGGGCTCTGCTTCTTGTGGTGAGCAAGGCCCTCTCTTACCCATGGCTGCCGAGATACCCAGTGTTAGATGCCCACAGAACTCCTCCTCTGCAGCCCCAGAGGGAAGGGGCACAAGCACCATCTGCCCTGCACAGGTGTGGGTGCCCACAAGGCCAGCAGAACCTGGCAGGGCTGTCACAGGGCCCGATTGTTGAGCCCAGCTGTGTGGGGACAGCCATCTGCACCGCGGGACGGGCAGGCCTCGGCCCCACCGTCAGCCATTCACGAGCTGACGCAGAGTAATTTATGGGAAATTGCTTTTAGCAGGTGCTAACCTGTCTCAACCACGGATAATGGGAGAGTTGCTATTGGGAATCAAACCAGAGAGCCATAAAACCTGAGTATCATTACAGATTTTACTGGAGAGCACAGCTGTTGCAATGTCATCATGTCTCCCTGTCGAAGACACACCGATTCCTGCTGGGTTCTGACCAACTAAAAGGCAGGAATTAGAGCCATGCAGTCAGGGAGCAGCAATTGCCATGTTAATATTATTCAATTATGTGCATGTGTGCTCATGTTTGTCCATTTGTCTGGCTGCCACATTGCTGCATCCTCTTGACACCTACTGCAAATCTCTGTTCCTCCCTTATCCCTCACTTCCATTTCTCTGCAAGAGAGAAAACCAGAAGGGAGTATTTTTTCCCCTTCAGTTTCACTACATATGTCACTAATAGGACTTTTCAAAACTTTTGTCAGTCACTTTCTGTAACAGCCTGAGGAATACTATAGGGACATCTCTAGTAGCTGGATACAGGATATTGTATTTCTTAGTTTGTCCAGTTGAATAATTGCTTGGAGTAGCTTTGTGGACTTGCATGACTCTTACTTGGAAGGAAGTGAAAAGCCAGTTGGGGAATCAAAATATTTCTAGGGTGACTTACAGAAGAGTCAGGTTAAAATCAGCAGGTCAGGGTTTGATTTGAGATCATAAATTAGGTGCCTGGAGAAAATTTGTTGGGAGGAACAATGTCCAGCATACTGAAATAATTTGAAAAAACACTGTTTATTGATGCACCATTTTTCATTATTAAAGTGTTGCTCCTGCTTTTTGCATTTAATGCAATTAAGCTGAAAGATACTGTTGAAGAAAAGGGTGAGAATCAAAGCAATTCAACTCTCCCCTTGTTGTCTCTTATTCTGGAGCACACATTCCCAGAGGTGTCCTTGGTAGCACTGTAGGACTGGATCAGCAAGCTCAGTTCTCACCCTGGAAATCATACCTCTGCATCAGGTAGCAGCAGCAGGGAGCTGAGCAGGAGAGGAGCACATTTGGGCAGCAGCCTGCACGGTGAGCAGGGAGCTCTGCCTGTCAGTCTGGCATCTTTCACTAACACCAAATTTGCTTTAAGCATTAAAAAAAAAAAAAAAGAAGCCAGGATGTGGTTGAGAGTGAACATATGTTGGAAGTTCAGCTTAAGTAATACAATAAGCTCTTCAAGAACAGGTTCTCTTTCTTCTCAGTGTAAATAAATACCCATGATAGCCCCAGACAGATTCATTTTCTTGGGATTCTCTCCGTTCTTTATCGGAGGTGGAGTCCCGTGTGTTATTGATGTGGGCTCATTTGAGAACCTGTGCCCTTGTCCATATGCACAAGGCATTTAATAAGATGAGAAGCAATGTGTAAAATAACAAGAGTGTTGATGTAAAGTTCTCAAATGGCCAGCACAGGGATTAATAGTTAATGGCTTATTGACACAGAATATTTACTGATGAGCAACACAGGGTTCCAGTGACACCAATACAGGGTTGGTTTGGAGGGCTGCATCTCTTTTTTTTTAAGAATTAGTTAGTAAAATGCCCTTTATTGGTATTTGTTACAGATTCTCTTGCAATGTTCATGGGGAAGTGTTCACTTGGAAAGAAGCAATTTGAGGTAAAGAAAGATCCTCTAAGATCACAGTAGATTTTTTGAATGGCCTGATGAGATTGTTACAGCAAACAGCTCTTCTAGAAATGCTTGATAAGCTAATTAAGAAGAAAATCAAATTTTGTGCTTCAGGGTATAAATTGATCAAAAAAATCTTTCCCATGAACAGCTGTCTAGTTAAGTATTCAAAATGCAAATGCATGAACATGTGAGTGATTGTGATTTTGCCATCCTTGGGAGCACTGTGGGAGCAGCACTTACACCCCACCTCATGTCACCAGGGACAGGAGCAGCAGCCCTGATCTACCAGAGGTCAGGTGAAGCAGAGCCAGGCTGTTCTGGTTGTCCAGAGGGGAAGGGATCCCCTGTGCCCCTGGCTCCTCCTGGTCACTGGGAGCATGGGGTGACCCAGTGCATGTGCTGTGGATCACTGGGGGCATGGGGCGACCCACTGCATGTGCTCTGGGTCTGCTTCTCTCTTGGCGTAGCTGGGGAATTGGGCAGAGTCAAAATCTGACCCCAGTGAAAGGTAGCCAGCACCGTGGCTCCTCTGCTCTTCTCTTCAAACTGGCTGCTGTGAAAAGCATCATTCTGAACCCAAAACCTCAGACCTGCTGCAGCTGGATTATCCCAACCCACAGTTTCAGGGGGATGTAAAACATCAGGGTAAATCAGTGGTGCCTCCATGTGCTCAGATCCAGGGAGGGCTAAGCAAGGATTTGCTCAGGAAAAGAAACCAAAGAACTCTCTGTCTCTGCAGGACAATGTAAGTTGAACACCAGATCTGCTCTTCTACTGCCAGTGCCACTGAGCTGTGTCCGCAGCACAGGTGTGTGCAGCCAGGGGCTTCTCCTGCCCCAGCTCTCCAACACACCAGGATTACCCAGGAGACTGCATGAGTTAACACAACTGAGCTCGATTCTCCATTCCCAAAATGGAGATAAAACCGATTATGTTTTCCTGCTAAATGAAAAATTCTGACACAGAAACAAGCTGGAGCAAAAGGGGAATGTTTTATGACAACTCTTCCAAGGCCAACAGTACTTTAGGAAAACTTCTCCTGGACTAGTATTTTATGGTAGTGTATTTTACATAATTCTTCACAGAAAATTGCATCCAGGATAAACAGTTAGCTGGGTTAGTGACTCCATAATTACCTGTGTGTCACTGGGGGAGCTTGATCCACATAAAATATTAGTGCAGAAGGCTGATAGAGAATGGGATGGGAAACCTCATTAAAAAGCCAGCTCCTCTCCCCAAATGCCCCATGGGTGACAGTCAGTACTGCAGCAATGTGTGCTTGGTAATCCCTTCCCAATCTCTTCAGTAGATATCAACTCCCTGTATTTCATGTGTATTTCCTCACTGATTCCTATGGGTTATCTGTGCATTTTTTTTTTAAGTACACCAAAAATAAAAAAAATAAAGATTGCGGAATAAGACAAATGGATTCCCTGCAATTAGATGGGTGTGCTGACATGCTGACCTAGGTAGGAATGCCAGTATTGAAGTGTTCCTATTGCAAATCTGACCTTACAGATGTGGCTGCACAAGTGCTGACAGGTTCATACATCTCCAAACTTATTTACATGTGCACCTAGATGACAATCTCTGTAGATCTGATAAATGCTCATTGTTGCTCCCAGGCAGACAGGCAGGTGCCACCTCTGTCCCATGTGTGCACTGAGGTGTACCCAGATGCCAGGTGTCATTTTAGCCCAGCAGCACATGCACACACATCTGTTGGTGGGCACTGGGCAAAACTGGTATCAGTGAACTGACCTCTATGCCCAGCAAGTGAATTGAAACCCAGAAGCAGCAAGGCTGGGGCTTTTAATGAAGTGAATGAGAAATGAAAAAAGAGAGATTGAAAGTGCCTGGTGCTGTGATACATAATTGATGAGACTCCAAGCAGGGCTTCAGTGGCTAATAAATTATTAAACACTGACTCATTAGGGAAAGATTTCATTATAGGATAATTTAATTAAACAACAGGCAAAAAGAGGAAAGAGCTTTAAGGGACTGCATCCTTCTGGTTTTTCCACTGTGACACTGATGATTTAAAGAGAGAGGAGCCAAGAAATGATCCTGAAGATGGGAAAGTTGTTTGCTGTGCAGGAGAGGACTGATCCTTGACTTCTTCAATGCTCACATACTCAATTCCGTGCTGTATGGTAGATGTGGGCTGTTGCTATTCTGCTTTAAATAAATTTTGCAGGCCCTTTCCTTGGTGTAAAAGCCCACATGGCAGGGCAGGTGAGAAGTGGCCCCAGTGATGCTGTCCCGTGGTGGCAGACAGGAGATGATCAGCTCTGGTTCCTGCAGAGCACAGGGGTCACCCTGGTCCATCACTCACACTGCTCCAGGGGACAGGACAGCATGGGGGACTGTCCAACCTCAATTTTCAATCTTTACAAGGCCAGAGGCCCTGGGTGGAGCCAGATCTCCAGAGGGCTGAGGGCCAGGAGCCTCTGCCTTTGAGTGAGTGACCTCTGCATTTGCCCAGGGCACCAAGCCTTTTTTCATCAGATGAAATCAAGCTCTTTAATCTCACCATCCAAGTACATGTAGAAGGCAGAGCACAAGAGCAGGACCTCTCCTGATCCTGGTACAACTCACAGGTGCATGGTGTCACCAGCCTAGAGATCAGGAGAGGAGGGAAGAGCCAGGCCAGCACTCCTCAGCAGCCTGGGGGAGGTTGGATACAAGGGGATCTCTTCTTGTTCTCAGCTGATGAGAATGGAGATGCCTGCCAGTCCCTGAAGGGAGCCTGAAGGGATACTAAGGTGAACATCTGGCAGCAGTGAGAGGGTTCTTCAGGGCAGGGCTGGGGTGTGCAGCCACAGCTCCTTTGGGTCCCCACTGGGCTGGGGGAGAGCTCCCCAAATCACCCCACAGGCACTGCAGGGAGCAGGGCAGGGAGAAGAGACTGAGCACTCAACACCATCCCATGACTGAAGAGGAGATGCCTTTTCATTTCCCATTTTCATCAACAGGACAGAAATTTGTACAAAGAGTGATTTTTCCTTGCTTCTCTAGGGTGTTTTTCCCCAGATGAGTTTATTCTCCATTAGGGTAAGAACAGCTGGGAGAGCAGCCAGGGTGGTCAGGTCAGAGGGAGCCACAGGACAGCAGTGGCAGTGAGCTGAGAACCCAGAGGGATTTCCCTCTGCATGTCTCCTGGGGAACCTCACTGAGTTCCCCCCTCCTTTTGTGCTCCAACAATATGCAAAGCGAACAGATGGACAGACTTTTGGGGTCATTTGGCTGTTTTGCTCAGGGCTGTGAGTGGGATGGGTGCCCAGCTGCTGTTTCTGCACAAGGAGGTTTTCAAGATGGAACAGACAAGGTCAGGTGCATCCAAACTGATAAATGAAACAAGAAGAACTCGCAGGATGACAAGCATGGCAGAAGCAGAAAATCTTCATTTCCAAGCAGTTACATTCAGTATCTGTTTTACTTCAGAAAGATGCACGCAGCTGTCTAACATTTGCTCAGTTTTGGGCCCCATTTCAATTCCTTCAGGCTTTCCTACACCCAGAGTTTATCTGCAAAGTAGGTGAAATTAAGAATAAATTTTTCCCAAAACTATGAGACTACTGCAAAATCATTAACACTTCCCTTTATTTTTGCACTATGCAAAGGTAAAGGACACATGAAAACCACCTATGTTGAAACAATCTATTAATCTCCTCTCAGGGAAAGCAAGGAGAGGGAGGGAACAAGGACTACAGATGTGATGAAGGCACATGGGGGTGTTTTAATGAAAGCACAGCCAGTACTTTGGAGAAAATGGTGATTCCTCTCTGCCTCACAGCATTGTGACCCCTTTTGGAGGGAAAGGCTGGTCCTGGGCTCCCCCAGAAATAAATGGAAGGGAGGGCAGTGAGGGGGCAGGAAGATGCTCAGGAGGCTGAAGGAAGCAGCTGGGTGGGTGCCACCAAAAGCTAACGGGGATCTTAATTGCTTCTAATTGCCAGGCTCTTCATAGGGATTGTACCAGGTAATTGAATCCCTCCAAGGATATTTCTGGTTATCAAACTGTAATAAAATGCTCAGCCAGACATCATTCTCAAGTGTACAGTAAGTAGGAAAAATATCTCTGTCTTTTTTCATGAGAAGAGGGTACTTCATAAATATAAAATTGTGCTTAACTGCAGTCATTTGCCAGCAGACTACCCACAGCTCCTCCCTATATGTGCTGATCCTTTGTGGACCTTGTTTACTAGTTGCAACAGAAAAATAGGAAATTGTTGGGATTTTATGCTGGAATGCAACCCCATGGCAAGTGTGGTCAGAAATTTGGGAAATCCCCCAGAAATGCCAACTTTTTAATTGCTATTCAGAAAATAGAGAGACAAGAAGGAAAAAAGCCTCTCAGACAAAGGAGGAATATGACATTTGCCTCTTGATAATCACCTATAAATGCCTGAGAGAAAGGAAACCAGTCCAAAAAGTATTTATTTACACTGTGAGAAGAGATTATTCTGTCTGAGACTGACTGACAGCTTTGGTTTAGAGTCTCACTGGCATAAAGATGTGAATATGCATGAAAGACAATGACTTAGAAAAGGTCTTGTTTCTGCAGAGAAGGACAAAATTGGGCTAGTTCATAAAAAATAAATAATTGCAAAATATGATAGAAAATATGAGTTCCTGGCTGCCTGTCTTTTCAGCTTAGCTCAGAAACTGCTCCTCTGCTAAGATGGGGAGGCTCCAGAAGACTTGTGGCAGCCAGAAAGTTGGTCAGATTTAATTGCTGGCTGGACAATATTCTGCAGTTTTACCTTTCCTGTCTCACTGTTCAAAATTAAGGGACCTGCTCTTGTCAGTCCCTTTATGTGGCGGCCTAGGAAAGGGAGCTGGGATGCTTAAATACAACAGAACATCAAGTGAAAAACAATGAATCAAAAAGAGTGTGGAACAACTAAAGCAGATCCCAGAATTAACAGCAATTAACATATTCTAAGTTATATTCTTGGACTGTGTTGTAGCAGCCTGATGCAAGCTCATTCCTTCCATTAGTTGTGGGAGTAATTAATTTGTGAATTTGCAGGTTGGTACTGGGTGATTGATACAGGATCTCTGTCTCTGAAGAACTCAGCCTTTAATGTTACATTTTCTTCTTAAGTTCTCCCTAAATGAATTCTAAATTTCCGTTCTGCAAATATTCCTTTCCAGATCTCAGAGTGTGAAGTCGAGAAGGCTCTTCCCCTTCCCTTATAAAAACTCTCACTCTGAGCATTTCTTGCTGCTGTGGACAGAATGTCTGTGATAATTGTGCAGAGAGATGCTGTGGTCACATCTTCCTTCCTCTGGCTGACAGTGAGTATCAACTATTTCATTTCAGAAATCCTGGCACATGCTCACATTCCCATTAATGCCAGAAGGATTACTGTTCTAATTAACCTCACTCTCAAGGACAATTTTGGAAAGCAGTCAATGAAGCTAAAGAAAACAGCCTTAATAATGCAAATTAATACTTTTGCATTACTGCCCAAATGCAGTGCTTGTTCTGTTCTAAGAATTCAATAGAAGCTGTGGAAAAGTGAAATCTCTCAGTTTTATGCTGTGTTTTGAACTGTGAGTTTTGAATTGCCAACAATTTAGAAGTTTGGCTTGGCTTGCACAGATGCTCAGAGGATGATGCTCTCTTTGGTCTGCAGAGGGAGCAGATAATTTTCTAAGGAAAAGTATTTCTTTGGAGAGTTTCAAGAAAAGCTGAAATCATGAGTGGATTGCCTGTCTGTTGATGGATCAGGTTTTTCCTATGGAATGAGGAAGAAGAAAAGATGTATGAAATGGTTATGGGGGAAATGGTTATAGAGGGAAGGAAAAGAGAAGAAATACCTCCCTTGTGTTACTCAGGTTTTTCATACATTCACCTGTGGCTGTGCATGCATAAGATCAAGATTTCCCCCTCATTTATCCCAGAATAAGCCTGGAATGACTCTATCAGTGTTCACAGGCCCCTTCTTGCCTCCAAACCATCCCATCCTTGCTTTTTGAGCCTTCTCCTCAGCTGAGGCCATCCTTGCATGGCTTTGCACTGCTGCTCATTGGGCCTTTGGCTGCCCTGGCACTCCCTCCTGGGGCTCAGCATTCCAGCATTGTTGGCATCACAGCTTGCAGACCACATTTTTCCTGGCTATGCTGCTGGTAGGGGATTACAGCAGCAAAGCTGGACTTGGCAAAGCCTCCAGAGCCAGGCTGGCAGGAGCACTGTGGTCCTGGCAAGGGAGGTGTCACAGCTTCCAGGTCTACTGTCACTCCTACCCTGTCACTGAACTGGAACTTGCATAAAGCAAGGTTGTTTAGTAACCCCATTCCCTGATTAAACTTGTTTTGGGTAAAAATGTCCTTCTCTACTTTCATATATTGGAGTATTTCTCAATTCTTAATGGGAATTTAATATTAAAGGGATTTTTGTAATGGAAGAGATCACTGAAGGGTTATCTGGCACTCCCACAGCTTCATTTAGTCATTTTTGGAAACCATGTGACCTTCTGCCTTGGTTTGTCTGAATATAAAATGCAGAAGTGTGAAAATGTGTGTGAAAGATGTGCTGTGAAAATTAGAAAATAGAAAAATGTTCTATAGAAAATTTTTTACAATTAATATTTTTTTTATTTTCTATAGAAAAGAATTAGATAGAAAATTAGAAGTAGTCTAAAACTTGTCAGGCAATAAAAAGACATTACTTTGCACCCATGGTATCCTTGAATCCAAGATCTTGGACTGCTTTGTGGGTGTTACCTGGTGCCAGTGTCTGGAAGTCAGCAAACAGGACTGATTCAAATGGTGTGAGAGTGGGACAGGCAGACAGACAGACATCCTGTTTGGCAGTGCCATCATCTGATATCAGTTACTGGGAGCATATTTTTAGGATTAGCATAGCCCTGGGGAGGGAAGGGTGGTGGCTGCTGCCGCATTCTCCAATTGGAGCCATCTCAGCGCTCTTCCAACTGCACTGAGGAATGGCCACAGCAAGATGTGGAGGAGATCGATGGTGATGCTTCTGCCCAGAGCCGCTGAGGTTCAATAAACAGCTTCTGCAAAGCCTTCATGAACTTTTTGGGTAGCTGTGGCAACAGAGTGGTCTCATTCTTCTTTGTTATCATAATGATTGTTTTGAAAGATTTGCCTTGCTGTTTTTCAAAGAGATTTTCTACCTGATATGCAGAAAACCACCCCGAGGGGGAGGAAGAACCCTCTCCAGTGAAAGACTTCCAGTTACAGCCCAGAGTAGAGACAAGCCCCTCTTTTATTTTGCCAGTTACCTGCTTTGCAGGCTGGTGACTCAAAAGGATTTAAAACCTCTCAGTCTCTCCGCTTCAGAGGTGAAAAATCGGGCTTGTTCTCTTGCTGTGACCTCCAGGAAGTTTGGCACATTCCTTAAGTGAGATTGACCCCAAGTTCCTTTTTCTGATGTTTTTGGATTAAGGCAGGCTTGGCATTCACGTGGGCTGTGATACAGTCAGCATTCCCTAGCTGTGATGGGTTGTCATGGGTCAGCACAAGTGAAAGCCTGTTCAGCAGAAGGTCGTGGAACTGCAGCAGGACTTCCTGCAGATTAGTGCTGAAGTGTGTAAAAGCAAGAGGAGGGAGCATGGCTGAGCAGGCTGGAGCCCTCTGGGTTCCACAGACTAGCCCTGTGATACTCAAACACACTCAGAAATGTGTTAAAAGCTGGTTTATGGGCAGAACATCTCTGGGGTGTTCCCAGACTGCTCAGCTCCCCATTATCCCATGCTGGACTGGGCAGGGTGGGTTCCTGTGGCACAAACTGATGTTTCCAGATGTGTTGAGGCTGGTTAGACACATCTCCCTGTACTCATCCCAGCTCTCAAAATGCGAGCAGTGGCTTCACTGGTAGCTGAAACCTGACAAGAGTTGGGAGCCTGGGGATAAATGCAGGCTGGAGTACAGCAGGAGGCACTGCTGGCTCATCCAGGGAGGATCTGAGAGCTCATCCCTCCATGGATGAACCAGGTATGAGGGCTGTGAGATCCCAAGGAGTACCAGAGTCAGATCATCATTTCAGATCCATGGCTCCCAGAGCTCCTTGGAGAGTGTTTGATTCTGCTTTGCTGTGAAATGTCTAACACAGCACTGATAACTTCAGGGTGTCCTGCACTCCAGCTGTCATTAACCAGGTATTCCAGTTGTTTCTTTTTTTCCCCTTTTTGCAGTGAATTAAGAAGGCTGCAAGAGTCTTTTGAGTTTAATTTATTTCCAGTCCATTGATATTCCTAAGATAGGAAACACAAAATAATTGCAGGAAGAGGTTTTTATAACATGATGGTTAGAATTGGGAATAGATTATTTTTTTTTATTTAGCATATTTGGATTTCTTACATCTTACTTGAGCAGTGAGGAGTGCTGGATCATTAATAAAGTAATTCTTCATTCACCACTGCAGTTTGAAAATGCAAAATTCAAAATTTGGAATTTTGAGTAAAAGTTTAATTTACAATATTGTTTTCCCCATTCAGTGTTGCTGCTTCTTCCTAGACCCTTCCAAAGGAGATTCAGTGGTGTGGGTGACCACTGGGCTGTGTGGATCTGCTCTGGTCAGTGCTGGATTGCAGGGGTGCAGCACCCCAGGAGCCTGCTCATTACAGTGTGGTTACCACATGGCGGAAAACACTGAGTCCCTGGCCCAGGCAGAGCAGCCTCATCTCATCCCTGAGCAAAATCAACAGCCCTGAGCAGAGACAGGAGGGCTGGGAAGGTGGGAACTGAGTCACCTTTCTGCTGAGGCTGCAGACAGGCCCCACAGTGAGGGAGGCAGAGGCTCAGCCATGGATGGATGGATGGAAGGATTTGTGCATTTAAATGCAGGATTGGTGCATTCAAATGCAGCATGAAGAGGAATATTAAGCACCCCCATGGCTGTGAACCCCTTTTAGAGCTGGCTCTCCCTGGCATCTGTGCCCTTCCAGGAGCCCTTCCTCTGCACGTTTCACATCAGCAGCAGTTTTCTTGCCAAGGCTCACTCTGTCTTAGCCATTTTATGAGTTTCTTCAGAGTTTTGATTTTTTAAATAAACTTTCAGTATAGTCCATATTTCATATGAAAAAACAGGAAAAGAAGGAGTGTGAGTAGTGAAGTGGAGTGAGAAGAAAGATTTAAAACACCAGAGAATTTTCAGTTACTTTTAACTGTCTTAAGAGGCATTATAAATAACTATAACAAGCTTAGTTTTTCACCCTTCATTAGTTATTCCAATCCAGCTGTATTTATTGATGGTGATTCTCCAGCTGAGCAAAACTCCATCATTTGTAGTGCTTAAAAAAGTTGGTGAAAGACTAAATGCAGAGCTGAGGTTGGTAGATAGACCATAGCCAAGAAATCTGAAATTCTGTCTCCAAATAATATTTTCCAACCCCCTCCATAGTCAGAGACTTGCTGGGTCCCCACATAACTTCTTAAATTATTGTATGTAACTCCTGAAATCAAACGTAGACATGAGTTTGTCTTTAAGGAGGGGGTCAGATTTAAAACTAAGGCATCTGAGAGCCAAGGGAAATTTTCTAGGTGCTGAAATTGGCCCTGGAGCTGCCATTTCCCAGCACAGTAGAATAGTTCACCCCCATCCAAGAGGTCACAGCAAAGCATGAACTGAAGGTGTTAATGTAAAACCCCAAATCCACAGACTTGTTGATTTATGGAGCTGCCTTTGCTTTCTAGGAGTGAAGAGCAAGATTCATTGGTGATGAGGATGGGATAAAAGCTTTCATTTTTCTGTGTCACAAGGCTTAGATATGCCAATTGTTCCTGCCAGTGATAGGTCAGGATACCTCAGACAAGCTGTGTTTTGTGGTGCTTTGCAGAGCCCCTCTGGGTTGTGGTCCCACTTTGAAGTGGCTCTGCCAGGCAGAGAGAAAGAGGAGATACTAATGAGACTGTGAATATGTATTTGTGCTAATAGAGGCACATGGGCCTCTATGGAGTAAAAATAATGGAGAAAAAGACCCTGTCTTTGCTGACCTCCAGGACTAAACTGCTTCTGTTCTCAACCCTCTCCTTTGCTGCAGAGGTCCAGGAGATCCATTTCCAGCTATGGCAGGGCGGGTGGACCTGCAGCTCTTGGGGTCTCCAGCTTGTGAAAAGCCTCAGATGTGAAAGAGAGGGTCAGTGCAGGGGTAAGGAGGGATGGTTCATGTCACAGCTCCCCTCCTCTCCCCTCAGTAGCATCACTTATGCTGAATGCCCAGTGTTACAGGGTGGGAAGGATTTGTACCAATGCAGGTCTCTCCTCATCATTCCTATTAAAACCATTATATTTCTTACCCCTGAAGGCCTCTACCCGATAAAAGGCTCTGCTGATCCTGAAATGAATCAGAAAAGTTGGAAAACTCCTATAGCAAATCCTGCCCTGAGTCATGGCAGAACAGATAAATTGGATATTCACACACATCTGCTGTTCCATAGGTGAGTCCCTCTGCACCCCTGAGTGGCACTAGGATGCTCTGGAGCTGCTGTAGCTGTCAAACTCTCACCTCAGCAACAATGGAAAAAAAGCAACAGAAAGTGTTTTCCTCCAATGGATCCTCCTCTGCCCTTGGTATCCACAAGCTGCAGTGGGTGACCGCAGTGTGAAGGTAAACCTTGCCCTGACATGGAGAGTGATGAATAGTTTCTATCCTGAAATCCAATCTCTGAAATTGATTGCACCATCACAGTAAATCCATTACTGGAGCAACCCATTTTACCAATACCACATTTCAATAATTTATTTTAGAATAAAAGGTTTTTTAAAGTATCAGATGAAATTAAGACCAGTTCTTTGATATCTGTAAATACTGGAAGCACTGCTTCAGATGGAAGTGTCATAGATACTTCCTGAAAGCAAAATTATATTTCATAAAGATAACAGGCTAGATGGAGGCAGGGTTGTGGGGAAGGAGAGAAATTTCATTTAATGTGTGCACCTCCCTTTTTGGGGATGGCCACTTCTGTAATATTTATGTAGACAGACTTGCTCAATGGCTTATATATTTTGAAATTTTGCAGGATAGTGGTTAATAAATAAAGACCAATAATTCTGTGAGTCAAGTCTCTGCACTGATGCTCAGGCCAGCATGCTTTTATTTACAGCTAATGATGTGGCAGATGCAAACAGAGCAGATCAGGCCATCAGGACATCCAGCCTTGCACCCTCTCTGCAAGGGCTGGCAAGGGGTAAGAAATGCAAGAAACCAGAACAATCTCAGTGTCCCATCCCAGCACCTGCCCAGCTCAGCTTGCAGGAGTTCCACTTGGTACCCCTTGGTGGACTTTGTTGCTTTTACAAAATAAATCCAGGGAATGCTCCAAATGGACTTCTTCTTTTGATAAGACTCTCCTTTTTTAACAATTTATCTCTGATTACAGTATGACACATTAAGTAAATGCTATGTTGTGTTATCCATGGCTATTCCCAGCACTATGGCCAGACTGTGTCACATCTGCCCTCCAGGCAAAGCTACCCCAGCCTGTTCTGAAGCATCCAGGGCTGGTTTTAAGGCGCTTGGAGGTTTCCATGTTCACTCTGCTGTGCTCTGCAGAGTAATAGGATCTGTGTTTAGGAAGCTCAAAAAAGGGAAAATGCAAAGCAGGGGTATATCCCCATATTTAATACACATGTAACATTTTATCCTCCAACTTCTGCCTGTTTACAATACAAATAAAATGAGCTGCCCTTGGTGTGACATTCCTTGCATTTTTACATCAGCTTAACCCTGGAAAAGCTTAATCCTGGTTTAATGGTCTTTTAATAGAAGTGGTCAGTAGTTTTGTAAATGTTTAAGTGACAGGTTGACAGACATTGAGTTAACACTTTAATCCTGGCTGCAGGCCAAATGGCTACCAAGCTGGTTTTTCTTTAAACCTGAGAGTGGGGCATTTATTTCCAAGTCAGCCTCAGGTTAGAGGTGGTGGCTCTGAGTGTTTACAGGAGGAAAATGGGTGTTGCACTGTGTTATCAAGAGGTACCTTTGGGCGGTGTGAAGCATTTCTATCCCAAACCTTTGACAGACAATTTCCTTTTCCTCTGCAGAATGCAGTAACATTATTACAGGTGTGTCTGAATGCTCTGTAGAAAGATTGTCTTTCTTCTAAATGGCAGAGAGTTTCTCTGTAAGTGACTCTAGTATAGAAACACAGAGTCATTTAGGTTGGAAAAGACCCTTAATATTGAGTCCAACTGTAAATGTAAAACTGCCAAGTCCACCACTAAACCACGTCCCTAAGTGCCATGTCTGCATTATCAAGAATTCCAGATGCAAAGTATTAGAGGGAGATTACCCACAATAAGTAGGCAATTAGAAATGCTGCAATTAACAGTGTCTGTGCACTGGGAATCTTGGAAGGATTTCTCACAAAATCAAGCATGAATTCACAACTGAGCTGTTGAAGCAAATCTGGACTGGAGAGTTGATGCCCTCATAGTCCAGATGTGTTCACATCCCCAGATCACACTACCCTCTGAGCCAATTCTTTCTCCAGCCCTGGGAGTGCACACCTGGTGCCTGTCCATGAGCATCCCTCCCTGGCTGTGCCCATGCAGGAGGAGCCCAGAACTGCTCCAGGGTTTAAGGACCAAAGTGAAAGAAGAGTTAGGAGAGAGACTGGTGCCTCTGTCTTTGACCTCAGACCCCATAGGAGTGTGGGGTGGCCCTGCAGGGATGTGGTTCCCAAAAGAAGAGACAACTTTGGTGGGGTTGGCACTGCTGAGGAAGGGCCTGAAAGCAGCCAGGACAAGTCATGGGCACAGCTCTCTGTGCCTTTCCCTCCCTCACCCAGCTCCTCCTGCAACATCCTCTGAGCCTCAGATACGGCATAATTTGATTTAATACATTATTCATGTCAGCAGTTTCTCTGAAAAGTACTGAAATAATTTCTTTTATGCTCCAGACCATATTTGGCTTAGGTCAATCTGTTAAACAGTAAGTTTTAATTTTATGGGAACAGCCTTTCCTCCTTTACAGAGGAGGGATTTAACAGATTCATTAGTTGCTACCAGCTTACATGGGAAACAGTGAGTTAGTAAGGACAGCTGGAATATGTTTTAGCTAGTAAAAGAAACTTTCACTTTTTTAAATTAATGCACCATATTTTTAGCTATACTTTATTTCCCCCTTCATTTTGGAATTGACTGTGCTAAGTTTTCTGTTATATGTTCAGAGTGTGTGTTTGTACATTTGAATACATGTCTGTGTATCAAGTATACTCAGTTTGGAATGACTTATTCACAGAGGGACAGATTAGGAAAAAGTCTCTCCCAGTGATTGACAGTTGCACTCAGACCGTGGGGATTATGGGGGATCAATGAGGATTATCTCATTTACTTTCATTAACCCTTGAGTTTACTTTGCCAGTTCTCTTCCAAATGCCACTCAACTGAATGTTAGCAGTTTCTTTTAACAGACAACTTTGCTGCCAAAATCAAAGGCCAGTTTTTAAAGATGTACTTTAGTGTTCTAAAGTGGTTAGTGATAAACAGAGATATTTAATGTTGAATGTCAAAAAGCTCTGCAATGGTATATAAAACCTATTTTAGAATTTTTATCTACTTGGCTCAACAGAAACAGAAATTTAACTTCCATAGGCATTTCCTTCCTAATGTCCCACAATTTCTTTGTAGGAACTTTTGAACAGAACAGAAATTAACAGAAAATTCAATCCCCTCTCCCTAACAGTTCAATATTCATCTACTTAAATTTCATACTTTCATGCATTGCATTTTTTAAAAAATTTCTGTTGATATTGAGGTTACAGATCTAACTCCTGCTGGTGAGAGGGACCAGCCTGAGCTAAAGGACAGACCAGGCAGATGAGGTGCTCCTTGCACCCAACCTTTGTACCAGCAAGGAGAGGGGTATTATTTCTGTTAATACAAACTCAGCAGCCAGAGAAATCCTCTGTTGTGTCACCATTGCCAAAGTCAGACCAGCTTCTGGCAGATTTAAAAGCACAAAGGGTAAGTTTGGTGAAGGACCCAGCTTTGCACTCCCTGTTACAGGAACCAGACCTTCATTCAGGCTCAAAGGAGGAAGATTTATCAAAGTTTTTCTGAATCTCAATGTATGGGGTATGATTAACCTCCTGCTTCTTTTCCACCCATTCTCTCCCAAGACTGTGAACAAAATAAAGATGATACCTGAAATATGAAACCTTCTAGCAACTTGGAAGAAATTAATTTCATCACTGACCATGGTGCAGCACAGTTGCTCATGTGCTGCATATTACATGTGTAAACCTAATAGCAAAACATAGAGAGAAAGCCACTTAATCCCACTTTTGCTCCCATGTGACTCTTATAGGGAAACATCCAGTCTTGGAATATGTGGAACTAAATGCAGAATGGATATGTATACCCACAGAGGCTGAGCTCAGCCCAGAATCCCCTGGATTAAGGGCTGGATGTAATTTTCATTGTTCATGCTTTGCACAAGTGTCTACTGTATTTCAAATCCTGTGTTATTCCCTTGCAGATCAGGAGTGAAAGATATGGCTGGATGTGTCCAAACAGATGCTGCATTGCACAGTACTCTGCAGAAAAAATGGCTTTGACACTTGAGAAACAGGTTATAGACTGGGTTTTTTTGAGTATTTTTACAAGCACTAAAAAAAAAAAAATCTGTTATATGCAAGCAAGCAGAAGCTTTACATCAACTTTTGGTGTGCAAATTTATGTAGCTCTAAAATGCTCTTACAAAGTATGAACAACATGTCAGTGACACTAAGGGAAATGTTTATTAAAATGCATGTGAGCCATTTTATTAAAAACTTTAATTAAATAGAAATTATTTTTACAGGTTAATCTAATAAGGAATATCAATAGTAGATTTTAAACAGAAACTTATAAGTAACTTTCTAGGAAAGTCTTTCACAGAACCTCCTCCTATGTGCTCAGGATATGACAGGAACCCCACAAGAAGGAATTATGAATAGCAATTCTTAATGTCATGGAAGTCTCAGAAGCCAGTGAGATATTTTTGCTTTAAGATAAGCAACATAAGTGTGTGCAGAGTCATGGCACTGGGAGGTATTCTGGTAAGAGAAAATACCTGCAGGCACACATTGCTTTGTACTATTACACAAAATAGATAATATGATCCTGTCAAATCCCTAAAAAAGCCCATTGGAAAATCCTGGTGAGCCACTTTGTACATCCCTGGCCAATGCAGGCAGACATGGAATTTTCAGCCTGTAGGAATTGGGGTGCACCAGGCTCATCTAATTAAAAAAAAAATTATTTTCTCTTTCCAAACCCATCTTTCTGATTCTATGTGTTTTAATTATAACTGGAAGCAATTACTTTTTTGGGATTTTGTTTGTTTGGTTTTAGTTTGGTTTTGGTTGAGGGGTTTTTTATTTAGTTGGTTTTTGGTGCTTCACACATGTCCAGATGGAATTTGCAACTACCTTTATCTAAGAATTTAGCTGCAATCTGCTAGGGCATGTCCTCTGGTTAAACAAATAAACCCAGAAAATCTTGGGAATGGAGGAACATCCGAGATGCTGTCAAAGGATTTTCTCATGCTCTTGAGAAAATTTTTGTGAGGTGCCTTAAAATTGGACAATGCCCTGCCACTGGGCAGGTATCAGCAGGTACCTGTGACTCCTCTGCAGTTTGGAAATTAGGAACCACAACAAAACAAAACCATTTTCTGTCTTAGCTACTCATCTCAAGTGCAAGAAGTAGAGATTTCCTCCAGGTTACACAGTTACTGACTCTCCAGTCAACCAATTAGTGCCAGACAAGGCTGGGACATCTGGAGCTGGTTAGTGGAGCATTAGCTGTTCATTGGGATGTTTTGACTGGGCTCTTCAATGGGATTTATTGTACTTTATAGTTGTTTATTTTCCAATCAGAGTCAGCCTTTAAGTCAAGATTGCTGCTTCAGCTCCTTCTGAGCAAAAAGAAACACAAAGAAACGCTCTCCTCTGACTCTTCAGCAGAGAGGGTTTCTCGGCAATTAAACACGGGCTTAAAACACATCAAGGCAGACAAAGTCAACAAAGAGTGCTCACTGCACGCTGGTGGTGGCAAGGGGGGGAGGCAAACAACAGTAGGGCAGATATGGAGATACACCTGGTGCTTCTTCTTGCTTTAAAAATAAAGATTATTATCTGATGCTGGGGAGAAAAAGCAAGAATGGGATTTCCTGCATTTGAGCCTTGAGTAGCAGAAGGCAGAGGAGCAGATGCTCAGTGCCACACTCACACCTGACTGAGCTCCAGAGCCTGCACCTTCTGAGATTGAAGACAAGGACCTGCAAACCACCCCTGTCTCACCTGCTGAGGTGGCTCCCAAGGACGTGTGCCTTGCTAGTGAGGGGATGTTTGCATAGTGGGATTATCCTTGAGATTGGAAAGAATTCTGAAAGGATGTTGTGCCTGCCAAGGCCAGTGACCATCCAACACCTGGAAACTGCATTACAAACACAGCCTGAATTCACTTGACCTGAAGGAAAAAAGCCTCCCTCTACCCAGAGCCCACTGAGGTGTTTGCAATAACACACACAAAGCCACTGTGCAGAAATGTACCTGGCTGTGGGAGTAATTCTCAAATATGTGTGTAGAGAGAAGCCAGATTATCCCTCCTGTGCTGAAACCTGAGTTTCACTGACAGTTTTAGGTGCCCAGCTTCAGAGAAGTTTGGGGAAAAACATCAAACTTAAGTTCGGAGCCTCATTAAGAGGTGAGAAGAGATTAAAGTCTGGAGCTCCTGGTTTTGGGAGACAAGCTCTATGTGGAGTTCTGCCTCCTCCTTCCTTGCTCCCTGCACATCCATCTAAGGTTGTTGCTGGCATTTGGCTGAGGTGACAGCTCAGGGGAGTCACCTGCTCTGCTGGGGATGCCAGTGGCAGGCACAGGGCCACCCACCTGGAAAGCTGGAAATCAGCTTCTCCAGCACACACCTGCTATTCCCCAAAATCCCAGCCACACCTCATTGCCCGGCCATAAAAGAGCCCAGTGCAGCAGGGGAGGCTCTCAGGGTGTCCTGCAGCCTGCACAAACACTGGAGCTCGGGAAGGTGTCAGTGTGTCCCTCCCTGCTGATGCATTGAGCAGCAGCTCCAGCACAGGCTCCCACCCTCTCTCCCACTCTCCCTCTCAGCCTGCAGACCTCCGCCTCTCCCTCTCTCCCTCCCGGACCTCCATGGCTGCTTCCCCTCTTCAGGCAAGCCCCAGGAGCTGCTCAGCCCTGCTTGGCAGAGCTTCAGCCCCAGTCATTAAAGCTCCAGCCAAAAAACCTGCCGCAGCAGACTCACCACTGCTACCTCTTTTATTACCCAGCTCTACACAATCTCTATTTTTGCTTTTATTACCCGGACTGAAGTCCAGCAGAAGTGTATGCTCCTATGCTGGCCGCACTGCGGTTCCTAATCCTCACTGTGCGAAAATGACGTCAGCTTTTTCCTCCCCTTTCTTTTTCTCTACCAGTGTTTTCTTTAGGTCTTCATTGAGCTGTTTCAGTGGTGTTCAGTCAAGACCAAATATTTTGTATTTAACATAATTTCTCCTGCATTTTTTCCTATTTATCCTAAGCCGAAGTGTAATCCACTAAGGAAAATATCCTCAATGGGTATTTTCACCAGCTACACTAGCAGCAGTCTAACTGGCCTTTTTTAAAGTCTGCTCTGAAATGAAAATGACTTCAAGCTCACAAATGGAAAAACCCAACTCCTTTTGAAAGCAGGTATTAAGACTTGACACATTACCAAGTATGTAAAAAAAAAAAAAAAAGCCAGAGGACTGAGAGTCCTGCAGGCATCTCACTGGCATTTGAAATTGGGTAATAGATAGGAGGTTTGTTTTTCACTCAGCACTCCACTGGTAATTGTTGGTTTAATACCACAAATTTGATCGTATGGAGCACACAGAATTTGACCTCTCCTCCCCTTACCTCCAACCACTTGCACATGCTGCTACAGAGGGTTGGCATTTGGAACTGGTGCTAAGAGAGACCACATGGAATCTTTCAGATTACAGGCAAAGAGAGGTGATCTTAATTCATTCTGATGGGCTTGTGCTTTCTGTGTGTGTCTGCAATGTCATCAAGAGCTTCTGAGGGAAACTGCAAACCTTGCAGCCTGTCGCTTTTAATGGAGGGAATAACACATAAAATCTCCTAATTTGCTGTGAACGTGAAGTGGCAAATTAAAAATGCCTGTGTCATCACATTTGTCTGGAGGTATTTCCTGACCAAACAAAGGCCCAACTAATAAAGCACATTCCAGATTTTCACTAAATAATGTGGGTTGTTACATAATAAAGTCTCCATGCTCCTGGCCCTGCTAGAATCCGTGGGGAAACCTCTTTAGCTCAACTGTTTGGAGAGGCAGAAAGTATCTGGGCTTATTAGACCTTCATGCATGGAAGGCGTGCATGTACAGTGCAAATTTTATAGATTTGTCTTGGCCAGACGTTTGCCATGGCTGTGTTGTGCTGTGGCTGCCAAGGGTTGGAAATCAGCACTGTGCATGCTACAAGGAAAACTTTTGTTCCTTGGAATTCTCCCCCCCACACACTGTATATAAGCTGAAATATTCTTTATATTTGAACTAAATATTTAAATGCTCTGTTATTCAGACAAATGAGAACTTGATCTTGGGTCTGAGCTGTGGAATTAATATCAATACACTGGAATATTTTTACTTACCTAATGTGTGTTCATTGGGATTATGCCAATCATCAGGTATGTTTGCACATATGAGGAAATTCTTTGCTTTCACCAGAGTGACTTGGAAATCTGCTGGTGAGGCTACCAGAGTCTATAACTGAGCTTCTGTTGGGCTGGGGAACTAATTTTGGCAGAGCCAGATTGCTCTCCATTGGAAATGTGTGGCATTTCTTTTATCACATCTTCCACATCAATAATAGTCAGACTAAACCCCAGAAAGGTTATTGTTCTCTTTGTGTCATTCATTTCTGTATTTTTGCTCATAAAAGGTTCAGATTTTATAACTCACATGAAACCATCCCAGTTTTCTCCCTGCTGTATACCTGGGGGGGAGATGAACTTTGAAGGCTGAAAGGAATAATTGCAAAGGCATGTCAGCAAGGTAGGATTCTTCTTCAAAACTGACCTGAATCCATGGTGGAAAAAATGACTATTGAAGATAACAGGTAGGCTCCAAAACAGAGGTTCCTTATAAAAATGCTACCCCAGAATGGCTTTTGCTTTTTGGTTATTTTTGCCTCTTAATTTCATTTCTGGAAAAGACAATCAGTGGTGGAATTCTATTGATATACCTATGGAAAAAAAGCATCAGAAAACAGGGAAAAAGAGGTGTGTGCCTGCATTTATTTTGGATGAAATATGAAAATGCAGACCTTAGGCATCTGAACTAGGAAGTAGCATGAACAATAAAGAGAGAAGCCAAACTGCCCCCAGGGCAGAAAGGTGCCTGGATTATCACCTGGATCCTCCTGCTGAGGTTCTGTGTGGTTTGGTGATGCTGCAAAAATCCTGGGAGAAAATAATTTGGAGGAGCTAGCATTTTAGTGCTTTGTGATGGGAACACGTGGAAAGCCTGGATTTGGAAGGAACTTTCCCACACAGACCCTGAAGGTGAGACCTCCCTTCTTGGCCAAGGCACCACCACTAACTTGGACAGCGATGGCTGCAGGAACAGCTGTGGGAAGGTGGTGGATTAAAAGGAAAGTCAGGACACTGGGAGAAAATGTAAAGCAAAACAAGATGGTAAAATGGTAACAGGCACAGAAGTTCTTTCTAAGAGATGGGCTGCAGTATCTCTGTGTGTTACCAGGGGCTTGGGGCCGCAGGGAGGTTCATTTGAGGGCGCTGCACACAGTGTGGGAGCTCTTGCTAATAGCAGCCCCACAGTTGCTGGAGTTTATCCACTGCCATCTGTCTTTATTTGGCCCATCTTACCCAGGGAGGTGCCACAACTCAAGCTGACTTGGTGCGTCATCCCGGCCTGGCAGGCGGGGCAGGTGCTGTGTGTGTCTGGGCTGTGCTCTGAGAGAGGCACAGGGCATGGGCTGCGGCTTGCCAGGGAGCAGGGAGCTGCATTGTCTGCTCTCTATCAGCTCCACTTCTCTAAAGGTCACAGCAAATTGAGAATAGGAGCCCTAGTGAGTCACAATAGCTGCACAGAATATCTGGCTGTTCTTTGCCTTTTCTGCCTTTTTCTGTGGTCTGGCGCTGGGCTGCAAGTGGCGAACTCCAGAAAGCTGCTGCAGGTGTGGTGCCAGTAACTCCAAGCTGCTCATGAGAGTCCTTCCCATAAGCTCAGCTGAACAGATTCTCTGTCAGAACAGTGATCTCTGATGGCCAAAAAAGTGTGGCATATATTTTTCCCTTTGAGGAATAATTTTTGTGTGTGACATTGCCAGCATAAATCCCCTTAGTCAGCAATTCTCCCTCCATACATGCATGCCACTGATGTTACTGTTCTGCAGCATTGCTTTTCTTAGGAAAACAAAATAAAAATGTTTAACAAGAGGAAGAAAACCAGTATAAGGAAGGTAGTACATGGTAACCAGGACAAGCAGATGTGGCAGCAAACAAAACAAATGCTGTCTTCTTGCCATCTTCTCTCAATAGTTTGGTAATGCTTGATGGCTGTTTGCAGATTTAAGGGAAATTATTTTTGAGAGGACTCCCTTACCATCTTTATAGCCAGTGTTACAGTAATTGTATTAAGCTGATTTTATCACAGCAGTAATTTCAGTGTAGATTTCCAATTTGTTGCAAGGTTTATCAGAACAAGGGACATAACAACTCATGTTTTAAAGCCAGGAAGACTGACTGGTGGGGTTGAACTTGAATCTCTTGTTGATGAAGTTTGGGAAATGATGAGAATGAGGTTGCTGAGGTGAACCCAACTGATATACACACATTTACCCAAACAGCAGCTCTACAGCCTCTTCAGGTTACTTCACCAGCAGTGCTTTTTCTTTTCTCTAAAACATCCATTTCATGAAGCAGAACCTGGGGGGAAAGCACAGTTGCTGCATGCCAGCCCTTGTCCTCTTGCAAAAAAGCAAAAAGACCTCCCAAAACTTAGAAGAATTCTTGCCCTGCTCCTTGATTTCCCTCCAGCAGGGCAGGAAGAAAAGTGCTTTTTCTTGTGTTGAAAAGAACACGTAAAGAATAATCTGCAGCCAGGCCCCAGTGGGGAAGAAGGATCATGATGCCGAGCTCCTGGGTGCAGCCAAATGGCAAATCCTGGTGTGGGAGCTGGGGATGCCAGGCTGGGCTGGGGAAACACCGAGCTGTGAATGTGACTGCAGAGTGGTGTGGGGCTGGGAACCCATCACACAGAGTTCTGTGCTGGCAGCGGTGTGGGGCTGGGAACCCATCACACAGAATTGTGTGCTGGCAGCAGTGTGGGGCTGGGAACCCATCACACAGAATTGTGTGCTGGCAGCGGTGTGGGGCTGGGAACCCATCACACAGAGTTCTGTGCTGGCAGCAGTGTGGGGCTGGGAACCCATCACACAGAATTGCGTGCTGGCAGCGGTGTGGGGCTGGGAACCCATCACACAGAGTTCTGTGCTGGCAGCAGCTGCACAGTGCCCATGTGCTGGTGGGAGCAGCACCAGGGAGAGGTGCTGGAGCAGCCAAGGGCACTGTGGGGAGTGGGCTGGGCCAGCCTGGTGCCCAGGAAAAGGTGCCTTGGGTGATGTCTGGCTGTGCCACTGCTCATCCATGCTGGGCTGGAGCGCCCGTGGGGATTCTCTCCACGTCTGCGTCCCAGTAACCATCTTAACACATGGGAAATGAGGAGATAAAGCAATTGCTTTAGCAAACATGGATGTGAGTGGCTGAATAAATATATCTGACTTCAGCCCCAGATGTCTTCTAAGCCTTGTAAAATGGTTTCCTGAGTAGCCTGGATAATAATGATGGAATTTAGCATTATCACAGATCTGACAATTGCTGGCTTGAGTTTCACTTTTTCTTTTTCTTCCTTGAGCCTCCTTGCCTTCTTTCCCCCCAGGAGAGCTGAGTCTAGACAGTGAGCTGGGAACACCAGAGAAGGTGAGGCAGAGAGCACCTTCCTTGTACATCTGCTCCACCCTCCAATCCAAGTTCTGCACATGTGCTTTTTTCACAGCTATTTGTAATTGGTTGTCATGATGTTAGACCTCACAGACTGAGAATACAGGAGAGCCTGTTGCCTGGCTAGGAACAAAATATCACACTTGTCTTTCCAATCAACACTGTTTCATTAAAATGGAGCTGTTGGCTGCTGATCATCTCTTGGGGTAGAAGGGAGGAGTTCCACACAGTGCTGGCGAAACCTCCTGACCCTCACCTTTTCTCATTATGTCCTCAGAGCCTTTTTTCCTCCAACAGTCATATTTTCATAAGTGGCAAGAGAGGACTTCTATACAAGACTCCCAAATATTTGATTTACAAGAAATGAAAGGCTCAGTAAACCACTTGGACCATCTCCTGAGGAAGGACGGGAGCTGTTCCTGAGGGCATGCTCCTCAGATCACTCCATGTGTGCATACACCATGGACACAGAGCAGAGAGAAAATCAAATTCATCCAATGCTTGGTCCCATTTTCTGCACTTGGTGAAAACCGTTTATCTGGAGAAGAGCATCCAGCACTAATGCAAGTGTGGGGGTGTTGCAAAAAGAAGCAATTCTTCCCAAAAAAGAACCTCGCAAACCTGGGCAAGTTGGTAGTGAAGTCAAAAGGCTTCTGAATATCCAGGCTGGGGAGTAGTACCCCAACGGCAGCAAAACAGCCCACAGCCTGAAGTGATGCCATTTAAACATTAGGAAAGTAGGGCAGCTCAAAACAATATTTTTAACCCAGATTAAATTATTCTGATCTCAGAAGCACCCGGGGGCTCCCAAAACCAATGTCCCTGTGTTCTGAAGCTGTACAGCATGAAGCAGGCTCATAGTCACCCATCCTCCTCTGGGTCTTGTGTACAGCCTAAAGCAGCTTTGCTGGAGGGGGTTGCCCACGTGAAGCTCTACAACAATGGCTTTTCTGTAGTAATACACAGTAAAAATTGGGAAATTAAAATAAAACAAAAAAAACCCCAAAAACTGAGGAGCAGGAGTGGGCAAGGGAGCACCTTCCTTCTCAAAACCTCCCCTGTCTGAACTGGCAGGACCTTTTCCACCTGGACCAGCAGCATGAAGGGGCTTTGCTGAGGGGTTCCTGAGGGGTTTCTCTGTGCAGCTCCAGTTTCAGCATCCCCGGGGTTTCACTGTTCTCCAGCTCCAGGTCTCAGATAGGGAAGCTGAGTACTCGAGTCAACACTTCAAATTTATTGATGTCTTGCACAAATATTTATGAGGCCATTTCCTCCTGCACTGGCAGGCACGGAGCCAGCGAGCCCTCTAATTCATGGTATGGTATTTATTGAGAGGAATGTTTAATTGTTGTAGGGGAAGGACAAAACTGGGTGCTGCAGCATAAAGGATGTGTGAGTTCAGAGAGGGAGTGGGAGCCTGAGGGGCTTTAGCAACAATTTCCTGATACAGCAAAGCAGGAGTACTGTGTGGTGTGTCAGCACTGGGATCCTCAGGTAGCCAGAACCCTGGGCATGGGCTCTGCTCTTGCTCCTCTTCCTCGCTCTTCCTCAGGAAAACTTCACTTATAGGGTTGAGGAATGAATTCATGATCCAGCTGAACTCCAAAGCGATATCACTGACACATGGAGCATCTTCTGGACCTGCTGTGCAGGTTATTTGGCAGAAACACCAATGTATCCTGACAGTTGCCCTGTATCACGTTTCTCCGATTTTGTACTCCCAGCCAAAATCTCTCTGCAATGAAAACCAATGGTGCTAAGCTCTAGAAGCACATATTTCAAAACCAGAGGGACCGCATGCCTGTAGGCTTCCAGCTCTGAAGTGGTGCCAGGGGTATCTCCTGTTACAGCTGTGGCCAGGCTCCCTCCTGGCTGACCCGAGGGGCACCAGCTCAGCCTCACCTGAGCCCCACGGTCCTTGGGGACCATGAGAGAGACAGAAAAACACTTTGCAAGGCCCCTACAAACCCAGCCTGAGCAAACCAGAGGAAGCAAGAAGGTTTTGCCATACAGGTGACGAGCGCACATTGAGTTTTCCTCCCCTCTTTGGCCCTGGGGTGAGAAGATGGGGTTTTTAAGCACAGTGTGGCTGGGCTTTCTCCTTGGCAAGACTTCCTCATGAGCCAGATCTCTGCTCAGTGCTGAGGGAGGAAACTGGCTTGCATTGCAGGGCTCCAGCAAGGCAAATCCCAGCAGATCTGCACCAGGAAGGTGCCAGCCCTTAGGTGCCCATCCATCAAAGATAAAAGGATGTAAAGGTGACCAAAAGTCATTTTCTTCCATCTTCACCTTTCCCCTTCCATGAAGCCAAGCACAGTGTCTAATCAAAGTGTTACCCTAATCACACAGAAAAGTCACTAAAACTCTATGTCCCATAATTACATTACAAAAAATGCAATAAAGTAATAGCATCTTTGCATTACCATGGTTGAAGTGGATTTTTAACTAGCTTTGTCACTGGCATGTTAAAAAATAAAATAAAAAAGCATGGGCATTAATTTAAAAAAGAAATGATATTACAGTAACTCTGTGTATAGTGAGAGTTTCAATTTTAATTTTAGTTCATTATCTTTTTCCTTATTAAGAAAGCTAAATCTGTTTTGTGTTTTCATTATTTCATTAGCTCAAGAAACCTCATCAGTAACTGTGAAAGCTGCCAGCATAAATAGCACAATTTTCATATGTGAGATGGAATAATTTGCTTAACCACCTATTCAGCAGAGGCTGGAGCTAACAATTAGAGAAAGCAGCGTGATTCAAAAATAAGTTACAATTGATTGTGTTTCAGTGGAAATGAGGTTTGGAATGTGCTAATTTGATTTGATGTACACATCTGAGCCATAGTAAGTTGACATGAGACTTGGGACACCTCATGAAAGAAGACTCTTCTTAGGAAATGTACTAAAAATTGTTTAATATAATATTTAAAACACAATTAAAGCAACATGCTAATGACACTCTCACTTCTCAGAATTGACTGGTGACATCTTCTTCCAGGATTTACACCCAGATGGAAAATTTATGAAACATCATGTGCTCTGGAAGTAATTCTGGAAGTAATTCACTAATTCACTTTGGAGTGAATGTTTTAGAACATTCATGATTTCAGTGCTTTTTTGGCCAAACTGTCCCATTCCAACAATGATCCTTGTGGACTAAATAAGGGCTAAAGCCAAGAGCGTTAAAGTAATCTCTGTCCATAAAGAACTGTAAACTAGAATCAGTTCATTTTCACACAGGTAATTTTTACTCTTCAAAGGCCTCTGGAGGCAGGAAAGGAAGTTTCTAGAGGCCAGTTGGTCAATTCTTCTGAATTTTCTAAAGCTCTGTAAAAGGCAACATTTCTATGTGGAAATGCAGAACAACAGGACGTGGTGAGCCTGCTCTATCTTCTCATCACATCCAGAAAGGTCTGGGCTGTTCCCAGGTGTGCAGAGGATTTGGGGGATGCTGTGATCACTTGGCTGCTGTCTACTGAGACCATGTGTGGGTTAAACCCTTCTCCCTCCCTCGTGAGCTCCTGGCATGTGTGAGTCTCCATGGGCTCCCTTTAAAGGTTTCTGACCTTCCTGACAACCCTGTCCCCATCCCTCACTGTTCTCTCCACCTCAATTTTCTTTATGCAACTGTTCTTCCCATTCTTCCCAAATCAGAAGAGCGGCACTTTTTAGGTTAAACTGTGATGTTCAAGGTGGTACTTGATCTGTTTGAGAGAAACCTTGTTCTGAGGAGGCTCCGTGCTGGGTCTGTGGCCAAAGCAGGCAGATCATCCCACTGGCTGTGTGGGTGTCTCCATGAGTCTAAGGAAAAGAGGTTTTAATTTCCTTTTTCACCCTACCTGTTCTGGTTTGGCTTCCCCTGGAAGACATGATGTTATGTGTGTCAGATGTTGTTATTTTATGATGATAAATGTCTATAAGGAGCTCCTTTTTTAGTGAGAATGCAATTAGAGCTCTCAAACCTGCCTAGATAGGATTGCACACTCTGTCTTACAAAGACACATGAACTGCTAATCTGTAGGCAGTGAATCCTCTGTGCACCAACCCTTCTTTACATGCAGAGGCTGCTGAGACAAAAACAAGGAGGTGTTTGGTGCTGGTAGCTATATGTGCACTGTGGAAACCCATCTGCTAACCAGAGGACCACCCACAGATCATTGTTTTGGACACTTCAACTGCAATTTTCTTTTATAGATGTCCTGCAGTACAGACTCCACCAGGATTCTGGTCTCTGGCACATACATAAGTATTGAGCACACTGAACAGAAACCTAATGACTTACATGGCTCAGGCATTAAGAATATATTTCAGAGGTTTTTAAAGGAGAAACCCTGAATTGTTTATGGAAAGCTCCTTGGATCTCCTTTTCCAGGAATGCATTATTTATTGTGCTGGTACCACAAAGGCATAGGGATATACCCTGAGGAGGAGAGGCAAAGCTCCCTGTCGTGTTTACTGTTGTAACAAAGGACCAGGGCCTGGTTCTGATCTCATTCATGTCAGTGTAAATCATGAGCACTGTGGCCTGTGGATACATGTTCTCTTCTTGCTCAAGTGGTGCCAGCACAGAAATTGGCTCTTTGCTGCTTTATGGCTGCAGGTTCCCTTTTTGCCAGCCCCAGTGCAGGGTGCCAGGGCCCTTCTCCTAGAAATGACTTGGCTGGGTGCTGGGGGCTGTTCCTTCCTTCTGCAGCCCCTCAGTGCCTGCTGTCCCCAGGAGGTGCACCGAGAAGGAGGCTGGGAGCATCCAACTGTGAATCATTTTGCCATCCAGGTGTGGAGGTTCACTGTAAAGAGCAAACTTGGGGCTCAAGCGTCTGAAACTGCTTTGAGAATCCATCTGCACCCTGCAATAGTCGTAGGATAAGGATGCATTGTGCCCATCAGTGAATGATCCCATTGGTGGTCCCATCTGTATCTCCAGCCAGCTTCCCCTCTGCTCCCTCTTTGCTGCCTTGCAGCCCCTGGCTTTGCTTGCTGCAGTCTGGACCTTCCTTCAGAAGATGCAGGGGGAGTGACTTTTGACAGCAACACAGCCTGTCTGGGTGGATTCATCTCCTGGGAAAGGCAGCTTGGCCTCAGGAAGGGCAAGCAGCTGCAGCAGGCCTGGCTTGAAGGAGGTGAATTTTCTCCAGTCCATCCTGGATTTGCTGGGTAACCTGGGGAATGGCTCAAACTGGGCAGTGAAAACTTTGTCTTGGGGTGGTCTATGATTATGGATCTCCACTGCAAGCAGGGCTGTGTTTTAACACAATTTTATTATTGTTTACTCTTTCTAAAGTTTCTATGCAAGGAATTTGAATGGTGCCTTAGCTCAACGTGGGGCATTTGTGGTCTGGAAGGGACGTGAGAATGCAGAGAAATAGAAATGTCCACTGCTACATACATGAGAGAAGAAGGACAAATCTGTCCTTTTCTCCCTGAAACAGGCAGGGCTGTTTTCTACTGGCATTATGCCCATCAAAACCAGTGAGAATTTTATCCCTACTGCCAAGGGGTTCTTTGGGAGAGAGATGGCTGCTTTAGTCATAATCTCACTAATATTACTGGTCTTCAAAATATTATATTGCAGAGCTCTTAAATTGCACAGAGGAATTGGATGGAGATTGAGGGAGAAATGGTGTCAAACCTTGTGACAGGTGTGTCCCCAAAAGTGCTGAGCTCAGTGATGGGGCAGAAGGGGCCAAATGAAGCTGCCTGGGAGAGGAATTTTAGCAGCATGGTGACCCACTCTGTGGCTTCTCTCCTTGCACCTGGTTTGCTCACGTGGATGGAGAAGAGGCCACAGCCAAAGGAAAGATTTTCCTGCTTGGAGTGCTGGGGACAGGAATGGTGTCCAGCAGGAACGTGAGCACAGTGGAATCGCTCTCCCAAAACCACCCTCTGGGGCCAGAAATTGCATTTCAGTCTCAGAAGCACTGCTGAGGCTGTGAACTGGCTGCTTGCTCCATTTCACTGCCTTCTGGCTGCCTGGGTTATAAATTGCCATTATTCCTGCATTAGATTTATATTGAGGGAAACTGCACAGGGCTTCAGCTGAGGGGTCCAGCTCATTCCTTCTGCCTGTCTGATCCAGGGATGGGATTTTAGCAGGACAGACAGAAACATTAGCAATGCTCTGCAGTTTATGGGGTGAATTTGAGCTTGTAGGAAATCCCATCATTCTTCCAGCTCGTGCATTCATTAGAGCTAAGGGCACTTATGCAGATGTTGGGGTGGAGGAGGTCACTAATAATGTCTATCACAGGGCATCCTTTTTCACTGGGTGTAGCTCCAAGTCAGCAGTGGAGGCTGAGGGTTTAATTAGTCTGTGACACTACAGAGTTATGGAGATTAAAGGGCATTTGACTTCATTTCTTCATTTTTTTCACATGGCATCCAGTTTTTAAAATGTCACTGTGAAGCACTTTAGGGCCCTGTTTCATCACTACATTATTTTTATTCCATGCCAATGTCACCTCATTGATTTCTGGATGGAAGGCTGGAGGGCTCAGCGCACCATGGAAATTCCGAGGTTGGCTTTGAAATGGAATCTGGGATTCAGCTCATTTGTCGTCTTGGGGAGTTTCCAGGCTGTGGTCACACTGTGTGTGTTCGTGTATGCAGAGAATGAAAATTCTGCCAGTTTGAGGTTTCTTGCTGGACTAATGACAAATATCACCACTGAGCCAACAGTCCCATGGCTCGTCTAATGTCAGGTGCCTTCAGGATTACTCAGGCCAGATGTGAGTTGTTAGGAAAAATGACTGTTTTCATTAATATTACTTTAAAAACTGCTTTGTGAAAAAGAACTGGCTTTGGCATTTTCAGTAGAAAACTCATGAAAACAAGAAAATTTAGTTTGAAATTTTGAGTTTGGTTCTACCTTTGTTTTTTTTTATAATTTCTTTCCTGCTGTTTTGTTCTACTTTCTCTTGTTTTTGCACTCAGGAGGTGAGGGAAAGCAGAGGAAAGAGTAGAGCTCTCATAACACTTGGAGTAAAAGCTCTACAATTTAATTTTGAAATCTGAGATTGATTTAAAAGAAAAATTTAAGGTTATCTGAAAAATATTAGGAAGGTAGCTTTCTCAGAGAAAAAATTTAGAAAATTGCCAGCCAGCTCAGCTTGAAATAGATGTTTGGAAACTTGACAACACAGCACTGCTAGGATATTTTCCAATTATCATTAAATGTTGTGTAGAGAACCATATAGAATGGAAAGTGGACATTGCTCCCGTGGAGGAACTTGGGCAGGCAGGGATCATTCAGACATCATGAGCAAGGCTTGAGGCTGCTCCTCCTCCCTCAACTGCCTCCAGTCCAGGGGATGGGGCACGTTCTGCACCCTGGGATGTGAATTTCCTCCAGGCTGGCACAGCCTTACCCTGCTCCTGGCTGCTCCAGTGCTCCACTGCCCGCCCTCCAGCAGCAGGGCACAGGATTGTTTTATTTTAATTTCTAAGCACTGCAAAGACCTCCAGCAACTGAAATGAGAGGCAGGAAGGCAGAGGCAAACATTTTATTGTTGTTGCTGTTATTCCTGTCTGCTTTTTGAGGTGCCCAAGAGCAGATTATAAGGATCCTGTTTAAATTGGGATGGTGCTACTCAGTGGCCCAAATGTCTTCCAGCTTGGAGTAAGGGATGCTGCAACAGCTGTTGGCCATGAGATGTTCCCAGGCCAGAACCAATGAAGAGAAAAGGAAAATAAACCTGACAGTTTCAGATACATACTGTGCACATGCAGACCATGTGTCTGAGCTGAGTATTTGTGCACAAAGTGCTGGCATTGGGCACATCTGAGCAGTTGGCACTGGGTGTGAGTGTGCAGGGGCTGTATGAGGGCTTCTGCCCCTGGTTTGAGGGGTGTTTTGAGGGCTGGGTGCACTCTGAGTACAGGCTGTGAGTATCTGGTTCTCTTTGTGGCTGTGGTGGATGGATGGGAATGTCCAGTCTGCTTGGCTGGGAGGACATAAGAAGTCACTGCAAAGAATTCTGATAATTGCTCAGTTCAACCTTCATTGTGGCTTCAACTTCTGAATTTGGTCTGGGGGGTTATTCCCCACAAACTTGTAAAGAAGGAAAAGATGTAGTGGACAATCCATATATACCTGTAGATCTTTCTTAAAGACAAAGTGTTCTTTCCCTTTGGTTCTCCCTGTTGTGGATTTGATATAATTTTAAAGACGAAAAGATTTGACATTTTTTGTGAGCAATATTTTGACCCACCTTTCTCTGGGGAGCACCCCCACTGAAGGGACAATACAAGGTCTGGTTTGTAGCTTCCACGTGGCCAGGCTGCCCTTTACATCTTTAAAGCACAAGAACAGCTTTACTTATATCTTGTGAAAGTTATCTATTGCTGAAAAAAATGCAACAGATGAACTGTGCCTTCCTGCCCTCAAAAGCATGAGCTGCTGTCTGAAGAGATCTAATGAGAAGATTAAAGATAAAGGTTCTGAATTCAATTTGAAGTGTCAATATGTAACTCAGTAAGAAATGAAACATTTTTCAATTACTGGTAATATGAAACAAAATAGTGGGAAATAGAAATGGCAATCTTTTTAGCTAACCTGAAGGCCATTTCCAAGAGGCACTGTGCATTAACTAAGCAGTGAAAATTTTTACATCACTATTTTCCCTTGTGCCCATAATAGCATAAAATAAAAAGATTTTAGATAAGATTTCATTCAGTGAATCAATTGCAAAACCACACAGAGCCTTAGTGGGCATTCAGGGCTCGATCTAATGGAAATTTTTACGAGGATGTCAATGCTAAGTTGATTCCTACAGCGGAAAGCACATACAAAGGATCCAATTACAGATGGAAACCTTTTGCTTTCTAAGAGACTTTATTAACCCCTGAAGCACTGAATATGCAAAGGGTTAGTGAAAAGTTTTCTGATGAACTGGATGATGGTTCATATCTGGTTGCTCCCCCCACAAGCAGCTCATTTTCTTTTTTTCCTTCTGCAAATAGAAAATAATTCTGTGCACTGGAGGCAATGAGCAGTCCCAGCAGAGATGCAGAGGAGCTGTTGGGCCCTAGAGGAAAGGCACAAGCAGGATACATCAGCTGTGGGAAGGATCTGCCTGACAGATTTTAGCCTTAAAAAGATATCATGCCACGAAAATGGCCAACAAAGAATAAAACTCCTTGTTAGACCTTGTGCCACAGAGTCTTCAGTGAGAGGGGAATTTGTAATGCAGGAATGGGACCAGCAGCATCCAAAACTCAGGGGAGAAGGAAGGGTGACAGCATCACCTTGTGTGATGAGGCAGTGTGTTGGTACTCTGAGCTCCCCATTGCACAGAGCTTTAGGGGCAGACTGGGGAGCATCTCTCAGTTCAGATTCTCCCCTCCATGGAAAGGGAGCAGAAAAGCTTTACAGTGGTTCTTACAGCAATGCGCTTGGAGACAGGGTGTGCAGGTTTGGAGTTCTACTGTTACAAGCCCATAGGCAGCTTTTCTTAATTTATGTTCAATTGTTTATTATTTCTTTGAATCACTTTGCCTGGTGAAGTCTCAAATATGTGACTCCTGCCTGCTCTGAATGGCAAGCAAAGCTCAGGAGCTGAATTTTTGGTGAGGAGCTCATGAGTGAGAACATTTTGTTGGTGGATGTGTGCAAGGCTTGAACAGTCAGGGCGGTCTGCAGTGTGTGCAGAGCATTTGACAGAGGAGGTAGATGAATTTTTATAACCACTTCTAAATACTTTTTGTTCTTCTGTTTAATCTCACCTCCTCCCACCATCATTTCACCATGCTTTAGCCCAGAGCTGTGCTCACAATCTGTGTACATTTGAGCCACATCCATGACTGTATTGTATTATATTATATATTATAGGTATATTACAGAAATGGAAGTGCAAAAAAGGTATGGCTATTGATATGAGCAAACTTTGCTTTATTCCCACTTGTGATCAGTTCTAGCTTAATTTCATGGCAGTAACTCTTGATTCATGGTGGAGTAAAATAGAAAAAGGCCATGGGAGAAGTGTTTATGAACTGAACTCTAACTGAAACCCTAGAGGTGGAAATCCAGCCTCAAGTTTCAGATCTGGATTCAGATTTGACATGCCCCAAAATTTCTGTGGGTTCAGATTCAGGCTTTTCTTCGGAGCCCATAAGAGCCCAGTGAAAAGTCAAGTATAGGGTTTGTTCAACACTCCTGACAGCACTTATTCACTGCTCTGCTGAGACTGAAGATATGAAAACAAGCACAACGTGCCCTGGACAGCCTGGCCAGGCTCCAGTGGGGAGTTTCATCCCCCTGGAAGAGATGGAAAGATGGCCTGAGCCAGGGTGCTCAGCCTGTGCCTGCAAGCTTTTGGCTTTTGGCTTCTCCTTTTGAAATTAAAGGCAAGAAGAATATAGGGTCAAAGTTCTTTCAATCTCCACTGATTTTGTTTGTGTTTAAGCTCTGGACATTTGAGATGTGGGAATGTCAAAAATGCCTTGCACAAGCCAAACTTACTCACTTATCCCTTGCATATTTGGAAAGACTTTTTTCTTTGTCCCCAAAGTCCAGCCTTGGTCCCAGATGATGGGCAGTGAAATCACTTGGTGTTTATCCTTGCAGGGTGAGCTCTGTAGGTACCTGTTGGTACTAAGGGATCCCTCCAGTTATTAGTCAAAGAAAAAGATCCTCTAGGGACAGAAGTTTTATATATTTATGTTTCTGTAGCAGGAGAGGAAGGGGGCATTGTGAAGGAATGTGTTGCTCAGTCCCTGGTTGCCCCAGGCTGTGGCAGGCTGGCAAAACCACTGGGTTTTCCCTGAAGAAAGATGGATCAGTCTCCCACTGTTGTGTTGTGACTTCCCAAACCAATAGACACCCTGAGACTTTCTTATGAACAACACATTTGTGTCTAAAATTAGGCCAAGCCAGAATGCAGCTCTGGGGTTGGCTTTGTCCCCACCATCTGTTGTGCTGGAGATGAAATGAGGCCCATGGGCAGCTGAGCTGATTCCATCGTCCAGGTTTTATTTCCAGGTCTTATTTCCAGGTTTTATTTCCAGGTCTTATTTCCCAGTTCTGCATTTCTTTGACTGCTCTATCTGAATCATGAGTTTCAGGTCAACCTGTGTTCCTGTGATTTGAGAGAAATGTAAAATAATCTTCAGTGTAGAAAATATCTATGGACCTAATTTTTCTGTGCAAAATGACTTGAGATTTTGTTGAGCCACTCATCTGACTTTATTTGGCCAACTTTCCCAGCTCAGCTTTGCTAGTTTAGGCTTAAACTGTTCAAACAAGGTTGTCTTTACTTGGGTGTACCAGCAGCACCAAAGCCTCTGTCAACACTCAATAAATAAGACAACAGAAAGCCTGTAACTTTTAATGATAAATCCTGCCAGTATCCTGTGATAGGCTTTCCTGGGGGAGTGATGAACCCTATTGGCATTGTGTACAAGGAGAGAATATCCTGCAAGTGAGAGCAGCTATATTTAGAAGACAAGTGCAGCAGCACTGGGGAGTGCTGAGGTGGCTGTAACTCATACCCCAAAATGGAGGTCAGTAATTTGACCTTTCTGCTTGGCAGCCCAGCAGCTGAGCCTTGCTGTTGTCTTTTTGGACAAATTATGAGTGGAAGAGCTGCTGCCTGTTCACAAAAGCTCTAATCAATTTGCTATAAATAACTGAAAAATTATTTACAGCAGATTTGATAAGTCCATCACATGCCAGGCATACTGTGCAGTTTCTGCTGAAGGGGAGCACAGCCCACCACCATGAAAATAGCAACAAACTTAGAATAAACTTAATTGTGGGAAAGAACTAAAAATGGATATTTCCAAGAAAATGTTGTCTTTCAAATCTTCTTTGTAACATCACAAAACAATCTATTTTAATCAAAATATATTTTATGAAGTCATACTGCTTTGATTTTTCTGCCCAGCTTTAAATTGAGAGATGGGACATTATTTTAGAATTGGGTTTTCAAACTAAAGAGTATAAGTAGTTTTGGTGGTAATAATAATTTATAGGAAGAAAATATCATTCTGATGTGACTCAGCCTCAAAAATTCTCCAAGTGATTGGAAGGGTCTTTGGGCCCACAACAGACACAGAGAGCAGGAAAATTCCCTGCTCAGTCACTACCAGAGCCACTGCTCATGCCAGAATGGGAAAGCCAAAATGGGAGCACAGTCACCCATTGCTTGTCTCCAGCAGGGTTCACTCCCCACTGAGTGGCCTGGCGGTTCACCCACTGTGCTGACAATAGAAATGCAGAAATGCATGTGTGTTCACCTGGAATATTATTATTTACCTTTTGTACCTATCCAGATAACACCATTGCTGTGAATTTCATCAGGTAAATTTGAGAGGGCTGTAGAAAACCTGTTCTGGAGGACAAGGGGTCCTCTGCTCAGTTGTTCCAACCTTTACCATTCCCAGCCTTTCACAGAATCATTATGGTTGGAAAAGACCTCTGAGGTCATTGGGTCCAGCTGTTAACCCAGCACCACTGTGTTCACCACTTACATGATTAAGATACATGGAAATACTAAAGAAATCACCACTTAGTCAAACAATTAATAAAAAGGAGGTGACAGGTATGCAAGGATCACACGCAGGTTCTCAGAAGAAATACCTTTTCCATTTTCACTGCATACCCACTTCACTGACTTTTCATATACACAGTGCTGCTGGATTTCTTTATTTTATTATTGGTCTTGTCTGTCCTGTGCTTTTGAACTTCAGCTCTAATTTCTTACAGAGCACTTTCTGCCACTTCCCTGTCATTAATTGCCTCGCTCATGAGCCCTCCATGAGTGTCACTTTGTTGAGCTGCCAAGGAATGGAGGATATAATGCATCTCACTTGTTTTCTTTTCCTACCCTCCTGGCCCTGAGCCAAGGAAATGCCATCACCTCATCACCTGCAGCTCGCCATTCTAATATCTCTCATTTTAAATTAAACCTCACATTTTATTTCTCAGGCATGGCAAGAATTTTACAGCACTTGCACTCTAAGGAGGTGGCTTTGGCCATGCTATACCCATAGGCCTGTCTCTCCAGATGTCCACAGACTCTTTGCTTCATTTCTGCTGCATTTGCATAGGTGGGCAAGCTGATTCCCTGTGGAATTTACTGGGGCAAGCACGGAAAATGGGAGAAAATGTATGGCATAGCTGATTGAGCTGCCAACCTGACAGGTGCTCAGCTCCAGGGGTGAGAAACAACTCACATTTGCTGTCCAATCTCAGCATTTCTTCAGCATCATCTGACTGTCGCAGGCATCTTTTATGGAAAATAGGGTTTTTAGTATTTTTCTTTCTGAGAAGCTGAGAGGCCTCAGGAACAAAATGTAAACAATGGTTATCTGCTGCTGTAGAATGCAACAGGTAGATCTTTGATTAGCTGATGTTGGTTGTTTCTAATTAATGGCCAATCACAGCCCAGCTGGCTTGGACAGAGAGCCTGAGCCACAAGCCTTTGTTATCATTCTTTCTATTCTATTCTTAGCTAGCCTTCTGATAAAATCCTGTCTTCTATTCTTTTAATATATTTTAATGTAATATATATAATAAAATAATAAAACAAGCCTTCTGAAACATGGAGTCAGATCCTTATCTCTTCCCTCATCCTAAGACCCCTGTGAACACAGTCACAATCTGACAAACACTATTTCAGAAAACTGTAGGATATTTTTCTCTGGTTTGGCACTGGGTGTGCAGATTTGGTGCCACAGGTCAGCATTTTTCATATGCCAGTGGCTGCTCTCTGGGCACTTTACATCCTGCTCCATAATGCAAGGAAAAGCTTTGCAGTGAACTGAAAAGCAAATTACTGGTGGCTGAGTTCTGCTATTAAACTTTTAATGCAGAGATCCAGGACTGGGATAGGCTGAACTTGGGTTTGGAAAGTTTTTCTGTACCATGCTGGGCAGATATATGTTTGGATTCTCTTCTTGTTTATGTATTTTTCTTGGCCCCTGCAACTGCGTCTGCATTGTGATTAAAAAGTATTTAATTAACATACAAAAATAAAATTTAAAAGTGTAATAGTTATTGTAAAAATAAAACTGTACCAAACCACTCAGGCAAACAGCACCCTGGGGAGCTGGTAAGCTTGGAAAAGCTGGAAAAATACAACTACAACTGTAACAACTTCTCTCAAGAGGGGTACAACCAGTCAGGAAAATAAAACCCACCATCTACTACAGCCAACAGCCACCCTGAGGGCACCAAGGCAAGGCAAATAAAACACACACCCAAAGCTGAACAAGAAAAGTGCCTTTCCCCATATTCTTCCCAAGACTGGGGGTTGCGAGCAGCCAAAAATGCCAGCTGGGCTTTTCCTGGGATGGGAGCTTTGGGAGATGCAGAGGTGAAATAGTGGCTTTTTGAGCTGCAAAGTTTGTGCCACTTGAGAGTCAGATGCTTTGTCAGTGTTGTGTTCAATGTCTTGGCATCAGGTGCCTTTTCCTGGGTTTCTCCATCTCCAGGTCTGCTGTAGCTGCTGCTGTGTCACCTCCCCTGCAGGCAGCAGAAATGTCACGCCCTGAATTCCTGCAGTCTGCCAGAAAACCTTTGTCAGAGGGAGCAGCATGTGATGGCATTTACTGTCAGAGCTGTGTGACACTGGAGGGCAGCTGAGCAGCTGTGGTGCTGATCCCAGGCTGCAGATGGGCAGCAGCACCCCCAGGTACCCGGAGCACTGTGGGGCACCCAGGTCAGGGCTCTGAGATCCTGCAGAACCAGAGATCACTGCCCTTGCAGCAGCAGCTCTTCCTGCCCTGCATTCTTGTGTTTTCACTAGCTTGGTTTCCAAACAGTAAGTTCTTATTTTTCTGTCCTGGCAGTAGGTGGGATTAAAATGCTTGAAGAGAATTAGCAAGTGAATATGAGAAACAGAGAAGGGCTTAGAGCTGGAGACCTGGGTCAGGGAGATGGGCTTTGCAATTAGTCCTGCATGCTGTGAGGCTGGGGAGTGTCATTATCTCCCAAAGACCACATCTTATCTTGAGCCCTCTGAAAGCCCTTTTCCTCCTGGGCCTCGCTGCCATGGATGTTTCTGTTGGCCAAGGGCTCCTGGCCATCCCAGGGGACCAAGGGACCTCCCAGGCATGGATGATGTGAGGGGCAGCTCCAGGGGCTCCGGGGGACCTGAGCTGGGGGTGAGGGGCCCTGCCTGGTGCTGTGGAGGGGTGGAAAGGATGCAGGGGAAGCTGGGACGATGCTCTGAGTGTGACTCAGGGACTCCACTTAGGGGCAGAGCAAGATTTCAGAGCACTCTCTGTCCCAAAACACTTTCCTGAAGTCTCACTAATGCACCAATGCATCTTTCTTAGCTGAGTGATTTAAGCCTCTCTGAGGCCAGAATATATAAACTCTTCTAAATTGCTGCAGCCACATTTTTACTCCCTTTAAAAAACAAGTGTAAATTCCTCATGGCCAGCCACTCTTTATGGATCCCTTCAGTGCTTTTGTGAATTGCAAGGTCCTTGGGCCCTGGCCATTAATATCACGTTTGCAGCGACTGAATTATTTTCATGATTAAAGATAGTAAAGGATTTACAGGCTTATTTTTTTTCCCTCCGTAGAAATCTCTCCTGGTTGAATTTGTCCTGAGCTCTGCTGTGTTTCACAGAAAATGAGATGGGAGTTATGCCAAAGCAAAATGTTAATTTCAAAACTGCAGTAGAACTGGGGATATAATGGCAGGAATATGATGAGGGTTTTTGGTTTGGTTTTTTTTTTTTTTCCTGGTGGCTCTGGGAACAGAGTCACTATCTTCTGTGTGCAGAAACTCACCTTATCATGAAAAATGAGAAAATACTTCTGCCAGGGGAATTCCAATTAACGTGTCTTTCCCCTACAAAAAGGTGACATCACCTGTCTGTGCCCAACCCTTTTCTCTCAAACCCTAGAAATTTTCATTTTTAATTTTTTTTTTTTTCTCACAGCTTTTGGACAGACCTTGTGCTTTATTGTACAAAATTTTCTGCAGAGTTGTTTTGGAAGGCTCAAGGAAGCACCTGCATGATAGCTGAGTACAGAACAAGTGGGAAGGGTGAATCAGCCTTGATGAAATAAGAATCATCCTGGACTGCTGAGCAGAACAAATCAGTTGTTTGATGTGACTAAACCATTTGGTGGTTAATGTCCCTGGCTGTGTTTATTCCTGTAGCCTCCGGCATTTCCTGGTGCTGGTCCAAGCTGAAGCCACTGCACCAGGTGCTGGAAAGTTCATGTAGAAATAGCCAAAGCCCTGTGGTGCCCTGGGGGATTGACATCACCCTGCAGGGACGGAGCTGGTTCTGGAAAAGCATCCTCCAGACAGCGTGGCATCCTTTCCAGACAGGTGCTACTTTTGGCCTCCCTACTCAAAGCTACTAGAAAGTGGAGATTTATGAGCCAGCTCCATGATCTACAGCATTTGATCCCTGTCCTGATGGCTTGCAAGAACTTGGACCTTGGATTGTGTCTGATCCCTTGGCCTAGCAGTGCTGTGTTGGCACACCTCCAGGGCAGAATTTAGCAAGTCCTGCAGCTCAGGCCAGAATAACTTTTTAAACTACTGACAAATGTGATCTTCCTTTGCTCCTTACTCTTGATTTGCCTCCATTCATTTTCCTGTCACAGAAATCTCTCATTAGTAACAGTCCAAGCCGTTCACAAACCTTGCTGAATTTCTTCTTTTTTTTTTCTTCAGGCTGAAACGTTGGTCTGGCCTTATAATTACAGTATTATTAATGTATTTTTATCATTGTTAATTATTTTTACATGCTGAAATTGATTCAATATGCCTGGAGCTGCCATGCTGGAACATGCCTTGATTCTTTTCCAAGCTGGAGCCCTTGTGCACCAAACGTGGAGAGTTCCAATGGCTTTAAATCACTATAAACCTCAGTGAGTGATTTAAGCTATTGGAGTGTGTTCAAGTTTTTATAAGCCCTCGAATGTGAACTCTGCTCAAATTCTGGGTATGTGCAGTGCAGTGGGATCTAAAATGGTTTGAGTGCTCAGCATACTTTCTAAGCCCGTGGCTGGCTGGAGAATAATCAGGCTTGTCGGGCAGTGCACTGTGCAGGCACTTGGGATGATGGGAACCATCACATTTTAAAAATGCTTTTAATTCCTTTAAATTGAAACATTCCTGCTTCATTTAAGGGATTTTGGGCAGAGTTTTCTGTGTGGATTGGGGGATCAGCAGTGCCATGAAGTGGATTCCATCCTGGTGTTGATGGATTGACTCGTGCAAGGCCAGTCTCAAGGCAAGCCGTCCCTGATCTCTGGTGACAACCAGTGGAGTTGTGATGTGTGCCAGGACCCCAGGTTTGGGGTGTGCAGGGGGCTGAGCCCTTCTCTGATCTCCAGGGTCAGTGGTGTCTGTCCTGGCCCTGGTTTGGAGATGCCACACACCAGAACAGGCTGTCCCTGATCACAGCCTCTGGCCAGGAGGGCAGCAGGGAGGGACATCAGAAGCCAACTGCTGGACAAGCTGAAAACTTTGAGCTCCTTTTAGAAGGTCTCAGGTCCAGGAAAAAGCTGTAAGAACACAGGTGAGAAGTTGCCATGCAGTGGAGGGAGGAGACCAAGGTGGGTGTGAGAGAGCAGGGCAGAAGGGCTCCCTCTCCCCTGCTGTCCATGGACACGGCCCAGCACTGCTCACACACCATGGCAAACTGCCTTGGGAACCTCTCAAGTGAAAATGCAAAATCTGAAAAATTAAAAAGGGTGTTGGAGGAGCCCTATAGCTACAGGGCAATTTGATCCACAGCTCTGAGGAGCTGACTTTGAGACTGGAGCATTGGAGACAGCAGAGAACCCAATGTCCTGTGAAATATTTACTCGGATCATATTTCATTTTTTATGGACAACTGCATAACATCTCCACTGTAATTCCCTGCCCTTGCCATCGAGTAGCCAGCTCTTTTTATACTCACAAGAGCAGCTGCTGAACACATTGCTGTTGTTGGGAGCTTTGCCTTGATGAATTGTTTCATTCAGTTTGATATCATCAGGTATGTATGGAGGGGTATTAACCTGTGCAGTAAAACATTTAAGATTTGTACCCATTAGGGTAATTCCTGCTGCTCCTGCTCAGTAAATAATGACAGCTGTGAGTGCTGAGCATCTTAGAATACTGTTTGTTTCGTACCTATACGGACCTATATTTAATATTCTCAAATGATTTAAAAGTAGTTTTCTAATCCTAATAGACTAAATTCTGCTCTGATAGTTTCTACATCTGAAGTAACTTTAAATAAAACAGAGAAAACCTGAGTTTACACGCCTATTAGTTAGGGCAGGATTAGGCCTCTCCTACTGCTCAAATCTCATTGTAATAGTAAGAGAGAGTTTTATTAGTCATCTTAATGACAGAGAAAACCCCAAACTACTGTTCATTCAAGGAACAGGTTCTTATACTTTAAACAACATTTAATTCTCCTTAAAACCTCTTTTATTAAAAAGTTTTAAGAATAATATTAAATACATAAACAGCCATGTTAATTAGATTATATAGTTAATGTACATTGGAACTATGACTTATTGCAGAGTTACTGACCATGAAAGCACATTTTGATCATTCCAGGCTGTAATCCCCACTTAATCCATCCCCAGTCTGTCAATCAGTCGAATACAATCAGGATATTTATGATCACATCAGACCAGAGATCTGGAAGAATTTAGCAACTTTGCAGAGCTGAATCCAGAAAAGGGAGGGGGGGAAATGTTTCCACTGGCAAAATGAACCATTGCCAGGAAAAACATTATTGTTGACTTGGCCCATGTAATTGAATTTTCTACTCAGAAGTAACTTACAAACCAGCAACTAGGAGAAATTATCAGTGCTGGGAACTCTCATAATAACAAAGCAGAGGAGTTTTACCTGGCACAGCATTTTTTAAAATCATGTTTTTCTTTTTTCTTTTTTTCAACATAGTGCTGTGGTTTTCTCCTCTCCTAATTTTCTGCCATCATGAAATAATTTGAATTGCTAGGGCAGCAGGGGAAAGCATCCCTTTCTTGGGCCCCTACCTCCTGATATCCACCTCAACCCCTGCTCCAGTGATTGCAAGAGCTGGGTCTCTCTGGACAGGGGACACCTGAACACTGATGGGGCACCTGATCCCCTGCCCTGGCTGGGGAAGGCTTTGGGGTCTAAGCTGCTTTTGCACACCTGAATCATGTCTCAATATTTTTGTAAGGGCTGTGCAATTCAGCAGCAAAACACTTGGCAGCAGTGAGGGTGTCCTACAAGAATGTGACATCTCTTGCAGGGCTGTCATCTTCTGGGAGCTGCAATCTGTGGGTTATTTCTATACCCTCCATCCCTGAAAACACTGTCCATGAAAGAGATGAAGAAGCAGAAAGTGTTAGGAAGAAAGATGTATCAGAAGGGAGGGGACCAGCACTGCTCACCTTGAGGTGAGGGAAACTGGATGGGGCTTTACAAAGATGGGGATTTGCTCCCTCTCCATGCTTTCCATCAAACCCAGGATTATCCTCCTGTATCCACAGTCCTACATCCCACAGTCAGGATGTGGTAAATAACTTCCATTCTGGACACCCCATTCTCTCACTTTCAAACACAGACAAAAACTGAGGTGGGAGGCTGTGCTATGACCTTCCTTGCAGCTGCTCATAGATGTACATGGGGTGTGATCTCCATGTCTGTATGGACAACAAAATTGGCATTTGCCTGCTCAAAGCCACATGTAAGAGCCTGATCTGGCCATTTCTGCCCTACGTAATGCTAAGCAATATGATGAAGACTTTCACCTGCAGATGCACAGTCAACCAGCAAGTGACTTTTTCCTCCCAAGCTGAACAGATCCAAGTACATTTAATTCTTTTCCATTTAATTGTGATTTGGTCCTTTGCCTGGCTGGCAAAGGGCTGGATTCCAAAAAATGCTTCTTCCATGAGTTTCAGTGATTGGAGCTCTGTTGAGCTTGGATAGGCAATCTTATGATGAACTTTCCAAGTTCCAGTTGGCTTTTTAACAAACTCCCCCTCGTTAAGCTCAGAAGGCCATTGGAGACCATGCTCAGAGGATGAGCTTGCTGGGCTCTTGTTCTTGCCTCCTCCAAGGCATATTTTCCTCAGTTGCTACTTTATCACTTCTAACTTAGAACTCTCTCAATAATACTCTCAATGAGAAGTATATTTCTTAAGGGAGGGGTTTGGTTATTGTAGAGAGAAGTGCAAAATAGAAAACAGCAGGATAATCAATATTCCTTTAGGCATTGCCAGGATCCTCCTGACAGAGATTGAGTCAACACCCTTTCCCTGCTCTAACAGCAATAGAGGTCTTGGAATGGAGCATTGTCAGGGGATTAGTCTTGTGCTTGTAGAAGAAATGCTTTAGCAGTTCCCCAGCAGCGTGATGCCATTATCTTGTTGACAGTGCTCTGTGTCACTGATACTGTCTCTGCTGCAGCTTCTGTTCAGACACAATCTGCTTTCCTTAAGCTTTCATCTAAGCTCTCCCTTTTGCAGGACATTTCCCTTCATTTTCCTACAGGTACTAGAGCATCCCTCAATAAACAAAAGTTGCAATGGGGGTGTTTGATATTACATGAACATTAAGAAGAAATGAAGTAACCAACAGCTCAGGAGTCTTTGCTGCCTGTGGCATGACATAGCTCCTTGCTTTGAGAACTTGAAATATGTCAGTTAGAGTTTGTTACTATCAGAGTAATGTGGTAGTTGTATCTATGCCACTTTCCCAAGAATGTAAATGCTTCGTTAGCTCTGTCCCTGTCCTGAAAAATCTAATATGGCACAAATAAAGTGCGGTAAATGGCTTCATGCAAAGCAGATGTGAGTGGAAGCCTAGACTCCTACCAAGGCTTTAGGGGACTTCAAAGACTGAAAGAAAGAGCTGAACAAAATATTTGACTGTGCCAAATTTTCACTGTTCTTGATGAAAGAGCAAAAGTGAGGAGAAAAAAAAAAAAAAGAAAATCTGGCTCCTTGTTTTCATTTTCTGCTAGCCTAGGGCAAGGCTTTTAGAAGGAATAAATTACAAGCAAACAGGGAGAGAGACTGAATGGAGCAACTGCTGAACAAAGGGCATTCTTGGAAGAGTCTGGTTTTAGAGAACCTAGAAATTGTCAGCTCAGTTATCAGGAGGCAGCCTCCCTCCCCTGCTGCCAGCCGGCTGCTTTGAGCGCCCCGGGAGCTCCCTGCCTGCAAACGCTGCCCCTGCATGGCCACGGGGAGCCCTTGGCACAGAGTCCAAGGCAGGAGTGGCTGCCAGGACAGCCAAGTGCAGAATGCTTTGAAAATCTGGCAGCAGATTTGAGCGCGACATAAATGATTGCAACCTTTAAAGTTGTTTTGCAGAAGAAGCCGCTTGGGCTGTGCTGGGATGTGATGTAGAATATGGATGATGGTATTCAAGGGGCTAAAACACGCCAGCTCTGAAAGCTAGAGTAATTTATTCCTGTTGTTTTGAGTGTCATGTACTACATAAGGATTGAAAAAAAAAAAAAAAAGCCATGCAGAGAACAATCAGATTTTTCTTTTCTTCCTCAGATACTGTGTGGGGGTAAAGGCTGTGACTTAGCAAAAGTTGGTCAGAAAAGAGAGGAGAAATAGAAGAAACTGAGCCATGTTGATTGTGGCAGTTTTATGAAATGACGCTTCATCTGTTTAAAACCTTTTCCATCCCTATTTCCTTCCAAACTGCCTTCTAGGCTCCACTCCTGGTGAAGGTGTGGCTGGCAGAGTCTTGCTAGTGGCCTTGACAGTCTCCTCCACCAGTGAGTATCTCAGTTGTAGGTGCAATTTATGGTCCTGAGCTCTGGGTTTTCCTTGCTCCATGTGAGAGGAACCTGCAGGAGAATCTTTATCGACGTAGCCAGTGAGGTATGGTTTTTACACAGGCAGAGAGTGCCAGGACAAGGGAGGAATGGGTTTAATCTGAAAGATGGAAGGTTTGTGTTAGATATAAGGAAGAAATTCTTCCCTGTGAGGGTGTTGAGGCCCTGGCACAGGGTGTACAGAGAAGCTGTGGCTTCCCCATCCCTGGAAGTGTCCAAGGCCAGGTAGGAAGGAGGTCTGAGCAAGCCTGGGATAGTGAAAGGTGTCCCTGCCCATGGCAGGGGCTTGGAATGAGACGAGCTTTAAAATCCACCACAAACAATTCTGTGGCTCTTTGATTTGAGCTATACAATAATTCTGATTATTTGAGCTATACAATATTATCCTCTCCATTTTTCCTGCTTAATTTTACTTCCTTCTCCATGTCCTAAACCGGAAATCTCTTTCAAGCAGTATTAACCCACTCTTAGTCACTCAATTCATAGTTTAATTCATGTAGGTGCCCATTGTGGCTGCACATTACAATGAGCTAATGGTTTGCAGAATATATTTTGTAGATGGACACAAAGTTGTGAATTAGCTGTGGGACCTCAAGGCACATTTACTAAATACAATTGTGTTGCTGAAAATAATTATGTTTGTTTGAGTTTGGGCCAGGCTGCCTAAAGATTCTCCACACTGAAATGAGCTGTTGCTGGCTCAGCCTATGGTTTAGGTGTAACTGTGGAGGTTTATTTATTTTTTATAGTATTTTTTTTGAAGACCAAAAAAGAAAATAGGGCAGCTGAGGTGGATGAGCTGAGTGGAAGAAAATCCTGGTACTTGCTAAGTGCTTAGCTGATTTCCCACTCCATTTTCTGCAGTAGCCCGAATACCAGGCTGTATTTGTTTGCTGCTGCCTGCTGAAGCCTTCGACCTCAGCCTGCCCTTCTCTCCCTTAGTGCTGACAGTAAGTGAAGAAATGCGAAATTCATTCATCTGCCTGAGAGCCCTTTGAAGTTCCCCACTAAAAGCTCTATTGTTTTATTAGCTGTTAATGCGGCACGGGGGAATTGGGCAGCGCATAGCAGAGCCGGGGTGCGGGGGGGGCCCTTCCTGGTAATTTGTCACTCTTTAGAAGTATGACACGCTCTGCTCTGCCCTGCTCTGCTGTGCTCTGCTGTGCTCTGCAGAGCCGCGGGCAGCTGGAGCGCTGCGGGCTCCGCTGGGGCTGCTCGGTGCGGGGAGCCCGGGGCTGCGGGATGGGGATGGGGGCAGAAACCTCGGTGCTGCTGCAGGATGGGGGCACACACACCTCGGTGATCCCTGCAGGATGGGGGCAGAAAACTCCGTGCCTCTGCAGGATGGGGGCACACACGGATGGGGGCAGAAACCTCCGTGCCCCTGCAGGATGGGGGCACACACCTCGGTGCTGCAGGATGGGGGCACACACCTCGGTGCTCTCTGCAGGATGGGATGGGGGCACACACCCCGGTGCTCCCTGCAGGATGGGGGCACAAACCTCAGTGCTCCCTACAGGACGGGATGGAGGTCAAGGGGGATGAGAAATTAAAGATCGCGCAGCTGGAGACCGGCTGTGGCGAGCCTGCTTGACAGAGCGGGCAAATGGGGCTCTGGAGGGTCTCAGAGGGGACATGACTGTGGGTCCTGGGAATGGGCTGCCTCTTCACTTCCCTGCCCTAAGATGGTTTGTGGCATGAGCTGTGTCATGCCACAGGCAGCAAAGACTCCTGAGCTGTTGGTTACCTCATTTCTTCCTAATGCTGGTTTAATATCAAACACCCTCATTGCAACTTTTGTTTGCACAGTTATTGAGGGATGCTCTAGAACCTGTGGGAAAATGAAGGGAAATATCCTGCAAAAGGGAGAGCTTAATGAAAGCAAATGTGTCTGAACAGAAGCTGCAGCAGAGAGAGTATCAATGACACAGAGCACTGTCAACAAGATAATGGCATCACGCTGCTGAGGAGCTGCTAAAGCATTTCTTCTACAAGCACAAGACTAAACCCCTGACAAACCATTACCATTCATGCCTGAACACAGCTGCTCTCAATCCTCTTCCTTTCCTAAATCCTTTCTCAGGTACGCGGCACGTAGGGCTGCAAGGTGCTGCTTGTCTTCTGCAGATTCTCCAGCACCAGCGCTGCCCAGGGCTGACACAAGGGCCATGGTGATGGCTGGTGGCTTTTAAGGGTGATGGCTGCTGGCTTTTAGGGGTGATCCGATGCCTGAACATCATTGTGGCTTCCTAAAAACACATGCTGGGAATGCTGCAAAGCTGCAAGGTGAGGCTTGTCTTTCTACACGTATGCTCTGCAGAGACAAAGAGTCAGTGAGCTACAGGCAGCTGCTAAAGCACCCATTGCCTTCTCCTTGTGGCTGTCAGCTCTCTGTAGCTCACCTCTCTCCCAAGGAGGCAGCTGCTGCTGTGTGTCTGTCTGGACACACATTGTCCTGCTGTCCCCTGTGCAGCATCTGAGCACTGGGCCCAGCACACCTAGGACAGACCAGGATGTGGAGTGGGTGCTGTTCATGGCCCAGCAGGTACACAGGGCTCTGCAGAAGCCATCCATCACTGCAAGTGCAGCTGGTGGCAGGGGCTGTGTCCCATAAACACAAACAGGATGGGAGGCACAGCCTGCTGGCACAGCCAGCCCCGTGTTTGCTTTGCTCTGCTCCAACTGCTTCCCACTGACTCAGCTGGGCTGTCCATCACCACAGCCTTTCATTGCATCCCTATTCCCAGAGCCTTCTGTGGCACTTAAACTGAGTCAATAGAAATGAAATCTTGTGTCCTCAGCCTGGCAGTTCTTGAGATCTTTGCTCATGGCTTGCACAACTGTTTACCTGCACTGCAAAGGGAGCTCCTCAATGGCTGTTGTCCTGACATGTGGAACTGCTGCTGTTTGCTCTCAGGGGAAATGAGCCTCCCAGCATTTTCCCGTGGCAGAAAGGTCAGGAGTGACAAGGAGCTTGTCTGCTAACATCTGTAATGTGGGACTGTGCAATGGATTTGATCTCACCCTCACCTCTGGGCTGCAACACATCCAGGCAGGGTGGCACTGGAGCAAGGGGACAAGGGCACATCAGTGGTGAAATCAGTGCCCCTCTTTGGCAGGGCACTTAAAATTCAGTGCCTTAGAAAAGCACAGGGCAGTGGCAGAAAATAGTTCCCACTTTACTGTCCTGATTCAGCAAATCACCTGTGGGATTTGTGTGTGTCTGTTCTGCATACAACACGTCCTCAGGGTTTGAAATGTGCAATGATGGTGAAGCCTTTTTAAGATTTATTGTAAATGGTCACAGTAAGGGTAACCTTGCAGGACACAGTGCACATTAAGCAGCTCTCAAGTAGTTTAAAAGCCAGTGGCCTATTCAGGCTCTCTCCTAACCCACTGCTTGTGGGTTTGACATTCTTACCAAAACGTCTGCAACCACTTTAGTCCAATGTCAGTATATTTGTAAACCACAAATAAAATACAATAATGAAATATTAATTATTAAACTATTTATTATTAAACTATTTATTATGCCCATGTTTCTCTTTGGTTTAAATGGTGGTACAATTGATTAACATGATATATGTGTAATTGCATTACCAACTTTTGTATGCAGTCACAGATAGCACATAGGCAGGCAGGGAAAGCACACAATGAGCACATGCACCTGCTGTGACCCCTTCTGCAAATCCCAGCCCCTTTGGAGCAGGGAGAATCATCCCTGATTTAGTAATTAATTTAGTCTTCTGTGCACTTCTGGGTTTGTAAAGCACCTCTGGACAGGCTGCTTGACAGTGGGAGGCAAGTGCCACCCTGCTACTGACCAACTTCACCATCTCCCCAAATCCCAGCTCCTGGACAGTGGTTAGATGAGAATTAGGTGTGCAGAATGCCCACATGCTCCCCAGTTGCCTAATTAGGAAAACTTTAGGATGACACTTTCCCCTCTGAGGGAAAGAGTGTCAGTCAGCCTTGCAAAGATGTGATTCCTGGACAAATCCCTGCTGGCAGAGTGCACACACCTTTTCCCTGGCTGGGCTGGGTTTCAGGGCTTTTACCAGAGCAATTTGGGTGCTCTGTTTCCCACTCAGTGGGGGATTTGCTCATGTGGGTGCTGACTCTCAGCACAGCCAGTGCAGAGCCCTGAACTGGAGCATCCCTGCAGCAGTGCAATAGATTGGTTCCTTGCCACCCAATTTCCAGAGGTTAGAGAGGGATTTGAACTCTATCCCAAATTTTTCTGCTTTAATACTTGGAAAATGTATTTAAAGGAGGCACATACTCAAAATGCTGCTCTACAGAAATGTCTCTTTCATTATGTTCCCATTAACCTTAGAATGCTTTTAAGCACTTTTCTTCCATGGGAATGAAACTGGGGAATATTTCCAGCTGCTCAGAAATTTTTTATTTCAACTCATGGGAATTGGTCAAACTCAAGATACCAAACAGAAACCAAACCTGACTGGTGGTTTGTCTTTCAGAAAACCCTTCTGCCCCATTTCCATGGCTCTGCATTCAGAGCCCTATTTCTGAATATAAAGTAGGGGTTTTGCGAAGGTCACCAGCCATTCTAGCGCCAGCACAGTGCAGAGTCCCACTGCTGCATTAGAAAGGCAGGTTTGTGCTTACCACATTGCTTGAGAGTAAAGACATTTTTAGAAAGCAGTTTGGTACTTCAAGCATCTGGCTTCCAGTGGAAAAGTGGTGCCATGTCCCAGGTGACTTGTGCCTTCAGAGCAGGGAAATGCCACCACGGGGTTCTGGCTTTCTGCTGGAAAACAACCAGAAGGCTGTGCTGAGGTTTTCTCTCTTTTTCTCCCTGTTTTTAATCTTACAGCTACTGTGTAGGGGATCTGAAGGAGAGGCCAAGGGGAAGGAACACATTTGGGTGTTCTCTGGTGTAGCTCAAGCTGCAAAGGTACCAGAAGGGTCCTGATGGGGCTTCTCCACACACTTTGGTGTTGTCCTGCCTGTCAAAGCAGAGGGTGAAAGACTGGAACCAATTACACCTTCCCTGATTTCTTTCAGAGATTTTCCAGTAAATGGACACATAATCTCCAAGTGGCCTGTGGTGGCAGGGGATGTGAAGAGGCAGATTTTAGAGGGGTGGTGAAAGCCTGATGCCCAAGGCAGGTACTTAAATGTGTTTCTCTGAGTTGGTTTTAGAAGAAATGGAAGTGAGGAGTGAGGGAGGTCACATTATGGAACTGCTGGCATCCAGCTGGGCTGGCTGTGACAGGGTCTGTCCTCCCTCTGTAGTCACACAGGAGAGAACAACTCCTCCCACAGACACTTTGCTGAGGGCCAGCTTGCTCCATGGAGAGCTGTGGTAAACCTGTGACACATCCCATGGGGTTGCTGGGGGTTTATGCCCCCAAAATTCTTCTCTGTTTCAGTTGGATGTGTGATAAGTTCGAGCCAAGAAGAGACATTTCCATCCTTAAGTTGTGAAGCTGTCCAAGTTACAGACAGCCATATTTCCAGATGGGTAAAATTCCAGAGAAAGCATAATGGATTTGACACATCTGAAACGACGACCATGGAGGTGTTGACTCCCCCTTTAATTCCTTCCCCTAACAGACAGGGTCCCTGAGCCTGGATCACTCCACTGACATGTGCAGCACTTGTTTCTCTCTCCCTGCATGTCTGGTTGGCTTTGCCTCCCTCCCCTGCCTCGTAACTCCCAGCTCCTTTCCTGCGGGAAAGATTAGGGAGGATAGGAAGTCGTCTGTGCAAAAAGCATCCCTGGCCAAAATAAATACAGGTCACAAGATTAGGCTTCATCAGAACTTTAAGCCTGGCCCAAGCTAAACAAATGAGCTGTCATGCCTTGGTAAAAGCTCCAGTATGAGTGAGCTGGCACGACTGCAAAAGCGGTAAAGCAGTTAATAAGTTTTGCAATATGGAAGCTTAAAGTTTTGTTTTCAGTGCTGCATTCCTGACAGTCAAGACTTGCACTGAACTTCAAATGTCATTAATTTTGTGTGCTGGCCTTGCTCGCTACTATGCAAACACCCCTCCCAAAGCACAGCATAACAGCAAAACAGCACCATGGGGCTTGTTCACCCCAGAGAGCCCTCACAGTGCAGAGGAGCAAACAGGGGGTGGTGAAAAACACCCTGTTTCCAGCAGCTTGGCAGCTCCTGCCTGTTCACACTCTGAGATTGAACCTTTGAATGAATTACAGATCTGTTTAAAATAAAAACAAAAAAAAAACCAACAAAACTCTAGCTGTTCAAATACCTAATTTGATGTCCAAACATCTCCATAAAAAATACCACCAGAGCCATGAACACCAGGTGTAGTCCATAGCTATAGGTAGTTGTTCATGAAAAAGGGTAACTGAGCCAGCAAGTAGGTGAAATGTCCCAAGTTTCCCTTTAGAGAGGGTAATTTGCACCAAGAGAGGAATGTGAATATTTTCTCTTGCAATGAGTAGAGCCCATGAACACAGGACTCAGGCATTGTCCCCTGGCTCTGGCACTGCCCTGTTATTCATCTCTGGAGTTGTTAATCCCCTCAAACACTTTGATTCCCACACCTGCACAGTGGGCATGGCAGTGGCAGGACAGCCAGTGTGCTGGAAAAGTATTGATGCTGCAAAGCACAGAGAGGCTGCAGCAATCTGCAGTGCTCTGGTATCTTCAATAATTACTGGTCTTAAACGTTATAAAGGAAAAAACCAAAACCAAACCAGCAAGCATTAAAAGTCTTTATGGAACAAAAGCCAGGCTTTTAATAATGTTTTAACATACTTGACAAAGCTTTGGTTCAGAGCTAAGGCCGGCCTCTTAGAAGTATGCAAGGCTTGAGACAATTGAAAAACCAAAATACTTCTCCCAATAGAGACCTTGCAGCTTATCAGGTAACTGCAGACTGTATTTTGGCCACTTTTAACCGGGCATTAAAAGTCTTTTTGACACTTTCTTTATTCCCCTACAATAGACTCTAACAGCCCCTCGGAGGCCTCCTACAGCCCGATGTGTAAAATGTAATGGGGATTGGTTTAAAGAGTGGAATTTGACCTGAGAGAGATGTGAGTATTCAGGGACTACTTAGTCCTCAGTAGCACTCGGGGGCTCTTTAGTTTGTGGGGCACTTTATTACTCCTGAGTGCTCAGGGACACTCTTTGCTGTCTGGTGGCTTTCTCTGCTCAAGCATTGCTGTGTTGTTGCGGAGCAGATGGAGCCTTCCTTCTCCTCCTCTTCCTCCTCCTGTTCATGGAAGGGGCAGCTGGACCTGCTCAGGGATATTAAGGTGTCCTGGGGGGGTTTGTCAGTAGAAAAGAACTGAAGTTAGCTGGCCACAAACATGAGACCTGTGGATGCAGGGCAATGTCTGGTGCTCACACAACTGTAAATATCTGGATAAGAGGCCACAGCAGGCTCACAGGGAAGCTGTTTGTGCTGGTGGGCTCTGCATAACCCCAGTGCAAAGCCACTCCTCAATGCCTTTAAGAGAGGTACTTGTCTCAGCCTTGTCCTTCTGCTTTTCCTCATCCTCCTGGCTGCGTCCTGAGTCCTACCCCAGCCCCTGCCAAAAGCAGAGGGGGATGCCCTGGTGCTGCCAGATTCTGCTCTTTTCTCTTTCTGTGAAACAAGCTTGGGTGAAAGTGCCAGAACTCTTGCCCTGCTCTGAGCTGCCACTCTCTTGCTTTCCAGTATTGGCCAGCTGTGGGGATGTGATCATTCCCCATCCAGGGCCACAGCCATGCTCCCAGGCAGGGCTGCCTGCTTGAGGGAATGAGGTGGGCTCAGAGACAGTGCTAGTCCTTCTCACTTCTACTTTTCCCTTTAGCTTAAATTATTCCCAGACGTGTGAACTCAGCAAACAAGGATCAAGTTTTCTCCACAAGGCAAGGTTTAGTCCAGGGCTGGAATAGTGCCTGAGCTTCCCAGTGGTCAGGAAAAAGCTTGCAGGGAGCAGATGAGCAATTCCTTTTGTATTTTCCATCCATCAGGAAAAGCTGCATCTGAAAAAATAGCTGAACTGGAAAATAAAACTAGACAAGTCTGAACAAATATGGAAACCATCCCTGGCTTGGTATTGGAAAAGTCTCAAATGCTGGAAAGGAGAGAAGCAGAGAGAGGGAATGGATAAGTTTTGGCCTCTGTTAGGAATATGGAAGGAATTATTTCATTCTTTTTCCCCATCTATTTGTTCTCTGTATGGCACTCTGTGTGGTTAACCCTCCATCTTTGTCATAAATATATGTGGCAGAGACAATTTTTTTTCAGAGATCCCAACCAAAACATCTGTTTTGCATCTGTGGTTTTGCATATGTAAATATTATTACTAATAGTAGCAAAAGCCATCCTAATGGCAGCAGGAATAGAAACACTATTAATAGTCATGGTGCTGACATTTTATTTGTGTTGCTGCAGGAGTTCACATCGTGCACCAGCACTCAGCTGTGAGTTTGAGTGAGAACAAAAGGATGGCTGTGACCCCAGAGGCTGTGAGTGAGCTGGGACAATGCCAGGGGTGTAGCAGGGATTGTGGCACCTGAACCTCAGCATTTCCCCCAGACCCTTGCAGAGGACCTTTACAAGTGGAAATGGCTCCTTGCAACTCTTGTCATGGTGGCAAGGAGAGGAGGATTCCCAGTGGTGAGAGTGGCTAAAAAGTACCTGAAGAAAAATGGAAAAGTACCTGAAGAAAAATGGAAAACTTCCCAGTAAACGCACTGATGTAAATCTTGATGATCTGGAAACTGAATTTGTCCTGGTAGGCCCAGGGGAAGAGCAATGGTCTTGGTGTTGCACCTGAGGTCTCACCCCAGACCAGCAAAAGATATCTTGTGTCCCTCCCTACAGACAGCAGGCTCTTCTGGGCGGGTGACCTGTCAGAGCAACTAATCCTGCAAACCATCAGCAGAGGGGTGGAGACCTTATCTTTGTGTCTCTGCTTTGCTGCTGTGATTAGCAGTGACAGCAATTCTCCTTCTTCCCTCTGCTCATTGAATTAGGAGACCTCAGGGCCGGGGGAGCTGGGCCCAGGAGCAGCAGGAAGGAGGCCTGGTGGAGCAGGAGGAACAAGGGCACAGGCCATGTTTACCAAACCTGGAGAATGAGGACACAGGCCATAGATACCAAACCTGGAGAACCAGGGCACAGGCCATAGATACCAAACCTGGAGAACCAGGACACAGGCCATGTTTACCAAACCTGGAGAATGAGGACACAGGCCATAGATACCAAACCTGGAGAACCAGGGCACAGGCCATAGATACCAAACCTGGAGAACCAGGACACAGGCCATAGATACCAAACCTGGAGAACCAGGGCACAGGCCATAGATACCAAACCTGGAGAGCCTGGAGGTGCTGGTGCTGGCAGCAGCACTGCAGAGAGGAGATGCAGTAAAAGGAGGAAGCACCAGCCACGTTTCAGACTTTGGTCTGACCCACCAGTGCCTAGAGACACACATGCTAACAAAACACAACACACCCATCTCCTTCCAGGTTTAGCCTGGGTTGAGCTGGTATCTTTGTTCCTGTATGAGGACTGGTTTTTGTTCAGCTCTGGTTGTTTTGCTGGATCTGTAGTGCATTAAACAGCCCATCTTCTGGTTTGTATTTTTTCCAGTGATCGTGTTTCACGTATTCTGGCTCCTTTCAGCCAGCTCTGTATCCCCCCGAGCAGACACTAAGCAGGATCCAGTCCTTGAGCCTGCTGCCTTCACGTGCACTAAAGGGATGTGGACTCACATCCCACATTTCTCTGCTGAGCTGTGGGAATATTTGCAGAAGGGACTCACACCTTGCTCTGCTTTCAGTCTGTCACCTGGATCACGTTACACAGCTGGACACCGCGGGCTCAGGGATGGTACAGGCTGCCACTGACACTTCACATCACCCTCGACAGGCTGGTTCCTTGTCTCCCTGTTCTTCTAAGTTCTTCTAAGCCTTCTAATGTTTACATTCTTGTAACAAACTTTCTCACGCATTTTTATGTAAATAATTATTGTTTTACATTCTTCTCTGGAGGAGGAGAAATTTGATGGACTGTTGTTTTGTCCAGTGTCATTGGAGAGGTGGCACTTTCATCCTCCAATCCATTTTCACTTTTGAAAGTCTATAAATGTTAGAGTCAAAACATAAACTTCCCTTCTTTTTCCTTGGAGGTTCCAGTGTGTGTGTCATTTTATTTCGTGTCCTACAGTGACAGTTCCTAATGTCAGTCTGGGCCAGCCAAAGTTTGTACTTATTTTTCACATCATTCAGATTTTCAATATGGCACATGTAAGAGTGGAGGGTGGCATGTTGGTTCTTTTTAAAGATCTGGTGGCCTGACAGCACCTTCCCTGGGCCACCAGGCTCTGCAGCATCCCTGTGGATGCCATGGGACAGAGAGACAGAAACAGCAAGTGTTTCTCACAGCAGCTTGTGAGAATTTTTAGGGAATTGTAAGGATGTGATAACTTGTTAAGTATAAACAATCTGCAGGTGCTGTTTTTCTATGTCATCTTTCTGTTCTTCTCAAGGACAGTGTGTGAGAAAGGTGTTTTTGTTAATTAGCCAATGTGAAAAATGTGTATTTTATGATTGGCTTTTTGCAAATATTAAAATGAATATGATATGTGTTGTGTTAGAAAGTAATGCTGTATTTATTCTCTTAAGTAGTGTGTTAAATATAGTTTTAGGTTATAACAGAATGTTAAAATAGAAACTATGCTATGTGGGATACTTTTTTTCTAAAGAAAGGACTCGCACTGAGATAGCAGCCACAGGACACCTGAATCTTTCAGAGAAAGAGAATTTATTGCTCCATTATCAGGAGAAACAAACTTCTTCCCACCTTGCTTGGGCAGGATGACGCCGTCAGGATTAGGAGGAAGAAGTTGATATGACCAGACAGAATCCTGTGTTTGAATGGAATTTATACATCATATATGACAGGTATGAATATTTGACAGGCTGCTGGTTTTTAAGGGTTAATCCTCTCTTAACATGGATCCTTTTTCAGGCTTATGCTGCCCAGAAAAAGGTACCCGGACGTCCATAACTCTCTGTTTCTATTGTCTTATATTGTCCTAATCCTAATTGTTCAAATTATTATTACTCTAATTGTATCACTATTTTTATAACCATTTTATCACTATTAAACTTTTAAAATTTTAAAAACAAGTGATTGGCATTTTTCACAGCCAATCAAATAGAATCTATTGTATCACTATAAAAACTGCACAGTTTTCTAGAATAAAGCCTTCTTTTGCTCTTTCTACAATACTGCCTCCTGCCTGTTCCTGTGCCATTATAAAAACTGCACGGTTCTCTTGAATAAAACCTTTTTTTTTGCTCTTTCTACAATCCTGCCTCCTGACATTCCTGTGTCACTCTCGGCACAGGAGTGACACGTCCCTGCGCCCAACCCGAATCCTCCTGCATCCTTTCCTCTCCATCTCTCCAAGGGATGCTCCGCCGATCTTTCCCTGCCCTCTCTGAGCAGCAGGCGGTGTGTGTGTGTGGGCTGGGCCTGGCGGGGCTCTGTGAGTGCCGTGATTATCCAGCAGCACCTCGGGGGCAGGCAGGGCCGATCCGAGCCGGGCTGGATGCGCGCCTGGACCATTTCAGCACCGCCCGCCCCTCGCACCCGCTCACGGCATCCCTCACCCAAACCTGCCTGCCTGCAAGGCTGTCTGCACAACCGGGGCAAAAAGAAAGGCATGACAGCACAATTAGTGAGAGCAAATGAAAGGCTGTTTGAAGGGGAGGAGGGAGGAAAGGGGAGAGCTGCAGAAATCCCTGGTGGGGTTTTGGGCTTGACATCAAAACCCCTTAACAGTGTATTACTTCAGCCCCCGATGTGGACAGATGTTGAGCTGTGGCTCAAAGGAAGTCAGAAATCTTTCCTTAGAAAAAATTTGGCTAGGAAACTAAAGAAAATATTGTGAAAGAAAAGGAAATAAAAGCCCACTAAAGAAGATTTATCACTGCCTCAAGCATTTCTGTATCCTCTGGTCTTATGAGGTCTCAGCCTCAGGGGAAGGAAGAAGAGAAACAGCCTGTTGCTATATTAATGGGTCAAAATTTGGAGTGGGGACACATTTGTCCAGTTAGATGATGATGGAGGGAGCCAACTCACCCAGGCAAGCCCTCCTGCCATCCATGCTGACCCCAGCCAGCCTTCAGGGGCCTCTGGCACCAGCCTGCAGCATTCCCCAGCACACCCAACCCAGCTGCCCTTTTTGCCACTCATTCCCATTTCTAAGAGTTTTACAGAAACTTTTGTCAATGGCAAAATGTGTTCATTCCTAAAAGAGTTTAGTATCATCCACAAACATGGAGATTTTGCTGTCCATTCCCTTGCCAACACTGAAGATGCTGAATAAAACCAGACCCAACAGAGATTATTGGGCAGTCTGGTTGCTGAATCTCATTTATCTTCAAAAACTGCCTGTTAAAGCTTGGACTTTGCTACCTACAAGACAGGAATATCCTTAAAGAGGTTACAATACATAAAAGAAGCATTGTTTCAATCCCATGGCAATGTAAGTGTTTTTTTTTTTAATAATTTTGACAAAATCTTTCACCTGTTCTGTCTATTGGGTCCTCCCTATTCACGTGAATAATTGATATATTCCTAAAGTCCCAGTATGCTGGCAAGGGAGGCTTTCCCTCTTTGGCATCCCTGTGTGCTGGCTCTGTCCCAGCTGCCCATGTGCTTGCTGCTGGTGCAGACCCAGGGACAGAGGTGACACTGACCCCTGCAGCTCCCAGGTCCCCTTCCAGAGCTTGGTTTGCACCTGAGAGCTGCACTAGAACCTGCCACCCTCTGGTGCTGCAGCCATTTGGGAAGTCACACTGATCCAGTGCCTCTAATTTACTGGCTGTGAGGTTCTTCCAAATTCCTGCAGCATTGCAGACCAACACTCAGTTGTGTCCAAGCTGTCTCATCATGTCTTATCCTCCCTGGCACCCTGGTGCATCTTTGTATTGAGCAATGGCTCCCCAGTCAGTTTCTTCCTTTTGATATAGTTAAATAAAGATTTTTAGAAGATACTCGCAAGATTTTTGCAAAATCTTCATGGTCTTTTTTAGCTGTCTTTTCTGTCTGCTCTTTACTTGGCATGTTTTATGGCTTTTCCTTTTCTCTTCCTGTGGGAAACCTTTTCACTTTTCAAAAACTGACCTTCTCCCTGTGATACCTCCTTAACCTTAGCAGTGAGTCAGGCAGGGTGATTTTTAGGACCTCTTAGTTCTTTTTTGAGTTGTGGCACATGTTTTGCTTAGGCTTTAACAGAGCATTTTTTAATCACCTCCAGACTGCTTGCAGGCTCCCTGCTTTCTGCCTGCTCCTTTTTTGGTTTGTTGTTATTGACTAATCACCTTCTTTTTTCATAGTTCCCTTTCTTGAAATTGTAGAGCCCCAGGCTGGATTTATTTGGTGTGCACTCTCCCACTACAGCATTAAAGGTTGTTTTGTGGTCACTAGCAGAGACCAGCTCTGCCACAAACACCTTGTGAAGCAGGTCCTGTGCACCTCTCCCCACCAAACCCAGAGCAGCAGCCCTCCCTGCACTGTTTGGTCCTGGAGACCCTTTATTGTACCCAAACCCACTTTTTATTCCTTCCTGATGGATCACTGAGCTGACTAACTTCTCCAATCTCACTTTATGTTTACCCTGGCCTCACTGAGCCCCCTTACCAGGAGCTGTCACAGCTTTCTGTACCATCACCCCAGCTTTCTGTACCATCACCCCAGCTCTGGGGCCAGCAGACTGGCACTGTCCTCAGCCCTGTCTGCTGGCCCCAGAGCTAATTTGGGTGTTCTCCCAGCACAGCCAGCCCTGCCTGCTGCCCCTGGTCCCTGTGACACCCCAGCATCCCCATCCTGTGCCTGCCTTGTCCCCTGTGACACCCCAGCATTCCCATCCTCTGCCGTGCCCCTGGTCCAATGTGGGAACCCAGCACATCCCTCTGGCTGTCCAGGATGGCCAGGACCCCTGCCAGGGGGCTCAGAAGCCCTGGCACAGAGCCCAAAACACCTGTGGGTTTGATTATGACCCGTGGAGCAAGTTACCAACCTTGTATGAAGATCTGCAAGCCACAACAGTTTAAGTAAAATATTAGTGAAGTTATCATGGGGTGAAAAAGTAGATTTTGGGGTTTCTAGAATGGGGGTTCAGGGGGCAAGATGGAGGGAACTGGGTGTGTCCAGCCTTTCTCCTTCTTCTTCTTGGCCTCCATCTACTGCTGTGATGGTGGCACTTTTAGATTGGTTTACAGTAGAAGCTCACTGTCTAAGACAGGTGATAGGTATTGGGAAGTAATTGTAAACATTGTATACGTAGTTTTTAGTATAAAGACATAACACTGCCCTGGGGCAGGCAGAGTGCCTGGAACTGTCCTGCTGGACGGACCTCGGCAGGGCAGGAGAAAATTTTTTATAGATAAGGAACAATAAACAACCTTGAGACCGAGAACTGAAGAGCTCCAACTCATTCTTCAAGCACCGGGCTGAGAAAAGAGACTTTTAACATTTCTTGGGGTCACAGCGACCCAGAAAGGCCCCGAGAGTCACCCTGATACCCCAGCATCCCCATCCCCTGCCTGCCCCAGGTCCCTGTGACACCCCAGCATCCCCATCTCTGTCTTGTCCCCTGCCCACCCCAGGCAGGGCACCCCCAATTCCCGCTGGCAAATCCCTCCTGCCCGGCCCCGCCAGGCCCTGGGGAGGCAGGGAAGGGGCTCCGGGGGTGCGGGGCTCTGATTTCGGGCATTGCGGGTCTGACCGGGCGGGCGGTGCCGGCTGCCCACTGGCGGCAGGGCCGGCGCAGTGCGGGGCGCCATCCCCGGCCCCATCCCGGTGTTCCAGAGACCTGGAAAATAACACAGCCTGCTCACAGCCTCAGAGATGGAGAAATTGTCAGCAAAAGCCGTGCTTTAATTGCTGCGTATAAAACCATGAATCTCGTAAATGCTAGGAGACACAAATGATTAAAAATTAAAATATATCAAAGTAAGGATGTGTTCCCTGCCTGGGAACAGAGATTCTCCAAGGACCCAAAGGACATGCTGTTTGTGTGTTCCCAGATCCAGGGCACTGCAGGGAGAATTGTCACTGACCAGAGTCACCAGTTCAAGGCCCCAGAGAAGTGTCCTGGTGGCGCAGCCTGCTCCTCTGTTGGTGCAGCTCCTCACACTCGATGCTGTGGGCAGGTTTCATGTGCTGCTGGAGTGCTCCACTCTCTGGTACAGTGCGTGTGTGCAGCTGGCTCCTCTTCCACGTCTCTGCTTCAACACATTTGCTTCCCACACCCTGCTGGGCAGTGATGAAGGTCAGGAGCTGCAGCAGCAGGAGCTGGGCAGGAGCTGAGCAGGAGCGGAGAGCAGCCACCCCTCCTGCCCCCAGGCCTGACAGCAGCCACCCCTCCTGCCCCAGGTCTGTGTGCTCCCTCCCCTTGGCATCAGCACCATCTCCCCTGCTCCAGCAGGGCCTGCCCTGCCACCTCCATCACAACCAGGATGGCAAAACTACATTTTGATCTTCCCTAGTCCATTACAAACTTTGTGTGAAAATCACCAGGTGGGAACCCATGTTCCAGGGCATGTCTCTGCCTCAGAGGAGAAGGATCAGCTTGGGATTATTCTAAAGTGAAAGGACAGGACCATCCTCCCCTCCTGCCTCCTCCCAGTCCTGACCTTCCTGTCCCATGTTGTGGTCCTGGTCTCCTCTCCTCAACCATGAGTCCTTGTTTTTAACACATTTTTCTTGAGTGTCACTACTGCCCTCCAGCAGCACGGGGCAGTGACTGCTGATGACGGCACTGCAGCTCTCCCACCCTGTCCCACAGCCCTGCGACAAACATGACATTTTCTATTTCCTCAGTAGCAATGGCACAGAGGCCAGGGGCTGGCAGTGGGCAGCCCCCAAAGGCAGCACTCCTGCTGGCACAGCAGCACACCTACCTTTTCCTGGAGAGCTGCTGCTCTATCTCCTCCAGGGACTGTCCTTTTGTTTCAGGCACAAAAAGGTAAATGAACACAACAGCCATCACTCCCATCAGCCCATAGAGGAGAAACATCCAAGAGAATCCAATGGCATCTGCAGAGATTCAGCTGTGTGAGTGTAGGAGTCACATTGTGGGGTACAAAGGAAACTGGTTACTTACTGTGAGGTGGTCACTGGTGCCTGACAGGGGCACCTTATTTTGTGAAGCCTTCAAGAGGGCTGGGAAACTCCTTAACTGCAAGGCTTGGGCTGGAAATTGGCAAAGGGAAAGGCTGGTGCATGGCAGGCTTTGCCAGCAGCAGGGGGAAGAGGGCAGCTGAGGGCCAGGGCCAGCAGTGCCTGCTGTAAAGCTGCTTGTGTGGAAGCTGCAGGCTCTGTGTTTCCTCAAACTGTGGTGCTACAGTGCAGCCCAGTGGGCAATTGGTGATTTTTATAAATGAGAGGCTCTGAGCAGAGCTGCTGGTGCCTGGCTCTCCTGCTCTCAGTAGCAAAGGGTCACACCTATTCCAGCCTCAAGTCCTCACTGTTCAAAATGCCACTTAAATCTCCAAATGCCTTATGGTGGCCTTCCCTAACCAGAGGGAGGGGAAGGGGCTACTTACCAACAAGGTCCAGGAAGGAGAGGCTGATCAGTAAATTAGCAGCCCAGTTAAAGCTGTTACAGAAGGCAAAGGCTCTTCCTCTTATCCCAGCAGGGTAAATCTCACTCAGGACCAGCCAGGTCACTGCACAGACCAGAGAGATCACAAAGACAGCGTGGAGTTAAGCAATTTGTTTGGGAAATGGGCAAGGGGGATTCCAGCAGGGGGTTTAAACTCTGGCTTCACCCAGCACCCACTGCTGCTGGTGTCAAACATTCATCGATCTCAGAGGCTGATCACAGCAGAACCCTTCAAACCTCCTGGGCTCAATGCTTCATGCAGGAATGAAATAGCAATAAACAGGCCCAGGGAGTAAAGGAGAAAGCAGGGTACCTGGTCATTCCATGCACAGGAGATGAAGAGATCTGACAGGCCTGCTGTCAGGTCATGCTCTTTGTAAAGAAATGAGAAAAGGGTGGAATTAGGCAGACAACATTGCATTTGGGCTAAAATCAGAGTTAAAGCAATACATATCTTTAAGTCTCTCTCATCCTAGAGGTTATTTTGCTTGAAATAATTTGCAGGGTGGCTATCAAACCCATGAGACTTGCTCACCTAACATTCTTTTCTTGAGTTAAATGCTGTTTTCTCACATCAAGGCATTTAAATGCCAGAAAATAGTAGAACTTACACGGAAGCAAGAACTAATCTTTAATCTCATCTGATGAAAAAAACCTAAAAATAAATAGAATAAAAGAACCCCAATTGGTATTGAGAAACTTCAAAAGAGGTTCAACTTCCAGTTCTGCACTGACTCTCATAATCACACAGCAGAAGCCCTTCAGTCTCTCTGTCCTCAGCCCTGTATTTTCCTCCTCACCAGGGTGACAGGGAGTTTATGTAGTGCTTGTAGGGTTTGTAGGATGCTCTGATTTTCCATTGAAATTCAGAGAAAAAAAACAGCTTTACAAGGGTAGTGAATAGCATGGAAGAGAAAGTTACCCCAGTGCTATAGCTGACAGAGCTGCAGTGCTAGAAAATGATTGAGGGGACAGGAGGGGACATATTTCCAGCTCCCAGACAGTGAGCTGCTCAGCACAGCAGATACACAAGGAATGGTTCAGGCAGGCAGCTTGCAGACCAGCCCTAGTTTCATTCTCTGGGTTAATGCAAGGATAAACACCACACTTACTTGGCCCAAATCCAATTGAGAAGGCACTCACAAAAGCCATCATGCTCAGCAGTGTAATCCAATTTAAGGCCGTATGTTGTTCCCAGGGAGCAGCACTGAGGGGAGGGCTGGTGCTTTCCAGTGCTCCTTTCCTGGACTGACCTGCCAAGTCCCTTTTCTGAGTGAGGGAAGGATCAGGAACAACCTCTTTGCTTTGGGTGCTGCCAAAAACTTCCGTGAGGCTCCTTGTGGCAGCAAAACCAGGGCCTGCCTGACTTCTGGCAGCACCTGACGCTGGTGGGACGGGTGACACAGCTGGGACAGGTGACACAGCAGCCTGGGGGAGCACAGGTGGGGTCAGGGGGTGCTGGCTGAGGCTCTGGGATGCATTGGGGCCCGTGGCTGCCCTGCAGTCCCTGGCCATGGCCAGCGGAGCCATGCGGCTGGTGAGGCCCAGGGTGGTGACAGACATGGCCATCACCACACAGCCTGCCATGAGCAGTACCCTCCTGCCTGCCTTGTCTGCCAAGGCCATGGCCACCAGCGTGGCCACCACCTTGATGGCTCCCAGCCCAACGGAGGCCAGGATGGCTGAGGAGTTGCTCTGGAACCCCACCGAGTGGAAGATTTTGGAGGCGTAGCCCAGCACATTGGGCTGCCCAGTGAACTGCTGGAACAGCACCAGCCCCAGGCCCACCAGAGTCCTCCTCCTCATGTTGTCTCTGGTCCTAAAGAGATCAAGAAATGAGTAATGCTTCTCCTGATAGGGCTCCCGCTTGGCTGCTGCTCTACCCTCTGTGTCCTGCAATGGGATGAGGCCCTTCTGGCAGTCTGAGTCCCACGAGCTTAATTTAACTGGGTTCACTGGGAGGAAGAGGATGCTGAGGAACTGCATGGCTGCCGGGGCAATGGCCAGCCCAAACATGTACCTCCACCCCTCATCCACGTCTGCAAAGACATAATTCAGTGCATAGGACAGCAGGATGCCCACGGTGATTCCTGCCTCATAGAGAGACACCAGCAGGCCTCGCTGGTGAGCAGCCACCATTTCTGAGACGTAGATGCAGCAGGCCATGGATGAGACAGAGATGGCAAAGCCCACAGTCACTCTCCCAGTGACCAGCACGGTGAGTGACCTGGCCAGAGTGAGGATGAGGCTGCCCACTAGCAGCACTACGTTGCTGACCAGGATTGCTCTCCTGCGGCCATGACGGTCGATGAGGATGCCCCCGGCCAGGGAGGCGAGCAGGGCTCCGATGAGGACGGCGCTCACCAGAACCTCTTGCTGGAAGCAGCTGAGCTGAAAGTCTGCCTGCAGCTGCAGCAGTGCCCCAGAGATTATCCCCAACTCATATCCAAATATCAGCCCGCCCAGGAGAGACACTGTTCCGGACAAGAGGAGGACCAGCAGTGCACGACCTGGAAAACAAGCAAGCAGTGCTAGGTTCAGTTTTCTGATGCTGTAAAACAAGCTGTCAGCATGCACAGGCTGGAAGAACTCTCCCAGGACAACCAGAGTTTTCCATCAACAAAGTCATGATGTGGAATTCCCCCACAGGTCACTAAGTCACATGTATAGAGGCACTTGCAGACAGTCACACAACCCACCAGACTTCCACTAATTGCAGGGGTACTCATTTGGGGTGCAGAACTTTGAAATGAGGACTTTTAAACAGAGTTAAGACTTGTTTTTAAGGGCAGGACAGTGATTTGCAGTGCCTGGAGTTGCACAGTAGGACCCTCTGTGGTATCTCTTGATTGTAACTACAAATTGTGTTCTGGGCAGGAAATGCAGCTTCTGCTTTCTGGTTCTGCATTATCATTTTCACATTTCAGTGCATATGGTACGACCAGCTCTCCCTGCAAGTTTTGCTTTCCTACTTCATATCTTGTGGTTAAAAGCCCTGCTCAAAAAAGTTTATTTTTCCTTTATTTCCTCCTTTAGTTAATCTTGTACCCTCTGTGGGGTGGCCCTGATTTCTTCATTTCTCCTTCCACAGCCCACAGCTCCCACGATCTCCAAATCAATTGCAGTGTCCTCAGGCTGGTCCAGGCCCACAGGACAAACATAACTGTGAGCTGAAAAGTTTACTGTTGCCACCCTCAAACACAAGAAGTGACTCTGTGACCTTGCCCTTCCCACAGAGCTGAGTGTGCCAGTCTCCTAAGTATGCAAATTTAGCTAAAATAAGACAAAAGCAGCAGCAAAAGCAACTCAAACCAACCCACCCCAAGCAACCCTACAAAACCAAGGTGCTGCCTGTGCCCTTCACCATGGGGAGGGGATGAAGGGGTGACCATGTGTGAGCCATGAGCCATGTTCCTCCAGCAGGGATTGCACTGGGGCAAGAACTGATGTCCTCTGAGGACAGAAGTGACACTGACCTCACCTCCAATCACACTTTCGAAGCATAGGTGAAGTGGATTAGTTTTGGGGTTTGTGCTGTTTTGCAGCATGTAATGCTATCTGCATTCTTTCATTTAATTAGAAATACTCACAGTTTTGATAGACTGTACATGGAAAAAATGTGGGCACAACCACCAGACCGTGGAAACTTTTATCACCCCGCTGAAGGACTTTTTTCCTGTCACAAGCTGTGTTTAATGGGAACTGTCTCTGCTTGGCCTTTAACCATAGCTATCAATAAAGGTTATTTCTCAGTGATGGCTGTATATAAATACAATTATTTTTATTTATTCTGCAACCCTCTGCATTTCATTTGTGCTACTTATGCCATCCCAGCTATCCGAGTCCCTCCCACCATGCTCTGTGTGACCATCTGCGCTGCTTTTAGCACTCCTTGTCCATATTATACAGACAATTAGAAAAAATATCTGCTGAGAACATAAGGCACAAGTGGCCATCCCATTAGCTTCAGGCCACAAATTCTATTAGGCACAGACAGTCCCATGGCTGATTTCATCAGCTTTTGCTGCATGTCTTGTTAACTCAATAAGCACTCAGGGCTTATGAACTTTGACTGAAATCCAGTTTGTGTATGGTCTATTCTGACGTAGCTGGGGAATTGGAGGACTCTTCAGATCTCTACAGGAGGTTTGATGGAGCAAGGAGCTGTGCCAGGCGATTTTCTCCCTGCAGCAAAGCGGTGGGAGGACCGTGCTGCAGGGCAGGGCATTGACCCTCTGTCCGGCCGGGCTGGGGCTGGAACCAGCACTGGGCTGAGCCGGGCTCTGCTCACACCAAGGCCAGCAATCGGCACAGCAAACCCAGCTCCCTCCACGCTCCCGAACCCGCTCCCCTCCCGGGACAGCCCCGGGAACGAACCACAGGAAATTCCTTGGCTCCTCTGCTCGCTGTACGCGCTGCCGGGACCGCTAAAAACAGCACGGAAAGAAAGGAAGGGGCGGGGGATGCACCCAAGCCTTTAGGAAAAGTTACAAACTTTTTTATTTTTGGGAAATTCCTCCCCGGGGCAGTGCGTTCCCGTCCCTCCCCGGCTGCCCTCCGTCCCCCCGTCCCGTCCCGTCCCGTCCCGTCCCGTCCCGCACTCACCCATGGCGGGGCCGAGCCCCGGAGCGCCGCGGGGCGGAGCGGGGCCGGAGCGGCGGCCGCAGCCACGTCGCTGTGCCCTGCCCCCGGCCGGGCAGCCTGGGGCTTGTAGGCGCCCTGCCCGCCCCTCTCGGGGGCGGGGGTCCCGGCCCGGGGGCGCTGCACCGCCCCGGAGCGGAGCCGGGAGCGGGGCCGGGTCCCCGGGGATGGGGGAGCCCGGAGGGGTGGCCGGGACACGGAGGTGCGCGGTGATTTGGTGCATGTGAAAAGCGCCAATCGCTTGTTTTTAAAATTTTAAAAGTTTAATATTAATAAAATGTTATAAAAATAGTAATACAGTTAGAGTAATAATAATGTGGACAATTTGGATTAGGGCAATATGAGACAATAGAAACAAAGAGTTATGGACAGTCCGGGTACCTTTTTCTGGGCAGCATAAGCCTGAAAAAGGACAGCCGTTAACAGAGGATTAACCCTTAAAAACAATAACCTGTTGCATATTCATACATCTCATACATAATGCAGAAATTCCATTCAAACACAATCTGGTCATCGTCAGCTTCTTCCTCATAATCCTAATGGTGTCATCCTGCCCAAGAGAGGTGGGAAGAAGTAAGAAGTTTGTTTCTCCTGATAATGGAGCAATAAATTCTCTTTCTCTGAAAGATTCAGGTGTCCTGTGGCTGCTATATCAGTGCGAATCCTTTCTTTAGGAAAAAATATCTTACATAGCATAGCTTCTATTTTAACATTTTGTTATAACCTAAAATTATATTTAACACACTGCTTAAAAGAATACAGCATTACTTTCTAACACAACACATATAATATTCATTTTAATATTTGCAAAAAGCTAATCATAAAATACACATTTTTCACAGTCCAGAAATGAGGATGTGGCTGTGGTGGCTGGAATGTCAGCTCTGTCCCCAGCCTGTCTCACTGGAGGAACAGAAATCTCCTCACTGCCAGCAGAGCTGCTCTTGTGCAGCTGTCTCTAGACAAGGAAGCCTCCAGAAAGTGCACAAGCAATTGACAGTTTATTCATGTTTTTAGGTAGCTTGGCTGGAAAGCCACAGAAACCAGATAAGAACGGGGTGGCCACTTGAAAGCTGAACCAGTTCATGGCAGACAGCAAACACTACATGGTTGTGTCTGGGCTAATGTTCCACATTTGGAGATGCACGGCATGCAGTGATTTTGCCCATGATCTCTGGCCCCCAGAGCTCAAGCCAAGGCACTTTGTGTGAGCTGTGTTAGGAACTGGATGAGATGTCTCTCATTCATTATTCCCCACCGTGCCAGGCAAAAAGCCAGAGAGAACCTGGAGTCCTCATCAGCCTCAGGGCAAACTTACTCTTGGCTACATGATCTCCAATTTGCCTGAACAATCCCTTCTTTCTGAAATTATTTCAGTGCAAGAAGGAATAAATTATATTTTTCTCTATGGTCACTCAGCATTTATTTTTCTGCCACCTGAACATTTTCTGGAGGCTTCTTGGTCTCCGGCAGGACAAGAAATACTATTAGCACTGACAACAAGAAAGTGAGGTCTTGGTGGGCACAGGAAGAGCTTTATGGTGTGTTTACCAAAGGAGGACAAAAAGGTGACATCAGTGTGTACAGAAATGAAGCTGCACATGGACACTGTGGAGGCTGTGGGTTATTGCCCTCTGGAGAAAAGGGTAAAAACATGCTATGATGTGCAACAGGGATTATTTGGGGGGAAAAAAAAATCTTTTTTGGGGTCCTTAAAGTACAGCATTCTTATCACACCTTCTGTAGCCAGTGGGTGTTCTGGGCCTGCTGAAAGAATTCACAGAATTCCCAGAATGACCAGGTTGGAAGAGACCTTCAAGATCATCAACTCCAACCCATGCCCCAACACCTGAACTAAACCATGGCACTGAGTGCCACATCCAATCTTTTTTTAAACACATACAGGGATGGTGACTTAACCACCTCCACAGGCAGACCATTCCAGAGCTTTATCGCTCTTTCAATAAAAAAAACTGGTTTGGTTTTTTTGTTGTTTTGTTTTGGGTTTTTTGTTGTTGTTGTTGTTGGTGGTGGTGTTGTTGTTGGTGGTTTTTTGGGGTTTGTTTTGGGTTTTTTTCCCCAGCACCTTTGTCCCTAAGCTCTACCTGAGAACGCCCGGGGGGGGTTGGATCTACCAATACTTCGTGCCTGCAGGCACGTTCCTGTCCTTGCTTCCTCCTGTGATGCCTTCCTCCTCCTCCTCCACAGTCTGTGTGTCTTGGCAGTGCCTTTTCCCCTCCGATCCTTATCTTGATCCTTATCTCGATCCTGGCTGCCGGGCTTGCGGGGCGCGTTCCTGCCTGGCAGGCGCACAGCTCCTCCCCAGGGCTCAGATATCCATCCCCAGGGCTGACACATCCATCCCAGGTCTGAGCCACAGGAATGTGCTCCCGAGAGCTCTGCCTCGGGAACCGCAGCCTGTGTTTGGCACCACCACCTGCCTGTGATTGCTGGAAATGTTACCTTCTACCTCTGAGCTGCAGCAGCTGAAAGAGGCTGTAAAATCACGAACTGAAATACAAATACAACAGGAGAAAGAATCCTCACCACACTCTCAAGAGTATTTTTTTCTATTATGGTTGACCCTCAGGTAGGGGCTCAGGGGAACAAAGTGACCAAACTCAATTCAGTTCTTGATGGAATGATGGCCCCTGAGCTGGCAGAAGTGTCACAGCTGGCCTGGATGGAGCCAGCTCACAGCAACCTGCATTTATTGCACGTTCATTTACATCCCAGAGAGGTTCTCCTCCTGATGCCAGGCTGCAGGTGTTTTCTGTTAGGATGTCCTAACCCAGGGGTTCCCTGGCAATGCTGATCCCACCAGAAATCTTGTTCCCTTGTACATTTTAGGGATGCCTCCAGCATGGCACCCTGCAACAAATCAAACTCATCCCTTTTTCCATGTGTCCAGCTCAGAGGATGGCAGGCTCCATCCCTAAATAAGCTGGGAGAGCTGCTTCCAGGGCTGAATATGATGCCAAGGGATCTGTGGGACGGCAGGGAGGAGCCCACGAGACCTGTCTTGATTCCCATTAGCTTTGTTTGCTGGGCTGCAATTTTTAACTTAATTACATTGTTTGTGAAAGGAGAGTTTGTAAATGCTTGTCACCAGGAGCACAAAGTTACATAATGAAACCATTTACCAGTCAGAGCAGTTCTCTGGGGTGATTCCATATTCCAATAAAAATACTGGGTGATACCATAAATATTGTAAATGGCTCTAGTTAGTTTCCAAGGGCTATGTCAACTGTTTATTTCTTTAAAAGAGAAAAGAATAAGTGAAATCACAGGGAAGATAAAATTTAAATAAATAAAATAAAGGGGAGAATAAAGCAAAAATATTTTCTTTCATATTTTGAAAGCTCTGGAGAAGGTTTTAGTCAGCATGAGAGAAAACCATCATGTTTGCCAGAATAATGAACCCAAGGCTATGTGTGTGCACTTATAGGCTGTATATGTGTGTTTATGGGGGTATTTGTGCACAGATGCTCTGATAAAATCTGTTCACAACACAGGGAAAACCTTTTGCTTTATTTGAGTGTTTGAGGCATTTGCAAATTCCAGCCACAGAGAATTCACCCAATTCCCTGAGGAAGCCCTGCCACAGCTGCAGGAGGGTGCCACGGGTGGGCAGAATTGCAGGATGGATTATCTGTATCATTGAAACCTCAGGAAGGTTGTTTAAAAGTTGTCACTGAAGCAAGATAAATATTTGCCAGGCATGATCCCACCGTGCAATGACATGTAAGCTGTGTGGAATGTGTTAATAAAATATAAATGTTCTGAAAAGGAAACAAATGCTGTGAGTGAGAAAACAAAGACAAAATGGACTTGAGGCACGTCCAAAAGCAACAATTGAAAACATATTGACATGGACTGGGCTGAATTCTCTTGTATCTTCTGAGGAACATATTTGCAGCATGCACAGGTCACCCAGTGGGGCAGTGGGTTTTCAGGGTGCCATAAAAACCAAAGAACTGCTCCAATGAAGTTGATGAGGATAATGAGGTTTATCCACCTCTTAATAAGATGGCAATGTGGGACTTAGCTGCTGGAGGAAGGAGGAGTGACCCGAATCATGGCATGAGTGGTCCATGGCAGAGCTGGGGCAGGCGCTTTGGTGGTGCCCAGCGTGGGGACCCGAGGTGACAGCACGCCCTGCTGCAGGTGCTGATCCTGTCAGGGATCCTTAGGGGCAAACCCCTTCTCCTTCCCAGCCACACCTGGGCAGCTGCCATGCGTCTGCACGGGCTCCAGCAGAGGCTTTTGGCACATGAAAGACGAAGAGGCGGTGATGGACCATGCTGGTGGTGATGTCCCAGAGGTGGATTCTCCACGGGGACGCTCCAGTGGTGGGGGTGACAGCGTGACTGCGGTGTCCCAGGGATGATGGAACATCCGTGGAACCCTGGAGGGGGGATCCACAGTGATGCTGGGAGAACCTCGGGGGAACCACCAGCTCCCACTTGCCACATCGGGAAGAAACACATCCAACATCTCCCTTGCGGGCCGGCTTCAGGTCTCGCTCCTGCACCGGCAAATCCACGGGAGGGCGCGCCGGCTCGGGGATGCTCGGGATGGAGTCCCACCATGCTGCAGTTACCCAGAGGCAAGGAGAGGGCAGCAGGGCTCCCGGGGGGAAGCACAGGGAGGGGTTTGGAGGTTTGGAAGGAGCAGCGCCGGCAGCCCCAGGAAGAAAGCGGGACAAAGCGCGTTATAGCGGGGGCGGCCGAGCGGTACAGCCGGGCGGCGCTTCGGCACTTCGTAGCTTTCCGTCACCTGTCACCGAGCGCTGCCGAGTATGGCCGGAGATTACCGAGTGCTGCCGAACAGGCGCCCCGCGCATGCGCGGTGTGTGTCGCAGCGATGGCGGCGGCCCAGACGGAGGCGGATGGCGCGCGTTCGGTCATGGCCGGAGCCGCGGGCCCTGCTGCCATGGGCGACGTGGGGCCCGTAAGCGCCGCCACGGCCGAGCTGGGGAACGCGGGCCCCGCCGCGGACGGTGCGGAATGCGGGGCGGGCGACGCCGTGGTGGCGGAGGAGCCGCCGGCGCCGCCGGCGCTGCCGGGGCTGCGGCTGGTGCAGCAGGGCGCTGAGGCGCACGTGTACCGCGGGCTCTTCCTCGGCCGGGCCGCCGTGGCCAAGCTCCGCGTCCCGAAGCGCTACCGACACCCCGCGCTGGAGGAGCGCCTCAGCCGGCGCCGCATGGCCCAGGAGGCGCGCTCGCTGCTGCGGTGCCGGCGGGCAGGTGGGCACGGGGGCGGGCAGGAGCGCCGGGGCTGCCTGGCGGGGCGGACAGACAGACAGACACACCCCGGGGCAGGACACACGGGCTTACAATGTGAGCCCCACCCAGCACCCCGGCTCCTCAGGTCGCTCAGAGCGGATCTCAGGCACTCAGCGCCGTCCTGAAGGATGCGGGGGCTCCTTCCGAGGCCGGGGCGACGCGCTCTGCTCTTTCAGGGTGCCCCTGAAGCTCATCTTGCCCTCGGGTTGTCCCAGAGCGCGTTTTATCGGGGAGGCTCCCCCAGGAGGGGCTGAGCTGCCAAATCCTTGTAAAGCCGCGGGGCTGTGCAGATGGCTTGGATTGAGTGTTGGCCAGGCCACTCCTAGGGGTGCATCACCAGTGGCTGGGTGTGATCTCAACTGGCATTTCTGCTTGAAGCTTTTATCGGTTGTGTTTTGTTAAAATGAAGCTGGGAATTATGTAAATTAACTGCTAGCATTTGATTTGTTCTTTTAAATAGGGATTCCAGCGCCAGCGGTCTACTTTGTGGATTATGTTACCAATTCCATCTATCTTGAAGACATTGTAGACTCAATTACTGTTCAGGATCATATTTATTCTGTACAAAAGAGTGGAAGTGATGCCAGCGGCCTCCATAAGTTAGCAGAGAAGATGGGTGAGCTGTTAGCAAGGATGCACGATGAGGATATTATCCACGGGGACCTCACCACTGCCAATCTCCTCCTGCGGCCACCCACGGAGAACCTGGACCTGGTGTTGATAGACTTTGGACTCAGTTTTATTTCAGGCCTTCCAGAGGATAAAGGAGTTGATTTGTATGTTCTGGAAAAAGCCTTCATTAGCACTCATCCAGATACTGAAGCAATGTTCCAAGCTCTGCTAAAGACCTACGCAGCCACGTCTAAAAAATCAGGTCCTGTGATCAAAAAGCTGGATGAGGTTCGGCTAAGGGGAAGGAAGAGATCCATGATTGGGTAGAAGAGAGTGGGGTTAGGGATGGAGAAATAGTAGGTTTTGCAAAGAGGGTTATTTATATTTCTAGTTGGTTTTATTTCGCAGATCAGTATTTTGATAACTGTGTCTTCAAATAAATAAACTTGAAAGAGTTTTAAGTGTCATCAAGTAACTGAAGTAATTGTGAGATTGGGGCTCAGCCAAGAGAGAAACAATTAGAGGTCACTTCTGTCCTAAATGTTAAATATTTCTAATACAAAGTAGTTCACAGTGTCATTCTATTCATCTGTGTGTGGTTAGAATCATCCAGAGCAATCTTTCTTGGCCTGTAGACCATAAATTTGTGGGAGGTTCTTACTTCAGAGACTACAGAACAGCATCTACAAAAGGTAACTGAGAAAAACAAGTGTGTTGTTTTTCTCAGAAGACTTTACAACAAAGGGTTTAAATCTGTTATAAGCCACTCAACACATCTTGAAAATTTTCAGAACTGAATTCTGGAACATGGGCAATGCTGGAATACACTAATATAAATCGGTTTTATTTTCTTTTGGTAGTAAATTGTCTTTTTTTACTCTCAGTCAATAGCACTGTCTGAAAGAAATATAAAATTGGTTAATCCAGAGTAGTTTTCTACTGAGAAACTTCTGCTTTAGGCAAGAAGTCTGCTGTAAATTTCCTCTTTTGGAGCTTTACAAGGGGGATTGCTGGTATTGCTGTTGCCTGTCCAGGTAGGCTGTTGGCAGAGGTAGGTGGTAATTGTCTTTTTTTATATAATGTTTTCTCTCTATTACTTCATTTTTCCGGTTTACTGTATCTATTAGTGTGAATGGAAGGTGTGCCAGAGGAGAATCTCGCACACCCCACCGTGTGTGGGTTAGGAGATTATCAGCTTTGTGAGCAGGTTGGGGTGTGAATGTGGGAGCATCATTGTCTGCAGGTAATGATGGAAAGAAATGGTGAACTTTATGCTGAGCGATTCGCTGTGCTGGGCAGTCTTTATCCCCTGTTCTCCTGTGCACTCCCACTTCTTGCTGAGCGATTCGCTGTGCTGGGCAGTCTTTATCCATCGGGAAGATCCTCTGTGCTCTTGTGCATTCTCTTGTGCTCTGAAACTGCTCGTGAAAAAGAGGGAGTGGAGTCCCTCGCCTCTGCACAGCCACGGGCCGGTCCCGTACGGATCAGGGGAGAGAGGGCAGCTGTGAGGAGCTGTTCTGGCAGGCAGGGCAGAGGGATGAGAGCTTTTCCTGCCCTCTTGGAGCAGCGCGGCCGAGCAGAGGGGACGGAACGGGCGGCGCCGAGAACCACCATGCACCTCCGCTGCTCCGGCCTCACTCCGCGCGGTGGCGCCGCCGCAGCGCCGCCGCCCCTGGCCGCGCAGGTGGCCGGTTCGCGTCCCGCGCCCGCAAGTGTCCTGGCGCGGCGGGCTGCCCGTGCCCGGCGCGCATTTCACCTCTTGCCAGAAAAGCCGCTGGGCGAGTGCCCGACCCCGGCGTGTGGGGCACGGGTTCCACCGCCCAGCCACAGCTTTGGTACCGCGGCGGGCACCCTCGCTCTCTGCAGCGCCCGTGTAGCTGCTGTGTTTTGTTCAGTGCCTGCGTGCCCCGAACACTCGTCGGCTCTCCTTCCCGTGTCGCGCAAAGGAGAGAATGGAAAAGCCGCTGCTGCTGCTGCATCTTCTCCTCTTCGCTCAGTCCGGAGCGCACACTGACACTCGGATCGCTCCAGCCGGAGCACACACCGACACTCGGATCGGTGCTCCCCGGGTGTCCCGTGGACTGCTGGAGCGTCGTGGCACGGTGGGAGCAGGTGGATGTGAGCTCACGAGTCCCGAAGGAGGGATGTGAGCCCCGAGTGCCGGCCCGCGGAGGTGAGGCAGCAGCCTGACCCCCTTGCCTGCCATCCCCCATCTGTACAAACAGCGCTGTCCCCGCTCCCGGTGATGCCCGGATTGAGTTCTGTTTGCACAGCCCTTTGAAGAAGTGCGTTTCCAGCTATCACGGTGTTTGTTGAAATGCGGCTCTCCCTGCGGGGCAGCGGAGCAGAAACAAAGGCGATCGGCGGGCGGTGCTCAGGGCGGCGCGGTGCCACGAGCCGGGGCGGCAGCCTGTGGTCAGGCCAGTCCTCCCGGGGAGCCGTGCGTGGGACTGCCCTTCGAGCAGGGACTGCTGGACTGGCCTCTGCTGAAATCAGCTCCGGGATGGAGCTGCAAAACAAAGCAGGGCATTACTGGTCATGAAAAGCAAAATGTTTTGTTTTTTCACTGCGTGATAAACCCCTCCTTGTTATATAAGTGTTACTTTCTGCACATCTGTGTTAGGGCTTGTTGATATTTCCTCTTGCTCAGCCTGGCGTGTCAGATGGATTGCTATAGAGAATGCTGAACTGTTGCTGTTTGAAGGTGGAAAAATCTCAGCAGGTTCATGTCCAGCAAAAAGGACACTCTGGACATGCAAAGTGTGCACTCCACATATTCTTGCAGCCTCAGCTGTATCAGCCCCTCAGGAGCTGGACTCAATGATCCTTGGGGGTCCCTTCCAACTCACTGTGTGATTCTGGGATGAGCTGTGTCTGCAGCAGCACCTCCTTGGATGAAAACCACTGGTTCATAGGGCAGGTGGAGGTTCCAGTTTTTCTTGGCTGGGAATAGCTTGACATGCTGCTGTGTTAGCTTTCTGTGCATCTCTGTGCTCATAAGCACAGAGATTTGAATTACTGTTATTGTTGTTATTGAAATAATTTGCCATTGCATTATTAACACTCAGGCTTTATGTCTGTACATGTCTGTTCTTGTAAGATAAGTAGGACTCCTAGTTTCTTTCTTAGTTTCTTTTTTTTTTTCTTCCTGAATAGTTTATCTGCTGCAAATCCACTTTTGAGCCCCCAATATTCTTCCAGAGTTTGCCTGACTTTTGGCAAAATCCTTGCAACCCACACTGGTGGAAGTGGTGACGTCCTGTCCAGAAAGGCTGTTCTCCCAAAGGCTGAGTTGTCCTTCAGCTCACCCAAAACCTTCTTGCTTGCCTGTTGGGGGGACCCTGAGATTGTGGGATGTGACAAGTGGTGGCTGGTGGTGCACAAAGCCACTGGGGGTCTCTCTGCCACCATCACTAGCAACAGGAAAATCTGTATGTTCAGGGAAAACTTTTGAGCAGAATGTGTTTACAGCTGTGTGCTGGATGTGCAGATGATCACTTTGGGTCTTTCTACTACTTGAATCTTTTTGCTTTTAAAAGTGAATTGTTGTCTCAGGGCGTCAACTCCAGGCCTGCTGGGAACAGCTTCATTTCCAGAGGCTTCCCAGCATCTCCTTGACCTTGCTCTACACCTGGATATCACTCAAAAATGCCATGCATACAAAGAGGTGCAGATAAGATGTGGCAAGAGGAATGAAAGGAAAGAGGGAAAGACAAATTAAATGGAAATAGAGATGTTTTGTCAGCACAAAGTGCAGTGTAGTATTTCTGAGGAAAATGCTGATTATTGATGGCATTACCTTTTCTGTTTATTTTGGTATCTGACATCATCAGTGGTTTCTGTGGTGGGAATTGGGAGCTCTTGGTAACTAGCCTGACTTGAGGTTGGCAATAAGACCAAGTTCTGTTTTGCCCACTGATGCCATGGAGGCAGAACTGAACTAAGGGGATTTTTTGACATAAATATGAGTTGGAGACCTAGAGGAGCACTAAGAGGAAAAAGAAACATTAAAAAAAAAAAACCATACAAGCAAGGAACAGGGATGGAGACACTGTTGAATAATCTGGGAATGCTGTTGCCACGAATTTTGGACAGTGGCTGCTCTGTGATGGCAGTTACTGTGTGTATATGTAAAAATTATGCATACAAGATATATGGTGTAGCTTTTTTCAGTGAGCTTTTTTATAGTCTAAGCCTTGATGTCTGCAGGAAATAGATATTTTCCAGTTTTTCAAGATGCAGAACGCTGATAACCTTTCGCAAACCTCTTCTCCCATCACTGCTGATAGAAAACCAAGTTAGTGCAATAAAAGCATAAAAGCTCATTTGTAACCCAGGGTTCACTCTGTGAGGGTCCTACAGATAAATAAAGCCCCTCCCTGGCCCAAGCACAAGCTGTGTCCCACAGTGGTACCTTTGGGCACTTCACAGCACCTTTCTTTTGCCAATAAACTAAACTTAGTTTAAGTAATAGCCCAGGAGTGGTCTGAGCCCAGTGATGGAGAGAAGGCACAGGGCAGCTGCAGCTGCTGCTGTCACTGGAAATGGGTGTGGTAGAGATGGAGTTTACAAGAAAACAAACTAATTAAATCTTAATTCCCCTCTGAAGGCCAGGAGAAGCAGCGTGCAGCCCCTGCACAATGGGCTGGGGAGCTCTGCAGGCTGAGCCAGCACCTGCCCCACTGAGCTGAGAGGGGCTGGGGAAGGGGCTGGGGCTGTCCCGGCCTGAGCCACCACTTGCAGGGATCATGCTGTCCATCCCCTGACCCTGCACACTGCCAGAAATGGGTATCCTTATAAGGGAAAGAACAAACTGTGCTCGTTGTTATTGTTTTGAAGCTTTTTTTAACTTTCAAGGTTGATTTTGAGAGGTTTTGTAGAGCTCCTTTGGTCCGGCATGTGGCACACACTCAAACACAGGCTCCCAGTCTCTGCCTGATGGGTATTTCGGGTAAGCTGAACCTGTTTTAAGCAGTTGCATTGTTTTACTGGTCTGAATTTTGCTTTCACTCATCCCTCTGTCCATCCTCTCCATCATGCACCACCACCCGAGTCATGAAGCAACTTCTCCTCCCACAGCCTGCTGTGGCATCGAGCCAGCACAGCAATCTCCTCCTCATTTATTTGGCCATGAAAACTTTGTATTCATGTTGTTGAGCAGTTCAGGGGAAGCAAGATAAAAAATCCTCCTGGATTTCTCTCTGGGCCAGCCCTGTGCTCTCTGCTGGGCCCCGCAGAAGGTGCATTTGCCAGCGGGGCAGGGCAGCGGGGCCGGCGCCAGGCGGATGCCGGATCCTCGCCTTGCCAGCGGCCCCCGGCAGTGCCCGGCAAAAGCTTTTGTGTCCGTTCTGCTGTTTGAAAGGAGCCGCAGCGGTGATGTCGCCACCCTTTAGCCCCTGCCCGGGATGGCTGTGGGCATTAACTGATTTGTTACTGTTTGTGCAAGATTGCATTTATGATGTTAAGGAGAGGGAGGAGGTGGATGCAGACCAGCAGCACAGTCCTGTCCCTATTGCTGATTGTCCTACCACATTCTGATTTCTTGTTCTCTGTGTGCTAGTGATTCACGGGTTGTGTAAGGGGGATGAGGTTTTCTCACATCTGCTTTTTAAATCAATGCATTTGACTCCAACTTCCTTGATGATCTAGGGAATGGTGTCAAGGAGGAGTAACTCTCCAGAGAGCTGATTACTTGTGAAACAGTCTGTCATATATGGCACTCAGAGTATGCTCCTGAGGTACTGAGGGTGTTACTTTACTTTCCCATTTTTCTCTCCACCACTCAGCTTTGTTTAGCCTTCAATTGCAAGAATCCAGGCTGCGCAAAAAGCAGCTCCCTTGGCTTTGATCTCTTGCTCATCTTGATAGTGGAGCAGCTCGGTTTCCTGGGCTGTTTGCCTCTCACTGCACTCAGACAAGACCAGCAGCTTCTGCAGCACTTGCTGAGGTTCACTGTGGTCAGGAGAGGGGATCCTGTCCTGCCCCACTATTCCCCCATCTTCTTTCTGATGGCCCCTATACAGGGCAGAGCTGGCAAGAAAATACGCCCTCGGAGTTGAAATTGGGCAGCTTTTGTGTTTTCTTTTTGACTCGTGAAGCATCCTTAAGGTCCAGCCCGACAGGACACCCAGGGTACAGTCAAGGCTCATCGCTTGCCTGCTGGAGCTCACTCTTGTGTGAGCCAAGACTTCTCCTCTTGCTTTTCCGCTATTTCCCATGGCTCTATCCCGCTCCGCGCCGCTGACCTTTTGTTTTAGATGTTGCTTATTTTTAATAAGAAAAAAAAAAAGAAAAAAGGCTGGGAAATGGCAAGATGGGGGGAAGGAGGGGGATCTAGGGGCCGTATAAAGGGCGGGTACCGGGGGTAGGGGGCGGTATAGCGGGGCGCAGCGCCGTGGGGCGGTGCGGGGCCCCTCCCGGTGGGCGAGGCGGGGCGGGGAAGGGCGGGGGGTCCCGGGGGGGTGCCGCCCACCGGGAGGGCCGATCCCGGGGGATAAAGCGGGGGCGCGGGGTGGCCGCGGCGATGGGCGCGGGATGGCGGCGCTGGGGGCGCTGGTGAAGAAGGCGTGGAGCGTGCGGAGGTTCGTGGTGCTGCTGTGCGCGCCGCTGGCGCTGGTGCCCATCCTGCTCAGCCTCCCCCCTAAGGTACCGCCGGGGCACCCCGGGTGGGCACTGCGGGTTGGGGAGCCCGCTGCGGGACGGGGGGCACGGGCACTGACACAGAGTGCGGGGCACGGAGCGGGGCACGGGCATAGACAGACTGCGGGGCACAGAGTGGGGCACGGGCACAGACAGACTGCGGGGCACTGACACAGACAGACTGCGGGACACGGGCACAGACAGACTGCGGGGCACTGACACAGACAGACTGCGGGACACGGGCACAGACAGACTGCGGGACGCGGAGCGGGAGAACGCACCGGGGATGCTGCACCAGGAGCTCCGGGTGCGAGGAGCGGCGTTCCGCCCTGGGAGGATCGGGGACACGGCCTGGGGGCTCCGTGCCACCGCTTGCCTCATCACCAGCAGAATCCGCCTCTCCAGAGGGTCACCCTGCTGCCTGACCATGGAGCAGAGTGGGCTGCACAGCTCCTCACATTTTTCCAACAACTTAAAGTGCGAATGGATGGGGTGTCCTGCGGTGATGTCGGGCTTGTGGGGAGAAGAAGGGATAGATACCGTGAATTCTGTTTGATGTTTCTTATATAGACATTGGGAGGTGGGAGGATCGTATCCACTCAAGCTCAGTGGCAACGATCAGTGCTTCTTGCTGGTACCCAAGCGCCCTGTAGCTTTTATCAGTAGTGCCCAAATGGCATCTGGGGAAGCTGAGGCAAGACCAGCCTCACCCAGAGCTGGGGTAGAACTGAGTGCTGGGTGCTGGGAGTCTGCCTGGCATCGCTGGCACATCCCCTGAGCCACGGGAGTGGCGGTGGGACAGGGACCCGCGGAGCTGTGCTCAGTTCGTGCTGCAGGACTGCTCCGGAGTGCCCGCCCCGCTGTGGGTGACACTCAGGGGGACTTTGGTGCTGTATCTGAAAAGGCTTTGCGAGTAAGATAAGTGGTGTTTTGTAAAGGTGGAAACTGGTCTCCTCTGAAGGTTTGTGCTTTAGCATGTGATGAGCTGCACATAAAGCAATCTGCGGCAAGGCTTTGGGGGCTGGAGGATTTTTTTGCACGGCTCTTGTGCACCAGGAACCTCTGAGCCTTGGGTGCAAGTCCAGAGGGCAGTGAAGACATTGTGGATGTCTTCACTGCCCTGTGGACTTTTTTTGCACCATTGACTTCAGCGTGAGCCGGATTTCACCCTCATGTTCTGACTCAGATCCATTTGAGAATGACCTAAAATAAGTAATGGTCAGTATGTAGTGAACATAGAATAGTTTAGGAACTGTAAGAACACAAAGCTGGCACTTAGTTCTGCCTGTTCAGTGCTTGTTAGGTGAAACCTTCTCCTTTGAGATACAAAATACACCTGTTAAATTTAAAAATAATATAGATTGACCATTGCTTTATTTAGTGACACTATATATTAAAAGAGACATTTCTTTGAATTGAATGTCACTTTTTTCCTCTGTTTTATATTGTTGGCTGAGCTATGAATGGGACTGTGTTAAATGTCTGCCTCAAGGAGCAGAAAACACATTGCACACAACAGGTACTAAATTCCCTTGCGGATTCATAACTGAAGAGTTACAGTTCTACATTAATTTTCAATAGCTGAACAAACGACTTCCAGTGTATTTAATATCATCCTGTTTGACTTTGGCACTGGGTAAAATTGTGAGATAGGATTAGAGAGGGAGGAGATGCACTGTATGCTAAGTGCAAGTTCATGTCTGGTCTGTGCAGGAGTTACTAGTGAGAAAAAATCACAGATTAGCCCAGTGCTGTGGGAAGGGCCTTGATTTCAGTGTTCTGTGTGCTGGTAGAAGTGTGTAGTGTCACACAGGCTGTACAAGGATTTGGATGTTCAGGAAAGGGATTTCTGTATGTGTACAGAACTAAAAAATGTCTCTGTGGTGTAATGGTGCTGCTCTCTCCTGCTCAGCTCCCAGAGTGAGCTGGTAGCCCACTCTAGGGTGCAGTCCATGGAGGACCTCATGGATAGGGTGATCTGATCAATGCTGTTTTATTGAAGAAAAAAATGATGTTGGGAAAGTGGAAATGTTTGCAGCTGAGCAGGTGGCAAAGCAGGGATATAGCTGTGGTGATGGAAGGAGACCCTGGCAGAGCTTGCTGCTCAGCTTGGGGATCTTTTCTTCATTCTACATGGATTTTAAATCATCACAGATGGTAGCAGTGTCACTGGCTGGTGCCTGTCAAAACCTGGATGCTCACATGAGTATTTCAAGCAAGTCCAAACTGCAGCTTCCCTACGTTCTCCCAAGGTTTGGCATGGGGGGAACCTGTAGCTGCTAACTCCTGTACACAGTTGTATCTGTTCATGTTCAGGGGTCAATGATTCATCCAGGGTTTCAACACTAAACTCTCTCACTTGTTCAACAAGAAAAGAAACTTGCTGTTGCATCAACAGGGGATTAAGTTCTGACGTCTGGAGCTCGCCTGACCCCTGTCTGCAGCCCGAGCCACGAGGGGCTGTGGGAGGGGAAGGAGCAGGTTATGCTTTTAACCACACTGTGAGAGCAGCAAGGGGCAGGAGCAGGGTCAGCAGGCAGGGGATCAGGGGTGGCAGAGTGTGGAAGTTGTCCTGGCACGTGATGGTAAGGGCTGTGTGCCCTCACTGCACCGCCTGGTCAGGCGTCTGTCTGTCCTGCCACGGGACTGCAGGACAGCCTGGCCTCTCCTGGGCAGGCAGCTCGTGAGAGCTGCTGCAGGTGGCCAGCGAGAACTCGACTGACTGGGCTGTGCTGGAGTCACTGGGAGCCTGTCCCAGGCAGGGAGGGCACGCAGGGACAGCAGGCTGGGGCAGGAGGAGCCCTGTGTGATGTGCAGTCACTGGAACAGCCAGGATGCTGCCGAGTCCTGTGCATCTGGAACACGGGGCTGTTGGACAAGCTGGAGAGAGCCCTGTGCTCCTGCTGGGGTGGTGGAATGCTGCCTGGCAGGGTGCAACAGGAACTGGTAGGAGAGGAGAGGCAGTGAGGCTCAGCCTCTGCTGGGCTCAGGATGAGCCTTCCCTTGTGAGAATGTGTCTAACATTTCCTCTCTGTCGATGTTAAAAATTTGTTCTCACGTCATGTCACCATTTACTCCCTGCTAGGATGATCTGCAATTTAATCACCCAAAGGATTTCTACCATAAAATGCCACCTTACCTTTGGTTTCAAGGACAGCATTTCACTTGGATCTGGAGACCAAGACCTCATGCCTTAAAGCTGATAGAACACACCAGGCTGTGGCACCTTGGATTAGTTTCTCCTTTCTGAGTGATACCCTGTGATGTGGGTGCAGTGGGTTTTCCCTACACTTAAGTGGCATCCCTCTGGAAACACAAAAGAGACAAATCATCCATCAGGGCTGCTCTTGCTCACTGGTGATGGACTCCAGCATCCACATCTTCAAGCTGTGATTAGAGCTCTTGCCAGCTGTCACTCTGCAGTGGTTTTTCTCCAGATCCTTATGTGAGTCCCTTCACAGAGGAATGGTGACAGAGCTGCCACTGCTGCTGTTATGTTAATTGCCCTTGTTTTTAATTGATGGCCTGTGTAGGTGGTGGTTGTGTAGAGGGAGGCTGGTGTAAATGGTTTTATCTACAGCCTCCTTTCTGCTGAATAGAAAAATGAAATTTCTGCTTTGTGGGTGTTTGCTGAGACCTCAGGGTGTGCAGCCCAAGCTGTGTGTGGAACAGTGCTTTGTGTCCACCACATCAGGCAGCAGAAGGAAATGCTCTGTGTATAGCCAGTTGTCTGCACAGGGCTCTGTGTGTCACCTCCTGCTCTGGTCGCTGCTGAAATGGCTGAATATTTGTCTCGTGAGTGGAAGTGCCTGTGACCCCCCTGCTCGGAGGGCTGTGAATGATTGCAAAGAGCTGGGGCAGGGCAGGAGGGGCTGGAGGAACTGTTCTGCTGGAAGGGGCATGGGGGCACTTTTAATGAGCTGTGCAAAGAGCTTGTTCCAACAGCTTCTAATGAACTCAATGTCTACAGCCTCTTGGCTTGGTAACAGCTGAGGCAGCCAAATCTGCTAAAAGGAGCTCTGGGCAGGCAAATAGGGCCCAGTGCCTTCAGAAAACTGACTTGACTTCCTCAGTGGCCATGGAGCAATTTAAAATTAACTTGGACGTGATGGGTTCTCCTGGTTAGTACCAGGAGACTTTAAGATCTTCCAGAAGAAAAATGACACTGCTTGCACTGGAGAGCAAAGGGCATGAAGGGTGTCTTTGTGGGCAGAGGGGGGATGCAAATGTAGACAAAGGGGATGGGAGTGGGCTGTCCTGCATGCTGGAGGAACTGGATCCTGGCTGGAGAGCAGAGCAGGAGCATGGACAGGCAGGGAACAGTCCAGAGAGCAGCCTGGCAGGAGAAATAAGTGATTGTAGCCTGGTTTTACATTTCATACACAAAGTCCATCTCTGCAGTGTTTGTGTGTGGTGGTTTGGGAAGGCCAGTTTCACAGAACTAGAAGCAATGGTCAGTTAAAAGATGAGAGCAAGGACTTGAGTGGGGAAAGAGGGGGATAACTGAAGGTACAGTGACAACATTTTACCACATCCTCTGTGAGCTTCAGCCCAGAGAGAGGGCCTGGCAAAGAGCAAGCTGGCACTGGGAGAGTGTGAAAGCAGCAACACTTGGGTTGGGGAAAATGGAAGTCTTTAGTCTTTATTGGCAGGAGTTAGTATTAATTGGAAAACACAACTGCATATAAAACATATCTACCTGATTCCTGCCTGTGTCTGCAATGGTTGACTCAGTGATTGTCAAGGTCTTTTCCAAACTAATTGTTTCTGTGGTTCTATGAAAAGAGATATGGAAGAAATCCCTGGACAGGATGTTGAGGGTGATGAACACAAATGTTGTCATCTGTTGCCAGAGGGACAATGCAGAAAAAGCCACATTCAGTGAAGCATTTTTGTTGTATGCTGAGCAAAGTTCTGATAGTGCAGTCCTACAGCATAAGAAACTGACTGATAATTTTTTTGCTGTGACAGTAATTAAATGGAAATTTAAAATTTCATACATCTAACCCTGGCTGCTTTAAAATCTATAAGTTCAGACAGCTTCCATACAATAATTTTTCAGGAGCCTGAAGAGTTTATCGTGTACCAATAAAGTGGGTGCATTTCTACAAGCACCAGTACAGATGGAGATCACTGGGGATGCTGACCACATGCCAGGCTGATCTGTAGCCTCTCTTGGGAAGTATTTAAAATAAAAAAAAAGGTAGGAGATCATAATATGTAATTAGCTCAACACAGCCACAGGACTGCCTACCCACAGCCAAGGTAGTAAATGTGGTATTTGTGTGTATGGGATGTGTGAAAGTTATAACAGCAGTGGAGAGTCTACCAGGCTGCTGTTTGATGAGTTGGTGACTTTTTGCCACACACTCAATTTGCCCCCTTTATCTGAGCTTCAGCTGTCTCATTTTAAAACAGATTTTTTTTTTGCCAACTACAAAATACCTCATGGAGTTTAAATAAAAATGTTTAAGCTTTATGTTATTTTAGCAGAGGAAAATAGATTCCCTGAAGCTCTTGCAGCTTTGTGGCCTGTGTTACTGGCCCCTTTCTAGCCACTCTGCAAATAGCCAGCAGGAGCAAAAGGACTGCACTGGCAGGGGGGCTGGTAAACAGGGCTTGGGCTGAGTCCAGATTACATAATGCTTGCAGGAGCTGGGTTAGTGGAAATCAGATTCCCAGCTCCATCCTGCTGGAGAACAGGCCCTGGGCACAGTGGGGCTGGTGGCACAGTGACAGCTGTGCCATGAGAGCACTCAGAGCTTGTTTTCTGCTCCAGGTGATTCTGTATATCACAGGTAGGATGTTTCTTTGTGATAGCAGAGGGATAAAGGGGCTTGAAAAGCTCCAAACCAGCCAAAATCTCTCTTGGTGCTGCTATCAAGGTCCTGGAGGAGCCCTGTCTGCCCCTCTTTTACCTGGTTAGAGGTTGGGGGAAGCCTGTGTGGCTGATGGGGCTGTGATGACCATGCAGCATTCAGGGGGTGATGGAGAAAACCCAGAATTTGGCAGTGCCAAGGCAGGGCTGCTTTGAGCACTGAATCTACCTCGTGGGGAAGCTGTGGGCACTGGGTCTGGTGGGGAACAAGGTCCAGCTGCAGGTCCTGGTGTCCCTCTCAGGCTGTGCCTGGGCGAGCCAGCTCGCCTCCCCTGACCCACATTCCCTGCCAGAGCCTCCTTTCCCTGGGGCGCCTGATCTGCCCTGCCCTGAGACTGCAGGACACAGCCTCGTGCCTTGGCCTCCTCTGCCACAGCCCAGCAGGTCCCCAGGGTGGAAAATCCCCAGTGCTGGAGTGTGGCAAAGACAGCATCTGTGTCTGGAGGGGCAGAGGTCGATCCCAAGGCTCTTGAGCAACAGGAAGAAGAGCTGCTGCAGTCCAGAGCCACAAGTGCTTTCCTGGAAATCATTAAATGGCTGTAAAATTAACCTGATCACAAGATCCATTTTACAGTTCATATGTGCCACCATGAACTTTGATAGAATTCTGTTGAAAAATGTAAATACAAAGCTATAGGAAGATTCAAGAAGTAGGAGTCCTGACAAGGCTGCAGCCAAGGGATGGAAGGATGAAGATCATGTGGAGGTGATGGTGCCACATAGAGCAGCGAGTTCAGCCCAGCCTGTCCAGGACCATTCTCATGACATTTGTTAGCATTTATTGCTTGTGTACTAACCAAACATACCAAACACTGGGGACATCAATTAATTAACATTTGCAAAATATCTTGAAATCAAAAAGCTTTCAATTTCATATAGAGTTTGGTTCAATTTTATTGATGGCTTTTTTTTTTTCATTCTGGGGAGCGCTTGGTTGAAATTGAAGTTATTGTGGATTGGTCTTGTTCCTGTTTTGTTCAATGGTGGTTCTATCTTAAAAACCAATATAGCTGCTATTTGTCCTCTTTTAGGGTAGAATAAATTGGATAAACAACACTACTGTTTTTTTCAAGTGGTTTCCTGTTGATCCATATAGGTTTCAAAAATTCAGGGAAGCCTTTCATATAGCAGTTCCTTGTGCCCTGTTTCGTTTTTACCCCTTGGCTTTTGATCTTGCAGTGAAGACGAGTTATTAGATTGATGCTGTGTCTCATTGCAGTGTTTTCCAGAACATTTTCCATACACTGGAGAATAAATATCCATTACTTATAATTAGTTTTCTAAATTGTACATCATCTATTTTGTAAAGTCAATTAAAGCTATCACTGATATACTCTTGTATCATTGTTAAATATTTTCAGTTGCTCTACTCCAGTAAGGGCTAAAGTGTCTTTATTTTGAAGCTGACTTTGGTGCAACTTTCCTTGTGGGAAACTGAAGAATATTTTGCCAGTGAGAGAAAAAAATTATCCATATGGCCTTTGGAAATCAAATGGAAGAGAGCTTAATGAGAGCAAAGCTATTTATTTGGCATATAAAAAGAACCATAGTAAAGAGGAATTATCAGTTGGCACAGGAATTGAATCACTAATCTAGTGGCAAACACTTGAAAACATGATTCTTTATTTTTGTGAAGTTTAGCACTGCCAGGTTTACTGCTCTGGTCCTGCTGGTTTGGGGGAAATGAAGAGCAGGAAGCCCATGAGAGCTGCCAGAGCTGGGCTGAGCCTGAGGGTTTTGCTTCACACACTCTCATATGTCATTTTACTGGCATCTAAAATTAGGTCTGAAAGTGATCTTGAAATCCAGATCTTGGACACTTCATATGAGGCACTGACACTGCTACAATTAACGTATAAAAAAAAATCAGTTACGCTCAATTCTGCTGTGCTCATGTTTCTACATTCACTGGGGCCTTGCTAGCAGGACCCCTTGTCAATGCAAATCCTGGGTGCTAAAATAAAATCAGAAATTCTATCATTTTGTCCACCTTTCAAGCCCTCACTTGCAGATGTACATAAATGAACATAAATCCATGTTGGTTTTGACCTCCTTCAGTTGAGGCCTGCAGCAAATTGTTCGTAGGTGAACAGGCATGTGTTGGCTGTGCTGTACCTGCTCTGGTGCCTGGCTGAACCTTCAAATGATGGGGCTGGGACCACATTATCCCCAAAATGGAGCTCCCCACAGTCCCCAGACCATGCTGTTCCCAACCTTGGCAGGGAGCAGAGCCATCATCTCCCCTCAGAAACCCAGAGGAGGAAGGTCCCAGCAGAGGCACAGAGGTGCCTTTGAGTAGCAATTCAACCTGCACAACAAGCTGGAAAAGTGATAAAATAAATAGCTCTGTGGCTTCCAAGTGATGCTCAGCAGTTATTTATAGTGCAGTGGGCACTCTGCCTGTGCTTGCTGACAATGTCCCTGTTGAGGCCTGCTGTGACCCAGCTCAGCTCTGCCCTGGGCTCTCCCGTCTTGGGCTCGGGGCCGCTCTCCCGACTTCCTCCCATTGCTCATTGTTTTGGCTGTGGCTGTGGTGACAAATGGCTTTGGTCTAGTTTGTGCCTCCTGGGTGGATGGGTGAATTCATGCTGTAGTGTGGGGGCCCTGGGTTTCTGCCAGCCTTGGCCAAGGCTGGGGTGATGCCTGCAGGAAGTGCTGTGACACCGGGGTGCTTGATTTACTGATTTCCATAGGGACTGGGATCCCTTCCCATGGAATGGGCTCTCATAAATCTCTTGGGAGACTCTGATCCAAGAAAAGAAGCCTTTCTGAGGGCTGCCTATTGCAAATGTGGGGGACATACATCTCCCAAGGCTGTTTTTGCATAGCTGTGCAGAGCACGGTCTGCGGAAGTTGGAGGGAAAGCACAAACATTAAATGGGTCACACACCTGAGCATGTCAGCAGCAATGCCAGCCCTAATTCAACACTGTGGGGCAGTTCCTGCTCTCCAAAGATTCCTTGATTGATGCCTGCAAGCACGTGGGAAGATCAGGCAACCAAGGAGGATTTTGGTTTTGCTGTGGTCTCCGATCAGTGCTGAACCCCTTACACAATGCAGGGGGGAAGATGTTGTACTTGATGGAAATTATTTAGGAGAAGTACTGTATCCTTAAGGGAGTAACTGGAGCATTTTGCTTCTCTAAGTGTCTCCAAGTGACAAGATGTCTCTGTAATGGCACATCTCACTTTTCCTCTCCTCCTTTTGCAGGAAGGAAGATGCCTCTATGTGATCCTGCTGATGGCCCTGTACTGGTGCACTGAGGCCCTGCCCTTGGCTGTGACAGCCCTGCTGCCCATCGTCCTCTTTCCCTTCCTGGGGATCCTCCCATCTAACAAAGTTTGCCCACAATACTTTTTAGACACCAATTTCCTGTTCCTCAGTGGTTTAATCATGGCCTCAGCCATCGAGGAGTGGAATTTACACCGCAGGATTGCCCTCCGGGTGCTCATGCTGGTGGGAGTCCAGCCAGCCAGGTGACTATGGGGGCTCTGCCTGGGGGATGTGAGCTGCAGGGGCTTGGGAAGAGGCTCTGCTGTGCTGCTCCAATAGTGGGGGCTGTCCACACTCCCTTTTCTCCATTTGTTCAGCTGTTTGCCCCAGGGCCAGTGCAGCAGATAATTTGGTTCAGCCCCATGCTTGTGCTCCATCCAGATTCAGGAGAGTCACAGAAATCCTTTTTGGTATTGGTTTTGTTATCTCTGCACATGAGCTTTTCCTCCCAATGTGTCAGAGAACTTGCCAAACTGAAGAAATTCAGCTTTTCCTTTTTTCTCTCTTTCAGACTAATCTTAGGGATGATGTTGACAACGTCTTTCCTGTCCATGTGGTTAAGTAACACTGCCTCCACTGCTATGATGCTTCCAATTGCAAATGCAATTTTAAAAAGCCTCTTTGGGGAGAAAGACACATCTAAGGATATGAACAGGGAAAATGAAGAAAACCAAGGTAATTGAGACAGGGCAGTAGTATAAGCCAGCTGAGGTCTGCCCTGCTGCCCTCAAATCTGCCCCATTTTATTGACTTCACTGGCACAAATGCCATGTTCATTAGCTTGCAGCTCAATCTCAGGGCTGGTCCCACTTTACTGCACACTTTATTCCCATGGTGGAAGAATATTGGCAGAAAGAATTCCATTTTATCTGCCCTTTCCTCATGCCATGCAATGCTTATGAGTGGCCTGGAAAACCAAAAAGGTGATGCCCAGCCAACCTGCTCCATAAAGCTGCAGCTGGCACAGGTTAAAGTCCAGATCTGTGGCACAGTGGTGGTGGGTTTGTAGGGGTGCTGTGGGGATGGCTGGAGCCAGGGAGGACTGTAGATAGGGCAGGTGATGAGTGGGGTCCCTCCCTGTAGCACACAGAGCTGTTGGTTGTGCACTTGGGACAGCTGTGTTCTCTTGTTTTCCTGCTTGTTCACCCATGGAACTGGAGCCTGAGCTGGAGGAGAAAGCAAGGACTCAGGGGAAGGCTGGCAGGTTAAATATCTGTCTGTAAAGTGCTTTGTGATTTTTCCCATCTCCATGTTGCTGTTTGGTGTTGTTGCTGTGCAGGTTGAGGATAGGTCAGGGGTATGTGGCCAGGTAAGGCCTTTCTGCAGCCCTTTCTTCACAAGCCATTCACCAGAACTTTGGGCTTCTGGCAGACAGTGATGAGAAACAGCAAACCAGAAATGACATCCTGACATCCCCTTTGCAGCTATTGCTGGTAGCTGGAGCAGTAGTCACAGCTTCTTCTTCTGCTTCTTCTGCTTCTTCTCGCACTAATTAGTAATTCATCTGCGTATGTGATTTAGAAGCAATGGCTTCTTAGTTCCTGCTGAGTCCTAAGGCAGATAAAGGAGTCCCCAGAAGAAAGCTCAAACATGTGCACATCTAATAAAGATATGTTAATCATTCATCACTGATGTTAAGCAATTATGAGATATTTGCACTCCAGGTTGCTTTATCATTTTTGCTTTATGAGTTTTTGACTATTCGCATCTATTAAAATCAACATCACTGATTTCCTTTCTATAATTTCCTGTTCTGTGTTTTGTCAGTCTGCTTTGAACATTTTGTCCCCAGCCTCTGAATCTGACTGTGTAGTTGTGGCTGTAAGTACAGTAGAGTTTGGGAACACATGAAAGGAAGATTCCCTACCTTGTCCTAGACACTGTTAAGAACAGAATTGCCATCCTTGACTCACACTTGCAGTGGTAAGAGAAACCAGAAAAGGCAAAGGAAGGGCATGCAGGTAGAAGAATTAATAAAGTGATGCTTTCCAAATAGCATGTGATGGTGTGATTATGTTTGTGGTTTTTTGTGTGGTTTTTTTTGAGATAAAGGCTTTCAAAAGTTATTTATGATACAAGCAAAGGAGGAATCACCTGTAAAATGTTCATTTTGTACATCAAAATCTGTATTTTTATGTAGACTTTTTATTTGAACTTTAGTGTCCCAAGTTAGACTCACTCTTTTCTGTAATCTTTCTGAATGGTTGAGCAAAGCTGAGTTCCTTGAAGGAAGCCCTAAACCTAAAGTCAGTCAAAAGTGATGAATCTGATGTTACACTTAGGAGTGGAAATGTGCAGATGAGAAAAAGGTATACTCATTTCACAGTTTATTAAATGTTTATAATTTCTCTGAATTGTGATCTGTGCTCCAAAAAAGGACAGATTCATTTGTGAAGGAAGCTGTATGTGCAAGAAAACTTGTACAATGGCAGGTGATAAAATCCATTTGCCAATTGACTTGGTTTCATAACACTGTGGCAGAGTCCATGAGGCAAAAAGAATATTTGGGTAGTTAAAAATAACAATTTAAAATATAATAAAGAAGATGTAAAATTTCAAAGCATTTGACTCACAGCAAAAAAATCTCAACAAGTCTTGAAACCAGTTTTGTGTAGGACTTTGCTTACACACATGGAGCCTGAAATTAAGTGATCTCTGATCAATTGGTGACACTTTTTTCCTGATGAGAGAATCTCAAGATTTTGGTCACTTATGTCCGTGCTCAACCATGTGTGCAGCATGTTACAGATCAGCAAATATTTACATTCTTGTGTCATTGAACAAATCATTGCACTCAGTTTCAGCTGTCATTTTCACACTCTTGGCCTCTGATGCAGGAGAGCAGGCAGTGAGGTTGGGTGGCTGAAGTCCCACCTGGTTCTGGTGGATCAAAGCAGGGTTATAAATTTAACACCAACAGACATTTTTCAGCTTCTAGAACTTTCTTTTTGGAGGTGAGCCCTGCAGTTCTGCTGACATCTCCAGCAACAGGTGTGTGACAAGCTGGAAGCTGCTGTTCCTGTGAACCTGACCCCTCTCTGCTTCTGCCCCCTAACCCCTCATTGGCAATATTTCATTTCTCTGAGCAGCTTAAACATCTCCAGGGAAAAATCACAAGAAAATATCTCCATTCTTTTTTCCTTCACAGAGAATATTCTGCAAATTCAAGATAAACTGCATTCAGTGCTTGAGGTGTAAATGAGTAACAGACCTGGGAATTTTGTTTCCAGAGGTGTAATTGGGAAATGTGCATTTTTGGACAGTGCTGCCTGGTTTGACTGCCTAATGCCAGGCAGTGCTGGCAGGGTGCGGCCACAGCACTGCTGCCTCTATCTCTCAGTGGAAATAGTCCTTTTCGGGTCTTTTCAACCTTTTAGAAACAGCAAAAAATGTAATTAAAGCAAAAATTATCTAGGAAAAGCATTTCTGCCTCTAAGGTATATGAGATATTTTGGTGAACTGGCCACAGAATGCTCACACAGCTCTGTGAGAGGTGTGCACAGCTGGGTCCAAACTCTGTTATCTTTGGCCTTTTCTGACTTATGGACCTGTAATAATTTTCAATTCCTACTTTATAAATTTCATAGGAAAATCTCTGCAGTCTGCCTGGCTTTCCTTTGCATGGTTACCTTTGCAATCCTTCCTTGAAAAATCACTCACAGATAGTCCTCAGATGGGCTGGTAGTCTGAGCTAAGCAGGGGGAAAAAAAATTAAAATGTTGAAGTAGAATAAATGTTTTTGCAGAGCCAGGACTGGGATTCAGTGGGACAGAAGTGTAAGAGCCTTTGGGCTAAATCCATTGAGGGACCAACAGTCAACCATGGGTTAATGTTCATCCTTCTAATTACATCCCTTCATCATGACAAGGTTGGGGTGAAAGCTCAGCATGTGTGTGTGTCCAAGCCAATTACCTCCAATTCAGTAAATTAGCCATGTGTAAAACATGACATTGCAGAAATCCTTGGTTCACTGAGCTGGAACGAGCACAGTGTCTTGGTGCACATGTGAGTGAGTCCAGAGACTTTGACCACTGCCTTCCCTCCATGCTTTTGATCTCTAGGTCACATTGGGTGGAAGGGGATTGGGTTTGGGCTAAGAAGGGGTGCAGGGAAATTTGGGGATTGCTTGGGTGGCAGTAGCAGGAGTTGGGCTCTGTATGTAGCTGTCTGCAGAGCACAGGGAAGTGCAGCACACAAGCCTCTGCACCCAAAACCACGCAGAGAGGACAAAGAAAGGCAGCAGAGCCAGCAGGGGTGGGGAAGGGCCACGTGGGCTGAAGGGGGATAAAACTCACAAGTGCTGCAGTCCTGTGAGGAGCATGGAAAATGAGGTTTGTAGCACATCTCCCAACCTCAGGAGGCCAAGCCATGGCCACAAATGCCACGAGCCTTAATGTCAGGTCTGGTAACAGAGAGTGATTGTATTGCATTTCTATTTTTTGATTTCTGAGTTCACCCATGGGTTGGTGTGGTCAAGGGGTGTGCAGCTCCCAGAGTACTGGGACTGGCTGCTCAGTCTGCAGGCTCTGGCATTTGTGGAGAGGATGATGGGTTTGGAATGGTCCTTGCTGTCAGGGTGGCTTTGGAGGAGCTGGTACAAAACCTAATCCCCAAATATTTCTCACTCTTGTCTTTAAAGAAGGAATCGCAGCATTATGGTGGCTGCACTAGATGTCTGCAGGGTGTAAAATTCTCACCCTATGGGAATGAAGCTCAGTGACAGGAAATGCTCCTGCTGTGCCTTGGGGAACCTGCCTAACAGATACAACAAAGCCCAACAGTGTTCCTTCCTAAGAATGATTGAAGTTAATCCTCCCCCAAGAAAACCCACCCCAAACCCTTGACTTCGTAAGGGATACCCTCGAAGTCTGGGCTGTGTTAGAAGATCCCAAAGGCCAACCTTCTGTGGCAGAAGCTGTGAAGGGACGAAGTGCCTGGGTGTTGGAGGAGAAGCTGGGTGCTGTGGTGGGGCTGGAGCAGTGGCAGGAGGAGGAGGAGGGCTCCTTCCTCCCTGCCAGGTGTGAGCTCACCCTTCATTTGCACAGCCCCTCCTCTAACATGGTAGCTGTTTCCTCTGTCCCTCTGTTGGTTCAAGGAGAATTTTCTAGATGCTTTGAACTGTTTTAAAGTCCTCATCTTTCTTTTTCAGCATCTTTACAGCAGAATAAACTTTACACTGTACCAACTGAGATGCAGTTTCTGGCAAGTACTGAGGAGTAAGTTAACTATAAAGTTTGTATTAGACTTGAGAAAGAACTATCCCCTGAGCTAGACCAAGTGTTAGGAATTTGAAATTCAATCACTGCAATGTTTTGATTATACCAAACATCCCGGTCACTGATGATAAATCCCTGCTCTGTGTGTCCAGCATCCCTCTGCATGTCCAAATCATTACAGAGAATTTTTTCAGCCACTCCGAAATCACAGTCAGAGGTGTCTCCTGCTGGGGATTTGTGCTTGGTTTTCTCAGGAGCATCAAATGTGTGAAGCCAATGATGTAAAACCCCCCAGGATTTACACACTGGTGATGGTCCTGCTTTGATAACAAGGACGGGGAGGAAACATCTTTTCAGGAATATAGGACCAGATGTTTCTTCCCTCAAATCTATCAAATTTTAGTTCTTTTTCCTTTTGGCTGTCCTGTGGACTTTATGCTCAGTGTTAGAAACTGCTGAGGGGCTGAGCAAGGCACAGGCACCCTCAGCTCCTGTGGATGGGTTTGGGGGTGCTCTGTCCTCTGCAAGGCTGACAGTCCCACCTGGCACTTCACCAAGCAGACCCCTCTGCAGCACTGAGCTGCTAAGGTGTCCTTGAGCACCACACTGGTAGCTCAGATTTCTAAAAACTGGGAACTTTCCTTCTGTCAAGGCTCTGAAGTGGTTGCGCTGTATTTAAACCAGGGCTTTCACCGGATTCTCTTTTGGACTGTTTTAAAGCAAAGATCTGGCGGAGGAAAAGGAGCTCTCCAGTGATGCTCTCTCAGACTTAAAGAAGGAGGAGGAATACAAAACAAACATATGGAAAGGTTTCCTCATCTCAATCCCATATGCAGCCAGCATTGGAGGCACAGCAACACTGACAGGAACTGCACCAAACCTCATCCTTCTGGGCCAGCTGAAGAGGTATGGGAGGCTGTCCTGGGGATCCCTGTGAGTCCTGCAGGACACAGACATGTTCTTCATCCCTGCAGGAAATTCCTTTCTGTGCTAAGTGCTGGTTTGGAAAATTCATGCCCTTCCGGAGTGTTTTGGGAAATGAAAGCAGGGAGGGCACCAGCCTTAGATTTAATGAGCAGGATTCCAGCCTAGGCAGGCAGGCTGTCAGCCAGACTGGAGCATGTCTGCTTCACCTCCCTGATGCTTTTAATCCCGTTGAATTTAATGGGACTTGACTCCACACCTACAATTAATCTGGTAACCGTTTTGATGTAGTGCTTTGTGAGCAATTATAGCTGCTGCTGTATGGGAGAAAGAAAAATAATGAACACACCACTTCTTAGTCATAAAATGTTCTTCCTATGTCTAAAGGAGCAGAGATTTACGCCAGCCCAGGTGCCCACAGGTATTTCTTTTGCTGAGTACATATGGCCTGTCCTGGGCACTGCAGCATCCCTGCAAGGTTCATGTCCAGACTGCCCAGCAGTTTCTGTAGCAGATTTAATCCTGGGTGTTCAGGAGGATCTTTGCATGAAGGTATTGTCCAGCTGGAGGGAGATTTCCAGAACTTTCCTTGCCCAGCTGGGCTGGGTGAGATGGGGGTGCCAGGGTGTCCTGGGAGTTGTCCCAACACAACACTCCCACATTTCCTTATGTCGAGATAACTCACAGGGGTAGTTTTTAAACGCACAGGGGCAGGTCTGTGGGATATTGCACTGCTGATTTCAGATGCTTGTTTACCCGTGCATGGAAGGGTTGCTTTCCCATCTTGCATTAACTTGATTTTTCCCGTTTGCTTAGTTATTTTCCAGAATGTGATGTGGTGAACTTTGGTTCTTGGTTTATGTTTGCATTTCCTTTAATGCTGATTTTTCTTCTCATGGGATGGCTATGGATCTCTATCCTGTATGGAGGAATTAACCTGAGGTATGTTGATATTTACTATACATATAAGTAGTCTGGTTATATTAACATTATGAAATATGTTTTCCTCATGCTTTTCATTCTAAATCTACTGATATCACCCAGGATCATCTCCGGGAAAGTGGGGGAATTTACAACTAACTTTAGCAGGCCCATCCCATAAAGTGTCATCTATTTTAAAAAGTTGATATAGAACAGGAAGGTTTTAAAGATATCTCATAGTTACATATACTTTATCCTACTGAAATACATGTAAGAGTATGTATTATATTCATTCATTTAAATGCATAATTTTTAAAGGTAGTTTTACTGCCTGACCTTGGCCTGTGGAGGGTAAATGGCCGATTTTTAATGACAAAAGGAAAAGCAGATTTAGCTTTGAAGACTGTGATAAAATCTTGGTTGCCCATGAAAGAAACAGGATTTCTTCCTGGGGCAAAAACCTGGGTTTGGAGCAGATTACTTCACAACAGGGCTTAATTTTACAACAAGGTGTTAATCTGTAACTGAGAATAACATGTTTTTCCAGTAAATCTTTGCTGGACACATGCAACCCCTCAGTGTGCACAGCCCACAGTGATTGCAGCTCTGCTCTGCTGCTCATGTGGAGCCTTTTTCCCCCTCCACACTCTCACAAGTGATGGTAACAAAGTCAGAGTCTTGCTTCCTCCAGGGACCATACAGAATTCGTGATATTTAGAAAAGCCTTTAATTGTTGTTTTGACTTTAAAATGCAGATGTGGGGAGAGGGGAAAAAGAAGAACAGGTGTCCAAATATTTACATTATCTCAGACATAGGGGGAAAAAAAGATCAATGGGAAAGTTTTAATCCAGAGAATGCCAAGGGCTTGTCCTTGACTTGCTGGTGGGGTTTCTCAGGAGGCTCTGGGTGCTGCTGTGTGGTGCTTGGCCAGCTCACTGCTGAGGGCTGGGCTGCTCTCACCGTGTGCCAGGGCTTGTGCAGAGCTGAGTTCCCGTGTCCCTGGGCATGGCACATGGCACATGGCACATGCCCAGCCTCAGGTGAGGGAAGAGGCCAAAGCCAGGGAGAGGCAGGGCTGCTGTGGAGCTCAGGGACGTGATGCTCTGTGTTTGCTTTGGCTCATCCCCTGAGCTCTATTGGGATAGCTGGGCCAGCACGGATGCCAGAATTCCCCCGTGGTGGAGGGAACACTGCAAAGCTCCTCAAGTACAGCCAGGGCTCCACAGGAACCTTGCTTGGGCTGTAACTGCCTGGGGACGGTGGCTGGAGCTCCCTGTGGGCAGGTCCTGGGTGTCTGCAGCCCAGGGGGACACCTGGGCTTTGCTTGGATCCAAAAGGCATTAAAAGGCTGAGGTGATAGAGAAGGACTATCAGAAACTGGGTCCAACAAAGTGAGCTGTAAAGCTGGGATAGAAATGAGAAAGAGTTGTAAAGCTGGGATAGAAATCAGAAAGAAATGAAGTGGGTTTGGAAATGTCCTGTTTTAAGAGTGGAGGGCTGTGGGGAATGGAGCTGAGATGAGGCTGCTGTTAATACCACCTCCCAAAACTCAAGAAATTAAAGAGCCAGGAACTTGAAATGCACGAGCTTCTGAATGATCAACCATTCATCTCTATAGAACATCAAGCCACTCTTTGAAACAGTAAATGGATGAAGGAAGGGCAGGGACCATGGGGATGGGCAGATGTGTCTGACACAGAAATTTGGGATTGCAGTTTTAATCAAGGTCACAGTGTTAGAAACCAAGTTCAGTGTCATGAGATGTGATGGGAGATGAAGTGCAAGATGTGAATATATAATTTGTATGCACATGCTACAAAGGAGCAAACTGTGAGCAGTCAGTGCAGCCAGGCTAAGAGGCTTAGCCAGGAGCACATTAACATTCCCGGCCACTTAGAAATTCCTCACATTTTTTGTTGATCCCCAGCAGCATCCTGGGATCACCCAGGAAATTACAAGTGACTTGAAAAATGAAGGGACAGATTAATTTTCTGTGTCACCCTATTTGTAGTCATCCTGTCCAAGTAGGTAACTTGCTTGGAAGGAAGACAAGGAAATCCTGCAATGTTGGGACTTTCATTTGGCAATCCCAGCCCATGCTGGAGGAAACAGTTCAGAATATAAATGAGAGTAAACTTCCTCACCTCTGCAGGGACTCCTTTGTATGAATGCAGAGACAAAGGATATATAAAATAAAGATTTATAACCTTTATCTCAGCAGAGATTTTCATTGTTGTTCTTCATAATCTGAAGATAACACAAACTGAGCTGCCAGAGACGTGCAGCTCTTTGAACCTTGAAGAGCAGGTGCTGGAGAGAAGGACACTGAGTCTTGTATAAAAAATGCATTATTTCCTGTGTGTCACTTAGGTCAGAGGCATGTAAAAATGCATGTAAAAATATAATTGTGTTTCTTGGCAGGGGCTGGAAAACAAAAAAGTCAAATATAAGAGTGGATGCAGAAGCCCGAGCCAAGGAGGTGATAAAGGAGGACTACCAGAAACTGGGTCCAACAAAGTGAGTTGTAAAGCTGGGATAGAAATGAGAAAGAAATTAAGTGGGTTTGGAAATATCCTGTTTTAAGAGTGGAGAGCTGTGGGGAATGGAGCTTTTTGAAGAAAATTATATCTATGTTTCTATTCAGTCTGTTTGTAACCTGCTGAACTTTGCTTTTTGCACGCTCCAGCCCCCTCACCTTTGCTAGCATGAATAATTGCAAATTGCAGCTTGCACTCAAATCTTCTGAAGAACAACATTCCTGGTATAGAGGGAATTCATGCTGGGTTGTTTAATTACTCCTTATGATTTTTCTGCTCCAGGAACAAACCCAGTTCTGTGTGACTTAGGTGCTAACCAACACAAGCTGGATTTCAAGGGTTTGTGCATACAGGAGGCATTTGCTGAATCAAATTATGGACATGAATCATATGGATTGTGGATGTACTTAAAGAAATCTTAAAGCTCAGGGAAAATATACAGAAAGAAATCAGATCCATGCCATGGAACAAATTATTTTTCTGAATAATTCCCTCAACTATGCTAGTCAAGTGAGGAAAGTAAAAGCTGGTACAAACTGCAATGATGGGGATTATATTTTTGGAGTAAGGCACCAGCAGAAAGAAACATGAGTTTTAGACTGAGAAATGCCAAGAAAAAGGGGAGGGCAGGAAAAGCTGAAATCCAACCCTGCATATGTCCAACCATCCACTGATATTCTGGGCAGCCAAGACTACTGAAGACTGTTGAAACTGTAGGGTTTTTCCCTAAATGGTGTGTGCTTCCCCATCTGTAAAATAACATTTTCATACTCAGGGCAGTGAATATCCAGTGATGTTTGTGTCATGCTATTGACATTGTAATTATTTCTGTTGTGTGGAACATGGAGTGGTTCTTCAAAGGCAGCTCTCTGTGCCTGCACTGTAAATGAAAGCAATTGGTTTATTTGTTCCATGCAGTTCATTATCGAGCAGCCTGCAAAATGTCTCTGAAAGAATCAAAGTCCCACTTTGAGATCTAGGAGTGGGAAAGTCCATTAAGCTGAGCTCTACCAATTTGATTAGCAACCCCATAACTAAAAATCAGCTGAAGCAGCCTCATCCAAAGGGCTTGTGAGCCCTTGCCTGTGCTCAGAGAGATTTTAAATAGAATTTTAAGGCATCATCTTAAACCTTGGTTAAACCTTAACTCCACTAGATACTTAGTGAATGCTATTGCCTTTTACCCTGCTGTTTGTCATGTGTCTAAGGGACAGTGTTTAGATTTTGACCTTGGAGGAATTTGTTCCTGCTGTCTCATGTATGATTTGAATCTCAATCATCCTTTTGTGCGGCTTGAGCTGCAGTGCCACCATGCCTGGCTGGTGTCCTGGAGGGACATGGTCAGAGGGGTGACCATGAGGAGCTGCTTGGCCCTTCCACACCCAGAGGGTCAGGTCAGCCTCGCATCCCACTGCTGGGACATTCCTGATCCCCATCTTGCCTCTCCTTGACGTCTGCCAATGAGAGACTATTGCTGGCAAACACCAGTATTTGCAAATAGATTTACAGTCTGTCCCAATGTGTCACGGTAGCTGGTTTTAGAAAATCAGCCTCACTTCCCAGCCAAGATGCTGCAGCAGGAGCTGGATACTTGTCCCAGCTTGGATCCACCCCTTTAGCACATCAGCATTTTAACCTCATTTCTTTTCATTTCAGGTTTGCAGAACAGGCAATTTTCTTCTTCTTCTGCATGTTTGCAATCATGCTGTTCTCCAGAGACCCCAAATTCATTCCAGGCTGGGCAAGCTTGTTTGCACCAGGGTAAGACTTTTTATTTTCCTTTCACCCTGCCATTTTGCAGTAACATTTCCAATTCATTGACATTCCTGAGTTTCTGATTGTGTTGCTTAACACATTTATATTACTCAGATTTCCTGGAATAAATTAACTGAGCATCAAGTAGCAGAGCCAAATTTGCATTTTCTGTCTCCTAGAGGAGGTGCATGAAGCTGGTGGAAGTTGTGATGTGTCTGAGGCCACCCCTAGGATTTGATGTTGGGAATGCTGTTTATAGGTATATTTACAGTGAAATACTGAGTTCTTTAGGCAATCCACTGATTGCACCAGTGGTCTGAAGACTGAAGAGAGATGGCAGGAGCTGATTCTGAGTGCTATCCTGTCTGTTTCCCAAGTTTGTGTCCCCTGTGACAACCATACCTTGTGAAGATGAATAGATACAGCAGTTAGGGGATGCTAGAGCTCAGAGGGTGTTGTTATTGCTTAAAAGAAGAGATCTTCATAGTTTGGTGGGTTTTTTCAAATAAAATCCTAATTTGGTAAATGTTTCCTTAATATAGCAAAGTAGTTTGGACCTTTTCCTCATCAGTTAATAACTCCTTAAATGTAACACATGCTTAAGGTTTTTACTGGATGGAGCCTGCCTTTTACCTGACTGAGCATTTTGCAAAGAGCTCATGTAAATAAGATGGTTTGGGCTCTGTCTCTCTTCCTCCCTGCGACAGGCTCAGGAAACTTGTCCTTACAACTCTGCAATCAGAAAACCAAAACATCAGCGTGGGGGGGATTAGACCTTGGTTTTTACTTTTGTAGGGCAGCTTTTCTGGGGAGTTCACAGCCCATGGTAGAAAATTAGCTCGACAGGGAATTAAAAAACAACTCTGAACAACAAGCATTGTTCAAACCTGATGGAAACTTGTAATCTTCTTTGGTAAATCCCTGTTCTCATAAACTTTGTAATTCTACAGGCTTGTGCTTCTTACAAGTGTTTCTGCTGATTTTGGACAGGTTTATCACAGATGCAGTTACAGGAATCACCATTGTGATTATTCTGTTCTTCTTCCCTTCACAAAAACCTTCCCTCAGGTGGTGGTTTGACTTGAAAGGTGAGTAGGAGACCCTCCAGGCAGGGACTGTGTGCTTGCCTGTGTCCTGGCAGGGCAGGCATGGGGCAAGGAGCAGTGCTGTCCCCCCTTGGAGCTGCAGGGTGGAGCAGGGAGGCTTCAAGAGGCCATTTCATCCTAGAGAGGCTTTTTTTAAAAATCTGAAGTACCAGCAGAGGCTTAGCAGTCACTGCCCTGCTGCTGATGGCAGGAATCATCAGCTGCTCATGTTAATGTCAGGGTTAATGCCATGGTGGGATGAAGTGACCTGAAATGGGTGTTCATTTACCCATGGTGTTCATTTACACAGCAGGTCTGATGGTGGAACACAGGTTTGGTGTCTGACTTCCCAAAGGCTCCTGCCTTTCGAGGAGAGCATGGATCTCTGAGAGGGCAGAGCTGGGCTAGCTGCCCATTCTCACACATAGGTGCTCTTCCTCAGTTTCTGGAATAATTTGAATTCCTAAACCTCAAACTCTGCACCAGGTTTTGAAGTCTTGGGTCGTTCCTCTTGAGGAGCAGTGAAATACAAATTTCAATTCATAAGAGGTGATCTGAATGGGGAAAAGTAGATGAAGGCCTTTTGTGGATGATGGAGAATCGCCTGGGGTCTGTGGGAACAAAGTAGCAGCTGCTCTGAGTTATGCACATTTGTTGTGCTGTCCATACACAGGAAGATGTTTAATCAGGCCTCCTGTGGATAAAATATGTGCCCTTTTTCAACAGAAAATTTTAGTCCCATTAGTGAATCCTTCCATACAACAGAGCTCACTTTATCACGTATTAAGAAATGGCTTTTAGGGGAGATGAGCTCTCTGCTGTAAAACTCACTGGCTGTTGAATGACAAATGGAAAATTAATAACATCTTTAATTCAAATGGCAGAAAATTTCCTCCTTCTATGGACCCTCATCTGTTGAAGGCAATGTTTATGTCTGTTACAGAGAGAAAATTAACCCCATATTAAATATTAAATCAAGAAAGCTTCAAAGAAAACTTTATTGTTAGAATGCTATTTTTTAAAATATCTGATACTAAGTTAAATGTTCCTTTAGCTGGCTAACTCAGGACACTCCATATGTGTATTTGATAAGCAACTCATGCTCAGTGAGCTTCAGCACTGCTGTCAGACTCGTGCTGTCATTCAGTCAGGCCGTGACTGATGCTCCTCTTTGGGTGGGTGTTTGACACAGGCCTCTCCTCTTTGTCCAGCACCAAACACAGAGACCCAGCCCTTGCTGACTTGGAGGAAGGCCCAGGAGACAGTGCCCTGGAACATCATCCTGCTGCTTGGAGGAGGCTTTGCCATGGCCAAGGGCTGTGAGGTGAGGCACCATCCTGCCCAGCAGGCTTGGATCACATCAGGGGGTCACTTGGTGTTCCTGTTTAGCTTTGGAAAACTTGCATCAATGGAGTCATCACACTCAAAGGACATATTTGTCAACTCCAAGTGACAACAATGAACAGCAGATATTTAAGGAGGCTACAACTCCTTGCAAGCTTCTTGCTGTGAGACACCCTGAGGACACGTTCTAGGAGGGGACCAGTTCCCTGCAGGGGTGCAGGAGGATGACTCCTGTTTTCTCTCTCCCTTCTGCAGGAGTCTGGCCTGTCTGTGTGGATAGGAGGCCGTCTGCATCCCCTGGAGGGTGTGCCACCTCCCGTGGCCGTCATCCTCATCACGGTTGTCATCGCCTTGTTCACGGAGTTTGCCAGCAACACTGCCACTATCATCATCTTCCTGCCTGTCTTGGCAGAGCTGGTAAGGTCATCCCATGGCAAGAGCAGCTCCTGCTCTGCCCCCTCCTTGCCCTGTCCCTTGGGTCTGTGCTGGGACAGGCACTGGGGAATTTTCCTGCTCCTGGGCTTCAGGCTTTTCAAAACCCTTGGGAGCAACAAGTCCTGTAGCATAACGTGGGCACTGAAGGATAATAACCCTTCAGATTTTGTTGAGAGAGATGTGGTTATTTATTACAGAGTGTGGAATAGGGCTGTGCACAGCACACTGGCTATTTGCATCCTTTGGTTCATCTCTTGGCAGCTCAAATCCCCAAGGTCCAATTTCTGTTCCCTTCTGGTTTTCCAGGCCATTCGTCTGAAAGTGAATCCCCTCTATTTAATGATACCAGGAACTATAGGATGCTCCTATGCATTCATGCTGCCAGTCTCAACACCTCCCAACTCAATTGCCTTTTCCTCTGGACATTTGATGGTCAAGGATATGGTAAGTTCCTTTAGATATATGAAATGATGAAAACAATGAGCCTGAGTGTTTAAAGAAGGGGGTTTTTTCTGTATTGTTAATACTCAATATGTAGTAAAATGAGAAGACAGAAGTCTGATACTGTTCTCAACAGTCTTTGAAGGTACAGGATGGAAGGAGCTTGCATGAAGTTGAAATTTGGAGCCACCATGGCTCCAAATGGTGACAAAAATGGTCTTGAGTGTGGTCAGCATCCCCCAGCCCCTTGTCCTGTTTCTCTAGTGTCAACAGCTCAACTTTCATAGATTTCTGGATGCAGGAAAATTTCCCCAGCTCAGTGAAACAAAGCTTATGAGTAAAATTAGGCTTAGTCCCAGTTCCTGCTCACATTCCTGAGGCTAAACAGATGTTAATGTTTTTGATGGATCAAAGCTTGGTAAGCAGCTGCAGAATGGCCTTTGTGGCTTTAAGCCTGCTTAAAATATTACTAATATTAACAGCAATTAAACCTTCCATTTTTATGATGTTTGCATTCAAATAGCTTCGTGCTTCACATGCTGTAGATGTCCAGTCTAAACTCAACAGCTGTCTTTGTATTTCTTTTGTAGGCCAGAACTGGGTTGCTCATGAATCTTATGGGAGTTCTCCTTCTTAGCCTGGCTATGAACACATGGGCCAAGAGCATCTTCCAGCTGGGGACCTTCCCTGCATGGGCCAACATCCATGCAGAAAATGCCACCTCACTTGTGACAGCTGTAGAAAATGCCACTTTAAGTGCACTAAATAAAATATGAACAAAGCCACCCCTGGGGAAGGACTCACTCACTTAGGACTGGGGCACTGGAATCGTCAGAGTTTGCACAAGAGGAAAAGCCACGTGGCCGCTCACACTGTGTGGGACCTTCTGGTTTAATTTTATTTCTAGAAATTCTGGTCAGTGTCACAACATCCATTGGTTATTTTCTCTGGAGATCTTTCCCCACCTTTTGCAGGTACAAATACGACTCTCCCAGAGTCCTTCTGCCACAGGTGGTTGTTAACTGGACAACCTGTAAGCATGGAGCATCTTTGGGTAGATAGATGCCTGTCCCCCCATGAGAGCTGACGAGCCTTGCTGCTCCAGTTTCTGATACCCTACCTCGTTTTGGAAAGCAGCCCTGGCATCAGGGTGGAGGCAACTGGATTATTGATGTGCAGCCCAACGTGAGTGAGTGTATCAGAATCTGGCAGGGGAGAGGGCGGCGTGGCCGGGTGCTTGTGGCAGGGTGTAGGGCTGGGGTCTCGTTGCCATCTCATGAGTAATTCTCTCATGGAGGATGAGGAGCATTTCCTCAGGTTTGTGTGTGGAGGGATGACTCAGGAGATGTGTGGGTAGGACTCGGTGCATTGCTCCATGCTTTGGAAACTGGAAGGCCACGGTTTGTTTCCAAACATGTTCAATGTTGTGAAAACCTGGGGCAGCGACTGCTGCCTGGTTCTTTGCACGGAGTGCACGGATGGGGGCTTGGGACCAAATTAATTCCTGGCATAACTTTGGACATCAGTGGTGTCTCACTGCGGTAACTGTGGCCAGTCTTAGGCTGTGAGATTGACTCACTCACAAATGACCCGCTGAGTCACAGGTCAGTGGACAAGTTGCATTGGAATATTATTGACGTTTCTTAAAAAATAGGCTTTGATTCTTAACGTCTTTTTAAATCAGATGGCTTGGGTACTTTCAATGAAAGCATTGCAAATTGACTGTGATTTTAATCACCATTTTATCCAATTATTTTTATTTTATTTTCTGTAAGAATATAAAATATTAAACTCAAATCATCAGTCATTGAAATAGATGATTGAATGATAAAGGATCTGATTCTTGTTTTGTGGAAGGTGAGTGACTGGATCTCTGTGCTGGGACCAGTTTCTCTGACAATGTAAACTGGTGGAGCTGACAAGATGAACTGGCCTGAGGTAGGGATCCCGTGCATCCCCCTAATCCTGTGCTGCTGAAAACCCCCAGGGCCAGGTAGGAGGGCTGGCAGGGAGATGTTCACCAGCTGCTGCTGCAGGGGTTACCCTGTGGGGGTCCCCTTGGGGTGATGTGGCAGGTGGGAACTCGAGGGGGATGAACTGAAATCGCCAAAACCAATTGAATGTGGAACTTTGATCCATCAAGTTTTAAAAAAATCCTCAGTGTTCAAACAAAATCCTTAATAATGATTGTGGAAAACTTAAAATAAAGCACATTGGTTAGCACATCACATGGTCCTGTTTGCTCTGTAGTTTGAGGGGAGAAAAACAAAGCCTGAGCCTCTCCTTGCTCCAGCTTCATCCCTGATTTGGGCAGTGGCTCCCCAGGAGGAGCAGGAGGGCAGTGCTGTCCTGTTGAACACCGGAGCAATGGGAAAACCTGGCCCAGCACCTCAGGGCTGCTCTGCTCAAGAGCCTTTGAGCACACCCCAAATCCTGCTTGGCTGTGCTGGGTTTGGGCACTGTCGCTCTGCGCGGATGCTCCTCGTCATGCCTTAGCAAAGATGGGCTGAATGGGAAGGGAAAATTGCTCCCTGCAGTTTGCTTTCTCAGCCAGCTGTCTGTGAACAGCACAGGATTGCTGTCCCGGGCCAGGGAACAGGAACAAACTGGGAACAAACAGGGAACAGGAACAGGCTGTGCCTGCAGGAAGGAGCTCCGCGGTCCCACTGCCCTGAGCCACTCCTGCTGCTGCTGCTGCTGCTGCTGCAGGAGATGCTGTCAGCCACGGGCGCAGAGCTGCCGGCAGGACAGGCAGCAAGGGCTTTGGGATCACCCAGTTCCAAAGGGTAACATCCAGTCCAGCTCCCTCTCAGGTGCTGGGGTCACCTTTGGGATCAGTTTTGTTCATGGTCTCAGCTCTGACTTGGTGCATCCCAGGTGATCGAATCCAGGATGGTTTTCTTTGGCTTGAAAGCAGAGCTGAAACCACAGAGTTTGTGTAGTAGTCTCCAAAAATCACCTTCAGTGTGCTGACATGCCTGTGGCATTGTCTATCCAGGGATCAGGAGGAATTTCACAAATGAAGCCAGGGCAGGGTTGTGATCTCTGTGCCAATGGGAGAAACTGAGGCAGAGAGAGAACCAGTGATTTACCCAAGGTCCACAATGAGGCCTTGGCCACCTGGGAAAGGTGTAAGGAGCACCTGGATCCTAAACCTCTTTAGTCCAAGACCTGTTTGCCAGTTCTGTCAGCAGCCCCTGTGTTTCCCAGGGCTCCCCAGAGGACCTGATTTAAGGCATGTGGACAACAGCATTACCTAATTCTGCTCTTTTATACCCAGGCCTCTGTGAGAGTAGAACTAGTCTGGCATGCTTGAGTTTTAATTATTTTTTTTTAAGCAGAGATTTTAAGATTTAGTATTTCTGGAGTTCAAAGGTGAACAGGCCTGCATGAATAATTTCTGATTCCATTTGCTGCTGCTAGTACTAAGTTTTGCCAAAAGCAGCTTTTAATGGCAAGTCAACCCCATCAGTCTTGAAGGGTCTGTGATATGTGTAGAGATATGAAAATTCCCAGGAAAGGGTATTTCAAGTGCTGTAGTAACCTTCTGTAACTTTGACTGTGTTATTTTAATGGAACTTTGCTTGCCTATGCACCATTTCTCTAGGAATGTAAAAATCCAACAACCATCACAAAAGCCATTCACATTAGCAGCCTCCTTGTGAATTTTAATTAACAGGAAATGCCACTCATTGAAATTCAACATCCAGAATATCTCTGCTTTACTCCTTTGATGTTCCCCATCAAGTCCTGGACTAACATCCATATGTTCTCCTGAGACACTCGGAAGAAAATAAGTTTGGTTTATTTGTAGTAGGAAAGCATTTCATCGTTGTCTTTTATCCCAGAAGCATTCGAGTTGCTTTACAAACTGTTCACACGGAGGAGCTGCTCTGTGGGTCCTTACAGCAGGGAGTGAGTCCAAAGCTGTGCTCATCAGTTTGCACTCAGCAGCAATGCTGGAATCTCAGGAGAGGCAGGGTAAGAGTGGTGAAACAAGCGGAAGTCCAGCACGATAGGGAATTCAGCTATTACAGGTCAGACAGCTTTGATTCCCTTATCACATTTATCCCTTATAAAGGATGGTGCTGGGATTTTCCTATATTTCTACAATAGTTACCTAAGAAGACATGATCTGGCTCTCTGTTACTGTAAGTTGTTCATTTGCAAGTGATTTTAACAAACAAAGAGCCACCCCTAATTAATTAACCTTTCCTACACCCTCAATTTCTCAAATGGGCAGAATAATGTGATCAACAGATGATACTGCCATGGGGAATTATCTTCAGACTTAAATAATTCTATTTTAGCCCTTCATTCATCTTCTTTCTCAAGCTGTATAGTTCCTTTACCCCACCCTCTGCCTGGGGTACAGCCTTGCACCCCCTCCCATCCCTGTCACCATGACAAGGTGACACTGTCACCACAGATTGAACCTTCAGGTGGCACAGGCCCACCCCAGTCTGCACGCAGAACTGAGTTGAAAACCTCTGTCCTGGTGGGTACAAGCTCAGTGCTCATCCTTTATCCAGGTAAATCCAGGCTCTGCTTCCTGGCAATGACACCAAAGGAATCCTCTGCTGTCTCACAGTTCCAGCAAGCTGCTCACAGGCATGTGGGGCTCAGGCTCCTAAACCTAGTGCTAAAAGGTCAAAATTGGTGATGTTATAAAATTTTAGAGCTTGGGCTCTACAGAGACTGGAGCTTGTCAAGAAAGCAAATTCCTTTTATATCATCTGGAAATGACAAAGGGTGGGAAAAGGCACCTTGTAGCATCCCAGGAGGACACAGCATTGCTCCTTATCTTAGAACTCTCCCAGCCACAGAGTGGTTTTTTGCAGAACCAAAATGATCCCAGCCTCAGGGTCCCTGAGCAGAGCGTGACCACAAGATGTCACAGTTGCTTTGCTGCAATGCGTGGTCCTGCCCTTCCCGCGTCTCAGTCCTGCCCCTTTCTCACTCCCAGCCTTCAACCCCAGGTATCCCTATGAACACACACGCTGGTACTTGGGGGTTTTGCTGCTGTGTTTTTTTGTTGGATTTTTTTTGGCAAAACAAGCTTCTTCATTGTATTCTGGGCAAGGTTAGGCATTTAGGTTTCTAGCTCATATACAGGCCATTCATGGTACATAAAATCAAAGTTTCCCCAGGTTTATGCCCTTGCTGTAGGTCCAGCTGGCAGACAACAATTTTGAGTAGATCCAGAGGAAAAAAATCTAAGTATTTTCTTACTTACAAACAAACAGTTCTTGGTGCTGCCAGAGTTACTGCTCAGTGTCCCCCCAGACTTCAGGTGCCTTTGCCAGACGGTGTAGCAAACTCAGAAAATACCACAATGTTGTGGACTTGAGAGGTTTTTGTTCTTCATAGCCTATTGCTAAATGTATTTCTTTTTCTGCCCCAGAAAGCTGCCTGCATAGCCTGGATGGGGTCCCAGGGGCTGGTGCTAATACCAGTTCACTCTGAAGCAGAGCAAAAAAGGAGTTCAGCTGTAGAAGAAGCTGATGAGCCTTGCAGGATCCAGCTATGGGTCTTTTGGGGTTAGTCCCTTCTAGTGTGCACATTGAATTAAAGACCTAATTCATGGCCTGAGCAAGCAATTGCTATGGATGCTCCAAACAAACAGCACTTTCTTTCCTGCCCGCCTGGCTGGTGCCTCTGCCCGGCTGAAGCCAGGCAGAGTTTCTCATCTGGCCCCTGTGCTCCAGGGCACCAGGAGGAAAGCTTTGCTCCACCAGCCACACAGGAAAAATGAAACCCTCAGCTGCAAAGTGGAGCTGTGGAGTGGAGCAGCGAGGGCACAAGGGCAGAGGTTTGCTCTGCCTGCTGTGCTCCTCATTCCCAGTCCTTCAATTCCTGCCACTGCCATGGGATCCAGCCACAGTGCTGCTGTCCCACCTTTCTCTGGAGGGCAGAGCCCCACGTGCTTTGTCCCCAGGGTGGCTGGGACAGGGCTGACCTTGAGCCCTTTGCCCTTTCCCACCCAGGGGAGCATGAGAACATCCCGGGGGCCCAGCGGCTCCCAGCTGGCCTGGTTGGGACAGCAGGGGATGGGGTCCCACAGGGGATGGGCTCAGGGGCAGCTGGGGGAGCTGTGTCACCTCTGCCCACAAATGGTGGCTTAGCATGAGAGACTCTGGCCAAGGGGCAGGGGAGGCTCCTGTAACCCCTGAGCTCATAAATGAGGAGCAAACACTGTGGTTGTTGCTCATCTCCAGGTGAGCAGGTTTGGTGGCTGGAGCTCTGCTGGGCACATCCTGGGGCCTGGCAAGTTGGGGACTGCACATCCTGGCCTATGACCGTGTCCACAGGGGTCTTATGTTGAGGGAAGAGACGAGGATCTGATTTCATGTTTCAGAAGGCTGATTTATTATTTTATGATATATATTACATTAAAACTATACTAAAAGAATAGAAGAAAAATTTTCATCAGAAAGCTAGCTAAGCTAAGAATAGAAAGAATGATAACAAAAGTTTGTGGCTCAGACAAAGAGCCCGAGCCAGCTCACTGTGATTGGCCATTAATTACAAACAACTCTATAAGACCAATCCCAGATGCACCTGTTGCATTCCACAGCAGCAGACAATCAATGCTTACATTTCGTTCCTGAGGTCTCTCAGCTTCTCAGGAGGAAAAATCATAAGGAAAGGATTTTTCATTAAAAGATGTCTGCCACGCTGGCCTGTACATCTGGGAGCTTCTCAACAGTTTGGGAATCCTGACTGTGGCTGGGTTTTCTCTGCAGTGGATTTGATGGCTATCAGGAATTCAGAAAGGCTCAACATGAAAACTTCCTCTGCTAGGACTGTGAGATGAGCCTTGGAGCCGTTTGTGAACCCCACACACAGTTTCAGCAGGGAGCAGCAGCCTGTCAGAACAGATGAGCAGTTACCAGCTGGGTTGCTGGATCCTGCTGTGCCTTTTGTGCCCATATAGGGCATACATATAGAATATCTGAAAGAGGAAAAGGTCCCTTCCACCCTGAGAGAGATGCCAGCCCTGCTCACTGCTTGCTGGTGGGCAGTGGGAGGAGTAGTCATCTGATTTCCTCACATGGAATGATGACACCACAGGTTCCAGGATCCTTGTTCCATCTTTGTCAGCCCATGTGTCATTGTCTCTTTTTTTTTTCACCTATGTGTCATTAAAATAAGCCTTCTCTGCAATAAGGGTGAGACCAGAAAAAGTGTGAAGCCCAAGCAGTGCTGTGCATCCTGGCACTGTTCTGTAGTGCTGTTATTATTCTCCAGGCTTCACTCACCAGGTTTTGCACACTTCAGGGATTGCTGATCTGAATTGCCTTAAAACATCGTGGGTTTTGAGTCCTGCTTCTGTGGTGCTGCCTTGGTTTCCTACCCTGCCTCTCCCCACAGCCACACCGGGATCCTCTCTCAGAGCAGCAAGGCACTGGAACATGGAGAGTCCTTGGGCAAGTCTGGGGCACCTCACTGCCATTGGGTATGTAGAGAAAGCTTTATTCCCTCTCTTTCTCTCTGTCTTGATAGCTATTGTATGTCTTTTTCACAGAAAACCCCCTTTCCTAGCTAAAATTGTCCCTCAAGGGATAGCTGCGGCTGCTGTCCAGCAGTGGGACACAGGGATTGCCTGGCTGGGTTTAACCTCAGGACAGGCTCTTCTCCCCTCCAGGTTTTCTGGTTTCTGGAGAGTCACTCCAGATGTGAGGCCTGAGAAATTATATTCTTTCCCAAATGTTTGTTTCCATTAGACTTTTGAATAGCTTTATGAGACATTTCATCCAGTCTGTAGTGGCCAAATTCTTGTCCTTGGACACTTCCTCTGGCACTGCAGCTTCAGTGTAAAACTGTTCTCTTGTTTGTCACCCTTAAACATATGGATTTGTGTTTGGCCTCCTCTTAAGAGGCAGGGAGAGCACCACTCAACTGCCTCTTGTCCATGTTAAACCTTTGAAATACAGAGCTGGTCTAACAGTTTCCACAGAAGCCAGTGGCCTCCTCTTTCTCCCCCCAACATCCTCTAAATAAGCATTAAAGCTCCAACCACTGCCAATGAGGTGACCCCTCAGAATGAGTCTATTATGGTTTTTATAGAATAACACAATGTTTTCCTGTGCTTGCATTAATAGAGGAGCAGTTGCTCCTCTGCTATTAGTATTTATTTTTCAATAAACGCCTTGAACTTCCCTGTCCTGCTGCTTCCAGGGGAGATCTCAGCCCCAGCTACTCAGGGGAGTTAGCAGGGAAGCAGAGAAGGGTGAGACCTGAGGCATCCAGAGGAGGACAGTATAAAACCCCATAAATTATCATCTCATAAAGCCCCCAATCAGTGTTTATGAACTTCCTCTGCTAACACACAGGCACTTGTTTTTCCAGGATGAGAGCTCGTGTTTACTGTGAAGACTTTCTGTTCCCAAAGGTACACAGAACTATGGCAGAGCTATGGGGGATTTACTCCAAACCTGTCCCAGCAGACAGCAGAGAGCTATGCACCTTGTTCCTGCAGTGCTCCTGCATTACAGCAGTGATAGGGGGCCTCTTTTACAACTGGATGTTTGCTTCCCTGGAGTACTCCTGGCACCTCTCCATTGCCATGGCCATCTCCCTCAGCCTGCTGCTTCTCCTGACTCTCTTTCTGGTGCATCCTGCCCGTTGTGTCTTCACCATGATCATGCCCACCTTAGGCACCAAGCAGGGCCGGAAGCTTCTCTTCTCCACCTGCATCATGATTGCAGTGGTGAACATAACACCCAACATCATAAGCAACATTAAAACCATACTGCAGGTCATTCAGTGCATCTGCAAGAACTCCTCTAACAGCCTTCTGAACTCAACTGCCCTGCTACAGAAAGTTTCCTGGGAGTTTGCAGATGCAGTCCAAGAAGCCACTCATCCCATTTATAAGCCTATGAATGGACATGTTCGCTTTTCATTGTTGCAGAACAGCTCCTTGATTTACCAAAAAATGCACCTTGCTGGTGAGAAAATTAGCAGAGAGTTCTTGTCTGTTGAGGTGCTGGTCAAAGACTCAGTACGAGCAGCCAACAGACTGGCTGCTGGATTCCTCATGCTCTATCTCTGCTTTGAGTCCAGCTGGTATTTGAAAAATTATCTCACCAATGTTCGCTTTGACAATTTTTACATCACCAAGAAGCTGGAACGTTTAGCCATGGACAGAAGAGCAGCTCATCTCCTGGTGGGCTCATCAAAAAAACTCATCAGACCAACAGGCTTGAAGCTGACCAGGGAAGAGGTGGTGCTGTGCGTCGTGCAGGCCATGCTGGTCACCGTGGCCCTGATGCTGATGCTGGTGCTGGTGGCCATGGACCACTTTGCCTTCAGCGTGGCAGACACAGCGGTGAGAAAGGCAGCGCAGTTCTCTGCAGTGCCTGTCACTCTCAGCATCAAATACAGGGTGAGTCCTGGGGTGTCCTGCCCTGTGTGGGGACCCTGTGTCCCTTCAGGGAGGGGATGGTGGGGATTGTAGCCTTTGTACTCTTATTTACACAATCCTGACTTCCCTTCCCAGCAGCCAGCAGGATGAGCAACAGGCTTTGGGGAAGGAGGCAGTGGCACAACCTCAGCTGCTCCTCCCAGTGCATCAAATAGCAGCAGACACTCTGAAAGTTACAGCCCCTTGGGAGCTTGGAGGGGAGCAAATAGTGCCTCATGCTGCAAAGGCACTGCTACACCAGGCAGCCAGATGTCCCTGTGTCTCCATGTGATAGTGGTCACAGAGGTCTTCAGGTGAAGTGAGAATGTTGACTCCATGTTCAGAAGGCTTGATTTATTATTTTATGATATATATATTACATTGTAACTATACTAAAAAGAAAAAGAAGGAAAGGTTTCCTCAGAAGGCTAAGCTAAGAATTGAACAGAATGAATAACAAAGATCTGTGTCTCGGACAGAGAGTCCAAGCTATCTGGTCTGTGGTTGGCCATTAATTGTAAACATTCAAGATGGCCCAATCACAGACAAAACCTGATGCATTCCACAGCAGCAGATAACCATTGTTTACATCTTGTTGCCGAAACTGCAGCTTCTCAGAAGGAAAAATCCTAAGAAAGGATTTTTCATAAAAGATGTCTGCGACGTCTCCATGCCCCTTCCCTAAGCTAGGTGGAGGAATGGGAGTCCCTTGGACACTGTCCCCCCACTGCAGAGGGGGTGCAAGTCCAAAAGGAAGGGGGCAGCTGATGAACACACATCCTATTGCATGGGCTGTTTCTTCAGTAGAAATCCCTGCTTGCTGGCTTTGTCCTTGTCCTCTTCAATCCTTCCCACAAACCTTCCCAGTTTCTAACTCAATATTCTTTGGCTTGATGTTTGAACTTTCCTCTTCTGCCACACAGCCTGCCTCCTTCCCAAGCCCGGGATCCTTACTGCAGATACCTTCTTATGATGGATTTACAGGAAAAGAGTCAAGGCTTAGAAAAAGCCTCTAATATTCAGATATTTAGCCACTGATACCATGGTCTGTGTGGTGTCTTTCACCATAAATTTCACACATGTTATGATGTCTGTTCCAATGGATGAAGATGACACATAGGACTTGTTCTCAGCCTGCCCATTGCTCAGTGCCTGCACTTTGCACTGTTACTCAGCCTGAGGTGATCACATGTCACTACAGGACACGAAACAACACGACACACACTGCTGTGAAAAAAAAGGGAAGTTTATTTTTTGACTCTAACATTTATAGATTTCTAAATGTGACATAGGATTGGAGAATGAAAGTGCCACTTCTCCAATGACACTGGACAAATTAACAGTCTATCAAATTTCTTTTCTTCTATAAAAGAATGCAAAACAATAATTTATTTACAGAAAGTGTGTGAGAAAGTTTGTTACAAGAATGTAAACATCAGAAGGCTTGGAAAATCTTAAAATTTCAGGGCAACAATCACATCCTTCAGTGTCCTTCTCTTAGTGCTGTAACACTGATTCCAGCCCCCCAGATGTTTTTGTAGTAACCAATTGATTTTGTTTTCTTCATACCCCAAATGGTTTCTTCATACCAAAATGGATTTACATTTCAACTCTCCTTTTTTCAGGCTGAAATGGGAATCGTGCCCTTTCTATACAAACTTTTCTGGCGTCCTCCTGAGTCCTTGCTGCTCAGGGACTTCGACAAGACCTACCACCACCAGCTGATCTTCAGCTCTGCCCAGTGCAGGATCAGCCCCCCCGGGCCCCCCAGCCCCTCAGTGCTGCTGGTTGTGGGGCTGCTCTTCTGCATCCTCTACAGCTCCGCGCTGCTGGAGCCCTTCGCGCGCCGCCTGTGCCGCGGCATCGCCGCCTCCTTCTTCCAGGGCCGCGAGGACCAGAGAGTGCTGCACCTCTACGGGAAACTGGCCAGGAGGCACGGCAGGGAGCAAAGCCCTGCCAAGGGTGCCTGGGGAAGCCAGGGGGATGGCTGCATGGCTGGTATCACGGCACAGGCTTCCGCCGCGGGATCGCGCGGTTCATTTTCCAGAGTTCGGGAAGTGTTCGGAGCTTGGGAAAAAATAGTAAAGAAAACCCCAACAAAGCCTTAAAAAATCTCAACCCTAAAAAAGAAAAAAAAACCTGTTGAAATGTCACATTTTTACGTTAATTTGAGGAAAATGGGCTACATTTCCATTTTAATATCTATAAGAAGGTCTGAAGGGAGCTGTTGCATATCTGCAGCACTAGGCAAGGCTAACTGAGAAATAGATGGGAGTTGGGGTCAGGGAGGAGCTCATTTACCTTCTCCACCACATCTGTGCTGGAAGAAGTACATACTTCCTTTCTTTCATAAGTTATACCTTCAGGCAACAAAAATTGAAAGTCATCTGACTTGATACATTTAATTTTCAATGACTTTTTCTTTCAGGTTTTGTGCACAGAAACCTGGGTACACCAGATAGATTTAGTAGTTTATTCACCAAAGAAAGTGCCATTCCAACCTGCTGAAGTAAATTCAAGATCAATATGACCATGAGAGGCGCACCCTGGGCATGGGTGGTGGAAATCAGCACATGAGAGCTTTACAAAATCTCTTCAAAATGGCTGTTCAAAATAAAATAGAAACAAAATAGCTGCAGGACCTCAGAAGAGAATGAGAACAGTCAGTAAAGGTCAATTTGGGTGTCAATCTCTTTTCCCAAGTAAGAAGTGATAGGATGAGAGGAAACAGCCTCAAGTTGTGCCAGGAGAGATTTAGATTTTATACTAAGAAAAAAATTCTTCAAGGTTTACCAAGCACTGGCACAGGCTGCCCAGAGCAGTGGTAGGGTCACCATCCCTGAAAGGATTTAAATGACACAAAGATGTGGAATTGGGGACATGTATTAATGGTCCCCTTGGCAGTGGGTTAATGGTTGGACTTCATGGTTTTAAATGTTGGGCTGTTTCAAGCAGAGAAAATACATTATTGTATCTGAATTAATAAATGCATCACTTGGGCACCATCTGAAATGTGTTATTTTTCCTAGAGAGGCAGATTGGACACCTCTTTAGGAACCAAAGAAGAGATAAATCCCTGCCAGGTTAAAAACTAAACGACTTCACAGCTTAATTTCTTCGAAGCATATCTATTATTTTCCTCCCTTCTTCCATTAAAGTCTTCATTAAGGTAATTATTTGACATAATGCACCTCAATGAGATTAAATGACAGAAATGAAGTGGTAGCTGCTGCCAGATGCACTGAATTTTCTCATCTTCTGAGGTACCTGAAACAAGTATGTTTGGATTATATTTTTTAAGCATCTATCTTACAAAACCCTGGTGAATTCATCTCCCCAGGGTTTTCAATGCCCTGTTGTTCTGATGATTAATCCAAGCATCTTTGTGCCTCTGCAGCAGCTGGGGGCTTTGTCATGGTGTTTCTGTAGAAAATGCCTTGTGCTCTATGGTTTGGGTGAAAGTAAAAAGATTTCCACTAAATACCTAAAATTATCTGGAGCTGGGGTTCAAACAGCCGGGAGGAGAGAAGCCTTCAGACAGCAAACCATCCCAGCAGCATGCTGTCTTCCAACAAGAACAATTTGAAAAGGAGTTTTTCCTCAGGAAGACCAATCTTTTTGACATCAGCCATGTTGTCCCTGGTGCTGAATTGGGCTGTATTTAATGTTTTCCCCAGACAGGGGAACTGGCAGGAGGCAGAGCTGCTGGAAATTGCTCTGCCCTCCTGAGAGGCATTGTTCCTCAGCCAGATAAAGGTGTGACAAAACAGAAAACATTGCCATTATAAAGCTGTATTGCCCACTGGAGGGGTGAGCTGCCTTGCCAAGGTTTGCTTGATGGTGCAAGAGAGAAACGCTGAGCAGATTAACCAGCAGGAAACGTTAATTTAATCACATATTTTTTATTAAGTAGAACCAATGTACAAGTCTGGTTATTTGCTGAGGGATTTTCATCCCTCAGAGCCCTTCTACACTGACACCCTCACTCTTGCTCATCAGGGCTCTCATTGCCTTTGTTTTCAAGCCCCTGAAGCCCTTGATTCCCTTGGAATTTTGTTGCGTGTTTTAGTGAAGGGATGGAGGTGAACTGACTCCATTTCCTCAGCCTCAGGTATATTAGGTAAAATAAATGCTAAATTCTTTTTATGGCTGGCTGTAAGGCAAGAATGAATGGCCTTAATATACTGAGGTGCAAGTGTAAATAATCCAGCTCAGACAGATTCTAAGAAATATCTCATTCATAGCCACAAATCTGCATCTATCACAGCAGACAGGCAAGCAAACAAAAAACCTTTCTCCAGAAGTATTTTCTGATTTTTAAGCAAACCCCATTTTTATTTTGTTTATCCTATCTATATTATTTGCACTGTAATTGCAATGGAGAAGAGACACTTCCGTGCACCAAATTTTAGAAAAGGAAATATTACTGAACATTAATAAAAGCAAGAAAGTACTTCATCAGGTGTGCAGAATGTGCTGTACCAAGTGCTTGTTGTTACAGAGTTATGGTGTTGACATTCAGATGTCACAGAATATGAAATAACCCATAATTACAGTCTAATTGTTCTGCCAGAGTTTTTATTCCTTTGTAATATCACACCAAGAGCTTTTATCTCCTCTCAGCATTATTGTGGCTGTTATCCCCCCAGGATGCCCCTCCAGCATTCATCCACCCAGATGAGTGTTCTGGGAGCTGCCAATCTCTGTCCTGGCTACAGGCACATCCTCCCCTGCACGCTGGGATGGGAGATTGAGGTGGGATGTGTCACAGACACTGCCCCAAAAGCACATCAGAAGATGTGTCATTTCCACAGCACACCTCCAAGCCTTGCTGCTTCTGGCAAAGGCTCAGCTTTGGCTGCCCAAACCACTATTTCCTCTTACAGACATCAAAACTCCAGAAAGAGTGGAGCTCCCAGTGCTTCCATTTCTTTGTGCAGCCCTGAAAGCCAACACTTCCGCCTGCTTCTCTCCATTTGCTTATCCAGGCAGATTTCCTGGAGGATTGAGCACACTGGAGCAGGTGGCAGAGTTTATTGGTGAACCCTGGCCTGATGCTGTGGCTGATGCCCAGGTCCTGCAGGGCTGTGGGGTGTGCAGGTGATGCCATCCCTGCATGTTGGGCACCTCCAAGCTCCCACAGCCAGCCCAGAGCAGCACTGCTGGTGGCACAGGGTGAGGAATCCCCTGGGATGACAATGTTTGTTTTCACAGGCTGTATAAAATACACTGTGTCCCACACACACTGAAACCTGCACAGAGCATCCTTTCCCATTCTGGTATTCTCTGCAGAGCTAGATAAATGCCCAGTGGTTTTGGTTCATTGACTCCATTGAGTTCACTGGACTCAAATCAGTCCAGTGCATGTTGCTGCAGATTTATTATTTTGGGGTTTTTTTACTATTCAGGCTGCTCAGCCCTTCCAGGAGCCACCTGGAGCAAGCAGAGTTTGAAGGATGCACTTATCAAAATATTAGTAGGGACATACTCAGAAATGAGAGGCTTGTGAATGGCTGGCCCAGGCCAAGCCCCTCATTTGCAATATCTGTTTTCATCTGTTTGGTAACTCTGGGGCAGTGAGAGGCTTTTTCCTTGAGGTCTCAGGCTGCAAACATAGTAAGGAAGCAAGGGAAGGGTGAAGGGATAATTTTCCTGTTTGTGAAATGGCCTCACTTGACTTTCTTTAAAAGCTCAAATTACAGTTATTAACTGAAGAAAAATCACCAGTTCCTTTGTGTCCTGAAGGCATTTGCAAGACACAGTGCATCACAGATTGAACAGCAACAGATCTTTAAAAGAGATTATTCAAACCAGAGAGGAAGGTACACAGAACCAGGAGGAAACTCTGCCAGTGAGACAGGGAAGAGAGGATCCTGAGAGGACCCACAGAGCTGCCTGTGCTCCCTGAACCTGGAATTAACAAACTCTGTCCTCATATGAGCATGGGGAAGCATCCTTTCCCTGGGACAGCTCTTCCCAGGCTCCATGTTCCAATGAGAGGTTGGAGCCCCTGGCACCTCCAGGTCCATCAGGCACCCCCTGGCCCCCAGGAAATGCTGCCTGTGTTGGTACCTGAGAGGAGAGCCTGAGGATATTCTCAGCTTCAAACCTGGAATGGTTTCACCCACAGAAATCCACATCACTGCCTCCCTCTTGATTGTTTTCCATTCCTTCAGTCTTCAGCATCTTCCATAAAGGTGCTCCCTTCCACATTGCTGGCACGGATGTGATGCCACCAGGTCTGTGAGCTGCTCCCTCTAGGGCTGTTCACAGAAACCAGTAGAAAACCACCAGAGTTTGAGATTTTTTTTTTTTTTCACATTTTTGTGTTCATGAAGCACAAACCCAGATCAATTTTGCACCTGTTTAATTCCTTGACAGCTGCCTTTTTTGCTTGATCTCTGAGGGCAATAACCCAGAAAGCCCCAGAGCAATTTACTTATTACCTGTGACTCTGAAACAGTGAAGGTGATTTTGACAGAACTTCTCTCTCCTTTGTCTTTCTGACTGAACAATCCCTGCTGCTTTTACCAGACTGGCCCATTCCCCATCTCCATTGGCACCTGTCAGCCCTCAGGCTGCTCAGCAGAGCCACCAGCACCCTCCTGCCTGCTCCCTGCTGAGCTGCAGGAGTGCACAAGTGGGAATCACTTCCCCACCACCACTCACAACTCAAAATTTGGCCATTGCCTAAACCCTGTCACCAGTGTTTCAAAATCACTTGTGGTTTCTGTAATTGCACTTCTCCACATTCACTGGCACCACATGGACACTGCCACCTCTGTGTCCCAGCTCTAGCAGCAGAAGTTTTATGGGTTTAATATTTGTAGCAATGAAGCCCAAGGGAACAGAAAGAAGTTTTTTGCAGATTTAGGTAGGAGGATCACTTTCTTTTAGCTCTGTTTGTTTAATATACGAAACCTCAGAGTTTTTTCTGTTCATAGGACTAAGGGAGCTGCCCAGTGAGGCTGTGTGAGAGGGATGAGCTGCAAGAAAACTTCATGGACATCCTGAAGGCAGTAAGGAGCTGCCTGAGCACCCAGCCTGGGCACAGTGCTGCTCACCTGGCCACGGAGCTGCACAGACACCTGTCACACACATCTTTTATGAAAAATCCTTTCTTTAGGAATTTTCCTCCTGAGAAGCTGAGAGGCCTCAGGAACAAAATGTAAACATTGATTATCTGCTGCTGTGGAATGCAACAGGTGCATCTGTGATTGGCCCATATTGGATGTTTCTAATTAATGGCCAATCACAGTCAGCTGGCTTGGACAGAGAGTCCAAGCCACAAGCCTTTGTTATGATTCTTTCCTGTTCTATTCTTAACTAGCCTTCTGATGAAATCCTTTCTTCTATTCTTTTAGTATAGTTTTAATGTAATATATATAATAAAATAATAAATCAAGCTATCTGAAACATGGAGTCAGATCCTCGTCTCTTCCCTCATCCAAAAACCCCTGTGAACACCACCATAGACCACCCCTTTCCAAAAACAGCCCTACAAGCACCCAGGGACATGGCCATTCCCATTTGGGGACCTCAGGAAAATGAAGATTTCCCTTTGCTGATGTTTCAGAGAGTGGATGGTGGCAGGTATTCATAAAGGATGGCAGTGCCAGGTGATGCCAGCAGAGAAGGAAATGCTGATGTGTGCTAAAAGAACAAAACGTGGAATTTTGGTTAAAAAAATCAATGTCTTTGGCCATCAAAACATTTACATTTAAGTCAACCTGGAAGAAAATATTTTTGCAAGTGTCAAGCTGGGTAGCCTCTTAAATACATGCCTCAGTCACATCCTGAACATCACAGTTACTGAAGGAGTCTGTAAAAGGAATATTAACCAGACATCAGAGCAAACCTCACAATTTGGACACAGAATCCCCCAGTGAGTGCATGGGGCAGGCACACCTTCCCCCAGCCCAGCCCCAGCCTGGGGATGGGCACAGAGCAGCTCAGGCACAGGCAGGAGGAGCTGCTGCAGTGGGCTGCTCTAATGCTGCTGTTATCTGCACTAATAACTGCTGGATTGTCTGTGCCACAGAGCAAAGCAGCCAGGGAAATAATTACCTGCAATTATGCTGCACAGTGTTCCAGGTCTGAACCAAAACAAAGCTTTTTCCACTACTTGTAGGAGTCTGTCTTGATTTTGCTTCCTGATCCCACAAAGCCAATTCCTGGAATGGGTTTGAGGAAGCAAATGAACCCCAACCCCCTCTCAGGACATTTGAGCCAGATTTGTCCCTTCTCCTCCTCCTCCACACACAGCTCTGTGACACAGTCCCCATCCTGAGGATGTGCAGCATTACTGTGAGACAGCAGCAGTGGGATGAAGTGCTGCAATTGTGTCTGGTTTTGAGTCACTCCAGAGCACCAAAATAGACAAGCCCTTGGCTTGTGTGAGCAAACACTCGTGCCCACACTGCCAGTCCTTCCCACAGAAGGGCAGTGAGGGACAGGACCTGCCATGCCCCAAACCTGGGGCCATAGAGAGTGTGAGGCTGCTGGGACACAGAGGACCTGGTGCAGGCTGCCAGGGGAGCCCTAAGGAAACCAAATGGAAAGAGAAGAGAATAATTGTCCTTTAAAATTGACCCATAGGTGAAAGAAATATCATGGGAAGTAGTAAAAACCTACATGGATTATTGTCTGCCAAAGAGCAGCATAAAGTTTCCCAAAGCAAAGGGGAGAATGCTATTTGCCACAGCATGTCAAAGCCTGGGGACAGAGTGCTGCTCCTTGGGCTGAGGCAAAAGGCATTTCTTCCACCTAGGTTTGTGCAGCCCAGGTTTAAAAATTTGCCTGTGAAATGCTGGACTTGAATAACTCAGCATCAGAATGATCCTTCACACTTGGAATATGTGCCTCAGTGTTTGGGATTAACAGCACACTTCTGCCTTTAATTGAAATCAAATTAATAAAAGGAGAGTTCTCCCCTTGTCCTTTCCTCCACTCCACAGGTTACGGGCCCCTTAGCACAATTGCTCTTTCAATTTGAAAGTGCATTTTCTGACAGATTGCAGAGATGTCAGGAGCAAGCATAGAGCTGGCAGCAAATTGTGTTTCCTGCTGACCACCAGGGAGACACCGGATCTCCCAACCTGACCACCAGGGAGATACCAGATACCCCAGGCTCGTTGCTGGAAAGATTTGGAATCTCTCAGTCCAGGACTGGTTAAGCCTTCTCCCTCAGAGGTGACACTGTGCTTGTTTGGGACTGTGGTGGTGTTCACAAGGGTCCCAGGATGAGGGAAGAGATGAGAATCTTGACTCCATGCTTCAGAAGGCTGATTTATTATTTTATGATGTATATTATATTAAAAGAAAATGATATATTATAACTATACTAAGAGAATAGAAGAAAGGATTTCATCAGAAGGCTAGCAAGGAATAGAATGGAATGATAATAAAATCTTGTGACTGAGCAGAGTCCGAGACAGCTGGACTGTGATTGGCCATTAATTAAAAACAACTGTATGAGACTAATCAAAGATGCACCTGTTGCATTCCACAGCGGCAGATAATTCTTGTTTACATTTCGTTTCTGAGGCCTCTCAGCTTTTCAGGAGAAAAATCCTGGCAAAGGGATTTTTAAGAAAATATCATGGCGACATGGGACAGGGATGGCTACACGAAAGACAGCACGAGGAGGTCACTGCCTCATGTTCAGGGGTGCCATGTCTCTGCCCCAGCCCCAGGCAAACGGGAAAGGCTGTGGATCTCACTGGCATCTCTACTCCCATCCTCCTGAGGATGACAAATAAAGGATTCCTCACCCTCAGCTCCACTTGCCCTGGGGTGTCACAGACACATTTTCTGAAAAATCCTTTCCTTAGGATTTTTTCTCCTGAGAAGCTGAGGCTTTAAGAACAAAATGTAAACAATGGTTATCTGCCGCTGTGGAATGCAACAGGTGCATCTGTGATTGGCCCATGTTGGTTGTTTCTAATTAATGGCCAATCACAGTCAGCTGGCTCGGACTCTGTCCGAGACAGAAGCTTTTGTTATCATTTTTTCTTTTTCTATTCTTAGCTAGCCTTCTGATGAAATCCTTTCTTCTATTATTTTAGTATAGTTTTAATATAATATATATAATAAAATAATAAATCAAGCCTTCTGAAACACGGAGTCAGATCCTCGTCTCTTACCTCGTCCTGGGACCCCTGTGAACACGGTCACACTGGGGGACAGCGAATCCTCGGCTGGGGACAAAGGCACCCACACTCCGGAGTCCCACTCACTGCTGGGCTGCTTTCAGCCTGTGCTCCACCCCACCCTGGGATCTCTCACCTGCGCTCCCATCCCCTGCCTGGGCTCCTCTCCTCCTCCTCCCGCTCCGGCTCCGGGCGCGCTGGGACCCGGCGGGCTGAGACGGGGGATGCGGGCGGGAGGTGATGCGGGGTCCCGGGCACCGAGGTAGCCCTGGGGGGCTGCGGGCTGTCCTGGAGAAGGGCTGGTTCCTCCCGGGGGTCCCGGCGGCTGAGGGGAGCGCTGGAGAGCCCCGGGAGCCTGGCGAGTCCGGACAGTCCCGGCCGGAGGGTCCCGGGGAGCCGCTCCCTGCCCCTGCAGGCTGAGAGTTTGCAGGGAAGGGGGATGCAAGGAGCAGGGAGGCTGCAAGACCTAGGGTGAATCGTGGAGAAAAAAGGAGGAGGGAGGAGCCGGGGTGGGCGGGAATGCGGGGAGGGGGCTCGGGGCAGCCCCGGTCCCCGCTGCCGCCGCAGGGTGCGCGGGGCTCCGCCGATGGATACGGGCACGATGGAGAACGGCTCTGCCAGCGGCAACCAGAGCCTGGGCAGGATGCCCCGGCAGCCCCTGGAGCTGCAGGTGGTCACCATCCTGCTGGTGCTGCTCATCTGCGGCGTGGGCATCGCGGGCAACGCCATGGTGGTGCTGGTGGTGCTGCGCACCAAGCACATGGTGACCCCCACCAACTGCTACCTGGTGAGCCTGGCCGTGGCCGACCTCATCGTGCTGCTGGCGGCCGGGCTGCCCAACATCTCCGAAGTGGTGGCTTCTTGGGTGTACGGCTACGCCGGCTGCCTCTGCATCACCTACCTGCAGTACCTGGGCATCAACATCTCGGCCTGGTCCATCGCCGCCTTCACGGTGGAGCGGTACATCGCCATCTGCCACGCCATCAAGGCGCAGCTCCTGTGCACCGTGTCCCGCGCCCGCCGCATCATCGCCTCGCTGTGGCTCTTCACCTCCCTCTATTGCCTCATGTGGTTCTTCCTGGTGGACACCACCCAGGTCACCTTCTCGGACGGGGCGCAGGTCATCTGCGGCTACCGGGTCTCCAGAAACCTTTACATGCCCATTTACTTCTTGGATTTTGCCGTCTTCTATGTCATCCCGCTGGGGCTGGCCACTGTCCTGTACGGCCTCATTGCCCGCATCCTGTTCGTGAGCCCCCTGCCCGGCGCCCCGCAGCAGCAGCACTCCTTCCTGGGCTCCGTGCACCTGGGCAGCTCCCTCCGGCTCTCCTGCCGGGGCACCAGGGGCGCCCTGAGCTCCCGCAGGCAGGTAGGGGCTGGGTGTGCCCAGCTCGGGGCTTTGAGGGGCGTTCTGGCAGGGAGAGAGGTGCCACAGTGCTTTGTTTGCCTTGCTGGAGGGAGTGGGGAGGGTTGGTTTGCTGCAAAGGAGCCCCTCAAGCCCTGCTGGGGTCTGGCAGCATAGATGGGCTGTCCCTGTTTTGGTTGGGCTTGGTAGAGCAGGACAGGGCTTCAGCTGGGGAGAGGCAGGAGTGCAGGCACTTCTGCTGGCTAATTAATTATTGATTGCCACCCTAAGGAGGAGAGGGCTGGGTCACCTCTCAGACAGTGTCCTGTGCATGTGAACTCAGATTTAAAGGAGCAAAGAGAAGGGACAGCTGTCTTGCCTCAGAGCCCAGCCCTGGCTGCAGCCAGCTAGGTGAGTCACCTTGGTGTCACAATGGTGTGCTGGCATTTTGGTGATTCCTGTGTCTCTCAGCTGCCTCCTTCTCCCCATGTCCTTCTCCTTCCACCTCCTTCTGTCCTCACTGCTCTGTTCACATGGACAATCTCAGCCTCGTGTCCCATCCCTTTGGACAGGTCAGTATCTAGACAAGGGACAGTCCCATTCAGAATAGGCAGGGCCCATTCAGCTTTCCTTTTAAAGGAAAGGGTTAAATCTGGGAGATTGGCTCGAGTCCTTGAAATCACTACTTCTGTTGTGATTTGCAGATAGCCCAAAGTAGACTTCAGCCTGTCCTGTTTCCAGCTCAGTAACTTGTTGCCTGCCTTGCAGAGGAACCTCCATTCCCAGGAGAGATGAATCAGGGTCACAAAGGGGAAGCAAACAGCTCAGAGAACGTGTGTTTCTTCATGAACTTCTAAGTCTTTCCAGTCCAGATTTTCCTTCCTTTTTTTCTGAAAGGTTTAAAGCAAGTGCTGACTTCTTCTAAAGCATTTGCCTGCTCTCCCATGACCACTGGCTGCTGCAGGAGCCTCGGGCAGGGTGTTTGGCAGCGAGGGCTCTTGGCTGGTTGATGGATTTCTCCTTCCAGAGCAGCTGCTGGAGGGGCTGTGCTGCTCCCCCTGCAGTGCTGTGCCATGGCGGGGCACAGTGTGCCCCAGCACCATTAGGACAAGTGGCTGCTGAGGCGTTCCAGCTCCTGGAAACATCTTGTGCTCTCTTCACTGTTACACCAGGAGTTTACTGGAGATTCTCATTACCTCCCAAAATATCCTAGCATGCAAAGACTTCCCCTGAGTGGCCTGACATAACAGTGCTGCTATCATAAGGAATAAAGATGGCACTTATTTTTTGAACTGTAAAGCAGTTTTCCAGGGTTTCCAGCTGGTGTGTGTGTGTAGCTCTGGAGGTGCCTCTGAACAGAGGACAGGCACTCACATCAGCATTCCTGCTCTGGCCTCTCTTTATAGGGGAACTGGCTCTTCCAGACCCCATGCCCAGAGTTCCCTGGGAAAGGTCCTAAAGGGGCTCTCTCAGAGGTGCCCATTTTCTCCCCTGCCTGGATGGCTGAGACAGATTTTCTGTGACTGTGCTTCTACACAGCCCCTGTGCAGAACTGCACTGCTTTTGGGGTATGAAGATGTTGTTCTCCCACTGGGGCTTCAAAAGTACCTGAATCCTGAGCAGGACAACACAAGGTGTTTGTATCTATCACTTCAACGAACACCTCCAAGTCCGTATTTCTCCTCCCGGAGAGGGACCACTAGAGGGAGTGGGATTCCTAAAAAAGGGATGTACAATAGAATGATGGAGCAGGAGCAAGGAGGGAGGATACTGGCTGGGGAGAAGCATCTGTGGCTCCCTGGACAGGGGCAGAGGCTGGACAGAGCTTTGTGAGACACCACTTGTACGTTCTCTCATATCTTTCCCAAAAGGCAAAACACTGTGGCAGAAAACAAGCTTCAGTCTTAGCAACAGCCTCAGCACTCACTGTATCACTGTGAGAGCTTATTTTTGGAAGTGTCCTCACATTTCCATTTATCCACACACAGCAAACCCTTCTATTTCAGCCACAGCTTGGTAACAGTTCCTCTCTTCTAGGAGAAGTTTTGTTGTCACAAACAGTGACTCCCAGTTTCTACTCACGGCATAACAGAAAGGCATAGTTTCTTTTGATGAAGTAAAAAAGCACTCTAAAAAAAGCTGAAAGACTCTAAATGTGATCCCAGTGCTCATGTCCATACTAACAACTGGATTATTGCACAACTTCCCTTCTGACGTTTGAAACACCACTGCCTAGATTTGCATGAGGCATCAGTGTTTAGTCATATTTTCTTCTTTGGAATGTGTGTATTTTGCAAGTAATTTGTTTGAGGAAGATTGTCACTTAGCAGATTGTCACAGAAACAGCTGTTGAAATTACTAGGATGACTGGTGTTTCAGAAAAACCCCAATTTCCTAAACAAGTTTATGCTGAGCTGAGGGCAGTTATTGCTCACTTCTGGGTTCTCAGTTTCTTTTTGATCCCAATATGATTATGTAGTACTCCCCTAGTGTGCTGAAAATTAAAGTAACCTATGGTAAGCAGCTAACTAGCCCTATATCAGCACAAGTAATATAAGATTCCTAACAGTCTCCTCTGCTTCCAGGGTTGCTCTGTACCAGGAGCCTATTCCCTGGAGCCATATGGGTGGTGTAGGAAACCAGGAAACCCTAGGGATGGAGATGAAGTGCATCCCATGGCACCCCTAAAACCAAGGTCCCCACCTTTAGACAAGTATTTTCCCCATTCATTTACTGTTATGTACAATTTTCAAATTTGCTTTCTGGTACAGACATTCCTATGCTTATCCCAGCCCGTTTCCAGGACGGTGAATACTTTCTCTAAAGAGATTTAGAGGCTCTTCAATAGTAGATAAAAACCTATCATTTCTGGTTTTATTTATGCAAGATTATTCCCTGATTAAAATGGAGAGAAAAAGAGTGAGAAATAGCCCCATGGCTTGGGTGTTTCTTTTAAATGCTTAGAGAGAGAAACTAGCTGTCTGCAGCAGTGCTCCAGGTGGGAAAGTTCTGCTGGGGGGAAAGTTCTGCAGGAGATTTAGCCCCATCTGGCTGTTTCTCTTTTTGATGTCCCCCACCAAGGTGACCAAGATGCTGGCAGTGGTGGTGGCCCTCTTTGCCGTGCTGTGGCTGCCGTACCGCACGCTGGTGGTGGTGAACTCCTTCGTGGACCCTCCGTACCTCAACACCTGGTTCCTCCTCTTCTGCCGCCTGTGCATCTACCTGAACAGCGCCATCAACCCCATCATCTACAACCTCATGTCACAGAAGTTCAGGGCTGCCTTCAGGAAGCTGTACAAGTGCCAGGAGAAGAGTGCAGAGCACCCTGCCCCGTGCACCACCCCGGTGTACTACAGTGCTGTGAAGGATTGTTCTCACGACAGCTCTGAGCACAACCTCACCGAGCAGGAGGATCTCAGCAGGCTCCCTGTACCTGCAAAGAGGAATAAACAAATCCTGTGAGCCTGGAACAATGCAGGCAGTGGGAGCTGTGTGGCTGTGCACACTGTGCTGGGAGAGTGCCAAGAGGAATTGCTTTGGCATTGCAGCAAGCTTCATTCAGTACTTCTTCAGGGCATTTAACAAAACATATTGTTATAGGCAAATTAATTTGCTTTTCCTTAGTGCTGATTTATTCTTGTTTGGTAAAGTGTTAGGCACGTGTCAATATCTCTAAAGCATCTGTTGTTAAATATAGCAGTGCCACCCCATTTTGTGTTAGGGGCAAGTGCTGAGCTGGGCCAAAGCATTGAAAGGAATCCCAGGAACAAAAGGGCATTCAAGGAAAAAGTACACTTTGTTAGAGTGAGTCTCTCCTACCCAAACTGACCTGCCTGTAACACAAACACCCCATGGAAGCTGCTCCTCTGGAGTCCTTCTGAAGTTGATGGGAACAATTAGGCACTTTCATGCATCTCCTCTCATCTCAATGCTCTCCTGTGAGGAATACACATCCCTACAGACGAGATAAATGCCTCCAAGGTATGAGGCCATTGGCTGTAAAGGGACTCTCTGGGGGAGATTCCTGCATTAGGAATAACCAAAGTTGGGTGTCATGAGCCTCCTGTCATGTTTCTGGAAACACTGCAGCGCTGATGGCACAGAAACCCAAGGTTGGACGGATTTGCTACAATGAACAAACTTATAATGAACAAACTAATAACGAGTTCCCTAATGTATCAGAAATACTTCCAACGTTGTGGTCTGAGTTTCTTTAGGATAACTTCACCTTTCCTATCCAAATTCCTCTGGTTGTTTCAGCTGGAAGCTGTACTCTTGTCCTGTAAGCCCCAGTGTGGTGTAGTCATTACCACAGAGCAGTGTTCTCTCTGCCCCAGCTACAGGTGCATTTCAATGGCAGGTGAAGACATTCTCTTATTTCCTGGGAAGAACTTGTGAAGTCCATTAAGTGTTTTGTGATTAGTGACACAAATATTTATTGCTGCTGTCGTCTTGTAAGCAAAGTAGAAATTCATACCCTGCAGCATCCAGGAGACCAGCCCAAGGACACTTGCCCCAGACTTGCAAGAGACTATCTGGACTATGAGTAAAATCAAAAAGCTTGCACATGAGCCAAACCCTAGGGCTCTTGCCAAATAAAACAAGTGTCTGCCACCAGTAAACCTCAAGTGACTGTGAAGTATTACTTGAACAGCCTCACTAGTCAACACTGGCTTTCACCAAACTATAGTGTTAAAAGAGCCTAGAATTTTGCATCCATACAGGAAAATATGTGCATGGTATTTTCAAGGGCACAAGATGTTAATTAACCATTCTGCATCTACAGGAAATCGCTTCACTGGATGAGTCAGCACAAGACCTCAAGTCCCCTCAGTGTGTTGGAACTGTCCAGGACCTGTTTTTTTTTGTGTGTAGGGAGGTTTTGCATGTATGATTATTATATTGCATGCTATTAAATCATCTATGTTGCCCATATTTATTTAGATATAGACTATAGATATTTGATTTAGAATGTAAATATTTATTTTGTCCCTTGCTATTTAGATATAGGATGAGGGAAGAGAACATTGTGGTTTTGCAATTATTTTAATCATAATGCATTTGGAATTTAAGGATTCATTTTTGTACTGTTTTGTGTATATTGTATAATGTGAATTTAGGAACAGAGTTCCTATTTATTGTTGTTAAGAAAGTTTTGCACAGACATTTGTGATTTACTTCTTGAAGAAAATGGAGGAGTTTCTGCTAACGTGAGGATTTGCTTGTAATGATCTTTTTTTTGTAGTACAGACTATTTTTCCCTCCTTAGGAGAGGTTTTTTCCTTAGCAGCACAGAAGCCATTGATAAAAGCATGTGCAGACAAGCCACAGCAGTAGGGACCAGGGACCGGTGGAGCAGGGGAAGGGGATCCCTGGGTGGCTGCTGGTGCCTCCCTGGGGCCTTGAGCACAGGCAGCATCTTCTCACAGGACATGGGATGGGCTGTCCTGTGTCCTCCAGCCCTGCACCCTGAAGCTGTGAGTGCAGGGAGCTGGATGTGGGAAGAGGATTTACTGCCAGAGCTTGGAAACCCACCTGCATCCTGACCCAAGGCACTTCTCAGGTATGGGCTGTGCAGTTTGACAGCCTTGGTCTCTGCAAACACAAGAAGCAGCTGAATTCTGAAGTGTCCCCAGCAGGATGTTTTCCACTTCCTCATCACATTTCCTATCTTCTCTCTCCCCCTTTCTGTGTCTCCCCCCAGATGGAGACACCTTAAAAGCATTATTTTCTTAATTCAATTTCAGCCTCAGGCCAACAGCTAATTGAAAGTTCTGAAATATTTGTTCAGCATACTTGAGATTCAATTAAAGCCTGGTTCTCTTCTCCCTTTTCTGCTCTTAGCTGCCAAGTACTGCGTGACCCTTCATTATTTTTTGAGAAGTAATTGGCAGATAAATTCTCCTGGAACCACGAGATCTCCAACAAGTGCAGCAGAGCATTAAAGTCTGTAGATGAGGAATGAATTCCTGGTCATTCCCCCTGCATGTATTCTGACACTTTAGGAGGAGCTGAGACACTTTTGGGTGGAAGTGGAGGCAGAAGGTCACCACTCATCTTGCTAAGGAGATGCTGCTTGAGAGATGCATTCTGCTGGGAAATAAATCACTAGCAGAAAGGCATTAAAATAAATAAGTCATCACAGTAACTTCCTTTGGATATTCAGGGTCTGAATAAAAACCTTGATTCCTCATAAGAAATCAGAGAGCTCCCTTGAAGCTTCAGCCTGCATTACCTTGTACCTTGCAACATCTCACACTGCTTGTAAAACCTCAAGCTGTATTTTACCGTCAGCATTTATTTGTCTCAACAGCATGAGTGTGGGCTGTGAGTTTATAAACATGCCAGCAAATAAAGAATCTATTGCTCCTAAGTAATTTATTGCATTGAAGTGCAACTCAACATGATCTGACCTGTTAGTCTCCTAATTAAAGCTCATTAATTCTAACCCCTGCCCTTTCAGGGGTTGTTAACCTGGTAAAACACCATCTGGTTTCTTCAATTACAAACAAATAAGTCCCTGGCAGGAGAGGAGGGATCTGGCAGTGCTGCAGAGCCCTGGGGTGAGGGGAAGAATTTGTGAGCAGTGCAGAGAGGGGGTGGAGGAGGCAGAGGCTTGGGGAAGAGCTGATGGCAGAGTGGTGAGTGAGGTTTCTGTGCTGAAGGGCCATAGGTTGGCTGAAGCTCCTGGCATTTATTCAGTTTAGGAGACACCACATCCAGCACATTTACCTGAATTTGGTTGGTGCCAGTGATGGAGGCCACACAGTGATTGCCTGTATGCAGGGCATGGATGGGATCTTAGCAAGGGTTATTTACCCTGGCAAAACACACAAGTTTAAGTAATTTACCAAAATCTGTAGTTCAAGCTCCTATCAGGTTGTCCTCTTACTTTGTCTCTAGATTTGGGTGGTGGGAAATTGGGAAAATAGGGCATCTGTGCCAGCCTGTGCAGGTGATTTATTTGGGAAAGCCTCTCACCTATGATGCTGGCCAGCATTCTGAAAGCCAGCCTGCTCTAGGGCCAGATTACAGGGTAACCAACAAAATACCAGCAGTCCCCTAAAAAAAGGAATGTAAAGACCATGAGGGTAATCCAGCACCTCCCTGCAACCAGAACAGGGTTCTACTCTGTGGTACCCAAACATGTTTCTAAGATAAAATAGTGGTACCTTTAAATGAATAATAATCAGGTCACCAAAAAGGATGCTGAGCAATTGCTTACATTTTTAAGAGCCACAAGAAAGGGTGGACCACCCATTAGGGAAAGATTCAGATGCAGCCCTTTTTCAATGTGGTCTGGCCCCAGCTGCTTCTTTGAGCTAATTAGTTCAAGCACATCACAATGAAAGAGCTGCTAATAAAACCTGGGGATAGTCCTCCAGCAATACTAATGTAATCACTCACAGTTACTTGTTTATCTTGCAATTCCTGTTTCCCAAGGCTTCTGAAGAGCTCTTGGGCCAGTGCTGCCCCCAGACCTGCCTCCAGGCTTGCACTCACTCGGGGGCTGCTCCTCAGGACTCTTCAAACCAACTCAAGATCTGAGTTCCAGAACTGCCCTGGGACACAAACTGGATCAAAGCTGTCCTGTGGGACTGACTTTAATTTACTAAAATACCCTCAGTTTAGCAGTTAACCAGCCCGACATGTTTCTATCCTACCAGGGTCTCAAAGAAGGCTTCAATGGGAGGGCATTGCCTGTGCCCCAAATCTGGGGTGCTTTCCCAGATTCTGCCTAAGAGAGGGAATATGGTGGCAACACCACAGGTCCCTGTGCCATGGGTGATGGGCAGAAGTAATAAGGGCAATTTGTACTTTTTAATTGATGAATTTTCTTTAATAACCACCCTATGAATTGGGCTCTGAGTGTGCTGTTTCTATAGAGACAGGGGATGCTGTGAGTGCACCAGTGGCTGCTCTGCCAATAGGGAATTAATGCCTGAAAACACAAGCTGTGAGCCTATAAAAACTTTACCCTCTCAAGGAGAAGGCCCTGGGGTGGTCCTGGCACTAACATGGTTTTGAGGTCCTCAGCAAGGACCTACTGGGCTCCCAAGCTGGCTGATCCTGTCCTTGTGGGCACAGTGTGGGTGGTTGCTCAGAGGAAGTAAATTTAAAGCAACTTTTTCCAGCTGTGAGGTGCCAGCATTTCCAACAGAGGAGAGGGTTCCACAGGCCCCTTGCTGCCAGCCTCAAGCTGGGCATGGGACGCCCTTGCTGGTGGTGCCTGGTGCTGGTTCCATGATCCATTAGGGCTCCTAGGATGTGTTAGTGCTCCTGGGGCTCAGGCTAGCTTCCTCCAGGAAGGGTCCTGAAGCAAAGGCGGTGGTGTGGAGCCAGACCCAGTCCTGGCTCCTGGGCCAGAGAGTACCACAAGAACCCTTCTGCACATTTCAGCCCCTTCTCTGTGTCACCTTCACCCCAGTTCTGACCCTCCCCTTGTTCAAAGATGAAGACCTAAAGAGAGGGTGGCTCCTGAGAGCCCCCATGCCCCCCAAGGATGGTGGAGCACAGCGTGGCTGTCGCCAGGATGCCTGGGCAGGTCACTGTCAGAGGACACTGAGGCTCAGATTGCACCTTCCCTCCCACCAGTGCAGGGTAAGGCTCCTGCCCTTCGACACAGGATCAGGCCAGTGCCTTTAGCCTGGTTCTCACATATCAGACACCTCCCTGCCTGCCCTTGGGGACACTTGGCTGGGCTCTGTGGGGACATTATCCCTGAAACCAGCAGTTATTGAAGCAGAGAGCCCAGCACTGTCCCCCCTTCCCTGGGGAAGATGCAGACATTTTGTTTTGCCTTTATTAATACTTTTAAAGCAATGTGTCATTTCTTTAGCAGCAGACCCACCTCCCTCCCTACTCCCTCTGCAACACATGAGCCAAGGACCTGCTCCATTCATCAGCCTGAGATTTATGAGGTGCACAAGGCTCCAGTTACCCTGCTGCCCCTGACTGATGAATGAGATGTAGCTGGTTCCTTCCATACCATAAAGAAGGAAGAGCAGAGGAGAATAAAGCCATTATTTCATCAAATTCAGCTCCTTCAGTCTCTACCAGGGCATGAAATCTTCTGCCATGAGACCCCTCACACCCACAGAAGCAGCACTCCAGCCCATGAAGGCTGAGCCTGTGTCCCCTCAGCCTCTCTGCACAGTCTGGCTTTGCTCATGTGAGATGCTCCAGAAATAGAAAAAGATTGGAGGTTTTGGCTACTCTGGATTCCTCAGGGCCCTGCTGCCCAGGCTGGTGCTGGGCTCTGCTCATCCATCCTCCCCCATAAATCACCCAGCTGCCATTTCCCTCTGCCTCGTGCCTGGCTTTCCTCTCACACGGGCTGTCTCCAGAGGCTGAGTGAGAGGCTGGGGCACAGTGGAGAATCACCCCTCCCCAAAGCCAGGGGGAGCAGCCACAGCTCAGCATGAGCCTGGCAGCAGCCCTGGGGTGGGGAGGCAGCAAAGGGACCTGTCAGCAGCCATCGGCATGGCCTGGGCAGGCTCTGGGACAGTGAGCTGCCTTCCCTCCTGGCCCTGTGCAAGCCCTGCCCGAGGCCAGCACCATGGGAGCACATGGAGAGTGCTCAGAGAGTTGCAGCGTCCTTAAAGGCTGCCTAAAAGCATTTAGTGGAAAAAACTCTCTTTGCAAAGTACCCCCATCAATTAAAAAATGCAAATTTTTGAAACAGATAATTAAGAAAAAGCTAAAAAGCATCCAGATGCCACCAGTGAAATTCTGCATTACTCTCTGCTTTAAAACTAGAGTGAATGTGCCACCGTCGAAAGAAACTTGGAGATTCCCCTGCAAAAATCCACATGGATAGAGTGAGCAGATAACTGTTTATTATTGCACATAATCCAGCAGAACAACCGACAGAAAACTCTGGACAGTAGTACACAGATTGTAGTAAACAGCTAGCAAAATCTGTGATAAAGGTATTTTTGTGTGAAGAGTGAAAGGTATCTGCATCTTTGTAAGACCTGAAAAGTATAACACAAAATCCTAGTCAGTTTTGAAAGCATGCAGTTTGAGGTAAATGTGGTATTTTGCATCTAAGAAAATGAAATCCCTAAGGGGCTCTCTCTATGTGTATATATCCATATCTCAGTGCAATATGGATACAGTTATACGTCACATAAAAGCAAATCTACCTACTTTTCTCAGAAGGTTACTAGGAGGAAAGCACATTACTGAGTGCATATCACATGCATAAAAAATAGGAGGGGGAGAAGGAATTACCTTAGCACTGTTGAAAAATATTCATTTTTGTGCTTAGTGATAAATAAAAGCCCCTCAGGTCTCTCAATGGAAATTGTCTTGGTGGTGAATAAAAGCAGTTGGGATATTGAAACTGCAGAGTTGGCAAGTGAATGCCAGCAAATGGAGACAAAACATTAAAGGCAGCAGAGCCTGGGGTTTGCAATACATTTATATTTAAGGAAAGAAAAAAAAAAGAAAAGAAGCAAACTGCTACTAAACTATGCTCTGTGGAAGTGTAGATGATGCTGCACAGCTTTCTCAGGACTGGTACAGCCACATGGCTTTTAGGAAAGGATCACATTCACTTCTCCCACACTTAATACCACATATTTGCTACTGTGGCAATATTCCTGAGCTCAATAAGGTTAAAAAATAGACTTGGTTCACAAAGAAAAGTACTGAATTATTCTCACTCTCTTATGCCATAACTAGAGTAGATAAATTAGGTAGGTTTTGCCCCATGTCTCCAGTGAGTGTAAACCCCTGTGTGTCTGCCACTCCATCTCTGAAATCCTTTCAGATTGACCTTTGAAGCAGACTGGGCATCTGTTTTTTTCCTTAACTATCATTTCCCCATTCTTTCCAGTCCAACAAAGTTTTCCCACCCAGTCCTGTGCTGTGGGACTTCAGGATACACAGAGGTGCACAACCAACTATAAATAACATCTCTGATTATCTTAAAAAGGGATAGAAAATACACATTGCTCTTAAAAGAAGGAAGAAACATGTCCAAGCACTCAGCCTCACACTAAACTGTAACTTCATCTGTGCCGACTTTCTAAGCTCGCACTGCTAAGGATCAGAGCAGATCATGGTGGAAAAATCTCCTTCCAAAGGTCACTCCCTGTCACAGCTTTGGGAAAATGGGTGCAAATTGCCCAGGCCTCTCAGCCTTGCACACACCAGCAACAGCTACACTGCCCCACTGTTCTCTGCCACTGCTGACAGCCTGGCTGCTGCGTATTTCTGAGCCCAACAGCCAAATTACACTTCAGTCACTCACATCTCTGTACCTTTTTTCTTTAAGGAATAAGGTAACCTCTCCCATGATAGCCACCCTGCATCCTCTGCTGGAAAATCTGTTTGTTGGGTGCAATGAGAGGCCAGGACCCCCCCCCCCCACACACAGCCTGGCACACCAAGGGGAGGAACCTGCAGGTGTACAGAGACATTTTCAGCAAGACCCTCCTTTTCACTGTAACTCACAACATTTTCATAGAAAAAAGGGGTAAAGGGACAAATTCAGCACACCTACTGCCTTTCCCATTACAGTGGGAAGCCATCCACTGCAAGCTGCTTCTGTGCAGAGCATTGTTGGTGGCAGGAGAGTGCTTGGATGGTGCCTGGTCCCAAAAGAGACCCCATCTCCACCCAGAACACCCCCACAGGCACCAACAGCCTTGGATCCACCAGTCCCTCACCCCCCCACCCCACGGCCCCATCCATGAGCAGGACTCGGGTCACACTTCAACAAGCCCAATTTCAACTTGCTCCCCCTCTCAGTCCTCCATACATGGAAAATGATGCCAGGTGACAGGGGAAAGGAAAGAATTTTTGTTCATCCCTCTGGCTGACTTCCAAGCACGGAGAGCAGCGCCATCCACCCCGAGCCACGGTGCAGCTCTCATGAGTCATTCTGCTTGCTGGATTGATTCATCTCCATGCCATGGATGACAATCTCTGGAAAATCTCTGACACTGAGTCAACCAAGGGAGTTACAAAACACATCAGTGTGCACATATTGAGACCTTCTCACTCATTTTCCTACAGCTACAGATAAATCCCTCATCCTTGGCATGGCAGGACAGTTGATGGCTTTGGTGAGAATAATTTAAGGCAACTGCTATTTTATACAAAGAAGAGGAGACCACAGTGCAGAAACCCTGACTTTTCCTTGGTAGATTGCAGAGGCCAGCCACAGCCTGGGAGCAGGAAACTGAATTGATCTTCAGACACTGTCATTTAAGGTTGATGTTTGCAGTGCAACCTTGGGATCTCAAGTCCTCCTCTTAGGTGTTTCCAGGTGGCTGAGCTTTAATCCCCGCCAAGGTCTGAGGTCTCCACCAGCAGCAACGCCTGTCCCAGACACAGATAAATGGGAAAGTCAAGGGAGAGCAAAACACATGACCAACACTTTACCACAGCTGCCTGCAAAGCTTCCACCTGGGCAGGCTGAGTGAGACTAAAAACATGACAGAAAGCAGTGCCCAGCAGAGCAGTTTTGTCCCCAAGGAGGTCCAGGGAAAGCAGCCCAATATTCTCACAGGGACTTAGAAGTGTCTCTTGTGTTCACATGAGGCTCAAGGGCCAGGTTCAGCTTTGATGGCAGATTTTGTTTGAAATATTTGAGCCCAAGACAAGTCCTGTGCAAGCTCAGGACACTTTCCTGTCTGTGGGAGTACCACAGGCACGAGAAACCTCACAAGGTTTTATTGCCACCAAATCCAAATGTAAACCCTTATCCCAATTCAAGTGGAAGACCTGAGCAAGCTCCAGTCTCACATACATCTTGATTCATCTTTATCTTTAGTAAAACAATTAATTAACTGCTGCAAACTAGTACTGGTGCAATTAGAGCTGCAGTTTTCACAGTTTCACGTTTTTTATGTGTTCTTGCATCTTGCTGGTCTGAGTGCCAAGAAATAATGTAATGCACAAGTTACCTGGGAGCAGCCATGTTGAAACAGCAAATTGAAAGTGTTTCTTAAAGCATTTGCAGCAAACAAATTTCAAATTTAACATCACACACTCTTGCAATGGATTTCTCACTCCATGAAACATGCCCATGGTACTGGGAAGGCAAAACTATATGGTGGGCCTGTATCCCAACCACACAGTTCTTAATTTTGAGAAAATGTATGAAATTATGAAATAATTTCATGCAATAATTTTTTGACATTTCTGAAAAGTGAGTCAACCTTAAAACATCCAGTGACATATACAAATTGAGGGTAAAATCTCTTTCTGCTTCTTACCTTGTTCAAGAGGCTCATCACGTCAAAAAATGTACAAATAGGATGGCCAGACCAATGTTCAGTAAGATGACCATGCAGATCACAATTGTGTTAGGTCCCTGAAAGAAAAATCCAAAACAGAGCATTACACAGCACAGCTCCAGACAGACATAGCTTGATTCTGCTGCTCAAAAATACCAGAATCACCCCCTCCTAATGCCCTGAAATCTGGCATTTAACAACCAGCCTGAATTTCAAACTTGTGGAATGTTTATCCTCTCCTATTCCTACTTCTTCCCTGCAAATTCATTTGAAGGATGTTAAATCAGGCTTCTTTTGCAGCTAAATTAGATTAAAGGAGACCCTGACCACAGGAACATGAACTACTGGTCCCATGTCAGGCTGCTCCTCCCAACTCCCTTCTGCATCCACATTGCCTGTGTTTGTAAACTTGTCATTTTTAATATCATAGAATCATAAAATGCTTTGGTTTGGAAGAGGACCTTGAAGATCATTTATTTCCAAACCCCAACAAATGAAACCATGTGAGACTGCTGTAATTTCAGACCAAAGTATTTCCAAGCTGTGCTTTTCTAAAGTCACATTGGAATCATTCACGTCCAAAGGACTTCAAGATGGGACTCAGAGGGCTAATAAAATGTCTGGGTTTCCAGCTGTATTTGCTAAGAGCAAATTAAGTTTCAGTGACTATATTTTAAACCTGGGAAATTGGCTGGTGATTCAACACCACAGTTCAGCTCATGAGGTGCCCCTACAGCAAAAAAAAGTAATGGGTAAAAGAGAAACACACTTGAGCTCTTCCTGGTTTTTTTCCCCTAAACTTTCACATCCAAGTTGGTTGGTAATGGGGAGGGAAAAGAAGGTGAGAAAAGTGGATAAAATTAATTGAAAGATGCCTGCTTTTGCACAAATTTTGAAATACAATTTGTCTGAAAGGTGAAGAGAGGAGGTCAAAACAGGAAGGTTATGAATGTCAGGGCAAGCATCCAGGCAGGGCAGGCTGGGAAGGCGGCAGGAGATGGGGATGCCAACACTTCTCTAGTGGGCTTTAGGATCCTAAAACGAGCCTCCATCACTGCAGCCCCAGGCCCTGAAGTGCCATGGGCTGGGTGCCTGTGCTTGGGTGCTCTGGTGTTTCCCCACTCAAACAGCTCCAACAGGCCTTGCTGGGTGCTGGGGAGGAAGAGGCAGGCCTGGGGGGTCTGCATGCCTCCAGGTCCTGCCAGGCCTCATGGGGAACAGTAAAGGAAAGGCAAAATGGCTCCCAGGAGGCTCCCATGGATGCCCCACGTCACCTCTTCACACTCCTCCGCCTTCTGTGCTGCCACCACTGCCGCCGCCTGGGCCGGGCCGCGCTTGGCCCCTGCCTTGGGCTCGGTCCGGCCCGGTGCCCTGGCCTCAGTCTTCCTGTCGGCCACGGGCTCGGCCCGGCCCAGGGCCCTGCGCTCAGGGCTGGGGCGCTGCTGCTGCTGCGGCTCCTTGGCCCGAGGCGGCTCCGGCTTGGCCTCCGCCGCCGCCGATGGCTTCTCCTCGCGGCCCTGCAGCGGGCCAGGGGTGCCCCCCCGGCGCTGGGGCTCCCCCCGGGGCTCCGGGGAGGGCGGCTCATTCTCGGGGAACTGCTCCTCCTCATAGTCCGTGGCGGGGGTCACCGGCGACGTCCGCACGGCATAGCTGTGGTAGCCCTTGAAGTGCTCGACGTCGGGCTCGCGCGCCATGCGCTGCAGCGGCCCGATCTCCATCTGCTCGGCGCCACGGCCGCGGCCACGCGAGGCCGGCCGGCCCTCGCCCTCAGAGGGTGCTGGGCTGCCATCGCCCGCCCTCCCGCCTGCCTCGGCCCAGCTGCCCGGCCGCAGGGCCCCGTCCTGCCGGGGAGCCGCCTTGGCCCGCTTGGCCTCGGGAGGGGTGGCGGCAGGGCTGGGCGCCGGGCTGGCGCGGGGCGGCGGCTCCTCCTGCTCATGGAGCTGGGGGCTCTCGGGCGGCGTGGGGGGCGGTGGGGCAGCCTCGGGCCGTGGCGCCTCCTCCTCCATGTTGACCGCGTGCTCGGCATTCTCGATGATCTCCTGCAGCAGCTTCCGCTTCTGGTACTCGGGGCCTGCGGAGAGAATGTGTGAGGAGTCACTATGGAACGGGGGACAGCGGCGTACCCCAGTGCCATGGCACCATCATGGCTTTGGCAGCCGTGCCCCCAGCAGCAATGGGTTTGGGAACCATGGTGCAAGGGCCCAGGCTGGAGTCTGGGAGAGGAGGAACTCCCAAACCAGACCCTGCTGCCAGGAGGAACTTCCTCTTGGAACTTCCTCTAGGAATTTCATTTAGGAACTCCTGAAGGCTCCAAGCCTTATTGTGTGCTCCTTATTGTGGACTCCTGCAAGCCTTATTCCCAACTGTTCAGTTGGGAAGAGCTGAAGGAGCAGGCAGGAGCTGCAGATAAGGTTAAATAATGAAACAATGAAAATCTGCAGCCCAGCTTCATGTGGTCACACAGACGGGTCATGCTGGGGCTAAGGAGGATACAGCATCCAATGAACTTTGGTTTTTTTTTGTATTTAATGGTTAGGAAACTCTTTAATGTGGCTTCCACGGTGTCAAATAGCCTGGTAACTTCACATGATATACAGGATGACCAGTATCATAGGGAAAGGAAGGGTCTCCAAATTATCTGTGCCATCCATCATGATAGGAAAAATATGGTTTTAAATGGAACAGGGTTTGAAGTTATACAGCCCTCTTGTCTGCCCTGAGCTCCACAACAGCAGCAAAATTACCTGGCACCATCACGAAAGGTGACTCAGGGCTTCAGATTTCATTTTGGCCTCATCTCACACACTGACTTGTGACTTCCTAGCAACATTGCCTCACTTCATTTTTTCACCTATCATTAAATCTTTACTTCTTATTAACTGTATTACAAATTGTAGCCCAGCCTGGGCCAAGGGAGTTCAGACAGGGCCTGACACTGAATATATTCACCAAAATGCATCACAAAAGAACTGGAAATATCTTGTGGAATAACAACCCTCCACAGTGCTCCACATGCTGAGATGTGCTGGGAGAAGAGTCCCCACACATCACCCTGACACTCATAGCAAGTGAGGACAAGAAGAGCATCATGCTCCTCCTATGCAGTGTAAGATTGCAGAGCAGCTTCTTTGAAAGCAAAGCCCCTGCTCTCAAGAATGAGGGGCCTCATTCTGCTGAATCCCAGTGATGCTGATGAGGGCTTGCTCTGTGCTCCTAAATGACACTGTAGATCCTGGAGCCACACTGCCTCTGGCTGCCTTAAGGTCTCTCCCCTCGGCTCCTCCATCTCAAGGACTGATGCAGACCTGAGTCTGGTTGGGAAATTTGGCTCAGTGCTCCTTTTACTCTCGTAAGTCAGTGGTATGATTTGCATATGATATGACTACTACCTCCTGTCCATTCAGGCAATGCCTCCACTTGGAGGGGCAGTGGGGAAAAGGAGGGCACTGATTTCAGCTGCTCTGCTCTGCCTGCACACTCCTGTCAATCAGCAGATGACCCATTCAGGGCCATTTATTTCTGGCTGCAACTGAGTTATTTGGAAGCCATTTCAACAGTTGTTCAGACTCCTCAAAATAGGCTGCCTGCAGCTCCAGGCTCCTTGCTCTCTCCTGCTGCTTTCTTCTCTTCCTGAATAATTTACAACACAAAAACCCCCAACTGCCTGGAGGGCACACACTCAGCTCCCCACCTTCATCTTCCAGCACTTTTCAGCAAGGGTTTTGGCTTACATCCTGCTCTAAGTTACCAGGGAGGATACCCTGAAATTCAGGGCTCGACAGTTATTAGGGATATGGAGCTTGCTGAGCAGGATTGCCTGTGTCAAACACAGCATGGTCAATCTGCCAGGACAGCAGGGAGATACTCAGCCACCAAACACAGCTGGGCCCTCCTGGTTGTGTGAGCAGCAGCTCTCACTCCTAGCAAAACCCAAGGCTGGACTACTCTCTGTTTGTTCCTGGATGGTGCAACTGTGTGAGAAGAGATATATCCTTGTGCACTTTGTGAATTTAGAGGTTTAATAGAATCATAGAAGAACAAAATACATCAGGAGCTTCAGAGAGGCCAGGACTCAACTGAGGCCCTACACAACAGCAGCAAGAGGATCCAGCACCTGAGGAGCCAGGAGTGGAGGTCAGGCTGTCCCAAGTGTTTTACAGAGACTGTTTCAGTTGTCTCATTCAATTGCCACAGGTGGAAAAAATAATCTAGCTAGATGTCCAAAATCTCCCCATAGGGATTCCAGTTTCCTTTATTTCTGCTCTATAAATACCCCAGTGTGCAAAGGGTGAATGTAGAGCTGTGAGTGGCAGCTGGGGGGCTTATGTGAGGATCAACCAACATTTAACCATTGTTAAAGGAAGTGCCATGGGCTGGCTCATGCCCATGCCTGGGTGCTCTGGTGTTTCCCCACTCAAAGCCAGCTCCAACAGGCCTTGCTGGGTGCTGGGGAGGAAGAGGTACCCCTCCAGCATGGCATTTCCCCAGCTCATAGATGCAGGACAAGGCAAGAGAATGGGGAATTTAGGAAAATCTGTCAGCATGACTCTCCCCAACCAGGCACCAGCTCTGAGCTGTTCCCATTTCCCACTGTGTGCCCTGTGCTGGGAGTGGTACAGGAGATGCAGAGACACCGAAATCAGAGCAGGGGCAGGTGTCAGGTTTTGCTGAGCACAAGTCAACCTTTGGCTTCTACCCCCAGTTTTACCACTGTGATAGTCCCTTGTCATCTTGCCTCAGTAACCATGGGACACTCACTCCAGGCAATAAATCCAGAAAATAAGAAAGACAGGATGAAAATATAGGCACTTGGAATTTTATTTTTTGCTCTATTATTATCTTCCCTCTCTGTAAAGGAGTTTCCCAGGAAGAATATATCTCCAGCTAACTCAGTCCAGGGAAAAGTAATGGCATTCACAATGCTGATTCTAATATGATACTTCTCATCTACCAATCCTCAGTGCTTGGTCTCACAGAAGGAACCTCCCAAGTGTTTACCAGCCAAATAATTAGCAGTGATACTAACAAATTAATAGAGAATCAGGAAAATAGTATTTTGTACTAGCTGCTTTCTTATAGGATATTATGGCCCCTAATGAGCAGAGTCTGATTGTTTTGAGGCCTCACAGGATGTGGGTTTGTGAGTTAATGTGCAACACTGTTCCAAGAAAAAGCCACAAGGGATGTATCTACAGGAGAGCTGCAGATAGCCCCGAGCTTGCTGCCTGTCCTGCCTGCTGTTCTGAGGGCTTCGGTGTATGGAAAAACATGAGAAGCTCAGAAACTGTGGGGTTTTCCTCCAGGCTACGGAACCACAGTGAGTAAAACAGTGGCGTCAGGAGGACAGCAAATCACCCAGGACAAGGGGCTGGCTGTAGAGCAAAAGAGGATTTAGGATAGACAGGAGAGCATTTTATGGAGTTATTAAGTGGGTGAAGCACTTGAACGGATTCCCCGTGGAAATTGCAAGGCCCTTCTTGGAAGATGCCTCTGATCCTACCTGGCTGGTAGAAGTCTGGGGAGAGCTCCCTGGCCATCATTCTGGCTATGCCTGATTCGTTGTTGGCTGCCTGAGCTGCCTGCTCAGAGCCTTCAGCCTTGGCTTTGGCATGAGCCGTCCTGCAGAGAGAAGAAGGGAGAACAGTGAGCACCCTCTGAGCCAAGGTCATCCCACCACACAGCAAACCCTGGCTGCCACCACAACTGCATCAGCACTCAGAATTTGCCCACATGACCCAAAACCCTACACTCAGGGAGAGAAGAGCAGATTTTCAGTGTGGAAGGGGCCCAGCTGCTCAAGGGTAAGGTGGAAAGGCTGCACACGGGGAACAGGGCAGGTGTATTTGTAAATGTGAGCATGTTCACACATTGCAGTGAGGCAGCAGAATGGGCTCATTGCTGTGCTGCTCAGAGGAATGACCAAGGCATCACACAGGCATGGCTGGTGGCTGAACTCCTCTGTGTGTCACCAGCCCTGAGGTGCTGCACCTCACCAGAGGCAGTGTGCCCCTGCTCAGCACACCAGATGGGTTTTCCCAGAAATTTCTCTCTTGTAGCTCTCCAGCAAACAACATGCCTTGTCCAGGGGCTCCTTTACTCACTGCAGCCTGACAGGCTGGTCTCACCAGAGCTATTGTCTCCCTCTCAGCTTGGCTCTCTGAGTCGTTTCCACTCCTTCCCAGCACATCTCCTCCTTGCTGCACAGGGCTGCAGGCTATGGGAGTTATTTTACTGGCCGGCTGTCATATTCCTCACATGCCTCATGCTCGGGGCCCTGTGATCTTCCTGCTAAAAGCAGGGATGGCTTTACAGCCCAGCTGCTCACAGGCTGGGAAGGAGCTGACTTCAAACAGCAACCTTGCACCTTAAAAATCAGGGTGGGTGAAGAACAGTATATTCAGCTGCTTTGTTGCACTCAGGTCTTACTGAGAACTGCCTTCCCTGTGCTCTCACTGTCAGATTTTCTGAGGCTCCCCATATTCGCCATTTCATGTGCAAATCTACATATTTTTGTGTGATAAGTAGTTAGCATTCCTCAAACTCCAATTCACCCTAAATTACAACCTTTAATGTGGTCTGATGAGCCCTTTTCAGATGCAGGTTGGTATCTGGTCATGTTTTAGGACAAAAAAGGAGGAAAGATGCAGTTCTCATTCCTGCAGTGAAAACATTCCAGAGGAATTTTTGGGCTGTTAGTCATGAAATGAGGATTGATTCCTTCCCATTAAACTGAGATGCAGTAGGCAGACAAGACAAGCTGAAGTTTGAATACTCAACAGGTGCAATGAAAAGATGATAGAAATGCTGTTCTGAGACCCTGACAAGGGAGAAGATACACACCTATGCCATTCTGAGTAGCAGCAGGGAAAGAACTGAAAGTAGGGCATCAATCCCAACTGATACAGGCAACAGTGTGACTTGACAAGGGGCCAAAAACACTTCTCAGGGCCCTGGGATAGAGAAGAGGGTGCAGAGCTGCTGTGGCTCAGCCTGTCCCTCCCTGGGATGACATCCCACTCTGCTGGAGCCATGATTCACCTCCCTGCCCACACTCACATGTTATCTCCCTGCTTTCTCTGCAGGGTGAGCTGCCTGGGATTGCAGTCATTCTTGGTCTTTTTATCCAAAATCATTACAGCTCCTGAAAAACCCAGAGACACGATGAGGCAGAAAACAGCATTTTTAGGCTGCTGCTTGCAAGCAGGGGGTCTGAGCCAGTTCTGAACAGAGAAAGCACCTCCTTTTTTGGTAGCAATATAATCAGCATGATTAATTCCACTATAATCTGGCAGGGGCCAAGGGGAATGTGTGTGTGCTCTCCATGCCTGGGGGATCAGAGTGGGCTGGGTGTGCTGAGCCTGGGGCACACAGCCTGCCTGGCGCCAGCCCCAGGCCAGAGGCTTTCCAAGGGAGGATCCAGCTCTTCATCCTGGCAGGACGTGCTCCAGGCCCTGCCTTTGTCCTGCTGCTCCTGGAGGATGGGATTCACCACCAATAGATAAAATTCTCCCTTTCAGTTGCTCTCTGAGCCAGGCAGATGCTATCCTGACCAATTCCCAGGCAGACAATCACCCAGCTAGCCCCAGCTGGGGGAGCATCAGGCAGCTCCTGGCAAGTGCTTTCCTCAAAGCAGCTCCCAAAGAAGTAATCTGGAAGTGCACTAGATGTGGGGTCTGCTCTCACTAGTAAGGACAGAGATGGACATGTCACCAAGTGGGTGCAGATGACATGCTCAGCTCTCTCAGCACCTGGGGACAACACAAGAGAACAGGGCTCTTGTGGAGGGCTGTGAGCAGCACTGCATCCCTTGGTGCCTGGGGATGCTGCAGGCTGAGGTAGCTCTCAATTCCTGCAGAAGGAGAGATGGGAACACCAAGAAGATCCAGCCTGGGTTGCAGAGGCTGCACTGAGGATGCTGTGGGTGATAGGGAGCTGAGCCATTGCTGTGAGACATCACAGCCCCAAGGGTAGCAGGGCTGTGCAAGGAGGGCTGTGAGGGCAGGGACACTCTGGGGCAGCTCCCAGGCTGCACACATGGAGTGGTGACAAGAAGCTGAGCAGCACAGCTTTGGCATCCTGCACTGCCCCACAGCAGCTCTCACTCTGTGGGACACAGCTGACCTCTGCTCCCGTCCCTCTGCTTGCAAAGTCATCCAGAGGTGTTTGATTTGGGGGGACTACTGTCAACACAGCTGCCCTTTCAAATCTGGCAGCTCCAGCACATCACACATCAGCCCTGTCAGCATCCCAAGAGAGCACTCCTCTCCGAGTCAGCCTGGCCCCAGCAGGGATGCTGATGCCCTGTGCTGGGTCCCTCTGTTGCTGACATCATTTATCTGGCAGTAGCCAGGTGAGGAATATTTGGCTTTCAGAGACATGGCATGGTGTCTGAAGTTCATTTTCCCTGGTTGAGCCGCACATGCCCAGGGCACCAAGGGATGCAGTGCTGCTCGCAGCCCTCCAATAAACCTACACTGAGGGTTTAGTGGCATTGTGACAAAGCCCAGCCTAGAGGAAAGGGTCCAGCCATAACAATAACTTCTAGTTGGCCTGGAGTATCCCTGAATTTATTATTTATCTGTGTGGCTGGCAGAGCCTGGGAGCTCAGCACAGAGGAAAACTTGGCCCTGGCAGCAAAGCAGGAGACAAATGCCAGCCACCCTGGAAGAGCCCAGTGCATGCAGCACAACAGCCTGTCCCATCCCACAGCCTGGGGTCTGCCAGGAGCAGGAGCTAAGAAAAGAAAAAACCCAGGGATGTTTGAGGGTATCAGGAAGGTGACTGCAAACCCCAGAAGTGAAACGTGCAAGAAGAAAAACTTCTTCCAAGGTTAAGATCTCAAAAAGCAAAATGAGCTTTCACAAAAAGGAAATACCAGCCTTGATAAATTTGATGCTATTCAGGCACACTTTAATCAGGGCCACAGTTTTTTATTTATTGCTGTTGTGTTGTCAGCTCCCAGTAACTGTGCAGTAAACAGCCCCTGCAGAAACCAGCAGAGGAGAAAGTCTGGAGATAGAGAAGCTCAGCAGGAACTGAAACACAGACCCAGGGGCTTTAGAGCAGCCAGCAGCAGAATCCAAAAGCCCCTTTTCAAGGCAGCACTGGAAAATGAGCCATGAACAATAAACACATCCAGCTGGAGGAAATAAACACAAAGAGGGACCTGTACAAACCCACACCAGTGCTCCCTGTCCCAAAGGCAGCACTGCCAGGATGAGCACTTCCCAACTGCACCCTGAGCCATCTCCCTGGGCAGTGCTGATAAAAATAGCTCCAGTAGATTCTTTGCAAGGAGGAGCAGCAGCTCGGAGCCGAGCTGAGGGGAGGCATGTGGGCAATGTCTGCAGCCCCTGTCCCAGCCCTGCTGCCACTGCCTCCTGGCTGGGTCACAGCAGCTGCTGGGCTTCACACCCAGGCACAACGGGAGGGTTAAATGCATCTGCTGCTTTATTTGCTCCTCTGGCATGGCTCTAATGCTCTAATCGTTTTTGTGCTGGTGCAGGACAGAGCACCACTCCTGTCCTTCCTGGCCATGTCCCAGAAACACTGCCTGGATCATTCCTCCAAGCGCTGCTGAAATCCCCCAGGGACACACGAGCCGCAGCTGAGCACCGCGCTAACAGGTGAGGCCCAGCCCCAGCAGCACCCTGGCTCTTCGGACAGTTTCTGTGGTTTTGCACATCCACATGGGATTAGACTGCAAATGAAACTGGAATTAGCAGGGAATACTGCAAATACCAGACAGGGCTGGGGTGCCTGAAGATGCAGCAATGACCTTGCAGCTAGAAATAGGGGAAGAGTTCAGCTCTCTGCCCTCACATTTGCTTACTGGGGGAATGTCAGACCTGTCCAGTGCTGTCCTTCCTTCTCCAGGGTCCCCCTTCTCCCATTGATTCAGCAAACCCTAAGCAAGGGCCAACTGAACACCCCTCCAGCCCAACCCATTCTATGATTCTTGCCATTCTTGATATTAGGAGCTGTCTGGAAGACCATTAAGCAAAAGTAATTAATGAGTCAGTTCTAGGAAGAGTCTTCTGCTGAACTCTCCTCTCCTGGAAACTGGCTGTTCCAGCCAAATCCCTGCTCCAGCATCCAGCAGGAATCATTTTGTCCTTCTGAAGAAACTTAAAACAATTGTTTGTCTTGGCAGGAATGTTTGCAGCACTCAGAAGGGAGCTAGGGAAAGCTCAAGAAGTGTTTTTGTTAATGGCAACATGGTCCCTTCTGTGCTCACATCATAAAGGGCAAGAGCATACAGACCTGACAGCACACACCTGGGCTGGGGCTGGGACTGGGACTGGATGACATTTAAAGGTCCTTTCCAGAATTCTATGATTCTACATCCTGACTAGGACAGAACTTTCTGGCTTCTCCATTTGACACACCATCTTCATACTTGTGTCACCTCTCTAGCTGGAGCATCCCTTTCTTCCTGTTCAGTCCCAGCCCATCTCCTTTGTGTCTCTCCCTCTGCCTCCACATGCACACAGATACCAGCAAAACTCTGCTACCCTCATGTGCCTGTAACCAAGCCACAGGACTGAAATTCCCTCTTCAGTCCACCTCTCATGCCACTTTCCCTGCCCTCAGTCAAAGCCATCTGGGTGTTCTGCCCTGACAGACAGCTGTACCATTCATGTTCCTTTTGCTCTTTTTGCTCCATCACTGACATGCATGTACCCACTCCACTTCCACTCTGAGATCCCTGGGCTGCCTGAGCCTTTGCTGCTTTATTATACAGGCTCTGCACCTGCAAGGTGTGATCTAAATTGTGAAATAAGCATAAATCAACACAATTTGCATCCTAAAGGAAACACCTCCATACTACTGAAGCAGAAAGCCAAAAAGAGAAACCATCCTGACTTTGCAGAGCAGCTCAAGAGATGCCCCAGGCTTTTCCCTCTCAGTGCCAGCACTTACACAGAAGTGGTAGCACTTTGTACATGCCCAGGCTGGATAAATCAGACCTTTTCTCCTTCCTTCCACAGAAAGGGCATGACCAGGCCATTCAGCCCAGAGAAAAGCATCCTTTTCTGTGCAGTGCTTTAGGAGCACAGGCCTGGCAGAACTCCCTGCCACCTAACAAGCTCAGCCTTTATGATTACTTGGTGAATTTTTAAAATACCGAAATGTTATCCTCAGCTGTAAATAGCTCTGAGCCACTTGCATCTTTCACTGAGGGATACTTCCCTTTGGAACAGTTAAAGTGATATTAATCTTTCAGCAGACAGATCTGCAGCTGTCTTCAATGAGAGGACAACCTACTCACCCCAGCCCCACAGACAGCAGGATCTGCCCCATCACTCTCTGCCAGCCAAGTGCCCCAAAGCTGAGTGGGGCTGGGTGGGCAGCGGTCAGCAGGACCTGGGTGTGCCACCCTGTGAGGAGCCCGTGGGGCTGGCACAGCCCACAGCTGCTCTCTGTGTCCCCCACAGCCCCAGGGTGCAGCCAGCAGCTGCCCAGAGCTGGCTACAAAGGGAGCAGAGCAAGCCAGAGCCTGCCAGCTCAAAGGGCTGCTGGCAGCAGGATGGCACCCTGACCAGGGACACTGCACCACGGGCAGGACAGGCAGCTCCTGGCCCTGCTGGAGCCTGTCATCAGCACAGCCAGGCTGGGAGCAGCTTGTCAGAGCATCCACAGGGATATTTTTGGGAAAAGGGGGATTTGCAGCTGCCAGCTGGACCCTCTCCTTCTCCCCCTGGTTTTCAGGGCCACTCTGCTGCTCTGGGTGCAGATTGAGGGTAGCCCTGAGGAGCAGGAGCAGGTCCCTCAGAGCAGCACAGCCTTGGGGGCTATGCCCTAATGCCAGTGATTTATTCCAGCTTCCAGAACACCCTTACCAAAGGGGCTCAGCAAATGCCCTGGGGACCCTGATTTAATTAGGTACTACTGCAAGATGAAAGGAGCTCGGTTTTCCCACTGAACAGTGCATCAAAACATCTTTACAGCACATATGCAATCAGGGTCCTTCAGCCTTTCTATCCATAAGAGGAGTGTGCTTTACCAGATTGCCAGATCCACCAGCATTAAAATGGGTGGAAAAGTCTGTGTTTTCACTCTAAGATTGTTGGTTTTTTAACCAAAAGTCTTAGCAACTTCTAAATTAAATGTTTTTCAGATTTCAGTAATCCAAACCAAAAGAGTGAGGAACTGCTGTATCTGTTTTGTGGGGGATTTTTCCAGTCAAAAAAACAAAAGCAGATTTTTATTTTTTTTTTTAGGAAATAAAGGCATATTTCTTAAAATCCTGCATTTGTCCAAAACCTCAATTACTTATCAAAATTTAAAGTTCTCCGAGTCCTGTAGGTCTCTTGAGTTGATGTTCACAGATCGGAGGTCCAAGAGAAAGAAGAGATGGAGCTGGGGGCACCAGCACACGTCCCAGGCTCCAGTGCCTGCAGCTCCCATGCACCTGTACCCAAGGCTGCTCAGAGCACCCAGGTCCCTGCCAGCCCTCAGTGAGGAATCATCAGGCTCTGCAGGAGCAAAATTAAAAAACTTGAACTGAGAAAGCCAAAGGGCTCTGGCTCAGCACCAGGATAAGCTGACAAAGATGCCCCTCCTCCAGGAGAAGGGAGGGTTTCTGCATCACAGGCTTTCTATTTAAATTGGACGTGTTACTTAAATATTATTTCTTTTTCAAGATAAGGCTATTTCACATTCCACTGAAATGAGGATAATCTCTGAGCAAAGCATGGCTGAATCCAATGATTTCAAAGCCCCTGCAAGCATTTGGATGGGAGTCAGAGCCCTCTTGTTCCACGCAGCAGCAGATCAATTGAACGAGATGCTATCATTTTCCACAGTCATTTTTGCAGATTAAAGTCACACTTCATTTTTCCCTCTCTGTGTTTGTAAGCTGTTGAGATAAGGATTTCCCACAAGGTCAGAATGAACAGCCCATTAATTCCACTTTCCCTGCCTGGCTGGCTATCTGAACTGTACCCATCCCCAGGTCTGACATCCTGCCATCCCATCTCTGCTGCTCTTGAGGGGATCCCTGCAAGACAGAGCCTCCCTTGCCTCAACCCTGATAACCCAGGAAGCCCTGGAGAAAGCTGTGTGCTGTCCAGCAGATGCCTCCTCCTTGGAGCTACTGAAAATGCATGTTCCCTCTTACCCTAATAAGGCATGAAAGTGCCTGAGGAAATTCATGTGAGGTGGGTGGAAAGCAGATAAAGCCGTGCTCCCTCCTCTGGAGTCAGAGCACATCCCGTGCAAGGAGCACGGTGGGCCAAAAATATGTCAATGCTGGAGCTGCAGGCAGCCTGGATGAGGCTGGTCTGGGAGAGGGCTGCAAGAAGGGGGTGAAGGCATCACAGCATCACTCACCCAGTGACACTGAATCCCTCCAGCCTCACACACAGCCCCCCTTTGTGGGGGGACACACTGTGGGTGTCCTGCAGCTGGGCTGGGTGTCTGATCCTGGCTCTGGACCCCAGAGTTCTGGTTTTCTCCACCAGTCCCTGAAGCAATTGGGTTTTGATTTAAAAAAAAATCAATTGTGCTCCCCACTAAAGTTTGGAGAAGAAATGGCCACCAGGGCAGTAAAGTGGGGGTTTCTCCAAGGAGTGGAATAGGGTCTGGGAATGGTGTCCTCCTTGCTTATTTCCCTCCTCTGGTTGATAATGAAGTAACTGATAATTAAACAGGAATTAAAGGGAGTGAGACAGGACAGCCATGCTGTCCCCATGGCCACACCAGATCAGGAACAGACAAGAGCTCACCCAAACCCTCTCCCTGCATGGCTCCAGTGGAATGAGGATTAGACAGAGGTTTGAAAACAGCAGTATTTCTGCAGAGCTGGAGACTGCTGTGCCACACAGAAAGAGTCCCAGCCCTGGGCTTCAGCTGGTGCAGAAATAGATGCCAGCAACTGGGTTTCTATTAAGCAAGGGTGATGAAACAGGATTATCCTCTTTATAAACACACCAAGCTCTGTGAGAAACATCTTTACTGGGACAGCAGGACTGAGGAGTGTCCCCTCAATGCTGTGTCCTGGCACTCAGTTATAGCAGAGAGCCACGTGGCTGCCCTTGCTTCTCCTGTCCACTGACTCTCTGAACCCTGTCCATGGAAGTTCCAAGATGCAGATTCCCATTACGAAGGCTGTGAGGCAATCAGAATTCCTGGAGCAGCCAGAATACCCAGCATCAAGGAGCTGTGCTCAGCTCAGGCCACTCCACTGCCTCCAGGTATGGTTGTGCTTTGCCAGAAGTGACCCTTCCACTTCACCCCATGGGGAGGTGAGGGGTAGTCCTTGGTCTCCCTGCACCTCCATGCACTTGTCATTTAAGCCCCATGAGAGCTCAGGCTGGGACATTTGTCATCATTGGTGCCTGCAGAAATGCTGCTCACAACTCTTGTGTCCCTCCCTGGCCAATAGCAGCCAGTGACCCACACGGGGTTGGGAAAAGCTCTGCCCATCTCCTGCCTGCTGCTGCCTCCTAATTACACACCCATCCCTCACACGGAGCTGTGGAGTCCTGGAGCACAGAGATTGTGAGGCTGGGAGAGCACAGGAGGCTCACTTGGTCCCTCCTGTCCTGGCAGGGCTGTCCTGAGCCATGGCTGCTGCTGCTACTCACTCTCACAGGGTGGCCATGAGCATCCTGCCCTCCTCTGGCTTTAGACCTAAAGGTCTGGGAATGTGCTGAACTCCTGAGGTGTCTAATGCCTGTGCCTCTGGCTAAAAGCACATTTTAAAAAATCCTTTTGCCTTTCTAGAGCAAACCCCAAGTGTGATTCAACAAACCTAAAATCCCAATCTGAAATCTGGCCTCAGGGGAAGCTGAGCTGTGCTGTCAGCCCCAGGAGCACCAAGACCACTCTGCCCACCAGCCCAGCACTGCACTGGACACACAGTACCCTTCACCAAAAAGGTGTCTGGGGAAGGTATCCCTTTGGTTGCCCACTTTCCCCACCAGAAGCCTAAACCCCCAAGAGCAGAGGGGACAGAAGCAGAGCTGTGCCAAATAAAGCACCTTCCCAGTGGGAGCGGCGTGGGCCGCCCCAGCCCCAGCTCTCAGCTGTCACACTCAGGCCACGCTGATAAAGCCCTGCTCTGCCTGCCCTTATTTAGTCAGGAGCCTGTGCTGACTGCAGCGATTTTGGGACGTCATTTGCACCACGTTCCCCAAGGAGACGCTCGCTCTGCCCGGCCACGCAGCCTGCAAATGCTGAGAGCAGGGAGACAGCCCTGCTGGGAGTGCAGCCAGGCACAAGAGCCTTGGAAAGTGATACAGGAGCTGCCAAGGGCTCTTGTTGTTTGAAGGGAGAGCTAAGATGTGCCCCAAAGTCATGGGTATGGACAGAAAACTAACTTAGGCTTCAAAACCAGCAACAGCTCACACTGAGCAATGCCCATGTGCTGGTGGTGGGGAAGCCACATCAATGTAATGTTGTGCTTCCACACAGCCCAGGCTCACCCTAACGAGCAAACCCCACTGAATCAGGAATTGATGCCCCACACTTCAGAACAGAATATAGAAATTCCTACAGATATCTGCTCATATTACATTAAAACAAAAATAAATCCAAAGTGTATTCACTTGTAATTGTACTCTCCAGGTATAAACCACACACGGGCGATAAACCAGCACATGAGTACAAACTGGTGAAGCACAGCAGCCATTATAGCCTCGAATATCTTGCTTTCCTACTGATCCCGTGACATCCAGCAGATGTATTGAGGTGTTCCTGCCAGGACAGGCACCCTTCAAAGGATCTCAGAGCCTAGCCAGACCCGTGCCTTGCAGGACACATGGCCAAGTCCCTCCATTGATTTTGGTCCAAGTCACTGGGAAGCACAAGCATGTGCCCAAGCAGACCACGTCAGAAACTGCTGCAATGGGACAGAGGTGGGATTTGCAGTATTTACACTCATTTTGTCCTTAAAAAGCCCCAGAGAGAAGGAAAACCCCTGTAAAAGCTGCCCAGCTACTGAGCACACAAGTTTCAAAAAATCAAAGGTTCCCCCTGCAGACAGTCCTGCCCTTCCTCTTACTTTATTTAATTTAATTTTGTTTTAATCTGTTCTGAAGAGATGAAAGCCAACTATTTTCATGCTTCTTCTCCCTGTATTCTGTGGGACCATCCTCCCCACCTGACAGGCAAACACACATTGCTCCCCAGGCACAAGGAGCATCAAGTACCCGGGGTACAGAGCACCCTATTCTGTACCAGCCCATGCGCCCAGAAAGCTGCAGGGCAGCTCTTTCACACCTCAGCATGGCTCTGAACCAGCTCACTCATGGCCTGGTGGCAGCTGTCCCCTCCTCACAGTCCTGCAGCCAGTTTGTCTACTTCATCTCACAGGAGGTGAAGCCCCAGCTGTGATCCCAGGCTCTCCCCGTGCTTCCCATCCACCCCAAATTATTTTCAAAGGAGTCCCCAGTCAGAATGGAGTAGGGGAAAGGGAAGGGTGTGACACAGCAGGTGCCTTCACCTGGCACTGCAGGAACTGCCAGGTCCCAGCTCTGACAGGAGTCCCTTGGGATGGCAGCAGGACAAGTCCTGCAGCACCAGCAGTGCAGGGCAGGGCAATCAACCCTCATGGTGTGTGTTAGGTGTGCTAACCCCACATCCATCCCTGGCCACCCCTGGGCAGGAGTAAAGCCTTGTGCCAGCTGCCACAGAGGCTGCACTCCAAGATGACTTTTCTCCTGAGTGAGGATTCACACTCCAGCTTCTATCACCTCCATCCCTCCAGCTGATCCCCAGAGCTCTTGAGGGACATGCCCAGGGTTTATACCCAACATCTGAGCAGCACCAATGGGCTTTGCATAGGGTGAAACTGGCTGACCTGGATGGGCTGCTCAGGAGAGCATGGCCCCATGCCAAATGATTTCCACTGAAATAATGAAAAACAGAGCTGTTCTCTCAGCTGACAGTGAGATGACGTCCTCAGCTTCTTGCACAGCTGGACTGCCAACCCAGGAGGATTCAGGAGGGAGCAGAGGAGGCCGGGGCAGCGCTGCAGAGGCAGCAGAGGCAGCAGGACAGGCAGTAGCTGGCACTGCCCACGGCCCTGGCTGGAACACCAAAGTGAAACAGCACTGGGACAGGAGCTGTGAAGCAGCCTGGTGCCTCAGACACCCTCAGAACACAGCATGGGAGCTTTGGTGACTGCACTGACCATTGTCCCTGGCTGTCTCTGCTCTCCTGCCCAAAGCTCGCAGCAGGGCACCCCTCAGTGCTGCTGCCAGCCCCAGCCCTGCACCCCAGGGCTCAGCACGTGCCTGGGATTCCTGCAGTGCAACTGGCCCGGGCAGCTTCCAGTGCTTGGTCTTGTTTTCCTTGGAATTTCTATCCCTAAAGAGCCTTTTATGGTGCAAAAGGGAGAAATCTGGCCTTCCCCTGGCATTTCACCCCCAGACAGCAGGAGGCTGGATGCTACAGCAGTTTAGTTCTGCAAGGGGCTCCCCCGAGTGCCACAAGCAAATGAAACTCAAACATCCACGTACAACAGCACAGGTGGGCAGAGGCAGCTGGGAATTCACACAGCCCACCTGCTGTGTCCTGATAATTAGTGCCTAGTAATAAATAAAATGTCATATCTTCCCCAGGAAAGGATGGGTGTAGCCTCAAAGGCTTTTTTTTTTTGGGTAAGGCACACACTGCCATCTGAGGAGAAACATGAATGCTCCATCTAAAAAGCTCCACCTCACAGTTATGAGCTCAGGCAATGCTAATGACAGTGCAGGCCTTCTATAAACTGTAATAATCCATTTTCACAATCTGTCTGCAATTACTCTGCCCTGGGTGTGGAAATTGAGGCAAGGTTCAAGGCCAAAGCAAAAGTTGTGGCAGAGATGGGGTTTAAACTAAGGATTTTCTCCAGGAAAAATTATGAAGATTTACTCTCTACCCCAAATCTGAGGTGAAAGGAGAAGGGAGGAGAGCACAAGTTGGATTTACAAGTAGAGAGAGCAGCTCTGTCCTGAGCAAGATACACGAGGAATAAACACTGATGGCAGTGCTGAGTTACAGTTTACAGGACAGGCAGCCTGAATTCCCCTCTCCCAGCAGGTCCAGCTCAGCTGGAAGCTGTGCTGCAGGAACAGGACAGCAGGAACCAGGGGTTCCACACTGCCAGCCAGCACAACAATCCCTTCTTCCCTGCCCAGCAGCCACACCACTGCAGGGGCTGCTGCCTGAGGGCTCCCTGGAGGAAACCAGGCTTCCTTCCATGTCTTATTTCCTCCAGCTCCAAGGTTTCCTTAATAGGAAATTATTCCCTGGCTGCACTGCGGAGGGATGCAGTCCCTGGCCAGGGCAGCGGGCGCATTCCAGACCCTGACTGAAAACACTGCAGAGCTGCTTTTGATCCAAAGTGTAAATAGTGTATAATAAAAAGAGGTTTGTGTAAACCAGCCAAGCTCTTGGGGTGCAGTGTTTGCAGCTCCAGCCTCCTTATTCACACCACAGCCACACGCTCTTCCTGGGCACAGCAAAGCTGGTGTTGGAATGAGCCTGCCCTGCCAGAAGGATCCAGGGCCCCACGCCACCCCAGCCTGTTATTTTTATCCTAGCTGGCCCTGCATGGAGCTTCACTTGCAATCCTGCTGGGTTTTCTCCACCAGTCCCTGAAGCAACTGGGTTTTGATTAAAAAAAAATCAATCGTGCTCCCCACTAAAGTTTGGAGAAGAAATGGCCACCAGGAGAGTAAAGTGGGGGTTTCTCCAAGGAGTGGAATGGGGTTTGGGAATAGGTGTCCTCCTTGCTTATTTCCCTCCTCTGGTTGATAATGAAGTAACTGATAATTAAACAGGAATTAAAAGGAGTGAGACAGGACAGCCATAGAGTCACAGCTACTGCTCAGCAGCTGAGCAAAGCCTGTGCAGGGTGAGGTTTTCTTGGTGAGGTCAGGTGAAACCTCAAGCACTGTTACGACCACATTTCCCCAAGGAAGAGGAAAGGAGCGAAGGCTCCCAGATCTCTGATCTCTGCCAGGTCAGCTCTGAGACTGGCAGGAATGCTGCAGGGGGAATGTGCTGCCAACACAGCTCGGACACGGGCAGGGATGTGAGCTGGAGGAGGAGAATTTCCCGTGCCCTTTTCAAGCAGACCCTGAAGCCACTCTTATTTCCTCTCTCCTCCATCCCAGGAGGGACAGTGGAGCAATTACACTCAGCTGCTAAAATTGACAACACTTGTGCATCCCACAAACTTCCCCCAGAGCCACACAGGGGGCTCCAGGGCCAAACTCTGTTCTGCTGCAGCCCCAGTTTGTCTGGGACGTGTCTGGCTGCTCATGAGCCTGCTGGTTTTATCACCATCAAACCCTCTGTTTCTCGGGCTGTGGCACAGCATCAGGATGCTCCCCATCCTGCTGAGTGCCAGAGCTGGTAACAACTCCTGCTGCCCAGCACCTGCCCTCTGGACCAGGGCTGCAGGGGAACAGGAGAGGGGATGAGAAAAAGGACAGCTCCTGAACACATGGGATGGGACCATCCCCAAAGGAACCTGCGTGCCGGAGCTCCAAGCACCCACCTGGATGCCGCAATCTCTGACTTCTGCCGGGCAATGGCCGCTGCCCTCTGAGCCCCCTCCACGCTCCTGTCCACCTTCTGCCGGATCTTGGCGCTCTTGAGGGGTATCACCCGTTTCTTCATGCCCTTGACCAGCACGTTGTGGCGGTACTTGCCCTCCTCCTTCTTGCCGTCGGGCAGCGTGGTGCAGCCGTAGCCGTGCCGCAGGTTGTCCAGCCACTCGCCCTCGTACTTGAGCCCGCTGGAGCGCTCGCTGACGCCGAAGCCGGCGCGTTTGTCGTTCTTCCACTCGCCCATGTAGGTCTCGGTGGTGGTGGCGTCGATGTCGGACTCGAACGGGGTGTACTCCTCGCCCTCGGCTCCCTCGCCCAGGCTGACGGTGGAGGTGGCATCGCTGGCGGCCGAGCTGATGCCGCTCTCGCTCTTGAGGAAGCTGACGCGGCTCTTCTGGCTGGCCAGGGACGACTTGGACTCGGACTTCTTCAGCTTGCCCAGCAAGGAGCCCCTGCGGAAGAGCCCGCCCTTCTTGGCCTTGGCGGCCTCGGCGTCCGCGTAGAGGCTGAGGGCGAAGCCGCCGCGGGTGATGGTGGGCGAGAGGGGCAGGCTCTCGGCGTTGGCGGCGGGCGAGTCCTGCTGCGGCAGGGTGCCGTTGCTGTGCTCGCTGCGCAGGGAGGACAGCGAGGTGCGCAGAGGGGAGCGCACCACCGAGGCCATGCCGTAGGGCACGCTCTGGCGCACGCCGTAGCCGTGCCGCATGCCGTTGGTGAACTGGCCCTGGTACGTGCCTGAGGGAGACAAGACAGCGTGAGAAAGCCTGGCACAGCCAAGGGAGATGAGATGTGGGGCTGTGCTGAGCCCAGGCATGCAAAGCATCAGTGCCCAGGGAGCAGGGGACAGCAGCACAAGAGGCTCTGCTGGTGGGTGACAGCTCATTGCAAAGGGACTGAGGCACGGGGAGACACTCTGCAGACCCATTTACTGTACGGGATCTGGATTTTCATCCAGAGAAGACAGAGGGAGGCAGCCCCAGGGGTGGAGTTTGGGCTGTGCAGAGGGTGGCAGCAGCCCCAAGTGGGCATGTGAGCTGCACTGGCACATCTGCCCTTGGCTTGGTGACAGTCCCTTTCAGCTTGTCCCTTGCAGGCTGCCAGGACCAATTCTAGACCCCCGAGTCAGTATCCCACATGTCCATGGACTGCCCTGCTGCCTGAAACCACATCTCCTTGGTGCTGACTTATGGCTTCTCTGAGTTCCCGTGATCAAGGCTTGTGCCACACTGCACAAAGCAAGAGATGGGCAAAAAAGGGAGGAGAGAAGCAGCTCTGTGTGGGGTTCCTTCAGCTCTGCCCCAGAAAGCACAACCCCACTCGTCCAGACCCAGCTCGAGTGGGCAGATGGTGTCACTTGATGGGAGACACAGAAACGATTGTGTTCACCATGGCCAGGGCTGCACCTTGGGTACAGGATCCTGCTGGGAACCAGCAGGACTTTGGCAGTGACACCTTGAAGGACTGGGACACTGCTCCTTTCCAGATGCCCTGATCCCAAAGGTGAGCACATTTGCAGGCTCCCAGCAGAGCGGAGACCCCCACTCTGATTTTTCTCACTAGGATGTCAAGAGACTTAAATGAGGTGCATCAGAGGTTCCACAAAAAGAGCTCCTGGGAAGGGCAGGGGCTGGTGGGGCAGCAGGCAGCCTTCACCCACAGCACCCACCATGCACAGGGAAGGTCAGAGCATCCCTGAGCCCAGTGGATTGAGATGGGATGGGATGGCTTCCCATCCTGACTCTCATCAGTCTATAGATGCAGTTGCCTCAGAAACCAGCAAACCACCCAAAACAAAGGCAGCATTCCACCCTGCTCCTGGCATTACAGGACCTGGAATGGGCCACCCCAGAGCAGCCCCCTGTGGAACAGAGGCTGCCAGCAGCTCCCTCAGCCTGGGGCACAGGCAGAGGGTGATGGGGGAGCACAAATGCCTTTGGAAAGGCCACTCTATTTTCACAGACATCTGTCCTAAACCTGGTTTGCCAAAAGCAGTGACCCACCAGAACACACATGATTTTGGGAGAGCAGGCACTCCCACGGTCCTGGGGAGGCCCAGCCAGGGCTGGGCTGACATGGAAGGGGGTGACCCATCTTCAAGGCATGAATCTCCCCCCTCAGACACTATTACTGAGCCCAGGGATGACCCTGCTCCCCAAGGAGCAAATCCAGTTCCTTCTTTGGTGATCGTGGGAGTGCATATTTTACAGTCTCCCAGGCCACTTCTGCAGCATAATCTCTCCTCCCAAGCTTCAGGTTTCGTTGAAATCCCCTTTGGACCGGCCTGTGGAGTGTTAACTTACAGTGCTGAGGGCCAGGAAAGACAAGAAGTGCCCGAGTGAGTAGCAGCTGCTGCCCTGGGTGAGCTGCCCCCAGCCAGCCCCTGCCCACCCTGTGACACAGGGGATTATGGGGTCCCTGTAAACAGTTGGTCTCCCCTACAAAAATGTAGGGGTTCAGGTAGTAAATGGTATTTGCAGGCTGCAGCCAGGCATGGGGAGCCATCTGCCAGAGTAAGGGGCCATTTTCCACTTTCTGGGATGAGTTTGAAGCTATTCTAGGGAAAAATAAGGAGAAATAAGCAGGGGTTTGGGCATGAGTCAGGAGTCAAGGACCATCATGGGAGATGCCAGGCATCTGGGCATGTTCCTCACCATGCTCCCAAATCCTTCTCCATAAAATGGCGATGAGCCTTCCTAGTGCAAGCTGAAGTTCTAGAGACCCCAGAGTGCCCCCATGTCCCTCCCTGGTGAGGTCAGTGCTCCACCCCAGCCACCGAGCAGGGCTGACACATGATCAGGGTGACATTGGAGACCTTCTCCCAGGATGGGAACAACTTCACACGTATCAGGCTGCAGCTGGTAATGCCTCCATGTTAATTCCCTGGAAAAGGAACTCTGGAAAATCTTGCAGGTTAAGGGGGTTCACTCACTCCTCAGGGGTCAGGTCAGAGCAGCTGCTGCACTCCAGCAAATCCCCCTCTGTCCCCCTCAACAGCACCAGAGGCAGCTGGGTGGGAGAGCCACCAATGGTTCTCCAGGGAGCAGGGATGGAGTGCCACCCTCAGTGCAGGGTTCAGCTCTGCAGGCTGCTCTCTGCTCCCTGATTTCAGCTTGTACAGCACCAACACTGTCCCTGTGACCAGAGCTGCCAACCCTGCCTGGACGAACGAGGGCACGGACACAGTGCTGCCCACGGCTGCCCAGCCAAGGCAGGGGCAAGCAGGCACTGCCATGTCCCTGTCGTGCTGCCATTCCTGCCCAGCTGAGGCTGTGTGCCAGGGCAGGGCCATAAACCAGCCCTGGAGAGGAGCCAGAGGCGGCAGGGAGCGGCTGGAGGTGCCGGCGGCCGTGCGTCAGGGCACGCAGGGTGTGAGCACAGCCAAGGCCTGCCTGGCCAGCACGGCCCAGGGCAGGCACCTCACTGAACATGGGCTCTGCAAAACCCCCTGCAGCAGGGCTGCACATCCCCAGGCCATCCCCACACCCCAAATCCAACACAGCCTAGTGCAGGCACCTCACTGAACGTGGGGCTCTGCAAAACCCCCTGCAGCAGGGCTGCACACCCCCAGGCCACCAGCACAGCCCAGATCCAACACGGCCCAGGCAAGGGGGCACAGCAGCACACAGAGCTGTCAGCCAGGCTGCCACGGGCTCATGCATGTCTGAGGTTCTGTAAAAACAATTTAAAAGCAGTGGATGTGGAACAAATAAATCTCTATTTAGGATAGGGAGCCCACTTCCCTGCCTCCCCAGCCCTAGTGATTCATCAGGCTAGTGGGACAGACACCTCATCTCATCAGGGTGTGATTAGTGGGGGACAGAGCCCAAATAATGCTTTGTTGGCTGCATTTTTATTTGTCCTAATACAAAAACCACTGGTTCCTCTGCAACCCCCAGGAATACAATTCATCACCTCTGCACAGCAGGTGATGCTGCCTGGTAACTTCATAGGATGGGAAGCACTAAATTGTGGGATCAATAGAAATTACATCCCTGCAGCCTTCACCCCCAAACACTCCCAAGGGAGCAGCCCCTGCTTCACCCCAGCAGCAGGATGGGATGGTGCACAGCTCCATCCAATGCAAAAGCTTCAGCTCCCAGTGCCCTCCAGCCCAGCAGCAACATCCCATCACCAGCAGTGACACACTTCCCCTTCCCAGCCCGTCTCAAGGCTCCCATATAATTAGTGATGAATGTAAATAATACAAACAACCATGTAAATAATGCAAACAGCTCAAATCGCTTCCCTGCCCTACAGTCCCCTGCTGTCACCCAGATACTGCGATGACAGGCTGGGTGGAACTCGGTGTGAGTGGCCAGGGACATTTAAATGATGCACAGCACCATGTGCAGGACAGGCCAGCAAAAACAGAGTGCTGCCTTGTGGTGCCAGCAGTAGTGTCTGATGGGTTCTGCTGGAGAAGCAAAGAAAACCACATAGAGGGGTAAAAAAATCCCGATATTAATTAATATATATACTATACTAATATATTAATATATGTAATATTAATAACAATAAATAATATATATTATATAATTAATATATAATTTCTATATTAATTAATAAATATGACTATATTAATTCATGGGTCATACTCAGCCAGGCAGGAGCTTTGCTACAGAGGCAGCAGACAAAAGCCAGCACCATGGTGGCTCTCCCAAGCCCCTTTCCTCCTTTCCCAGCCACAATCCCATGGATGCTCCTTCTGTCCTGGTCCAGGCCCCTTTCCACTGCACTTGCCCTGCCACAGGGAAGAGTTGTGCTGCTCCCCATCACCCATTTCATTTTATCTCCCCAGTAAGGCACTTCTGCATTTATTTTCTCCTTTTCTGTTGTCTTGTGATCACTGACTGGTCTACTTGTTTCCTCGTGGTTAATTGACACCACTGTTTTCCTCAGGACCCTAGAGAACAAATTGCAGCATCAAAAATAAGTTGGTTTTAGGCTGCACTGATTGCAAGTGATGTTTTTTCCCCTCTATACATATAAGCAGTTCTTTGTACAGCAAAGTCAGGCTTTGGGCCGGACCATGGGTATGCAGCATGATTCAGTGAGCAGTTTTTCTGCAGTAAGATTTGACTCAGGGGTTTGACTCACAGTCAAATACACAAAAGTATCCAAAAAATGAGGTCTTCCTTGCAGCATGGACAACTCACAGGGCAAAGCCAAATAACTACATGTTTACTCATAGCTTATGTTGCAGAACAATGACTTCCTTCATGCTGTGCCTTCCACAGCCCCACTCACTGCTTCAGCCAGAGCATTCTGCTGCTCTAAAGGGCTCTGAGCTCTCCCCTGGTGACAGCAGCACACAGAGTATATCCAGCTTGGACACACAGAGATATATCAGAATGTCACTGTGTCTGCACAGCCACACCAGGAGCTCTGAACCCCTTGGCTGATTTCAATCTCTTTAAAGCCATCAGTCTCCCATAGCTTTCACAAAAATGGGCTTTTGGTAGCGGGGAGAAAAGCAAATAACTCACACAGTGCCTGGGTTAAACTGTACCATGACCCTGGTTCTTATTAGACACCAAAAATCTACATGGGATTTCAGAAAGCTTCACTCCAGATTTGGGCTTTTTTTAAATCTTGGCCAGACACAAGATTCAAACACAGACAGCCCTATAAGTATATTTTAAGTGTATTTTGAAATGTAAATTTTTATGTATGTCTGTATATGTATGTATCTATAAAAAGTTAAAGTATTGATAAACATCAGAATCAGCTACATTTTCCTGAAATCTGCAAACAGTCCAACCATGACCTAAAGTTTCTGACGACCTGGCAAGGGCTGCACATTCCCAGAGCCCTTTTCCTCGTGTGGCTGGCTTCCAAGGGGCTTGGGAATCGCGTCCCCTACTCCAGGGACAGCAGATATCCAAAGCCTTTCCAGATGTTTATCTTGGCAACCTCAAATTCAAACATTAACAGGTCCCATTAGCAGTCTGGCCACATCTGGATCTTGCAGGTGGTTTCTGTGTGCAGGTGAAGAGACAAAACAGGAAAAGGTGGTGCAGGTCAGTGACCATTCCACCCCTGTCCTTCAGGTGTGATGCTGGATGGTGATCCCTGACTGCAGTTTTATCCATGTTGCTGTGCCATCAGAGAAGCTCTTGTGTTGAATGAACAGCTCAGATCAGCCAGGGTGTGATGACCCAGCACATGGAGCAGCACTGGGCACCCCAGCACATCCCTCGTGGGGCTGAGCTCAGTGCTTTGGCAGGGCACATCTCCACGGATCAGGGCTGAAGTGCCAGGCCCCAGTGGCACCAGGGACCAAGCAGCTGGCACGTTCTTGGGTGAGGGACAACACCCCAGGGAGCACTGTGCTGACAGAAGCAGGATATTCTATATCCCTGCAGGAGAGAGCACTGGTTCATCTCTCCCACTCTTCTGTCCCATATCTAACCAAACCCCTATGTCAAGTATTACCCCTCAAAATTCTCCCCCAGAACATTAACTGGAATTCCAGTAGCCCTTCACCCTTAGAAGGATTTGCATTTTAGGGAGCAGCAAGGAAGCAAATTCACAGGAGACCTTGACATCTCCAGAATGAAATTCCCAATGGCAGCTGCTGCTGACAGTTACCTGATTGCTGCTCTTTACTCATCACAGCACACCTCCCATGTCACCTACTCCTCTTATGGCCTCACATGAAGGTTCTGTGCACACAATCTGCACCCATTAAACCATTCCATGGCCACAGGAGAGAACGGGGGAAAAATTTAAGGAGCTGGAGGGATGTGTCAGTTCATGTCTGTCCCTACAACATCCAAGGGCACAAGGAAAATGGGTCAACTTCAAGACTGTATTCTCAGTCTTAAAGTTAGCCACAAGCCCAAACTCACTGAGAAATATTTATGAAAAACATAGCCTTGAAAGCCAGTCTTGAATTAGTCCATTTTTCTAATATCTATAAATGTGATGCTTTTCATTCTGAGGATTTCTATTAATTTTGCTTTATAAACAAACTCCAATGCCTGTCCTAGATAAATATAGATGCAATTTTGATCCATATTTTGAAGGGTATTTCTTTCAAATCACCCTCTGTATTTAGCTAGCCTAAATGTGGCAGCCTGGAACATTACAGTGCTGAAGAGCTACTAAATTACTTGCACAGAAATTCTTGCAATGTTTCTAACCCCAGAATTGCCACTAATGCAAGAACACAATTAGACCAAGCATTTCCAGAGCACAACAAATATCTGACTACATGGTGTAGTTGTATAGTAGTGGAGGTTGAAACCTTCCAAATAACCAAAGGGATTTTGGGGAATATGTGTGGCAACATATTCTAAACAGCTTAGACAGACTCAATCAAAACTCTTTGGCAAAGCAGATGTGCAGGCAGCCCATGAGAGGCATGCAGGCAGTGTTGATGCACAGGGAAGGCGTGCTGGGATGCTGTGGGTGGCTCATATCCGACAGGAGAACATTCACAACTCGCTGCCGTGCTGCACCAGCTGGGGATTTCTGGGCTGGTTCAGCCAGAAGCTGCAATAACCATTCCCTGTGGAACCAGGAGTCAAAGACTACACACAATCAAGTTGGTTGGTGTTAACTGCCACAACAGACACTTAAGGGCAGCTTGGGGCAATGCTCCTGCTGCTCCACCCTCACGTCCACAGTGAGCTGCGCATTCTGGGCCCACTGGGAAAATCAGGGCACGCACACGTGGATGAGATGGCATCAGCCCAAGCTCCCCTTTTGACTGAAGCACCCCAATGGCTCATTGTAGAACACTGTGCCTGTCTAGTGGGAACAGGACCAGGTCAGCCCTTCGGCAGAGCCAACATGCAGCCTCTGTTGTCACAGGCTGGGTGTGACACTGTTCATCCCCCCTCCTGTTCCCTCTGGAGCACCCTTACCTCCGTCAGCGTAGGTCTCGGTGCCGTAGCCATCCTGCAGGCCATTGTTCCATGTACCCTCGTACTTGGCTCCGCTGCTCATGCTCTGCCTGGCGCCGTACCGTCCCTTAAAGCCATGGGTCCACTCTCCTCTGTAAACCCACCGTCCTTTGGTCTCGATTCCCAGCCCGTGCCTCTTGCCTTGGGACCAGTAGCCTTCGTAGGTGTTGCCGCTGGGCCACGTGTAGATGCCCACCACCTCGAAGCCGTAGTTCCAGGAGCCCGAGTACTCGCCCTGGCCCTTGGGGCCGGTGCAGATGCCGTGCCCGTGGGCTTTGCCCCCCTCCCAGCCCCCGCAATAGGCGCCTCCATCATCGAAATCAAACCTGCCGCCGCTCATGGTGCCCTGCGGTGCCCCTCAGCCGGGCAGCGTTCCCAGGGGCAGCGCTCCGGGGCTCCCGCATCCCCGGAGGGAACGGGCTGGGCGCCGACAGCGGCCGCTCCTGCCTCGCCTGGCCCGGCCGAGGGGCTGGGGCACGGCAGGAGAGAGAAACTGGACGAGAGGGAGGGGAGAAGGGCGGGCCGAGCTCCAGCCCCCCCGGAGGGGCAGCGGCTCCGCGCCGGTACCTGCCCCGCGGGCACGGGCATGGGCCGCCCGGGGAGCCGCCCCGCCTAGAGGCAGGGATGGGGGTCCCGATCCCCGCGGCCGAGAAGGGATGGGGGTCCCGAGCCCCGCGGCCGAGAAGGGATGGGGGTCCCGAGCCCGCCGCTCTCCCTCGCCCGGCCGCCGCCCGCCCCGTCCCGTCCCGCTCTCCTCCCCCGGCGGGAGAAAGGTCAGCGCTGCCCTAACAAGGCCATCGGATCCCAGGAGCTGCTCCCAAAAATAACCCCCCTGGAGCCCGGCCCCCGCCTCGGGGCCCTTTTATGAAGGAGGGGAGAGACACATCCCACCCCCGCGCCGTCCCCCGCCCCGGGCAGGGATCCAGGCGGAGAAGAGGCTGGGAAAGTAAATGTCTGCTTAAAATAGAGCCTGGGAAGGGGCCGCCGCTCCCCCGGGCCGGCAGCCGCGGTCCCGCTCCGCCGGAGCCCCGCGGGATGCGGGAACGGAGCGCCCGGGGCCGGGACACTCACACCGGTGTACCTGGGCACAGGTGGAACAGAGAGCACAGCCGTCACCGAGAGCAGCCAACAGCTCACTCAGCTCCTCTGCTACTCCCAAAGTGATCTTCTAGAGCCGCTTTAGGGCAGTGAAAGACGTTCAGCAGTCATTTACCCCTCTGTCCCAAACAACAAAATTCCCAAATTTCCTTTGGTTTAACAGCCAGCAGCATAATTCAGTCTGTGTGCGGAAAAGATGGCAGACAGCTGCAGACACAGGGACTAGTGACAGAACACCTGGTGTGTAATAATGTCATCAAATACAGATGGCAGAGGACAAGAACTGAAAGACCAGCAACCAGGGCTAATCCAAGCCCTCTCTTCCTCCAGCACACCCATCCCACTCCTAAAAAGACACTGTCCCAGAAAAAACTCAGAGAAATCACCATCCCTTACTGACCACCAAGCTGAGAAGCTGCGGGAGCTGTGGGGTGTTATCAGCCCTTCCAGGGGAGATCCCAAAATCCCACCAACTCTGGGGCAAAGCTGCTACAGACAGTGCTGAGTTCAGACTCAGTTTTTCCACTTTCAATCTCCAATCTAGGAAGAAAAGGCACAGAGGAAGCACACAATATATAACTGCAAGAGAAACTGTGTATGGACAGCACATAAACACAGAACACCTGCAGGCACAGGTGAGAAGGACCAAGTTAGAAAGTTAATTACAAAGGGCTTCACTTTTATTCAGCCACAGGAAGGAATGAGCTCTTTGGTAAAGGACTCCAACATGACTCAAAAGTGCCACTTGGCAGAACCAGCCCTCTAAAGTCTTCTTTAAAAAACGGTCAGATTTTGAAATTGGCTCAAGTTAAATTTTTTTGTTGTTTTAAACTAAGTTTTTAGACTGCTTAGGCAAGTTTCCAAGGTTCTTGCTACATGATTAAAAGCCATAAATTCACATTTTCTCAAAGCAAAACCAGAAGGTTTTGCTTTATGGTTTCTGTGAAGACCAAAACATCTGAAAACAACTTGTGGTAACAGAAGAGAAAGCGTTAAGGCAGCGGTTGCAGCAACTCATGGGCTTCTATTCCACGGTGTTCCAGCACTCACAAGCCCAAAGATGTCGTAACTGTCCCAAGAGGATGCCAAGTTCAGGACTATGTAATTATTTACTTAGCAACTTTTCCTAATTGCACAGCACAGTTGTGAACTGATTGCACACTTTGTTTAAACATTAATAACTTATGCAGATTTTGGCATTTAAAGAGCTTTTGTTGACCACCAACACTCACACAAACTTCAGAAAGCACTGACAGTCTGTGTGCACAAAGGCACCACACAGAAATAAGAGGCACCAAGGAAATAAGAGCTGCTCTTATTTCTTTGTTTTGGCAGAAAAATTCCCATTTTCCCTGAAGACTGAGCCTGCTGCAGCAGCCAGCCCCAGCCTGGGGCTGACCTCTAGTGGCACTGCTCGTCCCTTCTCAGTCAGCACCAGCTCACATTTTTCTACTATTTTTATATCTCCTGGATTTCAATCCACTTTAACACAGTACTAAGCAGTGGACAGTGCAATCCTAAACCCTGCAGCACAGGTCTGTGGTCACTAATGAATGAAGTGCTAAAAGCAGTGCACTCTTGAAAGGCACTTTGAGCCCTACGACACTGCTGTGGTGGGAATCTGCATTTGAGAGCAGTTCAGAGTAATTATTTGAGAAATAAAGTCAATCTGCACTTTGTAGCCCAGTTTTGTAGACAATAGTCACCAAAAAGTTGCCTTGACTTCAGAACAGAGGTGGCAGAAATGCAGCTATTGCAAAGCACAGAAGGAGATGTGGGACACAGGTACATTCTGCATGGTGCAGGTGACACTTCAGAACTGGCAAAACAGGTAAACTTACATGGCCACTTGTTCTGAGACACCAGGTGCTGCCACAGGAACTGCAAAAAACCCCCCAAGAGAAACACCAAATGATTTTGCAGGAAAATGTTTGTCTCCATTCCTTCTCCACATCTTACACCTCAGAAAGTTGAGGTACCACAAACAGTAAAGACAAACCAAACACAACTTTTCTCACCCTCAACAAATTATAATATTTGATGGGATGCTCCTTTGCTAGACACTCATAAAAGAGACACTGTGCTGATGCACACTATGTATGGAGAGCTGCTTGCTTCTGAAGCAGTAAATTCCAGGAGAATGCAAAGCTGGACAGGACAGCTAAAGTGATGATGGTTTAGCAGGACTGGAGTGGAGAGAGTGCTCAAGATTCCCCTAAAACTGACAACTGTTCACTCCACTCAATGGGTTTTAATGCCTGAAGGAATAGTAACACTTGGTCCTATTGAGTAGGCTAAAAAAACCCCAAAATTGACAGTGTATGAATTCAGACCACTGAAATCAGCAAATTCTGCCTTGGTCACCATAACAAATACAGTGAGCAGAGCCCTTGCCCTCACTTTTCTTTTGGTTAACCACAGCAGCAACTTCCCTGAAGAATGCACATAAATCTCTAAGGCCTGTTGGAAATGCAGTGAAAGGTTTGCTTTCCTCTTTTCCAGTAACAGTGCCTATGGGAGGGTAGGAGATGGTGACACTCCTTAATGAAATAAAATCAGAGGCACAAGCATCCAAAACCACAAGCCTGAATCTTACAACCTGAGGTCAAAGTGATTTCAAAGGAGCTGAATGACACCAGGTGTCTCACAAGAGCTCCTATCACCGAGCAATCTAGGGATTGCTCTCCAATCCTCTCCAACAAAGAGGATTTTGGAAACAAAGTAGAATTAAGTTTGGGTCTCTTAAGTACTCTTCAATTACATTCTAACTTCATTTACCATATTATCTATTCCAAGCTTAAATTATAATGCTGAAACTGAACTGTTTGTCCAGCTTAAATAATCAACATCAGCTGAGATGCAAATAAGTGTTTTTATTGCAAGCACAGTGAGCAGGGAGTGGGTTGCATATTCACATGATGTGCCTGAGGGCAGATTTCAACCAGCCACCCTTCTGGTTTTAGTGCTCCTTGCTGTCAGGTGTACATCATTTCTGCCATGTGAGACATTTTCTTTGGAATATACAAGTAATACTCCATGTACCCTGAAAGATCTTCAATTGTCACATCATCCACAAAGGCCCTGGCTTGCTCAGAGCAAGAGCGTGGAGAACTTGAGGGAGTTCTTGCTGGCAAAGGCTGGGAGTGATCCTCACAAACTGTTCTATCAGGTGCCAGAGGGAGGGTGTTCTGCAAGCCAGAGAATTTGTACACTTCCATATCTTGCCACAGTTTGCACTGGCAGGCTTTATCTGCACATGCACACAGCTCACTCGTGTTCAGCTTGCACATAGACTGGAAGTCAGAAAGCTCTGTAGTCTTTAGGCTTGTTTTGGATGCTGGAGAAGCTGCAGCTGGAGAGTTCTCCTGTGCGTTCTCTGATGTCAACCGTGCAACAGAAACTCCCAAAGGCTCCTCAGCTCCCTTGTGGCCACCGTCCAGAGTGACGCTGCAGTGTTCATGGGCACAGGCTTCCTTTGGGACTGGCACCCCAAACCCACTGCTGTCCTCCTGGGCATCAGCCTGGCTCTTCTGCACCAGCTGGCTGCATGTGGAATGGGATTTTGTGCTGCAATGGATAAATTTGGGAGGGTGAAGAATTGGAGACTTGGAACGCCTGCGGCGCTGAGTTCTCACAACTCCTCTCGAGGGCTTCTTCACAGACCTGCCAAGGAAAGGCACAAAGGGAATGAAGATTCACCACAATAATTATTGTTGGGTTATAAGTAACACTGGGCAAAATCTCTCCTGCATTTATATTGCATGCACAAGCTTTAGGTTTGGAGTGTTTGCTCAGGGTAGTCTGCTGTCTTGGAATTTGACTCAGTTCTAGACAAGCAGTTGTATACAATATTAAAGAACACGTTAGAAATGCATCTCAGAGAATGGGCTTGGAAGGCCAGAAAATGCGTAAAGCATGTGAGACATGACAAAAGAATCACTAAAAGAAGGACAAAGCACAAGAAAAGAGCACAAAACTAATGAATCAAGGGCAAAAGATGGTTTTGTTTCAGACGAGCATGAAGTTCTGCAGAGATACTCTAGAAACCAATTCTTGATTTTAATCTAGTTCCCAAGGCACAATGACAGCTTCTGCAGTGTCAAACAATGAGTGAAAGAGATGCATTCATGATTGTCTGATTCAAAACCAGCAGCTCACACTTGCATTGAGAAATATCTACAATGTTTAGCCACCCACAGGTGACCAGCATTTCCTTTCACTTCACATAACTGTGAAGAACAGCAGTCATATAGGAAGAGAAAAAGCTGCTCTGAGTATTTTATAAAGTTCTCTGGTAAAGACAATTCAAGTCTCTTGTTTAGAGGGGCACCAACTAGAAACTGTCTACTTAATATTCCTTTTCAATGCAGTATCATTGGAAATAGTCTGATAATGCCAAGCTTCTCTTACCCATGCCAGGTTTCCTTAGAAGCACACACATTCTTAGGTTTGGTTTCATCTGCCACTGTTCTAACTATTGCTCTGGGACTTGTCCCATCACCCACAGAGAGAGAAGTGGTACATCTGTGAGAGACAGAATGAAGAGTTAACACCCTACACTGGTTAGCGTTATGAATATGAAAATAAACCCTTGTCCATCTTCTTTCCCAGAAAATACTGCTCCAAATAATTTAGAATACATCTCCAAAGACCTGCCCACAAAGACCCAAATCAGAAGGATGAGTGTTGAAGGATGAGTGTTGACACCCTCCCATCTCCAAGGTTTGTGTAACAGACCCTCTGACCAAGAGATGCCGTTCACCACCACAGAGCCAGCCCCACGTGTCAGTGACAAACACACACAATGGCCAAATTTCAGCTTCCCAGGAGAGGGGAAGGCAGAAACACCAGCACTGAAGAAACATGTCTCTTTTTCCACAGACAAATAAGCCATTCTTTCCTAAAAATAAATGTTCTTTGGACATAAATAGACTTTGTTTAGCTGAAGAACACTTAAGCCTCTGTCTAACATAGCCTGTCAACATAAGCTACAACTCTTCATACTCCTGCAAGTTGAATCATTTAAGCCACAGAGTTGTGTCAGACCTTCAGCTTCTATTCAAGGCACGGGCCTTAGTAGATTTACTAAATTTTCTGGTGCTATGAATTCATTCCACACTCCCATTTTGAAGGACTCACAATAATCCCAGAACAATTCTTTCAAGTTGTGATTCCATATATTACACTGGACGCCCCAAGAAAATTATTTTCCAAATCCTATGCTAAATCAGTTTGTAAACAGACAGATTCCCTGAAAAGTGAAAATGAGTCCCCACACACTGATCTAGGATGGGGTTAAGAGAATCTAAACTGTTAATCAAACTAATTTCCATTTAAAGGACAATGAATACAGAACACAAGATCACAAGGCACCAGTAAAAACTCCAAAGTAATCAAATATGCCCAGCTGGAGGATGGTACTAGAGATACTGAAGAAATGAGAGGTAACTCATTACTAATGAGTTTAATTACTTAAAAGATAACTTTAGAAGCCCATCTACTCACAATCTCAGCTCTGTGCTAATTCTAGTTACCATGTTGATGCTGCCTTACCTGCCCTTTCATTTCAGTGACAGTGTAATTGCATCACTGACAACAGCTTATGGGATCCCAGATTCTACAGGTAATACGCAATGGTGCACATTTGTCAGCAGAAAAAAACATTATATGTAAGCCTTCCTTTATTTAATTTCAGGTAAAAATTATCACTACCAACAGAAGACACGTGGTGCTTTGTGTTCTGCACCTGGGACAGGGAAGGTAAGTGCCATGTGTCAGATCTCCACAAACCAGGACAACACAAAAAGCATTCTTTCCCATTAAGTGATTGTGGTTATTAATAGAAATTTTGTGACAGCAATGAAAATAGTTTGTGTGGGAATCATGCACTGAATCTAACGCTCTCCATTACTGCCATGGAAAGAAAGTTTCTCTCCTGGGAAAAGATGTGATTTTATTCTCATGACAGGCCTTCAGAACCATGGTAATATGCTAACTTCAACAGCAGAGTTCTAGTCCTATGGACTGGTAAACTTTGGCAGCCAGATTCATGCCAAAATTTATTTCAAGCACATTTTCAGCTGATTATGATTGTGAGGTTTCTTTCCAACCTGCTGCAAGCTGACAGCAATCAAACAATTTACAATTCCTTAAGAAGTGCACTCTGCAGGTAGTGAATTTATTTCAGTCTGTTTAACTACAATGAAAGCTTTCTGTGCCTGACCTTTTGCAATTACCTCATTCCCTCTAATTTCACAGCAAGGGTGTTCCCTTTGAGTCCATTTGTAAGATGTTATGTCTGTCCCTTCCTGTGTTGTTACTCACCCAGCTGTGTCAACCCTCAGCTTTTTGAATGCTGTCTGCAGGCTTTCCTCTTCTCCATCCTTAGCTTCTGATTTCATCATTGGGATGGCCAGGAGGTGATGGAATTACCATGTACTGCTACAATCAGAAAAAAGACACATGAAAATAAGGGCCAAATCCTTGTTAAAAACATTAGTTGCCCAGCAGCACCATAATATGTGAAAATAAACTCAAAATAGCACACTGAGCACACAAAGCTGAGGTCATTCTAGTAGAACATTTCTGAAAGCTGACTCAGAACAAGCTTTATGGTACCCAAGAATGAAATGAACAGTCTCTTGTACAACTGCAGGTGAATTAACAATTCAAAGTCAAATTTAGTGTCAACAGCATCTTGCACATACATTACAGCCCAGCCAGACTCTTCCACTTGTCTTACAGTGATATCAGAATAATTGGAGAAGAGGTGGAAGAGAGATGGAACAACACTATTAGAAACAGTCAACCTTCTACAACTCTTCTTCCCAAATTTGACAGTGTTAGACATACACTTCAAAAAAACACAAAACAAGAGATTTAAAAAAAAAAACAAGATAAGTTTTAAGCCAAACAAAACTTTTTGACCTTATGTCTAGGTCCCAGCAACAGTTACACAGCCCTATTAGAACATGGTGTTATGGTTACAAATAATTGTTAAAATTTACTGGTATCAGCTTGTGAACAAGTACAAATGCAAACAAATACAAAAAGCAATTTGAAAGCCTTGTTTTAAATAAATAAATAAATAAATAAATAAATAAATAAGCTTTTTTTTTTTTTTAATCCAACCTGGCCATCATTTAATCTAGCTACAAAGGACCTCAAATCTTTCTAAATTTGATGCTCTTTGGGTTTGCTGGAGGTCAGGCCCCGTGGTGTACCCCAAGGTCAGGACTGTCCAGTCCTGTTTAACATCTTCATTAATGACCTGGGTGATGTGGCAGGGTCCCCTCACCACGTCTGCTGATGCCACCGAACTGGGATGAATGGCAGAAACACCAGCGGGACCTCAACAGGAACCTCATGAACTTCAGCAAAGGCAAGTGCAAAGTCCTGCACAAGCTGTTTTTGTAGCAAGGAAAAGAACTCTCTCTTCACTGAGATCTTTTCTGTTAGAAGCTCTGCAGCTCAGTTACTCATGCACAGGGATGGGGGAGATCTCTGTTCCCTCTCACTGCAGTTGGAGGGGCAGCTCTCCCTCCCTTCCTCCTCACTGCTGCTCTGGCTGCTCACTGTGCTGTGATTCCACCTGGATTGCACACAGCTATTATGACACACACACACACACACGAGGATAATGTAGCACAACAACTTCAAGGCACATGGTGTCCAATGAGTCAGACAGGGAGTAAACAGAAGAGGAAGAAGCTTAAACACTGACAACACGATGCTCATCTGAGCAAGTTACTGTTTCATATTTTCTCTTAGCCAAATATTACTGCTATGGTGAAACAGAAGGTCTGCACTTCACTTTTATTTCTTGGCCCCCAAGCCATCCTAAGATGATTCTTTGAAATTTAAAAAAAACAGGCTATATAAGTTTGGGGGTTTTTAACAGCAAACTCTTGTATTACAAAGCCTTAGCAGAAAGATTAAAGTTTTAAAATCATTGTACATTACTCATAATAGAGTACCAGTTTTTAGACTATTTTATCGTGCTGCCCTTCATCACCAAAACGGCAAACCCTCAAAACAATGCGGTATTTATCTAAATAGAAGTCTCACTGAAAGATAACAAAGTATAAGCTTAAGTATTTCAAATGCACCAGCCAACGAGCACACACATAAAAAACAAATCAATTACTGTGAAAACCAGTCAAAGTTTACCGTGTCAAAAACCACACTGAAACTTACTGTTTTTACCTCCCAGGCAAACACGCACCGTTCCTTTTCCATTTTATTTTCGGCTGTTTCCCAGTACCACCAGCCCACCGAGCGCAGTGACAAGGCACGGACACCTCCATCCCTGCAGGTACCCCCGGCCACCGGCAGGGACGGTCACACCCCGGGCCGCGGGACAGCAACTCGCGTATGTTTAATTTTATTTTCTATTTTTTCATTCTGCATTTTGAACCGCCCGGAGCTCCCTGCCCAGCCCTTCCCGCCCGCACTCCGGGCAGCCCCAGCAGCCCCCGCCGCTACCCCGGGCCGTGACTCAGCACCGCCCGCGCCCGCCGGGGCTGCCCCGGCGCCCTCCGCCCTCACCAGGGGACCGGCGGCGGGAACCGCGCGGGAAGGTCCCGCCGCGGGCACCGGACGGCGCTCACCGACCCTCAGGTGAAGCACGGGGGACCCGCGCAGGGGAGCGGGATGAGGAGCGGGGGGGATGAGGAGGGGGATGGAGGCAGGGACGGGAGCGGCACTCACCACGCTCCGCGAGCCGGGACCGCCGCCTCCCGCCGCCCCCCGGAACCGCCGCCGCTCGCGCACGCGCACCCGGCGGGGCGGGCGGGCCCGGGCGCGCCCCCGCGGGCGGTGACGTCACGTCCTGTTGTGCTGCGCGCCCCGGGCCGGCGGCGGTGGGTGCGGGTGAGTGGGGGCCCCGGCACCGGCACCCCGGGAGCGGAGCGGAGCGGAGCGGCTGCCGCGGGTCTCCTGGCGGGGCGGAGAGGGCAGGCCCCGGGGCAGGGGGCGGAGCGGAGCCGGCGCTGGGCGGCTGGGGAGGCTCCGGCGGGCACGGGCAGCGCGGGCCTGGCTCGGGCCTGGCGCCGGTCCCGGCCCCGCGCCCGGGCCAGCGGGGCTGTCACACCGGGCAGTGCCCGCCGGCCCCGCGCTGCTGGCCGTGAGGAAAGGCTCGGGAGGGATCTCAGCGCGGTGTGAGATACCTGAAGGGTGGGCACGGAGGGGACAGCCAGGCTCTGCTCGCTGTGCCTGCGGACCGGACCGGGCACCATGGGCACACACTGAAACGCTGTCTAAGCCAAAGGGAACGCTTTGCTCTGAGGGGGGCTGAGCACCACGGAGGCTCTGAAGTCTTCCTCCTTGGGGTTATTCAGAGGCTACCTAGACATGATCCTGGGAAACCAGCGTGGGGTTTCTCTTGCATGAGCAAGAGAATGGAACTTCCAGGGATCCCTGCCCACCTAAACCATCCTGTGACTCCTGAAACCTTTCTGAAGCTTTGCTGCAGGTGCCGTGCTCACAGCTCAGAGTTACACAGCTTGCCAGGATCTGTATTCACCCATTGATAAAAAGACACTTTGATATTTTTGACATAGGGTTCACAGTGAAAAGCCCAGGATGGGTCTGGTCAGTAACACTGCCCACAGAGCAATGAGCACCCATCACGGTGTCAATCAGTTTTGTATAGAGTATCTGTGTTCAAACCTTGTATCAAATCCCAATGTCTGTGTTTCAGTTTATTCTATATGGCACGGTTGGTTACCCACTGAGAGCACATCAATGGACTTGGAAGCTAAAGATGAAGAGGAGGAGAGTCTACAAACAGCATTCAAAAAGCTGAGAGTGGATGCAGCAGGGTAAGTGAGCAACAAAAAAGGCAATGTAATTTGTCAGGTTTTTATTATATATTTGTATTTTTTCCCTATTCTTTTACATTTCAAAAAGAAAAAGTCATTTGGTGAAAGGTTTTTTGCTCTCTCTGAACTGCATCACTTCAGATGAAATACAGTCATAACTGTCTAATATACAAAGCAGTACTTTATTACAGAGTAATTTTGACTAATATCCAACTGAAATCACACAGTGACTGCATGGAAGCATGAAAAGACTCACCAAAAGCAGTGAATCCACTTTTAACTGTTGTAGCTGTGGTCACCTGGTGTGACACAGAATTTGTTTGTCTGTCCCTGTAAACACTGGTGTCTGCAGCCACAACGTAAACCTTTATTTAGTGCACAAAATTCTGCTTAGAAGGTGTCTGGACAGCAGCACCAACACCTCAGAGTGTGATAGGGAGCCCAGTGTCACTGGGAAGGGCCAGGCCAAATATGAACTCTGAGCATTTCTGATTTCAGGGGGATTTTGTGGAGTCTGCAAACATTTTTACTATAAAAATTTACTCAGTAAGATACTGGGTGTGCTGATAATATGTAGTGTAAGAGCTGATAAAACTATGCAGTCTAACACTCTGAGACAGTTCACTTGAAGTCTTTTGGGAATTTACAAACACAAGAGGAAGTTCTGTGTTGATAGTGTTATCTTGTGAATTCATCCCCACAGCCATCAACACTGTGAATTCAGGATTTCCTCTGCATGGGGAAATCTATTTCGCTTTGCTACTCGTTCCCTCTTCTTTGGGATGTCTTCTGAGCAATGTGGAAAAAAATAGCTGTTCTCTATCAAGGAACTATGGTTATTAATCATAACACTTTTGATGTAGTATCACTGGCAGACTGTGTGGGCTTCTGGTTGATTCCTGATGACATCTTAGGCATAAAAAGATCTTGTTTTGCAGGCATGTGTTGTGAACAGCTCAAATCTTGTGACTAATCTGCTAAGATCAACTTTGGGCAGAGTATTTGGGCTCTTTGCTGAATTTCAGCCTCATTTCTTACAATTTCCTGTGTTCAAATCACACCTGCAGCCATCATAACTATAAATATAAATTCATTTGTATTTATAGTTTGAGGCATTTATGCTGAGGCATTTTGTCATCCAGACCTCTAGGGTCAGATGCTTTTGTCATTCCATGCTTATCTCAAAAATTTAATGAGAACTAAATAAATCAGCAATCTGTCCTTGCCTGTTGTACCTCCTCCACTTCTCCACCAACTCTCCCCTCAGCCTGCTGCTCCAAGTGCCTGGCTTTGCTTTCAGAGGAGTAGGAGACTGTATTTAATGACTATTGTCTGGCAAGAACGTTTGGAACCCGAGTTTACATTCCTTTAATGTGTCATTTTAGTACAAATAGGGCATGACATCAACCTCTGGGCATTTTGGCTGCCTTTCATTTCATCTCACCTATCTTTAGCCACTTGACCAGGCCAGTATAGTAAGAGGGGTTGTATAAATGTCCCTAAGGCCCTGTTTCTACCCACTGACTACAGAGGGAGCAGATTTGATGGGCTTAGCTGAGCAATCAGAGCACAGGGGCTGGCTGTGGGCCTCTGGAGCTGTGTGTTCAGGCATTTGTGTGATGTGGCATTTCCCTTTTCACCCAGATGTATCGCAGCTCTGTCCGTGGGCGATGGGACCATTCTCAGAACTGTGACAAGAGCAGCCATGGATGGAGCCAAGCAGCAGCCTGTCAGCTCCAAGGAAGCATGGCATGGGTAAATTGTACAGTTACAGGCTGCTTTCACTGCCACTTGTTGTTAATTACTTGCTTCAAGATATCTTTCCTTTCTATCACAAAATGTTTCCATAACTGATATGTTGTTCTTTGATCTCATCAAAGTCTTTAAAAACAATATTGCATCTTCTCTTAGAGAGGGCTCCCAAAACTTTCTTTTCTGTTGATATCATCAATAATACTTTTCTGCAAGTCTTAAACCTTTGCAACCCCCTCTCACCTCACTCTTGGGTTCTTTTTTTGCTTTTGAAGTACCTGGATATTCAGTGTGACTCTGCCAGCAGCTCCAGCTGACCCAGATTCTGCACTACAGTTGAATTTGGGATGACAGAGTATCATCTGCTTAAGGCAGAAGACTTGGGGGAAGCACCTTGAGTAAGAAGACCTGGGGGGAAGCACCTTGAGTAAGGGTTCCTTGTGTGTATCTTTCCTTTGGGGGAACCTGAATTTCTTCAGTCCTCCACAGTTTGTGTCAGAGATTGTAAGTGTCCAATCATCTGGTATTTCTGAGCAGAAAAATAACCTTGTGAAATGTTTTTAATGACATTTTAGAGCTTCCTGAGCTGTAGTAGATCTGGAGTTACCCACGTGCTCCCCTGTTGAACCCTGCAGGTGTGTGAGAAAGCCCTCCCGAGGATCGGCCAGGCTCCCGCGGCGCCGGCGCTCCAAGTCTCCGGTCCTGCACCCTCCCAAGTTCACCTATTGCAACATGAAAGCCAACAGCCAGCTGAAACACAAAGCCCAGGCAGACACCTCGAAGGGTGTCATCAGCTCAGATGTTTTTGTCCCAGCAGAACATGGTACGAAGGACGGGCAGGATTCTCACCTCGAGGCCAGTAACGACAGAACTGAACCGTTGGAAGCTTTCACCGCCGAAGAGCCTTTGCAGCAGCGGGGGGAGAATTGCCCTGCTCTCTCCTCATCCTTTGAGAACAGCTTGCAAACCTCAGATTTCCAGTCCTTATCCATGCTCAGCAAGGGCAGGCAGTGCCCCTGTAGGGACAGGAAGTGCCAGTGCCAGCAGTGGCGCACCATGGAGGTGTACTCCTTCTCCGGGCTGCGCAGCGTCCTGTCCGAGTGCGAGAAGGCTGTCCTGGGAGTCCATGCCCACTCCCTCCAGAACAGATCTCCCTCTGGGGCAGCCTCAGCAAGCTCTCCCAGGTCTTGTTCTGAGCAAGCTCGAGCCTTTGTGGATGATGTGACTATTGAAGATCTTTCGGGATACATGGAATACTACTTATATATTCCCAAGAAAATGTCTCACATGGCAGAGATGATGTATACTTGACTGTAAGCAATAGAGAATCCTGAAGCAGAGTTGGATACAATGGTTGGGCTAATTGCCTTGTCAGTGCCATGTTTTCACTGTTGTGTGTTTGATTAAATGTTTCTTTGCCTCATACAGTTTAGTTTTCTAATAAAATGAAAAATTAAATATAGTTTCTGAGCTTAGTTCTAAAAAGAATGCACTAAAATCTCTGAATACCTTAACAAAAGCGCTCTAGATCAAATGAGCTCTGTTTGGTTTTTGGTTTGTGCTGTGGATACTGAAGCTCTGTATGCTGTTTTCACTATGTTTTGGAAAAAAACCAAACAAAACCAAAAAAACTTCTATTTTTTTCTGATATTTTGATGTGTTTGGAATGTTCATTCTTAATGTATCTCCATACTTAGAGAAAAGTTTCACAGCTACAGCTCCATCTTTATCCTGCTCTAGAGAGAAGGATGAGAAGGCATTCAGCATTTTGGATAGGATGAATCTCCTTTCCTTGAACACTGGCTGGCTCCTTTTTTAGTTGGATCAAGTTGTGAATGCTTCTTCCTTTCAATTTTTTTGGGAGGTCCAGAGCGTGCATACTTGGACCCTTAATCGAACTCGCTCACTCTTAAGCAGTTCTATTTTTCTGCAGATAAGTGAAGCTCTTAGAAGTAAAAATATATTTTGTTATTTGTGCTTTACAGATGGAATAATTTAGGGGGGAGTGGAGCAGGCTACCAGTTTTTTTGGGCTGTGCAGTCTCAGAAGTGGAGAGGGTGGAGCCATCTATACAGGATATTTCTGAGCACATCTGATACACAAAGTGGTGTGGAAAGGGGTGAGCAAGATGTGTGTATCATCCTGGCTTTGTGCTGTAGAGCTATGACATTCCTGCTGGTTGAAAATAACTGCAATAAAAAATTCTGTTGCCGAGACTTGCATTAATAAATGTTTGTCAAAACCCAGCAACTTAAAGTCTGACTAATTTGGCACATATTCCTCTTCCCTCAAGACTTTTTTAGGTAAAAAAGAACCCTAACAAAACTCTGGTTTCAGTGTCAGCTGTACATGCTCAGCAAACATGTCTGAGTAAAGTACTGTAATTTTTACTTACATGCTGAAAAATGAGTGGTCAGCAAGCCAAGGAGTCACAAGCAGTTGTGTAAAAATAGATGAAAAGCAGATGTGGACAGTTGGCCTTGTATTCTGTGCTGGAGAAGGCTCAGACATTCTGGATGATAATCACTGTAGATTTTCTTCTCACCATCCCAAAAATTTACAAGTCCAGGAAGCTGAGATTTAAAATCCAAATAAATCAAAATCAATAAGAATACAACTAATTTTGCTCTTAAGTTTCTTAAGTGTATATATTTAGCATGCAGTATTTGTTTTACTCAAATTAAATGTAACTGATTCCTACATTTCCTCCTGTCACCTCCCTCTTGCAGCTCTCTCCTGCAATACCCACACACTCTTTGGGTTTTCTCCACTTTCCCTTCTTTCTCCCTACAGAAAATCTGGTGTCATATGTACTTTGCTTGTAAACATAAATATTTAGTACCAGCTATCTTTGCTGCTGCTATTTTTCGGAGGGTGTTTCTGCTTCAGCAGAGGGTATCTGCTCCTATTTTTATTCATGTTTTGGTTCTGTGCCCTCTTTAACACCATGGGAATTGTTGCTAGACAGAAGGTTGTTTCCTTGCCTCTTGGTGAGCCCTGATCCACAGTCCATGTGTGTGAAGCTGAGGCGCAGCTCTTCCACAGGCACAAAAATGGTTATTTAAGCCTGATATTGGTTGTCCCCACTCCTTTCTGCATCTGGAGCTTAATGAAGGGGCACAGCAAGGCCCTGCTGTAGAAATGTGGAGTGGCAGCCTGCTCAAGGTCACCTTGGGGCAGTTTCTGCCGTGCTGCTCTTGAATAAAGTGTGCAGAACCCCGGGAAGTGTCTGGGCTGCTGTTACATAAACCCAGTAAGGATGGGCAGCGTTGGAGGGCACGTTTTCAGCTCTGGAGCAGGACAATGTGCCACACACCTGCTCTTCCTTCCAAGAGGAGGAATTTGGGAAATCATGGAGGTTAAAAAAGTCCAAGATATAACCTGAAACTGAGGGATGAGAAATGAATTTAAGTTGCCAGAACACCAGGTGGGAGGGAGCAGCCTGAGAGCAGGTTCTGAGGGCACACAGTGTCCTGTGGGGGACTGGAGGAGCTGCTAGTGAAGGAGGAAGGAAAAGGGGAAAAAAGTAACTCATTCATTTTGTTTCCTTCCTGAACCCCTGGTTTTGCCAGTGTTTAAGCACATCTAGTGCTGCCTGTGGCAGAGCAAGGACAGATATTTTGGTTCTTGACTGCAATTGTAAGGTTCGCAGCAAATGTACTGGAACATTGCTGGTGACATTTGCACAGCACAGACCAACCCCTGGAGGTGGATGATGGGCCCTAAGAGAGGCCCAAACTTATTGTTTCCATCAAAACCTTCTCAGTTCAGCTCATCCATGTCACTCTGATAATGCAGTGACTTATTTTTACTGCCTGCCTGAAACCTCAGGATTTATTGGAAAACTGCATCTTCTCTGGGAATGCCTGCACAGCACCTTTAGCTTGATTGATGAGTAGAGATGCCCTGGTACAAACAGTGCTGAATGCAGCCCTATTGCTCCCAGCTGCTGCTCTACCTGCCCCAACAAGCCTGGGGGATCTTTTCTGTGTGTGGATGCTCTAGGATCTGTTCCCAGTCGATCTACAGAATATGTCTGAAATATTCTGAGAAAGCACCAGTGTCACAGACATCTTTTATAAAAAATCCTTTCCTTAGGATTTTTCCTCCTGAGAAGCTGAGAGGCCTCAGGAACAAAATGTAAACAATGGTTATCTGCTGCTGTGGAGTGCAACAGGTGCATCTGTGATTGGCCCATGTTGGATGTTTGTAATCAATGGCCAATCACAATCAGCTGGCTTGGACACAGAGCCCGAGCCACAAGCCTTTGTTGTCATTCTTTCTTATTCTATTCTTAGCTAGCCTTCTGATGAAACCTTTTCTTCTATTCTTTTAGTATAGTTTTAATGCAATATATATCATAAAATAATAAATCAAGCCTTCTGAAACATGGAGTCAGATCCTCGTCTCTTCCCCAATCTGAAACCCCTGTGAACACTGTCACACACCAGTGGACTTGCAGTGCTCCCAGGACTTTCCTCATGCCTGATCCCAACTCTGCTTCCTATCTCAGCAGAGCCAGCTGGGTGTTTTCCATAGCACGAGTCCTTGACCCTCTGCTTTCAGGACTAGTTAAACTGAAGCAGGAAGCAGAAGGACACCCTGGATCAATGACATTTCTTCCTTGCCTCACAGAAGCCAAATCGAATCCAAGCTGAGCTTTACATTGGCAGACACTGAATCAGGCCACTGGGGGGAAAAAAAAATCAATGGAGCCGTTTCTGGAGCCTGTTTTCCACCCTCTCCTTCTAAAACAGGGAGGGCTCTTCTGTGCCTGCAAAGTCCCGTGACCAACACCATCCTCCTGTTCTCCCATCTCTGTAATCTTTGCATCAGCTCTGAAATTCCTCCCCTGGATTCAGTATTCCCAAACTGCCAGCAGCCACAATCTGCTCCCTGGCACCTTCTGCCAGGGCTGTGCACAGATCCCGTGGGGCAGCCCCACACCGGCCCCTCTGGCACTCAGGGAGGCTCTGTTGGATGCTGGGGATGATCTCAAGGTCACACAAGGTCAGGGGGCTGGCACCCCTCGTGCCCTCCAAGCCTCGCTCTGTTTAGCAAGCCAAACCCAGCTAAATAAACAGTCCCCTAGAGAGGCTCCGTGTGCCTGCAGGACCCGGAGGGATGCAGTAAATAAACCCTGTCGTGTTTTGCTCCCCACGGCGCAGCACGAATCCGTCACAAGCTGTACCACTAGATGGGGCCGTCTGGACAGCGATCCAGGGAGAGCAGCTGCAGCCTGGCCAACCCATCCCTGCCTTTCCTGCCCCACCGTGTCCCCTTCAGTGCAGGGAGCCCCCAAAACGCCTGCAGCGAGGGGAGGCTGCGGAGCGGGGGCAGGGTGGTGCTACATGGGGGCCCAGCTCTTCAAAGCTCAGTTTTCCCTCGTTTTTGCAGCCCCAAGGAGGGGCCAAGCAAGAGCCTGTCCCTGTGGTGACCCCGAGGCCAGTTCAGGGCCTTGGGACAGAGGTTATTATTAGGGGCTGTTGCCTACAGAGGGGAAAGGACAGAGGGGAGCCAGGACAGAGCTCAACACTTCCCAACCTCTCCCCTCCCATCACCTTCTGCACACCCTGAGGAGCAGAACATCACAACAACCAAATAATTCATTTCATCTCCCAGTCCCTAGAAAATTGCTCCTTGCACTATATTCATTCAGCTGGGCACCAGTTTGGCCCTGCTCCCTCCCAGTGCTCCTGGGTGAAGGGTGCCTCAGTTTCCCCACTCAAACCAGCTCTTCCAAACCTTCCTGTCTCTATCCCCAGTGGTTCACATGAGAGCCCTCACACAGCCCTGAGACACGGGCTGGCTCCCTGTGCCTGCAGGGCCTGTCCCCATCCTCACCAGAACCTGTCCCTACAACACCCCTGACTGGACTGGCTTTATCCCCTGGTACTGGCAATAGTTCCAAGGGTGGGAAAATATCTCCAGGCTCCCAGATTGCTGGAGATGGGGCATAACAAAGCCAAGTGTCATAAAGCACAAGTCCAGATGTCCAGGTCACTGCATCCAGCTGCCTACACACCTGTGCCTGCAAATCCCTGTGTGATGCTCATAGGGCTTGGAGAGCAGCAGCAGCTCCAGAAGCCCCAGTGCCCTCTGAGTCTCCTGGCTGTTTGGAATTGTGACACACCTTGCTTTTGTATGGGCTACATAACACCCAATAGGCAGAAATTAATTCGTGCTCTCCAAAAATAATGGAATACCTTTAAAGAGGCATTCTTTTGTGAGGGTTGCAAGGCAGACACCTTCTAGGCATTTTAAAACCAGTGTCCATCACTGTGGCTATTCTTTACACATCCACCATATCTAAAGCACTCAAAAAAAAGAAAATCCTAATATCTGCTGAAAAATGCTCTTAGGCAGCCGCAGGGATTAGCCCTGTGCCTACACACCTGTGCCTGCAAACCCCTGTGTGATGCTCATAGGGCTTGGAGAGCAGCAGCAGCTCCAGAAGCCTCAGTGCCCTCTGAGTGTCCTGGCTGGTTTGGAATTGTGACACCCCTTGCTAATTCTGGAAGTGACCCCCAGCTGGCACACAACAAAGGCTCCTGGGCTTTTTGTATGGGCTACATAACACCCAATAGGCAAAAATTAATTTGTGCTCTCCAAAACTAATTGAATACCTTTAAAGAGCCATTGCTGCTTCTTTCCCTGAAAGCTGCAACGACACCTTCTAGGCATTCTAAACCAGTGTCCATCACTGTGGCCATTCTTTACACATCCGCCATATCTAAAGCACTTAAAAAAAAATCTTAATCTCTGCTGAAAATGTTCTTAGGCAGCCGCAGGGGCTGGAGCTGCCCCGGATTGCCGAGCTGGCAGGCGGGAGCCTCCTCTGCTGACTCCTCTCGGGAAGCGATGCCTGCACGTTTCCGTGGGAGCCCCGCCACGCGCGGGCACGGGCGGCGAGCCCAGCGGCGGCACCGGGAGCGGCACCGGGAGCGGCACCGGGAGCGGCACCGGGAGCGGCCCGAGCAGTGACCCGCGCCCGCAGTGCCCGGGGGCCGGGGCTGCCCCGGGGATGGGCTGCCTGGAGCCCATGTGATGTGATGCGGGGCTGGCGCCGCTCTCCCGTCCCTCTCCCGCTCGCTCGCTGCTGTCATGGCGACTCCCAATAATGTTACTCCCACCAACTGCAGCTGGTGGCCCATCTCGGCGCTGGAGAACAGCGCGGGGAAATCCACGGAAGGCGAGGAAAATCACGACCCGACGGACCCCGCTCTCAAATCCCAGGACACATTGGTTTTGTACCACTGGACCCAGTCTTTCAGCTCACAAAAGGTAAAGAGAGCGATCGCTCGGCCGGGCGCTGGGGCGAGAATCACCTCCAGGTGCCAGGGCATCGCTTTGCTAGGAGGATGGATGGACGGATGGACGGACGGATGGATGGATGCACTGGGGGAGAGCGAGGGGCTCAGCCCCGTGGCTGGCCGGGGCAGCAACGTGCGGCCAGGCAGATCTTTGTACCTTTTACAGCATCTGCCTGGGGAGGGGATGGGGATGAGGATGAGGATGAGGATGGGGGGGGGGCTCGGCCAAATCTCGCCTTTGCTTTGGTATCACGGCTTGCACCGGGAGCCGCCTCGGCTTTTGTGCTCGCTGCCAGCCCCACACTGGCGTGGCCGGGAGCGCAGACAAAGGCAGAGCCGGGCCGGGACCACCCTGATGCTGCTGATGCTGATGCTGCTGCGGGAGGAGAGGCAGCCCGAGCCAGGCTGGTACCCGGGAGAGCATCCCGGACCCCGGCACGCAGCGATGATTCACGCCTCACACTGCAGCAGCGCCCTGGAAATTCTATTCCCGGATTGCCCCAGCAAGAAATCCCGTTTTCCACACAATAGTAAACGCTCATTTCGCAGCACGGCAGCTGTGTAGCAAACCCAGCCTTCACCCCCGGCCTCGAACCCCGCATCATTCCCGAGCCATGAACACCATATGGAGAATGGGCTGCTCGCAGGGGTGGGTGTCGGAACACCAAGTTCCCGGTGCCAGGGCCTCCCCGAGCTGCACAGCCCGGCGAGAGGGCCGGGCAGAGGTGCCCGTTCCTGCCAGCAGACACAAAGGAGGGAGGATGCCCGATGCAGCAGGGGGGCTGCACATGGTCGGCGGGATCCGCACTGCCGGGGATGCTCGTGCCCGGCTCCCCGCGCAATTCCCGGGAATGTTTTGTCACCCCAGCCTGGGATCCCCTTTGGGGTGTTGGCAGGGACCCCTGGCTGCCTCCTGCCAGGCCTTCAGCTCCTGAAAGCAGCACAGGGAGCCTGGGGCTGGATATCACTGATGGTACTGGATACCCCGGGTGGTTCTGGATACCCCGGGTGGTGCTGGATACCCCAGGTTGTGCTGGCTGAGGTTTATTTATCAGCTGGGAGGAAAAGGCCAGGAGCGAGTTGCAGTTGAGGAATCCTTTCTCTTGGAAGGAAGGAAGGAATCAGGAGGAACCAGGGTTTCTCTTGTTTGACTTTAAAAGAAAAAAATTAACTTGCCAGTCTTGTGAATAATTAATGACTAATTCCCCAGGAACTCTGAAGTACTCACAGAAAGGCTTATATATGTTAAATTGTATTTTTAGCTGCTGCTAGTTGGATGAAAACAAGTACTTTTGCCTCATTTGGTGGTTCTGTAAATCATGGCTTTCTCACATCCCCCGTGGGCTTTTTTTTTTTTTTTTGAGTTTGACATACTTAGTTCATAATAGTCAGGTTTTATAACCCAGAAGCCCAAAATGCCATCCCTGAGTGCATATTCAGCACTGTTTAATGCACAGAGCAGAGCAGCAGGATCAGCCCTGAGGTGGGGATGGGGATAGTGATGGTGTCCCACATTCAGCCCCACTCCTGCCTCCTCCTGCCCCTCTGCAAGGCTGGACTCACCTTTCCCACCCTGAGATGTGTGGGTGCCATCCCTGCTGTGCTGGGCAGGCCCAGGGCTGGAGGAGGGCAGGGGAAGGGGAAAGGGAAGGGGGAGGCAGCAGGTTTGACACAAGAGGTGTGAAGGTGCTGGATGATGCCCTCGAGATAATGTCAGCATGGAGGAAGAGGAGGAGGAGGAATGTTGTGCAGGGTCACAGGGGCTGCCTGGAACTTCTCACAGAACAGAGCCTTCACCTGGCAAAGGCAGAGTCCACTCCTGAGCGTGGAACATACCTGAGTCAGCATCCAGGTCTCCTTCAGCCAGCCAGCAGCACTCACTGGGTGCACATGTAAGCATAACATTGCTGCAGCCCTGCTTCCTCCTCTTCCTCCTCTTCCTCCTCTTCCTCCTCTTCCTCCTCCTTTTCTTCCTCAGTATGTGCTGGCCCATGCTGGGGTCCACAGCAGCATCACTGCCCCAGCTGGAGAGCTCCTGCCTCCCTCCACCCATGAGGGATTGGCTTTACTCTGCCTGTCACACAGGCCACCGGGACCAGGGAGGATGGTCCATGATTCTGAGAAGACAGGATGGGTTTGGGTGTCCCCTCTTTGCCAGGAAAATTAACTCTTTGCAGCTGTCCCATGGCTACAGCTGCTTGGCTTCTTGCAGGGCAAGCCCGTGATCCTGGCATGTCAGGATTAAGTTTAAGTTAACTTAAACTGTGTTTAAATTTAAGAGAAAGTTTTGGGGGCGTAATGGGGTAGGGGGGGCTGGAGAGCAGCTCAGAGTGTTGGCTGAGCCCTTTCTCCCTGGCTGCCTGCCCCAGGTGCGGCTGGTGATCGCAGAGAAGGGGCTGCCCTGCGAGGAGAGGGACGTCAGCATGCCCCTGATGGAGCACAAGGAGCCCTGGTTCATGCGGCTCAACCTGGGCGAGGAGGTGCCCGTCATCATCCACAGGGACAACATCATCAGCGACTACAACCAGATCATCGACTACATGGAGAAGAACTTCACGGGAGGTAGGGCAAAGCTGGGCTCTGCCTCAGAGGAAATTTGTGTCTAGTCCACATTTTAAACTGATCTACTTTTTTCCTTTAAAGTTTCATCTTCACCCCAGAAAATCAGCAAGCCACCAGCCCTCCCCAGACTTCTATGTTTTCCCATGAAATTGAAGAATTTCCAGCAGAAATCCCTTGCTGGAGGGCTCTGAGGGGTGTGGCAGCTAAGTTCCCCTTTTTCTGTCCTGGAAGTCAGGCTTCCTAACCAGACAATTTCTCTCAGTCCCCACGGTGCATGGTGGCATTTCACCAGAGTCCCCACTCGAGCACAGCCCATGGGAACACTTCTGACTTTAGGCACATCTGTGCTTTGTCCCTGGGTAATTGTATAAAGGGGCCTCTGCTGAGAGAAGGTGGGTGTAAGCTGTGTGCTGCTGCTCCTCTCCCCTCTTCCTCCAGGATTCCTGGGCCAGGAGACCCTGCTGTCCCTGCTGCTGCTGTGTCTCAGAGAAAACAGCCTCTCTAAAGTCAAAACCAGCCAGCGTTGCTGAGGACCATGGGAGGATGATGTGACACAAACCCAGAGGAAGGGACAGCCAGGAGAGGGAAGCTCACATTCCCTGGAGCAGGGCTGCAGGCCTGGCACACCAGGATGCTGAGACAGAGCTCAGCTTTGCTCAGCAGCCTCTCCCTGGCATCTCACACCCCTTCACCCTCATCCCCCCAGTCCTGGGGGCTGCTGGGCTGGGACACCCACAGGGCAGGCTTCAAAGCTGAGCAGGGATATCGGGCTTTGCCATCACGATGTTCAGCCCAGCATCCATCCCCTTGCAACAGAGACATCAAAAACATCTCAAAATAGCTCCCAGAGCCAGGGCTCCTTGCCAGCTCAGCTGCTGTCCTCTCCTGGCCTCCACTGCGCTGCTGCTCCGTGGAGGCACAGAGCTCCCTCCCAGAGGGGCAGCAGGGATCCCACTGGGAGGGATCCCACACCAGCAGCACGTCCTAGGGAATGGCAGCTGCTTTCCTGCCTGGCAGCAGCCCCAGCACAGGGGACATCAGGGGGTGTCAGTCCCCGCACCACTTCAGCTGGTCTCTGCGAAGGGCAGGTGGTCTGACATATGTGACAACAGGCTGTCCCCAGCAGGAGGGGCACACAGAGCTGTCCGAGCACTGGGAAACTCCTGTCGTTGAGGTTTTCCAGCCAGGTGCAGTTTCTGACCTTTCTGCTGGGAAATGGAGAGGGGAAGCTCCAGGCCCAGAGCATCACTCCCTGCTCCATGCTCTGCTCCATCCCATCACCCAGCAGTGCAGCTGCCAAAAGCATTGCCAGGATGTGGCAGTGCTGATCTGAGGGGGAATCAGGGAATCAGCCACCTTGCAAAAGTGTGTACAGTTTGAAAAGGCCTTTACAGGGTATTTTTACTGAGCTGTGTTTTCCCTGGGCTAAGGGCATGGCCTTTATCAGCTGCTTACACACACTGGGGTCCAGCTATCAGTAAAGGGTAGTGTGTGGATAAATGTTTTCATTTTCCCAAAAATAGCAGTGAATAGTGCCAATAAGCCACATTTGAGGATGTTTCTCACTAGGACAGTGCCCAGCAGTGCCCAGAAAGCCAGACACTGATCAGGGCAATATTTCTTCCAGGCAGGAGTGTCCTCCAAGGCCTGCACCCCCTTGCACAGCCACAGAGTGCAACAGCAGCCTCTATGTGCAGGTTGCTGTGGCATGTAAAGGCAAGTCAGGCCATCCCAATGAAAAACCTCTCTGGAACATGCTGAAGGACGTGGGCTGGTGGCCAGCACGCTGCTATTTCATTGTGGTTGCTCCATCTTCCTGCGGGATGGAGCAGTCCCTCTGCATGTGCTGTTCCCAGCCTCAGCCCCAGCCCTTTGGCTGCTGGCCAGGAGCCCTGTGGAAGGAGTACACAAGCTATAGGTCAGTTGTTGTTTCACTCATCTGGTCACTTTTCTTGGGTGGAAAATTCCCACTTGGAGAGCTGGAGCCAAGGCAGGGCAGGCAGCGAGCAGCCCTTGGCAGGGAGGAGCCACCGAAACCTCCCCTTGCTCTGGGGACAGTGACACTGATGCCTATCAGTGGGACAACTCTGTGGAGCCTTCCAGCAGGGACAGTCTGGGTCAGAGCCATGAGATTTCCAGTACAGGGGGTACCAAAATTTGCCTGGTTCTTGTCCAGCCATGGGCACCAGCAGGCACAGTAATGGCAAGGCCAGCTCCTGCCACCTGCAGCAGGGCTGGGCAGAGCACAGCTGTCACTTTAGGCCCTGAAACAAGGGGCTGCCCTGCTCACATCTGCTAAAATCCTCCCAACGTGACCCAGCTCAGGTGGGGACACTGGGATGTGGAGAGCCCAGTGCTGCAGGCAGGATGTGAACAACAGTCAGAGTCCTGGTGATGGATTTACTCACTGCCTGTAGACACTATAAACATTTATGATCCCTTAAAAACTGTGAGAGTTAAAAATCTTGGGGGAGACAAGAGCAGTGTTTTGCTTCTTCTGGTGTCACCTGCCTTGTATTTTGAGCTGACAGAGTAATAAAAGGCACAATGCAAATTACTATCCATGGAAAGTGAATAAACCCAACAAGGCAGGGAGGAGCAGAGCCAGCCAGGGCAAGGGATGTTCCTGCAGCTGAGACGCTGGCTGAGCATGGAGGGAAGATGCGCTGGGCTTCTTTGGTCATCTGCTCTGATTGCCCATTTGGGGGTTTTTAAGGAAGCCCAAGATTATGAGGTACCTCACTGTCACTGGAGACTCAGGAGATCCTAAACTCAAATCCCCATCTTTTAACTCTTTTCTACAGACCAGGAAGATTTTTCTCCCATTCTAAGAGACGTGAAATTAGAGTGTGGAGATCAGGGCTGGCTGCACTGACCCGAGGGAACACCAGGGCTGTGGGGCTGGGTAATGACATCCCTACATTCCCCTGTGATCCTGTGGGTTTGCCCATCTCGGGGCACGGGCTGGCTGCACTCCTGGCCGGGATGGGCAGCAGGGAGGGCGAGGGCAGAGCTGGCAGATCTGAGTGAAAGCTCTGCCCCAGGCAGCCCTGCTATCCCAGCAGGATTGCTCCCTGCTGTCCCGAGCAGCTGAGGAGCCACTAAGGAGCACCTGAGCCCTCGCAGGTGCTGCTGATTTGTGGAAGCAAATTCCACAACTTGTGTGAAAGTTGTGAAGTGGGGACTGCTCCCTTCAAAATATATGTGTACCTCTGGGAACTCTAGATCCTCTTTTATCTCTCTCTCTCAAATACATATGCATGCCATTTCACAATAGGTTCACACAAATTCATTCTACTGTTTTCGCGTGACATTTGCTGCTAATTCTTCTTTATCAGAAAGAATTCCTGGGTCAGGCTGCCCCCTCTCTAACAGTCTCTCTGTCTGCCCCCCTTATCTCTGTCCTTTGGCTGAAGCAGTTTCTCAGAGCATAGGCTTTTTACAAGAACAGGCAGTCACACTAAACAGCTGTGTTTCCAAGCTACAGACTTAACTCAAAGATGTGTGGGAATCCATAAATCAGAAAGTTTTGGGAAAGCTGCAAAAGGCAGGCCTCAGAGAGAGCAGGACTGTGATTAGAGCTAAGCAGTAGCCATGAGATAGATCAGCAGAAAAATTATGTAAAATATAGAAAAACAAGGACAAATAGAACAATGCTCTGTATATTAAAGCTTGTCTAGAATAACTCCCTAAGCTACAGAAAAGTTTATCTAGTGAGATATTAGGAAGTTTTGAGCTTAATAATGGAGCTCTGTGCATTGTGTTTTAAGGCTCCTGCCTGGATGAAATATTACCCGAATATTATTGTATTCAAAATAAGCAGGCATTGTTTTAACCCAAGGTATATGTGCTTATAGTGGTTGGATGGGACTACTGTCAATATTCTTTTGCTTTGTGTGATTGGTCAAAATACTTATAAAGTGAGTTGTAACTAAGTTCTTGGTCTGCTGCCTGGGATGTGAGCTGGTGGCATCTTACTGTTGTCGTTATATTGCAAAAGTTGTATTGTCATTACATTACAAAAGTTCCATATTTCTAGAGTTTTGTACCACCTTGATGTTTCTTGTAGGCAGCTCCTCAAGGCACTGACTCTTCCTTGTAGTAGCCAACTGACTCCAGCTCCCACCAATCCACTCTTTAATAACACTCTTCTTATTGGCTACAGGTGTGGCCTGTTAACATCAGGCCTGCTCCTCATCTTTAGTAATTGGTTCAGTTGCAACTCTTTAGGGATAAGATTACATTCTATACCACCTTCATTTACCCATACTGTATCCCCCTACATCTTCCCATTGTCATAACCATGTAATGAGACTGATGCTGGAAAATAAAACAGCTCAAGGCACATTCATAGCATTCCCATCCTGTTGGTGATTTGTACAGCGATAGATGTACATTTCGCCTAAATCAAAACTGATTTTTGCTCTGGAGAATTTCCGCTGTGTCTGACCAATAACACCCTTTCCCTGGCCGTGCAGAGAACGTGCCGCAGCTGATCCCCGAGCCGGGCAGCGCGCTGCACTCGCGGGTGCTGCAGTACCGGGAGCTGCTGGACTCGCTGCCCATGGACGCCTACACGCACGGCTGCATCCTGCACCCCGAGCTCACCACCGACTCCATGATCCCAAAGTACGCCACCACTGAGATCCGCAGTAAGTCAGTCGCCTTCCCGGGGGGCTGCCCAGCTCCTCTAGGCTCCACAGCCCACCGTGCTCCTGCTCGTCTCCCCTTCCTGCCAAAGGACAGCTGGGAAATGGCAAAGCACACAGAACACCCACAGCGTCCCCACCACACCCAAGAAGCTCTGTCTGCAGCACCCACACAAGTGCAATTCCCTGGTCTGGGAACTGCAGGCATCCTAGAGAGACTTCCTAACTCAGGGGGTGTCTGGGCCCCCATGCTTCTCCTCAGCTCTTTCTGGGTCACAGAAATTTGCCCCTCTCCCTGCAATAACTCTAAGGGCAGAGGAGGGAGCAGCCAGATTGAGTTGCAGGCGGTGCATGAATCGGCACAAGTCTGTGTACCTGACCTTCAAGTGCTCATGAAACATTGACGATGCTTATTATAACTCAATGGCAGGGATTGCTCCTGGAGAGAATTCCTGGCCAGAAAAGTGACCTTGTCAGGAGGGTGTTGGCACGTCCCAGGTCTCTCCCTTCCTTTAGGGTCCAGCCCCAAGCTGAGCCCATTGCAAACGCTGTTCCCAGCCCCATCCCTTTGGTTGTCTGGGTCCCAGATGGCCCTGCTGGGGTGGGATGCACTTGAGCACAGAGAGAAATAGGCAGTTCCTGAGGTGCAGCTTGTGGTCTGCCCTGCCTCTGCTGACACCCGTCACAGACAGCTTTCCCCATGTCACCAAGTGTCACCTCCACCCCCAGACCTTGGGCTGACTTAGGCCAGAGCCCCTCCCTTCCCCAAAGGGTGTGGCTGTGGTGGCTTCAGCCCCCATCTGCCTCACATCACCTCCCCAGCACTCTGCCGAGGTCTCTGAACACATCTCCTTGTCCCAACCCTGTCACTGGTGGCATTTCCCCAAGCCACACAAGGGGTATGAGCAGGTCCATGGGCTGATGGTGTCCTTCCTCCCCAGCTCATCTCCTGCTCCCAGGCAATGGCCCAGCTGCCCTGCTGCAGTGGGTGCTGAGGGAAATCCATGTCATTGTGTCCCAAGGAGAGGGTGAACCCAGGTTCCAGGCTGTCCCAAGGGGAATGAAATCAGGATTATATCCAGGTCTCCATCTGAGTTGCAGCCCCAGGAGAGCTGCTTGGCAGCCTTAGCAAGCACAAGCTGATGGCAGAAATGGGAATTTCAGCATTTTATAGCAGTGCACAGCCTGCTGCTGGCTCCCACCCCACTGGCCCTGGCACCTCCTGCATCAGCACCCTGGCAGAGCCAAGGCCTCCCTTGGTGGAGGAACAAGGAGGGAAAGACAGATGGTCCCTGGCTGGATGATATTAGCCAAACTTTGGATAATTTATGCTATCCCTTAGGTTACTCTGCCTCTAGGATTCCTTTCTTCCTTTCACTCTGCCCCTTTCCCTCCTCTAGCTCCCTTGCACAAAGCCCTTCCCATCCTCCCTGTGCCCAGAGAGGCAGAGGGTGAGCGAGCCTCTCTCCATGCCCATGATGGGCCCCACACCAGGGAACTGAGGGACAGCTTCACCCAGGGGGGAGCACTCCCTCCCTGCCCCACTGCTCTGAATGCACACCCGAGTGTGGGCAGCCAGCTCAGACATCCCACAGGCTCAGCCTGCTGGGGATGGAGCTGCAGGAGCCAGGTTATGGGCAAGCCCCGGGCTGTGCTTAACCAGCAAGCAACAGACAGAGCTTCCAGCAGCTCTAGTGTGAATCCAGCAGGGGAAATGAGGAGCTGAAACTCCCAGGCTGGGACTGACCACGGGGAGGGGGATTGGCCATACCTTGGCTCCAGCCCTGCCCTGTGAGATCCCTGTGTGCAGGGAGACACACGCCCTCAGATGTGGGAGCACAGCAGCAGCAAGCCATGGATTTGGCCCGTTTTAGCTCTCTGGGATGTTTTCCCTTGGTGCTACAGCCATATTTTGGCTGCAGGATGAGGTGATTTGCTATCACACACTGCTCATCACAGCCTCTCTGTCTGTGTCCCCCAGGACATTTAGCTAATGCCACCACGGACCTGATGAAGCTGGACCATGAAGAGGAGCCACAGCTCTCTGAGCCTTACCTCTCCAAGCAGAAGAAGCTCATGGTGAGTGGGTGAAAGCCACACACATCCCTGGTGCTGGGGGAACACAGACCTGCCACGGGCACCTGGTGCTTTGTGTCCCTGCATCCAGTTATTCCACATTCTAACCCTGCTCTCCACCCAGGCCAAGATCCTGGAGCACGACAATGTGAACTACTTGAAGAAGATCCTCGGAGAACTTGGGATGGTGCTCGACCAGATTGAGGCTGAGCTGGAGAAAAGGAAATTGGAGTACCAAGGTAGGCACTGGGCTGTGTTCCCACACGAGGCTGAGGTGCAACACCAGAAACAGCCAAGATTTGCATCTGATGAACAACTCCCATGGAGCAGCCTCTGCTGGGTCTGGGGCTGCCTCTGGGCTCTCCTGGTTTTGGGTACACTGATGTTGTTGCAGCCATGCTCTTACTAACCTCTGGCAAACCACTCTGCACCCTTTGCCACAGGGAATAGCAGGAGCCCAGTCCTCATGGGTGCTCTTTGGGAGCCCCAAAGTCACCTCAGGGTGATGGCAGGGGCCTCTACCCAGCAAGGGACTGACAGTGACTCTGTCTGGCTTAGGAAGCAGCAGGCTGGCCCCAGCACCACGAGGAGCTGAAAGTGCAGAGATGGGGACGTGTGCCACAGCCAAGCCCTCACATCACCATGCTGGGCACATCCCAGAGGAGCACAGGCAGGGAAACCCAGGAGTCTGAGGGGCCCTGGAGGGCAGAGCCTTTACAGAGCCTGCGTCACGTGCCAGCAGGTGGGAGACAGGGTCACCAGCCATCCCTGACAGCCAACAGCAGTGCTGGGAGCCTGCCCAGAGCTGCCCTGGCAGCCAGGGGTGCCTGGGCACAGCTGGGCAGCGCTTGTCCTGCCATCCCCTCTGGGTGATGCCAGCCTTCCTCCTCTGTGCCTCACTGCTGGCAGCGCTCAGAGCCCTGGCCCCGAGGGCTGCCAGCACCAGGTGCAGAGCAGAGCCCAGGCACAGTCAATGAGGGGATGGTCCCACAGCTGGCCCTGCCCTGGGCAGCCCTGCGTCACTCAGGGCCACCCTGGAGAGCCCTCGGAGGTGCCAAGGTCAGGCCCTGCAGGGCAGGGGGCTGGGGATTTACCAGGAGCCCTGATGTGCTCCCTGTGGCATCCTGCCTTGCCCTAATTTCCTCAAACACCCTCATTAACCGCTGTAAGGGCTGGGACAGCAGAATTCAGCCTAATGAGGTGCCCTGGGAGCACATCCCAGGTGCCTGGAGCAGAGAGATCACTGCTGCTGCATTCCCAGCACCCAGGTGCTCCAATGCCTTCAGTCCTGGTGTGCTGCTCCTGCCCTCTGCTCCAGAGCCCCAAACTCCCACCCCGTGCCCTTGGTCAGGATGCCAGCAGTGGGCAGGATCACCACTTTGGCAAGCTCCCAGGAGCTGCAGTGCAGCAGCTCTGCGCCCACGCAGCCCAGGCTGCAGCAGCAGCAGGGTGGGAGGTGCTGCAGCAGCACCAGGAGACCCCAGCCACAGGCACCCCCTTCAGCAGGGACAGACTGAGCCCCGCTGGGGCTGCTGGGCATGCACAGGGAACAGTCTTGGCCTGTGCTTCCACCCCACTGGGTGCTGGGCAGGGCTGCAAGGGGCTCCAGACTCAGCAGAGGCGCCAGCCAGAGCCAGGAGGGACGGAGGGACACGGAGGGATCACAGCTCTCTCCCACAGCCACCATCCCCACAGGTGCTTCCTCCTTCACCTGCAGCAGCTCCTGGAGTGAGGCAGCTGCCTCAGCCCTGCTCCCCTCACCGCTGAGCAGCAGCACCCACAGGGTCCCAGCACACCCCAGAAGCTCTGGCTGCAGCACCCGCACAAGTCATTAGTCACTGAAAATATTTATTGATTAATTAGGCACAGACAATCTGTCCACTTGGGCAGTGCCTCCAGCAGGATCTGGCAGGCTGCCAAGCAGCCACAAATGAGGGTTGCTAATAACCCATAATTGCCCCAGCCTGGTCCTGCAGCAGCTGCAGTGCCTGCCCTGGGGTGCTCTAATGGAGCCCCTCTTCTCTTTCCTGACACAATAGCCACAGCACAATGAAGAGCCCCAGAATCAGGAATCTGGAGCAAAGCTGACTGAGTGTGGATTTTTGTGTCCCTTCTGATGTTCTTTACCTGCACCTTCTGTCATCTCCCTCAACTCCATCCCAACCCAGCTCCTCGGTATTGAAAGGGCACTGAGGGAGTGCTTAACAATATCCTGGCCTGAAACTGCTTTTTCCAAACTAACAGCAGCTTGGTTTATTTTTGGATGTCTCTCTAGTGGGGTTTTTTCTGGGATCACCCATTATCAGGGGTTCTCAACCCTTCAGTGTCTTTCTTCATGTCCTGCACTCACCCTGAGCTCTGTCTCCCCCAAATCCTGGCTCTTGGCACAGAGGTGCTGCCAGTTTTGGTGTCCTGGAGCAGAGTCCCTGGTACAGGAGAGAGAACAAAGGCAGAACCTCCCCAGCAGCACACACGGGAGAGCAGCCAGGCCATCCAGCAAATGGTTTTGATTCCTGAGGATTTGTCACATCCCTAAAATAGGCCAGGTTGACGTGACACTCCTGAAACAGCTCCTGGTGCTGCCAAGGGCAGACACTGCTGCTGTCCCCGAGCACTGACACAGCACAAGGGGTCACTGCACAGCATCTTCCTTCAAGGGGGGCAAAGGGCTCTTTTCCAGGGATCTCCTGCTGTTCTTGACTTGGGGGAGAGGCAGCAGAGCCACTTTGCAGCCAGTAATTTGTATATTCACACAGGCTATAAATCATCATCTCCTATTCCCAGCTTTTGGCATCCCCGGACTCTCCATCACAGTAGATGGGTTCTGAGCTCCTGGCCCATCAAAGAGCTGGGGAAAAACACCCCAAATCTACAAAAGCTCCTGCCTATGTGAACCTTTTGAGCAAGCTTTTAGGTGCCTCCCCAAGAGATTCTTACCTCTGCTCTGTGTATTCTCTCTCCAGGGCAGAAGTGTGAACTTTGGCTCTGCGGATGCGTCTTCACTTTGGCCGATGTCTTGTTAGGAGCCACCCTGCACCGCCTCAAGTTTCTGGGACTCTCTAAGAAATACTGGGAGGATGGCAGCAGACCCAACCTACAGTCCTTCTTTGACAGGATACAGAAACGCTTCGCCTTCAGGAAAGTTTTGGGAGACATCCACACCACGCTGCTCTCTGCAGTGGTACCCAACGCCTTCAGGCTGGTCAAGCGGAAACCTCCCTCCTTCCTTGGAGCCTCCTTCCTGATGGGATCTCTGGGGGGAATGGGATATTTTGCTTATTGGTACTTAAAGAAAAAATACATCTAGTGCTGACTGCTTGGTGTTTAGTTTGGTGTCTCTGTGCTGTGTGAAATTATGATGAAGCCTCAGTAACTGTAATGAAATTTGAAGCAAGGTAATGAATAATTATATTGTTTAATGTAACATTCCATAGTCTAGAAGTAGAAACCTATACTGCAAGGAAATAAGACAACAACAACAACAAAGCGTCAACTTGTAAATGCCTTTTTTAGGTTTAGGTATTCAACTCCAGCCAGAGGCTCAAGGGTTCATGGGCTCAGCCCTGCCCACCGGGAAGTGGCACTGCCTCCAGCACCACCAGCTCCAGGGGGACAGACAGAATCCCAGGAGGCTTCCCAACACCCAAGCTGACTACTGGGACTTGGATACTTGGTCCTGTGCGTTTGTGTTTCCAAATTGTTCACTGGCCACATTTCACACATGCAGGTAGTGGCGACTTTCTTCTTCTAGAAGGCGTTGTGTTGTCGTGCTCGGAGCAGGGTGCAGTAGCTGGTCACAGTCAAGGTGGATTTCTGTTCTTCAAGTATTCCATTTTAAAAATTATTTTCATTAAAAGGAATATTTTTTATTGAGCTGCTCTTAGAATGTATCCACTTTCTACGTCTGGTTTTGGTGGGCTTTTTTTTAAAAGAATTTAATGTCTGTCTTTAACTGCCGCACTTTTTCCTTGAGATAAATCGTTTTGACTTTCATCCTGAATTCTGGCACATGAAGGAGATTATTGTTTTAAGCCTTTTGGCTCTGTCTCTTGAGTTTTCTTTCACGGATTTGCAAAGCATCTTTCACCAACTGAGCATATTTGGACTCTGAAAAAGTACAACCGTTTTCAGAACTTTTCAGCACTTTCCTGAAGGCGCTTTGGCTTTCTTCCATCGGGGGCTCTTTTCTGTCATTTCCTCGCTGTGTGTTTTCTTAGGGACACTTTGCACAGAATCACATTGATGACTTTCTTGTGCCTTTTGCATGCTGGAAAGAATAACAGGCCTCACTGCTACTCATGCTTTGGAAACTGAGATCCTCAATAAACCATATGGGAGGAGTAATGGCTTCGCATCTCTAAATGTGTTCCACATCCTTCTGGTCCCAGTGCAAGGCATGCCCCAGGGCACTGGGATGTGCAGGTAGCTTGTACTTTGCCTCATGTACTGCACTGGTATAAAACTTGCATGGAAATTATATGTATTCCTCTTAAAACCACTAATTTCTGTCAGCACTCAGCCTGCTGGCTTTCCAGGCACTCCAGGGATCCCTGGGAGCTGTGCTGTATCTCAGGGCTTGGGAATGAATGCCAAGGGTGGCTGAAATAACAGGAATTGCATTTGCCTCTGATTCAAATGTTATCTTTATGCATTTGAAAGCAGCAAGCTTTCCCAGGACCTTTTGGTACAACCTGGCTGCCACAGAATTGGGAACATTTAGCAGGAATTACAGGGGATGAGCACATTGAGAGTGCAAAACACACATTTATATGGTGCTTGCCATAAGGCTGGTCTCACAGGTTTCTAGAATACAACAGGCTGTGTAGCTGCAGAGGCTCTGTGTTACCCCTGTTACCACCCTGTGGTTGGGTAAGCACTTAAAATTGGGGTGTGAGAACCTAAATCCACCTGGCTCCTGCAGCTGAGGCTGCTGAGTGAAACCTTGCAGACACCCCTTCTCCCGAATAATTCAGTATTTGCTTTGTGGAGTCAGTGACTTCAGAAGAAATAGTTATTTTCCTCCTTGTTAAAGAGGGAGGCAGGAGGGCGCCCTGAGCTCCTCCCTTTACTGAATCTGAAAGGTGTAAGAAGATGACCTAGGGATCATCCTCTCTTTGGTCAATTAGCTGGTGATAAAACCCCCCGAAAGATTTATAAAGGTACACCAACATAAAACCCTTACCAGGATTTCACCCTTTTCCCTTTGTTTGTAGCCCTACATGCACATTCCCTGGCGATCTCCAAAAGCTGATGAAATGCACATTCCAGGCCCAGAAAGGAATATTAATGGGTTATAAGGCCAGGAAACCTAGAGGGAAGGAGAACAAAAGCTTCCTCCATTGCTAGGATTTCAGCCCAAGAATGAGGCAGAAGGAAGCTGCTTTGCAAGACTGCTGCTGGTTACTTTGCTCCTTAATTTTCATTTATTTCTGTATTTTAAACCACAGACATGTAAAGTCATGGAGCAAATCAGACCTCTAAACACTGGAGAAAATAGGTGTATGTTTTGTTTGGAGCACACTGTTAAAATGCAGCTGTTATGAGGAAACCCAGCAGCTGGAACAAGGCATGGACAGGAGCTGTCACCAGTGTTGCACTGTGGGCTGCTGGGAAGCCACTGATGGTGTAGTGCTGGATTTTGTACAGGTTCTCAGCTAGAAATAGTCAATAATAAGCCTTTCTTCTGCACCAAATAAAAATAAAATATTAAAAGAAAATATTGGCGCCACTCCCTGTCACTAAGCCTTGTTTTCCTGTCCTGGTAATGAAAAAGTACCAGGACTTTGCTCCAGGGAAAAGCAATTGGTGAGAGTGATAAAAGACAATTTCTGTGGCAGGCAGAGGCTGGATTGATGTGTGAGATCCCTGAATGAATGTCAGAGCCCCGATCAATCCCCTTAGCTGTGTCCATGGGCAGCCCTGGGGTGATTACAGGCTGTCATCATAAAAATTTGCTCTTGCTCTGACTGATCTCAGTCTGATCAGACCTTTCTGCTCCAGTTCCACTGCAAAGGGGAGCCCACTGCACGCCCTGGCCATGAGCCAGGCACTGGCCTGTTTGCTGCCCAGGGCATGTTCTGTACACAGAAACTTGAAAATGATGGCAAAAATCTGGTTTCTCACTCCAGGACTCTCTGCTTTGCTCTCAGCAAGGTGTGGGGCAACAGCAGTGCCCAAGGGGAAAGGCTGGAAGGTGAGGCACCTCAGAGGTGCTATTTTATATTTTAGACAGGAGGGAATGGCTCCTGCTGCATCCTGCTCCCGACACTCCTGTGTGCCTGACCCAGCCCTAGCCAGGGTCCTCCTTCCTTCTGGATGTACTTATTTACCCAAGCAAATTTTTATCCTCCAAAATCCCTGTGTTTTAGAGACAAATGTGCTTTGAGGCACCTCAGTGCTTTAAAATCTGCATCTGTGCTGAGGTGTGGAACTTCTCATTATCAGAGGGATGAAAATCAGGGGCTTTTCATCAATACCAAGCACCCCTGAGATGCAGCTCCGTGACACAGAGCCTTTCCCTCCTGCCTCCCAAGCCTCCTGTTTAACAGGCTCCCAGTGGTCACATTTGCAGAGCTGCAGCTTCTGAAATCTTTTTACTCCTCCAGGATTTGCTCAAAAGACTCGATTATGAAAATTGAAAATGTACATGTCAGCCTTACTGCTGGCTGGCATTGCTCTCCTTTGCTTGGCAAAGGATGGAGGAGATCTCTCCATGCAGAATAAAGGATTTCAACACCAAGCTGGCCAGAGGACAGGGAACACACCACAGAGCCTCTCACAACTTGCCAAATAAATCAAGAGCTGCCTAAGAATGTCTAGTGACCATTTGGTGGCCCTGTCAGAAATTATTTGCCAAGTGTTCCTCTGTTTTCGATGGAAAAAACCATCCTTACCCCCCAACAGCAATTTCAGAATCCAGGCTACAGAGAGAACAGGGATGGTGTAAGAGCTGCCCCTTCCTTCCTTTCTGCTGTGAAAGTAAATGAAGGATTTCCCCACATACCACCAAAACATTAAAGCTTGTGAAAATATTTAACATCAAGTTGTGTTTGGTGGTGTTGACTGCCATCATTAGGATCAAAGCCAAAACCACATAGACTGGATCCACAATGAAGGCAATGACAGCAACTAAATCCCTCAGGCTACTGAAAGGTATATGGGATTGAAATAATGTGGGATAATATGAATATAATATTTTGAGATGGCTAGGATAATATTTATATAAAAAACTAAAAATATAAAAACTAAAAACCCAAAGAAACGGGAAATAATGTACAACCTAAGAGCTAACTATTGTAACCCCAAATTTGCAATTACCTGGGGCATAGCTGAGGATAAAAGGGCAATTTCTATTCACATCAAAGCTGCTCTTGCTACACAAGTCTGTAGAAAAGCTCCTTCTGCCATAGTGGCATAAAGTCCCCAGTTCAGCAGCAATGCCCAGGGAAAAGTTCAACCCCTACAGGTGTGAATTAAAATTGAAAGCATCTCTGTATGCAGTGAACAGGACCAGATTTTGTATGCCTGAAAGATTTCCCAAAGCATGGCCTCAGTGCCCAAACTGCAGATGTTTCAGACCCAGTCATTTCTACTGAATCTACAGCTACAAGCAGTAATAAAAACACACAGGAACTTGGATTCTCTGATAAAGCACATTCATGATAAATACATTTCCTGGTTTTCCCCTGGTGCTGATCCCCAAATGTGCCCAAAGGACATTTCACTGTCATTTTCTTTCATTCTCCTTTTAACTGGCTTTCCTCTGGAGGATTAAACAGAGAGAAAACAGCCTGCACTGAGCAGCTCTCAGTGGAAGAAGGAAAGGCAGCTCTGCCATAAATAATGAGGATGAAGAATTGCTCTGTCCATCGCTGCAGCAGTACCTGTGTGCTGCTGGCCAGGCTCTACCTGCAGAGAGGAGATCATTTCCATTTCCATGTCAATTTGTGGCTGAAGAGCTTCAATAAGCAAAATGTCAGCCTCCACCCACTTCTCAGGAGCTCACAGGATTTTTTCTTCCTTTTTGTTCCCTCTGCACAATGATCTACTTTCAGCCCCTTTTTTCCTTTACCCCTCTCTGCTGTCCTGCCCCTTTGCTGTCCCCTGGGCTCCCTGGTGTCACTCTCCTGTCACAGACAGCAGGCCGTGTGTGACCATTCCCCAGAGACATTCCTGCTGTCAGGAGTCCCTGGGCTCTCAGGTTCTGCATCTCCTCCAATTCCCCCTGTCTGAGGAAGAACTGCTGAGAAAGGAAGGAGATTGAATCCTGCTAAAAACCTCTTAACAAACAGCACAGATCAATGATTTCTAAAACATTCCTTTAAAAATAACACCATCCATCCCCCTACTTGCATTGCCTCCCTTCTCAGCCCTTTCCTACCAGCACCTCATCTCTCCTGCGACCTAAATCCTTTTTAGCTCCAGGAGAGCTATCCAAATAAAGCTACTTTGCAATGAGAACAGTGTAACCAGGTTTGAGGGTGCTGTGTAATGCTGCAGGCAGTTCTTGACACAGAACCAAGTATCCTGCATAGTTAAGTGCAGTTTTGCACACGCTCTTTACGTCACAAGGTCATGTCACTCTACCACCAGCCTCCTGAACACTCTTCTATTTTTGCTTACCAGAAGCAATTTCTTTCCATTCTGTCCCCTGGGATCCAAGCACCACACAACAGCAATAGGTTTTTCTTCCCTTGGTCACAAGCAAAAAAAAAAACCCAAACAAAATCTCTGAAAACAACAAAGAAAAATCCCCAGTAAACAAAATAAATCAGAAACCATTTTTTTCTCCTAACTTCCAAACTATGACAATTAAGATAAAAAATACATATATTCTTAAAAACCTCAAACCTCTATCACTCCCATTCTTCTAAAAACGGAATCAGCTCAGGCTATGACAAAGCTGAAGCACCAGAGCTGTGGCCCACACCAGGTCCATGCCTGCTGCCATCACCTGCAAAACCTGCAGCGGGCATGCCCAGGGTGCCATTCCCAACAGCACAACCCTGCTAGGTGTGGGAACAATTCACACATTTGGATAAGGCCAACAGGCTCTGTGGGCTGAGCAGCATCCTTGTTTTCCCTCCCTTTTCATGGCTTTCCCCCCCCAGTCAGCTGTTCTGAGCTCAGCCTGTTCAGCTGAGTTCTCCTCGGTGGCGAGTGACAGCATTCAGGCTGTCACCAACATGTCACACCACGAGTGACCTCCCAGCACAGAACCCATGAGAAGGGAGGGCTCTGCAGGCAGGGCAGGATCCAGGGAAAGGATTTCAGAAGCTGACATTTACACTGAGGATGTGCCCAGTTCCTGCTCTGGTATCAAGCAGGACTGAGGAAATGCACAAAACTAACCTGGACTGGATGGGAAAAGGCTTCAGAGAGGTGAGGAAAAAAGTAATTATTTGCATTTTTTCTTGCTGAACATATTCCTTTCTTCAGCCTTCACATCCAGGGAGATCCTCAGCTCTGCCTCAGCTCTGCCACAGATCTCCTGTCACTGCACACATTGTCAGGAAGAGCACAACAGGGAAAGGGCATTTTTCCAAGTGCTGCTTTCCCATGATATCCAACCCTCCTGAAAGGATATAAAGCTCTTCCCCTACTGTTAATTTTCTTTTAGTCCCAATGCTTTACAGAGGAGTAATTTGGCTTGTTACAAGCACATGGCATTATCTTTTGTTTTGTGATGGACAGGGGGTAGTTTAAAAATAAATAAGCTTTCAGACTAAATAATATAATTATATAATTGCCTTAGATTTCATGGACTGCACTCAATCTTGATAGCCATTTCCATGTCTGCTTTTTCAGCTTTTAAACTTTATGCTGTCATTCTGTACTTTATTTAGGCACTAAGGGACTCTTCCCATATCCAAATTAATGATTTCCTGCTGAGCACCTGGATGAAAGTACCCTCCAGTGAAGTGAGCACTCAGTCCCCAAGAGAAGGACAAAGGTAACTCTTGTAATGCATCACTCTGCTCATCACATCACCTTTTTCCTCCCCTGAGCTCAAGCACATCAGGTGCAGTTCTTAAATGAATAAACCATGTGCTTTTCTCCAGGTTTTCCACCAGCACAGTGAGAGAGCAGTTTAACAACAGTTAAACATCAGTTCAGAGTCACAACAGCCTTTTTGTGTCTATTAATTACTTTCATCTTAAGCTTTGCAAAACGCCTCAAAGGAGGGAAGGCAAAATACTGAGAGAGCACACATCCAGCAGAGGTGGAGAGCATTTATTACTAATCTGTGCTCCAGGAGGAGAGATGAAGCTATGAAAAGAAATAATCCCAGCAAACAGGTTTCTGAGCAAAAGGAGAGAACACAAGGTGATCAAAGAGCTGGAGAAGCCGATTGCAGAGAGCTGCAGGGAGCTACTTTGAGTGTCCTGGTTTGAGCAACATTAAACTGCAGTGGAAAAATCAGTTACTATTTCATGAAGTGACCATTGACTTGTGTTCACAACTAAAGACTGATTTCCCAAAATATTTAACGTATCACAGCAGTTTCTTCCATTGAAGTGCACTCCAGGGCATAACTGGGTGTTTCTCACTGTGTCACCAATTGCCACACACCAAAACAGAAAACAGGATTGTTTTTTTTGCAGCCACCCACAACCCAAGTTTCAGCACACACAAATAAATTGGGAAACCAGGAATATCATTTAGCACCAGAGAAGCATTCATGGATGACATTTGCTTTAACAAACTTGGAGGAAGACTCAAACCCTGGGTTCAGGCTTGTTTAAAGTCTGAGCTGCTCACATGGCTCTTATGAAACACCTCAACTTTCCTGTTTGCCTGAGCTCACCTGTGGTGACACCAACATCTGAAAGAGTCCCAGGTAAGTGAAGAGTGAAATGAATCCTAAGGCAGTTTCTCTTCCCACTGTGCTCTACCTGTTCCCAGCAGAGGAAAATGTTTAAGGCACCAAGAGCTGCCTTGGCCACACAGTCAGGCCAAAAGCTGCTCCTGTGAAACAACTGTGAAACAGGGCCCACAAAACAGCCCAAGAACAGGCAATGAAAGATTAGCAGGCAGATGTTGAAATATGTTAGTAAGATGTTGGAGACAAAAATTCCCTGGGTAATTCTGTAGACAGAAAGACAGCTCTGTGAGAACAACAGGAATACTTTAATGGAGAAAAAGCAAAAAAAAAAAATCTACCCCAACACTTGAAACAAACCAGTAATACCTGTTGACAGCTGATTTGTGCCTTTACCACAGGATACCAAATCCAGCTGCTCCCAGCACTGTTTCTCTGGCTGCAAATCTGTTGTGGAGAGGCTGCAATTTTTATTTTAATGATAAAATTTGGGAGAGAAAGGGAAGTCAGATAAATGTGATGGCAAATATGTGAACAAGAAATTTGCAACTTTAAGTTTCCAGATGAAGCACAAGGAAGCAGATTCCTAGTTTGGAGCAGAGTCAAAAAGCACAAATAAGGTCTGGAGCACAAGGGAACCTTCTGAGCCAAGAGCTGGCCATGGTGTCTGGGCTCTGAGAAAGACCCCAGCATTTCCAAACTCACAAGGAGTATTCCAGCCCATGGGAGTTTCCCCATACATTTCAATGGATTAGGCTTTCCCTCTGCTACAATAAACCATGCTTACAAAATGAACTGCTTGGTGTAACAGGCACACATTGGGAAACTTGCTTTAATCAGCTATGGCTTTTGTTTGGTTTTGTTTCTTTTTAAAGCTCTGCATTCCTGAGAACCCATCCTCTGTTAACCCTTTCAAACAGTGCAGAACTTTGAGAGCCAGCTCAATCAGACCTCTCAGTACTCACACAAACTCTGGGGGGCTGGGTCATCCAGGGATGTGGAGAGTAACAACAGCATCTTTACACATAGCAGGAACAGATTCTCAAAGACACAAACACTGATAAAGTTTTCAAATGTTTTTCTTTCATTGTTTTAAATAAGAGAATAACCATATCCTACATTATTTCCATTAAAAAAATAATCTGCATGACACTGGTTAAAGTGGACAGAAATATCCACAGTGATTGCACAAAACATTTGTGAAAATGAACATCATTTCAGCAAGTCAGTTGGTTTAAGTAAACAGCATTTCCTGTTCCAAGGGCTTGTCTATACAGCAAAGTTACATAAAGATAACCTAAAATAGGAACTTAATGAAATTAATCATAAAACCTTCTGGGTATATAATATAATCCTTTTCCATGGTGAATGTGGCTTGCAGTCTAGCTTAGCTCTATTGGGAGTAGGCTTAAATTACATCAAAAGAGTGTCTGCAAATACATTTGCATTGTTTAAACAAATTTAGTTAAACCCAATATGAGTTAATCAGTGCAATTTTCAAAGAGTCAGCTTAAAAGGCAATTTAATACAAAACCAAGAGGAGTTTGACAGAAAAGACATAACCCTGTGGACAGCTTCTTTCTGAGAGGTGAATTGCTTTTTCTAAGGACACACAACTCCCACCTGCCACCAAATTCAGTGGGAATTCCAGCGAATTTAGCTCTCCTCAGAGGCAGACCACAGCATGGAACTAACACTGCTGGAGGAATTGCAAATGCTTCCACTCAGAGAGAGGCTGAGCTGGCAAATGTGCCAAGATTACCTGATGGAGCATCACACCCTGCAGTCAGAAAAAGTCACTCTGCAGTCTGTGGGGTCAGTGGAGGTGACCCACAGCCCCTCCTGGCTGTCCTGTCATCACTGTCAAACACACTTCATGCAACTGCACCATGAATGAGCCTCTATAAAATAATTAAAAGCTTTGGAGATAAAAACTATGCTAAACATCTGACTGATAAGATGAGCAAGCCCATCTCACCCCTATTCATTATCTACTAGCAGTGTTTTGTTCAGTAGTGGCTTTACAGCCACATCAAAAGTGGCCACAGCTTTATGTGCAATCAGAATTAAATAGCTTATTGGTATTGCAAGAATAAATATTGCTTCAAGCACACTCTGCTTTGCAGCTCCCAGGATAAACAATGCATTTCACTCATTACCAAGCAGACTATTTGGGAAATAGCAGGATAAGCTAGCTCGTTCAGAACACCAGAATTCCACTGTTGTTCTAGAAGAAAGAACAAACCCAAGGAATTTGTTGTTGCAAAGTTTGTAGTGGATTAGATTTTAAAAAAATTAAAACCCCAATCCTCATACTAGACTTTTTAGCAAAACAGAAAGGAGTTTGGGTTTTTTAGTGTCTAGAATAAAATGACAAAATATTATTACATCTACCTCACCTAAGGAGAAAGTTAAGGCTTGTTTTTCCAAGAGCTTCCTTTTAGGACATGGCATGAATTGAGAATCAGCCTGCCTCAGACACTGCACCTCAGACTTACTGAGGCATTTCTGGCAAGTTAGTGTTTTTAACACTTGAGAACATGAGATGTTCCAGTTTCACAACAGAACCGCTTTCAGAATTTATATTTCTGCAATGCTTAGCAGCACTGTGATTATTAGAGCTTTCCCATAAGGCAATACAAATAGGAACATTAAAAAGCCTGAGGTTTGGATCATCCACAATATCTTGACATAATTCAAAAAGGAAGAGGGAGAATTAACTGAGATAAATCACACTCCTAAAGATCAAAGGCCTCTTTTAGCCTTGGGTCTGCTACTTCATTTATTAGTGAGAGAAACAGATTCAGCTCCTGATTTCTTTGCTGACAATCCCAGTCGGCAGCTCCTGAACAAGAGCAGACTCTTCCAATCCTGATTTTTTTTTCTTCTCCCAGGGAAGAAGCTCATTACCACCTGCCAGCCAATGGCTAGTACAGATTAGGTTTCCTCCAACCCATCACCTTGTTCCTTACAGTGGAAATACAGTAACCATTCCTACATTCAACTACTCCAGTACTGAAAGCAAAATCCAAAACATTTCAAACCTTATTTTATCTGCTATAGCTGTATTTCTTTGAACTCAAAGGTATATTTGGAAGAGGTAGTCCAGGAGAAAAGGGCTTCAAATACCAATACCTGTATGTCCCATACCAAGCTGCCAGACCTATCAGCACACCGAGAAGCTTTTGGCTGAAGTCATGGAAATACAGGGCAGTACAGAGGAACATGAACACCCAGATCATGGTGAGGGAACACAGGGAAACCAGCAGCACGTTGATCACCACCCTCAGCTTGGAGCCGTGCTCTATGGCCAGCGCTTCCAGCACAGCCAGCTCCTCCAGGATCATCATGGCACAGTAGGAGAGCAGGAAGCAGTGCCCCGAGATGTCGAAGCCGCTCCAGACGCCGCCGTCCTGCCGGCACTCGCGCTTGGAGGCGTACGGCCGGGGGGGCTGGCCGGGCTGGCCCTGCAGGGAGCACTCCCCTGTGAGGTTCTCTATGAAGATGAAGAGCTCAGTGCACAGGTACCACACGGCCGTGCCCACCAGCAGGGCCCCCAGGCGCCGCAGCACCAGCAGCGCGCTCCGCGTGCGGCCGAACAGGAGCTTGCTCCGGCCCAGCTCGTACGTGCTGAGGGTGATGAAGGGCAGCAGCAGCCACAGAGTCCAAGCCCAGGCCACCTTCACGAAGTATCTGCCAGAGGAAAGGCAAAGGAGACACAAAGGAGCATGGGTGAAATGCCACAGTGGAGTAAGTGCTCGAGGTCAGTGTTCAGAACTGTCTAAATAAGAGACTTGGCCCTGTTGTATTTGCAGGGAGTGTCCCAACAAAGGCAGGAATGATGCATCTGACTCCATGTTCTCAGAAGGCTAATTTACTACTTTATAATTTATTACTTTATAATACTATCATATATTGAGGAATACTATTCTATACTAAAGAATACAGAAATTATACTTACTCAATGCTGAAAAGATAATAATGAAAACTTGTGACTCTTTCCAGAGTCTCGACACAGCTTGGCCCTGATTAGCCAATGAGTGAAAACTTACACCAGAATCCAATGAAATAATCTCCAAATACAGTCCACATGAACAAAATAGAGGAGAAACAAAAGAGTTAAGAATTGTTTTCCTTTTCTCTGAGGCTTCTCAGCTTCCCAGGAGAAAAGTCCTGGGTGAAGGGATTTTTTTCAGAGAATGTGAATGCCACACTTGTGCCCTCCTCCCAAAATACAGCTTAGCCACAATCTTAACCCTCTCCCCAGTACTCCCCTCAAGCCCAAAACCTGAATACTTCCTCAGGCAGGTACTTGTTCCCAAGGCAGTGTTGCCTTGGGCCCAGAGCCCTCATTCATTGCAGCAGACCTGCAGTTCAGTTTTGCAATCACTTTGACCCTACAAAGCAGCTCAACTCTGCCCTGCTCAAAATGCAGCTGCAAAGAATGTATTTTTAGCTTGCCACCCTGACCACAGTAACCCCTTCTCTGACTCTTCCACCATCTCAATTATCCTTGCTTACAAAGCCTTTCACAACCTCAGCCTCTAAAGACAGCCAGAAGAGCTGGCTCTTTCCCCTCATCAGCCTGAGAAGCTTTTTCTCTCTCGTGTCCTTCTAAACAAATGAGGCAGCTCAATGTTGTTCCTTTATTGTCCTTTCAATCAATGAGAGCCTTCTTTTAGCATACACAAATCCTTCCATCTCTAGATTCACTCTCTGCCCTGAAAACTTTTGCTGTGATGCCCATAAAATCTTGAAGCCCAGCTGACAATGTGTTGACATCTTGTTTAACAGAAGACAGTATTGTGTTAACTCAATCTCTTTTCAAATCTTAAACTGGAGCACGTGTAAGTGAATTTATTAATGAATTAAGGAGGCCACAGTCCAGGATCTTGTTTCTCCCATCAGCACTTTCCAAGGTGCTTGCTTCCTATCAGCTGGTGGGAAATGGAATTGTGCAGCCCCTTTGTTACCCAGAGCCCAGTTTGAAAACAGAGACAGCTGAACTCTGTGCCTGAGCTGTGGACACAACACACAGTCATCATTTAATCCTCACCTGAGCATCAAAGGCAAAGCCAAACCAGTCTGGAGTTCTGCATCCTCCTTATGACCCTAACAAACCTGTCAGGGCCTTGCCCAGGACTTTAATTTTACAGAAGTGATGCCTGTGTGGCAACTGCAGCTGCTACCATGAAACAGTAGTTGAAAATAACCCTCCCATTTTATTTAAAAGCAAGAAAGGCTGCCAAGGTTACTGCTGACAAGCCAGGAGGCAAGTAATTTGCAGGGAAAAAGTACTTGCTTCAGGAACTGTCAGTACAGATCACCTTCCTCTATTTAAAAAGGAGAACTGAACTGAAATATGCTTTTACTGTAAGATCAATTTCTCTCTAAGTGTTTCCTGTCAATGCTCTTTCAATCACACTGAAAACAGCTCTTGTCCCATGTCACCAAATGACAGATTGGAATGAGTTAAGTCCAAAGCCGCCCAAGTCACAGAGGAAAACAGCAATTTTAATTTTACTTTAGACCTGTAGCAGGACAGCACACGTGCTCCAGCCCAGCTCATTGCTTCCTTCAAAATGCTCAAACTAATTTCACAGAATGACTAAGCCAGTTAGCTCATCGCCCAAGTGCCAGAAAAGGATGGCAGCCACTCTACTTTTAGGAAAGATGCTAAAAGACCTATTTCCTTCAGCTCGCTTTTAGATCAGCTCGGTAACTATCACAGAATCACAGAATCTGCTGAGTTGGAAGGGACTCACAAGGGTCATGGAGTCCAACCCTTGGCCCTGCACAGGAGAGTGCAAGAGTCACACCATGTGCTGGAGAGCATTGTCAAAAATGCTGTCAAAATGTCAAAATGCTGCCAAAATGTCAGAACGCTGAGCTCTGTCGGCCTTGGTGCTGTTACCGCTGCCCTGGGGAGCCTGTTCCAGTGTTCGGCTATGATCCTGATGAAGAATCCTTTCCTAACACCCAGCCTAGCCCTCTGACACAGCTCCAGGCCCTGCCCTCGGCTCCTGCCACTGCCTGCCAGAGAAAGTGAAATCAGTTTATTCAAATACGAGGAATTATCTGCGAGATTAAGAAGGAAAAAAAAAAGAAAAAAGAAAAACCAAAACTCCTTTTCTCCCCTTCCAATAAAGACTGAACCACTGAAAACTCCCGGTATTCTGAAACCTTTGAGTCAGGAACAGTAAATCTCATCACCGAAGCACCAACCCCAGCCCAGCGCGGCACTCGCGGCCAGCACCGACCCCCAGCCCGCTCCGGGCACCCCGGCCCGCTCCGTCCGCCCTGCCCGGCCCCTCCCGCTCGCACCGCCCGCGACCCCGGGCCCCTCCTCACACGTTGAGCGGGTTGCGCTTGTTCTGCAGCGGCGAGTCGGGCACCAGGTCGCTGTCCTTGAGCGCGGAGCCGAGCACGGCGATGGCGAGCAGCAGCGCGGGGAGGCGGCGGCGCAGCGGCCCGCGGGCCAGCGCGGCCCGCAGCCAGCGCCCGCTCCGCTCCAGCCGCTCCATGGCCGCCCCACAGCGCCCGCACCGCCCGGCCCCGCCCCCGCAGCGCCCCCGCGCGGCCACCGCCGGCACCGCCACACGGGGCTGCCACACAGCGCCCTCTGCTGGCAGCCCGCGGGAGCGCCAGGAGCCGTGAACGAGCAGCCGTGCGCCGGGATCGGCCCGCAGGGATCCGTTCACAGGGATCCATCCTCAGGGATCCATCCTCAGGGATCTGATCACAGGGATCGACCCGCAGGGATCCGTTCACAGGGATCCATCCTCAGGGCTCCATTCACAGGGATCTGATCACAGGGATCGGCCCGCAGGGATCCGTTCATAGGGATCCATCCGAAGGGATCCATTCACAGGGATCTGATCACAGGGATCGGCCCGCAGGGATCCGTTCACAGGGATCCATCCGCAGGGATCCATTCACAGGGATCTGCTCACAGGGATCGGCCCGCAGGGATCCGTTCATAGGGATCCATCCGAAGGGATCCATTCACAGGGATCTGATCACAGGGATCGGCCCGCAGGGATCCGTTCACAGGGATCCATCCGCAGGGATCCATTCACAGGGATCTGATCACAGGAATCGGCCCGCAGGGATCCGTTCACAGGGATCCATCCTCAGGGATCCATTCACAGGGATCTGATCACAGGAATCGGCCCGCAGGGATCCGTTCACAGGGATCCATCCTCAGGGATCCATCCTCAGGGATCTGATCACAGGGATCGGCCCGCAGGGATCCGTTCACAGGGATCAATCCGCAGGGATCCATTCACAGGGATCTGATCACAGGGATCGGCCCGCAGGGATCCGTTCACAGGGATCCATCCGCAGGGATCCATTCACAGGGATCTGCTCACAGGGATCGGCCCGCAGGGATCCGTTCATAGGGATCCATCCTCAGGGCTCCATTCACAGGGATCTGATCACAGGGATCGGCCCGCAGGGATCCGTTCACAGGGATCCATCCTCAGGGATCCATCCTCAGGGATCTGATCACAGGGATCGGCCCGCAGGGATCCGTTCACAGGGATCCATCCTCAGGGATCCATCCTCAGGGATCTGATCACAGGGATCGGCCCGCAGGGATCCGTTCACAGGGATCCATCCTCAGGGCTCCATTCACAGGGATCTGATCACAGGGATCGGCCCGCAGGGATCCGTTCACAGGGATCCATCCTCAGGGCTCCATTCACAGGGATCTGATCACAGGGATCGGCCCACAGGGATCCGTTCACAGGGATCCATCCTCAGGGATCCATCCTCAGGGATCTGATCACAGGGATCGGCCCGCAGGGATCCGTTCACAGGGATCAGCTTACAGGGATCAGTTCACAGGGATTGGCTCACAGGGATCGGCCTGCAGGGATTTGTTCACAGGGATCAGCCCAGAGGGATGTGTTCAGAGGGATCGGCCTGCAGGGACTGGGCCACAGAGATCAGCTCACAGGGATCTGCTCACAGGAATTTGTTCACTGGGATCTGTTCAAAGGGATCGACCCACAGGGATCGGCCCACAGGGATCGGCCCACAGGGATCCATCCTCAGGGATCGGCTCACAAGGATCTGTTCACAGGGATCTGTTCAAAGGGATCCATCCACAGGGATCTATCTGCATAGCTCAATCCTCAGGGAGCCATCCACCGGGATCTGTAAGGATCCATCATCCACACGGATACATATGGATCCATCTGCATGGAGCCATCCACAGGGATCCATCCACATGGATCTACATGGACCCATCCACACAGAGCCATTAACAAGGATCCATCCACACAGTTTCACATGGAGCCACCTACAAGGATCCATGCCCACAGATCCATCCACACGGACCCATTCCCATAGATCTCTCCTTATAGTTCTATCCACATGGATCCACACACACAGACGCATCCACATGGATCCATCCATGCAGACCCATCCACATGGATCATCCATCCCTATGGATCCATCCATGCAGACCCATCCTCATGGATCCATCCATGCAGACCCATCCACACGGATCCACACAGACGCCTCGCCACAGACCCATCCACAAAGCCATGTCCCCAAGTGCCACATCTGCACGTCTTTTAAATCCTGCCAGGGATTGTGACTCCTCCACTTTCTTGGGCACCCTCTGCTAGTGCTTGTAACACTTTTGGAGAAAAAAATTTCCCTAACCTCCTATCCAAACCTCCCCTGGTGCAACTTGAGGATGTTTTCTCTTGCCCTATTAAAGAGCAAGCACTACTTTTAACTAGGTTACCAGTACATCTGAAAACAGGGTCTTACCATGATATTAATGAGAAAATCTCAGAATTTTCTCAATCACTAGAATTATTTTAATTTTTCCTTAGTCTTAAGAGGGAGGGAGAAAGTATTTCTGGAGCTGTCAAGGCTCTCATGCCATTTCTCCTTGTCTAAGGCTGAAAGTGGTGTCCAAACACAGGCCATTACTATGGTATTTGAGACCTATTTCATCTATTGAACAGCTGCTGCTGTCACTTCAGCTTAGTTTTTAAAATATTAAAAAATCATCAGCAAGAAAAGAAATGGCTGAATGAACAAAGAGCCTTTATTCATCCCAATGGCCTCAGTAAGAAAAATGTAAGAGTGGAGGGGGGGGAGAAGCAGATCCCATCTGAGACAGGATGGGAAAGTATTTCTTGCCAGAGTATTTCAAAGCTGTTTCGCCGTCATCGTCAGCAAATCTATGACAACATCTGGGCTGAGAGAGCAGATCAACACATCAAAGCAGCCCCAGCAGATATGGAGGGCTTGGGCTAAGGAGGTTATCCAGGGTAAATGGCATTTGGCAATTTATTAGCTGTTGTTTTTAGCAAGGCTGCCGCGGCCATGTCTAGCACCCCGAATTAGAAACGACAGGCAGCTGCACTCACTCAAACGAGCAAGGATGAGCGGGGCTTGGGAGCAGGTTTCACAGAGCCCCTCATTGTCTGCCTAAATCCCCTGTGCCTTTGAAACCTTGCCTCCTGTGCTTCCCAGGTTAGGGTCAGTGCTGTGCAGACTGTTTGCAGTGCTGGAGGTGGGAGCTAATGAGGCGTGCTGCGCTGTCTGCCACACGCAGGGGGATTTCGTAAGCCCGGCACCTGCTCCAGATGAATGCAGCTGATGGCACGGGCTGCAAATGCTGTCTATCCTCAGCCCAGCTTGAAATGTCTGAGGATTAGCTCTGTAAATCGTGGATTCTCACAAGTGCAGTGAGCAAAGATGACTGGGTCCAGGTGTTCTGCAGATTTAGAAACAATCTCTACCTTCAGGCCTGGTATTTGCTGCCATGAGCACCAAGCCAAGGCCTCTGGACCTTCTGAAGAGCCGACTGCCATACCTCTGTAAAGAATCAGAGAAGTGGAATTTAGGTCTTTCAAAACAGCAGATAATGCTTTCATTCATAAACAAGGACTAAGGTTTGTTCTAAGGGAATTGCTGAAGGCTCCAAAAAAGCTCTCATGGATACTTGGTCAATGTGAGACAGGTATAAACTACACCAAACTGAGTTAATTTGTCAGGTACAGCAGATCTGGCTTTTTTTAACTTCTTCCTTAACTTCACCAAATCCCTGCCTGGTTGAAACTGAAATTTTTCAGACTATTTGATTTTTAAAACTGGATTGGGAGCAATTTCTTTTTCTGGTTTAATTTGAACCAAGGCCTCCAACAAATTGCTTCTCTTTGAGAAATCCCATTTCGCCTCTAAAATCCATAGGGACAGATTCATTAGGAGCTGTAGAACAACTTCCAGAGCTGAAGAGTGGCTGGTAAGCCTTGCCTCTTCATGCCCAGTCACCAGAGCTCAGGACACCTAATTGGACAGGTAATAGGGAGATTCCAGCTCCCTGAGCAGAGATTTGAAATAGGATCCAACAGAGCTGAAAAAAGCATCCTCATGACCTGCAGCAGGCTGGGGGAAAATATTTCATAGAGTTCACATGATATCAACTATTAATTAGAGAAGGAATAATGACACTAGGAGTTGTTAATTGTTTTAAATAAGTAAGTTGCTTAGAAATTTTATTTGTCTTGTTTTGGTGATTCTGTTAATTATCTGCTAAGCATTTTGAGTGCAAAGAAGTCTGCCTCGTTCATGTGAGACTACAGTGTGGATACCTTCTGCAGAACTGAGGCTCCTCATCTTGAAGCAGACACCTCTTTCAACATAGTCAGTGGAAAGACAGCACCAGCAGCCCTTTCCAGGAGCCCAGGGCAACTGTTCGCCTAATTTGCACACTTAAATGTAGCTGTGGAGAAATTCAGACCTTGCATGAGAGTGGCACTTTGCTCAGGTGCTGCGTTTGTGATCTGCTGTTGCCTCAATGCTGAGATTAAAATGATGCTGCAGTGGGGTCACAGCCTCACTCCTCAATGTCATGAGACCCCTGCTCACAAGTTCTTCCTGCTGATCACTTAAAAATATGACAGGCTAGAAAGTGGCAAGATTGTTACTGAAAAGCTGATTATGCCTTAAAGCCATCACAGGATGAGTTACTGGAGTTTAATTCTTCAGTTCTGCAGGATGTTCAGCTGCCTTGAGTGTCCTGACACTTAAAAATAAATTGGCAAAGGCTGGGAGGTTTGCTGTGGAATAGGACCAAGACATTTGAATTGAAATCTCAGCTCAAACAGTCAAACTAAACCTCTTGACTGTACTAAATAGGAATAATTTTATTTTATGAGATTTCTGGGTTCACTGCTCTGTGTTGTGGCCAAGGAGGGATGCTGTGAGGAGAAGGAGAGAAAATTACACAATTTTTTTTAACCAAACTCAAGCAATGGTTCTTCTCTGACCCACGTTTGGGGTAAGGTGGGATTTTGGGGAAGGTGTGCTCCAGGAGCAGCTGGTGGGTGCCCATCCAAGCCCCCAGGCTGGCAGAGCCATCAGCCTGTGCCCACACACTCCCTGGGGATGAGTTACCCCAGTGGTGACAACCCCTTGGGATGTGGGACATCTTCTGCCTTCCCAGCTCATCCCCCTCCTCCCAGCAATTCCCACAGCCTGCCAGCACCTGCTGACCCGTCCCTGCCTGCCCAGGGCCCTGGCAGCCCCCAGCCCTGCCCTGGGGCAGCCAGGTGCTCATTCCTGCCCAGCCTCCCCTGCCCTCTGTTTTCCTTGGTGAGCACTGCTCACATCTCCATGATTGATTGTGTTTGAGTTTGATCCTGGAGTGTCCTGGGATGTTTGCATGAGAGGTGCTACATAAGCATAATTTGGGCTGTATTTTCTTTGCCTAATGGGAGCTTAAGCTTGAAGTGAAGATAGTTTTGGCCCTTTGCTGAGACACTTCCATCACTTTGAGCTCCACAGCCTTCTCTATTCACTGCTGGCTTAGGAAAAGAGATCAAAAATAATATTGGGCTTTGTTCCCTTGTGTCAGTGATGCCTTTGAAAAGCAGCCCAGGGTGAGGCATAGCAGCCTTTCTCTCAAGCTGGCCTGGATCTTTGCTGGATCTTTGCTGCCCATCTCTGATGGGAAGGGATGCTCTTCCTACCAGCCCCAGCCCTGCCCTGGGTCCAGGCAGAGCCAAGGCTGACCTGAGAGGGGATGATGTGTTATTTACAGAGGAGATGATGAGTTGGGTAACAGAAGGGAGATGTTGGTAACTCATCACCTGTGTGGCTGCCCAGATAAATGGGAAAGGCCTTTCCCTGTCCTGAAACACCAGGAATTTTAGAAAAAGCTGTGGAAATTACCCCAGGGAATTTAGACAGAGTGAACCCAGCTAGACCCAGCCTGAAAACCTCTGCAAGTCACACATTTCCCTCCCAGTTCTCCTCAAGTGAATAGGAAGGGTATGATCTGAGCTGCAGGGAATTTGCAGCATTTGGTGGTTACATCCAAAGATCAAAATATTTTGGTATATGGGGCGAAGCATAAGAAAGAGCCAATTCAGTTTTCAGTGGTGCAAACTTTATTAATGCTAAAAATTAATACCTCTTGCTACAAAATATTTACATTTCTTGCTTGGCACAGCTAGATCACAGCAGAGCAGACTAATGACAGGGTTTGATTTACAGGAGAGAATGGTCTTGTGAGAAACAGGAGTTTAATTTGTGGCTCTGACAAACTCCCTCCCCAGCCACAGACCCTTAGGCTCTGTATCCCCACACCCAGAGCAGAGTATGGGAGAAATTCTCTTCTTCTCTCTCCTAAATGGCTTTCAGAGAAAATGGTGAGGTTGCAGAGGGCTGCAATAATGGTCTGAAGAGCTTAAAAATAAGCAGAGTTCACAAAGATGTAAAATAACTATTCTGCATAGAACACAGATTAAGGAGCCCATTAGCAGATGAAGTGGGGATGAGATTACATGTGAAAAAATATATAATTCATGTGATTAAGGGTACATGGGCATAAAATGATCTTAATTACTCATGTTTATCTCTAATTGCCTGACTTCCTTGAGCAGCTGGGGTGGCTGCACTTGCAGCTCCTTGATGAAATACTCCCCTTTTTTTCCACAACACATAATTCACACCTTCTGTGTTTGCCAGAGAACCTCCTCATCCCCAACCTGTGCATTTGAACTAATTTGATTCTTGATGTGTTTTCTTTCAGGGGTGGCTGCTGAGAAGTTTTTCCCTGTAGGCTGAGTGGGCAGTGCTCTCCCAGCAGCAGTTATGGGGAATTCACTCCTGCCCAGACCAATTAACCTTCCTGCTAGCCATACACTAACAGCATTATTTATTGTTCCCTTTTGTTCCCTTTCTATAAGGATTATCAAGCATAGATTAAAGATCACAAAAAACTCAATGACAACTTCCACAAAACCATTTGCTGGGTGGTCCTTGAGCTACTGTACCAAAACATTGCTTTTATTTTTTTATTTTTAGATTAAAAAATACTCTTTATTGCAACTGATCAAACATGGGAAGGAAACTGCCTGTGCTTATTAATTCAAATTCAGAAATATGGACTTTTTAAACTCCACTGGTGCATTTTTAGCTCATATATTTGCAGGAAAGAATCAGAGTATAAAATTTGGAAGTGACTTTGTGTTGATTAGCTGTCCTGGTTTCTTGACTGGATACCAGGTACAGCCAGCCACAAAACATGAGCTATTTCAGTCCAATGTATAATTACAAATATTTAAGTATAAATCTAAAATATATGTGTACATAATATTTAATCTGAGCTTTACTGGCTTGGATAATGATAAAAGTGTTGGCTGGAAATGTGATTTGGATTTTTCCTGACCACAATGACCAGTGAAATGCTCTGCAGACAAAAAAATAATAATTACAAAGATCTTCAAAGGGTGTGCTGAAGAGCCAGTGCACTCAATTCTGTCACAGGCTTAATTTGGATGCCCAACATTATAAATTATTATTTTTAAGAGTTATTTGTTTGTTTTTTTACCTATGCATTCCCTGCGTTCAGTGAGCTTAACATCTCTACTAACCTTGCCATGCTTTCACCACAGGGCTGCCCCATATTTCAACCTTTGCCAGAAAAAACCAGGATGCCCCAGGCCATGGAATGTATTTATATATATATTTATGATCATCAGCCATGGGTGGCACCTGACAGACAAGAGGGGCAGGAAGGCACTGAGGCCCAAGGATGTGTCAGGGTGAGGTGCTGAGCAATGCCCAGCTCAGCCATCCCCAGGTGAGGGCAGGGAAGGAATGAATTTGCTTCAAATAGAAGCTCAGAGCTGTTCTGGTGCCTGGGCTCCAGTTTTTCCCACTTTTCCCCATCCAGGACCCTTCCCTTCATCATCTGCAGGAGTTTTGGAGCCCCATGAACAGAACTACCAGTAGGGTTAAATGCTCCCAAACATCACATTGAGCCTGAAGTGTCTGTTTGAGCTTCTGAACCTTCTCCAAGGTATCTCCTGGTGTTTCCAGGCTCGAGGGGCTGGCAGAACCATCACTGGTTCACTACAGTCTGACCCAAATTTTCACCAAGGAAGCCCATCCCAGCCTGCCAGGCACACAGCATCTCCCAAAATACAGCAACTCAGCTTGCACCTTGCCAAGTGGAAGCAAAGTGTGGAGGGTGGTCAACAGTGCTCAGAGACCAGCCCCTGCCACCAGCAGCCCAAGCAGGAGGAGGTAGGTGGTAGGTGTTTTGCTCCTCCTGCCTAGACTCTACCTGTTCTGAGAATAAACAACTTTTTTTCCCTCCTCTAGCTTTAATTCTGGTGAAAAAAAAATTAAAGCCAAATCCTAGTGCTTTAACTAAATCAGAGCATTTACCAGCTGCACTTAAAGAAACAGGATTCTTTTCACAGGTGTTTATTTGTACAGTTCAAAAAAGGTATTTTTTTCAAATATAAGCCCACCACAGATGTGCAACTCAGCCCAATCTCTGTTGACACCACTGGGAGGTTAGGAACAAAAATACACATGTAACATGTTCTGCCTTTTGCTGGAACAAGGCCTTTCCTTGGGCTGATTATTTAATGTAGGCCCCAAACAACCGGCAAAGCAGACCTTGCTCTGGGGTGGGAAGATGAGCAGGACCCTGTGAGATGATGGAAAATGCCAGGACTGCACCTGGTGCTGAGGAGGAGGATGGGGGGATGCATTTCCCTCCTTTCAGAGGAGAGGTTTGGCATGCTGGGCTGAGCTCCATCCTCCCAGGACGTCAGCATTGCTGGGGCTTTGAACTGCACTTCAAAGCTGGGGCTGGAGCGAGGTTTCTGCAAACCAGAGACACAGGTAAATATTTGTCAGAGTCAATTAACCCCCCTCACCACCTCAGCAGTCACTGGTGGGAGGTGGCTGGAGGGATTTCAGCAGGCACAGAGGGGAGCCTTGTTGATTTACTGAACCACTTCAGGAGCTGGGCAGACACAAAGCACTGCCAGGAGCCTCCCCTCAGCACGGTCCATGAACTCCTGCACACACCTCATCCTTTCCATCTCTGGGGCAGGCAGAGGGGAAAATCCTTTTCTTGTCTGGGGAGAGGACCAGTCCTGCTCCCAGCACTGCTGCTGTAGCTTCATAACAACTTCATTGATGCCAGGTACTCCAGATGGGCATCAGCTGCTCAGAGAGCACGTTGTGTGTCCCACCTGCTGCTGCAGGTTCAGCCATGACCACTGTGAGTCACTTATTCCAGGAGACACAACACCATAGAACACCCATAAATTTATCAAGTTCTGGCTTCTGATGTCCCACCAACCCATTGCAGGGGGACTCAGGGTGTTTGTTTTGGAGAGAGGACTTTGCTGGACCACTCTGCCCATGATGTCTGTACTGCAGCAGCTGCTGGAGGGGGAAATTCAGACACACTGAGCCACCAAACACCCACCAACGCCCCCAGGCTTCCTCTTGCTTATCAGCACAGCATCAAAGTGCAGCTTCAATAAGAAAAAGGGAAGGGAAAAAGTAGAAACAGCTGAGCACCAGGTGAGATGAATGCAGACAGATGGGGCTGGGCTAATTCCTCATGCCCTTTCCCTGCACCTTCACTGCTCCAACATGGTCCCTGGGGCAATGCCACCCTCCCTTTCTCTGGCTAAAAACCCTCAGCTGGATGTTAAAAACACAAAAAGAAGTGCAGGGGCTGAAACAGGGTCTAGCTGGGTATATGCAAAGCCCCTGAGGGTGTCTGAGGGACACGGGCTGGGAAATGCTGGGGGAGGCTCTGGGGGTGCCCTCTCCCCATGCCTGGGGCACTGTACTCCCACCTCTCCTCGTTTCAGGGCAGGGAAAGCATAGGAGGGGCATCAAGACAGCATGAACCTCATCAGCCCTGCTCCTCATGAGCCACTACAAGCCCAGACACATGAAAATCTCTGCAGGTCACACATTTTCCCCCCAGCTCTCCTCAAGTGTGAATAGGAAGGGTATGATCTGAGCTGTGGAGAGTTTGCGGCATGTTTGGTGGTTACATCCAAAGATCAAAATATTTTTATATATCAAAAAAATATTTTTGATGTATATATTTTTGATCAAAATATTTTTATATATCAAATAAGTATTAGGCACACCATCCTGGCCCTGGGGTGCGCCCAGCTCTGCTGCTCTTTCCTCCCCATTGCTGGTGGCTCACAGGCAAGGTCAGACCAACGTGGGTGTGTCAGCACAAGCCACTGTCAGGCCTCTGTGACACAGTGTGGACACAGCCTGAGTGATGGACAGAGATGCCACTGAGCTGCAGGAATCCCCCATTCAGTTCCTTCTGTCCTTCTAAGGCTGGACACAGGGACAGTGGAGCTGCCAGCACTCACACCAGCCTCAGAGCACTCATCTTCAGAGGAGGTGTCCCACTTCCAGGATTTTCTGGGACTCACATGTCAGCATGTCCTCTGGTCAGGAAGGAAAGACCCTGAGAAGTGTGTCTCCCTTCGGAGAGAGACGTAGAGATAATCTCTCCCATTTTTCAGAGCATCCCAAGAGTCTCAATTTCGGCTTTCCTAGATTTTTTTCCAGCTTTGAGAAAAGTGGTTCTTGCAAACTTCTGAGCTTCCGTGGCTGTACCTGAGAAATTTCATGTCTAGGCAGAGAGAAATCTGGTGGCTTGGATCCAGGCATCTGGACGTGGGAAAGCTTGGAAGTCCCATGAGAAAAAGGAGATTTCTTGGCAAAAATTCACAATACATCTTTATGGGAGAGTGGAGGGGAAATACAAAATGTCCATCAAACTTCTCACTTTCTGTAGGCAGAATTCAGGAAGCTCCAAGATGTGCAGGTACAGCAAGAGATTTTAAAAGTGAAGAAAAATATCATAGGCTCCTTTCAGCTTCCATGCCAGGATCTGGCAGAAGTTGCAGAAATCCTGCACAGTCCTGCCCTGCTCACCTGGAGGGGCTGGACTGGCTCTGATGCAGGACAGGTCACAGGAACCCCTCAGAGCCCTCTGTAGGTGAGATCAGTCAAGATGGGATAGTATGAGCAGAGAAATATGTATGGAAAGTGGTTTGCTCAGTGTCACTGTGGAGATGGAAAACCTCTGGATTTCATCCCTGTGTCACCTGTGAGGTGCTCGCTCTGCTTCAGCGCTGCTGGGGGAGCTGAACTGCTGTGTTAGCACACCCAGAGCCTCTGGGGGCACATCCTTCCTGCCCAAAGCCCGTGAATCACCTCTGGATGTCCCTGAGAGTTCTTGTGCTCTGCCTTTCCTTCTGCACCACCTTCCTGCATTCACCAGAGCCTGCTTTTAAATCCCCCCAGACTTTGAACGATCATCACCCACCTAAGCTGCATCTCCACCTCCCTGCCCCAGGCAGACCCTGGGGAGGATTCACACCCATCCCAACATCCCACGGCAGGTAAAAACACTGCAAACATCGCCCTCTTCCTTCAGAGGCAGGGAGGAAAAGCAGCATCTCTCTTAGCCCCAGCCATTTAATCTGAGCTAAACAAACAAACACTGGCAGCGTTTTTCTACAGCAAAAACCTTTTTCAGCTGGAGACAAGGAACCTTGCAGTGGTGGGATGGTCAGAGAGTGTTTGCTGGTGCTCCAGTTATGGGCATGTGAGCAGTGGGGCCACCCCAAGAAGAGGAGCAATGGGAACAAGACCTCCCTGTGCAGTCACAAAAAACCTGCCTGTGAACCAGCGCCAGGTGCTCAGTTTCTATCTTAATGTTGGTCTTGGAAAAAAAGGGAATGGAGTGAATACACAGGGGCTGCAGTCAAGCTGTGGCACACCCCCGTCCAAGCAAGAAAATTACACGGTGAGGCTGCCAGGGTGTCCTGAGTTCACTTCCCTGGGTCTGGCCTTTCGGGGCTGGGATGCACTAGCCCCCATCCAGCAGCTGATCCAGCCCTTTGCTGGACCACTCCCAACCACTACACAGTGGCTGTGTCAGATGATGAGGAAAGACATGATCTCAGCTCACCCCAGATGATGAATTTAGAGCAGGCTGGTGAGGTGGGAAATTCCCACCAGGACTCCTGGGTGTGAGCAATGTGTTTCCCACCAGTGAGCCTGGAAAACAATCATGCACAAATCTGGCAGCAGCAGAGTACAAACCCCACCAGCACCGTGTTCCCAGGGCTGTTGGTTCTGGCACGGGTCCGGGGGCACAGCTGGATGTGGACTGCACCTGCTGGGGCAGCTGTGGGTGTTCAGTGGGCATAGGGGGGGTGGGCACAGCACTGCTGTGGGGCAGGGGGTCTCAGGAGCCTGCCTGGTTGCAGCTGGTGAGGAGCTCACAGCTGATGCTCAGCTCTGAGGTTTGGGTGTTTCTTGGTCTCAGCTGACTCAGGGTGTGATGGGTCCCTCTTCCCACAGAGCTGAGAGTTTCTTCTCACCTTGGCAGTGTGCAGTGAGACCATCACACACCCACTGCACCAGGCTAAACAACCATTTGTTAGCAGGCAGCAAATTAACTATCTTCCAAATTGTGCTGAGAGGAGCTTCCGTGTTATTTAAGTGAATTTCTAAACTTAGCCCAGTTACTGTAAAAAAATACCTTTGCAAGCAATACTGTCCACAGAGCTTGACTTCAGAGATGTTTATTTCTAGAGCTAGTGGAAAAATTTCTCACCTTTCAAAGGTTCCAAATATATCTTGGTGCTGTCTGGAGCCATTGGCCATCAGCGTTTCCTCACAGGCTGATGGTGGGGCCACAGCTCTGACAGTGGCACAGGTGTTGTGGGGAGAGGTGGGGGGCTGGCACCAACCTCTTCAGCAGGGAGCTCATGGAGGGTCATGTCAGCCTTGAGGGGCACCTTAGTTAATACCCCCAAACAAGTGGTTTTTACTTCAGGACACAAAAGCATTAGTCCTGGCCAGCTGCACCACTAAAAGGAGATAATTGTAGTGCCCAGGTCACTTTTGGAGAGGGGTCAGGAGCCAGACTGAGGGCAAGGCTGCTCTGTGCCTGGGTGGTCAGACCCACACATGCAGGCTCCTGCCCACACTCTCACCTGATGCCTCTCTACACCATCACTATATATAAAATGGGAAAGGTTTTTTTCCTCACTTTAGCAAATGCACAAGTAGGAACTTGGGTTATAAGAGGACATTACACCTGGAGCAGAGGGATATGCTGGGCATCGTATGAAAAGCTCCAGGACAACTCCTGTCCCTGCTGATGGTCACCTCTTCAGTGTGAGGTCTGACATAGCTCTTCCTCCAAGGTTCAGCTTAGCTCAGTAAGGGATTCAGCATTTACAAAGAACTCCTAAATAGGAAGAAGGATGACTTTGGAGTCCTCAGACTTCAGGACTGATCTCAGTTGTGTTACACCTCAACAGGTGTTTCACTCCTGGAAGATCCCAAAAGAATGTACAGGAGCTCAGCCTGGGCTTACTCCAGTCACAAGACATGGAGATCAAATCTTCCAAGCTCCGAGTCAGAAGGAAGATCTTCCTTGATGATGTGTTAGGAGGAACCAAGCTCTGGATATGCTGGACCTCTGCAGGGCTACAGAAATGAAAAAAAAATCCACCAAAAGCCCCACTTTCCTTCCCTGCTAGGGTGGGCACCAAGCTATCTGGTGCTCTTGATGTTTGAGGTGGGACTGGGGAAAGGAACATCTTTCAACAAAGGTGGAAAATGAGCCTTTCTGTCAGTTGATAGGAGGGGAATATTTTACTCGAGATACAGAGTTTGTGCATTGCCTGGGGAAAGTTTTGTTCAGACAGGACCCTGGTTTCATTGTATTTTACCCCAAAAAGGAGAAGGCTCCTGCTATGGAAATCCACATCAACCTGCTCCAGGCATCAGGAGGCTCAGGGAGCACTGCAGATCCTGACGTCAGCAAAGGGCAAAGCCTTGCTCAGTCCTGTATGGGCTCATGTCACCGTCTGCCACCTTGGAATGTGGGTGATAGGTGATGCCCAAAGCCAACAGATGGGAGAAATAAACATGACAGAGAAATCCTGCAAGTCCCACTATGTCTTATTCTGGAGCAAGCTGCTGTCTGTTGGTCATAAAAGCGTCAGAGTGCGTCTCTGCCAGGAGAGTGCTTGAACGCAGTGATTTATCTTTTTTGTTCCCCCTGATGCTCATTAAAAGGGGAATTTGCCTGCTGTGGCTGTATCCAGCTGAATGCATGTGCTTCTTGGCTCCCAGCGAGGTCCTCGCTGCAGATACCGTGTGCTTTGGCAGCCGGGCCAGTCTGGGCTGCAGGATATTACGCCTGGCAGGGACACAAACCCCTTCCAGTTCCTGGAATTTGGATTGTCTCGTGGAGTGCTGATTAAGCAGTGCTTTCAATCTGCACCCAAGACAAAACCCTCGCCTTGCCTCAGCTGCTGCGTGGCACAGGGAGCTGCGGTGGGTTCAGTCTCCCCGAGACCCCAGGGAGACAAAACCCCCCAAAAAATCCCAAATTAAAAGCTTTGCAGTTCACAGTGTTGGATGAGCATTTGCTGCTCAGGGCTCTGTCTTCTGTGAAATAATAGATCATTAAAAACCACCCTCTCCCCAACACAGCCCCAGAGTCCTTACCTCAGTGTGCACTTGGCAGCAGCTGCACCTCCCAGTCTGCCCAGTTAAGATCACTGCTGCATGTCCCCATCTGCCTTTTTAATCTGCTGGGAATGAAACTGCCTTTACCAGACTCGCTAATGAGAGATTTGATATCTGGGTTTGAGTGGAGGGAGGCAGCACCAGTGCCTGTCCCCCTGGTGCAGCACAAAACTCTATCCTGCTCCTGGTCCCTGGAGCTGGCACAGCTGTCTCCATAGATGGACATGGAACAGGGGTGTCTGCAGGGCTGGCAAACTGGAGATGGCACTTTGCCCAGCACCTGTGGACAGGTGACTGGTGTTTTGGGGTGATCTGGTGCTGGAAGGTGAGGCTGAGCTGGTTAGACCCTAGAACAGGCAGCCTGGAAATTCAGAGGGCTATGGGAGCCACCCTGGCACCCTGGCATTCCCAGTGCCATCCGCAGCACAGCACAGCCCCCCACAGGATACCCAGCCCGGCTGGTTCATGGGGTGCTGCTGCTCTCTGCCCTGAGGGATCCCCTCCTGCAGTGCTGCAGTGGGGCCAGAGATGCCCCAGCTGTATTTTCCCTGTCTCCTCACTGGCACAACCATCATCCGACCTGCTGGGTGGGGAATGGATGGAAATACCCCTCTGGCACATGTCTCAGCAGCTCCCCAGGGCCCACAGCACCTTGAATTGCTTTATGAGAGAGACAATGCCAGGAAAAATGTACAGAGGGGTCTCTTTTGTTGGAGGCTCCCAGCAGGGTGAGGCTGTATTGGTACAGCACATCAGCTCAGCACCTGGGTGTTATTCCTGCTCCATGCTCAGGTCTGCACTGAATTCCTGATCAGCTTCTGCTGCACAGCAGGTCTCTGGGACAGCTGGGTGCAGCCAGCCAGGCTCTGGGGCATGCTGTCAGTCCCTGCACAGGCAGGACTTATGGGTCTGGGATCCTCAGTTCTTGTCAGTCAGAGCTGTGGGCATGAGAAGCAGTGACCTGCTGCTGCTGCTGTGGGACTGCCTTCTCCTCCCTGCACTCCATCTCTGTGCCCCTTGCCAGCTCAGGAGAGGGAGTTTGGCCTTGGTGCTCCTCTTGATGCAACTGTAGAGCCAGAACCTGGCTCCAAAGCTGCCTGTGGTGATCCCAAAGCTGGTGAGGCACAGGGGGAGCAGCACCTTGCTTACCTGGGGCACTGTAGCATGGGGGGATGGCAGGAGCTGCAGGTCACTCATGGCCACCTGTGCTGGCTCTGAGCACGGTGGGAGGAAGATGTGACAGGCATTGCAAGCAGCCCCTCCAGCTGGCCAGGTGTCTCTGTGACCTGCAATAACTCAGATGTCCCCTGGCATCGTGACTGTGTGGGATGTTGTAAGGAAACACACTTGATGCTGCAGGATATGGCTTTCAGATGCTACAGCCATTTCCCCTGCCTGGGGACAGACACATGGACACCATGGAGGGAGCACAGCCCTGCTTTCCCCTGAGATAACCCTGGCTGGGCACTGCCAGCTCAGGTCAGTGCTGGGGCCACGGGCAGAGTCCCTGTGGCTGTGACATCCGCAGCCCTTGGGTTACACACAGGTGGCGACGCCCAGCCCAGCAAGTGGCTTCATCTATAACGGGGAGAGCTGCTGAGCCAGGGCCGTGTGTGGCCACCAGGGACATCTCTGCCATCTGCTAAGCTCGCACCAAAGCGGGGTGACCCTGTGGCTCCTGCTGCTTCCTTACCGGGGCAAAACCCCCTGTGCATCCCTCACCCACCTGGGTCCGCTTCTCTGCCCGCTGCTTCCAGCAAGATCCCAGCTAGGGAAGGAGCAGCAAAGAGATGACTTTGGGAATCTGTCCCTGCGGGTAGCCTGAACAAACCCCCAGGAGCAGCGAGGAGCGGCCCCTCCGCCCGCCGAGGCACCCACCGAGCCGCGCTGCGCCCGCTCCCCCCGGCGCCGTGCGGGGCTCCCGTGCCTGCGTGAGCCCGTGTGCGCCGAGGCACTCACCAGCCTATAAATCTGCTGCCAGGGCTCCTTCCGAACTTCAGCACGTTCCCCGGGGGAAGAGTTAAGATGCAGCTTGTGCGTCACTGGCCGCAGCGGGCTGCCCGCCGGGGCTGAGCCGGTTCTCCCGCATCTGCCCCGCAGCTCCATCCCGCATCTGCCCCGCAGCTCCATCCCGCAGCTCCCTCCCGCCGGGCTCCGCCGCTCCCAGCGCAGCGCTCACGGTACGTGCTCGGGGAACATCCTCCCGCTGCTCCGGGATGCTAGGAGGTGCATCGGCTGACGGATGAGGGGATATTCCAGCGTTTTCCCTTTTTTAAAAATAAAATACTCGGCTTTTGCAGCGCCAATTTTTCTTTTCCACCTAAATCGTTAGGATTTCTCAACAGTGCTTTAAAGTCTTGCCGTGAGTTTCTTTATCTATGTGAGGGTTCTGTTTGTGCTGGGGATTTATTCAAGAAATCAAACTCCTAGGAAGTTACAGGGCAGGCGGCTGCAGTGACTCTCAGCATACTCCTAACTAACCCCTGTGCCACAGGTATGTGCCATAAGTGAAAAAATGGGGGAGACTTTCTACTGATTTTATCTTTTTAAAAAACAAACAAGAAAATCAATTCCCCAGGCATATCCCTGACAGTCCTGGAGAGTTTGCTCTGATAAATAATGTTATTAAAGAGATAAATTTTAAATATTACTATTTTTAATAGGGTAAAACTACTATTATTAATAGGTGAAAAGAAAATTTGTTTCCACCTTATTTTGGGCAATGGTGCTTGCATGGTGCTAGCAACACTGAGTGGTGCCTGTGCTGTTTTCTTTCCTAGATCTGCACACCAGCAGCAGGGACCAGCAATCCCTCTGGTCCTTGCTTACCCCCGTGCAGGAGCAGAACTCCGTCGGCTGTTCCCAGCGAGGGCGGGCTGGCATGGCCGTGCTCCAGCTGCACCTGTACCTCACGGCCCTGGGCTGCTGGGTGACACAGCTGTCCAGCTCCCTGCTGCTGCCCAACGCCACCGAGCTGCTGTCCCCGCCCGCGGGCGCGGCCGCGGGGCTGCTCCGGGCCGAGGGGGTCCCGCGGGGCCGGCGGAAGAGATTTCTGTCCTCCCAGGACATGGGTGTGATCCTGGACTACCACAACCAAGTGCGGGCACAGGTGTCTCCACCCGCTGCCAATATGGAATACATGGTGAGTTGGGCTGTGGCAGGGTGGTCCACAGCTCTGGTGGGATCAAGGGGCTCACCTCTGATGTGGGAGCCCTAGCCAAGGAGGGATGTCAGGGTGTTGGTCAGATTCCTGGCTGAACACATGTCCTGGGGGATTTTATTGGGTCCCATGCAGCCTCTGTGCAGGAGGGATGGAGCCTCAGCACAGAGATGTTTCCCCATGAGGACAGATTTAAGATCTCTGGACCTGTGTCTGGGATATCTGGGAGGTGGCTACAAGCAGGAAAAGCTCAGGTCCCAACCCAAAGCCCAGGTAGGAGCTTCTCCCTGATTGCATCTGTGATGATCCCATCACAATCTCCAGGGTCCCTTTTGAGTGTTCCAAGTGGTGCCAGCTCCCAGAAGAAGAAACGTTCAGGAGTGAGTCAAGGAAGGGATGCACAGCCTTGACAGGCTGGGCAGCTCCAGATGAGGGTCACCCTGGGTAGAACTTTCCCTAGGTTCTGTCCTCCCTGCCTGGAGCTCCTAACCCAGCCCTAAAGGTCCTCCAAGAGGAGCTATTTCCAGCCTACACAGGGCAGGACCTCAGGGCAGGAGGTGCCACATGCTGCTCTGCTCCCAGGAAGGGGACCAGCTCTGAGGGAGCAGCTGGGTGGTCCCTGGATGTGGTTTGGAGAAGCACAGAACAGCCCAGCTTGCTGGGTACCAGAGCAGGTCAGACATGCCCAGGAGCATCCTGCACTGCTTCTTGCTTGGCCTAAATTCCTGCCTTCCAAAGTAACTCACACAGGCATCTCCCCAGAGGCTTCAGGATGGGTGAGGAAGCTTTAAATAATGCATGAAGGAACCAGCTGTGGCCAGGGCTGCACTGAGGGCTGGGACAGCTGTGAGGCTGCAGGGTTTCACCCCTGTGCTCAGCTCCACCTTGTGCAGGAGCTCATTCTTGGAGGGAATCACTCACACAGGTCTTGCAGCACGGCAGGGCATCCCTGCTCTGCTCTGCTGTGTGTCCAGGGCTGTGGCAGCAGCTGGGGAGGTCCATGGCTCCTGGACATGCTGCTGTGCTTCCTTCCCCTGGGTGTTCTCTAGCCTGATGCATGAGTCCTATTTTTTGAATACCCAGGGGTGCTGAGAAAGCCCACATAGCACAAGGGAGCAGGTTTCTCTTCTTCCCTCCTCTGGGAATCCAAAATTCCTGCCTGCCCTTTCCCTTCCCTGCCCAGGTGTGGGATGAGCGTTTGGCCAGGGCAGCGGAGGCGTGGGCAGCGCGCTGCCTGTGGGACCACGGCCCCCCCGAGCTGATGAAGTACGTGGGACAGAACCTCTCCATCCAATCGGGCAGGTGAGTGCCCTGCAGGCACAGGGAGCTCCTGGGAAATCCCCACACCCCACGGGGCTGCAGGAGGAGCAGCTGCAGCCCTTTAGTGAAGGAGCAGAGGGGCTCTGAGCTGGCATTGCATGGAGTGAGATAGAGCTGAGAGGCACCAGGGGGGAGGAGGAGGGCCCAGCTCTTGCAGAGGGGTAAATACAGGAAAGCAGAGGTGCCTGCTGCTCATTTGGGAAGTTTCCCATTATTTCTTTCTCTGCCAGGCACCCAGATTAGGGGGATATGGGTCCTGGATCTCCTCCACATGGCTGAGTGCTCAGGTGTCTCTGAGCACAAGTGGGCTTGGCACAAGGATGTCCTTACCCCCTTTTTCCCAGGAATGCTTGTTCCCAATGGTCCCTGGCTCCAAACCATTTCTCTCCTCCACTTCCTCCTTGTGGATCTTTCCCATCCTTTCCTTCTCCCATGACCCCTGATGTGGAGGAGACCCACCTTAGCTGTAGCACCGTTGCAGGTACCGCTCTGTGCTGGACATGGTGAAGTCCTGGCACCAGGAGAAGCAGCACTACTCCTTCCCCCAGCCCCGGGAGTGCAACCCCCGCTGCCCCTCCAAGTGCAGCGGCTCCGTCTGCAGCCATTACACACAGGTGAGCACTGCAGCCCCCGGGCTCCAGATGCAAGGGGGGCCTTGTGCAGCTCACAGCTCCTCTGCCAGCAGCAGCTGGGATGCAGGGTCAAACCCTGGCAGCTCCAGCTTCAGATCAGGCAGGTCAAACCCTGGCAGCTGGCAGCCTGTCTACTGGACACAGTAATGCCAGCAATGCCCTCCCACCCTGTGCTTTTCCAGCATTTGCACCTCTGGTAACTTAAAGGTGGTGAAGAGGAAAAAAAAGCTGCTTTGTACTTTTGCCAAGATGAATCCTCTTCTCTGTGATGGAGCAGCTTCATAGCACCCAGCTGTTTCTGGCTCCCTGGGAATGCAGCCCCTTCATCCCCTGGCACATCCCCACACAGCCTGGCCAGCACAAGATGGAAAACTCCTCTGTTCCTCTGCCTGGCAGCAGAGCTGTGCCAACCCCTAATTACCTCTTCTTCATGGCTCCAACCTTTACCTGAGCATCTGCATCCCCATGTGGCTCATCCATGAGGATACTCAGGGATGCTCTTGGTTGCAAAAGGGCAATATACACTTTTTATGGAAGAGATTTAACCTGGAGAGGCTTCAGGAGGAGCTTTAGCCTTTGCTCGACCTCCCTGTGTGCAGGGTAAGCTGCTGGCCATGATTCAGTGTGAAGTTTAGGAGCTAATTTGGGTAAATTGGAGCAGTGACCCAGACTCTGCTGCTCATGGATGTGAGCTTGGCAAGGCAGGTTCAGATAGGAGAGGGAGATTAAAAAGTCATCCTCTGATAAAAAAGCACTGCCTGTGATGGGGCAGCATCCAGCCGAAGCGATTGGGGCAGCTGGGATGCAATTCCATGGGGAAACAGAGCCTTGAGCTGGCATCCTGGGGCTATCAGCTGTGGATGTCTGGGTGGATGGGCACCAACAGTGTGTGTTCTCTGTCCTGGCACAGATGGTGTGGGCAACCTCGAGCCGCCTGGGCTGTGCCCTGGGCACCTGTGCCAACGTGCGGGTGTGGGGCAGCACGTGGCGTCACGCCATCCTCCTGGTCTGCAACTATGCCATCAAGTAAGTGACTGGGGACAGCCCCCCGTGCCATCCTCCCTCCCCACAGCAGTGTCAGCAGTGGGCTGATGATGCTCAGAGGTGATGCCCTCCTCTCTTTTAGGGGCAACTGGCTGGGGGAAGCGCCCTACAAGGTGGGGCGGCCGTGCTCAGCCTGCCCCCCCAGCTACGGCGGGGGCTGCTCCAACAACATGTGCTTCAGCGGAGTCAAATCCAACCAGGTCAGCTGGTTCTAGGGCTGCAGCCCCACGAGGAGCCCTGGCAATGGAGATGGGGTGAACAACAATTATTTATAACACTGACCCCCCCCGGCAGCCTGGCTGTCCAACCTGCTTCATCCTAATGGCATGTAGGAAAATGCTTTTCTAACACATCTCCAGCAGTGCTGTCTGGCTGCTTCCCACTTAGGGGGAACTACGGACAGTGCAGGTCCCTGTTTTCTGAAATGAGGAAGATTTTGGGGTGCATGGAGGGAGTGGGGCTGGCTGGCATGGTCCCTGCTCTGCAGACTCAGGGGGTTTTCCCCTCGGTGCTAAGGCTGGTGTAAATGTTCCAAGATGTTCTCCTCGTGGTAAGCTGGATAAGTGGGGAGCCCTGAGCATGCTCCTGCTTCACAGCAGCCCCTCTGACCGTGGGGCCCCCAGCTCTGAGCCCCCCAATAAAGCAGCCTGGAGACCCCCATGCTTGTGTTGGTTCTCCCTCACTCACAGCCTCGGCGTAACACCGAGCCAGTGATTCTGCTCTGGTTTGGGGTGTAAGCAGCAAAGGGGGGGCAGATGCCCTCAATGGGGCCACGGGCTACAGGCACAGGAGATGCCTGGGCGCTTTGCTCCATCGTGTGGGAGAAGCCAGCACTGCTGGGACACGGGCTGGTGGTGACGCTGAAGGGCCAGACACTGAGTGTCCCGCCCATGCTGTCCCACACCATCCCACTGCTCTACCTCGCACACCCTATTATCCACATGCCTTCCCTCTCCAGAACCTCTCAGCACTCAGCAAACTCAGGGATGCCTGAATTACGAGTCCTTGGATCTGAGCATCCAGCTGTGGATTCCCGTGCTGCAGCCCCCTGCATCCAGCAGCACTCTCCCCACTGCAAGCTCCCTTGGGATGTGCTTTTCCATTCCAGAGGAGCAGATATCCCTAATTTGGCCCCCTCAGGGCTGCAGGCTTTCAATAGCTGAGGTGTTGAGGGGATCCTGAGACTGGACCCCTCTGTGCCTCCTCCAGCCTGGCCTCTTCCTGAGATGTACAGGAGATATGGAAGGCTCTGTGCTGATGAATAATAATTTTTCAGCTTCAGCTCTGGATTCCCCATGTCCTTGGTGTCCTCTCATCAACACTTGTTGCACACGGCCCTGCTGGCCTCAGCACAGCCCCTGGCAGCCCGGACTGCTCCTGACATGGAACCCCCAGTGGCACAGGGGCTGCCACAGCCTCATGAGGAGCCCATCTGCACATCTGCTACCATGAGGTCCTGGATGCAGCAGTTGCAGAGGGAGCACAGATGGCCATAAGAGGCTGTGGCACCTTGAGATTTCGGAACAGAGAGAGACAGGGAGTTGCTGCAAGAACCCTGTGCTCAGGGTATCACCCTGCATCCACCACAGCATTCCCAGGCAACCTCTCTGGTTTGGCACCAGGCAGACAAGCCCCAACTCATGGCCTGGGCATTTTGCCCCTCATGCCTCAGCCAGGCTCTGCTGTGCCCTTGCCAGTCCCTACACTTGTCCCACAGCCCCTTGCCCCCCAGGCTGTGTTTTCCCTTTGCAGTACACAGTCTCATACCTGGTTTTCCCAACTCAGGCAGGTGATGGCACAAACCCAGCAGCACGTGGGGCACTGCAGAGCTGGATGTGGCTGCCCCCACTCCCCGTGGCCAGGGGTGAACCCCAGCCCAGCGGCTGCCCCGGCCTTGACACCATCTGCAAGCGGGAGCCCCAAAAGAGTCCAGTAAAAGCCGTGTTTGAGTTTCTAGCTTGGCAGCAGTTACTATAGCTACAGCAACGGCACCTTGCAGATTGGTTTCCATAAGAGCTTGGTTACTATTTAACATCTCCACCCACATTAGCCCTGATTAAGCGAATCAATAAGATAACAGGAGAGGCAGGTTTCCTCGCCCTGCCTCTCCGCGCTCCCTCCTGCCTTCACCTAGTTCCTTAGTGAGAGACATTTTTTTATTTATTTATTTACATTTCTTTTTTATTCCTCTACTTCCTGTGGTTTTCGCCCCAAGTCCCCATAGTGGTAGCCGGCGAGACATGGTCAATGTAGGCACCCAGCTAAGCGCTAAGATGGAGGCTCCATATGGTGAGTACAGCGTTCCCAGCGCCCGCGCTGCCGGCCTGCCGTCGCTCGGGGAGCGGGGCTGCCAGCGGCCAGCAGCAGCCCCCAACCCCACCGTGCCCCCCCTGCCTCAGGCAAGGCTGGAGGTGGAGGCAGGAGAAGGGCTCTGGCTGATTTGGATGTGATGGAAATCCTCTATGTGTGTGTTTTCTCGCTTTCACGCTGCTTGACCCAAAGAGGAAGGCACGTGCCTGAGGGAGCAGAGCGGCCCCACGTGCTGGCAGAGGGGCTGCTGCTGCTGCTGCTGGGATCACAGCAGAAGTGGCAGCAGTTTTGAGGAGGTGAAGTGCTGCCCTAGGACACACAGGCTGCAGGTGGCCCGTGGCATGCCCGGGCTGTGAGTGGGCACAGTGGGCACCTGCCAGCGCTGTGCTCCCGCCGAGGGCCAGCATTACGGCTGGGCAGCTTTCCCAGCAGGGAGTGGAGTGCCTGGACAAGCAGCAGCCTCCAGCCTCTGCAGGGCACAGCATCAGGTGGCACAATGCTGCCTGGTCACCTGGGCACAGCGAGATGCCTGCCAGGCCTGTGTCTGTGCTCCCAGGGTGGAGCAGCCCCGTGTTGTGCTCCTTGGCTCTGACAGATGCCAGCTGCCAACAAATGCAGGTGGACCCCAGGGGACAGGTGCCCTTGGCTTGGCTGACATCAGCCCATGGTTATTCTCAGGATGGGACAAGTGTGCCTATGTGGCAGCTTCCCCACACAGCTGGTTTGGTCCCGTGTGTTCTGGGGACCCTGCTTCCCTGGGCATGGCCAGGCTGGGGAGTGAGGTCCCAGCAGGTGAGGTCTCACATTTAAGAGGTTCTCCATCACATCCTCATGGTGCTCCAGCACTTCCTCCTGGCTCTCCATCAGATCCTCATGGCTCTCCATCACTCTCAAGGGCTCTCCATCGCTTCCTCTGGCTTTTCATCACACTCCATGGGGCTCCCCATCACACTACCGTGCTTTCCTTACTATTTTTCATGTCCTGTTCCTCTTCTCTTTTACAAGCGTGCAGCCCCTGCCCAGCCCACTTTCCAGGTACTGTGTGTGCAAACCCAGGTCCCAGGAGGGCTTGTGGGACTCCCAGACCACCTTCTTGCACTTTGCTCATGGCCTCTCTTTGGGTGATTGCTTCCCTTGATACAGGCCTGCAGCCTCCCGCTGGTGTCACCTCCAGCCCTAACCCACCTCTATTGTGGCATTCATGTGTCTCCTTGCCCCAGCCCCCAGCACTTTAGTGCCCTGCAGATCACTTTATTTCAGGTAACATCACCCCACAGTGAGCCATGGCCAGACACAGGGCATGCCAGCATTTTGGTGGGTCCATGGTCTATGGTAATGGAAATGTGTAGGAATTATACAGGATCTGCTGTGGTGTCACTGGAGCAGGCAGTGGTGATCAAGCAGTTACAGAATGCTGAGTTTTAGCCTGCTTTTAGCCAGTTGTGCATCCCCAGCCTGCAGCAGCCAGGTCTCTGGGGGAGTTCTGTTCAGTCCTGCCTCCGAGCTGCAGGTTCCAGCAGCAAGAAAATGCCCAGAAAACTGTCCAGGTTTTGGTCTGTTTAGTGCAGGCTGTGTCTTTGTGTCAGCTGGTGCTGCTTGGATAAAGTGCAAGGAGCTGTGTGGTGAAGGACACGTGTGAGCTGGTGAAAGGAAGGATTGATTCCTCTGAGATGAGCACAGGGTCGGATCCTGGAGTGGGAACTGGCCCAGGAGGAGCCAGTGCTGAGCATCCCCCAGGCTGCAGCCCCTGCTGCTGGTGGGAGATGGCTCCTGACTCACCCAGCTCCCAGGGACTGACTTGCACCTCATTTGCAGAAGGGGAGGTTCAAGGGATGCTCCCACCAGCCTGGGAGATGTGGTGGTGCAGGGTGGCCAGCTCTGGCTGTGCCCACACCCAGGGTGCCTGCATCCAGCTTTGCCCCAGGGTGCAAAGCCAACCCCATTTCTGCAGGGAGCATCCAGCTTTGCCTGGCAAACGCAACAGGAGGAGCTGAACAAGTTCTTTAATCACTTAGGATGAAGTTATTCTGCTCACTTCCAGCTGGCTCTAATGTGAGCAGTCACTTGCAAGCCCTGGCACATCAGTGACCTTAAGCACAGGCAGGTAAACATTTCTGACAGTAATTTTCTCCTGATTTTTTTTAAAAATTATTTTTATTAATTACAGTTTTAAAAGTTGTTTTTGTTTTAACTTTTCAGTCTGAGAGTCAGTAAGTGAGCCACGTGCTGAGTGTAAGGCAAGTGCAGGCAGAGCCAGGTGCTGTGGGGTGGCTGGGGAGGAATCACTGCCCATCCCACCTGTGGCTGGGGAGGAATCACTGCCCATCCCACCTGTGGCTGGGGAGGAATCACTGCCCATCCCACCTGTGGCTGCTCTCCCCATCTGCTCCCATGGCCCAACAAAAGCAGCTCTGGCCAGCACCTGCTGCAAGCCTGGGGCCAGGCAAGGGGGAGAGAGAAATAATGAGAATAAAAAAGCAAGATGGGCCTCCCAGACTGAAGTGAGAGGAAACTCAGAGTGTTGGCAGAAGGAGGGGAGTCCTCATAAATGAAATGAGTGAAAAAGTTATCCAAATAGAGGTGAGGAAGGCTTGGTGGGATGGGGACTGGGCTTTGCCTGGCTTCTCTGGCAGCTCTGTAGGGTTGGGCTGGGGCTGGGCAGTAGAGTGGGCACAGCAGCTGGGATGCACCATCCTGCAGGTGGCAAAGTGGTGGCCAAACCCTTCCCAGGGACACTGGGATGTTTGTTCCCTTGCAAAGCAGTGGGGGAGCTCACTCAGCAGTGGTGGTGCTGAGCCCTAGCCGTGCCCATAGTGATGCCCTGGCAGCTCCCAGCCCTCAGCAGGACAGCCCATGGAGCTGGCAAGCCTGATGGAGCACACCTGGGTCCTCCAGAGGAGCCTTCAGCCTTGGAGAGGGTCACAGAGTTATTTTTCATTTCTTTTCATAGATGGAAGAATTTTTCTGATTTTCCCTTCTCCCCATCCATCTTAGGAGCTTCAGGATTTCAGCATCCATCTGAAGCCAGGGATACATTCTAATGGGGAAGCTTGGCACTGGCATTCAGCCTTGGGGACAGGTCTGGCCATCTCTTGGCAGTGGTGGCATCAGTAAGAGCATCTCCCACTGCAGTTACTGCAACCCTTCACACCCATCCCTGCCCCAGACTGTCACCAGCATTTTCCCTAAATGACACCTTGGGGACACATTTCCCTCCCATCAGAGCTGTGCCTTGTGTAAAGGACCTGGAGGATGCCCTGCCAGGCAGTGACAAAGCTGGCCTGTCCCCAGCACCCTGGGTGGGTCCCTGGGGGAGAAGGGAGTGATGCTGCAGCTCTGGAGAGACCTGGAGCTGGAGGCACATTCACAATCCTCACCAGCACCTGCTGAGGACAGGCTGTGAGCTAAATCCCTGCAGGAAGCTGCAAATAGGTGTGTGAGAAGGTGGAGGATGGAGAGGGGGCAAGGGGATCATCTCCTCCTGGGCAGTGAGGAAGGGATGAGCCCCTTGATCCACCTTTATCCTCCCACTGAGACTTGGGCACGATTTGGGCAATTGGTTTCAATCCCAGTGCAGGCAGCACCACCCCTTCATATTTTGGATCTCCTCAGAGCTGGGGATCCCTAGGGCTGGTGGTTACAGCAAGGACCAGAGCTTGATCAGGGCTGGCCCTGCTCAGTGAAGCAGCTTTGGAAAACAGCTGAAAAATGCCAGATGTCATTGCTGCTCAGGAGCTCTGGTCAGATGTGGGCAAGAGTTTCAACTGGGAAACATAAGAGGGGGCCAATTTTCTAAGTAGTTTTAATTTTCACTGCCAAATGCATTGAATTTTTTAGAGGTTTCCTCTAGACATGACCTGAACTGAGCTTTTCCTCCTCAACTGCTCTTTAATTCTTCTGTTTAGTCCTGGTCTCTGTGTCCAAGGCCTGGCAGCCAACAGGGATTGATGGGTCTGAGGACACCTGGCACAGCCTCTTTCCTTATCCCCACTCTGGCCATCCCTGCTGGATATTGGGGTGGCTGTAACACTGGTCCTGGCAAAATCAGCACTTTCCAGTGCCTGAGCAGGGTATTGCTGCAGCCAGGAATAAGCACAGGTATTTGCTGGGATGCAAAAGGCACAATCACTGTGTTAGCACCTTGGCCTGCTCCCAAGAGCTGTTTGCTGGTGCTTGGTGAAGGTTTCCTTGGGGAAGAGCTGGGGATGCTGCTCAGTGTCACAGGATGTCTGCAGTTCCCCACAGGGCTGTGACTTCTCCCACCTCATTCCAGCCATTTATGGGGCCAGCAGCACTTCCTCAACTTCAGCTTTGCTTGAAACACAATGGTATTTTTATAGGGGGAGTGAGCCCAGAGGGCAGCAGGCAGCAGGAAATGAGCTCCAGCTCTGGAAGGTGAGCAGCAAGAGGCTCAGGAAGTGCCTGAGAAGTGCCTGAGAAATGTTCTGAGCTCAGCAGGGCTGGTGTAGGTCTGCCAGTCATACTCTGTTAGTTATCTGCTGACATTTCTTAAATGGTATTAAAAAAATGTTTACTTAGCATGAGTGCAAAGGGGTGGTGAGTGATGGTGGTCCCACAGACAGCAAGGGCTGGATGAGTTTCTTCTAGATACAGCAGTATTTGGAGCAGGACCAGGGCCAGCAGTGAGGCACAGGGCAGAGCCAAGAGGAACATCAGGGGATGCCTGCAAGTATCTCTGCTGGCAGGCTTGGGGTTAGAACAGGGCAAAGACTGCAAAAAAACATCCATGACTGTTTGTGTTCAGGCTCCTTCTCTGTTTGCTTTCCTCAAATATTCAAGCAAACAAGGTTCCTGGCAGAAATGTATGTGGAAATGGCAAATGTTGCAGAATTTTTACGGAAGGTGAATTTCAAGGTAGGGGTTGTAGGGTGAACCTGGGGCTGAGGGCTTTGCTCTCCTGTCTTGGGCAGAGGCACTGGGGCCTCTGAGCACAGCTGGGTCCCAGAAGCAATTCCTCCCAGGAACAGCTCCTGTCCAAGCTTCAGCCTGAGCATCAACAGAGATCACTCAGCAAATCCCTTCAGGAAATACATGTCTCAAAAAATAAAAGTAGGCTCAGGATGCTGCACCAAAGGGGTGGGAGGGGCAGCTCAGGCAGAAGTGGCTGTGAAAGTCAAGGAGCAAACAGACTCTGGCTCTGTGAGGCTGGACCAGACTTTCTATCTCAAAATCCTGCAGTCAGCAGAGGGATTCCAGCTGCATCCCCATGGTAATGGAGCTCTGGTGCTGAGACAGAGATGGGGACCATCACTGTGAGCTCAAGCCCCTGAGCCTCCAGCACCAAGATGTCCCTGAGGGCACAACTGCTGCTGGCAGCTCCTGCTGGGAAGAGGATTGGAGGTAGGAATGGATGATAGTGTGTGCCTCCATTGAGGGTGACCAGGCATAGACCATATGCTATGTGATGGTGCTCCGGGAGCATCTTCTCCTTCTCTGCACATCCAAGTTGGTTTGACAGCCTGGTTTTCATCACAGCCCTACAGACCTCAGACCTTGCTCATTCCACTCCAGAATTCCAGGGCAGGATCTTCCTTGCAGCTTTGTTCATCCATCTGTCAGGGTGGGTGGCTCATCTCCTGTCACTGAGCACAGGGAACCCAAACCCACCTACCAGTGGTGGGGATGAGCAGACACCTTTCACCTGCCTCTGCACCAGAAACCTGTCCCAGCCATGGGCGTGTGTGAAATTTTATAGGTGATAACTCCTGGGAAAGTGGGAAACACAAGGAGAGACGCACACTCAGCTTCCTGGCATGGCCCAACGCTCTGGTTGGGAGAGCCAATGTCAACAGATAGACCTGAAGGAAGGAGCAAAACCAAATACGTGGGTACTTCTCAGAACAAGAGCTGTAAAACCTGCACAAACCTGAACAAGTGCCACAACACTGGTTTATATGGTCAGAATCAACAGTCGAGCTCACTCAACGTGTTTGCCAACACACAAACGACAGCCATCGTGCTGGGTTTATGGCCCAGTGCCCCTCATGGAGGCAGAGCCCAGCTCCTCCTGCCCCACTCAGCCACTTCTGTCCCTTTCTGCTCCTAAGGGATGCCGATCATTTTGCCACACTGTCCCCAAAGCCGTGATACCCCATGGTAAGGGGCTGCTGCTCGAGCAGGTCCTGTGCTGGGGACAGGCACGCTCAGGTGGAGGTGGCACAGCAGGGAAGAAAGACAAAGCACTGATGGATGCCTGAGGGAGCAGCTCACGCAGAGTTTCATTGTGGGCAGGCCAAAGGTGGCAACAGAAAATAAAGAGTGGGAAAAGGAGGCAGGAGAGACAAGGGGACAAACAGCCAGGCTTCAGATCCACAGCCCTGCCTAGAGTCCTGTGGTGGTGTTCACAGGGGTCCCAGGACGAAGGAAGAGATGAGAATTTGACTCCATGTCTCAGAAGGCTGATTTATTATTTTATGATATATATTATATTAAAACTATACTAAAAGAATAGAAGAAAGGATTTCATCAGAAGGCTAGCAAGGAAAAAGAAGGAATGATAATAAAATCATGACTGACCAGACAGTCTGAGACAGCTGGACTGTGATTGGCCATTAGTTAGAAACAACCACATGAGACCAACCAAAAATGCACCTGTTGCATTCCACAGTAGCAGATAACCATTGTTTACATTTTGTTCCTGAGGCCTCTCAGCTTCTCAGGAGAAAACATCCTAGCAAAAGGATTTTTCAGAAAATATCATGGCTCCAGCCACCAAGGTGGTGGGACCGGGGTGGTGGAAGCAGCGCTGAGTGCTGCCTGTGGCTCATCCATGGGTGTGTGCCTGGAGACTGCCATTGTCTGGGAGAAATGTCTGTTGACTTGGGTGTGTTTGCCTGTTCCAGCCACTAAAACCTGTGTGGCAACACAGGGGTGCAGGGAGGTGTCACGGGGTTACACACAGTTCAGTCCCAGCCCTGCTCCACGTGGGAATGTTGGGCATCAGCCCCTGTTGCCAGCACACCCCTCCCTGGGCACAGAGCTGCTGCTTACTCCACATTCCTGACCCACCAGGAGCATTCTGGAAGCTGCTGACTGTGGGCACTCCAGATTAACTCAAATATACCTCAGGCAGGCCTGAGTGGAAGCAGAAGCTTGTGGAGACAGGACAGGAATGGTTTAGGAAAGCTTTGCTCCATTAGGCTAGTGCCTTTGAGGTGCTGCTTGGGGCCTGCTGTCTGGAGAGCAGGAATGAGCTCTCTTCTCCTTGGCACAGCAAAAGCAGAGGTGGGCTTGGCAGGAAGAGTCATCCAAGGAGGAAGGAAAATGCAGGAAAATGGGTGTTTCAGATGGATTTGTTCCTGAGCTGGTTCTTCTGGACACAGAGACTGATGAGACCAGGCCCTAGTTGGGTCACAGCCATGCAGCCCAAGGCTGAATTCAGAGGTGCCCAGGTCTCCCTTTCAGCAATCCAGTCACTCAGTGCCTGTGAAACCCAGGTGAATGCCACTCTATTCCCTCACATGATTTTCCTCCTCCATTAAACATGGCCACACTTGCTAGATCACACTTCCTGCAGAGAAGAAAACTCTGGGTGCTCAGTAGCCTCCCTGCTCCCCTCTGGACTGAGTCATCCTGCATTGTGATGTCAGCTGGGAGGGGAGACCAAGGTTGCTGCTCAAGGATATGGTGTTCTGGCTATTTATATAGAAACACTTTAAACCAAAAGCAGTCAGCTTCTCCCTCAGGAGCCAGACCCACTCCTGCTGTCAGACACACCCAGGCACAATTTCTGGGTCAACCTCCAGGCCTGCACATATGGTCAGGTAAAGAAACCCAGTGTCAGGGCAGAGAGCAGGCAGGAAAGGTGGCTCAGAAAGCAGCGGGCACTGCTGCGGGCACTGGCAGCACGGCACAGACCCAGAGCCACCTTATAATTTTCCTCCGGGTAGTGGCCAGAACCCTTTAAAACCTGTGGCTCTGCAGCACAAACTGCTGCTCCCCATCAAATCTCATTGTGACCAGCATTAAGGGATTAGCCTGTCCCTGCTCTGCGCCACAAGCAGCTCCTGGGCATGGCTCGTGCCCCGCTGCCCGCGGGGGGCTCGCCGGCTGCACGGCCCCAGCCCGGGGCCAGACTGCCCTAGCCCTGCCCACGGAGCTGAGCGCCCCTGGAAGATGCATGGCAGCAGATACCACCTGTTCCAGGAAACACCAGGTACCCCCCTGCTCCCCCAGCACTTGCAGCAGGGAGAGAAGCAGCTGCAGAGCCAGCGCTGCAGAGTTTATGTGAATGAAGGGCATTGAATGAAGGGTGTCCAGTGTGGGTTTCGAGCTGCCAAAATATGCTCATTCCCACTGGTATTGCTGGTCCCCAGAGCATGGGACCCCCATGTCTCTGGTTTCTGTTTTGCTTCGTGCAGGGTGCAGCTTTGTGGGTGGTGGAGGATCATGTCCCCAGGTTGGTTCTGGGGCTCAAGAGGGAGATACCCCAACATGGGCAGCATGGTGGGTGCTGTGGCTCCAGGGGGAAGAGGTGGTGGAGTCAGGCTGGCATCCCATGGATACCCCAGTGATTGCCTGTGCTGTCTGGGAAATGATTCAGTCATTGTCAGGCCAGTTCCCAGTGCCAGTTCCCACTGCCCTGGGCTGCAGCCTCAGCTGGCCTGGGGACAGATCCTGCCACTCACAGAACAGCCTCTGCCCCTGAGCCAGATCTGCAGTAGGACTTCCCAGCCCTCAGAATGAAAGCTTAGAAGCAACTAAGAGAAAAACACTTCCAGTGCAAACTTTACTGGTTGCACAGAGTCCTTACCAGAAAGGTTTTTAGGGTTCCCCTTTGTGACCCCCTCCAGCCAGCTCTGTGCTCAGCCCCAGCACCCTCGGGACCTCAGTGTCGAGGCCAGGAGGCTGGGTGGGATTAGAATGCACCAAACATGTCCAGGTTCCTGCACACCACTGCCAGCACCGTGAGGAACTTGGACATGTCTGGTGCTTCCTGAGCCCTGGACCCTCACACAACCCCATCCCCAAAACTCCCCAACAGTTTCCATTCCTCTCTGGGACTCAGCAAAAATTGAGCTGCTCCTCTTGCTTGAGCAATTCCTCCCAAGTAGGGCTGGTGGGGTGGTGGGTTTGTGCTTCCTGGGGTAGCCTGCACCCCCAGTCAGCATCCCCACCATCCCATGCCAGTGGGGAGTCACATGCTGGGGGCTGCTCCCAGCAGTACCTGCACTCTTTATCAGCTGGAAATTGATTTAGGAGAGTTCATGGCTTCAGTGTCCCGTGATACGTTTACTACAAGTGGTTCATTTCCTCGAATGATGTCGTTTATGGTCATAATATATTTTAATTTCTTTATGATACAAGAGGCCAATGGCACTGGGACTTGCAGGAATGTAAAGGGACAAACAATATCCAGTGTTGCAGACCTAGGTTGGATACTCACAGGCTGATCAGCAGTTCCCATGTTTGTTAGCTGGGAGCCAGGCAGTTGTCCCTGCAGTGTCCTGGCTGTGGGTTTCTGGAACTGTAGGGACGTGTGATCCCCTGCCCTTGCTGTGTTCCCATGTTCCCATACCTTGCTTTCTGCTGTGTTTTTGTTTCTCTGGCAGTGGACAGGAGGGTTGTGTCACACAGGAGGGTGTGTGGGGGGCGTGCAGCTGCTGTGGACATGGAGCTCCTGAGTGTTGTTTGGTTCTCACTCACCCCGTGCTGTGCTCTGGTGATTGAGGACATTGGGGACACGACAGGTTACTCAGACATTCCTGCAGAGAAAAAACATTTTGCACTAACTTGTTTCCTTCTATCTCCACAAACTAAAATCTCCCAAATTTTGACTCACCACCCCTTTGTGGCTTTTTTTTTGGTTTTTTTTTTCCATTCCCAGCCTACCTTTCCCGATTCAGACCTGCCAGTGCTCCCACCTGCAGCAGGCTCCCTCCTTCCTCGTGCTTCCTCCCATCAGGCACACATGGCCCTGTCCTGAGATGTTCCCCCAAGTTCAGCTGCCCAGCTGGGGCTGACTTGGCCAGGCAGCCTGGGGCAGGAGGGCAGCTGGAGCTGCTGGGTCCAAGGAGATGCTTTTTGCCCTTGACTTGCCCTCCTCCAGGGCCATGGGCTCAGACTGTCTCCTGACACCCTTGCCCTGCTGCAGCTCTCCCTCCACCCCTCAGCATCATTGCAGTCTTTTGCCTTAATTTTGAGGGAGGGCTGATCCCAAGAGCTCCAGCAGCCACTGGAGGTCACTTCCAGGCCTGGCTTGCTGATGCACCTAGCTTTGCAAAAAGATATTTAAAAAAAAGAAGGTAAAACATGATGTGTAACCACTGTTGATTTTGGCTGTTCTCTTCCTTCACCTATTGCTCCACAGCTGAAACGATTCAGGGGCTGTTTCATGTGTGTATAATGGATGTATAAAGTCAATGAAACCTAAAAGCCCTGCAAACAGCTGGCAGGGCTGAAGGGAGAGACTCGCTTGCCAGACTGTGAGCTCAGTAGGGATCCTTTCCCTTGGAAGCTTCAGGATTACTTCAGGCCCAAAGGAATCACATCCACCTGCTAAACAATCTCTCCCCAGGTCCAGAGCGGGCTGCTGAGATCCCTGCCACACTAAATGTGTGAGCTGGCAAGGCACAGACAGCAATAGGTGTGTGCTGCTGGCAGCAAACCCTCTCTCCAGTCCTGCTGCTTCCTTGAGGCTCCTGCTCCCCCATTTCAGTGGGGCTTCAACCACCAGATTTCAGCCAAGCTTCTGCCAGTGTAGTCAGTGAGCCTGGAACAGCACATGGCAAAGTCAGAGCTTTTCTGGACTTCCTCCCAAAGAGGCAGGAGAGTGTTCAGCAGGAAAGTGTCTGGGTCTCTGCTGGGTTGGGGTTTGGGTGGAGTGCAGAGTCTGTGTGGTAGGGTTTGAAGGAGGCAATGGGATCAGTGGTGGGAGCTGGAGCTTGGGCCAAGTTGCAGCCAGTGTGTGATGGAAGAAGAGGAATCTATTCCCCTTTCTCTCTTGGGCCCAGCTCACTGCATGATTTTGTATGGAAACAGAGCAGACAGATTTCCAGAGTCACAACTGCAAAACTGCGTGTCCCAGAGCCAGATGCTGCTTTCAGTGCAGGCAGAGCGATGGCAAATACACCTCAGCAAATGCCCTGGCATTTTCCAGTACAGCCACCCTTCTGGGAACAGCTCAAATTCACTGTCCTTGCATAATAACAGCTCTGAGGAGAAATAATAATTACTTCCTCAAGAGTTCAGAGCCCTTGTTAGGCAGGATAATAAACCCCTCTGCAGTTCTGGGATGAAAGGCAAGCACAGTGTTATCACCAGAGCAGTATATGCTGAAATGGTCCGTCTGTCTCCAAGTTTGCAGTTCTTTCCCCACCACTTTTGCAGAGCAGCTATTTATTTCAGCTCCAGTAATTGCCTCCAGGCTCAGCATCATCCCAGTTTTGTCTGAAATGCACATGTTGCTTTTGGAGAGGAGTTCAGGCAGAGTCTTATACCTTCTTTAAAGTGACTCTTCCCCATGCCCAAAAGCTGCCTCTATTCTCCATTTTGGGATTTTGGGGTCTGGGGACCAGGACAGTATTGGTTGGTTTTGCTATTTTTGGATAACTGTGCTCAGACACAGCCTAAGGTTGCAGTGGATCTGCCTCTGTCACCCTGAGCTCTGCTGGGGAGCCTGGGGTGCCAGCACATGTCCCATGCTGATCAGTGACAGTGTGTCTGGGGTCTGTCCAGGGTTTGTCTGTCCTGGCCATTGCCCCCAGCTCCAAACAGCAAACCTGCCCCAACCCCAGAGACAGGCGCTTCAGCCCTGGGGAAAGCAAATCACCAAGAGTGATTGCTGTGGAACAGGATGATAAAATTGATTGCATCTTCCCCAGGCAAGGTCTGGCACATGGCTGTGGTCTCCTCCTGCCTCTCATTGCTGGAGTTTTCTTATCCACCTCCCTGGATGGAGCTGGTGGCTTGTTTTCACCTCTACAAAGTGTTTTGCTGGGGCAGGGATGTGCATCTGGCAAGGGGCAAACAGACCCTAAACAACCTCTGCTGAATCATCTGTTTTCCTGGAGCCTCCTCACAGCTTCTGGGGACGTTCTGGGGAGGGACATGGGAGCAGACCCGCATCTGTGTGTCTGTCATATGATTGCCCAGAGCAAAGATCTGCCCCATGAGCTGGGGGCTTGTGCAGCTGCACTGACCTGCAGGCCTCCAGCCCCAAAAAATTCCTTGGAGCTGCTTATTAACACACTGGTAACTCTGCTCTGGAGTCACAGCACGCCGAGGTAGAAGGCAGGAGGGTTTGACAGCATGGCCTAAATACCCCTGTTTACAAAAAGTCTGACAAAACACAAGCCCTTGGCTTTATCTTTCCCATTTGGAAATAGTCACCGAGCAAATATACTCAAGGCATGAAAGGAGGGGGGTTTATATTGACTTTAGAAAAAGCTGTTCTTTAAAAACAGGAAAAAAAAAGCTCATCCTCGAGCTGTGCAGCCTGGCTGTGAGACCCAAAAGAATCAGTGTAGGGGCTTAAAGCATGCCTGCTAATCTGTAGCAATTCTGTGTGAGCAAGTCATGCAGTAAACTGCTCTCTGTTAATTTTTTAATGCAGAATAAACAGGTCAAGAAATGATTAGCATGAGAATAAGTTGAGCTTAATTGAGAGAATCAGAAAAGATGAGAGGGAAGAGGCAAATTGGAGTTATCAGTTAACCATACAGAGTGGCTCTGCCTCCACAAGCTCATGTTCCCTCTAGTTTATCATCCCCTCTGAAGCTGCTTTTTTTTCCCCCCTTCCCTTACTTGAATGATGAGCTAAAATTGCTGGTACAAGCACAATGGAAGCCCTTGTTCCTCCTTCTCCTTTTCTTTCTGCAATGGCTGGCCAAATGAATTGTAGGTGATAAAACTCCTACCTGGTTATTCCCGAGGTTCTTCCCAGAAAGGAAGCTGCTGGCATTAAGTGCAAAATCCGCTTTGTGCAAGTACCAGTGCTGTGCTCCAGTGCAAAATTTTCAGCGTGATCCTGGGAAATCCAAGGACTGAGCAGCCACATCCGTGGGCAAGGGGAAGAGCAGTCCTCGGGACTGCTTCAAGTGGAGTTTGGTCAGTGGTCGGAGATCTATATTCTCAGATAGGCAGGACTTTGTCCACAAACTGGAATTTGAAATTTCAAAGGGGAAAAAAAAAAAAGGCAGAAGGGACCTTTGCATGTGTGGAGATGACTACGCCGGTGACGTTCCCCTGGGACTTTTGTTCTTTGTCTTGTACCTGGGCTTCCTGCTTCCCCTCAGCTCGCTCGTGAAATGGCGGCAGGCCGGGCAGGGCCTGGCTGCGCTCAGGGCTTTGCTGCTCTGCAGAGGTTCCACACATGAACCCATCTCTGCTTTGTGGGCATGAGGGGGAGAAAAAAAGCACCATGTGAAATATCCCAGCTCCACAGTGACCTTGAAGCTGTGAATAACAGGGAGCAGAGCTCTGGAGTTGGGGTCTCTGGAGTTGGGGTTGCCAGGCCGGCGATGGCGTTGCCAATGAAAGCTGAGGGGGTCCTGCTGGCTCTGGGCACTGGCTTTACTGCCAGGCACTTCTTGTGAGAGAGAAAAGCAAGGGACAAGAGGATCTCTGGTCATGGTCCATGCTCAGAACATCTGCAGGCAGCCCCAGACTGGGGTGCCTGGTGCATCCACTGGCAGGCAGGGCTGTGTCCTGCAGCAGCAGGGAGAGATGGGCCAGCAGGAAGTTCAGGAGCATAACACACACAGGGGCATCAAAAAGATGGGGCCAAGCTCCTCACAGGGTGCGTGGCTGGAGATCAAGGGGCATTAAAACTGCAGAGAGGTTCAGCCAGTGTCTAACCATGAGGACAGTCAAGCACCAGCTGGCTGCCAAGGCTACTCTCCATCCTTGGAGGTGTTCAATAAAGTTGCAAGGAGCCCATGCTGCTCTCACAGCTGGCTCTGCTTCCAGCAGGAGCCTGGGGTAGAGACTCTGAGGTCCCTTCTGACATCAATTATCCTCTGATCCTACAACACCCTGTTCAAGAAGCACCAGGGAAGACCCCTTGAGAGAAGCCTGCTCACCTGCTGGACATGCAGAGTTGGCAAGCACAGTAGGTGACAGCATCCTTTCCAAAAATGCCCTATTAAATACTCTGTTCCTGATCCTCACCTATTGAGAAGCACAGATCTTATCTTCAGGGAATTCCCTTTAGGTTTGCATAAATTTGCCAGGCAGGGACATATAGATAAGGTAGAATTAGTGCCATGATGTGCCAGTGTGGGAAAGGATTTACTGCTCCTCAACAGATAAAATTTAAATAATCACTTGGCACAGAACAGGTCAAGCCCCAGAGCTGTCATGGTCTTCTTTGCAACCATGACCTGACATAGGAAACAGTGGGTGAAGTGTACAGAAAATGGGGACAGGAGAGAGGAGCAGATCTAGGAGCTGAACTTCCCTGGAGCACCTAGTCTGGGAACAACCTTTACCTATCAGTGGGGGTCTTCCAGCTATGAGTTGTCTCTCTGTGTGGAATAAAAATGGCAAAACATCTTCAGTAGCCAGAAGTGTTTGAAACAGCCCCACAAGCAGCTGCTGACTCGAACATCTCCCACTTAAAACAGCTACAGAGCTGTGGGGTCCTGTTGGCCAGTACAAGCCATGACAAGCTGCATTGGCAAGCTGTCCTAGAACTCACCACATGAGGATGACAGGGGGAGACACCAGGGGAGACATCATCTCCAACAATAGCACCCAGGGAGCAGCCAATGCTTCCATCAGAGCCCATCTCCAGGGCAAAGGAAGTGCGTGATGTCCTTGGCTGGTCTGGCCCTCGATCTCCACACCAACATGGGGGATTTGGGAGGGGCCACTGGTGACCCACAGAGGACACAGGCAGTGAGAAAACAACAGCCAACAGAGCCCTGGGAGGAAAACACCACATCCCATTGACAGCCCCGGCCTCGTGAGCCACCCAATGCTCTCCAAACTTCCCCGCTCCTTATCTGCTGCTCTCCTGCACACGCTGCCTCTCTGATTTCTATTCCTAGCCCTTCTAATCCTTCCTGCCTGGGAAGTAAATGGCCTTTGCAGCCCCCTTGCTCAGCAGGCTATTGAAGCAAAAGGTTTGTTTTGCTGAGCAGGGCAGAACAGGCCCTGCTTTTACAATATTTTACTAGACGCTGTGGCAAATCCTGCACATATTTGACCTGGTGTCTGTAGCATTTATCTAATCAAAGGGATCACCGTGGCCTGGCTGGGATTGGGACTGAGATCCCTGGGATGAGGCTATGGAGGGGGCTGTACTCTACTCTTGCATCTCTATCCCAGTCTGCACATCATAAAGCCAATTTTTGGCAAGGACTCTACCTGCCTAAAGGAAGAGCCACCAGCACATGAGCTCTGGCCTGTCCCTCAGGAGCACTGACCGAATGACTGTTTCCCCTGCAAAGGATCATTTATCACCATTCCCAAGTGAGAGAGCAGAGGCTCTCCCCTGTGCTCAGATTCAGAGCTGTAGCCTCAGGGCAGAAGAGCTGTTCAGAAGTGCTATGTAGGTCATGGTTTTGGGGGCCAAAGTGCTGCTTCAACAATTCCATGTGCTCCTAAAATGTGAATAGAAAATCATCACTAGCACAACTGCCCAAAGGCATGTACTGGTGTGGAGCCAGAGACCTTGGATTCATGCTGTGGCAGTGATGGCACTGTGGCCAGGGCAGCTCATGGTGCCAGTGGGGTTGGGGCTGCATTGGGGTGCCTGGGAAGAACAAACACAAGGCACTGGGAGCCCAGATCAGCAGCGTGTGGACTCGGCTGCCACTGGTTGCGAAACCTCGGGACTGTTTTCAATGCAGAACAAACTGATACCAAATCATTAATTGCTGATTCTCTTGCACCATGAGCCAGTGCCATTCAGAGATCGATTAAATTCCCACTCAATGATCTCGCAATTGCACTGAAAACTCTCAGTTCTGGCTGAAGTGGAGGAGTGGTGTGGGGCAGCTGGGGAGGACAGCACAGGCAGCTCTGGCCCCACTGCCCAGCACCAGCAGGGTCAGACCCAGGTCTGGGCAAGGCACAGAACCACTGTGGGTGCTGACAGCAGGCAGTGTACCCCCAGAAGGAAAGCTCCTGCTGCCCTGTTCTAACCTGTCTCATGAAATTTTTATGACAGATCAGCCAATACACAAGACTGGAGGTGTCCAGCACAGAGTGATTTCAGCTGTGGGACTGGAGCCACCCTGGCCATTCCCAGGGTGTCTGTGCCACCCCTCAGCCCCGCTCGGTCTTTGGGCATGGCTGCAGAATGAGATCTGTTTATAGGGCATCCAGCCTCCTGTAAAACTTGGTTTATAGGGAAGTAAAGGGAGTCATACATTTCACTTTACATAGCAACGTGTAAATTTCCAGGCAGGAGCTGACCTTCTCTGACCATGAGGGAGAGAAGAGGAGAAGGAGTGGAAGGGATGGAGGGAGCAAGAGAAGGGAAAAACAGGGGTGTAAACAATCAGTAGTCAGGAGAGGAAGGCAGTGACAGAAGTGGTGAAGAACCTTGTTCTCTTGGTAGGGTTTTTTCCAAATTTTCCATCCCAGGTATAATTAAGGGCAACACCAGCAGCTCAGCATCAAGGTCAATAGCCCTTGGTGAGTGCCTGCACCTAGGAGCCAGGATCAGAAACACCTTGAGATTCAATAATAAACAGTCAACAAGAATCACTGCTGCTCCACCAAAAAAAAAAAAAAAAAAGCTTAGCAGTATTCGGCAATGGGTGAGATGATTAAAGATTAACCCTCTGCCTCCTGCCTCCACCCCTCTGGGAGTATAGGCCTTGAGGCTCAGCAAATCCTTTCAGAGAAATATCTGAATTAAAAGACAACAGGTAGGGGACGCAGTGAAGGCAGAGGGAGGCAGGAGGGCCAATAGCCTGGGCCAAGGGAATCGGTACAATCTGGCCCGTGTTTGCCCAGGATAATGCGCCTTTCCAAAGCCCTCATAGACATGGAGATGGCAGATTACAGCGCAGCGCTAGACCCGGCGTACACCACCCTGGAGTTTGAGAACATGCAGGTGCTGGCTATGGGCAATGGTGAGTCCCCTCTGTCCTCTCCCCTCTGCTGGGTGGGATGAGCTGGGGGCTGCAGGAGGAGGAGTCCCTGGGGTGGCCGCAAAAGTGTTCCCGGGGAGGGAAGGGGTGTCAGATGGGGAGCTCCTGGGAGGGTTCTGTTTCCCTGGGGGAAAATAGAGCGGGGAGAGCAGAGCTGTGTTTGGTACACGTGGGATGGTGTCCAGCAGGCACACACCAGGATCTGGCTGGAATGAGAGGTGCCCTCCAGACATTCAGCCCAGGGGGCTGGGGCTGAACATGGTGGGAGTCTCCCAGACCCCAGGCAAAAGTTTCTACCTGAAGTGCTGTTGATGGTTCAGACAGTCAACTGACCCTGTGCCTCTAGAGCTGAGAGCCAGTCCCCAGAGCAGAAAGGCATTTAGCACCTGGTAAGGGTGAAAATCACTGCCAGAAGTGATTTAGGCACTGCCGCTGCAGCTGCTGTGAGCCACAGCCCTTCCCAGTGCAGCAATGGGCTGTGGGGTGCCATCCCCTTCCCTGGCTCAGCCCCCAGTCAGAGGGACAAGGGGACATTGAGAGGATAGACAAATGTTCCCATCCCTTCAGGAGGGTAGCATCACACATAACCCTGCAAAATTCACATTGCTGGCCCACCCATTCAGGGACCAAAGAGTCTTGGTGATTAAATGCTCAGAGATAACAAGAGACTCCTCTCCAAGTCCCCCCTAAAGTCTCTCTAAAGATGAGGTTAATGACTAAATGAAGCCACAGAAAGTGGCCCTCTGAGCCCTTTCCTTCCAGCCCAGGGCTGCTGGGCACCTCTGTCCCAGAAGGGCTGTGCTGGCTCTGTGGACTCTTCCATCACAGCCTGTGTGGGTCTTCCCTGGCTTATGGCTCTGCTCTGTCAGGGATGTAACACTGGTGCCAAAGTGGCTGTGCTGTGCCATAACCCCCCACCACCCTGGGTCCCAGCCCCTTCTCCACTCCTGGGGGCTGCTCCTACCCCTTCAGGTGCCTCTGGGCCACAAGTCTCCCCCTTTGGCTCTGCTGATACCCATCTGGACACTCTGGGACAAGCTCAGGCCCTGCTCCCTACCCATGCCCCTCTCCCCTCCAGCGAGCATCTGCACAAGGGGCTGTGGTCTGCCTGCCCCAGACCCAGGGCTCCATGGAGCAGAGGGACAGGAGAATTCCCTGTGACAAGACCCAGTGTGACACTCCAGGGGTGGATGAGTCAGCTGGGGCAGGCAGCACCAACTCCTCTCCTCCTGGGCCCAGCTCCAGGCCAGGGACAGCCCTTGCTTCCAGGGCTGTTTTGGCACTGCCCTGGAGGACACACCTCCTGTAGGACCTCCACCTGCAGAACCTGTGCCTCTTTTTCTGGCCAAGGACTGCTCAGAGCCCAGCCACTGCCTGTCACAGCTCTGCAGCTCAGCCCCAGGGCTGCTGCTCAGCAGGGACCAAGTTTGCCTCTCACAGGCAAAATGCATCCTGTGCTCAGACAAGCTCAGGGACCTCTTGAGCAGCTCCTATCCTAACACAATGCCCAGCTGTGAGGTCTCAAAGTCAGATTTTTTCTTGCTTCCATTTACCTTAACTCCAACCACTTGACTGCAGCAGCCAGAGCCCACATTTTTGGCACATTTTTGTCAGAATAAACTTAATTGGAAAATTATCCATTAGGCAATAATTTCATTGGTGTTGACTATTAGGCTGAGATGTTGCAATTTCCTTGATAAGAGTGCCAGTTTTTCCTGCTCTATGTTCATCTGATTACAGCCTGATAGATTGCTAAAAAGCGATTTATCTGGGCTGCCACAGATATACAAGTAATGGGATTAGAGGCAGATCAGCTCTTCCTCTCACATCTAAGTCCTATGTTTAGCTGGAACTGGGAATTTGACTTTCCTTCTGGAGTGAGCTACATTTAGCTGAGCCCAGGGGATATGCATGGAGGAAGGCTGTTTTCAGAAGCAAGCTGCTCCCAGGGACCAGAGACAGCCAGAGCAGCCTTGGGAAGGCTCAGGGCTCCGGGAGTGGAGGCAGGAGCTTTGCACTGGTGCTGCTGGAGCTGTGTGACAGGGTGTGCCAGCCAAGGACACAGAGGCAGCAAAGTGACTCACAGAGAAATACAGGAGGGACACGAGGAATTGGAAAGAGAAAGCAGGCAGGGAAATGAAAGAAATTGCCTGAGGTAGGGAGCTCAAGAACCCCTGTGCTCACTTACTGCTGGTTCTGTGCCAGTTAATCCTGCTGAGGGGTGGCATCAGCAGGATGTGCAGCAACTGCTGAAACACCCCTTTCTCTGTAAAATATAAGCTAAAAATGCAGCTCTGCCCCAGCCAGATTTGCCTTGGCCCCCCAGCACCACAGCAGGGCTACCATGGGGAGCCCAGCTGGGACCAGCCCTTCTGCTGGGTGCCAGGTGGGAGCAGATGTGGTCCTTCCAGGGTGAGCCTTAACTGGGTCCCTACAAAAACCCAGAAATCAGGGGCCAATAGACTCAAGCATTAAAAATCCCAGCAGGTTTCTATGGCTTTGCAGATCCTGGGTATGATTTGTGACTGGCATTCCCACTGAGGGAGGGGGATGTTCCTGTGCTGACACAGAAAAACGTACATGGGAGGGGACAATTAGATCAACTGAATTAAGGGCTGATCCCTTCAGCCTTGAGGTTTGTTTGGCTTGCTGGAGGGGTTTAGTGTAGCCCTTGCATGGTTTTTAGCCTTTCAGATGTCCTTTCCTCCAGAGCCTGCTGCAATTCCCTATCCTCCAAAAAAAGCCCTGCAAGTCCCAGTCCCCCGTGGTCTGTAAGGACTGCAAGACAAATCCATTTCCACTGTGATCCTACCAGACTCTGGAAGATACCCAGCCTACAGCCTTCTCCATGCCAGAGTGCCACCTTTTTTCTTTAATCATTCCTTCCTTGCATGGGTAGCCTTTGTACATGTGAGTTTTCCAGCTGAAGTTATTTGAGTTTGCCATTTACCTAAAGTCTTGTTCTCCCAAAGAAGGGCTGTGCAGGCTGGAGCTCCATGCCTGGAGAAGGGAACTGCTCAGGGCTGTCTTGGGCTCTTTCAGTGCTATAAGACAAACACCTCCCTAACAAATCAGCTGTTCACCCTGAGCTGTAATGCCTCAGCTTTAACTCTGCATCAGCTTTTTTCTCTGGCCACACTACTGCAGCCCAAAGTGTCTGCAAATCCCCGAGGAATTTTGGCTCTGCCCTGTGACTCCTGCACATGGGCTTCCACTTTATCTGAGCATTGCTGCTGCCAGGCCTGTGGAAGAGGGGTCTCACCATGGAATACAGGAAGTTTTAGTGCACCCTAAATGCAATTAAACACTGAGAGCTTACACACTCTCTCCTTACACACCTCTCACACAGCCAGGCTGCAGCTGCCTGGTTTCTCTAAGAATCTCTGACTCTAGCTGAGTTAGCAAATGCTGGCTGTTGTGTCACTGTCTTCTTGCTGTGTCCTTCCCCAAGCAGACACATCTCCATCAGAAGCAGCCAGCCTCAGCAGCTCCAGCAGCCTTGGGGTGAGCACGCTGTGTGCCATCTGCGGGGACCGCGCCACCGGCAAGCACTACGGCGCCTCCAGCTGCGATGGCTGCAAAGGCTTCTTCAGGAGGAGCGTCAGGAAGAACCACATGTATTCCTGCAGGTGAGGACACAGGGCACAGAGACCCGTGGCTCACACAGGACAGACCCTCACAGCTCAATGGCAAAGCCCTCAAAGTGCAGCAGCACCGCCCTGCATCCTCCTCCACTTTCCCTGAGCTAAGCCCGCAGCAGCGAGGGGTCAGTGACTGTCCTGGCTTTGGGATTGACCACTGAGGAAAGATCCTGGGCAGACTTGCCCCATACTTTAGGGGCCAAATGGGTAAATCCCCCTGGGGGTTTGTTAGCTCACTATAGACATCCTATCCCTAATGGCTACTGAGTAGTCTCAGCTCCTGCATGTGACTCAGTTCTAGACTGTTCTTATTGACCATCCAGGCCATGTGTGCCTGCCATCCAGCTACAACGCTGCCACTGCCTGTTACATGACACAAAACACCTGAGGAGCACCATGAGGGGCAGCATTACGTGCAATTTTTCTGAGGATGAGGCACTCGTGTTGCTCCTGAAATTCATGCTGTGCCCCTCGTGCCATTGGGGGCAGCCCATGGCTCTCCTGTGCCAGCAGCAGCTGTGACCTGCTCACTGCTGGCTTTGAGCAACTCACTTGTAGAAAGTCACAAAGGAAAGTGAAGAATCCTCAGTTCACAGTGTCTAAATCCCTTGGGCTTTTTGAGTCAGTTACTCCTGATGGCCTGACAGCCACGTGGAGAGCATGAGGAGCAACATGACTCTAAAACCTGAGAGACAGAAGGAAGCCCCAGGTTTATGAGTACCTGTGAAGCACACCATCATTTGCACCCCAGGGGTATTTAAGGTGGCTGCACAGGGAGCCCCCTCCCCACAACTCCATCAGAAAAGCCAAGGTGCCCAGTTCTTTGGAAGCTGAGACATTTATATGCACTACAGGAATATTTTAAGAGCTGCTTTCAGGCAACCATTTGGGCAAATCATAGCTTGGGAGCTTTAAAAAACAGAGTAGAAGGAAGCCCTTTAAAAGCTACAGAATTCAGCATGGCTGGGAGCCCTGCTCCAGCTCTGTACTCCTTTGTCTTTACTCTGTAAATTGGATCAATCTGCTGTAAATTAGAGCAAATTTGCAAGTGAAATTCATGCTGCAAGTGGCCACCAGGCTTGTGAGTCATACACATGGGAGATCAGTTTTCCCCACCATGCACAGGGGATTTGGTGACACAAGCCTGGAGGGAAGGAGCTGATTTCTTCCCAAATCCTCTGTGAAGTGCAGGTGACAGCAGAGCAGTTTGCGGAGCAGCAATGCTGTCCAGAGATCAGAAAAAACCTCTGAGAATCCCAGATGTAGCCCTGGAGAGGTACAGGGACTTAAGCTGACTTCTTAACTTCACAAATGGGCTACTACAACCTTCCACCTCTTTTTAAAATTCACAATAAAGGTATTCTTCCTTTTGTTCTACTGGGGTCTAACTCACAACAGCAGCTTCCAAGTTGGAATCACACTTTTAACTTTCCTGGGGCTTTGTTAATCCACTATAGACATCCTATCCCTAATGGTTACTGAGTAGTCTGAGCTCCTGTGTGTGACTCAGTTCTAGTCTGTCCTTATTGAACATCCAGAGGCAGAGGGGAGAGCTGAGATTTTGGTGCAAAACAGAAACCACAGGCTAAAGCAAGAGTGGAAAAATCACAGACTGGGGCTCCTTTCTCAGGGTGAGCCTCTGGGAACCTTCTCTGAGCATGTCTTGGAGCTTGGAGCTCTGTCTTGTCCTGCCTTCAGGCTCAGTCTGGCTGCTCCTCACACCTTTCTTCCTTCCTTCCTTCCCTCCCAGGTTTAACAGGCAGTGTGTGGTAGACAAAGACAAGAGGAACCAGTGCCGGTACTGCAGGCTGAAGAAGTGCTTCCGAGCAGGGATGAAGAAGGAAGGTGGGTGCCTCTGCCTTCCCCAGCAGCAGTCCCTCACCTCTGGGTGTGTTTGGAGAAGCCCTGCAGCCAAGGCTGCTCCCTGCCAGGTGCACACATGCCCAGCCACCTCAGCCCTGTGTTCCCTGCACTGTGCTCTCCTGGGCACACATCCTGACCCCCACCACAGGGGGATTTAGGGAGGGTCCTGTGTCTCAGAACTGCCCATGTTTGTGCACACAAATCACACCCAGGGCTCTCCAGCTCACACCGACACACACAGCACCTGGGCTCCCACACTGCCAGCCCACTGGAGGGGTTTGGGAATGATTCTGCACATCACTGAGGAGCAGAAACTTCAAAGAAGGCCTGGGAATTTGGAAATACTTTGGTAAAACTGCTCCAAGTGCTGTTATCCCAGAGTGACCACAAAACCCACAGCTGGCTGGGTGAGTTCAACAAAAGTCACACTGACATTTTCCACCTTTTTTTCCTGATAGATATATAGGTTCTTGCTGACCCTCTGCAGAGAGGCAGTGAGTTTAGTTTCATTTCAGCCACAGCAGAAAGGATCCAGAGTAAAGTGGAGCATTTTTGCTATTTAACTGTATAAAAACAGTAGAGATATCCCTACATGGTCCATGCTCACCCCTCAGCTCCCCTACCTCCCTGTCTCTGCAGCCCTTACAGGTCCCCATGGCAGGATTCTTCCCTTGTTTAGTCCTGTTTTGAGAAGGGGCAGGAGACCCTGGTGGCCTTGATGGTGCTCCTGTTAGTGGAGGGACAAACTGCCAGAGCAGAGGCATCCCACAGAGCTCACCCCACTCATGTCTCACTCATGGGAGGCATTCAGCCCTGTTATCCCATGCAGGTAAATTAAACCCCATGCTCCTCCCAGTTCACACTGCCTCAAGGAGAAGCTTTGGAGTAAAAGGGTCCTTGAAGACAACAGGGAAGTACCAGTGTTATGTTGGTGGCTGCAGGAAGACCTCTGAGCAGGAACATTTACTCCCTGTAAAAGGAGATGTGGTATCACAAGCAACTTTTCTTAACTTTTCCTGAAGAATATAGGAATCCTCCTCTCCATGCAGCTCATCCCCTGCCCAGAGCTGTGCTGTTGTCTGTTAATATTCAATAGAAGTTACATTAGGTGCATGACCAGCTAATACTGAGCAAACATTTGGAAAACATCGTGGCATGACTGAACTCGGGGGCCTGCTACTGATAACAAGCAGCATAACCTTGAGAGCTCCTATTTACAGCCGCTGACTGCAGGGCTTTTCTCCTGGCCCAGCCTCATTATTGCTTTTTATCAGCTGGATTTATACATGGAGAACGTATCAATGCAGAGAGCCACCAGCCCAAGGCAGGGACTGTGCTGTTTCCCCTGCCATGGATCAATAGCTTATTTGAGCAGATGGCTCTGAGTGGCGTGGCCAGGGTGACTTACAGCCAGCCCAGGCCTCGTGACAGACAGGGCAGGCAAATCCTCCCCCTCCAAGCCTTCAAGACTAGACCAAGCAGGGAGGCACACTGGGGTCAAACCTGTCCTGGGATGGTTTTACAATAAGGTATGAGAGAGCTCTTTTGCTCTGGGTGGATCAGCAGGAGCAGTTCTGCACTTCCTTCCTTATTGTAGTTGAGACAGAAGTTTTCCAACTACACCTACCCAGTGCAAGAGCTTTTCTGAATGGAGCTCACAGGAGTCATGTGGGCAAGGAAACCTTGCAGATACTCCTCCATTTCACACATCAGCTCTGGGCTGCATACATGAGCATGGCCACCGTTTCAAACCCCATATCACGACATCAAAAAACTCAGATCCTTTGCCAGGAAATTTTCCCCACTGAACTCTACAGGTATTTTGGGTTCTGAATCAACCCCATCCCTGGAAAGTCTAATAAAGCAAATAAGAAATCAGATCCACCAGATGCAGTCAGCTCTCACTGGCATCCACCCCAAACCAGACACAGCTGCACCTCCGCCCTGCCTGGCAGGGAAGCTGGGGAACTGCAGCTAAGGAAGGGGAACGCCAGAAGTCTGTGCTAGTTTTCAGTGTGCATTGCCATGAACCACCTGCAGCTCAGCCAAAATCCTCTCTTGCAGCTGTACAGAATGAACGGGACCGAATCAGCACCCGCAGATCAAGTTACGAGGACAGCAGCCTGCCCTCCATCAATGCCCTCCTGCATGCAGAAGCCCTGGCACAGCAGGTACTTCTTCTTCCTTCTTTATCAAATACAAAAGCATCAGGCACTACCTGGAGTGTAGAGCCAGCTATTTAATAGCCAAGTCTTCAAATTATCACTTCTTTTCTAAGTGGCTCATCTGCCAACTCAACACTGATTTTTCAGAAAGCATTTGTTACCTGAAACCATCCCTTTGAATCTCCTTAGTTCAGAACTCAGTTGTAACAATATGCAGTGATTTGTTCTGCTTTAATGGGACACAGGAAGGCTGGAGAGCCTGATGGAAGAAAGTAGGGTAGAATCATTGCAATCCAAAGAGCTGTGGCTGCCTAAGCCCACGAGGGGCTGGCCTTGCATGAGCAGCCTCCCCTCCCCATGAGCTATTAGGAACTTTGGATTCCTGCACAGTTTCACAAGCAATCAGTTTCCTGCTTGTTTTATGCAGATACCTTTTCCAGTGCTTGCCTGAAATTCCCTGTTTCCACTCACACATTGCCAAGATTCGTTTCCTGGAGTGTTCACGTTGCAAAGATGACTCTGATTTAAGAGGCTGGATACTGCAAGGGGTGTACACAGCTCTGGGAGGACACAGGACAGGATGGGCACACACAGCCTGCAGGGAGGGTTTGTCTGTGAGAACAAGTGATGAGGATGGAGCTGTGCTGGAGGCAGGAGCTGCCACTCTTCATGGAGCTGGGGAGATCAGAACTCTGTGTCCTGGGGAAGACGAGCAGGGGATTGAGTTGGCAGTCCATGCTGCCTCAAGGGTCACACTGCCCTGAAGGCTGCCCTGGGAGATGCTCCAGGACAGGACGTGCTGTGCTCTGGGCTCCACAAGAGGCTCAGGCTGTAAGGTCCATTTCCCCAAGGGGGGATATGCCAGAATGGACAAGAGCCAATCCTGTACACAAAAAGCACATCCAATCTCATCCCACATCTCACCTTGTCATATGCAGGCCCTAATATATTTATATACCCTATAAAAATAAGATTGATGCCCAGAGGTGTGAGATAATGGGATCTCCAGTCACCAAATCTACAAGGGAAGGACATTTCTGGGGCTCAGAGAGAGTCCTGCAGTGCCATCACATGAAAGCAGGGCCTGCTGATAAAAACTTCAACCATGGACAAATCCAGGGGAGCTCCTGCTCTCCCACAGAGCACAGAGAGATTCATTAAACAAGGCAGGCTCCAGCACGGTAATTGGTAACTTTTATGTGCCTTGCTAATTAGAACAAGATACTGCTGAGGAGCTGCTTTCTCCAAGATCTAGGGTCACTCACCCAGAGGTCTTTATTTATTTGCTAAGCCTTCCGGGCCCTCTGATTAGGGTAATACATGGTGAGATTTTTACAATCTTATTTATTCAATAATAGCTGGTGAGCTGGAAAGCCTCCAGGTAATGCAACCTGAAAAAAAAAAAAATGCAGGTAGCATTTGAATTCCATTTCCTTGGGGAGGCCAGCAGGGTCCGAGCTGAAAGTGCTGGCAGGAATAGGACAGGAAGAGCTGATGTTGTACAAGAGCACAGAGGGCAGGCAGAGGGCAGTGATGGGGTTGAGTTATTTGCTTACAGAAGCATGAGGATAAAGTAGTGACTAAGGGCAAATTTTTAGATGACCTGGGTGAGCAGCTATGCATGAGAACCAGGCAGGAGGTTGGGTGCCTGGTTTGGGGGAGATGTTCTGTCCAGCTCTGTGGGACAGCACTTTCAGAGTTGTCAGGGTTGTCCTTTGCAAAGGAAGTGGCAATCACAAATAATTTGCCATGTAACAAATGTCACCCGTGTTGTGGGCATGTTTGAACTTGCCCAGTTTTGCCAAAAGGACCTAAAAAACAATGGGAGGTGGGAGACTGTTATCTTTAAAGTCTGTCCTTAGCTATTCAGAGTGGGTGATGCCAAATGTTAATGACCTGGTGCTCAGAGAAAGCAATGTCAGACCTAGAAAGCTGTGGCCTGGTGAGCTCATGATGGCTCAGGAGAGGAGCAGAGCCTGCTCTCCTCCTGTGGAAAGCAGACAGGGCAGCTCTGGCCAAGCCCTGCCTCTGGAGCAGGCTGGAAGGGGGAGCAGCCCTCTGCACTTTGGTGGGTAGATGTGTCCTTTCTGCTGGTGAGGCTGACTGCCACACAAGCCCCTCTGTTCCCTCCTGGATCCTGACTGAGCACACTGGCTCAGTGGGAGGAAGGCCCTGGCTTTAGGAATGTTTCCTCTGTGCTTTCCAGTCTGTTCAAGGCATTGCAGCTTACCAAGATGATCCACAGCCTCTGCTCTGCAGTGTTTCATGTTCACAGATCCCCAAGCTGATCTGACTTTAAATGAGTCTTGTTGGGTCACCTGTTCTGGGAGCTGGGTGTGTGCAACAGAAAAATGTAATTATAATTTCTGAAGTCTGCATCAACACAACCCATGGGCTGGGATTTTCCTGTCTGGGGCTCCTCTGTGGCACTGAAAGCTGCAGGATCTCTCCTCTCCTCCCAGATATCATCCCCTGTTCCTGTGCTCAACGGAGACATCCGAGGGAAGAAGATTGCCAATATTTCTGATGTGTGTGAGTCCATGAAGCAGCAGCTGCTGGTGCTGGTGGAGTGGGCCAAGTACATCCCCCCCTTCTGTGAGCTGCCCCTGGATGACCAGGCAAGTCCCCCCATCCACCCCACCTCGCTCTGCCCTGGTAAAGGCAGCAGGGAGCCAAAACCAGCTGAGACCTTCAGAGAAACTGCTCATTGTGCACTCTGTTATCCTGACTGCTGCAGCTGATTGGGAACAGCATCCATACAATGCCAGCCCAGGCCAGGAATCCATACAATGCCAGCACGGGCCACTTGCATGTGCCTCTAATCAGCCCATGAGCACAGCCAGATAACGCTGAGCTTGAATTAGCTCGTTATCAGATGAGCATTTTGGGGTCAGTCAGTCATTTATTAATTATGGTTTGCACAGCACTTTGAAAACTTGAAGTGCTTGTCAAATGCTTGGGGTAATCAGAATAAGCAGGAAAGATTTCTGGCCTAACGTCTGCCCAAAATTTAAAATCTGCCTGTCTCTTTCTGCTTCCTGCCTAGGGGTATGTTTGTACCCATGCTCCCAGCATGGAATTTTGAAGCTGTACACTAGTTTGCTCCCAAGGCAGTGGAAAATCTTTTTTTCCAGGATTAAAAAGCAAGGATATATTTGCATTTAACAGAAATTACAAAAATGGCATTTGTGGGTTCCCTAATGAAGATAAGCACAACGAGTTTGGTGTCCTCTGTGGAAATGCATTGCAGGATCCCAGGCAAAGCTCAAAGAGGTTCAAGAAGAGGCCTCCTGTGGATGTCTGAATTTCAGAGGTCTCCAACAGGTGTTGAAGGAATGTGTGCCCAGCCTTGAGCAGCACATGTGGCTGGGATAGCACTTCTGACAGGTCCTGTCACAGGCAGGAAGGTATTTCTAGTCTGTCCAGTGTAAAGTCACAAAACCAGCATGTGTTTTCTTCAGCTAGGACCAGTCTCCAGCCCTATTGACCTAGAGGTAATTTTTATATAATGAAGAAAAAGGATATCCAGTTGAGAGTGTCCAGCTGTTCAAAACCCATAAATCCTAAATCTGAGCTCTTTGGTACCCACCCAGAAGCACCCAGAGCTCTGGGGAATTCAGTGTTCTTAAAATGGGAGCCTGTTTCCTTATTTTCTATTTTGTGCAAGTGCTAAATTCTTGAAAATGATAACAAAGCTGTTAAACTGCTAAGGAAAATACGATTCATAATTTATGAAAACCACAATGGACTCCAATGGCAAATGCCATTTACACAGCATATACAAATAAATAGGTTGCAGCCCAGCACAGCCCTGGGGCAGCTCTGCACAACCCATCACATCCTTGTGCCATTTGGAACAGAGGCCCTAAACCTGGCCAAACTCTGTGCAAGCTACAGCAACTTCCACGTGAGCTCATTTTACAGTTGTGGAGCTGCAAAATTCCTCAAAGGAGAAAACAAAGCCTAAAGATGGCACAGTTTGAGCGCTGCCTTCCTACAAGGGAGAGGCTGCTCCATGAAACAGATCTCCTTTTGTAGAAAAGATCATACCCAACCCCTCATGGTCCTTCTGCACCAGAATGTCAAAACTACCATGTTTGGTGGGGCAAAGACATTTCATCTCAAAGTGCAGGTTCTGCTTTGTTGTGTTACAAATGTATATTTATCCTAGTTCACTATGGAATTATGTATCTCAGGTTCATCACTGCAAGAAAAAATATCAAATGAGGTGGTTTGGCCTTCTTGAAGTAATTCACTTTAACCCTGCTCAAACAAGGAAACTCTATGGACACAAAAAAGGTGGTTACAAACTGAACCTTCCTGCCTTTGCAATAGGCAGGAAATTTTTAGGTGAGAGCTTCACTCTCCCCTGGGACTGGCAGTTTTTTCCTTGTCATAGCTTTGTCCGGTAGGAGAGCTCAGTTTTGTGCAGCTCTGGTAATTCCAACAGCTCAGCTAACTAACATATCCACCCATGTTTGGACAGGGATAGAGAGACGCTAGATTTGGGCATCTAGATAAAGATTCCCCAGTATCATGTGTGCACAGTCTTTTTGCAAGGATCTCTATTTATTTTGCATAACCTTTTTTACCATCTGGGGTGAAAAAAAAAAGCCAAAAACCCCTCTTCTAAACATCAGCATCTTTCCTAACCAGAGCTCTCTCCTATGGGTGATACATTCTTCTTGCATTCCTGGTAGGGTAAGACCTGTCTTGGCTTTGACAGATGCTGAGGGTAACACACTGGAAAAGTGGACCATTCCCATCAGGACACAATACTTTTCAGCATTTCTCTATTAATGTTTAATGATTGTTTTCTCCAGCAGAAGGTCCTGGCTGGACATTAAGAAGTCTCTGTGTCAGGATGTCCAATTGTTAACTTCTCTTTCTGCCTAAATCTCTGAAATTTTTAACTGAAGGAGGGCAAAAGATTCAGAACATTCTCAGGAGCCACTGGAGGGTGTAAAGTGAAACACTTCAATCATTAACATCAGAGGAGAAAAACATCCCTTTGGCTTCCCTGTCCCCAGTTCCTGTGGCTGTGCAGGGAATGAGTGGCCAGGGGGTGACCCCACTGGCCAGCTGGACATGGGTGCCCATGGCTGTGATTGCAGTGGGAGGTGGGCACAGCCCAGAGGGACAGCAATTTCCAGCAGCAGGTGTTGTACTTCTCCTCACTTCCCAGGATGGAGTGTGGCCCCTGGTTCTGCACTTGGCAGGAGCTGTCTGCAAACAGCCCACACTGGTGGGAGGTCCTGGGATAGTCTGGCATGCTCCCACTCATGGCATCTGTCCTGAATATGGGATATTTCAGGTGCTGTCTCCTACCTGCTGGTTATGATGGATTTATAACTGGTTTAGCACAGAGCATTATTTGATCTCTTTCTCTGCCTGTAACAGAAGAGGGGCCCTCACTCCCATCCTCGAGTGCAGTACAGGAATGCTGAATTTTCCCTCTTGCTGACATAAAATCACAGCTTTGTCTCAGTCTCTGCATCACCCAAATAACTTTTCCCTGCCCTTGCAGGTAGCACTGCTACGTGCACACGCAGGGGAGCATCTGTTACTGGGAGTTGCCAAGAGGTCCATGGTGTTCAAGGATGTCTTGCTGCTAGGTAAAAATTGCACTTCTGCTCCCAGCCCATCTGCTTCTGTGACACTTTCCTGCTGGGGTGAGGGAGAGGGTGGTTCAGTGTTTGTGGACATCCTTTTTGCAGGGTGGTGGCTTGATCTGTTCTGTAGTTAAGCAAGCCCAGCACAACCTTTGGGTGCAGCTAGGCCTGGCTGACATTGACATCAAGGCCATGAGGTGTGACAAAATTGGGGACTGTTGGGGGCTGTGGTGGGATTCAGAAAAAAGCTCTCCTTGATCAGCTTTTTCTCACTGGAGTGGCTCCTGTGTAATGAGAAGCTGCTCTAGTAAAACAGATCAAAGTTTCTGGTGTTCTGAGACAGAATAGGGCCTGAAAGAGGAACTTCTTAATTCCTCCACCCCAAAATTATCTCAGCATTATCTACCTGCATTTTGAACTCCCTGTCACCCCAGCTAAGTTTGAGCAATGATAAGGTGATGGTGTATGTGCTGCAGGCAATGATCACATCATCCCACGGAACTGCCCCGAGCTGGTGGAGGTGAACCGTGTGGCCATCCGCATCCTGGACGAGCTGGTGCTGCCCTTCCAGGAGCTGCAGATAGATGACAATGAATATGCCTGCCTGAAAGCCATCATCTTCTTTGACCCAGGTATGCCCCAGCTCGGGGAGGGTTTCCATCAGAGGGACATAGTCTGGATTATGCTGACAAACACCAGTCCTGAGTGGTGGAAAAGCTGCCTGGTGTTCTCTCTGGGCCAAACTGTTCTTAGAGAGGGAGGAGAGAAATCAGTCTTGAGAAAAATTGTCCATTGCTGTTAGAGTAGCTTTTTTGAGCTAGGTCTTATAAGGTTTTGGAAGGCTGTAACACACTTGCGATAGCTCAGCTACTTTTGGAAGCATAAAAATCAGCAAGATGGCTTCTGTTGCAGTGTTAAACAAAAAGGCTTAATAAAAGGCAAAATAACAGAGAAAAACTGAGTCAAGTGTAGGGAGTCCTTGCTCTTAGTAAAACACCTTACAAAAGCGATTAGTTTCTTTGCTCACTTCTTTTTCTAGTAAATTCCCTAAGCTTCTGTCCAATTAGCTATCCTTAAGTTTGAGGTGAAGTCTTCTAAGCCTATGAAGTAGCTTTTTCACCTAATTAAAGAGAGCAACTTCTAAGCTTCTTTCCTTTTTAAGGAGACAAAAAATAGTTTTGTCACTCCATCAACAAAGAACACACTCCTATATGTAGCTATGATATTTTATGAAAAATCCCTTTGCTAGGATTTTTCCCTTGAGAAGCTGAGAGGCCTCAGGAACAAAATGTAAACAATGATTATCTGCTGCTGTGGAATGCAACAGGTGAATCTTTCATTAGTCTCATGTGGTTGTTTCTAATTAATGGCCAATCACAGTCCAGCAGTCTTGGACTGTCTGGTCAGTCACAAGATTTTATTATCATTCCATTCTATTGCTTGCTAGCCTTCTGATGAAACCCTTTCTTCTATTCTTTTAGTATAGTTTTTATATATATCATAAAATAATAAATCAGCCTTCTGAAACATAGAGTCAACATTCTCATGTGGGGATTGCCTGCAAACTTCCACATTCCATACAACACAGCAGGCAATGGGCAATCAGAGACAGCTCCCCTCAGGCTGTGCCCAGCTGTCCCTGACAGGCAGCAGCCTGGAGAATTGGCTGTATGGGTCATTGCAGATGCCAAGGGGCTGAGTGACCCGTCCAAGATCAAGAGGATGCGGTACCAGGTGCAGGTGAGCCTGGAGGATTACATCAATGACCGGCAGTACGACTCGCGGGGCCGCTTCGGGGAGCTGCTGCTGCTGCTGCCCGTGCTGCAGAGCATCACCTGGCAGATGATCGAGCAGATCCAGTTCGTCAAGCTCTTTGGCATGGCTAAGATTGACAACCTGCTGCAGGAGATGCTGCTGGGAGGTGAGTGCTTGAGGGTCTGACAAGAGGTCTCTCGGCGTTCCCTGATTGTTGTCCCCTTGAGACCCTCCTTGGTCACTGCTCCCTATCTAGCAAAGTTAGAGACAGCCAGTCTGCAGGACTCACACAAAATCATCTCCCCTGTCCTTGACAGGGGTAACCAAGGGTCCTCTACTTCTTCTCACCTAAAGAGAACACCAGCTGTTCCTCTGCTTACAGAGAGGCATCCCCAGCCCTCTGCACACAGACAAGCTTTGCTGTGCACCCCCCAGACTCCTACCTGGCAGCCAGTTCACCCATCCTCTGTCAGAAGGGACTCACCAAAACAAAAAGCTTAGGTTGAAGGAACATCCTTGATTTTCTAGTGGGAGCATCCAATGGGACAAAACAAAATGAAGAGTTCCCACTGTGCTATTCTGCATGTGGAGGTGTGACTAAAGAATACAATCCTGTATGAGAGTTCATGCAGGCAGCAGGCAGGGGTTAGTTCAAGTCATGCATGGAGGAAAAAGGGAAGGGTGTTCTTCAATCACCTGTGCACAAATGTGCACAAAGCCTTGGACATTTGGGTGCAGTGGGTGTGCCCATCTGAGCTGTCCCCTTCTGCCATTGTGGCAATTAATGTCTCCTGCATGTTCTTAGGCTCATCAAGTGAAACGCCGCACACCCACCACCACCTGCACCCTCACCTGATCCAGGAGAACCTGGGAACAAACGTCATTGTGGCCAACACAATGCCTCCTCAGATGCACAATGGGCAGATGTGTGAGTATATCCAGAGACCAAGAGCTCCTGGGAGAAACCAGGAGCTTTCCAGTGGGCCTGTGGAGGTAGTTTCTACCTTGCATGGAAACCTGCAAGAAAGACAAAGTCTCTGGTAATGAGCGTGTGAGAAATTCCTATGCAGAAAGGAGGGAAAGACAAACAGAGAGGTGGGTTAGATTAGATTAGGCCAGACTAACTGATTCAACATGATACTCCTTGGCAGACTGCAATTTTACATAGCCCTTAAGGGATGAATGATCCTATCCAGAGCTTAGTGAAATCAGTGGGAAGGCTCCCCTTCCCTTGAGTGGTTCAGACACACCTCAGTTTGTCCTCTGCAAAAACACAGGAGGATCTAGGCCACCACATGGGGCCACCACTGGGGACCCTGTGCTGAGATAAGCTTGGTTGACCAAAAATGTGGTTAGTAGAGGTCAAAATGTCAGCAAAATGCCCTTATTTGATGTTGGTTATTGTGGTTCTCCTGGGGCATCAAACCATGCCTGTGTGTCTGGGCAGCCCTACAGCAAACACACAAGCCCATAAGAGCCTCTGCTGTGCTGACATATGAACCTTGCACACCTGAGGACAGATCCCAGTGCTGTCAGGTTTGTGAGGCCCTCTTTTAATTCACTTTCTCTCTCTTCAGCTACTCCAGAAACTCCACAGCCCTCTCCACCCGCGGGCTCAGGATCAGAGCAGTACAAGCTGCTGCCTGGAGCCATTGCAACCGTGGCCAAGCAGCCCACGTCCATCCCACAGCCTGCCATCACAAAACAGGAGGTCATCTAGCACACCCCACCCAGCCAGCCTCCTTCAGAGCACCGTGTGGGAGAAAAGCCCAAACTGACTCTGCCACTGTGAAAAGAGAAGCCACCCAGAGGTCCCTGGGCATGGACACACAGACTTTTTAGACTGACCACCACCAGAAGGTGTCTTCCTGCAGCTACGGACAGCACGTACCATGGGCAGCCCCAGAGTCCCAGAACTGAGGCTGAAGCCTTGACAAAACCCTCAGTCCTTGTAAGGAGGGCCAGATTCCTGCCTCCCTCTGCGGGGAGGTGGCAGTGACTGCCTGGGGACAGGCTGCTGCCCCACTGCCACCTCAGCACTGGTTCAGCCACAGCAGACCCTGTGAACGAGAATTCCCTGTGCCGTGGGAGTGGAGGGCTTCCCTCCCACAGCCGTGCCAGCCCCCTGACAGTCCCCAGCCCAGCCAGACTTGGTGGAGGTGGACGATCCCCCAGGAGCAGCACAGCAGGTGAAGCACATGGGGTTTGCCCAGGCAGCACTGCCAGAACTGCTCCTCAGCCTTGGCTAGTCCCAGGTCTTTTTGTGGTGTCACCCACCTGCACGCTAAGCCCCCAGCCAGACCTAACAAATCTTTTCAGCTGATGCTGGGGCAAAGTCTGGCCCACCAAGATACTCCACTATTTGGATCCCTCTGCCTCTTGAGGGGTTTTGATATTTCTGTGCCATGCCTGCCCTCTGACCACATGCTCAGGGAGGCAACCACTGCCAATCTTCCCTTGCAGCACTCACTGCCTCCTGACAATCAGAGACCACGGGATTCCAGAGATTTCAGCTAATGGAAGGGGTTCACCCCTTTACAGGCTGGCATCACTGCCCAAATTTCTCTGCTCCAACTACTGCTTGTCAGCAGTCAGAACAACACTGGATGCCTGTTTGGAAGGAAGTGGGGGACAGATGTAGGAAGGGGAAAGACCTATGGGGTGAGAAGAGCTTGAGCCTCACAGGTTGGAACAAGTTGTTGGGCTTTCTGAGTGCTGGGAGCATTGTGACCCAGGATCTCAGTACAAACCCAACTTAATGCTAAGATATGCCACACAATCCACTTCTCTAGTGCAGTGCCACTCCTTCAGCTTAGAGTGAGTGGCTGATAACAGATTTATAGTTCTTCATAACATGATAAGGATTCGTTATGTCTCCTACAAACCTCAGAGTGTTTGAGAGCACCAACCTCAAAAATACAATTCTTGGGGTCCTGCAGAGAAAAGCCACAGAGGTCAAGCAATAACCCTATCTCACCCAAGCCCCTTGGGTCTGCCCCAGCCTTGGGTGTGCCCCCCCTGCTCTGCTCCCTCCTGCCCCTGCTCCTCTGTGCCTGCCTGTGCCAAAACCCTGCGGATCTGACCTTTGGTTTACAGCTGAAAGCAGGAAAGGAGCCCTCCTGCTGCAGGTGCCAGCAGGGCTGGAGCTCCCAGAGCCCTGCACCACGGCAGGCCTGAGTCCCTGCTGGCCTCTCAGGAGGATGAGGATGGTGGCCCCATGGCTGCCAAGAGGTCTCTGGTGGGGACAAATCTGAGCCAGCTCAGCTGGAGGAGTTGCAGGTCTGTCCCCTGATTTCCAATGCAGAATGAAACCCCTCGTGCTGGCGGCGTCAGAGGTGTTGCATGGTCCCAGTGCTGGTGGCATTGTACCAAGTAATTTATTGCAATGATGAATCCAATCATTTTCTGTAAATTATTTTGTAAATCACATTGATTATTTATAATTGGGAGATTAAATGCAAAAAAAACACCAACCCAACCCTGTAATAAGCAGGCTGTCTTTTCCAACTGCAGCAACCTTTTTTCCTGTACATAGACATACTTTGTGGGGAATCCTTTTTGGTCCATTTGCACCAAGTATTCCTCGGTATTGTACCTTAATTTTTGCTGGTTTCTGCCTTCCAATGGAAACAGAAGAATATTTCTTCACGAGAGTTTGTATTCATAAAAAAAAGGAAAAAAAGAGAAAAATAAATGCAAAAATATTTTCTAACTTTTCCCAGACAGATGGATTTCTTTCTTCTGGGAGGATTTATTTTAAATCAAGGGGCTAACCTCCCTGTTGGTCTGAGCACAAAGCATATGTGTATGGAGAAAAAAGCCCAAACAAGTGTTTGATGCTGTTGCCAGCTGTCACTATTTCCTGGCAAGCCCAATGTGTCTGTCCTGAAGCCACGTGTGCTGGAATCATAAGATTGAATGGCAATCCCAATTTTCATTAAAAGAAAAACAAACATGGAGAATAAACATTTGCTTTCATGATTCCATGGAGCTTAAAGGCTTGAAGTAACCACATTCTGAAAGCCAAGCAAAGGAGGCTAAACTATATTATTCACATTTCAGACATGTTCATTTTATGTCCCTCTTGTGTTTTAAAGGTAATTTCTGAGCACTTTGGGGTGGATGATTGTTCTTTGTTTCAAACACAGCCACCCTACTGCTGGCAGCAGGTGGGAGCCAGACCGAGCCTATGGGGCACAGTAAGATGATCAAGTGAAAATCAACTTATCACTGGCTGTAAAGATGAAGAAATACACAGGCAATTATAGAAGGCTCTTAATGACCTGCTTTCCTGACCACGGGAGGCTGTGCTCAGCTGTAGCATGCCCAGGAAGAGAACAGGAAGAGAGGACAGGGGTGTAGATGGCTGTAAAGATTAGGTCTCTGGGAAGGAACAACATCCAGCATTTCCAGCTCTGTCTGCAGGATCTGGCCCTCATTTACCCCATCTCCTGCCTCTGATGAGAGTCGAGGTGGGCAGTCTCATCCTAGGTATGAGGGATGAGAAGCAGCCTGATTTTCCATCCCATTAGCACATCCATGGTGCCCCAGTGACAGTCATGCTGGTGAAAACTCAGCAGGGATGAGATGCAGGGATGAGACCCAGACTGTGTTTGAGGACTGTGTGGAGACAGCATTTAGAGCCTGTCTCCTGTCTCTCCACTCTGAGTCAAGGACAGATCTCAAACAACCTGCCCTCACCACCTGAGTGCCTGTGATTATCCAGAGCCCCAGCACCACTGCTGAATGCCTGCACAAGGGAACCAAAGGCAGTCCCAGGACATGTTATCCCAGCACACACAGGACTGAGTGGTTAGTCCAGTCAAAGGAAAGAAAAGGACTTCATTCTTTTTAAAATAAAAAAAAACCCTGGGACTCCTCTGCTGTGATTCATGGTTGGTTTTACCTGGGTAAATGCCCTAAAAACTCCATATATGTAATATCGAATCTTCGAAGCAATAAACTCTCCTGGGCTCCTTCCCATGAATTGCTCTATCAAGGTTGCCCTTTACCTGGTTAATCTTAAATCAGTGCACTTCCTACAGGAGATTTCTTATTGCTGGATTCAGCTCACTTGGGAAAAAACCCCCATGAACTGTCCCAGAAGCAACCTTGTCCTTAATTGGCATCCTCAATCCCAGCTCTCACCTCCTTTGTCCCTCCAGCCTGGAATCACCCTGAAACACTGGTCTTGCCATTCCTGGGCTGTGTTTTACCCTGCTGGGTTCCCTGGAGCCATGGGCCATGTCCCATGTCAGAGGAGGTGCTGCTCTGAGGATTGGCCTTTGACACACAGCTTCCCTTACATTGGTTTTGAACACAAGAGCTCTCTGTGCCTGCAGCTCAGCCTAGGGATGATTTCCTGGAGAGCACCATCTCCAGCTGAGGAATCTTTTCATCATGTCCAAGCAAAGATCTGTGAAAGTGGTATTTTTAGGTCCTTTGGCCACCATGAAATGCATTCTTTTCATATTCCTTATATAACTTCCATCTGAAAGAGCCAGCAGGCTTTGGAGCCTTTTCCACAGCTTTCATATCTTAGTGGGGGGGGGGGGGGAAGGCAAACAAGTTTTATGGCCTGCATATCATCCCTGACAAAAGCAACTATTGCTGCTATTAAACTCACAAGTGCACACACAGGCACAGATAATCATGAACACCAAGAGGCAGCAGGGACAGCTCAGCAACGTGGCACTGCTGAGCCAGGCAATTCCATGTGCCAGGCTGGCCACTTCCCTCTGGGCTTAATGCAAATATCACCAAGCAGCTGGGGAGCTCAGGCCACACACTGCACAGTCCTTTCCACTCAGAGAGGCTGCAGGAGGAATGGCAAGGTGTGGGAATGTCTAAAATCCCTCAGAGAGGCTGCAGGAGGGATGGCAAGGTGTGGGAATGTCTAAAACCCCTCAGAAAGGCTGCAGGAGGGATGGCAAGGTGTGGGAATGTCTAAAATCCCTCAGAGAGGCTGCAGGAGGGATGGCAAGGTGTGGAAATGTCTAAAATCCCTCAGAGAGGCTGCAGGAGGGATAGCAAGGTGTGGGAATGTCTAAAATCCCTCTCCCCATTCCAAAGTGAGGTGTGACCCTGACAATCATAAACACACCTAGCACCTGAAAAATTGCCAGCCAGGCCAATAAAAATGGCAATATATTGTCAGTTTCGTTATGTGAAAGCAAGCAGGAGAGCTTGGCACAAACAACCCTGCAGTCACAACCTGCAGTTCAGTGTCCTGTGAGAGGGAAGAGGCTGCTGGGACCAAGAGTGCTCCCAGTTCAAACCCAGGGGAAGAAGAGCTCTGAGGCTAACCCAGGTCTGGGATAGAAGGTGGTTTGGGAACTGTATTTCCTAGGTTTACTCTGGCTTTGGGTCTGGAGTGATGCCACGCTTGTCTGATCGTGGCCAAAACCTTCCAGATGCCCGAGGGCACCCTAACCTGGGGTTATTCCTGGGTTACACAAAGCCCTGGGCTCCGTCTCCACTCCAGCCCTCCCATCTGGTGGCTCTGCCTGGCTGGAACCTGCAGTCCCTTGGGACCCCATGGACTCACAAAGACCAGGGACCCCTTGTGAGCCTGGGGGACCTCACAGCAGATGAGGGGTCTGAGGGAGCTGTTGTGATTCCCCAGCTCCTCCTAGAAACTGCTCTGGTGCAAGAAAGAGCACAAGAGCTGCCTGAGGGAATGCCTGGACAGACACCCAGCACATACAGCATCCCAAGTCAGACAGGAATTCCTCTCTCTGCTGCCAAGCCAGGTGTCAGCACTGGCTGGAACAGGACATGCTCCCCCTCACTGATGGGTAAAGTCATTACAATAAAGTAACCCATAATACTCTGCTCCTTTCCGGGACTCTCCAAAGCACCACTGTGCCTTAAAAGCACTTTTAAATTAATCCTGCTGATGGGTTACTCACCATTAACCACTGACATGGAGCACACTGGCTCAAGCATATCCTGGAATCCACTCAGAGCTGATTTGCAGGGACAGGCCACTGAGAAAAAAGCTTGAGGGAGAAGCAGCGAAGAGAAAGCTCAGTGCCAAACCCAGAAAGCCTGACTCAGACCTACAGCACTTCCAGCACAGATAAACCATTGGGATCCTTGCTGCTGAGTGGGTTTTAGCCCTCTCTTAACAATATTCTGAGGTGTGGGATTAGAGTGGCATTTTCTCACCTGGGAGAGCACACAGGAGACCTGCTGTGCTGCACTCCTGTTGAGGAGGCACTGGAAACAGCTTCCAGGCTCTTAATTTTCTGTTGAAATCCTACTATTTCTTGCATGCAACCCCTCACCTCACAGCCCACCATGCAGCTGAATTCCTTCACCCCAAAGATGTGCAAAGATATCACTCAGGGGTTACCCTAAAACCCAGCCCTGCTTCACTCCTTCCCACTGATTTATGGGCTTCTGATGAACCCCAGGATGAAAGCCCCAAGAGCTGGAGCACCCAGTCCGACCTCATTCTGCCCCTGGAAGGATTCCTCCACCATTTACCAACTAGTTTTTTGCAGGAGCAAACCTGAGTGCTTCTGACAGCTGCAGCCTGTGCCATGGAGAGGCTGCAAGGAGCACTGCCAGGGACCCAGGGCAGCCCCATCACAGCCCCTCTCAAGGGTTAATCCTGCCAGGGACCCAGGGCAGCCCCATCATAGCTCCTTTCAAGGGTTAATCCTGCCAGGGACCCATCCTGCCTCAGAGACAGCTGCTCTCCTTCCAAAAAGCATTCTCCATGATGAAAAGCAGTGAAAGGAAATGCTCAGCTCAGAGCAAACTGGGCGTTGGACTAGATGACCTTTAAAGGTTCCTTCCAACCTAAGTTATTCTGTGATTCTATAAAATTAAACTGCAGAAATCCTGTAATATTTAAAACATTCAGAGGTCCTGCCAAGCACATTCCTCACCAAGCTTTTGCAAAAACACTGCTCATCTTGAGGCTGGTGGAGCCAAGGAGAGGGGAAGTGTTCCCTCAAAGCCTGGGCTGGGTTAGGCTGTGTGTATGTGTGTCCCACCACACACTGGGGTTCTGGGGGTCTGTCAGCACCTTAGCACAGCTTTGTGTGCCTGGGTGGTGCTGCCTGCCTGTGTGCAGCTGCTTTGGCAGCAGATTTGTGTTCATTTGCACATCAGTTCCTGTTTCCATAGCTGAGTGTGTGGGTCTGGTGTGCCATCTGTGCCTGGGGAGGGTCCCCTGCAGCCCAGTGGGTCCTGCTCCCAGCTGAGGCTCCCATCTGTGAGATCCCCTCTTCACGCCACCACACGCAGGGTGACAGCAGGCAAGGAAGCCTGTGCTGGAGGATGCACACTTCCAGGCTTTGAGTGGAATATTTATGGTTATTTAGGGGATATTTTCTTAGTCACCCCATCCTCTGAGCGCAGAGGATTGTATCACAGGCAGGCACCATGTCTGGAGCCTGGCACAGCCCTGCCTGGAGTGATTTGTAGGGACTGCTGCCCCCCTCCAGCCCTTCCCATTCTGCTGCACTGGTGCAGGAGGAGCAGCTCAGGTTTGAGATGGGAGCCCTGGCACTCAGACAGACCTTGTCCAGCCCTGCAGCACGAGTGGCTCTCTGCTCTGCTGTTACCCAAAAATGTTCTGTCGTTTGTGGGGCCCAGATGTTCCACCTGCAACCCAAGGACCAGAGCCCCTCCTGGACTGAACTGCTCCCAGATTATCTTTATGACAGACTGTTAGGTTTGCACAGTTTAGTGATTTAATATCAGTTTAAAGCCTTCTCTGTGAGCAGTGCTGTTTGAAGTTATGCTCTCGCTTTTCAGCCTCAGCTTGCCAAGACTGTAAAACGTTTATTGCTAATGGTGGAAAAGCTTAAAGAAGCCAAGATAACTTTCCCAGGCTGGGTATTAAGACTGGGATAGGATAAGTAAATAAGTGAAGGGTATTACATGGACTTCATTAAATATCAACCAACACCAACAGCCACTCATTTATAACACAACGGCAGAGCATGGGAGCACCCAGAGAGCTAAGAAAGGCATGAATCATATGTGATAGGAGAGAAGAACATGAGAAGGGCTGGATTCCCCACGGGGCTCCAGGTGTGGTTCCCAAGGTCACAACACAATTCCTTATGAAAACTCCTGCAAAGAATGCAGGTTTGGACCTGATGGAGTGGCAGAGTTGGTGGGGTTCATCTCCTCTCTCTCAGCTGGGGAGAGTTGTGGGCATGTGGTGCAGCATGTCCTTCTCCCTTCTGATGCGGTGGACAAGGACAAAACTCTCCTTCCTAGGAAGGAGAATTTAAATTCAGGCTACAGCTATCACATCTCCTGGGACTGTCAGTTCCTAGATGTTTGTTTTCAGTTTTTAGCTTTTACTTCCTTATAGACAGGTTCTGCCTTTACTGGTTTCTAGTCACAGGATGCCAGTACCAGGAAGATTAAATTACAGAAGCTCTTGCTACAGTTCCTGTCATTTCCTGTGCCAGCATTTTCAAACTCCCCCAACAACTTGGCTTGATGCTTGAACTCCCTCACTTCCATTCACCACCCACTGCTCCCCATGAGTTCAACATTCTCCACATAAAAAACCTGAGGTAAGGCAGTCACTTCATTTGGGGCAATCCCCAGATTATATTCCGCTCCCAGCTCATCCTCACTGTGCAGTATCCTCATTTCTACTTTCCTTCATCATTCTCTCTCACCTGTCTAAAGCTCTTGCTCCTAATTTCATTGCCCATATCTCTCAATTGATTGTTACTGATTCTCCCTTATTTCCTGCCCTCCTTGTTCCCCAAAACAGAACTTCATTCACATGTTACTACTCCTTTCAAACATCCCTGCTCACTCCTAACACCCTGTCGCAGCAGCCATTAACCAGTCAGGACTGGAACTGTCACCTCCCAGATGAATTTTCCTCCCTTGTTTGAGAGGTGCAAATTCCAAGCAGATTTTGCAACCTTTAGCATAAATTCCTGTTTGCAGCTCCAGTACTTCCCAGCTGTTTGGTGTTTTGAAGCCTTTTCTCAGATCAGCAATTAGGTGGATCAGGTGATCCAGGTAATTCTGTCATCCCTTCAGCTGGAAGGCCATAGGTCCATGTCCACAGCACACCCCTGGGACTCCAGGTCCCACCTGGCTGCTTCTGTCATGTCTCTGTGCAGGAGGAGCAGGTCTCTGTGCCCAGGAGCTGTATGAATGCAAATGGGAGCAATGCAAAATCTCTTGTCCTCCTGAGGTCCCTTCCAACCTCATTTATCCCACAAATCTGCTGGAAAGGGCACAGAGCAACATCACAAAGAGGTCCAGTTTACTCAGATCCAAACTGGACCCAGCTTGCCAGGTTGCACCCAGATCTGGTGTCACAGACACATTTTATGGAAAATCCTTTCCTTAGGACTTTTTGTCCTGAGAAGCTGGAGGCCTCAGGAACAAAATATAAACAATGGTTATCTGCTGCTGTGGAAGGCAACAGGTGCATCTGTGATTGGTCTCATGTGGTTGTTTCTAATTAATGGCCAATCACAGTCAGCTGGCTCAGACTCTCTGTCTGAGACACAAGCCTTTGTTATCATTCTTTCTTTTTCTATTCTTAGCTAGCCTTCTGATGAAATTCTTTCTTCTATTCTTTTAGTATAGTTTTAATATAATATATATAATAAAATTATAAATCAAGCCTTCTGAAACAGGGAGTCAGATCCTTGTCTCATCCCTCATCCTCGGACTCCTGTGAACACGGTCACAGTCTGGGTTTTCACCATGAGCACAGGCTGGAATGGATGTGTTCCCCTTCCCTGGAACAGCTCTGTGCAGGTGACACCGGTGACACACTCCATTTGTTTCCATGCTGGCATCTCTCTCACCAGGTACAGCGCCACTGAAACATTTTCTGCTTTTGAAGGGTGACCCCTTGGCAGAGAAACAAATGAGAGCGGAACCTTGTAAACTGCAGAAGGGCCCTAATCCCACTGTGGGCTCCTGGGGCTCCCACTCTTTGTCCAGCTATCCTCGACTCCCTCTCCTGGCTGAGAACGCGGCCTGCAGCGAGAGAGGAGACAGAAACCACCCCGCAGGATGCTGAGCCCTTTACAACCAGCCTCTCTGTCCCTTCAGCTCTGGGGTTAAACGTGGCATTCCCCTCCCCAGCGCTCCCCGTGAGCCCTTTGTAATGCAGCAAACCTGGGAGGGACCAGCTTTTTATTACAAATTCCATGCAGACAGGCCAGGCATCACCTCCTGTGGGATAATATGGTTTTCTGTCCTGTCAAAAACCAATCCAAAGCCAAACTACCCCAAAATTCTCCTTTATTAATATTTAGTCCTTCTGTTGTGGTTTAAATCCAGGATACAGCCAGGACATCTCTCGGGCCCTGTTTCCATCCAGCTGTGCTTGCCTGGAGCCTGCACTGAGGCTGCCCTAGCTCTGGTCAGTGATCCCACAGCAGCTCAGGCTGCCAGGGACAGGCCCTGGGATACGTATTTGTATAGAAAATATATAGGATATATTTGGTTTGTATATATGTATTCATATATATATATGTGTGTGTGTGTGTATGTATATATGTATATATGTATGTATATATGTGTATATGTATGTATATATGTATACATCTAAAAATAAAATGCATTTTTATATATGTGATTATTTAGATAGAATTAGTATATAATCTATAGATTATATACGTCAATATACTTGCTGTGTTATATAATTACATATATTATATAACAATATTATATATTATATACTCACATAACATACATATATCCATATGTACATGTAAGTGTACATGCAAGTGTATTTAAATGTATATGTACACATACATATGTATATATATACATATATATACATAATAAAAGTGTATTTCATACATAATACATTCTTAATACATTCTATACATATAAAATGTAGTTTAGAAGTGTAAAATGTATTTATAATATGTGGTTTATAAAATATATGTATTATTTACACATATATATTTGTGTGTAGATATATGCATATAAGTGTATACATATGTGTAATATATATCTATACACGTATATGTATATACGTGTATACGTATATATACATGTATGTGTTATATATATAAAATTCTGCCTTCGTGGCTCACGGCTGGAGGTATTGGCTGCCATTGTCGCAGAGGATGAGGTGGCACTGAAGGACAGATGTCCCTTCGGGGAGCGTCCCCGGGCCTCCCCCTCGCTCCCTGGAGCAGCTGCCAAACACAGAGGCAGCCCGGATTTCGGGCCCGGGCCCGGGCCGAACCGCACCGCCGCCACCCCCGCCGGTCACTCTGGGCCCTCTCGGGCCCGCCCCGGGGCCATGGCGCAGGCGCGGCCCGCGCGTCATTTCCGAGCGGCCGGGGCCGTTCCGGGGCGGCGGGGTCGGGACGCGGCTGCTCCGCGGGAGCTGCGGTACGGGCGGGTGCGGGGCCGGGAGCTGCGGTACGGGCGGGTGCGGGGCCGGGAGCTGCGGTACGGGCGGGTGCGGAGTCTGGAAACTCCGGTACAGGCAGGCTGCGGGGCCGGGAGGTGCGGTACGGATGGGCTGCGGGCCCCAGGAGCTCCGGTACGGGCGGGTGTGGGGCCGGCAGCTGCAGGGCCGGGAGCTCCGGTACGGGTGGGTGCGGGGCCGAGAGCTGCGGTACGGGTGGGTGCGGGCCCCAGGAGCTCCGGTACGGGCGGGTGTGGAGTCTGGGAGATCCGGTACAGGCGGGCTGTGGGCCGGGAGCTCCGGTACGCGCGGGCTGCGGGCCCGGGGGCTGCGATAAGGGCGGGCTGTGGGCCGGGGGGCTGCGGGGCCGAGATCTCCGGTACGGGCGGGCTGCGGGCCCGGAGCTCCGGTACGGGTGGGTGCGGGCCCGGGAGCTTTGCGGGACCTGGCGGTCCCTGGCAGCCTCCTGGCCGCTCCGGCAGGGTTGGCTGTACCCCGGGGTACATCGCTCCCTGGGAGCGGTGCCCGTGCCGTCCGAGCAGCTGGGGAAGGGGAGCTGGGAGCGGGGCACTGAGGGCTCTGTCAGTGCAGGAGGAGGGCGGCTATGGTGACAAGTGTCCCTGTGGCACCAGTTCCGTGTGATGTGCTGTGGGTGACTGAGTGCCAACAGCTCAGCAAAATAAAGCCGTGTTTCACTGCCAGCCCCGGGTCCAGCTGGAGGAATTATGGCAGGCTCGTGATTTTCTAATTTTTACTCATCTCTGTCCACTTGTGACTGGATTTGGAATTCCAGCTCACAGATCAGACATACTGACATCACACTGAAAAGTTAAAACTAGATTAAACTAGCCTCAATATCCATGCAGTGCTGGCATAAGAGTCTGCAATTTCTTACATGCTCATCCAGTCTGTGCACTGCAGCCATTTCTTGTATTCCTGAGTGCTGCTCCTCCTGAATGGCTCAAAACATTGCCCTGGGCAGAGGTGTTGGTAAGTGCATGTGTTTGCCAGAGAAGTTAAGGAAAACACTGGCTGTCTGGGCTTAGATGGGAGAGCTTCTCAGAAAAGGGTGTAATTCAAGTGTGAGAATCATGACAAACTGGGATGTTTGCTTTGCTTTAGTTTTCAACTGGGCATAGGGAGTAAATGTTAAAGCAAATTAAATTCTGTGTTTTGCAGTGAAGCCGTGTCATTCTGTATTTTAACTTTAATTGGTTAGGTTTCATCCAAGGTAGCACTCTACCTGCTAGGTAGGATAAAGAGATTAGGGTAACTTGCACTTTCTAATCCTGATAGGAGAATTAAAATGAACCTTGTGCCTTGACTGTGGTGCTGGTTCTTGGAAAGGCAGCATCTTCAGTTAGGAAACAGGGATACAGAAGATAATAAATATGTGAACAGTCACTGCGGTTTTAAGTCTGTGGGTTTGTTTGTCATGTGCAGCACTTGTTTTTTGACAGATTCCTGCAGCATTATGTCAGGAGACAGCGACTGCACCAGGACAAGTCCGTCAGCAGGGTCTCCATCAGACAGTGAGCTCCTGCCAGACCGGCCAAAGTATGTGTGTACCCTGTCTCCTGATCTTGTTACCAAAGCCCGGGAGGAGCTGCAGGAGAAGCCTGAGTGGAGGCTCCGTGACGTGCAGGCCCTCAGGGACATGGTGTGCAAGGACTATCCCTCCCTGGGCACCTGCCTGGACGATGCTTTTTTGCTGAGGTTCCTCCGAGCCAGGAAGTTTGATTACGATCGAGCTCTTCAGCTCCTGGTGAACTACCACACCTGCAGGAGGACCTGGCCAGAGGTGTTCAGTAACCTGAAGCCATCTGCAATAAAGCCTGTCCTGGAGTCAGGCTTTGTCACTGTGCTGCCCCACCGGGACCCGCAGGGACGTCACGTCGTGTGCATCCGCCCAGGTACCCAGCCCTGAGTGTGTCTGTGCCCTGTCCTCGAGGTGTGTCTGGGCCAAAAGCCTGTCCCTGCTCTGCTCTGAGCAGTGCTGACTTGCACAGAGTGTGTGGGCTCTCTCAAATTTGAAAAGCTGACTGGGGAAGGGACATGCTGGTCCTTAGCCAGCATCATTCCAGTTCCTTTTCCTGTGTCAGCAGTAACTGCAGTCATGGCAAAATGAAAATGCAGTGAGGTGGGTCGATGAAAATTTTCAAGGAAATATAATTTCTCAAGGAAAATTATTATGCAGTCACTCAAATTGAAATAGGGCTGCTGGCCTACCCTTAGAAGCTCATAATGTTTTTACAATAAGCAGAGAGAGAAACCTATAGCTCTGACTCCTGTGTAAATAATCAGAGTTTTTCATGTGCTTTTGGTGCTGCCAGGCTTGCTGTAAATTTCTCTCCATTCATTCTCCTCTTTTCCATTTACCTGCCTTCTTTCTGAGCTGAAGCTGCTTTTAATGAGCTGTGCTGGGTGGAGAACGGGGTTCTTAAAACCATTGCCTTTGCTCCCTGAAGTAAACATGAGTTGCCATTTACCTCGTGCTTAAGAAAGGCTGCTCTGAACTAGAACTGTGGCTATACAGAGTAACTTTTGAGTCCAGGAGAACAGAAAATCAGTTTTTTGGAATGTGTATTGTTAGCTTATCTTCACTCTCCAACTTACCATCCCTGTCTTGTAACCTCAGACAGGTGGACACCCAGTAATTATCCGATTACTGAGAACATTCGTGCCATATACTTAACCTTAGAAAAACTCATTCAGTCCGAAGAGACCCAGGTGAATGGAATTGTAATCCTGGCAGACTACAAAGGAGTCAGCTTATCTAAGGCGTCTCATTTTGGTCCTTTTGTAGCCAAAAAAGTGATTGGAATTCTTCAGGTAAGACCTGAACTGGTGGGAAAATAAGCTTGTGCATTGTAAATAACTGCTGCTGTGTGTAGAGTTCTTGACTATGTCACCACAAATGTCATCATCTTGGCTTTCACTAACAGAGTTAAACAAGTCTCTGCCCAGCCAGTTTCTCACACCCTAACAGCCAACTTACCTCACTTGTCCCTTTTTTTGACTTTTGCATACCTAAAACTAAATTTGCATTAGAAATGCAGACTTTGAGTTGGAACAGACAAAAGCAGTTCTGCTGGGTAGTGGTAATGAAGAAAGAGAGCAGAGAATTACAGTTAGGGATGAGACAGAGAGGAAATGGCCTGGTGTTTAAATGGTTCCTGTCAGCTGAGATGGAGCCAGCCATGGAGCAAGTGCAGGCTCCAGCTCAGGTGCTGCTGCTGCAAAAATGTTAGAAGGACTTTTGAATGGGTGGGATTTGAGGAGGATTTCGATCCATGCCCTGAGGGCAGAGGCTTCTCTAGCACAAGAGATATAATGAAGACAGCTGTGCCTGGATGTGTGGAGGGGAAGTGTTGAAAAGCAAGTTAGAGCAAGGGTATAAACACAGGAAGGGGAAAGGACTCAGGAGTAGCCTGGCCAAAGTGGCCAAAGGTCTGATGATTTCATTGGATGTTGATACAGCCTGGAGGAGTGAGATGAGTAAACTTCTCTTGAATGGGTTCATTCCATCATTGCTTTTGTTGTGGCCTGAGCTGGTTACATCCTTCATTGTATCCGTGGGATCAGGAAGGATGGGGTGAGTCAGGAGAGCGTAGGAGATGAGGCTGCTGAGTTAAGGAAGGCCTTTATAAGAACTCACTCCTTTACATTATGATTTAAATGTGTCATTTAACTGTAAGCCCATATTTAACTTGTACATAAAGCCATGAGAATACATTCACAAAACGATAGCTGGACTTGGGGAGGACATAAAGGATGGTGGAATATAAATCTGTTGCATCAACCTTATCTTTACCTCCTGTAAAGATGAGGTAATTCACTGATGTTCCTATGGAGAAAAATATTCCAGCAGTGCCTCTTGGCTGCTTTTCACTGCAAGCACTGACTGATATACGTAGAGCTGGTTATAAGGAAAGAAACCTCACTGAGTTCTTAAGTGGTGATCATGAGCTTTTGCCTATGAAAAATATTTCTGCAAATAAATTTCTGCAGCAAAAATCCCATGAGAAGTTGAATTTCTCCTGTATTGGTTTATGTTGGTACCTCAGATTAAAGTTAGGGAGCCAGTGGGTTGTGCTGGCAGTCAGTCTCAGAAAATTTTAAAAAGAGAAAGATGACAAATGTTTTTTAAACTGCATTATAAAAATCTTCTTTACCCTTCAGGATGGATTCCCCATTCGAATAAAGGCTGTTAACATAATAAATGAGCCTCGTATATTTAAAGGAATATTTGCAATCATCAAGCCTTTTCTGAAGGAAAAGATTGCAAACAGGGTAAGGATCTATGTGATTTTAACATTAATATTAATGTTTTTAAGTTCCTAGCTTGGCCACTCTTAAGTTAAAAAAAAAGAAAAATTATAATACTTGACAGTTAGAAAAATGTTGGTGCCGTTTTATTTTCTGTTTTAAATTTTAAAAAATATGCCTGTTGGTAAAATTCTGTGAGACAGAAACTTTGAGGAACTCAATACTGGCAAAATATTAATGTGGAACTTTAGTACATATGCTCTGCATCCAGGACATTATCTCTGTGGTTGGATCATTTGGCCCAGTAGCACTTAGTTCATGAGGTGGTGTCACAGGAGCACTGTGTTGCCCCTTCCTTGCTCTTTTCCCTTAGCCAAGGGTCCTGTGTGGCACAAGTGTCCTCTCCACTGGACTGTGGTTGCCAAGGATGAATTTTTTTGCTCACAAGGATAAGTACTTTAAATCCCATGAGCAAACTTGGGGATGAACTGAATCTGGAAGCTGAGCCCAGGCACATGTCCAGTCTCTCTTGCTGGGATTTAATCTGCACAAGGTGTGGATTTTGTCTCAGGACTTCTCTCACTGGTGTGCCTCACTGTACCTGCCCACTGTTCTGTGCTGCCCCTTGCCCATGAACACATCACTTCTTAAAGTTATTCTTTAGCTCAGAATAAGCTTGTTAGCTGAGTGTTCCAGTAGTTTGCTGCAAAGTGTTTGATGTGCACTTTAAAGCTCTTTTGCTTTCTCCTTCAGTTTTTTCTTCATGGCTGTGATCTGAATTCCCTTCACCAAAACATTCCTCCGGTGATCCTTCCTGAGGAGTATGGTGGTACTGCAGGCAAGCTGGACATCTCTGCCTGGAACGAGCTGCTGCTGGCCTCTGAAGAGGATTTCCTGCATGATTTCTCAGAGCTGGTGCTGCCCTGTGACAGCTCTCCCCACGACCTGCTAGTGAGTGGGGATGCTGATGAAAAGCAGTGTGATGATTCCCTGCGAGGGATGAAACCTCAGCTCTATTACTGTTACTGACAAACCACAGGAGGGAAGTTGTTTCCAGCACAGTTAAGATCTGCTCTGCTAGGTGATGTTGTGAACTCTGCCTTACTCCTAAACCTGCAGTTTGGGGACAGACTGCTGAGGCACTTTACACTGTAGAACCAAAGGAAGCTGGAGAGGGCACAATGGGGGCAGGGCAGAGTTCGGGGAGGGTAAAAGCAAAGAGCACAAGTTTTCTAGAAGACTTGAGGCTCATCAACCTCTGTGTGAATGGTGCAAACTGGCCTCTTCTTTCTAATGATAAAGGGAAAAAAATTATTGCAGATAGGTAAGCTTGACAGTCTCTTGTCCTCACCCCACACAGGTGAAAAGTGAGGATGATTTATGAGCTTTGTGATTATCTGGTCTCTTCCCCTTCTGCAAACACCAGTAATGAAAGACTGGTGAAAGAAAGAAAATGGCTTTTGAACCCTGCAAAATATAATTCTGTAGTGAAGATTGCTTAAAACCATAGAAGTCTAATTTGGCCTGTCCTCTGTCATGTGGTTCAGATTGTGAGTTGGTGTTTCTGAAATATCTCAGTGAATATTTCTTTCAAATTTATACAGAACAAAATTTACTCATGAATACTCATGTATGGAGATCATCTCTTAAACTTCTTCACAGTTGGAGGAAATGTGACTGATGGATCAACTACCATAACATCTATACCAAGGTTTATAGAGCAGATGCAATCTTCATTTTCAGAAAACAGCACCTTTTTCAGATCATTGAATAAGGCTTTTGATTGGACAACAGCCCCAAATAATGAGGTTCAGGACCAAATAAAAGAAAGCTGTGTCAGCCACTTCCCCACATTGACAGTTCTTTTCTGCTTGAGATAGGAATTGGGTAAGTACCTCATACCCAGGATGTGTGAGGAGGTTTTGTAGCAGTTGGCATGTGATGTATAGAAGGCAATACTTCATGTAGGACAGCAAGGTGCTGCTTTAGCTTGTTACTTTGGGCTAAATTTGAGTTTTAAGTCTGTGAAACCAAATGCATACAGGCTTTTTAAAAGCACATTTTTAAATTTCCTGATATTGTAGCATTTTGTTCACTGTGCTTGTCAGCTCTTCTGTGAAATGTTACAACTTGGTTTTTAACTTTGTTGACCTCTTTTGTCTTTGATTGTCATGTTCCTGTATGGACTTAGACTTGAATCATCTCTGTGATATTTACCCATAACTTGTATGCCTGTGCTTCTAGGTCTTTGTCTAGAGACAGAACTAACATTGATGTCAAACCAGGTAAGATACCTGTGTCTGAATAAGCTGTTCCCACTCCCCAAGTTCATTTTATTTAATGGTCTTGACTTAACTCTGAGCACACTCTTTGCACACATTTTTCTGCACTATAATGGTGTGGACATAGGAAACCTCACGAGGACGAGGAAAGCACAGTCTGTTACTTCAAAGTGAAATAATTCACTCTTTGGTGGAAAAGACCATCCCTTCTAATTGGGAACTTATCACTAGAGCACTTTCTCTGGATGAAATCTTGATTTAGTGCCAAACCAGTTACGTTTCTGTAAATATAAAACTAAATTATCTTGAGGATCTCAGACATTCATTTTTCAAAGTGCCAAACTGTTTTGGATGTCTTTTTTCCTCTTAGCCCCCTTGCAGCATGACTGCACTGCCAAAAGGAGACTTCTGTAATGACTTCCTGACCTGGCAGCAGACCTCATCCTGGAATTAAAGGGTGGCAAATGCCATACCTGTCATCCTGACATTGTAGAAAGAGACTAGGTTATGAAAAGGGTAAAACCATGAAGCTTTTTTTCTTTTCTGTGTGGCAGCTCAGAATCTATAGGAGCAGAAAACTCATCACAGGAACAGTTGTAGATTAAAGGTGGGAAGAGATTAATTTTCCTCAGTGAAAGCATCTCATTTTTCTTACCTTTAGAAGTCAATTTTAACTCCCCTTTGGTAACTGTTACCTTTAGTGCAGGGAATAAACCAACTACCCTTTTCATCTGCTTAAGGTAAAAGAGTACTGCTAGGCAGCTCCTCCTTTGTGACCAGAATATGCTCTGTTTTGCAGAAATTAATTCAGTTTTTTGCCACCTAGAAGCCAGTAGCACACAGCACCAGGACTTGGACAGATCAGTGGCTGCCCACACTGCTGAATGCTAGAAGAGAGTGATGCCTCTGTTGTTTTACTTCCTCTTAATTCCTGTACAATGTACCACTGAAAAAAACAGAATGGATCAATTTACCTAGAGATTAAGGCCTCACTGATAATTGCTTAATTGTGTTGCAGGGTTAGAAGTGGGGCTGTAGTGATTGTAGGAACAGTTCCTTTCATCCCCTTTTGTAACTGTTAGAGAGGGAGGATGGATATTCAAAATTCAGTTTAGTGTCCTTCAAAGAGAAATAAACCTAGTGGTGCTCAGCAGAAGGCTGAGGAACCTCTACTAAACTCACCCTTTTTCAGGCTTTTATATTTTCTTGCATGCCTTAAATAGTAGGCAGAATAGATCCACCTCACCCTCTTCTTTCCTCTGCTCACTAGGAATAAAGAATATGATTTAAACATAATAAATGATGTTCGAGGGTGGTGCTAGGGTAGAATTTTCTTCATAGGAATTGGTGTGGCCCTGTGTGACTGAGCAGCCATGGTGCTGGCTGGGGTTAAACCACCACACCTGCCAATGCTGAAAAGTGCCAGTCTTGTGCTTCCAGAACTTCTTTTTCTTGAAGCTGGCTTCTGGGCAGTGGATGTCAGGATGCTGAATTAAGCCAGGCTTTATCAGGCATCTGTTATTTCTGATTTGCTGTTCCTTGGCTTTAGAACTGAGGCAGGATTTGCAGCTTCACTGAGCTGTGTCTCTAACCCTGAAGTCTCTCAGAGCAGTGCTTGGCATGTCCTACAGCAAGCACAGCTCTGGTTTAAGTGTGCCTGGCTGCAGAGCTGAGAATGTTCTTTGAGCTTTAGCACTTAGTAGCAAAGACATCAGTTTGTTCCCAGAATTTCTCATGTTTGGAAAATTAAACATTTGTGTCATGTATAGGATCTCCTTATCTGCAAGATAAGAGAACAGCTAGGAAAAGCTTATAGGAGGGGTGTATTTTTTTGCTTGGGGGTTGTTTGGTTTTTTGTTTTTACAGCACTACAACCAATGTTTTCCTTCTTCCCACTTGAAATAACTTTGTTTTCCATGCTTATATATGCCTTTTCCAGTACATAAGCCATCCCTGCCAAATCCAACAGATAATAAGGAAGGATACTTGAACTGCATTGGCATTAGATGGCACAAAAGGTAGCTGCAAACTGTACATACAAGTACTTGAATTTATACTCTTGTAAATGGATGTTATGAGCCCTGAGGTATTTTCAGGAACTGGCTGAAGTATCGTTTTTGTTCAATCTTGTATCATTAAATGTCTTTAAGTATCATTTTGTTACATTTATACCATTTTGGCTTGAATTAATCATTGTCTTATACAAATATTAATTTTGCTTTCTGTTATATGTGAGCCTAGAGGTGTTGGGTGATTAAGTGTACATCTTATTTTGATAAAATTTATTTTTATATTGCATTTTATAATACAAAGTTGTCAAAAATGTGTAAGTTTATGATGCATGACTGGGTGATTAAACACATTGTAACAGCTGCTCATTTGATATTTTCAATATGTTTGTCTTGTGTCATGTTGGGATATTTTATTGTAAATGTCAGTAACAACACACAAGTTCCACATTTACACATAATCACCACAGCACTGCATTAGCAAAAGGTTTTGCTTTCTGCTGGAAACAAAAGTTTACCTGATCTGAGCAACTTCAAGGAACAGGATTTGACACTCACAGACTCACACAAAATACTGTTCGTTTCAAAAAAATCTGTCACTTAGTATTTACTGCACAGATAAAACAACCAGTCACATCCACCTGGACACTGCATGTGGCATTTTCCACTGGAGAAGGAACTGCTGCTTCTTAACACTTCAACAGAGCTGGGCCACTTTCAGTAGTTAGTTTGCTTTATTCAAATGAGTTTACAGTGCAAATGCCTTAGAGCCAATAATAATAATAATTCCATGTGTGTTACTTTTATTAAGCATATTGGACAACTGAAACCAATCAATCAATAAGCTCTATTTTCCAACATAATCATAAAGTTCATTAAGCTACTCATACACTTACCACTCTATTTGGCAAACATTCTAAAAAAGAAGTTACCATAGAAATTGCCTCTTAAAAAGGGCAAGTTTGTCTTAAAAGAATTGTTAACCAGTTTTTCAACTTCAGAGTTGTTCTTTTGGTGAGGAGTAAGGGTGCTTTTTTGCCACAACACAAAGTTAAGTAATTTAAATAAACTTTTCCTGTAAATAAACTTTAGCAGTGGAATGTAAAAATCAAGCAGCATGGCTTACACTTCCAGAAACTGAAGCATGAGCAGAGTAGTGCATTATGCTGATTATAATTGCTCTTTAAAATATATTACTTCATATTTAACTAAATGTTAACTTCTATTCAGTAGAAGGTTGTGGCTTTTGGACAGAATAGATAATTTATTTTGTGCTTTGACAACACAGATGTAGTGAATTTTAAAAATGCAGTAATAAGATAACCCTGGTAAAGGTTAAAATAGAAAGATAACTGATAATTTTGGTGCTGCATCAAGCATTATGCAATACATAACTGTCTATCCAACTGCATTTTAATACCAACATAAGGAACAGTAACTAAAGCAATAAATGAACATTTTGGCTGTCAGCAAAGAGTTCCCCACTGTTGTAAGCTCAGAAGGTGCAGGAACTTAACTGAAGTCTCTATTAGTAAGGACAAGAGGAGCCACTAAGGTCCAGAGATAGAGAAGCAGACAAACCCAGCTGGAGGTCATCTTCACCCACACGGCTGGCCACTTACTTGTCATGGTTTTGAAATCTGCATCAGGGCTAAAAAGTAAAGAAGTCCATTAGTAGACACAGAAAGCACCTCCCCCTGTTCCTTGGTACCTCTCATGGATCTGAATTGAGGGCAATCCTTTGGGGCACTCCAATCAAGACCCTTTGTGAGAGCATAGACAACTAAGCCAGCAGTTTCCTGTGGCTCCATCACAGGCTGTGGGTCTTGGAACCCAGTTTTCATACCTGCTTGCTCATGCTCATATGATGCTGTTCAAGGAAATATTTGCTAATTTATACAATGTCCTGGGAGCAGTGGTTCTGAGCTGCAGCAGCAGAGGGTATGCCCAAGAGTTTCCAACAGATGTAGGAAATCCCCCCATCTCTGATAAGCAGCAGATATGGCTGTCCCTGCACATCTTTGCCAGGTTGAAAAGCCACTAACAGCAAGCTGGCTTCTAACAAACTTTGCAGGAGGCCACCTGAAACCAATTCCATGTGTATCCTTCTTGCTACTCCTCCAGCTGAAGAATGGCAGCCACACCTTCTGCCCGTGCAGCTCTGCAGTAGTGCCCTGGAACCAGAGCTGCTGACTGTGCCATGCTGCCTTCTCTCACCTTAACTGAGTAACACTAAATTGAGAAGGCACAGCTCTGCTGCAGCTGGCACAGGGACAGCCCCTTCACCACCCTCCCACCCACACAGAACCCACAGCTCCCCTGTGGCTCTCACCTGTACCAGTTGGTGAGTGTCATCATGATGTACAGAGAGGCGAGGAAGAGCATGAAGTGGAAGAAGGTGTAGCTGTACTGGACACCATCCTTCTCGTTGTCCGTGACACGGCGCACCTCGCCCTCCTCGGCTGTGCCACTGCCTGTCCCCACAGTGTCCTCCAGGATGGCAGTGTCACTGCCTGACAGGGTCAGCTTGTTCACCTGGCTGTTACTTGAGGAGCGGATGCTGCAGTGTAACCCAAACAGAGACCTGGTTAACAACTCCTTTTGTCATCAGCTGTGTTTGATAATCAAGCAAGCAATGAACCACAATGAATGTATGGGAATAGCAAATCATCATTTGGAAGCACTGGGAAATCCCTCCAACTGTTTTCATCCAAGCTTTTTTAACTTATTTAAACAGCATTCCTAGTCCCAGATCATAGAAAGGTGTGGTTTGGAAGGAACCCAAAAGATTATCTCACATTACACCTAGACCAAGCTGCTCACAGCTCCACCCAGCCTGGCCTTGAACACTTCCAGGGATGGAGCACCCACAACTTCTCTGGACCAACCATTCCAGTGCCTCATCACCCTCACAGTAAAGATTTTTTTTCCTAGTATCTAATCTAAACTTACCCAGTTTTAATCCATGTAAAAGTCTCTATGTTCTTGCAGGCTCCCTTCAGACACTGAAAAGCCACAATTAGGTCATCCCAAAGCCTTCCTTTCTCCAGGCTGAACAAACCCAGTTCTCGCAGCCTTTCCCCATAGGAGAGGTGCTCCATCCCTCCAATCACCTTGTAACACATGTTGTTCTGTTATCTGGATTTGGCTTACAAGGCTTATCCTCATGCACAAAGCAAAATGCAGGTTTATGAGCCACATTTGGCCTCAGGCCTGAGACAGCAGCTGGATGTGAATAAATGCAGGTACATTTTGCACTAGATTCAAACAAAGAAGGCAAACCCCAATTCTTTATCACTGCATAGCAGTGCAGACCCTACCTGGAATACAAGAGGCAAAGGACAAAGATAACCAGTCCAACAACACTCTGGGCATCCCACCACTGCAGGGACTTGGGTGGAGCAGGAGTGGCAGGAGGGACAGTGGCATTGGCTGGAACAGCTGTGGGTGCAGCTATCTGGGTGATGATGTTCAGCAGACTTGGGTTACAGTTTCTTTCTGAAAGGGATTTCAAGGCAGATTAGAGAGATGCCAGCATGTAGCTAAGAAAAGATGACAGGTAAGCTTGCAATTTTTCATTCCCTCTAACTGCTGATCTCTTCAATTCTCCAGAGGCAGAAATTGCCTGCAATGTTTTTCCTGCCTGTGAGCTAGACAAGGGTATAATAAATAAATAACATCAGAATGCCCTGACACTGTTTCTTTTTCCCCCCTTACAACACTCCAGTTTTGTTCTGCAAAGAGGCAGTTTGATGGTTTCAGTCAAGTCAGGTTTTCAGCCTCACTGGATTTGATCTGAACAGATCAGCAATTCCCACAGAGTGATCTGTAAAAACCATCAACTTCTGCTTTCACACCAAAATATGGAACTCAAGACAGAGTGCTGCTTACCAGGCTCATTGGACATGGCTGCCCAGGTGAGGTACATGGTGTAGAGTGTGATGACAGAGGACTGGAGGAGGCCAGAGCGAGGCTGATGCTCCTGTTCCAAAGCAGAAGCAGCCAAGGTGAAAAAGGCAAGGTTTACCTAGAGCTGGATGGTTTTACCCCACTGCCACAGATGAAACCATTACTAGCATGAAAACCATTGCTGTAGAAATGCATTGGCCTTTGTTCTATGTTTGAAAGACTGGAAGAAATTCCTTGGAGTTATATAATTTATGCAAAAAAGCAACTCAAACAGAGAAAGAAAAAGCAAACCAAATCCTTTTTTTTTTGTGCCCAAGACTCAGTTACAGGCTGTTACTGAGTTAATCTCAACATTTTCCTACAATTTTGTAGATGTGAATCTAGCATGTGATTTGAGCAATACCAGTTCAGAATCAAGTAACATCTCATATTAAACAAGTTTACCCCTAATTTCAAAGGCACAGTATTAAGCAAATAAATCCCCAGCTACTTTGCTACTCCCTAACAGACTCCTCTGTCCTACCAGGGCCTTCACCACTAAAACCATGCCAGCAGCCCTCCACAGGGAAACAAAGTCCAAAACCACGTTAGCTAAAAAAAGCCTCTCTTCAGAAAATGTGTCACTATGTAGAAAAATGGTTTCAGAGCAAGATTTTATTTTTTTTTTTTAGTTCCTAACTAGCATAGCCATGATAGCCAAGTTTTAAAGTTCTTATGTCTGACTGAACTGCTACTACATCCTTCTCATTTCCCTGCCTGGTATGTCAGAAGAAAAGAGCAGAGAAAAGTACTACCTGAACTTTTGGAAGGATAGAAACAATGGAGACAGTAATGCACAGGATCATGTTAAAGCTGATGAAGAACTTGTTCTCAGTGCAGGCATCAGGCTTTGTGTAGAAAACGTAGAAAAGAATGACAAAAACCAGGGACAAGGCATAGAACAGGCTTGTACAGGACAACAGAGCTGCAGGAAAAAAAAATTTACATTACACATATAGTTTTAGTAGTACATCTAAAATGGCTTAATGTTCAGCTAACACTGCAATAAGACAGTCTTTGTTCCTCACCTGGCAGTCTGGGTCACAAAACCAGACTAGAGATTGCATTTTTGTAAGGTATGGCTAAATTTCTGCTTGGGCTCACTAAGCAGGGCTGCCATCAGGGGAACAGGACTTGCCTCTCAGCAGCAGTTTAATTAGTGTAATTGGTATCAGGCCACAGTGGCATAATGAGAGAGTGCTTTTTGCACACTTCTCATGGACATTTACCTGCCCTGGATTCCTGTGCTTGAGGTCACCCATTTTTGCTTCCACTCTGTTCTTTGTAAGAAGCCACTAAATGCTGCTGCAGCACTATTAGCTATGAGCTAAGAACCACAACAATTAGCACTTTGTAATTAGTGGGCAGCTGGGGAGCAGGCACCAAGGCACAGTCAGTGTGGCACTGCAGCCACTGTCACAGACACAACTGAGCTGCTGGGGACACAGCAGAGTCAGGTTTGAAGGGAACCAGGCTCTGCACACACCCTGCAAACCAGGCAATTGTGGTTTATTAGAACTGTCAGATGTGCTACTCACAAGCCTAAAATATCTCACATTTTATGGAACAAGAAAAAGGAAACATTGCTGCTATTAATTTCAGCAGTTTACAGCAGTGACTCAGGGACACTGTGCAGTTTAGTTCCAGGTATGTCTGCAAACCAGTAAATGATATTCTGCAGGCTACTGGCCAGCACAAACAAATCCTTTCCAGGTTAAGATTCTTACCTGCATACCAGCATTTGGAATTCCCCTCTTCCATCTTCTCAACCCAGCTCTCATTCCAAGAGTGAGCAAAATCCACAAGTAGAACCAACTGGATAAGAATGAAGCAGAAGGCTCCAGAAACACCAATCCAAAACCAAGCTAGAGAAGGGTGCAAGAAAAAAAAAAAGTTAGCTTTCATCATGTGCATGCAACCTCTGTTTAAAAACTAAAAAAGTCCTGATTATACAACAAACAAATAATTAAATAAACCTGAAACTGTAATTAGAAATGCAGATGCTTTTAATCACTTTGCCTCAATCTGGCAGGAGCATGGAAGGAGTCCCAGCTCTTCAGGGATGCAGCCACTGCTGGTCAAGCTGAGCATGGAAACATTCAGCCCAAGGCAACATCTAACATGTGGCATCTTGGTGTACATAACTGTCATCATCCCACATTTCTTTGAGGGTCAACAACCCTTTCAAGTTCCTCTGATGTGGCCAGACAGTAGAGGTTTCCACACAGATTTTTCAGAGATTCTAGGGAAGTATCTAGCAATTTTCAGTGTCCCAAGTTGCCCCCAGTCTAATGTCAGAAGACTCAGCTCAGTAGTGGCTGTCGCATGAAGTAAAAAATTATTAATAACCAAAACCTGTTAAGCTGAAAAGGGATTTCTTATTGCTATAACTTCAGCTGGTCACCAAAACACTGGATGGACCAAGGTACTCCGACAAAAATGGACAGAAACTGCATCTTCTACAAAAGAACTTTCAGTATTGCCAATTAATCTGTGAAAAGGTTTGAGCTTATACAAGTCAGAATTCCATGATGAACATCAACTGTACCTCTTGTGAAAGGCCCTTCAGGGATATAAAATGCTCCAACCATGATAGCCACGATGGCAGCTATTTTGAAGAACCAGAACCTTTAAAAGAAGAGAGAAATAAATGAATAACCAATAAATATTGGTCTTACTCCACACACAGTCAGTTCCCACACAGCAGTCATGTGCTGTGACATGATCTGTAAGCAGCTTGGTCCTGCTCCAACCAGGGCTTTGGACCATGTGATCCTGCTGACCAGGGAGGCTGAGGACTTCCCATCCCTGAAGTGCTCAGGCCAGGCTGGATGGGGCTCTGAGACATCGAGTTTCAATGGAAAATGTCCCTGCCCACAGCAGGGAAGTGGAATTAGATGGTCTTAAGGTCTCCTCCAACTCAAACCACTCTGTAATTTTAGGATTCTATGCTCTCCAAAGATCCCTTTCCAATTAAATGACTCTATGATGATTCAGTCATCCAGCCCAAAACTAACTCAGTTCAATCAGGGAATTGGCAATCAGAAACCAGTTTCTGTTGGCTGAGTCAGACTGGCCTTGAGAGTGACCCAACGAGTGCCAGAGGCAGCACAAGGTTGGAGACATAAACTAGCTGCAATCTGACATCCCCATGAAAACACAGAGCACTCCCCTTTTGGTTACCCCACCTCAGAGTGGCACCCTCAACCAGCACACTGAACATCTTACATAAACAGGGAACTTTTAAAGAGAGCAAAGCCCTACTCTGTACTGGGTCCAAAAGAAAGCCGAAGCTGTCTGTGTATGCACAAAGGAATTTGCACTGTGCTCAGCAGAGGAGCTGGAAGGAGGAAAGCAGCTGCAAGGAAGGGCAGCCAGCTGGCTCACACATACCCATTGTGTATGGAAGCTCTGGGGTCGTTGCTGGTCTTCACTTCTATCATGAGCAGGGACAGGAGGAAGAAGAACACGGCCATGGCAAAGCTGACACGATAGACAGCTCTGTACCCCACAAACACATCACAGCTGACAAAGCCCTCCAGGTGGGGGATCTGGGTGTGGAGCCCATCGTCACAAAATCCAGGAATCTGGGGAAAAATAAATTCACATTCCATTGTGAATTCACATTCCATTGTGAATTTACATTCCATTGTGAATTTATGTCTGTATTTACAATTACATTTTCTAAGTGCTGTAACAGCCAAGGCTTTCAGCCAACAAACTTCTGAGAGATGAGAGAACAAAAGACCTTGTGCTCAGACCTCATTATCATCTGTCTCTCCCCATGTCAACACTTTTCACCCACGAAGATTAAGATAGCACAGCAGCAGGCCTCTGATAACAACTGACAGTCTCCAGGTCTGGTCAGATTTCAGAGACCAGGCATGTGCTAAAAAAGGAACATTCACAGAATTTGCTGTTTCAGCCAGAAGCTATTCAGTACACCCAGCCTCTCAACTCAGGAGCAAGGACACTTGGGTGTTTGTGTCTCACACATAATCCATTCCAAGTAAAGAAAATCAATAGTCACTGGCACAAGTAATGGCATTTAAAACAGTCAGAAAAAGATTTTCCCCCTCCATACCTTTTTCAGCTGCTCTTCCATGCCTGGTGCCAGCATGATGCAGGCAAGTGCAGTGCTGAGGAGGAGGAGGAAGGCATAGATGAGCCGTGTCACTGTCGAATTCTTGCTGTTGGGGCAACATCGGCACAGCAAACACGAGGCCCCGCTGCACAGACAGGGAATCTGAAGGGCACAGACAGGAATAGTAAGGGCATTCCCCTCGAAGCTGACACCTGCGCGCTAGGCGACACCGAGAGGAAAACCCGAGCCCCATTTAGAGACACCCGCTCCCGGCCCGCACAGATAAGCCGCTCATCGGGGTTTTTGTCAGCGCGTTCGCCAACACCCGCAGATAACCGCGTTTATCGGCCGGGGCTGCCCCGGGGGCCTCGCCAGGGCGGGCTCGTCCGCCAGCCGCCCGCTGTGGCAAGGACAGGGCCGGCTCCAGGCGGGGGCACCGCTCCGCTCCCAGCGGCTGGAGCCGCCCCGGATCCGGCGGGCCCGGGATGGCGCCCGTGGGAGTTCAGCGTGGTCCCACCCCGGGCCGCCAGCAGAAGCACCGCTGCGGGCCGACCGCGCTCCCCGGGGTGTGAGGGAAGGCTCGGGGTGTGAGGGAGGCTCGGGGCGGGAGCGGAGCCCGCACTCACCCAGCTGGCCAGCGAGCACACCCCGAGCACGGCCCCCATGGCGCCGCCGCCGCCGCCGCCGCCCTCCGCCGCTTCCTGCTTCCGCCCACTGCCCGCGGCCGGGGGCGGCCCCAGCCGGGCTCCGCCCCGAGCCGCCGCCGCCGCCGCTCATTGGCTGTTTCCCAGCGCGGGGACGGCCGCCCGCCAATGAGAAGGCGCGATGCAGCCGCGCGCCAGGGGGAGGGGCGGGAGGGTCAGCGAGGGCAGGGGCGGGGCGATGTTGTTTATCAACACTGCTTCCGCCTTCGGCGAGCGGAAGGGAGGATGTTGATTGGTCGGAAGGTCAGTGAGTGGGCGGTTCCTACAGCCTGACAGCCAATGAGTGAAGCCGGCAGGTAGAGTTCCATAGCGGCCCGCGGCCGCTGGGGGCGCTCGGCGGTGCCGGGGCGCGCAGCCGTTGCCATGGCAGCAGCGCGGGTGACGGGCACCGGGCCTGCACCGGGCGATTGGCACCGGGCTGGCACCAGGGTGGCATCGGGCTGGCACCGCCCCGCCCGGCGCTATGACACAGCACACCGCCTTTCCCTTCCCCTGGGCAGCAGCAGCCCGCAGGGCGCCTTGGCGCGGGTCGTGCCCCGGGTAACCCCGAGCCCACGGGGCGCGCCCGGCGCGGTGACAGGCGGCACGGCCCGGGGAGTGACACCGCGTCACCGTGACTCACCGGCGGCACCGCCACCAGCGGGATGCCCGAGGAAGCGAGCCACTTCTGCCACTTGTTGTCGAGCCTGTGTGCTCCGTGGTGCGTGCAATGGCCGCGGGGGCTGGTGGCGCTGCTGTCACCTGCCCTGCCAGGGCGCCAGGGACCTGCCCAGCCTCTCGAAGCTGTTTGAGCCTGGCAGAATGTGTAACTCATCCCCACTCTTGAGCGATCGTGGTAACACACACAAGTGCTTGTGCCCCAGCACTCCCATCACATAGAATGTCCCAGGGTGGGACAGATCCATCATGATCATGGAGCCCAGCTCACAGCCCTGAGAATCCCAGAACTCACACAGAATGTCCCTGGTTGGGACAGATCCATCATGATTGTCACTATAGGACATGAAACAATACGAGTGCACACATTGTTTTTAAGGTGAAGAAAAGGAAGTTTCTTTTCTGATTCTAACATTTATAGTTTTTTAAAAGTGACAGTGGATTGGAGGGTGAAAGTGCCACCTCTCCAATGACACTAGACAAACAGTTTATGAAATTTCTCCTCCTCCATAAAAGAATGCAAAACAATAAGTTATTTACTAAAAGTGTGTGAGAAAGTTCGTTACTACAATGTAAACATCAGAAGGCTTAGAAAACCTTAAAAAATCAGGGTGACACAGGATCATGGAGCCCAGCTCACAGCCATGAGAGTCCCAGCACTCACATCACACAGAATGTCCCAGGGTGGGACAGATCCATCAGGATCATGGAGTCCAGGTCACAGCCATGCATGTACAGCCCAGCAATCCCACTGTGAGCCTGAGAGTGTTGTCCAAACACTCCTTGAGCTCTGGCAGGCTTGGGGCTGTGACTACTGCCCTGGGGAGCCTGTTCCAGCCTGTCCTTTGGGATGAAGAACCTTTTCCTAATACCACTTTGCTGCCCTTCCTTTCCTTGCTGAGCACTGTCCATGAAATTGGCCTGTAGGTTAAACAGAACTCTGGATGGAAGTGGGAAAGCTCAGGAGCTTTTCACAGGTGGGGTTTCTCAAGGTGACACTTGTGCAGCAGTTTCACACCTGGCTCAGTTCATACTTGGAAGGTGCACAGCTGCAAAAGATGCAGGTGGGCTCCTTTAACGTGGGAGAAGAGGAAGGTGGAGGAGCCAGGTGGAAGGAGATGTTGTTTTGCAGCTGCCCAGAGCACAGTGCTGGGTCTGGATCCCCAGCACACTGCACAGGCTGCAGCCTGGAGGAGTTGGGGAGGGACAGCTGAGTGATTTCACTCCTCCTCACTAAAGTCTGGGAGCAAATGAAATGGATGAGAGTTGGCTGTGATGATGTAACAGCACAAGGATTTGACAAAAGTTTGCACAGAGGTTTAGGAAAGCAGTTTGCATGGGTTTTAATTGGCATTAGTGTTGCACAATATCACAGGGCAGAACTGACCAGCTGGGGTTACAGGATATTTTCTGGCTGTAACAGTTCCAGCTATTGCACTTCACTTTACACTCTGTCAGACCCTTCACACAGTCCCTGTCCAAAAAACCCGCTTCCATCACAGAAAGGCACTAACAATCAGAATTACAGCTTTACTGCCGTCTGAAATTGCCAAGAAATGACAAAGAACATCCAGTAAACCTGCCACTTATTTTCCACAGCAGTTTTAACACTCAGAATATATGAACATTGTGTTAACAGTATCATCTCTTGCAATCAGCCTTATTCATGAGGACATACAGGCTTCTTTCAGAAAAAGGTCACTCCATAAATCATTGCAACTGTGCTTCTTTCAGATAATAGATGAGCCTTTACTTTATTGCTGATGTATTTTTATTACCCTTCTGCTTGCACCAGCTGGATCTCTAAGAAGGCTTTTGCCATATTCCTGCTCCCTCACTGTTTGTTCCAGTGAATATATGCAGAATAAAGGCACAATCACAAATTCTGTGTTCCCAGTAATCCTGGGCAAATAACTCAAATAATTTGGAATATTGTGTATTAGTAATGCAGTGATGAAACTCATCTAAATCTTGAACCTGCAAGTGTTTTCTTCTCAGGAAATTTATGAGACAAATAGTTTTGTTAAGTACTGGTGATCCTCCACTGGGTTGTGCTGGGCACAGACAAAGGATGCAGATAAAAAAGCTTTTTCCTTCCACTGTCCACGTAACAAGAGATTTCCAAGTGCTCATTTTACTTCCCAGCATAAACTCCCTCTGATTCTGCATCACATCACCTAAACCCCTACATGTTTAACAGGAGATAAGGATGAAGGACTGTCAGCTGTAGGAACGAGACAGGATGTGGCAGGAGGTTATCCTGGTTTGTACAAAAATACCCTGCTCTGGTTTGCTAATCAGCTCTGACAGCAGAAAGAAATGGTGCATCCTTTCTGTATCTATACATTACATCCCATACATATGTGAGCTGAAATGCCTAGAATAAACCCCTTGGAATTAGGTAATATTTAAAGGAAATGTGTCAGATTTAGTCATTTGAAAGCAGTTCTCTGCAGTTCCTTTGTGCAACTGAGCTCATAAAAAATTGTCACTCAAGCTTGTGCGTTAGTGCTATTCTTGTTACTCTCAAGGGTCTCCTTTCTGTGATAACAAAAACGCAGAATTTTTCCTCATCTTCCCCTGAGTATGTGAGAGTTCCTGCTTTGCATGGGCTGTGTTTTTGCAGGTAATAGATCACACAGACACATTATAATTGAATAATCCTTTGACCATCCAGAACCTTTCAGTCAGGCAATGGGAACTGCAACTTGGAATGCCTGTGCCAAACTGTCTGTAAAAATTTAAAACTTACAATCAGACATTGTCTGTGTTTCTACAATAGCATTGGCTTGACTCATGTGCAGGTCTAAACATCTTACTGTGCTCTGACCTGTATAAACTTCCAAATTTAGATGTATTGGCATCACCTTTCTAATTTAATCCTCCTAATTATTTGGCTTCTGTAAAGTATTTAGCTTTAAGCTGCATTTACATCAGTGCTATGATTTGAGCTCCTGAGCATAAAGAGTTGCAGTTTTCTTGGAACAACTGTTTTTCCAGCTGTTTAGTCCAGAATTTGATCAGATTTTAACCAGTGCTTTGAGAACAGCTGTCAAAGCCCTCATCCATGGGGAGGTAAGTCATGAGATAATGGGCAAAACACTGCTATGGCTGGCACCACCAGTGGGTTTAATTAGTCTTTAAACAATCAGAGTTAACAGCTTCTACAAAATCACAATGCACAGCAGGGTAGGAAGTCCTGCCAAGTATAAATATTGTAAAGTTTGTGGATGAGTTTCAGCGGTGTGTGATCTCCCTGTGTGCCGTGCACGCAGACACCAGGGCCAGCTCTGCTGCCATTGCCTGGGGACACACAGGTGAGTGTCCCCAGGGGCCTGGCTCCTCTCTGCACACAGCCTGCCTTCACACTCACAGCCTCCTGATGTGACACCAAGAAAAACCAACCCAGTCCATGCCCTCGAGTCTCCAGAGGCACGAGCTGATTTCTCTGTAGTCCTTTGCTCCTGATTTTATAAATCTCTTCTTCCCTTGACTGCGTGCTCTGTGACTGTATTAGCACCTGCCTCTGCACTTCTTAGGCTCTCTATTTTCCTATCATGTCATGGATACGTGAGTCATCTTATTTGTGATCTGCTGAGCTGAGTGAGAGTCATAGTAGAGTTGTGTGCTTCAAGGCCATTAGTAACGCAGCTAAAACTTGCATAATATATTCTTCTGTGTCTAAATCCCTGAGAGATTGAGTAACTGTTTTCTTTTTCACCCCAAGTGACTATGCAACTGGATGAGTCACTGCTGTTATGATAGAAGGAATTGTAATCTGTGTGTCTTTCCAGTTCTGTTTGGCCAGAAATTTATTTTATTGGACACCTTTGTTCAATCTCCTCTAAGTCTTTATGTGTCACCAGAGACCTTTTCACTCTCTTCAGTTCACTTAAGATCATGTGCTCTGGTCTGGAAACTGCATTAGTTTAGGTTATGGGTGAAACAGATGGAGAAAAATGTTCCCCTTAATCTAATACCCTGGAATGATATTACTGAGCTCTTTCATCTCATTGTTTATGGAAGCATTCATGAAACTTAAATGTATTGAAAAGTATTTAAATAAAATTAAATAAAAGCTTATATAAAAAAACCTGTAACAATAAAACATAAACAGAGATCGATTGGAAGGAATATTTTGCACAAAAGATCTGCAGTGACATCTGTGAATGAACCATGGAAGGCACTAGCAACAGATGGGTGATGAAAAGGAGGAGGAAGTGAGCAGTTTCATGATAGGTGAATGTGGTGCCCTGCAAACAGCACAGGGCCCCCAGGGGTGCAGGATGTGACCCAGATGAGGCTGGCACTGTTGGATCAGCCCCAGCCCTGTGCTGATGTGAGCTGTGCCTGTCCCAGGAGGAGCCTTGGAGCCTGAGGCATTGCTGGAGCTGGCACCTTCCCCATCCCAGCTCAGCACCCCCTGCTCCCCTGGCAGAGCTGAGCTGGGCTCACTTTGGTGCTGGAGTGAGCTGGGTGCTGGGCTCACTTTGGTGCTGGAGCACCTCAGGCTGTTCAGGACACTGCTCAGGCTCTTAAGTACCCACTTCAGGAGAGGGTAGCCACAAAGCAAGCAAACCTTCCACTTGAGCATTGCCAAAGCACACTTATAAATGTTGCAGAGTTTATAGTTTCAAATGGTTTCATGCCTTTTCCTTGCTTGATATATTATCTTTTTATTAAGGCAGGATTTATTTCCCCTGTCTCTGTGACCCCATCTCCTCCCTGAGAGCCTGCACTGAAATCCAGCTGGCCAGACTTTGTGTATCAGCAGAACAGCTTCCAGTGAAACAACAGTGGGAGGAAAAGTCAGGAATTTCTTGACTTAATCCTGCCTTCAGCAGCAATGAGTTGTGTGGCTTTAGGTGAGCCACAGGACTGTGTGAGTCAATATGCAATATGAGAAAATGGGCATATCCCAGACTCATGCCAGACTCCGTTCATTCATCTTTAAATGCAGCTTAAAATCCTATGAGTGCCTGACCCATTTTTTTTCTTGCACTAAAAAGAGCAATACAGAATCATACTGGCCATGATAATTTCTCTTAGCTGGAGATTTTTTCCCCTTCTTTACCATTGTCCCCCCCATTGCTGCTTTCCAAGGTGCTCTGGAGCCAGTGAAATAGTTCTTTCTCATAAGTCTTTTAAATCATGTAAATCCTCCCAGCGTACCAGCTGACATTTCAGATGTTGCATTTTTGCATTTGTGCCAGGAAGCTTTGAGCATGTTACAGTTGCTGGTGTTGTTATATTTTTTAAAGAAGGCAAAACAGTTCCTTCCTCTTGTGTCTCCAGCAGAGACTGTTTCTCCTTGAGAAAGGAGTTCACATGATCATATAGATGCGTCAGATAAATCCCTTCCCACGTTTGATATTTGCTAAGTTGAATGATTGTTATTCCAAAGCCATAGCTGGGATGGTTGTGTGATTTAACATCTCCAGAGCACTTTTTTCTTCTATTCACAAGCTTTAAAGAAATAATCTAAAAACTAAAACCTTAAACTTAGAGAGACTCAGTAACCAAACACTCTCAGCCGTGTTATCTTCACAAATATTTCTCCCTGTTTGTTTGTTTAAAGTTGGCCAAGAGTTCCAGAAATACTTTTAAGATAACCAAAATGGGCATCCAGCTCAGAAAGGAACTCTGTATTTAGAAACTCTGAAATACTACTGGGGGGGTGGCTGTGCTGTTAACTCTTTTCTGCTTGCTCTGAACCTCCGTGGCATTGGGGAATGAGTCATGACATTCTTCTTTATCTAACTATTTTTCCCTTCCCAGATGATTTAGAAGTAAAAGTGCACTGGGGAAGTCTAATAATACAATGCCATGCTAGTCACATCTCTGGGTTCCATAGAGCTGTTGTCCAAGAGGGTGTAAATCAAGTGGTTTGGAGAAGGCAGTGCAGGGCAGGGCTGACAAGGCTCAGCATCCACAGCATCCACGTGCACTGGGGGCAGAAACAGCCACAACCCTAATCCTGGAAGGGAAGGAAGGGCAAGAACTGAGGGCTGTGTGTTGTTTTATCAGGGCATCTTACAACCAGCTTCCTGCTGCAGAGCACAGTGGGGATAGCTGAGCTGCAGATGCACACAGTTGTTTTACAGTACACGTTGTGTGTGTTGTGTTCCTGCCAGCCTGAGCGTGGCCGTAGGAAACCAAAGCAGGTCACAGCGCTCAGCCTGACGTACCCAGGTGTCTCTGTGGCAGAAGCAGAGTCATTTCCCCCTGGTACAAATAACAGCTCAGTTCTGAATTTGTTGGGTTTTTTTGAGATAATGGCAGAAATTTCTTCAGACTCTACAGGATGACTTAAAATTTTTAATTAAAAAGTGTGGTGTATAACTGTATTTCCTACCTTGTTTTTCAGGGCTTGTGCAGAACCCAATGCCTGGACAGGCCTACAGTACACTTCTAGTGGATATTTTCTTTTCAAAGCTTTTTTCTTTCAAACATGTATTTTGTATCTTCAAACAATTTGATGCAAGATCCATCACAGCAATGCCCCTGTGTGTTTCAGTGTATGCCACACTAACAGTGAGTTCTGGCTGGGAAATATCCCTGCAAGATCTGAGTTCTCCCTCCAGCCAGTGAAGGTGAACAGACAGGATGAATTACTCCCTGATACCTGATCTACCACCCTTCCCTTAGCCCTGGCCTCTGTTTACTGCCACGGGAACTTTGATGTCTTATTTTTAGATGAGCTTTTGTGGTTTTAAAATTAAAGTCTGATTGTAGCTGGGTATTAATTTCAGTGAAAAAAAATAACCTGGAAAACTTGACACATGCTGGTCAGCAAGAAACATGCTGGGCACTGGGAATCTCAACTCAATTACCTGTCTGTAGGGTTTCACATTTGCTTAGTGTTTTATGGTTAGGCACCAGCTGATGTGAAGATGTTGCTTAACTGAAGAGTCATTATTTACCATTAATAAAACTGACACCATGACAAATTCCTTATGGCGTAGATGTGCTATCATATCTTGGCAACGGTAGCAGAAGAAATTATTCTGCCTGGCTTGCAGGCTTGTCTTCATTGTAAAAAGAAAAATAATGAGGCTGTAATTACCCAGCTTGGAACTAAACGAACCCAACAGAAAGTGCTCAATGATTAAAATGACTCCTAACTGCTTCCCAAATGTGGCTGTGTGGATACCATCACTGCCAGTGCCAGCTCCTGGCTCTCTCTGGGCTGGATCCATGGCCAGCAGGCACAGCTCACTTGTTTGGACTGTGGTGGTGTCCCAGTTTGAAGCACCGTGGAACAAACAGTGGTAAATATTCCACAAGCCTTGCCAAAAATGACCTGCTTACACGAGGAAGTCAGCATGCAGCAAATTGGGATGAAATTCAGAGCACACAAACCCCTCCATATTGTTTCTTAGGGTAAAGAACCCTATCATGTAGTGGTTTACTCTAAAATAGTAATTATTTTGCACATGGGATCACACACTTCTCCCTCCAACATCCAGCATTTCAATATCAAATTTATCATGTTTCTCTAATTCTGCATCTTAATTTTATCTAATAAACCAATAGATTAAAGAGTCTGTTTTTCTCTCTTGTGCAAATAAAGATGGGAAAAGCAGGTCTGTTTTTCTATTAATTCTAATTCTCAGTTTCATACCATTTCTTGCTAACCAGTAACACAACACCTAGCAGACTTACTTCCCAAATTTGTTTAGATACTGAAAAGCTGATGACTTTTTGTCTTCAGGACAGAAGTGGTGTGTTTGGTGGAGCTCTTGGAGAGATAGGGATGAACTTCACCTGCAATGAAGAGCCATAAAAGAATGTTTCCATGTGCCTAGCTGGCTACATTCTTGTTCAACTCATCCTTGAAGACAGATGATATTCAATTATATTATTATTGATAAATTACAGTGCCTGGAGACTTGGATAAATAATAACTAAAAGGGCCTCTTAGCCACAATAAAGTGGATTTTCCCTTCTGGTCACTCAGTTTGAGCCCTCTTTCCTGCAGGAAAGCAGGTAATGCTACTTCTTGTTTGACCTGCAGGATCTCCTGCTGGTTTCCATAGAGATGGAGAGCTGAGGCCCTTTTGTGTTCAATTCTGCACTGCAAATGCCTGTTTGGTACCCTGTCCCCTTGTCAGCAGCTCAGCCCTGGCGTGGGACATGTCCAGTGTGTTGTAGAGGTTTCTCCCTGGAACTCGCCTGAGCAGGGTGGGCAGCACATCAAAGGGGTCCAGGCACAGAAATGTGTCTGTCCATACAGAAATAACAGCACAACTGTCACACTGATGGCTTGCTGCATGCCTGACAGGTCACATCACTGCCACCACTGCTGTGAGGGTGAGGAGCATTGGGCACCACTGCAATTTGGGCAAAGGGTGCTTTGGGTGGTGACTGGCATTTACTTCTCACTCAGAGGGCAAGGAACCAGCCCCAAACACAGAATTTAGACCAAATATGACTGAAAGTGTCTGGCCCAAGAGACACTTTCAGTTGCTTTTATTAAAGGGTCTTTTGCAAGACCTTCCTGTGAGGGTAGACATCTACCTTGGGACAGTGTGGAGTTAAGGTTTTAACATATAGCTCCAGAAAGCTGTTGCCTATTTAAATATTATTGCTAGATTATTCTTGCAATGGATAATCTGGACAAGACCTGTGATACTTTGTCAGGCCAAGTTTTACAAAGCTGAGAGCTTTACAATTGCTTGGGAGATGTTATAAAAAGAAATTATTTTATCCACAAAAGTGAGTGGCAGCAGGGATCTGTATGAAAACTTTTAATTCTGTCTCCAAAGAGCCATAATCCTGCATGAAAGGGGAAATTTTACACCTGTCCAGAAAAACCCAGCCCAGCTTTGGGAAAAAGTAAGAATCTGGAACAAATGTAGTGAACTAAAAGAGTAAGAAAAACCCTTTGAAAACTGGAAACCCTGGAATAGCCATAAAGGAATAGTCATGACATAAACAGCAGTACATAAAATACTTCACAAAGCAGCAGGGGGTGAGATTGGCCATGATTAGGTGAGGAAGGTCTGTCTGCTGGCACAGACCCACGAGAGCATCAGGCCATCCATCTGTGATGGCCATGGAAGAGCTCCAGTACCAGAGCAGACACAGTTCATGTCCTGGGCTGGGTGAAAACCTGTCCTGTAGCAATCATTTAGCTGCTTGTCCTTCCAAAAGGAGATGATCGTGCAGATGCTTCTTTAACTTTGTCTGCCTTGGCTGTTTAAAGGAATAAGATTTCTGAGGCTGGGTCTGTGCCTTAGGATCTACTGCTTGAGTAGGGAAGGAGCAGGGATCTCGGAGTGAGACACTGGGGTAACTCACTGAGAGCTGAGGGCTCTGCCTCCTGGTGAATCCCATGGCCCACAGCATCCTGCATTCCTCCCAGGAGCCAGCACTCCTCTCTGCCCACAGCTGGTGAGGAATAACAGGGCTCAGCCTCTGTGTCCACACTGGGGTGGCAGAGCCCTTGTCAGCACATCTTACACCTCCCTGTGCCAGCCACCGCACACCTGGGCAGCACTGAAACCCAGGGCATGCTGCCAGTACGGTGCTGGGGGCAGAGGGCTGTGTGCAGGGCCCCAGGGAAATGCTCCCAGGTCAGCAGCCAAACCCTCTTTTTATTTGATGTACACTCTTGGCAAAACAGAATATTTTGTTCTCTGACCAGAACACAGAGCTCTTCTCATGGAGCGCTGTGAATTCCTGCTGCTCTCAGACAAAGTCCCAGTGATGCTGCACCTCCCTGACCCCAGGGTCTGTGGCCTTGGGAAGAGCTGGAATAGATAAATGGCACCATGTCTGAGGGCATGGGAGAGCACAGCACACAGCCTTGCTGGGCTCATGCTGCCTGTTGCAGAGGTCAGCTGCTGCGCAGAAGGCATCTGGTTACACATGCTCCCTTAATCATGGAAAGCAAGGAAACTTGACAAGAGGTTAGGCTGAATTTTTTCCCAACCATAGGTGCAGCATGAGTGTAAATGGGAAACTCTGGAGGTTGCAGTACTTTGACTCACAGAGGATTAATAACACAAGCTGGATCCCTCACTGTTCCAGAGCAGGAGTCCTCTTTGCAGACTTCGTGGAATAAAGTCATATAAAAGCTCATTTAGCTGAGAGCACAAGCTGGAATCAAAATATTTACTTGTCTGCTGCACATGGGCAATAGGAATCCTTGTCTGGGTGCCAGCCACCGGTGAACAGTCAGCTGTTGGCTGGGTGGCTCTGGCATGAATTAAACACTGACAGAGATGACTGTTTGCTTCTCATTTATCAGCAAACCCCTTTGCTCTTCAAAAGGGAGAAGCACAGCTGCCAACCCAGCCTGATTTCTTCCAGCTCCATTCTCTGTCAGAATCAGAGGGACAAAGGGAAGAAGTGCCTGTTTGTGAACCTCAGGACATCTGCTGCTTACCTGCCAGTAACACCTGAGCAGTTGGTCATGATCAGCTTAAGCAATACCTGTCCTACTGCACCTTCTCATCCTGACAATCATTTTTAGCATTTTTCTGTATATCTGACCCTTCCTAGCAAGCAGGATGAACCTATTTCGTTAACACTTGCATGTTCTTCCCCTCTCTGAACACACTCTGAGCCCACAGAGAGGTTATTCACGCTGTGTCCCAGACAGGAAAGCTTTTACCACAAGGGATGATTTTCTGATGAAGCATGTGCTGGATGTGTGACCTTTGTGGGTTTACACTGGAGAAGCTTCTGGAGTCATTTAGACAAACAAAGCCCTGAGCAAGCAGGATTTATGTGTGGTTTTTTGTAGCCTTTGTGCCCTGAACCAGCCGCCGTGCTTGCTCCTATCAGCAGCAGGTAAAGTGCTTCTTACAGAGAGTGTGTGAGGGACTTTGGAATGGGCTGTGGGACCCCTTGGGAAAAATGAGGTGCAGGCAGTCTGCCACTGCCTGGGGACTCTGGTTTGCCATGAGATCCGAGCTGGAGATCTGCTTGTATTTGTTTCAGCTGCAAAGAGGGAATTGTCAAGTGACTTCTTGCTTGTGCTGTCAAGTGACTTCTTTTGCAAGAGCCTTTGGACAGCAGGGATATTGCAGAAATGAAAGATGAGAAGGTGCATGTCTATGATGGGCTTCCACCAAAGCCTTGGAACTGGGCTTTGGGGACTATTAAACACAAAATTCATTTATTTTCTAAACTGAAGTGGTTCCCTTGGGAAAAATAATAAAAAAAAAAAAGTTGTGGGCTGAGACTCCCACATATCTGGCTGGGACAAACCTTTTGGAGATGTTTGGCACAGAGGCAGCGGAGATAAGGTCAGTGGAAAGAAGTGGCCGGGAAGGGGGAAGGGATGAGCTCGTGGAGTGAAATTGCCCAGAAGCAAAGCACAGCCACTCACTTTGCAATGAAAAGCTTTATCATCTCTGCACAGATTAGTGCAGCTAAAAATAGCTTCAGCTCAAAGTAAACAGTTTTCTGAGTGTGCTCTGCCCTGCTGGAATGCCAGCCCCGCACACAGCCACGATGGAGCAGCCACAGCCGTGTCCCCATGGTCCCAGAGGGGCTCCCCCAGCCCTGCTAATGGGGGTGACCCTGGAGGGGGTCACTAATGAGTTTAGCCTCATTACAAGCTTTTCTGTGTTTCACTTGTTGAACCTTTCTGGATGAGCAACTTCTACAAAAACAAAAAGGGTCTGAACATGGGGTAATTCATTCAGACATCCCAACACTCACCCTCCTTCCCTAATCAACAGCAAGCTGTGTCCCTCCCTTGACAGCAAAAAGAGTGGCTTGTCACCAAAGCTGCTTTTACTTGTTGGCTTCTCTTCTCATGAATCTCCAAGTGAAGCTGTCGTTTGATGGCTTAAGAAATCCACTCTTGCCTTGGGGAGCCCAGCACATCAGTGAAATATGTTCTGTGGGGTTTTTTTGGAGCAAAAATAGTTTATTTATTTAGAGTATTTATTTTACGAGAGGAAGTCTGGAAAAAAAAAAAAAACCGGTTGTCCCATTTTTTCCATGCGTGTCTTGTGCCATTCCACATTTCCTTGCAATCCTGATGACATCAAGTGACACAGGGACCTCAATGCCTGGGAAAGGCAGGGGAAGCTGCTCTTACGTGGGGAGGCTGCGTGCTGCCACTGCTCTGCTCTAACCCTGGCAGCAAGGGCTGCTCTTCTCGGGGAAGCCAGGCTCAGGCTGTGAAAACATTCGGGTCAGAGGCAGGTCAGAGCCTTCTGAAGTGACAGCCTGGCTCCTTGGGCTGCACAGCTTCCCAGAGTGTCCTTTGTGCTGGTGTTTTCCTTGCTGGGCGGGCAGCGTGCAGTCCCGCACGGCAGCGCTGCTTTACATTGCACCCTTGGGGATGCTCTCACTTCATTCGGACATTTGCCCTCTAAGATTGCTTTGGTTTTGTCCCTCTCCCAGCTAAAGGTTGACAGCCAGTCTGCAGGGCAGCTTCTTGCTCTTCTCTGAGTAGCAAAGGTGGCACCCACGGCAGGGGCTGCCAGCCAGCACAAGCCCATCCTTCCCCTGGGGTATTGCCCTCTGCATCCCACTCTGTGGCACAGAACTAAAAAATTCACAGTTCACTGCTGACCAACTGCAAGGTCAAAAGCAGCAGAGCCAAACCTCCAGTTGTCCAGAGTGGTAATGGCATCACCATCGATCCTGGGCTACGCAGGACAGCACAGGATGAGGCAGATGGATACAACAGCCTCTCCAAAGCAAACGTGTGAGTAAAGCTGGGGCCACTAAAGGCTGATGGTGGCTGCAGCTGAGTCAGTCAAAGCTGTGACACCACCCAGCACGCAGGGTGAGCCACGCCAGCAGCTCTGACATCTGCCCATCACCTCGGGGTGAATGGTGGACAAAGCAGCAGGACAAGAGATGAGCCTGGAGCAGCCTGGAGCACTGTTCTGGAGCCATGTCCTTGCCTCATCTCTCCCTCTTCCTGCTTCCTCCTGCCCTCAGTTTGTCAGAAGCTGTGCACTGCCCATTTGGATGCTTATTGGGTACATGTGAGAAATGAGGCTGAGAGTTGGATTGCTTTGATTTTAGCCAGAGACTGCAGAGTAGGTGAGAGTCTCCAAAAGAAAAGGGAAAAACCCTAAGGAAAAAAAAAAAAAAGGGAAAAAAAGCGCATTCTTACAAATTTCCAGCAGTTTTTATTGTGAGCATGAGCATCAGCTAAAAGTTAGGGTGCATCATTGTAAAATGTCAGCTTTTGCTTAAGAGCAGGAAGATTGAGTACAGCCATGCCTTTTTATCCTAATAGATAAGGCTAAGATTTCAGGCAAACTTTTTGGCATCGTGGGACTGCCACCTCTTTTCCCACCTGCAAAAGAAATACAGTCTGTAGAAAAACTGAAACTGCATTTGTTTTACTTAAAATGAGTTTTGATGGAAAATGTTTGAGTAGTCCTTGCAGGGAATGGTGTTAGATGAGAAAGTCACTGTAAGGACACACAAGTGTGTGCAGAAAGGATGGGCTTTGTGGTAGATGCTCTGGGGGGCTTGTTTCCAGGACCACACACAGGACTGGGAGCTTTGAGCAAGACAAGACATGTCTTAATTTAGAAGTACATACACTGAGCTCTTTGCTTTCCAAAGGACTTGGCTGTTGCCATTGTTCTTTGTTGTCTGCTCTGTAATGGTACTGCCCACTTTCTGCCAAGAAAATGCCTGGGTGACTGGGGTAGCACTTGCATTCTCACCAGACTTGGCCTCCAAACCCTGTGCTCCAAGTGTTAGTGTGGAGCTATAACCTTCTGGATCCCTTTCAAATGTCAGCTGGAGTAAAGGGAAAACTGCAGCCTTGGCCAGAGCAGCCCAGCAGTCTCCTGAGGCTGTGCTGGCCCTCCTGCCTCCCCGGCAGCCCGTGGAGACAGGGCATTGTGGTGAATCCCTTACTGCTGCTTTTGGGTGAGCAGCAGCAATGTGTGACTCAAAACAGCTGGAGGGAGATGAGTTCTGCCAGGCAATGCACCTCAGGAAACCAAGTGGGCTTCTTGGGGCTGAACTGAAACTGAGCTGGGTCAGGAGGCTGCACCAGGTCGGTTTAGGGATGCACAGAGCTTGGGTGTGTTTTGCTCTGCTGAGGTCCACTCCCCTTCATCTGTGCCACAGTATTGTCATCAGGGTGTTTTCCTGTGCTGCTTGCTGCTGTTGTTGGTGCTTTTATCTCTTCCTCTGATCCTGTGGGTATCTTTCACAGCAATCACCACGTTTTTGGCCACACACAGATTCTGGCTGGAGGTGGTGATGGCAGCAGAGGTGGAAAAGGTCCAAGTGTGCAGGGTGGTGCCGGGGTGGGAGGGGAGGCTGATGCTTTTCACCTGGCACTGGGTGGCTCTGGGTCCCATCTGTCATGGGAGAGCTGCAGGAATGCAGAGATGCAGCTCCTGTGCCTGCCTGGTGCTAAGCGAGACAGTGAGTTGGGAAAGTGCTCCTGGCTCACATCACTCACTTTGCATGCAACCTGAAACAAAAACTCACCCAGCTCGAGCGGGGGCTGGATCCATTCCTTGGCAAACACCCTTTGTGCTCCCCAGCTGAGTTGTGAGGACCTGAGTGTCTTAGGGCAGGGATGGAGCAAATCTTTCCCTCTCTCAGCAAAGCTATTAGCACTAATGAGCCCTGTCCCAGGCAGCACTGTGCACATTCCTGTGTGCTCACACACCTTCCCTCCACTGGTGGAAAGCTCAGGCCCACAGGATGACTGCAACCTTGATTGTTTGGTTTCAGCCACCCGGTGGGGTCTGCAAGGCTGGTGGGACACCAGGAGGTGATGCCAGCTACAGGGACATTCCTCAATCTATGTGGTACCAAGACCATCCAAAATTTCCTCTTCTCTGTAGTGACCTCGAGCTCCCTGAGAACTCTCAGGGTGTGTGGGAGACAGCAGGGTGCTACAAAGGTGTGTGTTTTAAATGGGGTACTGCCTTTGCACCTTCCCCCTTCAATCCAGGTGCTGTCACCAGCCAGCTCTGCACTTCACCCCCAAATACAGCTGGCACTCAGGGGCAGATGAGCTGAAATACTCCTGGGATTGACTCCATGGGAGGCAGAGGAGCAAGAAGCACTCCAGAACACAGAGCTGGGATTTTCTTGGGAGGCACAAAGGCTTTTCTTGGGAGGCACAAAGGCTTTTCTTGGGAGGCACTTTCGCCGTGCTACACCTGGTGGGATCGCTCAGGCTGCAGGGGTGTGATGGTGTCCCTGCCATCCTGGTGGGGAGGATGAAGGGTGGGATGCAGGTGGGACCCCTGGGCGAGCAGCAGGCAGGAGGGAGCCCCCGGCAGCAGAAAGCCCAGCGCTGAGCATCGCGGGGAGGATGCTCGGGCACACGCAGCTGCCGGGGGATGGGGTTACAAGCCGAAGCTAAACAAAGATCGCTGCGAAAAGGAAACGGATCCCTGCTGCCGACTGTAAGGTAGGAGCCGAGCGGGACCCGCTTGACATCATCGGGCAGAGCATTGGATTACAGCAGGCAGGGACTGACTCCAGGGGAGGAGAACACGCCCCTTGGCCCCACAAGTGCAACTTCATTTAGCAGCTCCCGGCAGAAGGAAACTGCGAGTCTGGAACCGGCTGCGAGGCTCCCGGCCGGCTTGGCAGGAGGGCAGAGAGGGCAGGAGGGTGGGATCCAGCCGCGATCCCTTCATCCATCCATCCCCTCCTCGGCGTTGGGACCGCGGGCTGGCTGTAAGTGGGGCTGTGCTGGGGCGGGGGGGGACAGGGACACCTGTCCTGGAGGGCAGCCAGGAGCAATTCTGGCCGTGCCACCAGCGCGGTTTGTTCGGAGATTCGGTGAACTTTTACCCAGCCGACCGCGAGCAGCGAGGGGTTTGGAGCCGGCAAACCGTGGGCTCAAACAGCAGCGCTGCATCCCGGGTTTTGTGCTGCTGGGAGGGAGAAGCCGCTCGCAGGCTGATGGAAGGGAGGCGGCGACTGCTCCGCTCGGAAATAACGCGGTTCTGCCAAGGGGTAGCGGGGAGAGAAGGCTCAGAGCACGGAAATCACAGAGCACCGTGGATCAGTGACCCCCGTGGGGATTTCTGGCCTCATTTCCTACATGTGTCCGCTTGTTGTGAGCGGTTTGCCGGAGGGAAGCCCTTCCAGCACGGGAGCTGCTCTGTGCTCGCATGGGAGCGGGACAGGCACCCGGGTCCGTGCTGGGGGGGAATCGGGGAATCATCCCAGGGGATGTCAGGGAATCCATCCCATCCCTCGGGATGTCAGGGAATCCATCCGTCGGGATGTCAGGAGCCGGGGGCTGCCCGGACTCCCCTCGCAATTGCGGAGCTTTGGGAGCGTGGCAGCAGGAGCAGGCTCGGAGACTTTGCTGGCATCCGGCTTTCCAAGCAAATGTTTGAAAAGGCAAAGACTCGGGATAAAAAAAGAACTGCTGTGTGGTGGTATTCTCAAGAGGCTTTGCAAATTCCTCCACCTCGAAGCTGGGTGTCTTTCCTCCCTCTGGATTCCCCATAGCAGCTGGTAGCGAGCCGTGGTGGGGAGCTTTCACATGCATGCAATGCCTTGGCCCCAAAGGCGTGTTTGGGAAATTTCCCACTGCTTGGAAGGGGTGAATGGTTCTGCAGACCAAGAGCCAAGTGTAGCTGTGAGCCCAGAGGCAATGCCCTGGGTGGCCGTGCTGGTGACTCAAATGGGAGGAGGACACGCTGGGGTCAATGAGCACAGACAGCCACAGCAGGATGCTGCTGCCATGTGAGGGTGAAGGGACATTTGTAGGGTGGGTATGGCTTGATTGGGTGGCTGAGACTCTCCCATGGTGACAGCCCCTGCAGCTCTGGGCTGTTTGCTCAGCGTGCCTGGCTTGGTTGGTGTGGGGCAGTGCTTGGCTTCAGAGACTCTTGGCTGGAAGGAGCCACCCTGCTAATGTGTGGCCACCCAGCTGAGAAATTGCCACCTTTCAGCTCTTTGTGAGCAATGGTGTTTAAGAAAAAAGGATCCATGAAGAGATCCTCAATGGCTGTATTAGTTTATAATGCAGATGCGGGTTAAATGGCCATTTATAAATGTGGATATACCAATACAGCTTAATGTACCTTGGGCACAGAACACAGCATTGAGTCCTTCAGACAGAGTTCCACAGGGATGTGAGCAACCCATGCCATCGTTTTGGGGGACACTTTCCACAGAGGGTGGACTCAGATGCCTCAGAGAACTGGAGAGCATTGGCTACAGCACATGGGCAGCTTGGTCATGAGGAGATGAAACCCAGGAATGTTCACAGCTGTGCATCCTCCAACCACCTGGCACTTCTGTACCAAGGCTGGTTCTGAGGGGTGTACAGACTCACGAGGAGCTAGGAGCTAGCTGCTTTTTCCTCTCATTCCAAAGAAAAATCAATGCACTTTTGATCCCACTCAGAGGAATACCCACAGGCACACAACCTTGCCACCCAAAATAACTATGGAAGATGTTTTCCAAGCTGCTAACATTTCCTGATCTCCCACATTTCAGAGCCAGTTCCTGCAGCACACTACTGTGCATTAATGCCTCCAGCCTGTCTGGGCACCCAGGCACCAGCATCATTCCTGTTTTACATGGGTCTCACACAAAGCAGATCATTTCCCTGGGTCACACAGGTCTGTGGCAGAACAGGAGGTGAATCTACAAAGCCAAAAGGAACAGCAGAAGCTTCAGCCTGTTTTTTTGTTTGCCTGTGTCACCCTGTTCTGATCGCTCCCATTTTCACATTCCATTTGTTTCTCCACACCATTTTTTTTTAATGTCACCAAAGCTGTTTATATGGACTGAACTGGAAAATAAGTTTTCCATCACAACATCCATTTCAGAGAGGATGAGAAGGGAAAAAGCCCATTGCTTCTAGTTGTCTTTTGCTCAAAACTAGAATAAGACAAGTCATAAGGGAAGCTGCTCCCCAGGCTTGCCAGCAGCCAGGGAGAAGGGAAGGTTCATGTGCTCACAGGCCTTGTCCCAAGCTCCTCATGGTGCATTTAGAGCGGCTGAGGTCGCTCCAGACCTTGCCTGGAACCTGCAGCACAAGCAGGAAAAGCAGCAGTTGGACTATGAACTGCCCTGGGCCCCGCTTCAAAACTCTCACTCTGAGCCTAGGGGAATATGGACTTTACACCGCTCATTTCTGGTTTCCACAGCGAGCTCCCCAGCACTTCCCCTCCCAGGAGAGCCCTCTGTGCCAGGTGCTCTCTGCACAGCTCCTCCCTGCAGGCACACTGCTGGTCTGGGGAACTCCCTGGCGGCACCAAAATGCCATTTCTGTTGATATTTGCAGTGATGTCATAAGCCAAACACGTCCCCACCAGAGTGTCACCAACTTTATGGAGTTACTGTTCCCACAAAGTGTAATTAATCCGTGGTGCTCATTGCCATGAGATACCGGTGGAGCAAAGAGCTCTGAAGGCATTTTCATGGATATCAGGTAGTTATCTCACTAACAAAACAATCCTGGCTATGATTAAGAGGATATTGCACTGGAAGGATTGTAACACCTCCTGGTTCAGAGTCATTAGTGACTTATGGAAAGCATTCCATTATAATTAGAGGTTTTCTTGTGTGTCTGAGGCTGGGGATGCCAGCTGCTGCTGGAGACACTAAATGAGGCAGTCTGGCTGCTGTGGGAGAGGCAGGCTGCTGCCCTGCTCAGCCCTGCATGCAGCCTGGTGTTTACCCAGGAGACACCAGGACAACCTTCTCAACCTTCCCTCTGCTGCTGTCACCTTGCTGGGAACCAGGAAGGGTTTCCTCCCTGGATCAAAGCAGCACCACAACAGCTGTTGTGTAGAATAGTCTTGGATTCTGCCAAGAAAACATTCTGGGGTGGGTTTTTTGGAGCGTGCATTCATTTTGAAGCAATGCTGAGAGAACTGAGGTTGTTTCATGTGTTTGCTCCTTTTGGGTAACAGCTGATCACCATGGAGGGAATCTGAACCTCAAACATGTGAAATGTGCACATCGAATAGGATGAGAGAAAATGGTCTTAAGTTACACCAGGGAAAGTTTAGGTTGAATATTAGGAAAAATTTCTTCACCAAAAGGGCTGTCAAACACTGAAATAGGCTGCCCAGGGAAGCAGTGGAGTCACTATCCCTGGGGATATTAAAAAGATGTGGCACTTAGGGACATGCCTTAGTGGTGGACTTGATGACCTTAAATATCTTTTCCAATCTAAATTATTCTATAATTCTATGCTGATTCCCTTGTAATTCATCCTGATGGGCTATGGATGCTATCTAGCCAATGATCCTTTCCACTAGAGTCTCAAAATAATCCATGGTACCTTGATGTGTTCCAGGACTAAACTACAAAACAAAGTGTTCTTTAACAATTCCCTGTAGCCCATCCTTAGGTAGCACCAATGTACTTATGCTACACCATAAAGTTCCAAACAGCCTGGCCTTTGGGCTGAGGGGCCTCTGGAGCTCTGCCCATCACCCTGGCAGCAGCAGGACCAGGTGAGCCAGAAGGGGATGAGCCTTTGGGGATGGAGCTTCAAATCTGCAGACTCCAGATGCCCAAGCAAGAGCTGTGGGGAGGAACATCTAGGTAGAGCCAGGCCTGCAGGGTTGGAAAGCCAACACCAGCTGCAAAAGAGTTTTTGTCTCCAAAATCAGCTGGTTTTGAGAGAGAAAATGGGAGTTTCCCATCGTGTCCCATCACAAACAGTGCTGCTCAGTGCTAACTTCTACTTGAGAGCATCATTGCTGCTCCAGTTTACTTTAAGCCTCTCTTGGCAGGGGCCCACGTGTTTGGAGATATTTTGCAACACTGCTGAAGTGCTGAAGGTTTAACTGTTTGGGCAGTGGAACACACAAGCCAGGGCAGGAAGGCAAAGGAGGAAAATAAAGGCTTGTGGGTTTCCAAAGCTGTGTTTCTTCCTTCCTGCTTTTGTTTGGTTGTTTGGTGCCCAAAAAAGGGCAGTGCATATTCCCAGAGTTGTGGGAATGCTGTTTCTTTTCCGGTCCAGGGTTTCCAGTAAGCACTTTGCTATAAATGGGGTTAAGACTAACAAAAGTTTATTGTTAAATCCCTGTGTCTTTGTTTAGCTCCTGTCATGATCATAATTAGCATTTTCCACTTCTGCAAGCCTGTCATCTGCAGAGCTGAAAGTGCTTTAAAATATTTGAAGCATCTAACAGGGGGAGGGAGTATTAATAGCTCCATTTAACAGATGGGCAAACTGACACATAAAAGCAGCAAGTGCCCTGTCCTTGAAGCAGGGCCAGAGCCAGCAAGTAGTCAGCTCCAACTACAAAGTTTTGAAAGTGGGTCAAAAAAATAAAGAGAAAGGCTGTGGATCTGTCCCAGTTTGGGAAATGATGGGAAATAGTTCCAGTCTCAGTGGTGCTCAGCCCAGATGGACCAGACAGATGAATTGCTGGATGAGCTACTGCTTATATGGTTAAGTGGCTCATCTCTTGATTTCTGTTCTGCTAACATTTGTCCCTGGGACAAAGGGAAAAACACAGTCCACGATGTTCCAAAATAGTCAGAAAGCTGAAACAGCTGCTAAAATAAGCAAGTGTCCTGTTGGCTGGGCTCTGCAGGTCAGGGATTGCAAAGCACCCACAGATGTTGAGGCCACAGAGGAAATGTCTGAGCAGGGCCTGGGGACAGCAGGAGGAGGCTCAGCTGTGCACCAACAGCAGGGACCCAAAGGGCTGGACGCAGACCCAGCAGAGCGACCAGAACCAGATTAAACTTCCCCTTTCACCTCAGAGGAGCTGATATGGGAGTTTCACTTCTTTAAAGAGCTGCAAACCAATATTCATTTATACTCTGGAGGCAGCTGCTGGTCCCTGCAGCGCAGGTCAGGACAGGAGCTGTGCCAGTGCTCCCAGCACCTGTGGGAGGGCGAGGAAAGCAGCAAAAGCAAAGAGGATTTCTCTGTGCTGGACTTTCCATGGGCTTTGACACAACAGTCCAAGTCCATTAGCACAAACCCTCCTGAGGAGGTGCCATTTGAACACAACATCCCAGAGCCCCTGGGCTGCTGTGCCCCCCAAGCCAGGCTCCACCTGAGCCTGCTGGGCAGAGCCCTGGCACCCTGTGCTGCTCACAGACAGTGGGAAGAGCAGCTGAGCTTTGTGCTTCCCAAAACAAGCACACATAATGTTTTCTTACTTTTTTTTTCTTCTTCTTTCCCAGAAGCTGTTGTCCTGCTGTGCATGAAGCGTGTTTGAAGTCATGTCCAGAAGGAAAGTCCTCTAAATCAGGTAGGGACTCACACTATGGCTCATAAAGCTTTTATTCACAGGGAAATATTGCAAACAGAAATGGGTTTTTTCCTTCCTGTAGCATTGAGTCACTTGACCTCCCCTCTGTATTCTGAATTACTAGATGCTAGAAAGCTGCTAAGAGGAAAAAATTACCAACAATTCTGCTGTAATGATTTTCCTGCTGTATTGTCCACACGTCCTTGTACCAAGCCACGTTGCAGCTGTGACTCCAGGCAGCCCCAGTGCCAGTTGTGCTCCATGGCCTCTCCCTTCCAGTGCAGTGCAAATCCTGCCAAAGGCTGCCCAGATCTTTGCAGGGCAATGTTGTTTAGATGTGAGTTCTGTTCTGTGTGTGAAGTTAGCCCAGCAGATCCAGGGAACCCCCAAAGCTGAACCTTTCCCAGCTCCTGCAGAAATGGCAAATCCTCTCTGTGGATACTCCTGCACTCAGAGCATCCCCTCTGTCCTCAGATCATCACTGCTTTCCCTTGTCCTGTGCTTGGCCCTGGCACAGAGCTCCCAGGGCTGTTTTGGGTTCGCTCTGCAGTGCAGGAGCTCAGGACTCTCTGGTGCACACAGACATCCCTCCTCTTGCAGGTGTCTCAGTTCATCTCTCCATGCAGCACCTTCCCAAATGTGCTGCAGACACCCTGTGTCTGCCCAGGCTGCACATGAAACACCTGGAAATTGATTTTATTGGGAGCTTTCCCTTTTCTGAGGCTGGCAGTGATCACTGAGCACCCTCAGGGCAGTGCTGCAGGCACATCTCCAGCAGCACTTCAGCTCAGGTTTGGATGTCACATCCCTGGGACTCAGGCAGAAAGGTTCACCCTGCCTGCAGGGAGGGTCAGGAGCTGCTGGCACCTGACACAGCTGTAAGGAAACTGAAATCCATCACAGAAATCTTCAGCAAAGGAGGGGTGCAGGCCTGCAGAGCTTCCCCTGCCCAGACAGGGCTCCCAGCAGGGCAGCACAGCCAGAGGGGCTCCTGACTCCATTGGGTAACAGAAGCCATGGAGCCACCTGGAGCCTCAGCCACCCCTCAGTGCCAGCCTGCTCTGAACCCCAGCACTCCCCTTTTCTGGGGGAATGGCCCCAAAGCCAGATCTCCCCCATCCCCCTGCCACAGCCAGCACTGCCCCAGAGTGGGGATCCCTGCAGTGGAGCAGCCACACAGGGCAGCCAAGCCCAGGGAGCAGAGCTGAGCCTGGCTTTGCTAATCAGGTTCATTCTGTGCTGACAGACACTCTTAGGAGGTGCCCTGGTTATTTTTAGGCACCTGGGAGCTGCCAGGGCACCCCAGGAGGCTCCACAGCCTCTCTCAGCCCCTTGCGCTGCTCTGAGTCAGGAGGGCTCGCAGGATGCTGGATGCAGATTCCTGTGGGATTGTGCAAGCCCCACCGAGGCAGAGCCAAGGCAGGTGGCTGAGTCTCAGCTCCAGGCACCCTGTGCTGAGCAGAGCTTCCCCAGCCAAACCTGCCCAGTCACAGCCCTCACAGCTCCTCCCCAGTCCTGCAAGCCCTGCTTTCCCACAGCAGCAGAGCACAACGAGCTGGACTACATGGCTCTGCTTCATCTTAGGCAGAAAAACGAGCATTTATCCTTGTTTATCTCTGTCCTTGCAGAGAGGTCTCCCCCAACCCAGAAACAGAGCTACACCACCAAAGGCTGCTGTGGCTTTGCCTTCCTCTCACATGTGCTGGAAAACAGCCCCAGCTGCATCTCCTCAGCGCTTGTCTGACTCCTCCTTACCCTGCAAGGTGTTGGGGAGATTCTGCTGGGGTTGAGCATCCCTGGACCAGGAATTCAGGTGGGGCTTTAGAGGGTGATGCTCCTGCAGAGGTTGGTGCCTCTGAGCTGTGGGACTGCTGGGGATTCTCCAGCCTTTGAGGTGGGGCCCAGCTGTTCATTTTCTTCATGAGCAGTCTGAAGGAAGGCAGGAACCCGAGCCTGAAGGGGATTTCCATTGCACAGGAGTTCAGCCCAGGGCCTGGCTGTGACAGGGTGATATCACAGGGGGATATATATATATGTGTGTGTGTGTGTGTGTGTGTGTGTGTGTGTGTGTGTGTGTATATATACATGGGACCTGCCTGCCACAGCAGCTGGGGGACTTGTGCAGCTGAAGGGCCACTGCTCTGTGGCTTGTCTGCTTTGTAGCTTCAGGCACCAGCAGATCTTCCACACAGCTGTTGGTGTAAAAATACATTGACACATAAAGGCAAATAAGTAAGAAATTGTGAGAAAATAAAAGTAATGGAGAAGGGACTCAAAGCCCCAGGCTCCTTAGAGCTTTGAGAGGGGTCAGAGGGTCCTGTGGGTGCTCATGGCTGCTCTGGGTGAGGATTTGGCTCTCTTCTCTCCGCCATGCAAGAGCCACAGCTGTGTCCATCCAGTACAAGCCTGCCTTGGGGGTGAAAATGGAGAAAGGTGCCAGCCTGCCATGTCCTGAAGGCCTGCAGGGGCTCAGGTGCCTTATCCCCACTGTCACCCATCCCTCAGAGCCATGGGTGTCTTTTGGAGGGAGCTAAACCAGAGTGCCCACATTCATTAGCACCTTGAGGCTGAGAGATGGGAAAAACAAGCTCGACCTGGGAACAAAACAAAAATACAACTGCTGTCAGGGCAACTGTCTCCAGATGCACAAAGAGACCAATTATTTCCATTAATCAGCTTAGCTAGAAGCTGCAGAAGAGGCTTGAGCTGTAGTGAGGGGAGGGAGGAGCAGAGGGGCTCCATCAAACAGTGATGAGTTTTTGGAACAGATTCTCAGCCCCTGTGCCTTGGGGGGACTGACAGAGGGGTGCTGCCTGCTGCAGGCATGGGGGTGGCCAGGGCTGGGCACTGGGTGGATGGATGGATGGATGGATGGATGATGGATGGATGGATGGATGGATGGATAGATGGATGATGGATGGATGGATGATGGATGGATGGAGTCCGCTGGGGCTGAGCATTGCCCTCCTGCCTCCCTGAAGCTCCCCCTGTCCCCTGGGGATCAGAGCAGAGCACACAAGGCTCGCCCTGCCCCATTCCAAGGCTCAGCTGGGAGTTTGAAATCTGGCTGCAGCATTTCTGACATCAGTGGGGAGCCAGGCAGTGGCTGTGGGGGCGTGGGACAGCAGGAGGTGCCCTGGAACAGCGAGGGCTCTGCAGTGGGGGGCTCTGCTGAAGGCCAGCAGGGAGGAGAAGGAGTCTGGGGAGCTTGGCAGAGCTAAGTACAAAGTTTGTGAAGTCACAGAGGAGTCAGTCTAAGCCTAATCTTAAACACGGGGCTTAGCAATTGGTTATCAGTCCTACAGGCATGAAGTGATCTTTATACTGTAAAACCAGGCCAAATGAAAAGAAGGGATCTATTTGTGGACACTGAACCTCAGCTGTATCTGCTCTCCTCCTGAAGGAATTAAAATTTTCCAGCAAGTCCTAGAGAATGCTGGAAGCTCTGTTCCTGCAAAGCCATTGCAGGGGCTGGAGCAGCTGTGATGTCTGTCCTGGCTGAATTTATCATTTTTAGTGTAAAAGTCTGAGGGTGCAGAGTTATTACAAGGAATCCCACAGCAAAAACCTTCCATAAATACAGATGTGCTGGGCCCAGTGTGATGTCTCTTCATCACTGAAGTCTGGTGAGGTTTTTCTGTGCTGTTCCTGCCTGGGCAGAAGCTGCTCAGCACAGGAGATGGACGTGCCCTGGGAGGAGATCAGGCTGCTGCCCTGCTCCTGTGTCCTCAGCAAACCAGCACAGTCAGAGCTCAGCAGTTTGGAGCACACACCAGTTCTGGCCAGTGAAACCCATCACCGCCACACAGGGCCAGCAGGAAAGCAGGGCAGCTCTGTGCCTGGTGCAGACCTGTCCCCAGCCTCACACAGCTTGGTGCAGCCAGACTGGGCTCCCAACAGCACCATCTTCATCCTCAGCTGCATTTCAGCTCAGTTTCTGGCCATGGATCTGAGCTCTGGTGCATGGGGATCATGAGACGTAAAGCACAGTCACAAAATACCCCAATAACCCCAAAATACCCCAATAACCTCAAAATACCCCTATAACCCTGTTACAGAGCCCTGGCTGGAAATACCCCATTACAGAGCCCTTCCTCTCTGATGCACACCCCCTCATGCATGTTCCCAGACAAGGCCCAGTGGAAAATTTGCTGAAATTCCATCTGGATCTTGTCAGACAGTTGGTGGAAACCCCCTGACCTCAAATGCTGCCTTCAGCCCTGCGGGATATTTTTTTCTGCTCGCTGGATGTGACTGTCCCAGCAGGAAACCTCAGAGCAAACCCCCAGGGAGCACAGAAATCCCGGTGCTTCCTTCTCTGTGCTCTACCAGGCCCCCCTCTTTGGGAAACCATCCTGCACTGTAAATATTTTAAAAGCCCAGCAGGGCTGTGGAGTGTTTTGCTGTTGTTATGGATCCGGCCCCAGCAGGAGAGGTCTAAGAATAGTCCCTGCGCCCTGGAATGAAAGGGCAAGGGGCACCATGAGCAGAGCTGCAAGGAGGCTGCACCACTCCATGCCTTGCTGGTGGGATGTGATGCTTGAGCAGAAAAAGGGGTCAGATCTCTGTTCCCAAGCAGAAATTTGGAATTTCACCCCAAGAACGCAGCGAGGTTTTGTTCAGCTTCAGAGCTTTACAACTTCAAAAGTTTGGGGAGTGTTAAATCCACTGATTATAAAATCTGCCCCTACTTTCCCAGGTTTGCTGCCCAGGAACCAGCAGTATTGGTGCCAGTGGGAAGAGGTTAAATCCACCAGGCAGGAGGGAGAGCGTGTCCTGGGCTGGGCTCTGGGATGTGGGAGCTGCCTCCAACCAAAACCTGCAGCCTTCGGTCCCAGCTGCCACTGGAATGGGCAGCACCAGGCCAAAGCTGGGCTGCAACCCCTTGGGAAGGGCTCCTGAAGCTGGGAACTGCCTGAGGGTGTCCCTGTCCTGCCTCAGGTGTCCCAGGGACAGCACAGCACGGAGGGCAGGGCTGTGCCCTGGATGTGCCAGCAGGGGCCTGAGCTGCCCCAGGGCTCTGCAGTGTGCAGAGAACAAGGTGAGGAAGGTGAGAGGGCAGAGCAGGAGGCACAAAGCAGGCAGGGGGGAATGTTATCAGCTCAGCCTGCTGATAGCCAGCACCCAAAAATAGCCCTTCCTAGGCATAAGGAGGTTAACCTAGACAAGGGACAGATGCAGGATTGTGTGAAAGGTTTCCTTGTGACTGTAGCATCCACCCAGCCCAGGGATCAGCCCTGGGCACTGCTGGGGTGGCAGAGCTTGGGCAGAGCCCTGGGCTGAGGGTCACCTGCCACTCTGACCTTGTGTGCAGGAGCTGTGTGCTGCAGTCCCTGACATCTGTGCTGAGAAGCAGGCAAGGGCGCACAGGAATTAAATGCAGGCCTGTGGAACCCAGCGGGACATGGAGCCGAGCCAAAGGAAATGCCTCAGTTTATTCCACCAAAAGGCAGAGGAAACATTTAACCCTTTAATTTTTCAGCACCTACCTTCTAAATGGGCAAAACTCACCCTGAAATGGGTAGGGCTGGTTTAGGTGCAGCCCCCAGGGCTGAGCCAGCTGCTCTGTCAGCTGCTGGGTGATCTCCCTGGAAAATGCCAGCAATCCCAGGTGCGAACCAACAGCAAAACCACTCAGGAAGCCAAGTCCCCACCAGCAAAGCCGAAACTATTAACAGCTCAGAATTTTTAGTACTCACATGACACCACAGACAAATAAGTCCAAACCAAAGAGCTTGGCAGATGCAGGCCCAAGAGCAGAGGCAGCTCTGGGGACACTCCTGGTGGCAGTGGCAGCTTGTGAGGGGCTTCTTCCCTTGTGGCCAGCTGCCCCAGGACAGTCCCCATGGCAGAGGGGACACAGGGACACTGCCTCCCTCCAAGCAGCAAAGATTTGAGAGATGTGTAAAACGCAGCAGATCCCAGCATCCCTGCCCCATCCCTGCAGGCTGGCACGCTGTGCTCAGGGCACAGGGGCTGTTCCTGTTACACCAGCAGCAGAGAGGGAAGGGAGGGCAGGAAAGGACCCTCTGCATCACCTCTGTGAAGAGCCCTGGAAACCTTTGCATGCTGTATGTGTGGGCCATGGGATTATTCCTGCAATGCCTGGCAATAGCAGGCCTATCATCCTGTCCACAGGAGAATGAAAAACCCAAGGTGGGCAGCCAGCAGGTGATGCAGCTCCCTTTGCACCCCTGCCACCCTGAGTGACTGCCCACAGTGACACAGGCTCAGGTGACACTGAAATGTGTAGGCAAGAGGGAAGGGGTTCCTTCACTCAGTTAAAAGCAGTAACTGAGTGAAAACCCACAGAACGGTGGGTTCTGTGCCTGGAATTATGGAAATGCTGTTTGAAAAGTCAGGTTTTCCTATCACAACTGCTCCCATCACCCTCTCAGCCCAACAGCTCCAGGAGGAGGAGGCTGGAATCTCTCTGCAAGGGCTTTGAGAGCCACCCACCTTGAAAATCCCGGGGGAATTGCTCAGATATGAAAGTTTCGCTGTTAAATCTGCCTGTCTCCAGCTCCTTGCACAGAGAGCCGAAGGCAGGAGCCCTCCCAGGCACGGAAATAAATAAATCCCATGCGCCATCTCCCGGCCACCGAGCGGGGAGCCCGAGCTGCACACTGCTGCTTTCTGCTTTTATTCAGGATCCCATCCCTTTCCCGTGTGAGGGGAAATTATTGTATTAAATACAATTATGGCACAGCACTGCCAATAATAATAAGCCCCGTGTTTAAGATTAAGCTACCATTGGCAGCCACATCAAGGGAAAATGCTGCATCCCTGGGCTGGCTCCTGCTCCCCAGCTTGGGGAAACCTGCTGCTCCTGCCCCTGGGACCAGGGCAGCAGAACTGGAGCAGATCAGCTCTGGAATGACCTCAGTGCTGGGAGATGGACCTGGGCTTGTCTGGATCATTTCTAGGGAAGCCTCCCCAGTCCATGGGGGCTCTCTCTGGCTGTAGAACATCAGCAGAGTCTGGGCTGCAGTGACCTCTGAGAGCTTGTCTGGGAATGCTGGATGCTTGTACTGTCCTGTGTGACAGTGTTCACAGGGGTCTTAGGATGAGGGAAGAGACGAGGATCTGACTCCATGTTTCAGAAGGCTGATTTATTATTTTACAATATATATTTTATATTAAAACTGTACTAAAAGAAGAGAAGAAAGGATTTCATCAGAAGGCTAGGTAAGAATAGAAAAGGAATGATAACAAAAGCTTGTGTCTGACTAAGACAGTCCAGACAGCTGGACTGTGATTGGCCATTAATTAGAAACAACCACGTGAGACCAATCACAGATGCACCTGTTGCATTCCACAGCAGCAGATAATCAAATTTTGTTCCTGAGGCCTCTCAGCTTCTCGGGAGAAAAAATCCTAAGGAAAGGATTTTTCATAAAACATGTCTGTGACAGTCCTGGTGGAAGGCACTTTGCTCACTGAGCTCAACCAGAGTAGGTGCCTTGTCCCAGGGATGTAAGGAGAGAAGATGGGGAAAAATATCTGGGGCATCTCTTCCAGGGACAGATGATGCAGCTTTTCCCAGGGCTCATCTAACAGGAGCTAGATGGATGCCAAGTCTGTACAGGAGGCAGGTGGTCACAAGAATTGTTAGCTTTGGGGAAACAGGATCTCCTGCAAGATCTGGGTGGGCCAAGCCCCACATCCCACCAGTGAGGCCAGCACCCCCTGAGCTGGCATCAACTCTAGGAGAGGACTCCCTGGGGCTGCCAAAACATGCTGGGTTTCTGTGGGGCTTTGGTTCCTGCATCCTCCTCAGCTCAGGAACAGAGAGAATCTGACCTCTTTCATCCCAGTTACTGCATCTTCATCTGCATCTCCTTTCTACTGCCTTGACATTAAAGTGAGGAAAGAGTGTGACTCCTGTTCAGGCTGGTGCCTGAATCTGCCAGCAGATTTCCCTGGCAGAGAAATCAATATCAAGCAGGATTTGTAAAGGAGACTGAGCAAACTCCTCTGTGGGTCATTAACTGCAAGGCACAAAGGCAGTGAATGTGCATTAAATGTGCATGAATTTGTTTTCACTGCACACGAGCATTTCTAATGGGGCCTGCTCCAGGCACTGCCAGCAATCAGCAGGGCTGGAGGCACATTTCACAGTGATCAGAGGCACAGATAAGACAGCAATTAATTTCTTGATTCCATGCAGTAAAACAAAGTGCCAAACAGGAGCAGGAACTGGGAGCTCCAGGTTTCCTGTGCAGAGGCAGTGTGTGCCAGCTCTGTGCCCAGCAGCCAGGATGCCCACAGCACCATCCTGAACTCTGTGTGCTGTGCAAGTGCTGGCAAGGGGAGCCAGCAGCCAGAATGAAAACCCAGCAACTTAGGGATTCCTCAGCTGCACTCAGAGCTGGCTCACAGCAGAGCTGGCATGTGACAAGTGGCTGCTCCGGGCCTTTCTTGGTGCTGTGCACTTGGCACTGGCACAAATTTGCAGTGAGGGGATCCAAATATCTCACAGAAGGGCTGATTTTCACATAGTAAAGTGTTTATCTCACAGCAGTCCAGCCCAGTGCTTCTTCAGTGCCATCCAACAGCCGGAGGAGGCCAGTACTGCTCCAAGCCTGTACCTATAAAATATTCCCTGCTCTCCTGACTTTCCACTGGGTATCCATCATTCCCCATTACAAATTCAGGTTGGATCACCACCCCATCCCCCAAGCAGTGAGCTAAATTTGGCCTGGGTTCAAGGCTCCCGTGGCATTTTGAGGAGGAAGCAGGGTTTTTTCTCTGTAGTGCTTTTCCTGTAGGGAAAAGCTGCAGCAAGCGACCTTGTGTGCCCAAAGGAGAAGGCTGGAAACTCCCAGGAGGGACAAACACCGTGGCTGCCTTGGCAGGGGAAGGCAGAACAAGGCAGGCATCTGGGATGGAGCCCTCCTGCCTGACAGAACCCAGGACATTCCTCTGGCTGCCCTGGAGGACTCCAAACCCTGGCAAGGGGCTCTGAGACCTTGGCACAGAGTCAAAAACACCTGTGCCTTTGATTTTAGCCCATGGAAAAAATTACCAACTTTATGTGAGGATTTACAAGCCACAAGAGTTTGAATAGAATGATAGTTTATTTGTCACAGGGTGAAAAAGTAGAATTTTGGGGATTTAGAATGGGGGTTCAAGAGGCAAGATGGAGGAGTCTGGGTGAGTGTAGGGGGATACAATATAAGAAAATAAAGAGAGTGTAGAAAGTAATCTCACCCCTAAGGAGTTGCAGCTGGGCCAATTATCAAAGATTAGGAACAGGCCTGACTTTAACACGCCACAGCTGTAAGCAATGAGAAGCAGATGCTATAAAAGAGTGGGGTGGCTGGGTTGGGAGGGGAACTGGGGTCAGTGGCTGCTTTGTGAAGGTGAAAGAGCCAGTGCTCTGAGGAGATGCCCATGAGAAACATCAGGAAGGTATGGAACTTTTGTGATAAGGAGACAACAGTATGGAACCCCTGCTATAAGATGATGACAGATGTGTCCTGTCTACCCCCTTCTTTGTCTTCTTTTCCTCCATCTTCTGCTGTGATGGTGACACTTCTGGATTGATTTAGAATAGAGACAGTCTAACATAGGTGATAGGTATTGGAAAGTTATTGTAAATAAAGTACATGTAGTTCTTAGTATAAAAAGCTAACACCACCCTAAGGGCAGTCAGTGTGCCACAAACCAACCTGCTGGACAGACCTCAGCAGGTCAGAGAAAGAATATTATGGATAAGAGAAAATAAGCAACCTTGAAAAGCAGAGCTGAGGCATGTCAACTTCTTTGGTTGTGGGGCTGGGAAAAAAGACTTTTTAATATCTCGAGAGATATTTCAACCACAGAAAACCCAAGACCTGCCCTCACCTGTCACAGTGGGTTACCCAGCATGGTGGGTTTCCCCACACATTGCCCCACATGGGGGAGGTGATATCTGGCCTTTCAGTGCCTGCTGTCTGAGGAACTGGAGCACAGTTACAGGCACTGTTCTCTCAGGCTGTAACCTAACCTGGAGGGTGCCATGCTGAGCATCCTGGGCCTCACAGCTGTGTTTTCTCCACAGCATTTTGCAAGTGAATAGAGATGCAATGGAGGTGGAGTCCAGCACCTACACTGACTTCATCTCCTGTGACCGGGCTGGCCGGAGGAACGCTGTCCATGACATCGAGAGAGAGGCCACCACCATCAGCATGCGCCAGCTGAGCCAGGACATGGGGGAGCTGGCTGTGCAGGGAGCAGGTGAGCTCACACACACACAAAAAATCAACGTTTAAATAGTTCTGCAGAATTTCAAATAACAACAGAAATAGCTTTCACACCAACAGCCATGTCCAAATCCCCCTCTGCAGCCCAGATGTGGCAGAGGCATCACCCTGCTGGCCCTCAGGCTGTGAGGAGCTTCAATCCTCTGTCCAAAGATCTCATTTCACTAATGAGCAACACAACATAGACTGTCACTGTAGAAGGGAAACTCAGTTTTCCCCCTTACTTGCTTAATCCTCTAGCCTACAACCTGTAACTATAAAAACACTTTAAATACATTCATTTCCCCAGCTGTACTTCTTTTAGCATGACCATACCAGCATGTGTCCATCCACCCATCCATAGTAAGCACAAATTGGAGCTGCTTTACCAGAGCAGCTTAGGCTCTGCCAGGCTGTCAGGAAAACAGTTCTGGAGCACTTGAAAGTTGGGTGAGTGCACATCCCTATCTTGAGGCTCCCTCTCTGCATTGCCAGGTGTGTTGAGAAGTGGTTTTACTCCAGGAATGTGGAGGGAGAACCCAATATTCTTAATCATAGAGTCATAGAAAATGGTTTGGTTTGGAAGGGACCTTAAAGACCCCCTGCCATGGGCAGGGACACCTTCCACTAGACCTCCCAGTGCAATCCAGCCTGGCCTTGAACACTCTCATGGATGGGTCAAGTATCTGGTCACAGGAGGGGAGAGATAGATCTTCAGGTGAAAGTCTTTTGTCTCTCTGCATGAAATCATCTGTAGCAATCACTGATGGCTTCAAGTGTCTTCAGCAGGGTGTAATAACTGTGCTTTCTTCCCAATCCTCCCTTCTGCAGAAAGCCAAAGAGATGCCAGTTCTGACAACGACCCTGGAGCAAGACCAAAGGGGCAGGAAAGCAGCCCCTCCCCATGAGAGCAAAAAGGGTGTGGGATGGGCAGAAGGAGGGCCTTGCTGTAAACATTGAACAAGAATTTGTGCATCTGTGGACAAAAACCAACCTGGAACAGCAAGTTCTCTGTCAAATGCCTCTGCTGGATCCGTGCTTGTGTAGAGAGACACAAGACACTTGCAAGGACTGGCACCTCCAAAAGACTTCTGCCCCCATCCCTAATGGTTTAGAGCAACACTGCCATGGTTGTAGTGGTATGAGCCATTCTCAAGATGCCTTAGCTGCAATTTTCTCTTAGGAGAAAAACAGTTTCACTAATAATAGACACCAGATTTTCCTGTCCAAGGTACCTTCCTCCTTTGCAGATTTAGACTATTATTTATTCTGTTTCCGTAGGTTAGAAATTTCGATTCTTGGTTTTTCTAAGCCTCGCCCTCATCTGCAACTTAGGCCTGGCCTCTGGATTGTCCACATGGCCCCTCATCAGGGTGGGCAGTGGGGAAAGGACCCAGCCTGTCCTGCTGCCCTCATGGCAACACCACTCACCTGTGCTGCTGCTGCTGCTTAGCATCAGGAAAGGACCAAAGCACAGCTCTGTGGGGATCAGCCCCACCTGGAGACCCAGCAGCACCAGCCACAGGCATCTTCTTCTTCAGGTTTGAACACTTCAAGATGTTATTAAGGGGAGGGGAGAAACATTTTGCTGGTTTGACTGTTGACATTCAGGCTAAACTTTGCAAGCTGTTAGCTGAGATGATCTCTGGTAGGATCTCACACCCTTCTGTCTTTAAGGAGACATGTTTTGTGTTAAGGATGGTTTGATAAAACTACATAAGCTGTTGGAATAAATGACACAGCCTTCAAGTACTGAAGGTGGTTTCTTTCTGCCTGGATGTTTCTTCTTCCTTTGTTTTGCCTTCAGCTGTGGGGTGGTTTCACAGGGAGACACAGAGCTGTGCAAGAAGAATCCCATGGATTGAGGTCTGTGAAGCCCCAGGGGTTTGCAGCACATGGAGGGAGGCAGATGTAGCTGGGCACAGATTATGAAAGTCTGTCCCCACTTTCCCAGGTTTACTGCCCAGGAGCCAGCAGGATTGGTGCCAGTGGGAAGAGGAGTTTTCCCTCTGCAGCACAGAACTACAGGAGCATTGCTGGTGTTCCACTGATCCCAGTGGAGCAGCCTGACTGGGACTGACCCACCAGCACAGGGACAGGGCACAGCTGACCTGGGAAACTCCACTGGGGACAAATCATCTCCCTGACAGCCTGGAGAAGAGCTGAGTGTTACAAGTCTGAGACTTATCAACCTAAACAAGGCCATAAATCAGTAAAGAAGTGGCTGCCAGGCAGAGGGAGAATTGTCTGTGAGAAGCGATGGCCACAGGGTGAGCACAGAGGGCTCCACAGCTCCAGCCCCCACAGGAAATGAGGAGTTGGCAGCCAGGCTTTGGCAAAGGGCTCCTGGGCTGGCTGGGTGTCACTGCAGAGCCGTGGATGGTGGCCAAGAGCCTGCTCCCACTTCCCGTGCCCAGGGGCAAAACAGCAGGGAGCTCCTGGACCTGGCTGACTGCATAGCTGTGGCTTTAAGACCCATTTCCAGCTCTCCTTACCACACAACAGTAATCTTGGCTCATGCTGACACACACACAGAGCTGAAAGGCAGAGCAGAAGAACTGAGCACCACACAGACCTCCAACAGTCAAATGTGGGCTAATCTTAGCTCTCCCTGGTCAGAAAATATCTGTTTCAGAATTATATTTAGGCAGAGGAGTAGGGAGCTGTTGGCCAGCTTCTCTCAGGGGCTGGGTGAGAGGCATCAGGTTCCCCCTGCAAGTGCCAGCCAGCTCAGCCACTGTCACTGCTGAAAGACCAGGGGCACTGCCTTAATCCAGCCCCATCCTCATCTGCAGAGCTGCTGAGCACAGGGATGCTCCCAGCCCTTCTTTCCAGCTGAACACGGGCATGCCAGAGCTGTCAAAGTCCAACCAAGCACTAAATAACCCAAAAACCTTGGGGCAAACACTCCCCTATCCACGCTGATGGTGAAGCCCAGCAGCCCAGACTGCCCCTCTTTGGCTCTGAGCATCACCCAGCTGTGCAAAACCCAGGAGAAAGGAAAAAAAAGTGACTACTTTTGATAAACACTTGGAAAGGTGAGATGTGATGGCATTGTTGCTCCAGCAGTGGCACACAGCCCTTCTATTACTGAAGGGAAAAGGACAGGGGAGGTTGGAACAACCTGGAGCCACAAATCCAACTGGGCTGCTGGGCAAGGGAGAGGCTTCCCTCTGGCTTCCCTTCCAAGCTGGAAGCAGGAGAAGGCAGCAAAGCCCCCATCACACCTATCAATGAACCCCCAGCAGGGATTGGACACCACAGGCCACAGCTCCTAACACTCACCCTTGAACAGAAAGGCACAAGGATTTCTCTTTTAATACAAATTTGTTATTTTATTAAACAGGATTAAAAATCAACTATCCAGAATCCAAGCAACTTTTCCTCAGAAACAATTGTTGGAGAAAAATGACTCAAAACCTGTTTCTTACCACAATCATGTCCTTAAAAGTAATAGTTTATCTTTTGCTTTATAAAAGTAAGAAAATCACTCTCTCATCTTCATTTATCTATGTGTCTATATGCACCACATTCTTCAGAGATGAGTGTTTTACTCTGAAGACCAGCATGGAAGCCCAGAAAGAATGGAAACACTCCCAGCACACCATCCCTGCTGGCAGGGACTGGGCCAGTCCATGGGCTGTCCGTGGCAATGCTGACCATGGCCCCTTTGCAAAGGCAAACTTTTGGTACAGAATCTTTGGAGTGAGCATCTTGGCAGAGCCCTGGGATGCTAAAGCACACCACACACTCAGGTAAGAAAGCAATGGTCTCTTCTTCTCTGGATGCACAGCTCTATTGCTTATTGAGTAAAAACACTCTAATGCCATAAAATCACTAAGGAAATTTTGGTGAGTCTCCCTGTATAAATTCTACACCAAACTGAAGATTTGACTTCTAGCCAGTGTCATAATTGAGTGAGAGAAGCAATCAGATGGGACCCGAGTCAATGTGTGACATTGGGTCCAAGTTAATTTACTTATTCAGCCTTTAGAGTACCTAATGATTGAGTCAAATCAGAAAGAGGGCAGAATTGTTAAACCAGGCAATCAATCATGCTTTTTCCAAGCCCTAAACAAAGGTAAGAGGAAGATCAAACTGCAGTTCACAGGAGTTCTCCAAGATTAAAAAAGTGGGGAAGATCCCAGAAGGCAGATTTTGGCCTGAAGTGGTAAAATTATGTCCCAACTTGCCCTGCATGTGCAAGCATGGTCATGGCCAGCTGTGAGCACAGCTGGGGCCTGAGCCCAAGGTGTGCACTCTGCAGCAGTGACATTGGCAGGCCTGATACATGGGAGTTCTCTGCAAGAATGGATGCAAAACAAAATTGTATTTTGTATTAAATGCCCTTTGGACTTGTGCACTGGCAGGGGCGGCAGCTTGCGGCTTGTTCTTGTTCCAGTCTTGTTAGTACAAGACTAACCCTGGGTAAATAGAGCTGAGACCAGGCCCTCCCACACACAGGGACAAGAATAAAGCCTCTGTGTCTGAAAGGGCTGCCAGCACTAGCACGCCTCTGCCCTGGAAAGGTGAATTAAGCCAGGCCACAGCCAGAGCTCAAAGTGGATATTTCAGCACTGAGGCAAGGGCCAGGCAGGTCAGTGGGACAGGACAGGTAAAACAGGGAAAGAGGGAAGGAAAAAACCCCTAAGGGAGTTTGTTCTGTTTGCATTTGCAGCACAGAAAGCCCAGCAGATGGAGAAGGGAGGCAGGCCAGCAGGCAGAACCAGTCTGCTCGCACAGCAGCAGGACAGGAAGCTGGAGATCCATTCAGGAGACACTGTGGGCTACAGGTAGGTGTGTGTGATTGATGGTCTGATTCTGATGGGCACTGTGAGGGTCAGCACAGGGCTGCCAGCAACAGAGGCTGGCTCTGGGCACCCCCTGCCAGTGCTCCCACTGGCACACAGGAGAGCCAGGCTCTTGTGCAGAGGGGCCCCACTCCAGGCTGGCTCCAGGGACAGGTCAGGATGCATTGGGCACCATCCCATAGGCTTCATACAGCTTGCTGAGCAGCTCCTGCTTTTCCTTCTCGGGTAAGAAGCTGGACTGGGCTGCATTGATGTTCTGAGGAAGCAGAGGGGGAACACAGGGGCATTAGGACACATCAGACATGAACACACAGCTGTGCACATCCCAGCACCTGGCTCTGAGCAGCAACAGGCAAGGGAGGGCGTAAAGTTTCCACTCTCAGATTCATTGCCATGGCCTTATTTGATGCCAACTGCTCTGGCCCACCACTAGCAGCAGTCCCAGGAGAAATGAGACCAGCACAAAGCAAAGGCCTTTAAATACTCTGGAATTTTTGGGAGATGTACTTTGAGCCTGGTCCTACCTTCCTGCTTACAAGGCCAGAGCGGAATTTTCTGCTTCCCATTAAAAACTCTTCAGCTTATAAATAAAACCAGCAGGTTGTTCTGGGCTGCACTGACACACCAGCAGAGCACCCAGCCAAGGCTGACTTACAACTCTCTTGAACTCCTCTTCAGTGAATCCCATGTGTTTCTTCACAATGCCATAGTCCTTGTCAAGGGTGGAGTTGAAGATCAGGGGGTCATCTGTGTTTAGAGAATAGTTGGCACGATCCTTCTTAAATCTGCAAGGAAATCAGGTTGAACTGGTGTGCAGAGCACTGGCTGTGATACTGTGCACTTCTCAGGGTGAAATGCAGCAAAAGCAAAGACTTTGGGACTCCTGGAGAAAAGCACAGGGCTCAGCTTGTCCCCTCATGGCTCTGCACTGACCTGCCAGGAGTGGCTGGGCTGTAGCTTCTCGTGCCCCATAGCTCAGAGCAGGGCAGGAGAGACAGGGGAGCATCCCCAAGGGACCCCCACACCCCTCCAGCTGCACCAGGCTCTCCTGTGCCAAGGTACATGGATGTGCCACATTGTCCTACATAATTAGGACACTGTGCCTGAGCTATGTAAAGCAATAAAGCAGCTGTAACAACCCCAATCCTGGTTATTTGAGATTTCACATAATTGAGAAGTCTTACTGTATTACAGGGTGTTTGGTGAAGTCCGGAGGACATGCCCCAGTGAGATAACTGGACCAAGGACAGACCTGTTTGGGGGAGTTGAGCAGGAAAACCAGAATCAACCACATGCATCTGAACCCCAGCTGTGGACACAGATAGCTCAGCACTGGTAAAACCAGATCAGAGCTTTGTTCACAGCTGCCCCTCAGCACTGCTCTGACAGACCATTGTGTGTCCCAGGACAGGGATGCAAGGAGCCCACAGCACTGTGACAGGGCTGTGGGATGTTCCCCATGGCCAGTCAGTCACCAGCCCTGTGCCAATCACAGCTACAAAACCACCTGCATTAAGTACGTATTCCCTCTATTAGTGGATATCCCCGTTCTGGGGAAAAGCAAAAGAATTCCTTACGTGCACTGTAACTCCCAGGCATTCCTACCCACTAACCTGACTTGTTCTGGTACAGCAGCCTGATTTGTGGAAGGATGAGCCTTCAGGCTTGAGGTGTATAAATCAGTGAATAACCCCTCCAGAATTCATCCATGGCCACACAAGGATCCATTCTCTCTGCTGCATCCCTCCCACAAGCTGCTGCGCACACCAGTGCTCCCAGCAGACACACAGATTTGTCCCCAGCATTTTTCCTGTGCAGCTTTGGGCATAAACACAACATCACTGTACACATGGTCAGCACCTGGGTGTCAGGTCCTGTCTCTGGCTGTAGAACAGCCTGAGTGAGTGCTTGTTTTCCTCTCAGCATCTCCCTGGCTGTCACAGTCCCATGGCACATCCTTACCTCAAAATGCATCTTTGTTTTCAGCAGCTGCTTGTAGAGCTCAGGGTCCTCCAGGACGTGGTACCCATGGCCAACACGCTCGGTCTTCAGGACATAAACTGCCTAGAGAGCACAGGAGAAGCACTCAGAGCCTCAGGCACAGCTCAGCCCTGCCTGCCCAGAGCCCCCATCCCACTGCAGGTACAGCCACACCACCGAGCTGGCCCCTGGCATGTCCCTTTCCAGCCATCGGGTCAGATCTGTGCCCATGTCCCCAGGGTTCCCTCTGCTATGGATTTGGGGACAACATGGATGCCTCTGTGCCCTGAGGCAGGAGCTCCTCATACCTCCTTGACCATGGCAGCCGGGCCAGCCTCCCCAGCATGGACGGTGCGATGGATCCCACACCTCTCAGCTTCCTGCAAAACAAGGGACAACATCCTCCTGTGCCATCCCTGCAGCAAGGACAGCCAGCTCTGGGGCTGGCACTGCTCTCACTGCAAGGCTCCTGTGCCAAGAGCCCACAGATCACGAGCCTTGCGCTCCAAGGGCTGCAAGAGCTCTGTATGTCACACACAGAGACACTTAAAAATCCTGGTTATCTTCCACTGGAGCCCAGACAGGCTCTTCACGGGCTTTTAACCCTGGCTGAGTTCACCACTGCCTCCTCTCCAGACAGCAGCAAGCTCTGAGCTCCTCTTCCTCCACTCACCAGTCTTTCTGCATGAAACATGCAGCAGTTCCATGCTATGGAACTTCTACATTTTTGGCTACAGAGAGGCTTTCCCTTCCCTTGGAGCCACTGCAAAGGCTGAGGTTTGGGGAGAGCCTGGGATCAGGCTCCTGAAGCCATTCCAGTGTTTGCACTTGAGATGATCAGATAAAAGCCCTGCAAATGTGCAGTTTCTGCTCTGCTCCTCAGTCATTTCTGCCAGACTGGAAAGGCCAGTCTCTTCCACCCCTGGCTGTGGTTTCACCAAGCCCCAGGAGCCAACAGCAGAGGGGTGGGGGTTGCTTTGGGCTCCATGGAACTCATGTCACACTCACAGAGTGCCAAGCCCCAGCTTTGAGGCCATGTTTTAGCAATGATGCCTGCCATTAATCACTTAGGAAATATAAACAAATGCTTTTTCTATTTAACTGAATGTTTTTAATAGCTGCAATGAATTTATAAGCTGTCCCAGCTGTTTTACAGTTTGAAAAGCATCCCTTCACCCACACCCCCTCAATATATATTCTTCTAGTAATTTCTTTTTAAAATCTTATTCCACAAACCTCATAAGCCTTCTTATGCTCAGCATAATCCTCCACCGTCAGAGTCCCATCTCCAGCCAGGTCAACACCCACTACAGAGTCATTCTGGTACTTCTTGCAGAGCTCCACCACCTCTGGAGACCAGCCTGGGAGAGGCAGCAGCAGCATTCAGGAGGAAGCATTCATAGGGTCAGCCCTTCAGCATCTTTCTAAACAAATCCTGGTTCTATAACTAGAGGGCAAGAGCTATTTTCTTTAGTCTTTCCCAAAATTTGATGCTCAAAAAGAAAGCTAGCAAACTCCTAGGAAGGTCTGTCATCTCTCTGATCTTCAGGCAGATAAAAGCTGTCAACTGATCAGTCTGTTGTCAGTGAAAGGGAAATTAAATGCATTCACCAGCTATTAAACTGCTCCCATCATGTTTTTCTGCTCACTTCAAGCAGGGGAAAATTAATTTAAAAAATTCCAAGCAGTGGTGACTGCTGTAGTAGCTGGAGGTTAAGATGAACTGCACTGCCCTGGGGCTGTAACATGATGTGTTGGAGAAATCCCCCAACTCCTGAGCTCTCATCCCCTCCCTGGCTGGGCAGGGTGAGGGTAAAGGCTGGAACTGCCCCACCAGATGAGCTGTGCCAGGGAGGAGATTGGGCTGGGAAGGGTCTCTGGGGGGCCCTGTGCTGCAGCCATCCCTGTCCTGTTGCATCCTTGACTCTCCCAAGGATTCTACTCCTGATAGGAAGGAGCTGAAATTTTATCTATTTGCCAGCAGGGACAAAGAGACTAACAAGTGGCCAACAGCTGCTTGAGAGCTCTGTGATAAGGACAGATATCCTCTGAGAGAGAGACTGCATCTACCACCTCACATAGCACTTAACCACTGCAGAAGGCCAAGAAACAGAGAGAAACATTTGAGTTAATAATTGACAGGCACCTGCTGTGTACAGAAAATCCCCAAATCATATGAACACACCAGGATGATGTGTGCAACTTCATCATCTAGTTTTTCCACCATTTTGTAATTTGCTGGGTTAGAGTCATTCTTTTATTAACAAACTTAATATGAGTCAGTTCTGGCTGGTATCTCTGCCTTTCTCTCATCAGTTCATTAATTACAGGGTGGCCTCTCAGTGTGCAGCACATCCTGAATGCACTGCTAAAGACTTTTATCAAGCACACCATTGGATCTGGGTATCAGCTGGGACACAGGTATGAGAATGCCACCTCTGCTGGTTGCAGCAGCAATCCCTCCTGCAGGGCAGTGCAGGCTGCACACACCCTTGGGTGCTCCTGGCCTTTGGGCAGGGAGCAGAGACCACAGCTGCCCCAGGAGAGCACAGAGGAGCCCCTTTTGTCTCTCTAGCAAGGCACAACCAGTTAGGATACTGGTTGTACCCACAGACCCCCACTCCTGCATATAGCAGAGCTTTGCCCTACAGTGAAGGAGCAGAGACCCCCAGAGACCCCCAGCACTGACTGGTGCTGCACCAGCCCCACAGACTGGGGCTCTCTCCACATCCTGCAGGGCCCCAGCCCCAGGGACATCCCCCCACCCCTCAGGGAAGGGAGCAGAGCAGCAGGGCAGCTGCAATACATTACTTGGCATATGGCTCATGCAGCATAGAATAGACCTGGCTTTGATGTGGAAATCCCTCTCTCCATCCTTCAGTCCCTGATTAACGAGCTGAACCACTTCATCTGGAGTGAGGTCCCCCCTGCAGGGAAGAAAAGCCATCAGCAAGAGGCCACACACTTGCCAGGGAGGCAGGCAGGTCCAGCCCAGCAGCCCCACAGCAGGACAGGCTGCCCCAGGTTCCACTTGCCCAGGGAGATCACCCAGAGCCCTTTTACAGCCCTGCCACAGCCACATTTACCTGGTACAGGTGTAACCCCTGGGCCACTGCAGCAGGCACAGATGACACCAAGATTTAGAAAGGCCTTGGGGAACTGGGTGTCCATCCTGCCTGAGCAGAGCAATCCCCTCTTTGCCAGAGCATCTCATTGGAGCACACAATTCTCTGCAAGCCCAGGGCTCTGCACCCACCACAGCACACTCTGCAGGGGCCCCAGAGCCCAGCACTGATTTAATGAGAGGCACATACCACAGAGGGGATGTCATGAGAGGAAGGGATCAGAGCAGCAGCCCCCTCCAACACCAGCCACCACCTCTGCCAGCTCAAACTCCATTCTGTGTCAGGCAGTCCCTATGGGCACATTCCTTTCCCTCTCACAGGGAAGGCCTTCAGCCAGAAGGTTGAGCACAGAACTCAGTGCCCAGAGCAAGGGACATTAAAACACTGCAGCACACAGAGGTGTTCAAGGTGAAAAACTCTGCTGATGGGAGAGGTGGAGGCATGCTGGCTCTCACTGCATGGAGGAGAAAGGAGGTTTGCTACAGCAGCCTTTGAAGGCACAGTGGCTGACTGGCATGGGGATGCCTTCTCCATGCCCACCCAGCAGCTCCCAGCTCCCCAGGATCACTCACTCAGCTTGTCCCCAGGGGATGGGATCCACACCAGAGTTGGCCAGGAAGTGAGGGCTGTACCGAACCTCCACATAGGCAACTCCTTCCTTGGCTTTGGTCTCCACAAACTCGTAGGCAATTCTCCTCACTGCCTCACGGTCACCCCTGCAGGGATGGCAGTGCCACTGTCACCCTCAGGGCCCACAGGGCACCTCCAAGGCTGATCCTGACAGGGGTTGAGGGGGGAAAAGCAGAAAGCAGGGTACTTACGCAATGGCAGGCATGTAGTAATTAAATTTCTCTAGAAACAGGGCAAGTGTCAGTGGTGTGTCACAGCTGACATGCTTCATGAGCTCCTCAACAGTGTTCCCAGGGAGAGGGATGCCTCTTTTCCTGGAAACAAAGCCACATGTTACTGACAGGGAAGGTTATCCCATTTTTAATCAGCCCATTGTACACACCAACTGCATCCAAAGCTGGCAGCATCAACCATCATCTCCTCACAGGAAAGATCCAGCACACCCTATCCTTCCAAAAGCTCCTCACGGATGGAGCCCTGAACATCAGCAGAGAGGAAGGCAATCCAAAACACAGGCAAAGCACAAACAAACCCAAATACAAGCCCAGGCTGACCCAGCAGGAACACAGCCACGGCACATTTTAAGCTTAAGAAGGAGTTCATCTAAAGGGGCTCTGGATTATTTCTTGGCACCTCCTAGACCTCGCAGCAGAATTGTCAAAATTCTTCAGAAGAGTTTTCCATTCATGCAGGCTCAAAGGATTAAAAAACCAAGGAGATGCTCCAGGGCCTGGGATCACACCGGCAGAAGTGTTGTGGCCCATGGGTTTAGTGCCAGCAGCTCCTGAGAGGGAGCTGCTTCCTGAGCCCAGCATCCTGGTGGCATCTCCAGTGACAGGAACAGCTCTCACACAGGAACAAAGGGCAACAACTGCTCTCACTGAAGGGACACACACACTAATCCCCACGTAAATGCCTCCAAGAGGGAAGAGCCACCTTTCCCAGGAGCAGCTGGAATTCTGAGTGGGTGAAGGTGTTCCTGGTGAGGGGACAGCTGAGATACAGCAGGGAGCTGCCAGCCAAGGGTGCTGCAGCTCTCTGGGCAAGCTTTGCCATCTCCCCACCCTCTGGTACCCTGCACAAGCCAAAACAAATTTGAAATAATAACCAGACATTTGTTTTTAATCCCCTTTCCTGCCACAATGAATTACAGCTGACTGATGGGAGAGCTCTGCTAATAGAGACAAAACACCAGAGCCAGCTGCAGTGCTGCCCTGCCAGCAGCCATCCCCATGAGCCATGCAGGGACACAGTCCAAAGGACCCTGCTCCTGGCCTTGGAAAACATTGCTCCTGCCCCACTCAGGCAGCAAGGAAAGCAGCCCCATGCTCAGCCCTCACATGCAATCTGCACAGATTAAGTTGCAGGGAACACTCACTGCTGCCAAGGCATCGGTTTTCCTCCCTGCCTTGCCCTTTCCATGGCACTCACACCTCAGTCTCTGCTCCAGGAGCCGACCTGCACCTTCCTCCACCTGCCCCAGCAAAGTTTCCTACAGCAAAGCCACCTCCCTGACCTGCTCCATGTGCTTGCTGAGGCAGTGCCTTCCTGCAGGCACCAGTGGCAGTGCTTTGGGATGATCCACACTGGAACCACGCCTCTGCATGGGGAGACCTGGTGCATCATGCCAGTGTGGCTTTTGGGGCTGCTGCTGCCCCTCCTTGTAGGTGGGATCCTTCTTGCAGCAAAGTCGCCAGAGGGGAACGTGTTTGTCCTCACTGCCACCTCGGTGTCCTGCCCAGAGCTCCCTCCAGCCACGGGCAGCACCGTGCACACCGTGCCACCACAGAAAGGGCACCTCTCCTGGGGACACCCAGGCCCCACGAGGGGTCTGTCACACCTCTGAGCCCTCTGGCTGAGCAGGAATGATGCAAAGGCTGACCCAGACCTGACAGAATTGGAGACAAGGTTTCTAGAAACAGCTCAGTTCAGCAGTGCACTGCCCATGGGGGCCTGTGCATCCCAGCAGCTTGGGCTTCTGTCTACACGGTCAAACACCACCCAGCAAAATTATGTCCAGCTCTTTACCTTTAAAAATAGACCACAAGCAGCATTTCCTACCCAGGCTGAGGTTATGAAGGCAGTCAGTCCCCTACAGCCTTCTGCACTGCCCCAGAGGTTTGTGTGTGAGTGCAAGTTTCAGAGCCCATGAATAGCACAGCCTTGCTCCACCCCAGGGCTGGCAGCTCAGGGGGTGCCAGGGCTGTTTAAAAATAAGAGGGAGCTCAGCACACGCTCAGGCAATGAAGGTTTCTGCCCTAAGAAAGGATCCTGGCACAGGATCCCCAGACAGCCAGTGCCTCCTGGGTGTCAGGGCTCCTGCAATTCCCCTAGGGCACTACACTGGCATTTTCTGTTTGCAGGCAGAGGGACCCAGCACAGCCCCAGGGAGTCAGCACCAGCTCTCCTGTTCACTTGGAGCTGCATTCCAGCCCTGCAGCCCAGCAGCAGGAACCCTGAGCTCACCATGCCAGCATCCAGCAAGCAAATGGGATGGACAGCCCTGACCCACACTCCTTTCTCTGACAGTGCAGCAAAAAGTATGGCCAGGGCTGCAGAAAGAACAGTCCTCCCTAGGACTGCACTGCCTTGCAATCTGCTGGGCTCACAGGATGCTAGAACAAGTTCCCATCCTCCTCCCCAAAGTACCAGAACTGACTTCCTCCCCAAAATACCAGAGCTGTGCCTAAGAGCCATTTACTGAAATCCTTACCATTGCCACCTTCTTGGTGTGAGAGTATCAGTGACAGCTGGAGGAAATCTTGTTTGTTTTGCCTACAAATGTGGAGCCAGGCCCTGGCACAGGTTAATCATTCACCCCGTGCTTCCCACACAACCCACACTGAAGGAAGATGCACGTGGGCTCTGTCAGGGAAACAACCTCTCTCTGAACCCCTGCCAGGTGCTTCCCTGGGCCAGCCCCACACCAGTGAGACTCCCTGCTTGCTGCACCAGGCACACAGCCTGGGATTCAAATGCCCATGGCAGCAGGGCAGGCAAGGCCACCCAAGCTGGCTTTTCCTCCCAAACCATGTAGCAGCAGCACCACCACCAACACAACACTCCCAGCCTGCTGCCATTCCACTTGGCCTTGTGAGGAGGAATGTGGAAAAAGAAATGAGACTGCAGCACCTCTGCTGTGTCATGGGTACATTTCAAAGGCTGGCAGCTCTTTATGAGACATCTTCTGCACTTCTCTCATAGTGCTCCTCTGAGCTTGCCCAGCTCCCAAACCCACCTCAGTCCCATTCCTGCTGCCTGGGAAGCCCCCCTGTCTTTTGGGGTGTGCTCAGTGCCCTCACACTGGGCAGGTCTGGGCAGAGCCAGAAGCAGCAGCAGCCAGGTTTGCTGCCTCAGGAGCTCCTCTGTCACAGACAGCAGCAGCAGAAGGGAGGATGCCTTTGCACTGCAGCTCCCAGAGCTGATCTCCCCCCACAACTCACTTGCCAAAGTACAGGATGGTCTCTGGTCTGATGGCTCCATCCAGGTGGACGTGAAGCTCCACCTGCAATGGGAGAAATGGGTCAGGCACTCTTGAGCTGCAACAATAATTCAGACAGAAGTAACTGGTGCTCAAATGGGTATAAATGTACCCAAGACAGGGACAAAGTCATGACACATCAACATTTTTTAAATATAATCATTATGAAATTTATTTTTCAGTATCTATGTATTGTCTAAGTATTTTGCTGCAGCTCACACATTTAATGAATCTTTAGAAATTTATCCTATTTACAGTAATTTTGAGGAACTGCCCTATCCTTATTTAGAGTTCAGGAGGAGTGAAAAAAGCAAACTCCAGACACCTTGACTTTCCAGCACACTTCCTCCCTGAAATCACAGGAAGCCAAACCCTAATTAATTTGCTAAGAGTCATTACATGAAAACTTTGACCTCAGTTCCAAGAGTCAGCTCCTGATGGGTTGTTAGTTACATGGTATTATCAGGGTTTAGAGGCTCTCTAATCCTACACAAGGGGTCACAAAGGTGCTGTAAAAAAATAATGATAACAAGTTGCCCCATAGAGATAACAAGGTTTCAAAATAACACACTTAAATTTTTACCCATTAAAAATAGTACAGTAACTCATGTCTTTTCACTCTGAAGCCCTATTTCCCCATTATTGTTGAAACTTTGAATTTTGGAGAAGGAGAGCCAGAAAAGCAAAAGCAAGCTTTTCCCATTAGCCAGCTGGGGCTTTCAGAGGAACATGACAAATGTGATTTGGAAGTCGAACTGGGAAGGAAAATATTAGCTGTAAAATGTTTCAGCTAGATATCCATCTTTCCAGAACTGTTTTCTTTAAGGTAACAGAATAGCTTACAAAGTACATATTTGATTTTACTGTATTTTTAAATGAAACTGTAGATTAGAAACTTAAAACAGAAGGATCTTTTAAGTTATAACATCATGGACATTTAGTTATAACACCCGTGCATTTTCCTGCATAGATGAGAGCTGCAGGTGCCAAGGGTAAGAAAGGAGTAGGACTCAGAAGAGGACTGGATATTTGCATGGATAACTGACCTACCCAGGGTTACTAATTCCAACCCAAAAACCCTCTGGTGTCAGGGCAGATATCAAACAATAACTACCAAGGAGCTGGGAGAAAACTGAGTAAGCAGTGCCTGCCAGTGCCCAGGAGCAGGTGAGGTGAGCTCCTGGCACAGGGCTGGCAGTGCCCATCTCTGGGGCTGCACGGGTGCCCAGGAGCTCACTCCATGCCCACACACACCCTGCACACCTGCCCTGCAGGCACAGCGCCTGCCTCACTGCCAGGGCTCCCACTGGCCGCTCCTGCTGCAAAAGGCAGGGCAGGGACAGGGCTGGGGCTCAGGCCACCCCCTCATGACGGCCACCAAGCTGCCACCCAAACACTGCTGGGTGCAAAACGCAGCTGGGGCAGGCTGAGCATAGATCAAACTGCTGGTGGCAATCAGCTGGTCCAGGGTCAGGGATACACCCACAGCCACCACTGACAGCAGATTGTAAAAACACACCCCTGCCACTGCTCCTACCCTCAAGATACCAGCTCAACCTACACAGAGGAAGATTTTTAGAAGGGCAAAACCTGATCTTTCCCCTCTCCTTGAGTTATGCAATCCTGCTTACGAGGACTAAGTGTCCTGCAAAGCAGCAAATAAAATAACAGCATACAAACATGGTCTGCATTGCCAGATGTAGATGCCTGGCATGTTTTCCACTCTTGAGCTCCAATTCTTATTTCAAAACCATGCAAGATCCACTCCTTGAGGTATTCAACAGCCCTCAAGTCTTTCTGATGGAGTTACAGGCTTGAAATTTCCTCACATTGGATTTAAAATCAAAGCAACCTGAACCTGTTGAGGTCTTCTACCTCAAACACTTTTCAAGTATTTCCTGCAAGAACATCCCAACATGACATTCCCATCAGTGAGAAAGCAGATTCCATGGCACCTTCACCTATGTAAGTCACCTCCTCCTGCCTCTTCTGCAGGTGCCATGCTTGTAAAGCAGCAAGTGCCTCTCCAATACCAGCAACAGGCTCTTTGTCCCCTGCCAGCCTTTTTTTTGGGTCTGGAGACACTTAAACCAAGTGCTAAGAAACCCTTGTGCAATGTTGCTCAACCCAAAAAGTTTTGGCTTTCTGCCAGATCAGTGCTTGAGAGCAGAGTTTGAACTCTCCTATGCTGTGTAGATGGCCAAAGGACATCCAAGAGCAGATGGAAGTGCCTACAGGCCTCCAGATAAAGATGCAATCAGCAGAGGCAAAACCCAGCACTTTATCTGCCCCTGGGCACCTTGCTCACAAACCTTGAGGGTTTCCAGGTCCGTGGGAGGCTGCTCCCTGCAGATTACATTGCAGCTCTCTTCCTGCTGTGTTTGTTTCGGGTAAACAAGGCACAAGTCTTTTCCACATACAAACGGGTTACATGACCTTGCCTTAAGCCAAAGAAAGTACCCAGATAAGGATGAAAGAGTTTTCTCTGAGCTGTGGCTCCAGGGGACGATGCCTGAGCAAGCAGAAATCAGGTGAATGCAGGAGTCCAGTGCTCCTTCCAGAGCTCTCTGTTCCTCAGTACACAGCTCCATGTGCATGTGCTCTCACACCCCAAACCTTCTGATTTATTTGTAGAGAAAGCACGAGCACACACATTGTATTGGGATCTCAACAGCTGGTGAAGGATCTGAACAGCACCACAGGCTGCGGGGAGCACCGGGCCCGGCCAGCGCAGCGCCCGGCCGGGACCGCGGGGTGACAGCGGGGGCACCGAGCGCTGACCCGGGGCACATTCCCAGAGAGGGCACGGCCGGGCCGCAGCTCCGGCCGGGGCAGCCCCGGGCTGCGGGGAGCAGGAGCGGCCGCCTCGGCACCGGGCACGACACCTCAGCACCGGGCACGGCACCTCAGCACCGGGCATGGCACCCCCGAACCGGGCACGGCCCCTCAGACACGGGCACGGCACCTCAGCACCGGGCATGGCACCCCCGAACCGGGCACGGCCCCTCAGACACGGGCACGGCACCTCAGCACCGGGCATGGCACCCCCGAACCGGGCACGGCCCCTCAGACGCGGGCACGGCCCCTCAGACACGGGCACGGCACCTCAGCCCCGGGCACGGCCCCTCAGACACGGGCACGGCCCCTCAGACACGGGCACGGCACCTCAGTACCGGGCATGACACCCCCGAACCGGGCACGGCCCTTCAGCCCCGGGCGCGCCGCGTTCGCTCCCGTTCGCAGCGCCTCGGTGCCGGTGCACGCCCCGTTCCCGGCCCTGCGCCTCCGGCAGCGCCGCCAGCCCACCTTGGGTCCCTCGAAGATTCTCCGTGCCTGCTCCATGCCGCCGCTGCCGCCGCCGCCGCCGTCGTTGCCGCTCCGCGCCCGCCCCGCTGGCCCGGGCCCGCCCGGCCCGCCCCGGCCCGCCCCGCGCACGCCGGCACCAGGGCAGGCAAAGGGCGACGGAGCGCTTCGGCTGAGGGGAGACGCTGGAGTTAACTGTTTATCTTTTGCATTTTTAGGGAAAATTACAGGCAGCAAAGTAGGGGTAAAACTGATCTTGGAAGTTATTCCAATGCTTATTTCCCAGGAACTGTATTTAAACCTGTTCCCTTTCTCTTGCCCCCAGTAGTTAATACCAGCTGTGTGTCAGGGCTGCTGACACCTGAAAACAGCTTTCCAAAAATATTAAGAATATTTATGCTAGGCTTAGATCTTAAAAAAGGTTCCCCCTGCAAGTGACAGCCACTGTCACTGACTGTGCTGAAAGACCAGGGGCACTGCCTTAATCCAGCCACATCCTCATCTGCAGAGCTGCTGAGCACAGGGATGCTCCCAGCCCTTCTTTCCAGCTGAACACGGGCATGCCAGAGCTGTCAAAGTCCAACCAAGCACTAAATAACCCAAAAACCTTGGGGCAAACACTCCCCTATCCACGCTGATGGTGAAGCCCAGCAGCCCAGACTGCCCCTCTTTGGCTCTGAGCATCAACCAGCTGTGCAAAACCCAGGAGACAGGACAGGGACTACTTTTGATAAACACTTGGAAAGGTGAGATGTGATGGCATTGTTGCTCCAGCAGTGACACACGGCCCTTGTGTTACTGAAGGGAAAAGGACAGGGGAGGTTGGAACAACCTGGAGCCACAAATCCAACTGGGCTGCTGGGCAAGGGAGAGGCTTCCCTCTGGCTTCCCTTCCAAGCTGGCAGCAGGAGAAGGCAGCAAAGCCCCCATCACACCTATCAATGAACCCCCAGCAGGGATTGGACACCACAGGCCACAGCTCCTAACACTCACCCTTGAACAGAAAGGCACAAGGATTCCTCTTTTAATACAAATTTGTTATTTTATTAAACAGGATGAACAATTTAAACAGTCCAAAATCCAAACAAGCAACTCTTCATCAGAAACAATTGTTGGAGAAAAATGACCCAAAACCTGTTTCTTACCACAATCATGTCCTTAAAAGTGATAGTTTATCTTTTGCTTTATAAAAGTAAGAAAATCACTCTCTCATCTTCATTTATCTATGTGTCTATATGCACCACATTCTTCAGAGATGAGTGTTTTACTCTGAAGACCAGCATGGAAGCCCAGAAAGAATGGAAACACTCCCAGCACACCATCCCTGCTGGCAGGGACTGGGCCAGTCCATGGGCTGTCCGTGGCAATGCTGACCATGGCCCCTTTGCAAAGGCAAACTTTTGGTACAGAATCTTTGGAGTGAGCATCTTGGCAGAGCCCTGGGATGCTAAAGCACACCACACACTCAGGTAAGAAAGCAATGGTCTCTTCTTCTCTGGATGCACAGCTCTATTGCTTATTGAGTAAAAACACTCTAATGCCATAAAATCACTAAGGAAATTTTGGTGAGTCTCCCTGTATAAATTCTACACCAAACTGAAGATTTGACTTCTAGCCAGTGTCATAATTGAGTGAGAGAAGCAATCAGATGGGACCCTGTCGCAGACATTTTTTCACAGAAATCCTTTCTTTCAGATTTCTGCATTTTCTGGGAGGCCAGAGGCCCCAGAAGATGAATGTAAACAGTTGTTATCAGCTGCTGTGGAATGCAACAGGGGCCTCTGTCATTGGTCTCATGTGCATGTTTATAATTAAGGGCCAATCATCAGTGCAAGCTAGGGAACTGAGTCCCTGGACACAACTTTGTTTGAGATTCTTTCCTTTCTATTCTTAGCTTAGCAGCATCTGCAACTTCTCTCTTTATTCTATTTAGTATAGTCATAATGTATTTTATATCATATATCAATAAATCCAGCCTTCTGATCAAGCAACAAGATTCACCGTCTCTCTCTCACCAGCAGCGACCCACTCAGGCGCTGTAACATCTGGTGACCCCTCGTGTCAGAGCAAAAATTAATTTGATAAGACCAGAGGAGCAAAATTGCTGCACTGGGTAAAAATCCTGTATGTGTAGCATTTGATGGTTGCTTTGAAGCGACCACAGAAGTGGATTCAAGCCAAGAACTGAAGATCCTGATTTGGACAGAGTTCACAGCCAAGGCTAACCACAACAGAACCTTCTTCTGGAAAACCGTCAGGAAAGATGATGGAAAAGAGCAGCAGACCTGTGGAGCTGGCCAGAGCAAGCTGGACTCTTTCAAAAGGTACTGTGGGCTTTTCTATCCCTGATGAACCAGCCCTTCGTAGCTTGTGGCTGTTTGTATGGCAGACACATGCCTTGCCAGAAGAGATTCAATTCTCCCCTTCAGAGGAGAAACTTATAGCCCTCTGGAACCATTGGTCTAGAGAAGATGGTTGCTTTTTGTCAGAAACAGATCTCTATAAATTCTTTAGATGGGCAAAGCTTTTTGGGTTCTTTACTGATGTCCTGTACGCTTTAGATGCTTTTGTCTGGGAGTGCATGGACTCCATTTTCCAGTTCGTCTGGAGCCAGGGACGTGTCCTGCCTTCTATCTACCCAGCATTTATACAGCTTTTCCCACTTCTGAAACGCAGAACAGCTTGTTTCCAATGGATTTCTAATTGTTATGGCCAGGCACCGTTTCCCCCCTCCTTGGCAGAAGACCCGGTGGGTGATGACTTTGGGCTTTTCCCCCCGCCCTGCTTCGCGGCGGGGGGGGCTGAAACTTCGCTGGGCGAAGAAGTTTTTTTCACTCTTGCTCCGGAGCATGCTCAGATGGAGTTTTCTCCTTCCCCCCCTTCTCTCTCTCCGGGGGGATGGGAGTGGCCGCTCAAGCCAGCGCCGGCCTCTCAGACTCCGCCTTCAGACATGGGGGCGGCACCGGTCTCTGAGGTTTCTCCGGTCCTGCCAGCTCCGCCTCTCCAGGAGATCCCGTCTCCGCCTCTCCAGGCTGTCCCGCCCGCGGTTTCACCGGCCTCCCCGCCCCCTGAGCTGTTGCTAGGCAACGACGAGGATGCGTCTCCAGCTTCCGGCTCAGCGTCGGAGAAGGCAGAAGAGACAGCACTTCCTGTGCTTGAGCTGTTGCTAAGCAACAGCGATGCTCCGCCGCTTCTCCCGGCTCCGCTGCTGCCTGTGCCGTGCCTGCCGCCGCTTTCAGAGCCAAGGGACGCAGCAACAGCGTGTTCCCGCGCATCCCCGCCGCCTCAAGGCGAGACAGTTCCTGTTCAGGATGGGGCTGAAAACGGCGCTGAACCTGCGGGACCCTCCGAGCAGCCCGCGGCTGATCCCACTCTCAGCGCGGTTCCCTCCCCAGTTCCGGCCCCCCCCTCGCCGCTCGGACTGGCCGCTCCAGCGGCTCTGGCGTTGTCGGAGGCTCTGTCCTCCGTGTCGGCGTCAGAGACTGCCATGGCACCGGCGGCTGGTTCGAGCCCGGACCGTCCTGAACCGGCCGCCCCAGCAGCTGCCCCGGCCGCGGGTCTCTCCTTCGGTGGAGCGGGGGCTGCCCGCCAGCTGACTCTTGCGGCAGCCCGGCTGCCGGCTTTCAAGCTCGGTGGTTTGGGGGGTGGTGTTTTGGTTGCTGTCCCATGGAGGCTGCCGCCTCTCCTGCGTCCTAGTGGCATGGGGGGGCAGGTGCATCCCGAGAGCCCTGCCTCTGATCCCCAGCCCGGAGGGGGTGGGGGTGATGCCATGAAGCGGATGGAAGACAGACCCCAGATGGCATTGCTGGGGAAGGCTTCTATTTCCCTGCTGCTGGCATGCCTCAGTGGTTTTGGGGAAAGGAAGCATCTCACTACCCGTGCTGCCACTGTGCTGGCAGCAGGGTTCAGGCCTGCGGGAATGCAGAGCCTCTGTCATGGGTTTGGCCTGGGCCATTGGGCTGAGAAAGTTTCTGGGCCAGGGCCAGCATTTGGCCTCCTGATGTTTCTGGGGGTTGTGGTCTATCCGACAGGCCCTGGTCCCCCTTTGTGAGCCAGTTTTGGGGTTCCTGGTCCAGCATGGGCCAGGGCCCCCAGGGCCTTTCCTTCTCTGGCACTGCTCTGCTCGGCTTCTGCTCTTTTGCTTCTCGATCAAAAAAAAAAAAAAAAAAAAAAAAAAAAAAAAAAAAAAAAAAAAAAAAAAAAAAAAAATTTAAAATTAAATAAAAAAGATTGAAAATAGCGGGCAGCGGCTCTGAAGCACTGAAGCACTGAAGGGCCAGAAAAGGACATTCCAAAGTTGTTCAAATTGTTTGAAATTGTGTTATGACTGTCAATGGTTTTTTGATAACTATTGATGGAACTCTTTTGCAGCAAGTTTGTTTTCAGGACCAAAAAGGACTCTCAGATGTCCAAAAGAAACAACTTCAGCTGATGGACTGTTCCTGAAACTCAGCTGCATGGACTTGAATTCTCTTTGCATTGTTTTTTGCATTTTCTTAGATTGTAGGATTGTTTTTAGTGATTTGTTAGTATTGTATATTTTACAGGTGAAGAAATTTCCTGTTCATTCCACATCAGCATTTTTTTTTATTTTATACAATTTAGAAAGGTGAGATGTCGCAGACATTTTTTCACAGAAATCCTTTCTTTCAGATTTCTGCATTTTCTGGGAGGCCAGAGGCCCCAGAAGATGAATGTAAACAGTTGTTATCAGCTGCTGTGGAATGCAACAGGGGCCTCTGTCATTGGTCTCATGTGCATGTTTATAATTAAGGGCCAATCATCAGTGCAAGCTAGGGAACTGAGTCCCTGGACACAACTTTGTTTGAGATTCTTTCCTTTCTATTCTTAGCTTAGCAGCATCTGCAACTTCTCTCTTTATTCTATTTAGTATAGTCATAATGTATTTTATATCATATATCAATAAATCCAGCCTTCTGATCAAGCAACAAGATTCACCGTCTCTCTCTCACCAGCAGCGACCCACTCAGGCGCTGTAACAGGACCCGAGTCAATGTGTGACATTGGGTCCAAGTTAATTTACTTATTCAGCCTTTAGAGTGCCTAATGATTGAGTCAAATCAGAAAGAGGGCAGAATTGTTAAACCAGGCAATCAATCATGTTTTTTCCAAGACCTAAACAAACGTAAGAGGAAGATCAACTGCAGTTCACAGGAGTTCTCCAAGACAAAAAAAGTGGGGAAGATCCCAGAAGGCAGATTTTGGCCTGAAGTGGTAAAATTATGTCCCAACTTCGCCTGCATGTGCAAGCATGGTCATGGCCAGCTGTGAGCACAGCTGGGGCCTGAGCCCAAGGTGTGCACTCTGCAGCAGTGACATTGGCAGGCCTGATACATGGGAGTTCTCTGCAAGAATGGATGCAAAACAAAATTGTATTTTGTATTAAATGCCCTTTGGACTTGTGCACTGGCAGGGGCGGCAGCTTGCAGCTTGTTCTTGTTCCAGTCTTGTTAGTACAAGACTAACCCTGGGTAAATAGAACTGAGACCAGGCCCTCCCAGCCACAGGGACAAGAATAAAGCCTCTGTGTCTGAAAGGGCTGCCAGCACTAGCACGCCTCTGCCCTGGAAAGGTGAATTAAGCCAGGCCACAGCCAGAGCTCAAAGTGGATATTTCAGCACTGAGGCAAGGGCCAGGCAGATCAGTGGGACAGGACAGGTAAAACAGGGAAAGAGGGAAGAGAAAAACCCCTAAGGGAGTTTGTTCTGTTTGCATTTGCAGCACAGAAAGCCCAGCAGATGGAGAAGGGAGGCAGGCCAGCAGGCAGAACCAGTCTGCTCGCACAGCAGCAGGACAGGAAGCTGGAGATCCATTCAGGAGACACTGTGGGCTACAGGTAGGTGTGTGTGATTGATGGTCTGATTCTGATGGGCACTGTGAGGGTCAGCACAGGGCTGCCAGCAACAGAGGCTGGCTCTGGGCACCCCCTGCCAGTGCTCCCACTGGCACACAGGAGAGCCAGGCTCTTGTGCAGAGGGGCCCCACTCCAGGCTGGCTCCAGGGACAGGTCAGGATGCATTGGGCACCATCCCATAGGCTTCATGAAGCTTGCTGAGCAGCTCCTGCTTTTCCTTCTCGGGTAAGAAGCTGGACTGGGCTGCATTGATGTTCTGAGGAGGCAGAGGGGGAACACAGGGGCATTAGGACACATCAGACATGAACACACAGCTGTGCACATCCCAGCACCTGGCTCTGAGCAGCAACAGGCAAGGGAGGGCGTAAAGTTTCCACTCTCAGATTCATTGCCATGGCCTTATTTGATGCCAACTGCTCTGGCCCACCACTAGCAGCAGTCCCAGGAGAAATGAGACCAGCACAAAGCAAAGGCCTTTAAATACTCTGGAATTTTTGGGAGATGTACTTTGAGCCTGGTCCTACCTTCCTGCTTACAAGGCCAGAGCGGAATTTTCTGCTTCCCATTAAAAACTCTTCAGCTTATAAATAAAACCAGCAGGTTGTTCTGGGCTGCACTGACACACCAGCAGAGCACCCAGCCAAGGCTGACTTACAACTCTCTTGAACTCCTCTTCAGTGAATCCCATGTGTTTCTTCACAATGCCATAGTCCTTGTCAAGGGTGGAGTTGAAGATCAGGGGGTCATCTGTGTTTAGAGAATAGTTGGCACGATCCTTCTTAAATCTGCAAGGAAATCAGGTTGAACTGGTGGGCAGAGCACTGGCTGTGATACTGTGCACTTCTCAGGGTGAAATGCAGCAAAAGCAAAGACTTTGGGACTCCTGGAGAAAAGCACAGGGCTCAGCTTGTCCCCTCATGGCTCTGCACTGACCTGCCAGGAGTGGCTGGGCTGTAGCTTCTCATGCCCCATAGCTCAGAGCAGGGCAGGAGAGACAGGGGAGCATCCCCAAGGGACCCCCACACCCCTCCAGCTGCACCAGGCTCCCCTGTGCCAAGGTACATGGATGTGCCACATTGTCCTACATAATTAGGACACTGTGCCTGAGCTATGTAAAGCAATAAAGCAGCTGTAACAACCCCAATCCTGGTTATTTGAGATTTCACATAATTGAGAAGTCTTACTGTATTACAGGGTGTTTGGTGAAGTCCGGAGGACATGCCCCAGTGAGATAACTGGACCAAGGACAGACCTGTTTGGGAGAGTTGAGCAGGAAAACCAGAATCAACCACATGCATCTGAACCCCAGCTGTGGACACAGATAGCTCAGCACTGGTAAAACCAGATCAGAGCTTTGTTCACAGCTGCCCCTCAGCACTGCTCTGACAGACCATTGTGTGTCCCAGGACAGGGATGCAAGGAGCCCACAGCACTGTGACAGGGCTGTGGGATGTTCCCCATGGCCAGTCAGTCACCAGCCCTGTGCCAATCACAGCTACAAAACCACCTGCATTAAGTACGTATTCCCTCTATTAGTGGATATCCCCGTTCTGGGGAAAAGCAAAAGAATTCCTTACGTGCACTGTAACTCCCAGGCATTCCTACCCACTAACCTGACTTGTTCTGGTACAGCAGCCTGATTTGTGGAAGGATGAGCCTTCAGGCTTGAGGTGTATAAATCAGTGAATAACCCCTCCAGAATTCATCCATGGCCACACAAGGATCCATTCTCTCTGCTGCATCCCTCCCACAAGCTGCTGCGCACACCAGTGCTCCCAGCAGACACACAGATTTGTCCCCAGCATTTTTCCTGTGCAGCTTTGGGCATAAACACAACATCACTGTACACATGGTCAGCACCTGGGTGTCAGGTCTTGTCTCTGGCTGTAGAACAGCCTGAGTGAGTGCTTGTTTTCCTCTCAGCATCTCCCTGGCTGTCACAGTCCCATGGCACATCCTTACCTCAAAATGCATCTTTGTTTTCAGCAGCTGCTTGTAGAGCTCAGGGTCCTCCAGGACATGGTACCCATGGCCAACACGCTCGGTCTTCAGGACATAAACTGCCTAGAGAGCACAGGAGAAGCACTCAGAGCCTCAGGCACAGCTCAGCCCTGCCTGCCCAGAGCCCCCATCCCACTGCAGGTACAGCCACACCACCGAGCTGGCCCCTGGCATGTCCCTTTCCAGCCATCGGGTCAGATCTGTGCCCATGTCCCCAGGGTTCCCTCTGCTATGGATTTGGGGACAACATGGATGCCTCTGTGCCCTGAGGCAGGAGCTCCTCATACCTCCTTGACCATGGCAGCCGGGCCAGCCTCCCCAGCATGGACGGTGCGATGGATCCCACACCTCTCAGCTTCCTGCAAAACAAGGGACAACATCCTCCTGTGCCATCCCTGCAGCAAGGACAGCCAGCTCTGGGGCTGGCACTGCTCTCACTGCAAGGCTCCTGTGCCAAGAGCCCACAGATCACGAGCCTTGCGCTCCAAGGGCTGCAAGAGCTCTGTATGTCACACACAGAGACACTTAAAAATCCTGGTTATCTTCCACTGGAGCCCAGCCAGGCTCTTCACGGGCTTTTAACCCTGGCTGAGTTCACCACTGCCTCCTCTCCAGACAGCAGCAAGCTCTGAGCTCCTCTTCCTCCACCCACCAGTCTTTCTGCATGAAACTTGCAGCAGTTCCATGCTATGGAACTTCTACATTTTTGGCTAGCTGCAGCCATGTGTGAGGGTGTAGAAGCACCCCAGGGCAGAGATGAAGAAATGCTCTGACACTGTGAGGGGCTGGAGGTGGAGGCAGCCCAACCCTAAGGACCCTGTGAGTCCAGCTTTGGGTTCAGCTCCATCATCACCCAGATAATTTCTTTGTCTGGGGGTCACAGGTCACCTGGCCTTTGGGAAGCCATGGAGCCTGGAGGGAAGCCTGGCTCCTGCTCTGCTGGAGAAGGGCCACCCAGCTGGCAGCAGCAGACAGGCTGCAAGCCCCATCTTGCAGCACATGTTGTTCACAGACATTCCTTCAGGGCTTTGCACTCAGGAGTGTTTTGCTGTTACTTAATAGGGATGGGAGGAGAGGTTGCTTCAGCATCTCAGAGCCTGAGTGAGCCCCTGACACAGAGACAAGAGGCATCCTTCAGACAGAGGAGGCTGGACCTGGTACTGCTGGCTCACCAGCGCAGGATGAGGCTGCCTTCCCATCAGTTAATGAAGCCCTGCTCCTGTGTCATTGTCTACATCCACCCTGTTCACTCAGCACAGCAGGGCAGCCCTGTATCAGCTCCCACTGATGGGTAAAGACCCCAAGGAAGCCCCAAGTCCTTTCAGACCTGAGCAATGCTTGCAAACCACCAACCTTTCTGTCAGTGATGGTGCACAGCCTCCTCCCCACTGATGGTGGGGACAGACAACCCCAAACTCCCACCAGCCAAGAGCAGAGAGGCTTTCCCTTCCCTTGGAGCCACTGCAAAGGCTGAGGTTTGGGGAGAGCCTGGGATCAGGCTCCTGAAGCCATTCCAGTGTTTGCACTTGAGATGATCAGATAAAAGCCCTGCAAATGTGCAGTTTCTGCTCTGCTCCTCAGTCATTTCTGCCAGACTGGAAAGGCCAGTCTCTTCCACCCCTGGCTGTGGTTTCACCAAGCCCCAGGAGCCAACAGCAGAGGGGTGGGGGTTGCTTTGGGCTCCATGGAACTCATGTCACACTCACAGAGTGCCAAGCCCCAGCTTTGAGGCCATGTTTTAGCAATGATGCCTGCCATTAATCACTTAGGAAATATAAACAAATGCTTTTTCTATTTAACTGAATGTTTTTAATAGCTGCAATGAATTTTTAAGCTGTCCCAGCTGTTTTACAGTTTGAAAAGCATCCCTTCACCCACACCCCCTCAATATATATTCTTCTAGTAATTTCTTTTTAAAATCTTATTCCACAAACCTCATAAGCCTTCTTATGCTCAGCATAATCTTCCACCTTCAGGGTCTCATCTCCAGCCAGGTCAACACCCACCACAGAGTCATTCTGGTACTTCTTGCAGAGCTCCACCACCTCTGGAGACCAGCCTGGGAGAGGCAGCAGCAGCATTCAGGAGGAAGCATTCATAGGGTCAGCCCTTCAGCATCTTTCTAAACAAATCCTGGTTCTATAACTAGAGGGCAAGAGCTATTTTCTTTAGTCTTTCCCAAAATTTGATGCTCAAAAAGAAAGCTAGCAAACTCCTAGGAAGGTCTGTCATCTCTCTGATCTTCAGGCAGATAAAAGCTGTCAACTGATCAGTCTGTTGTCAGTGAAAGGGAAATTAAATGCATTCACCAGCTATTAAACTGCTCCCATCATGTTTTTCTGCTCACTTCAAGCAGGGGAAAAAAATTAATTAAAAATCTTCCAAGCAGTGGTGACTGCTGCAGTTGCTGGAGGTTAAGATGAACTGCACTGCCCTGGGGCTGTAACATGATGTGTTGGAGAAATCCCCCAACTCCTGAGCTCTCATCCCCTCCCTGGCTGGGCAGGGTGAGGGTAAAGGCAGGAACTGCCCCACCAGATGAGCTGTGCCAGGGAGGAGATTGGGCTGGGAGGGGTCTCCGGGGGGCCCTGTGCTGCAGCCATCCCTGCCCCGGTGCATCCTTGACTCTCCCAAGGATTCTACTCCTGATAGGAAGGAGCTGAAATTTTATCTATTTGCCAGCAGGGACAAAGAGACTAACAAGTGGCCAACAACTGCTTGAGAGCTCTCTGTGATCAGGACAGATATCCTCTGAGAAAGAAACTGCATCTACCAGCTCACATAGCACTTAACCCTAGCAGAAAGACCAAGAAACAGAGAGAAACAATTGTGTTAATAATTGGCAGGCACCTGCTGTGTACAGAAAATCCCCAAATCATATGAACACATCAGGATGATGTGTGCAACTTCATCATCTACTTTTCCCACCGTTTTCCAACTTTCTTGGTTAGAGTCATTATTTTATTAACAAGTTTAATATGAGTCAGTTCTGGCTGGTATCTCTGCCTTTCTCTCATCAGTTCATTAATTACAGGGTGGCTTTTCACTGTGCAGCACATCCTGAATGCACTGCTAAAGACTTTTATCAAGCACACCATTGGATCTGGGTATCAGCTGGGACACAGGTATGAGAATGCCACCTCTGCTGGTTGCAGCAGCAATCCCTCCTGCAGGGCAGTGCAGGCTGCACACACCCTTGGGTGCTCCTGGCACCTCCTGCCTTTACCACTTGTGCACTGGCAGGGACTGTACCTGCAGATCACTGTGCCAGTGCCTGACAGCTCTCCTATTTCTACAAAGGAAAACATTTTCTTCCCCTAGAAACCAGAAATATAAGGATCAAGTTTTCAAAGTAATGTTTTGCGTTGACTGTGCAAGTAGGAAAAAAAAAAAAGAAAACCCCACTTTCAAATCTACCAAGATTCTACCAGCTCCCAAGAATATAATTTTTGACATTTCTAGATACAATTTAATCATGTACTCACTAGGAAAAATCTTTCCACCATCTACCCTACAAAGCCTACCTAAAACTGGTGTGAGATATGAAGATACTCAAAATAAAACCTTCACATAAAACACCTGCTGTCACACAGCCTCTCTCTGGCTGCATCCTTCCCTAGAGGAAGATGCTTGTGAAACTCAGCAGCCCATTGAAATGCTTGTAATTGGTTTTCTTCCTGTTCTGGGTCACAGCACCTGTTACCAACAAAGCTTTTTGTCAGAACTGCTGATTTTTAAAAAAACCATTTTATATACGTGCTTAAGTGTATCTGACTTGTGTTTTCAGTTTAGCCAGCAGAGACTGGCTGTGCCAGTGGATTCTCTGGCTGCCCCATGACCAGGCTAAGGAAAGAGCATCGTGCAGTAGGACCATGAGCAGGGAATGTGAGATGTGCTGCCTGCTCCACCTCCCACGACCATTTTCTCTCAGACCTCCAGCCACTCATGGCAGATGAAAGTGCTCACTGTGCCAATGGCATCTAGTGGCCCAAGGTGAGCTCTGGCCTTTGGGCAGGGAGCAGAGACCACAGCTGCCCCAGGAGAGCACAGAGGAGCCCCTTTTGTCCCTCTAGCAAGGCACATCCAGTTCAGATACTGGTTGTACCCACAGACCCCCACTCCTGCATCCAGCAGAGCTTTGCCCTACAGTGAAGGAGCAGAGACCCCCAGAGACCCCCAGCACTGACTGGTGCTGCACCAGCCCCACAGACTGGGGCTCTCCCCACATCCTGCAGGGCCCCAGCCCCAGGGACATCCCCCCACCCCTCAGGGAAGGGAGCAGAGCAGCAGGGCAGCTGCAATACATTACTTGGCATATGGCGCATGCAGCATAGAATAGACCTGGCTTTGATGTGGAAATCCCTCTCTCCATCCTTCAGTCCCTGATTAACGAGCTGAACCACTTCATCTGGAGTGAGGTCCCCCCTGCAGGGAAGAAAAGCCATCAGCAAGAGGCCACACACTTGCCAGGGAGGCAGGCAGGTCCAGCCCAGCAGCCCCACAGCAGGACAGGCTGCCCCAGGTTCCACTTGCCCAGGGAGATCACCCAGAGCCCTTTTACAGCCCTGCCACAGCCACATTTACCTGGTACAGGTGTAACCCCTGGGCCACTGCAGCAGGCACAGATGACACCAAGATTTAGAAAGGCCTTGGGGAACTGGGTGTCCATCCTGCCTGAGCAGAGCAATCCCCTCCTTGCCAGAGCATCTCATTGGGGCACACAATTCTCTGCAAGCCCAGGGCTCTGCACCCACCACAGCACACTCTGCAGGGGCCCCAGAGCCCAGCACTGATTTAATGAGAGGCACATACCACAGAGGAGATGTCATGAGAGGAAGGGATCAGAGCAGCAGCCCCCTCCAACACCAGCCACCACCTCTGCCAGCTCAAACTCCATTCTGTGTCAGGCAGTCCCTATGGGCACATTCCTTTCCCTCTCACAGGGAAGGCCTTCAGCCTGAAAGTTGAGTGCAGAACTCAGTGCCCAGAGCAAGGGACATTAAAACACTGCAGCACACAGAGGTGTTCAAGGTGAAAAACCCAGTTGATGGGAGAGAGAGGTGGAGGCATGCTGGCTCTCACTGCATGGAGGAGAAAGGAGGTTTGCTACAGCAGCCTTTGAAGGCACAGTGGCTGACTGGCATGGGGATGCCTTCTCCATGCCCACCCAGCAGCTCCCAGCTCCCCAGGATCACTCACTCAGCTTGTCCCCAGGGGATGGGATCCACACCAGAGTTGGCCAGGAAGTGAGGGCTGTACCGAACCTCCACATAGGCAACTCCTTCCTTGGCTTTGGTCTCCACAAACTCGTAGGCAATTCTCCTCACTGCCTCACGGTCACCCCTGCAGGGATGGCAGTGCCACTGTCACCCTCAGGGCCCACAGGGCACCTCCAAGGCTGATCCTGACAGGGGTTGAGGGGGGAAAAGCAGAAAGCAGGGTACTTACGCAATGGCAGGCATGTAGTAATTAAATTTCTCTAGAAACTGGGGGAGTGACAGTGGTGTGTCATAGCTCACATACTTCAGGAGCTCCTCAACAGTGTTCCCAGGGAGAGGGATTCCTCTTTTCCTGGAAACAAAGCCACATGTTACTGACAGGGAAGGTTATCCCATTTTTAATCAGCCCATTGTACACACCAACTGCATCCAAAGCTGGCAGCATCAACCATCATCTCCTCACAGGAAAGATCCAGCACACCCTGTCCTTCCAAAAGCTCCTCACGGATGGAGCCCTGAACATCAGCAGAGAGGAAGGCAATCCAAAACACAGGCAAAGCACAAACAAACCCAAATACAAGCCCAGGCTGACCCAGCAGGAACACAGCCACGGCACATTTTAAGCTTAAGAAGGAGTTCATCTAAAGGGGCTCTGGATTATTTCTTGGCACCTCCTAGACCTCGCAGCAGAATTGTCAAAATTCTTCAGAAGAGTTAATTTCCATTCATGCAGGCTCAAAGGATTAAAAAATCAAGGAGATGCTCCAGGGCCTGGGATCACACAGGCAGAAGTGTTGTGGCCCATGGGTTTAGTGCCAGCAGCTCCTGAGAGGGAGCTGCTTCCTGAGCCCAGCATCCTGGTGGCATCTCCAGTGACAGGAACAGCTCCCACACAGGAACAAAGGGCAACAACTGCTCTCACTGAAGGGGCACACACACTAATCCCCACGTAAATGCTTCCAAGAGGGAAGAGCCACCTTTCCCAGGAGCAGCTGGAATTCTGAGTGGGTGAAGGTGTTCCTGGTGAGGGGACAGCTGAGATACAGCAGGGAGCTGCCAGCCAAGGGTGCTGCAGCTCTCTGGGCAAGCTTTGCCATCCCCGCACCCTCTGGTACCCTGCACAAGCCAAAACAAATTTGGAATAATAACCAGACATTCGTTTTTAATCCCCTTTCCTGCCACAATGAATTACAGCTGACTGATGGGAGAGCTCTGCTAATAGAGACAAAACACCAGAGCCAGCTGCAGTGCTGCCCTGCCAGCAGCCATCCCCATGAGCCATGCAGGGACACAGTCCAAAGGACCCTGCTCCTGGCCTTGGAAAACATTGCTCCTGCCCCACTCAGGCAGCAAGGAAAGCAGCCCCATGCTCAGCCCTCACATGCAATCTGCACAGATTAAGTTGCAGGGAACACTCACTGCTGCCAAGGCATCGGTTTTCCTCCCTGCCTTGCCCTTTCCATGGCACTCACACCTCAGTCTCTGCTCCAGGAGCCGACCTGCACCTTCCTCCACCTGCCCCAGCAAAGTTTCCTACAGCAAAGCCACCTCCCTGACCTGCTCCATGTGCTTGCTGAGGCAGTGCCTTCCTGCAGGCACCAGTGGCAGTGCTTTGGGATGATCCACGCTGGAACCACGCCTCTGCATGGGGAGACCTGGTGCATCATGCCAGTGTGGCTTTTGGGGCTGCTGCTGCCCCTCCTTGTAGGTGGGATCCTTCTTGCAGCAAACTGGCCAGAGGGGAACGTGTTTGTCCTCACTGCCACCTCGGTGTCCTGCCCAGAGCTCCCTCCAGCCACGGGCAGCACCGTGCACACCGTGCCACCACAGAAAGGGCACCTCTCCTGGGGACACCCAGGCCCCACGAGGGGTCTGTCACACCTCTGAGCCCTCTGGCTGAGCAGGAATGATGCAAAGGCTGACCCAGACCTGACAGAATTGGAGACAAGGTTTCTAGAAACAGCTCAGTTCAGCAGTGCACTGCCCATGGGGGCCTGTGCATCCCAGCAGCTTGGGCTTCTGTCTACACGGTCAAACACCACCCAGCAAAATTATGTCCAGCTCTTTACCTTTAAAAATAGACCACAAGCAGCATTTCCTACCCAGGCTGAGGTTATGAAGGCAGTCAGTCCCCTACAGCCTTCTGCACTGCCCCAGAGGTTTGTGTGTGAGTGCAAGTTTCAGAGCCCATGAATAGCACAGCCTTGCTCCACCCCAGGGCTGGCAGCTCAGGGGGTGCCAGGGCTGTTTAAAAATAAGAGGGAGCTCAGCACACGCTCAGGCAATGAAGGTTTCTGCCCTAAGAAAGGATCCTGGCACAGGATCCCCAGACAGCCAGTGCCTCCTGGGTGTCAGGGCTCCTGCAATTCCCCTAGGGCACTACGCTGGCATTTTCTGTTTGCAGGCAGAGGGACCCAGCACAGCCCCAGGGAGTCAGCACCAGCTCTCCTGTTCACTTGGAGCTGCATTCCAGCCCTGCAGCCCAGCAGCAGGAACCCTGAGCTCACCATGCCAGCATCCAGCAAGCAAATGGGATGGACAGCCCTGACCCACACTCCTTTCTCTGACAGTGCAGCAAAAAGTATGGCCAGGGCTGCAGAAAGAACAGTCCTCCCTAGGACTGCACTGCCTTGCAAGCTGCTGGGCTCACAGGATGCTAGAACAACTTCCCATCCTCCTCCCCAAAGTACCAGAACTGACTTCCTCCCCAAAATACCAGAGCTGTGCCTAAGAGCCATTTACTGAAATCCTTACCATTGCCACCTTCTTGGTGTGAGGGTATCAGTGACAGCTGGAGGAAATCTTGTTTGTTTTGCCTACAAATGTGGAGCCAGGCCCTGGCACAGGTTAATCATTCACCCCGTGCTTCCCACACAACCCACACTGAAGGAAGATGCACGTGGGCTCTGTCAGGGAAACAACCTCTCTCTGAACCCCTGCCAGGTGCTTCCCTGGGCCAGCCCCACACCAGTGAGACTCCCTGCTTGCTGCACCAGGCACACAGCCTGGGATTCAAATGCCCATGGCAGCAGGGCAGGCAAGGCCACCCAAGCTGGCTTTTCCTCCCAAACCATGTAGCAGCAGCACCACCACCAACACAACACTCCCAGCCTGCTGCCATTCCACTTGGCCTTGTGAGGAGGAATGTGGAAAAAGAAATGAGACTGCAGCACCTCTGCTGTCATGGGTACATTTCAAAGGCAGGCAGCTCTTTATGAGACATCTTCTGCACTTCTCTCATAGTGCTCCTCTGAGCTTGCCCAGCTCCCGAACCCACCTCAGTCCCATTCCTGCTGCCTGGGAAGCCCCCCTATCTTTTGGGGTGTGCTCAGTGCCCTCACACTGGGCAGGTCTGGGCAGAGCCAGAAGCAGCAGCAGCCAGGTTTGCTGCCTCAGGAGCTCCTCTGTCACAGACAGCAGCAGCAGAAGGGAGGATGCCTTTGCACTGCAGCTCCCAGAGCTGATCTCCCCCCACAACTCACTTGCCAAAGTACAGGATGGTCTCTGGTCTGATGGCTCCATCCAGGTGGACGTGAAGCTCCACCTGCAATGGGAGAAATGGGTCAGGCACTCTTGAGCTGCAACAATAATTCAGACAGAAGTAACTGGTGCTCAAATGGGTATAACTGTACCCAAGACAGGGACAAAGTCATGACACATCAACATTTTTTAAATATAATCATTATGAAATTTATTTTTCAGTATCTATGTATTGTCTAAGTATTTTGCTGCAGCTCACACATTTAATGAAACTTTAGAAATTTATCCTATTTACAGTAATTTTGAGGAACTGCCCTATCCTTATTTAGAGTTCAGGAGGAGTGAAAAAAGCAAACTCCAGACACCTTGACTTTCCAGCACACTTCCTCCCTGAAATCACAGGAAGCCAAACCCTAATTAATTTGCTAAGAGTCATTACATGAAAACTTTGACCTCAGTTCCAAGAGTCAGCTCCTGATGGGTTGTTAGTTACATGGTATTATCAGGGCTTACAGGCTCTCTAATCCTACACAACGGGTCAGTCCCATGGCAAAAGGTGCCATAAAATAATAATAGTAATAACAATAAGAATAATAATAACAAGAAGAAGTTGCCCTATAGAGCCAACAAGGTTTCAAAATAACACACTTAAATTTTTACCCATTAAAAATAGTACAGTAACTCATGTCTTTTCACTCTGAAGCCCTATTTCCCCATTATTGTTGAAACTTTGAATTTTGGAGAAGGAGAGCCAGAAAAGCAAAAGCAAGCTTTTCCCATTAGCCAGCTGGGGCTTTCAGAGGAACATGACAAATGTGATTTGGAAGTCGAACTGGGAAGGAAAATATTAGCTGTAAAATGTTTCAGCTAGATATCCATCTTTCCAGAACTGTTTTCTTTTAAGTAACAGAATAGCCTAGAAACTACATATTTGATTTTACTGTATTTTTAAATGAAACTGTAGATTAGAAACTTAATACACAAGGTTCTTTCTAGTTATAACTTCATGGACATTTAGTTATAACACCCATGCATTTTCCTGCATAGATGAGAGCTGCAGGTGCCAAGGGTAAGAAAGGAGTAGGACTCAGAAGAGGACTGGATATTTGCATGGATAACTGACCTACCCAGGGTTACTAATTCCAACCCACAAACCCTCTGGTGTCAGGGCAGATATCAAACAATAACTACCAAGGAGCTGGGAGAAAACTGAGTAAGCAGTGCCTGCCAGTGCCCAGGAGCAGGTGAGGTGAGCTCCTGGCACAGGGCTGGCAGTGCCCATCTCTGCGGCTGCACGGGTGCCCAGGAGCTCACTCCATGCCCACACACACCCTGCACACCTGCCCTGCAGGCACAGCGCCTGCCTCACTGCCAGGGCTCCCACTGGCCGCTCCTGCTGCAAAAGGCAGGGCTGGGACAGGGCTGGGGCTCAGGCCACCCCCTCATGACGGCCACCAAGCTGCCACCCAAACACTGCTGGGTGCAAAACGCAGCTGGGGCAGGCTGAGCATGGATCAAACTGCTGGTGGCAATCAGCTGGTCCAGGGTCAGGGATACACCCACAGCCACCACTGACAGCAGATTGTAAAAACACACCCCTGCCACTGCTCCTACCCTCAAGATACCAGCTCAACCTACACAGAGGAAGATTTTTAGAAGGGCAAAACCTGATCTTTCGCCTCTCCTTGAGTTATGCAATCCTGCTTATGAGGACTAAGTGTCCTGCAAAGCAGCAAATAAAATAACAGCATACAAACATGGTCTGCATTGCCAGATGTAGATGCCTGGCATGTTTTCCACTCTTGAGCTCCAATTCTTATTTCAAAACCATGCAAGATCCACTCCTTGAGGTATTCAACAGCCCTCAAGTCTTTCTGATGGAGTTACAGGCTTGAAATTTCCTCACATTGGATTTAAAATCAAAGCAACCTGAACCTGTTGAGGTCTTTTCCATCAAACACTTTTCAAGTGTTTCCTGCAAGAACATCCCAACATGACATTCCCATCAGTGAGAAAGCAGATTCCATGGCACCTTCACCTATGTAAGTCACCTCCTCCTGCCTCTTCTGCAGGTGCCATGCTTGTAAAGCAGCAAGTGCCTCTCCAATACCAGCAACAGGCTCTTTGTCCCCTGCCAGCCTTTTTTTTGGGGTCTGTGTCCTAAGAAACCCTTGTTCAATGCTGTTCAACCCAAGAAGTTTTGGCTTTCTGCCAGACCAGTGCTTGAGAGCAGAGTTTGAACTCTCCTATGCTGTGTAGATGGCCAAAGGACATCCAAGAGCAGATGGAAGTGCCTACAGGCCTCCAGATAAAGATGCAATCAGCAGAGGCAAAACCCAGCAGCTCATCTGCCCTGGGCACCTTGCTCACAATCCCTGAGGGTTTCCAGGTCCGTGGGAGGCTGCTCCCTGCAGATTACATTGCAGCTCTCTTCCTGCTGTGTTTGTTTCGGGTAAACAAGGCACAAGTCTTTTCCACATACAAACGGGTGACACGACCTTGCCTTAAGCCAAAGAAAGTACCCAGATAAGGATGAAAGAGTTTTCTCTGAGCTGTGGCTCCAGGGGACGATGCCTGAGCAAGCAGAAATCAGGTGAATGCAGGAGCCCAGTGCTCCTTCCAGAGCTCTCTGTTCCTCAGTACACAGCTCCATGTGCATGTGCTCTCCCACCCCAAACCTTCCGATTTATTTGTAGAGAAAGCACGAGCACACACATTGTATTGGGATCTCAACAGCTGGTGAAGGATCTGAACAGCACCACAGGGTGCACCAGCACTGGGCAGGAGCCTTCAGCCATCCCACGATCACTGATCATAGAATCACAGATAGGTTTGGGTTGGAAAGGAACTTAAAGGTCATTCAGCCCCAGCCCTCCTTGCCGTGGGCAGGAATGCCACCCTCCAGAGCAGATTGATAACTTCCCTTATCAGCCCAGCTGGATGTGGTACCACCTGCTCTGATGAAGAACAAGAGAGCAGCAGAACTCTCCAGTGCTTTCCTGAGGAAGCAGCTTTGTTCTTCTCCCAGGTACAGGGAGGACCCTCAGGACCAGCTTTGTGCAGGAACCCTTCAGTCCTTCCTGCACCTCCACTGACCTCCCACCAGCACATCAAAAACCCAGAGTGTAATGCAATAAAGCTTTTAGTTTCACTCCAGACTTGTTGGAAGCCAGAGGCATGGGTTCAAAGAACGTTCAAAAGTCTGTACATTGTGTGTTCCTCAGCACAGACAGTCCCCAGCAAGGCCATCAGAGCAAACCCAGCCATTTCCACTTTTATGCAAAAAAAAAAATTTAGCTCAACCATGGCACATGACTCATTAGTGCAGATATCAGCAAGTTGGTTCAGATTTTTAAAAAGGAGAAGTGTTAAGGGCTCTGGCTTGACTTCTCTGAAAATATTGTAATGTTTTCTTTGAGATGAAATAAGCTTCAAAAATAAATTCAAACACAAAATGAAGGTACACATATAAGTACGTTCCATTCCAAGATCAAGTGTGATTATTTTCATTTTAGTGAAATTAAGGGGAAAAAGTTAACCAAACATTCAAAGTATTTTTATCCACAGTCGACCCAACACAATTTCTCTATTATGGTTTGATCAGTGGACCATGGCAGAGCAGTTACCTGCTCAGCTTGCCCATTATATGGCATAAAAAGAGCCATTCAAGCTAAGGCACTTGAAGGATTTTCTGTACTAGGGGGTTGTTAGGGTCTTTTTAAAAATATATACAATGACCAAATTCAGTCCTCCCCTTTTATTGTGAGGTTTGCAGCAGACGTTAATAGATAATCAGGCTGCTGATAAAGCTGCATCACTTTAAAACCCTTCACAGTGACTTTGCCCAGGATTATTTATCAGCCTCTTGAAAGATGGTGATTTAGGCTCATTCTATTAATCTCAGTGGCTGAAAACCAGGCTAATTACAGCTCTAATTTGTCAATTATTTGATAAGCATGACAAATCACTGGAAAAAACAAGTCTGGTTTTAAGGAAATGTGCTGTTAGGAAAAAAGAGTTCCTCATCCTAAATTCATCTCAAATGCTCATTTAGAAGCAAGAGGTGAGAGTGGCTCAAGAGGGTTGTGAAGTGGAAGTAGCACAGCATTATCCTCAAACCTGAACACATCACAAATGCACCTGGGAGATGTCACCTGCTGGAAAGGGTGAGCCTTTACAAGAGGAACATGGGAGACTACAAGCCCCACAGAGCTCCCCTGGAGGAAATATTTGTGCTTTCTATGCATCTGGACAATGATTTATGGGTTTGGTGGCTGAGGAAGAGGAGGATGCTCCAGTGCTGAGCAGCCTGGCACCAACTACATCACTGACCTCAGTGGGAGACTCCTGGTGACATTAATAGGTGATGGTGGCTGTGTGCCATTACAGGTGATGGTTCCATGGGGTGGCAGGGCCGTGTGCCCACCGACCCACCACAGAGCTCACCCCCACCCCTGGCTGGAGCACAGCACCCCTTCAGAGCAAAACAAAGAGTAAAGCAGAGTCCTGGCACTTAGTGCAGCACCAAGACAACCTTTTACTGCCACCTGGATCTGGGATGGTTATCCAAGAGCGTCCCTGTGCCACACTGGTAAAGCACTGAGCACACAAGGCAGCACTGTGTAAGCCTGGCTCGAGCTCAGGGCAGTCTCAGCAGCACCAGGCTCTGACCACGCCAAGTCAGGGCTCAGACTGGGCACAAGAGGTGGAGGAGACAAATCTAACATCATCCTCCACACACCATCGTGGACCTGCAGTCCCCTGATGGGCAGGGAGAGTCTGCAGGGCCACAGGGAGTGGGGCAGGACATCCCAACCCAAACCCCCTGGGTACAGCCAGCACAGGCACCTTTGGTACCACCCAGACTGAGCCCGCAGCCACTCTTCTGTGAGAGGCTGACACACACAGTGTGCCTCACAGAAAAGCTCCCCCATGTCACCTGATGATTATTTTATAAATGAGCTACACCAGTCCCTGGAGAGAGTGGGCCTGACCCCAGAAAGCCCTGTTCCCATTCTGCTCTCCACAGCATGGCACATGGAGCTGCAGGAGAAGACAGCCACACGTCCCGAAGCCCCCAAGCTGGGGCTGGCCTACAAGAAGAGGGCAGTGAGCAAGGACACGGTCTCTGCTCTGGCTGTGGGACAGAAAGGGTGATGGCTGACATCAAAGGAACATCAAACTTCTCTGTTCTTTTATGGCCTGAGATAAGCAGGGTTCAAAGTTGTCCTGCCACAGCTCCCTGTTCATCACTGCCGCCCCTGGGAGTCAGCGAGTTCCTGAAAAACACAGAGGCAGCCCCAGCCCCACATTCAGCTGGGGCAGAAGCTGCTCCAGTTGCTAGAAACATCTCTAAAACACAAAACTGATCGTTCCCAATGGCAGAGCATCCAGAGGAATGAATAGAGCTCATTAACTGACTTCAGGCCCATTTTTTTCACCCAAGCCTGACTTAGCAGGTTCACAGGACTGAAAGGGACTGCCTGAGTCAGGAAAACCAGTCCCATAATTGCCAATAGCCAGACAACAGAAGCCTGATCTTAGCAGTCAAACCCTGCAGTTTTTCCTAGGTCTTTCTCTTTGGTATTCCAGTCTCCCATACACTGGGAAAGTAGAAGCACAAATGAAAGAAGAACTTAAGTTACTTGTCTTAACCAAAAGTTTAAAATCACCAGGGTGAATCAACAGCCTTTTTTCTTAGTGGAGCTGATGAAGCACCACCATCTCCCAAAACTGAACTGCACTTAAAAAGGCTTTAGCCATCAGCAGCTGCCAATGCTCCCTGGATTTTGGTATCAAGGTTTGCCTGCTACTGCACAGATCAGCTTCCTGGAAAGGGAACCATAGTGATAGAATGAAAAATGAATCAGACCTGTGCACACTGCCCTTTCCAAGTATGTGAGACTTTCCTGGTGCAAACTCAGCTGAGAGATAAACAGAGTGGGAAAGGATGCAAACAGCAGCAAAACCCCCCATCCTTTTGTGGTTTTAGAGACAATCTTCTTCTCTAGAAAAGCCACAAGCAGTTGCCACCACTCACGTTCTCTCAGAGCAGCACCACAACTCCCACATCACTTTTCTTGGTCTCCTCTGCCTTGACTCCTACTTTCCCACAAGAGCCCAGCCTGGCACACCAGGTACAGCACCTTACCCAGACCACAGCGTGATGGCTGAGCCATCCTGCAGCACAGGCAGTGCTCTTCCATCAGATACAGGACTATTGCTAACCACAGCTCTTTCATCGTCTTCCTCCTCTAGTCCTCTAGGTTACAATCTGGATAATAAAAACATTACCATATGATCCTACTAGAGATGTAGTACACAAGGCATGGAGAGAGTGAAAGACTGGTGCCTGCTGTCAGAGAGTGCTCCAAAGTGGTGCCATGGGTATCTGAGGAATAACTGAACTAAATGTGTAAGAGAAAAAAACCAATGAAACCACAAAAAAAAAAAAAAAAAAGAAAAAAAGAACAAAAAAAGCACACGCAAACCAACCCCCAAAACAAAATAAAAGACACAAGAGAAAAAAAGACAAAACATCTGTTTTAGCAGGCTACGATAGCGGTTGGGACGCAGGGCCCTTCAGAGCCTCCCCTTCCCCAGCCGGGCCACCTGTGCATCCCCAGCCCGGCGGAGCCGTGTCCCCGACCGGGTGCCGGGATGAGCCTGACCCGCATCGCCCCGGCGGCGGGATGTGCGGGACACCGGGCCGGCCGTGCCCGTCCCTGTGGGGAGCACCGGGATGGCCCGTGCCCGTCCCTGAGGGGAGAGCACCGGGATGGCCCGCGCCCGTCCCTGAGGGGAAAGCCCCGGGCCGGCCGTGCCCGTCCCTGAGGGGAGCACCGGCATGGCCCGTGCCCGTCCCTGAGGGGAGCACCGGGACCGCCCGTGCCCGTCCCTAAGGGGAGCACCGGGCCGGGACAGTGCAGCGCCCTTCTGGGACCGCGAGGTGACAGCGGGGGCTGCTAGCGCTGTCCCGGGACACCTCCCCAGCGAGGGCTCGGCCGTGCTGCAGCTCCGGCCGGGGCAGCCCCGGGCTGCGGGGAGCAGGAGCGCCCGCCCGGCTCCGGTGCATGGCCGGACCGCGGCACCTCCGAACCGGGCACGGCACCACAGGGCACGGCACCTCAACCCCGGGCACGGCACCTCACCCCGGGCGCGCCGCGTTCGCTCCCGTTCGCAGCGCCTCGGTGCCGGTGCACGCCCCTTTCTCGGCCCTGCATCTCCGGCAGCGCCGCCAGCCCACCTTGGGTCCCCCGAAGATTCCCCGTGCTCGCTCCATGCTGCCGCTGCCGCCGCCGCTGCCGCCGCTCTGCCGCCGCCCCCGCTCCGCGCCCGCCCCGCTGGCCCGGCCCCGCCAGCCCCGCCCCGGCCCGCCCCGCGCACGCCGGGCCCGGGGCAGGCACAGGGCGACGGAGCGCTTCGGGTGAGCGGGCACGCTGGGTGCCTTCCCTTCCTCCCCCCTGCCATGGCCGGGCCCGGGGCAGGCACACGGCGACAGAGCGCTTCGGGTGAGCGGGCACGCTGGGGTGCATCCCCTTCCTCTCCGTGCCATGGCAGGGACACCTGCCGCTATCCCAGGCTGCTCCGAGCCCCGTCCAGCCCGGCCTTGGACACTGCCGGTGATCCAGGGGCAGCCACAGCTTCTCTGGGCAAGCTGTGCCACCCTCACCGTTCTCACAGGGAGGAATTTCTACCTCACGTTTAATCTAAACCCACCCTTCCTGCAATCCCACTTTTGTTTCCTTCAGGAGCTGAGGGCCCGGACGGACCTGCTGATCCAACGATAACAGTGGCAGAAAATGGGACATGAAAAAAAAAGTGATATCTTGGCCTGAAGAACAGGAAAGCAATCACCAGCTTTGATTTCAATCAGAAGCCAATTCAACAATGTTTGTTTTAACCTTTCCTGCTCTCAAACCTGCTGCTTAGTGACTCACTTTATTTTGTCTGATGGAGTTTGGTCCACCACATCTACTTGCAGCTCCTGCAAACTCACACTTAGCTTTCCATTTCTTATTTTCAGTGACCCAGCCATGTTTTACGGTGCTCCTCTGCCTCCTGCTTTCCTCTCCCGTGGGTGATGCACATGGCAGCCCACATCTTTTAAGACAGTGAGGCAAAAAGCCACAGAATCACAGAATGGTTGGGAACGGTGGAGATCATTTAGTCCAGCCTCCCTGCTAATACAATTTCACCTAGAGCAGGTTGCACAGGGCCGTGTCCAGGTTGACTTTAAGTATCTCCAGAAAAAGAGGCTTTCAGAGTAGCCCTCCCTGCTCCTCTCTGCATGGATTCTCTGATTCTGGGAAGAGCAGAGTCCACTCACTCCAGACCCAGTGTGCCCATCTAGCTAAAGGCAAATTTGCCAAATGGAACCTTCCCTAGATTGAGCCTTGGGGAACACCCCTGGGGCCCATGTGCAGCCCTGGGTGAGATGAGCTCTAAGATTCCCAGGAGGCACTGAGCAGGCAGCTGGTATTTCCAAAATCACTGCAGAGACAAGCACCACAGTTCAGTTCTTCATGACAGGAGTTCACCTGCCCAGGTGAGGCCATGCCCAGACCACAGGCTGGGCCTGCAGAGAGCCTTGGAGACAAAAGTCACTATATCAATGGAAAATACTATTGTTATTTGCTCTGGTGCGTAAGCAGAGAAAGCGCTTGAGGCTGTGGTTGTGAACACTACCACAAATGGTTGCAAAATAAAGTTTCTTCATCTCCCTCCCCAGCTGTTTTCACTCCAGATGGACACTGTTTGTGGAAGCTGGCAGCAGGGGATTAGCTGCACAGAGCTCTGCTCGTGGGGATGGGCAAGGCTGGGTGCTCCTCCAGCCCTGGGCTGTCACAGGGGGCTGCAAGCTGCTGCTGGCACTGCTCAGCGAGTGCAGGACATGCCACAGGCTCCCTCTCCACAGGGAAATGTCACCAGCCTCCCTTGTCACTCCTCCCTAGCTTTGCCATGAGAGCAGTGATGGAATTTCTGCCCCAAAGCCAAGTAGGCATTGAGAAAACAGTGGTTTTTCAGCTCAAATCCCAAGGTTATTTGGGTATGTGCACTGCAGTGCAGCCTGTGGGAATAGCCCAGGGCTTGGCTGATGTGGAAGCTTCATCACCATGTTCTCTTTTATTAAATACAACCTTTCAGGGGTGCCCTGACTGCATCCATGCTGCACAGACAAAGCACATCAGTCACAGCTAACAGGCAAAAATGTTCTTCACAAAATAGTGACTGGCAGGGAAAAGTAATCATTGGCTGCTGCCAAGTGTGGGGCCAGCAGCACTCAGGCTTTCAGAAGGCCAAGGGATGGAGCAGCACTGACCAGGCTTATGGAAAACGAGCAGGAATAAACAGCAGATATATATTAAATATTTTAAATGTTAAATCTATTTAATAATATAAATTATATATATATAAATATAAAAATATATTTAGTGTATGATATATTAAAGATATTAAATATTTTATTAATATTATATTAAATATTTTTAAATAATTTCAAGCTCCCAAAGCTTTTAAAGTGCTGAATTTGGAAAACACACTCCTCCCATCTCTGGATGTTTGGGGCACAAACAAAATGGTCCAGGCAGGGTACAAATCAGCCACTGGGTGTGAAACTGCCTCTGGGCAAGGAGAGCTCTGGCTCCCATGGACCATTTCACCTGCATATCATGGGCTTTTTTTATCAGCCACCTGAAAAACATCTATTTTGCCTAGATAATGACTCACAGCATATTTGACGTCTGACTTCTGGTTCAAAGCAATTACAACAATAAATAAACACAATAAATGGCAATTTATTGTATTTAATGAAAACAATAAATAAACAATGATGGAAATAGACAGTGCTTTACAAGGATCTTTTGTGGGCACAGCCCTGCTCAGTGTGCCATGTACACTGGGAGGACAGAGGTCAATTAGAGCATTTATTTGAGATTAGAGGAAATTACAAGGTAAAAAAAAAATAGCCTGTGGGTAATTTGTAATTTTCTGCTGGGAGGAGAGTTGATAGCAAAGGTCAGAAAAAGGCAAATGGAGCTGAACTGGCCCCATGGACTGGGAATGGTGCAGTAAGGGGTTTTTGATGGGTTTTTTTCCTGCTTAGCAAATACATGTGTGCTGCAGACTCAGCTCTTTCCAGGAGTGTCAGCACAGTGCATTCATTGGACACAAGTGTGCTGCAGAGCCTTAGAAACACGGCTTGGGCTGATTTTAATTGACCTGACCCTGATCCACTTTATCCATCTTTACCTCTGGCTTAACCCAGCGGCTGCAATAGCTGCTGGGCTGCTGGCATTAAATCTGTGTTTCCCTAGGAGAGCACCACATCTCTCTACAGCCACAGTCCTCAAATCTGTCTTTTAATGGTGAATTCCCACTTTGGAAACCAGAGAGTCACAAGGTTTGTCTGGACAAGCACAAGGATGCTCTGGGGCCATCCTGGAGGAAAGCAATTGCTCCTCTGCACATGTGTCTGGTCCCTGAGGTTAACTGTTTATCTTTTGCATTTTTAGGGAAAATTCCAGGCAGCAAAGTAGGGTAAAACTGATCTTGGAAGTTATTCCAATGCTTATTTCCCAGGAGCTATATTTAAACCTGTTCTCTTTCTCTTGCCCCCAGAAGTTAATACCAGCTGTGTGTCAGGGCTGCTGACACCTGCAAACAGCTTTCCAAAAATAATAAGAAGTATGTTTATGCTGGGCCTAGATCTTAAAAAAGGCACTTTTCTATTTTGGTTTGGAGTTTTTTGTTAGTTTGTTGGGGTTTTTTTTATTTTAGGTTTGTTTTCTTTTTATTTTTCTTACCAGATACCAGTATCTCACTGCAGCCCATTCTAAGGGGTTAATTGAAGAAAATGTGTTTAGATTCATTAATTCTATGAGTGTAAATGCCACTGTCATGTATAAACAAGACATAATGCTGTATTGGTCAACTTTGCCAGACAAGACATTCTCAGCCCAAACATCCATTGCTTCTGCAAAGTTTTTGTTTTTGAAGCAAAGCCTTAACTTATCTCAGCAATTCCCATCTAATTTCTGCAGCTTCCCTGCAGGGCAGGGAGAAGCTCTGCCCCAGGGTGAGCCATCACTGGGGTCACTGGTGGGAACTCAGCTGTGTCCCCTTTGGCTCCTGCTGGGGACCACGGGACTCTGTGCTCAGTGGGAAGGGCAAAAACCCTGCTGAGGATCCACCCTGCTGCCCCAAGGGACTTCATTTCCCCTCTGCTCTCAAAGGAGCTGCAAGCAGACACAGCACTGGCCTCCAAAAGCAGAAGCAGACTGGTCTCAAGCAGACTTTCTCCCATCAGCAGGGAGAGGGTGCTGGCTTTTCCTAAGGGTATTGCAACTGCAGGGCCAACGGTGTCGGAGAAAACAGAGAGGGCCACCAAGCAGCTCCTTGGAGGGCTGGTGACTCCTCAGAGGCACCACTGGGCAGACCCCTCTGGGGGCTCCTGTCTGGCACTGCTCACAAGGAAACCACAACCCTCACAGCCCTAAAACAACGCCAACCTGGAAACAGAACCTCCGCAGCAGAAACCCCCTGAGACACACCCCAGGGAACAGAGGGTTTAACAGGTTGCATTTTCCCATCTTGGGGCATTTTTGAGCAGCACAGAAATTCACATCCAGCTGATGACGTGCCCAGCATGGGCACAGCCCAGGATGCAGCCACTGGCAGAGCCACGTGGGCTGAGGCAGCCTGCTGCACTGATCCCCTAACCAGATTAGGGCTGTAACACACAGGGCCAATTTGCACCCAGCATCGTGTGTTTCAACCTATTCTGAGCATCTCCTGGACAAAAATGCTACCTGAAATGAGCTAGGGGGGAGTTGGACTTCTCCAGATCCCACTGGACAAGAATGAACCCCCCAGGGGCTGGTATATGGCACAGCTTTGAAAGGGAGAAAGCAGAGAGAAGGCAGAGGGACACAGTCAGTGCTTTGGGCTGTGGGAAAGAGCAGTGGTCTGTGTTTCAGATTTGGAAATGCCTCCAAGGCTCACTCTGGAAGCTGTGGGATGTCTAAGGATAATGGCAGCCCCACTCACACACCAATTTGGGTCCCAGGTGAGAGGAGCACACAGTCCCTGCAGTGCAGAGCAGCCTCTCCTCAGCGGGGGCACCACCCTGCCCTCTGCTCCACCTGCTCTGTCACCCTTTGGCACTGCTCAAATCCAGTGCTCAACTCCCAGAACAAGGCCATTATCATCACAAATGGAAGCAGGGTTCGCCTGGCCAGACAGCTCAGCTCCTCCTGGGCTCTGGCTGCCCTTGGATTTCTCTTGTGGGTAAAGACAAGGAGCAATCTCAACCCTGTGGGTAAAGATAAGGAGCCAACTCCACCCTGTGGGTAGAGACAAGGAGCCAACTCCATCCTAGGGCAAGATGTGGCACCATTCCTCTTGTGCCAGTGCTGTCAAGAGGAGCTGAGAGAAAGCTGAGCCAGCCACAGCAGCTGAGACAAAAACCTCACCAGGATGTGATCTCTGCCAAGGACAGACCAACATCCTTTCATGCCAAGACCAAGGAGATAAGGAGGTGGGTGGGTACCAGGCTGCCATGGCCAAGTGCACCCGCCACCTTCACCACAGTGGATGATGCCTCAGGTTCTGGGAAAGGCTTTGCTGCTGGGAATTGCTGAACCTGATGCTGCTTGCAACATTGGAACCACCTTACTTATGGTGGGATGGTTCCCCCTCCTGCCTGGCTGAGTGCCCAGAGACCCCACCATGCAGGACAGGGGACCCTTGTGGTGCCTGCACACCATGGGACTCCAGCCCAGGTGCACAGCAGTCCTTCCCTGTGCTGAGCCCAGATTTCACAAAGAGATGCCCAGAGACAAGAGCAGCACATGAGCCAGGCATGTTCCAGCATACCCCAGTGGGTTCCCTCACCATGCTGGGCAGGTCTCAGGGCAGCTCAGTCTGATTTCCAGCCATCAGGACGTGGGGACACGTTCCTCTTTTGTGTTCCTTAAAAGAATAAACACATCCTGATCACAGCTGGGTGTAGCAGAGCCGTGACTCAGCAATGCAGCCCTGTTTGCTGACATTGCTGCCCTCCTTGGAAACACCACACACCAACTGAGACAAGGTTTGCACCCAGATTCACCCAGTCTGGCACAACAAACTCCTCCTAAGGGTTTTTAGCACCATCTCAAAAGGTTCAGCTCACCTGCAGATCAAAACCTCCGCAGGAACAGCACTGCTGTGTCCAAGCTGTGGTAGGAACATGACCCAAGTGCCCCATTGTCACATTCCTGCCCTCTTCCACAGAGCTGGAAGAGCCCTTCTGGGCCTGGCCCTGAGCTCCCTGAGCCCACAGCACAACCTCTTGCTCTGGGACCTGTTGGGGAGGGGTGAGGGAGGCGTTCCAGGCCCCATGCAGGACACATTCCCCCCTCCACCCCTTCCTGCAGCACTTCTCTCCAGGGAATTGCACCGGGAGCAGGATGCCCTGCTCCAGCAAAGGGTCACTGAGCAGGGCAGTACAGATGCAGCTCCCAGGCTGAGCACAAGCCCAGCTGTGGCCAGGGAACACATGGCTCTATTCAAGTCCCCTTTTTGAATGAGGACCGAGACACACACGGGCTGACACCTCTGATTTTATCTCTGCAGAGCAGGCCCAGGGGAGCCGAGGCTTTTGCACTTTTTCACGTATGCAAAGCTCCACAGCCCCAAACCCACAGTGCCCCTGAGCTCTTCCCCCCATTATCCAGAGCTGAATGAGGAGCAGGTCTCCATCCTCACAGGCAACTCACAGCTACATCCAGCAAAGGAGCTCAATCAGATGTCACACCATGTTCCATGGCCTAGAAGTCACAGAGTCACGGGGCAGTGACAGAGATCCCAAAGAAACTTCTGGCCAGGGTGCTGTCTGCACACCCCACAGCTGTGACCAGCAGGACAGGCTGCTCTGTCCCCAGAAGAGACTCTGATTCCAGGGTTTAACAGCACATGTCACACTGTGGAGGGCTGAGCTGCTCCCCAGCCCTCAGGGTAAGCAGGTAATTAGATTATCAGCACACGGCCAGACGCTGCCATAGGGCCACTGAAGGACAGAGAGGAGCTGAGGACAGCGTTTCTCAGGACTGTGCTGCCACGGGTCAGCACCATCCTCACTGGAATGGCACAAAGAAAAAGCAAGGGAAAAGGCTTTTGCCAAATCTGACCTTCTTAGAGACAGTTCGGATGGGATGGAGCAGCAGGAAACAGAAATTATCTGCATAATATTGCCCCCCTCAGACTCTTTCTAATATCACAGCATCAGCCCAGGCTGCTGCCACAGCAGGAGACTCCAGATCTCCCCAGCTAAAAGCATAGCACATCCCCTGCACAGGGGAGTTTGGGAGTCCCAGCTGAACCAAAATGCCACTTCTCACCTCCCCACAGGGTGCCCAGACAGCACCTTCTGGAGCCTGGTTTGTTGGGTTGTGGATTCCCACACACCCCAGGGACCCACAGCAGCAGCTTTGTGCTTCCTCATGGATTTGAGCTGAGCTCTCAGCCCTTCACCTCACACTCATTTTGGGTGGGACAAGGGGGAGAGGGCTGGTCAGCTGCTGTCAGGATGCAGGAGACACAGCTCACATGTGGGGAGGTGCTCTCTGTGGAGCCCCTCAGAGCTGGGGAAAGGAGGGCATTTCATCCACTGAAACCCCCAGCACACCAGGGGTTTAATGCTGGGTAATTCCATGGATACAGGCTCTGCCCAAGCCATCCTGCTCAGGCTGGAACATAGCAGTGCCAAAGCTGAAGGGAGTCCCTGATCTTCTCAGCAGCACTCACACACCAGGGCTAAAGAGTCCATCATTGCCCCAGAGCTTCATCTCCAGCCCAGATCTTCATGGCTGTGCCCAAACCCAGATGTTGGGCCAGAAAAAGGAGCAGCACAGACCCAGAGGTGGCAGCCAGGTCCAACCAGGAGCACAGATAATGAGGCAGCATCACAGTGATGGGGCAGGTCCTAGCCAAGCCAGAAGTCAGTCTGATCCTCAGGGCTGGGATCAGGTCCAGGAGCACCAGCAGGTCCAGAGCAGGGTACAGGGATTTCCTGAGGCAGGAAAACAGTCAGCAGGTGGAAGTCAGCACAAAAGGACCCATGGCCAGGCACCACTGGGCTGTAGTGGAGCCCAGCATTGTCCCAGCACAGCCAGGAAAAGTCTGAAGCTTTCTTTAAGCTGAGCTTAAATACAGCTCCTGGGTCCATGGGCATGGAGCAGGTGAGGCTACAAGGCCCCTGAGTGTTTGCAGAGCTCTGACATTTGCAGGTCACATCCTGCAAAGCAAAGCAAAGCAGAGCTGGGGGGATTGTCCCCACTCTTCTATCACCCTGACCCTGTAGAGCCCTCAAACATGGCAGACAGCAGGGTTTGGTTCTGGCATTGGTCCATCCCTGCGACTGCTGCACCCTGCCTGTAGATGGCTTTGGTACAGGAGCTGTTCTCCTGCCCAGATTTAGGATATGAAGAGCAGAAATGTAACTTAAATTGTCCTCCCTGATCCCAACTCAAAGATGCCATCCCAGGGATGTCCAGATTACTCATCCTGAAATGCCAGTGAGGGTCTGGCTGCTGCCAAACTGAGGATCCCAAACTGAGCACTCACATGAGTTGTTGACTCCTTAGGACAGGACTTCCTGAGCAGCACCAGAAACATCCACACCAGGAGTTTCTGCAGGTGGAGAAAGGCAGGTGAAGGGGAGAAGCAGAGAGAGAAGGGGAATAACCAGGTATTCCCACATTTCTGCCCGTGCTGGCTCCTGGCAGGACTGGTACTGCTGGGTGTACTGGAGCCCTGTCATGGCAAAGGTGGCTGTGAGCCTCAGGGCCAACTGGCCACAGCCTCTGCTTCAGCAAAAAGTGCTTGAACAGCAACCAGTCTTCACTGTTGTGAGCTGGAATTTTCATGAGCATGAGATGTTTTAATTAATCTAATCTAGGGCCCTGATTCAATTAATATTTTATAAGATCCCCTGGAGCTCTTGTTTTGTTCAGTTCTTGGCTTCAAGGACAGGAGAATTGAAATCAGATTACTTGGAATAAAACAGCTTCAAATTTTAGGCCACTGACTCTGGTGAGGTTGGCTTTGTTTCCAACCAGGTGTGATGCAAAACTGCCCAGGAAGAGTTCTTCCCTCAGTGGCAGCAGAAAGGATTTGCTCAAAGGCAAGGGTGAATGTCCAGGAGCGGTTCCGGCCCCGAATGCCCACGGGGGACACGGGACAGGGCGGGAATGCCCGCGGGCACGGGGAGCCCAGCACATCCCGGCGGCCACGAGAGGGAGGCAGAGCCCGTGAGCTGCGGGGACCGGGGCTAAGGGATTGGTAATAAGGGATGAGGGGTGAGGAACTGGGGATAAGGAACCGGGATATAAGGGATCCGGGATGAAATATCGGGGGTAAGGGGCCGGGAATAGGGGATCGGGGTAAAGGGACGGGGGATAAGGGATCAGGGGTAAGGGACTGGGGCTGTGGGACCGGGGATAACGGATTTGGCAAAAAGGATAGGGGGTAAGGGGTTGGGGATAAGGGACCGGGAATAAGGGAACTGGATAAGGGATCGGGAGTAAGGGATCCGGGATAAAATATCGGGAATAAGGGATTAAGGGTAAAAGATTGGGACTGCAGTATCGGGGCTGTGGGACTTGGGCTGAGACGCCAGGGATAAGGGATTGGGGATAAGGGATTGGGGCTGCGGAACTGGGGTTGGGCCTGAGGGATTGGGGCTGCAGGACTGGGAAACTGGGGCTATGGTACCAGGGCTTCAGGGCCACCACCCCATCACAGGCAGACCACAGGCTCAGTCCCTGCCCTCTGCCCCAGGAACTCTCAGTTTGTCTGCTTGGCCTGGCCAGGTGAAGAAGCCAAGCACCTGGGCACACAGGTTATGGCTAAACCCTTCCCAAGGGCTGTTTACTCCTCCTCCTCGGATGCCAAGGCTTTGTGTCATTCCCAGCTCACACCAGAGGTGTGGGGAGTGAATGGGACATCTTGCAGGACCAGAGGAACACCTGGGCAATCCCTGTGGTAGAGATCCCATCTGTAAATCCAGGGCAGTCACCCCACTGTGCATTACAGAGGGACTGCCAGACAGATGCATTAAGCAGGGCAGGAGCTCATGGGGTGGGCTGTCAGTCCCCAGAGTCCACCCTGGGTCAATGGTTCTGGCTCAGCCCCAGTTAACACCATGACAGATTGCACCAGGTGGGGCAGAATCCCTATCACAGGTTTGGTGCTCAAGTGGGCCCCAAAAGCAGTCAGGAAACCCCAATGAAGCCCATCATTGTCACACCCTGTGAATGAATAGTCCCTTTGGATGCTGCTGACAAACCTGAACACTCGCTGCCAGCAGAGACTGGGCACTGGCAGCTTCAGACATGCCTGGTCTGGGAGGGGAAGCTGAAAAACTGCAAAATGTGGGGACTACCAGGGCCAGGAAAGCAGCTAGTGGAGGGGAGGAAAACATGGGGAAGCTTCTGGTTGTTTTTACAGTCACATCATGCCAGGTTCAAGCATAGACTTGACAGTGACGTACAAGAGAACTGGCTCCTTGACACAGAAGTGGCCCAGACAGTGATCCACAATAGCCCAGTGACATTTTAAACACCTGATTTCCAGCTAACCAAGAACAACCTGAGGTCAACCCTGTAAGCTGCCACGTTGTGAACAAAACATTCCTTGCAGAAGTCAGCCTTTGGAGGGGTGTTGCACAAGGGGTGGCACCTGGACACAGTGGAGCCAGTCCTCTGGCTCTGTCAGCGTGCTCATGTGGCCAGGACAGTGCCAGCAGCACTCTGAGCCAGGGCTTGGCTGCCTCATGCATTTCCAAGACAGACCAAAAGCCCAAGGCTGCCCACCCTCCCCATTCACCACCTCAAGAAAGAAACTGGGGATGGCAGAGGAATGTAAACCAGGCCAGAGCACTCATTCATCCTCCCACTCCGGCTCGGTGCATTCCAGGCAGCCTCAGCACAGTGTTGTGTGTGCTGCAATCCAGCCCTGCACACGCCTGCCTCTCATCCTCTGCCAGCCCTGACTCTCCAGAGCCACCTCGAGCTGAGGCCGTAATAAATCAGGCAGCAGCTTCCATCCAAGACACGCATTCCCCGGGTTGCTGTGCTGAAAAATCAGTGCTGAGCTTTTCATGTGAACACCTGCAGCCACCAGGCAGCCGTGCTGACCCGGGGTGTGGTGTGGCCTCCCAAATCAAAGGCACCTTGCTGTTCAGACACTGTGAAACTACAGCCAGTTTGCTGTGCTCAGGACTGGGATTTGGCTCCCACACCTGATCCTGCAGCTTCTGGGAATCCTGGGCTGGCTGAATGGTTGAGTTTGAATCCACCAGCCTCTAAATTCAGTGATGAACCGTTGCTCTGTAATGAGCTGGTGAGAGGTTGGCTGTTGTCACCTTATCACAGGGGTTCCATACTGGTGTCTCCTTATCACAAAAGTTCCATACCTCCTTGGTGTTTCTCATGGCCATCTCTTCAGAGCACTGACTCTTTCACAAAGCAGCCACTGACCCCAGCTCCCTTCTCACCCAGCCACCCCACTCTTTTACAGCACTCTTCTTCTCATTGGCCTGTTAAAGTCAGCCCTGCTCCTAATCTTTGATAATTGGCCCAGCTGCAACTCCTTAGGGGTAAGAGTTTACTTTCTACACTATCTTTATTTTCTTATCTTCTGTCCCCCTACAATTGGCAGCAAAATCCTCCCAATGGAAGGAGGCTGGGAGGGAGACCTGGGAATGGGTACACGCTGGAGGGATGTGCCACAGGCATCTGGAGAAATATCTCCAGCAGAAGAGGTGGGAGCAGAGAGATTTTGCCCAGGGCTTCTGTGGTGGCACCCTGGCAGATCCAGCCTGGGGCAGGAGCTCTGTCAGCCATGGAGGAAGAGCAGCAGTGCTGCTCAGAGCCCACTGACCCACCTGGGAAAGGCAGGAGAGTGAGCAGAGCCAGGACACAGGTGCAGCAGCGGCCACACTCCAGTGACAGTGGCCAGGTCTGGGTCAGTGCTGGTGCCACTGCAGCTGGGCAGAGCCTGCAGGGCCAGGGGCTGGAGGTGGGGAGTGCACAGCCTGAGGCTCCCCCAGCTCCACAGAGGAGCCCATGCTCCTCTTCCCCAACTAGGGAAGCTGGAGCCAAGACCAAGCTCATCTGGCTCTGCTTTGCACACTGCTGAGATCTTTCTTGGGTTTATTTTCATGCAGATTCCCAGAATGCAGAGACAGGCAGGAAAGTGAGAGCTGAAAGCAAACAGGAAAAAGGCAGGTTCTCTTCATTTCTATTTTTAGCACTGCGAACAACATTAGTGTCATTATATTTAGGAAAAAAAATATTCAGAGCGTTTCCTGCCTCCCCTTTCAATACCTTCAGCTATTTCCTTGCAGATGTTTCCAGGAGCCAGGGTTCAGAGGCAGGAGGAGCAAGGCTGGGCTCTCAGTCTGCAGACAAGTCCTGGGAGATGGAATTTGGCTCAAGGCAGGTGCCTGTGGTCCTGTGGACAATCAGGATGTGTCCAGGTCCAAGCAGAAGCTGTGTGACAATGCAGGACCTTCAAGCTGCCTCTCTGTGGGATGTAGGTCAGGGTTACAGGGGGAGGCTGCAGCAGCCAAGGCTGGAGGCACAGCTCTGCTTCACTGCAGGACCCTGGGCTGAGCAGAGCATCCTGACCAAGCTGCTGGAGAAGGGACTGCTCTGCAGGAGAGGTTGCACCACGGGTCTGTGGTGAGCTGTGGCAGCAGCAAAGTGAGATCTCAGAGCTGGGGCTGCTCATAGAGAGTGGCTGGTGTCCCCTGGAGCCAGAGCCTGTGGCTGCATCTCTCTTCACAGAGAAGAGCAAGGCACAACTTCCCAAGGAGATTTTCTGGGAATTGCAGCGAGGAACCTCAGAGAAAGAAAAAACAGTTCTTATCTCAGTTGCTGCTCCTCTTGTCGTGCCCAAGTGGAATTCATTGTGGAAGATTGTTTACCTGAAGGGAATTGGATTCTGTTTTGTTTTCTTGACCAATCTCTGCAAGCTGTGTCCTGTTGGTCAGGAGACAGTCACAAGAATTGATTGAATTCTTCTGCAGTTTCAGTTTAGATGCAGTGTAATACAGTATAGAATAATACAGTATAATAAATTAATTAGCCTTCTGATATCAATGGAGTCAGGTGCATCATTTCTCCCAGATTTGGGGTCACCTTTCTTTTCCAATAAGAGCCCCTGCATTTGTCCCTTGTCCCCTTGTCCAGGCTGGCTTGGCCTGTCCTGCACAGCTCAGAGGATGTTCCTTTGCTCTGACAGCCCTGGGCCCATTGCCTCACACTGGAGGGCTGCAGCTTGCCAAGCGGTTATGTTTGATCCTCCCAGGGATGCTCCAGAGCAGGATGTCTGGGTGGCAGGCCAGCAGGATGTGAGGGTGGCCGACCACAGCTCAGCAGGACCATGGAATGTGAGGAAAACCGGGATTTGACTGTGGTCAGCTTCTGGCAGGGGAGAGAGAGGGCAGCCAAATGCTGGGGAAAGGGCTCTCCTAACCCCAGCCACAATGCTACGTGTGGTTTGCAGCAAAATCACAGACCAGCATTTTTCCATGTGGCCTAGGGAACTCTCTGCCCCAGGAGATAATGTTGGAAAAGTATCATGGACAGCATACACAGCAGTGAAATCAGCTCACAACATTCTCTGCAGCTGGGCCAGCAGGGAGGGCAGAGGAGCAGCCTGGCTGCCCCACACACACTGCTCCCCACACTCCAATTGCTGCCTGCTGACAGCAGTTCCAGGCCACATTGTCCTTCCTGGAGCTTGGCTCATGAGAGGAACTGCTTTGTAGGATGCTCCTCTGGGGCTCTGGCTGACCCCAGACTGGCTGGGAGCAGCTCCTGAGACAAGCCCAGCCATAGCCAGGCTGCCATCTCCAGCCTTGGACAGCCAGGTGCAGACAGACACAGAAGTCAAACATTCCCTTTCTCTGTTTCTCTCCCCAAAACCCTGCAGCAGGTGGAAACCCACCCCAAAGGTTCTTGATTGGAAAGCACAGGAGGAATGTCTTGCAATTCCCAGTCCAGCCCAGCCCATCTTCCTGGGGAACAGCAGGACAAAAATGGGATTGTAACAGCCATTCTTCCCTTTCCTGAGAAACCACCAATCCATGGGAGACCCCCATGCCCCAAGGCACCTTTTCCCCAGCCTCAGCTGCTTTCACAGGGGGATATTCCCACCACCTTCATATGGCCACAGGCATCATTCATGGACACCTGCTGCAGGGCATCTTTGAATCACAGCATGGCTTCAGATGAAAGGGATCTTAAAGACCATCCAGTTCCCAATCACCTGCTATGCCAGGGACATCTTTCTCCGGACAGTTTCTCAAAGCCCATCTGACCTGGCCTTGGTCTCCAGGGATGTCCCAGGTTCCTCCTCCTGATGTTCTGCTGAGGTGCAGCTCTCTCAGGCACAGCCCTGAGCAGGAAGCCTCTCTCCAGTGCAGATTGACTCACCTGGCACAGCTCAGGCTCAGGCAGCAGGTCTGAGGACACTGTCCTCTCCAGCTGTGTCCCCATGGTCCTGCAGCTCTCCTCAGTGCCCTCACTGAGCCCCTGGCTGGGCTGTGCTGGGTGCCAGCCCCCCAGACCCTCCCCACACTCTGGGGGCACCACAAGCCTCTAAAAAACCAATCTGTGATGTTGCTTTGTGATCAGAGCACAGAAGAAGGCCAGCCAAGCAGGCTGGCTGCTTTTATTTGGGCTCAGGGCCTGGATGGCGCAGACCCCTCCCTGTTCCTTGGGGGGATTCTCGTTTGGGGGGATTCTCATTTGGGGGCCACCAGTTTGCAATCAGCAGATCACTGCTCTCCCACAGCACCAGGTCACCCAGCCCAGCAGGCAGGGAGAGAGCCCCCAGAGCCAAACACCTTTTACAAATCACTCTGCATAGTTCACATTCTCGGCCGGTTTATGAGCGTTTTAGCTCCTCATATTGATCAGGGCTGGAGCCGAAGTAATTACATTAATCAGAAATCATTTCCCATGATTTTGAGTCATCTTTGAGCTGGTGCCCAGCTGCTCTGCTCTCCCCCCTGCTCCCTGGTACATTCTTTCCAGGCGACATCGCTGCTTCCACAGCCGTGCTGAGACCCAGAGGTTTGTTTGTCTCAGATGAATCCCACACACACCCTAAAGGTTTCTGTCCTGTCTTTGTTGATTTGGCTGAGGAAGAGGACAAGAGGAGGTGGTTTATGTGAAGTTCATGCTTGGGAAATGTCTCCAGATGTCTCTGGCATCAGGAGGGGTGTAGGGAAGGGCTGGGGGCCTGGGATTCCTGGGCACATGGAGGCATCACTTGCTTCAGCTTTTCCAGTCTTGTTTAGAAGATGGAGAGCAAGCTCAGCCATTGCTTTGTTCCCCAAGGTGGAATTTGGAAGTGGGACTCACCTGCAAATCCTTTGGCATGAGCAGATGCCCCTGCCATCTGGTTTGGGTGCTGACAGTCATTTGGGGTTTCCATGTGCTGGGTGTGAAGGGTGAGCTGGCAGCTCATCATTCCCCCCTGCCCAGCTTCCCAATGTGCCCAAGGGCTGTGCTGAAAGCTCCTGCAGGAGCCAGGCTCCTCCAGTCATCAGGGACACTGAGGAATGCCCTCTTCCCTGCCTTTGGGAAGGTCCCAGCCACAGCCAGGGGTTTCAGAGCATCCCCTGGAGATGTGCCAGCTGAAGAGGGCTGGCTTTGGCCCAGGTCTCTGTCCCTTCCCCAGAACCGCCCTGGCCCAGCAGCCTGAGCTGCTCCAAGAGCAGCCCTGGGGGTGTGAAGGGCAGTGACATTTGGGGACAGATACATCCTGTGTCACCCAAAGCTCCTCCAGCACCACACACTCAGCACCAGCTGCCTCATGTGGGCAGCACTTACATCCTCAAAGCCTTCCCAGAGGCACAGAAAGCAGGGAAGGAACACAACCATCCCCAAACCTTTCCTAAAACAGGGCTGGGAGGGAGCACAGCCATCCCAAACCCTCCTAGAGCAGGGCTGGGAGGGTGCACAGCCATCCCAAACCCTCCTAGAGCAGGGCTGGGAGGGAGCACAGCCTCAAACCCTCCTAGAGCAGGGCTGGGAGGGTGCACAGCCATCCCAAACCCTCCTAGAGCAGGGCTGGGAGGGAGCACAGCCATCCCAAACTCTCCTAGAGCAGGGCTGGCACAATTTCAAGGTGAGTTTGGAGACACCCACCAGCATCACTGCCTGCACATCAGTGGGTGCCTCCATTTGCAGCCCCTTTGGGACATGGCAGCTGTGTGAGAACATGCAGGACCCTGGAGCAAGACAAGAACTGAAGGAAAACAATGTCTATTTTAGCCTGAAACCACGAGAAAAACAGAGATGGCCAAAAAGAATGAGAAATTTGATCAGGAAACATGAGTGAACCATCCAGCTCCATGGAAAATACAAAGGGTCTGTCAGTAACCACACAAGGTCAGGATCTGGGGATTATATCTTGTCTGAAAGGTAAAACTTCTAGTGATATTTGTAAACAACATTTATGTTTGATGATGTTTGATACTCAATAAAAAAAATTAACTCCCAGAGGATCACAATATTGAATATGTGATGATTTCTGACACTGTTTTCCAGATAACAATGGAAAACCTCATCTGGCTGAAGTTTCCAAGCTTTGTTTTACAAAAGTCTTATTCTTTGAGTTATCTGAATGTTTAACTTAGTGGGACAATTATGAATTGCTCTTGTCTGGACTGCAGGAAAAAAAAATCTCCCAGAAGTTTTGCCCAGGGTTTGATGTTTCTCTGTTGTCCCTTCACAACAGCTGATGCAAGGCTGTGCTGTGCTAATGAGAAGTCCCTCCGCCTGAAGGATGAGCTCTCACTATAATTTTGGCTAAGCCAAGCCTTTTCCTGGTTGTGACAGTCCATTTGCTCCTCATGTAATCACTCAGCTCCTTCCTCTTGGCACTGTCAGACTCTGAGAGCAGAACCAGCCCCAAGCCCCATTTATCAGCACTTCTTTTTACCTAAAGACCTCTGGGGAATGGTGAAGGATGCAGTGCTGCCAGCACCAGGCAGGGTTCCTGTCTCTCCTTTGGCAGGGGCCATGCCCTGCTGGCCTTGCCACCGTGGCTGGGAGCTGGGAGGGCTCAGCTGGTCCCAGATGCAGCCAAGGCTCCTGGTGCCGCTGCCTGACCATCAGAACCTGGACAGCAGCCCTGAATTCTTTTCTCACAAGTCACTTGGCCAGGCCCCAGCTGGTAAATACTTTCAGTCCCTGCATCCCAGCCCGGGGTGGGAGCAGTGACCTCAAGGTAAAAGAGTGCCTGGCCCATCCCTGGTCCCTCAGGGTGGCCAGTCCTCTCAGCCTGGCTCTGCTCAACAGCTCAGGTGTGAGAACCAGAGGGAATAAAAATGCCCAGACAGAGGTGGAAATAGCCATCAGCACCTCTCTCTGCTCTTGCTGTTTGAAACTGGAGCCAGATTCATTCTTGGTAGGAAACAATTCTCCCATCTTGCCAAAAAGCAGAGATATTTCAAAATTTCCCAAAGCCATGGTGTTTTCCAGAAGTCTCATGAAAAACATGAGCAGCAGCCACCCCAAAGTGTCCAACAGCCAAAGGAGACCTGAGGCATCTCCATTTCAGCTCAGGGCTCTCGGTTTCTCCAAGCTGGATGTCTGTCCACCCTCCAAGGGCAGCCCTGCTCCTCTGCAGAGGGGATTTGGGCCAGGAGTGCCCAGGAGCAAAGGGAATGTTCTCCCCACCAAGCCATGGGGCTGGGCAGGAGCAAAGGGAATGTTTTCCCCACCAAGCCATGGGGCTGGGCTCACTCACATGTTCACATCCAGGACCCAGAACAGCTTCACAGAGCTGAACAGACAGACAGCCTGCCAGAGATGGACATCCAGACCCTGCTCTGACCTCCCCAGCTCTAGGGAGGGTGCTTAACACATGATGTAGAGTGAAGAAGAGGAGTCTCCAGCAAAGGAAAGGCATGAAGGGAGAATATGCTCAATATCCACCCCAGATGGATGCAATTTCAGCTGAGCAGGGTGTGCAAATGAAGCTTTTCTGTGTTATTCATGATGGCACGTTAGGAGAGCAAACACATGAAGAACTCAGCTCTCTAAAATGTAAATTCACTGGGGCAGTTCCTTCATTTCTATAGAAACAGCAAAGCTTGCCAGTGGCTAACTCAAAGGAGATGTATTCAGATCCCTGTATCAACTATTTTCTTGCACAAGTGACCACAAAAAAAAGAAAAAAAATTATAACCCCCCAAAAAAACCTAACAATAATACCATGGAAACTGCAGAGTGAGACATATGGACTTAATTACTTGCTCTGAAATCACACGTATGGTACAGAACACTCACAGGTTATGTGCTCCAGAGGGGAAGGGCTATAACAGCATTTATAAAATGAACTGCTAATGTGCTGTTCTGCTGCAGCTTTGCACATCAGAACACTTGCAGGGGCTGGATTCCTGTGCCAGGCTCTGCCTGCAGTGACCTGGGTGGGGACCTGGGACCCAGAGCTGGGAGAAGGGAAGCCAAAGTCCAAGTCACCCATGGAGAATCCTCTCTGGGAGGGCAGATCATGGGAGAATTTGTGGGTACAACTCCAGCCAGCTCCACTGGGCACCTCCAAAACCCAGCCAGGTCCCAGAGAGGATTGCCAATGCCATCAGAAGTGTGGGCAGCTTGCCAGGCATGGGATGCTGGGTTTGGCCCCATCTGACTGCTTGACTTGGGGGTGTTGGCTTGGCTCAGGCTTGATTCAGGCTCTCTGTCACTGCCTGAGCTCTCACAGCTTCCTGGTGATGTCAAACCATCTCAGTGACATCAGGTGTGGGGGAAGCAAGGTCCTCTCTTGTTCAGAGCTGAGCAAAGAGTACAGAAAGGAGCTGACCCTGTAGCCAGGACACATCAGGGGACAGGGGATCCATGTCCAGCTGTCTCCCCTGGGCAGCCCTGAGCCTCAGCCTCCCCCAGGGGTGCCCTGCTGCCCCTGAGACCTCACACAGGGGTCTGTCAGCTGCTCCAAGGGTACCTCATTGTGGAAATGAGAGGTTTTTATTTCTGTTACCAGCACTGATTTCTACCTGGGAAATGAACTCATGGCCACTAATCAGGAATCCCTAATAAACCCAAGGCTGGAATAATTGATTGTGGCAGGGCTGGATCAGTACTTTGGCTCTCCCAAGGCACTCCCAGGATGTTTGGCTGAGCTGTGGGAGGGCACCAGCTGTGGGGCAGAAAGTGGAACATGAGAGGTGCCTGCAGCCCCAGGTATCAAACCCTTGGGCTGTGAGCACCTGTCAGTGGGTCTGAACCACCCCCTGCCGGTGAGTTCAGAGCAATGTGCCCTCCTCATGCCTCCCCTGCCACGGGCAGGGCTCCAGAGCAGCTCCCTGACCTCCAGGCATGGCCTGGCTGATGCACAGAGCTGGGGCTCCACCATGCAGAGCAGGGGCTCTGGCCCTTGCATAGTGACAGCAGCCTTTGGAAAGTGTCCTGGTGCTCCCACGAGCTGCCATGACCTCGTTGACAGCCTGGCTGCAGCTCATGAAGCACAGCAGAGATTTGGGGTGGCAATGTGAGAGCTCAGCCCGCCCTGCTCCCTGCTGGGCTGTGCCCACCCTGCTCCATGCCCTGCCTGCCAGGCTCTGGAAAACATGGAGCTGAGGCCAGGATTGCTGCTCAGGTGACTGAGAACCTGTTTCACCAAAGCAAAACAGAGGGAGAAAAGGCCAGAGGGAGAGATGGGGCATCACCCTTGGCTGTGTGGTGTTGGTGTTCTGCTTGTAGCAGCCAGCAGCTCCTGTGTGTTGGCCATCACAGACCTGATATCCAGCAGCATTTCTCATCATGCCTGAATGAAACAGGCACCAGGATCATCCCCTGGCCAGAGCAGGAGCAGCAGTCCTGGCCCCAGAACTCATCCTGCAGGAGCCAGGGAGAGCTGCAGGACATCCTGCATCCTTTGAGCTCTGGGCTCACAAGTTGTCCTCTCATATCTTGTGATAAGGTTTGGGAATGGGAATATGGGGAAGTGGCTCTGTCTAGTGTAGGTCTTGGGGTGCTAAGGTTTGTCTTTCCTAAGAGCCAGCCTCACATCCTCAGTCACAGGGGACAAGAGAAAAGCTTGCACAGGGCAGAATGAGAAAGCCTTGGGAGGCAATGGCTGAGCACCTGCTTTTCCTCCCCAAACTTGGATTTATAATTGTCACATTTGATTAAGATGATCATAATACTTCAGGGGCTGAATTTGCATTTACAGGGATTGAAATCAGCAGGGTCAGACTGCAGCCTTCTCTGCAACAGGTACATGCAACAATGTACCTGTTGCAATGCAACACGATGTGCATCCAACCACCCCACCCCACCCCACAGCCTCCCCAGTGGCCACAGTCCCTCTCAGGGTGGGGATGATGTGGCAGCATCACCACAGCAAATCCATTTCCAGCTCCTTTGGGTGACCCCTCTTCCACAGCCTGCCATGCATTAAATACAGGGGTGGATGTCCTGTTGCTGCCTGGTCACAGCACTGTCCCACAGCAGCAGCAGGGACAGCCCTGCCAACCCCTTCAAATCCCAGGGGGAAGGTGCCAGCTCTGCCTGGCCAGACTTTGATCAGTAGGACAGGGCATGAAGATTCCCTGCCAGGCTAGGGGAAGGGAGCTGGATCACCCCAGCAGCCTGGTTGCCCAGCCTGCTCCCCAGGGACAGCACAGCATCCCTTCCCTTCACTCCTCATCCCTGTGGACAGCATATTCTCACCTTGAGAAGAGTGGAAATGGCAGCTGGAATGTGGGCTGGAAATAAAAAAAAAAAAAAAAAAAAGAAAAAAAAAAAAAGAAAATCTTGAGGCCTGTCCAAACCTACTCATGTTTATATTGGAGCCTGTGAGTGACATCAGAGCAGGGAGAGTATAAACACCAGCAGGACCTACTCTGGGCTTTAAAAACCTGCGAACCCTGCCTCCAAACTGCCTGGGGGGTGATGTGCTGAAGTGGCACGGGGAGAGCAGCATGAGCCTCCAGCTGGAGAAGCAGCTCCTGTTCCTCTCCCTGCTCTGCATCCTCTCCAAGGTAAGGCACACGGGGCACCGGGGCAGCTTCAGCCGAGGGGCACCCGGACAGGGCTGCAGGAGGGATGGGGTGTCACCAGCTCTGAGCCCGGCAGCCGGGCTGTGCTGATGCAGGGGGCAGAGCTGTGCTCGGAGAGGAGTTTGGGATGAAGCAGCGGGCTCCGAGCGTTCCTGGGCCCGAGGCTCGCCCGGAGCGCACAGGAATGCCGGCAATGCGCTGCGCGCCCCCGCCGCTCTCTGCGCTCGATCCCCGGCAGGCAGCGAGCAGCAGCGGGGCGGCAGCGGCTCCTCCGGGCTCCTCCGGGCTCCTCCGGCCTCCTCCGGGCTCCTCCATCCCCGCCCAGGCTCCCGAGGCAGGGGCCAAGCCACGAGCACCAGCCCTGGCATTGCTCAGCTCTCCCCACTTCTCGGAATGCTCACGCCAAGCCAGTGCCTCCAATGGGATTTGAGTTGTTGTAGAGGTTTTATTAATTTTATTTTTTTTTCCTCTTGGACTCTGTGTGAAAATATTTGCCTGTGCAGAGAACAGGAATGTTGAAAAATGTGGGGCATCTCAGCTCCAATTTCTAATTGCTGCCTGAATCCCCGGACAGGGATGTTGTGGCCATGTCGTGCCTATTTGACTCTTTTCCCAGAGTTCAGATCTCTGACAGAAGCCACATTGTCATCTAAAGACAAGTAAATTACAAGGAGCAGGGAGAAATAGATTTATGGCTTGGCTAATCTATCTAAAATATTGATTTGTAATAACAACCTCCTGAAAGATGAAAAATGCCCTTGGCAAGCTGTAACAGAGCAGTGATTCCTGCCCCAGGTGCTCACGAGTGTCTGGAGAATCACCAAAGGCCATTGTGCTGCCAGCCCAAACCTGGCCACTACAGCTGGTCCCACAGTCCCTGCCACATTAATAATGCTGCTCACTAGCAGAACTAGGACAAGACCCAGATTACCCCATCCCAATCCATATTTTAACTCCATTTATTGGCACTGACACTCCTGCAGCCCCAGGAAAAGCATCTGAACTGCTGCAAATGGGGAACAGATAGAGCAGCAGGAGCCACCCTCTCTGTCTGACTCATCATGTCAGAGCTGTTGCCCCTGGGAGAAACTGAAAGAAAAAGAAAAGTGGTATCTAAAACCTACATGGTCTGGCTGAGCCCATCGCTCTCCTGGGAGACTCAACAGTCACACCAGTACCTAGACCAGGGCAGGGATGAATGTTTTGGTTGCAGGTTTGCTGTGCTGCCCTCAGCATGTGCATGGTGCTGAGCAGCAGGGCTGCCAGGGGGCTCTCAGCACTGTCAGGCCAGCACTGGTGAAGAATTCACTCCCAAACTGCAGATTCACTGGCAGAGGATTCACTCCCAAACTGCAGAGCCAGCTCTCATGGCTTCAGGCTCTGTATGCAATAGCTCTGTCACATGTGATGTGATGGGAGCCCAAGAGCTGCCTAAAAGAGCTGGTGGGGCCAGGGTGATTGTGCAAGCAGGATGAGCCAAGGGTATAAAATCCACCTGCCCAGGTGAACTCCTGTGGGCACCTCTCTGGCAGACAATTGGCTGAGCAGGCAGAGGACTGCAGTGCACAGCCCTGCCAAAGGGATTGCTCAGTCTAGGCACGAGGGAAAACAGCTCCCAGTCCTTGAAACGTGCCTGTCTCTGGGCTCCTTGCCCAGTGGGCCAGGCCAGGTGAGAATGCTGCAGCCAGGGACGAGCAGAGGATGCAGCTGGACCAGTGAGGATTGCAGTGAGCTCTGCCTGGCTTCAGATCCCCACTGCTGATGCCATATCCTCTTTCTTTGCATAAATGAGAGCTCTTGACATTGTAAGGAGTGAGGTGCTGTGCACTCCCCATGTGAATTCAGTCCCTGCAAAGCCACCTCTCCTGGGCTGGGCACAGCATGCTGCCTTGGGAGCAGGCATGGGGGTGGGCTGCTTTACCTCCCTCCCTTCCTCTCTCCCACAGGGCTGTTTGGGGCTGCTGACCTCACTAAATAACCACCACTGCCTGGGTTGTTCACCTTGTAACTCCATTCTCCTGTGTGTTCAGAGCAGTGGCACACTAAAGCCCCCATCTTTGAGTGCTGAGCCTCTGAGCATCCTTGATTCTCCATGGTTTTCCATAGGTGCCCTTCAAAGGGGACAGTAGCTTTGTAGCTTTCCAGGATGCTTTAAGATATTCCCATAGATTTGGGGCCTCCCTTCACCAAAAATATGTCCCCATGGTTGAGACAAAGTTACCTGGCTGTCCCAGTGACAAAGCAGCTGCCAGCCCAAAACCACCCGTTATGGATTCAGCTTTGCCCCCACAGGTTTGTGCCCAGCTGTGCCGGCGGCCCTGCTACTGTCCCTGGGTGCCACCGCGCTGTCCCCGAGGCTCCCCGCTGGTCCTGGATGGCTGTGGCTGCTGCAAGGTCTGTGCCCGGCGCCTGGGAGAGCCCTGCGACTTCCTGCACGTCTGTGACCAGAGCCAGGGCCTCGTCTGTGACTACAGCTCAGCACCTGCGGGGACAGCAGGCACCTGCAACTGTGAGCACAGGGTGTCCCCTTTCCCCGGGGGTACCCCCACAGTCCAGCCCAGCACAGAGCCCCCCTCCAGCCATGGCCTCACATGGCTACAGACACCCCGCAGCACCACCAGGGGAGGGGGTGAGGCCAGGAGAGCAGCTTTCCTGAGGATGGTGCATGCAGCTTGGCCGTGGCGCTGTGCCCCATCTCCTGCCAGCTCTTGTGCTGCTTTCTGGCTGAGAATTCAGGGTGGTTTCAGTGACAATGGACAGGGGGGTCCCAGGGATGCCAAGGCTGGAGCCTGGGGGTCCTGCAGAGGAATCTCAGAGAAACTTTTCCCAGCCTGGAAATCCTGAAGGCAGGGTCAGAGCCAAAGGGCAGGGGGGTTCTCACAGCTTGTGAGCTGAAGCTTTGAAGAAACAGAGAGATGGGGAGAGAAGGCAGGGAAAGGGAGGGGACTGAGTGATGAACATGCTGCTGCACACCCATGTCTGCCCTGCACGCCACTCGGTCATTCTGTGGTTCCCCACTTCAATCCCTTTGTCCAGGCCCACAGTTACCTCCAACAGTGCCCCTGCCATCCCCATCTCTCTGCCCCTCTGTCCCTCTGTCCCTCTGCCCCTCTGCCCCTCTGTCCCTCACCGGCACCCCGGCTGTCTCTTGCAGTTGAGGACGATGAGGAGGGCTGCGAGGTGAACGGCCGGCTCTACCGAGACGGGGAGGTTTTCCAGCCCAGCTGCAAGATCCAGTGCCACTGCCTGGACGGGGGCTTCACCTGTATCCCGCTGTGCCAGGAGGATGTGCGGCTGCCCAGCCCCGACTGCCCCTTCCCCCGGCGCGTGGAGATCCCAGGGAAATGCTGCCCCGAGTGGATCTGCCAAGGTGCCCGGGAGCAGCCCCTGCCCCGCGATGCCAGGGCAGGTGAGATGCAGGGCAGCGCCAAGGAGGGGATGTGTGACGGTGTTCACAGGGGTTTTTGGTCGAGGGAAGAGACAAGGATCTGACTCCATGTTTCAGAAGGCTTGGTTTATTATTTTATGATATATATTACATTAAAACTATACTAAAAGAATAGAAGAAAAGATTTCATCAGAAGGCTAGCTAAGAATAGAATTAGAAAGAATGATAACAAAGGTTTGTGGCTCGGCTCTGTGTCCGAGCCAGCTGGGCTGTGATTGGCCATTAATTAGAAACATCCAACATGGGCCAATCACAGATCCACCTGCTGCATTCCACAGCAGCAGATAATCATTGTTTACATTTTGTTCCTGAGGCCTCTCAGATTCTCAGAAGGAAAAGTCCTCAGGAAATGATTTTTCATAAAACATGTCTGCGACAGGGATGCCCACGGAAATCTCTGGGGATGGCCCCTTCACCCCAGGCTGTGAAACACCAGCAGGGCCTCCCAGGTCTCTTTACCTGCAGCACCACAGCGTGCACAGCTCCTGCCTCCAACCCCCCTTTCCCCCGTGTCGTGTGTTGCAGCCCCCGGGGCGGTGTCCCCGCTGCTGCGGTACCCCTGCCCGCCGTGGGGCACGGAGTGGAGCCCCTGCTCGGCCACCTGCGGGCTGGGCTTTGCCAGCCGCGTGTCCAACCAGAACCGCCTGTGCCGCCTGGAGACCCAGCGGCGCCTCTGCTCGGCCGGGCCCTGCCCGGCCCTGCCCGCAGCGCTGCCCGCGGTGAGTGGGGCTGGGGGGCTGCTCCTCCGGGGGGGACACACGGGTGATGACAAAGGGAAGGGCCAACAGCGCTTCTGACCTGTGGGCCCCCATCAGCCCTCCTCAGCCACGAGCTGACCGTGTCTCAGGACACACGAGCCCTCTCCTGAGACAGCCGATGGAGGTGCTGACAGAATGTTGGGGTCTCTGGATGTCTGAATCCAGGAGCACTGTGGATGCCACTCAGGTGAGCTCTGCCCCTATGGCCAGAGATGGATTTGCAGCTCCTGCCTGGCTCCCTGGGCACACATGGGAGGTGCTTCTGCCACCCTTTATTAGCCTGGCACAACCCCAGTGTGGACACAGTGCTAATCTGCCTTTCTGGTGTGCAGGTGGCACTTTCTGCCCACTTCTTTCCCCCTGCACTGCCATGCTACATGCAGGGGACACACCACCAGCCCTCCCCATCTCCCCACTGATCTCCATTCTGCCTTTCCAGAGGGCAAGAGGAGGTCGTTTGTAGCTGTGCCCACCCTGGATTCACCCTGGAGCCAACACCTCATCCTGCAAAGAGTCTGGCACAAACCCATGGCACTGTGGTTATGGTGAAGATGGAGGGTGTTTCCACTGGGAAAACAGAGAGGAAATGATGGACTTTGGCTGCAAGGGAGGCCTGGAAACAGAGAACAAGATCCCCGTGTCACCCATCACCTGCCTCCTCTGCACACCCCACTGCCCCAGGCAGGGGTACTGGGCAGCATTCCGAGTTCCTTAGGCTGAATGAAATGGGAAATGGGGAAATCCTGCTCCAAGCATAAACCCACCCAAGAAACCAGGAATTGGTCTTTTCCTGGAGCAGTGAGGCTTCTGAAGAGATGATGCTGCTTCTCTGCCACATCACGCAGCTCTGCTTTGCAGGGACTTCAGGAGAGACCTTCTCCAGCACCTGGAAGCCAAAATCCCTGCAGGGAACCCTCATGCCCTGGCCCCCCAGGGAGGGAGCAGGTCATCGAGCTCCCTGTGACCCCACAAGTCACTGCCACACCAGGCTGAGCTGCTCAGCCATGCAGGAGCTCAGCCAGCCCACGGAACCCACCCTGCCTTCCCGGGTATGGGCAGGGTCCTGCTGATGGCAGCTCTAACTCACCTTCCCCTCATCCCTCCAGAATAAACACGAGCCTTCCCGCTCTGCCTGGCCTCCTCCTCTGGTGGTTTGGCAGGGCTTCGGCAAGGCAGGAGCTCAGACAGCAGCAGACAGACCCGCCTGCCATCCAAGCACATTCCCCGCGAGCCGGGGCCAAGGGAGAAGCAGGGAAAAGGGAAAACAAATCGCAAAGATGAGTCGGGGCCGTCTCCCGACGGGCTGGAGCTGCTCCAGCCATGCAGGAGTCGGCGCAGGAGAGCTGCTCGGCTGCTCTGGCTGTACTTTGTCCCAGGGAGAAGTGCTTCTGGGTGATGGAAAGTGAAACCCAAATGCCCTCTAACGGCCTCGCACAGATGTGCAGAGGGAACGCGCGGCTGGAAGGAGCCGCGGTTTGGGTGACGCGTCCAGGTGAGAGATGGACTTCTTAGATGGGTATTTCTGGAACTAAAAATAAAGATGTGCTCATCCAGGAGTGGAGCTTGTGTGTGCAGGGCGAGCCCAGCCCTGCTGCTCAGGGCCAGCTCGGTGGGCGCAGGAAAGTCCTGGCACAGGGTGGGGCAGTTTGGAGGCACCTCAGTTCAGGCTGCTTAGAGTAAGGGAAGGAAAAAGAAAAAATGTGAATCAAAGCACTGAACACAATATTACAATTTATTACATTTTGGTTTAAATCCTTCACTCTAACCCAGCCATAAGCTCTGCTGATGGCACAGCCCTGGCCATAGCAGTGCCCAGGTCTCCAGTGCTGGGATGTGCAGGAGAGCAGGGCAGGGCATGGCACTGCTGCTGTGTCTGCAGCCACAGAACAGCCTCTTAGCTCCCAAAAATCAGTGCCAAAACTCCCCTGTAGGTCATCCCTCCTACTGCCAGGCCCACACTTCCTCCATTCCCCTGGGCTGGGATTTCCCCAGCGTGGTGCAGCACCATCCCCAGCTCACTGTGCTCCTGAGCAGGGCAGGTCTGGGGGTGAAGGGACCAGAGCCTGAATGGCAGGGGAAGCTCCTGTCTCCAGCCCAAGGAAAAGCCTCCCCTGCAGCAGCAGAAATGCAGCAGGCCCAAGGCAGCTCATTCATTCATTCCCTCAGGCCCTGCAAGAACTGAAAAGAAAATGAAAGTAAAGGATGCGGCTCAGCCACCTCATGGGGGTAAAAAAAAAAAAGAGAAAGAAAAAAAGAAACCTCACTGCTCTTGCAGTAATACATTGCCTACAAAGAGAATTATTTACTGCAATCATCTGGTGCTCAGCCTGAATACAAATCATTAATTCTGTTTGATGTGGGGCACATGGTGAATCTCCAGCAGGCAGCAAATTGCAGAACAAACAGCTTGGGTTGGCTTTTTCAGTTCTCTGGTGGCCATGCCAAACAAGTGGTGACCCAGAGCTCATGTAGACTTCAAAACTACCACATTCCTCGACTGACATGGATAAAACACATTGTGGGTACTGAAAATCCTGGTTCTAAGCCAGTTCTTGTTCAAGCATGTTGGGACTCGGCCACCAAGGCTGGGTGAGCTGCCAGGGCTGTCACACACTCCCAGATCCTGCCTAGCCACCTCTGGGTGATGGGAAAAATCAGAAGGTCACTTTTTAGGCAGCAACCTGCAACTCTCATCTCAAACAAATGACTCAACACACCTCTGCTATAATTATCTTTTTTTTTTTCCCTGCAGAATGTCTCTCTGATTCACTAAGCATCTAAATAATGAATTAATGATTCCAAATAAATCAGAGTTATTTTTCCCTATGAATACACGGAAATCAGCTCTTGCAGTTTGATTGCTAGTCTCACAATATTTCTCTCTAAAGCCCTGCTACCCTGGAAACGTGGTTATTTGAGGCTCTGACGCAGGGTCCTGGCTTTGCCTGCTTGTGTGGGGCAACAGAGGAATATTCCACCCCATCCACATGTGATGTGTAAAGATAAAAATCCCCAAACTGAAAGAAAATTCACTTCTGTCCTCAAGGCACAAAGCCACATCTGCATAGAGCCTGGGATGTGCCAACCACACTCATGAGCCAGTGATGAGCAGCAGAGCACAGCTCATTTCTGTGCAAGCACACGCAGCAGCTGAAGGAAAACTGTCCTGCTGGATGAGTAAACAACATGCATCAGAATTTCTGTTCCAAGCCTTTCTCATGATTGATGATTTTTAAATGCATAGAGTTGGGTGAGAGAGGGCTGGATGAGCCCCTTGTTACAGTGAAACATTTTCAGAAACTGAGCACAGGAATGCAGCGCTCAACTGAAAAAAAAATCAAGTAGATCAAATGGGTTTTTTATTTTTCCTGGAAACACATGATTCAGGTTGTGTGTTTGCCGGAGCTGTCTTGGCCCTGTGTTCTCATCCTGACATCAGCACTGCTGCTGCCTGCCAGAGCCAGGAGCCAGAGGGGAGCATCCTCATGCAGGATGTTTGGGGCTCTCCCCATGGACAGAGTTCCCCATGCCCTGCCCTGCTCCTCTCTTCCCACAGCAGGAGGCACCGACTCCAAGCTTTCATTCTCGGGACAGGGAAAGCTTTGCCCTCATTGCTGAGAGCAGCTCATGACCCTTCCCACGATCACAGAAGCCCTCCCAGCCAGCTGCTGTCTCTGCCTCAGTTTCCCCAAAGGTTGATGCTCTGGGGAAGTTCCTGTTCTTCTCGTCTTGCTGCTCTTCCACAGCTCCATGAAGTTGCTCTGCAAGTGCCACCCCGAGCCCAGGCTGCAGGAGCAGCTGAAGCACACAAAGGGGGCAGGAGCAGGGCAGGACGGGGTCACTTCCCTGAGGGGTGCACCCCCAAGGACCCCCCTGCTGCTGTCACTCCAGCGGCACACACCCACCAGAGCATCTGCAAGCCGCAGCAAAGCCGTATCTTCACCACAAGGAAACAGTTCCACACTTCACCTTTTCGGCGGCACACCCATAACGATGAGATTTTACTGCACCGGCAGGAAATAACACACGTTTCCCACCGCTTATCTGCTCCAGCAAGCGCTTTCTGAAGTCAACAAACACGCTGGTACCTTCAACACTCAGCTAACCCCCATCCCTTCTGCCTCTTGGGCCTGCCCACCGTGTCCCCGAGCGTGGTCCAGAGGAGATGCTCGGCCGCTCCCGGGGAGGGATGGACGCGGGTCGGGATGGCTGGGCTGGACTCAGCCTCCCTCCTCCTCCTCCCCCTCCCCCTCCTCCTCCTCCTCCTCCTCCTCCTCCTCCTCCTCCCCACTGGCCGGTGAGATACCAGCCTCCTCCCGCCCCTGCCCGGATTCAATTCCCGGAAAGCAAGCGGACGCGGTCTCTCCAGAGCCTAGCCCTTCACCTCAAGCCGTTTCCCCAAGGTCGAAATGGCTTTTCAGGGTAAACCTCTCATTGCTTCCCCGTCAGCTTCCGCGCCTGCAGAGCCGAGTGACTTCTGGCCCCGTTTATGCTGCAGCAGCGGCTCAGCAATGCGATAGGGGCTGCCCTTCCTCGGGGTCTGGTTTGGGGTCGCTGCTTTTAGTCCTTGGTCCAGTTTCGCATTATCTGGGTGTCTCCTGTGACGGGAAAGGAAGGGCACAGCCCGTCTCACGTCCTCCCTGCACAGGTCTGGACGGCTCGAAGGAGGAACGGGGAAAGGGTTTTTGTGCTTGGGGAGGAGATGGAAGTAGGCAGCAGGAGCAGCTGTAGGGAGGGGGCAGCTCTTGAGCAGGGCTCACTCTGCCTGTGCTGGGGCAGCCAGCCCGGTGCACCTCTGTCTGTGCTGGGGCAGACAGCCCGGTGCATCTCTGCCCGTGCTGGGGCAGACAGCCCGGTGCATCTCTGCCCGTGCTGGGGCAGACAGCCTGGTGCAGCTCTGCCTGCTGACACTGCCTGCGGCCCCGGCGATGGCAGCAGGAGCCCCATGGAACACTTCCAGTGCCCTCCCGGTATTTCTGAGCCTTGCAGCCAGGAGAAAAGCTGTCAGGAGTGGCAGGGAGAGCAGCTCATGGGGTGCAAGCTTCCATCCCCCGGTGTGGATAACTGGGAGGTTTCTCCTGACCGCGAGTGGGACAGAACAGGAACAGGCTGAAAGCTTTGGCTCTCCTCCTCAGGCATCCCTGTGCCTCCTCCCTTCCTCCTGCTCCCTGCAGGCACCCCGAACCAGCCGGGGGTGACCCCGGCTCGGAGCGGGCTGGGGGAGGCGCCGGGGGAGTGGCGGAAGCCGCTCGGCCGAGGCTGCTCTCGGCACATCCTCCCCGTGTCCCGGGGAAAGTCCAGCGCCCTGAAGCCCCGGGCCGGGCTCAGCCGGAGCGGAGAGGCGAGGGGAGCCGCAGCCTGTGCCGGAGGACACGGAGCTGCCGCGGCACCGGTGCCCCCGAGCTCTGCCACCCTCTGCCACCCAGGCACGGCTGCCGCAGCCCCCGATGGCCGCGGACGCTCTCTCCACGTGGCCCGGCAATGGCACTCGGGCTCTTTGCCCCGTGGATTCCGCCTTCGCCCAGCGCTTCCTGCCCGCCGTGTACCTGACCGTGATCCCCCTGGGGCTGCTGGGCAACGGGCTGGGGCTGTGGCACCTGTGCACGGGGCCCCGCGATGGTGCCCGCCAGCCCCTGAGCCTGCTGGTGGGCAACCTGGGGCTGGCCGACCTGCTCTATGTCAGCACCCTGCCCTTCCTCGTCAGCTACTACCGCCAGGGCAGAGTGTGGATCTTCGGGCAGCCCTGGTGCCGCATCACCCGCAGCCTCTTCCACGTCAACCTGTACGCCAGCATCGGCTTCCTCAGCTGCATCAGCATCCACCGCTACCTGGGCATCGTGCACCCGCTGAGGGTGCGGGGCAGGTGCCGGGGTGCCGCCTCCTCCGTGTGGCTCAGCGTGGCGGTGTGGCTCTGGGTCATCGCACAGATAGCTCCCGACCTCGCCTTCAGCAAGGCAGACGGCAACAGGACAGAGTGCCACGACACGACGGGACAGGAGCACCTGCACGTTTACTTGCCCTACACCTTTGCTGTCACCGTGACGGGCTTTGTCATCCCGTTCCTCATCATCATCGGCTGCTACTGCCACGTGGTGTTCGTGCTCTGCAGGAATGACAGCGTGGACGCCAGTCTCAGGAGGAGAAGCATCGGGCTGGTGATTCTCGTCATGGTTCTCTTTTCCATCTGCTTCCTCCCCTACCACATCTTCAGAAACCTCAACTTGTTTTTTCGCTGGCGGCCACCAGGGTCCTGCACACAGGCTTCAAAGGATATCTATGTTTCCTATCAGGTGACTCGGGGCCTGGCCAGCCTCAACAGTGCCCTCAACCCCCTGCTCTATGTGATCACCAGCAAAGACTGGAGGTCACGAATGAGAAGCATCAGCCAAAGTGCCAGACAGTGTCTGAGGCCACCCTTCTGGAGCAAAACCTCTGGCCAGGCAGCTGAGGAGAAGAGGAACGACACTCTTTGTAAGGGGGAGGCTTCTAACGAGCTCTGAGGTACCTGACACCCTCCTGCTTCTGCCACATCAGCTTGTGCTTGGCACCTCCCTGGGGGCAGCCCCCACCTGCTTTGCAGAGATGGTGACAGCAGCATCACGGGCTCTGTGCACACAAGGGACAGGCAGCACTGTCAGCATCTGAGAGAAAACCGGGACCAGATTTCAGAAGCAAAACTACTCAACCCGACTATTTTGGCTATGGAAAGAGATGATCACATTTGCTCCAGTCCACAGTACTTCCCTCCAGCCTCTGCTGCAGCAGGCTGAGCTGGTTAACATCCCCTTGCTTTCCAGCTCCTGTGTGACTGAGGGATGGAGGGAGTGACACCTTGTCCCTCCACTGCATCCTCCCTTCTCTACTGTACATGGGTTTGAGACAGCATTCCCTCTTTCACCTAAGGAGAGGTCCTGCATTGCAGAACAGCTGAGAGGGCAAATTTTTGCAGTGGAGGAAGAGCTTTGGAAATAGAAATATTCATTTAAAAATCAGGTTTTAAGTACATTACCAAGCTGTGCCAGTTCCTGGGTGATTGAGCTGTTTCGGGATCTGTGGGATCCTCTATTGCCCACCTCCTTCGCAGAAGAAAAAGACATTTTTGGCATCACTTCCTCTCTTTTGGAAGAGCACATAGCAGAACTAACAAATGGGCATTTTAAAGTTTTTGGAGGCTACTGGTCGGGGTTTTATTTTGGAAGGTGAATGACTGCAGTAGCCTGAACTCCTGCTTTCAGATAGATATTACTTGTAGATTACTTATAGATATTACTTGTAAAAATTAGATGGGCAAATAAAAAGAGAAGCAGCCCTGGCATGAAGGCTTGTGAAGGCAGGATGTGATGGTGAGATTTATCATCACCAGGGGTGACAGATCTCTGCTGTTAAGGTTAGCAGAGGCTCCCAAGCAGTATTTTCATTTTTATCTCGGTGTTACCCACTATGACCAGCTCAAACACTTCAATTCAATAATGTGATTTGCAGCAGCAGCAGCTTTTGGAGGCCAGCTGAAGGAAGTGGACTGTGAGCTAAAATCAGCCCTTTCTGGGAAAGCACTGGCCCAGGGATGGATGTTGTGCTCTTTTCCTGACATTTATCTCTGTCAGCTGCTCCTACATAGACCCACCTTAGCTGGGCAGAGGAGGGAGCACAGCTGGCTTTCAGTGCAGTTGTCTGCAGTGCAAATAAACACCTCATGCTTTCACTTGTGAGTTGTCTGCCTTCTTTTAAAGCTTTATGGGGGCCTGGGAGCCAGCTGGCCTGCGGGCTGGAGCAGGGGCCTGCCTGCTCAGGTAGTGGTGATGATCTTCCCAGTGCTCTGCAGACAGAAAACTGCGGGGAGGCTGCAGGGAGTGATCTGTGACAGGCACACACTGAGTCAGCTCAGCACCACTCAGGGTGCTGAAATGTCTAGCTCCCACCTCATCCAGAGGAAAACCAAAAATAAAGCATAAATGCACCAATGAGATCTTCTCTCTCTCTGTAGGAGGAAGATTGAGACATTAGGATCAGACCTGGTCCCTGCTCCTTGCACACATGCTTCAGATCTGGGCTTCTCCAGAGCTCTGAACTCTTCTCCTTTCCTCAGAAAACACCCACGCCTCTGAAAGCTGTCCAGCTCTTCCATCTTCACACATGGATCCTGCCTAAGATGCTACAGCTCCCCTCTCAAAACCTCCCAGGGCTCTTTATCCCTGGAACCAGAGGGTGGGATTGTGCCTGGAGCAACCAGGGCAGCACCCAGCCTGTCCCAGGTGCCACCTGTGGCATGGGAAGAACTTTTGGGACTGGGTAAACAGGCAGGGAAGGCAGAGAGCCATCATAATTGTTCTTCCCCTTCTCCCAGCACTCTGTCAGACATTGGCAGGGCCACCCACAAGCATTTGCTGCTGGCAGGAAGGGGCTGGTGTCACTGGAGAAGCTGTGCCATGGTTACCTCCTGAATCATCACCCCTTTCGGGCTCCTGCCTTATGGCCAGCTGAACATTCCCCTTTCCCTCCCTTAGCTATCTGTTGCCAGACTCTGAAGATGTCTAAAAGCAAGTGAGAGGAATCCCACCTGTGCTCTCTGCTCTTCCCACAGCCTCTCTGCTGCAGCAGCATGGAGCAATGGTCTTGTCTGCAAAATCAAGCTGAAAGCAGATTTTTAACTCCTTTATCAAGATTAGACCCAACCAATAAATCAAACATGGTGGGAATTCTCCTCCTGACACTAATGGGATCAGGATCAAGCCTGGAAATTTGGCAGCATTTCTTGCTTCATTAAATAAACTGCTCTTAGTTGAGGATATGTTGCAAACGCAGTCAAGGTTTGTTATGTTACTGAGAACTTTTGAGCTGACAGCCCAGGGAAGCCAGTCAGGCAGAAATATCAGGCACACATACAGATGCACAGATGTGCAATCACTTTTTTCCTCCAAAATGCAGAACTGTGGTGTTTTTTTGGCATGCAAAACACTCTACAAGAAGGAAATATTGCTATCAGCAACATCTAAATGCATAGAAGTCAACTCTGATTAATTCTTTATTTCATTTTGCACACATTAGATAAAATCAGGCTCTGACTCAGTTCAGGGGTGTTGATATGGCCAGTGGAGCCCTGATTGCTGAACAAGTGTGGGTTGGCTGCCCTGTGCTGAGGATGTGGGCTCGTGCCTTTGTGTCAGAGACTTCACAGCCCGGGAGAGGGGAGCTGCTGCACACAGGGCTGGGGGTGCTGGGGACATTTCTGTGGCACTGGCATGGTGCAGGGGCCCCTGTTGGACAAACAGGCCATGGCCATAACATGAGAACCCTCAGCCCAGAGCATGTGTGAAGCTGGAGGAGAAGCAGCCAGAGCAGGAGGCTCCCACAGGATTTGGGTCCCCATTGCTGCAGGCACCCAGCAGTAGGACTTTGGTGGAGCATCTTTTACAGCATGGTGGGAGGCTGCAGTGTGCACTCAAAAAGGGATGAGTCACTCAGGTCACTGATGAAAGGTCACAACATCCTCAGACTCTGTGAGAGCCATTTATTTCTTCAGCAAAACAATTTCATTGCTGAAGTACCTTTGGCTGCAGTGACAACAGACCTGACAGGTTATCTTATTTACCAAGGGTATCGATCAGACTGGGAAGGAATAGTAGATGCAATTATCCAGGTGAGCTCAGAAAAATGGTAAATATACCTGCCACTGGGGTGCTGTTGGTGAATATTTTAATAAAAGAGAAAAAGCTGAGTCTTTGTCTACACTACACGGAGTGCTCTGGCATCCGAGGGACCAACAGCTTGTGCAGAAGAGAGCAAATCACAGAAATAGAACAACACTTAGCGTGCCTGCGTGAAGCCATCAGTCCAGTGCCCCTCCTGCGGTGCCTGCAGTTATAAATAGGCGATGGATGCCGTGCTGCGCGGACCGGGGCGGCGGGAGGGCAGGAGCGCTCGGCGGCTCCGGCCCCGCTCGCATTTGTATGTACGCTGCGCAGCGACTGCGGTGCACCCTGCGGGCACCGAGCTGTCCTCGAGGACTCACCCAGCCCACGTTTAAAAGAGCTGTGGCATTTTTTACGCCGTTCCTTTAAATATCCCCCGCAGCAAGAGCTCCTTGCCCCGGATCGCTGCTCGAGGCAGGCGCCAGCACAGGAGCGGGGCAGTGAGAAAGCCCCGGGAGATGCGCCACGACCTGTGCTGCCTCCTCAGCATCCTGGGAGGAAGCTATCATTTGAATTTTGCCCAGCACCTCCGTTCTGTCATGAGCAGGAGACGCTCAGATCCGATCTGGCTCCCTGAAGAGCCCTTCGTGCCAACGCACAGCCCAGCCAGCGTGAAATTCTTCTGCTTGTTTGGACTTATGGGCAAAAAGTTTACCCTAAGGAGCATCAGAGAGCTCCCAGGCTTTCCAAAGGCACCACAGCTCCTCCTTGGAGAGGCTGCTTCCGTGCTGTGCTCAGGACATCCAAGGACAGGAGACAGATTAACCCTGTCCTGGCTGCTTTGCTCAGATGTAGAGGTGCAGAGGGGCACATCTGTGCTCAGCAGAGGTGGGGAGAGCCACCCACCACAGCTCCCAGGCTGCTCCTACCAGCACAGCCCACCCTGCAGAACCTCTGTGAGTCCAGTCCAGCAGTGGGGGACAGTCCCATGGCAATGGGGAGCTGCTGGCACGGAGGAGAGCTCAGGGGCAGTTCACTGGTGGGGGTGCCAAGAGCCAGGAATTCTCACTGAATGAAGTGTTACTTGGTTGGGAGGCACAAACCCCTCTTTGAAAATGTGTAGTGCTGGCCACACAGTGCCATGCTGAGAGCCCAGAGGAGATGGGGATGCAGCTCCTTTGGGATGCAGCTCCTCCATGAGCCTGGGGCAATCCAAGACCCCAGCAGGTCTGCACTACCCATCATGAGATGCTGCAGCTTCCTCAGGGCTGTTGGAGGAAAGAAACTTTCTATGTGCAAAGCTGAAACAACAGATCCATCCCTGGAGCCACTGTCCCACTGCACTGAGCTGGGATGTGGGAAAAGCTCTGGCAGGGTGCCCCAGGGCAGACACCAGCAGCACAAGGGACACACTGAGGGAGAGAGGCTTCATGACCTGAAACTTTATTTTCCTTTCCAGTGGGGCATGTAAAAGCAGAGGGTGGCTCATGGACAAAGCAGCAGACTCAGCTGGGAGTACAGGACACATCCTCTCCCAAAGGCTCAGCACTGGGATGAGTGCTGGACTTGCAGCCACTCCTGCCAATCCCAGACTAGGGGAGGTACTCATTGCCTATATAAAGGGGGCTGCTCACACGTGGTTCTCAAGCCAGAAACCCCCAAATGGCCATCCCTGAGCATGTGTGGAGATGCCCAAGGGACACCCAGAGCATCACCGCCTGTTATTGCCTCAGCTCCTGCCTCAAGAGACACACAAAGCACCTAAAAGTCAGTTAAATGTTTCAGATCACAGAAAGCTTCTGGTTTATTTCTCCATTTACCTCAGGTGGTTTGTCTGCCTCCAAAAAAGCCTATTGTTAATTTAATTCCCTCTGTCACATTCATGGCAGATCTGGTGTCCCAGTGCCTGGAACAGCTGGGATTCCTGTGCCATGGTTTGCTGTGTCCCAGGGACACCACACAGCCCCTGAGCATGGCTGGAAAGGAAGGGCCAGGGCTGGAGCAGGGGACAAGCAGCTGGGCCAAGCAAACATAGGGATGTTTTTGCATTTGCAATGCAGAGAGGATCTGTCTTACCTCCTCAATTAGTCCTTCCAGAGAAAAGCCTGGAGAGAAACAGCTGGAAACTCTTTGTATATAAACAAGACTTAGTAAAATCTGCAGTTTTAAGGTGGAGGAAGAAACAAGTCACTAAAACGGTGCTTACACTGCAAGAGAAAACAAGATATTTCATTTTGTTCTGTTCATTCCCCACTGGGAACCTGCTGTGCTGTCAGGCATGGGCAGCAGGAACACTTTCACAGGGCATTTACAGCTCCCTTGGCTGGGAAATCGCTTGTGGCCCCAAACCTAGAGCTGTTCTGGCCACTGGAGTGTGGGACCAGCCACGGAGCATCGCTAGCAGGGGGAGAAAAATGAATCTGGGAGGAATCAAACCCTGCATTGAAATAAGCCGGTGCCTGGCTGGGAAGCTCAATCAGCCTCTCAGCACCGGTTCTTCAGAGAAAAACAGGAAAGGACATCTTGAGTTTTACTAATAAATGCACTTTTCTCCGGTTGAAGTCGTGGGGTAGCGGGTTATTTTTAGTATCGAAAGGAGCCATTTGCTGTAAACTGTCTGCCCGGGAAGCGGAGCCCGGGGGGCCGCAGACGGGACTGCGGCAGCGCCCTGGCCCCTCACGGCCCCGGCCCCACACGGCCCCTCACGGCCCCGGCCCCACACGGCTCCACACGGCCCCACACGGCTCCACATGGCCCCACACGGCCCCACACGGCCCCACATGGCCCCGCACGGCCCCGGCTCCGCACGGCCCCGCACAGCCCCGCACAGCCCCGCACGGCTCCGGCCCCACACGGCTCCACACGGCCCCGACCCCACATGGCCCCACATGGCCCCGGCCCCTCACGGCTCCACATGGCCCCACATGGCCCCGGCCCCTCACGGCTCCACATGGCCCCGCAGGGCCCCGGCCCCGCACGTGGAAATTTTCCAGAGTAGAAATCCATTTTGATTTAGGTGATATGTACGTCTCTGAGTTAAGTCTGTAGCTTGCTGTTTAGTCTGAATGCCTATTCTCTTGAAGGGCCTGTGCTTGGAGAGGCTGCTTCAGCCGAAGGAAAGAGATAAGGGTGGAGCAGACAAAGCAGAGCAACCAGACCCAAGAGTTCTTTCTGATAAAGAATTAGAAGCAAGAGCCACGCGAAATCAGTGAAATAAATATGTATGAATCTATTGTGAAATTGAATGCATACGTATTTGAGAGGGAGATAAAAAGGGATCTAGAGTTCCCAGAGGTACGCATGTCATTTTATGCATGTCATTTTAGGGGAAAGGTTCCCACATGCGTCCAGCGCTGTAATAAACATACTGGCTTTACAGCTTTCACAAAAGTTGTAAAGTTTTGTTTCCCTCTGCAAATCACCACCTCTGACCCTGCCTGAGGCACATCCAGGCAGGCACAGGCGCTGCCTCCTGCCCCACCAGCCCCGGTGGGGAAGGTCAGTGCTATGGGGTGGGGAGGACCCGCTGAGCCCATCCAGCATGTGGGCAGAGACCCCTGCACTGAGGGCACCCAGCATGGCAGAGCCCATCTCTTAGGGAAGATGAAACAGGAAAGCCTTATAAATATGATTGTCTGGCAAAAGATTTTGAGAATATAGAAACTATAAGCGAGATTGAAATGAAAGCACACTTTGAGATACCTGAGTTACTGAACAACGGGAAAACAATCCCTTACACTCTTACCCTCTTACTCTCTTACCCTCTCATCCTCTCTCCCCCTCTCCTCTCTCGGGCCTGCTCTGAGCTGTGTCTGGCAGCTCCCAGCAGGGCCCTGCCCCCAGGCCCTTTGCAATAAACCCCAGGTTCCAGCCCTGGCTGCAGAGATCTCTCATCTCTGTCTGTCCCCACCGTGCTACCCCCCGAGCTCCTACACCCATCCCTCCCCCTGGGGTGTCCCACAGGATCCCTGCATCTGTCCAGGACCTTTCCAATCCCTGCACAGCCGTGCTACCATGCCTCCTAGGACAGGGGCAAAGTTGTCAGCAGGGATCCCTCCAGAAGAGCCTCACATATTTGTAATTCCTTCCCAGAGCCTTTGTCCTCCTCAGGCCTGACCTTGCTGGCAGTGCCACAGGCTGTGATGCAGGGCAGTCATTTATAGCACCGTGATGCTGCTGGGAGCAGAGGCATGCCCAGGCTCCAGCCCTGCTCTCCCTGGGGCCATGTTCCTACACTGAGGCTGTGCAGGGGACCACGGCAGCTCAGTTCCAGACTCACCTCACCCAGAAGCAGGACCCTTCTCCAGACACACTCCCAAAGCCTCTCTCCTTCATCCCAGGGATCCAGGGTCTCCCCAAAACCCAATCCTGACTGGCCAACAGCTTTGATTTAACAGGCTCTCTGCAAATATTTCCACAGATTTTTATGTAGAGGCATTATGATTTTATCTTATTATTTTATAATTAAAGCCAAGATCCTCAAACAAAATAAATGAACTGAACTAAAGCGTCCAAGATCAAGAAGTTGCTAAAGCAGAGCAGCACCTTTCCCGTTTGGTTGTGGTCCAGGCACTTTATGGCAGGTACTTTGTGCCTGGCTGATGTTCAACTGACAGCTTTCCAAGCATATAAAAAACTTATTAGGCTGAAAATAGAGTTTGTGACCATCCACTCTCAAGAGTGCTGTCAGCATTTCCAGCCCAGGTCTGCTTTGTGTACAAGCACTGGCAGATCAGGCTGCTTGCGGGGAGCGGGGTGGGAGGATGGGGCTGTGTGTCCCCTCACAGAACCCATTTTGGGTAGGAAAGGTAGTTGGGGAAGGCTTCCCAATGAGTTCTGGGCTATTAGGAGGTGGCATGATGAGCTTTAGCCTGGCTGGTACTGGGTAAGGTGGTTGAAGACAGTCACAGGTGGAACTGTGTCCAGCTGCTCTGGGGTTGGAAACCTGGAAGTCACCTCCATGGGAGAGCACGTGGAGGCAATCTGCATTTACAACCAGTTTACATCCAATGCTTCATTGGTTCCTTGCTGACTTCCACACCACAATGCAGAGCAAAGTGCCTGCAGCCATCCAAGCTCCAAAGAGCCCAGGAAGGAGGCAGCAGGAATTCTCAGAGCCCAGGGAAAGCTGTGAGCTTCCTGAGCCTGCAGTAACTCTGAGCATGGCCAAAGGACAGCTCCAAGGCAGCTCCAGCATGCAGGAGGATGTTTTATAGGATGGTTTGTGGAGTCATGGGACAGAAGCAAACACTCCATCCAGCCTGGATGCAGTCAGGGGTGCTGTGTCTGCAGAGGAAGGCATTGCCATGGCCCTGCATGCAGACAGGAGGGATCTCTCCCTGTGCCCAGCTCATGGTGCTGCCTGGCAGGGGGCAGCCCAGCTGAGCCTGGAGTCTGCTGTGGCTTAGGAGGACATCACCTGGGCACCTGCAGCTTGTTGTTATTCATACCCTGACACCTAACACTTTCTGGAAATTAACTAATCCATTGATTTAGAAATACCCTGTGGCTTTCCCAGGCTATCTATAATCTAAGTATAAATGGCATTAAAGCTAGAATAGCTGATGCTTTTACTAAAGCAAACAAAAACATCAATTTGGTGTTTAAAAATAACCAAAAGAAGCAGAGTACATCAGGATGCTCCCCAAGCCCTCAGAGAACTGGAGCACCTTGCAGGTGGAACCAGGGAAGGGGCTGACACCTGGTGGGGTTTGGGATTGACTCAAGCAGACCCACACAACTGGTTCCCTGTTTAGTGCTTTTCATCTGAGACTGCTAAGCAGCTTTGCTTATTTCAATCCATTAGAACTAGAAAAGCTTTTTAATAAACTCCCTGCCAGCCTGGAATTAGTAGATGTGGGCCAATTAGACACATTAATTAGGCACTGGTTTAAACACAGATGAGGTTTGACTTTGTTTACCAGCCTCAGAGGAAGCAGCTTCTCAAAATTCACCTCCAAAGGATTGGGAAAAGGCACATTCCCTCCCAGTCACAAGCACCTCCCCACACAAACACAGCACTTGGACTTAGGCTTTATTTTCAGAGCTCCTGCTTTTTCTTTGCCTCCCCATGCAATAAAAATGAGACATTTAATCTCATAATGCAACTTCTCACTGAAAATCAATGATAAAGTACATTATCTTGCCTGCCCTGAGCCCACGGCTCCAGCTTGACCTTCCTCAAGCAGAGTGAAGTCCAGGAAAACACAAAGGATGAACTTATGGTTTCCCAGCAGGAAAGTGTGAAACTTTCCTGTGCCTCAGGAGAACAGGACAGGATGGCCCTCCTCAACAGCCATCTGACACAGTTTGGTGTCACCCATCCCTGTGATCACTGCAGGCAGGAAAAAGCAGTGTGTGAGCAGTGAGAGGCAGAGCAGGCTGAATCCAGCCTGAATTTTGAAGCCTCCAGTCCCACTCCAAACACAGCCCTGGCTTGTTACTGGGGGATTCTCATTAGGAGATGGATCCTGCTACTCTTTTTCCTGTAGAGCAGCATTTATTCTACACTTCTGACCTGCAAAAGGTCAAAGCAAGCCCCAAAAGGGGAAATCAATGACATCCCAATCTCTGTAACTCCCAGGGCAGCAGGGAAAGGCCATGCTGAGGGAAGTTCCAAGACCCTGCAAGGTAAAGATTTCTTCTGGGGCCAGGAGAAAACCTTGAAGCTAGCCAAGGTCAGCCCACCACAAGCCACAGAGAGGACAGGGCTAGCAGAAGGGAGCACTGAGAGCTGCTCATACTGTGTCAGCAGAGATGTTCCTCCTGTACCCAGTATCCCCAGCCCCACAGAGGGGCAAATGCCACCCACAGACCCCTCTCTGTGTAGGCAGCACTTGGGAAAGCCATGCTGTACCATCTCTGCCCAAGCACTGCTGGCTCTCATCACAAACACAGGTTTGGAAACAAACTGTGCAGGATTAAATTGATGATCAGCTGAGATTGATGCTGCTCCTAAAGAGACTGGGCAAGCACTTGGTGCCTATTGTCACCCACTGGTGGAGAGCATCTCCCAGGGTTTTCCTGGCTGTAACCTACAATGGCACATTGGCCCAACATCTGCACAGAGCAGCTGCCTTTCAATAACAGGCTACAGCATCAAATACCACCCAGGGACCCCAGAATTTGATCTGCAAGGCACTGCAGGTCCCAGAACTCCTCGTAAAATATGTGTGACAGGCACCTAGAGAGGCAATCATCATAAGATCTCCTTCCTCTGTAATGGAAGCAACAGAAGCTCAGTTAGCAGCTCTGGCTCCTGTCTCCAAGGTGGAAAGTCATTGCTGACCAGTGGAAAAAATTACCAGCACCAGGTGAAGTGCATCTTCATGAGCAGGAGGCCCACACATGCCTGGGGCTGGAGGTTTGACAGCATCCCAGGCCCTGAGAACACAAAGCAGGCACATTCCTCCAGCAGAGGCTCTGCCCCATGATTTAGGAGCCTGCAAGCTCTGAGATGTTGAGCAGCACCCGACAGCTTTGCTGCTCCTGATGGATGCTGGAGTCTATTTTTTCTCCAGTAACAACTTTCACTAATGGTGCTGGCACGGAGGCTCAGCAAGGAGGAGGGAAGTGGCAAATGGCCAGGGTGAAAAAGAGTTCACAATTACAGTAGAAAAGGCCACTGTGTCCCTTTGCTGGCCATGGCAATGCTGAGGACAGGGATGGACGGGGCTCTAGGAGAGCACTGAGTCACCCCCTCCTTCAGGAGAGCACCCACTGCACCCAGAGCATTTTCAGCAGACACCCAGACATCTCCTTATCTTATTTTTAAACTCCTCAAGTGACAGGGTGCCACAATCTCCCCCACCAGTCTATTCCAGTGTTTCACTGTCTTCATGGTTAAAAGTTTTTCTTATGTCCACTTCAAACCTTCATTGGTGCAACTAAATCCCAAAGCATCTTCTCCTCTCCAGAGAGAGAAGCAAGATGGATGAAGAGGGATGTAAGCCTTGTTGTTTTTTTCACTTGTGGGTTTTATTCCCAGCCAAAAGAAGAGTTTATTTTCCTGAAAGAGATACTATCGCCTGCAACTCAACACAACTCAGAAGTATCTTTCTATTTTTAAAAGTGAAGTATAGGAGTTACATAAAAGCTATGGCAACCAGGAATGAGAAACAGGGTCTTCAATTTGTGGGCTCTGCCTCCTACCACAGCTAACTTCCCTGCTCCTTGGGGCTGACCTGGGCTGTCCACAGCACATCAGTGCAGAGAGGCTGAGCTCACTGCCCCCCACACAGCACAGGCTGGACAGGCCCCACATCCCCTGTGCCTGCAGCCTCTCACCAATGTGCCAAAGAAAGAAGCAGATACGCTGATTCTGTTTTTCTTCCTTTCTGCCCTCTTAAAACAGCACTGGACACAGCAGGCCAGACTCTGCTCTGGTAACCAGCTGGGAAAAGGATGACACAGATAAAGCAGACAGATAACGCAGACAAATAACACAGATAACACAAATAGATAATGCAGGTAACACAGACAGATAACGCAGATAACATAGATAAATAACACAGATAACATAGATAACACAGTTAACACAGATAGATAACACAGATAACATAGATAACACAGATAACATGCACAACACAGCTAACACAGTTAACACAGATAGATAACACAGATAGATAACACTGCACAGATAGATAACACAGATAGATTGCACAGGTAACACAAATGGATTACACAGGTAACACCTCAGTGTTTCTCAGCACCATGGGTGTGAAGCAGCCCAGAGCTGGGCAGAGCAGCAGGAACCAGGGCTGGCCATGCAGGGGTGATACCACAGGGGTGATAGCACAGTGATGACACCACAGGGTACTTGGCGACAGCCACACAGCCCCAAAGGCCCTTGCTTTCGGGAGGGCAAGCCAAGAGGGTGTAGGCACAAGAAACTCCTCCAGCCTGGGAGCATCCAGGGGCAGCTTCGGGGACGGGGATGTTACTCCTGTCACTGGCACGAGAATGAACCGTGGCCTCGCTAGGGCTCACAGGCAGCCGGGCTCTGCCCGGGGCTGCCAGGCTGGGAGGGCTCGGGGCAGCAGAAGCTGGTGACAGGGCAGGCAGGAGCCGGTGCCCGGGGCAGGGAGAAGCCAGTACCCGGAGCCCACAGTAGCCGGTGCCCGGGGCACCAGGAGCCGGGGCAGGCGGAGCCGGTGCCCGGGGCAGGGAGGAGGCGCTGCGCGGTGCCCGGGTTCGGTGCGCGGTGCGGGTTGAGCCGTGCGCGCTCGGTGCGCGGGGGGCGGTGCGCGGTCGCGGGGCTGCGCGGGCGGTGCGCGGTGCCCGGGCTCGGTGCGCGGGGGGCGGTGCGCGGTGCGGGGGTGCGCGGGGGGCGGGCGGGGGGCGGCAGCGGCGGCGGGGCCATGCGGAGCCCGGGCTGAGCGCGGCGGCCGCCCCTCGCCATGAAGCGGCAGAACCTGCGCACGGCCGCGCTCATCCTCTGCATCTTCTCCTACCTGCTGGTGGGCGCCGCGGTCTTCGATGCGCTGGAGTCGGAGGCGGAGAGCGGCCGCAAGCGGCTGCTGGAGCAGAAGCGCGGGGAGCTGCGGAGGAAGTACCGCTTCTCCGCCGACGATTACCGGGAGCTGGAGCGGCTGGTGCTGCAGGCCGAGCCGCACCGCGCCGGCCGCCAGTGGAAGTTCGCCGGCTCCTTCTACTTCGCCATCACGGTCATCACCACCATCGGTGAGTGCGGGCAGCCCGGCCGGCGCGCCCGGCATCCCTGCATCCCTCCATCGCTGAACCTACGCACCCCGTGTCCCTCCATCCCCACGCCCCTGCATCCCATGTCCCTCCATGCCCCTGCGCCCCATCCTTCTCCAGCCCCACACCTCAGTACCCCGGGAGCTCCAGGACAGGCTGGGGGGTGTCCGCACGGCAGAGGCAGGTGTCACCCTTGCAAGGCTGGGACATCTCTTCAGGCCATCCCTGAGCTTACCCTGTGGCACCCCAGTGCCCAGTGGTGGCCACCCTGTGCTGGGGGTGCTGCTGTGGCTGGGGCTGAAGACACGGCATTGTCCCAGGGAGGCAGCAGCCTGGGGAGCTCCTGCAGGAACCTTTGGAGCAGGAGCTGCCAAAGTTGGCAGCGGTGTGGGAGGGCAGAGGTAGGGGCCGTGTCTGTCCCCTGTGCTGGCTCTAGCCAGTGAGCTGTGTGAAGAGCTGGGCAAGAATTGTTGGCTTCTTTGCTGGCTCAGAACTCCGGGTGTTTGGCTGTGTGAGATCTGCTCCACGGAGCCAAGAGAGCCACGAGCCAGTGCCTGCTGCTCTGCCTGCACAGAAACCTGCAGAGACATGGGTGTCAGCCTGGAGGGGAGTGATTGAATCACATTAAACTCCTCTGTAGACTCACTTATCCATACTAGAGCCCAGTGCCTTGGTTTGTCCGCTTCAATTTTGCAAGAGGATGAAACTAAATGAAATGAGGGTTGCCTTAATTGAGGTGAGATTAGCCACAAGGGAGTTGAGCATTGTTTAATGAATCCACTTTGATTAATTCATGCACCCTTGGCATCCCGTGGGGGTAGACAGGGATCCTGTGCTCGTGTCACTGCCTGTGCTGGAATTTCAGCAGATGTGTTTTGGAGGCAGGAATCCTGAGGCCAAATCCTGCCCTGGCACAGCCAGCAGCCTCCTCCTGTTCTTCAGGACAGGACTTCAGCCTTCCCAAAGGGCTTGGGATGCTTGAAAAATACCTCTGGTAGCTGGGAGCATCATCCCTCAGGACAAGGGTTGGTGGGATGAGCTGCACTGTGTTACCAGAGGACAAGAGGTGGAAGAGGGACAGGTATCTTGCCTGTGCTCCCATGGGGTGTGGTGTGGGGTTGTGCAGCTGGGAACACACATGGTCAGCAAACCACGGTGGGCTCAGGGCATGGCTCAGGTCAGACCCCAGCAGGAGGGAAAGATGAACAGCTTCAGCAAAAATCCTCATCATCACCTGACAGGTTATAGCTTCATTTACATGTTTTTTCTGTTGGCTGTGACAAACAATGGCTGTGCTTATCACACACCCCCCGTGATAAATAATTTCAGCCCAGGTGCCGTATTTCTCAACCACTGACATGTTAGATCTCTTTATATTGGGCTGTGCTCCAAATCTCAGTTTTAATGTTGTTGTATCTGTGTTTACTCTTTCTAATTCCCTTTGTCATTTCAAAACCATCAGTCAAACACTCCTTCAATGGTCTCTCAGGGTATAACAATTGTTTTTCCACTTACTGCTCTTGTGGATCATTATCTTTACATCCTCATTGCTGTCATTGTATTATCTTGTAGCCTGGGACCTGGTGATTGCACTCAGTTATTAAGCTTGGATCTGACTGGGAGGTTTTGCCACTGCAGTCTCCTGCCTGCTCTCTATTTCATGAAATGTGGCATGAAGGCATGAAATCCATCATTTTTTGTTGTGTGAATTTGTGAACAGAGAGAGCAATTAGAAGCTGGTCCCTTGCTGCCTGCTGGCAGTTCTGAGCACAGCATGGTGAAGGACAATGCTGTCCTCAGCCCCTCAGCCCTGTCCCATGCAGGAGTTTCCTGGAGCAGGTGTGCTCAGGAGCCCAGGAGAACATGGTTATCCACTGCTGGCCCTTCCATCAGTGGCTGCAGCACCTTCCCCAAGTATCCTGGAAATCCACGGGCAGTAAGGACTGAGATGAAGCCAAGTCACCACTTAAAACAAGACCGTGGGGTAACAAGAGGGTGTTTTCCCCCATGTTTCCCATGCAAAAGTCACACAAATTCCTGCAGAAAGTGAAAATACAAATAGCTGTTTGTGGCAGGCCTGGCAGCAGTGCAGGAAGGAGCTGGCACTGTTCTGCAGGCACTTTCAGAAGGGAAGTTTCAGACCCTGGTAATTTCTTGTAGAAGCAACTCAAAAGAAAGGCTCAGATGCCTTTGGATGCCTTTGGATGCTGTTACTCCCCACGCCACGTGATTCCCTTGCTCTGATTTTGTTACTCATCTCTGAGGTCAGGGGCCACCAATTTCTGCTAAGCTGCTGTAATTGAGGTGGGCACGGAATCACTGGAGCCTGGAACATGCAGTGAATACCTCAGTGTGCCTCACAGTGTAATTGTGTGTGTCCTTGAGTCACTGCTCTGAAACTTGGGCCAAGGTGAAGAAATTAAATCTCAGAAGGCATTCAAGGAGAACCTCGTTGTCCTGGAGCTCCTTGTCCCCAGGAAAAGGGCTGACAGGGCTGTGGTAGCATAAATGCTCCCTACCCTGCATCTAAACCAGCACAGCCCCTCCTCCCAAACAGGCTGGTCATGCTTTAGGTCTGAGTGTTGGTGACACTGGAGTAAATCTGGAAAGGGTCTGCAGAGGTCCTTCCAGACTTAGCTGCTCCTGTGGGGACTGTCCCTATAGCACAGGGGTGCAGGATTGCACACAGCAAGTGCTCATAGAGATGAGACTCAAATGTTTGTGACACTGGATGGCTTGGGAGGAGGAGGAGGAGCAGGTGACAGGGGAGGTGGCAATGCCCCTGCAAGGGCAGCTGTGGATGGTCCTGGCTGGGTGTATTCCTCTCCACAGGGTGATCTGGCACTGTTGGTCTCAGCATCTTGCAGAGTCTCTGTTCCCCCTCGCTGTGGGGTTCAGGTTACCCTGCACACCTGGCACTGGCACAGCATCAATCTCTGAATTATTTGTGAGCTGCAGGAAGGTTGCAAACCCCAGTCCAGCTCTAGGCCTCCTCTTGGCCTCTGCAACATTGAGGGCTATCAGGAGGGTACCTTCTCTCTTTAGGGGTCAGATGAGGTTCTGCCTACACAAATGTGCCATAATCCCAAAGGATGGGCATCCATGGCCCCATTAGCATTGCCTACAGATTTGTTATTGAGTTCCATTCTTCCCCCATTTTTCTACTGCTCCTCTTGGTCACAGGGCAGCCTTGCTGGAAACCCCAGTGAGGGTCTGATGCCACCTTTCCTCTTCCCTGTGTCCTTGACAGGTTATGGGCATGCTGCTCCAGGCACAGACGCTGGCAAAGTGTTCTGCATGTTCTACGCCATCCTGGGCATCCCCCTGACGCTGGTCATGTTCCAGAGCCTGGGGGAGCGCATGAACACCGTCGTGAGGCTGCTGCTCAAGAAGATCAAGAAGTGTTTGGGCATGAGGACAACCCATGTGTCCATGGAGAACATGGTCCTGGTGGGCTTTCTGTCCTGCATGGGCACCCTGTGCATTGGCGCCGCAGCCTTCTCTTATTTCGAGGGCTGGACTTTCTTCCACGCCTATTACTACTGCTTCATCACCTTGACCACTATTGGCTTTGGAGACTTTGTGGCTCTGCAGAAGAACGAGGCTTTGCAGAAGAAGCCCCCGTACGTGGCTTTCAGCTTCATGTACATCCTGGTGGGCCTGACGGTCATCGGCGCCTTCCTCAACCTGGTGGTGCTGCGCTTCCTCACCATGAACTCGGAGGACGAGCGGCGCGACGCCGAGGAGCGAGCCTCGCTCAGGAGGGCCCGCAACAACATCCACCTCAAGCCCAAAGAGGACAGCCGCAGCAGCAACGCCATTTTTCTCCCTGCGGAGGACAGGACGAGCCAGATGAACCTGATCCCGCTGGTGCAGGAGGAGGCCGAGAGGCAGCGGCGGCAGTCGGCCGTGTCTGCGGCCGAGGTGCCGTCCTTCTGCACCTGCCTGTGCTACAGGCCCCAGGTGTGCGGCAGCCCGGCGCCCTCCCACCCCGAGACCCTGAGCTGCCACACCAACCCCGTGTACTACAACTCCATTTCCTACAAAATCGACGAGGTGTCCCTGAGCACGCGGGGGCAGACCGGCTCTTCCCCGGGGAGCACTTTGTCCTCCAGCAGCCCCCGCTGCCGGCGGCACCCCCGGCTGCGGAGGAGATCCATCTAGGAGCGTGTGCTGAGCCACACTCAGTGCTCCAGTCTTACTATGTTGATAAATTAAGAACAGAGATGTCAGGTTCTTCTTACTCATTTCTTCTGTTCCTCTCCCTCCCCCCAGCAGGAGCCTCTAAATCCTGTCGGGAAATAATGATTCCTTTTTTGCAGGCACTGAGTGACATCGTTAGTTTTTCTTTGTTTTTTCCTCCCAAGTAGGGAGGAAAACATTTGGGACTGGCAAGAGCCCCCCCCCCCCACACCCCAATGTGAATTCCCCCCCTTCCCACCACAGTGAGCTGCAGGTTTGCTGTCCCACCTCCCTGCTCCCCAAAGGCTGCATTGCTGCCCTCCCACCCTGCTGAGCCTTGGCTGTGCCTGCTGCCACATGACTCTTGCTCCATGGGCTGGGTTGCATTTGCTGAGACTGTCAAAAGCAAAGTGTGTGTGAGCAAGCCTTGCAAGGCTGGGGATCACCAAGTTGTCCCCTGGCCCCAGGTGCAGGTAAGTCAGTGGCACAGAGTAGGATTGCAGCTGGTGGGTGGGCAGGGAAAGGTGGGCAGGAGGGAATGGGCTGCAGTCCTGAAGCTCAGCACATAGGGACAGCTTCATGGAGGAACTTCACCTCCTGTGAGCAGCCCTCTGGATCTGAGCTCAGGCTTGTGGCTGGCTCAGTGCTTATGGAAGCTGGAGGCCCATGCACTCACCCACTTGCCCACCAGCACACCTTGTCTCTTATACCTACCCACCACGAGTAGATCCTCCTGGCTGAAATGGCTGGAGGGACACTGTGCCCCATTTCCAGGGGAAGCTGAACTCCTCCAGTCCAGCCCAGCCCAGCCCCAGCTCCCTTCTGTGCTGAGCCCAGACTATACTGAGGGCAGCCCCAGGGAGAGCCTCCTGAACTGCAGTCAACTGCAAACAGCTTGGTCCTAAGCAGATGTTTTTTCCTTAGCTAAAATCACCCCTTCATTCCTTCCCCACCTTTCCTCCAGCTGGCAGCCCAGCAGCTGTGCTGGCTCCTCACCTCCTCCCAGTCCCTGTGAGCCCATGGGTGTGTGCTTGCTGCTGCTGGGGTTATCTGAGGTGGGGGTGTCCCATCTCCTCATTCATCCCCCTGTGGGATGTGGTACCTGCACAGCCACACCTGGGCAGCTCTTTCCAGCTGGTGACCCCAGCGTGGCCTTTGTCCATCCTCTCTCATCTGCATGAAAGCAGGGCTCTGACAGTGGTAGGAGCTCTATTGATTTTTTTTCCTCCAATAATGGACATTTTAACTCTCAGTTCTATTTAAAATACCCTCTGAGGGGGTTTTTGTGGAGAAATAGCCCCTTTTCCTGGTGGGGAAAGCATGCAGAGTTGCCAGCGTTGCAAAGGTCTCAGGGCAGGCTTTGCTCTCTCCTCCTTTTGTTCTGGGTGGCAGCTTAATAAAAGGTGAATCCATCAGGTGGTGCTTGATTATTTGTTACAAGGACGAGCAAAGGGATGTGTCCAAGCCCCAAACTCCAAATCCCTGTGGGCACTCAGGCTGCCACCAGGGGCTGGTTTGTGACACCTTCACCTGGGTGCTCCCAGGCCCTTTGGGTGGGTGCCATTCCAGGGGCTGCAAGGTCCAACCACTGCCTCATTTGCAGCAGTGAGCCCAGACCTGCCCCAGCTGGGGGAGCCTTGGATTAAAGGGGAAAGGGGGAGGAGGGGGGAACAAAGCAGGCTGTGAGTGTGGAAAACAGGCTTAAAAATGAGGCTTTCATTGGCTTCAGTGTGTCACTTCACGCTGATCCCACCAGCTCAGCCCTTTTGTTGCCACGTCCCATCTCCCCCATCCTCCCCACAGATTTCAGCCCAAGGTTTGGCCGTTGCTGTGCTGCCCTTTGCCATCAGAGCTGAGCAGATGGAAATCTCTCCCTCTTTCCACGCTGAGCCGTGTACATTCTCCCAGTGGCCACCTCTCACCCTCACCCACCCTTGTGGAAAGAAGCAGGTTCTTGATTCCTGCTCAAGTCACCTGCGTGGTATTGCCTTGGTGAGATCCACCTCTGGTGGAGCTGAAGCAGGAAAAAACCTGACCCCAGAGGCTGAGCCAGCCTTGCACTCTCCCTCTGGATCCAGCAGGGCACTGCCCAAGCTCAGTGGCTCCGTGGTTGTGTCCCAGAGCCCACAATGCAGCCAAGCAGAGGCAGCAGGGCTGGCGGTGTGACCTCCACAGCCTGGGGGGCAGTGCTGGTGTGAGGTGACAGCAGCTGCCTGTAGCTGCTGCTCCCATGTGGCCTGAGCTTCCAGGCAGCACTGCCTGGCTGCTCAGTGACAGCCTGAGCCCCATGCTGCTTGGGAAACCGGGAGTGGTCTGAGGGTGGGAGATGCTGGGCTGCCCCCTGACACTCTGGAGACACCCCCCTCCTCCTCCTCCTCCTCCTCCTTCCATCACTGCTCCCCCAGGGGCTGTAACTGGGGCAGGAGGGAAGCTGCCCCTTGGTCTCACCCTGGTGACCTGCAGAGGGATTTGGAGGCATGACAAACACCTTTTAAGAAATCCTTAGTGAACTATGGCTTTGTGATCCCTCATTCCCACAGGACAAGGACTTGCAGTAGCTGCCCAGAGAACGGTGCCTATTGTCAGCACCACCACCTCCTCCACAGACCCCTCCAGCAGCATCCCCCAAACAATTCCCACCCAAGGGCTCACAGCTCCAGGTCATCCAGGCACAGCTGCAGACCCAGTAACATCTGAGGGTCCTTCCCTGGGGTCCCCAGGCTCCCCTGCACCCACCCTGGATGTTCCCAACAGCCTGGGCCAGGGATGGCTTTTTTCTGCCAACAAAGTCTTCACTTCCAGGGTTTCAAAATCACCCTTGAATGGCCAGGGCTGACCATGAAGGGTCACAGAAAGAAAACAGCAGGAGCTTTAGACTGGGGTGGTGAGCAGAGCACAAGTGGGAGCAAGCTCAGCTCTGTGCCTGGAGATGCTCACAGCCAAATTACATCCAGAAGTGGCTCAGGGAAATGCAGGTTTGAAGCTGGGGCTGATTGAGGGAGCCGGAGTGACAGCCCCTCCACAGAGCACTGGACACACCAGGCTGAGTTGCTCTCATCCCCTACAGGCACAAGGAGAAGGATGGGTCCAGCTGAAATCCCAGGTTGAAGATAACAGTGGTGACAAGAGAGAGAGCAGACACACTCCACAGAAAACCTCCAACACACCATAGGAAAAAAAAAGGTTTTATTATCACCATTATCAACGTTTTCATTAGCTTAACACTGAATTGTAAATCACTTATTCATTACATATTGTCTGAATAAAACCTACAGACAGGAAAAAAGTATAGCAGAATCCTCTCCTGACTACAGACGAGTGGCCAGTGTCCCACCTTCCACCCAAGGCAGCCCAGGCACCTCCAAGCCACCTGGGCTAGCAGGCTGCCAGCTCCATTGCCTGTGCTCCCTCTGGCTCCACAGAAATTACACCCCACCAAATGATGTTAAAAACCTCCAGAAAGTTTTGGAGAGGGTTGCAGAGGCCAAAAAGAGCAGATCTCAGCTGCCCCCACTCCTAGGGTAAAGCAAGAGGAGTGTTGCAGTGCGCCTGCAAAGTCACTGGGTTTTGTGGAGGAGTAATGAAGTAAAAAGGTTGAACCTGTGAAAGCAGATTTCCCTGCAGTGGCCAGGCCCTGGCAGTGGGGTAGGGGCAGGGATGGGCAGGGGATGGCTGACCCACCCCCGAGCAGAGGCCAGCTCTGCCATGCCAAGGGGGATCGGTGTGTCAGTGCAGGGATGCGTGGGCAGCCTCAGCCCCCTCGGGCTGGAATAAGGCCTCGAGTCCAGAGGGCAGTGGGGACCCGTGGAGGGAGCAGAGGGTGCTGGGGAAAGCAAAGGGAAGGCGGAGGAAAGCTCGCTGGGAGCTCCCTTCTCCCAGCCCAGAGGCAGCTCCCTGTCCTCTCCTGGCTGTCAGGGATGGCACCTCCTGCCTGCCTGGGCTGCCCAGCCCTGAAGAGGAGCCCTGGCTCCTTCCAAGGATGGGAAAGGGAGCAGTTTGAATACATTGGCAGGACATGGGCATCCCTGGTGGGTGGCAGGCCATGGCAGTGCTGCGTGAGGGGTCTCAGGGGAGGCACTGCATCCCCAGGATGCCCTTTCACCATGCAGGGAGCAGGAGGAAGACAATCCCAGTGTGGTGAGGCTAGGGGAACATGCCTTAAGATTCACCCTCCAAACCTCACTTTCTCTGGCTCCAAAGCTAAAACCAGCTCCAGGTCAAGAGGATGGAATCACCAAAGAAGAGACCAGCGTGCAGCACTGGGTCAGAAGCAACACCTCAAAGAAAAAAACTGCTGAAGGATTTGAAGCTCCAAGCTGGCATTTAGTGGGACCTCAAGTCCCCATGGGCAGATATCCTAACACCTGGTGCCCAAGCAACCACAAAAACCAGCTCCTGCAGAGCTTGTGGGATGGCTTCAGCAAGGTGTGCCTCAGTCATTCTCTTGGTTGGTTCTGCTGCCACCATGGCTCAGTGAGCGGAGCTCACAGGTGCCTGGGCTCAGTGTGTGCCCACACAGCCTCTGTGCCAGACACAGCCCTTCCCTGCCCCTGCACAGGGGGCTCAGCCCGTGTAACACACCCAGAGTAAATGCCAAGGCTGGACCTGCCCAAGCTGGACTGCTTTGGCTGCCATTTTAGCCACTGGAAAGTCACAAAGGGAAAGTCCTTGGGTCACTGCCTCTGTTTGCTGGTGCTCTGGAAAGGGCTGGTGCAAGGTCCCTCTGTTTCAGCCACTAAAGTGCAAAGAACCAAATGCTACAAAGAAACTCTCCCCAGTTCCTCTCCTCCACCAGGATAAAAGCAGCTACCACGGGCAAGGGAGGGCAGAGGGTGCCTGTACTGTGGGAAGAGTGGAGGTTCCCCAGGGTGAGTGTGATGCTGCTGTCCTGGGTGAGCAGCTGGGGACAGATCTGAGGCTGCCTAGTGGTGACTGGGAGGTGGCCACTGAGCAGAGGAGTCTGGCAGTGACAGCTGAAGCCACATTCTGAGAACACCTAATCACTTGCAAACACCCTGTGGAATCACCGTGTTCACAGACACACACCCTGGCAGGTGTGCACTGGGGTAAACACAAAAAACCTTCCACTGATCATCCTCTTTTCACTGATCATTCTCTTTTCCAAATGCTTGGCTCAAATCTGGCAGCTGCAATTTCATTTTAGATGCTCCCTCCAGGTGACAATAGGCCCTGGACTCCTCTACTGATGGCACTTTGCATTCACACACATCTCTCTCTGTCTCTTCAAAGAATTTCACAAAAAACAGGAATTCTTCCAGCATTCCTTGGGGCTCCCAGCACCACTGGGACCTGCTGCCTGCACAGCCAGCAGCCTGGCAATCTTGGAAACAACATGGACACTTGTCCTTGGGAAATGCTGGGAGGAATCCACAGGCAATGGACTGGGATGCTGTTTTGAAGCTCTTTTATTCTATCACTGCATCGATGATGGAGCTGACTTAAAATCCAGTATCCTGATCCTGTCACTTCAAAAAAATCAGAGAGCCCAGCACTAGCAAATTTCTGAAGCAAGGCACAGAACAACCTGTGCCTGTTTTACACCTTGGTCCCCCTGATCCCCTGCAAAGGTGCAACCTCTCTGCCTTGGGTGGAATTTTCTAACAAAATGGACAAATACCACCTATGAAATGGACAAAATAACCCACAGAGCCTTCAAAGAAGAGCAGCCCAACCTGCTGCTCTGAAAAAAACCCCTCCCTTTAGCCTGCCCCAGGTATCTTGAGGAAAATAGGCAGCTGTCAGGCAGAACTCAAGTGGCCCCAGAGTGCAAAGGCTTTTTTGCTTTATCAGGGCTACAATGGCAGTGGGATCCATTCTCGTCAAGTTACAAATACTAGATAGCCTAAGAAAAACAGGAGATTGAAACAGTCATGAAGTTTATACTGAAACTATTTTTTACCTCTGTAGTATGAAGTCACCTACAGCTGTTTCTTTCTTCACCTAAGAGAGATCTCATGTCGATGGGCACAGACACAGAGAATCTACAGAATGAATATATCTCACAGGGCAACAGCCCGGTCTTTGTTTTTTTTACAATCAAAGTTAATATGGATCTTTTTCAAAAGTGATGTTGTTCAGATTGAAGACAATTATAAACTGTATCAACAATATGTACTACAGCCTGCAAGTCACAATCTGTGCACACCCAATGGAATATATTATTGCTTGGTAGCCTATTAGACTTTGTTTATAAAAAGATTTTTATACAGAGTACAGGATTATGACAAAACTAGCTAAGTAGTTCTCATCTTGAAAATACAACATCTATTCTTTCAACAAAGTAGCTGAGAGTTAATGAACAATAACAAATATATACTAATAATTTTATGGCCAGTTTGAACAGAATTTCTTATAGGACTCTTTTCTGGTGTTTATTTACATATGCCTCTTTTCTTTTGGAAAAAAGTTGATAAAATATAACAAGGAACATAGAAATCAAAAGAATGAGTAAACTTCATACCAAGAACATCAAACATTTTTGAAAACACTAAATTATGTTACCTGTTAAAAAACATACATATCATTTTGTCTTTAAAGAAAAATATTTTTCCTGTTTTAAAATATTACCAACAGCATGTAATAAACTAACTTAAAATGAGTTTCATAAAAAAGTTGTCTTGCTGTCTAAACATTACTAAACATGCCTAGGTTGAGATTCTGTTAACTGCCTCAACATCTTAAAAACAGCTCCTTTACAGGAACTTGTGATATTCATACTCCAGAAGACCTGCAAATTTAGAACAGTACAATGATAAAGGATCTGGTAGCTAGGAACAATAAATATATATTTTCACTCAAAGTAAGTAATTCTGCAGTGTCCTTTGAAACAATCCATGGCCAATAAATGCTGGCCTTGACCCTGCCCACAGTGCCTGCAGTGCAAAGGGATGCTCCAGCAGCCCCAGCTGCAGGATGAGGACCCATGGATGGAATTGCAGAGTGAGGACCTTGGCCATCCCAGCTGTGTTGGGGCAAAGGGAAAGAAGAGAAAGGGAAAGAGACTGGGAAAATATCACATTTTCTTTTCCTGAACAAACCAGGACCATGGTCACGGCTGCTTTTTGCTCAGAGCACAAAGAGGACAAAGCCACATGCAAGGCTACTCTCCCTGTGATTCCCACTGGGGAGAGATCATTCTGCTCTCAGCATCAAGATTTCTTTGTTTTCCACAGTGCAGGTAACATTCAGGGATTGGCTCTCCATGGGTTTTTTGGCCAGCAATGCTCCCATTACCTTTACAATGCAGCAGTTCATGCACAAGGAACAGAGAATCACCCCTGAGTTGGGCAGGTTATTTATCTCTCCTCAGACTCATCCCTCATAATCACTCACCAACCAAAAATACTGTGACACCTTTTTGTTCTTTTATTTAAGTCTCCTGCTCTTCCTCTCTCCCTCCCTGGCTGTAACCAACAGCAAAACTCAGGCACAGGAAAAGACTCAGCCAGGGATTGCAAAGGGGACAAAAATTCAGTTTTCAGCTGCTCATCACTATGGCAAAATGCTGCTTTATACACGACCACACTGGTAATCCCAACTCTCACACCACATCACCTTAGACAGAAACTGGGCGGCCAAATTTTTGGGGGAAAAGTGGGTTAGGCTTTATAAACATAGGCTATTCCAAGCCTGAGACTTGTCTTGGATGCTACACTGGGACTCTTAAATCGATGGGCAGCTAGCAAAGTTCTTTTTTAACTCCAATACCCCATGGCCAGTGCAGGAATTGTGTATGGGTGTAGCAAGAATTTAACTGCAGGGCACCATGGAGCTCCCCCAGCCTCACTGTGTGTCCTGCGGGCTCCTGCAGAAGGGCTCCTGTGAGTCTGCTTTGTGAAGGAAGCACTTGCCAGTCCATGTGACTGTGCTGTGCTTGGCAGCCAGGGATTGCAGGGTTCACTTACTGGGGAGAAACAGGACTTGGAGAGAGTCAAACAAAAGCACTGGACCACAATCAACCACGTAAAAAATGCAGAAGAAAATCGCATGGAGCAGACTGTGAAACTGCCTCCAAATGGCAGAATTGGAGATGTTAACAAAAATAACACAACTAGAACCATAACTTCTTTATTTCACCCTGACAGTGACCCTTCAGCGTGATTAAAACCAGACGGAAGATAGTCCTCGGTGTAAGGAGTCCTGTGGTAACTAAACTGATCATCACTGAGCCTGCAGAGCTTTCAGAGGGGCAGGAAACAGAGACAAGCTGCATCTGCCAGGCACACAGGAACTGAGCTTTTCGACAGACAGTCGTTAAACAAAGTTTTCTGGGGAAATATTTTTGGCATTTATAGTCTCCTACTCCCCATTTAAAACTGCAAAAAATGCTGCATTCGTCTTACTGGGCACAGGAAACTCAGGATTAACTTAGCTCTTACTGGTAGGTAATGTCCAAACTCAGTACCAATACAAAGCTTTTGGCATAACTTAGGACAGAAGCCCTGTTGCCAGGTCTGGTGTGTACCTGGAGCTCCCCACAGTCCTTTTAAAGTCATAGTTATTAAAAGATCCAGTGCTACAAACCACTAAATCTACCTAATCTATTCTAGTTCATACACATATTGTACAATATTGCCTAGTACTCACTACATACCAAGAGGAAAAGATGCTGACTTGAATTACAGTAAATGTGCTTCTTTTTTAAAAATAAAAATAAAAGAGAGAGCGCCACAACATAGTTTGACCAGCATGCAACAAACTTTCTTCAGCTAATATATAGAAATTGTCTAATACATTAGAAAAAATAATTAGTGAGAGGCCAGAGACATATTTGATCACGGAAATTAAGAGATTTATCTGAAATGTTGAGGCTTTTGCCACTGAAGACTCAAAAAATTAGTCATTCTATGTCCCTTGTCCTCCTTCCCTCTCCTTTATATTATATATTTTTTTACAGATGATTGTAAGGCCTATATAATTTTTGCATCTATCCTGTAATTTATCTCAAAATAATTTAAAATGCCATAGACAAGCTAGGACCAAAAGCAACTGCTTTTACCATCCACTCAACACTCATGCTTTTACTCTAAAAAAGCTGAGGTTCACATGCAGAAATAAATGCTCTATGACAGGCCAAGAATCTGCTCATTCCTACATGGGACACGGGACCTTCACTTTTAAACCACAAAGCAAAACATCTCTAAAAGTTTATTCTGGGACAGCAGTCATCAAATCCTCATTCAGGAACTAAGACAAAACCTAGCCAAAACAGAGCTATCAGCAGAAAATCTTTGGAGATTCTCTGTGATTCTGGATAATTTAATTGTCTGAAGGATCCAGAGCACTTCCTCCAGCACATGGCTCTGCTGGCAGCAGCTGCCACAGCTCAGCAAATGTGCTTTACTCATTCCATGAACAGAACACACGTGCTGTGACCACTGTGCCATCACATTCCTCACTCACCACCTCTCTGTACTTTGGGGATCACGTCTCCTCCTGCAGGACACTTGTCAATGCCTGTGTAGTGCCAGGACTGCCTAAAGCTCCCCTCTCTCCACAGGGAAGGTTGTGGGCTCTCCAGCACCTTTTTCTCAGATGGCAAACTGAGATTCTGTTCTTGTGCACCCCCAGAATCCCCCATTTCCTCTCCCATGGCAGAATAAAACAAACAGTCCTGTTTCAGGTCTGGGAAGGAAGGGCAGCATCTCCAGCAGATATGTACCAGTACCAAGGAGATGAAGGAAAAAGGCAGGAGATAGAAGACATCACGACTGAAAGATGCACAGCAACAAGTAAGGGAGTCAGCAAACTGCAGAATGTCTTATCTGACAATACAAAACACCTCAAGCTGCAAGTGTGATGTTCAGCTCCCACTTCTAGTGTTTTGGGGTTTTTTTGTGAGCAAAATTGTGGTTAATTAGCCTGCTAAACTCGAACTCTGTTTAAACTGTCTGCTCTAAGTGGGTGCTACTTGTTCTCCCACCAAGTATGCTTCATCAGCAGTGTTAGACACGTAATGCAGTAAAGACACTTGCTGGTAATTTGGCACAGTTTGAAAACACAGCAACGACAGTGTTACAGCTAACATGACTCAGTGACAGGGAACTGATTCTAAAGAAAGAGTTGCAGGTTTTTTTCTTCTTCTTCCTCTCAGAAAGAAAGACATTATAAAAAGACCTAATGCTTCCTCTTAAACTTTCCGTTCCTGCTCTTTTTGATGACCTCAAAATTTTTCAGGTATTTTCTTGTGAAAGAATTCATATTAGAAATTTCTAACACGCACAGTTAAGAGAAATCAATTCCTTACTCCCCCCAAATTCTTTCAAATGCTGCAACTTTCCAGGGTTAATATTGATCTGAAACAAGGGTCCAAGAATGACAGCGAGAGAAGTGAAACAAGAGGTGTATGTCTAATTTGACAACTAGGACTCATGCCCCATGGCACCTCCTCCTCGGACGGAGAGGGCACAGTGCCCTCCCCCTCGTCTTCTGTCTAAGGTCACTGGGTTATCCTCCTCTTCCAGCTCCACAAGAACTGATTGAACATGCATTGCGCTTGAGGTCAGAGTTCCAGCAAACAAAACCTTGACAGCATGTTTAAAAAACAAAAGCAGTTCCCCCTTCCTTACTCACTAAGACCTGTCACAGCAGGGTCCCACTGTGCTCTCCAGGGAAAGCTGGGAGGACTGGCGCAGGAGCGGGCCCGTGGTGGGATCTACCATCGAGGAGGTTGGGAAGAGCTTGTACCAGCCGATTGCTAAAGTTGACAAATCCAGTTCTTCCAGGAGAACCCTGGCCACTCCCATGAAGTGCTTGCGCTCCATGCGTCCATAGTTTCCCCAGACTATCACCTTGGGGACAAGAAGGGGGAGCACAGTTAATCCTCCAACTTTCACACTTCCTTGGGAAGCACAAGTCTGACCAATCCTTCTACCCATCCAACTTTCTGGAGCTTTGCTACAGCCTGAGATGACCAGAAATATTTACTCTATCAACAGTCAACATGAAGCTCTGCCTGATGATATTACTTTTTTATTTTAAGCATGTTTACAAAGCCTAATTTTATTGGATTTTTTTTTCTCCCATAGAGCAGAGGTGAATGTGCATGTGGATAAGACACCATTCTGCCGGGCAGGGGCAGAATCTCCACCAAGTGTCCTCGGGGCTGCAGTCCAACACCTGCAGGTAAAATCTGGTCCTGGCATATAACAGGCCTTGGACACCAAAAGGTGGCCTGGGGAGGAAGGGAGGGAGGAGCTCCTGATCTGGAAAAATAAACCAACAAAAAAAAGGTGGGCAACAACTTGGGCCAAAAGCCAACAGTTTGAGGAGAAAAGCATGTGTTAACTTCTGCACACAGAGCTTGTGCCATGGGGCACATGGAGATGAGGCATGGCCACTCACCTGGAGAAGGGCAGGAGCCAGGGACATGACACGAGGGGCACACGTGAGTGACATGCAGGGCAAGCAGGACAGAGGGCCCAGAACAGCTCACAGACACGGGAAGGGCAATGGAAGAGCTGGCAGAGGAGCAGGGAAAGCTGAGTCACACTTACGACACGATGGAGACCAGTGGGTGGAAGAACAAATGCAGTGAGGGTCATGGGCTTAGGCATGCTGGAGGTCTGGCCAGGTGGCCCTGTTGTGACAAAGGTGACGACTGACTGCAGAGTGAGTCCGTGCTCTGAGGAGGAGAGGATGAGTAGGATGGGTTATGATGACAATTAGTGATCTCTGGTTAATCCTGACAGCTTCTTTCCCTAAGCTCCTTACAGGCACAACACTACAGTTTCCTGTAAAATGAGGTAGGAGAGACAATGAATGTCAATCAAAATCCAAAAGTTCACATCTCAGCAGGAGATGGAGCAAGGCACTGCACAAAGTGGGTTTGGTGACATGTCCATCAGCAAAAAAAGCCAAGCTCCTCAATTTATTCTTGGAATAAGTGCCTTTCCTGGCAGTCAGGCAGCAGGTAAGGAACCCATGCACGGCAAGAGCAGACCAAGCCAGGTCCCACTCCATTTCAGTCATAAATATGCAGTTTTGTTGCATCAGGGGAAAATGCTTCTTATCAAGGCAAATGAGGTAGAAGTTACTGAAGAAAAGGGTCCAGCAGGTTAGCTGGCAATTTAGACACCAGTGGAGGTAAAGAATAGAAACTCAAGGATTAATTACATTAGTATTACAAACAGATTTTAGCCAGGCTTTATTGGATGGAAATTATTTTTATATGATTTAACAATGCAAATCACTCTTTGCTCTGGAAACATAGGTACAGAATTGAAAATATGAGTATGGCAGAAAACACATGGCAGTAACAGAAAAGAGACAGAAAAAGGTAGGATATGTAATTGGGTGATGGCAAAGCAGAGTGCCCTGAATGTGTATAAGCATAGAAGGCAACCCATGCTGCAAGATCATTTTAGCATCCTAACTGGGTGGGAAAAAAAGAATTAAAAAAATTAAAAATCAATAATTTCCAGGTAGGCACTCATGGTACCTGGCAAGGTGTCTAATAATCATCAGCTTGAGTATGAAGAAAGAGGGATTCCTCTCCCTTTGTTAAGTTCATACTGAGTGCATTTGGTTCGATGCAAACACTGGCTTTGTCTCATCTATGTTAATTAACCAGCATAACAGGACTCAGTACCTTCCATGAGAGGTGGAAGAGAGAGAGGGGCAGATCTGAGACTTGCTCATCTTACCTGTAATACTTTGCCCTGGGGACTCTCAGCAAACAGCAACACCTGATTGTACAAAGGGTCCAGTGACTTGCGAGCCACTTTTGTCTTCTTTTTCGCAATGCACACGCCATTCTCTAGCAGGTAAGCCTTGATGTAAGCAGCTGGAACAAAAAACATGGTCAAATACGAAGAAAATCTTCATGCTCACTTTAGAAAAGACAGTGTGGCATGTCTCAGGTGTTTCTAAAGAAGGCAGTTACAGAAGGGAAAAGATTTGCCCAAGCAGCCTCGTTTGCAGTACCACGCATATGCTGCTTAGTCCTGCCAAGTAAAAATTCAAATTTTCCCTGTTCACAAGCATTGTGGGAGGCTGGGGCTCAGGAAAAGGCTGTAGGAGATCAAAGCATCCTACCTGGCAGTGTTTTGGAGCCGGGTTTTGGTGTCAGTCCTCGAGCCTGAATGATATCCACTTCGAGCTGCCCATTTCGCTCTTGCAAGCCAATTTCCACGTCCCCTAAACCAAAATGTCAAAATACATAGAAGACTTTCAAAATAATACTCTTTGGGTTACAAAAATCTTTAAAAAACAATCTTCATGTCCCTCCTGCACATATATGTGCCCGATTTCCTCCTGTATTACTCTGGAGCAGCTCCACAGTGATTCCAGGCCACATTTTCTACAACAAACTTCACTGGCAGCCCTCTAAAATGGCTTTGGCGGCTCAGTCTCCTAGTCTTTGTGACAGCAAGCTTCTCATCTCTCCCAAATGGAAGAACCTAGGACTGCAAGCTGCTTTGGAAAATGCAATTATAGTGGACCATAGCAAAATTCTTACAGAGCCTGATGGGCCTTAGAGAAAGAAAAACCCCACAAGATGCATTTTCAGGATTTTAGCTGCATTTTACTCAGTCTGTGCCTTTCAGAGCTGAGGGAGAAAAGCATAAAGCTGCTGCTCTCCTCCTAATGCCACATTTGCTGCAGTCAGCAAAACCTTTCAGCCAAGCTCACTCGATTTAACAGAGAAATGGAGCAGGACAGTGTTAGATCAGCAGATGCTGGACACATTATTAGGTGCCTTGTAGGAGCTGTCTGCTCAAGGCTCAGTTAAAGCCACCCAACTCCTTTGTGTTCCTTACCCATCGAGGTGGTGGCCAAGGTCTGACGGCCAACAAACTGTGCAGGGCCCATGCTCCCCAGGAAGTCACTAAACTGCCCAGCAGATGCCAGATGGACTCCACTGAAATTCAAGCTGCAAGAGAAAATTATTTTGGCTAGTGGTTAATCTGCATTTTAAAGCAACTCAGTAACTAAAGAACCAGATTTATCTTCGAAATGAATGACGTCTATAGAGCCTTTTTTTTGAGCAAAACTCGATGGTTTCCACACAGTTTAACTAGATGGAATGCATCTAAAATCTCTTTCCTTGTCCAAAAACCCCAATAAAGGCTGCAGTCACCAGCTGGTCAATGTTTGTTTAGTTATAACTAATTGTCTCTAAGGAAAATCTCTGCTATCTCAGGCTCATATGTAGCTGTCACCTCTCCAGGTAACAGATTCCTAAAACAGCTTATAGGATGTCTCTTGGTAGCCATTCCTTCCCAATCCTCATTTCTGCAGAGGAAATAATCCATCTAGAGCAGTAGTTAAAAATGAGATGAGCAGGGCAAGTATCAATCCCCTTGGGACTCAATTCCCCATCCATTTATCACACACAGAGCAATACATTTCCTTTTTGATTAGAGGGTCTCATTTCCTCCTGCTCAACACCAGAAGCATCCACCCTGTCCACACTGTGGTTTTCATATCTGCTTCCACAACTGTAGCCACAAAGAGGATCTGAATATGGGTGGCAATAGGACAACATCCTCAAACACCAGCAGTGTCTCTGCCACAGCCACTACAGCAAAACAAAAGCTGTTGGGAGGACAGAGCCTCCAAAGCTCATCTCCAGGCACTGAGGCTGGCCCATGGCAAGCTACAGGTGCTGGTCACTGCACGGGGACATGTGTGTAGCAACACTAAAGAGTCAAACTCTGTGGTACACTGATACAAATGAAGATTTACCCAGCTGTACCCTGATTTACGCAGCTGTTTTGGAGGTTGTAGAAGAACTTGCTGCAAATGGTAAGGAGGAGGCTTGAGGCCAGCATTTGACACCTACATTTGTCCCACAGGCATCTGCCAAGCCATGACACAGCTGCTGAGCCACGTCAGGAGCTGTGTGCTGGGATACCCACGCTGCCGTGCCGGGCGCTGCTCTCTGCCTGCTGCGTGCCAAAGCCAGGCACAATAACAAACCTCCTCCACTTCTCCGAACTTCCCTGAATGGGGGCAATTAGCCAGGGAGTGATGCAGCCCCCGTCCCCCAAATCCCTTTCTCACAGAGGATGCTGTGAGGAGGCTGCAGGTTGGGTACAAGTGACGGCAGAGAGCAGCCCTGCCTGCGGGGTGGGCAGGCTCTCACACAGCTGAGTCAGCCACAAAGCCTTGCTGATGCCCCCCTGCTAGCCAGTTACATTTAAAAGACATTAAAAAGAAAAGGAGTTCTTTTCCAACCCCATTCAAGCAGCAGTGTGTTAATTTCAGGTTGGGATTTCAGCTATTTGCAGACCTGCTCTCAGCCCCATGGGAGCATTTATTTATTCTGACAGGGAAGGAGGATGCCAGCACACACACCTCAGCAGCTCACCACTCGTGGGGACTGAAGAGGACATGTCATTAGCATGGGTTCATGGGGTGGCTTTGCTCCCTGTGACAGGGGCACTGCAATAAATGGCCCAACTTTTCCACAGAATACTGCACCTCCCCTCTAGTCTGACCTGGCTCTTTGAGAAACCTGGTTATTGCTGCTGAGCAGGCAGAGCTGCTGAGCCATCAGCATGGAAAAACCTGCCCTTGAGCTCCTTATAAATGTCACCTTTGTGCAATGGGATGAGGGAGTCTCAGCATCCTGGGTGACAGGCTTGGGAGGGGCTCTGTTTGGGTGTATTTTCCTCCGTTCAGTGTTTTTTTCACCCTGCATCCACTGTTTGATCCAAACACTCCAGCTAATATTTTGAGATACAACAGAAACAGCATTTATTTGGCATTTGTTGCAGAGGAGGCTTAGCATTTCTCTCAGTTTCCTGTGTCACCAGCTCCTTACCAGCACAAGGTGCATCCCCAATGTCCAGGGCCACACTCTGCTCCCTGTGGGCACACAATTCCTGCCCCATCACCCACCTGGCATCTGGCAGCCCCCCATGGCAGCCATCCCTGGGACCAGGGCAGAGTTGCTGATTTGTGGCTCCCCAGGATAAACTGTGCACACACAGAGACAGAGAGCCCCAGGGCTGGAAATCTGCAGGGACATGGCATGGGGGAAGCAGAGAAGAGGGAGCCCAGAGCCAGACAGGCTTTATCAGGCTCGTGATTTGCCCATACAAGGAGGGAAGAAGTGAGTTCTGTGCACATGAGGACCAGTGAGACTCCGTGACCCTGCTGGCTCAGGCATTTTGGGCTGCACACAGACAGTCAAAAAAGGATGAAAACTAGTGCCTAGAGAACTCAAAATAGTGCAGGAAAAAGGGAGATCTGACAGATAAAGACGTAAGATGCAGCACAAGATGAATGGACCATCAGCCAGAAGGTAAATGTTTTCTTTATTCTCTTCAACTCACGGAAGACAAATGGGCCAAACTCGGGTCTCACTCCTGCCCTGGGGAGCGTGTGACCTGAACCAGCACGTAAATAACAATCTGGCAAGACAACTCACGGCTGTTCAGGGAAATGTTCACTGCTGTGCTCAGAACAGATGCTTGGGCTAATTAGCAAGATGCTGAGGACCAGGACAGAGGAGGGGAAGCCCAGGACTGAGTGAAGCTGAGGGCTATGAGAGTTCACAGCACACCCAGAACCAGGTCTTGGAGCAATTCCTCTCCAGAGGGAAGTGCAGCCATGTTACTGCAGAGGACACACAAAGGGGGGAGAAGACCACCCACAGAAACCCCTCTGGCCCCTGAATACTCAAAACAATTCAATAAACCATTTCCTCTTACCTGCCAGGGAGAATCACATCAAAGGCTGATGCCAAGCACTCCTCTGCACTGTACCTGTGTGAGAGAAGGCACCTGTGCTCCCACACCAGCCCACCCCTCCTCTGCTCTAGCAGGAGGTGTCCCTGCCCATGGCAGCAGGGCTGGAACCAGATGATATTTAAGGTCCCTTCCAAGCTGTTATGTGATGCTAACTATGAATGCTGCTAGCAAAGGCTCTGCCCAGCAGCTGGGGCAGCTCAGGAAAAAGCAAAAACACCTGCTAACAGAGCAGCTGATGCTGCAGCCTGCATCGATGATATAGAGGAAAAAAGCAGCAGAGTATGAAGGACAGTGCTAAAAAGCACAAGAACAAGGACTGTTGGGGTAAAGGTGAACCAATGGCAACTGGAAGTGCTTACAGCAAAGCAAAGGCTTTGCTTTACCCTCCATAAATTCAGGAGTCAGAGAGCTCTGGATGACCTTGAAATGATGAATGCTCTGCAGTGCAATCCACAGCGAGAGGGAGGACAGTGCTGCAGGGCCACCCAGGCTGGGCCACCAGCACAGAGCCTTGCAAGGAGGGCAGTGGAGCTGCTGCTTGAATGGAGCTGCTGATCCCAAGGGAATGGCAAAGCTCACTTAAAAACACAGGCCAAGGTCAAGACTCAATCAGTCTGGATAACAGCCCTAGTTAATGGGTTTACTAGCACTATAAGAAACTCAGTATTAAATTAGACAGTTAATGTTCCCCACTGTTGCTACATTTGACTGGGAAGGGAAGACACAGGAATTACTTCTATAATAGATTATGCCATTAGCTGGTGGAACTGGCTGCTATGTTGCACAGAGGCTGACCTTTTGCAGTCCTGCTTTATTAGACACTAGAAGCAGCAGCTCTAAATCTTGGCTTTGACCAATTCCTGGACGTATATTTGGGTATTGCCAATAACCCTGGAATGGAAACAATTTCTGTCTGGAAAAATCATAAGCTATCTCCAAGAAAACTACTGCTTCTCCCTTGAGGGGAGAGGGAAGGGGAAAATAAAACGGCAGAAATTTAGTATGAATGTGGATTAAAACCAGCAGGAACGATTCAGCAGAACAGACTAAATTTCAGATGCTCAAATTCAGCTTGGTGAGCTGTCTGTCAAACGCTCAGAGAAGCTGGGGTGGTGAGATTGCTGGGACAGGCTCTCCCCATTCCCTCACTTGTTTTTCCTGCAGTTAAAGCAGGGAGGAAAAGAGCTCCAGGGAGCACTGTGACTTCTTTTAACTCCTTAAATGCAGCCCTGATGCTCCCAAGAGCCCTTCCCTGCCACTCTGGAACATGCTGCAGGCTCAGCAGGCTTTTCCTGCCTGCCCTCTGCATATACCAAGCTGTTCTGACCTGCCCTTGATGCAGAAACCAGCTCTCCAGCTGAACCAGCACACGCTGGATGTGCTGGAGACAGGCTCCTGAAGGGATCTGCCGCAGGTGACAGTGGTGTCTCCACCCTGGGTGACAGCCAGCAGATGTTGCACACACACTGGAGCAATCCTGGAAAGCCCTGCCCCTCCCATTGCCCAACACGTCTGTCCCTTAAGGGGAACAATCACTACAACCTGGTTATCACTGATATGAGATGTCTTTTTTTTCATTGCATCTAAAGAGAAATGCTAAAAATAGCCAGAGGAATAAAGAGGGAGAGCATTGCAGCTGACTTGCAAACAGCAGCTGCCAGAGCCAGCAGGGCCCTGTGACAGGACCATCTCAGGCTGCAAAGAGCTGCACACAGAGAAGATTAACAGGTGACACTTGTCTGCCTTTTGTCTAAAGGGCACAAATTCTCCACTGAGCAAGGGCAGCGCAGCCTTTGAACAGCAAAGCTAAATTAATTATCTCTTCCCTGGCCCTTTGCTTTCACTAATCATGATTTACAGGCTCTGCTCTGCCACAGCCAAATGGGGATGATTTTAACAGAGTTAAAGATGACGGGTTTGCTGTGGAATTGGTCCTAAGTTGAATGTAATGCTGTTGTTGGCCAGAAGGCAGAGGGAGAGCACAGGGAGGTCACGATGCCTCCTGCGTGTCAAGGACAAATGAAGGACATTTTGCTGGAGGATGCTGAGACCATGGTCTGCAGCTGCAGGCAAGGAGGCAGAGCAGGGACAGCAGAAAGATAGCACTGGATATTAGCAATAATAATATTACTGGATACTATGATCCTGGGATCTCTGAGCCCACCAACACAGCAGAAACCTGCAGCAAGGTTAACCCTGGCTGCACAGGCACCAGCTCCCACCAAGGCTCAGTGCAAGCTGCAAACACCAACTCAGCATCAAATAACCATTGCTGTGCCCCAACTGTCCCCAGCACAAGAGCCAGGAGGCACAGCAGTGGGAACACACCTAGGGACAGCAGGGACACACCTGGGGACAGCAGAGAGCCAAGGACAGCAGGGACACACCTGGGGACAGCAGGGACATGTCTAGGGACAGCAGAGACACACCTGGGGACAGCAGGGACACAGCCAGTGACAGACGGAGCCAGGGACATCAGAGACACGCCTAGCGACAGCAGGGACACACCGAGCGACAGAGGGAGCCAGGCCAGCCGCGAGAGGGAGACACCAGCCCACGGCAGCGCCGCAGCTCCCGCACTCCTGCGGGGCCGTGCAGGGCAGGTACCAAGCACCAGCCCGGCTTCATGGCACAGAGGACAGAGCCACAAAGCCCTTCTGTCTTTTCGTGACATGTTTATATGCAGAAAAAGACTGGCTGTATATACAGACAGGGGAAAAGCACTGTGGAAAGGGACCTGGGGGTCCTGGTTGATGGCAAGTTGAATATGATCAGCATATTCATACTTCCTGGAAGCTGGGAGGGCCAATCCTGTCCTAGGGGCATCAGACACAGCATTGGCAGCAAGGGAGGGGATTGTCCTGCTCTGCACTGGTGCAGCCTCACCTCAAGTCCTGGGGGCAGTTTTGGCACAGCAATATAAAAAAGACATTAAACTATTAGAGAACATTACTGAAAAGATGCCACAAGGATGGTGATGGGACTGGAGGGGAAACCTTATGGGAAATACTGGAGGTAACATGGTTTGTTCATTCTGGAGGAGACCGAGAGGAGACTTCATTGCGGTTTTCAACATCCCCATGAGAGGAAGGAAGCAGAGGGGCAGGTACTGATCTCTTCCCTCTGATGACCTGTGACAGATCCTGAAGAAATGGTTTAGAGCTGAGTCAGGGCAGGGTTAGGCTGGATATTAGGAACGGATTTTCACCCTGAGGGTGGTCGGGCACTGGAACAGGCTCCCCAGGGCAGTGGTCACAGCCCTGAGCCTGTCTGAGTTCTAGAGGCGTTTGGACACCGCTCTCAGGCACAGGGTGGATTCCTGGGGTGTCCTGGGCAGGGCCAGGAGTCGGACTTGAGGATCCTCGTGGGTCCCTTCCAACTCAGAATATCCTACATTCTATGGATCTTAGAAGCTGTGTGCTCAAACTGGGGCTGAAACTGCCCAGACCTTCTTCTTTTAAACACAACATTCCTAATCCTGATTATTTACAAAATCTGTGAAGCCTCTGAAGACTGTGCTCTCGTGCTGCATGCTGTAGGTCAGGGAGTATGAGATCTGTCCACTGTAGAGTAATTTAAGAGTGGCTTAAAGGCTCCTTGCCAGCTGCTTGCTTGTCTGCTCGTTCAGGGTAGCAGCATTTCCTGACCTACTCCTTGGAAAGATCTGTGGGCAAATCATGCAGTCGCTCCCTTCATGGCACAGCAGCTGCTCCTTATATGTGACTGGATGGAGACCCAACTTTTCAGAGTTTGCTTGTAAACTGATCAGGATTTGAATGCTTAGATGGACAACACTGATTTCAATGCAAAATGCTATGAGGAAAATGCAGAGCAGCTGTGCTGATCCCTCTCACACAGCATATGTGGCTCTGCTCAGTCCTTTCCACACTCCTGCCTGCTGGTGGCTGCAGATTAGCATGCAGAGTGTGCAGAGGCAGACACTTTTAGGGAAAATGTATCATTAATTTCTTTTCCTGTCCGTGCAGAGTTTGTCCGACCTCTTTTCTAAATCTATTTTTAAATTGCTCCTGGGACTCTGTATGCCAGGTATCCCATTATGCTGCTGAGAGCGTTTGCAGAATCAGCTTGTCAAACTCTTGTAATACTCACAGGAAATATGGTCAGAATGCATCTCCACAGGTCAGCCAGTCACACCCAGGTCCCAAGGCCAGAGCAGCCTTATTTACACCATCTAGGACAGCTGCTTTTCTAACCTGTTCTTAAAATCCTTCCCTGAGAGTTTATTCCTGTGCATTATTTTACTTTTTCCTTCCAAATCTTTTCCCAGTTTTTCCTCTTTACACATCAGTCCTAAACATCCTTCGTGAATTATCAGTTTGAAAAACAGACCACATACTCCTTTCTATTCCTCTTGATATCACACTTTTTTATAAGTCTTACATGACTTTGAGAGTGGTCTTGATTGTACTAACATGTAATGGCCACACACTCACTGCTGTGCCTGTGCAGAGGAAATACAGAGCAAGGCATTCATCTCCCTTCACAGGCTGGGTGTAGCACCCTTTTGTCCAGGAGCTCTCTCAGGAGAAGAGAATTTTGTGTCCTTCCCTTGGACCAAATCCCCATTCCTGTCTCTCTGTTTCACACGTTGCACACCTTGACTCCCACAGAACTCCACTGCCATGGGTTCAGCGAGGTGGTGAGGCCAGACAGCTCCAACACAGCCACCCCCTGGCACACCCAGACAACAGCTATTTTCAGAAGATAACATTTTGCCTTGTTCTTTTCATGGAATCGTTTACACCATCCACACAAACACCTATTTGCCATCATCTCAAGTCTCCAGAGGTGATACATCCTTAAAGCGCTGCTCCACTGTGTCTGGTATGTGCACGGGATGTGTCTGGGCTCAGGGTTCAGAAATTACTGTTCTGTTCCTGTAAATAAAAAAGCCTCTTTTTTTAACCTTCTCATGGCACAAACTTGCCAAAATTAATAAGCAAGCTGCCTAAACACAGCCATGCATCTCAGTGGTTTGACTTGCACAGCTAACTGATACATCACACATCTACATCTAACATGGAGCTAAACTCTCCAGCTCTATCTTTAAAAAACAGGGACAGCAACAGATTCCTTCAGCCAGAAGAAATGGGGAGAGGGAAGTCTCCTCTGAGACTGATAACATATTTGACAGTTATTTTATTTGAGCATTAAAAAAACCCCATCAGAACTCCAATTTCAGGGAGCAGTAATGTTCTGTGTAACAATCACACTCATCCATATTGCATGCTAACGTCTTTTAAATCGCATCTCCCAGGCAGGAGCCAAGCAGAATCTATCAGCTAAGGAGGAAGGCAGAACTTGCCAATGTCCATTACCACATCTTTCAAATATTTATGGTGTGCAGGAGCAATATGCATGCAGCTACACTGTCCAGGGACTGGGCACAGAGCCCCTGTCAAAGTCGATGTGAGCGCTGCAGGAGCCTTCACTTTGGCTGGGAAGGTTTTCCATGACCCAAACCCACCCTAACCCCACCAACTGCACACCCCTCCTGTGCCAGGCAAGATCTCCAACTCTGCCTCTCAACAAGCTCTGTTTCTCCCTGGGCCACTCCAGTTTCTGTAGCATTTTTAGCACTGTGACGTGCTGTCTTCTGTGCTGTAACACATTGTACTCCGCTCGCGTATCCCGCTCCTTCTGCTCTGCTCTATGAATTCTGCCACTGAAACAGTGCTATAAAAACTATGCAGTGAATTCTGCACAAAGACCTCCCCCACTCCCTTCCCCACCTTGCCAGGCTAGCTCCATTTTTAGCAATCACTAGTCATCTAGATGCACTGAATAAAAGATAGCTACCTGTCTTCAGTGAGCAATTCTGTCTGCTCCCAAGGGGTTGCTGAAGGTGGGATTCACTGTATTTCCTGCTGGAACTACAGCTCTCAAGGTCACATCCTTTCCAAGCTGTTCTGGTCAAGCTTTGCCTGCACAAAAGGATGTGCTGTTGCTGAACAGGCTAAGGAATTTCTTGATATATTACAGAAATAATCTCCATGCCTTTCCTGGTTTCCATCTCAAAAGACACTGATTTCTTACAGCCTGAATTGATATTAACATGTTTCATTACAGTTTTTTAAAGGACTCAGATAAAAAGAGGCCTGAAGATAATCTGTTATAAAAGAGTCTTGAAGTCTCCTGGCTTTGGAAATCAAACAAGAAACATTCAGGGAATAGCTGCAATGTGAATCTCCTGAATGGGGCATTCAGGAATCAAGTCTTCTGGCCATTCTTGAAGGTTGATGATAATTTCTGGTGAAGGGAAGTGAATTTTCACATGGCCAGTATTCTCTCCTGCTTCCTGTTAATTATTGCACCACAGTGAAGCAGAGAAGGGCAGCAGCTCCCCCAGCCTAAGTCCCAGTGCTGGCTCACACCAGCCCAGGGCAGAGCTGGTACCAGAGAGAGAAGGAAGCCAAGAGGTGTGAGATGCCCTTGCAGGAGGCACTTGTGCCAGGCTGTATCCTGCTCCTGCCCAGGGCACAACAGGGCAGGCAGAGCTCAGGCAGCACTGCCCTCAACAAGGAGAAGAGAGCTGAGATGGAAACAACAAGATGTTTCCTCAGTGGACCTGCACACTCATCTCAGATAATATGAGAACAATCCTTCAAGTCTTTGTTAGTCACCACCTGCTGTGCTTTTCTAAGGTAAAAATCACCTGATCTCTCCAGAACTTAATCATCTCAGCAGTAGCCAGCAAGAACAAAAGCCCTATGAGTACCACTCACTAGGCACTATGGCAGCTAGCCGGCTTTTGTTCCAGGTCCATTTTTATCTTTCTGCTCCATTTTCAGGAAGAAAAGTGTTTGGCAGGAACAAGTTACATGCAAGTCCAGAATCTACTGCTTTTTGAATGCTGTACATGGTCTCGTGCAGCTGCAGCAAAACCCAGCCAAAACAAGATGTAGATGGTGCAAGAGTCAGGATGGAGCTGAGATTCTGCTGAATCTCACAGGGCTGTTTGTGAGTTATTCCTATATTGGGAATTGTATCCTTGCAGCAATCCTGGTGTCCTGAGACTACCCCACAGGCACTTACTACAGTGGGCAACTGTTTCCTCAAGCGAATCTTTAAGAATAGACATAGAAGAAAATATTCACTGCTGTAGGATTTGTAACCAGTGCTAAGACTGTTCTGGATGAATTATGAATGGAAACATCTGTGTATGTGAAAGCACAACCAACCTGGCTGCAGCAGATCTGTTCTCCAATGAAAGGGAAGAACAGACAACAAGGTTAGAGAGAACATCACTTCCATACCCTGTTTAAGGGCAGACTGTAGCCATAAAGATCCCCCCAAAAAAGGGAACTAAAAGGTGGCAGTGCTGCTTGAGATCTACAAAGATGAAAAAGTGCAAGACCCTGAGGTGAAAGATCACTCCAAAATAGCAGGTAAGTCCTAGAAAGTGTAAGAAAAACACAGTCTAAGAGCCAGTCTGCTGTGAAGAACAACTCAGCAGACACAGTGAGGGCTTGACAGATGGTGTCCCCTGTCCTCCCTGCAGCACACAACCCAGCCTGGCTCCAGCACCTGGATTCATGATGCTTGGTGCCCACGTGGGGTGGTGAGAGCATGAGGGAACGAAACCTGGAATGGGAATGACTGAAAACAGCTTTGTTCATGGTAAATATCTACTTCTCCTTCTACAAAGTCTCATATTGAGTTTTATTATATTCATTTCCTATACTAGTGCGCAACAACTGTGCAATAGAAAATCTGGATAAGAAGGTTGGAGGACTTCTTTTCTGGCAAAAATTTACATGAAGCAGCGTGTTCACAATGTCAGCGTTTCCTGGCATGCTATATGAGCTTTAACTCCAGGAGATGCATCATTTAGCCCAGATAGTCTCCAGTATACTTCATTTTCAGGTAATGGGAGTATTCAAAAGAAGGCCTAACATACCTCAGAGGTATATCCCTACATAATAAGCCTCTCCATGAAAAAAATACTGGATTTTATGCACGCTGGTGTTCACATGAAAGCAGCATCGCTCAAAACCATGCACTTCAGAACATTCTTAAACTGTCATACCTTGCACTAGCACAGAGCAGCTCCCTGCAACAAAAAGCAGTCAGTGAGCAACACATTCTAAAAGCAGTTTGTATGGCTGAGGGCAAGTATTTAGGTCTGCTGCAGCAAAGTTTCAACAAATCTTTGATCACTTCAGCATGCCACCTTTGGAAGTCGTCCTGTCAGTCCTTAAATTGATAAGGATCATAAGAATACATGGAAGTTGAGAGGTGAATCCATCTTTTTCCAGGTGTGGACACACCAAAGGGATGCATGGGTGGAAAGAGCTAGAACAGCAATGCCTTGCTGAAAACCAGGGGCTTGACAGTCACTGCTGAAAACTCTCTGACCTGGGAGAATCTAAACCAGTCACAAACCCAGCTTTTATTAGAAAGAAAATCAACTTGCCACAGCTAACTGAGACATATGAATCTTCATTCTGCCTCCCTGGGAAGACAGCTACAGCAAATGAGAGAGGTCAAGAGAAATCTGATTTAGGAGAACACATTTCTGTTCCTCGAGGCTATTCCCCAAACAATTCCATTCTTTGCTGCAGGAAAAGAAAGCAGAGAAACTCCCCTCCCACCATGTTTCAAGAGAATTGAGCCCTCTTAGCTCTTTGTACCCTCAGCCCTGTTTGCTTATCACTTGTGGCTCAGACAGATAGCTGCAATTCCCACCGGGTTCCCAGAAGAGATTAATTATCCCACCCAGGAACAAAGCATCCAGGAACCACTTAATCACACTTTTCAGAGAAGGGAAGAAACCACCCCATCCCTGGCTGAGGTGCTGGCAAGGATGGTCTGGCAGGGTTCAAGGCTGGAATACCAAACCTCAGGCTTGTTCTAATAAAGACAATTGCATTGCAAGACAGGTTTTTCCTTTTTCTGTCCAGCTGGTAGCTGCATGTCACCTGCCTTCAGGGTGAGACAGCACTTGCAGGGGTGCAGTATTTTGTTGGCAGAAATACTCCCCTTCCACGAAAGCAGCTGATGGAAGCAGTGAGAGGACACAAACCATCCAGGGAACTACACCCCTTCCCAGGAGGATAAGCTATGTAAATATGGAAAAGAAAGAATTTTGCCCTGCATGAAAGCAGATTCTTACTCCTCATTGCCCAGGGAATGAACTTAATCACTAATCCTCTGCATCTAGTAGCGGAGGCAGAACTCCAAGCCACAGGACTGTGCTGGTGTAGCAGGAAAATTTCCCTGGAGACAGCAGCTCACAGAAGAGATAAGGTACATCACAGCTTTGGAGTGACAAGATTGCTATCGCAGTCTGTGCCTCATTACTATTTTGAACCTCCAGCACAGATCTCTGATGCCTTTCCAGGATTAGCCTACTTCTAAAGCTAAAGAAAGTCTCCCTTAATTTACAGCTTGTTACTTATTTAACACCAGAATTACATTAATTGAGAGTGCTTTTGGACTATCTCAGCATTTTAGCTGTACAGTGTACTTGGAATACCACACAGGACTCGAGAGAGCATACAGAGTGATGCCAAGTGTAGTCCTTGGCTTGAACAGGACACCTTTCAGGTATAGAAACATTGTGGCCACACACCTAGAAAGCACAAAATCAGATGGTATGTACTGCCTTCCTCTCTAAACACTGTGGGTTTTTTGCTTCCAAAGATTCCCATGAATAGTCATCTTAGTAAAATAATTAAATTTCCATATATGGCTTCAAGTAATGGAAATACAAAAACCAGAACTGGAGACAAGTCAGGTCTCAAAGTCCTGGCCTAAATATCCCCTGCTTTGCACTCTGGTATAAAGTCTAAATGCAAGCATGCTGTAATTTCTCTTGAAGTCAAAAATCTTTTCTGAAACACATTTTTTAGGACACTGTAACTCAGATGAAACAAAATTAAGTTTTTTACTGAAGTACACACAGGCTCCAGAATATATATCTTGATATGAGAATTTTGCTGCACTATCATGTATTTTATTACTTTCACCCTTTTCAGCACCTTGAAACTTCCTCCTGCCCCAAGCCAAAGGGCTATTTTGAAACAGGGGGAATGGAAAACTATTGTGCAACATTAAAAACTACTGGCTTATAATTTACGAGCAGTAATGAGCCTCTGCTACTGACCCTGAATTACTCATCCAAAGGCAAAGTGGTTAAAAGTAATAGGTATCTGCTTCAGCTCAGAGTAATGAGGACACTAAAAGAAGTATATAAACAGTCAAGTATGTGCCAGCTATGCAGACAGAGAGATCTGCTCTAATTGCATGGGCAGTACACCTGCAGCACAGCAAGTCAGAAAAACACATCGTCCATCATGCTGCAGGAAAATTAATAGGTTCAGGGACAGTGCATCCCACGAGTGATTAGCCAGCTCCTTTTTGATGACTTACTTTCCCTCTGATCCATAGCTGTTCATGCTGTCCTCGATGGACTCGTGGCTGGCCTGGCGCACGGTCCTGCTGGGCATTTCCACGGCCAGGCCGGTCTCTGTGCTCCTCTGGATGGCTCCCTTCAGCCTCCGACCATCACCATCTGGGAACACATGGGAGAAACGGCAGTCAGCCCCTGTTCCCAGAGCCTCTGCACTCACAGAGCCAAGGAGAAGCAGAGGAGGTCTTTTGGAAGGTCAGCCTTTATTATATAGGAAATATATTTCTTTATTATAAAAGAGAAAATTTTATAATAAATTATATATTTATTATACTACATATAGTATTATTAATATATAAATTATAATAAATTCCTTTATTATAGGATATATATATTTATAAAAGGCATTTTTATTTAATAAATGCCTTTATTATATAGGAAATGTATTTCTGTATCCCTTTATTATAAAATAGAACATTTTATAATAAATTCTATATTTATTATACTACATATATTAATATTAATATATAAATTATAATAAATTCCTTTATTATAGGAGATATATATCTATAAAAGACATTTCTATATAATATATATATAGAAATATATATTCCTATATAATAATATATTATTATATAGGAAATGTTTTTCTGTATTCCTTTATTATAAAGTAGAAAATTTTATAATAAATTCTATATTTATTATATATTATTATTAATATATAAATATACATAATAGATAATTTATACACATATATATATAAATATATAAAAATTATAATAAATTCCTTTATTATAAAATATAAAATTCCTTTATTACAAAGGAAATAACATTTCCCTTACCCAGCCCTGCTTCATCATCAGCTCCTGAGTCACCTCTGGATCACACTCACTGCTCCACCATGTCAGGCCCAGCAGATAATTAGAGCATGCACACCCCCCCCTACCTGCTCCAACCATTTACACCAATTAATTACCCATTGAGAGGGCAGCCACACCAGCTGGCTACACCCAGAGCTACCCAGTCAGGGAGCACAGCAGCAGCAACCACGGGCACAGCTGATGCCTCCAAGCCTTTCCCAAATCCCATGTTGCTGCCTCAGGTTGTGTGGAACAGCACAAAGAGTGGCAGGTCCTGGTGGGCATCGAGGGGAGGAAAAGGCCAGGCAGCACCAGAGGTGCCGTCAAAGCAGGAGCCCTCCCAGACCTGCCACAGGGGAATGGTTGGGCACAGCCAAAATGTTCCTTGGTGGCACCAGCAGTGGAAAACCCTGGAGAGGACGATTCCCCTTGACAGATGCCCTCAGCCACAGCGTAGAGGGAATTAAGTAGGTTCTGGTTCCTCCTGGGTGCAGTCTTCAGAGGCTCAGCCCTCTGAAATTAACAGCTGCTATTTTCATCCTCCATCTCAAGCAGTCTGTTTCTCAGAACAAACCATGTTATGCAATGAATATGTAATGAATACCATTACTATTAATTGCTGTAGCTGGTGTTAGGAAGCTCCAGATTTCATCCCACATAGAGCACTCATCCTGAAACACATCTGCTACAAGTTTTCTGAACAAAGCAAAAATTATCTCAATCCTCTAAAGATGCTCAGTCATTACCCTGGATTCAGGCAACAAACCTCTGACCCACAGTGCTCTCAGAAACCTTCCAACTTTTTTGAGTACCACCTCCAGAGGAGAAATGACCCAGCTATTGAGTCTGGAGAACTCAGGATCGCCAAATATTAAAGAAAGCAAATCTTTCAAAGAATCACAGGATGGGTGAGGCTGGAAGGGACCACAGTGGGTCATCTGATGCATCCTCCCTGCTGAAACAGGGTCATCCTAGAGCACACTGCACAGGATTACGTCAAGACAGTTCTTGAATATCTCCAGTGAGGGAGACTCCACAACTTTCTGGGCAACCTGTTCCAGTGCACCCACACAGTGAAGTTCTTCCTCATATTCAGGTGGAACTTCTGGTGAATCACTTTCTGAACTACTTTGGAAATATGAGGGTATCTGTAATAACCTGCCTAAAATACACTGTTATTTGTAGCAGGCTGCTTGACCTAAAATACTTTTCTTTAGATCTTGGTGGGAAGAGGGACTTTGGAAAAAAAATTCCGTAAGATACCAGAAATGCTTCCTATCTCACTTCTCCAATTATATCTACATGGAAATGCAAAGACAAAAATTCTCCTATCAATAGAGCTGCAAAGTACCTTTTCCTCTACTATCATGAGGTTTCCAACTGGGTAAATGTGCTGGCCCCAGGGCTCTGTACCAGCTGCTGTCCCCACATATGGTGCAGCCTGTGTACACACGTCCCTGTGAGCTGAGGGGATCGAATTTGCACATTCTCGGTTAACATTAACTACAGTTTGTGCTGTTTGTGTGCCTAGAGCAATGCATGAAGCACATTGTATAAATCAGGAAGTCACACAAATGTAAAACATATTTCTCATGTGCTTTCAAAACCCAAACCTTCAGGCAAGAATATCAATATGGGCATCAACAAAAGCGAAGCTTTGTGAAATGGCCATGCTTGTTCTCCCAGTCAGTGCAGAGCAGCTCCCTTGGATTCACCCTCCTTAGCTTGTGCAGTTCACTGAAGCCTCTGATGGGGTTTGTAGGTTTCTCTGAGGGCACATCCCACAGCCATGTGGGGCAGGCTTGATGGTCCATTTCACTTGTCTTGCATTCACCTCCACAAACAATCTCTGAGTCATCCACATGCACCAGTGCCCATCCTTCCTCCACGTGTGCACTCAGAGCACTCATCCTCCTGCCCTTTCAGGTTACTCCTCACAAGAGCTCTGCTGGCAGCCAGAGTCAAAGCATCAAAGGACATAAATGTAGGAAACAAATTAAAAATGCCCCATTGCCCAGCCACACAACATCTGCTTAAAAAAAAATCTCTTATTTCCCCAATCTAACGAGATGTGCCTGGAGACACTCAGAATTAAAAGACTATTCATCCACAGCTGGCAGCAAACGAGAGGCTTGGGACAGAGCAAGGGTTTGGAGCAATACAAGGTGCTTGCTCTATTCTATCTTCGGATTGAAAGCCAGGGAAATAAAGCAGAAGGGCCCAAAGGCAAGGAAAGGCAGCACTGTGGGAGCACCAGGGCACTGTACTAGAGATTTAGCTGGCACAGGGCAAGTTCAGCTGTAGAGCACCACATGCACAGCTTTCCACTGCTGGGTGGGTCATCTTGTAGTAGTCCTGATTGCTTTTGCAGATTGGGGGGAAAAAAGGAAAAAAATGGCGACAGTTTAATTGAGAATCTCTGTAAAACAAGACAATGGGAATAAAGGACAAAGATCCTTTGTTCCTCCATCTTCTTTTTCCAGTCAGAGATGCACTGCAACTCCTGCATCTTACAAATGATCTCTCACTATTCTGGAGAAAGTTTGGAGAAACCTTTCTCCTCCTACAGTCTCTTTTTGCTGAAAGTTTCCTTTAAACAGAAGGAGAATAGTTTTTTTGTTAAAAAGGCAAGCTCCCAAACCACAGTAGCCAGAGGCATGACTGAAACAGGGTAAGAGATCACCATATGCACTAGAAATGCCATCAGAAAGGAGGCACAGGTTCCTAAACTATCCCCATCAGCTGGGAGAGTAGGACAGATCAGGGATAGCACCCCTGGAAAATAAATAAATATGGAAGACACTGCACTTCTCATCTATGAGCCAAAAATATTTCACAAGCAACAGTCACTGACCATCAACCTTCTCTGGTCAGTGTGGAGCATGGCATAGGGGCTGTGCCTCCTCCCTTTCCTGAAATCTTTGTGCTTTGACACCTTTGCCAATCAGAAGGTAAATGAAATGCATCTATGTGGGAGTTGCCTGGCAAAATCATTTGTCTTAATTTGTCAGTGGTATCTGAAACGAGTAAGAGCAGTATCGACATTTTCTGCAGCGTCACCAGATTTATTCCCTGCACCTCTTCCAATTAAGCAGCAAACAAGAGAGGTTAAGCAGTCAGTCAAGCCTGCACTGCAACACCTCACTAACAGAGGATTTCAGTTTGGGATGACCTTGGGGAGAAGAAATTTTCTGGTCAAATATCCAGGATGAAGATACACAGCACCTCGCTGACGCCAACAACCAGAAGGGCCCGGGAGTCGCTCTGCCAAGCTCTCAGTGCTGACAGGTGCTTTGATTTTGCTCTGCTCAGCCAAACAATTTATGTTTGGCTAAAGAATATCTTCTAAAGCACTATCCACTCTGGGCGTGAAGAATATCAAGAAATGAAGAATCTGCCATTTGCCTGCACAGTTTATTTTACTACCTGACATTTGGAGATGTGGCTTAAGTTTGCCTGGTTTCAGCTTTCACACATCAGGTTTTTTTTTAGTGCCCTTCTCCACCCCAAGAGCTGCTTTGTGTTCTCACTATACAGACTTTTCTGCAGTGCAGATGAGTTATCTCTCAATCTTATTTTGACAAGTTAAACAGACTGAGAACTCTATGTCTCTCATGCTCTGGCATTTTTTTTCTCCTGGCCTTGAATCTTTCTAACAACCTCCCCAGGTTTTAAACGCCCTTTTGAGAACAGAACTGAAGTCTGCATTTAAATGCAGAAACGCATGCAGAGGCAAAAATCAGCTTGTACTCTCATCTTCACTACTTCTGCTGGCATCTCCCAAGACCACAGTATGCTCCTGGTCCCATCCCACCTCACCTGAAGGCTGTGCAGTCCCTTGCCTGTCCTGTTGGCAAGACCTTGCAGAACATTATAATAAAAAAATACGTAACAAAATGAATTTTATTTGAAGAGAAAGCAAGCAAAACTCCAGACAGTTTTATAGAGCTCTCCCACCCTCAATACTATTTACTCTTTATCTGATGTCCATATCACCTGTGAATTAAGTGAGGTTTAAACTCATGCTTCCTCCAAATCAAATGAAAACACTGAGCACCACCAGGCCTTCAAGAGAGCCCTTCAGTCTTTGATATTTCCTTGACAATTGCTTTTTGATGCATGAAGCAAGATTTTAATCCACTTATCACAATCACATTTTTAGGGGCATGTTGTTCTAGGACAAAACCCTAACACACTTACCACACTCACCCAGTATCTGTGTCTTCTAAAACTTGGCGAAAAAATAATTTCGCACAAGATCCATTTTCCCTACATTCTTCTTGATTGATATTAATTATATCCCATCATTTTATTCATTATGAATTAGATCTCATTATCATGTTTCCTCTCATCTTTGAGTGATGTCAGACCAGCCAACCAGAAGCTCCTTCCAGGCAGCCCAGTAACAAATGAAGAGGAGCAAGGTGACCGTGGAGATGCCCTGTGCAGAGCAGAGCCTCTTCTGGAGAGCTCTCTTAACTAAACTTTCAACTGCCAACCAAGAGGCAATTCTTCTCAAGGATGGTGCCACTCCTATGCAAGAGCTGCCACCAAGAACTGGATTTGCCTGAAATTATGGGGTGGGAAAATAAGAACGGTGCTGCTCCCCTCTCTCCCCCAAGGAAAGAGTAACCACTCCTCATGTCCTCTTTGACATCACTCCCACACACAACTCTTTGCAGCTCTTCCTCTCTGCTGCTGACAGGCCTCTCCAAGCCCAGAGGCCAGCAAGTCTTGAAAAATCTGTGAGTCTGGCAATAACTCATCACAAGGTCATGATTATATAATTATTACTCTTACACAGAATTACTCTACAATAGGTGTTTATTGATGGCACTTCTGAGAGACAGAAGTGTCTCTCACTGTTATCCCTACACTGTGTAATCTCTTGGCACTTCCTTTTCCTCCACCCAGGTACTTGTTACAATCCTCCTGTTTTCCACTTTGTTTTCAATTTTCTCCTCCACTGCAGCTTGCCACCATCACAAAAAGAACCCAGCATGATGCATGTGCTACAGACCCTCCTGTACTTTAGAATTAATTGGTATTGATTTAGCCCTGAGATTAGGCATTGACTGACTTTCAACTCAATCAGCCTGGCTCCTAAATTACCCACCCACTTCCAAGCACAGAGAACAGTGGCACCCAAAGCACATGGACACACAGCACCAAGACACCCAGGGGCTGGCAAAGCACTGTGAGCAGCTGTTATCCTTTCCCAAACTTCAGCTTGAGGAGCCAGGGGGAAAATCAGGAAGGGAAATCACTTGGATGCTTACTTTTGTTTGTTCCTGCTGCAAAGCTCAGGAAAATACATTTTGTATTTTCCAAGAAAGTCAGTCCAAGCTTGAGCAAAGAGACTGCATCCCCACTGCTTTTCTTATCCAGGTGCAGCAGTATGGAACAATTCCCATCCAAACATGCTGCAGGGCATCAGCCTGGGCAGACTCTGCTCCCTGGATTCACACCTGGGTTCCTCAGCACATGAATCGCCTGCCTTGCTCCAAAATACAAACCTGAGCTTATGAAGCATGAAGAACTGACAGCTCCAGCAAGGGACCACAGAAAAACCCATCTGGCAGAGTCAAGGAAGCCTTCAGAGCACGCTGTAGATCAGGCAGAGCAGAGCCAGGACAGGACCTGGCTGCCTGCAGAGGAGATTTGCCCGGAGCTATCTCCTTTCAGTTCATCTGCCTGCTCCATCCTTGGCTCAAACAAAGGCTCACAAGCTCTTCCATTTTATGCAGTCACTAACTTCACTCTTGGGTTTTGACCCTAGGAGTTTTTTCTAGCTTTCCTCCCCATGAAGATCTGCCCCTGAGAAAAGATGAAGCAGTTTGGGGCTGAAAATGAAGGGAAAACATCAAGCACCCACCTGGATAATATCACCTGCTGAAGTAAGGGAGGTCCCCAAGTCCAACAATTTGGGATGTCTGTGGGCAAAATGCAGCAGTGGGAGTCTCAGCTCAGCTCCCCATCAGACTGCTAAAGCACTGACCCTTCCACCTCCTACCTATTTTCAGCTACTCTGAGAAAAGAGTCAGCACATTAACTTCTCCACTTGAAACTTTGTCACTGCATTGTTGCTCCTCAAGCGTTTAAAAAAAATTCTCCTGTTTAGTCAGACGCTGACTCCCTGCGACACGTACTAAGACTTGTGTGCCATGAATCGGTTCTGAGATGAATAAAAATTCCATTGTTCAGCTTCAGAGGAGAGAAAGAGAAGCCTTCCCACTGCCTTGCATGAATACCCAACACCTGTGACAGCCTGGCACACACTGAGCTGCTGGCTGCCAGGGTGGGCAGCACAGGCCCCTCTGCAGGGCTGCTCTGTTCAGAGCAAGCCCTGGTGCTCTCCTAAGAGCTGCTTCTGCTGAGGAGAAAAAAAATATATATATAAATACTGGACTGTCACTTCAGAATGCAGTTTAACGAGATGAACTCAATCTCATCATGCCTGGCAAGCCCTGACATCCTGCCAAGCATTCCCTACATCAACATCCTAATGGAGTGTGAATTATGAGCACCTAAAGAGAGGCAGTTTGTACTGTGCTCCAGAACATGCCAGGCTATCATCACAGCCTGAGTAATCCACCAGAATGACAGAAAATGGCTGGGGATAAGCAGGGGCACTAATCAGGCTGCATGCTTCGTTCCCCTTGTCCTAGTTTCAGACACCAACAAAATCACACTCTTTCTTTCCAAATTAAGCACAGAATCTTTGTGAGATAGAAAAAAAAATCAGCATGTTAATTCTAATCTGTGGAGGTTAGGTACATTCACAGGGTTAGGAAAGTTCAATCAACTCTTCTTGTGAGAGCCAGAAAAATAGTAAAATTAGCAACTATTTACATTGCTGTTATAGCTACCAACTCCAGCTGAATGCAGAGCAGGGCCAGGACACCCTGCCTGCATGGGAAACCTCTGGAGATGCCAATGAGACACCTCCAAATTCCCACTGCAGCACAGCTCCAATCCCACTGCTCCTGATCCACAAGGATATTTCAGATATTTCAGCACAGAAAAGCTCTCTCTCATCCTAGCGCTCACACTGGCCTGTCCTCACCCACACCAACAGGCAGAGCTGTCACCCACACCCAGATGTGGGGATGTGAAACCAACTCCCCCTGAACCCAGAGGTTTCTGTTCTTCCCCCATTAGAAGATGACCAAAAATCATTCCCAAAGGTGTTCCACACAGCATTGGAAGGCTTGCTTTGCTGACACCCAGAATAAATATGATCAAGGACCATAATCACCATTAGAAGACAACTGAAAATCATTCACAGGGTTATTTTCAAGACCAGCCTCTGAGGCTGCCTTCCCTGGCTCCCCCACAACCCAGCCTAAACCCCAACTCCTCAAACACCTAAAAAGGCATTTTTTCCTCCATGCTGGTCTGACCTGCAGTTTGGTTTAAATCCAGCTGTGCCTGCAGTTAAGCAAGTCTCCACCCCAGTAGATGTTATTATCTCTTGTAGCTTGTCTGGGGCATGGGTAGAGCATCCATTTTTCTTCCTTTCTTCAAAAGCTACATTTTCTTATTTTAAACATTCTTTTTCTCCTCCTTTTGAGGTTAAAACCAAATAGTTCCCATGATGCTATTTTTAATTGTGACCTTTTTGATAATTCATCTATATAAAAAATTTAACGGCCAAAATTTTCATTTGGAAGTGTCTAAAGTTCTGCAGCAAACACGTAGCCAGGAAAATCCTTTGGAGATTTTTTCCTTCCCTGTCAAAAGAGAGAAAGCCAACAGCCAAAAAGGTAAACACATATGTTCACTGTCAATGACTTTCAAATGGAGTTTCTGACTACCATAAAAATTGTTTCACTTTTCACTACAAAAAAGCTGCAGTACCATAACACTAACAAAAATGTTTGGTTTTTTCAGAGTACTTCATGGGAACCACTTTGCAGCTAGACCCAGCTCTTCAGAATTCTTTCCATGTCTCTATTTTGTTTGCAGCAGCAGGATCCAAATAGCTTTATCTGATGGATGCTTTTGCATTTTTATTTATAAGAAAATGGAACACACTGCCCCCTTCTCTTCCCCCCATCTGCCAGGCTTTGCAGTAGAGTCTGATTAAATGAAACGTCCATAGCCACCCAGAAAATTCACTGCTCTAATATTTCTGCAGCAATGGAACCTGAACATTGCTCTGTCTGTAGCCCAGGTCTCCAGGGAAAGACAAGCACAGAAGTGCTGATGTTGTCTGGGACACATCTGGGACAGACATCCCACATCCCAGACCCTTCTTCATCTGCTGCTTTTGTGCTTGGGCAAGGGGTGATGGCTTCAAAAATGTAATCTTACTATGATACTTGGAGTGCAATAAACCACAGATACACACACACTCTCCCACTGCATGGCATCTGGGGGATTCAATCTTTCCATTCTTGCATTTTGGGTTTTAAGCCTCACCAAGAGTTAAACTCCCCTCTGACATCAGCCCATCTGGGAACCCCACAGGGTCTGCAGCCCAAGTCCAGGAAAATTTACCCAATGGGCTCAGAGAATAAGTACATTTGGCACAGGCAATTAATTTAAATGATGTATTTAAACTACAACACTGTCATATTTACTCCCTAGAAAGCTGAGGGAAGTGCCATACATACAAACATCAACCAGTGGTGCTCTCCATGTTCTCAGTTCCAAACTCTTGGAACTTTGCCAGCTGTCAAGATGTGGGTATCAGGAAAACATCAAAGCAGAAAGATGAGGGGCTGGTTAGTGTGCCAACACCATCTCAGGGCTTTCTTCTTGTTTTAATTCACAAGGAGAATTAGAGGTTGAGCCAATTTATGTCCCCAAGGCTGGAAGTCCTCCAGCTAACCGACATAAGTTGTGAAGGCCAGGTGAGGTTCTCTGCTTAATTACAAGAGAGTTGAACCAGAGCACCCTGATGTCCTAATTCTGCCATCCATCTCACACTATTAATAACTGACGATGTTGCCTAAGTCCAGGTTCTGAAATATGAATGAGCCTGAGCTGTAGAAAACCTCTTGATTTAGAAGAGGATCACAAAAATGAGGTGAATTCACAAAAATAAAGCTACTAGAAAGAGCCATTGTAGAGAAAGATGGCATGAGATGAAAGAGCTGCTCTGCCTACACTTCACTGAGCCAGGAAATTTTGCATGAGGCTGCTGTGCCATTCCTGAGCCTGCTGGACCTGCCTGCTCACCAAGTACCCCTCCTGGCAGAGCCCAGCATCTGGCTCTTCAATTTTGGGAAGCAAGCAGGGGCAAAGTAACTTCAGCAGCCTGTTTGCAAGCTGTGCTCTCCTGCTCCAGAAGAGGACTCGGGTCATGAGCCTCCTGAAGCCACCAAAACCTTCCAGAAGTGCTGACACACCTTTCTGTCCCACTGGATGCTCAGCACCAGCAGTCTGCTTCCACCCACAAGGTGAATTTTAAACTGAGATTAGGTATCAGGCCTTTTCTCCCAGGGGCACTAGCTTATGTCTCTCTCTCTCTCTACCCAGAGCCATCTTTTCCAGCATTTCTAAAGTCTGCATATCTTGGATGTCTCCCCCAAATTTAGCTGAAACTAGAAAGTGTCTGCTACATAGTAATGAAGGGAAGAAAGTCGAGACAGCAGCTGAAGCATTGAAGAAATACTTGCCTCCCTCAAAATCACAGCTACTACACAGCAGGTAAAGTTTAGTTTTGACAGACAAAATTCAGAGGAAGCAGTTGACAAGGCCATATTTATTAATGAGATTTCTTCCCTTTTCTTCTGTCCTACTGATGCTCTTTTAGGAGCGAGCAGCTTTGTCAAGACCATGTGTGTGTGAGCGCAGAGAGCAACAGTCTTGGCACAATGCATGAGTCATGCAACCTTTTGTTCACTCGTTATAAATACAATTAAAAACACAGCCCCATTTCCTTAACAGGCACAAAGCCACACAGAACCCTGGAGTCATTCATAAAGTAGAATCCTCGTGCAGAATTGCGTTTAGAACAGCATTTGATTTGTGTTTAGCTTGGGTAATAATTACTCCATCATATTTTCCTTAAGGAAATGAATGCTCAAATTCACAATGAGTGAAACTTTAATTATACACACTGCTTAATAACTTGTGTCCATTTGGAAGCAATTATTTGATGTACTATGGAAGCAGAGAGGGGGGAGCCAATGGTCTGGTTTCCAAAGAAGTTAAACAACTTCAGGCATTGAGCTCCTAACTCCAGACAATCTCACCAGATACTACAACTACTTGTGTTGGGCTTCACCAAAGGTGTTTTCATGGAATACCTGTGGCAAGTGCAAGAGGAGCATGCTCTTCCCCTCTCTATTGCTTTGACTCACATGGGGACATCCCATGACAAGTCCATGGCTACAGAGTGTCTGTTGTGCCAGGCAGCACCACAGCCCACCGCAGGTGCACTAAAGGGAACTCTCTTTTCTTACCAAATGGTACCAAACCCTCTGTTTATAGCACACCTGTGGTGCTGAAGGGAGAGCTCAGAGAGTGACTGCATTTCCCAAAAGCCTGCAAATGGATCCAGGGCACTCACAGTGTTTCTCTCACACAGATCCCTTTCAGGACTGAGGTTCTGGATCAAGGGCCAGGCTCTGCTCAGGTGGAGTGAAAGGAGGGCACCCAGCCCTTCATGGCTGCAGTAATTTCATTGCAGATATCTCATGACAGCTGGAAGGGAAGGTCAGGCTCCAATGCCCAGAAGCAGGACAGGAGCCATGGTTTTTTACGCTGCTAAGTCATTCAGGGTGACTAAGAAATCAAAGTGAGTTTGTATCACTGCAAACAGCCCTGCCAATCATCCATCATAGATATCTCCAACTGGGGACAAGTCAGGCCGTTACACATGGTAAACACCATCCAATACCAAAAACAGAGGCGCTGGAATTTAACTAGCAGACACCTAAGAAAAAACATTCAAGCAAAATTTTCACAGCCCAAACCCTGAAGAGACACATGCAAGCTCTCATCCGAGTGACACACTCTCCCACAGATGAACATGGCAGACACATAGCTGCCTCCTACATCTGCCTGCTGCATGCACAAAAGCAGCACTCAGAGAGAAAAACATCCCAGATTATTTGAAGTCCTTTGGGAAATTGAGTTCACTGTTTGTCTATGCAGAGTGTATTGAGCTTTCAATAGAGGAGAAAAAACCTTTTGGCCAGAGCTGGAAAATAAACATGATGTGTTCATCTCTGCTGAAAGATGCTGCAGAATGTGGGAAACCAACCAAAATATCATGTCTCGATGTAGATTACTGAGGATGGAAGCAAAAAATCATCAGATTAATATAGATTAATTAATACACTTTAGGAACAATACCAAAATCTCGTTTTCTCAATTATCAGCAACTAGATGTAGTAAGAATCAGTCCCTTGTGAAGAAGAGGCACGTCAGTGTTCAATATCTTATTGAACTGAATTTGCATTAATCACGCACAGTGAACAACAGCCACACACCAGCACAGCATCCTGAGAAGCAATGCCTGTTTGCAGCTACTCCATGACATGTACCTGGCAGAACGTTCACCAAAATCCCATGATCTGTCCCAAATATTTCTGAACAAATTTTGTAGAAGGAGCAAGGATGAACAAAATGCTTTAGAGTGCCCTGCTAATCTCTCTCTACTACGAGAGCAGAAAAGAGAGCAGATGAAGAAGCAATTGTGATACAGACAGCATCAGCCTTGCAGGCAACACTGACAGTTCAGCGAGATCAAATACACATTAAAGGGCAGTGTGTGAGTGAAAAAATAGTTTTAATGTAACCACAAAAAAAAAAAAAAAGTTTGATGGGAATCTCTTTATAAAATGTGCAGGCAACGACTGCTCCACAGTAATGGAAGGAGGTCAGGAGAGGACACCATGCTTACGAAGCGCCTGCATCACTGCCACTTCCTCCCTTCTGATACCTGCAGGTAACTTTCATGTTTCTGTTCTGGGCAGACATAAGGAAGCCTTGGGATTTCTCAAGATGTTACTGGCAAGGTCAGAGAAGTACAATCCCCTTCCATCATCACCTGGGCTCCCAGCAGTCTGTCTCACTCAGCTGTACAGCAACTGTGCCAGCGACCTGTGCCAGCCACCCACCCACCAGGCCCCACCCTTCACACTCATTCCAACAGGGAAACACACACAAGGAGGTAGGACACACAGTTTTGAAAATGAGCTTGAAGGTGAGACCCTCAGTCCCAACCCATTCACAGCCTCTGATCACAAGTCACAATTACAAATCGAGCTCAGGAGTGAAATAATCCTTTCCTCCTCCTCCTGCAGAGACAGGAGTTCAAGGCTCTGTTTCCCTGGCAACAAAAAAGAGCATCATAACAGCCTCCTTGCTAGCAAATGACATACGAAAACGTGCCACTTTTTTTTTCTCTCCAGTGTCTTTCATCACCAGGGAATAAGCCTGAATTCAGAACTTTCCACTCAGCAAGAATGGAAATAGATATCCATTACTGCTATTTAAAATGCAGTATCTTTGGAGCCTTTAAGCTTGTCCAGAGGTAGGTAGTAAGTAAGGGATTTTCATTTATTAAGTAAAGAAAGGAAAAAAACCCCTAACCTTGCTGAAGTTCACCTTTTAAGACAAATTATAGAACTTGAAGAGTTTGGGGAAAAAAATGCAGCTCATAAATTTATGAGCTGCATTTTAGATTCTGCTAATATTCACTTTTGAAAAGCATTAGAAATGAAGATTACAAATTTAATAATGCAACACATGGGAGGAATTATCCTCCTCCCCATATAAAAAGGCAATTTGCTCTTGCCTATAAATTGACTTTCTATTACTGTCATTAAACCAGCATAATGTGCTATAATTAGGGTCTGCCCTGCCACAGCTCTGTGGCAACCCACAGCCAAGAACTCATCATGCCAACTTTATCAGACATCCTCATGAGGCAACAGGGGCAGTGGCACTGCTGGGTATCTCCTCACTGCAGGGCTTTGGGGTGCTCATGGACATTTATGAGGGGTCCAAAAGAAACTGGATTGAATCAATGAAGAAAAAAATTCAAGAGTAGGGAAAGTCCCTAAGCCATGAATCAGTGGAAGGTGGGCCAGCATCCTGAAGAAGCATCCTAAGAAATCTTGCCTGACTTTCTCCAGTTACCTTGACAGACACAAAGATCTCTTACTCCTTCCCTTTTGCCACTACAGAGAAATGAGATCAGTCCTCACACTGCAGTAGTTCCCCATCCATTTCCTAAGCTGCTTCCAGGTTCTCCTCCTCTGTAGTTTGTGCACACTGAGTGCCCTGCACGGTCTGTGCAAGCCCTGTCACACCTGCAGAGAATCTGCCACTCCTCTCCCATGCTCATGTGTAGCTCCACCTGGGCCTGGACCATCAGGGATGACTTTGCAATGCCCACATGAGAACCTACCGAGCAGCAAAAGCATTAAACTCTGTATTGAGTGGTTTCCTCAAACAGGCAACTACATTTAAACAGCTCAACTGAAAGAGCATTAAAATTGTGCTGGCAGGTATTTACTGTCCCATTTCCCATGGCTCCTTCTCCATCTTTCAGTTACTGATGGGTTGTGACATATTGAAATAATAAAAATCTCAATAACAGAAACCTCTTTGCCGCTTCTCAGCACTAGCACCATTCTTCCCTTTCACCAGCCATGTACCTAAACAGACACATGTTAATTCTGTCATCTGCCTTTTTTTTTTAAACCATTTTCACTCGTTCTTTATGCAGCAGGCAGCTGGAAGACTTGCTCACATCTCAGTTACTTCTGGAACAAATCTGAGCAACTAGCACTGAGGGAGTGAGTTGACAGCATCTGCTGGTGGGTCTTGCTCTTCCTTTGCTCATGAATTGTCCTGAATTTTAAAAGAAAAGCAGCTGGTACCTGTTCAAGATGACCAAAGTGTGACTGGTCAGTGCAGCCCCAGCAGGTGCTCTGTGCCTGAGGAAGCAGACTGGCAGGCCAGGCCAGCACTGGACCTTCAAGCATCACTGGTCAGCTTTGACAAGTCCAGCCTTTTGCTCCATGACAAGTCAGTTCTTAAGATTGCTGGATGACAGTCTGTCCACTTTAAAACTTCTCATTCACCAAATATTCATTCAAAGAAGCTTAGTGTCTCAGAATGAACATGAAGGGGACTTGTGATAATCAAAGTGAACCCATTTGCAAGTCTGACACATGCACAGAAAGCACTTTGCAGTCTCCACCAAAGCCTGGTTTAGTTTCCCTGCTGAAGCAATTTTTAGGTCAGAACACATGCAGATGTTTGGAGGTCTGTATTTGTCCTTGGCCTGTTTTGGAGAAGGATGTAACATTTTGCTTCTGCTCCAACTGCATATTTTCATCAGAGAAACCACTAGGCCCCACTTGATTTGAAGTCACTCCTGAATTCTATTCCTCTGGATCCATGACTGACTAATGCATCCTCCTTCTATCACATAAGCCATATTCCTGATTGAATTGTCCTCCTGTTGTATCCATTCTCCTTAGAAACTTGCCTTTATGAAGCATGACTCGGCCCTTCTGAACATTACACAACATTTGTCTTTCCCATGTATTTTCTGCTACAGATCCGTGACTTTTCCCCGTATTTTACTGTCATATGGAACAGCTTTCCCTTTCAACAGTCACAGCTGCTTAATGAATTCAAAGTGTGACATTTTGTTTTCCACGGTGAGGTGTGTGAGAAGTGTAAACCATGGCTGAGAGATGAACTAGAAAACACAGAGGGCACTGAGCCCTTCCCACCAGCCAGACACAGCACTCTCAACAGCACCCACTGCACCTTGCAAGGCTCAGCTTCACTCAGTTAATTGACAGACTTCACTAAAGAAATCAAAATGTCAGCTTCAGGAAGTTTATACAAGCTTCTATACACAATAGAGTTTCACAAGCCCCAAAGAGATGCTCTTGTGCTTGGTTCTCAATGTGCTATCCCACCTGGACACTTGGAAGCTTTGCTCAAACAACACTTCCAGGATCCAAGGGGATTCAGAGCCTCGAAAGACTTCCCAGAGCACTGCACAAATTCCTCTGATGCCACCCACACGGGAGGCTACAAATTGGCACCAGTAGTTGTCAACATTTTGTTTTGATCTTCTGGCAAACAAATCCACCCTCTGAAATGTTTGCAGGATGCCGAGATAAAAAGCAGCAATGAATAAAACCCAAAGAAGTTTGAAGAGTTTATTTTTACCAAGTAATCAATACCTTCTGGCAGTCTTCCTCCAGCTCTAATAATACCAGCGAGGACAGTGACCCTTGGCAGGTTTTGTACACTGTTCTACAAACATTACCTAATTAACCATCACAATCCACTCCTAGAAAAAAGAAAGCATGATCTGAAGTTCTTCTACAACAAGAGAGAGAGAGAATGAGTGCTGGGAAGGGCTACTGATAACAAGGTTGGAGTTTGGGAGTTACAGCACTTGCACATCAGTCTAACCATGCTGCCCCTCAGGGGCCAGCTGAAATGGTGTGTTTTTCACACAATCTGTGCTTAGCACAACCCTTGGTTTCACTCAGCTGTGAGAAAGCACTAGGACAGTGTCCGAGTCAACTCATTAATAAATCAAGTGACAATAAAACAGTTGGATGGAGATGAATTATTGAAATCAAAGCAACTTAGTGCTCAGAGACAAAACTAAACTCTGTAAGCTGGGAGCTACTGAGCACAGAGCCTGATGTTCCTCAGAACAGCTTCACTGAAACGCTGCAAACTGCCAGTCCAGTTCAGAAGGGGATTCAGCTTTTCAGTGGGAGGGTGAGACATTGATCCTGATCATCAATATTAAAGATAGAAGGGGAATCTCAGGTCATCAAGTCAACCATGAAAGGCATCTCAGGGGATGCTTACCTAAACCAAGTCTAAGAAACAGGTCTAAATCCAGAGTCAGTATATGTGTCAATATAAATCCAGGTCTGGATTCTTCTGAACAGAGTATTCTTCTATAACTTTGGGGCAGCCATTACAGAGTCACAATATTTAGTCAACCTTTTACTTCTACAGTCATTAATCATGCACCATTTAACTACTGGTTTGTCATTAACATTCTTAATCCTTTTCAAATCCTTCTGCTTATTTTCACATCTTTTTTCAATCCCATTCTATGTGTCTTGCTAATTACACTCCTTAACTGTCATAGGCTGTTTCAACAGACATGTTGAGCCAGACGTGGTTTGATCACTTGCTGTTTTATGTGCCCAATGAATCCCTTGCTATTGAGATATTTAAAATATAAACAGTGCTATTGGAAGATGATCAACTGTACTTAATTATCTGGACAACTTCCTGTAACTCCAGGGAGGAAGGGCAAATGACCATTTAACAATGTACTCAAAACCAAGATTTCCAATCTTGTAAAAAAGAACTATGAAAAAGGAAAAAAAGGGCTTAGGGTTTCCATCTTCTCCAAATACAGAGCTTTGCATGCTTGGCAGACAGTACTGGTTTCAAAGTACTGTTATTTGCAATTTTGCTATGTCCTGAGCCAACCTTTCCTACCAGTCTCAGAAGACTCCATTTCCAGAAGTCAGCACACCACAGCCTAAGAGTCACAGGCCACCAAAAGTAAGGTCACATCCAAATGAGAGATGCCAAAACCTGATGAGAGATGAGTGAGACCGAGCAGATATCACCTGAAAACTTAAAGAAAAGGCAATTATTCATGGCCAAAAGGAAGAGAAGTACTGTGATATATGGGAAAGAAGGAACTGAGGGAAGTAGGTGGCCAATCATGATGGAACAACTCCCAGAAACACCCAGAGCACTGGAAATGTCAGCCCAGCTTTACCCGTCCACACATTCACTCCCAGTGACAAGCCTGACTACACAACTTGACACAGAGCAAATGTCACCCTGAACACTTCCTCTCCTGCATCTCAGTCTTCATTTCACTTCTACAACCGTGTCCCGACCTGTCATGCAGGGGATGCAAAGCTTAAAACCACATGTGCATAATGAAGAGATGAGTTCATGAAGAGCCTGGAAGAGCAGCCAGCTCATTCAGCCCAGAGGAGAGCCAACAGAGGCTGGAGAGGGCCATTATGTGCCACCATTGTTAGCTATTAATTCAGTATCTTCAAGGATAGAAGGAATTGAACATTTCCTTCTTTTCCATCCCCTCAGACATGGCTGTCAGCTCAGAGGGGAGCAGAACTCCCTGCACTTGGTATCCCTTGCAGAGTTCTGTCCAGGCATGGTTTGCCACACCCATTGAAGCCAAAATGTGCAGCTAAAACAGGTGAAGGAACAAATACCTTCCAAGACATCATCAGCACTATGCAGGAAGGTTGTGCAGCTCCCACGTGCCAAGAAAAATGCCATGGACGCCATAATCCCCAAATGCACTCACATCACGCAACCCCATTAGATCAGCAGCTCCTAATTAATTTAGAGTGTGGATCAGTCCTCAAACACCTTTTGCTATCACTAAGACCTCCTGAAAGTGATGAAGAGGAATCATTATGCATAACACCCTCAAGAACTTGCTGTAAACATTTGGCAGCACAGGGAGGTTCCTTTATGGCATAATCCATTTTTACATACACCTAATATTTTCAGGTTTTCAACTGATTGTCAAGAGTGTTTGTAGAGGCTGTTAATGAATCTCAGTGCTAAAAGCAGTTACAATTCTGTAGCTATTAATACAACGTGACATCAGTTATATCAGCTTCCGAGTGAATCACAGTTTGCAATCTTGTAGGTGTTCGATAGCTGTTGTCACATCGAAATAGAACATTGTTAAATATACCCCAAGTCTGTCCTAGTTCTGCAGCTCTTTTCCCCCTTCCTGCACTGCAGCCTTAGTGGACTAAGCAGAGGAATGTCAAGAGGAAAAAGCAGGTTGACTCTTCAGATCAGCAGGTTATAAAATGTTCACTTTTGACCACAATTTCCTCTCAAATTTGAAGACTATAAGCAGTTAAAAGAACAGGTCACCAAACCTTTTATGACGTCTAAACCCTCCAAGATGTACTTATATCAAAATGTTAAGCTTTTTTTCCCCCCTCTTTGTAAACTGAAATAACAGGCTGATAATCTTTCCTGACATAGTAGTTTAGCATTAAAGCAGGCAAAATCCAGTTTTCAAACCATTAACTGAGTATCAACTGAGTATCAGATGCCAAGTGCTGCTTTAATCTGCATAACTGATATTCACAGAACGCTCCTGTCTTGCTCAGCTTGTATATAAAAGCACATTCTTAACAAAACTGGCACAAGCCTGTGAAATTATTAATATTTTGCTCAGTGAAGCATTTTCAGACCATCATTTTGTCCCCGCTTCAGGATTCAACCCTCTCACCAACATTCTTCATGCAGGTGTGCATACCCTGTTATGGGTAATCTTTGGAAACCAACCCTTAGAGCTCCAGAGCAAAGATGTTTTAGAAAATATACAGCTTTCTAGATTTCAGGAAATTAAACAAAATTATGGCCTGAAATAGGACTTCCTGATTTTTACAGTCACTCTGTCCAACAAGCTTGCTGCCATTCTGCAGCAGACAGCTGCAGTGAACAGGCTGTGAAAACAGTCAAATTCACCAAATAAAATGGACTGTTGATAATTTGCCTGGTATTATTTCTAGAGCAACAAGCCAGATTTTGCTTCAACCAACCATGCAATATTTCACAGAGTGTTTTAGTAGGTAAGCCCGGCAGTACTGAGACAGAAATAGAAGAATATTGAAATAGGGCCCACACGATGCCAGGTTTAGAGGTACTTGGCTTGGATTGGGTCTTGGGAAAAACTGAGTTTAGGACATAGCAGTGTCTCCTGTGCAGGAGCAGTAAAAGTGTTTCTGCAGAGACTGAGCAGCCAGGTCACAGGAACAGACCTACTCCTGTTACTAGGCAGATGCCAGGAATTCAGTGGAAACAGACGAAAAACAAGTTTACAGAATGATTAACTTGGGACTCTGGCACGACTCAAGGCAGAGCACTGGGCAAGACGGGAAAGCTGAGATTTATTGTTGTAAAACAGTTCAGAAGTGGGTCTGGACAAACAGAAACTATTGAAAAATCAGAGTTCTGCTCATTCCCCTAGCCTCAACAGGTACTTTCTCACACCTCACATTTACCCTCTCAGACCCTTCAGACCAGATGTGAAGATCACAAGCTCTGGGTTCTATCACAGATGATCCCTTTATGCTGTAGCACCACTGTGTGAAAAACAGCTTTGTTGTGTACCCACATTCCTTGAATTGCACATCCACAGCCTGTACACATTGGGCAGGCAAATCCTTATTTAAATATCTCTTTGCCCTTGCCATTTGCAGAACCTTCACATGCACAATAACTAACCCCAGATCTCTCTCCTGCTCTATAAAATACCAAGTAGAAGTGAGGAACGTGCACTGGTGGAAGGTCTACAGGCTGCCATACAGGAAATATCTCCACCTTTGTTATTTCTTGCCAAAGCTCTAGCTTATATTGAGAACAGCTTTCCCTATGTCAAGGGAAAAGAGCCAATAAACACGTGTGGAAAAAAACCATGATGCTAATTTTGGAATACCTGGCAGAAATACAGAAATATAGGAAGACAAGGGGAAAATAAACCTTGGGGAATACTGAAAATCCTGGCGGGACACAGAGGTAGCAGCAAAAACTGAAATATTTTTTAGGGGAGTTCAAAACATTGATCAAGATATGATGAAACCTCCAGGTAGCCATGGAGGAAACTCCACCTAAAGGTGTGAGGGAGGTGTCCAAAACCAGCCCAGGGCAGCTGATGGCTCCTGCTAAGCAAGGGGAGGAGGGAGCAGACCAGCAGGCTGCAGATGGACATCAGCAACAGGCTTTCTCTGGGCTGAAAGGATGTCCCAAAGCAAGACCAAAGGACCGTCCCAAAGAGTGTCTGTCCAAACTGAGTGATCTCAGAGCTGCCTGATAGCAGTGTGGTGCTCTGATGCCAGGTAGGACACGGCTACTGCAGCTGTCCCATCTGATGGAGGGACAGCCGCTTCCTCAGCGCAGCAGAAAGCAGATCCAGGTGCTTTTGAGCCCAACCATGATCATGAGAGCGTTGCTATTCTAAAAGAAGGAATCATTGCCGTACTTAAGACACCCAAAAGCCCAGAGAGAGCCTCTCTTCCACCCTCAGCCCCACAACTGAAGAAATCCACATGATCCCGTACCACAGCCCTCCTCAAGGCCCCAGATGGAGGAGGAAAGTACATCGACGACAGCCTGCGCTGACACCACAGCAGGAGAACGGGTGTCATGGGATGCTAAGGTTGCCATGGCAATGTCCTCATAGCACGTAACATTTTGACACTGTCTGTTTGGCGAGCAGCAGCGGCGATGTGGCAGCCTGCAAAGGCGGGAGGAAGAGGCTGTGCGAGTTTGCCACGCTTGTTCCCGCAGCCGGCAGCCAATTCAAACTGTCTGGGCATTGGAGTTTGACCAATCTGGCAGCTCCGCTTCCTAAAGTGCACGAGGAAGCTTTTAACAGCCACTGCTCCATAAATCACCCTGATTTAACAGGCTCTGTCTGCCAGGCTGAGCGCTGGCCTGCACGCCCACTTTCAGCACTGCCTGCCCTGCTTTCCACACCAGTGTTCTCAATGCTTCTCTATTGTATCTGCTGGGAATGTCCCCACCAAGGCAGGAAGGAATGATGAATCTGACCCCATGTTCTCAGAAGGACAATTTATTACTTTATTATACTATATTGTATTAAAGAATACTATACTATACTAAAGAATACAAAAAGGATACTTACTTAAATGCTAAAAAGCTAATAATGAAAACTTGTGACTCTTTCCAGAGTCTTGACACAGCTTGGCCCCAATTGGCCAGAGAGTCAAAACAACTCACACCAGAATCCAATGAAACAATCACCAGCGGGAAAACAACCTCCAAACACATTCCACATGTGAGCGCAACACAGGAGAAGCAAATGAGATAAGAACTGCTTTCCTTTTCTCTGAGGCTTCTCAACTTCCCAGGAGAAAAGTCCTGGGTGAAGGGATTTTTTCAGAGAATGTGAGTGCTACACTCCCCATTCAAGTTCAACTTCTTGAACTGCAGGGTCCAGGGAGGGTCTGCTCCTCTGCTCCAGCTGGCTTTGCACAGCCAGGGCAGCAGCCTCAGCCCCACACCTGCAGAGCTGTAGGGTGATCTTGGAAACTGCCAAAAGCAGACACAGCCCCAAATCCCACTCACTTTCAACAAATACCAGAGACCAAAACTCATAGGCATTTTTGAAAAAGCCCAACTTTGCACATTTAATATTTAAAACAAGCACTGACTCTTGTAGAAATTGCTCACAGCAGAATGCTTGGTTTTATCTCAAGGTACATTAGATAATGTGATCTAAGCCTTTCCTCTTTACTTACATTACAGCAAAAATCCTGTATCTGGAGGGGATGTACTGTGGACGACGTGATCCCCAAAGGCAGATGTGTGGGGACCAACCCACACAAAAATGTCTGGGTTTTTGGCAAACATACCAAATTCACCATTGAAATGCAACAGTGCATTGTGACAGCAATTCCTGCAATTCCTTCTGCTTTGGAGGGATCTTGGGGAAAGCAGAATACTGACAAGCTTCAAAAGTTAGTCTGGAGCACTGTCTACCCTTATTGTGAATTTAATTTAAACTGTTATAAAGGTGGAAGGGCTCTGCAGAGCAGTTGCTCTAATCCCACAGGCTACTGAAGAGGTCTCAGGGCAGGAGACAGCACAGCTTCAGCAGAGGGACAGCAGCACAACCTGAACCTAAGGGACAGGGAAAGTTACTGGGTCTGAGTTGTCATGACACTTTCAGGAATTAATCAACTACAGCATATGGAAATCCAACAGGCATTAGAAAGGAAAAGCCTTCTCTTTTTTTCTTCTGACAATCTGATTAAAACACAAATATGGATATAAAGCAGCCACCTTACAGTCTTGAGTGAAGGTTTACTAACTTTCCGCTGGAGCTGTGATAACATGCATGAAATACAAGAAAAGAAAGGTGAATAGTAACAATAAAAGAAAAAAAGAAAAACCCACCCACACAATCCTCCCAGGATGCTGAAAAGTGCTAAACAAGGAGCTGGATTTACAACAGGGGGAAAAAAAATCTTAATCTTCTTAGACATCTTGGCTGCAACACAATTAACATGTTTTCCATCCACGTGGCAGGATACATTCCCTGCTAACTGTAAATATGCATAGTGCTGGTGGGTAGCTGGCAAAAGTCCCACACCACTGGGAAACTGTCACCACTGGGAAACTGTCAGCCTCATCCACATTGCCCAGGGAGCTGAGCGAGGGGCAGCCTGTCCCACACTCCTGTCCCTTGGTGACACTGCTGCTGGATCATTCTGCAAGCCTGAGCCCACCAAGAGCTGAGCTGCTGCTCCTCAGAGGATGGGCAGCTCCAGAGAGGGACACAACCACGTGTTCCTTGGGCACAGAGACTGTAGCCTCTTCAATCAGATGTCACCAATGTGAAGCACAGTAAGAACCACGATTATCCTCACTGCAGCTGCTAACTGGGAACGACAGCCTGGCAGTCCCTTGGCCTGAGCATCACAGAGTGAAGTGATGAGAAGGTGCCTGACAAAACAGCCCACTCTGAAAGCAAAGGTTTTCAAGGATGCTGCATTTCACCTCAGTTACAGAGCATCTCCTCCAGCGCCCGAATTCATCCACAAACATTGCTGCATTCCTGGAGCCCAGGGGATAAAGCATCTCATTACAGACATTTACCCCACCTCCCAATCCCACAAATATCCCATAAGCATGGGACTCTCTAAACAACAGATATTGAATTCAGACCAATACCCATGGGATGAAATAGCTCAGCCCTCCAAATCAACACAAAGAAAATCACTAAAGGCACATGTAAAAACCAGTCATTTCAGAGCACTGAAAAAATTAACATACAAATGCCAGAAAGGGAATGAGTAGCCAACAGCACTCATGCTGGGAATGATCTGGAAAATAGCATGGATCATACCCTGAGTGTTAGCCAGGAGCAAGAGTATGTATTTACAGGAATACTGCATACAAAGTGTGGGAAACAGATACTCCTCACTGCAAGGGGCCAGACAGCACAGCAACCAGGGCACTGACCACACTGCTCCCCCTGCACAATCCCAAATCCAGCAAGAAGGCCAACATTTGGAAAACTGCTTTATTCAAAAAAAACAAAAAAAAAAAAAAAAAAAAACCAAAAAAACCACAACAACAAAAAAGAAGACCAACAAAAAACCAAAACACCTGACGAAAACAAAACCATCCATCAGGTTTCTTTGGTCCAAACAGCAAAAGGAGGGAGAGGGATGCCAGGCAGCACTGGCTGTCATTACAGCCATTTCTTGGCTTGGAATTACTGGCACAAGAAGGAACAGCTCTGTGATGTGAAGAGTTGCTTTGAAGAGCAGTGATCAATTGCTTGCCATGTTGCCGGGAGCAATGCAATAGCAATCCACTATTTCTATTCAGATTTAAGCTAAATTTTAGGGTAAACTATTCTTCTGATTAGGAGTAGATTAGTTACTTAGGGAACAGATACAAGGGACCCCTCTACCTCTACATTTGCAAGAATAACGACACAGACAATAGCTTAAATTTCTCTTAGTCACAAAACAGTTTTGAGAAAAATGTGTCATTTACCTCTGTACACAGTGTACTCTCCAAATTGTTGAGCACTCAGACATTTTAGACTGGTTTCTGCAAGGCTGTATGAGTGCTCTGTGTTTTGGACAAAGCTGACAGAACACCCTGATGGCACGAAGGTGGAACATTATCCATCTCAGTGATTTAACTGTGGCTGGATCTGAATATAAGGTCAGGCTACAGAGCTTGCTGTACCCCCGTGTGGGGAGGCTGTATCAGGGCTACTCAGCCTTTACAAGTGTGCTGTTTTGCAAAAGCCAAGCCAAAGACAAAACTTAAATGCAGATTTCAAGGCATGGTTTGACAGACAGCAGAGAGTGCCTAATTTGTGTGTCATCAGCAGATGACTTAAGCAATGGCACAACTGATGGATCATTGTGTTGCAGAACCCCAGTCGCGACACGTGTTGTCATACAGTAGAGCAACCTCCCAGAAAATAAAACCAAACCCCAAGGGAACATCATCTGGATAGATGGGATATTCAAAATGTGTTGAACACTTCCGCAGAGGAGCAGAAATCCTTATTCAAATATGCTAATGGTGCTTCTCAACAGATGTCTGTGGGAGAGAGGAGGAGAGCCTTGAGTGAGTCAGGTCTCACTGCCCCACTAAAACCATCAATGACTTACAGACCATTTCCTAAATTAAATTGTTCACATTTCTAATCTAACTGAAGGCATTCAAATATAAGCAAATAGTGCTTCAGAAAACAATTGCACAGATAAATTATTCCTCGAGACAACTACTCCAATCAAACTTAATTCTTCCCTACACAAAGCAGATCCACACATTCTGTCAAACAGGAATGTTGAAGCGAAGTAGCTACAGCGTTTCACAACTTGTCCTGATGCAAGAATCTGACAGAGCAAAGATAATTTTTTTTTTTTTTTTGCCTGGAGAAAAGAGTGCTTTTGAATTAATAAATGTTGCATTAGAATTAACTGCACATGAAATAGAAGCAGTAAAAAAACAGTGTCTCGTAGATAGAAAGCTTTCTAGGGACAGATTCTTCTACTTGGAAACTAGCTGACAGCAGAATAAGAGAAAGAGACATCCTTTTCCTGTGGCTGGCAGGGGCCACATCTAACCCACCCTCAACAACTCCTGCACACACAGCTGGACCCAGCATCATCCTCTGAATACCTGGAAGTACATCAGGCCACCTTCCAGGGAAGGAGACACAACGCTGTGCTCTCCATGGCTGCACGTGTGTGCTGCAGAAGCTCAGGGGACAGCAGAGCCACCATCACAGCCCATGACCCATCCGCATCCCTCTCCTTTGTAAACCCACACCCAGATGACCACCAAGGAAATTCTAGGCAGCACCTTGTGGCACAGTGCTCGAGCTCCCTGGGCTAGCAGCTGCCGCTCTTCCTCCACCTTACATCAGCATTTCTAACAATTCCCAACACGGCACAGGCGGATGCTGCCGGTCGGGGGGTGCTCTGCAGGATGCCCCATGGGGGACAGCAGTGGGGAGCAGCTGGTGGGCCAGGAAGGCAGCCTGGCACGCTGAGCCCTGGCCGATGCCACGTCACCCTTCCCCGCGCTCGCCCATCTGTCCCACCGTCCCCATCTGCCGGGTTCTGCCACGGACCGCGAGCGCCCTGCGACCGACGCTGACATCCTGCTTTGCCTTTCCACAGGCACAGCAAGAACCTGGCCCAGCACCACGGCTCTCACGTGCAGCCACAGCACCGAGAGCAACACAAACAAGGACAAGGTTTCCAATCGCTTGCTCCTCGTGCTGACTCATTCTCAGCCTCCCATGGCCACTGAAGACAAAACCTGTTGTCTGTACCTGCGCTCCCCTGAGCACACGTACAGCAGCAGCAGGGCCTGAGAGCAGAAAGCTGCTCCAGTGCTCAGGGCAGGGAAGGGACAGCAAGGATTGCTCAGCTCTGCCTGACCAGGTAAAGAATCAGTCGCCGTATTTAGGATCGGGATTAACTCATAACCAGGTCTGGATCACCAGCCTCTGCAGGTCTTACCCACAGCCTTCTCTTCCAGGCTGCTGGTCCCTTTCATACAATTTCCTCTGATAGTAGATTGATTTGACAGCAGCTCTTCCAGAACTGTTCTCATTTTTTCATTTCAACTTAATCCATTTATGAAATAAACATGTTTACCTGGAGCTAGAATGTGCCCAGCAGGGAGAGAGGCATTTCTTACAATCACCAGGATAACCTACAGCCAAGGATACACTCCTTACTGTGCAAGAACAGGGAAAAGCCCTGGATTTTACTGCCTCCTGTACCAACCAAAAGAGCTGGCACCCCTGGATTTTACTGCCTCCTGCACCAACCAAGAGAGCTGGCAATGCATGCCCAGGTGAGCTCTAGGGGCTATCTTTGCAGGAATAAACTATCCAATCATTTATAAAACATTGATTAAAAAATAGCTAACATTCCAGATGGATGTATAATTTCCCCTGTTCCCTACGTGTCTGCCACATGAGCACGGCTACCTATCTTACAAACAACTAACAAAACTGGTTAGAGGCTTCCAGAGCTCCAAAAATTAACTCTGGATGAAGCAAACCCAAAGTAAGCACAAAAAGGACTTAACACACTCGGGCTATATTAAAAAAAAAAAAAAAAAAGTAAAAATGGACTAGTTAAGTCTTGAATCATAATTTTCTTTTAAACCATATGTACCCCAATACAGTGCTGCAACTGAGATATATCCATGGCAACATGAAAACACACATAGGGGCTCTCTCTATTTAATAGCTTTGTAACGCTTAATGTTTGAAATTATAGAGCAGGTCAATGTTTAAAATTATGAGGAAGTTCAATACATAAAACCCAAACAAAAGAATATCCTAAACTAACCTAAATATCCACAGCCCCTTCTTACACCCCAATAGTTTAAATGTTTTTTATCAATCCATTAAATTTGTATTTCACATAGTTTCTCTTCAAAGCAATTGATCGTAACACAGTGCCTCTGCCAGTACTTTATAATGTGTGAAAGCAGCAGCCTGGGCTGAATTTTATCTCTAATTCAACTCTTTTCTGAATGAGCAGCTGACACAAGGAAGGCTTACTGTCAGTATCTAGGAGACATTTTGACTTTGGAAACCATTTTCTCTCTGCCAGACACTTGGTTCCAGCTGGCTGAGACACAATTTGATTCTCCTGTCTAGCAGCAAGGACAGGGGTCTGCCAAGCTGGACAGTCCCTGTGTTGAGGTCCTGACCAGGGAGGGGACACTTGCCAGTCCCTCAGAGCTGCTCTGTGCCTTCCCCTGCTGCCTGACAGAGCAGCCCTGCTCCTCACACTTGTGTGTGCAAGGAACCTGGTGTAGATGCTCAAGCTGGATCTGGATTCCAGGGGAGCTGCATGGGCAGTGTGAGCCATGGCTACAATTCCACACATCCAAATCTGCATCCCTGTCAGGGCATGCTGCAGATGCCTTCTGCCAGTACAAGCAGGTGTCCTTCCCAAGAAAACCAGGGTGTAGGATGAAAGGAGCTGGTGCACTGCAGGGTCTCACCCACCTGGGCCACAGCACAGCTGGAGCACACACCCAGACCTGAGCAGTGCTGCTGGATCCTGCACAAGAAAGGAAACTCATCCCTTCCAGTGATTTTTTGCATTTACCTACCTGCCTTTCTTTAGGTGTAGCTCCTGTCCTCTGTAGTACACAGGCTCCTGGTCTAGAAGCTCTCACCCCTCCAGAGCTGAGCACTGCTTCTGACTTCCCAACTCCCAGTGGGTTCAGCACTGCCACATCAACTGTCCCAGCTACTCAAACCACCTCCTCTCTCCTGCTCAAAGCCTGCCTGATCTGCATGTGAAGCTCCAAGTCAGATGCTGGAACTCTCCACAAAATCCTTACTTTCTGTTCTGCTTCAGCTACATTTCCAAACCTCATGCCCCACAAAAATGGTTCTCCTCCACACCATTAGCCTCACGGATGACCTTCATCCTGAACTGGGGAGGGCTGTGCTAAGGCCACCATCAGTCAAAGAGGGATTTCATACACCCCATTCCCTCAGCTTTCATTATGAGCTGCACCCAGGTGCACCACAAGCTGCCTACAAGGCAGGTGCCCACAGCCATCATGGATCCTGTTATTAACCTACATGCCCTTGCCACTTGGCACTTCAGTCCTCAGCAGTTTGGTTCCTTCTGACATGTTCCAACAGGAATATCAGCATTCCAAACAGCTGATTCCAGCCAAAACCAAATGTATGGCAGATCCTCAGAACAGCTCAGATTTGTGTCCACAAGATTTGTGTCAGAAACAGGCATTCTAGAAATGTGCCCACAAAGAGTGCATGACTGACTTTTACCTCCTCTTACTCTACTGCTCCATAACTGAAATGTAGGATAGACATTTGCATAAGTTAAACCAACAATTATTCTGATAATAACTGCAGTTTAAAAATCCTTAAACTTCACTGACATTGCTGGGGACCTCAGTGGAGCGAAGACAGTGGCACCCAGCCAGCAGGAAGGCCAGCAACATTACCATGCTGAGATCAAAAGAGTTATTAACCCTGAGTCCTTGATCTGCTGAGTGCACTTTGGCTATTTCAAAGCCCCACTGCAACTTCCTGGCAAAAAAAGCTCCGCATTTGCTCAGAGCATCTTCTTTTGTACATGCAGCTGAGGAATGAAAAGGGTATTGGAACCCTGAAGTCTACATCCACCTCTTTGGAGAGACACATGGACATGAAATATCTGAAACTCCACCACCCTCGTTTTCTGGAAGCACTCAGATGTGATCCTGTCTCTTGCTCTGTTGCTTTCCTGCCTCCACTGGCTGCCTGCTTCTGCACATGAAGAGATCATCTGCACCCAGATTCACAGCTCAGAACCCCGTCCAGACACACTGCAGGTCTACCAGGCAAAGGAATCCTGGAAGATAAGGAGAGTCTTCTCACCCTATGTCCACAAAGTAGACAGCAAAGAAGAGCCATGGCAGGAAGGGAAATATTGTATAAGTAGAAGTATACTCTGTATTTTCCAAAAGCAGAGTCATTTTTCCAGACTAAAAAGGTGAAACACTGGAAGCCAGAGGTGTTGTTACCACTGCCCAAAAGCAGCCACGGCTCTCAGCACATCTGTAAATTTCCTTTTAGGCTCCTTTGATATTACCCACCCATAGTAACTTAAATGAAACACCTCAAGAATTTTTGTTTGTAGATTTAAACGATCATTAGGCTGTTTTCCCCTTCCAGAGGAAAACGTCACATTTCCCTTAAGCTTGGTCATTTATCAGCTCTTCTCCTTTTTCTGTAGGACAGCTATTCTCTTAAAGATGTGGTTCTCAGCTTCAGACAAAATGGATGATGTGTCTGTTTGAAATAGGATTGTTTACTTTGTCAATGCCCCTGGGATCAATTTCATTTTTTTTCTGCCTCCTCCTATAGCGAACATCTTGCCAAGTGCAGTATTCATATCCCTGAATGAGCTATCGAGATCTATTTTTTTTTGACAGAAATCATGCTGCAACCCAAACTGATCAGAATCTCTCACTATTTCAGAAGCACACATGGGTATGAATAATATAGAATCTTATCTGGCACAATTTCAGCATTTCTCTTATAATTTCTCTTTCATGTAATCTACTGGCTTGAGAAAATTACACACTTGTAGTTTTAAGACCAAAAATAAAAAGCAGCACACGTTCCTCCTGGCTGGTAGCTCATACATGTCTGAGCACACACTCACAGGCACGAAATACAGGAGCAGCACTGCAACATCCCCATCGCACTGAATCCACCCTGAGCAGCTTCACTAAACCAGACAACTCACACAGGCAGGATCTGCCCATAAGCTGCTGGAGAATGAGGTTTTAATTGGAGATTTATTTAATTCAGAGATAAGTACTTGTGTTGTATTAAGAGCAGCTTATTAACATTCAATCATGAACATTCACTAAGCGTGAATAAATAAAATTCAGCGCAAAAACAGTTTTTTAAGCGCTGGAAGAGGAAGCATTCACCTAAACTATCACCTTGCTCAGGGCAGGAGGGGGCTGGACACCAGGGAATGAAATGCTGTCCCAGGCATTGTGCTGGGTTCTCATACTTGAGCGTGTCTCACTATCAATCATTCCTGAAGCAACAGCGCTGAGACTTCCCAAAGCTCCCGTTATTGTCTTGTACGCTCCTCGGCATTCCAGCCAAATCTGAAGTGCAAATAAATCATCGGCAAAATTTTTAGATAAAAATTTTTTAAACTACATCTGTTGGAGGAGACAATCCTCTGCCTGCCACCCCTGCATGATGCTGATGACAAGTCTAGGTTAATCACACAGATGATGAATTGATTCTTACGTCAACTCCTTTAAAAACAACATCGTTACAGGTGTAGCAGCTGGCGGGCTGATGTATTCCTGCTGGCATCTGCACATCTTGGGATGAGCCACTAGACAAAGGAGCATGCCGGCATTTTGAGGGATGCAACCATGACAGTCAGCGTTAAAATACGCCTTAGTTACCAACTTTTTATTATTTGCCACTCACAAGACTCACAGGTTCAGTCCCTAGTACAGTGTGCACTGGGAAAAACGCCCCTCAATTAGCAGGGATCCGCCGGGAATGGACAGAGGGCTCTCAGACCGACCGCTCTCCATCCACTCCCGCGCACGCCCTCCCTCCCTCTCTCCTACCCACGCAGCGGCGGTGCTGCCCTCTACTCCCCGCACCTTCCCCAGCTCCCACCACCCTTCCTCGCCCCTTCAACCCAATGCCTTTCCTACTTTTCCCTGCCAGTGCCCCTCTTTTATAAGCTTGGTCGCATTTTATGACCACCACCAACTGTCTGAGGCCAGAAAGATCTTTCTGATGCCGGCAAAAAAAAAAAAAATCACTGCATCCATTCTGAAAGGCTTATTGTTTTGGGATTTACTCTGCCCTCATTTAAACGGAATCCCATTATTCGTCTCTCCAAAAGCAGCACGGTGTACGGCGCTAACAACCCCCGGGAACAATCAGCCCGAGAGTTGATGGTGTATAAATCAGAGCGGACACACCACCCGGCAGGATGGACGCCTCCTCCCTGAGCTCTGCCCTTCATTCTCACAGAGGAGGATGGAGCGGGAGCCGCTCCATTTGCAAATAACCCGTGTTTCCTATCGATCGGCAGCCGGAGCGTGTTCCACCGCTGGAGCACATTCCCAGTTTTAACCTCCACAGGCACCCGCATCCAGCGGTCCCCAGCATCCCTCGGACACCCGCACGGATGAACCCCCGGCGGGCTCGGGGATGGCGCTGACACGGAGCACACCCACCCTCGCCTGCCCAGACACACAGCCCCGGGAACCACCGCCCCCGGTGCTCCCCGGCCCCCCGTACCCGCGTCCTCCTCGTCGAAGCTGTTCATGCAGGGGAAGTAGATGGCCAGGGCCTCGAAGGAGGCGGAGAGGCTGAGGCGGCTCTGCGACCGCTCCATGAAGAGCCCGGCTCCGGGGGCGCCGCCGGGGGTCTCGCCCGCGGCCGCGGGCGGCTTGGCGAGCTTGGCCGCCCCATTCTTCACTCGGAGCACGGCCCGCGGCGTCTTGGCGGCGGCGGGGCCGCGCTGAGGCGGCGGGGAGAGGAGAGGCAGGCGAGGCGAGGCGAGGCGAGGCGAGGCAGGCGGGAGCGCGGAGCGGCGCGGAGCGGAGCGCAGCCACCTGCTGCCGCCCGGCCGGCCCTGCGCGCCGCCCGCCCCCGCCCCGCCGCAGCGCCGCCAATCGCGAACCGGGGGCGGGACGGGCCCGGCGCGGCCGCGCTGCCCCCGCCCTGAGCGGCCCCGGTCCCCTCAGCCCCGAGCGGCCCCGGCTCAGCGATTCCCCCGCCTTGAGCGGCCCCGGTCCCCTCAGCCCCGAGCGGCCCCGGCTCAGCGATCCCCCCGCCTTGAGCGGCCCCGGCTCCCTCAGCCCCGAGCGGCCCCGGCTCCGCGATCCCCCTGGCCCGGGCGGCCCCGGCTCCCCGCTGTCCCCGACCCGGGCTGCTCCGGCTCCCTCAGCCCCAAGTGGCCCCGGCTCCGCGATCCCGCTGGCCCGGGCGGCCCCGGCTCTGCGCTGCGCCTGCCCTGAGCCCGGCCCGGGGCAGCCCCGGTTGTGTTCTCGCCTTCCCCGGGCCGGGAAGGTCCTTCGCATTGGGATAACGCAGGTGTAGATTTGCTTGTGAATTGATCTGGAAAAGTGAAATTGACAGAAATTGATTTCTTTCTGAAATAGACAGAAATTGATTTATTTCTGAAATAGACAGGAATTTATTTATTTAATTATTTACTTATTTCTGAAATAGACAGAAATTTATTTATTTATTTATTTATGAAATAGACAGAAATTCATTCATATTTTTTGAAATAGACAGAATTTTGTTTATTTATTTGTTTCTGAAATAGTCAGGAATTTATTTATTTATTTATTTCTGAAATAGACATAAGTTTATTTATTTCTCATTTATTCACCGAGAAAGTGTAATTGACAGAGGGGAAGATGCAGGAGGAAGAGCGTGGTCCTGCCTTTGATCTCACTGAGTGCGACGGCAGAAAACAACCTTGAAGGTTTCTTCCGAAAGCGAGGGGATATAAGTGACCCTGGTGTGAATGGAGGAGCAGCCTGGCTCCCAGCCTTCTCCCATGTACCTCTCTTTAGACACACAAAAAACCCCTTCCCAAAATATAAAAGGCGCTATTTGGTTGTATACAAGCTCCCAGGCAGAAAGCACACAAGCCGGGAGGTTTTCCTTGGTGTGTTACATTAAATAGGAAGGCTGGTGCCTGTTGTGGCTCAGCATTGAGCCCATTCTGCAGCACCCTGGGATAGAAGCTGCTGTGCTCTGTGAAATGAGCGAATTTTAGATCCTTCCCCATGTCTCATTTTTTTCCAACAAGCTTTGTGGAGAATTAGTGGCTCAAGGCTGCCAGCTGTCCACAGGTGCTGCCTATGGCAGAGGCATCACAGCATCTCCCAGTCCTGCCTTGGGGAAGGAAAGCAGTATAGCCTTATTTATTCAGTGCAACAAAACCCTGGGATGCTATTAGACAGAGTGTTTTAGTGGTCTGCATAAAAAGGTTGCTGTTCCCTCAGGGAACAAAGGAAGATGTTCCTCGTGCTTGGTCTGTCCCCCCATCCTGATAACTAAATGTCATCCCACTGAGATGACAGGCCTGCTTGTCCTACTCCAAAAATGCATATTGAGAGTTCAATATCTCCCTTAGGAAAAGTGTGGCTAAACAGCCTGTATTCTCCATTCTCAAACAGTTAATTCATCAATCCATTAAAAGTTTTCTGTCTACTGAAAATCCTACCAGAGCTGTATGGTATTTGTGGCTGCCAGTGCCCAGAAGCAGCAGGAGCAGGGCTGCTCCCAGGGAAGGGGTGCCAGGGACAAACCTATGGCCAGGCACAGTCCCCTGCCATGGGAGGCAGAGCAGGAGGGGATGGCAGTGCCTCCGGTCAACAGACCAGCTCCAAAGTCATCCATGGAAAGCCAAACATCAGTTCAGGATCAGGTCTGAGACAGTCTCACCTACAGCCTAGGCAAGAGCTAGAAGCCCCACAGGCTTGGAGATTAAATGGAGCTCCTGACAGAGAGGGTAAATGTGAGGCCAAATGAAGGTTTTTGGGGTAATTACAGCCAACTGTACTCAGCCCTGACATCCAGGTTCTTCATTACTGGTGATGCATCCAGAATGGCAGAGGTCATATGAATATCTGATGCCAAAATGAGTTTGCAGGACTTTCTAAAAGAAAATATGTTATTTAATTCAAAAACTAATCAAAACTTGCTCTGGAGTTGGTGAGTTATGTGAATTACTTCATCAAAGCTAGGCTAGGCAGGCAGTAAAGCAGAAGGAACAGAATGAACTTATTACAGACAATGATATCTCCAGGTCTGAGTTTTGAAAGGCAAAGGAATCAGTGAGGAATGTATTACCATATGTTTAAGAAGAGATTTCAATAGCACCAATCAAGGCATTAAGAGCAGCTACAGGCACAAATTTAGGTGCATTAAAACTGTTAAGACAGCTCCTGTCTACCAGTCCTGCCAGCACATTTGATCAGAGGAGCAAGAGGCATCTGTGAATCAAAATTTGCTTCCAGGTTGCCAGAAGTTACCTAAAAGTGCTGACAACTGTTTGTTTTTTTTTTTTCATTTAAGACTGCAATAAAAAATTTAAATGTGGAATAGAAGTTTAATCTCAGCTTTATGCTGTGTCCATCTAAATTGCTTGTTTCACTACATCCTGGAAGCACAGAGATGGCAGACACAGGCATGGAGAGTTAATCTCTGTCTCCAACACTCTGTTTCCTTCACCAGCATAATAGGACTGAACACCCTTCTGCTTTTAGTGCTTTGAGACCTCCTTTTGAGGTGCTGAGGAGAAGCATCACCATCCCCACCCACCTCTGTGCACCTTTCTCCGTGCTCATCCATCTGCCAGCTTCCTCCAGAGACACAGTCTGAACCCCTTGCACTTGCACAGCACCACTGGGTCACACTCTCTAAGTGCTCCTTTAGTGCATTTTTCCAGGCTGTCTTCCACCTCCCTCTCTTCTATATCTGTGGGACCAGGCATGCTCAAGTCATTCCCTGCTCCTGTCTGCCCCAGAGTGGCTTGGGCTGAGTGCTCTAAACATCATCCCTTAGCTTTGGTGTCATCTGCTTCTCATTTCACTGCTACATTTTGCTCCTCAGAGCCAGGGCAAATATGTGTCCTGCAGGGCTCTTTGATTATTGGCTGGGCCAAAACTTCCTAAACCAAAACCATCTGCCTTAAAGTGAGCCAAAATGCACTGACAGCTGGAAATGGGATGGACAGTTAAAGGAGTTATGCCCTCCGGATGCCTGGAGGAAGCTGTTTATTTTGGCTGCCTGTTAAAGGGAAACCGGGATTTGCAATGAAGCTGGAAATTGTTAATCTCTAAGAGTTCTTCTTCATTGATCGACATGGACAGCAAGATCCTTGGGAGGGACTTGCAGAAGTGAGGATAAACAGGGGGGAAGATTCCTGTGATGCTGTAAATAAGCTGAGAGTGCAGGCGAGAACAAATAAACTCCAAGATTTACTGCCTCCAGAGCAGCACGTCTGTGGCTGCCCCAGTGGAAGTGCTTAATTGATTGTTTCCCCAGTGAAGCAGGCTCTGACTGATTGAACCATGGAAAGCTCTGATAGATTTTTCCTGCTGGCTCTTTCTCTTCCCACTAGTCACGTAGCTTGTATTTTTGCCTTTACTCTTAGGTGTCTAGGTCAGCCTAGGAAGTTCATTTTTATACTGAAGCAAGAGGATATGCTGCTCTCTCCCTCTTGTACTCCCTATGGCTTTGTGTATGCCTGTTTGGAAATAAAACCAAACTCTCTGATTTGTGTATGTTTGCTCTTTCTGCTCTCTCTGCCCACTGCTTGCTCAAAAAATAGTCTACATGCTGGGAGCTCAAATGCAGCACAGAAACAAGCCCTGCTAGTGAAAACACATGCATAAATCTGCTCAGAGTAAATGCAGCATTCCTCAGGGTGAGGAGGGTTGGGCTCCTCCCTGTCTCGTGCTACCCCTTCCCTGCTCTGAGCAAAGCTGATGCTGGAGCCAGGCAGCACACAATGTTCTCCAGCACCCAAAAACAAACACAGACTTGACCATCCCTGCTCTTCAGGGCTCTAATTGATTCCACTTAGGAGTTCCTCTTGGCCCTTCTGGGCAGGCTGGGGGGCAGGAGGTGAGATGTGCTGAGCATGGATACCCCGAACCAGGGACGGAACACCAGAGAAGGGCCCGGAGTGCCATGGCATGGCATCAGTGCAAGGGGATGCCCAGAGTTACTGGCTCAGGTGCCACAGCTTCACTGGGCTTGGTTGTTGTATACTTACATAACAATACATATTTTAACTTATTTATTCTTTCTTGCTCTGTGTGTAGAGGGAATACTGCAGGCTGATGGCTCAAAGAACCAGGCACAGTATAAATACAGAGTGAAAGCCTTTATAAATACAGAGTGAAAGCCTTGCTCTTCCCCAAGTGCTCACTGTTCAAGAAGCCAAGACAAAGAACAGAAGGAAATATAAATTTTTTTAAATTCAAATTCAGGGTACAAAGCATGTGAGTTTTGGTTGGCTTGCCCAACACTGTATAAGGAAAATCTCTGCTGGAGCTAGGAACTGACTGTAGATTTCCTGCCATAACCTCAAAACTACCTCCTGCTTTTCACTAATAGAAGCAATGTTCTAACCTTAGCAAAATTAAATTATAAGCCAGACAGGTTTTTACAACATCCTTTGTTGGCTGGGATCCAGGCAAGCCAGGAGTGCTCTGGTTTGTCACAGCTGAACCACATAATGCCCTAAAGAGCAGCCAGGCTGCTACCTGCGTGGAGCCTTTCACAATGCTGACAGCCCATCTAAGAGCACAGATCCTGTTGTTTTAGTCACATCTCTCTCACGCCCTCTCTAGCTATCAAAAACAAGCCCACAAAGGTGCTAAGTGACTGGTGAGGCAGAGCCCAGAGGATGAGTAATGAGAGGCTGAGCCGTCAGCCTCGAGTCCCTTGCTGGCCCTGCTGCTTCTCACGTTTGTCTAGCCAGGGTTTTCCTGAGGCAAGAGAGCTCAAGGCTGCACAGCACGTGCTCTGCTCTGTTCTTACTGTTGGTATCTACTAAAACTGAATGGGTTCAGCCCATTCAGTGACTTCCAAGCAGGAGTTTGGATGGGCTGGACAGTCCCATGGGGTATAACTCAGCTGACCATCTTCTGCATTGCTTTGTTCTTCTCAATGCTGGGGTTTGGGTCAGGTTTTTATTTGGTTCAGCCAGCCAGGATGAGTAAAAGGCTGTTAAATCAGGCTGATTCTCTTCGGATGACTAAAATGCACATCCAGACTGATGAAGTGCAGGGTAGTGGTGATGTGCAGACGCATTGTCTGTTGCAATATTCACTCACATGTGAAAGGGAAGAGGAAGCACCTGCATGCAGAAAGTGCTGTTAAGAGCAAGTACTTGCTTATCCACTTCCCTGATTTATAATAAACAAACCATCTCCCCCAGGGGCTGTGCTATTCCCCAGCTCTCCAGGCTGGGAAATGGCTAGGCACAGTGAGGAAAAGCTTGAGATCTGGGAAAAAGAGAATGGAAGATCAAAAGCAAGAAGGAGGCCAAAAATGCAGAAGTGTGGGAGGCACAAGAGGAGAAGGAGAGGACTGGGGAGTTTAGCCAGTCCAGAAAAGTTTTGCAGCCAGAGGCAAGTTCAAGAGATCAGAAGAAATGGGCTTGGGCACATCCCATGGCTGGGAGAAAAAGAGACACTGAGCAGGAGCTCATGTACACAAACAGCCCATCCAGCTCCTCCAAAAAGAGAGAAGCCCATCTGGAACTCCATCAATAGTCAGTGTTTTAGAGCACCTGGCTGACTGACCACATTTGAGAGAGGGGTGCAGCTCAGGCAGGTGGGTGCCTGTCCTTTGTGGCTGTAAAACTACAGAGGCTTCTGTGGAAACCTGAACCACAGGGGTTTCATTCTGTGAAGCATCTGACAGAGCAGACATTTTGTGGCAAATTTCCCAGGGGTTTGGGAGAGGAGTTTGGCAGATTGTGGCAGAATGAAAGGATGGAAATTTGCAGACAAACCATTTCCTTCAGTCCTTTCATTCATATCAGCTCGTGGTGTTGGCATTGTCACAACAGAGGCAATGCTGGGAATGACAGGTGGAATTTAGTGCGTTTGGATTTTAATCAGCAATTATTGTAAAACACAATGATGCTTCAACTGGTGGGTAATTTAGCTCCAATTCCAAAAATACAGACTCATCCACTCTAAATGTCCAATCTCTATTCCCTCCAAGCAAACTAGCACACAGAAATCTATGAATGATAACCAAGCAAAGTAATGATGGCTGGAGAATTAAGATGGCTCAGAACTACCCAGCCAAATTACATATTAATAGAATGGCAGCCATCCCAGGCCAGGCTTAGAGAGACTCAGGCTGGCCTCTCTCACTGGCACTTCAGGGGCTGTGTCTCTATCTGATTTCCCTGCGCATTCACACAGGCACAGAGGAAAGGAGAGGAAATATTTAAATACTGTTGTAGCAACAACATTCAGTGCCAAGACTGGGAAGTTCTGCTACCTGTGCAGCTACAGCATTTCTTGGAAGGAATACAGAAAATAGAATCATAACATCAAAGACATTTAGACATTTCATTTTTCTGGTGTTCTGAGTTTGTGAATTTAGCTTTTTAGCTAAGAATGCATTTGTGAGCTACTGCCACACCTGGCATTCAGAAACTCTCAGAGCTGAACAGCTCCCAGCCACTCTGGAAAGCATTCCATAGCAGGATCTGCCCATGCTCTGGACAGCACTAAACCAGCTCAGACATCATTGGAGAAACCCAGCAAATGAGCTCTGTGCCCAGTGTGCTCCTGGAGTTGGTTTTGTTTGGGTTTTATGAAATTACAGAATATTTTTGAGTTGGGAGGCAGCCTGAAGATCATCTTGGTCCATCCCCCTGCTGTGGGCAGGGACACCTTCCACTTGACCAAGTTGGGCCCCATCCAACCTGGCCTAGGACATTTCCAGGGGTGAGATAGCCACAGGGAACCTGTGCCAGGTAAGACTTTTCATAGGTAAGACTTTCTTCCTAAGATCTAGTCTAATCCTGCCCTCTGGCTGTGTGAAGCCATCTCTCCTTGTCCTGTCAATCCATGCAAATCCTTGTCCCAAGCCCCTCTCCAGTTCCCTGTAGCCCCTTTAGGCACTGGAAGGGGCTTGAGGGCTCCCCAGAGCCTTCTCCAGGCTGAATAGCCCCAGCTCTCCCAGCCTGTCTCCAGAGCAAAGGGGCTCCAGCCCTTGGAGCATCTTTGGGACCTTCTCTGGTGTCACTCCAGCAGCTCCATGTCCTTGTGTTGTGGTCCCCCAAGCTGGATGCTCTGGCAGCAGCTCTCTGGCCACAGAAACACAACTTTCCCAGGCATTGTGCTGGGTAAGGCTGTAAGATCAGAGAAAAGAATGAGAAACAATTCCTATATTAACTTACAGCACCTGGTATTGTGAACATGGGGAAGGTGTTACTGAGATTTGTTTACCAAAGGGTGGTTTCTTAATTAGCCCATGGTGATGGTGTTTGGATTGGAGGACCAATTAGGTCAACCTGTATGATAACTGTCTATAAAAGAAAAATGGGTTTCTTAATAAAGATTATTATTGATCAGGCTTCTGCGAATCATGGAGTCTCTGCTAATTATTGCTCATTTGGGGATGCCTTGACACTATAGGATGCAGTCCTGCAGGTGTGGTCTCACCAGAGCAGAGCAGAGGTAGAGAACCACCCCCAACCTCCTGATTTTGCTGCCATCCCTGCCATAACCATCCCTTAGAGCAGAGACCTCTCAGCAGCCCAACAAATGGTAATTTAATTTAGTTTTAATGTGAGGATTTGGGCCCTTCAGTTGCCAGAACATATAACCATGTGGAGACAAAATGTTCCTCACTGCCACCTGCCTCATCCAACATTTCTGCTCCCCTGCAGGAGGGGCCCACCAGGGCCATGGATGCTGCTGAAGTCGGTGGCTTTTGGCCTGCAGCCCCTTTGCACACAGCTCCCAGCCTGGGAGGCAACCAGTTTGTGAAATATCTCTTTTAAATGGGTCTGCTGTTTCTAATAAGAGGACAGAAATAATCCTCTGCGAGGCTTCCTACAGATGGGTTTTAGTACCTGTAAATGTTGTAACAAACGGATTTGCTCCGGGATTGGATGGACATTGGCAGATTTATGGAATGAGGTGATGCAGGTGCAGCACAACTGGAATTTGTGGGGACAAATCCCTGCAAGCACTTGAGGGTATTTCAGATGTGTTTCCATCCTGTGCCTGCACCTGGACTGGGGGTGGTGTCAGCCTAAAGGGTTTTTGTGCCCCACAGTGCTGGGCAAGGCACTAGGAGCCAATGGAGAAGGGAGAAAATTCCTTTTCTTCACCTCAGGTGCTAACAACAGCTTGGTGAAGCATGTTTCCATGTTTATGGCTCTGCCACAGAAGCTGCTTTAACCCTTTCTCTTGTTTCCTTGCCTTTTCCCTCCTCCTTCCTCCAGGCTGTGATAACTGTGTCCCCAAAGGAAAGGAACATTCACTTGTCTGCAGTTAGCAGAGGGGCTAAATTTGTTATACATTATGCACATTCTTCACGATGCAGCATTTCTTGCCTGAACTTGAGAGGAATAATGTTACATAAGAAGCCCCTAACAGATTGTCTATAGAACACTACACAAGACAAATAGTTCAAAGCTGTGACTCAAACTGTGGAACTACAAACTGAAAGCAAGGCCAGTGCTGATCAACCAAGTGACAACACATGTTTGATCATAATACCCTAAAACATTGAATCTGCTTGAAAATAAACAGAGATCTTAATGACCTGTTGTAGTTATCACCAGCAAGCTCACATTTAGCTTCACAACTCCATTCTGTCTTCTGACAGTCCCAAAAAAAAAAAAAAAAGTGAAAAAAGTGCTCTACCTTTCAAAATGCCTTATCTATATATGCCATCAACAGACTGCTCCTTCAAGTGTTGTAACTCCTCTCTTAAATCTCTAAGTATAGAAAACTATAGAAGGAAATATAGAAGGAAATGTAGGGGATTCTGTACTGGGCAGAATGTGTATCTTCTGAAAGCTTAAAATTAAAGCAGCACACTATGAAATTCACTACTAGCATGTCTTAGAAATATATTTTTACATTGATTGTTTTAGTACTCTCAGAGTTATTATATTTCTTATCATCTGTCTATAAAGATACACTGGTAGCACCAGTGAAAATCCAGATAATGTTTTCATGTTTTTACAGACACTATATTTCACCCCAAGTGCTGGAATATATCACTCCATTTCTTATCTCACCCGTCTTGTTTTTATTCCCCTCTTCACATTTAATTTCAACTCTTTTTTACATTTGCAGTCTCATCAAATCCTTCACCCTTTTTTTCAGTCTGTTTCAGGGCATGGTTGCCAGCATTCCTAATGCAATTCAGGCTGTGTTTCACACTTTTCACAAGGAAAAATTTTCAAGTTCATTCAGATTGCTTCCAATCTTAAAAATATTAATCCTACTCATTCAAATACTTAGTAAAAGTACTGTAAAACAGTTTACCATATTTTGCTTTTGCTGCCAAAAATACTCCCTCACTTTAGAGTTCAGCTATTGAAGTGTTTATCATCATTGCCTGAAAATCTGCCCTTTTTAACTTCAATTCTTATCATTAATGGTTTGATGTCCCCCATTTCACAAAGATATTGTGCTGAGTCGCCTTGACTCTAGTGGAAAATATCTTCAGTTTGCCTCTGACAAAATGGAGTTGCAGCAGTGATTCAGGGCTGCTGAAAAGCTGCTTCAATAAAACAGGACACTTGTCATATGAAAGCAAATATGGTTTGAATGCATCCTAGAGGTCAATAAATCTGCTGCTGGCTGGCTGTAGAGATAACTACCTTGTCTTACAAGGTCTGAGATTGCTTTTGGTTTATATCAGTAAAACTGTGGGGGATGTAGAAATATGGGCAGGGGGGATTCACTGCTCCTGATGCATCAGCACAGATTGTTCCAGCTCCTGGCTGGATCCCTGATGGACTGGGGGGACAGCACAATCCCTTCCCTGGAGATTCAGGTGTAGTTTTGGTTTGTTTGGGTTTTTTTTTAATTTTGTAAACGCCTTGTTTATTTTTTTTCTTTCTCTCCTGTGTCTCTAAAATTCACATCACCAGAGGAGATGAGGATTTTGTTTATCCAGCAGCACCTGCCCAAGGTCTTAATGGGCAGATGACACACTCCTCAGCATCTGTAGCAGCTCACTGTGGGGTTCAGGGGCTCGAATCCACTTTTATTTTCCTTGAAAAAGAACCAAATTCAACCTGTATGTGTCAGTTCTTGCAGAGCTGTGCCTGGGTGAGTAACCCCAGGAGATGTCCTGTTTCCAGGGCCACTGGGACTGTGCTCTGCTCCTGTGCAGCTCCACTCCCTGCTCCACTTTTACCTTGAGCACAGATGTGCTCCTGCTCCAGCAGATGCATTGCTGCCCTGGGCAAACCACTCATTGGAGCAGATGCTGATTTTTGTTTTCCAAGGCAAAATGCACGCAATGTGGAGCCCTGGGCAGCCAGCAGGAGCTGATCCCCCCACACACACCTTCCCCACCTCCAGCTGATGGCTCTGCAGGCATCTGCCCAACTTCCCTGTGCCAGGGGCTCTGCTTCCCAACAAGGCTCCTTTCCATAGTGCCAGTGAGTGTTAGAGGGGCCTACACATCCAAATATGTGAAGAAAATGTGAAATGGACATAGGAAGAGATGAGATGTTTGGGTAATGGGAAACCAGGGTTGAGCCAGAGCCCTGAATTCTGTGCAAATTCTCCCATAATGGATTTTACAGCAGCAGCCTGTGAGCTGTACCCCAGCTCTGAAGGGCATCCTCCCATCACCTGGGATGCAGGATGCTGCAGCACCAGCTCTGCTGCCCCCACCTTGCTGGAACAGGATTCAATGGGGAAACACTCCTGTCCCCACCTCTATTCTGTGGGTGTTTTGGGCATTGATGCAATGGAAAATCCACTCAGTTCCTCCTCAAGCAGAGGCAGGAGCTGTCTGAACACCTCTAGGACATCTGATCTTGTCACATCTTGAGTCCTCTTTGTCTCTCATCAGTAACCAGCTTTATTCTGGAGGTTTGTCCTTGATGAGAGAAGAAGAAGCTCCTCACCAATAGTAGGGTTTCCCCGATTTTGCCTGGTTTTCCCAGGTTTTAGCCCTGGGTCACATCCCTGCTCTTCCCTGTGCCCTCCATGAACACCCAGGGAGCCAGAGGAGAGCAGGGCTGTACCAGCACCTTGGGATGCCCAAGGGGCACTGCTCCTCTTGGCTGCCAGTTAGGGAAAAATCTGGAAATTGGATCCATCTCCAAGAGACTTTGATTTTTTAATTTGCTTTCTGCTTGATTTAGCTCTTTTCTGAAACAATCTCAGCAGTGAAAAGCCTTTTCAGAATAGAACAGGAAGGTTTTCTTTCTTCTGAAAACACTGAAACAAGATGTTTTGATTCTGCCAGATTTTTTGTTTGTTTGTTTTGTTTCAAAACAAAAATTCCAGTGAAAAGCAGTAAATTTTGTGAAGTACTTTGATTTTGATGGCTCTGTGTGCGCTGGCTTCAGTGTTTTTCTGGCTATCCCCACTTGGGAGAAGCAGGAGGGAAGGCAGAGCAGATGTCACACTGTGCATTGCAGAGCTGGAGATCTGGCACCCATCTGGCAAACAGCCTCAGGAAGAGTGGGAACATGGTGTGGGTGCAGCTGGGCCACAGGAAGGGACAGCACAGGAAGGGGGAGAGCCATGGAAACCTGTCTGATAACAGAGCAGTAACCACTGATGGCCCAGCTCTGGCAGCAGAGCTGATTCCCTTGAACAAATGTCTGAGCCCCTGAGACCTGTGAGGAGGCAACAACCTCTTGTAGCACTGTGTCTACTAAAGGTTGAGGCTTTTTAGAGCTGTGGCACCTTTTAATTGAATCACAGAATCGCTCAAGAGACCCACAAAATCATTGAGCCCAGTTTAACCCAGCACTGCCCACACCATCACTAATCCATGTTCCAAGACAAACCATGGAATGATGTTCACAGGGGTCCCAGGATGAGGGAAGAGATGAGAATCTTGACTCCATGTTTCAGAAGGCTGATTTACTATTTTATTATATACATTATATTAAAAGAAAATGATATATTAAAACTATACTAAAAGAATGGAAGAAAGGATTTCATCAGAAAGCTAGCAAAGGAAAGAATGGAATAATAATAAAATCTTGTGACTGCTCACAGCCTCGACACAGGTGGCTGTCATTGGTCATCAAGTAAAAACAATTTCACATGCTGGGTAAACAATTCTCCAAATCACATTGCAAAGCAGCAAAATCACATTCCAAAGCAGCTTCTCAGCTTCTCAGGAGAAAAGATCCTAACAAATGGATTTTTCATAAAATATGTCTGTGACAACACCACATCTACGTGTCTTTCAAATCCCCTCAGAGCTGGTCACTCAACAAGGCTTTGGTGTTGTTATTTTGAACACAGCCCTCATCCAGACTGGACTGGCAAAGCAAGCAGGAGCAGTAATTGCCTGGACCTGGGAGTTTTTGTTAAGACAGGCAGTGTCAGAAGAATTTAAATGCAGATCCCAGCATCCTGCCGACACAAAAAGAAATCCAGGCTTTGCAAAGTCAAAGAGAAGCAGTTTTGTCCTCCTGGGAGCTACAAAATAGGTTGGGATGCCAAAAATAACCTGTTACTAGTTATAGATGCTCCAGCTCTTTTACCAAGACATGAAAATTTGAGCTGGGTTTAATACAAGACACTTGTTTAGTGTCACTGTGACCTTCTGCAGATTTGCCACCCCAGCTTTAACCAAATTAAAGACTAATCCATCCTGTCACTTCATCACTTTATTCTTGCACAAAGCTTCCTCAGTGAGATTCAATCCTTTCTGTAATGGCTCCGTTTCCTCTCTGAATTTATTTGCATGAAAACCTGGTTCCTGAGTAGTTGGTCAGGAAATAGAGAGGGATTCAGGCTGCAGTTCTCAGGGATGCATAAATGAAGTGGGGGCTCTCACAAGTGGTTTTGGGATTTGGAGTTGCTGCTCCCTTCAGTTTAGGGTCAGAGACCCAGCTGGCTTTGGATGTTTGACAGTTTCACACCTGCACTGACAGAGCAGCAGGCCATGCCAGATTCCAGAGAGAAAACATTTGGCCCTTGTCAGAACTGAGCACATCCCTCCGGGTGCCCAGAGTTGCTGAGGACCCCACTGGGAGGCTCACAGACCCTGGCACACAGCCCAGAACACCTGGGGATTTGATTTTGACCCCTGGAGCAAGTTGCCAGCTTTGTATGAGGACATGAAAGTCACACAGGTTTGAATAGTGTAATAACAAAATGATCACAGGGTGAAAATGTAGATTTTAGGATTTCGGTATGGGGGTTATGGGGACAAGATGGAGGAACTTGGGCGTGTCCAGCCTTTCTTCTTCTTCTTCTTGTTCTTCATTTTCTGCAGTGATGTTGGCACTTGGGGATTGGTTTAGAGTAGAAGTGCACTGTCTAACACAGGTGATAGGTATTGGGAATTAAGTGTAAATAAGTTATACGTAGTTTGTAGTATAAAAGGACAACACCACCCCGGGGGCAGTCAGAGTGCCTGTGGCTGCCCTGCTGAGCAGATCTCGGCTGGGCAGGAAGAAAATTTTATAGATAAGAATTAATAAACAACCTCAAGACCGAAAACTGAAGAGTCCAGACTCGTTCTTCAGTTGCATGGGCCAAAGCAGAGACATCCTGCACATCTTGGGGCAGCAAATACCAACAGTAACCCGGGAGGCCCTTCTGAGAGAGTTATGGCCCAAGGATGTTTCTAAGGGAATTAATCTCAAATGCAAATCAAGCTGGCAAATTCCTGCTCTAGAGACCATTCTGTGGCACAGGGAAAGCAGGAAATCCTCTGAGCTGGGCCCCAGAGGTGCCCTCAGTGCTGGCACTGAGGTGCTGGAGTGACACAGGCTGTGCCCACACAGGGCCCTTCTCCTCCCCACCCTTCTCCTCCCAGCTATTCCATATTTCAGGCACTCCTTTCCAGTCTCTGTGTGTTCTGGAGAAACCATGAACTGGACAAGAGGCAGAATTGTGTCTGGAAATGGAGATGGCTCAGAGGAAAGACCAGCAGCCTGGGAATGCTCACATCTCCTGCTCCTCTGCCCTGGGTGCTGCAAGGCCCCGGCAGAGGGGAGAGGAGAGGCAGCAAAGGGGGTCACTGGAACAGAGATAAACAAAGGATAATATTTCAGGCAACAATTCATCACTTAAAGCTAAAGCAGAGAAACAATTTTGCAGCTAGCACAGCATTAAACAGATGGACTGAACCACTTCAGCAGCAAGCAGGTGTCTCGGGGCTCTGAAAACCCACCCAGCCACGGCCACAGGGTGATTATTCTGAGTGACCCAGGTGTTTCCAAGACAAGAAGGCCAAATCCCTTCCTGCAGCCACTGCTTTTATTGATTTATTTATCTGCACAGTGTGCCAGGGGTGTCTCTGGAGGATGCCTGCAATGGTACAGCCCCTGCCTGAGGAACAGATGCTCCTGGAGAATCATTTCCATTTGCAAGACCTCACATCAAGAGAGCAAACATGAGCCATCCGTGCTGCCTTCGCCCCAGCCTCCCCCTCCGTCCCAGCTCTGCCCTGCTCTTGCCATGGCCACAGATACTGTAATTTTTTCAGTGCCAAAGCATGCAGAAACAGGTTTGGTCTCCATCTGGTTCGCCTGGTTTGTTCAGGTAGAGCCCTGGTTTTGTTCAGGTCGTGTGGGAGGTGGCACAGAACCAGGCAAGGAGAGTGGGAAGGCCCTGGGTTAGTGTTACACTCTTGCACTTGGCACATTCAGGAATTTTCTGAAGCCACAGAAGGGGCTGTGGAGCACTTGGGTGGGTAAAACCCTGGGTGAGGTTTGGAGGAGTGGGAGGGCCGTGGGAAGTGCAAGGCAGGCCCTGTTCTGGCTCGGTGCTGTGTGAGATCCCAGCTCCCCTTCCCTCTCCCTCTCCAGGTGCAGGCTGAGCCCAGCCTGTCCCAGCCAGGGGAGGTCAGGGCTCAGGGACAAGGAGGTGGCACTGGGCATTGCCCTGCCTGTGCCAGGATGCCATCCTCTCAAACATCCATGGCTCTGGGGCTGTGCAGCATCCAGGGAGCATCTCCCCTTCCCTCCTCCACCTGGGAGCTCCTCAGGCAGCAGGTACACATCAGTGCTGGGGCAGCCTGCTTGTCTGCTCCAAAACCGAGCCCAGGAGGAGGAGGAGGAGGAGGAGGGGAGCTCAGAACTACCCAGAGGAGCTGATGCTGCTGTTGCCGTTGGCAATGGTGCCCTCAGCTCCCTCGGCACCTCGCTGTGCTGCTCTGACGTCAGGGGCCTCTGACAACTTTGCTGTCAGTCAAAGCCTTTCCACAAACACACACTGACAGTTTGCAGTGCAACCACCAAGCCTGGCTGGCTCCTTTCCTTTCTGTTAATTTTTTAAGCACACGGATTGAAATTTTAAATTGCTGGTCCATTGGTGGCCTCTTGAGCAAATGAGCCTTTCTGTGGTCCTTAGAGCTGTGTCCTCTGCTCTGCTGCTCCCCACCCACAGCCCTCAGAGCAGCCCTGTCCCTGGGAGCCTCCCTGCTGCAAACAAGAGCCTCAAGGCCTGGATTTACCAACACCATGAAGGTCTCAGGGTGATGGTGACTGGAACAAAACCCTGCATCTCCTGGGGCTGGTCATGTTTAGCAGGTGGTTGAGACCCTGCAAAGGCTCATTTCCCCCCTTTTCCTTCCATTTATCTTTCTTTCATTTTCTCCTTTTACTCCTTGCAGGAGGAACCAAGGCTGGCCCTGCTTTGGAGATCCTGGGTCCTCCAGCCTGAGGCTCTGAAGGAAGGCAAAGATCACTGGGGTTCAGGTGTTTATGCAGGGAGGCAGCCAGCCAGTCCCTTTTTCTGCTTTATCCTGAGCTGTGCTGGATCCCAGGAAGTGTAATATTTGCTCAAACATCTCAGTAAATCCCCCCTGTGCTACAGGAGGTCACCTTCCCTAATCTGTGATGTCCAATTGCGTAACAGGTACTGAACAAATAGCTTAAATTTAATCTGTGTTTGCTTCCACCTCAGGCGTGACAAACCAATTCCTGGGCAAGCACAGGGCTGGGAACACACACTGGTCATGGAAACCTCAAAAAGAGCAGAAAAAATTAGGGAAATAAACCAAGGAAGGTTTTTCTGCCTGCTGCAGCACCTCTGCCTGTCAAACATCACTCCAAGGCTGGTATTTCAATACTTTCAGCAGAAATCAAGACTTGCTGTGTCCAGGTGAGGTCCTGGGACAAAGGCAGGTGACACTGCTGTGGATCTCAGCAGGAGGATGCAGTTTTGAGGAGCTTTGTGTCAGTGTTGTGAGGCACCAGCTCTCATCATTCCTGAAACCCTCCCACCCCATCCAGCACCAAGGGGAGGGTGGCAGATTAAAGGCAGCAGAAATAAAGCAGAGAACAAGGGGCAGCAGGACTGCAGCAGGGCTTGGAAGATGTTCTGTTAACGACGTGGGTGATGGGAGGCAGGGAGGGATTTGGTTCTCTTGTTTTTCTCCACTCTCATTTTTCTTTGGATCATTAATGACCTTTCATTCAACAGCAGAGATATTAATAGGATCCTTCCCTTCCAAATGTCCCCATCTCCCCTCTCTGCTCCCCCTCTCTTCACACTTTCTGGCACTCTAACAGTTTCCTTCTCATTAATTAAAACAAATAACAAGCTTATACATCTCATCAGGGTAATTCAGACACTAAACACATCAGCCATCTCTTGCCCCAGGCACTGTGGATGGAGCAAAACCAGCTCCTTCTCTCCCTGCTGTGGTTTCTTTTTTTTGGAGCAAGGATGTGCTTTAAATGTCCATCCTCAGCCAGACCCCACAGTGGGCAGTAAATATTGTGCCTCTAAGCACCCACTGGGTCCTGCCTGCTCTGCTGCCCTGCCCTGAGCTGCTCTGGCAGGTGCCAGCCCCATGTCACAAGCTGTCACTCCTCTCTGCATGGCACAGATGTCCCAGGTGCCCTGAACCCTGGTAAGCACTGTCCCACTCCCTGCAGCAGCTCAGGGCTGGGACTGCCCCAGCTCTGCAGCCTCTCACTGCCTCTGGATCCACTTCCCAGGCTGGGGGATGGACAAACAGCCCTTGGCATGCTGTGGTTTGGATCTGGCCCTTAAATGAACCCTCCTGCCCAGCCTTTCCCATGGCAAACAGCACAGGGCTGCTGCTGCTGATTTCAGGCACCAAATTCATGATTTCTACTCCCTTAGCTGAAAGTCTTTGAGTGGGATCCCATCAGACTGAGAGAGGGCCAGCACAGAAATGGCTGGGGGCTCACACCACTCCTGGGGATGGGAAATAATTCTGCACATGGATCCCAGGCAGCTGGGGCATGTGTGTGGCAGGAAGATGCCCCCATGGCTCTGAGCCTGGCACTGCCAGGAGGCAACAGGCATGGTTTCCAAGGGAAAGACAGCAGAAATTGAGTTAAAAGAAACACATGCTCTTTTTATCCAGGGCTGAAAAACAGCACCAAATCTCTGTCCCTGGAGGTAGCCAGGGAGAGGACACTGCTGCCCAGCCCACTGAGCATCTTCTGTACAAGAAAAGCCTTAGCTTCAAATCTCCTAATTTACCCTGAGTTTTTCTGTTTAATAGTATTCATAGTGGGAGCCATCTGGACTTGGTAGTTTATTAGCTTAGAATAATTCAGCTGCTTTGTTAATCTCATCCCATTTCAGAGGGTTCACTCCAGTTTGCTCGTGGTGCACCCCGGGACAGGGCAGTGCTGCTGCCCTCGCTCTCCCATCACCCACCATGCTGCCAGTGAGGAGCAGCCACCTCAGTGCAGGTCCAAACATGGCCTCACAGGTTTCTGTAACATCTCTGACTCTCTTAGCAGGCAGCTGGAGGCTTCTAAATCCACTGGGCTTTCCTACTGGTAACTGGGGACTGCAGTGAGTCCCTGCAGCTCCTCACAAAGCTTCCCCAGCCCCTGGAGGGGCAGAACTTGGCAGTCCCCAAGGGCCCGGAGTTCCAGTGCCACATCCTACAATGGGGGCCCTCCCCAGCCCCCCAGGAGCCCAGCATGCCAGGCTGCTCCTCAGCCACAGGAGCCACTTGCTGCCCCAAATGCTGGCCTTGTTACAGAGCCATAACTGAGCTCCTATCGTGCTAAATGATCAAATTGCTCTCCATTGGGAGAAACCAATTTGCCAGCAAATTTTCTTCCGCTCTGCCTGTAGCACTGTACCACTAAGTGGTCATCAAACTGGAGCTGGGCTTCCTGAGCATGTACAGAGGGACAGCTCCATGGACATCATGTTCCTCTCCTTCTGCTCTTCCTTTCCCTCTCCTCTCCTCTCCTCTCCTCTCCTCTCCTCTCCCCCTTTTCTCCACTCTGCCAGGGAAATAGCAGGAACCACGTGAATGAGATCATCTGCTCCAAAATTACTCACAGTGAATTAATCACCCAGAGCAGCAGCACCGCAGTGGGAGTGAGCCAGGGTCACTGGCAAGGAGCTGCTGGCTTGGGGAGGAGGGAGCAGCCCCTGCACCAGGATGGTGCTGCTTGGGCAAAGGTGCTGCAAGGAAGGGCCTTTGTCTTCCTCTCTTACCTGCTGCCTCTACAGAGCCAGTGCTTCACACCACCAGGGTTAGGGTCAGGCTGATAGAAGAGTGCAGCCAGCAGAAAACATCACATTACTTCCCTCTGTCATAAATGAGAAGTGCTCATCCTGCTGAGAGAACCAGGTAGGAAGCCAGCCCTGAACCTGGTGAATATTTCCCTGCCCTTTGCCTCTCTGCTGCCCAGCACAAAAGCAGGAATGGGCAGGGAGGACGGTGCTGCCCTGGGAAGGTGCTGCAGGCCAGGGATTGCAACCAGCAGTTGCAGAGCTGTTGAACAGAAAGGGGCCTGGATCAGTCTGTGATGGAAAGTGACCACAGCCCTGCTGACAAGGACAATTTCATGGCAGTGTGTTGCCACACTACTCCTCAAATAACATTTAATAATAACAATAATAATAATCCATGTACCCAGGATGCTTTCAGAGGGGCAGCTCCCTGGTACCCACCTCAGCCTCCCTGGTGCACAATGCTGCCCCCCTTTGCCTCATCCTCTCCAAATGAAAAGTGCAAAGGTGAAAAGGTCCTTGGGACCTGGCACAAGCTGGAATTGGCCAGGCTCAGAAAATTAAGGACACCGTGAGAATCCCCACAGGAATAAAGCAGCTGAGCTGGGCTGGAAAGAGCAAAGCAGCAAACAGAGCTGGGAAGATGGAGCCATTATGGAGCAGTGGGTGAGCCAGCAGCAGGAGGGGACAGGGAGGAGAGCAGGAGGGGATAGGGAGCTGAGCAAGAAGAGGGGACAGGGGGCAGAGCAAGAGGGGACAGGGAGCAGAGCAAGAGAGGACAGGGAGCAGAGCAGAAGGGACAAGGAACAGAGCAGGAGGGGACAGGGAGCAGAGCAAGAGGAGGGGACAGGGGGCAGAGCAGGAGGGGACAGGGAGCAGAGCAAGAGGGGACAGGGAGCAGAGCAGAAGGGGACAGAAGCATTCCTCCTCCTGCTGTGTCAGCTGTGATAGCACCTGGCCTGTCAGGGACTCGCAGCCTGCACAGGAGCCCTGTCTGTGGGGAGCTGGCACAGATCCACTGCAGAGACACAGCAGAGAAGGGTTTCTGTGCCGTGGATCTGACCTGCAAACACCTCAGAGTGTGTTTGGTGTTTTGCTCCCTGTCTCAGACTGCTCCTTCCTTCTCCCAGCGTCTGTGTTTCATTTAATGACATGTGGTCTATACCCATGTGCACCTGGCATGGACCTGCATTCCCTGTAGACAAAATGATGTTCACACGCTCAGGTCTGGCAACAGGAGTGAGTTATTTCCCACAGAGGGCCTTAAAGCACTTTGCATTTGTCACCCCACTTGCAGAGATGCAGAGACAGGAGTGTGTTTGTTCAGTATCACTGGCAAGAAGAGCACTTGCTGCTGGGTGATGGCACCAAGGATGAGCTGCAGGAGCTGCTGCACAGGGACCTCCAGGCCAGCACTGCCTGCATCAAACCAGAAACACTCATTTTTTCTTTCCCAGGTATTTTTGTAGGCAGGGATGTTTTGATAGCATGACATTACCCTTCACACAGCTGGAGAGGGATGCCACCCTGCAGCTGGGGACAGCCAGCTCCATTCAGCTCTGAACTCAGCTCCCAGTCCCAGAGTTGGCTGCCAGCTGAATAAAACCCCATTGAATCAGAGGCATCAATGAGGAAAAGCATTTGTCCCAGCTCCTGCCCTCGCTGCTACAGCAATGATGCTCACTCAAAACCAAACATTTGTCTTGCACAGATCCATCCACTGCACACCAGGACATGATGTCTGTGCGCTTGGAATAATTTGTCAGGTGGAAGATGGAAATTTGTAGATACAATCACAGGTGTGAGCCCCTGAGCCCCCAGCCTCCCACCACCATAAAACCACATCTGCAACCACAGCTCTCTCCACAGCAGCAGGCACAACTTCTCCCAAGGATATTTTCTGGGAAAGGCAGCCAGAAGCCTCAGAGAAGACAAAACAATTCTTATCTCTATTCTCTGCTCCTGTTGTTTTTGCACCTGTGGAATGTGTTAGGAAGATTGTTTACCTGAAGTGATTTGTCAATTGGATTCTGCGGAGGATTGTTTTGTTTCCTTGGCCAGTTGGTCCAAGCTGTGTCCTGACTGGTTGGAGACAGTCACAGGTTTTTCTTTAGTGTCTTTTGTATAGTATAATATAGTATCTCTTTAATATAGTATAGTTACAATGTAGTATTAATATAATATAATATAGTTTAAATAAAGCAATTATTCAGTATTCAATTAATGGAGTCAGATGCCCATCATCCCCAGACATTGGGGTCAGCCTGTATTTGATACACATCCTGTGTCCAGCCAGGGCTGTGGCCACCCACGTGTTGGAACCCAGGAAATTCCTCTGGCTGCCCTGGAGAGCTTCACCCCTGCCCAGGGGGCTCAGAGGCCCTGGCACAGAGCCCAAGACCCCTGTGCCTTTGATCTTGACCCATGGGAAAAATTACCAACCTTATATGAGGATTTACAAGCCACGAAAATTTAAGTAGATTGGTAGTGAATTTATCACAGGGTGAAAAATAGATTTTGGGGTTTTTAGAATGGGGGCTCAGCGTTCCAAGATGGAGGAATTTGGGCATTCTTGTCCTTTTTCCCTCTTCTTCCTAGCCTCCATCTTCTGGGTGATGTTGGTATTTTTAGATTGGTTTAGGGTAGAAGCTCACTGTCTAACATAGGTGATAGGTATTGGGAAGTTATGGTAGATAAGGTACACATAGTTTTTAGTATAAAAAGATAACACCAGAGTGCCTCAACCTGACCTGCAGACAGATCTCAGCAGGTCAGAGAAATAATATTATGGATAAGAAATAATAAACAACCTTAAGAATGAGAACAGAAGAATTCTGACTGCTTCTTCGACAGCTGGGCTGGGAAAAAGAGACTCGAACGTATCTCAGAGTCACTGTGACCAGCAGAGATCCTGAGATCCAGGCACTGACAGATCCCTGTCTGTGCATCCATCCCACCCAGCATCCCCCCAGAGGAGCTGGACTGTGTTGCCTGGAGCTCTAAGATAATAAATCAGGAGGTTGCTTCCTCAAGTGAATGTTTCTGTGGTGTGTCAGCTGGGATCCATTCAAAACAAGGATGCTCAGACATGCACTTCCCAGCAGGAGTGTGCATGCAGAACAGTGAGGGGTGTGTGTATGTGCTCAAGGCTTCTCTGGGGTTTTAAGGAATGCTAGGGAAATTAGATATTTTTTTTAGATCTCTTTTTGCTTTCTGGAAAATTGCATGCCTTAATGAAATGCTTGTGTGGGCTCTAAGTCGTCAGCAGCCCAGATAAAGTCCAAATCCATTTTGTTCATGTTTTGCCTGTTTCAGAGAATCCAAACTATTTCAGGGGGATTTATGCCCATCATAAAATCAAGCTCCTGTCCCAAAACAGCTGTAAGAAGGTACAGCTGAAAATATAAAGGTTTAATAAAAACTTGTGGAGTAATTTGACTCTTAATCCCAAACACAATCTCTCCCCTCAAATAACTGCAGTCCCTGCAAGATTAAATTCTCCCTACGTATTGTTTTTAAGTCTGATACCTTCTATTGAGCTTAGCTGGGTTTTAAGTTCTTAAATCATGGCTCTGTAATTGCACATCTTATTCAGTTTGTCATGCAAAGAGTTCCCAAGGAAGATTTCGTAAAGATTTCTCTGTATCTGGCAGCAGGGTGTGACACATGTCTGAATTTTGAAGCTGCACTGTGCAGGGAATGCAAGAGGCCAATACTTTTGAAAAGCAAGAGGGGGCTGGGGCTTGTGTTCTCATTTTACCTCTGAGCAGCAGGTCCCAGGAAAATCAGGACAACTGCAAAACTGGGTGCTTCACAAGTGATGGAGAGTGTGTTCCTGAGGCAAAATGGGTTTGGGGAAAGGCAGGACTAGTCATACCCTTTGCCCTGAGCTTCCCTTTCTTCCAGTAATTAGCAAAATCCCAATTCGCAATGGGTAACTGAATAGAAGTTTTAAGCGTGGGCTACAAGGAGAAACAGGCAGTGATAAAAAGAGGCCTGAAAAACTCAGGAGACCTGGTGCAGCACCAGACCCTCCCAGATGACCTCCAGCAAGTCCTTTGATCCTTGCATCCCCCTGGAAACACTGCTGAGGTGATGTCCCTCTCCTCTGCTCCCATCAGCCTGGACTGCAGCCCTGGGGTGGTGTATGATGGTCCATGGAGCCAAGGACACAGAGCTTGTAGCATGGGGTGCCCACATCTCCTTCCTTTTTCTGGTTTCCTCAGGCCAGGAGTGCACAGTTCTCCCTTCTCCCTTCACAGGACTTAGAAAATATCCCTCAGCTTTATTGCAGTTTGCCTGGACAAAGACAAGACCCTGCAAAGGACGGGCTCTGTTGGCTCTGTCCATGCAAAAGTGACCAAAATAGCTGCTTCATGAGCTCCCCTGGGGCTCACTGGAGAAATGCTCTGGAAATGGTGCCACTGCAACAAGCAGGTCCTGTCTGCATCTCACACACTCAGCAAAACATCACAACCTGGTTATATTTAAGTCCTCAGCTTGAAAATCATTGTTGTAACCTCCCCTGTGATCTGCCTGGGCAGTGTCATAATTAATGGTGCCCTTGCTCAGAGTACAAGTGGAACATGTGATGGCTCAGTGAGCTATAAATCACGACAGAGTTTCCATCTGGTCCAGCATCTATTTATACCTCACCAGCCCAAATTAACTTTGAAACTTGGGGCTGGTGATTAAGGAGAAAAATGGTTCTTGAAAAGTGTGATGGGATATGTGGAGATGTGGATGGGAAGGAAGAGGTGGTGGAGGCTGACACTTCTCCACAGAGGGAACTGTGGGCTGGTCTCTGCAAGCACCACAGGCCTGTCACAGGGGTTTCCTACCATCAGCTGAAGGCTGTGACTCCCTGCTCTGTCCCAAAGGGTTTTGTGATGCATTGCTCCAACCCATCTGCATTCCTCACCAGATTCTGGGACTGCTTTGGCTGAAATGCTTTGTGCCATTCCAGCAGTGTCCAGGTGTGGATGCACCTTGGGCCTGGCACAGGGTATGACATGCCCAGTGCACAGAGTCCCGTGGAGCTGCTGAGGGCTCTGTGTGAGGGGCTATGGCTGGGACACAGCAGTGAGGGATGGTACAAGGGGTACCTGGGCCAGAGCATCCCCTGGGCACATCCCCAGCTCTGCAGGGCAATGGAGGGGCTGGGAAGGGTGCAGCAGGCACACACATCTCTCTCTTCATCCTTGCTGGGTCAAAGCCCCAGCAATGGGCACAGTGCAGAGATGCTGCCTTCCTAAAGAGAGTAAAAATCTGAGCCTGGTTCTCTGGTACCCACGTCCCCCATCCATCACTCCCTCACGTGTTTCATCTTTTGCTCTTGCAGCACTATGGCTCCTGGAATCCTGGCCAGCTCCCAGCTCAGGTAATTACACACTGTCTTCCAGTATTTGAACAAGATGCTTGTTCTCCTTGGTTTCCTGTCCTACACGCCTGTGCAGGGCTGCAGGCAGCCTGTCACCCTGAGTGAGTGCATTTCCCTGGCACAGGCACTCATCCCAGTGTGTCCAGCTCCAGCACTACATGGGCATTTTGTAAACATGGGATTGTGTGGATGCCCTCCCCAGGGAGTCCAGGTGGGCTCTAGCTCCTCCTGGGCTGGGCACAGTGACCTGAACAGGTGTGGAGCTGTGGAACTTCCATATTTCCACTTCAGTAGGACAACACTCCGCCTGGATCTGAAAACTCCCAGACACCCAGCTCCCTCTTTGGAAGGTTGTTTGTGGCTCATTCCTTGTCACCTCTTTGGAAGGCTGTTTGTGGCTCATTCCTTGTCACCTCTTCTTGTTTGATATAAACTTTCTGTTTACATCAATCCTTTACAGACACAATCTCCAGCATGTACATCTAATACCTGACAGGAGGGTCAGAGAAATGGAGTTCATGTGCATCTGCCCTACTTGAAAATCCCACCAGGTGATGGTGAACAGAGCAGTAGCATGGAGCCCTTAGTCAGCACTCCAGGAGCTCTGCTGAGCCAGGGATCCACCAGCTGCCTCTGGGCTTGTTCCTACCACACTCCCAGGTGCAGGTGGATCACTGTGTTGGAGCTTTCTGTGGCAATAGGAACAGGCTCTAGGGGAAAAAAAAGTCCTACTTTCTAGCAAATCAGGTCTATTCCTGTGCTTTATTGGACTCCTTGTAACAGAATCTTGAAGAAAGTTGGCAACAATTTACTTTTTTTTTCAGAGTTTCTGGAGCGGGGAAGTCTCGTTAACTAAAGACTGCAGGGAGAAAAGAAAGTTCTTAGGGGACGAAGTGGAGCACAGTTCTGTTTCCTGAGGGAGGACGGAAAATGCCCTGGAAGGAGGAGCTCAACCGTACTCTCCAAGAAACAGCTGACTGTCCACTGCACAGCCTGCTGAACTCACCCTGCCTTTGGGCAGCAAGGAATTGATTTTCCTGGCCAGGCTGGACTTGACATTCCAGCCTTTTGATGAAGAGTCCTGGGGCTCAGTCCCTCCAGCTCTGTGAGGTGCCCATGAAGCAGTGCAGCAGGTTATCAGCCCCAACACTCACAGTGCAGCAGGTTATCAGCCCCATCTCTCAGCTCTGTGAGGTGCCCATGAAGCAGTGCAGCAATTATCAGCCCCATCCCTCAGCTCTGGGATGAGCCCATGAAGCAGTGCAGCAGTTTTCAGCCCCATCCCTCACAGTGCAGCAGGTTATCAGCCCATGCAGCTGCACTGGAGCCCCAGTCTGCAGAAGGACAGGCAAGGGGCAATCCTAAGCTTCCAGCTCTTTCTGTCCAGCTTCTGCTGACTGTGCCACAGATCTGGGCTTTGCTGGAGTTCTCACAGCGCTGTCAGGCTGTCAGGCTGCAGCTGATCACCATAAACCCCCGGAGAACAGGAGCTGCATTGAAAGCCACATTTTCCTTCTTGGGAAGGAACTCACAACTAAGCAGTTCAGAAGATTGGCATTCTTTTGCTTTGCAAAGTTTCTGGATTTGAGCTGGGTGGCAGACAGGTGCCAAGCAGCCTGGGAACCAAGAAAGATGCCTGGCACAGGTTTTCCATGTGCAGCAGTGATTACACAGAGCAGCTTCCCTCCACCGCCGGTCTCAGCTTCCCAAGTGAGGGGAGAGCTCCAAGATGATGATTAGGCTGGGCCTGCTATTTTCTCACTCTGTTCCCATGAGGCTTCCTCACTCTGGTGCTCACAAAGTCTACTGGCTCAAAGCTTTCCTGTATTCAGGACTGCTTGGAGATATTATAATCCCAAGGGCTGAGCCCTGGGGCAGGTAGAGCAGATGGCTCTCTCCAACAGCAAGAAAATTAAGAGAGGAAAGGGAGAGGGTAGAGAACAGTAAAATCTATGATACCCTCATCAATAATAGTTTTCAATTAAAATGGCAAATTCTTCTAGTTCAGGGGGAGCTCTACCAGTAAAGAAAGCAAAGGACATGTGGGAGACAGGCCCTATAGAAAGCAAACACCAGTTCCAGCCTACATTGTGCACCCATGGCAGGGATCAGTGTGCATTCCACAGCCATGCTCTGGATGGAAGGCAGACCCATCCCTGCAGCATCTCATGGGGAAATCAGGGGGGTCTGAGCTGCAGAAGAGGAATAGGCTGGCAGAGGAATCAGCAGTTTGATGCACCCTGTGCTGGGTGGGGAGTTGAGCTCCAAATCCACTCAAACAAACCAAGGTGCAAGGGGCTGCACGTGCACATGTTCCACCACCCCAACACAGCCCAGAGTCAACCTGCCACTGTGAGCTCTCTCCTCTCTCTCGCTTTAGGGAAGTTTCTTCAGACTTTTGTGAGGAAGCCACTGATAAGGAAGTAATTTTGCCCTATGGACATGGTGGTTGTGTGAACTGGGCAGACTGGTGGCCAGGGCACCGTGCAGTGCCCCCACCTCACTTCAGAGCCCGTGTGGGGTGGCATTTGGTACCAGTCTCCTTCTCCCAGAGCTAATTGCAGCCTGGCTTTGCAGAGCAGGCACACGTTGAGGCTGTGCCTGGGGACGGCTGGTGGCAGATGGTGTGTGTGTGGTGGAGAGGCAGTGCCACGTCACAGGCTCTCTGAGACATTTGGCCGGGCTTCCTGACAGCCGTGTCCCACCACCCAGGAGTTCAGCTTCCTGGCAAAGCCACTCCTGCACTTCTGAGGAATGCTCCTGTCCTTGTCACCAGGCTGAGCTGACACCAAACGCTTTCCCTTTGCTTCCTTGAAGGTGAGAGGCTCCCTGGTTGCCTCCTGCCCAGGGCCAGAGAGATTTTGCCACTCAGCCAAGCAGGGAGAGATGGTCCCTGCCAGCCTGAAACACCCCCACCTGTTGCATCACATCCTAAACTGCACTCTGTGTTCCCTCTGGTGAGGAATATCTTATTCCCATGCTTTTGGATAAAATCCAGCACAAACAAACCATAACTGATGGTAGATATGACAAATAATGATGATCACGGGAATAGTGGCATCACTGCTGCTCCACTGTTTCTTCTGTTTTCTTTCTTTATTTAGATAAATGTGAAGAGAAGAGCACAGAGGCTTGGCCATAGAAAGAGAAGTGGGCAGATAAAGAGGTACTGAAGGGAAGGGATGTGTTATGAAGGACCATAACACCAGTCCTCTGACAACCAGAGGAGTGTAACAGCCTGGGCAGTGTGAGCTCAGCTGCTCAGGAGCCCACTCTGTGCTTTGTCTTGCTGCCTGCTGGTTACAAGCTCTGTGCAGCTGCACTGTGGACTTGTCATTGCTGAGATTTTGGAGTGCAGCTCCCAGGACATTGTCCTGATCCCTCACAGTTGTTGCCTGGGTTAATGCCATTAACCACAGGGCCAGACGTGCCACAGGAGGTCCCTAGGCACTGTGACAGAGTTGTCACATCATGCATAGATCGAGGCTTGGCTGCCATCCTGCCCATCATGGGGCTTCCCCAGGCCCAAAGTGCAAAATGACAGCTTTGTCAGATGAATGTGATGTGATAATGCTGCAACAGGTCTTGATTGTGGCTCCTATGGTCACAGGCAGGCTTCAGAAGAGCAAGGCTGCAGCCTCTCCTGCCTTTAGATGGCATTAACCATCAGCTCTGTCACCAGCATTGCTGAATCCTGGGAAAGGGTTTCATCCCTCTTGCCTGCAGCTTTGGCTGCAGAAATGAACTCTCTGAGCACTCCCGTTGGACTGAAGCAGAGGATCACCTGAGACCTGGGCTGGTTTGGTTTGCAGCACAGGATCAGAACAGCCAGAGCAGTAGATGGCAGGATTTGATGGAGTCCAGGATGTGGTTGCCTGACCGGGGTGTATATTTGCCTCTATTCTTACTCAAAGGTCATTGAATTAAGATTTCATGAGACCCCACACTGCTGTAAATGTTGCTGAGCTCATTTCCCGCACTGGGCAGTGATTTATCTCACAGCCTTGATAAAATGACTAAGGTAAAAATGTCACCCAGTGTCACGGAGGTGTAAGTAAGGTAGAAGGAACAGGAGACTGACACAATGGATTTTCCTAGCAAGGGAAGCATTAATAAATGGTTTCTTTCTGATGTTCTCATTAGTTCTCTCTCATTCATCCTCAGGACCTGCCAAGCACAAATGGCACCACCATTCTGCACCAGAATGGAGAGCAGATGCTCCCATGCAACCTTTCTGCATCCAAAACCCCATTTCTATCTCACCCTGCTTAGTAATTGATGTATCAAGGGGAAGCAAGCAAGATACCACAGTACCTCAAGAACCTTTTACTGTCACATCCAGCCTTGTATCCTGAAATTTTTTACACTCTGGAAGCAATGGTTTAGAGGAGGCAAGTGGCAGCACCACAGTTCTCTGACACAATCCTTTCTCCCTCCTCATCCAGCAGTGCAGGGGGTCACTTATAAAAAAAAAATATGTCCTGGATTCATTTCCCTTCCTTTCTGCCTGTGAAGAGGTTGTGGACTCTTCTACTTCTTAGAATCTAATCAAGAATATATTTTTTCCTTGACTCTTTACTCTGAGGAATGAATGCCAAAGAATTAGTCCTGTCATGATTAGTCCTGACCATGAATCACATTAAATTGCTTCTGTTCCTTTATTGGACATGCTGGCTGGATCCTGGCATGTGTTATTAAATTACTGCTCTGACAGAGAAGAAATAACAATTGTGTGGCAAGTGAGTGCCATAGGAAAGAGGCAGATTTGGGAGCATTGCAGGACCACAGTCTCTGTTTTCCCTGATAAACAGGAAAAAATCATGTGTAGGAGATGACTTGAAGCAGGAGGCAGAGCAGTTGGCTTTGAGGACTTTTCCCCAGGGTTTCTGAGCACCCCAAAATCCCAGCTATGTGTGAGGGTGTGTTCAGAGCAGTGCCAGGATATGCTGTGCTTGTCAGGTAAAGTTATTTTGCTTGGAATGGATCAGATGGATCAAGCAGCAGAGCAACACGGAGAAGAGAAATAGGGGAGCTCTAACACAACACTCCAGTGCTGCAGAAGGCTTCATACAAGCAGAGATATGGCTGATCATCACAAAGATTGTTCAGAGAGAAGAATTAGCCAAGAACTGGAGGTGGAGGGAGGTTAAACACAGGCTGAAGGAGGCCCTGTGGGCATCAGGATGTCAGAAAAGTGAATGTTTCTAAACCACTTCTGTATGGAAGGAGCACAAGCCATGCTTGAGCCATTTTCTGGATTTTTCTTCTGAGTGAGCTGAGGACATTCTCCTGGCTCAAATGCAGAATCACAACACTTCTGAATATTATAGCAAAGCAATGAAATGAAGGAGAAACTGTGGGCACAGAACAGTGCACGTGTGTATAGAAACTTGCATCATTGCAGCTTGCTGAGCAGAGATGCTAAACCATAAATGAGGAGCAGCAAAAGAAAAGCAACTTGACATTGCACCTTCATGTGCACGTGCAGATCCACAGTTACACCAGCTTGACAAGATCAGAAATATTTGCCTTCTGCTCTTCCATATTGCTGTTCTGAGGAGTTCATTAACACTGAAGTGTCAGCTTTCCTGTTGTGGCAGCAGTGTTGCTGCACCCTTGTTTAAAAGAAACAATAAATGAAACAAGACCAGCTATGGGATGTGGAAACTCTTCCTCACATCCATGTGTTCAGATCCCTTATTTCTTTGCACCCTCAGAGGTACAATACAAGCCCTAAAGAAGGACATATATGTGCTGATTCCAGACAAATCAGCGAGTCTGTTAAATTATACCTTGTCTCCAGCACTGCCAAGTTTGCCCTCTCTCTGTCTGCAGCTGATGGGCGCAGTTTGAGTGCAGCTCTGGGACATCTAGTGGCTGGTAGCACTTGTAGTTAAGGGCTTACAGCAGTTTTGTGGTGCTTCCTCCAAGAAATCTGTCAGAAAACCGATTTAAAACAAAAAGACACACTCTGCCTTTATTCCTGGGGCTACAAAGACTTCATCGCTTGATTTATTCATGTTTCCAAAATGTTTAGGTGTGCATTTGTGAAGATTCCTTTGCATCTCTGTCTCACCCAGCGTGGGGAGACATCTTCAGCTATTCTCATTTCATTGTTTCTTTACCAGAGTTTTTTATTTATTAAAGGCTTTCCGTGTTCCAAGCAGCTGGCATCAGCATCGATAATTGGATAATGTTTTGGCAATCCAAGAGTGGATGTGTTAACACACTCCCATGTACTGCCCTGGCCTTTGGCTGATCTGTGAGCATTTGATAAATGAATCAGGCCTGAAATAAAGATGGCTTGCAAAAACCAGACAGATCTTTAATATTAATAGGGAAGTGTCAATTGGGATTTTCAAGAAAGCCTCAGTCTGCTATGGGCCCCAATCCTTATTCCTTCAGGATTCAACTTAGGCTGGAACCTTAAGGACTCAAAGAAGCAGCAAGAGCCTGGTGTGTTTTATGAGCCTGAACAGCCTCCAAGGAGCTGTAGTATCCTGACCAGAGCTCTAGTCACAGTTGACGGCTTTCGAGAAAAAATTCAGCTCTGTCTTCTCTGCAATCTTCAATGCAGCTTGTACCTTTCCATCCCTGATGATAACTATTAGCCCTGGACAAAGCAGAGAGTGTATCTCAGCCCAGGAGATTGCCAGGCTACCAGGAAAAGGGATACAGTGCTGAAAAGAGCTTTGTAACTGTGCAATCTTTTCTGATTCATGTTTGTGTCTGCACTGCCCTGAAAAGGTGACTTGAGGCACAGCTGAAAGTGCAGCAAATGGCCCAGGGCAGACCCCTGCTCTTTCCCTTGCCAAATCCTTTATCAGCCATTTGGGAATCTCCTGCAGTGAGTCCAGGTCTGCAAGATCAAATTAATTTTGTTATAAATTCCTGGGTGTCACGTACCCCAGAGTACACTCTGTCACGGGTTAGATACTGAGTCAGCTGTACAAATGTTAAGAGCAGGATCAATTTTCCATGATTCTTTTCCAGGAATCCTGCTCAGGAAACTCAGGTGGCCCAGTATCAGCCTTCAGACTGTTTTCTTGCTCTGTTCCTGGAAAGCAGGAGAACAATGCTCATGATGTCAAAGGGTTCATTAAAAGGTGGATGTCAAAAGTGACTCATTTGGAGAGTTTCTCCTGGAGTCAAGAACTGTTTAAACAGCTCCTTAAAAACACAAACGAATCTGCAAAATGCTGACTTGCTCAGGAACCTACATTCTGGCCATCTCAACTGCCCCCCACTGCTCACATTGAGGTCAGCAGGAAGGAACTTTTTGTTTACGCTGTTGTTGACTTCCGCCTGGGATAAAAATATGTTCTGTGCTTGGAAATCATTGTGATTTCCAAAAGCTTGTCACTGGGTAAATCTCAAAGCTAAAGTGAATCTTGGTTTTGGATTCTCTTTTTTGTTTTGCCAGATCAGACTGTCTTACAGTTCAGCAGGGAAATGACATTTTGTTTTGTAAATACTCACGCAGAACTTGAGGTTTCCCTTAAAGGCTTTAAGCTTTGTGGAAAAGTAGATCAAATCTAGTAACATATTGAATCTGGTTAGTGAAATTTCAGGAAGAGCGGTGTGATGAAATGTCCTTACTTCGCCCTTGGGAGAAATGGTACCTTCATTATAACCAAACAGCTTTTTCATATGGAAATAGCAGGTGGCAGGAGTAGAAACAGACTTTCATTTTCAGAGAAACAGACGGAACAATTCCAGTAAAAGCGGAATAGCAGAGCTAGGTTGAAATGGTTGGCAGTTTTATTCTGCAAAAATATTCTACTTTTGCCATGAGAAGACGTGTCACTCCTTCCCCTCTCTGTTTTTCAGCCCCCTCAGTATAGCTCAAATACAAGTGTCTGCTGCAAGGACCAGAGTTTAAATATAATTTAGGAAGAAATCTAGTTCAGTTTGTTTGGGAAAACTCCAAATCTATCCCGGAGCTGCACACAAACTTCCGGGGAGAAAAAGCAATTAAGAGCACTGAATGCACAAAATAATCCGTGGAGCCAGTGTCAGACAAAACTGAACTCGCAGCTCTCAGGGCTATGATTTATTAATCCTTTTATCAGGCCTATGCCATTCTCTGAGTTATTTTCCAGCTCTGACTGCTGGCAAGCATTTCCTTGGAAGCTGTGGACTGTTAAACTATTAACAGTCTAGTGGCAGGTGCTTATTAAGAAAAAGACACCTTGAACCACAAGCCAGAATAAAGAACAGATATCCAGCTGGAGTTGTGCTACTTCAGAACTCTCACCCTGACTCGTCTGAGAAAAATCAAGTTTTTGAGAGTCAATTGCATAGGGAGGGGGATGAACAGTCATCTCCTCCTCTGCAATTGATTCATTGCACTCTGGAATTTGAGATTTGGGGCAGAAATGGAAAGAAGGAAATTGCTGTCCTATTTAGGAGCAGATAAAACTCCACCCTGTGCTGTAAATTCTTTTTTAAAAGTCAGGGTTTTCACAGGATGAAGGTTAAATATTTAATGCATTTATACTAATTATAAAGAAACACTTTGGAGCTCCAGGCAGCTTGTATAGTTCTTTAAACTTCAGATTTTTAGCCCTTTGGATAGTTCCTGTTTAAAAGGAGAAAAGCAAACACCAAAAACCCAGGCTGGACTTTGAAGTATGGCCTGAAACAGATCCATATTGCTGGGAGAGAAGCTGCCTTTCCCCAGAGACACCCAGAGAAAACGTCATGCCAGGCTCCCCTATGCATTATACCAAAGAAGGAGCTCCACCACTCTGTGTATTAAGTAGATTTTTCTCCCAATTTTCCATAAGGGGCCTGGACTTGTCCAAGCTGATCTCACCAAATCCCAAAGGGACCCATCCCTCTGCCAAGTGGAGGTTTCTTGTCTGGCTGCATCTTCCCATAAAGAACTCCAGCTGACCTGCACGTGCTGAGGAGTGAAGCATCCAAACCTTAGCAGACCTACCTGTCATTACCACAGGGAGGGTTATTCCTCCCATAGCTGCTTTTCTAGCAGAAATCCCACTTCAAAGGCACCTGGTAGATAGCTGGCTGTGAGGAAGTTGGAGCTCTGTGGGACCCAGGCAGCCAAGGCTTGGAAGAGACACTGCCTTGGAAGTTCTACACAGCAGACTGGTATTAAATACCAAGAGAGAAAAGAATGAGAAATCAGGAAATGGAATAATATTGGTATTTCCTAAAGATCAGAGTTTCCTATGAAAATGAACATATGCCATGCAATTTCAAAATATCAAGATATTTGCCTTTCTTTAGAGCTTGTCAGAAACAGCTAATAAATAAAGTTCAGTGTTTGGGAAGTCACCTCTTCAAACCTCTCTTCATATGCTGCTTTGAAACTGGATTTCCTTAGGGTCACTGAGTTGGCAGCTTTGAAGGGTTTACTATGTGTTCCTTGGCTTGAATTTTTCTTAGGCATTACCTGGCATCAGAAGTACGCACTGACTCTCCAGGTCCCAGCAGCTACAAAATTTACAGCAATATATTCCATTCCATTTCGCCTTGGTTTTTTACACTGCCACTTTTTATGAGCAGAACATAAATTACCTGAGTTTAATTCATGACCCAGAGTTCAGTGCATTTCCCCAGAAATAGCATTCTCTGTTTGGGGCACTACTGCCAAAATTGCATTCCTGAAGCTGAATTCCTATCCCATCCAAGACATTTGTTCCAACCACATTTCCCATCATACTATTTTATACTATTTAGGTCATTTATATTTTCATGCTCCCACAGTTACTTCTTGTAAGTTGCTTTGCAATTATGCTCTTAACTGAGCTCTCTAAAGTCACCTTCGGACCTTTAAACACCTTCAAATTAAAACAGCCATTTGACTTTTGTCCAAATCACATTTAATAGAGAAGCTGCACTAAATCACTTGCATTCCTTGGACAGAAGGAAGGACTGAAAGATGCCCAAACAAAGTATTATTTAGTCTAGCATTTAGTTGGCAGGGACCATGAGGAAAACCTGATGCTCTTTGCTTTAAAGGTTGCTTTAATTAAACTTATTAATAGTTCTATCCTATGCAAGATGCTTATGCCTGTGCCCAGTTTAGTTGTAATTTTAGTTCTAACTAACCTAATTCTGGTTTTTTCTTCATCACGGTAGTCTGTAATGTCACAAGCACCTTTTGCACAGAGAAAATACAAGACTTTTTTGCAGAAGTTTTTCCCTTGGAGCTTTTTTAAATTTCCTATTGCAGAAATATTAATTTAAAAAAAACTGTTTTGCTCTTTCACGTTCCTTGTTGCTTCCTTACAAGTCTCCTTTCTTAGGGCCATCATGTGCAATTCAAAGTACACCACAACCCTCACTGGCAAATTATGGAATTCTCGATATTCTGATGAGATTTCTGGTGGACATCCCAGCTGTCAGCTCCAGCAGGTCAGTCGTGTCAGCTGCCATAAATCACTACACCAGTTCCATGTGGGATCCATCACCTAATCCACTATTTAGAGATCTGGGAGATCCAGCTTAGAATAATTGAAACATCCAGGCTGTACACTCTCATACACAGAGCAGAAGATTGGGAAAATGAGTACCAGAATAGTCAAGAGATAAAATATACTCAGTTGGTGGCGATTGCATTTTGTGAATGTCTTTCATGGAAATGAAACACCCTCGTTTTTCACTCACTCAGGCCGCAGGGGGAGATCAGCTGCAGGGACAGCGATCGTGCAGTGCCATCAACTGTTTGCTTCTGGTACCCACAGCAGCTGAGACATACTACTATCAATACAAATGACCAGAGACAAAAAAATCACAAAAACTGAGCGACGGGTCAGCATGGCATTTCTGAACAAAGCTTTATGCACTTATTTTAGTACAAATCTCAGGTTCATTTTTCCTTTCTTCCTATACCAGCAGCCGCACACCTGAGGGCAGGTACGGGCTGCGAGAGCAGAGACTGGAGCAGCCCGAGCTCTTGTGCCATCTGCTGGGAACAGACGTCAGAATGTTCTTCTGACACTGCTGCTCGCACGGGGAGTGGAGCCAGCCCTCCCTGTTTGGCATCTTTGTCAAAGAGCTTGTTCCTCTTCTTTTACCTGCTCTTAATGCTAAGCACTAACTCAGCGCAAGAGAAGTGGTTTGGAGATGGAAATTCTCTCTCTCTCTATAGTGAATCAGTTGCAAAAGACATGAACAAAGTGTCCCTGCAGCCCCAGCTGCCTGCAGAGCTCCCCTTGAAAGGCGAAGCCTGGGGTGTATCCAGGAAGGGCTCGGGTCTCACAGACCTTGTAAAGAACCTCTCCTGCAGCAAAGGGACCCCACCTTGGCCATGAGCTGTCTCCTCTTTCAGAGCAAATCCCGAGATTTCCTGCCTTCTGGATTACTCTTTGTGGGCACTGTCTCAGGGCAGCTGCTCTGTGCTCCCCAGGGCAGTGACCGGGTTAACACCGACCAGCTGCTAAAGCCAAATTCCATTTATACCTCACACTTATCTACCTGAAAAGTGGCTCTTTGGGACAAAAACCAGCAGGATGTTTTCTGCTGGAGAGCCAGGCAGGCAGGCTGGTCTCTCTGTTGTGTTGTTTACTCATGGATCCAGCCTGTCCCTGAGAAAAGGCTGCTCCTGCACACAGTTTGGGGTCTCCTGTCTCAGATCCTTTGAGCCAATGTCCACTTCCTCCTCTGAAAGGTGACACATTGAACCACTTGCTGCTGGTGCAAGCTGTTCCAGAGTTGAGGTTTGGTGCTGGTATCAGCCTTCACCATCCCTGGAGGAACTGCAGGGTGCTGTGGTATTCATATTTTTTGAACATGATTTTTTTGTTTAGGATTTTTTTTCTGGGAAGCTGAAAAGCAGCTAGAGGTTTTAGAGAAAAGAAGAACAAATTTTATTTCATTTGCTTTTCTTGTGTTTATTTATTTATTTATTATTGTGTTTGTTTTCTTGTGTTGTAGAATGTGTTTGGAGATTGTTTACTTACAGGTGATTGCTTAATTGGATTTTGGTGTGAGTTGTTCTAACTCATTGACTAATTAGCACTAAGCTGTGTGGGACTCTGAAAAGAGTCAAGAGCTTTTATCATTACTTTTTTAGTATTTAGTAAGGTGTTTTTGTATTTTTTAGTATAATATTTTTAACATAATATAGTACAATATCGCAAGTTTTCATTATTATTGTTTTATATTTAGTAAGTTTTTTTGTATTTTTAGTATAGTATATTTTTAATATAATATAGTATATTATATTAAAAATAATATATATCATTATTATTTTTCTAGTGTTTAGTAAGGCTTTTTTGTATATTTAGTATAGTATAGTATTTTTAATATAGTGTAATATCACGAGTTGTCATTATTTTTTAATATTTAGTAAGTTTTTTAATGTATTTTAGTATAGTATTTTAAATATAATATTATATTAAATAATATTATATTAATACAGTATTTTTATTACTATAGTGTTATAAAGTAATAAATTAGTTTTTTAAGTACATAGAGTCAGATGCATCATTCTCTTCCCTCATCAGTAGACCCTGTTTACAATAGGGTGCCCTGCTTATCTCCTGCACCAGAGCAGGCACAGGGCTGGGAAGGCCCCAGGGCAGGAAGAGCTCAGGGAGGAATGATCTTTATCATTAACACAGTTATGTCTCAGTGGCCTCTGGCCCAGCAGGGACCCAGCAGCAGGAGCTCAGTGAAAGCAGTGTGATGCTTCACCTCTGTGACTACACAGCATGGAACTGTCCCACCTGGATACCGTGGTGGAGACTGCATGTTCCAAAAGCACCAGCTGAGAAGGACTGCGAGCGCCTCAGTGGTGATGAGGAGACTTCTGTGTGGACAACTTGCAGGAGCTGTGTGAGAGGAGCTCAGTGCACCTCACTGCAAGTAAGAGGCATGAGCTGTGATAACACAGGCAGGAAGGGGGGAAGGGTGAGGGAGGCACAGTGAGAGTCTAAATGAACAGGTGTCGACAGCACACCTCTGCAAACTGAGTATGGCACACAGATATGCAGGCAAGGAGTGTCAAAACCAAGCGATTCTGCCATGAATCAGCACCCCCAAGGCCTCAGCAGGAACACTGGGAATGGCCCAAATAGAAACTGAGAAGATAAGGACTATGGGGAAGATCAGGGGAAAAAACAAGTTTTGCCGAGAAAAGAAAAAAGAGAGTGATGACAGCAACTAATGGAGCTGAATCAGTGTTTGCAGCTTAAGATAACTTGTGGGTGCCAAGTAATTTTCCTTCTGACTTTCCAAAGTAATTAACCTTTGGACTGAGACTAAGCAGGAAATTAATGAAGTCCCTTCCATCACCAAAAAGGAATCTCACAGTGACTTTGATGGGCCCAGGACTGTATCTGAAAGTAGAAGAGAAAATTGGACTCTGGGATGCTGTAATTGAACTGAGCCCAAATAATAACACTGACGAGTGCTGCTGCCATAAATTTGAGATCTGGGTGCAGAGCAATTGAGTTGTGTGTCCTGTCACTTCTTATCCAAAAGGATTATAAGGATTACAAAACTGAACTCTTTTACTTGGATTCCTTTTTGGAGACCAAGCTAGACTTCTCCTCATGCCCCAAAAATGTTCTCTTTTGCCATTTCCCTAGCAAATGTAGTTTATTAGTTGCATAAAACCTATCTAGCCAGTAAGGATCTTGATTTTTCAGTGAAAACGTGCAACTGAAGGGAAGATATTTTTCAGGGAAAACATCTCACTGTTGTAGGGAAGAGCTGCTACTACAACAGCATTTAAAGGTGATTTTGCAATTCAAAGCATTTGTGAAAATTTATTTTGAGGGTGCACAGAATAACTGCAGCGACTGTTTCCCGAGGATATGTCCCTTTGGAATGGTGTGCTCGGGGAGGTGGCAGGGTCGCTGTCCCCGCTGGTGTTTCACGGGTGCAGCACTCAGTGCCGCGCTTTAACTGGCACGGTGGCGGTCAGTCACAGGTCGGACCCGATGATTTTAGAGGTCTTTTCCAACCTAATCAATCCTGTGATTCTGTGGCTACCGTGAGCTCCAGCCAAAGAAAAGGCAAGAGGTCCAGCAGTGCGAAAAGGCAAGAAAAAAAGGCAACAAACTGTTTCTTTTGTTGCCGGAGAAACTGCCGCCCTTCCAGGCCGCAGCACCCCCTGCCCGGACTCCCACCCAGCGCTTCCTGCGGCACTGGAGAGCTCCGCGGACACAAAGAGCGGCGGGTGCGGGGGTGTGAGCGCAGCGGGCAGGCCCCGCTGAGCCCCGGGGCCGGGCCGGGCCGGGCCGGGCGGGATGAGCCCCATTGCCATGGTGACCGTCCCGCCGGGGCGGCGCGCGGGGCGGTGGCGCCCCCTGGCGCCGGAAGGGGCGTGTCGCGCGGCGGAAGCGGGGCCGAGCGCCGCAGGGTGTGTGCGCGTGTCCGTGCGAGCGGCCGCCGCTGCCGTCGCCTCCGCCCGTGGGATCCGCGCGCGCCGCCAGGTGAGGGCCCGCGGCCGCCATCGCGGCGGGCATCGCCATCGCGGGGCATCGCCATCGCGACCCGCGGGGCCGGCCTGCCCCCGCCCTGCCCGCTCCGCTCCACCCCGCGCGGGGAGCCGCAGGCCGCGGCGGGCGCCCCCGCGGGAGGGTCCCCGGTGCTGCCTCCCCGCTCCTGCCTCCCCGCCCCTGCGTCCCCCGGGCCGGGTAACGGTGCGACCCTCGGCCGGCGGGCCCCGGCGGGCGGCGCCGCCCCTCGGGAGCTGCCGGCTCCCCCGCCCCGCCCCGGTGAGTCACTCGGTGCCCGGGGCGCGGCCGCGCTCACCTGGGCCCGCCCGGCAGGAAGGGCTGCGAGCCCGGGGCCCGAGCGGCGCTGCCCGGAGCGAGCTCGCCCCGCCGCACGACTGGGCCGGCACTGGGCCGGCCTCGGGCTGCCCAACGCCCGGAGCTCCGTGCCCAGCCCCGAGAGCGCAGCTGCCGTGGCCGTGCCCGTGAGCCGGCCCACGTCGGTGGTCATGGCCGTGTATGAGCGCTTCAGAAGGGAACAAAATGCGTTTAGTATGTTCCGATTTTGTTCATTCGTGTCCATTTGGGAATAGGGATGCGTTTAGGGAGGGCTCCACAGGGAAAGAAGGTTGGTTCAAGCCAGTCCCAGCCTACAAAAAGGCTGGGCAGTAACCCAGATCTAATGGCTGTGGGTTTTGTTTGAGGTAGGTATAACCAGGTGTTTATTTGGATGTTGAAATAACAGTGGCACACCACCACTGTAGTGGCATAAATACATCTCACGTAAAGATCACCATATAAATTGATGGCTTTCAGATAGATTCCTTATTAATAGTTAAAATACATTTTCCAGTGATATGAAAACAAAAAACCTTATACTGCAGCACCATAAAAGCTAAATTCCCATAGAAGAATATCAGAGACTTTGGCAGTGTTTGTAATGTTTTGTATTCAGTGGCTGTAGGAATATTTGTGTTTTCACATGTTCACTAACACAGGACACCTCTGTCAGAAATTGTAATACCTTTATATTAAAAAAATGAGCTTACTTTTATTTTAAAGCAATAATGAGATATAATCTGGTCTAGAAAAGAAAACAAGAACACAAGTGCCATTTTCTTCCTTCATATTAAAGGACTGCAAAAATATCCCCTGTATCATATTTTGTTTATTAAATGGGTACCAATAAAGTGATAGACTCGTTGCACAGATGGGCCTGGTGCAGTTTTCTCAACCTCATTATGTCAGTACCGCATGTTCTGATCTCTGCTATTTTGATGTTGAGTCGTTTTATTTTTTCCTGAGCAGGCCTGTGCCAGTATGCAGCTTTTTGTGATGCATGTGAATAAACTCGGATGAGGAGGAGCTCAGTAAATAATTATTTGGTTAATGAGGTAAAAGCTCCTGATCCTGATCCGTGTGGTATCCTAATACCAGGCATTACACTAGTGTGTCTGTTACATGGCCACATTTCTTGCCCCACCCTGTAATATAAATACTGTCAGTTTATTATTAACAAAATTGATTTACCTGTGATATGAATACATTCGTTTGGCATGAACTTTATGCCTGGGGGAAGATTTTTTGGGGTTACTCACAATTTCCACCCGGATTCTAGCCAAAAACAATTCTTCTGGTTGGAACAAAAAGGTGTTGCCATGTGGGGATGTTGTGCTGTGGAAGTGCCAGCATGTCTCCATGCAGCTGTTCTGAGCAAAGGGCCATAGGCAGGAGCAGAGCTCTGCTTTTCAGCCTGGCATTAGGAAGAACAAGGCTGCTGTCACTAAATTTGACATGTCCATACAATATCAGTGTCCCCACATGCTGTTGGTAGTGGTCATAGGCATTTTGTAATTCTCTGTGGAGACTGAAAACCATTGAGTGTCATTTTATTCAATTTTACGAAGCAACAAGTAATGATGGCGGCAGATGGCCAGAGCAGAGTGAGGCATGGCTTTATAGAATGTTAATTTTATCTCAACATTTGCATAGAGATTTGAGCCGAAGGCCAGGGTAGATGCAGAGGAGGCTGAAGTTATGTGCTGCACAAGGTCAGCAAGAATATCACAGCTGTGAAGTCATGTTCCTTTTTCCCTCATTATGTTTGCAGGATATTTTACTGAACTTGTTATACCCAGGCTTCTGGCAGGAAGATTTTGCTGTTCAGATCTTACCAGAGCCATTCATTTTCTAATCAGTTATTTAACAACCCGTGCTAGCCTTTGAGGGAACCATCCAGAGAAACACAACCAATAAAATCAAATGCCTCATACTGTAGGAAAGCAAGGAAGGTGCTTGCACTCAACTGAAAGAGTTGCACTCCATTTCCTGTAAAAAATAAATGTTGTGAGCATTGTCCAGTTGACAGGGAATGCCATCCCCATCATGCAGCTACTCGTGTCAGCATGTGTGTACCTGAATGGTGGAGAATGATTTTCTGTTTATTTTAGAATTAATGTTCCCAGAGCTCTTACCCTCTGTAGTTATAGAACTGTAATTTGAGATACCACTCACCTCACGTGAATGTTTATTTTCAGAATGAATTGCCTGTCCAGAAATCAAATAAGGTGTGTTCACATGTTGTTGGAATACTGAACTGCAAATTCTGTACCAGTCTGCTGCTTCTTCTGTTAGAACTTGAGTGGACTTATGACTGGGAGGTATGATTGCCTCCCATTCCACCAAACCTCACTTTGTATTCCTTCCTCACAGTGAAATATGCAGGTCTGGTAACCTGCAGCTCTGCTCAACTCGTTAGGGACCAGTATGTCAAACCAATAACTACACTGCTTTCTCACCAGTTCTTTCCTACAAAGTGCAAGTGTTGGTCTGATAGATTCTCATGCTTGCTGTAGAGAGAAAAACAGTGCACAAAAATCAATGAATTAATTAGCATCAGAAGAACAGGTCATCAAGAGCAGCAGACTTCAGACCAATGTAAGCTTATTAGTATTGTCCTGTCAGTTCAATATGTTATATAAGCCAGATTATTTTCAGTGTCAGTTTTCATTTGATTTTTACAGACTTTAAGTACAGTTAGTTCTGATTCATTTTGGCTTTGTCCTAAAGAGCCCATAGGAATGGGAACCAATAAAGGCTGCAGAGCAGATGGAATAAGTGCTAAGGAGTAAGCTGTAGTTCTCAAAATCCTGCAGTCTTTCTGAAGAGCAGTAGCTGCATGTTTTACCCCTCAGCTGTTAATGGGATGTAAACCTCCAGTTCTGTGTGTCCATCCACTCTTGAAAGATCCATGGATGTCCTGACTCCAGACTGGCCACACCATCCCCTTGTCACTGCATCTTCCACTCACTGAAAGATGCAGCTACCAACTAGTGAGTTTTGCAGGTCCTGACCTTCACCTTTGGTGCTTTGTGATATGTTTCAGTCTTTTCCACACGGGTGTAAAGCTTTTCTGGAGTGTGAGTAAGCACTTACAGTGCCTGCATACATGCTCTTCTGCATTTATGAGAGAGATTGCAAGAGCTCTAGGCTGTATGGGAGATAGAGGGGAAAAAATAGTAAAAAAATTACATTTTGAGTGTGGGACTTAAGGTGATTGAAATTTCTGACTGCTGGGCAGTGGTTGGCATTCCTTACTGTGAACAATGTCCAGCCATTTCCAATTTGAGGGCTGCTCAGTTGTTTTGTGCAGATTCTTAAGCAGACAGTGTCTTAAGAATTTGAACTGTGTTAATGCATCTAATATCAGAATCTTCTGCTTAGAACAGGCAACTTTCAGGACTCCTCCATGGCTGTGATCTGCACGTCTCTGCTCCTTTTTCCATCTTCCCTCTTCTCCCTTTGCCACCATGGCATGGCTTTATCAGTGCTAGAATAGACCATTCCTGTCAGCCTCCTGTTCATCACCTCTGTGTGTTTTGCTCCTAGCTGCAGGTAACCTTTGGTAGATGGCTTCTGTGTGTGGCCTAGGTGTATTTTTAGCTCTAGGCTTTGCTTGTTTCAGACCGTGGCACACTGGTCCATTGTTAGAGTGTGGCTTTCATCTCCTCTCTGGGAGGGACCAGTTATAACTGATAGTTGCTTCTTTGCCTTTTCAAACATCACTCCTTTCCTTGTATCTTTTTTCCTTCTGGCAAACACTTTCCTCTTTTGGAGCTCAAGCCAGCATAGCTCTGCAAAGCTCTCTCCAAGCTTCTAACAAGGTAAGCAATGGAGAATCAAATGAGGATTTTGAGTGTTTCTTTATGCAGCGTCCTGGGAAGGAAGGAATGGTAGGCTTACTGTCATTGGCAGATATTTTGGTGTGGGCAGTGGTTTTCTTACTGCATTTGAGTTCTGTTAAATCCATGTTACTGAATAATACTTGTGTTTCATAGCAAGCCTGCTAACAGTACAGATATTAACACAAATTAACTAAACTCAAGCCTCTGTACACTGAATTCTTGTGTCAAAACTAAGCCAGTGAAGTACTCAGGAGCTCCATCTTTAATGATGAGTTTGAGTTTCATATATGCATAAATGACTTTCGTGTGCATAAATTAGTTACATTGCTGAGAAAAGTTGCTTGATGAGAAGCAACATTCTAATCTTTGTGCTGGTATTTTACTTGTATAATTGATATGTTAAACTGGTTTCTGGATCTCTTTTATCCATTAGGTCTTTGTGTTTCCCTTCGTTTGCAATTCCCTTTGTGATTTCCTTCGTGTGTCCTTACATGAACCGATTGACTCCTGTGAACTGTCTTGCATCTAAATATAAATATGTCAGTGAGCTTGATAAAACAAAGTCTGCACCCTTTCAAAACTAAACTATATTGTTTGTAAACAGAATTCTTAGACCACTATTGGCAAAGTGCAGATCAAAGATAAAACTAAGTGACTTTTCAATGACAAAATGTAAATTCAGTTGGAGCTACTTGCCTCTGCATTTCAACAAGCAGTCTGCTACCACATAACAATCACACTCCATGAGAAGAAGAGGAAAAGATAAGATGTTTGCAGTAGAAATACTTCTAGAAGCTGTGCAGACAATGAAGAAATGAAAAGTGCTCTGAAGCGGTTTAGTTTCAGTGTCTTGTTGTTTAAAGTTGGCTCTTGCAATGTAAAAAGCATTCTTCAGGTGTACTTTGCTCATGTTCAGATTTTAGTGAGTGACTAGAGAAATACCACTCACAAATTACTTCCTGCCTTGAGCACATAGTCTGCAAATAGTGCTGAGTTAAGGGAATGGTTTACAAGGTTTGGAAGACTCAACAGGGAAGGAAAAGTGGGATGGGTTGTCTCAAGGGGAAATGGTCTGATGATTTCCTTGGGCTTGTTCTGCATTGGTGCTGTGATAGCCTTTCAAGTAGGAAGAAACAAAGCACATCACAAATCCCACTTAACCTTTTCCATCATCAGGAGCTGGCTGTTTGATAAGCCTGTGCAAACCAATGGTAATATCCCCAGGGTAAAAGCTTACTGGGAAAGAGAGAACCAAATGAATCATGCCTTGCCACAAGTTGTCACACTGCTGCCCACAGTCACCCTGTCATGAAAACAAATTTGAGGGCTTTGATCTGAGGTCTGTGTGGCACCTTTCAATAGATCCCAGAATCCACTGGTTTAAATACAGCACTTGAAATGCAGCTGAACCAGAGCCCATCTTTACTTACCAGTAAAAGATCCCTTTCCAGGAGGCTGGTTGTAATATTCCTTGTCCTGGGTTTACTTCAGGAACTCTAATGTGAAATAACAATTTTTGCCTTGATATCCTGGATGATTTGGTTTTTTTGCTAAAGTGGAATATCTTCAGCTGGAGGTACAGAATGTGCTCAAAATAATTCTGTAGTTGGGACTCATCCTCAGCAGTGTGAGCAGTGTGTGAATTTGGGAATGTATCACAATTGGAATTTGGGTCTGTGTCTCATTGTCCTGTTTGAGGATTTGGTACAGGTTTTCCTCTATAATAGTGTAGTAGGTGATCCTTGGAGTAAAATACACGCTGAGCAGTGTGTGCAAGATGTTCTCCATCAGAAGCCTGTCAGACTGGAATCTTCCAAGATGAGAGCCAGTAAAAAGGCTGCAGCAATCTCTTCCAGCGTGTTGGTTCTTTCTAATAGGGCTGTAGGTGCTTCTGTAATGAACAGAAGTCTGTGAAATACAAATGTAAACTTACTGTTCTTGTTTGGTTTTTATTCTTGTTTTAGAAGTGGTTTTTAGGCTGTAAGTCTCAGCCTTACAATTTACCTAGACAGTGAGAGCCCTGATTAGGATTTAGGAGTGGGAGAGGATAATTATGCTCGGTGCTGATGAGAATAATCGTTCTGGATGTGTCCGAAATTGAACCTGGAGAATTTTTACAGATTAATTTGGATTGTCAGTAAGTTTGTGAAGTATTGAGGTCCATTTCGATAAAGGCTCTCCTGTGAGCCTGGCCCTGGGCGGTTTATTCATTCTCCCTGGCATAAGCTCTTCAGTGACCCTGTGGCCATGTGAAGTGCGTTCCCAGCTTTGGTTGCTAAACTGCATTATCAAAAATCATAAACAAACTGGTTCCATATAAGCATTTTGTTTTGTAGCAGTGACCATTGTGTGGGCCACATCCCATTCAGATTTTATGAATATCAATGTTATTTAAAAGGTCTTGAAAACCTGAGACTGCAGCCACCCTAGCTGTGTAGAGTCGTCCATTGTGTGAATGTTGATGCATATGCAAAATAACCCACGTTATTTTCTGGCAGAACATTATAAATGCACTTTCCATAGTTGCCAACACTACAGCTTTCCTGGGTATGGTTTATGTAAACCCACAGAAACATCTCTAACTTGCCAAAAATCTTCAGTGTCAGAAGGAGCTGTCCAGTGCTTCAGTGCTCCTAAGTAGTTGCTCTTGTACTGCAGTGGAGGGAAACAAACAACAGCAGCAATAAACAAACAAACCTGAAAAAGCCCCAGAAACCTGGTGGTTTCTTGGTTAATTTCTCCCCAGCTGACTGAGCTGTGGCTGGTAAAGGAAAGAGAAGAGCTTCATATAGAGCTGTGCTTATTACCAATATGACTTTTGCTGCATTTTGAAGAATGATGCTTTCATATCTTCAGGGTTGTCATTAGTCATTTACGCATGGAAATGATACACATTTGGCAAAAGGTCAAATACATTTTTTAAAAGAAACCCTTTGTATTACTTTATTACAGTTGATAGATTTCCCTTTTATTACTGACTGTAAGATCTGCTTCAGCATGAACTTCCCCAGTGCAGACCATGGAGACATTTTTCTCTCTTTTTATTCCTCGCTCATTGCAGGACAGCCATGGATAAAAGCGAGTTGGTACAGAAAGCCAAGCTGGCAGAGCAGGCCGAGCGTTACGATGACATGGCTGCTGCTATGAAGGCTGTCACTGAGCAGGGACATGAGCTGTCCAATGAAGAAAGGAATCTCCTCTCCGTGGCCTACAAGAACGTGGTCGGTGCCCGCCGCTCGTCCTGGCGTGTGATTTCCAGCATCGAACAGAAAACAGAGAGAAACGAGAAGAAACAGCAGATGGGAAAAGAATATCGTGAGAAAATTGAGGCTGAATTGCAGGATATCTGCAATGATGTTCTGGTAATAATCCAACAGCAAAAATAACAGTAGTTAGTACTGCAGCATTCTTCAGAGAGGCTTAAGGAATTTTAGTAGTGCTGTAGACACTGCAGCACCTTAGCAGGGGAATAATTTTGCATAGCTACATACTTGGGTCCAATTCTAGCTCCTAGGATGGAGCTAAGTCATTTAGCTTGCTTCTTAGGGAATTTGTTATAAAAGAGTCTATTTTTGTTAGCAGCAAAAAGCAAACCAGGCCATGTTGAAGACCCCTGGCTCTGGCTGGAGGGGGTTCACCATGAAAACAAATTTAGATCTGGGGTGCTGACATGAGTCCTGCTAAAAGGCCTGCTGTTTAAATTCCTTAATTAATGAATGCTGATGTCCTGAGTCTTGTTTAATAGCTTTTTTTTCATGGAGAAGGTGTGTGGTTTTTCTCCCAGACTGATTTTGCTCTTTCTTTCACTCAGACAGGAGGGATTCCTGTTATTGCTGTTCCATTTGCTTGAGATCAGTCAGGAGCAGATGCTGTCAGTGCAGTCTATCTTTGCATCTCTTTCTGAGTGCACATGTGCTGCCTGTGCCACTGTCAAACTTTTCAGCTGAAGCTGGAGATAGAATCAGTTTATTGTGGATAATTTCACAGCTCTGCATAGAATTCAAATGTGTGGCAGCAAAAGTGACCAGATGTGCTAATTTCCAAATTTCCAGCTGCTGCTTTTCATTAGTTTGGTCATGGATGTGGGTTTGCATCAGCAGGCTTAAACCCTTATAGCCTTCAGATCCTGCAGGAGAGAATTGTGGGTAGGATCAACATAGCACATTTTCAGCTCTCCATAGATTAGGCTACAAGGAGTTTATCTTTTTTTTCCCAGACTTTAGACAGCAGTAGGCAAAGAGATTAACACAGGAGTCTGCGTAAATCATGACAGAAGTCATTGTTACTGTTTGAACAGTTCATGCTCACCATTGTAACAAAGGCTCTGTTTCAGACATTATTTTTATGACTCAGGAAACACTACTTTTTTTAATCTTTCTCAGGAACTCCTGGATAAATACCTTATTGTCAATGCTACACAGCCAGAAAGCAAGGTCTTCTATTTGAAAATGAAAGGTGATTACTACAGATACCTCTCAGAGGTGGCATCTGGGGACAATAAGCAAAGTAAGTAGAAATGAAATCTCTCTCTCTCTGTGGACCAAGCAGAATCAACTATAAAACCCACTTGTATTCTTTTCCCCAACATCCTGTATTTATTTGTTTTTACTGCTGCTCTGTAGTTATGAAGATAGGTGCAGTGTGAGTCACTTTTGGAGAAACACTTCACTGCAATTAATTGGCAGATGTTCATCAATACAGTCAAACTCTGCTTGTAGCCCCTGACCACAGTAGCAAGTTTTCAAGCATCTGTGACAGTGTAAAATTATTTTCCTGCAGAATGTAGGTTTCTTTCTCACAGAAAATGCTTAGTTTGTTTGATCTCATGTTTAAACTATGAACTCAGCTCAAGTCTGCACTGTTTGCAAGCTTTCCCCATACAAATATGGGATATTGGGCTTCTGGGTTCTGAAGTCATAAATTCTGAAATGGAAAAGCAGTGCTGAACTGCCTGAATTCCTGTGAGTGCTTGATGTAGTCCATGAATTGCAAACTTAGCTTGATGTCAGTACGGAGCTTATTGTTACTCATTAGCCAGGAGGGGAATGTTGGCTTTGTCCTGAAACCCCAACCTGAAATACAAAGTTCATGACCTAACTGCAGCAGTTTAGTTACCTCTTCTTCCCCATATGGTTTTGTCTGGATTTATTATTGATAACTGTGACTCTTTCAGCTGGGCTGAAAATGAATGTTTTAAACCAGAATGCTTAAGTAGAATTTGTGTCCATTCAGATTGGTTGGAATTTTAAGTTTCTGCTAAAAAAACTATTTCAACATTAATTGTTCAGCAAGTGGAAGGCTTTTGCATGTAAAAACATTGAAAGAAGTGTCTGTGCATAGGTAATTGCATGAATTTCTGGTGGCATGGTAGTCTAGGCTAAGAATATAATTGCTTCCCCAGTGAAGTAGAGAGATGTACTGTGTATTTATGTGGTTGTATTTGCTTCTTTGCAGCAACGGTAGCAAACTCCCAGCAAGCTTATCAGGAGGCATTTGAAATTAGCAAGAAAGAGATGCAACCAACACACCCCATTCGACTCGGTTTGGCTCTAAATTTCTCTGTCTTCTACTATGAGATCCTAAATTCTCCTGAAAAAGCCTGTAACCTGGCAAAGACGGTAAGCAGACTCTTCATATCACCAATTTTTGTGGAGGCTGAGGAGGTAATTACATGGTTACAGTAGCACTTTGTAGATGATTATGCTTTCTCATATCAAATTCCTTAAAAATGCTGTCATGAAATGGTTGTCATTGTAGTATATTTTCAGGTAAGTTGGTTTGCTAGACTAGCTTAGCTTTGGATAAGGTTAATTTGCTACTGCAGCTGTTCCAGTGACAGGGAAGACAAATTGCCTCTGTTTAATGTCCACCTAATTCTCTTAGAATGTGTTTGTGTCAAAATTGAAAACACTTGAATTAATTTAGCAATTCTAAAGTGAAATATTTATTTAAATTGAAGCACTTAGCTAGCCAGTACATGAAGTGTTGTCTGTGTGCCAGTCTTTGTAGTCCTAAATGTCCTTGTTATCCATATGCATGTGTGCCTCTCTCTCCAGAGACCAAAAAGAGCTTTTGTGATGGATTGTGACAAACAAATAGCCAGTTATTTTTTCCTTAGCCTTCTTCCTGAAATGGGATTAGTCTTCTAAATGGAACTTTTTGCGTCTGTGAAAATTGTCTGGTAGTAACTTTAATAACATGGCATTAGGTGAATATTTGTGTTCTTAATATGCAATTCAGTAAGACTTTGTAGCAAGAAGTGATGCTGTGCTGTAAAATGCTGCTCCTGTTCTTGCCTTTTTTAGTTAAAATGCTTACATCTGTTTGAAACCTGAATGAAGAAATAGCAGTTACGGCTCTCAGACTCACAGTATTGATTTTCATGTGCAACAGATGGATGGGAAGAATGGCTTTGTTAATCTCTAGTGGAACATACCTGATTTCCTCTGCTGTTTTGAAAAGAAATTGGAAACCTTCCTCCCCACTGTCGAAAAGTCTTGTGTTCCATTTTCTTGTCTACTGACTCGTGTGCAATATGTATAAATATGTATATGTACTCATTCAAGTAATGGTACCTTTGTCTTTCACTGCTTATTTAGACCAGGGAGACCTTCCTTTTTAATGAAAGTCCCTTTTTTGTAAATGTTGTCTTAAACCTGACTTCAAGCTATGTGAGCCATTTTTCAGCATGACACATAGAGTGCTCTTGCCTCTTCAGTATTTGGGATTGGCATTTAGTAACATTTTTCTGGGCTTTTATCTGCACACCCCTGAAGACTTCTGTTTTCCCCGGGCTGTCTAGGATCTGGTGCTCACTCTGTTTTACGTTTCTTCTTGTGGTGGGAAAGAAAAATACTGGAAGGTTTTTTATAGAATGTGGATAGTAATGTGGCAGATTTTAAGCTTTGTATAAGCAGAAGTGACTTCAGGAAGCTGAGTGTGAAAGGGCTGTGTTTATGTTTTTAGGCATTTGATGAAGCGATAGCAGAGCTGGACACGCTGAATGAAGAGTCCTACAAAGACAGCACCCTGATCATGCAGCTGCTTAGGGACAACCTCACTGTGAGTACCATGGGGCAAACCACTGCACTCTAGGCTGCTGCACTCTGAAGTGGGACTCAGCATCTGAAAGCTGATGCGGTTCTGTGCCGTTAAAAGCTTTTTCTGAGGCGTTAACTGCATGTGTTAACTGCGATGCTTTTTGTAACCAGACCAGTTAGACTTGCTTGTTCAAACTACGAATCACTTGTTAACTGCTGTAACAAACTCAGATTCCTTTTGTAACACAGAGTGGAGTTTGTTCTCAACAGTTTTATGTGAAACTTCTGGCTTGTGCTAGCTTCTTGCTTATCTTTTATTCATGTTCTAGTTTATTATTCTTCAGCTTTACTATTAAGTTCAGTTCTGCATTGCTCTTAGCTGAGAAAATTGCACAGCTACTACTAATTACGCTGTATTCCCCTTCCTGACAATTGTAATTAACCGTGCTTCCAGCATAAACTCGTGTTTGTATTTCCTTACAGCTATGGACGTCGGAAAACCAGGGAGATGAAGGGGATGCTGGGGAGGGAGAGAACTAATGGCTGTCACGCTTCACTATATGTTCAATGTCACCCTGTATCCTACACATAATCCCTTTGTGCGACAAGCAAAAAGAATAGTACATTGACTTTCACAACCTCAACGTAGCAAAAACTGTCTGTGGGGTAAAACCGGTTGGTTGGTGTTTTGTGTACCTAGAGCGGAGGTCGGGTATTCCAATGGCATTCCGAACTTTCCTATTCTGAACATTTACAGTTCCGATTACCGTGTTTATATTTTTAACTGAACACTGTGATGATAATAATAATAAAGGGTTTTGTGATTGCAATTGACTTTACAAAACTCTTCTTGGTAGAAAAGTAGACATCAATTATGTAACTCTGGCAAGCTTAATTTGGCACCAAAATAGTTGAAGTACAATTCTGTTGTAAAGTTGTACAGAAAGTTATAGAGATTCTATTGCGACACTGGGGCATGGAAGGAAAACAATCCAATGTATGGCATTCCGGTTAGGGACACTGCTATGAGGTAGTTGAACAGGCACACTCTGTAGACATTTGTAACCGAGTCTGAGGCACCACTTTCAGTCAAAAGCTCACTTTGTTAATCCTGTCTTTCTGGGGATGGGGTTTGTTTTGGGGAGGAGGGAAACAGGGGAGTTAGCAGCTTGATTTCCAAACTCTTTACACTGGCAGATAACTGGGGTTTGACTTCTCAAAGTGCTTTCATGCTCATACCACATGCATGACTAAGCCCCTTCCCACAGCAATAACTTTTACCTAGTTACAACTTAGATATTCTTCAGTAGTAAATATTCTTGGTTTGCTGCCATGGACTTGCAATAGGAGAAGATTCAATTTTTTGAATGGCCTTATTAGTTTGAATGATACCATGAAGTGATCTGCCACTTTTGCATTACTTTACTCTTAGGTAAATCAAAGTCCCCATGGTATTCCCATTCTCAATTTATCCTGAAAACTTTTAAAATAATCCACTGAGCCATCTTTTAGTTCACTTTATTATCCCACTGGACTCTGTTCATCCTTGACCCTTTCACCTGTTTAAACTCCATTAAAGCAGTTTTGGACTCCCATATGCATCATCCTCCCATATACATCTTTGGTTCCTGGTATGTCAGAATGGTGGATGAGGCCTGCACCTCACCAAGGACAGGTTTCTTCCTTGGGTGTTCAAGAGCTGCCAGTGCTGCTGTGTTCTTCAGCTCTTGTCTGCCATTCTTTGGTAGTACCAGGAAACTGGCTCAAGTACTGGCTCAAATATTCAGGATTTCCCATCTCGTACTGGAATGCAGACCTACACATCTGTAATGCTTGTAATATTTGAGCTCCAAATGTCCTCACCTTGTCATGTTTCAAACATGTCCCATTAAACAAAACCTAGTAAGAGTTGCGTGAGCAATGCAGTGGAAAAGATTAGGAATAGTCACCTATCAGTCCCGTGGTATCATCCCCTGCCTTCACATTCCACTTAGGTATAGGATCCATCTGTTTGTCCATCTGTCTGCTGAAGAGAATTTCATGCACTGATTTTAAAACTCCCCTCTACTAGCTGAACAAATTGTGCAGTTAATACTTGGCGCTTGATAAATGCAGTAGTGAATGTGGAACCGAGCCTGTCTGTATATCTGGTAGCTCTTTTCGCTTTGTTTTTACTGACCAGTATTCTGCCTAAAGTTTGCTTCTGTGACGGTTATATTGCCTAGCACACACGTGGTTGTGAGAATAGTATAGCAAAAAGAAATACCTGGTTATTGATGTACTAGATTTGTGTATGTCTTTTAAACAGTTCTAGTTTCACCTTACACAAAATAATCAGGAAAGTGTAAAAGAATTCAAAAGTGAATAATAAAAAAAAATTTTATCATTTGGTTGTCTGTTGTCTTTGCTGTAGTAGTGCTGAAACCTGTGGTAGTAAAATCACCACTTGTACTCAGTTTTCAGTTTGTGTGAGTTGATTCATGGTTTACAAATACTGAGTTACTCATTCCTTTAACGAGAGACTTTCCCACACACCCTCCCAGATTCGGAGGAGAAAACACCGTTTCTCTTCTTTTTCATCAAGGGCATACTTGGAATACATTGCCATTGCGGGGCTTAAATGCAACTCTGAATAACCATTTAACTTGCCCCGAGTCATTGCATATTGTGAGGTCAAACACACTGTAAATGAGAAAAGCCTGTTTATTACATTCAGAGATTTTTCTTGGGAATCTTTTAAATACCCACTCTGTACAGAGGGCTGGCCTCACCTCTGCACACCCAGCTCTGCTTGTCTCACACTGGGCTGTGCTAAAGGAGCACCAAGAGTGCAGAATAGCAGAGGTGCACGGGACATGAGCACTTGAAGGGATGGATGGCAGTAGCCAGGCAGCAGATGCCAGGCAGTCTGAAAGCTTCAAGGAAGCTTGGTCTGCTCCCAGAGTGTGACAGCTCAGAAAGTGTGCACAGTGGAAAATGTCGCTTGGCTGCTCTGGATTGACCAGTGAAGGCATTAGGACAAAATCTAACCAGCTGTTGCTTGACTGCTGTTCTGCCCTGTGCCATGGCTGTACATGGTGGTCCCTCCATGTCTGTAATTATTGCTACTTTGTCATTTTCTCCAGCCTTCATGGACGTACCTAAATGTATGCACATAGCACATATAAAACACAAATTATTTTATAGTGTGCACCAGCTCCCAGTCTGATTCATGCTGATGGCATTGTCAGCTCTGAGAAGAAAAATCCCTGCATCTGCTAGTTGCTCCTCTTCAGAGACCACCTCCTGTCTCAGTCCTTTCACATAACATCTCTCATCCTGGCTGTCTCTTTTGGGGAAATCGTGAGCTGAGGAGGCTGGTCTGCAACTGATGAGTTGATGGGGTGTCTCCATTCTTTACTTAATTCTGTCTTTCTGGGAAAGGACACTGCAGCTGGCCCAGCCACAGTAGGAGTCCAGGTGCACTCAACATGTTTGACTGATCCAACTGTTGCTGCTGCAGCTTCTCATTGTTGGTGCTGATGCTGATCTGACCTTCAGGTGAGGCCTCGTGGTGTGGGAAACCACCAGAAGGCTTTTGTGAAGGTGATGGTTTTCCTGATTGCCTTGCAGCTGACCCTTCCGAGGGTGCAGGATGGGTGGAGCCGGATGCCGGGGGAGCTGCTGTGGAATTGCACTGCCTGCGGCTGGAGGTTCCTGTGTGCTTCATCCGGCGTTTCAGCAGCACAATCACAGAACAGCTGGGGTGCGATCTCAGTGGGTGAAAGGGAGATTACAGAACTCCTGGGCCGTACAGACAAGAGTGATGATAGCAGAGGCCATATTCCCTGGCTCTCTGTTGGGTCCGGAGGGAGATAGCTGTGGAATTCAGAAATGCATGAGCGCCCTGTGATGAGGGATTTGTAACCCAGCTGTGTACGGCTCCTGCCTGAACTCCTTAACTTCAGAGAATTACATGTCAGAAGGTGAATGCAATTTCCTAAAAGCGCGTGGGTGGGACGCGCTGTCAGCGTTCCAGGGTGACACGCAGCGCAATTCCCCTTTGGGAAGGCAGGCGATGCGCAGGAGCTGCGATTCGCAAAGATGAGGAGCTGCATTGCACCTGCCGAACCCCTGAGCCCTCAGCCCCGCGGGGGCCGCCCCTGCCCTGCCCTGCCCGCGGGGTGTCCGCTCCGCTCCGCACGTGGCCGGGGTGGGGCGGTGGGCGGGGGTCCCGTCCCGCCCCCGGGGCCGCCGCGGAAGAGGCGCCCGGTGCCGGCGGCCGCAGCGGAGCGGTGCTGCCTCGGCGGGCGCTCGGTGTGAGTGCGGGGCTGGTACCGGCGGCCGCTCGCTGTGAGTGCGGGGCCGGCTCCCAGCGCCCAGCTCCGCTGCCGGGGCCGTTTCTCCGGGGCGGGCGGGCTCGGGCAGGGTGAGCCCCGCTCCTCCCGGCGCTGTGCGCTGCCCGGGGCTCCCGGCGGGGCTGTGCCGCCTCGCCCGGCCGCTCCCCGCATCGCCGCTCCGGCCGCCTCCTCCCCGTTTGAGCTCCCTTCCCTCCGTGCCCTGCTGGCTCTGGAGGGGCGCTGGGGCTGCTCTGTTATCCTGGGTTTGGTTTTGGGGGGTTTCTGGGCGGTGCGAGGAGCGGGGCTGTGTCACGGAGTCGGTGCGCGGCTCCACCGTGGGGATCTGCCTTTGGCCGGGGGTTGCTCGATGCACCTCTCCTATATATGTGTATTTATTTTGGGTATCTATAGGTGTCCAGACAAGTGTCTCAGGAGTTTTGAGCTTTAAGGTAAGAGCCCCAAGGATGAATTTATAAGCTTCTGGGGCAGGACCTCCATTTCTGTGTTCCTAGCCTGGGGGTCTCAAGCACTGACTGTTGTCTTCACACAGAACTTTATACTCAACTGAAACCAGGCAGAGACTGAGCATCAATATGCCTGCTATGGAAACAGTAGTCAACAGGCTGAGAAACTGGGAAGGGGTGGCTAAAACCCTGTGTCTGCCTTGTTAGAGATGGAGGTGGCTAAAACCCTGTGTCTGCCTTGTATGGAGCACTGGGCTGCAGTTCTGCTCCCTGGCCATCAGTACAAACCCCCAGTCCTCGGGTCTGCCCCAGCTGGAGGGAGCCATTAAGGAGTTAAAATGAAAGTCTCTAGTGGAGAAGGGCTGTTTATCTTCTGAGAAATTAAACTCCATTTTATTCCTCTTGGGGTTTGAGTGTTTTAAGGAGCAAATCTCTATGTGTGTAGTGTGTCCCTCTGCATCCTTCTGGGGTGTGCAAGGGCTGTGAGGTGCAGACCACTCCAGCTCAGCTTTTGCACCACAATTGTTGTGTCCTGGAAAGCTTTGATATTACAGCTTTCTTGGGGCATTCCTGATCCTAGTGGAATGGGAAGGGGAGGGCATTGCTCTGACTCGTGCTGCTACAGTGGGGCCAGCCCCAGTGCAGGTCTGTGATTGCACAGGCAATCTGAAACCTGTGCCCTGCAGCCTCGGGTCTGTCTTGTCCTGCAGCTGAGCTCTGTGGGTGACCATGAATGCCAGTGGCCCTGGCTATCCCTTAGCCTCTCTCTATGTGGGAGACCTGCACCCAGATGTGACCGAAGCCATGCTGTATGAGAAGTTCTCCCCTGCTGGGCCCATCATGTCCATCCGGGTGTGCCGGGACGTGGCCACGCGCCGCTCGCTGGGCTACGCCTACATCAACTTCCAGCAGCCTGCGGATGGTAGGTTCCTCATGCAGCTCTGAGGAGCTGCCTCACAGCAGGGACTTAGGTGGGCCTTGGGAGAGGGGGGAGCAGTTGTCTGAACGGCTGCATTGATGTTGGGGCTTGGTTCTAACTAATCCCAACCTGCTCTCTGATGCTGACCCATCCTGCTTCCATCTCTTAGCATCTGGGAAAGGATGCAGCTGCTGGGCTCTGGTGTGGGGTTGCAGGTGACTTGCAAGAGTGGCCTCCCTCCTCCTTCTCCATCAGCGAAGGGCACCAAAACCCCTTCTGCCCTTCCCCTGGGGTGCCCAGCTGCCCACTGGCTCACAGTGTAAAGTGAGGCCGCTCCCCTGGCAGGCATTGCCATGACACAGTGCTGTAATTGGAAGGTGTTTCATGCTGAAGTGAGGCTGTAATGATGGGAAGGTGTTGATTTAGTTGCCCTAGAGACCAAAATCCTTACTGGGTAAATTAGCTGGGCATCTGCCAGACTGGAGCTTGTTGTGAAATGGTTGATCCTTGGTAGTCAGGCGTGCCTTTGGAGAGAAAAGTAATTAGTCAAGGAGGGGTGGGGAGCAGAGCTGCCTGTCCCATTTAGGTCAACAAGCCCCTGTCCCCGTTCCTGTGCCTGGCTCAGCTGCTGCAGAGTGTGAGGCAGATCTGTGTGTGTTACTCCCCTCTCCTCCCCCTCCTTTGCCAGCTGAGCGAGCCCTGGACACCATGAACTTCGAGGTGATCAAAGGCCGGCCCATCCGCATCATGTGGTCCCAACGGGACCCCGGGCTCAGGAAATCAGGGGTTGGAAACATCTTCATCAAGAACCTGGATGACTCCATTGATAACAAAGCCCTGTATGACACATTCTCTACCTTTGGAAACATCCTGTCATGCAAGGTAGGTGTGCCCTGCAGGAGAGGACTTGCTGCTGAGCTGCCCCAGCCCTGGAAGCATGCTCCAGCCAGCTGGAATTCCCTTTCTCATTTCACTTCCCACAGCTTCTCTATTAAATTCCCAGCTGCTTTGAAACCAAAAGGCTTTGCTATGCTCCCCCTCAGAATGGGGGCTTTTCCCCCAGTCCCTGCACAGGGATGTTGTGTGCCATCCTGCTCCAGCTCAGTGCACCAGTGGGTCTTGGGGAGCCACAAATTCCTGGATATCATATAAAGCAGCATGGATCTGGTCCTGGGATTGCCCACCTCCCTGACCTGCTGCCAGCATCCCTAAAGAGCTCAGCTGCAGAGGGAGCAGGATGTCAGGGAGGGAAAATGCCCCTGGAAAATGGGGCTGGGTTTTCCTGGGATGCGCTCATGTACAAACATGGAGGAAAACAGTGTCTGTCTCTTTCCTTTGCCCCTCTGCTGTGTTTGCAGGTGGTTTGTGATGAAAATGGATCCCGTGGCTATGGCTTTGTCCACTTTGAGACGCATGAGGCAGCAACTCGGGCCATTGAGACCATGAATGGGATGTTGCTCAATGACAGGAAGGTGTAAGTGGACCAAGGCAAGGGAGGAGCAGAGCCAAGTGCAGAGCCCAGACTCCTCTCTCTGGCACTATCAAGCATCCCCTTCCTGCTGCTCTGTGTTCTTCCCTTTTCCATCCCTGCTGGGCATGGCAGCTCTGCTGCTCTCTGGGACAGTGAGTCACTTGTGGTGGGTGCTGGGGGAAGTGTGATAGTGGTTTGGAGCTGCTCCCAGATGGTGGGGAAGGAGTCCAGCCCCAGGCTGGGTTTTATTGCTGAGGAGATGTGATGAATGCCCACAAAGTGGAGCTGGTCCCTGATCTTGGCTGTTGCCATCAGATAATCTGGGCAGGAAGAGGTTTTGTCGTTCCTCTCTCTGTTTGCGTCACCTCAGTCTGCATCCCACAGAGGCAAGGGCTGCCCAGAGTGTTGGAGAATGTTTTGGAGGAAGAGAGCTGGCACTTGGTGGTGCCCTTTGGGGTCTTTTGTGGTGGTGGCATCCTTTGAAGCCTTTTGATGTCTCCTGGAGTGACAAATCCCTATTTTTGGCAGTGGCAATGGGGAGTTTGGGTACACGTACACCAGAGTGGGACATGCTGAAGGTGCTGTGTGTGAAACTCATGGTGAGTCTGTGGGTGAGCAAAGCATGGCCTGAGGTGATGGGATCACTCTTGACCTCTGCTGTGACAGGTGTCCCTGTGTCCATCTTCCCTCTGCAGGGAACATACAGGGTTTGAGATCCTTTCCTTCCTTCCCACAGGTTTGTTGGACATTTCAAATCCCGCAAAGAGCGCGAGGCAGAGGTTGGGGCCAGGGCAATAGAATTCACCAATGTCTACATCAAAAACTTTGGGGATGACATGGATGATGACAGACTGAGGGAAATATTCTCCAAGTTTGGTGAGTGCAGTTGTTGAAATATCCTCATGTCTGATAAACTGGAGTTGGGGCAGCCTAAAAGGAAGTGGGGGGAGTGCTTGGCTGAAATAGCAGCCCCTTTTCTTGTGAGATGTGACTTGTTTAAACATCCCCCACACAAAAAAACTGCAGTCACTTCACTTGTCAGGATGTTACATGTGCTTCCCTGCTGTGACAGAGGACAACTTGTACTTGGTACTGTCTTGAAAAAAGTACGTTTTTTCTTTCTTGGATGGTTTTTTTTAAGTTGTCTTGTTATTGCATACTGTGGGGTTACAGGAACCCTGGGAATAAGAATTGTGGAGTCTGAATTTTAAAAAAAATCAGTTTTTCAGTTTAGTCCACTGCTAGAGGGTGCCTTTTGTGATGGGTTTTAGTGTTGTGCCAATCCATGGGCCATACTTGGTCAGTGTCATCCCAAGTAACTTGTGATTATCCTTCATATGAACCCAATCCATGCTCATACATAAAGGAGATGAGATTTTCTAGCCAAAGGAGCTCCCTGCATTGGCTGAAGAGCCCAGGGCAATGAGAGCAGCAGCCTGGGTTGGAGGTATAACCCCCACCAAACCTCGCAGCCTGCTGTCCCTGTGTCATGGGGATCCAGCTGTCTGTCCTGCTGGGCTCTTCCAGCTGCCCTGGCTGCCCAGTGTCCTTGCTGGGCTGGTCTCTCCTGGTGGTTCCCAGCACAGTTCTGCACACTGGCAGCCCCCCCTCGCTGGGCACCCCTCAGACTGAGCTTTCCTTCCCTGCTGCAGGAAAAACCTTGAGTGTCAAGGTCATGATGGACAGCAGTGGCCGCTCAAAGGGCTTCGGGTTCGTCAACTTTGAGAAGCACGAGGAAGCCCAGAAGGCAAGAGGCTCCTCAGTGCCCATCTCTCTCCTGGGACTGTCATCTGGTGATGTCCCCACCTCACCTCACCAGCTTTGTGCCTGTCTGGGAGCTGGCACTGGGTACCTGGATGGGCAGGATCTGGCAAGGAGAGCAGCTCTGTGCTCGTGCTGGGGCTGCCCTGGGGTGGTGGGTGAGAGCAAAGCTGTGCCCGGGGGCTCCCCACTGTCTGAGACCCCTCCCTCCCCAGCAGGCCGTGGCTGACATGAACGGGAAGGAGCTCAACGGGCGCGTGCTGTACGTGGGCCGCGCCCAGAAGCGGCTGGAGCGCCAGAGCGAGCTCAAGAGGAAATTCGAGCAGATGAAGCAAGAGAGGGTGAACAGGTACCAGGTAAGGGAGAGCAGGGGGCTCCATCCTGCAGGTCTGCAACAGGGGCACTCTCAGCTTGGAACAGCACAGAGCTCGCCAGAGCACATCAGCATGGTGGGCACCTCCTGCAATGAGGGGTCAGTCACTGCCTGGGAATGTCCTGGGAAGCAACATCAGGAAAGAGGAGAGATTTAAACCCAGGATGGTGTTGAGAGGTGAACACATGGGTCTGCCAATTTCCAGAAATTAGTCTGGAAATGAGACAGCTTCATGAGGTTCAGCAGGTTCCCAGAGACGGTGTGGGTGCCCTCTTCACTTGTGGTGTTTGCATTTTGAGTGGAGTTTGTTCACAATCCTGGCCTCTCTCCATGTCTCTGTGGGAAGTCCCACCCTCCAGCTGAGCTGCTGGTGAAATGAGCATCCAGTGTAACAAACTGCTGTAAATTTTGGTATGCCAAGCTGCTTTTATTTTCACCTCTGTGCAGGGGGTCAACCTGTATGTGAAGAACTTGGATGATGGAATAGACGATGAGAGGCTGAGGAAGGAGTTCTCCCCCTATGGCACCATCACCAGTGCCAAGGTGAGGGACTGGAGCTCCTGGGGCCAGTAAACCAGTGCACTCAACCCTTGGGGATGAATAGGGATTATCATCCTGTTGAATTACACCTCCCTGTTAATGGCTTGTATCTCAAGCCAGGTGTAAGGGACATGCTGCTTCTCCTCACACTGTCCTGAGGAGCAAATATTTGGTAGCTTTGTTGAGTTACCCCAGCCCTGGTGAGGTGCCTGCTATATGGGACCTTAAAGCTGCAACATTCTGAGTATTGCCCAGCTGCTCTGTGACACTGGTATAATGAAAATGACCCACGAGCCACCTCTCTCAGGACAGGGAGGTGACAGGCTGATGTCTGGCCTTTTGGAACGTCATGGACGTGTCACTCTTTTCACTGGCACTGGTGTCCGGATTCTCTGGAAGGCAACATGTAAGGGATGGTCTGGCTTTAAAGTCAGCTACCTGTAACCTGCCAGGGACAGATGCTGCCTGGCCCTTGTGAGGGCACAGAGTCCCACTGATCCCCATCCCTTGCTGGCTGCAGCATTCAGCACCAGAGCATTTCTGGCCCATGGGCCCTGTGAGACTGAGGCACAGCTTCCCCCAGACAACCACAGGCTCCCAATCCCAGGCTGGTCCAGACTCTGCCATCTCCATTTCCCAGACCTACTGCCTGAGCAAATCCTGCCCTTCCCCAGAGAAACCTGTATGTGGGAGAGGTGCAGTCCCATCCATCCCACCCTGGGTGTGGGGGCTGAAATGGGGTGCCTGTGGCTGGATCACACACACACACATACAAACACCCCACACTGTTCTGTGGATGCTGCAGCGATCTGTGGACTGAGCTGTCTCGTTCTCATCCTGTTTCAGGTGATGACAGAGGGTGGCCGCAGCAAAGGCTTTGGGTTTGTATGTTTTTCCTCCCCAGAGGAGGCCACCAAGGCGGTGACAGAGATGAACGGGCGCATTGTCAGCACCAAGCCTCTCTACGTGGCGCTGGCGCAGCGGAAGGAGGAGCGCAAAGCCATCCTCACCAACCAGTACATGCAGAGGCTGGCCACCATGAGGGCCCTGCCTGGCCCTCTCCTGGGCTCTTTCCAGACCCCCCAGGGGTACTTCCTACCCCCCATGCCTCAGGTGAGTCCTGCTCCCCAGTGGCAGCTTTGCATGGGGACCCAAATCTGTCCTGGAGGGGGCTGAGGAGCAGAGCTTGGGTTGTGCAGATCTGGGCACACTGTGACAGTGTTCACGGGGGTCTGAGGATGAGGGAACAGATGAGGATCTGACTATGTTTCAGAAGGCTTGATTTATTATTTTGTGATATATATTATATTAAAACTGTACTAAAAGAATAGAAGAAAAGATTTCATCAGAAGGCTAGCTAAGAATAGAAGAAGAAAGAATGATAACAAAAGCTTGTGGCTCGGAGAGTCTGAGCCAGCTAACTGTGATTGGCCATTAATTAGAAACAACCACATAAGACCAATCACAGATGCACCTGTTGCATTCCACAGCAGCAGATAATCAATGTTTACATTTTGTTCCTGAGGTCTCTCAGCTTCTCAGGAGGAAAAATCCTAAGGAAAGGATTTTCCATAAAAGATGTCTGTGACAGGCACACCCTGTGGAGCCGGTGGGATGTGATGGGTGGGGTGCAGGTGCTGCAGGAAATGGGTTGGGGATTTCACAGTTACTGCTAGGGAAGGAAGGCAGGAGGAGTTTGGTGGGAGGGAAGCATGGAGAGCAAGGGAGAAGGGCTACAGAGGGGCAGAAGCTTCTGAGGAGGCATAAAGCAGAGCTGCTAGAGGGCATGCTGACAGCAGGGCTGGAGATCGGTCTTTAAAGTGCTCTGGCAGCCTGCAGAGCATGGTTTTGGCTTGTCTGTGTGCAGCAGCCACCAAGAGGCTCTGGGTTAGTTCTGGCTCAGCTCAGCTCCCCAGCCACGTTGGATGTGTTCTTCTTCCCCAGCCACAAACCAGAGCTGCCTTCTATGGCCCCAGCCCTGTAGTCCCAGTCCGCCCTGCCACTCGCTGGAGTGCACAGCCCTCCCGGCCTCCCTGTGAGTCTGCCTGCCTCTCCCTGGGGGCTCTTGGCACCAGCTGGGCTCAGACAGGCACTGAGGGGCCTTAAATCAGCAGGGAGTGTGTAACCATGAGGGTTTATCTTGGGAAAGTGTGCAGGATTTGGTGCAGGGTCACGGTGATGGGCACTGGGAGGTGAGATGTTGGCAGGGACACCAGAGGTGAGGTGCTCCTGAGCTGTCCCCAGCCACAGCCACTCTCCCCACGTCTCCTTCCATGCTTCTGCTCCCCAGCAGCTCCACTGTGTGTATTCTCTCTCTCTGCAGCAGTGTACCCTGAAGCCACCCCCATCCTGAGGGCTGCGGTGCCGCCCCGGCGCCTGCTGTCCAACATCAGCACCACCAGACAGGCCTCCACCCAGGTGCCCCGAGTGCCCCCCCAGGCCCAGAGAGTGGGTGAGTGGGGGAAGGACCCCCGTGGTATCACCAGGGTGGCAGGGGTGCTTACTGTTAGCTCGGGTCCTCAATAGGATGGATTGGTTTGTGGGGTTGCTCATGGTGGGATGGAGTTGGAGCAATGTCTGTAGGAGCCAAGTATGTAACTTTTTGGGGAAGGTTGGGATCTTTCTGATGTGGTAATGGGACAGGTTTCTGATGTGCAGATTGGTCTTTTTGGTGGCTACACCTTGAATATGATCCTTAAAGCAGGTGGTGATGCAGCCACAGCACCTGGGCTTGGTGCTTGGCCAAAGGCAGGGGGTGGGAAAGGATCTTTGGGGAGCAGGAAGGGGATCTTACAAGCTGAACTGCTGCCAATGCCAAGCCTGATGTTAGAGGGGTTTGGAGCTGAAAACCAGACCGTGCTGGCACCCCCAGTGCCTGGCTGTGCTGAGGCTGGCCCTGGGTCTTGGGGTGTCCCCTCCACACATGACCATCTGGGGCAGTGTCTGCCTACAGCCTTCCCATCTTCATGGGATTGTAGACACTGAGTGTCTAATTGCTGAAGTGAGCAGTGGGACCAGGAGGGCTGTCTGTGGCTTGTCCCCTCTCCTTTTGTCATTGTCCTCTCATTTCTCTGCCTTCTCCTCCCTTCAGGATGAGCTGGCAGACAAGGCTCTCACAGCCCACCCTGCCCAGTGCTGTTCCCCTTCCCTGGCTGCTGATGCTGATGGGTTTCTGCAGGAGGGCTGACGAGCTGTGGGTGCCTTTGCCAGCTCTCCTGCCCCCTGCACAACACCAGAGCACCCCACCCCAAGGGCAGCAGTGCCTGCCTGTCCTGGGGGAGCTCCCTTTCACCTGGGGGCTGCTCTGAGCCCCTGTAGGGCTTTTCAGGCCCTGCAAACAAGCACACTGTCCTTGTGCCTTCAGCCTCCTTGGCACAGGCATGCACTTAAGGACCCCTCCTCACAAATGCTCTTGTCCCCACTGCAGCCAACATCGGGACACAGACAGTGAGCACCCGGGTGCCCTCCTCGTCTGCCCTGCCACGGGGAGCCCAGCAGTACAAGTACTCCTCCTCTGCCAGGAACATGCAGCCCATGGGGCACATGCCACCCATGGTGGCCCCACAGGTCAGTGCTCTGCAGCCATCAAAATGTGACATTCCTGCTCTGGGATAATGTGACTGCTGAGCCCAGGGATCTCCATGCTCTGTGAGTGGGGCTGTGGATCCAGCAGCCACACAGCTCCAATGCTTGATTCCAGCTTTCCTGCAAGCTGCTGTTTGAATGCAAACTGACAATGCATCTTGGAAGGCTGAAATGCCCCACTGTGGTTGGTATTGAGCACCATTCCTGCAATTCAAGTAACTCACATCCCTTCCAGCCTTTGATTGCTGCTCTTCCCTGTTTTTCCCCCCCAGGTGGGAGAACCTGCTGTGCATGTCCAGGGGCAGGAGCCACTGACAGCATCCTTGCTTGCAGCAGCCCCCCCTCAGGAGCAGAAGCAAATGATAGGTGGGTGCCAGGCTGCCCTGCTGGAGCAGGTCCAGCTGCAGGGCCCTGGGGGCACATGGGCTTGCTTGCACCAGGGCAGAATTAACTGCTGGGAGAAGCTGTAAGGCTTTGTGGGATTGCTCTGATATTATGCTGCTTAAAGAAAAATAATAATAAATTCAGTCTGTGTTGGAAGCGGATGGGAGCAATAAAGCCACTCCCTGTCTGCGTGAGCTGCCTGACAGTGAGAAGTGTCTGGTGAAGCTTTGCAGAGGGGCAGAGCTCCATCCAGCCTGCCTGTGCTGCCAGGCTGTGCCAGGGCATTTGCCATTCCCCTGAGCTCTGAGCCATCCTGCAGTGATGAACAGCTTGGTGGCCATGGGGGTTGAGGTCAGCTGTGCCACACAGCCCTTGGGTTTCAGGTGTTCTGTGGTCCCCACAGGCAGTGCCCTGGTGTGGGACAGCATTGCTTGGCCTGGCCAAAGCACAGCAGGTCACAGACTGTGGTGTTCTCAGGGGTCTTAGGATGAGAGAAGAGATGAGGATCTGACTCCATGTTTCAGAAGGCTGATTTGCTATTTTATGATATCTATTATATTGAAACTATACTAAAAGAATAGAAGAAAGGATTTCATGAGAAGGCTAGCTAAGAATAGAAAAGGAATGATAAAGGCTTGTAACTGACCAGAGAGTCTGAGCCAGCTGACTGTGATTGGCCATTAATTAGAAACAACCACATGAGACCAATCACAGATGCACCTGTTGCATTCCACAGCAGCAGATAATCAATGTTTACATTTTGTTCCTGAGGTCTCTCAGCTTCTCAGGAGGAAAAATCCTAAAGAAAAGATTTTTTCAGAAAATATCATGGCTACAACAGACCAGCTCTTTGTTCCCAGGAAGAAACTGCTCCTGCAGAAATTGTGCAGGGGTGGGCAGGAGTGCCCAGCTCCACTGCCCTGTGCTCACTGTAGGTGCCTGCTGCTGACTTCACCAGCAGCTTCCTGTGGCTGAGCCGTGCTGGAGCAGCTCTGCCTGTGAGCAGTGGTTTTCCCACCACCATCACCACCCTTGTGTCCCAGTTAGGCTGAGGAGGGCTTGCAGTGGGTTAAAATGCTGGGGGCCTGCATGTTTCTCATGCCCTGGCTGCTGTTTGGAGCAGGTGAGCGCCTCTACCCTCTGATCCATGTGATGCACCCCTCACTGGCTGGCAAGATCACTGGGATGCTGCTGGAGATTGACAACTCCGAGCTGCTGCTGCTCCTGGAGTCCCCAGACTCCCTGCGCTCCAAGGTAGGCCAGACCCTGTGCCCAGACAAATCCCTCTCCAAAGGGCTGATTTCCTGCTGCTGCAAGGGAGGGGAGCACAGCCCAGCACACTGATCCCTGTGGGAAGAGCAAGCAGCTGCTGGTTTTGTTTTCAAGTGAAAAAGGAGCCCTGGGTTGATGTCACCACACCCAGTGCCTGGATGTCTGCCTGCCCTCAGCAAAAGGACAAGCTGGAAGCAGCTCCCTGAAACACAGACCAAGGTTGAGAATGGTTTGGAGGTGGCTGGGAAGCAAGAGGGGAAAAGCAGGGTGGTATCTCTACATGGAAGCAGCTCTTTCCTCAGAATAGAAACCAGGCAAACTGCTGCCTCTCTGCAGTATTTCTTGAGTCTCCCTCTTAATTCTGGTAAATATTTAGGTTTGGTTCCCATCAAAGTAGTTGAAGCGAGTTGAGTGCATCTTTTTGTTGCTCCTTGGAGACAGGAGCTGCTTTCACCCTTCCACTGCTGTATTTTTGAGGAGCCTGGGCTCTGCTGGGTGGTGTCAGGTGTAGCTTTACCTGTGAATTCTGCCTTCTGTCCAGCAAGTTCTGACTTGATAATAAAGGAGAGATGTCTCAGAATTTCCCTTGGGAAGAGACAGAAAAGTTATTTGTGCTGATCAGTCTCCTGCAGAAGGAGCAGGCTTGGCTTTTGTAATTATTTGAGTCCTTTACCTTTTGAGAGTGGGTCTGTGGGGACCTGCAGTGTTGAGTTCCTGGTGCAGTTTTCCCTGGAGCAGCTCCACTGCTCCCCTTGTGCTCTGTTGGCAGATCGAGGAAGCCGTGACCGTTCTCCAGGCACACCAGAGCACCGAGACAGCCCACAAAGGCCCTGCTGGGGCCTTCCTGCCCTGACTCCAGGTGGGTGCTGGGCCCTGCTGTGCTCAGAGCGTCTGGGCTCTTACTCTGGGATTGGGGATTGGGCTTCTCATCCAGGCCAAGCAAGGTTTAATGAGCAGTATCAGTGTCTTTGACTGGAATATTCCATTTCTTAAATTGCATCCTCTATTTTCTGGATTTAGCTGTATCACAGAGACCTGTGCGGGTTGTTTCTATGTTGATGGGGACAATGACTCTGCTACCAGAAAGGAATATAGGGAAGGTCCTTGCTTTTCTGTAGGTCTAGTGGAGACCAGCACAATCTTTCCTGGGGGTTCCCAGTGGGGTTTTTTTTTTTCTGTAGATACCCTATGAAACATCCTTTGTGAGCTTGATCAGGGAACTGGCCCTGCTGCTGAGGCTGGGATAGACACACTAACAAAGCAATTCAGACTGTATGTACCCCTTTGAAGATATTCCAGATATCTTCTTGACTTATGATATCAAAGCAACAGTGTTAATCCAAGTTCAGGTGAATTTCGTGTTTTCTGAATGAAACTCTTCCTTTAGCAGTTGAAAATTACATGTGTGGGTTCTCTGTTTCTTGCAGGCTATGGGACTGAGAGCAAGCCCTGAGAGTGTTGCTGTTGAAGAACAGGAGCAGGAACCCCACCATGCTGTTGGAATCATGCCCATACAGTGACCCTGGCTTGTCCTCACATGCCCCATCCTATTGTTTGTGTGTATTGTAACCCCTGTAGAATTGCCTCCTCCTGCACCTGTAAAAATCCTCACATTAAATGTCTTCTCACCACTGGAAGCACCTTGTGAAATGTGGTGTGGAACCCAGCCTGGGGCAGCTGCCCAGAAAATGATGAGTGCTGATGAATCATCATTTTAGTGAATTTATTGGGTTCTGTAGTTTTATTTGTCCATGTAGCTGACACCAATAAAAAGCTGATACTTCCACCCCCATCCATAAATGGGTTAGCTCCCTTGGCAGGGGGACAGCCAAGGCTTTGCTTCTCCCAGGTGGAAGGATGGGCTCAGGCTGCAGTACTGAGGGATTGAAGTTGGTGGTGCTGGTGGGGTGTCAGTCTGGAGAGCTGACAGTGGGACATGGAGCATTGCATTAACAAGTTGCCAACCAACAGGCTCCTCTAATCCTTTCTGATTCCCTAGGAGGATGGATTTAAGCAAAACAGGATCGATTGCTGCCGTTCTCCTCCAGTAATGAACCTTGTAGACCTGCAGCAATGGCCTCCAGTGTCTCCTGCTGCTCACCACAGGGTCTGTCTGTGTCTGTGCTGCACAAGATCAACTTTCTGAGGTGTTGTGGGGCAGCTATAAATCAAAAGCTGCATTTCCAATGTGTGTCTCTGAGCAGAGGTTCCCAGGAGTCGCTGAAGAGCCTGCAAGCATTCATGACTGCATTGTGTCCCACAAGGACCCCTGCTTGCAGGGGGAGCTGGGACCTGTTACTGCTGCCTCTACCCTGCCCTTAATGCTCTGCTCTCCCTAGTCAGGAAAGGAATCTCAGTCCCTGGAGACTGCTCAGTGCTTGAGGCTGGTGATGCATTGACCTCACTTGACTGCAGGAGCACACCTCCACCAGCACCACCCACCTGCTTTCTGTGCAGCTTCTGCTGCTTTTGCTGTCTCAATCTTCCTTCTGTGCTGTATCATACTCTCCCTCCAGCTCCCTGCTGAGTCACCCCTCCTACCTCTTGTTTTCCTTCCAGCATTTTAATAGAACCACTTACACATTTGCTCCTGCATGGTGTCTGCTCTGCTCCACTGGGATTCTTCACTGGGGCATTTCATCATTCCTTTTTCTCACCTTCATTTCACCAGTTCTTCCTCTGATGTCCTTAAATATTTATTTTCCTCTTAGTGGATGCCTCAGCCTGAACTGTTCAGATGTTTAGATATCATCTCTTCAGTGAGATGCTTATAAAGGATTTAATTCATTTAATATACAGGACCCTGATTTGTTATTTCTCTCAAAGTGTCACCGGCTGGAAGCTTTTCTGCTTGGTCTCTAGAGGAAAAACATGCATTTGCATAAATGCACAAAAGGAGAGCTGGAATGGAGCTGTACAGGTAAACTTCATTCTGCTGTTGTTTAGCTTGGCTGCAGTGTTTTCTCAGGTGTACCAGGGCACTTCAGGTGTGCCTGTGACACCACCCACAGTGCCAGATGGCTGTGCTGGGTGAGCCTTCCTTAAAACCAGGGGTGGGGCCCAGGAACATGAGGATATCAGAATAGCCTCTGAAAGGATGTGAACAAGGACAAGAGGTTTTAAAATGATGATCAGAAAAGGTGAAGCTGGCCCTTGGATCCCTGATGATACAGAAATGATTGAGTAGTTCCCTGGCTGCAGTCCTGGGTGAATTCTGAGGCTTTAGGGAGTTGAGGCAGCAATGCAAATGAGTCTGGAGCAGCTGCTGTGTCTGAGAGGGGCAGGTGAAGGTGAGTCCCTGTCACAAACCCCCTCTGTGTCCCTTTGCCCACCTGGGCAGTGTCAGCACAGACAGCGGCCCCTCAGCAGGAGCAGAAGTGACCCTGAGCTTGCAGTGGTGTCTCACTGCTGCTGTTGCTGGGGAAATCTTTGGAATCTGGCACAAACAAACCTGCTGTTTTGAGGGGAAGATGGTGACTGCTGCTGCTTAGGGGTGCTGCAATGTGCTGCTGTTGAGCAGCGCAGGTGTCTGCCACTCAGGTAACAGCAGGGCTGCCAAAAGGAGAGCTGTCAAGTGAAGCCAGTCCTACTCCTGGACTCCTAATCCTAGTGCTTCTCTGCTGTGTGCTTCCCCACCCTGGAATCCATCACAGCTGCCCCAAGAGCCTGGGCAAGGGCTGGCTGTGGGATCAATGGAGCTGCCATGCTTAGATGCAGGAATGTAGTGAATGGAGCAATTTGTGCCCCTCAGGGAGGACTTGTTCCAAGCCCTGGCACATGACAGCAGCTGGGAACTGCAAAAAGCTGTTTGATGTCAGGCTAAGGTAAGAGGTCTTTGTCTTCAATGGCATTAGAGGGATTGCTCTCAAAATTCAATGCAGCAGGGTACCTGCCTGAAACGCTGCTGGGAGAGGCAAGGTGGGAAACAAATATTTTTGAACCCTGACCAAGGGCTAGCTTCTTATTATCTTACTATTCTGTATTATGAATTGGATCAGGTCAGCATTGGCCAGCACCTTACTAGCTGAGGCAGAGGGCAAGGCTGAGCAATGTTGGAAATCCTGATGCAGCGCTGTGCTCTTCTTGCCATGCCCTTCCCAGCCCCAGTGTCCCTGGAGTTTTCTGGCTCTCTGAACTCTAACTTTAATAGCAACTATGAGCTGAGGTCACTGTCTGAAAGAGCAAAGCCCTGTACAGTGCCTGAAGTCCTCTGCCAAACAGAGGGGACAGGATGAAATGGTTAAACAAGTGTTTCCCTTCCCCTATTCCATCCATCACAAAAAACACAGTCCTAGAGTGAAAATAAACATGGCTTTAATGAGAACAGGTTTTAACAGTTCACAAAGTAACTCCAAGTATCTCTTTATCTACCATTTAAAATCAGTGCCATCAATATCAGATGAGGAGAAACTCAAACATGCATTGAAGTAGTAAGCCAGACCTCAGCTGGGGTGTTACTGTGTATTTTCCTCCCTCTAACACCCCACAGCAACTGCTCCAAAAGGCACAGAGGAGCTAAAGTGGGTTTTTTTTTTTTGTTTTTTCTTTACAAAAAACACAAGACAAAAAAACCATTGCAAAATTCCCAAGCACCCAGAATCTGAAAGAATAGTGCACAGTGTAACAAGGCAGGCTGAACTTGCTGCTGTTCTCTTAAATGTGCAGAATAATTAAAGAAAGCTGCTACTGTAAACATCTGCCCAGCCACACAAAGCAGCAGAACCCAGCTGAGGGCCAGCAGGCATCAAGGGGGAGAGGGAACAAGCTTGGCCCTGTGCAGTAACTGTGCCCCTGCCACAAGAAGGGCATGTGGTGCTCTGGCAACTACAGCAGTTCTTGCAGCCACTTTTTTTCAGTAATAGCAGCACAAATGCAGCAAAACTGTCACCTGAATAAGGACTAAAACCCCTCTGCTTGTAGCTCTTCAGACAGAACAGCCACTCCTGTGCATCTCAGCCAACATGTAAAGAGTCCCTGAGGCCAACATAGTTAGAGGCAAGTTGACTTCAACCAGGAAAATGAACCTAAATGCCTCTTGGGGAGGGGCACTAAAGCTATGCATGATCACAGAGCCAGCTGAATAGAGTTTCATACAGATTATGTCTTAGCAATCACTGTGCTGTACAGAACCTCAGCGATCTCAGCAGTACTGGAAGATAGATAGATTTAACAGCAATCCTGCATTGACTGGTCCCTGTATCAACAGCAGAAGGGAGAAAGCTTTTCTCTGCAGTGGAAAAGCAAGCTTTCCTGGTTGCTTGGTTACCCTAGGCTCTGTTCAGTTCTTGCAGTAATCTCAGTGCAGCTGTGTTCTTTGGTTCAGTTTTCAACAAGCTCTTGATGTCAGCAATACTTGATTTGTAATCCTAGAAAGAGAATATTTTATATTTTTATTTCATTAATAATTTATTTCATGTATATTTTATTTCATTAATATGAAATGCTAGAAGGTGAAGGGCTGTTGAATTTGCAAGCAACTCTGACATGGGAAGAGATGAGAATCTTGACTCCATGTTTCAGAAGGCTGATTTATTATTTTATCATATATATTATATTAAAAGAAAATTATATATTAAAACTATACTAAAAGAATAGAAGGATTTCATCAGAAGGCCAGCAAGCAATAGAAAGGAATGAGACCAATCAAAGATGCACCTGTTGCATTCCACAGCAGATAATTCTTGTTGATATTTCATTTCTGAGGCTCTCAGCTTCTCTCAGGAGAATACATCCGTGACAGAAGGGGTAGTGCATTAAAAAAGTCTAAGGCAGAACTACTGCCCAGCAACAGAGGCAGAGACAGCACAGTGAAGCCTGTGGCTCCCTCTCTGTGACTGCTCAAGCACTGGCATTGATGTAGCTATTCTAAAACCTGTTCAAACGAGGGCTGAAATGATAATTTCATCACACAAGTGCATTCTGAGTCCAACACCAATGCAATGTGTACTCCAGTACTGATTCCTGCATTCCTCGTGAGACAAAAAGATAAAGCTCAACACAACCCTGGTCTCTGTGGGGACCAGGGACAGGATCTGTGGGAAGGGCCTGGAGTTGTGTCAGAGGAGCTTTGGGTCGTGTATTAGGAAAAGGCTCTTCATGCAGAGGGGGGGTGGGCAGTGGAACAGGCTCCCCAGGGATGTGGTCACAGCGCCAAGCCTGACAGAGCCCAAGAAGTGTTTGCACAATGCTCTTGGTCCCAGGGTATCATTGGTGGGGATGGTGCTGTGCAGGGTGAGGAGCTGGACTTGAGGATCACAGTCTGTGATTCTGTGAAAAGCAGTTGCCTTCAGCATTTCTAGAAATAAGACTTAATGCTGATAAACTCATGAGATTCAAACAGCAAAGTGTGATGTCTGACTCTTAGTCCTTAAAGGTCTGATGGCAGAGGGTGTCTAGCACAGGAACAAGTCCTAAAGGGTATCTCTGGCTCTGATCATGCAGCAACAGCCATCTAGTCCTAGCCTAAAGCCCTGCAGAAACTCCTGACTTACCTTCAGCTCTTTAAGTGCTTGAGCACGCCTGTAGAGTGCCTTGACATTCTTAGGATCCACCTTGAGAGCTTCAGTGCAGTCCTGTGCTGCTTCCTTGTATTGCTTCAGGGTCAGGTAACAGAGAGCTCTGCAACACACACACACCTTCTCAGAGACCTTTGACAGCATCCAGAGCCACAACAGAGCCAGGGCAGCACAGAGCTGGCCTCCAAAACCATCTTCGTGTGTTGTGTCATTTATTCTGGAGCTCAAGTTTGTGTTATTTACAGGGAGGGAAAAAAGGAAATGGTTTTTCAAAGAAACAAAAAGGAAGATGTTTAGAGCAACCTGCCCTAAAGACAAAGTGCACTTGGAGGATGCAGGTTCCGGCCTCTGCCAGTGCAGCACCTGCTCTGCCTGCTGCAACTGCCTTACAAGTACTTTGAGTGTTTAAGGACAGCAGTTTGAGGTTTGTAGGAGAGGAGAGACCACTCAACATACCCTAGTCCTGTCAGACAAAGCAGTCAAGGGAGAAATGCCCTGGCAGCCCAGAGGGGAGTGTCTCCAAGGGGTTCTGTACTACCTGATCAAAGAATGTTACACCACAGGGGAGGCTGCACTTGGGGTGAACCTGAGAGGGTGGTTTTGTTTTATTCATTAGTTTGGGAGCAAATATTAAACAGTTCTGCCAGGAAGTGCCATGGTGGTTTTTATACAGGTCCAAGAAATAGTTGGGCAAAGAGCTGAACAGTACCTGTTGGTGTAAGTTGCACATTCCTTGTTGAGCTTTAAACTCTCAGTGTACTTCTCTACTGCTTTTTTATGGTTTCCTTTCTTCACTAATTCATTTCCTTCTTCCTTAAGCACTCTAGCTCTCTCCATGCCAGCTGCAGTGTTGTCTGGAAATGGTGTGAAAGGATACAGAACTCTATAAAACCAACAAGAATACCACAGCCTCACAGAAAACAAATATCCCCATACCAGAGGCAAGACACACAGACATCAAAGAAACCAGAATCAACCAAAAAGGCTGTGGCAGAACCAGGCCTGGGTTTCTCCAGGCCTCAGCCCTGGCTGCAGACACACCAAGCAGGTGTGGCAGCTGTCTTGGTCATCACCCTTGGGAGCTACAGGGCTCTCTGCCCAGCCCAAGGGCACGTTCCCACCTCCTTCTCCCCGTGGTGCAGCTGCAGGAGGAGTGTTTGCCCCTGGGGCCTGGGCAGAAGGAACGCTCCACCTCGTCTGGGCAGAAACAGGCACTGTGGGGATTGGTGGCAGCTTCTGACGCCAGTTCACACCATCCTTCTCCAGTAGGGCTTTAGTCATCCTGGAAGAGACAGCTCCCAGTCACCCTGGCTGGGGCATGCAGTACCAGCCAGGTCACTTTTAACCTGTCTTGTGTATTAAGAAGAGCATCTCTCTGATTCCTTTACATGCATCTCAGCTAGGTTTGTTCTACAGACAGGACATTTGCAAAAATATTATCTTCACACCAGCAGGGCTAAAAACACAACAGGACACGGGCTGGGGCTGTGACTGCTCAGGTGAGCAAGAGCCATGCATTTCACTCCTTGGTCTGGCAAGCAGAGGGCACTAGAAAGAGAACACGACTAGAGCAGCCTGTAAACTTAGAGAGGCTTAAAGGATAGGGCACTGAACTTCAGTTCATTATTTCCTCTAAACCAGGCACTGAGCAGAGCAAAAACAGTCCCACAGCAATCACTCCCAGACCTCGACCAGCACCTCGAAAGGCACTAGCAGGCAGAGGGAGCACAGTCAGGCACCCGTGTGCCTGGGACCCAGCTTGGTCCTGCCAGGAATGAGCACGGCTGGAGCAGCAGCACCCAGCTGCGGGCACCGGGCACCGTTCCTCACCTGTTGACTCCATCGTGCGCCGCCTGCACGGAGCAGTCCACCTGCAGGGCCGTCTTGTAGTCCACGTAGGCCAGCGAGTACCTCTCCAGCGCCTCGTACGCCGCTGCCCGCCGCAGGAGGGGCTTGATCCCGAACGGGACCAGCTCCAGGGCGCTGCGGCGGAGCGGAGAGCGCCGTGAGCCAGCGCGCCCGGGCCGCGCCGCGCTCCGCCCGCCCCGGGACCACCGGCTCAGCGCTCCCCGCGGCCCCGCCGGGTGTCCCCGGCCCCGCCGGCTCACTCACCTGGTACAGTCGGCCACGCAGAGGCTGCAGGCACCGTCCTTGAGGTGGCAGGCGGCGCGGTTGGCCAGCAGCACGCTGCGCTCCTCGGCGCTGGCATCCCCTGCGCGGGGCACACGCGATTCAGAGGGGTGTCCCCGCTCGTCCGCCCCGAGCCCGCCCCGAGCCGTGCCCTACCCTACCTGCGGCTTCCAGCTGCGCCAGCGCCCGCGAGTAGAGCTCGGCGGCCGGGCCGTACTGCCCGCGGCGGAACTCCTCGTTGCCGGCCCGGCGCAGCGCACCGGGGGAGCCGGGAGACGCGGCCATCGCGCCGCCGCCGCCGCGCCCGGGAAGCCGCGCCCCTGCCGCCGGAGCCGGGGCGGGCGCTCCCCGCTGGCATCCGGCGGCGGGCGGAAGCGGCGGCCGAGCGGTGCCATGGAGCAGTGAGGGACGGAGCAGTGAGGGACGGAGCGGCTCGCCGACAGACCGCCATGGAGACGGTGCAGCTGCGGAACCCGCGCCGGTAAGCGCGGGGTGTGTCCCTGCCGGGAGCGGGGATGCTGCGGCCAGTGTCACCCCCTTGCTGGCGGCGCGGGGCCGGGAGCGGGGCTGCGGGCGCGCCGGGCTCCGGCCCCTTCGGTTCTCCGGAGCCGCGGGGCCGTGGGCAGCAGCCCCTGGCACCGGGCAGGTCCCTGCTGGGACAGCCCCGCACTCAGGTGCGGGAAAACGGCTGAAACCGGAACGCTGGGGAGACGGCACTGCCCGCGCTGCTGCGGGAGCTCCCGCCGGCTACCGCGGCTGTACGAGCCGTGCTGGCCCATGCCCGTGGGGTGACACTGCCCCGGTCACTTGTTCTCCCGTCGCGTCTCTCCTTGGGTGAGTTTTGTGCGGGTCTGTGCCCCCGGTGCCGTGTCCGGGAGCGGTGCCCAGCCCTGGCGCTACCGCCTTCCTCCGTGCCTGGGCACAGCGAGCACACCGGGGACACTGAGCGCGCCGGGCATACTGGCACACCGGGTACACCGACACACCGAGCATACCGGGCACACCGGACACACTAGGCACACCAGGGACAGCGGGCACAGCGAGCTCACCGGGCACACCGAGCTCACCGGGTACACCGAGCACACCGGGTACACCGGGCACACTGGGTACAGCGGGCACACCGGGCATATGAGCACACCGGGCACACTGAGCACACCGGGCACACCGAGCCCGGGCCCTCGGGGGTTTCGGGGCGACCCCCACTCGAAGCCGTGAGTCCGTATCTCGGGCTGCCGTGCCGGGCCGGGCTGCGGGGCAGGGCTGGGATGAAGTGTCAGTGTCCGAATCCTATCAGTACCTCGCAGCTGGGACCCGGGGACGCTCCGGCAGCGAACAAAGGAAGCGGCTGGCGCTGCTCCCCAGTGGCATTGGCCCCTTTGGTTAAACAGTGATGTATGTTCTGTTAAAAAACAAAACAAGCTTGGTTTTATTCTATAATTGCTTATGGGGCAGGTGATTAAGATTAGATCTGAATAACAACAGAGGTGAGATTGGGTTTGTGTTGCTGTTGCATCTGTGTGGTATAAACATCCAGGAGAAAGGCAGAGTGTGTCAGACAGCAGTGAGTGCACTCGGTGGAGCAGGACAATGCAAAGTAATTGGGCTCCTGGTCTGTAGTAGAAATTATGCTGTTTGCTGCAAGCACAGTAGTTGTCTGATTATTGTGTTTGGGTATATGAAAAGTCTTTTTTTTTCCTTTTTATGCTAGTAGAATTTAGGCCTCAACTTAAACAAGAAGGGTCTGCCTCTTGCGTCACCACAAGAGCCCATTCTGGGCTCCTTAAAAATGGTCTTATGTGTTTTCTGGTGCATGTGTTACCTGCTTTTCCCCTTTTCCCACAGCTTCTTCCCTCTCCGTTTTCACAGGGACAAGTAAATTCTGTTTAATGCTTATCTGAGCAGGGAAGCTAGCAGCTACTTTCAGTATTTCACCACTTCCTGAGTCTGCTTCAGGAAGCCATTGTATGTGCTCCATGCGTGAGCTGCTCCTCCCTTGTGGCTTTTGTACATAAACATAATAGCCAGGGGTCAATGAATGGTTTTTCATTCTATTTCTGAAGAAATTGGGTAAAAAAGTTACATATTTAGTATAAAAATTAGTATTCCTGCGACTGGAGTCCTGATCTTTAGCAGCAGCTCTAAGAGCTTTCAGGAGCAACTCGCGGTTGCAGGCAACTACACGTGTTTTACTTTAAACAGCAGCCAGTGCTAAAAACTCTGACTCTTTCAAGTTTCTGTGTTTGAAAAACTCAAATGAGCTGATTTAGGGAGTTTGTAGGGGGTTTTGTTGGCTGGTTTTTGTTTATTGTTGTTTCAGATTTTTTTAGTTCATGTGAAAATGAAAGAGCACTTGTTTGTGGGCTGTTGGATACTCTTACCACTGACGATAAAATACTGTTTTCAGACCTTTTTGTTATGTAGTCCTTAGCTGTTTCAGGAGGTCTGGTGAACAGCTCTCCAGTGCAGACTCAAACAAATATGATTGAGCTTCTTGTTGCTTTGTGTACGGCATCTCCCTAAAAGCTGTTCTGGGGGAAAGGGGGGCCACGTGAAGAACCACAGCACATGGCAGGTTTTTATTCCTAGAAATTATTTCAGCTGACTCTTATTAGCATTACTTTAAGAGGGATGGCATCAAGATCCTGAGAGTCAGATGCAGTTCCCTTTTACCTGATAGAATCTTCCTAGTAAATGTCCAGGCCCATGAAGTTAAGATCCGAAGTTCTGATGTTAAAAATGTCCAGGTGAGAGCAGTATTGCCTCCTGCCTCCCAACAAATGTACTCCACACATACTCTAAGCATCAGGGAAGATGATGTTCCCTTTTTTTGGTAGGTATCTTTCTATTCCAGATATTGAAATTCAGCAGATATGTTCAATGGCTTCAAGACTGTGCCATGCTGAGATGTGACCACCAGCATATAGATCCTGAAACTGATTTCTGCCAAGAGAAGCTGTGGATTTGTGTGCTCCCATTCTATTCTTTTTAATTCCCAGTCCTTTTTTGATATTGGATGCTAATAAGACTCGGTTTCCTCATCAGGTGAAATAAACTTACTTCGTAGTCAATTTACTTCATGCCAAATCTTTTGTATGTTTAAGTGGTGGTATTTATTCCTCTGTTTCAGCAGAGCCCAAACTGCCATAAAATTAAATGTAATAATTTCTGTCTCCTTACCCATACAGGCAGCTGAAGAAGTTAGATGAAGACAGTTTAACCAAACAGCCTGAAGAGGTATTTGATGTCCTGGAGAAGCTTGGAGAAGGGTATGTGTTGTGATCCAGTGGGCCCAGTGTACATTTCTCTAGGCAAACACATCTGTGTAACAGAGGAGTGTTCTGATGTTTCACTTTTGTCATGGTCCCGTTTCTGAAAGGTAGCTACTGACATAGTGACATTATTTGGTTAATAACAGAATAAAGAATTTGATTCCCAGGAGCTTAATCCAAATAGCAGGTTATGGGTCAGCAGTAGGGAGTTTAAAAGTTTGTGAAAAATCCCAGCCTGGAGTTGGTAGAGCCCTGTGGGAACTCAAAGATTTTGTAGTTCATGCCTGGTACATCTTGAGGAAAATCTGCCTGGTGGAAGTGAACTTGTGATGCTGTGCCCTTTGGTGAGGCAGAGCAGCATGGCAACACTCCAGGAGTGACGTGTTCACTGCCTGGAGCAGTGTGAAAAGACTGAGTGTAAATCTGCCTGGCTGCTGCAAGTAAAGAAGCTGGAAATAGGAGTGATAATATCTGACAGGAACAAGCAAACCTCTCTGACCAGAGCTGTAGTTCTTGCTGATGCTGATACTCTGTGCTGGAAAAAGAGAATTTTTAGGTATTGAATTTGTATGAAAGGCCATTCCAAAGCTACGGTCAGTGTAATGATGGTGTGCTCTTTCCTCTGACTAAGTTTGTTGGCTTATTTGTATTACAGTGTTTAAAAGTTAGTGGGCTGATTATTTACTTTAAAATACAAAATATTTTTAACAAAAGGATAGTTAATGTTTTACCTGATGGTTACACTCACAAAAAGCAAAACAATAACATTAATATTTTTAAAACCTTACTATATTCAGTGTTTGTTTCATGTTTTGTTTTCCAGTTCTTATGGCAGTGTATTCAAAGCCATCCATAAAGAAACGGGTCAAGTTGTTGCAATTAAACAAGTTCCTGTGGAATCTGACCTGCAAGAAATCATCAAGGAAATCTCCATAATGCAGCAATGTGACAGGTAAGTGTGTGCTTCAAAACATTTATTGGCATGCAAGGAAAAGCATCACCTCTGACCTGGCATTTAATCAAATTAGAGCCATGAGCTTGTGTAGGACCGTCGGCGGTAGGACAGTGGGGATGGATGGAGAGCAGAGATCTCTGCAGCCAGGGCTGGAACTTGGGGTTTATTGCAAAGGGCCTGGGGGCAGGGCCCTGCTGGGAGCTGCCAGACACAGCTCAGAGCAGGCTGAGAGAGGAGAGGGGGAGAGAGGATGAGAGAGTAAAAGGGTAAGAGAGCGAGCTTCCTGTTACAATACCATGAATCTTCTTCTGTGTTGAATATTCTGATTCTCACTAACCAATCTAGTACAATATACAAATCCTATAGCATCTACATACAGCCTATAAGAATCACTACATTACTATACTGTGTTACATTTTAAACCCTAAAAACTCCTCTTTGGGCCCCTTCTGCCAAGCTGGCAGGGTCTGCTCTGACCCTTGGGCCTGTCTGCAAGCAGAGGGTGTTGTTCCATCAAAAGGGGATTACCTTCAGCTGGCCACACCATTGTTTTCCCATTGTTCAGTAACTCGGGTATCTCAAAGCTTGCTTTCATTTCAATCTTGCTTATAGTTTCTATATTCTCAAAATCTTTTGCCAGACAATCATATTTATAAGGCTTTCCCGTTTCATCTTCCCCGACAATCTTGCCTTGGTGCTGCCTTCCCAGCAAGGCACAGAAAAGTGTCAGAAGGAGGTTTTTTGTTTCTGTTTTAAAGGGCACGTGGATGAGAGGCGCTAATGCATGGCTGCTCTTGCGTGTGCACAGCTCCGTGCTGTCACCTGCTCTTGTGGCAGGACTGTCCTTCCTGCTCCTGTCCTGCCTCTGCAGGCTCTGCTGCAGTGCAAGCTGATCTGAGCATCCCCTGAATAACCTGCTGGCAGCTCTGTGATGGTTGTTGTTCCCCTTTGTGCATGTTTTTATAGGAAGAGGTGCTGCAGTGATTTAGCCAGTGAAGAGCTTGTGGGTAGGGAAGACCCTCTCAAAGTGCAAGGCTGAAGGTTTTAAATACACACATTTCTTCTGGTGTTGTGAATCTGGCCTTAGGAAACACTACTTTGAAGGACTTCCTGTGTGGAAAGCCATTTAAAATAAATTACATGAGCAGTATAAAACTGTGGTCCCAGTCACGCTATTGCATTCCACTCTCACTGTAGTTAAAGGAAGATGACTTAGGGGCAGGCAGCAGAGTGTATCCTGAAAAGAAATTGTTCCTGAAAAATCTTACTGTGTAACTTGAAATGCATTACTACTTTCTCTTAAATTAAATATTAGTATTGTAAGGCCTAAAGTGAGACCTCAGAGTTGTGAACAGCAGAGGGAGTGAATCACTGGAGCATCACATTTTCTGTGCAAGCATTAAGGGGCACTGCAGTGTGACTGACCTGCTAGTTTTAAAGCTTTTTCATTAGAAAATGTTCAGAAGAAAATAAATTAAACACGCTTTTGTTCCTTAGCTTCATTCACATCAAATCAGGGACAGTCTTTCTGTTAGTTTTTGCTTTACCTTTTACAGAAGACACATGGTTTTTCTGAGCATTGTACTTTACTTGGTTTTTTCCTTCTTGGGCAGCCAGAAAGCTGACTGAGACAGTCTTAGGTTGTGCTGAGATCCTAAAATATATCCTGGACTAAATCAAAGAGACAAGTAGGTTCACGTGGTGGTGGGGGAACATTTGTCTTAATGAGCATGATAGTATTTTCCAGCAAAGTGTGGGCTTTATTTATTGTTTCTGTTTGTTTGCAAATGTTCTGCAGCACCTTTTCCAGGGGCTGCTGTGGCCTGTTTCCCATTCCCTGTCCTGCTGTAGCCTGGTTCAGACTGGAGGCTAATCAGCCCTTGTTTCCGTGGGATTTGTGGGACAGTTTAGCTCCCCGGAGTGACTTAGTGGCAGGTCATGTGAGCCCTGCTGTGGGAGCAGGCTTGGCAGGACTGGGGAGCCCTGTGCAGAATTCAGGGTGTTCTGGAATGCTTCTGCTCTGGGTTGGCACTTCAGCACTGAGTTTCTAAAACATACTCAGGGTCTCTGCAGTGTATTGTGCTTATTCAGTGATGCTGGTTCCTGGTGTCTGACTCTTTGTTTTATCCCCTCTTCTTTCCTAGTCCTCATGTGGTGAAATACTACGGCAGCTATTTCAAGAACACAGACCTGTGGATAGTCATGGAGTACTGTGGTGCTGGATCTGTGTCTGACATTATTCGGTTACGAAATAAAACTGTACGTGTGTCCTTTCTCCTTTGAGGGCAGGGGTGGGACTGTGTGTGCAGTATGAGTAGTTAGGGCGGAATTCTCAGTGTTCAGTGCCTGACACAACCATTGGCCATAACTTGAGAGATGCAGGTCCTTTGTTACTCTGAAAATGGCAAAATTGATTACACTGAGTTTTGGTTCTCTGGACAATTTAATTGGTGTGTTGGTTTTTTTGAAAACCCAGACTGATTCCAGGTAAGACCCTACTTTGCCTTACTTTGGTTATTTCAGGATAAGAATTACTAGCTGAGAAAAGGTTGTGGCATAGGAAATGTAGTAGTGTGTTTATGTATGCTGGTTGTGATCTAATTCTGCTACATAAGTCACTAACTAATTCCCCATTGGTATGGCAACATTTAGTGAAGGCAATTAAGTGGCAATTAGTGAATCTCAGTAAAATACAGACCAAAGCACAATAGTGCTGTGTCTCATCCACTGGTATTTGGCAGTAACTCTTCCCTTCTTCAGCTCACAGAGGAGGAAATTGCCACAATAGTGCAATCAACACTGAAAGGACTCGAGTACCTGCATTTTATGAGGAAAATACACAGGGACATCAAAGCTGGAAATATATTGCTAAATACAGAGGGACATGCTAAACTTGCTGATTTTGGAGTGGCAGGACAACTTACAGTAAGTAAAACCAGGGTGGCTGTGTACATTTCAGTTTATCTTTTTAATCTGTGTGTGTGATGGGAATGTGGAGCTGGATAAATTGTTCATAGATGGTTTTTAGCACTTTGCACCATGGGATGCTAAACCAGCAGCAGATTAGAGGAGATCTTCCTCTGTGGAAGCTGTTACAACTAAGTAATGGTTTGCAATAGCATTTGCTGCTTTTTTAGTATACTTTTAGGTTCTGTGAGCACATTTTAATTGATCTTTGCAGACTTCTGTATTCTGGTCTTGCTGAGTCTAATAATCTGCATGTGTGCAAGATAATTAGGGTGATAATTAATGATGATTAATCATTAATGACTGTTTATGGCTAATACAGTTGCTGTTGTCTGGATCTTTATCCTTTTCTCCTCAGGACACCATGGCAAAGCGGAACACAGTCATAGGGACCCCATTTTGGATGGCTCCAGAAGTGATTCAGGAAATTGGGTATAATTGTGTGGCAGACATCTGGTCCCTGGGAATCACTGCCATAGAAATGGCTGAAGGAAAGCCACCATATGCAGATATTCATCCCATGAGGGTAAGGACCATGGCCTTAAATGTATTGCTGTGTGGAAAAGGCTTGATATCATAGCTGGTTGAATCATGTATCAGCATGCCATCTTGTTTTTAATATGTAGAACAAGTTGTTTTCTGTCAGTTCTTTGTACTGTTGATTAAATTAAAAACGGGTCTTTGTCAAGAACAATCTGCATGGAAATAAAAAAAAATCACAGTTCTCTTCTGTTAAGACATAGCTGGTGCTCTGTGTTGGATGTGAAGGATATTTCCAGCTGGATTATCCAAAGTGAATTTTTTTTTTTTTTTTTAATACAAGCACAAATTTTAGAGACTGAAAAATGTCAGATTCACACTTTTGGGGCACATAATGGCTCTGCCAGATATGAGCACCTAGTGAGAAAAGTCTGTTTTCCTGCTGCTTGATCCCTGTGAGCAGATTTGCGTGAAATATTGGCACAAACTCCTCACAGGCAGCACCTGGAAAAATCCACTGTTCTTTAGTACCAGCATGTGTTTGGGTGTATTTATGTTGAATCGTTGGTTCTAAGCTTTGTTGTGGAAATCTGAAATACTCTCCTGCTTTCAGGCCATTTTCATGATTCCCACCAATCCTCCTCCAACGTTCCGGAAGCCGGAGCTGTGGTCGGACAATTTCACAGACTTTGTGAAGCAGTGTCTTGTGAAGAGCCCGGAGCAGAGAGCCACTGCAACACAGCTGCTGCAGGTCTGCTTTTCCTAGGAGAGCATAAACTCTGGGGGAGGCTGTGCTGTGTGGCTCTTGAGATGTTGGTTTCGTTTCTTGCTGCTCCTGCTCACTGCAGATTGTACTTTTTAGTAACTTGTTATAAAAATTTCACACTCAACTTCAACTTCTCAGTTCTTCTCTAAGAACCAGTCTGACTTCAACTTCCTCTGTCTTCTCTGGGGTGTTTTTGTTGTTTTGGCTTTCAGAGTTTGTTGTTGGTTTGCTGGTTTGGTTTGGTTTGGATTTGTTGTTTTACTTTTAAGTTCCCACCAGCTCTGCCAAGAAAGTGTCTCTTAAAACACAAAACAGGGCAGGCTGAGTGTAAGTGGTTACTCAGAATGTTCCAGGCATGGTAATGGTCTGTGTAATTGATTCTTGACAGCTAAGCAAGGAAAGAAGTAGAGCTGTGGGTGGTGAATGAGCCCAAGGTCTCACATCAGTTGTGCCCTTGGAGCTTGATCTTGTTTGGGGGGTGGAAGTTCTCCCTCCTGTGCCAAACAGAAGGACTGGGTAATTATTTTAGTAATGTTTCGAGTTAAACCTTAATTTGATTTGAAGTAGGCCATAGTAACAGTGTTTTACTGTTCTGTCCTGCTTTGGATGCAGTGCTTATTTGTTTTTAAAATATTTCTCAGCATCCATTTGTTAAAAGTGCCAAAGGAGTATCAATTCTGAGGGACCTGATTAATGAAGCAATGGACATCAAGCTGAAACGCCAAGAGGCCCAGCAGCGTGAGCTGGATCAGGAGGATGAAGAAAATTCAGTGAGTATTTAATAGCAGCAGTGTGCAAAGTCCAAACTCTCACTCCTTTCAAAGGGCTTAACTGCTTCAGGTTTTGTTTTTGCAATATTTTGTCCCATTGCCAGTGGATTTGACTTAGTTCTGGAGTTGTCTTCTTTATGAGTGTAACGTGGTGGTTGGTGCCTGCTCAAGCTGTATTTGAGTGGGACAGGCAGCATGAGTGGGGTCCTGTCCACCTTACAGTGTAGCTTGAGGCTGGGCTACAAAGTGCTGTATGCAGAAGACTTGATTAATTTTCCCAGTTGGATTATATTATATATGCAGTAGTGATAATGTTTTCATTGTAGATTGAGGTCTTAGACTGCTCTCCTTGTACAGAATAATAATATCATCTATGATGCACTGTGATACAAGTCTGTTGTGTTGTTTTACTGTTGTGCTTTAGAACATCCCTTATAGAAACTTTCTTCTGCACAAGAGCAACCGACAGAAGCCTGAGGTGAGGGCATGGGAAGTGTTCAGGGCTTGCTGTGGATCTCAGTTTGGCTCTCTGTTTCAGTGGTTACAGCATGTGGATTTGGGAAGCATGTTGAAAACTGGTTTTTGAGCCTCTGCCTGCTTCAGCCTGAGTAAACGAAATGGGCAGCACAAGGCATTGTGTGCCAGCCCTGCTCAGGGGTGACACTTGAGCAGCATGGTCCCTGGTGTCTGTGCTGAACACATTGTGCATCTGGTTTTGCACTCCAGGACTGGATATTTATTCAGTGTGGAAGTAACTTTATTGGTCACATTGCCATGATGTCAATTCTATGAGTACTGTCCCCACCCTGAGTTTTGTCTCTGCCATCCCTTCTTCCTTTCTGACTGATCTGGGGTCACAGAGGTGGTGTCTGTGTGGTGGAGTCGAGTCCTCTGTTGGTGTGTGTGTTCTCCTGAAGCTTCTCTACTCCGTGTCTGCCAGCAGAAAAGCTTCTCAAACACTTCCCAAGTGATGTGAAAACTTCTGATGCAGTCCTTTGCTAAATGATGTGTAGCTAACAAATTTATTACTTCCTCTCACCCACTCAACTCCACACAAAATTAATTCTCCTCTATTAGCATCTTGTGTCGTTTTCTCCTCTCTTGCTGTTGGCTTTGAGGTTGGAAAGTAAATTTTATAGACACTCTTGACACAACAAGTAAAATGCTGGGAACACCAGAACATGCAGAGGTGACTTCTCTCTCTCCATGACACTGAGATGGAATATTAGAGCTTGATGTGCCACATCTGTGTGTTTTCCTTCTAACACTAACACAGATCAGTAGAGCCATGGTCACACAAAGAATGTGAACTTCATCCTGAAAAACAGGAGCATCTCAGCTAAGCTGAGATGCCTAGAAACTCTACTGTAAATCTGGAAAGGGACGTCTGTTCCTGCAGTTGGATAGCTGGTCCACATTTTGAAGAAACCAGCTGGATTGTGGAAATCTTGGCCCAGTTCTTCATGAAGTCCAAGTCACAATCCACACTTAGTGAAGCACACACCACCTGATGGAGCTGCCATAACATAACTCTTTAGTTAACATAACTCTGCCAGGAAGTTGTTCTGCCAGAATTACTTTGAAGAGGTTGTGTTTTCCTACAGAATCAGTCTCCTAAGCCTTGGCAGCAGTAATTCCAACTTTTTTTATTAGTCCCTTTAAGTAAATGGAAAGATAAAAAGTAATTTTCATTGAAGAATGTTACCAAAGTTTGATCATTTGTTTGAATCCTTTTTAAAGATTTGTAAATGTAGTTAATTTTTTTTCAGTGCCCTTGAAGTTTATAATGAGTAAAACTGCCTAAATGTTAGAAATAGAAAGAAAAACAGGATGAGGGGCTTTTCTTTCCATGTTTCACAGACTCTCCAGACTTAGATCTGGTGACTCTCAGTGAGCTGTAAACTGGAGACAGAGGGTTAGGGTCAGCTCTCAGAATTGCCTGCATGAATAGAAACACTGGTGACTGATTGAGTGCTCTAATCTACTCTTACAGACACTTCACCAGCTCAGAAATGAGATACAACTTGCACTGAGAAGTTTCTGCTGATTATTTATCTGTTCTCTTACTTATCATGCTGGCAGAAAAGTATTCATTAGTTTTCATTACCTGTTTGGAGATGACAGGGAGAGAACAAAGTGCATAAACCAAACGTTGCTTCTATGTGTGTCTGTAAAATAACCCCTCTGAATTAGTGTGACTTAAACACAGCCATCCCTTCATGGCACTTCATCATTAAAATCTGTGTTTGTGGCATGTTTGAACAGGAGGAGGATGAGACAGATTCAGGCACCATGGTGAGGGCGAGTGGAGATGAAACTGGCACAATCAGAGCTGTGAACACCATGAGTGATGGAGCCAACACCATGATAGAGCACGATGGCACCCTGGAGTCCCAGCTGGGCACAATGGTCATCAACACCGAGGAGGAGGAGGAGGAGGGCACCATGAAAAGTGAGGAAACATCTCTGACTTCTAGAGAATATTGCTTAAAGGTTCATGTGGGCTGTGATATGTATTCCCAACCTGCTTGATATTTTTGGTTGATTAACGTGTCTTTTGGTTGTAGGGAGCCAAACTTTTAGGTCAGTGCTCTCTGAGAAACCTTCCTAGCTCCAAGTTTCAAGCCGTGGTATAGCTGAAGTGCAATTTCCACAGGCTTTTGTGTTAATCAAATAAGATCTGATTCTTGCTAGTAATTTGGGGTGGTTTTTTGTCACTTCTATTTTGCTGGTTTTGTATTTTTCACAGAATGTAGAGGGGGACTCTAACAAGAGGTTAATCACAACATGTGTGTTGCTTTAGGTGATGATCTGGCTGTAACCTGGCTCTGAAAGCAGTTAGTCTGTTTTAGGAGAGGTGCATTCAATGAAGAGACAGATTTATGAAATGACAGATACATTGAAGGGTTCATCACATCAGGACATGCAGTGGGAGGGGTTGGCATCTCTCTGGAGTGGTGCTCTTCTTTTGTGTCACTGCAGTCACTGAGGACAGCCCAGTGAGCTGTGTTGCTGTTTCAGACAATCCAGTTGAAATCCATGCTGCCCTAAAACAGGAAAGCTTACTAAAGCCACAACCCTTGTCAGAGGATGTGAGATTTAAAATTATGTGACTGACAGTCTTACACCTTGAGCTGAAAAAGGGTTGAAAATGTTTCTTTGATTAAAGAAACAGCAGGGAGAGCCTTCCTAGAAAAGTATGACTACAAGAAAAGGAATTTTTCTGTATTATGGGTTCTCAAACCATTCCCACTGGTTTGTTAAGCTCCCAGTCCTGAGGCAGAGGCAGTCAGGGATGACTCAATGGCCAGCCTGGATGTTTGTTTGCTCAAGGACTGGAGAAAGTGCTGACTGAGGGCTCAGCAGTGCTCAAGTATGATCACCACATGCAAGGCTTGTTCTTTTGGCTCTGGCACTGCTTCCAAAGGCTTCCTTTGCCATCTGGTATTGAGCCTTTAGCTGTTCTTCACAGGAGTTTGGAAGAAGCCTTTCCTCAGGAATATCTGTGCTGAAAGCTTCTTCCTTGTCAGGGCCCTTTGAAGCTTGTGAAACAATGCTGGGTTTGAGAGGGACATTTCAGCAGAATCCCTTTGAAGATTTTTCCAAACTTTGATAAACATCATTCAGCTCATTAAAACCCAGAGATGTCAGTCCATGTGGCAGCTTGGGGCAGCAAAGACATTGGTGTGGTGGGACAAGGTTGGTCTAGCAAGGAGATGGATGCAGCAAAAATGTCATCCAAAGAAAGGGACATTTCAGTGGTATTAAATAAACCTGGCGAAGCTGCAGTTTCTTTACTAACAACCAGCACTGATAGTTTCTCATCCTCAGTGTGTATTGTTCCATTTCATGGCTCACAATATCAGAGGTTTTGCTGTCTGGTGCTCCTGCACCGCCAGCACTGTGGAAGTGAAGCACCTCTTGAATTTATCCTCCATGTTTGACATGTGCTTATCTTCTCTCTATCTGTGAAAGGCTGCAGTGCTTGTGTCTCAAAAGCACCTGGAGCTGTGTGTGCAGTGGTGTTCAGAAGCTCGAGGAGATAGTTTTATATTATGGATGGATGGATGGATAGATAGATGGATAGATAGATAGACAGATAGATAGATAGCCAGCCAGCCTTTGATAGTCTCTCTTTATCAAGGTCACCCAGGTTTTGAGCAGAGTGAGTTTCAGGGCTGCAGCGATGCCTTTAGCACAGGGCAGCCTCTCCCCTCAAGAGGGAGCTCCACAACAAGCTCTGGCAGCTCCAGAGCCCCGGGACTGCAAAGTGCACATTTATTTTAAACCCTCCTTAGACTTCAGGCTCCTTAAGAGCTCCCTGCTCCTCAGCTGCTGCTGTGCAGGGTGCTCACAGCCAGGTGTGGCAGAGGTGCTGCAGCAGCCCCAGGGTGGTGGCTGGCACTGGGACACTTCCATGCCATGGGCTTCACACAGCAATGCCCACTCAGCCCATTTATTCTGCATTTTGCCTGCTTGTGCCTTCATTCCAGCAAATCTGATGTTAATGAAAATGATAACCTTATCTTAACACCCTTTTCTCCTCCTTTGGTGGTGTAACTCTGAAATACTGAGTGCACTTCTCAGCTTGTTTTGGGGATGCAAGGCAGTGTCTCTGAGCAGCTTGCCCTTTGTGAGGATTCCCTGCAGCTCCATTTTTCAGCTTGCCACTTACATATTCATAACATTCAGTTAAATGCATTTAGCCCTAAAGCTCATCAGCCTGCTGCAGAACCCTCTGGAGAATGTGCTTTTTTGTAATCTTAAATATAAATATAATAATGCTGTTTGAGAACAACTGAGTTTTAAGGAGCTTCATTGAATCATATTTTTAAAGGCACCTATAATTTTTTTTGGCAGTTTGTCTTATGACTCACGATAGAACCTATTTTTAAGTCAATAAAAAAACTTCTGGTTTGTTTTTTTACATGGCATTATAGCTTCCCTAGGTGTCCTGGGCTTTTTAACTGCAGATTTCTGAAGTTGTGTTCTAGCCCTTCTTTCTAATTAAAAAATATAAATCTGTGTCTTAACGAGATTTTTGTTTGGTTATATTTCTTTTTAATGTAAAAAGTGTGTAAAGTGTTGTATTTCAGTGTTTTACAGATAGGATTGTCTTAGAAATCTCTAGCAAACAACTTCCAATTGCCTTGAAAGTGCAAACAACTTCCAGTAGGCTTGAAAGTGATTCTTGCATAAATCAGTTTGTGACTTCTTAGGCTCAGAGGAATCTTAAATTCCAGTATTTTACAATAGAGGGGAAGTTTTGTTTTGCAGTCAATTGAGCTGTAATTGTGTTTGCTTAAATTCTTTCATTTGCTTGGCTTTATTCTGGGCACTCAATATAAATAGGCATCATTAAAAATGTCACTGTGACATTCTGTTACACATTGTGAAAGCACTCAAGTGATTGCCTGAGACTGCAGGTACTGAATTGTGCTGCGACACATTTTACTTCGAAATCGATTGCTGAAGGATTACTTATGGATTGCAGTTAAACTATTCCAGGAAAACTTTAAATGTAGCTGGAGAACTATAGATGAGCAATGATTTGTAATAACAGGCATTTCCATTGTGCTTGAGAGCTGGAATGATTTTTGGGCTGTTAATATGTCTGCAAATGTCCTTTTATAATTTTTTCTATGGGAGAATATATAGTGCTAGTAAACAGTGAAGCATTTTTTATTCTTTATGCTTTTACTCTTCCTTTTCCTGCTTTACTTGCTGTACTTGTTTAGATAGTGGAATCTTGGCATGGATTTGTCTCTTTGATTTAAAGAGTGGAACATAATTTTATAATAATGTTGCCTTCCTTGAACGCTGCAATACAATCAGATCCAAGTGAAATTGGATCTAGTTTGTCTAGTACTGTAGTCTGCCCTATTTTCTCTGTTAAAGTACATCTTGCTTGTTTAAGCATCAAATAATTGGTGAATTACACTTGAGAATGCAGAACTGCCAGCAGCAGTGTGAGTTGGGCTGTCTGGTGTTTGGGTTGAGATGATTGAGGAATCTGGAGACAGGGGAAGGATTGTGGATTTGGGGTTTTTGTTCATGTGGCACACATTCAGTACAGGGTCTGGTGCAGAAATACACCAGAAGCTTTAATAACACTGTTGTCTCTACCTTGATAATGAAATGTGCTGGTAAAAATTCTTTAGAATTTGTAAATGTTCAAAATAAAAAACTCCAGGCTTCATTCTTACACAGTTTGAGGTGGCTTGGGTTTTGTTGTGCTTTTACCATGCCCACACTGCTAAGCATGGTTGTGTCATTTTAAAAAAGTATTTCCCCTTTTGAGGGGGAATTGGGCTTCATTAGCAAATTAAATGAGCTAAGATGCAAACTTGGCAATTTCCTATTTGAAAAATGATTCAGAGTAAGCTTGTCATCTTGGTGGCTGTGTGAGACATCCAGTGGGTGACACTTAAACCTGAGCCAGAGAAATGTTTCTGCCAAGACTCAGGAAACATTTTTTCCCCGTGAATTAACCTGAGATTTTTCACATAAAGCAATGGCTGTAAAACCTGCAGTGTGAGCAGCAGGATGAGAATGGGTGGCAGAAGGATTATGTGATTGCATTAATACTGTAATTGACTAAAGTATTACTGATGTACAGCTGAGGTAGCTATAATATCATTAGTTGTCCAGAAAGGTGCAGTGGCACTTTATCCAAATTGCTCATGCAGCTACTGTGGAGAATAACTCCACATCTTGTCAGGATTTCCATCGTGTGTGTGTCAAAGATACTGACAAAGGTTCTTGTTTTGCCTCTGCTTTTCTCCATGGACAACAACAGCTCTTTGCAGCAGCTTCCCACTACTTAGTGTTATTGATGTCCAGTGGTGCAGTTCTGTGTTTAAAGCAAATCGGTCCCTTTAGTCATAATTGAACCATAAAACACTCCCAGCATTATAATGCATTTAAATAACGTGCTGCTTATACCAACTCCTACATTGATTAAATTGTTCTCGAGCTTTAAGAATCATCCTACTGCCACTCTTGGGGTGTGGAGAATACAAATCTGCACAGAGAAATGTTCCTGTTGCTTTTTGACTTTTAATAGCAGCCTTGCTGGCAAGCTGGTCATAAGCGGTGGACAGCAAAATTTGTTTTAGGAGTATTAAGCTGTGTGAACATGCAGACAGCATTTCTGAGAGATGGGAGGTGTTGTGTGCGCTGTCATTTTGTTGTGGGGTTTTTGTTGTGTGTTTTGTTTTTCTTTTTTGAACACTGGCCCTAGTAATTGAAATATTGGCTCTGTGCAGGCTGGAGAATGAGGGGAAGTTAATCCAGGATCTGAGGGGGATGCTTATCTCCCTTTGGTTGTTGTGCACATTTGACAAAGCTTCATTGCTAAGACAAAGTTAATTACCTGTTTATCTTGTCAGAGATACTGAAATTGGAGAAAGGATGTATGTGTTTAACAGAGCTATTTTTGCTGGTTTTAACAGTTTATTATTGAGCACTCCTGTATTTAGTTAGAAAGTAGGAGATTTTAAATTTTTTTCTGGACAGAAGCATTTTTCTTGGAGAAGATGGGAGATGTGATTAACAGGGTCCTGAGCACTGTGCAGGAGGCAGAGTGCTTCAGGAGACTCAACCAAGAGACAGAATGGTAGTAAATCACTCAGTAAGCACATCTCTGTCCCATGCACATTCATGCATTTGCACATACAGGCAAACTGCAGCCTACCTCTCCCTTCTAAGAATAAACTCCCTCCCTACTGGATCAAAATAAATCCTGGAGAAAGCCTTACTCCTAAGCAGGAATAAGAAAAAGTGTAAACTCTTCAATTCCTTCATTGCAGAAGTTCAAAACCAAATTTGTTTCTACCAGCCGATTTTTCAAGCTTTGGCAGAAAAAAAATGTTCACTGCAATGTTGTTTTCTGTTCTCTCTAGATAAGCAAATGAGTTTCTGGCTTATGAATAGAAGGGAGTTAGGAAGTGCTTACTTGGTTCTGTGCCATCTGGGGAGCCTGAGCTCTTACCCACAGGTGCTGGATGTGAAGCCTACATCCCTGCTGATGAGGGTGGTTCTCATTTATATTGATGAGGAGCTGAGCCAGAGGATGCAGAGTGGGAAATGTTCACATTTTGTGGATGCACCTTCACATCTCACTGCCTGTCACGTGCAGTGGCTGCTGGACTCAATTAGCAATTGAGGATAATGAGGTGAAAGACATGAGGTGGCCACTGAAAATCTGTGATGGAGGAAGGAAGCTGCTCTGTATTTATAATCATGTCCGAGATTTAAAGCAGAGGAGATATAAAAGGAGGTAACCTGACCTTAAGCACCTTCAATTACTGTGAGGATTTCCTCCCCTATTTTTGGAAGGGTTCTCACTATAGATGTTACAGCTTTGGGTAAATGTTGGTGCTCTTCTCCTTAGATGTCTTTCACACCTTATTCATTCATAGGTTGATTTTTATGTTCATTTAGGAGTTTCTTATTAATAGCAGAAGCTGTTGAGAGTGTTTTGGTTTGATTTAATTTGAGATAGGCCATAATTATGAGGAGACTTGTCCTCATAAAGAGATAAAAAATGCTACGTGTTCTGCTTTTAATGTGAGGAAATTTCAGGTGCTCTTGCCATGGGATGAACTTATTAACGATGGAGCAATTTTTTCTCTGGTTGAATAATTTGACATCTCTCTGCTCTGCTGCTTAAAGTGACTCAGTCCTCTTCAGACTGTACAAATTATGCTGTCCAGCTGCTAAAGTTCATCTGTGATCTCTAAAAAATAGCCCAAAGCAAAGAAAACTGCAGTTCCATTTGAAATTTAATATTAATGAAGAGTTGCTTACACATGACCATCAGGCACTTTTTTGTGCATCCTAAGTATGTATTTTCAGTCTCAAAGTTACATAATTGAATATAAAGCAGCAGCTTACTGAGACTAGTGAGGACTGAGGCTTAGTAGAGGTTGCAGCCCCTGAATTTTTGACAAATGCACATACATATACCAAGGATCATGTCTTAGTTGGAAATCACTAATGTAGTAGTTGATCACTTAATTGTTGCTGATTTATGTCAGCTTCATTGTAAATGAATTTGTAGCACTATCTCCTGACTGTGCCCAGCCATAACTCCAGCTCCAATTTTTGTGGTATAGGGAGGAAATCCAATCATTGTGACTTCAACAACAAGTATTTGAGTATTAACTGTATAAACTGCCTTGAGTAAAGTGCACACAAAATGTGTTCCTGAGGTTGTCTTACTCTCCCTCTCATGACAAGCTTTGTAACTCCAGAATATTCACCCGAGGTAGACCTTAGCAATCCCTTTCAAGAGGAAAGAATAATAAAACAAGGATTTTTCTGATGTCAAGTTTGAGTAGAGAAGAATAATTTTAGAGGAAAGTAGAAATTTTAGTTTCATTGCTCAGCAAGCTTGTTCAGATAGATAGAAGGCCTTTGTAAATCTCCCTTTCTTTTTGAAAGCATCCTTTGAAGCTTGTAAGCTTCTGAAAATTTTCAATTGTGAGAGCTAATTTGGCAAAATCAACGAAATGAGTCTTTTGATTTCTGGGGCTAGATGATAGCAAGTGATCTGGTTCCATGGATATTCTTTACTGCTGAGTATGAAAAATAAATCTCTTGCTGGTTTGATTGACTGGGCTGTTTCTTCTTTATCATTCTGCTTTCTCTGCAGCATCATATGGAAATGCAAATGGCTTGGAGGCTCTCCACACCTTCTTTGTCATCTTTTGCTTCATGTGAGGTGGTTTGTATGCTGCAGCCAGCCCCTAAGGCTGACCTATTCCATCCCCTCAACTATTCAGACATTTTTGGAAGGGAGTGGACTGTTGTTCAGTTTTTTCCTTACAAGTTGCCCTTGCTGTAGCCTGGCAGAGGAGAGGATCCAAGTGCTGGCTTCTTGCAGAGCCCTGCCTGTACCTGTCAGTTGTGTTTGGGCTGTTTGTGCTTGGAGAGGGACTGTCCCAGCCTGCACACTGCCACGTGCAGTTGGACATTGCTTTCCAGTGCTGAAGGACAGCACAGAAATGGAAAGTTACAGGGATATTTGTTGTGCACAACTTAGAGCATTCTCTACCTCTGGACCCACTAGTTTAACACCTTTTTCTGTTCTCAAACACAACAGTACTGATGCTTTTATACTTTTTAAGCATGACTTTAAAACTATGTGAGTTTTCCATGGAGGGCTTCTGCTCTTCACAGAATGCAGGCTGAGCTCTGCTCTGCACAGCCACTCTGAACCTGCAATTCTGCAGTCAGTTGGACCAGCCCCAGCAGAGCTGTGGTGTTCCATTTGTGTAATTAATATAGCTCCTAAAAGATGACTGCATATCTAAATGATAGACCTTTAATGGCTCCAGGGAGCTCTCATGGCTCATCCTTAGAAGCAACTCTTTAGATTCCAAAATAGATGCAACACTGAAGCCTTTCTTGTCACCACGGGGTGACCTTCTCATAAAAGGCTCTTTTCCACCACAGTTGTGATCTCACTCTCTGTCAAATGTTCATATTTTAGCCTAACCCTATAAAATTAGGAAGTTAAATGCTTTTTGGCATGGACACATTTGGTGCGGTGTCATCTTTCAGCAGCATCTGCTTCTGCAAATAGCAGGGATCGATTTTGGTCTTTGGCTGCCTGTTATCAAAATTTTAAAGATATAGTGGTGTGACTCTTGTGTTGAATTAATAGCAGGTCATCTTTGGAAAGATGACACTGCTGCTAAGTGCTAAGATTGACGAAAAGAAGTTCAGTTGTGCTGGGATGAGAATTGATTTGGTGTAATGTCTTTCTGTCTCCAGGAACGTTTCTGTCCATCTTGCTGCATCCACACCCCTACAGAGATCATAGCAGCAACTAAAATTTCAGATATCTTAGATCTGCATCACAGCTATTTCTCCTTTTATATTGCCATCTCTTTTTCCCCCCATTTTTTGTCAGTTTGCAATCTCTGCTTCATATCAGTTAAAAAACAAAGCAGCACTAAGACGCAGTGTAATGTGTTGATGTGTGGAAATGTACTAAAACTGATGACTAAATGTACTTAAATTGGTGACTAAATGTATTTAAATTGGTGACTAGATGTTGCTTGTGTTTGCAAGGCCTAAGGTGCTGCAGGGTGAGAGGTGTCTGATGGTGGGTGTGAAGAGCATGTGCCACAGAAGCACTTGGGTGGGCAGGGAGCTCTGGTGCTCCTCAGGCTGATTCCCTGTGTGCCATTGTCCCTGGAATGGGACAAGTGCAAAGTCAGATCTGGTTGTTCCAGGCCTTGCAAAGTCACTCCAGTCCCATTCTGTTGCACAACCATCCTTGCTGTGAAACTTCCTTCCTTTTGTTCAGCTCAGCCCACTTACCCTTTGCAGCACTTCATTTCCCCTTATCCTCTCACAAGGAAATCTCACAGAAAGTTCATTGCCCTGCACTTCAGGAGAGCAGATTTTGGCCTCTTCGGGAATAAGCTTGGTGGAGTATCGTGGAATAAAGTCATGGAGGGAAAAGGGCCCAAAAAGCTGGTTCAAATATCCAAGGCTAACTTCCTCCAAGCTCAGTAGCAATGCATCCTGACAGTGGGAAAGTCAGGCAAAAATGCCATGAGGACTGCATGGATGAGCAAGGATCTCCTGGACAAACTCAGCCACAAAAAGGAAGCCTACAGAGGGGAAAAACAAGGACAGGTAGCATGGGGGAAATTCACAAAGATTGTCCAAGCATCCAGGGATCAGGTTAGGAAAGCTGAAACCCTGTTGGAATGTATGGCCAGGGACATCAAGGGCAGCAAGAAAATCTTCAATAGGTCCATAATTTTCCCTGTTCTTCCTTCTGTGACTGACAGCCCTGAGCTGTGTGGTGCAGGTGGCATGCTGGATTAAGGGCTGCCCTCAGTGGGACCTGGGCACACGGGAGAGGTGGGACTCTGCAAATCTCTTCTGCCCAGTGCAAGTGCTGCAGTTCTGGTAAAACACAAGATGTGAGGAAATCAGCATGGTTATTTTAACTGACACCCTGAATTAAGCTCTGTTTTGAGTGAACAGTTTTTTAGGAAGTAAATAGACAAGAACTGAATAAGCCAATGTCACTGGAGTGAAACATTTGCTTTCACAGTCTCTTCTGCTGCAAACAGTGATCTTCAAAACAGAATACAAACATGATTTAGATTTTCTCTTTTTCTCCCCCTAGGAAGTCTTAATTGTTGAGACCCAGGCTGGCTGTCAGTGAGCTGTGTATAGATTAGCCTGACTAGTTATGAATTCCTCTCTTTCTACAAAATTAGTTGGTGTTAAACATTGCCATGATTGTCCATAATAACTTACCTCCTGCTTCAAGCAGGCTGAGCTGCAGCAGGGTACAAGGGGTGTGTTTACTTCATTCTAAATAAATGTTTTATCACTCAGCAGTAATTGGATTGTGATTGTATTTCAGTAATTATTCCCAACAGCAAAGCTGTTCTCCACTTTGCAGACGTGTTCTCTGCCTGACCTTCACGCTGCTGGTCTGAAGGTGTCTTTCTTGATCTAATTATGTATGATGAGTTCTTTAGTTTTGTTTTTTAAAAAAAGGGGAACTACTGCCAGGGGTATAATAATTTGTCTTTGCTCCAGTTGTCATGGTGCAAAAGTATCAGCACTTCAGTTCATGCTTGAGCTTTTAGCTGGCTCTGGAGAGGCAGAACGATGCAGGGCTTTTTCAAAAAGCATCCTGACATTTAGGGCTGTGCAGAACCACACTTCTCTCAGTATCACAACCCAAATATCCTGCCAAGATTTCTCATACTTTATAGAAATTTTTTCTATAGACAAATAATTTCCTAGTGTATCTTGTAGCTGACCAAGGACTTCATCCACTTCTCTGAGGTTCAGACAGAGTCTGCCAGGGAAGTTCTGGATCACTGGGTGGCAATTTTATATGCAAGAATAATATTCTGTGATTAAATCTTAATGAGTTTCCAGAGCAGCTAATATTTTTTCAAGAGGAAAGCGCTGCTGAATGTTCTCAGAGAGGACTGGTTTGTGACAGCCTGCCTTCTGTACAGACTCTTGTGGGAGAGTCTCTGCATTACACAGACCTTGCCAACCCATCACAGGACATCCCCTGTGTGCCTGTTTGAAGCTCTAAACTCTTGGTTGGTTGCCTGCCTGACAGATTATATTTATTTCAAACGTATGGCATTCAGCACCGAACTTATTTCTGCACTCCAGACTTTAGGCTGTTCTGATGCCATTTTCTGCTAACTCCAGCCCTGATCCTGCTTTCTGAAAACTGTGGTTTCTGCATCACCTAAAACATATGTTTCAAGTATGAGTAACTTATTCTGGAGAACCTTGTGTTACAGAACAGAAGCATTCAGTGGGTTACAGTGCTTGCTTCCGTGCTGCTCACAGCTTTTGGGGATTTCAGGAGCAGGGCAGTGGCACTGAGCTGTGAGCAGCCTGCAGCTCTCATGGTCCTGTGCTGCAGCCCTGTTAAAGCACATTTGCTGCCTCTTACTTTGGACTGAGGCTCTTCAGGAATTAGCTGTGCTGAAGCTCAGGACAGTCCAGTTTAGGTGTGCACAGCTGGGCAGCATCTGGTGCTGGACTGGTTGCACGAATGAAGAAATCTTCCCTTGATGATGCTAGAAGCCTTGTAACCTTGACTTGCTGTGAAGTTAAATTTCATGTTTTCTTCCTGTTTTGCCTTTTTTTTGTTGCTGTCTGTGTTGGGAATTAGCATTTCCATCCCCTCACATTTCATCACTTCCTTCCTTACTGTGCTGTCATCACCCTACAAATGAAGCCACCCTCCCATTTCTTATATTACCCCGTTTCTTAATTACAGCCTAGAATTGAATGGTTCATCTGTATATCTGGCTTGTTTGAGTCCAAGTCTAAGCATTTCTTCCACTAAGAAAGTTGGTTCAGAAGAGCTAATTTACAAAAATAAAAACTAGGGCAGTAAACTTGATCACCTACTGACTATTTATAAAAAGAAAAAAAACCCAAATTTTGAAAGCTAAATAAGCCTTTCCACCCAAACAATATAGTAAAGTTGACTGCTTCTACCCAAGGCAAATTTTGTGGTATTTATAAGGTGTTTGTGGTCTTTGAAAGCCTCATTTTTGTCCTGTTCACAAATGTAAAGGTGAGTTGCTTGTAAAGCAGCAGTGTTAATTTTGAAGTTTGCTCCTTTAGCAGTGCATCCTGGCTGGGATGGAGGAGCCCAGCCTGTCTGGCCAGCAGCTGCTCCGTTCTGGCATTCAGGGCATGGGCTTGGTTACCTGGAGTGCTCTGGCAGGGATGGATTGCAGGTCTAGAGGCCAAGGCCTCCAGCACTGTAATCATGTCTGTGCTGGGATTTCAGCTCTCCTTCTGCACTTTTCTCTCTCTGCCGTCACATTTATGATGGAAAAGCTGCTGAAAAATAGTATTTTAGCAAGTGCTTTAGCAGTGCTGTGTGATTTAGTGTGTGCTAAAAAAAATAAAATCCCTTCTGGGTATGATGTAGGGCTGTATAACCAAAATTGTATTTTTCAAAACAACTATTTTTTTTCTTATTTTTAATACTTCCAGGGAGGGATGAAACAATGCAGCCAGCCAGACCATCATTCCTTGAATACTTTGAACAGAAGGAGAAGGAGAATCAAATCAATAGCTTTGGGAAGAATGTTTCTGGCCAGACAAAGAATTCATCTGATTGGAAAGTACCACAGGATGGAGACTACGAATTTGTAAGTCTATACTTTGAAATTCAATCAGTGTGGCAATCTTTAAGAATTTTAGTCAGCTGCCATGAGATTATTTCTTGTTTTGACAGACTAATGGAAACTTGAGGAGGTTCTAATTGCTAATGCATTTGGATGGGACATTTTGAAAAACTGGTTTTCTTTATGTATTTCTCAGTAATCACAGCCAGTCATTATCTGTAAACGTTCCTTGTTTAAAAGCAAACAAAGGAACAAAAAAGCCTGAGGACATGAAGGTATAAGCTGTCTTGCTTTACTTCCCCATTATGCATTTACAATTAAAAAAAAATAATTCCAGATGGCAGTTGGAAAATGCAAATCCTCAGTGTGTAGTGTTTGACAAAGAACAGTGTTAGAACTATTAAATTTCCTTGTTTTTCTCAAGCTTTGGCACTGGATTTTGTTTTATTATACAAACATCAAGCTTGTCTTCATTTCTCGTTTCAAATCCTTATTTTCATTCTTCCTTCCTAAAGCTGACATGCTCAGAAGTTTCAGGAACTTCTCAGAAGTTCAAAGAAAGACCTGTTGTTAATAAATTTGATTTAAATTTTTTTGTGTGTGTGAGGATGTAAAATTCCATGTTTGATTTCGGAAAGCCAGAAGATACTGGGCCTTGTTCCCTCCTCATTTTTCTGCAGTGATCTTTCACTGTGGGCACTTTCTGCCCTTTCAGTGCCTGCCTGTGGTTCAGGCTGTCACTCTGGCAGTAGCTGGTGATATTCACCCCCCAAATTGTGCAAAGCAAATTCCCTCTGCTGTTCACAACTCGAGGAGATGCCTCCCTTCAAGGCTGGAGTAACAGCTGGAGCTTTTCTTTCTCTTCCTGTAGATTGTATAGATTTACTGCTGTTATTTTGTTGTCTTTGCTCCTGCTTTTCTTATTTTCTTGCTCAGGCTGCAAAAAATAGCTGAGGGGACCTCCTGCATTCCCTCCCTCGTAGCCCTCTGCACTCTTATCTTTGTTATCTTTGGTCACTGCATAAATGTGTTTTGTGCAAAAATAACCCTCAAGCTGCCTGTTTTTCACAGGGCTTGGGCCCAACACACCATTCCAGTCGAGTCAGATACTTCATTTATCTCATTCACCTCGTGCTGTACCTTAATTGAATGATAAACAATTGTTCTTTAATGAGTGGCATTTCCCAGGAGACCAGGGCTGCTTCAGAGGATCTTCAGAGCCTTCTGTAGTCTGCAGGGGATGGCCCAGGGGGAAATTTGCTGTAATTATTTTCCTTTCTCATTGGGTTGATAACAAGTTTAGCGGTGTATTTCCTCTGAGTGGGAGCTGTGGGTGCAGGGAACACCCAGCCAGCACAGGCAGCACAAGCAGAGCTCTCTGCCTTTCCAGCAAGCAGGACCCACAAATATTCTTAGCACATGAAAAGCAGCTCCTGTGACGTGTGTGACCCTGTGTACTGATTTCCATTAGGACTGCAGTATTGCCACGTGCACAGATTCCCACTGTGCTGGAAGCAATAAAAGTGAGCGATAAATTGGCCTTTGGGTCACCTTTGTGAAGGAATTTGTAGGAATTTCACTTCCCAGCTCTGTGTGTTTCTCTAGTTCAGTTGGGTATGAATGTACCAGCCTGCCTTGCATATAAATTTTGGAACAAAGCTGCTTTTCTTCCTGTAGGATGAGAAAATTGCTTGAAAGCAGCTTTAATAAATAACGTGGGTGTTTTTATTGCCCTTATCTGAGGGTTAGTACAAGCTCACGTTGTATAATATAGTCAAAGACTTAAAATCATGGATTTTTCCCATTTGGCTGAAAATTGATTGATTTGATGACTATCTTTGGGTAAAAGTCATGCTTATTAATGATTTATTAATTGAAAGCATCAATGTAATAAGCACTGTGGAATAAGAAAAAAAGGCTTCAATCAGTTGTATCCAGTACCTCTGTACCTGCCTGCAGCTATAATTTCTGCATTGCCAAAGTAGGCAGGTTTGAGCAGCCTTTTTCTACAGTTTGCAGCATTACAAGTAGAGATGAGATCAGTGAGATGCCAGGTAAATCTTTGTTCCTCTGGGCATTAAGAAATGATTGAAATATTATTGCTTTCTGCTACTGCAGACTAGATAAATTTGCCTTCTCTCCTTTTCTGTATTCCCCTCCCTCCTGTGTGACTAGCACCTGGAGTCTCCTGTCTTCCAAAACAAACCAAAAAAAAGCAATATTAAATTAAAAAAGATTTTTACTCTTTTTTTTGCCTGTGGCAAAACCATTTGACCTTTTCTTGACTAACATTGTTGTTCTGAAGCAGGCAAATAAGACACTATTTATATCACAATGGCAATGTCACATTAGATGAGGGTTAGATTGAGTCAACCCCATCCTCTGCAGAGCTGAAAACCCAGAGATCCTCTTCTGAAAGGTGATGAACTCTTAAATTCCTCCTAACTGTGATGCTTGGCAGTGTTCTGGTTGTGGTCAGAGATGGCATTAATCCAGAGTATTTCCAGAAAAGTATTTGCAGCCTTGGATTTCTGAGGTGGAAGTAGTTATTAAATGATTAGTCAGTGCCTGATGCTGTTCATGTTTATCCCCTCTCATGTTTGAGCAAGGATATTTAAGCCCTGTTTGACTGTGAACAATATTTTCAACAACGTTATGATTTATTTAACGTGGGGAGAAAAATACTAATTATGGGCAAAAATTCTTGCTTTTAGGAAGAACATAACAAACTCTAGCAGAGATTGCTGCAGGGGTAGGCTGATAATAGGCAGGCTGCATTGTATGGATAATTCCTAATTGCCATAATCAGATCTCAGAATTTTTGTTGTTGCATTTGGTTTTGCCAGTGAACATTAGTCACATGCTGTTGCACAGACTTAATAATGCTAGAAGATTTGTTTAGACAATGTCCTACATTTTTTCCCTTTAATCCTTCAGTAGTACTGTAACATATAGGGAAATTAGCTGTGTAGTGTTTCCTGCCCTTAGACACAACAAATCCTTTACTTATTCCTATTTTAAAAGCCTTTTAACTTCTCTGAGCACGTCAGTATTCTAATATCACTTGTGGTTAAAGTACAATCACTTGTTTTTATTCTGGCCCTGCTTGAAAGGCCCTCAGTGTTGCCAAACCCATTGTAGCACATATTTGTGGATCAGCCAGTCATGAGTGTTTGGTATTACATCAGTAATCCTTTTATTGAAAGCCTGTTTTGTTAGCAAATTAGCAGGTGCCAGCCTCTCCTGGCTTGTGGCAGCTTTGACAACACTGAAACCTTTTCAATTTTATTCCATGAGTGTGGTTCCACAGGCAAAAATCAGTGGCACTTGGGCCCCAGTATGTCTCCAATTTTGCCATCATGATGTGGCCGTGGGTTTTTTAAAATACCTGTAGTGTTGAGCTTAGGCTTTGCTGTAATTCTAAGTCATTTTTTTTCATTTATCAGTGAATTTTTGCTGTCCTGGGGGCTTGTTTTGGATGTGAAGTCAAGTAGGACATGAACTTCTGACAGAGATTAGGGCGAGAGTGCTGCAGGACATCAAGTCCTGATGGAGTTGGAGCTGTTTGCTCCAAGGCTTTCTTTGATTCCAGCACCCGTGGATCTGCCAGCCATTGCTTGCCTTGTGAGGTGCCTGTTGAGAGCTGGATTGGTGCAGGCCTGTCCTGCTCTGCAGCTCTCCCTGTGCTGCCCTGCAGAGCTGCAGGAGGGAGCTGGGCTGTTGAAGGGAGGCAATGCCATTCCCCTGCAGGAACCCCTGCTTTTCTGCCCTGGCAATCTCCATCCTGCTGGGAAGGAAGATAACAACCAGAATCAAGGCTTATGTATTTTTCCTAAGAAGTGTGCTGCTTCTTTTGGGAAAACCTTGATTTGCTTGCATCTGCAAGGTCTTGGTGAGTCAGACCTGTTCCCATTCCTGCAATTATCGACTACACTCATATGGGCCCATCCTTCTCTCCTTGGCTTAATGGAGAGGATCTGCATTCACAGGTCCTCTCATTGAAGCAGAAACACTCTGGAGCAGAGATTCTGTCCTTAGGAAAATAAAACTAACATATACTGTCACTGTCATATTTTCTGAAAATTCCCTTCGCCAGGATTTCTTCTCCTGGGAAGCTGAGAAGCCTCAGAGAAAAATGAGAACAATAATTATCTGATCTGCTTCTCCTGTGTTTTGCTGCTTTGGAATGTGGTTTGGAGATTGTTTATCCAACATGTGAATTGTTTTTACTTAATGACCAATCATGGTCCAGCTTTGTCAGGACTCTGGAAGGAGTCAGGAGCTTTCATTATCATTCTTGTTAAGCCTCTGTCTGTATCCTTTCTTTATTCTTTAGTATAGTTATAATATAGTATAGAATAGTATAGTGTAGTTATAATGTAGTATAGTATAGTGTAGTTATAGTATAGTTATAATATAGTATAGTTATAATATAGTATGGTTATAATATAGGATAGATATAATATAGGATAGATATAGTATGATATAATATAATATAGTATATAATATAATATAATATAACATAATATAACATAATATAATATAATATAATATAATATAATATAATATAATATAATATAATGCCTTCTAAGAACATGGAGTCAGATTCTCAATTCCTCCTTCATCCAGGGGACCCAGAAAATACCACAGTATACCCTGGAGGATGTCAGGCTTTGCAGAAGTGGAAGCAGTAGACGTGGCCAGTTTGTCACATTTCTGTGGAAGGTGACAGTTTCTGTGGCCTTTGGTCACAGCGCCAGCACCCTGCTGGGAGTGACCCTGTGTTTGTTCCAGCCCTGTGTCCATGCTGGGAGTGCCATTCTCTGGGCTGGCTCAGCGCTCTAGCTCCCTCTGAGCTGTGTCTCCCTGGCTGCTGATGGGAATTCCTTTGGACAGGAGGGATTGCTGTGATTTCCCTGCACTCCAAAGCAGCCTGCATCACTTCCCAGCGCACACTGTCAGCTGTTTCTCTGTTGCTGCTGCTGGGGAGGGATGTCCTGCAAGCAGCAGAGCTGTGGCTTAGGAAATCTTTCCAGGGGGAAATAAGGAAGGATGAGCAGGAGGTGTTAATTGGCTCTAATTGGGAGGAATAATTCAGGAGCTCATCAGCTGCCACTTCTGCCAGGGCTGCACAGGCAGAGCCCCCAAGTACAATCAACAGTTCTGGTCTGTCTGTCCTGTTCCTGCCTGTCAGAGAAGGAGCTTCAGTGATGGCAGGAGCTGTGGGGTCACACCCAGCTCTTCCCCACCTGTTGATCCCTTCCCAGTTGTTTGAACTGCTGCTTCCAAAGGCTCAGGCCACAATTTGCTGTCCATGTGTGACTTCCCTGCAGAACGTGCTCCTTAAAACAGACCAGTGTTGAAATGAGAGATCTTCATTTCAGAAGTGTCTGTGCACCACTTACTCTGGCCTGTCACAGACACATTTTATGAAAAACCCTTTCCTTAGGATTTTTTCTCCTGAGAAGCTGAGAGGCCCCAAGAACAAAATGTAAACAATGGTTATCTGCTGCTGTGGAATGCAAAAGGTGCATCTGTGATTGGTCTTATGTGGTTGTTTCTAATTAATGGCCAATCACAGTCAGCTGGCTTGGACTGTCTGGTCAGTCACAAGATTTTATTATCATTCTTTCCTATTCCTTTCTTTCCTTCCTAGCCTTCTGATGAAATCCTTTCTTCTATTTTTTTTGTATAGTTTTAATATAATATATATCATAAAATAATAAATCAGGCCTTCTGAAACATGGAGTCAGATCCTCATCTGTTCCCTCATTCTCAGACCCCTGTGAACACTGTCACACTGGCCTCTGGTTCTGTTTGCTCACCCTGAGGGCTGCCCAGGCTCCTTGGAGCTGGAAGATGTAGGAGCTGGATGCTGCCTCACCAAGCCAGTGGTCTGACAAGTGCTTGAAGCAAAGCATCAAGGCAACTCTTAAAATTTAATTAAGTCCAATTTCTAAAAGTATATTTGCCTCCTTTGGAGATCTTAAATTGCAGGAGTTGGTATTACAACTGCAGTCTCCTTCAAATAGCTGAATAACTGTATGTCCCTTTATAATTATTTGATAGGAAACTGATATTTTCTCTGTCTATAAGCAGCTTCTGGCCAGGGCTTTTAACAGCTACTGCTTAGATTTTTCTTTTTGTACAAGTATAATGTAGATAAAAGCAAACCTTCCTCTTCCCTGAGTGAAAATATAATTCTTTTTCTTGAAGTAGTAAAGAAAAATAAAATTTTCTGTTTACTGGAGACAGTGATTGATTGTGGTGATCTCACCTGGGATATTCTGTTGTTATTCACATCCTCATTTCTGTGATTTTACTTAGTAGTTCAAAAACGTTACATTGGAAACAGATTTTTTAAAGAAAAAAATAAGTAGACCCATTTCTGGTATCTTTACCAGCAAAAAAGGGAAGTGTGTTGGTAATGGTGTCTTCAGCTTGAACAAGAGGCTGTTTGTTTGCAGTGAAAATGGGAATGTGAATCTGGTTAGACAGGTTAGGTATTGGTGTGACAGCAAGAAATTGAGGTGTACAGAAAGCTGAGTTCTTTCAGAGCAAGGCTGCCAGAGCACTAGGACCATGGTATATTTTTATATGTATTTTATTTTATATTTTAGGGTAGACAGCAGCCTGCAGATCAGAGTCTCTGTGTGTCAGGTGTGGTCCAGGCAGGCAGGACCCAGCCACGGGGGATGGCAGTGGGCTGGAATCCAGGCCAGGGAGTCCTGGGGCTTCTGCTGCTCACAGGGACCCCAAGATGTGTCAGAAAGTCTCTTTTCCCAGCCTGGTGGTCAAAGAAGGAGTCAGAGCTCTTCAGTTCTCAGTCTCAAAGTCATTTATTGTTTTTTATCTATAGAATTCTTTCTCTGGCCTGCCGAGGTCCCTTCAGCAAGACAGTCAGTGGCACTCTGCCTGCCCCCAGGGCAAGGTTATCTTTTTATACTAAAAACTACATGTACATTTTTTACCATAACTTCCCAATACCTATCACCTATGTTAGACAGTGAGCTTCCACTCTAAACCGATCCAAAAATGCCACCATCACAGCAGAAGATGGAGGCCAAGAAGGAGAAAGGCTGGACACGCCCAGATCCCTCCATCTTGCCCCCTGAACCCCCATTCTAAAAACTCCAAAAATGTACTTTTTCACCCCGTGATAAATTCACTATCATTCTACTTAATTTGTCGTGGGTTGCACATCTTCATCTAAGGTTGGTAATTTGCTCCAAGGGTCATAATCAAAGTCACAGGTGTCTTGGGCTCTGTGCCAGGGTCTCTGAGCCCCCCTGACAGGGGTCCTGGCAATCCAGCACAGCCAGAGGGATGTGCTGAATTCCAGCAAGGGAGGTGCAGTGAGGATGCCCTGTGGAGCAGCAGGTGCTGCTCAGCCTGGCACCACCCAGGCACAGTCCCAGTGCAACCCCAGGTGCAGGATTTGCAGCCCCTGCCCCTGTGCAATACCTGCAGTGAGCGTGGCCGTGGCTCAGCACAGCCCAGCCCCTCTCCCAGCCCTGCTCAGGAATGGCTGCACACTGGAACCATCTGTTTCTTTCACTGCAAGTGATTTATGGGGAGGAACTGTTGGAGGGCAGGTGATTTATTGCTTATCAATAACAGTAAACACACGCTGCTTTACAATGACCAGAGTCTCTAATTTATTGCATTCTGTCTGTGAAGGTGTCATTTGTCTTGTGAACAGCTCGTTGTCTGCCAGTACCTGGAACATCCAACGGCTTTGGTTTCTCTGAACATCCATTTGGATAGCATTTGTTAGCAATCTAATATTGATGCTTTATAGCTTTACTACCTTTTGTCCTTTTAAAAGTTCAATCGATTAAAAACTTGAGAGTCTTTTCTGTGCAGTTGCCAGCTTTGAAAATGATGGCAGACTGAATAATTGGCTCTTATTTTGTTGGAATTGGTCTTTGGGTCTTTGCTAGCAGTAGCTGAGGATGCAGGGTCAAGGCAAATGCTAGGAATACTTGCATTATATAGGAAAGCTGCTGGTGTGTGACTTTTTCTAATTTGTCATTTTACAGTGTTTCCTGACTTTGCTGTGATCCTCTTAGGTTTATCTTCTTTTTACTTCTGCCTTTTAAGCAGCTTGGTAAAGGTGTCAGATGCAGGCCTCTGCACTAATCTTTCTGTTTCTCCTTTCTCCCAGACAAATTACTCAAGTGAGTAATTTGAGTTGGTTACTGAGACACCAGAAAGTCTGCTTGGACAGCAGCAAAAAAAGCTGTGTTGGAGTGTGCACATTTGTAGGTCATTTAAACAGCACCATTGAAAATCAAATAATCTTCTGACTTCTATTGAATTATTATGAAACTTAGATTATATTCTTTATTGTCTAAGAGCAAGTTTCTCTGACCCTTGTGTGATGAATGAAGATTGATTCTTCAAAAAATTCGTCTGAATACATATAGTTTTGTGTAGAAGAATAAAAAAGTTTGGTTAAAGTAGAGCATTTTTCAATAACATTTTTTGAAGACTAAACCAAACACTTTTGAGTGAATCTTCAGGGATTTCTCTGTCCAAGTGTTTCTTCCCTTCATCTATCATGAACTCTCCTTTTTCCCAGTGGTGACTGGAATAAAAATTACTTCTCAGACACTGACTTCTTCCAATAGTCTTACTTTGAACATAAAGTGAGCTTATTTGCTGGGGCATTCATCAGTTTGAGAGATAAAGCCAGATCTGGGATGGCTGATGGATATCTCTGTCCAGGCTCTGTGGAACTAGGGCAGGTTCCTGCTTGGGAAGCAAGAAAACTTGAGCTGCTTGTTTCTGCTCTGCTGGATCTAAAATAAAGATTTCTTTCTGTGGGAGAGCATTAAGGCTACTATTTTTTTCCTTTTTGTGGGAGGGAGGGAAACAAACTGGAATAAAAGGACTGTTTTTCTGACAAGAGGAGGCAGTCCAGGATAGACAATTATTAACTTTTAAACCTGAATTGTACCCCCATGGTATCTCCTGCTTATGGAGGAGGATCTTGAAGTGTATTGCTTAGATGTAGTTCCACTGTGAAGTATGATTTATAAAAAGAGACAGGTTTTCCTGATGTTTTATTCATTGGTTTTAAATGTCACCTGTCTTGATTCATAACACTGACATTCCTTGAATGGATTTCCTTTTTTTTTTCTCTTCAGCCATCTGCCAAGAATTTTTAAAGCTCTGTTAATTGTTTATTTCTCTTTTAAGCATTACCTTTCCAGCATATTTAGTATGTTCTTCCCAGCAAATACTTTTAACTTGTGACATCTTTATTAAGGACAAATGGTTCATTCTGTCACCTTGTAGTCAAACAATCTTTTTAAAAATAAGCCCAGGAGCAGTTTGCTTCTCCTTTTTATTGTTTAAGTAGTCTTGAATGTTCTGTAACATTTGCATGAGGAAGACACTCTGAACCTCACTGCAAACCTCATTGGATTTGTGGCCAGTGTGATTCACAGCGAGTTCTGTGTACGTGGGTTTGATAAACCTTTCCAAATTCCCTTTATAGCAACACCAACAACAAAAGAAGAATATACCACATTTGTTTTAAAAATTTGTTAGCAATATTTAAAATTGAAAAAGGCGCTTCAGAGACATGACTCTTGTCTCTGCTGGGGAAGAGAATAGATTCCTGCTCTCTCCCATTTGGTAACAGGGTCATTGCTCACCACCTGCTTTCACTTTGGTGCAAGCTGACATTGATTGCAAAGCACTTACTGCCACAACTTGCTGTCAAATTTTCATTTTTTGCTATATTTTTGTATATAGCAGGCCTTCTGTGACATGAGGCTTTTAGATGAAACCTGCAGTGAGTGGGAAGTAAAATGAGTTGCTGTAGTTTGTTGCTTAGGTCATAGCCCTTAATGGAGACTGAAATAATGTAACCTGAAATCGACTTCGTATCAGAGTACTCAGACTTGTAAATTCAATGTCCTGGACTATCTTGGAGGCCCCTTGCCTACTGTAGATTTAATCTGCTAAGACATTGAGTGAAAGTTTTGCAGATGAGCTAAGTAACTAAAAGAATTTCATCCTGGGCCTGTGATTATTGGGTTTGTTCCACTGCTGCTGCATGGTTAAGGTCAGGCTGCAAAATGCATTTCTGCTTTGGGAGAAAGGGGAGAGGAATTGGTAGCTGGAGGTGTGATGCTGGAAAAATGCTCTCTGACCACACTGAATTCTTTAGAAAACCTGTTTGAGCCTTGTTGTGCCTTGAGATCTGTTTTCAGGGCTGGATGTTTTCTTGGCACAGCATCTCCCTTAGAGAAAGAACACTGCTGCTGAAACAAGATCTATTTGAAATGCTTCTGAGATCTTCTTCCAGCTCATCTGTCAGTGCAAATGTTTGCAAAGGGTAATGTAGCTTAAAAAGACAGGCTTGTCCAGGTTTTTCTCATCTGTACCAAAAAGGGCTCCTTTTGGAGACTCTTTGCATGGAGAGTTTATTATAGCTGCTCTGGGTTGCCTTTGGGGGATGGAGTCTGGACCATCTGCAAAAGTCAGGGGATGAAGCTTCCATCAGGCCTCTGTGAACACTTCCAGTGGGCAGGGTCTCATCTGGAAAAGTGCCTGAAATGGTGAGAGCAAAGTTCCCTCAGCTCTGACTGCTGGACCTGGTGCATTTGACGTTGTGCAGCCTCTGTTGTGTCACTGTAAAACCTGCAGGAGCATCGAGGCATTGCTTATTGCCACACACTGGTGTGTGTGTGTAACCTTGGGGTGTTTTGGATCAGACATTGGGGTGAAATCCTTCCCTGTGAGGGTGTAAGGCCCTGGCACAGGGTGCCAGAGCAGCTGTGGCTGCCCCTGGATCCCTGGCAGTGCCCAAGGCCAGGCTGGGCAGGGCTCAGAGCCACCTGGGACAGTGGAAGGTGTCCCTGCCATGGCAGGGGTGGCACTGGATGAGCTTTAAGGTCCCTTCCCACCCAAACCATTTTATGATTCATAATCAAAGCTTTCACCTTCAGGAAGAGGGAGAAAGAGCAGCTTAATACACACAGACTGATATGGTCTGAAAGGAACATTATTCAGGAATGTTTAATTCCTTCTTTTTTGTGTCCTGCCATCATGCAGGATTGTTATAAATGGACACACGAGTAAAAGTGAACAACTGGGGAAACCTTTCACAGTGAATTGTGCAGGTTGATTCAAGACAGATTTTGTGGAGATGGTTCACTTGGGGACTGTCCCAAAAAATATTTGCCTCTTAAACACATGCCCCTGGTTTTAAAGACAACTGCATGGACATGTAGCTATTTATTTTTCCAGAATGCCCTGGGAATCTCTGTAATTCAGTTTTTTCTCAGAAAGCTTTTAATTCTCCTTCCTGTCTTCTTTGCCTTCGAGTTGCAGCTGTTTCCTCCTTTCCCTGAGTGAAACAGGGGAGGCAGAGCAGCATTGGACCAGGGTTTTGTAAATAAGCCTCACTTTTGGGTAGACAATGTGGAGTCTTCCTGAAAGCAAATCCCTTTCAGCAGCTCTCCTGGAGCTGGAACTAAAATGGGAGACTAAGACTTAAAAATGTTTGTTGAATAAAGTTTAATACTCTTAAGATAAGTAGGCCCAAGTTATTTAAAGCTGCAATGGCTGCTTGCCATGGATGATGTATTCTGAAGCCTTTGAAATTGGAACAGTGTGTTTTAAGCCTTCACTTAAAAGTGAAAAGGCTTAAAAATCTGCCTTGCAGATTTGAGTGTGTGAAGTCTTCAGATATGTTAATGATGCTTCTTACTCCACATCATTAATAAAGGCTGTATTCAGGTACTGATTTAGTGTTAATTAATTGGTTACCACTTCAGTTACATTTGTATTTCATACTGAGAAATATTGTATGAATTAATCACTCTGAGTTCAGGTATTCTTAATTCTTCAGTTCTTCTGCTTTATTCAGGATTGGTGATCCTGAATGAAGAAATTCATTGTTAATCCTTCAGGACAAGGGAGAGTGGGATGAAGGGTACCTGGAATTGGAAGGGAGCTCCTTTATGGACATATGTACCCTTCCTAAAATAACTTTGTTAAAGTGAAGCACCTTATTGTTATAAATGCCAATAAGGATTCCAGTTTTTTCTGAATTTATAAATAATTCTTTGATTTGTAGAAATTTTTTGTTCGATTTAAAGGAATCAGCATTTTCTGACCGATTGCTCTTCTTAAAAAAAAGGAGAAAAAGCCCATGTTGGTCAGCTCTGTAATTTATAGCTGAGTTGTGCAGCTAGCCAGATCCTCATGGCCTAATGACATGATTTATTTTAGCATGTTCAGAGGTATTTTTGTACTCTTACTTAAGAAAATTAAATCATAATCACTTAGAGAAGGAAAAAAACCCTGCTGTTTCTATTTAATCAAACCTCTGGCAAGCAAGTGCTTTTTAAAAGCAAAAGGTGCTTGTTTTTTACTTTTTTTTTTCTTTCTTTTTTTTTCCCTTGCTTGCTTGTCCAGACAGGCTGACCTTTTAGCTTAGTTTGTAATTCAGTTACTGAAAAAAGAATAGCAGTGAGATAACTTGTCTTTGTGGTTATAGGATTAGTCAGCCACTTTCTAAACTGCTAAAGAGTTTCAAGGTTTGGACTCCTTGAAGTTCAGTGCTGCAGAATAACACTGCCATGGCAATTTGTCATTCCCTTTATTTACACTACGTGTGCACAGGGCTTGGGATGATTTTGGAAGTGAATGGGGCTATTCACACTCATAATTGACACTGAGGCTAAAAAAGGAAATTTAATGTTGCAGTTTAGAAGATTAAAATTAATTGCTCTTTTTTTTAAAAGCTTTATTTTTTTAATGATCACTCAGCACTCATATCTGCAAGTAGACCTTTGGATGGGTTTTCTTCCTTAATACTTCAGGACAATGCTGAGGGTGTAACAGCTTGCAGAATTCTATGGTTGGGCTTCCAAAAGTTCCCTGAGCCTTGTAAGGATGACAGCAGGGATGAGTGAAGTGCAGTTCTTGGCTGGGAGCAGCCCAGGGATGCCCGTGCTGCTGATCCAGGCTGTGGTGTTCCCACAATTCTGTCAGGGTAGCCAGGGGGACTGGGATGTTTGCTGTGATCCTCTGAAATTGGGAATTCCCTCATACCTTGCTGTCTCAGTTTGGAAAGACAGGTGTGTGCTAAGAAAGGCAGGAGCCTCCCCTGAAATGGAGAATGTAAAACCCCTCCCTCAGAATTGTTATAAATTTGAAATTAAGGGGCTCTCAGGCAAAAACATGGGAGCAGGAATAACAGTTCTTTATTAGGGAAGAAAATAAAAAAATAAAATAAACAATGCAGTAAACCAAAACAACCCTGCCAGAGTCAGAACCCAACCTGACACCCTGTGGGTCAGGGTGCTGGCAGCAGTCCCATTGGAATTGTGGCTCAGCCCTCCTGCAGTGTCAGGGGTGGTTCTGCTGGAGCAGGGATCCTGTAGAAAGGTGCAGTCTCTTCCTCTGAAGATCCAGTGGAAGAGGCAGCTGCTGTTCCTCTGGGGAATCCAGTGGAGAAGCTGTGCTGGCATCCCAGAATTTCAGATTGTATCCAGGTAGGAATGCTTGGCTCCTCCCCTGGGTGGAGCATCTCTCAGTGGGATGATGGAATTTTATCAGCCATGCAGGGACACTCAGTGGCCCGTGAACAGAAGATAATTAATAATTAATGACCCATGAACAGAAGAGATCTCCTGGAGGGAGGATTGGTATGTGGAAGAGATAAGGAAAACTGCCCAATGAACAGAAGATAGCTACCACACCTCTGACAGATAGCAAATAAAATACACATTGCCCTGAAATAGGGGACACTTGCCAACAGCAAAGCTGCTCTCTGGTTCCTAAAGGCTTTCAAGGAATAGGGGAAAATGTCCAAAGTGTGGGGAAGGTGGGAAGGCAGAGGTGCCTCTGGGCTGGTGAGGAGCAGTTGTGTGTCCAGGATGTGTGAGTCCCTTCCAGAGCAGCCACAGGAATGGGCTGCTCAAGGTGGGATTGAGAAATTGCTGAACCAGCAGGATCAAACATTATGGGTGTAAATGTAGCCTGAAATAAGGTATAGTGGAGTAGCAAAACTGTGGCAGTTCTTGCTAGAGAACAGCAAGAAGGATGGCACACATGGCCCTCCAGGAATTCTGCAGGGGTAGTACAGATACCATGGTCTGCTTTTATGTTAATTAAGTAAGCAGAGCTGCATGGAAAATTACCTGGGATCTTTACTGGTATCATAACAAGAAGGTGCTTCACTTTCAGTAGCCCCACATCTGTGCCAGTGAGGTAGAGCCATCCCAAACACTTCTCTTGAGAGCCCCTGGGTCCCCTCTGATACAACTGTCTGTTGAGATGCACTTTCCCAGTTCAGCTGGGGATCAAAAGCTGAGTGTGTGGTAGTGTCCATCTTTTCTTCCACAAAAGTGATTGCAGTTTAGTATTTAACTGGCTGAAGCTGACTTGACCTCTGGGTCACCTCTGATCTCGCTGGAAGTGGTGTTTGTTTGTGGAAAGCCACCTGCTGCTCAGGTGAGGGGGCCTGAGGAGAGTCTCCAGGTGTGCACTGCTCACAGCTCCTGCTGTGATCTCTCCATCTTTGGGCATTGTAGCTGCTGTGCTCTTTTGGCTGGTGCTGGATGCTGCAGCCCATGATGTGTTTTGCCAGTATATTGCCTAAATAATTAAGGTGCTTTAAAAGCAGAAGCTTGTGCTGCTGAGACTTATTTTTCAAATCTTTTGAAAGATTAATATCTGTATTTTTAATCTTGCATGAAATCCCGCAATGAGTGCATTTCATCCACTGCTTTCATAACAGTGAGAAACTTCACTGACATGCTGATGCTAAAAGGGAGGAAAAGCAAGATAATTAGTGCTTGTGTAGGCACAAGGGCTCATTCTGATTTACTGCAGCCCCTCTGTAGCATGGCTGCTTGACAGATCTGTGAAGTTGTAAGGACCTGATGGATGAGGAGAAATGGTCAGAAAGTGCCAGTGGGTCCTTGTGTCCTTTGCATTTGACAGCTTAAAGTGAATAAATAGTTAATGCCTGCTCATACATTACATCAAAGCTTTCTCGTGCTGGAAACGTAAACGAGAACGAGGCACTTAATTTTTAGAGCAGTGATTGAAAGTATGCCAAGTGATATTGAGGCAGCATTTCAGGAAAAATGCTATGGGAGAAAAATGGCATGCTATTCCAACACCAATTTATATCACCATCTTCAAGATCTAAAGTCTGGAGCACTGCTGAGCCTGAGAAATTACCTTACTACAATTTAATTTTGGCTGGAGAAATTGAGGACTTTTTTTTTTTTTTTCTGGTTTAAAAAAAGTGCATAGTACTTTTGAGTAATCTGTGTCCTCAGAGTATATTTGATGCAAGCATTTAATGGATACCTTGTTTAACCAGTCTTTCAAGTTACAGGAAGCTAATTCCAGGATAATCTCAGCTCTTGCACTTGTCAGAGCTCCCACTGATGAATCCCTGGGTTCTCTCTGTAGCACCACTGCAGTCCTGCAGCTGCAGCCTGAGCTCTGCCCCAAGGTGGCTGCTGCAAACAGTGGCTGGGATGGGAGAGCTCCTCCCAAAAACAAAACTCTGCTCAAGCAGGTGACAGCAGAAGAGTTCAGGAGTTGAGGTGGATTCACATCAAACTGATCTGCAAGGTCCTGGAGAAGGAATGTCAGTGTGCCCTTGGTGTTATCAGCAGGGAAGCATCTTGATAGCCTTGGTGATGGCCAAGGTCAAGTGAAGCAAGAGTTTAATTGTTCTCTTCTGTGAAGAGCCTCCCTTCCTAAAGGACACCTGAACATTTAATTGAATTTGTAGGAATTGTTTTATGCTTGTCTCACATGTAGCCACTTCTGCTGTCGAGTGTGATGATCAGCTGTCTCCCCTGAGGGGTTTCCACACCATTGCAGCCCCAGTTGGTTATTCTGGTTTTGCTTTCCCAAAGTAGACTGTTGCTGCTGTATTATTGTGGAAATGCTTTGCATTATCCCTAACAGCAAATTCCTGTTTGGCATGTAATGTTTACCATAGCTTGGGTAACTTGGTTTGGGTAAAACCCCTTCTCAAGCCACACTTAGAATTTGCCTGTCTAAATACACACAAAAATTGATGGGTTGTGCTCCCTGCTGATGGGATTGATGAGTTTTGTGGGGGGCTTTGATCACTGGGTATGCAGTCAAGAACTGTTAGATTGCTGCATAAAACAAGGCTTAAAAGGAAACTATAACAATAAAAGCTGTGCTAAATAGACAATTAATTTGTTTTTCCTTGGCTCCCCTCTAGCTTGTATCTTTTCTACTAAGAATTTATTTCCCTGTGTAGCGTGGGAAGCTGCAATTTTATTACTTCTGTATTTTAGTCTTCAAACTCCCACTGCCCCTTATGAAGTGATAATTGCCAAAGCCAGTTTTTCTAAAGGCTATATAAAACTTAAAAGTTTGACATCAAGTTAATGTTGAGCAGTAAATGCCACCTGGAGTCTCTGGGTGAAAGGCAGGCAGAGCAATTGCTACAGCTGGGTGTTTTCTTTCTAAAAAGCCACAGGCTCTTGGTAACAGTGGGAGGAAACTTGGAAAACACCCTGGGCATGTGGAAGACAAGTGTTCAAACTCACAGGAATGATGGTAGAGGAATATGTCTAGAGGGCTAAGGAAGAACAACTTCCCAATTTTATTTGTAGGATTGGTTGTAGTACCAAGGCTCGAAAATATTCTCTTTCTGAAGAAATGTTCAAATGCTTTCAGCAGGAGGAAAGTAACTTCATCTCACCAGTGTCATACTTACTCCAATTTTAGCTCCAGAAGTCAGGGTCCATCTGCACATTTGAAAATGGTAGAAAAGCTGCATCCACCCAGGGGATGGAGGGTTCTTGTTTGGCACAAGCCTCAGGATTTTGAAGACAGTATTTAAAAGCAAAGCCCAGATAGCCTGAAACCTTGCAGACATGCAAAGAAAAGGCTTTGTGCTAAATGCAGGGGTCAAATTCAGTGTCAGTGAGTAAAAAGACAGTTTCAGGAGGAACATGTTTTCCACTTGCCCCAAGATAATATTGTTTGATTCCTGTGCGGTCAGTGAGCTAGAGCTTGGCCAGAACTCTTTGTTGGGAGAGAAATGTGTGAAAGCTGCTGGGAAGCAGCTCATTTCTGCTTGGTGCTCGTAATTCATGCAGCAAGGAGATTTGGCTGGCAGTGGTTTTGCCAGAGGAGCAGACAAGAATGATGGCTGGAGTGGCTCAGGGGTCACTGGACAGCTGTATTTATGTCAGCAGTGCAGGCTGGTCCAGGCAGTGCTGACCTTGTGCTGCTCAAGGGCTCCTTGAGGATGTGCCAAGCCCCAAATTGGGCAAGCTGCAGACAAACCAGCTGTAGCAAACCAGCACGGCTGCTCCTTGCTCTGAGGGCTGCGGGTACTAAAAGGACTGGGATAAATTATTTGCATCAGCTTCTAATTCAGAAAGTTTTCACCATTTTTAGGGTTTTTGTTTAGTTTTCATGGGGACAGGGCAGAGACTGAGTTAATTCTCTAAGCTTTGTGTTTTACAACAGATTTTTTTGTTTGTTTTATGTGAAACAGAAATCTGGCATGGTGGCAGGGTTTTGGGCTGTGTCCTGTTTAGGACAGAACAGCAGAGGTATAAAGTTCAGACCATGGTGCCCTTGAATGCCAGACCTGTGGCTGTATCTGCAGAGAGCTTAGATTATTCTCCTTTTGCTGCTTAGGCTCATTTACATTCAGTGCAATATCATGTTGCTGTGACACTTTACCTGACTGTAGGAAATGCAAGTGGGGTTTTTTTCCCCCCTGTTTTTAAAATGCTGATTTGAAGGAACTGCAACTCAGAAGCAGTTTGCTGAGTTGAACATTATTCAGTGGGGTAGTTGTCTGCAAATCTGTCAGAAATGCTGACGAAGGAATGTCATGAATAGCTTACAAACCTTCTCCTTGAGGAAGAAATTGTATTTCAAATGATCTGTTCCTGATTTGTCCATTACCACTGCGTAGGCATGGAAAGGCTGGAGGTTATGTCCTTCCAAAGGATATAATTATGTATGTCCTTCTGAATTATACAGTAGAAATCATCAGCATGTTAAAACAAGATGTTGCTGTCAGTGGTGTCTGAAGAAAACAAACAGCATCCAACAGCTGTGGGTGAGAGGCTTTCAGATGAGCACTTCCACCTCTGACATTTGTCTTCAGTTGAGCATTTTTAGAGTTAAGATCATTCTCAAGACGTCAAGTAAAAATTCAACTGTTAATCAAACAGTTAAAAATTAGCTTTCTCAACATACAGGCTTGCTGGAAGAGTTTCATGTGCTGCCTCCTCACCATTTTGATAGATTTATTTTGGCCAACCTTAGAACAAGTATTTTTTATCCAGCTTTACATTTGAAATGAGATTCCTTCCTTTAGAAGTTTGTCTTAGGTATTTGATCAGCATGGACAAAAATAGATAGCTTTGCAGAGACAGTTAGACTTCTTAGAGCAGAGGAAATGCTGAGAAGTGAGGAGAGGAATGGGACTGAGCCCGTGGCTAAAACCAGCTCTAATTGCAGCTGCTCAGTGCTGAGACTTTACCCTGAGTAACTGTCTGTCATGAGATGCTGTCCTTGTCCTTCTTGTCTTATTTTGCTCCTGGCGTTTCTCTAAGAGAATAATGTCATTGTCCCAGGAGTGCAGAAACAGATACACTGGAGTCTAAAACTTCATTTCTGTGCCATTGCCTTACAGTGCAATGCCAGGCAGCAAAGTGAAATGGAGGCCATCACATTTTGAACAGTTTGTTGGGTTTTTTCCCTTCTGAAGATGCGTGTGCGAGTGGAAGGACAGGCTGAGTGATTGCCCAGGCCAGGTCCCCGGGCTGTTGCTGTCAGAGCAGGAGCAGAGGGCTGGGTGTCCCCTGCTCTGGGTGGCTCTTGTGGCTCTCACTGGGGACCTGCCAGTCTCCCATCAGCTCATCTGGGCTGAGCAGTCACCTCCTGCACCAGTGCTGCCCTTTGGCTTCTCCACCCCTTCCAGGAGCAGTGTGGCATTCACAGACAGTGTGCCATTGTTCCAGATGAAAACTGTGAGTTGTTCGTGTTCACTGACAGGGTGTTCCTGTGCTCCCAGGTTCCTGGACACATGGACTTGCCTCCCTGTTGGGGAAGATGAAACAGGAAAGCCTTATAAATATGATTGTCTGGCAAAAGGTTTTGAGAATATGGAAACTATGAGATTGAAATGAAAGCAAGCTTTGAGATACCTGAGTTACTGAACAACTGGAAAACAATAGTGTGGCCAGCTGAAGGTGATCCCCTTTTGATGAACAATTCCCTCTGCTTGCAAACAGGCCCAAGGGTCAGAGCAGACCCTACAGCTTGGTACAAGGGCCCAAAGAGGAGTTTGTAGGGTTTAAAATGTAACACAGTGTGGTAATGTAATGATTCTTATAGGCTGTATGTAAATGCTATAGGATTTGTATCTTGTACTAGATTGGTTAGTGAGAATTAGAATATTCAACACAGAAGATGATTTATTGTATTGTAACAGGAACCTCGCTCCTTCTGCTCTCTTACCCTCTCATCCTCTCTCCCCCTCTCCTCTCTCATCCTGCTCTGGGCTGTGTCTGGCAGCTCCCAGCAGGGCCCTGCCCCCAGGCCCTTTGCAATAAACCCCAAGTTCCAGCCCTGGCTGCAGAGATCTCTGCTCTCCATCCATCCCCACCGTCCTACCCCCGACACTCCTACACCTCCCTTCCTTCCCCAGCCTCCCTGTCGTGTTTAAGCCATGATCAGCTCTGTAAGCTCTGCTGTGCTCTGCATCATGCAGGTAACCCACTTCCAGTTGGCTCATACTCACATAAATCTGTGGGCTTTGCCCACTCCAGACTTAGCTGTGCTCCAGCATCTTCCACACTGTTCAGCCATCTGTCCTGGCAAGCACAGTCCCTGTATTGTCAAAGCTGTGGTGTCCCTTGGCAAGCAGCTCTTACACTTTGCAGGAAGGCTTGGTGTGTCACTGGAGGATGTCCCTGATGCTCCTCCTGCTCAAGGACAGCTGTAGGGCAGTGTTTTCTTACTGCCTCGTGCTCTGGAGAGCCCATTGCTGTACATCTGCTCTGCCAGCTCAGGCACTTTGTTTCTGGCTCTGAGCAGCACCCAGGCACTTCAGGAGGATGGCAGAGAAGGCTCAGAGGGCATCTCTGGAAGATTGCAGCCCTAGAGCAATTTCTCACATCTAACAGTTGGCTTACACCTGGAGCAAGGTGGTTTAGATTTGTTCCAATACTCTCTTTAAGCAGTCCAGCACTGGGAGAGGTGTAGCTGCTCAGTATATGTATTCAGTACTTGTATTAATATTTTCTTCTGGTTTGCATTTTTATTTGACTTTTCAATTCCATGGACTGTGAGGAAGTGGAATGTTGAATAATTACCTGCTCCTTAATAAATTAGTGTGAAAAGGCAACTGGTGCCATGCATCAACTTAAACTGCTGCCTGTTAAAGTTGCATTAATGTGTATAAATAATATATATCTTTGTGGAGGAAGTGCTTTGTCTTTCTAATGAACAGTTGCCTGATTGGAAAGGCTGAAATACTGTATACCCTGGGCAGAAAGGTTGTTTCATGTGTGCCTGGATTATTAAAATGGATTTGTGATCTTGAAACAGCAGAATACGAAGTTCTTCAGCAGAATATGCTAAAGAACTTCAAAAGACATTGTGACAAATTAAGTAGCAGGTGACTTTGTGATTTAGGGACTGGTATCTCTTTCACCTCAGGAAAAGGCATCAGGAGTTCCATATCTCAGTTTTAAGGAGTGATGCAAACTGCCATTAAACATTCATTTGTTGCCTTATTGTAGGCAGCAAACATTTCACTTCATGTTTTGGTTCAGAAATGGCTTGAAGAAAAATCATGACAGCTGATTAATTAACAGCTAAACTAGGACAGCCCCACTTGCAGGAAAACAAAGATAAGTCACTTAATTATGACATTTGTCGAAAACAACCAAAAAAATTGACATTTTTTTGTGCACAAGAAAGAACCCACATTATTTTGCGTATTCTTAGCATCCACAGCAGGTGCTTAGTGATAGCAGGTGCTGCACAGTCATTTCTGTCCTGCTGGAGTGCCTGTAAAACAGTTTCTCCTGTGATCATTTGGTCTTGGATGGGGAAAGGACTGGTGCTCAAGTAAACATCTGAAACATTTCCAGTGTCCATATTTTAACATTATACTTAAAACCTGTCTGTTGCACCAGTTATAATATTATAACATTACATAAAGGCTGTAGCTGTGGACAGTTTAGACTGTCCCAGGCCACGCTTGGCATCTTAATCACAGAGCAAAACTTCTACTTGGTAAATTGCCACAAAGCAAAAGACAACCAATTAAACAAGGGTCAGGCAGAGAGGGAAAATTCAGGGAGAGGGAGTTTGTCCAGATGAGCCTGACTTCTTCACATGTACAGGAAAATACAAATTGTACTTGCATATTTTATCAGTACAAGGCTGACCCAAAGTGACCTGGTGTGTGTTTGTGCTCTGGGATTTCTGGTGTAGCAGAGTCTGAATTCTTCACCATAACTGAGATTCAGTCTGTACATAATTGCCTTTTTTTTTTTTTTCACATGCAGCTTTTGTCAATGATATTATTTTCTTCCTGTTCCCTATGTCTCCATTAGTCATTTAGCATAAGGAGGTTTAGTTGCAAAGAAAGGAGAGGAGAAGAGAACTTTGCTTACCTTCCTTCTCAGTGCAGCATTTCTGTCCTAAGCCTGCAAAACAAAGCATTAGAAAAGCAACTCCATGGGGGAAACATTTCACTGGTTGGTTGTGTGCTTACACTGCCAGCAACCAGAGCATGTAATGTACCTGTGAAATGAGCAGCAGCAGTATCCTGGGTCTCACACCCCTCTCACTGAGGGCAGCAGTCTGGAGCAGAGCTCTGGGTGCCTTTTGCTGCTGGAAGATGCTCTGTGGCCATCCAAGGAGCAGCAGGATCCCTGCAGGCGTGCAGGTGATGGTTGCACTGATTTATGCGTCTGTTCCTCTTGTGTCTCTCTGCTAGCTGAAGACTTGGAGTGTGGATGAGCTGCAGAAGAGGCTCTCTGCCCTGGACCCCATGATGGAGCAGGAGATCGAGGAGATTCGCCAGAAGTACCAATCCAAGCGCCAGCCCATCCTCGACGCCATCGAGGCCAAGAAGCGGCGGCAGCAGAACTTCTGAGCCACGGGGGGAACCTTCCCCCACCCTCCAACAATCAGCCCCTTACTTTTATGACTACTGAACAGATTGATTTCTATTGAAATATGCTAGCAAAATAGAGGGCAATACTTCTGCTCGTTTATTTTTCCATAGCACCTTTTGTGAACTCAGGAATGCCGTCACGTGGAAAATCCTGATTGTATGTTTTAGTGTTAGACATGTATTTAAAACGTAATTCCAAAAGAGTTCTGTTACTGTTTTTAGGAGGGTTGTTTTTAAACCAGAGGAACCAGATAGAAATTGGCTAATGAAAGTTGGCTCACTCTCTTTTCAATTGAACTTTCAGGAGTCTATTTTGGTTTAAGTTAATACAGATGGTTGTCTGTAACAGCTGATTCTTTTGTGGGTTTTTTGTTTTTGTTTTCCTTTGTGAATGCACAGACTCAATTTCAAGCTGTTAACTGTTTCTACTGTTAAGGTACTGATGAGTTTTAGGTCACTGAAGAGAGCAGGTGAGAACATGTACAAACTGTTCCAGCCTTTTGAAGAAACTTATATCTCAGTTTTTAAAAAGCCTGTAATAAGCCCCATGCCTTACACTGTGTGCTTTAAGCAAGCGTTATTTCTTCAAGACCTCAGTTTTGTCCTTGTTCTGTGTACTTCATGAATTTACACGAGTAGATAAAGCATGTTGTGCCTCCATAAGAAATTACATTCTGTAATTTAAAATCCACACCCACTTAAAACCAAAAGCCAGTCAGTGATCTGATACCCCTTTGTCTGTCTGTTTGGAAATGTCCTTCAGGGAGACCCTGCTGAGAATGGAGTGCTGGGAAAAAGAAACAGCCTTTGAATGGGTGGAAGTTGTGTGAACCTCTCTCAGGAATTAGGTGCTTCAGCTGTGTCTAAGAGGACTTAAAAATCTCCACAGCTTGTGAAATATTTTATAGGCTTCATTTCAAATTTACATCTTTGGATGCTTGAACAAAAAGTTGATTTCACAATCCTTCACATTTCTGCAAGGTTTAGCACATCAGGAGAGTCAAACTGAAAGTGAAGACTGTTAAATTAACAAAGATGTGCATTCATGGTGGTGGAGCAAAGGCGGAGTTGATCTGGGTGAGAAGACAATTACCTATGTCCTGCTGGAAGAGGTTCAGTCTCTTCCAGCTCCTCTGGATGCTCTTGTGTTTTTGTTTTTTGGGTTTTTTTAATATCCCTGCCCAGCATAGCTCAATCAGCCACGATGCCCCAAGCACGTACAATCGCTGTGAGGACGGTGCAATCAGCTCACATCAGAGTGGAGAATAAAACAAAGCCTGTTTGAGGGCAGAGACTGAGCAATGCCTCTGCCCCCTGGGCTCTGACAGCACAGCTGTGCAGCTCTAGGTGTGCCTAGCATATGATGGAATGTTTGGGCAAAGCAAGTGTTTCTACCACTGTTATTTTTATTTTGTTCTGATAGAGGGAACGGTTTCCACATCCTGCTTCTGAACTAGGCCTTGGTGCATCACCCAGATGATTAAACAGCAGTGTCTCCTGAATCTAATGCTGCTACAGAGGTGATGTGTTTGTTTCATGTTTCTGTAGGGTCTTGTTTCCCCACTGGAGCAGGCTCTTGGCTGCTGCTCACAGTTCTGCTCCACAGCTGTGAAAGGAACCAAGCCATCCTTACCCTCCTTGCATGGGTTTGTCTCAGTTTGCTGATGCAGTGGGATCACAGCTGTCCCCAAGGAAAAGGGAGGCAGTGAGCAGTGTGTGTAGGGTGCTGCAGGAGGAGCACATCCTGGGATAGCCAGCAATCTGACAGCCCCAGGTGCTGGGGAACATCAGGGCTCCTGCCGTGCTCATCTGGAATCTGTGCAATGGGCTTTGCCCTAACCATGTCTTCATGATGAGCAATTTTCATGAGTATCCTTTGCCTCAAAGAAACTCCTCCAGCTTAGCAGGGAATTCTCTGGTCAGTGTTGGATCCTGTATAAGTCACTTGGATGGATCTAGCCCAGCACCTCTGGTGTGACAGAGATCTGTGACATGGTAAATTGGGCACTGCCGGTGTGGTGTGGGTCAAGCCTGTTCTGCTGGAAGGATTTTTTCCTCTGCACTGTATAGATAACTCTGTGGAGATCAGAGGGCATTAGAAACCCCAACTTTAAGGTGAAACACCACGAGGTGGTGTCTATTTACAGAATATGCAACCTGTGACTGCTGTAACTGAATGTAAGCACTCTTGAAATACTCTGCTTTGCTGACGTGATTGTCTTAAAATATAGCAAACGAACCAAAATAACTAAAACTGGTCCAATGGCTTAACTGTCTTTGAACCTTTCTAAAATGTTTGCAGTGGGTGAGACTTAATGATGTTTCTTGCATTTGGAGCTGTAGTACAGAGGAATTATTTTCTCCTTCACTGATTTTCAATTTGTTGGAGAAAATATTTCCCTTTTTGGTCCCTTTGTAGAATGTCTGGGAGCACAGTACCTGTTCATTCCTCAGAGTCCTCCAAGCTATGACCAAGGCTGGTACCATAAGGGAAGGATGTTTTGACAAAGTTTTAAGCAAAAAAACTTGAATAATTGAGAAGCTGCATTCATGTGCTCCTTGGGCCCATCTGCATTTGGAAAGGCTTCTGGACAAACCATTCTCTTTTCTTCTAAAACCCAGAGATACTGATGGTGTCAGTCATGTGAGACTTACAAATGTGAAGTTTGTAGCTTTAACTTTTTTTGTAACAAAGAAATTAGCAACACTGGCATAAACTGCTGACTTGAAATGCTGTTTTGTAAGATCTGGATGTTTGTATATAATAGTGTTGGGTCTTTAGTTTGTATATGTATGGAACAGTAACTTTTATTGCATTCCTCTCAGTTTGATACAGGAGATTTTGTTTGATCTTTCTCAAATATCTTGCCTTATTTGTTCAAAGGGGCAAATAAACTGTCCCTACCTGAAAGCATCAGTGTTGTGTCTCATATTTATGCCCTGCAGTGCTTGGGGGTGTTGCTGTTTGCCAGGACAAGTTTTAACATGATGCACTTCTACTCAGCCAGTGTTATGCAACATTCTGGAGAAGGGCACAAGCTTTCAGGAACATGGGCAGTGAACATGTCAGACACATGTTTTAAAACATTACCAATTCTGCAGCTTGAGCAGAGGGGCAGCTCCATGTGCTGGCAGCTCTGTGGGGTTCAGGAGGCGATGCTCTGGCAGTTCCAGCAGGGAGGAGCACAGGCAGCCCTGCCTGGAGCTCCAGCCATGCAGGAGGGATGATTTCCCCACGGGGTGCTTTGGCAGATGGGGATGCTGAGCCCTGCTGTAGGTCCTTGCTGTCTGCAGCAGCTTCCCAGAGCCTGCAGGCACACTTGGGGCTAGGTACATCCCAATCTATCCACCTTCCTACACAACAGGTGAGGCTGGAGGCTCGCTCCTAATTCTGGCTCACTTGCTGCACTTTGAGCTTTCTAGCTCAGGGAAGGATGAAGCTGACAGTGAGTGGGTGCTGCCTTCCCGTGGTGAACTGTTGGCTTCGATGTGGTTTCCCTGAGCAGTTACTAAATCTGTCCTGGAGGGATGACTAACTGGAGCAGAGACAGAATTCATTCAGGAGTCAGCTTTGGTTAGCAATTCCGGAAGAAACAAAATAGATCTGAGCTTTTAAGTGTTGGGAAGGAGCTTGGGAATCAAAGGGAGGGAGGCTGCGGGCTTTTCTAGTAACTGGGGAAGCCTGGAGCTCTCACATCCTCTCAGCAGCATTACCAGGCTATTGTGGAGCCCCAGAGCAAAGGGAGGGAGGGTTGTGCAGCCACACCAGGGGAGGGTTTGTGTGCACTCCCTCCGTGCTGGCAGCACTGCACCTGCTGCACAAACTTCTGCCTGTGGCTAACAAACCCAGCAACACCAGCTACCCTGATGGTTAGCCTTGGGTTTCTCCCCCATAAAGGAAAAAGTCAGCTCTCCACAAAGCCCATAGCACCAGCACTTTTTAATAATTATAAGCATTAAGGTACAGGAGCTGCTGTGCCAGTGTCCTTTCTGCCCAGCTACTCATTTCCTACACCTTCATTTTGTACCATTTCCTGCTGTCCACAGGCCAAAAGAGTCTGAGCCTGGATAAATGCTGAGTGTTGGCTGACAGCCCTGCCTCGAGAGTTGACAATTTTTCATTTCACTAATCATTTTGGCAAAATTTTGACGAGTCAAACCAGGAAATACCCATCAGCTCTTTCTAGACTGAAAGTTAATTGCTCTTTAATTTAAGAGCCCAGGAAGAAAGCCAATGTGTTTAAAAAACTTTAAAACAATGCAATTCCATCTATGAAGGACTGTCCTGCTCCCCTCTAGGGTGTTGCTGTCCAAACCAATACAGTGCTGGATGTGGAGGGAGCCCAGAGTCCCTGTGTCCCATCCTGAGTGGTGACAGCAGCCTCCTGCAGTCCTGTCTATGCAGACTCAGCAGATAACTGAGTTGTAAGGTGCATTTTCCTCAGCCCAAGGGGCTCACAAGCTCTGGACCAATATTCCTTCACTACAGAGAGCAGGATCTTGGAAGAAATGTGGGGCAGTTTTTCTGTCAGCAGACTCGAGGTCTGGTTGTGAAGATGCTGTGAACATTGCTGGTGCTGTGCCTCCCTGCAGGCCTGACCTCTGGGTTTTATTCCCTGAAATGGTGTGGCCTGTCTAGGCACATTTGGTTAATTTAATTCCAAGCCTTCAAGGCTGCTCATTTGGCTCTCTCAGATGGTCAGAATAGAAGTCTTGATTTTGTGTTTCTCCTACAACTAAGTTAGCAGCTTGGGTTCAGGAAAAGGCTAAAGTGAACCCATAAGTATATGCAGACCTCAGGGCTGTCTCACTACAAGGCAAAAGTGGTTTAGCATTATTTTGTAAAAAAAACCCCATGGAATTACTGCACTGTTTGTTTTTACTGATCTCCTTCCATAGTTCAGCAAATAGAAGTAACACTGATTCAACGTGTCAAGCACTGTGCTCAAGCGGTGAGAACTGATTTCTGCTGAGGTCAACAGGACTGTAGGAATCTGTGAGCAGGAGAGATCCCAGAAACACTACCAGTGAGGAGTCTTTCCTTCCTATAGATGAAGCCCTTTAAAATCTCCTGGTTTTCTAATGTGCACCAGCCAAGTGCACAGACCACGCTCAGGGTAGTCATGGATCTGAAAGTTGGCAAAGCAAAAGAAGTTTTAAACAAAGGTAATGAAGTTTACTTTGTCTCTTTGAGCAGAGTTGTCTAATTCTCAGCTGCATTAAACAGCTTAATAAGGTCACTCCTTAATCACCATTCCCTGGAGGCAAGAGAGTCATGCTTTAGTCAATCATTTGGTGAATGTGGAAAGCAGCTTTGTAGGAATAACCTGATAAAGTGTGTAATTGATTTACCCACTGTATCAAATGAAAATGCAGCCACTCAGGAAAACTGATTAGGGATTAGCAAAAGAACAAGAGTTTCCTACTTGCCTTAGCACCAGGAACAGAAGCCTGTCCTTGCAGCCCAGTGCTGCACAGCCTGGCTGGGAGCGTGGGCTGTGCTCACCCACTCTGCTGCTGGGCACCTTCCTGCTCTGCACAGCTCCAGCTCTGCCAGATCTGCCTGCACAGCAGTGGGAGGATTTTCCTGGTGCACTTACTCAGAGCCATACAAATCCTAATGTCTTCACAGGGAGCAGGAGGCTAAAAAAAGAAAACATCTTGGTTGGCTTTCCCAAACCCGAGCTCGGAGCTCTCGTGCCCCAGCCCCCTCTGATGTGCCAGAGGGGCTCACACATCCTGCCTTGCTTGTATCCCCCAAGGCAGGGCAGCTTTTGCCGTGGAATGATTAGCAGAATGTGGATTTTTAATTTTTTTTTTTAAGGGAAAGCTCTCAAAGGAATAAAGATTGAACTGGTTTTACCCCATCATGCCCAGCAGACAGGGAGAGCAGTGGTGCCCTCCCCAGCCAGCCCCTGCAGACCAACAGCCTAGAGAACCCCCCTCATTTCAGAGCATCAGAAAGCCACAGACAGCACCAGGATTTCCTCCCTCCTAGCTGCGATGCCTGGCTCCCTGAGGGGCTTTTCCCAGAGCCCACCAGCTCCAACACATCCCCAGGAATGCCTCGTGCACCTCAGGAAGGTGGGTTACTCCAGCTGCTCCAGCCAGGATGACAGCAGTGGTCCAGGCATGAGGACAGCTGTCAGCTAGAGAGCATCCAGCATCCCACAGCATCCCACAGCATCCCACAGCATCCTACAGCATCCCACCATCCAGAGCAGGGCTGAGGTGGGAGCTCTGCTGGGCTCCAAGGTGGCTGACAGGGACCTGCAGCACTGTCACTGACAAAACACAAACCAGCATCCACAGCAGGTCATTGAAGTCTTTAATAAAATATACAGTATGCATCCCATGCATAGATAGAAAATTAATTTACATGCTCCTAATTATTTGCATAATGCCTTTCATTAATAGATATAATTTACTCTTCACATTTGAATACATTTTGCTACTGGAATATTTATGTTGAGAAGGGGAAACTCCTTCCTGTATTCAAGTAACAGTGCAGCAGGAGCTGGTTGGAGCAGAGGGTGCTGCTCCCCAGTCCCAGCTCCCAGCAGGAATAAGCACAGAGAGGACATGGAGTTGGTACTGGAAGACTTGATGATGCCAGAAGCGTGAGCACCCTCCCATCCCACCCCACCATTCCTTGGGGACCCTCCCTGCGTCCCGCTGGGCTTGGAAAGGCTGGACCTGCACCAGTGTTGGCTTTCCTTGCCCGTGACCAGCAGATGGCTACAGGCAGAGCCAGCACCAGCAAATAGAGCTGTGCTGAAAACCAGCCAGGAAAGCAGCAGCAAAGCCATGATCCAGGTACCTGGGGTCATCCTGCAGCCTTTAAAGTGTGTTTGAGGTGCTTTGGGATTGTGGGATGCACGTTTCTCCTGTTGAAACAGGCATTGCTGAGTGCACTCCTCTGTGTGCAACAGAGCTGCACAATTTCCAAACAGACAACAGGGTGGGAGGGAGAGGAAAAGCTCTGTAGGGAGTTAATGCTGTGCCCCGAAAGTGCTCAGGTGGGCTGGGGTCCAGGCAGGAAGGGGTTTGTGTTCCAGGCTGGCCTCCCTGCCTGGCTGTGAGGGGATCAGAGGCCATGGTGACAAAAGCAGTGCAAGGTCCCCTCTGCCCCATCTCTCTCCCTGCAGGGGGAAGGTGAGTGCAGCAGCACTCGGGGGGCTCAGCTCCCTGTGAGGACACCTGGGCAGTGTGACCCCCTCCTTACAGCCCTGAGACAGGGAGGGAAGAGGCAGGACACAGCCAGGCTAGGGGCTGTGGTGAGGGAGACCAGGGCTTGGGGGACAACCCCACTGGGATTGGCTCCTCAGCTCCCCCAGCCTGACCCCTTTGATTGTGCTGCCTCTGAGTTCAGTGTTCCCTCTGCCCTCCTGGCCACCCCCAGGTGTGTGGGCAGTGTCCATCCCCATGTGTGGGCAGTGTCCCTCCCCACGTGTGGGCAGTGCTCCCAGCTGTGCCCCACTCCCAGCACAGCCCCACATCCCTGTAGGTCCCGTCAGTGCAGTGCAGGAGAGCAGATAAATGCCAGCAATGGGAAGAAGCTGGGGTTCAGTCCATCCCATCCCATGGGGGGCTCACCCTGAGCTGGACACTGCCTCTCCTCCCATACAGACTCATTCCCAGCCCCTTTCCTTTATGGCCTTTTGAGCCTTTTGAGCCTATTTCCTGCTGGGGGTAGGACAAGTTGTCAACACAGCACAGATCTGTAAGGGCTGCCAGCCTGTTGAGGGCTGCCTCATCCTTGAGCTATTTAACCTCACCCTGGACAACACAAAACACTAGGGCAGAGGAAAATCCCTCTCCATACATCTGGGGCAGCACCTGATCAGGGGTCACTTGTATCTCTTATTTTCTACCTCCTTTTCTGGCAGGGGTATATCCAGGATCACAACCTCCCTTTGCAGCCACGGGTGAGCAAGGGGAAGGCTGAGACACATCCAGGGAGGTCTGGAAGCAGCCAGCACCCACTGGGCATCTCCTCCAACCCCCCCTGTCCTTCACAGGGTGATGCCAGCCATGGCTCCTCCACTGTGGTGTGCTCACTGTGAGCAGGTCCCATGGGCCCCAGGTGGGTCCCACATGTCCCACAGGCCCCAGGTGGGTCCCAGCAGGTCCCAAGTGCTCCAGGTGGGTCCCAGCAGGTCCCACATGCCCCAGGTGGGTCCCAGCAGGTCCCGAGTGCTCCAGGTGGGTACCACATGTCCCACGGGCCCCAGGTGGGTCCCAGCAGGTCCCACATGTCCCAGGTGGGTCCCACATGTCCCAAGTGCTCCAGGTGGGTCCCAGCAGTTCCCACGGACCCCAGGTGGCTCCCAGCGGGTTCTGTGTGCCCCAGGTGGGTCCCAGCAGGTCCCTCCTGCCCCAGGTGGGTCCCAGCAGGTCCCATAGGCCCCAGGTGGGTCCCACATGTCCCGTGTGCCCCAGGGACACAAGGGGCAGAGCAGGGGCTCAGGGGCTGGGCTGGGCCCCGGGGGTGAGGCCCCGGCGCTCGGGGCTGGGCCTGTCCAGGGAGGTCTCGCTCAGGGCCTCGGAGTCGCTGCCGCCCTCCTCTGGATCCTTCTTGCCGCTGTTCCTCACGGCCGCCTCCAGCGCCTTCTGCTTGCGGTAGAAGTGGGAGAACTTGTTGAAGATGATGGTGATGGGCAGCGCCACGACCAGGATGCCCCCCAGGATGCAGCCCGAGGCCGCCAGCTTGCCCGCCACGGTGACGGGCACCACGTCCCCGTAGCCCACGGTGGTCATGCTGACCGTGCCCCACCACCAGCACGCCGGGATGGTGTCAAAGCCGACGTCCTCCTCCTTCTCAGCAGTGTAGGCCACGCCAGAGAACACAGAGACCCCCACAGCCAGGTAGAGCAGCAGGATCCCCACCTCCCTGTAGCTGTGCTGGAAGGCAAAGCAGAGCCTTGGTCAGTGAGGGACACAGGGATCCCACAGTGATCAGGACACAGGGATCTCACAGTGATCAGGACACAGGGATCCCACAGTGATCAGGACACAGGGATCCCACAGTGATCAGGACACAGAGATCCCACAGTGATCAGGACACAGAGATTCCGCAGTGATCAGGACACAGGAATCCTGCAGTGATCAGGACACAGAGATCCCGCAGTGATCAGGACACAGGGATCCTGCAGTGATCAGGACACAGGGATCCTGCAGTGATCAGGACACAGGGATCCCACAGTGATCAGGACACAGGGATCCTGCAGTGATCAGGACACAGGGATCCCACAGTGATCAGGACACAGGGATCCTGCAGTGATCAGGACACAGAGATCCCGCAGTGATCAGGACACAGGGATCCCGCAGTGATCAGGACACAGGGATCCCACAGTGCAAACACAGCCCTGCACAGACTCCCTGCACTCCTCCACAGGGATCCCAGTGCCTCCATCCACCCCTGCTGTGGGATGTCCTGCTCCGGGGGTGGGCTGGGGTGGGGCAGGAGTGACTCTCACCTGGAGCAAGTAGTGCAGCCAGGAATCATTCCTGGCACCCATAGCTGCTTCTCTGCACTCCACCAGCCCGTGAGAAGACAGATCTGGGCTCTCCAGCCAGGGATCCTCGTCAGAAGCTGCTCCCCTGCCTCCAGCACTCACTCTGGCCTGATCTCAGCTAACAATATTTAGCACATTTTCCTTTTATCTTGGCGGGTCCCCAGAAACCACCTAATAGCAGCCACTAAAAGAAGCAATTTGTACCTTCCTGAGTTGCTGGCACTGCTCGCAGAGAGGACGAGGTCTCTGCTGCAGGTTCAGCTCAGCTCTTAGCCAGCTCTCAGCCCAGGTTCCCTCGGGACCCCTGAGCCCCAGGGTCCCTCCTGTACCCCCACAGCACTGAGCCTCAGCATTCATGAAACCCTTTGTTACTCACACATAGAAACATCACATCAGAGCTGACACCAAACCAAATTTCCTGGTCATCAGGGATCCATCCAGTGTCAGCTTGGGCTGGTCTTAGCATCCATCCTACAGGGTGCTGCAAGCCCCACCTTGATGAGATACAGCCCAAGGAGTCTGGGAGCCTTGGTGGGAATAGAGCCATGGGACACCAGCTCTGATGGCAGTGGTATGCAACACTCCTTGAAGAAGACATCATTTCTCTGGTTTCAACCTAAAACCTTCGTGCTGTGATCTTTCTTTTTATATTCCTAATATTTGAACAAAGTATAAACCTGTGCCAGAAGCCCAGGGGGAGCAGGCAGTGAGCAGTTGAGCAAGTGATGCCAGGAAGGGACTGCCAGGGGACACCACCATCCTCCCAGCATGGCTTTGTGCAATCACTTCTTGACTGCCATAGGTGAATTTTTTGGATATTTCTGCCCACTGACCTGCCAGCTTGCTCTTCATCTTTTGGGAAAAGGAAAGCAGAGCTCTGTTTGTGGGGGTTTTTTTCCCAGTCTCCTAACAAGCAGAGAATGCTTTATTGGAGACCACATAACAGCTAAAGGAAACAACATTTGAGCAAAGCAAACAGCAGCAGATGTGGGAAAAGGCTTCTGTGGTCAGGGTGAGACTTAAAAGGAGGTGGATTCATGGCAGGGAATGAGGAGACTTTGCTTAGACAGCTGGCAAAATCTGCTCAGATAATGCCAGTAATACCAAATAACCTCCTCTTCCTCTCCTTCCTCCTCCTTCTCCTCCCTTTCTCCTCCCTCACCTATGGCAGTGCCAGGGGAGCTCCTTGAGAAGGACAAACAGCTCAGAGCCAAGGGTATATCACTTGGCTAAGAATGACCTGGCTGGAAGTTAACAGCAGGTCTGTACATCTCAGCTGGGGACCAGCAGCACCAAATAACCTCATGCATTTTTAAAGAGTATCACTTCTGGCCCTGGGATGTGTTGGAGAGGGAAGGTAAAGGGGAAGTCAGGCAGCTCCATAGCTCCTGCTGCTTCAATTTACATGCAGGGTCAGAGTTTGCAGCACAGGGAAGGCTCCAGAAACCTCCCAGCTGATCCTCAGGCACTGGCTGCCATCTATTTGCAGCCCTTTATCTGCAAAACTTCTGTTTTGCTCATTGATTGAGGGGGAAGGCAGGTGGAGTTTGGCTGGGATGCAGTTTTAGCCATGGTTTGAGTGGGGTGCAGGCTTAGCCAGGGTTCAGATGGAATGCAGGTTTAGCCAAGGGTCGGGTGGGATGCAGGCTTGGATAGGGTTTGGGTGGGATGCAGTTTTAACCAAGGTTTGGGTGGGCTGCAGGCTTAGCAAGCAGCCAGCCTTGGAGGAGGCAATGCTAGGTAATAAAAGACTCCAGCACAAAGCCCTCCAAGCAGCTTCCTGCCAAATGCACATCTTTCCTCCAGCTCAGCAGAAGAATTGGAATGGAAGAGCCCACTTTGAGTCTTGCTGGAAATAGCAGTGTGGAGACCGAGCAAAGATGGCCCATGGTAGTGACAGCATGGTGATATGGGATGTGCAGAGTTCCTTCCTCTTTATGTATTTAGACCCCTGAGGGGACAGGCAGCAACTCCTGAAGATCCCTGTATGTGCTGTAATTACCCAGGGACCAACATCTATCAACAGCCAGTAAGAGAGGGGATCCAAACCCACACCACAGAGCTGCAATAGCATTAAAGGATGTCAGGCATGGTGGGGAGGAAGAGCAGAGACATGTAGGAAGCCTCTCCTCAAATTAAACACGCTGTGGATCAAGCCCCAAGCAGTCTGAGGGCTGTTCAGGGTTTACAATGCACAAATGGCAGAATTCCCTCTGCTAGCACTCTGGTGGCAGGGGAGCAATCACTCAGCTTGCCAGAGCCATCGCTCCCCCTTCCTGGCTGTGAACAGCCTCCACTGCTCTGCTCCCGCTCTCTGCTCTCGCAATAGGAAGTAAATTATGATTAACAAGACGTTGTAATTTATGTGCCCACTAAATCACAATGCCAAGCTGCTGCATCAGATTTGTGTCTTTGCTCATCCCCATTTAGAGCTGGCTGTGGAGTCCCCGGGAAGGGGCACTTTCCAGCACGTCACTGGGTGAATCAGCCGCTCGTCAGAAGCCGGAGCCGCGATGCTGCCGGCTCCCCAGACCTCCTTTGCTGCTTAGTAATGTGCACATGAGTCCATCAGTGCCTGCTCTGCTGAAAGGTGGTGTTCATGCTTGGATGGAGCACCAGCAGGACTTAAAGAATCCTTTCCACCTGTGCAAGTTTACTTAAATTTCACCAGCGGTTTTACCTGAGTCTGTCACTTGTCAGTGCCCTTTCAAGGTGACTGTTCAGAAGCAAGCGTGATGCAGGTAGGACTTCAGGCATCTTCATTTCAAGCAACCCACCCTGGACTCTGTTTTCAGCAGGTTTTGAGGGTGCCAGGAGTATTTTGATGCCCTGTGGGCTCTGCAAGATTAGTTCTGGGCAGGGCTGATCCTGCGTCAGAGCAGAAGCTGGCAGACCTTTCCTGCTGCCCATCCTCACCCCCATTCACACTCAATGGTTGCTTTCCTCCGTGACTCAGCCACGGGAACAGGTCCAACCCCAGCAGCCAAGGCCAGCACACCCCATGCCAGCCCTGTCACTGCTGCAGCAGCAAAAACAGGGTGTCCCCAGCTACTCATCCCTGACATGGCCCTTCAGAGGGAGCAGCACCAGGAGTTGCTGCTCCCTCCCATGCCAGGCATTGAGTGGGAGAAGAGTGGCCCTTTGTTTGAATTTCAGGCTCTGTTACAAAGATTGGCCATTCATGTGGTACACCAGCTGTTTGAAGGGGGTAAAGCACAGGGATATTTGTGCAATTGACACAAAAAGAGGCAATGTTTGCCCTGGTGATCCTCCCCCCATGCCCAGCACCAGCTCCATGTGTGGTGGGGCATTGGGAGCATGTGTCACTCTGAGCAGGCTCAAGGGCCAGCTTTAGGATTCCTGTTGATGCAATCACCAAGAACCAGGGACAATTAAAGGCTGAGTTTAATTGGCCTCTGCAGCAGGCTGGATTTTCTGTGTAGGCACAGGAAGTGAGTTTCCTTCTCCCCAGATTCAGGAGCATGGCTCTTAGCAGGAGGAGGATGGAGGGGAGAGGTTGTGGGGATGAGCAGAACCACACTGGGTATGGAAGCTGGTCCTGCTTCACCACGGAGCTGCAGTGATGGAGGTCTGGCTGCAGCATCAGGATAGTGAGGATTTCAGGACAGATTTCAAGTTGTCCTTGGTCTGTCTGAAGAGGCCAGGGGTGCTGTGGGTGGGGGTCTGTAGAAACACAGTCTTGGAGCTTGTTATGGGGATGTGGACCCTCTCACCAGACCTGCAGGGATGCCACTTGTAGGTATACTTGAATCCTGGTCCTCCACTTGCTCAGCATTTCCTCTAGACCTTCCTCCTGAGGACCACATGGTCCTGGGACCAGCTTTCCCCAGCCCTGCATGCCAAGGTTTCCATCACACTGAGGGGCAGCTGCTGGAAACCCAGGCTCTGCTGGGGGCACAGACCCTGCCAGGGGTTGGTTGTCCCACACCATGAGACTCACCCATTGCTTTTCTATCGCTGCTTTGTGCCAGTCCCAACCTCACTGTACCCTGAAGCATTCAAGTATCAACTCAGCTGGACCAGGATTTCTGTTTCCCTAAATGAGCAGACACCAGGGGTTGGACACTGGCCTCTGGTCAGTTGGCAGCATGCCCTTAGGAGGGCTCCCCTTTTCCCAGAATGGGGTCAGGAGCAGCTCCGAGCCACACACACTGGTGCTGGCAGACCCAGCAGCTGCTGGCTGGCCTGCTACCTGCTCAGCAGGTCACTCTCAGCCCTACCAGGCACTAGACTAAAGGAGTAGGCAAGGAGATAGAGAGCCAGTTTACCTTCAAGGTGGCCCCCAGTGACCTGAGTCCGGTGGAGTGCCGAGCCAGCTTCAGCACCCGGAATATCCTCATGAGCCGGAACACCTGCACCACCTTGCCCAGGTTGCCCAGCTCCGAGTCACTGCCCATGGTCACGTCCACCAGGAGGGTGAAGTAGAAGGGCAACACTGACACAATGTCAATCAGGTTCAGTGGGTGCTTGAAGAACTTCCTGGGGTTGGGTGAGAGCAGGAGGCGGGAGGACACTTCGAAGGTGAACCAGGAGATGCAGAAATACTCCAGCTTGTGCAGGATGGGTTCATCGAGCACGTTGCCATTCTCATCCACCTCCTGGTACTCGGGCATACTGTGGATGCACATGGTGGCTATGGACACCAGCACCACGCTGATGGACACGAAGCTGAAGAGCTTGCTGGGGATGGAGTAGCCGGGGTTCTCCATGGTGAGCCAGAGGCGCTTGCGCAGGTTGCCGCAGCGCAGGGTGCTGTAGCGCAGCAGGTCGTGGTTGATGTCAGAGATCTCATCAGGGGACGTGTCCACGCTGCTCACCTCGCTCTCCTCATCCCAGTTGTGGTGCCTGCTCTCCAGCTTGCGCTCGTGGTAGCGGTAGCTGCAGCAGGAGTCCAGGAAGAACTCGTTGATGCCCCAGTACTCGATCTCCTGGCAGAAGGAGAAGACGCACAGCTCCTCCATGACGTGCAGCTTGCCCGTCTGGTAGAAGTGGAGGACGTAGAGGAAGAAGCCGGGGTTTCTGTCGAAGTAGAACTCCCTGGCGCTCACGTCGTAGTCATCGCAGAGCTGCAGGATGGACTCCTCCGAGTCGCAGGAGAGCAGCCGGCCCAGGCGCGTGTCGGGGAACTTGGAGAGCGCACTGGAGCTCAGCCGCCGCCGCAGACCGCCCACGTTGATGTTGATAACGTCCTCCTCAAAACTGGGACCCCAGTAGTTTAAGGTCTTGTTGACCATGATCAGCAGAGCAGGAGCGGGTTCCACCTGTGGATGAGACAGCAGGGCTGGAGGGGTGCTCCTGGCAGAAACACCCTGGGGAATGAGGAGGGATGTTTGCATTTTGGGAAGTGAGGACCAACGAGAGAGAAGGGGAGAAAAACAGCTTTAGACTGTTGTTCTCCTGTGGTATGGAAGCTAAAAAAAAAGAAAAGCCAATGATTTTTCCATGTGAAACTTTTCCTTGCTTTTTTACCTGCTGAAGTTTTTCCCTCTGCAGGTTGTTAATGGCCTAAGGAAGGCAGTTTAATTCACCTCCAGCACCTCACCCGTGGGGCTCTCCTTCTTCAAACAGGTAATTAGTCACTGAAGAGAAGATTTATTCCCCAAAGAGCCTCCCGAAGGAAGAATTAGATCTTGTCAAACCACCACTGCTGTGATTCTGCCAAAGTGCTTTGTAGCCCCACTACCCACACTACTAATTAGACCTGGTCAAAAAGTCCTTAGATGGTGCAGTCTTTCCAGCAGCACAGGCAGTTTTGCCAAAATCAAAGTATTGTCACAGAAGGTGTCGATTTTACGGGGAATTTGAGAAGAAGAAGTGTCAAAACAATTCATCTGCCTGTTTTGTTTCCTCTTGTGTGTTCTGCCATGTAGAATATTAAGATTATTTTGATTATGTTGAAACATAACAAAAACAAGATTCAGAATCATTGATGACTGAATAAAATCTTTATGTCGATGGAGAAATAAAAACCCAGAGTTCTGATTTCTATTGCATTTTAGGGATTTATAAGTTTCAGGGACCTGGGCTTTTTTGTGCAGCAGAAATTTATTTTCTAATGAGAGACAGTTAAAGCATCAAAGAAAGAGAAGCATTCCCAGATGCAGATGCATTTACCTGTCTTGACCAGAATTTTAGAGCAAAAAGGCAAATAAAAAGCACCACCTTGAAATCAGATTTTTCTACCTGCCTTATTTATTAAAACAACCAGAGGACACATGGAGCAGCCCTGTACTCATGGGACCTCCCTGCTCCTGGCACAGAGTAGGGGAGTTTGAGGGACACTGCTTTGCTCTCTTGGTGAAGGAATTACATTTTTTCCTGTCTTATGTCACCCACAGAATTTTTCCAAGCTTTTAGGGGCTGCAGGGACAGAGAGCACAAACAGACAGCAGGAGCTGAGAGAAAAAAGGCTGCGGCCCCTGCAGTGGTGCTGAGGTGCCAGCAGACCCCACAGAGAACAGCCTGGTCCCACACCAAGGGCCAAGGCCAAGTCAGTGACATGAGGTGGGCCACAACACCCAGGGGAGCCCCATGAGTTCTTCCTCATCAGCCATCTCACAGGATTTATGGGTCAAACACCAGGGCTCTGCTGCTTTCCAGTCTGAGAACATCGGTGTAAAAGGTCTGTCAGACTGGGAGGGACCTGGGGGACACGGTCACCTCTAAACCTGTAGGGCAGGGCAGAGCTGCAGAGGAACAGGTAATGGAGCCACGGTTAAGCCCTGGAGGTGTTTTTAAGCTGAGCGTGGCTGTGGGTGCAGGAAATGCCAGATTTGTGTGAAACAGCCTGGCAAAGGCATTTGTGAACTCCACTGCATCTCCCAGCCCGGGGCTCCTTAAAGACACAGCTTTGCACCACAAGCAGCACTTCCATCACACCACGTCTGGAGGAGGCAACCAGCTGGTGACAAACCTCAGAGCTTAATGGACTCCATGCCTTGCCTTTCAAACGGGAGGCAAGAAAGAGAAGGATCAATTTTTAATGCTTAAGCCAAAAGCAAGGGAGAAGAAGGGGTGTAAACCCTTCTTTCAGGGATAAATTGGAATTTCAGTGTCAGATTAGCTTTTCCAGAGAAGACATCACACAGCCCATCTGTGGGGTAGGGATGACTAATCCAGGTTCCTTCCAGAAGGATGCTCATGCATTCAGGCTATAAGCACACACACACAGATGGGGGGCCCTGGATGTGCATCTGTGGGATCCAGCTGATCCCAAAACCAGCCTCACACTCTCTCTGTACCCTCCCTATAGAGCAGCCTCTCTGAAAGGTCAGGCCACCAGAATCAAAGGCAAGGTGGTTTGGGGGCCGGGCTGCGGCACAGGACAGCCCAGGATGGCAGGACAAGCCTGAAGCATTGCTCCAGCTCAGCAGGACCATCCCCAGAGCACAGCTGTGGCTCTGGGGGAGACGTGCCAAACCCTGACAGCCAGAAGGGGATGGCTCCTACCTCTCTCCCAGCTCCAAATTAAAAGGTGGGTGTCAGGACCCTGCAAGCTTTGTATCCCAGGGAAATCCCTCCATCCCTCCTGCACTGGAAGCAGCCTGAGGAGAAGGGTCACGAGCTGCCAGAGATGTTCCTTTATGATGTTCGCTTATGAATAGACCAAATTATTTCTGCCCACATACAGCTTTCATCTAGGAATCTAAAGCAGCAATTAATAGTTTTATAACTCTCTTGCCTATTTGTTTCACAAGCAGCTAAGCTCAGCTTTAGAAGAGAACTGGGCTTTGAACTGGGACCCAGTGTGATCTCCCCTGTTGGATCATCAAAGTGTGCACCCCATTCACTTTTGCAGGGGAACCAGCTGGGAAACAGAAGCTCACTTTGGAAGCTCGGGTGATTTTTATTTAAAAGCACGACGGACAGAGAATACAAATGTGCCTGTCTGGGAGAAAGTGAATTTGCAAAATTTTCCTTTAGTTGACCCAAAATTTCCATGAATGATTGGAAAAAGGGAACAGATCAAGCCAGTCTCTTTCTGATAGATGTTGAAATATATTGTAAGCTATTTTGAGGCAACCGTCAGAATTACACAAGCCCAGTGTGAGCTGGGTGTTGGGCGTTCAAATTAATATCTATCTTGTGGAGAAAAAAATCCCTGGTATATGCATTTATGACAGTAAAAATTAAATATAAAACACATCAAGCATGTCTATAAGAAATGCTAGAAGAGTTTCCCTTGACAACATATTTTTTATCTCGAAGGCTTTCTAATGGAAGTTATGTATATTTATTCTACCTGGAAGAGGGAACTCAGGGGAGTGGGAAGGAAGGTGCTAATAGACATTCAAGTGAGGATGCAGCAAGTGCAGGGAGCATTGCACACAGGGTCTTTTCCAACCAGGTACAATGGATTTAGATTAACAGCCCAAATAAAAAACCCTGTACTTACAGCTCAGCGAGGCTTCCCAGCAGGGAGTCGTGTGGCTTGTCTCAAAGGAGCCATTAGAAATGCGTGAAGGAGGAGGAAGAACCTCTTATCCTTTGCCTGTAGCCTACCCTAAATGCCCTGTCACCCGGGGCTTGTGGCCGTGCATGTCCCAGGTGTGCAGGGCTGGTGGCTGCAGACCACTGAGGAGATCCTGTGCAAGATATCCATGAGACCAGGGTAGGACTGGGAGTCTCCTGCTGAGTACCTGAGGGGGCCCATGGGGCTGGGTGGCGTCCCAGCTCCTGCAAGGTGGTGTCCCCACATGCTGGGACAGGACTTGGGAGACATCTGCCTTCTGGTCATCCAAAATTGCCCCTGCAGAGCCCCATCCCCATTGCTGAGCGTCTCTGTGCTCATCCGCGTGAAGATGCTCAGGTCCAAGCCCTGCCTTGGGCGATGCGGGAGTTTGCCAGGCAGGAAGAGGGGAGAATGCAAGGGGGATTCCCACTGCTGGCTGCTCCCTGCAGGCAGAGCACAAGCTGCTGTTCTATGCTGAGAGGCCACCAGAATGCTCAGGGCTGGAGATGGAGATGACGGGGGACTCCCTGCTCGCCTCGGGTGCGGGAGAGGGTGACTACCAACAGCCCAGCGCTGTGCCAGCCTCCACTCCCAGGTCTCACGCTGAGCGTGCACGGCTCTCCACAGGGACCTCCGTGCTCCGTTCCCCGGGAGGGGGAATGCAGCCCGCGGGGAAGGCAGGCTCCGGGGCCAGGGACTCCCCTACCCCCGCCCGCAGAGGCACGGGGAGGAGTGTCCCTGCACCCCGGCATCCAGCAGCATCCCGGAGCGTGGATGCTGGCACGGCGGCTCCCCGCTTACCCCGGGATGTCGGTGCCTCGCTTCCCCGCTCATCCCTGCATGCCGCTGCTCCGGTTGCCCTCTCACCCCGGGTTGCCAATGCCCCGAGTCCCCGACGCACCCCAGGCTGCTGACCCCTGCAATGCCCGGGGGTTCTGGTACCCCGGGTACCCGGGTTGCCGGTGCCCCGGTCCCTGTGTTACCGATCTTAAGGTCCTCGCCGCGCCCCGGGATGCCAGCGCCGCGGGTCCCCGGGCTGTCGGTGCCTGCCGCTCCCCGGGATGCCGATGCCGCGGGTCCCCACCCCGCCCCGGGATGCCGCTGCCCTCGTCCCCGCCCGCCCCGGGTGCCGGTGCCGCGGTCCCCGCGCTGGCGGAGCCCGCAGCATCCCGCTGCCGAGCCCGGCCCCGCGCCGCCGCTCACCTGCCTCGGCGCCGCCCCCGCCGCAGCGAGCGCGCCCGGCGCGGAGCCCGAGCCCTGCGGAGCCGGCGGCGGCGGCAGCAGCTCCGCGGGGCTGGGGTCCCGCCCGCCGCCCTTCCCGGTGCCGCCCTCCGCCCGCCCGCCGGCGCCGCGGCGCGGGAGCAGGCAGGGAGAGCGCGGTTCCCGGTTCCCAGTCCCCGGTTCCAGGCCGCCGGTGCCCGGTTCGTGGCTGCCTCTGCCTCCCGCCAGCCCCTGCCGAGCTCTGTATAGGGGATGGGGTGAGGATGCCCGGGGACAACGCACCGGACGAGACCAGCGAGCTGAATTTGGCGAAACCGGCTGGCAGGTCCGCACAGCTCCGTGCGAGCCTGGCGGTGTCCCCTGCCACGGAACCGAGCCGGGAATCTGGAGCAGGCGAGGGTACCCCTGGCATTCCTGAAGTCTTACCTGCTGGAAGTGCCTTGGAAGGCGGGAGAGCTCGCAGGATGGCTGTGCCAGCCGCGCTGGGGGTGCCCGTCTCACCCGGCCCTGGGCTACCCCAGGTCTTTGCGAGCGCTGCCCTTGGGGCTGAGCCCCCGCAGCCGGCAGGGCCGTGCCGTGCCGTGCCGTGCCCGTTCAGGCCGAGCAGGGCCCGGGCAGCGCTGCCGCCCCGCGCCGGGCACACGATGCCCCCCTGCCCTCGCAGTCTCCCTCCGTGCGATCCATCTCCATCGTGCTCCTTGGAGCTGGGAGTGTGCGGGGCAGCGGGGCAGCCCCGCGGGGAAGCGCTGCCCTGGCTTGCCGAGCTCCTCGGTGTCTCTCCAAAGGCTCTCTGGGAGGTGGGAGAAGGCAGCGAGCCCCGGGCATGGCACACGCTGCTTTCAGGTCAGCGAGCCGCCCGGGGCCATCCCCACACAGCGCACCAAGCGCCCCCGAAATCAGCCGCTGGAGCAGAGGGATGGGAAGGACAGCATGGGAAAGGGACCATCCCAGGGTGACGGCCGGGGCTGCGTGTCCCCGCAGCGATGGCTCATTGCTCCGGCAGCCAGCACAGAGCAGCGGTGTCACACAGGCGGCTCGCGCGGGGCGAGACTTCGCAGCACCCTCTGGGTCCTCACCATCGGCTTGATGATTATAGCCCGAGGGGCTGGAGCCTGAGGGCTCTCAGCCTCCTCCAGGCTTGCACGAAGCGGACTGAGAGCTCTTTTTGGTGGCGAGCATCCTTCCCCCTGCCCGCACGCCCGCCTCCCGCATGTGCTGCCAGTCCTGTCCCTGTGCCAGGCAGAGCTGGCCGCTGCAGGGCCATCAGCGTGTCTCCATGTGTGTGATGTGTCAGACTGTGTGTGCCTGTGCTTGTTTACATGGCAAGGAGGCAGCGGAGGGAGGGGGAAGGGATGACTTTGAGGGAGGCCTCAGAAAAGAGGAAAAAAAGAAAAAAGAAAAAAAAAAAAGACGGAGGGAAATTCCTCTGTTCTGTGATATGAAGCAAAAAGCATTTATTTTTATGGCAATTAGAGATGGCTGAGCATCTCTGGAAGCTGCAAGATAAACATGCCCATCTTTGTCTGCTCCAGGCAGCTGCCAGCCTGGCTGATGGTGGGTGCTGAGCCCACAGGGGTGCAGCCCACAGGGTAGGAGGAGGGCTGGCTCCCACGTGGGGTTTTCTCTGCCTGTCACTGACATATGGTGATCAGGGTGAATTTTCTTTTCCCTTCTGAAAATAGTTCTCATCCAGCCATTTTTCAGGGAAGGAGCTGTGCCTGGCGCTGCAAGGGCGCCCACTCCATCTGGTACTTTGTGTCTGCACCAGAGCCCTGTTTATGCTCTACTACAGAGCAGACCTCAGCCCTGTCCCCCCAAAATCAGCTCTCCCAGTTCAAGGAGGTCAGCTGAGTGTCCCTGGGCCATGTGGAGGAGCTGAATCATGAGTGGGAAAGGAGTTGATAGGGCTCTGTCCTTATTGCCCCCAGACTGGAGGGATCACCCTGGGAAGGAGCTGGAGAGACACGGAGAGGAGACACCTCCACATCTCCTGCTGCAGCTCAAGGCTCTGGCTGGAAGCAACTGCAGAGAAGGGAAGTTCATGTCCCAGGCTGCAGAGGCCCCGTGCAGGTTTGTGCTGGCACCACAGCATGCTTCAGAGGGGACTTGGCTGCTGTATCAATGGCACCTGAGGTGACTTTTCTCTTTTCCCCACAAATTCAGAGGCAAAAGGTCTGACTCTGCCACGAGCCAGCCAGAGCCTGTTGGCCTGCCTTCACACTGACACTGGCAAGCTGTGGCAGGAAAGGGAGACTCCCACTTTAAGGCTGTTTTCCAGCAAATTGAGGTGTAAGGGCCGTTCCTTGGCACAGCTGTGTTTGCGATGGCCCTGGTAAAGCACAGCTCTCTATGGCACAGGCCAGCCCCGTGCCCCTGCTGCCAGTCCTGAGCTAACCAGCAGTGATGTGGAGATGGGAACAAGCAGAAAATCAGGTCAGCTGGAAATGCCTTGCCATCTCTTCCTTTCACGTCTCCCCCCATCTTCCTCTCTTGAGGAAGGCGAATCTCCACCCGCTGAAGGCCGGGGTGAATTATATCAATAACCAACAGCAAATCCCCTATGTGGGCACAGGGGCAAAACCTCTTGCCGTGGTCTCTTCTGCAGTCTGGAAGCAAATCGCAGAGGCAGGGTGAGTCTGAAGCCAGCAGCCATTTCAGTGATGCAGTGACTCATCCCAAAAGGCGCTCAGCTTGTGGCAGCTCCCTTCCTTTCTTCTTTTTGCCTTTTTTTTTTTTTTAATAGCTGATGTAGCAATAAATTTAAAAAAATAGCAGGAAATACATATGAATGTAGCATGTCTCCAGAGCTCCTTAATTAAAAGAAAAATCTTCAGGCACTTTTGAGCCCCTTGGATATCTGTTGTGAAAGGCTGGAGCCGCTGGGTACCTGCCATGTGGGAGGGTGGGATAGAGCAGTGCACCTGCGAGTGCAGGGGGATCCGTGGAGCTGGAGGCTGACAGGGGCTGATTAATGCCAGGGACATGAGCACAAAGCATTTCACAAATAGTCCTTTCCAGAGGGAAAGAGCTAAATTAGGGCAGACGCTAAAGCCTGGTCTTGTGTTTCTCAGTGGCAAAGATTTAGTACTAAATACACAGGGTTTTCCTTAATGCTGTTATTTCCTGGTGGTTTCTGTGCTCGCTGCTGCGTTTGTTCCCCGAGCTATGGGAGGGGGTTGCTCCAGCTGGAGGGGCTTGGGCTTTTCCTTCCCATGCCATTGGCTGCTCCCATTCTTGTGCTGTCAACTGTCCCAGTTTCCATGCCTCTCCCTGGAGCCAGTTCATGGGGGGGCAGGAGGGAAAGCGAGCTGTGATGGCAGCATCCTCTGGGCAGGAGGAGAAAAGAACTCCATGGGATTCCATCCCTACAACCCTCATCTTCCTCCCAGAGCCACTGGGTGTCTGTAGATGCTGCTGACAGGGGGATATCAGCCTGCTCCATGCTGGAAATTAACTAACCAGCTTCATTCAGTCTCTGGAGACCTTGGATACACCTGCATATCCAGCCCCCTGCAGAAAGGTGATTTGTTGGAATCCATCTGCAGCAGGCTTGGGATAGACATGGCCTGCAACAGCCCATCCCTCTGACAGCCTAGAACTCTTCTGGACTTGGGTTTTACTGAGCTGACGGGGTGCCTGAGCCAGGAAAGATTAACGGACATTCACTGAACTTGCTGGAGACCTTCACTTGTGTTTGGACTCTGAAAGTCTAACAGGAAACGTGAGAGAATCTAGAGAGTTGTACCAATGCAGTGGCTATTTTTTATAGAGATGGAGAGCCCCTGGTGAGGGAGCAGGGAGATGCTGCAGTGTAAGGTCAGGCCTTTCAAGCACTGATTTAGTGCCTGGCGAGTTCCCACATGCCTTGAGCATATGGATTGCCTCCATCTTACAGCAGCCTGCAATCTCCATGTGCTGCATCCCCTCTGCTCCAGTTGTCTCACCATCCTCCAACACCCAGGACACATTAAAAACTGAATTCATCAAAAACAAAGGCTCTTCCCAGGCTCATCATTAACCTGGAGCATCTCAGGCCAAGGCTTCCCATGGGCCAAGCCCATTCCCAGCAGGGCTAGAGCTGCCAGAGGTAGGGATGCTGGCAGAAGGGCAGCATGGTGTCAGAGGAGAGGCTGAGGGCAAGACTTGCTCTGTTCCCTGTCACCCATCTTTGGTGTCAGGGTCAGTCTGGTCACACTTCATTCACCAGTACAGAGAAAGCCACAAAACCCAGTGGTCACAGCCATGCTTGCACAGGCAGCATGGGCTCACTTCCTGGATTCTGTGCCAGGAGAGAGACAGGTGAAGATGGAAGCACAACTTTAACTGCAATTAAATCTTACAATAGTGCAGGTCGAATGGTGCAAGTAACCAAGAGTGCAGCCAAGCTCTGACTCTCTGCAGGCTTGTGCAGTGAGGACACTTGCCCTGTATCTTGTTTTTGATAGCAGAGCACAGCCAAGGCCATGGCCATGGAGGGAGCCAGAGGTGGCCTCTGATTGCTGCCAGCAGGGCCAGGCTGGGTGGGGCAGGGAGGGCCCCACCTGCCCCTGTGCTGCACTGCACGTGGAAATGCCTTATAAATTGTATTTAGGCAAATTGGAAATCAGTCTTTTCATTAAATAAGGGGGTCAATTAAAGGGTGATTTCCCTGAGATTTATCGGATCCTGTGGATAATTTCATCCCACAGCAAACCTAGGTGAGGGCCTTGCACTGGTGGAAGCAGGGGCAGCAAAGCTGAGGCTCTGCCTGTCCACCAGAGCTGCAGACAGAGAGTGGCCACTGGCTTTGGGGCTCTTCAGTCTCTGCTCAGCTGTGGTGACACAGATGACACTCAAAATCATAAATTGCTGGGGAATTATCACTGTGGTAGTTTTGCAGGTGGAAGTGCCCTGGTGGTTTGAGTGCCCTGCTCCCATTCCAGCTCTGCCTCCAGCTGCCTCTGTGCTGACAAGGATGAACACACAGGGACAAGCACAGCTGGAGATGCTCAGGTGCAGGGAAGGGTCTGCTCTCCTGTCTCTGCAGGGATGTTGTCTCTGGGCTCTCTGCAGAAGGCTCAGGCAGAGCTGGGGGTGGTGAGAGAGCTCTGCTGCCACAGTGTCTTCAGGTCTTGAGGCTCTGAAGGATGCCAGGACTTGCTGGCTCCCTCCATCCCATCTCTGCCTCTCCCTCCTTCAGACATCACCCCAGCATGGGCAGGACCCTCAGTCCAAGGAGGACGATGTGGGGATGGAGATGCCGCAGCACTGGGGAGTGGGGTGCTGTGACACCCAGGGCTGCAGGGTGCCTCTGGGGGGCCAGACTGGCAGGGGACCCCCAAGCCCCCCAGGTGCCCCTGGCAGTGGATCAGCCATGCCATGGTTCTGTGGTTCTGTGGTTCTGTGGCTCAGGGCTGGTGACTCACTGCCAGCCCTGGAAGGCTGCAGAGGGGGAGCAGGGTGTCTGACAGCTCCTGAGTCTCCTGATAGATATTCCTCTGCTGCTGCATGGAGAATCACTGCTGTCTCCATGTGTGAGCCCAGGTTTGCTATGCTGGCTGTGGATTTTTCCCTGCTGTACAGGATCCTGGCTGCTTGGCACTGGATTTTTGTAGTTTTGAGGGGTTTTTACCAGGAATATACAAGCAAGAAGCAGAGGAGAAATCAAGGATGCAGGATGCAGGTGGATGAGAGCTTGCTGGCTGGGGGAGACACAGGCACTTGCTCCTGCAATATGCACACAGGATACCACCTTTCATTACCTTCTTCCACCAGCTGCAATGTTGAGGGCACCCCCCATTCTTTCATTGGTCCTGACAGAGTTCAGGGCTTGCCTCTCTAGGCAGATTCAGGTACCAAGAGAGAACACATCTACCTTCTTTCCAAACTCTTGGAGCAGTGGAAGTAGCACTTGTGTCCCAACAAGAAGAAGCCTGTTGGTTTGCTGGGATGCACCGTGGCATCCAGGCAGAAGCCCCATTTGCCTGAGCCCTGGAAAGAGCCTCCTGATGACATTTCAGGGAAGCATTTTCTATTTTTAGAGGCCATCGTGCACAGAGCCAGGGAGTCAGTGCAGGATTCCCCAGCTCCTGCAGAAAGCAGTGGAGCATCTCGGGATGCTCGGAGCAGCAGCCCTGGGCTCATTAACACGATCCAGTCACAGCCGTCCCTGAAGCAGAAAGGTATTTGGGCACTTGGGCAGCAGTCTGCTGCCTCTTCCAGCCTCTGCTGGGTCAGGCTCTGATCATGCTGGGACCAGGCTGCTCCTCTGATTGGCACCGCATCTCTGATCCGTGCCTTGGAGGTCCAAAGCCTCCCATTCCCCTGGCTGTGCAGGGCGGGCTGCGGGGCTCTGCTGCTCTGCCCATCTCTCCCTGATTAATGTGAAATCCAGCCTCATGAATCATTCATGAAGCTTTATTTAGTATAATGGTTTCTGACATCCACTGCCTGGGAACAGCATTTTGGGACAGACCGCTTGCGACCGTTTCTTTTTGCCAGAAATAGGGAGCTGACGCTGATCCTATCCGAACGGGAAAGGCTCAGAAAGGGAGGGAGGGAGGGGCTGAAGCAGCCCTGCCTCCTTCTCAGGGAATCACAGGTTGCTTCCTAATTAGCCAAATGTGTAAAAGCTAAATATTGACATTGCATTGCAGTTCCCTGCGTCTTGCCATCACATTGCATGTTATTAACCTACATAGTGTCAGGGAAAGGAGCATCTGTGTGTGCCTTGGCACAGGCAGGCCTGAAGAGACAGGAATTCCCCCTTGCAACACTGCTGGTGGGACCTGAAGAAGCTGGGAAATGGATTCCCCTCTGTGGCTGGAGCTGGGGAGAGAGAGAAGCTCGTTGGGCTGCCCTAGAGCATAAACACCCACCCTCCTCTTCCTGAGCACTTGGCTGTAGGGAGGAAGGGTGATTTATGACTGGTTCCAGCTGGGAGGGGCTCTCTGTCCCGTTTGGGAGGGGTGTGCAGGTACCTTTGCTCCTGTGCTGCTGGATTTGGGAGTCATGGTGAGTTTCTGGCCGTGTGTGGGCCACAAGGTGGGATCTGTGCTGCAGTTTGATGCGTGATGAGCAGGGGCTGGTGCAGGGCTGGCATCTGTGGGAGCTGCTTTCCTCCCTGCAAACTGCTTCATGTGAGCCTCAGAGTGCCTCAGCAGCCTCTGCCAGAGCTGTTATTTGTGGAACATCCCAGCTGCTTGGCTGAACACAGCCATCAGCCTCTCTGCAGGGAGACAGGGCTGCAGAGAGGGCAGGGATGGTGGAGCCCAGCTGCCATGGGACACCAGGAGGCCCAGCTGCCCTGCCTGTGCCACTGCCAGCCTCCTGCTGAGCTCTCACATGTGTCTTCATGCAGTGTGGCTTGCTGCAGAGTCTCCTTTTCTCTTTCAGCATGGGGAAAAGGATTGCTGGCATGTAGGGATCTCCCTCAGCTCCAGGGTGCTGTCAGTGCCTCACCTTTTCTTGCCTTCCTTTTGGCTGCCTGGCTCACGGAAGTCCTGCCAGCATCTGAAAGGCTTCCTGGGTGTGCACAGCCTCGTGCAGCTGCAGCAAAGAGCAGCCTGCTGAGGATTCCTGGTGGGATGGAGGGGATGGAGCCAAGCAGCTCAGCACAGCTCTGCTGCCTCTTGGCTGGGGCAGGCAGAGCTGTTCCCTGCCAGACTGGAGGCCTTTGTCACAAACAGCTTGTGAGAGCTTTGGCAGCACTTTAGGCAGGAGAGAAATCACAGCAGAGGGCTGCTCTGGCGTCCCTCAGCCCTGGCTCCATCCCTGGGGGCTCCCCACCCTGCAGGGCTGGGGCAGTGCACAGCTGGGCTGATGTGCCAGAGCCAGGCAGAGGGGACAGCTTGTGATGGTGTTCACAGGGGGCCCAGAATGAAGGAAGGGACGAGGATTTGACTCCATGTTTCAGAAGGCTTGATTTATTGTTTTTATGGTATGTATTACATTAAAACGATACTAAAAGAATAGAAGAAAAGGTTCTCAGAAGGCTGTCTAAGAATAGAAAGGAATGAATAACAAAGGTTTGTGGCTCGGAGAGAGTCCAAGCCAGCTGGGCTGTGATTGGCCATTAATCATAAACATCCAACATGGGCCAATCACAGATGTACCTGTTGCATTTCACAGCAGCAGATAACCATTGTTTACATTTTGTTCCTGAGGCCTCTCAGCTTCTCAGGAGGCAAAAATCCTAAGGAAAGGATTTTCATGAAAAGATGTCTGTGACAGACAGCTCCCACCCCTGCTCCCAAACCTGCCCTGTTGGCAGACACTGCCTCCCTCCTCTGCACAATTCCAGGGTTCCCTCTGCCCTCCTGGCACGGTGGGAGCTGCTGTGCTGTGCTGCTGCTCACTGGAGAGGGTGGGAGGGCACTGGGAAAGGTTACTGGTGTGTCCTGGCCATGTCAGACAAAGCAGCCCTGTGCCTTCAGAAAGAAAATGCTGGAGGCCATCAGCTGGTGTGAGACAGCTCTGGCCCAGACCCCTCTCCCTGCCTCTGCAGAGGGCCTAGGTCCAGGTGAGGAGCTGAGTTTGTATAAACCATCCCACAGAAAAGCACAGAGTGAATTTGTACATTTGTTGACCTTTAACTGTGAGGATGGTTTGTTTTTCTGCAGAGGTGTGTGTCTGTTTATTTTATGGTGGGGAGCAGGGTGCTATTGACTCCTTTTCCCTCCTGGAACATTGCTGCTCCTCAGCAGGAATGATGAGGGCTGTGCACAGCTCCTGACCATGGGCAGAGCTGCTGCTGAGTAGATCTGCTCTGCCCAGGGTATTTTCTCCTCTGGAACTAATGTGATTGCTGAGATCCTGCTGGGACTACAGATTCCCACTCCTAGGCCAGGCTAGCTAAATAACCCTCCCCTTTCAAAGGCTGTCAAAGCTGTAGTAATTCTTATTAGGCTGGTTTGAATCATCTCTTGAAAAAGTCTCACATCACCATTGAGCACCAAACTGTTCTGTATTCAGACCCCAACCACCCAGTCTTCTGAGCCAGACCATAACACATGCAGAGGGAGGCTCCAAGGAAATATTAAAGATGTTCTGCAGGGCTGTGGGTGAAACTTGACTTCTCCACTCTCTGTCCTGTGCACATTTCAGAGTGGAGCAAAGGGCTTTGCGTGGAGCAAGGATGCTCAGTGGTGCTGATGGATCCCTGGGGAGACCCTCTGGATTCCATCCCCTGGGATGCTGGGGAGTGTTGGGTGTTTCCTTTGGGAATTGGCCAAGAGAGACTGGCCTGAAAACCTTTGCTTTGAGGGAGGATAGAGTAAGCCAGACCAGCAGCCTGCCCTGCAGTGCTGCTGCTGCTGTGATGTGCCATGATGGATGTTTCTGACCCAAAGCTGGGCCCTTGAGTGCAGCCTTTGGCCCCATTCCCAGCACCAGACCTGGTGATCCTGTCCTCAGTGAGTCCTGAGCCCCTAGGCAGAGAAAATGAACACCTTTCATCCTCTCCAGGCTGCTCTGGCCCTGGGCAAACAGCTGATGTGAGAGGAATCTCTCTGGCACAGCACTCATTGCTTTTCCCGTTGTCCTGCTGGCACCTACCTAGGGCAAAGAGGGAAATTTCCTTCCTCTCCAGAGAGCTGAATTCAAGGATTTCAGCCAATGCACACTGCCAGGAGCCTGTCACAATCAGTGATCCTGACCTGTGTGTGTTCTGGTGCACTGCCCAGCCCCTCCCAGGTGGGTGCTGCTCCATGGAGGGGGGAGAGGTGAGCCTGATGCAGTGCTGGAAGCTCCCCAGCAGAGCTGGTGAAAGCTGGAAACGCTGTGCCCAGGAGGCAGGGACCTGTGCCTGGGAGGAGAAAGGCAGAGGATTTGTTGACACAGCTGCAGGTGGAGGCACAGTTGGTGCATTGCCCCTGGGATTTCTGACTTGCAGGGCTCCAAAACAGAAAGCAGCAGGACTGAGACAGCCTTGACATCCCCAGAGCATCCTCTGGCCCAAAGCGCCTCCTCCTGCCTTTCTGGGCCAGCAGCTGGGTGACAGTGGTGACATGAGCTGTCTCAGAGCAGGTAGAGACTCCTCTCACAGGGAGATCTGGAGGCCTCAGGCAGCAGGTTTGGGGAGGATGAACCCTCCCTGCCATTTCCTCGTGTCTGCAGAGGAGCTGCTGCCCTGGGCACGGCATCCATGAGGTTATGCAGGGCCAGCCGAGAGGCACCCCACGCCTGCAGCTCTGTGCTTAATCAAACCAATTAGCAATTTAATCTTGTTAACAAACCAAGATAATTGCGGCATTATCAAATTAGCCAGCTGTATGGAAATGCCTGCTTAATAGCTGATAATAGCTGGTGCTGATGGAGGAGGAGGAGGGCTGTGATCTGTGATTTGTGATTAATGGCCGCGGGAGGTGCAGTCTGGCTGCTCTGCCCCGGCTGCCCCAGCCCCGTGCGGGACGCGGGGATGGCTGCGGGATGCAGGGGATGGATGCGGGATGCAGGATATGGCTGTGGGATGGCTGTGGAATGGCTGCGGGATGCAGGGATGGCTGCGGGATGCGGGATGCAGGATGGCTGCGGGATGCGGGATGCAGGATGGCTGCGGGATGCAGGGATGGCTCTGAGAGCGCTGGAGCTCATCAGCCTCTCCCAGCCCATGGTTTGTGTGGCAAGGCTCTCCCTGCACAGAGGGCTGGGCTGCTGTCAGGGAGAGTTTTCCCCTGCAAGGACCCTACCCTGGGCAGAAGCAATGTCTGATTTTACACCGAGTTTGGCTGATGAGCTCCCAGTTCTTGTTTTGCCCGCCCCTGCCGGATCACCGGGCGCTCTCAGCCTCCCCAGCGCCGCATGAGCTCTCGGTTCTCTCTGCCCTCCCGTGGCCAGGCGAAGCAAAGAGTTGGGTTTTTTTATCATAACACTTCCTCCTTACGTCCAATAACTTCTGACTTTTCCCTTCTTCTCGCTGCTTCACAGAGGTCACTACTCAGATGTGACCATATAAGGACTCTCCAGCAGATGCTCTCCTCAGTCTTGGCCAGGAAGCTCCCAGCATCTCCCATGGACCATGCAAGGTGGCAATGCCACAGCCAGAGCCTTCACCCTGCTGTGTTTGTGGGTAGTTTAAGATCCGGCCAGCTGGTGCTGCTCTCCAGATTGCTTTGCTCGAGCCTGGCCATGGGGATCGTTAGCCCCGCTCTCCCACAGCTGCAGCTCCTCTCTGCTCCCTCGGTGTGTGCACACAGACCAACCTCCTCCTCTTCCAGGCTGGTGCAGAATGGGGCGTTCTCAGCCAGCCTGGCATCAGCCTGGCAGCCCCCTTTGGGCATCAGGCTGGGTGATGCTCTGCCCTGCAGTGGGCGGTGGCAGCGCCTGGCTCTGCCATGCACAGAGGCCAGCAGCTCCCTCAGGCTGTGCACACTCTTTTCTGCTGATGTTTTGTTTCTTGGCAGGTCCTGAAGTTTTGCCCCTAGCACTCAGCTGTACAAAAATTACAGGAACCCCTTGGAGCAATGATTGTATTGCCCTGGCTTGAGGCTTTCCCAGGCAAGATTCTTCAGCTGAATTTTCCCCACCAGCTCAGGCTCAGCACCATTTGGGGTTTGGGTGTGTGTAACCCCCCCTGTGCTCTCCAGGTGATTCCCAAGTGGGGTATCCATAGGGAGCCTCTGCCTTCTGTGCCCCCTGGGCAGGCAGGGTCAGTGCCCTCCCACAGCCCTGTGCAGCTGGGAGGACCTGGATGACACACAGCCTCTCCAGGGCCCCTTGCAGCCTGCCTAAAGCAGCCTGGCATGTCTTGCCCCAGTCCCTTCCCATTGCTCTCTCCTCCTGGAGGCTGTGTGCCTCTGGATGGGTTTTCTCCCCCAAGCCAGCCCCTAACCACACTGCAGGTGCGAAGCCAGGCTGTTTTCATCCTCTTTCCCCAGCAGAAGAAATTCTGGGGTGAAAGCAGCAGGGGGGCTGTGTGCCAGGGTGGAGAGAGGAGGTGAGGAAAGGAGTCACACAACACAAACACCCTTGAGAAAAGCCGCTTTTATTTGTTGAAAGAGCGGTGGGGAGCAGGGAGGGAGGGGAAGGGGTGGCACAGAGCACAGTGCAGCAGCTGTCACAGGGTGATCCTGGAGCTGAGCTGGAGTGGCAATCCTGAGGTGACCCTCAGTCTGTCCTGGAAGCCGGAGCTCACACTGGCAAAGAGAGAGAAAGGAAGATGTTGGTGTTCACCCCAGCCGTCCTTTGCCCACCTTTGCCCACCAGGGGCCCGCCGGGGGCTCTGGCAGCTGGGCACAGCCCCGAGCATCATACCCCGCTCTGCCCCGGGAGCCGCCGGGGCTCCGGAGCTCCTACCGTAGGTGACGGGGATGGCAGGCGGCTTGGAGAGGCATTTCCTCCCGCAGAAGGTGCGGCAGCACTTCTTGCCGCGGGGGCAGTGCCGGTCCACGAAGCATTGGTTGGGTGGGTTGTGCAGGGCGCAGGTGAAGCGGACCGGGGGGCAGGACCAGGCGCTGCCTGCGGGACACGGCACCGGTGGGCTCCGGGACAGCGAGGGGCACCGGGGCGATGCTGCCCGGCAAACAACACCCCTTCCCCTCCCATGGGATCCGTGTAAACACGGCTCCTTCCCAGCCCCCCAGCTTTTCCTCCCCTGCCTCGCCCTCGGACATGCCCTACCTGTTGGCAGCTCTGCCCACAGGATGAGCATCCCCACCAGGAGCAGGGCGGCCGCCGCCTTCATGCTGCCGTGTCCCCGAGGGGTGCGGGACACCCGCATTTAAACCCTTGGGCAGGGTGGGGACACCTGGTGTTTGTGCCTCTTTCCTCTTTCCTCTGCCTCTTGCGTTTTGGTTTCCAGAAAAGCCTCTTGTGCAAGGTTCAGATGTGATTGTTTGATTGCTCAAAAAGCAGCTTTTGTATTGCACAACTCACACCTGGGGCTGAGGGACAAGCCAAGGGAGATGTGCCAGGGCATTGTCCACCCTGACAGGCAGTGGAGCTGCCTTCCCCTGGGCAGGTATCTTCTCCAGATATCCTTTTTCAGGAGAAACCCTTGTGGTGCCTGTGTTCTCCTCTGGGGTTCTGTTAAATGGGTTTCCCTCTGTACTTTGCTTGCAAACCAAACCTTACAGCATGATCCAAATCAGCATGAGGCTGCCAGTGCCTTCCCAGGAATGATCCTTCAAGATTTTTCCCAGAGGCACCTTGTCCCAGCCCCAAATCCTCATTACTCCTGCCCCACTGGGAGTATGAGTTGATGTGGGGAAAACAGCTTTGACTCAGCCCAAGGTGAGTCTTTCTCAAGCTCTGTGGAAGGTCACCTGTACCCCAGTATCTTCTCTGGTGGCTTCTGCCATATGGGAAGCAGGTTGGTGCTGGACGAAGGTGGCTGATCCCTGTGGGGTAGGATAACCCACTCCTCACAGACCTGTCATCAGCCACGATGCAGCACAAGGACAGCTTGACTGAGCCCTGACTCCTTATGGCTGTAGGGATTAGGGGCTGTATTCCTTGTTTGGATGGCAAAGATCCCACCACCCATTCCTCCCTCCCAAGGAAACTGTAACCCTGCCCTGGCCTCTAGGTAAATCTGTTTTCTTTAGGTGCCCTTGGGCAATGGGCACTAAAATGGGAAGTTACTCCATTTCCCAGCAATTGGTCAATGTCCCACTCAGCTTGTGTAAGGGGTTCCTCAAATATTTTTGTAGGACTTCTGTGGCTGGCAGGAGCCCAAGCTGTCCTGGAAACATGCTCTGGGAATGGCTGGGTAGGGAAAGGCTCCCCCAGCCCTGCAAAGGGCAGCCCTGATCTCACAACCAGGCAGGGACAAAGAGCAGCTAAAGCCCAATATCACCTCTGCTGCTCTGTGCAGCCCCTGAGCACCCCAGAACTGCACTGATCCAGCCCCTGGAGCTGCCACTTTCCATCCAGGGCATGGTGGGTGTCTCACTGTGCCCTTTCCTGCTCAGACTTCCATTCCCAAGTCACAGCTGGCCCCGTTAACTTGGCCTCACCCAACCTGTTATCTGTTAACTGCTGTCCAATTTCCCTGTTGACTCTGTGGCTGCAGTTAGCTCTTTGTGAAGTCATTTATTAAATAATGTGCAGGTGATATAGCCAACCCAAAAAGATTTTCTGGCCTTTGCACCAGCAATGTAGCACTTTTAATGGGAAATACAAGCACTGGAATAATTTTTAAACAATCCATTGACATTCAGCTGCTGTTGGGGCTGGAGAGGGCATTGCTGTGTTCCCAGCTGGTGCCAGAATCTGGTTGAGGTTGTGCTTGGACCTATGCCTCCAAGGGAGGAGAAAATATCAAGGACCAAGGCTTGGATTAAGCTGCAGAGAAGATGGAAAGAACAAGGGAGGGAAGAGCACCAGTAAAACTCTTGCATTGGACTTCCAGAGGGCAGACTTTGGCCTGTTTAGGAGACTTATTCAGAGCGTCCCTTGGGAAGCAGCCCTTAAAAACAAAGGAGTTCAAGAAGGGTGGGTATACTTCAAAACAGAGATCTTGAGGGCGCAGGAACAGACCATCCCTGTGTGCCGAAAGATCAGTCAACGGGGTAAACGTCCAGCCTGGCTGGGCAAGGAGGTTTTGGAGGAACTTAAGAATAAAAAGAGGATGTATCAGTGTTGGAAGAAGGGTCAGGTCTCTAAGGAAGTATTCAAGAGGGCTGCTAGAGTATGCAGAAAAAAAATTAGGGAGGCCAAAGCTCAGTTTGAACTCAGAATGGCGACTTCTGTAAAGGATAATAAAAAATGTTTTTACAAATACATTAATGGTAGAAAGAAAGGTAAGACCAGCCTTTGTTCTTTATTGGACAAAGGTGGGAACTTAGTATCCGCAGATGAGGAGAAGGCAGAAATGTTTAATGCCCATTTTGCCTCAGTTTTTAATGGGAAGATGACTTGCCCTCAAGACACCTGCCCGCCTGGGCTGGTTGATGGTGTCAGGGAGCAGAATGGTCCCCACATTATCCAAGAGGAGGCTGTCATAGAACTACTGAAATGCTTGGATACTCATAAATCTATGGGAGCAGACGGGATCCACCCCAGGGTAATGAGAGAGCTGGCAAATGCGTTTGCAAAGCCACTCTCCATCATTTACCAACAGTCATGGCTCACTGGTGAGGTTCCGGATGACTGGAAGCTGGCCAATGTGATACCCATTCACAAAAAAGGTGCAAAGGAGGATCCTGGTAATTATAGACCAGTCAGCCTGACCTCAGTACCTGGCAAAATAATGGAACAGTTTATATTATGCGCCATCACGCAAAATTTGCGGGATGGCCAGGGTATCAGACCCAGCCAGCATGGATTTAGGAGGGGTAGATCATGTCTGACTAACCTGGTCACCTTTTATGACCAGGTAACCCACCTAGTGGATGCAGGGAAGGCTGTAGATGTTGTTTACTTGGATTTCAGCAAGGCCTTTGACACTGTCTCCCATAGCATACTCCTAGACAAACTCACAGGCCGTGGTCTGGACAGGAATACTCTTTGCTGGGTTCAGAACTGGCTGCATGGCCGGGCCCAGAGAGTGGTGGTGAATGGTGCTGCATCCAGCTGGCGACCAGTCACCAGTGGTGTCCCTCAGGGGTCTGTACTGGGGCCAGTTCTGTTTAATATTTTTATTGACGACATGGATGAGGGTTTAGAGTCTTTTATCAGCAAATTTGCAGATGACACTAAACTGGGAACGTGTGTAGATCTGTTAGAGGGACGTAGGGCTTTGCAGAGGGACTTGGAACGGTTGGATGGATGGGCAGAATCTAATGGGATGAATTTCAATAAGTCCAAGTGCTGAGTCCTGCACTTTGGCCACAATAACCCCCTGCACCGATATAAGCTGGGGACGGTGTGGCTGGACAGTGCTCAGGTGGAAAGGGACCTGGGGGTGCTGGCTGACAGTCGGCTGAACATGAGCCAGCAGTGTGCCCAGGTGGCCAAGAGGGCCAATGGCATCCTGGCTAGCATCAGGAATGGTGTGGCCAGCAGGAGCAGGGAGGTCATTCTTCCCCTGTACTCGGCACTGGTGAGGCCTCACCTAGAGTATTGCATCCAGTTCTGGGCCCCTCACTTTAGGAGGGACGTTGAGATGCTTGAGTGTGTCCAGAGGAGAGCAACGAGGCTGGTGAGGGGCTTGGAGCACAAGCCGTATGAGGAACGACTGAGGGAGTTGGGGTTGTTTAGCCTGGAGAAAAGGAGACTAAGGGGTGACCTTATCACTCTCTACAACTTCCTGAAGGGTGGCTGTGGTGAGCTGGGGGTCGGTCTCTTTCTCCGGGCAACAACAGATAGAACAAGAGGACACAGTCTCAAGCTGCGCCAAGGGAGATGCAAGCTAGAATTAAGAAGGAAGTATTTTACAGAAAGAGTGGTCAGATACTGGAATCATCTACCCAGGGAGGTGGTGGAGTCATCATCCCTCAAAGAGTTTAAAAAAAGACTGGATGTGGCACTTGCTGCCATGATCTAGTTGAAGTGTTAGAACATGGGTTGGACTTGATGATCTTATAGGTCTCTTCCAGCCTAGAATTTCTGTGATTCTGTGATTCTGTGAAACAAATTCACCTGAAGAACATTCTGAAGTGCTTTATTCACAGCAGGGGGGAAGTGTGAACTCTTTCTGTTACAAACTCACAGGAAATAACCAGGACCCAGCATTTCTGGGCACAGGATTGCCTGCGCAGTGCTCATGTTGCACTCTGTTACCTGTGCAGCACCCATTGCCCCAGCACACTCAGAGCAGTCCCCATCCCACATGACTCATGCTCTTCTCCATGAAAACCACTTTGTTTCCCTCCTTGCAAAGCTGCAAGGCCCCAGGTGTGCAGTGCTTGAGGGTGTTGTGGCAGATACTGCTTTCTCCAGCCAGAGCAAGGCTCTGCAGTCTGTATTCCCTGGGGAGGGAAAGGAGGGAGACCAAGAGCCCCTGATCCCCCAGCCCTACCCTGGGGAATAAGCACCCCAGGAACAGCTTGTGCCCCACCAGGTAATGCAAAGCTTTCAGCCTGATGATGAGCTCCGTCCATCCATCCATCCATCCATCCATCCATCCATCCATCCATGCATCCATCCATCCATGTATCCATCCATCCATCCATCCATGCATCCATCCATCCATCCATCCATCCATCCATCCATCCATCCATCCATCCATCCCTCCATCCCTGCCCGGCTCAGGGAGCTCCCCTCAGCCCCGAGCCAGCTCTGGGTGTCCTCAGCACAGCGTCACCCTCCCAGCGCTGGTGTGTGGTGACACCTACTGAAACGTGGCAAGGATGGCAGTCTGGTGCCACAAAGACTCGTCCCAGCTCAGATGGATTCCCACGGGATCCCTGTGGGAGCTGCCTCTACACATACAAAGTGTGTACAGACCTCTAAGCGGGACCTGCTCTGTGCACCCCAGGTACCCCCAAGCCAGCTCAAGCAGACACCTCCAGTGCAGGGAACATGGAGCAAGTGGAAACCATAAACTTTGTGGTTTCCTGTGGTACTGTCCCGGTTCAGGGCAAATTTGGGAGAGAACCCCCAAAGGGCTCCTCTCGGAAAGCAGATTCAATGGGCGCCTCCCCCAACCAGTCTGGGAGAAAATACCTCCTTGGAGAAAAGTGAAAAAAAACCTGTTTATTAAACAATATAACCTAAACAGTATTAAACAATAAAAGCCCTTGCTTCTCCAAAAGACATACTAATTGAGAAAGTCCCTCCCCGGACTGCAGCTCAGCAGTTGATCTCCAGGGCAGGAAATGGTACAGGACCAGCTGCCAGGATTCGGGAGTAGCAGCAGGGGGAGCAGCAGCGGGAGCAGCAGCCAGCCACGAGCAGCCAAGAGCAGTCAGTCAGGTTTAAAAAGCTCCAAAAAAAGGGGGAAAAAAAAAAAAAAAAAAAAAAAAAAAAACCAGTCCAGGGAACTTTTTTGCCTCAGTTAACTAAAACTAACTAAAAGCAAAGGAGAGCTCTGTCCCACTGTTTGTTCATCTGCAGACATCACAGTCCAGGAGCAGGGATGTGGAGGAATGAGTGCAGTGTCTGAAAACAAACTGCTGCTTCTTCTCTCCCCGCTTCACTCTCTGCAACAAGTCTTAAAGGTGCAAAACTTATTATTCAGCATAAGCAGAACAAGACGATTGGGGATAAAAGCATCATACAGTCAACCTAGGACAGTGACCAATGCAAACCAAAAGAGAGCACAGGGATGTGAAAAAATGAGATTTTTTTAGTCCTAGAAGCTCCACAAGTTACACATGTGACATATATTTTTAAATTATAAAAATACCAAATTATAAAATATATTTCCATAAGAACCTATATAACAATTATGTTTGGAAATATATTTACAAAAGAGAACAACACTCTCTAAAACATATATACAGAAGACTGATAAAGAGCACTCTGTACATATCCAGAAGGATGGCATCCCTGCCTGGCATCTCCAGCAGTCCTGGAAGAAAAGCAAGGGACAGGGTCACCCCAGGCAGGCACACAGGGCTGTTCCCTGTGCCCCAGGCTGGGAACACAGACTCTGCTGCTGCCAGAGCAGGACTGCTGCCTGCACTGAGCCTGGCTGGAGCTGAGGTCAGGGCTGAGTTAGGGCCCCAGGCTGAGGGACCCAAATCATGCCCCAAAGCAAGCACAGGGCAGCCTGGGGCTGTGCTTGTGCCTCCAGAACCCAGGGAGCCCCCCTGGGCGCTGTGTCCCTGAGTGAGACCACCCAGCCCAGCCCAGCCCAGACTGGCAGCAGGGGACCCACCCTGCCCATGGACAGAGCATGGCCAGTGCCTGCCTGTCCTGCTGCTGGGCTCCACCTTCATCCCAAGACCATGGCCTTCTCCTCACCTTTCTCATCCACTTCCATGTCTTCAACATAATCCTCCATTTCCACCTCCATCTCTTCCTCCATCTCCTCCTCCACATCCACCTCCATTTCTTCATCTCCATTCTCTTCAACATCCATACTCTCTTCTCTATCAACCTTCATATCGATTTCCATCTCCTCCTCAGTGTCAGTGACAGCCTGCATAGGGAGCAGAACCTCAGAGTGGGGTCCCTGTCCCACACCAACCACACAGAGCTCCAGCCCACCCAGGCAGTTCAGGGGTTTCTACCTCCATGAAATGGCACCATACCTTCACTGGGACAAAAGTGGGCATCCTGCAGAGATGGGTGGCAAGATCCAGGCAGCAGAGACTGCTCAGGACCGACGACAGTGTCAGGGACTGAACTGCACCCAAGCAGGGTGACAGGAGATGCAGGGGAGCTGATGGCGGGGGAGCTGATGATAGGGCAGAGAGGGTGGGGTGACACCACAGAAAGATGGTACATTTTCTGAGATTCTTCATTATAAGACTACTGAAACTGCCCCGGTTCAGATCCTGACTTCCTGTTCTTCCCATGTTCTTCCTGTGTTACCACGGCAAAACTCACTTTGCTGAGTGAGTAATCAGAAACCATCCTGATGGTTTGCCCTGAAATGGGCCTTGAAGTGCCATTCCGTACACAACCTGAGCTACTTCTCACCACAGTACTGGTGGGAAGAGTCTTGTCCCCCTTGCCATGGCTACTCCCAGGGATGGAGCATCCACAGCTTCTGTGCACAGCCCAGGCCTGTGGTTTCCCACCCTCAGTATAAAAATAAACCACAATTTGAACCCAAATCAACCTCCTGCAGCTGAAAGCCATCCCCCCTTCTCCTCCCACTACAGACCCTGTTGAACACTCTGTCCCCCTTTTTCTTGTGGGACCCTTCAAGCCCTTCATGGATGCAGTGAGGCCCCTCCATGGCCTTCCAGGCTGAGCATCCCCAACTCCTTCAGTCCTTCCTCACAGCAGAGGGGCTCAAGCCCTTGCAGCACCCCCATGGCCTCCTCTGCACCCACTCCAACAGCTCCAGGTCCTTCCTGTGCTCAGGACCCCAGAGCTGAAGGCAGAGATGGATCCTGGGGGGGCTGCAGCATCATGGGGAGCAGAGGGGAATTTTGTGTTATCCCCTGAAAGGAACTAAATGCACTAATGAGGATAAAATCAAGAGAATGGAGCCTGCCCCAAGCAGAGTCCTGCTGTCAGGGGTGGTTCTTTGTGCAGGGATCCATCAGGAGCAGATCCTGCGTGTCCCTTTGCCTCAGCACCCACCCCAGAGCAGCTCAATGGCCAGGCTGTGGCTCCATGCCCAGCTCAGCTCGCAGCTCCCTGTGCTCCTACAAGCAGAGGCTCCAGAGCAAGCCCTGCCCAGGGGGATGCAGTGTCTGTGCCACACTGGCTCTCTCCAGCTGGGGCTGAGCCTGCAGCACCCTGGGGTGCCACAGAACAAAGATTTCCCCAAAGGATTTCTGGATCCTGGGGACAGGAGCTGCTGCAAAAGCCAGAGACTCCACTTCTGACACAGAGGTTCCTCTGTCATCCTGCAGCCCAGCTGAAAGGAGAGGGACATGTCATACAAATCTTCAGGGTGTTTATTGTCAAGATAGAAATTCCTTTATATAAAACAAGAGTTTAAAAATAGCACTACCCTGCTCTCAGAATTAAATATACATATATATATACATACACACACAGATACTGATAGAAAGAATAATTACCATTTTGCTATGTGATTACAAAACCAAACAAGATTAATACCAATTTCCAAACTATTCTGCCAAACAGGGGCAAGGGGATCTAAGAATTCCTGCCGCCCATCTACCCATGGAATCCCTCCTGGGCACCACACTGGGTGCCAGCTGGGCATCAGGCATCCCCTGTGCTGCCTGCACCACCCAGCTGCCCTTGCCCCACCACTTGGCAGCAGATGCTGAGATGCTGAGCTCTCAGGGTGACACCACTGCAGGTTTTTTCTCCTGCAAAGCAGTCTGCCAGGGTCCAGGGGGACTGTGCCATCCCAGTCACTCTGGGGGACACCAGGTGTCATGTCTGTCCAATGACCAGCCTGCCCACATCATTGCTCCCCCTCATCCCAGACCTGCCAAGGAATGACAACTGAACCCCTCAGCTTTGTGGCAGGGGCTTTGTTCAAGTTCCTTTTTGTGTGTTTTTAGGATTTTTGGTTTTTTTAAATACAGCCCCCTGGGGATTTTGCAATACAAGAACAAACACTGATGCTTTACAATAACCTAGCCAATAACAATGACATGTAGCTACTGTACATCCATCCTGTGCCCTGCTGACCACTGCAGCCCTCTGCCAGGATCACTTCTTGTTGGCAATCTGCTTTTCCAGGTCTTCAAGTCTGGCTGTCATCTGAGCAAGTGAACGTGCTAAGGAAACTGTGAGCCAGGCAGTCTGCTGGGCAAAGAGCTTAAAATTTCCCCTCTCCCATTTACCCATCCCTCCCTCCCCCACGTGTGCTCTGTCCCAGCCCCCTGACAAGCCCAGCCTCACCCCAAAGGATATTTTTCTCGGTCAGGCTCTGCAGGATGGCCACGGTGTTGGTCTGGAACTGCACCAGCGCCTCGCACTCGCACGGGCTGCGGATCTCCGTTTCCCCTTTGCCCTCCTCTGTCACAGGGGGTTTGGCTGCTGTCACACCATGGCCACACAGAGCCCGCTCTCCCTTGCTCCCAGACAGATCCCTTGTCCCTGCAGCCACCCTCTGGGGCTCAGGGCTCTCCCCATGGTTTTGCCCCCTTCTTTCAGCCTCTCTGCTCTCTGTCAGGCTGCCCTGCTGATCCAGCAATCTCTCTGCCAGGCATCCCACAGAGCTGTCACACATGTGGGCACTGTGTGCCAAGGACAGCCAGTGCTGAGCTTCACTTTGCCTTCAAGCTGGGGTGGCAAGGGGCACGCTGGCTCTGTTTCTGCAGCCCTGTGGGGGTCTCAAGGGCACTGGGGAGCCCCAGCCTGTCCCAGGGCAGGGAGACCTTCACATTAACCCAGCTGCAGCAGGAGCACAGGTCTGAACAATGTGCACAGGTCTGAACAAGGTGCACAGATCTGAACAAGGTGCACAGGGCACCTTCAGAGCATCCCACAAGGCAGGGTGCCATTCCCAAATTCTGCCCATGCAATGGCACTGGGGTGGTTGATCACATTAATACTTTTGTATTAACCCCTCCTGCTTTTTAATTAATCCCCCCAGCTTCATCTTCTCTTCCAAATGCCCTCCAGAGACCCACATCTACACCCACAACAGCCTGGAGAGATCTTGTGACAGTCTAGGCTCACACCAGCCCAGCTCAGCCTTGGGGTGCTTGACACAGGGCGACAGACACACAAACCACCCTGCTGGCTCTGTGGGGACAGAAAGGTTTCCCTGGCTTGGGTTCAAGTCCCCTGGTGTGGCCAGGAGCACCCACCTGGGCAGATGTTCAGGGAGAAGTTCTCCACAAGGTGGGTCATGGTGGTGAAATCTGCAGAATAGGAGAAGTGCTGCTCCACTGGCTCAGAGGCGATCGCTCTCAGCTCTTCTTCCACAGCTTTTCCAACACCCACAGCAAACATGACAATCCCTGCGTGGCAAGGACAGATCCTGAGCACTGCCCTGGCCACCCTGCAGCAGGCCCAGAGGGAGCAAAGGCAAGGAGGCAGGATTTTCTCTGGGCTCCCCAAATACACAGCAGGAATTTGGGAAGGACAGGCAGGAGCGTGGCAGCCCTGTGGTGGTGGAGGCTGCTGCATGAAGGATGCTGCTCAGAGCACCCTGTGGCCACTACAAAGCGCGTCTGCCATGGGATGCTGCTCCCCAAGACTGGATGCTGCAGCTTTTCACTCAGACAGCCACCCCAAGGAACCATCCAGGGATGCCCAAAACACTGAAATTTGGGGTTCCCAACACCCCCTGCACCTGATTCCTTTGCTCTCCTGGCCCATTCGGAGATGTCATCCTGGGAGCGTCCATCTGTGAAGACCAGCCCGATTCTGGGAATGTTGTGGGAGAGAGGCCTGGCACCTTCCTGCTCAGAGAAGCTGTGCTCCACCATGTGCTTGAGGGCCAGGCCTGTCATGGTGCCCTTCTCCATGTACTCCACATCCCTCACGGCCTTCTTGATCTCATCAGCACTGTGGTACTTGTTGAGGGGGAACTCGGTGCGCACGCGGCTGGAGTACTGCACCAGCCCCACCCGCGTGCCCTGCGGGGACACCTCCAGCAGGTCCACAACACGGTTCACAAACTGCTTCACCAGCTCAAAGTTCTGGGGCCGCACGCTCTTGGAACCATCTATCACCATCACCAGGTCAACGTGCCCAGCTCCACACTCTGCAGGGACAGAGGAAGGTGACAGAGGAGCAGCCTGGCCACTGTCACAGTGAAGGGCTGGGGCTCAGCTTTGTGGCACTATGGGAACATCCTGGAACTGCAGCTACAAAGGAGAGCAGACTATGCCCTAGGGACTCAGCCCAAAAACCTCCACTGATATCCCAACACCCCATGAAAGTCTTTCCTAGGTTTCTCTTTTCCCAAAGTTTCCCTTAAAGCTGTTGCACCTTCTGGGCCATGTCTCTGAGGACACAGGCATCCATCCCCACAGCAGCCAGGGTGTTCCCACAAGCCACAGCCAACTCTCCACCCTCTCCCAGCCTAGCTTAGAGTCCTAAGTGGTGACAGAGCCCCCCAGCCCAGTTTCAGGTGAGCTCTCTCCAGGAGCACAGAGCCCAGATAAGAGGAATGTCAAGGGCTGTGTTCCAGTACTCACTGCTGCATGTCTTGCCATCAGCCTGGAGCCGCTGGCCCTCAGGGCACACGCAGTGGTAGGAGCCCTCTGTGCTCACACACTTGAACTCACAGCCGTGATCCACCCCGTTGCAGAGGTCGGTGGCTGGAAGACAAGCCGAGGGCATGGGGTTATCCCCATTCAGGGTGGTTTGGGAGCAGCCCTTCCCTGGAGGCTGGGCAGGACATAAAGGCACGTGCTATAGACACAGCCTGTGCTGTGCAGCACGCTGGGACCTACCCCTGCAGGACTTGCCGTCGGGCTGGAGCGTGAAGCCGCTGCGGCAGCGGCAGTAGTGCCCGTTGGGGATGCTCACACACTCGTGCTGGCAGCTGTGGTTCCCAAAGCTGCAGTAATCAATCACTGCGGACACAAGGAGAGCGATGGCAGAAGGGAAAAGACAAGAAGATAAAGAGAATGGGAAGCAAACAAGAAGGGACAGGGAGGGAGACAGCCACTTACTCGTGCAGCTCCTCTTGTTGTGGCTGAGGTAGTAACCCGGCCGGCAGCGGCAGTGGTAGGAGCCCCGCAGGCTGACACAGTGGTGCTGGCAGCCGTGCCTCCCGTCCGCACACGCATCGATGGCTGGGGGGCAAAGGACACCCATCACCCTCCTGAGCCAGCCTCGCTGGGACACCCATCACCCTCCTATGGGACACCCATCACCCTTCTGAGCCAGCCTCGCTGGGACACCCATCACCCTCCCTGGGACACCCCTCACCCTTCTGAGCCAGCCTCCATGGGACACCCATCACCCTCCTCTCCCAGTCTCCTTGGGCCAGCAGGGCACGACTGCTCCAGGGCTTCGAAGCAGCTCCCAGCACCATGAAAGAAGGAAATGTCCTGGTGTGGTGGTCAGACCAACTAACACAGCTTTGCACTAAAATCCAGGGGAAAAGCACTGCGCACTTTGGGGTGTGAATCCTCTGGCACTCACTGCCTGGACCCCCTCAGCTGACAAGTTGTGCCCCCATAAGTCATGAGTGTCCCATCTCAGAGAGGTGGACAGGACTTAGCAATGCTGAGTGTCTGCAGGCATTACAGACCTGGGAGGCAGTGGGCCCAGTGAACAGAGCACCCAGGCTGCTGCTGGCCTCCCTGAATCCTCTGCTGCATGCCAGCTTCCCTCCATAACTACAAGCTCCCCATGAAAGTTCAGAAAACAAAAAGGGTTTTTACGGGAGCAGGTCTTTCCATCCCCATTGAGCCTGTAGCCTGGGTTGCACTCGCAGTAGAAGGAGCCAGGGGTGCTGATGCAGCTGTGCTGGCAGCCGTGCTCCCTCTCCATGCACATGTCCACCCCTGCAAGACAGAACGGGCATCAGAGTGGCCCACAGGCATGCCAGACACATGGGCACCCTGGCTCTGGCATATGCCCTGTCCCTGCAGCAGATGCCAGTGTGACACAGCCCCACACAGCCCCAGTGCTCAGCCACTGATTTCATAGCCCCAGTGCTCACCCACTGTCTGTCACACAGACACAGACACTGTGCAGTGCCCTGTCTTGGCGCCTCACTTGGGGCGGTTGTTTCCCCATCCATCCTGCTTCTGGCAGGGGCAGCCACCCCAAACGGCCCTCTGAAGGTCTGGCCTTTTTTTTTTTTTTTGTCAAATAATTAAACCATATATCTCTATATTATCCAAACCACTTGTCGTCAATACACTTTCAATTAACCTTCCTCTATATTTCCTACTACCAAAAATAACGATCAACCATCATCATCACTCCACAACCATCCCCAAACAAACAGAGAACTAACCCCAAAACTGGCCCATTCCCAAAAACCAAACAAAAATACAAACCATGATGATAAATCATCGACTAAGCGCCCACCAAACTTTATGTTCTTGTAGTTTATAAAAAGCATGACACCGAAGATGTCAAGATGGCTGCCACAACCCAAGGACAAAAGACTTGGGTGAGGAGCAGACACCAGGACCCCCTTGCCACTCAGCACCAGCAGCAGCCCTCACCCACCACAAAGCTTGTCCTGGAACTGCTTGGCGAACTGCTGGATGAGCTCGAAGGACTCCACCAGGAAGACGTGCTCCTCCAGCGGCGGGGAGGCCATGGCCCGCAGGGAGTTCATGTCTGCCCGCTGGATGCCCACGGCGTAGATCTCGATGCCGGCGTTGCGGGCCTGCGTGGCCACCTCGGTGACGCGGTCCTGGGGCCGCCCGTCGGTGACGATGATGGCGACGCGGGGGATGCCCTTGTGCGGGGGCCGCGCGCCCTCCTGCGTGCTGAAGGCCACGTTCATGGCGTACTGGATGGCCAGCCCCGTCATGGTGCCCTGGGCCAGCGGCACGATGCTGTTGATGGCCCTCTCCATGTCCGCCCGTGTGAAGAAGGTCTTGAGGGAGAAGATGTTCTGCACCTGGCTGGAGTACTGGATCACCCCCACCTGTTGTGTGGTGTTACATTTAATTAAAGGACATGTTCTGTCTCAACCCTTGAAAATGTAGGGTTTATTCCAAGACTGTGATTCTCCCCTGAAGTATCACAGATCTATAATCCCAGTGGCCCAAGTCTTACTCAGCACCCACCTTGAATCTCCCTGTCAAGCTGTGCAATGGACACAAGAAGCCTCTTAGCCCTTTCCTCTCCCTTGGCCCTGCTCTCTCCTAGCTCCTTTGCTCCCTAGGCGCTCCCTCTGTCCCCTCCCTTCCACTTCCCCCCTTCTCCCTCATGTGAAAATGTGTATTTTATGATTGGCTTTTCGCAAATATTAAAATGAATATTATATGTGTTGTGTTAGAAAGTGATGTTGTATTAATTCTCTTAAGTAGTGTGTTAAATATAGCTTTAGGTTACAACAAAATGTTAAAATAGAAACTATGCTATGTGGGATTTTTTTTTCTAAAGAAAGGACTCGCACTGAGATAGCAGCCACAGGACACCTAAATTTTTCAGAGAAAGAGAATTTATTGCTCCATTATCAGGAGAAATGAACTTCTTCCTGCCTTGCTTGGGCAGGATTATGAGGAAGAAGTTGACTATGACCAGACAGAATCCTGTATTTGAATGGAATTTATGCATCATATATGAGGTGTATGAATATGGCATAGGCTATTGTTTTTAAGGGTTAATCCTCCGTTAATGTGGGTCCTTTTTCGGGCTTGTGCTGCCCAGAAAAAGGTACCCAGACACCCATAACTCTTTGTTTCTATTATCTCATATTGTCCTAATTCAATTTGTCAAAATTATTATTACTCTAATTGTATTACTATTTTTATAACCATTTTATCACTATTAAACTTTTAAAATTTTAAAAACAAGTGATTGGCGTTTTTCACACTCAGAATCCATGCTGCTCCCAGGGTGGGACCCCCAATAAACCCTCAAGTAATGAGCACCCTCAGAAGCTGTGCGGAGTCTCCTTGCCTGCCTGCTGCTACCAGCGAACACACAGCTTAGGGGGCCCCCAGGGATCCCCCAGAAGAACAGCTCACCCACCCGTGTGGCGTTGGGGCCCACGTCCAGGTTGCTGATGATGTCCATCATGAAGCGCCGCATGGTCTCGAACTCGAAGGGGCGCACGCTGCGCGAGCTATCGATCACAAACACGATGTCCAGGGGACCCGTCCTGCACTTCAGGGCTAAGGAGAAGGCAAGGAGAAGGCTCAGTCCTGTGGCTGTCTGCAGGGAGCACAGACAGCTCTGCCTGCTGGCTGGGGGCTGCTCATGGGGGATGGAGAGAGCAGGTTTGGGCAGCCCCCACAGACCGGCACCTTCCACTGCCCAGTGAATCCACAGAAGGTTGTCACAGACATGCTTTATGAAAAATCCTTTTGTTAGGATCCTTTTCTCCTGAGAAGCTGAGGCCTCAGAAATTAAATGTAAACAATGATTATCTGCTGCTGTGGAATGCAACAGGTGCATCTGTGATTGGTCCATGCAGTTGTTTCTAATTAATGGCCAATCACAGTCCAGCTGGCTCAGACTGTCTGGTCAGTCACAAGCCTTTGTTATCATTCTTTTTCTATTCTTAGTTATCCTTCTGATGAAATCCTTTCTTCTATTCTTTTAGTATAGTTTTAATGTAATATATATCATAAAATAATAAATCAAGCCTTCTGAAACATGGAGTCAGATCCTCGTCTCTTCCCTCATCCTGGGACCCCTGCAAACACCACCACAGAAGGTGGCAGAGTGGAAGCAGGGCCAACAGGCTGGGGAGACATCTCCTGGCTGTGGGTTCTTGTGGCTGTGGTTTTTTAAGGGCAGGGAACGAGACATTAAAAGCAAAGCTGGCGGAGATTGAGCCAAAAAGCATCTCTTGAGCAAAAGGATGCTACTCCCAGTGCAAACCGAGGGAATGTTCAGCAAGTGAAATGCCAGTGAACATTTCTGCTGGTAGAATTGGGCCTTAATCATAAAGGAAATGCTTTCAGCGCCTTTGGGATGATGCCAATCTCAGCTGCTCTAAAGGTCTCTGAGACATACCTGCTCCTTTCTCCATTTGGTGCCTTCACTGTTTTTAAGCTAAAATTGATTTAGATCTCTCTGTCCTGGGAGGAGAGAGGCTGGAACCTCTGGGTTTGCTTTGTCTCCTGCACCTGGAGAGTCAAGCAAGGAGGAGACTTTCCGTTACAGCTGTGTCTCCTGCAAGGTCACAGCCCATGGCCTGGAGGGTGACAAGTCCTGGGCAGTGCTGTGTCACAGCTGAGGAGGTGCCCAGAGCAAGCAGCACCAAAGCCACCGTGCTGGGGCCAGGAAGTTTGTGTCCCACTGCTGGGAGGATCCTCCATCCTCCTGGGGATGCTCCCAAGGAAGAGGCATCATGTCCCCCCATAACACACAGCAAACTGTCCTCTGAGGGCTCCACTGCCCCAGGTCCTCACTTCTCCCCCCTCCATGCACTCCCCACCAGCCAGGGCTCACCTGCAGGTTTTGGTCTGGCTTCCAGTGTTGTCAGGAGGAGCAGGAGGAGAGGGGCAGCAGGCAGGAGCTTCATGATGGCTCTGGGAGAGCACACAGTTCCAGTGCTGGAAGGATGTCCTGCAGGGAGAAGACAAGGTGCAATCAGTGCTCAGCCACAGGGCAACATTCTCCTGTGATGGGTGTCCTTAGGAAGTGCCAAAAACCCTCAACAGCAGCAGTTTTGACAGATCCATCCCCAAACTTCTCTGAATCCACATGGAATCTTTCCTGTTCCAGGGACTGGCAGTCTCAGCACAGCTCAATTTCATTACAGTAGCAGCACTCTGCCAAAGGGTCTGATTTTCTGCTCTGGGTGGAGCTGGCCATTGGACAAGCCTTATTTTCACTTGCAAACCAGGCAGATGGGATGTTCAGCCAAATGCTTTTTCCCTGACTGTGTGGCTGTTCTCTGCAGCCAGTGGAGAGTGGGAAAGCTGCACACAGGGATGCAGAGCACCAGCCCTCCTGATACTCCTGCACGGGGAGAGAAGCCCCCAGATGAAACACCAGCACAGACAGCACCTGCTCAGAAGTCTCTCAAAGTCACTGGCAAAGATCATTTTTCCAAGAAGTTCCATTCTCTGCCTGTTTCCAAACTCCCTTGGGAGAGCAGAAGCCTCTGCAGGCAGAGGGTGCAAGGATGCCTTTAGAGTCCCCACCACTCTGCACCTCTCCCTGTCCTAAAGGTTTTTCCAAGGGATTCTCTGCACCTCAACAGTTTTTTCATGTCTTTAGGGTGGGATCAGTGGGGGAAAAGATATTTAAACTTGTTACCCAAAACCTCAGCTTCTCACTTCTCTCCCTCCCAGCCCACCTCTGTGCTGTCTTGCCTTGCCTTTCCTGGCTCCTGCAGGGATGTGGATTTATTTAGTTCATTTTTATTCCAGCTCTGGTTGGAAACCCAAGGTGCTGGGGACAGAAATTCCACAGATAATGTGACTCTCCCCAGAACATGGGGAGTGCCAGGACTGGGCTCAGGTACTGGAAGGGTGCTTTTAAGAAAAAAAACACACCAAAATTCATTTTATCGGTAGTTATCAGGCAGTATTTATTTAGCCCCAGGAGGTCTCAGCTGTAATTCATCACCAGGGTTGCTGTTTAATTGCTCAGTGGTTACGTGCAGCCCTGAACACCACGTCTTTGATAGCAGGGACACTGATAATAGGTTTCACAGCTGCATCTTAAAACTGTCTCGAGGCTCAGTGCTCACACCTGGAAAACTGTATTAGAGAATTAGGAGGGCAGAAAAGGGGTACTGGAGGATACTGGGGTCCAGAACACCCATCTCAAAGTGAGAGACGGCCTTTCCCTGGAGGGGACAGCCCACCAGCCCTGGAGCAGCCCTGGACACGGTGACCCTGCAGCAGTGCCAGGAGCTCCTGCAGAGCCCTGCAGGACCAGAGGGATTGCTCTGGCTGAGGGGATGAGCAGGGACAGCAGCCTGGCAGGTCTTTCCTAGGCAGCAGAGGTGAGCTCTGTGGCCAGGATTGCTCAGACAGCTGTGCCCCCTCACCACATGCAAGCAGAGAGGCAAAGTTCTCCTCCTCCAGCTTTGTTTCCCCATTCATTTAGCAGATTCTTTTTCCAGGGCTGCTTCTTTCCTGGGAGAAAGCACTCACAAAACACTAAATATTTTTGGGACAGCTGTGCCACCTAGAACATTTCTGCAGCTCCCTTCTCTGCACACCCCCCTGCAGTGGCAGGCTGCTGTGGAGCCTGTCTCTCACAGCATCCAGAGAGGTTCAAAGACAGCCCAGGGGGAGGAATGAGCTGTCGGGCCAGGAACCAAGAAGGAGAAAACCAGTTCACGACTGATCTATTTTTAACATCATCTCAGCTTTTGGATGAAGCCTTGGCTCTCCCCACAGCTGCAAAGGCTGATGCTGCCTGGACAGGGCAGGGCATGGCAGCTCAGTCATATTCTGTCCTGGCAGCAGAGACCAGAGTCCTGGTCCCTGATTCAATTTAATGGCCAGTCCTGCCCCAGCAGCAAAGGGATGGGGAAGCAAAGATGATGGGACAAAAGTCCCCCGATATCTCTACCACCATCCCACACTTGTCAACCTCCCTCCACCCTCCCTTCCCTGGGCTGACCTGCGTCCCTGCAGAGGCACTGAGGGTGCACAGCACCCCCTCCATGCCCTGCAGCAGTGGGAGGCCGTGGTGGGAAGGCAGCGGCTGGCAGGCAGGTGCTGCAGGGCAAGGCAAACACCACCTGCACCGCCAGAGACCTTGAGATAACACGGAGCTATAAAGGCAAAAGGATCCAGGCAAGGTGAGTGCTGCTGCCTGGGCTGGCTCAGCCAAACCCTGCAGACAAGCTGAGAGGGCATTGGGACCATTCCTGACAGTTCTGAGCAACTCAGAGGGGGAAACAGTTATTGCTCTTCACTGCTGAAGGAGATGCTCGGTGTGTGATGCAAGGAGGGTGACCGAGGGGAGAGGCACATGTGAGCACAGCAGGGTCACCTCCTCTTCACTCTGCACGTGATCTCAGCCAAGGAGGACATGGAGATGGATCCCCAGAGACACACAGGTAAGCCAGCACACCTTCCCTGGGCACCTCCCCTGGCAATGCTGCTCCCCAGGGCAATTGCATCCCTCCCTGCTCCACCACTTGTCCGTCTGCTCTCCCTGCCAAATGCTGAGTCTCAGCAAAAACAGCCGCCTCAGGTTTCAGCCTGGCCTCCTTGGCAGCTCTCTCCTGGCTACAGGTTAGCAGAAATACTCTGAATATTCCCCTTCTGCTTCATCCAGCTGGTGGCAGGTTGGGCCTGGGTGCAGCCTGCCCTGGGCAAGGCCACAGGGTGAGGAATGCTGCCAGCTCCCTGCCCTCCTTCTGCTGCAGCGATGGGGGCTCTGTACTGAGCTGCAGAGGAGATGAGCAGATGGGAAAGGAGAGGTGGCAGTGCATTCACAGCCCAGGAAAAGCCCTGACTGTAAGTGTCACAGGGAGGAAGGCAGGTTGAGGACCAAGGCTTTGGAGCCATGCTGGCTCCAGAGCCTGCAAGAAGCCAGGACAAGGGATCACCGTGAGCTGCAAGGAGTGGGGAAGAGCTGGGAGCCCGTGAGAAGCACCAGCCAAGCCAGAGGGCTGTCCCATACAGCAGGGCTGTGCAAGGAGGAGGCACACACAGCAGGTCTAGAAACACATGGCAGGGTGCAGGGCACTGATGCCACACGTGCTGACAGCACCTATTTCTGTGCTGGAAGCCTTGGGCAATGGCAGAGCAGCCCTACACAAGATGTTGCTGAAATTCACCCTCCTCATCTGCCTCTCCATGACCCTCCTCTGCTCTTCAGAGCTTTTCTTTGTGGAAACCCAACCAGGCAGATTTGAGAAATTCATCCAGTTTTATTTGATGAAAGTGTCAAAAAACCCAATCAAAATATGATCAGGAGCGCCAGCCCTGAGTCCTTTCACTTAAGACACCTGAGTTCTGCCAGGACAACACAAGAGCACCCTCAAGCTGAAGGATGGGGAGAAAAATTGTGATGTCCTCAGCAGGACAATGAGTCATCATCCTTCTGGTCCATGCCTGAGAGAAAGGCTGCCCAAAAATGCATGTGGGACCAAGGGAGGAAGACTGAAGTGTGCCTTGCCCCAGGGGACAATGAAGCAACCAGAGCTACCTGGAGAGATGCAGACAATTTACACAATCCTGGAGGCAGCTCTCGATGCCAAAATTTGCTGTAGAAACATGGATGAATTGCTGGCACAAGACCTGCAAGCAGTGTGAAAGAATGAGGCCTGGGACAGCCTGGAGCAGGATCCACCCTCCCCTGGAGAGCTGCCCAAAGGTTGGTTTCTCCCAGTATAATCCCCAGTCTCAAGGTGCTCTCTGCATGCAGATGCCCAGCTCTCAGTGCTACCTGTGCTGCTCACAAGCTCTGAATCCACCCTCAGGACCATTTTACAGGCAGCACTGACTTTACACTCAATCACAGCTCCAAAATCTCAGTGCTCATCCCCCACAGCAGCTGGGTGACAAAAGGCCAATCAGAGAGGACAGCAATGCAGATTTTAGAGCAAGGAAGACTCAGGGACCACAAGCACATGCAGAGCATGGAAATGGCAAGAATTTCCAGCCCCAATGGGGTTTCTCCCCCCATTTAAGGAGTGATGTGTCCTTGGTTTTTCCCAAACACATGTGGGACAAGCAGAGCAGACTCTTTCCAGAACCTGACAGAGCTCTCTGGTTACAACTCCACGGCAGCTTGACTGGGCCAAGTGCCACCTGGAAGGACACATTGTTTGAAAAACAAGGCTGTATTTCTCCAACAGCACATCGAGGCTCCAAACCCAACAGGAGCAAACCAGCAGGAGGGCTGTAACAGGAAAGCCTTGCTGGATGCAGAAGGAACTTCTCTTTTGCTCTGCTTGCTCCCCACAAAAGCCTTTTCCCCATTTTATGGGACTCACTCCTGTTTATTCACAGGAGGAATATATTTCTTGACCAGGTCCTTTAGCAGTAAGAGATGTCTTTGACTCACAGCTCATGGGCTGAAGTCCTGGCAGGTTTATAGTGTGACATGACATTTGAAATCCCCTTGGGAAGGAAATGCTGGGTGTAGCAATGGACAGAGCATCCTCTCCTAGATGTTCTCCACAACAGCAGACGGGGTTTTTCTCTGCCTCAGTCTCTCTCTACAAGACCTCCCAGTGCTCTGCCACTCACCTGGCAGGAAAGCCTCCTGCCCAGACAGCCCTGCACTGAAACAAGCTGTACCTGGGCTGCTTCAGCAACAGCTGCCACAGATAAAAGCCACATTCACTTGCAAATTAAAATGTTAAAGATCTAGCCAAGAGGAAAACACATCTGCCAAATCTCCTTGTTCAGCTAATCGTGTCAGAGATGGCTCCTGTTTCAGGACTGCTGGTGCCATTGCTCTGTTCTCTCTGTCCCACCCAAGACCTTTAGGCCACACTTGTCCCCTGAGCTGCACAACTCAGCCCATCTCCTAACTGCTATTTTCAATAAAACTGGAGTACTCTGATTTTGATGAAGAGTGATCAACAGGGGACAGACCCACTCTGTTTAAAAAGCAAATGCTCTTCTGCAAACAGGTCCTTGGAGGACAGCTGAGCTGGGCCAAGAGACTTCAAACCTTGGAGAGAAGGATGTCCTGGCCATCCAGAAGCTGACGCAGCAATCCATTGCCCAAGTTTTTGTTTTGGGAGGAAGGTGTTAGCATTTTTTTCCCCCAGAAAAATGCATGTTCAACCACAAAGGAAAAGTCATGGCCCAGACCAGCCACTGGGCTGGTGCAGAGTTTGTCAGCTAAGCTCCCGATGCAGCAGAGCTGGTATGAGATTGAGAGTTCCTAGCAGGACAGCTGTCTCCCAGATCTGCTCGGACCACAATCCCCAGCTGACCTCAGGAAGTTTGCATGGCACAGACAACCACAGAGCCCGCCTGCTATTCCAGCCCAGCAATCACAGATTCATTGCCTGACCTCCTTCTTGAAGCCTTTATATCATATTTCTCACTCTAGAGATGTGACTCAATGTGTTGGCATAAGAAAACACGCCAGGAGAATTATTCTTGTGCCTCTCCCCTTTATCCTACCCATCCTGCTATGTGTTTAATTGAAATAGCAGAAAGTGAGGAACGTCTGGCAGCTGCGGAAAGGCACGCGGGGACTTTTTGTCCCTCCTCAGAACAGAAAAGCAAATTTGTGTAGATACTTTTCACAGGGAGAACCTCAAAGGTAGCACAGGAAATGTCTCACACCCAAATTCACAGCTTCCATGTCCCTCTGGCAGCAGGAGATCTGTCCTGGGACTGGGGTGCTGTCACCCCTTAGGAGATGCATCAAAGGAGAGCTTCACCAGCAGCACAGTGGCTGTGGCCTCCCTTCTGCCCACACTGAAGAGCAGGTGACACTTTGGGAAAGCCCTCCAAGCCCAGCTGCAGGTGTGTGAGCTGTGAATGCCCAAAGGCAGTGTTTGAGCTGTATGAATTCCCAAAAGCAGCGTTTTTCCACATGTGGAGCTTGCCTGATTTTCCAGCCCAGACAGAGACTCTTGTACAGGGGGTTATCTCTGCTGCCAACAGATCTGCTACCACTGGCTCCAGCCACAGAGCATGCCCTCATATGGGTCCACAGACTGCAAAGATTCCTGAATTTACACACTGGCAAAGAACAGCCCAGAGACAGAAAAGCTGAAGTCTGGAGAGAAAGCAAGGTACTGCCACCTCTCTGCAAGGGACAGCAGCTGAGCCCTGTGGATGTCCCTGAGGGGCACCAGAGGGACCAAGCTAGGGATGGACTCGTGTGCAAGCAGGGGCTTCAAGGCCAGAGGATCAGAAGTTTGCAGATAGACAGGCAAAGACAGAATATTGGTGGGGAAGATGGATTCTGACTCGAGTAAAAAACGCCAGGAAGGACAAGCTGTGTGAGAACCAAGAAAGATTCAGGCACAGGATAAGACTCAGCTGGGAGCACCCCACATGGAAATGCTGCCATTGCTGTGAACCAGCCTCTGGAGTCTGCTGGGCACACACCTCACCCTCTCCTGCTTTAACAGAGCTGGTTTAAAACCCTTTCTATTTAGCCAAGGCAGGAGAGAACCAAAGCCTTCTAAGACTTGAAAACATTACCTGTCACCCAAAGGTACATCTGTGCTGTGAGTGCCTACAGGGGGTGATGCTCACCAGCCTCAGCAGTAATGGAGAGCACTGGGTCAGGGTCCTCATGGCCAGCAGATCAGTGCAGCCCTTGTGGCAGCTGCATGAGCTGCTGAAGGTGCCCAAGTGCTCAATTTGCTGCTGTGTGAGCCCACAAACAGGATTACTGAGAGGTAATGACAAGTGTCAGGAGCCACTCAGCCTCCTGGCTTGGCTGGAAGAGACATCTGGCATGAAAGGGCCCAAGTGGTGCAGGGGGAGTAGCTGACTTTTATAAGTTTCTTTATAAGCACCACTCCCATCTATTTTATTTTTTTTTTCTGTGTTTTTTCTAGGTCCCATTTATTCACTCACAGTAGGGCCTGTCTGTAAGTCCTGTGTGTGTGTGTGTAGGTACAAACTCTATTTATCTCCCCTCCATGTTTCAGCCCTATTCATCAGGCATTTGTAAATGGCATTTTATGAGTGCTGAGTTTTTAACAGGGCAGGCACGCTGCTCCAGAGCGAACAAAGGGGCCCCTATTGGAAACTTTAAAGATGTTTAAACAAAGACTTCTCTTGAAAACCTTTAACCCCTCATGCCAACCTCAGGGGAAACGCTATGTTATGAGCAATGGGAGCACAAACATCTTCTGTGACCACAGGTTTTCTACAACAGGCTGCCTTGTTGGCCACAGCTCCTCTGTTTGCTCCAGCCACCAGCCAGGGCAGCCCCCGAGCCCATCTTGTTCTGAGCACATGCGGTTTCTTTAATTCTTCAACAAAAAATGAAAGTTACAACTTCCACAAAAATCAACAACAGCTTTTTCCCATTGGATGCAGCAATACCCTGCCTGCTTTGATGAAAAGTGTTGTTTTACTGCAGACACCAAGATCTGTCACCTGGTTTCAAGAGGGAAGTTTGCATTTTGGATGAGGCTGAGTTTATCCATATCCTGGTGGCAAATATCAGGGCTGAGATCTGAGAGATTTCCCCACACACAGCTTTTTGCTGATATCAACAGCAACCTAATGAATTCCTGCAGAGATTGCAAGAATCTGCTTGTGAAATGCAGTTTCTACTTGTTAGTGAGAGCCTGCACACTCACTGCCTGGGATTAACTGCTCCTTGAAAATATAAAAATCTTTACTCTCAAGAGATGCTACAGAGGGTCCCACAGGGACAGGTCCCACAGGGAGAACTTCATAATAACACTATAAATAATGCGGGTTTAAGTGAAGCAAAAATCCAGTGTGATTAAGCAAAAGAGGCAAAGTCCCATGCTTTGTCTCAGAGTTGGACTGAGAACAGGTCCCTCTCTTGGACCCCTGCTCCCCTCAGTCCCACTCCATGGTGGCTTCTATTGACACAGGACAGTCCCATTTCCCTGCCAGCCTCCTTACCCACTCTGCAGCCTGCCTGCTGAAGGATTCAGCAGCTCTCTGCTCCACAGCAAAGGCTGTCCCTGCAAAGCCTCAGCAGAGCACATACCACCACCACAGCATGTATCTGCTCAGCTCACTCGAGTGCATGTCCACACAAACACCATGAGTGCAGAATAATCTGATTTTCCAAACAAGTTTTCCCATGCAATTGCTTGGAACAGAAGTGCCCAAAGCTAATTTTATCCTGTGAAACAGTTGGAATGATAAGCCAAAGGTGGGTGATTGCTTGTGCAAACGAGTATGCACAGACCCAATTTTCCAGTCGTGCAGAAACAAACTTAGGGTACACTTCTGAGCTTATCTTTCTGCAGGATCTCCATTTCCTGCTGCTCAGCACGCCTTGCCCAGGTGTACGAGACATTATTATGCTCTGCTATGAGATCCTCGGCTGTATAAGCAGGGACCTGCCCGACAGATAGGCAAAAGGCGAGCAGGGCAGGCAGCGGGAAGAGCTCGCTCACATCGCTGCCACAGCACCGAGGAACCGAGCGGGTTCCGTGCCCCGGCACCGTGCGCCCGGGGACCGGGAGGGCTCCAGCCCCCAGACGGGAGGAAAAACCCTTTGGGGCGAAGGACAAGCTCTTCCCCTCCTCCCGGCTTTGCTTTCTGCTCCTGGCGCCCAGGATCGCCGCTCCCCTTCCTGCCAACCCTGCTCCATGGAAGAGCCCACTCGGAGGGTGCCAATGTCCGCTCGGCACCGCGCACAGCCCCGCTGGACCGGGCTGGGACCGGCACCGGGACCGGGATAAGGATCGGGACCGGGATAGGAACCGGGATCGGGATGGGGATCGGGACGGGGACAGGGATCGGGACCGGGATCAGGATGGGGATCGGAACGGGGACAGGGATCGGGACCGGGATAGGGACCGGGACCGGGATGGGGACCGGTTCCGGAACCGGGACACGGACCGGGACCGGACTCACCCGCGCCCTCCTGACCCTCCTCGTGTGCTGTGCTCCCCGCAGGAGCGGCGGTGCCCGCGGAGCCGCCGCCTCAGCCGTGCCGGGCTCGGAGCCGCTCCCCGCCGCGCTGCTGGCTCAGGTACGCGCTGCGGGCGGTGCGGGGCGGCGGCAGCGCCGGGGCCCGCCGGCTTTAACGGGGCGGGGGAGCGGGGGGGGCGATGGGGCGGGCACGGCCCGGCCCCGGGGCTGCGCCGAGAGCGGGGGGGACCGGGGGGGACCGGGGGAAACCGGGGGGAAGCGGGGGGAACCGGGGGTCCCACCTGCCCCCGCCCCGCCGAGCGCGGCCCCGCGGGAGCTGCGCGCAGGTGGAGCCGGCACCGGAGGGTGCCGGGACGGGACGGCCGGGGGCTCACCGGCGCGGAGGGCCCGCCTGCTCTTAGCGGTTTAGCTTCATTTTTCTCTGTTTTTCCTTTTTTACCCCTTTATTTCACTTTCTGAATTTTTAAAAATTTTTTCTTTAATTTCTCTATTTTATTTATTTTTTTTTCTCTAATTTATTTATTGTTCTTTTTTAACTTGCTTTATTTTTTCTTTATTTTTCTCTGTTTTTCCTTTTTTACCCCTTTATTTCACTTTCTTAATTTTTTAATTTTTTTCTTTATTTTCTCTATTTTATTTATTTATTTATTATTTTCTCTAATTTATTTATTGTTCTTTTTTATCTTTCTTTATTTTTCTTTATTTTATCTATTTCTTCTCCTTTTGCTTTTTTCTTTGTTTTATATTTTTATTATTTTCTCCTTTTCTCCCTTTTTTTTTTTTTTTTAACCCTTTTGTTGTCTCTTCCCCTACTGGCGTAACGCATGTGGTAGCCCCATAAACTCAAAAGTTCATGGAAAAAGGAGAGTCTAAGCTTAATACCCATTTGACCTGCAGTGTCCTTGGAGTTTAGGAGCATCAGCAGGTAGTGGTGCAGTGTGGGGAGGTGATTTTGAGCCAGAAGACTGCAGAGCAGAGCTTGGAGGGCTGTAGAGCCTCAGGTTAATTTTCCATCAAGAAGGTCAACTGATGTGCATTGGAGATCTTCAGCAGAGGCTTCTTGGAAACTCTGGAATAGACCTTCCCAGTCCCCCAGCACCTAGGTCAGTCTGGTGGTGGCAGGAGCCACCTTTAGTGCTTTATAGGACTGTGTTGTGGTGCTTTAATAGCATTTCCCTTCCTCTTTGCACACGAGGAACAGAGAAAGGAGACTCCAGTAAATCACTGCCTGAATTTTCTAGCAGATGTACCAATGCTGTTTTATCAAACTTGGGCATTTTGGGGGTGTTGGTGCTGCTGAGGTGCCCAGCCCAGCTGGCCCCTGCTCCCTGCAGAGCTCACTGCCACAGGCTTTTCCTGCTCTCAGCCGCTGCTTGCCCTTGGTGTGGTCAATAAATCCCCCAGGCCTAGAAAAGGCTGAATTTCACTTGTGTGTGCAGTGAGGAAAATACAGGATTTATAAATACCCATACATATACAAGGGCTGTGGGTTGGGTTGGTCTGGATTAAAGGAGGTATTGAAAAATGAGGGAAGCCAGAAACTGCAGGCTTCTCATTTCTGTGATTTCTAATGGCTTTTCCTTTTGCATAAACATTGCCTTGACTCCATACCCAAGAGCACTGCAGGCGTTTTCTCCCCTGATCTGCACAAAATATAACCCAGACCTCTAAAATGGATATTTTTTATTAGGATGTTTGGTTTCCCCAAACTGAGGGAAGAACAGTTGCCCTCTGTGGCAGCAAATCCCCAGCAAGCTTCAGGGCAGCTGTGTCCTGAGCAAGGCAAACCACAGCTCCTTTTTTGAGGGGGGGAGAAAAGCAGAAAATTAGGTCTCTGCACTTCAATTCAGAGTGCTAACTGCACTTGGGGACACTGTTACTGTGAGTTACAGTTCTTGTCTAAAGAGGTGATTTGAAGACCCAGTTTTTAAACAATAGCTGCTGGGATTGCATTTTGGTCTCCAGAGTTGGGTACTTTCATTCCCAGGGGACCAAATATATCAGATCCCTTCCTGAGCTGGGGGAGCTCACTGAACTGAGCTGGTGGAGCTCACTGAACTGAAAAGCAGCAGGGCAGAGGGCAGTTTGCTTCTCCCAGTGCCTGTAAAGCGCTTTTTCCTTCTGCTGCGGTTGCCCAAGGGTGTGGGCATCACACAGAGGTGATGTGTGGAGCAGGGCATGTCCCACACAGGGAGCAGCATTCCCCAGCTGCAGGCAGCACAAAGCACTGAGTGATGCCCCTGAGCACTTGCTGCTGGGAGGGAGAGGGATAATTTTCAGCTGTGGTGTTAAACATCAGCTCTCCTAAAATCAGCCACGGGGCTGTGGGGTCCAGCCCTCCCAAAGCCTCCCGGCGCCTCGGTGTGCCCACATGAAACAGCCCTGTGCAAGGTGGTCCAGCTGTGTGTCTCCTGTGGAAAGCACACAGAGCACTCCTCCTTTTCTGCCTCATTTCCCATGGGAGAGGGCACAGGAACCCAGCCAGGGTTTGCAAATCCCCCAGGGTACCCTGCATCTCTCCCACCCCAAGCAGCAGGGCAGAGCCACCCTGGAGATGCACCACAAATGCACTCACACCCTCTCCTGAGGCACAGCCTGACCTAAAGCAAAGGAAAAGCTTTGGTGAGTGGTGCCAGGCTGAGCAGGGAAGGGGAAAGGCTTACAGAAATCAGTGTAGGAGAAAGGTGGTAGATCCCCCTTTGCTCCCCCTCCTTTTTCTACATAATGCCCAACTGTGCGGAGAGCAGCAGAGCCCCAGCCAAGACCTCAGGCTCTGAAAAGGCAGCTTTTAGTGAGAGCTGTGAGAGCCCAGCCCGTGTGGGGCTGCTAACATGACACTGAACTAACACTGCACTACAGCCTAAGCATTTTAATAATTTAATATAATAAATGTCAGAAGGAGTGAATATTTCTCTGTAACCCTGAGGAGGCTGGAGGTGCCAGAAGGAGCCAAGTGGGCATACTGAGCTGCTTTAGCAAGAGCCCTTTGACTCTCTGAAGGGAAATTTATGGCAGATGATGGATGCTGGGTGGTCACCTCTGTGGGCAGAATGGCAAACACTGTTCAGGAGTGCGTCACTCACACAATTTAGCCCCAAAATTGGGAAGGCAAGGGTGGCAGAGAACAGACAAAGAAAAGGAATACAAGTTTCTAGGTAGTTGTTCCTCCAGCTGGACATCAAATCTGAGGAGTTCCCATCTGTTTACCTGCCTTTGGCATGCACATTCCCCCTTCAAGCAGTGAGCAGCATGTGGGTAATCATTCCAGAAGGTTCTTTAATCATCTCCAGGCAGTGACCCACGTGCCTCTGGAATTCTGCAGGGATGGCAGGGAGCAGTGGTACCTGCACAAGCCTGGCCCTGCCCTGAGCCAGGGCTGTGGGAGGCTCTGCAGAGCAGGCATTGCTGCTGCCCACGCTGCCAGCACACGTCTCAATCCACAGCTTTTGGCAATTCGCTCCTGAACACTCCCTGGCCTCTGTGCCAGGCTGTTCCACACTTTGCCAAGGGGTTAATAGCAGAGGAGCCCCACAGGGAGACATCAAGCTGCATGGATGGGCAGTGGTGACTGCATTGGTGACACTAACAGGGATGGAGCATGTGGCTCTGCAGCTGAGACACAAACACCCACAGCTATGCTCCTCATTTTACACAGCACACTGAACCATGAGACTCACCAGGAAAAAATTCACACACCCAGCCTGGTTCTTCCCTGCTGTGTGCCCGTTGTCTCTGACAAACTGAGGGTGAAATGCTACTGAACAGAGCCAGCCAGGTTCTGTACTCATTTAACACTCTGTTAGTTAATTTAACACTGCATTAGTGTAAAAGGGTATCCAGGGTCAGGCCAATTTCCTTGATATATTTCCATATTTACCCCAATCATAATAAGTTGTTCTGAAAAAAAAAAAAAAAAGAAAAAAGAAAACAACAACTAAACCAACCAACCGGAAAAAAAAAAAAAAAAGAAGAAAGACCCAAAACCAAATGCAGAGTTTTGCTGAGAGATTCCCAAAAAGTGCTTTTATATGAAGGAAAGGAAAAATAGCAAAGGCAGATCAAAGCTGAAATCACACCATTGCTTGGCAGCAGAGGAGTGAAACAGCTGCAGATTGCCACTATTGAAGATTAAATAACTTTCTTATGGGATCTCTTTGGCTGTGCAAAGATATAAACTATTCACTGGCTAGGAAGAGGAGTGAAACTTCAGCAGGACTAAGTGACCCACCCTGGAGCAGCCACTGGTGGGATACTGGTAAATATAAAGCTCTGTTTCAGTGTGCTGCATTGCTGGAGCAGGAGTCTCCCAGCACCTGGATGGAGGGAACAGGTACAGCCCTGGCAAAGGAGCTGCTTGTCACAAAATGAAAGCCTGGTCCTTCATTTGCAGATAAACAGCTTTTAAAAACGCCCCAGTTGATCCCAAAGTTCAAATCCTTCAGCAGAGCTCTGGCATCTTTTGATTGGAGGGGAAAAAAGGAGAAAAAGCATTATCTGGGGTCCCATGAGTGCTGTGGGCTGAGCCCTGAGCCCTGTGCTGGCAGCAGCTCTGGGGCTGCCACAGGAGCAGAGCCTGGTGGCAGCCTGTGCTCTGCACTCTGCAATGGCCATAAAACATTCATTTTCCAGGCACAGAGCAGCAGTAATGTTGTGGGTGACACTGACACTGGCCCTGGCTGTAAATCTGACTCTGGCAGGGCTCTGGTGATTTATATTTACTAGCTAACACATCTGGGATAAGGAGCTGGGAACAAGGAGGGCAGGAGATTATATTGCCCCTCTGGTAACCTAACAGAGCACATCTGTGCAGTGCAAAGTGTCAGGTCCCCGTGGCACTGCTTAGAGAAGACACTGGGCATGGATTTGTTTATATGGGACATGTGGTTTTCTTCCTCAACAACAGCAGAGCATCAGCTCCATCCAAAGGTGGGAAAGCTGGAACTGAAATGTGTTGAAAGTGAATTGCAACACGGTGCTAAAAGCTGTAAGGGGCACAGCCTTTTTAAAGCACTGCACTGTGAAGAACAGAGCTGGCAGGCAAACCCTGCTAGCAGGATGCTTGGGGTGACTGTGTGCAGCTTCTCCCCCTGGAGCCTGCTCTGCCCTCTGAGCCCAGAGGAGCTCAGCACGAGGAGCCTGCCTTGGGGTGATGGCGGGACCAGACTTACCTCTCTTCACACATCTCATCATTTATGCTCTCAACTTTTCTCCATTTCCAGCCCATTTGAGAGGAAGAGAGACTGTGTTTAAAGGGAATGCTCCCCTGCACATCTCTTGCAAGTTCCTCCTTGGGTGGCCATGGCTGATGGCCCTGGTGTCACCCCTTTTCCCCCAGTGCTGCCATCAGCCCCCAGATGCTCTCTCACAGTTACTCTGCCCCGTGTTTTCCACTGTGGCTGGGGTTCACAGCCTTCTCTGGGCACTGCTTTGCCTCTGATAGGAGAGTCATTGACCAGGCTGGGTCCCCTCAGCAGGAGCTGTGTGTTCCCAGTGACCACATTGACAGATGTGCCAAGGAGGGACCCCTACACAGGCATCTCCTCTGCTTTCATCTTATCCAGCCAAATATCCCAAACTCAGGGAATGCTCCTGCCCCAGACTCACGGGGTTTAGGGGCTTTCAGCAGGGCAGAAGCTGTGCTGTTCAATGAGTGGTCTCAGCCCCTCTGAAGGCAAACCAGCACCACAGAAGGCCTCCACAGCTGCCATCCCAGAGCTCTCTCCCCCTTGCACTCGTGTCCCAGGTGGCAGAGCAGGGCATCTCAGACCCACCTCCTCTCTCTGCAGCTGGTTAACACCCAGCCTACCCAGTTAGCAGAGTTAAATGCCAGGTGTCTGGAAACTCCTTCTATTTAATAGAGCAGAAACAATCAGCAGAACCACCTACTCCTTAGGTCTCAGAGAAAAACGCAGCTGTTTTCACCCAACATCCCTTGCAGAAGCCAGTGAGTGGCTCAATCTTGCAATGCAGCTCCCAGCTGCACTCACAGCTCAGCAGCATCACTGCCCAGCTCACCCAAAAGCCATACAGCAACAAGCACAGCAGGCTGAAAAACAAATTAATAATCAGGGTTGCATGGGGGGCTGGAAGTCTTAGAAATGCTGTGTGTTTGGTGGCAAACTGATGAAGCAGTTACTCCATTGTCCAAACTTTCTGTTTTTCAATGCCAGCCCCATTCTGCAGTTCCTTCTGAAGCCTTTCCACCTTCCCCACCCCATCAGGCTGGGCATGGAGGGAGCTCCTTTCTCTCTGCAGGGCTGGGCAGGAGCTGCCCTGGTGCCCCCGTGCCAGGGAAATTGTGTCTTGCAGACCCAAGCCGTGCCAAGGCAGCCTGCTCCAGGACAGCGTGAGGAGGTACCTGCAGCTGCCAGCAGACCAGACAGTGCTCATCCTGCACGCCAAGGTGGCTCAGAAGTCCTATGGCAACGAGAAAAGGTGGGAGATGGCCAGGACCAGGCAATAAGTTACATAATCTCCATATATCACACAAAGCTGATTGTTATTTATTAAGAAACCTGTGCTTTTATACCCAATTTTGCTACAGGCTGACCTAACTGGTGCTCCAGTCAAAACACCATCACCAAGGGCTAATTAAAAAACACCCTTTGGTGAACAAATCTCCATAACTCATTCCACATGTTCACAATACCAGGTGCAGCAAGTGAAGATAAGAATTGTTTCTCATTCTTTTCTCTGATCCTCTCACAGCCTTCCCCAGAATGAAGCTGTAAAGTTGTGTATTCCTCTCTGTGGCCAGAGAGCTGCTGCCACAGGAGATGGTCCCAGCTGGCCTGATAGCCACTTCTAAACCCAGCTACCTAAAGCTTCATTTCAGCCTTGCTGGATTTCACTGATCTAAGCTGGTGAAATTTAACCCCCCTATTCACTCATCTTTTCATCCAAAGCCATCATTTATTCTCCATTAATTTAATTACACAAGAAAGAATTAGCTCCAGCCTTTATCCATCCCAGTTAGACATTCCCAGTAGATAGGTTCTTTCCATGCAGCAGTAAAGAAAGACAAAGTAAAAGAAATCAAGATTCTGTTCAAATCTCAGCCCCCAAGAAGGAAAGGCTGATGTTTTAACTGCCCTCTAACTCTTGCCTTAAAATCAGCATGGCCACAGCAGGGACTGGGCTGTTTCCATCCATGCCAGTGGTCTCCAAAGCTGCTATTTTTGAATATCCTCCCCACACTGAACACCTTGAGGTTCTGGCTTGAATCGCCAAAATTGCCACTCGCTGGCAGTGACGTCAGTCTGCAGCACTGCGATGTAATTAATCCTCCATTAATCCTTGGGATATAAATACTGCTCCGTTATTACCCAGCATGGAACAAGGAACCAGCTCAGCCTCCTCTGGAACCACCCAGACCCCAGGAGACAGCTCTGGGATGGGCTGGCTGTGCCTACAAAGCTCTCACCACATCCAGTCTCCTGCCAGGGGCTGCTGGTCCGCAGGTAAAAAAGTTATTTCAGGACTGAATCTTCCAGCCAGGAGGGAGCCCTCTCATCACAGCCTCTGCTCCTGACCCCATGCAAGGGGTGAAAATCAGATGCCAGGTCTGAAAAGGGAGAGAAAAACCTGCACAGAGCTCCCAGGTTTAAGTTTGAAGGTGCTGCTGCCATTTTCCTTAATAATGGGAGTCAGGGGCCTGTGCTGTGGATGAGTTGTTTAAATAAACTTGTACCTCCAGGGCTCCAAGATATCCAACCCCCTGCACTGCTGTTTTCTCTGCTGGTGCTTTACCCAGTGTCCATAGAGGATGAATTTACACCATTCACACAAGTGCAAAGACAGTGGAAACCCAAATAAAACACAGGAAAATGGGCTTCCAAACTCCTGGCTATGGGTTTATTTGCATTGGGCTGCAGAAGTGATTGTGAATGCAAACTCTGTTCCCAGCCTGCTCAAACTCCCACATGGCAGGCAGGCAGGGGCTGACGGCTCCCTCTCTCTGGGGGAGCTGGGGGTGCCAGGCTCCCTGTCCTCCCATCCCAGGGCCATCTGTCACTGCTGGGATCGTGGCCACAGTGGCAGCACCAGATGTGGCAGCTGCTGAGGTTGGAACCAGGCACAGGGTCCCCAGCCCCTGGCTGAGCTCCCTGTGCCTCCCAGGTGCATGGGTGCCCCCAGTGCTGGGGATCCCCAGGTCTCTGCTCTCAGCACAGCCATGCAGCCCCTCCTGAGCACCTTCTCAGGGTGCTGAAGGGCAGTGAGAAAATGCCCTCTTGTCTCTGCAGGTTTTTCTGCCCCCCACCTTGTGTTTACCTGAGCGGGCCGGGATGGAAGTTAAAGCAGGAGCAGATTAAAGGTGAGCAGAGCCCTGGACCTCTCCTCCCTCCCTTCCTGCACCATGGAGAGCTGCCCTCTGCAAAGGGGACAGTGAGTCTGTTTATGTTGGTTTTGGCCCTCCAAACTCCTTTCCTGCTCAAGCCTGAGCCCCCTGAAATCCAGAGAGGGCTGAGGCTTGGTGATGCTGTGCTCCTGGAGAAGCTGAGCCTGTGCAGGGGGATGGAAGGTGCTGCTCCTTGTCTGTTCCAGCCAGGGACCTGGGAGAGGCTGGATTTCGGGTGTGTGGGTACATGGGGCTGGACAGCATGGGCAGCAGCCTGATGGAGACGCAGAAGCTGAGCTTTGAGGAGCAGCCAGATGCAAAGGTAAAGCCCGTGGGGCTGTGGAGATCCCTGTCATGCAGGGGCTGGGCTGTCACCATCAGCACCCCACACTCTGGGATGTCACACCCTCCCCATCCTCCTCAGAATGTCACAGCTCTTTCTTCCTGGCCATAACTCCCCACTCCCACTCCCCACACCATTCACACAAGTGCAAAGACAGTGAAAACCCAGATAAGACACAGGAAAGACTGCTGTGGCATGTGCAGCAATCCAGGCAGCCCAAAGATCCCTGTCTTTCTCTGAAACCATCTTTTCAGGTCAACAGGACTGTAGCTGTCAAAATCTGTCCAGCTCCCTCAGCCCTGGTTCCTTCTCCTGCTTGTCACAAAATGAAAGCCTGGTCCTTCATTTGCAGATAAACAGCTTTTAAAAATGCCCCAGTCAATCCCAAAGTTCAAATCCTTCAGCAGAGCTCTGGCATCTTTTGATTGGAGGGGGAAAAAAGGAGAAGAAGCATTATCTGGGCTCCCTGAAGAGCATGGGGTCTGAGGCAGGCCAGGAGCTCACAGAAAGGGCCTTTGTCCACAGTGCTTGCCTTGCTGCTAAAGCACAGCATATCGGCCAGGCTGAGGGAAACCATAAACCCAGGGTGATTTCTCATGTTATGTGGGATAAATCACACATGAACATTCATTTCCATAAGGAATACTCTGCCCCCAGTGTAAATAAAGCCTCTGCTGATCCCCAGCTCTTCATTCCACCTGTAATAACATCTCTGGTCATTTCTCCCTTTAAATGAACCCGGGGCTTGTTGAAGGGAGCTATTATGTCCTTGTGGGGTGGTGAGGAGGGTGAGCAGGGCTGGTGGGGCTGGGCTGGAGCTGCTGGCAGCCCCTGTGTGTCCCTGGCAGGGGTTCAGCTGTGCCAAGGCCCTGTACATCTCGGACACGGACAAGCGCAAGCATTTCCGCCTGGTGCTGAAGCTCTTCTTCAGCAACGGGCAGGAGATCGGCACCTTCCACAGCAAACTCATCAAGGTCATCTCCAAACCCTCGCAGAAGAAGCAGTCCCTGAAGAACACGGACCGTGAGTGGCTCTCTGGGGAGGGAGGTGGGTGCCAGCCCAGCGTGGGATGCTCTCTGCTCACAGCTTGGCTCTGCAGTGGCCCAGGCTGGACACAAATGTTGCAATGCTGTGAGGGTCCCAGTGAGGAGAGAGAATGATGCCGCTGACTCCATGGATATCAGAAGGCTAATTAATTATTTTATTATACTATATTGTTCTATACATCTAAAACTGAACCTGCCAAGCGCTCAACCCTGCTCACACTGCGCTCAATCTCATGACTGTCACCCAACAGTCCTGACTCACACACACTTGGCCCTGATAGGCCAAGGAAACAAAACACCATCACTTTGGGTAAACAATCTCCATATTGCATTCTACTTTTGCATAAATGCAGGCACAGCAAATGGTAAGAATTGTGTTTTCTTTCTCTGAGGTTCAGAGAATGTGTATCCCAGAAATATTATTGGGAAGAATTGTGCCTTGCTTTTCTCTGTGAAGGAAAACGTGGCTACACCCACAGCCCATGGGAACTCCCAAAAGAGGATGTAGAACTCCCAAAAGAGGATTTATGTGGCACAGTGCTGTCTCATTTCCAAGTGGTTCACCCAGCACGGGGTGTAATGCTCTGATGCCAATGTGGTCCCCACAACATGGGCCTCACCCCACTCACACACAGGGGAGGGTTTTGGCTGCTGGATACCCAGGAACCAAGGCTTGACAGAGCCATCATTCAGTCCTGGCAAGCACTAACCTGGCACCTCTCCCCTCAGTGTGCATCTCCTCAGGCTCCAAAGTGTCCCTCTTCAACCGCCTGCGCTCCCAGACCGTCAGCACCCGGTACCTGTCCGTGGAGGGAGGAGCGTTCATTGCCAGCGCCCGGCAGTGGGCAGCCTTCACCCTCCACCTGGGTAAGGACCCTCGGGGACACTGATGCCACCATGCCTCCAGCCCTGGCTCTCCCATCCTGCAAAGCCATTCCTTGGTGGCAGAAGGCATGGGAATTAGCCTGGGGGTGCAGGAATCCAGCTCAGTCTCACCTCTGCCCGGCATTCTTGGTGCATCTCTGGACGTTTCCCACTGGCTTTGAGGGCACAGGGGCTGTGACCAGGGCTGTACTGGTCTGGAGGTTTACAAATTCAAGCAAGGGATTGCCTGGAAGAGTCCAGAGCCCAACAATATTCCTGCCTTGCAAGGAATGGGCCAGAGCCCAACTGCTCTCCCCGGGTGGGCTCCCACGAAATGATGCTCTCTCCAAGCATCATTCCCTATGAGCCCAGGTAAGGCAGCAGCAGGAGCAGGGCCAGACCTGTGCCCACCTGGGTTAACCAGCTCCCCGGGCTGACTCTGCCTCTCCCTCCCCTGCAGCCGACGAGCGCTGCAGCCGCAGCGAGTTCCCGCTGCGGGAAGGGTACATCCGCTACGGCTCCGTGGTCCAGCTGGTCTGCACGACCACCGGCGTCACCCTGCCGCCCCTGGTGAGCCCCTCACCCCCTGCTGCCCCTGGTGAGCCCCTCACACCCTGGTGAGCCCCTGGTGAGCCCCTCACACCCTGCCACCCCTGGTAAACTCCTCACCCTGGTGCCCCTGGTGAGCTCCATGCCTGCGCTGCCAGTGCACAGAGCCGGCCGCACCACAGCTCCAAGCGGTGGGGCCGTGCCGGGCATCCGTGCTGGGGATCGATGCTGGGGATTCACACCAGGGATCCATGCCAGAGATACATGCCAGGATCCCCACCAGGAATCCATGCTGGGGATCTGTGCTGGGATCTACACCATGGATCCATGCTGGAGATCCATGCCAGGATCCACACCAGGGATCCATGCTGGAGATCCATGCCAGGATCCACACCAGGGATCCATGCCAGGGATGCTGCTGCCCACAGATCATCCGGAAGGTGATGAAGCAGTACGCCATGCTGGACGTGGATGAGCCCATCTCCCAGCTGCACAAGTGTGCCTTCCAGCTGCAGGGCAGTGACCGCATGTACCTGTGCCTCTCCACAGACAAGGTGATCCAGTTCCAGGTATGGCAGTGCAGGAGCAGGGTGCTTGCTGCCGTCTCTCCAAGCTCCTGTGTTGCTTCAGGCTGGGGAGCATGGCACTGGGAGGAGTCTTGCATCCAAACTCAGGGCAGAATCATGGCAAAGCTTGAGTGGGGACGCTGGAACTGAGGTCTTTGAAAGGAATCACAATCCCCATTTCCCCATGAGCAAAGCAGTCACTTGCTGGAACCAAGACGCTGAGGGTAGAAGCCAGGCATCCCATCCCCATTCCCCACCACCTCCCCTGCAACAGTAATCCTAGCTCAACTATTCATCCCCCTAGCCTTCCAAGCCTCAGAACTAATACTCTTACATCACATTCAAAGCCACCCTCATCCCCACTCTCATCCTCATCACACAATGAGGAAACCAACCAGAACACCTGAACGCTGGCATTTACCTCCTATTTTATACACTCTCACTACTAATTGCTATCCTCCACCTGCACAATCAAATTGGTACACTACACTTCCCAATACTCAAACTCTCACATCCTACATTAAACTCTTCTTTGATTGGGCCTGGCTGCAAGCCTAGCTCTTCTACTACCCTTCATAGTTAAGGCCCTCCTATACCACCTGACATATTTGGAGCTCTGACACTCTCCACAGGCATCTCCCTGCCCGAAGGAAGCCAACAGGGAGCTGCTGAACGACGGCTCGTGCTGGACCATCATCAGCACGGAGACAGTGGAGTACACGTTCAGCGAGAGCCTGGCGTGCATCCGCGAGCCCGTCAGCCCCGTGCCCCTCATCGCTGCCCTGCAGGTGGGCACAGCCCCGGGCTGCCCCTCCCTGTCACCTGTCTGCCTCGTGCCTCCTCCTCCTGAGCCCTTCTCCCCCTGTGGCACCTCCCATTCTCAAGTGGGAATGAGATGCACAGGCAGAGCATCCTGTGGGAGAAGCAGTCTGGCTTCATAACCCACCCAGCCCCGCCACACTCTGCCTGTCACAGCTCACAGGTGGTGGGGACGTGGCCATGCTGGAGGTGCAGGGGGAGTATTTCCATGCACACCTCAAGGTCTGGTTTGGAGATGTGGAAGCAGAGACCATGTACAGGTAAGGTGGATTGGGGAGCTGAAGGCAGGGAACAGCAGCCAGGTGTGGGCTGTGCTGGGCAGGTCTGGGAAGGATGTGGCTGCAGACACTGGGGACAAGGACACTTGCAGGAGCAAGGAAAGGCAGGAATGAGTCTGGTGCCTGCTCTCTGCCCTGGCTGCAGTCTGGGCATAGCCATGGGTGGGGAACAACAGGGATTTCAGGGAACTGCAAACAACCAAGCAGCCCTGGCAGAGAGGAATGAAAGACTGGGAGGAGAGAGGGAACTGGGTGGAGGCTTCACACTGAGCTCCAGGATGGAGGAGAAGAGCAGTCACTCAGTGCTGGCTGCTCCTGCAGGGGACCTTCCCTGGTTAATGCACGTTTTCCTCTCCTGCACTGACAGGAGCCCCAAGTCCCTGGTGTGTGTGGTCCCTGATGTCTCTGCCTTCGGCAGCGACTGGAGGTGGCTGCGCTATCCCATCACAGTCCCGCTCCTGCTCATCAGGGACGACGGCCTCATCTACTCCAGCTCCTTCACATTCACCTACACCCCAGAGCAGAGCTGCATCCCAGGGCAGCAGGTCCTCTCTGATGTTCCCCAGGACTCAGACAAATTACTGGACAGCATCCACCAGGAGTTCACCAGGACCAACTTCCACCTCTTCATGCAGACCTAGCAGGCTGGGCAGGAACAGGCTTGGCCTCACTGCTGGCTTAGGGAAGGGGAACAGCCCTGAGCCATGCTGGGGGGGCTCATCCAGGGCTTGGGGTGGCCCTGCCAAAGGGCTCTCCCCACTCACTGAACCCACACCATGCTTCTGTGATTTACTGATTTATCTCTTTCTCACAGCAGCATCTCACGCTGCTGAGATCTCACATGAGAGCATCAATAAATCAGGCTTGAAGGACTCTTCACTGCTTCAATTGCCTTTTGACTGACTTGCATGATTTACCTGCATGCTGGCATCGAGCACCACAGCTCCCTCAGTGTCCCCAGGCCATATATTCAAAGTCCAGGAGGGACAGGGATAATGCCCAAATGCAACCTTAAGTGTTACTGATCCATACCAGGAATCTCTGCATCGCTGCTGTGCTTTTCAGCTCAGCAGGAGCTGCTTCCCAGCAGCCAAATACCCAGCACCAGATGTTTTGGTTTTTTATTGGAGGCCCAAATGGGGTTATTTAAGAAGGAAAAGGGAAAAAGAGAGAAAAAACTTCAGTGTGAAACCCAGCTCCTCCCTAGCTGGCGTGGCTCTGCCAAGCTCTGTTGTTTTATACAATTAGACACACTGCTGGCATCAGCAGCAAACTGCTGATTTGGATGCCATAAAAAGCAGCCAGCTTTCCTGGAGCTGGACATGAGCATTTTGCAGAGTGGGCGTTAAAGGCTTTATTTAGATCTCCGTGGCATCCAAAGGCCCATGGTGTACCTGGAAACCTTCTGGTTTGGCAGTCCTGAGCTGGGGTTTGAAACAGCCCAGCAGCCAGACTACAGTGGCAGCCAACCCACCCTGACCTGGGGGCAGGGGAGCAGGGGAAGCACAGCCCCCATGGCCTGCAGCACCCCAGCACGCACACATGGGCAGCACCTGGAGCAGCACCTGGGTCACCTGTGTGTTCTCTGTGATCTGGAATGCCTCAGATGCAGCACTGCCCTGTGTGCAGTCCGTGCTCAGCCTTGCTGTGTGCCCCCCATGCCTCACTGTGGCTCCAGGTGCTGAGTTTGGGGCTGCAGAGGGCTCACGGCCTCACACCAGCCAGCAGGAGATGCTCAGCCATGCCTGGAGCCTTGGCCTCCCCCCTCTGCAGCTTGTACCTGTGCTCCCATGGGAACACCAGAGCTTGGGTCCCATCATCCTCACCCAGGGCTTCCCAGGGAGCAGCACCTCCCTAAACTCCACCAGGAGATGGGATTCCTTCTTCCCCAAAACAGGAACCTCACTGAGGGTAAAAAGCTGTAGCAGACACATCTCTGCATCTGGAGCTGCTGTGGAAAAACTGGGAGAATGTTACAGCACGTGCCAACAGCCAAGGGCTGGTGGAGGAAGAGGCTGGAGGACAGAAGAAGGGTGATCACATGGAGATCCACAAGGGATCCAAAATTAAGTTCCTCCAGCAGGAGGCAAGGTCCTAATGTGCTCATTAGGTGTTGGGAGACGTGGTGCAGGACTGTACTGCTCCCATTTCTGGAAAATGCTCAAATATCTTACACAGCTCTAGGGGCACTGGGGGCTTCCCCTGTGCTGCTGCTGGGCCACCTCATCAGCCCACACTTGCCATGCCTTGCACTCACCTCCCCAGCAAATCCACCCCAGCCCTAATGCACCTGAGGGTCAAATGCAAGAAAATACTTTAATCAACCCAAACAGAGGATCCCCCACATTTCCCCCAACAGCATTTCCTCCCCCATCTGCTCAGTGCAGGGCTGGAGGGCTGTGAAAGGATGGGCTGAAGCCTTTTGGTTGCTGCCTGCACCAGGAGTATCCAGAGCCCTCAGCTCCTCAGCCTGCTCTCCTCCCTCACAGGCCAGGGCATAATTCACATTTTATGAATGGAAAGCATCCTGGGTTATATTTAGCACCAAAGGGCAAGAGGAGCACTGCTTCTTGACTTCAGGGGCTTGGAACAAGCCTGCCTTGTTATGTTTACAGCACTTTGCTGGATGGAGAGGCCAAGAAAGCTCTGAGCGGCTCATTCTTGCAGCCTGATGGATTGAGCAAACAGCCGCAGTAATTCAAGCCACATGGGGAAAGGGGAGAGGTGGCAGCGCGGGCTGGGGAAGCCTTCCGGGGCTCCTGCCTTCCTCACCGGCCTCTGCCTGCCTTTAATCTGCTTTTCACAGCGGGTCCCACGCTGGGGACGAGGAGCCGGGAGCGCCTGCAGGGGACACTCGCCTGCCACAGGAACAGATGCTCCGCATCGCGCCGGGAGCCGGGAGCGTGGCAGAGCTGTTTATTTGCATAATCGCTGATTAACACAAATGTCTCGGACAGGAGCCAGGCAGGCAGTTGCGTGTTCTCTCGCTCGGGAATGTCTCTGCCGAATCCCACAATAACCCAGCGTGTGTCCGGGTAGGGAGCACGGCCCGTCCGCCGGCCCTGGCTCTGCTCTGCCCGCCTGACAGAGCTGCTCTGAGCTCTGCCAGGCAGCCAGGAACACGGTTGGGCATAAAATCGGGCGTGAAAACACCTTTACATGGCTCCAGGGTCTGGGGATTTAGGAAAAACATCGAATGCTTTAGGGATGCACGGGATAATTCATGTGTAGGATGTGATGCTGCATGAGCATCTCCAGGTGAGGATGAGGCTGGAAGGCGATGGGGATCTGCAGCTTCTGCCCGTCCCCAGGCAGCCAGAAACATGGCTGGGTACAAAATCGGGCATGAAAACACCTTTACATGGCTACTAGAGCTGGATTTAGGAAAAGCATCGAATGCTTTAGGGATGCACGGGATAATTCATGTGTAGGATGTGGTGTGGCACGAGCATCTCCCAGTGATGGTGAGGCTGGAAGGCGATGGGGATCTGCAGCTTCTGCCTGTCCCCCAGGCAGCAGAAACACGGCTGGGTACAAAATCGGGCATGAAAACACCGTTGTATGGCTCCAAGAGCTGGATTTAGGAAAAGCATCGATTGTTTTAGGGATGCACGGGATAATTCATCTGTAGGATGTGGTGCGGCATGAGCATCTCCAGTGATGTTGAGGCTCGAAGGCGATGGGGATCCCCTGCTCTCACCAGCCCCACCACATCAAGCAGCCACTTCAGGTCCCAGAGCAGAGCATTCCCTTTAAAAACATCAAGAAGAAAATTAAATCCTGGCTTTCCCGCCGTGACACAGCATCCCAGAGGTGCGCTCAGCCTGTGTTGGTGCCTCCCTCCCTGCCCGGGCTGTGTCACTGAGCTGTTTGGAAGAAGCTGCTGCCATCTAGTGAAGCCAGCCCGGTGATCACAGTGACTGCCCATCCTGCCCGGGGCTCGGGACAGCCAGGGACACACGCTGGGCACCTCCGGCCACCTCCGGGGCACATCTTCTGTCCAAATCAAAGGGTTTGGCTGCTTTCTGAACAGCCCCTGCGCTGCATTTTGCCCCACATCACCCAGCAGGTTTCCCCGTGGGCTGGTTGGGTGTTTTTCAGAAAGGGGAGTGAGTGAGGACACCTCTGTGGGACAGTAGAGGGTGGGCACTGTCCCGTCCCTGCTCACTCAGCCCAGCTGGTGGCACTGCTCCTGGCACTGAGGTGGCAGCTGGGCTGGATTGCCTGTAGGACAATTTGTGACAAGACCTGTTGGAAAACCAGAAAAACTCTGTTAAAGCAGGGGATTTGCAACCCCTGAGTGCAAGGGGTGGGTGAAGGGGGAGCTGTAAAAAGTGGGGCTGTTCTGTAGCAGAGGTGTTTGCCTCAGCAAGGACAGCCCCAGGGCAGGTCTGTGACTTGGTGACCTCCCTGACAGGAGTGTGGCAGTTCTCCAGGTGCCTCTCCATCCCCAGTGAGAAGCACAGAGTGTAGGCCAGCATCAGCAGGGAATGTGCACCAGGATGAGCAGCAGACACACTGAGAGCAGCCTGCCTCCCCTGCTCTGAGCCCTTTGCCTGGGGCTGTCCCTGCCCCACAGCCCAGGCACAGCCTCCAGGAGGGCCAGGGGCCCACAGCCCTCACTGTTCAGTGTAAATATCTGCATTCCTGGCCCTCAGGAGTAGGGGATGTGGGAATGCTGCTCTGCGCATCAGCCAGGGGAAGGGAGCAGGGAGAAACCTCTTATTGAAAGCTGCCCCCAAGGTGTTGGTGCCCAGTGCACAAAAGGGACTCAGCCAGCCAGACTGAACCAAGGGGCCACGTTGTCATCGTATTTCAAAAGTTCCATACATTCTCAGTGATTTCTCACAGTCATCTCCTTGCAGCACTGACTTCTTCTTCTGCACAATACAGCCAACGAACACCAAATCTCTTTACAGCACAAGCAAACTCCATCTCTCTTCACAGCCAAAAACTCCAACTCTCTTCTGGGCCAGCTAACCCACTCTTTTATAGCACTCTTCCTTACTAGTCACAGCTGTGGCCCATCAAGGGCAGGCCTGTTCCTAATCTTTGGTGGTTAGTACAGCTGCAACTCCTCAGGGGTGAGGTTACCTTCTGCACTATCTTTATTTTCTCACATTCTATCCTCCCACAGGGCCAGTCACTGCATCACAAGGCATAAAATCCCTCTCCTAGCAAGGCTGGTCCCAGCACTGCTCACACACCCCAGTGGGGTCCCTGAGCATCCCACCATGGGCACTCCCAGCCCCAGCACACAGGGGCTGCACAGTGGATCTGTAGTAGATCTGCACAGTGCCCAGAAACCCTGTGCTGATTTTATCCTTTTTCTGACAGAGCTATAAATTACCCAGCTGGGCCTCAGGATGCAAAACTATGCTGGGGCCAAAATAAGCCAAGCTGGGTTGCTGAGGAATTACAATTACCTGCTCAAGAGGCTTCAAGCACATCAGGAACTGCTCAGGCATGTGGCCCTGCTGGCCAGGCTCTGAAATAAACCCAAACAGCAGCAAGGACAGAGTGAGACACCCGTGGGTGCCCGTGGCACCAGCAGTGCCAGGAGTGGGTGTTATTAGCCCTGAGACTGCCACACTTCTGTGCCCAGAGCCCTGGGCACTCAGCCCTGCCCATGCAGCCAAAAAGCCTGTGGAAAATTAGGCTTGCTTTTTGTCAGTGGTTTTGGGTATTTTTCCTAAAAGCCAGCTGAAAACAAGCTAATTCCTGTCAAGCTCTGGGCTCCCTGCAACTCAGGGAAGGACCAAGCCCAGGGGCCAGCAGTGTCCCAGGGGCCAGCAGTGTCCCCAAGGCTGGAACTGGGGTTTGATGGCCTCATTAGGGGTGGGGTCAGTGCTGGCACAGCTCCCTGTGGTCAGCCCCACGCTGCAGCACTGCTGGGGCTTTAGGGATCCAGTGAGGGGGGCAGAGGGAGGGCACTGGCAATCTCCTTTCATCCTGCTCTCAAAAGAAACACATGCATAGCTTTCTCAGGATTCACTAGGGAAGGAAAGTAGCTTTTTAAACAGCTTAAATAAACAACTGGGCTTGAAAGCACGGCCCTGATTTCCATGCACTGCTGCAGGAGTTAGGGTGCAGAGCAGGCAGGCAGTCACAGATCAGCACTGAGGAGGAAAGGACTGGGCACAGGTCCCTCCCCGTGAGGCCAGGGGGGATTAGGCACCAGTGGAGCTGCCAATGGAGGGGCTGAGTAGCACCCCTGGGTGTCCATGCACAGCCCCAAGGCTGTGGGGCTTGGCAAGACCCATGGCTTTGCCCAGAGCAGTGTGAGGAGCAGGCAGGACCGTGCAGTGCCATGTGTGACAGTGTTCACAGGGGTCTCAGGCTGAGGGAGGAGACAAGGATCTGACTCCATATTTCAGAAGGCTGATTTATTATTTTATTATATATATTACATTAAAACTATACTAAAAGAGTAGAAGAAAGGATTTCATCAGAAGGCTGGCTAAGAATAGAATAGGAAGAAATGATAACAAAGGCTTGTGGCTCGGCTCTCTGTCTGAGCCAGCTGACTGTGATTGGCCATTAATTAGAAACATCCAACATGGGCCAATCACAGATGCATCTGTTGCATTCCACAGCAGCAGATAATCATTGTTTACATTTTGTTCCTGAGGCCTCCCAGCTTCTCAGGAGGAAAAATCCTAAGGAAAGGATTTTCCATAAAAGATGTCTGTGACAGCCATGCGTGGAGCACACTGGCACCCAGCTGCATGGTGGTGCTGCCTGCAAGGACCCCCTGCTAAATCAAACCTCGTTCTCTGGCTGGTGTGGGCTGGGACAGCTTAGGGGTGAAGCCCCAGCTGCCCCACTGCTGCCCCTTGCTTCTGCAGCAGATTTGGCCAGAGGCAGAAGGAAAGGCACTTCATAAATGAACAGCAAGAGCAGGGTGGGTGCCAAGAGGCAGGGTGGGATTTGCTCTTTGCTTTCTGCCTCGGGGTGCTCACCAGGAGTGTGGCTGTGGCAGAGGAGCCTCCCCACTGCAGCTGTGGCTCCCAAGGAAGCTGGGGATGCTCCAGGGTTTGTTCCCAAGCCCTGCCCAGTGTCACCATCCCTGCTGGGCTGTTTTGGTGGGTGTGCATGGTCACTGTCCCCTCACACCCCGCTGAGCACCGACACGTGTGTGTGTGTGTGTGTGTGTGTGTGTGTGTGTGTGTGTGTGTGCGCCCACAGCCCTGGGCTGTGCTGGGGGGTTTGAAGGGCTCTTTGTTCCCGGTGTAATTATACCTGAGCAGCGGAATAGGAACGTGCTGAAAACCCCTCGCTGGACCTTTCTGACGGAGCCGGGGCCTGAGGCTGCACAGTGGCTCCATTGTTCCCCTCCATGTGCCTCAAGCAGCCAGACCAGCTCCTGCACCCCCCACTTCCCAAAATAACCAGCCTGGGAGTATAAACCAGGTCTTTTCCCTCCAATACTGGGCAAAATGCCCCAAGGCACCACCCCACCCAGACCTGGCGGGGAGACACTGTGGCAGCAGGGGAAGGGCCTGCAGGTCAGGCAGTGCCTTTTGTGTGCCGGGGACACCCCCAGCACCCAGGACCTTCACGGAGCCATGAGGACATCATGGGGACATCCATGGGGACACCCATGGGGACATAAAGGGAAATCCATGGGGACGTCCATGGGGACATCCATGGGACTTGTATCCATCCCTGCCCATGGCCAACCCCACGGGCGGAATGGGGCAGGGGGGAAGGCAGAGAGGAGGGAAAAAAAAGGGGGGAAGAAGGGAGGAAAGGGGAACAAAGAAAACAGGAAAGGACAAACTCCTGCATCCAGCAGGATTCATCACCATTAGTGAGATCACAGAATTCCCACCCACAGCGGGGCAGGTCGGGCAGCCTGTAACCAGCAGAGACGGCCCCTAAAGGTCCCCTTGGCTGTGGGAGCCAGCAGGAAGCCCCCTAAAGGAGCCCTTGGCGGTGGACGGCAGCAGGAAGGTTCTTAAAGGTGCCCTTGGGTTTGGGAGCCAGGGGAAGGCCCCTAAAGGTGCCCTTGGGTTTGGGAGCCGGGGGAAGGCCCCCAAAAGTGCCCTTGGGTTTGGGAGGCAGCGGGACCGGGGCAGAGCCGCGGGCAGCGGGCCCTGCAGTACCGGGCGTGCCCAGGAGGCGGCAGCAGACACGCGGGGAGCGGGACGGGATAACGGGGGAGAACCGGGATAACGGGGAGGGATAACCGGGGGGAACCGGGATAACAGGGGGGAACGGGGATAACGGGGAGGAACCGGGATAACGGGGGGAAAAGGGATAACGGGGGAAACGGGATAACGAGGGGAATCGGGATAACGGAGGGGGAACCGGGATAACAGGAGGAAAAGGGATAACAGGGGAGCGGGATAACGGGGGGAACTGGGATAACGGGGAACCGGGATCACGGTGGGACAGAGATAACGGAGGGGAACCGGGATAACGGGAGGGGAACAGGGATAACGGGGGGAGCCGGGATAACAGGGGGCACTGGGATAACGTGGGGGGGGGGGACAGGGATAACGGGGAGGGATAACGGGGGGAACGGGGATAATGGGGAGGGATAACGGGGGGAACCAGCATAACGGGGGGGGGACAGGGATAAGGGGGGAACCGTGATATCAGGCAGAGCCAGGATAATGGAACCGAGATAACGGGGGCAACCAGGATAATGAGGGGAGGCGGATAAAGGGGGGGGGGAGGGAATAGGGATAATGAAGGAGGGAACCGGGATAACTGGAGTAGTCAAGATGATGGGGAGGAACCGGGATATCGGGTGGGCCAGGGGATGTCACGGTGTCCTGCCACAGGGTGCCCAGCTGTGCACCTGGCTCAGCACCCAGGGGGCTGGGGAGGGTCATGGGATGCTCATGGCAAACACCACATCTCCAGGCCGCAGGAATTGTGCCCTCCCAGACTCTGCAGGTTCCAGATGTTGGGGACAGACACAATCACCAGCACATCACTGCTGTGAGCCATTTTGGCACCTTTGGCACACAGCCCAAGCTCACACTGCAAAACAAGGGACCCAAACACCCACAAACATCACCTCAAAACCCCCTGGAAGCCATAAAGGTCAGCAAGGTTACACCTCATTTTCCAGCTCCTCCATGTCCCTCATTCAGGGAGCACTTGGGAATGACAGACCTTCCCCGGATGCTCAATCACATCACTACCTGGGAGGCTTCCAGCTATTTTTAAGACAGACAAAGATCCTCAGTCTTTTGGTTTTGAAATCAGACCAGCACTAAGAAGAAGACCCAAAAATTGCCATCTGTGAGGTCAGAGATGAAGACCAGGAATTGCCACAGTGCTGGTGCCTCTCAGCACATAACCAGGTACAGGCAGGCTGGCTGGAAGGGCAGGAAGGCAGATGGAGGGAATGGTGACAAATCCATCTCAGGAGCTGGGGCTCTGCAGGGACAGGCAGGCAGCCAGGCTGGAGCTCTGGGGATTTGCAGGCCGCCCATCCAGATTGCTTTGCAAAAACAAGGCACTTCTACGCAGAGCGAGGGCAGTTTTGGAAAGTACACAGCATTCTTGCAACTAAGAGACGAAGCCCAGGAGAGAAAGAAAGGGAAAAGCTAAATAAAAAAAAAAAAAAACAACAAAAAGTGACAAACGTAGGTTGTTCCAAGCAGCAGCACTTCCAAGAAGCTGTCAGAGGCAGGAGAACATGGAGCTGGCAGGGTACGTCAGCCATGTGCTGACAAACAGCAGCTCCCATGGGCACTGCAGGGCCCTGGGAGCACAGGGCTCTGCTTTTCTTGGCACTGCAGGAGACTCCCAGAGCACCTGAGAGCACACCTGGCACAGGGCAGGAAGCAAGGAGCAGAGGAGCACGTGCTGCTCCCTCACCCTGAGTGCCAGTCCCAATTTGTTTCCTCTGTCCGTGCTAATCCAAAGCACCTGGAGCAGGAATTCCCACCGGGGAGAAGGGAATTAGATTTTCTCGAGGATGATAATCCATTTAAATGCAGCACTAGTGAGGAGCCTCAGCACTGTTCCCAGTGAGCAGCCCCTGCTCTCCCACCTGCCAGGGAGAGGTGAGCCCTGTCCATTGAGAGCATCAAGCTGGCAGAGCAGGGGAGCTTGGATGAACTGCTGGCGGATTCCTCCTGCCTGAAAGTGCAGCTGTTTAACCCCAAACAGCATGAAATCACTGTGGACTTGCTCCCAGAGCAGCTGATCAGCTCTGCACCCTGCATTGGTTAAACAGGGTTGGCTTGAAACTTGATTAAGCAAAACAGCCAGTGCACTGCTTTCATTTCAGGGGACAGGCACAGGGGATGTGCCTTCTACCTCCCTCTGCCCCTCCTGATGACAAGGGGACAACGTTCTCCAAGTGCCATCACTAAACTGATCAGGAGAAGGACACTCACCCCATGGCACTGTGCTGTGCCTGCTTCACCTGAGCAGAGACCCAGGGCTGCTGCTGCTCTGAGAATCCTGCATGGCTGAGCACTGCAGGCAGCTCAGGAGCTGCTGACAAAGCCCCTTTGAGCTGCAGGCCAGGTCCCAGCCTGCCTCCCCCTTCAGTAACCAAGCAGTTACACAAACATTTAGCTCCCAGTTATCCGGCTCCCAAAAGTAATTTCAGATCAGAAACAGTCCAAAAAGCCAGTTTTAGAAAGTACCATTTATTTGAGGGGGAAAAAAAAAACAAACAAAAAAACAAAAAAACAACAAAACCAGTAACAGTGGAAAATCCCCAAGAGCAATTACACAAGAGAATGTGAATATCCCGAGAAGCAGCCACAGCTCCTGCCTGCCTGGCAGTGCTGTCCACAGGCAGTACAGCCCTCCCTCTCCTTTCCAGCCTCCTGTGAACTCTGTGCAGCTTTGAGAGCCTCCCAGAGCCCCCAGTTTCCCAAAAACACTCACACTGGGACTGAGTCACCCAGAGGAGGATCTCTCCTCTGCCCTGATGTCTCAACACACATTCCTGCCTCACCCTGACAAGGGGACACATTTTATTCTATCTCCTCTCTGGATTTGGCCTCAAGCCCACAGCAAAGCCTCAGGAAGGAGCTTTCAGGAGCCATGAAGATTTCTAACCAGCCTTTGCAACTGGCTGGCTCAGTGCTGCCTGCTCAGGTGCTCAGTCTGGGGAGCCACACACAGATTTTCGTCTCACACCACGTCAGACTGGGAGATGCAGGAGGACCCAGCTTGCTCATGGTTCTGTAACAGCTTCCCGGCACCAGGCACACATCACCCTCTGCTCTGGGGACTGGGGGCTGCTCCCACCCTCAGGGGAGGTTAAAGACCCAGAGCAGGGGAGCTCAGAGCCTGCCCCAATGAAAGCTTGGTGCTTCCCAATGGGAGATGCCACCCAGGCAGAGGTCAGACCCAACCTTCCCTGAGGCAGGGCTTGGCACAGCACCACAGGGGACAGAAAATTGTCACCTCCACACTGAAGCTCCCAAGGGCAGCTGGAGGTGGGAACCTCTGCTCTGATTCTGTGCTTCCAGCCCAGCACATCTGGCCACAGCCATGGATGCCCCAGGCTCCTTCCCAAGCCCCTGGTGCTCCACACAAGACATTGGACAAACAGCAGCACAAACAAGATCAAAAAGCCTCTTACACACCACACCATAAGGCTGCTGAAGAATTAACTCCAGCCTTTTCATTCTCATCTGTATATATCTCAGTAAAATATATAATATATAGCTCTATAGGACTGATTGAAATATATTACAGCCTAGGATTACTCCTGTCTTTTCCCTACTTCAATCATATTTATGCATCCAACTTTGCATACAGAAGTTATTGCCTTGAATTTGTAATTGAAATTCACAGAATAAAGCTTAAATAGTTTTCACAGAGACTCATTATATTAGTGTTTTACATAAAAAGGATAAAAGTTACCAAATGAGAAAGCAGCCATTTCAGAAACTATAAATAATTCTATTTTATTTTAAAAAATCCTAGAAAAGTTATGAGAAAACCATAAATATCTTTACCCTCTATAGTAGCTGCTGTAGAACTAGAAGAAACCTGTAACACTCTGTAGCTAACTCTGCTTCAGTTCAGAATAGGAATCATATAAAACAGCATCTCTAGAGAAATGCCCGGCCAAAGGAAACACAAAGGGATTGAAAAAATAAATCTGAGGAAATTAAAAAAGTAGATTATTTTTTTTATTATTTCAAAACAATTTCTACAAACTTTATATAAACATTAGGCTATTTTCTTTAAAATTTTGTTATAAAAAAAGTCCTACAAGCCATCCTTAAAAAAAGGTAAGAGACTGAAGGCAAGGAAAGGGTGTTGCCATAGCCAAACACAACTGGCTGTCCTGATTTCAAGGACTAATGACCCTTGCCTGGGGCCAACAGGAAAGGACAGAAATCTCCTGGGGAGGACATTCCCATAGGCCCTTTGTGGCATTCAGGGATACGGAGCCCTCGTGGGCCTTTTACTCCCTGATAAGGCAACATTATCTGTAGTGTAAGAGATTCATAAATAGTTCTCCACAAAAATGCTTCACATCAACAGCCTGCTGCAAGACATCTAGTAGCAAGATTTATATTAAAAAAAAAAAAAAAAGCCATCTTCTATGGAAGCAGCCAATCCCAGGACAGCACGCTGGATGCAAACACATGGTGTTTGCTTCCATACAGTCTGGTTTGTGTTTATATAGCCTCCATAAAACCAAGCAGAAAATTTGGCATCTTTACTCTTTTTACGCTAACTTATGGAAAAAAAAATACACTGAGGTTTTTTTTCAGACTCTTTGTATTTCATTGGGCCCTTGTTAGCTGAGTGGGATGGGAAGGGTCACGAAGGAAGTTTGTTTTTTCTCAAAGTCACTTTGAAATTCAATCCAAAAAATTTAAAAAAAAAAGCATTTGTTCAGCACATCTCATCTGAGGGCACAGTGTTTCAGTACAGTCTGCTTGTCCCTTGATGGGCACAAGGTGCTGCTGAGCTTTAGGCATAGAACTCATTTGTGGGGGCCTTCTTGTAGATGGGTTTCTTGCCCAGGTCGTAACTGCCCTCGTCCTTTTTCTTCATGCGATAGACCAAGAGCAGGATCAGGAAGATGGCAAACAGGAGACCCACTGCTCCTCCTGCGATGAGAGCTGGGGAGGAAAGAGACAGGAATGAGCCTTGGACAACCCCAAACCACCACTGCTCCAAGAGCAGCAGCCTCAGACAGTGTCCGTGTGCCTGTCACAGCCTGTGCTGGCACCGTCTGCAACAGCAGATGTTACTGGGGAAGGCCAGGATGGCTCCCAGTCCAGCCACAGAATAATCACATGTTCCACATTAACCAGTTTGAGCTAATCTTCCAGTTCAGTCCAAAAAATAAATGTTGACAAAAGATGTTCTCCCTGTATAGACACAGAACAAAAAAAAAAAAAAAAAAAAAAAAAAACCAACCCCCCCAAAAATAACCAAACAAACAAAAAAAAACAAAAAAAACCTCAAAAAGAGCACAAAAAAAAAGCAAACAAAAAACAAACAAAAAAAACCCCCAACAAACAAAAAAAAACCCACCACCCAAAAAAGCCCCACCACAACCCACAGAAAAATGGTCCAGCTCCAATCTGACTGCTTTGTTAACAACCTGTTTGAGCACACCCTGGGAACTGTATTTCAATTCATCAACACCCAATTACCAACACCACTTCCCTCAAAAAAAGGGAAAAAAAAAATCAGAAAACCTCAACAACCAAAACCCACAAACCTGCAAAACACCACCAAGATTTCCTCTCTCCTCACACTAAGCATGGCCACAACAGTCACTGAAGTGTATTCCTTGTTGTGACACCTATTGCTTGCACTAAATCAGCCTCTTTGCTAAATGGTTTTGCAATTCACTCTTCCTCTCTCTTCTCTGACTGGGATGATGGCTGCAGATCAGCACAAAGGGTTTGGGTTTGTACCTGGCCCATCAGGCCAAGTGCTTGAAGCAGCAATGTGCTGGGGACACACCTGTCCCACACACTGAGGAAAAGGCACTCACTTGGTTTTGCTCTGGACATTGGTACTCAGATTCCTACAGCTGGAACCCCTTAGAGGGGCTGCTCAGCTCCTGGCAAAGCCCAGAAAAGGCAGAACTTGGGCAGAGGTTGGAAGGAAAATGCCTGTGTTTGATATGAAACTGATGTCACTGCTTTATGGCCAGAGACAGCTCTTGTAGAGGCAGTACCTGGGTGCAGAGCAGCTGCCACGTGAGTCAAGCCAGCAGTCAGCTGGCAGGCTCAAAAATGAGCTGTTTATCCCAGCAAAGGCAGCAGCAGGCTCTGGGAGGCAGAGCCACCCTGCTGCAGGCAGCACTCATGGTAAAGCAGCTCATTCCCCAGGGAGCTGCTCCCCAGAGAAACAGGGAACAACAGAAGCCATTCTGATTTTCATTATTAATGATTTACCAGTTCAAGGTGGAGTATTACCTGTAAGGACTTCTGTTCTCTCAAAGATGCTGCTGTTGGCTGTGCTTGCCATGGAGATCTTGTTGGACAGGTTCTCCTCCAGAGGTACAGCTTTGTCTGGAATGATTTCATTGTCCACCATTGTGTTTTCCTTCTCACCTTCTATCTTTCTGCCAGTATCTCCAGGGATAGAGTTGTCAGATAGCTAGAGAACACAGACAAACCACACCCATCAGCAAGCAGCACCCAGCCTGCCCACAGCTGAAACCAGGAGGGTGTGCAGGGAATGCAAAGTTTGCTCAGTGCATTACAAACACTCTGTGCCTGCTCATGCAGGTGGATTTGTCTTGATGCCACATCCTGCAGGGCAGGAGGGTGCTCAGAAGGTTTCACAGACACCAGAGGAGCTACATGCTGGTTAAAGACACACTGAGTAATACCTACCAGAGGGGTATCCATGGTGGTCAGATACAAGCCATCTTCAGAGTCTGGGTAGTCTGCAGAAGGGGCAAAAAAATTAGAAAGGGCTCTCAAGGTTTTGCCTCATTACATGCTGTTTTTACAGGATTCAGACGCTTCCTGCAATACCAGCAACTGCACCTATTAGGACTCTTGTCCTCTACAATTCCCCCTTATCTCCTAGCACTATTGATCACTGAATGGCTTGGATTGCACAAGACCAGGAGACATAATCTTGAAGCCAGCACCTCTCCACCGGGAGGGAACTGAGGCTGGTGCCATTGGCCCTGCAGAGCAGGTCTGCCACAGCTCCCCAGGTAATGCCAATGGAGGGCACTGCTCCCACCACCCACCCCTACAGGATCCTCCACCAGCCCTCCAGATCTGCCCAGACACGCCAGGCACCAACTGCAGCATTTGTTCTTTTGCTTTTAGAGAACAAATGTTCACATAAAGGGACACAGAGCTACAGAAACTGGTTTGGGCAGGGAGCTTTGCATGTCACAGAGAGTTCACTTGAGCACCAGTTACTCCTTTACCTTGTTTGGCCTCAACTGAGACATTAACTTTAAGCCTTTTAACACTGCCTCAACAATAGATTTATTTTTTTTTTAAGTTTCTCAGCAGTTCTTTGGAGTTCAACAGGAAAAAGATCCAGCCAGCACAAGGCTTTTTGATTTGCAGCTAGACAAGCTTGGCTGGACTCCATCTGTCCTCCCTGAGTGATTCAACATCACAGCACCACAACTCTCACTGTTCTCATCTGAGTGATTGGAGTCACAGTTTTCATCTCCACCTGGCACTGTGCTGTCTCTGCAGCTCTGGCTGTGATTTAGCCCATCACTCAAGGGCTGGTGCTGAAAGAAATTCCACAGCAGCTGCTGAGGGAGATCCACTTCCCCACTCACCTCCTGACCCAGATGTCTCATCTATATCTAACCCATCAGAGGGTAAGTGAGGCCTGAATTCACCAATGTCTTCATCATCTGGCAGGTCCCCAGAGGCAGGGTAGTCCAGCCATCCAGCATCCATGGTTTCAGTTTCCCTCACCTGTAAATGGGGGTGGAGACATGTTAAAGACATGTTAAATATGAAACAACACTCCAGAAGCATTTCACAGAAGGTTCAGAGCCTGAGCATATCACTTCCACCAGAAAAAAAAAACATTAAATGCTGAATTTCCTCTCCATAAAAAGCATTATCTTTTATCAGCTGAATTTCCCTAGAATTTCTCAGAACAGAAGTGAGAGCCAGGCTGGGAGGGGAATTTCCTGAGGGCTACACATTGAAGAGGTTCACCCAAACACACAGGGTGAAAATATCACAACAGGATCTTGGTCAGGAGTTTGTGGCAAAGCATTTGGAACAGCAGCATCTTCAGCTTGTGATAAGGGAGAGTTAGGAGGGAATTGTAATTCCCAGGAGAAAAGCCTGATGGGTATAGGGCAGTTTTTTGCATAGAACTAAAGCTTCATGCCAAAGCAATTCCTCACTCTTTATAGGAGAACAAGGCTATTTGATCAGCCAAGGGTTAAAAGCTGCTCTGTGAGTTCAGCTGAACTGCAGTGCAATACAGGCCGAGTTCAAGAGCACTGCTATCAATAATGACCTGCCTGAAGGAACAGCTTCCCCAGCATCACCTCCTTTAAAAGCATGTAAACAAACAAACCCATAAAACACCTCCAGGATCCAAAGGCCTAAGGAGTGCAGTCACAGCAGGAAAGCTGGAGAGCCTCCCAGATATCAGCTGTTTGCCCACAAGGGCAATTTGCACACCAGAGCTCATTTGCACTTGGACCTTCAAGGAGCCACAAGCCCCAGTCTCCTGCCCTCACCAAAGTTATGCAACTCCCCAGAAGTATCCCTCCTCACCCCACAGCCCTGGGGCCAGGCCAGTGAGGGTACCACAGGTATGAGCTCTGGGGTTGCTCAACACCACCCCACAGACTGCAGATGCTTCCAGAGCCATGAAATCACCACCAAGGAGGGGGCTCAGCCCCTTGCCCCAGGCCAGAGGCATAATGCAGATGGACAGGTCCCTTAGCTGGGGGCTAAGCTGACAACATTCTTCTGTGCTGGCCTCACAGGACAGCTTGGGGAGCCCTGACAAAGGTTTTGTCCAGCCAGAAGAGCATTCCATGAGGGTTTTTCTCAATGCAAGATTTCCAGGCTACAGCCTCACTTGGGTGAGGAGGATCAGACACTGGTGGGGACACTCAGAGCTGGATGGCAGCACCACAGAGCCCTGGGGTCACCCCCTGCTCACCTGGCCAGGTGTGGCCCATCCCACGGCCCAGAGGTGATGAATGACATCCGCTATTGATCCCTAACCAAGGCAAACAATTAGCCACGAGCCATGTGTCAGCTTCCTCTGCTCACAGCACTGATTCCAGCCCCACTCCCCTGCCCACAGCCCCATCCCCATCCCCCTGCCCACAGCCCTGATCCCAGCCCCATCCCCCTGCCCACAGCCCTGATCCCAGCCCCATCCCCCTGCCCACAGCCCTGATTCCAGCCCCATCCCCTGCCCACAGCCCTGATTCCAGCCCCATCCCCCTGCCCACTGGCACACAGGGCTGGTCACAAACAAGCACAAGATGTTTCTCAGTTTGCACCAGGAGCAGCAGCAGCACTGGATGTGCTTTTCCTTGCTTATTGAGGCATTTTTGGTTTCCCCAGCAACCCCTCTACAGGACAAGCAGATGAACAGCCCAGAGGGCATGAAGTGCTGAGGCCAGACCCTCTCTCCCTGCTATGCCAAGCCTGGCACTAGGTGCTGGGAAGGGGGCTGGGAGCAAAGGCAGCTTGGAAGGAATCCTCTCCCAGCCTGGAATCAGGCATTCCTGCCGTTATGGATCACTTGCTCCAAGGCAAATTAATTTCAAGATATGTGAAACCCAGCCTCAGCCAGCCCTGCAGTGGAAGCTGCTGCCAGCAGGCAGTAGCTGCTCCCAGGGCAGCTTCTGGCCACTTCACGGAGGGGCAGGAAGAACTCAATTCCTGGGGCTGGGGAGCACATCTGCTGCAGATCCCAAAAGCCCTGCACCAGGCACAGATTGGTGTTGGCAAGAGCTGGGCAGAGCCACACCCCAGTGCCAGCTCACCCTGTACTTCACCATGAGTCACAGCCAGCAATGTCCAACAAGGGCAGCTCAAGAAAAGCCAGGTTTAAGCCCTGGGGTGGCTGGACAGCCCAGTGGCCTTATCAGATCAGCCCAGCCACGAGCTGAGTGGTGGCACACAGCCACAGTGATTAGTGCACGCTGTGGGCTGCCTATCAAAAACCCCTATTTAAATCAGCACAGACAGTGTTTACCGGCAGGGCACATAACAAGGAAATTACTGACTCACAAGCATAAATAAGATTAAATGGGAGCGTTCCCTGAGCTCATTCTTCATCATCCTCTTGAGCAAGGATGGGGAAGTTCCTGGAGGCCGCAAGAACTCCTCAAACCATGCAGGAAACTTTTCTTGTGGGCAGTGGCCTCACACGACAGGTTCATCCAACAGGGAAGTCCAAGGGCTGCTGGGCACCTGCACAATTACTCTCCAGGTTTAAAGGCAGGTCCTTCTAGGAAGCAGCCCTGCCTGGGAGCTGGGGCACGGCAGGCTGGGAAGGGTTAACACGGCAGTGCAGCCCAGGCACATTCCTCACATACACACCTGTGAGAGGGCACACACAGGCACCCTCACAGCTCTGGGCATTCCCAAGTGCCACATAAGAGCTCCCTGGAGGGTTGTTTAAAGAAGCACATCCCTTTCCAAGAGCACACAGTGCTCCCTGCAGCTCTGCTGCCTGGTGCACCACAGAAGGTGTCTGTACATCCTCTGGCTTGCAGGATGTGGGAAAAGCTCCAAATGACCACAGGAGGATGGTCAGCCCTTGCCAAGTCACCCCTGGCACATCCAGCTGAACACCTCCTGCAGCTGCCAGCTCTGAGCCTGCCTTCCCCACCTGCTGTCCTGCACTGGAATCCAGCCTGTGCGGCCCCACCTCACCCTGGCAGCTGAAGTGCAGTCCTACAGTCAATGTGCTCCTCTCCAGGAGGGGTCTGTACAGGAATCAACCTTCCCTGCAGGAGTCCAGTTCAAGGATTTCTTCCTCATGTTAAGCAGCTTTATCCCCAGTAAGCACAAAGGGAGATTAAACAGATGAAGCTTTTCCTGCCTGCCAGTGGCACAAATAAATAAATAAATAAATAAGAGTTTATTCCCTACCAGACAGCCAGCACGTCAGGCACGTGAACTGTGAGAGCCATTCCTGGAAAAGCTGGGCACAGAGGGCTGATGTTTGAGACAGGCTGCACTAGTGGATGAGGGCAGACACTCTTTGCTCAGTGGAGGCACAGGGAGCCCAGGCAGCCCTGGGAGCCCAGGCAGCCCTGCTGTGCTCCATCCCTACCCCATCCTACCCCATTTCATGCTGCTGGGGTTTTCCCTTGCAGCCCCAGAGCACCACTCACCTCTTCTCAAAACAAAATCTGCTATTTATTGAGGCACTGAGCAAAGTTTCTGTGCAATGTGTGAATTTCCCCAGCCCCTGGCAAGTCCTGGGAAATAACAAACCCAGGCAGCTCACCTGCCCCAGCCTACATGTCCTCACCACAGCCTTTGCAACCCTTTTGAAAAAACCCAAATGGTGTTTTGGGGCAGAAACAAAGTTTTCCAAACATGGAACTGGCTTTTACAGCTGTCCCTTGCCTCTGATCAAACACAGAGTTCATTAAAAGCTCTTTTGAAGGGTCACAGCCAGCAAGCTGCACAGGGAGTCAGACCTGCAGGGTACTCACAGTGTACAGAGCCCTTTATCAAGTTTATAATTTTGGCATGGAGACCCAGCGCTCGCTCCTGGCCTCCCTTCCCAGCACTGTGTACATAAACCTGGGAGTAAACAGGAACAAGGTGAAAGTCAACCTTTCCTAGACAAAGGCACATGGAGCTGGGCCAGCCTGGGGGGTGGCAGAGGCACAGACCTGTTAACCCTGTGTGCCCTGCAGGGACAGGTGGGTGCAAGGTGTGCCCAGGGCTTCTCAGGCTCTGCACTCAGGGTCAGGGTACGGATCATCACCTCATCTCACTGCAGCAAGCAGCAAAACAGAAAATAAAATAGCCACAAAATAAAACGTCCTCCCCAACCCCCGTGCTGTCACAGACAGGTGTCACCACAACACACAGCATAATCAGGAAGGGCTCCTGAACAACACGAGCAGCTGCAAGGATGCAGAGCCCTGCAAACCACAGAGCCCATGAGAGGGGATTTCCATATTCCACCCAGCTCTTGCAGGAGCCCACAAAGCAGGAAGGTTTTAAAGATCACACCAAGCATGTGAAAGAGCAGGGGGTAGGAGTGAGCTCACCCCCTTGATGCCCCAACATCTGCTCCCCCAAGAGCAGAGGAGCCACAGAGCACTGGGAACAGGGCAGCTCAAATCAGGGTAAAACACCCAAACAGAGCTGATCTCCACAGCAGGGAGGAGTGCAGTGACAACAGGAAAAGACTGCTCTATCTTCCCATCTGTATAAGCATTAAAAAACCTTATTAGAAGTTACATGAGCTTCCAGCAGAGGCAGCTCCTTCCAGACAGGTAAGGGAAGGGTCTGTGTTACCCCACAAAATATCCTTCACTCCCTTCATGCTTCAGCTCCACGTAAGGGAGAAGAAAATAAACACCCACAAGTCATTTTAGTCCTGAGAGCAAAGCAAATATCAACATTTCAACTGAAGTCACACCTAACTCCCTAAACACAACAGCCACAGTAAAATAATAAAAAAATCCACTTGTGCCAGCTCCTTGTGACCATGCCTGGAGGCATCATTTTACCGCCCATTCCTGGTCAGTCTGTCCCACAAAACTTGCAGCACACACGGCCTGCACTGGCCTTTGTGCCAAGGGACAAAAGTTACACAGCTCCCATCCAGGCTATGTTTGCATTTAGTTGCATGACAGGATCACCTGAGGCTTCCAGACATAGTTAAATACCACCTTTGCTCCACACTTCCCAGGCAACCCTAGAGCAGGGCCAGCCTTGCCCATGTCCCCTGACAGCACTCCCACCAGAATGACCCAGAAAGGCAAACCCACAGCACTGAGGAAAGGTGAAATCAGAGTGGAGAACAGCCCAGGGCTTGCAGGCAGCCCCAGCACCCACAGCAGCTACTGCACAGTCTGTGCCTCTCACCAAAGAGGAGAAAACAATTCTTTTTAATTGTTCTCAGTAGCAAAAAAGAGGGTTTTGCTCAATAAGACAGCAGAAGCAGCAGGCAGGCTGGGGAACTGTTTAACTGGTTAGAGCATCCCTTGTTCCAGGTGAGCCCAGTGCCTGTCCAAGCAGGTCTGCACCTCCCAGTGTGCTCACCCTGCACAGCCCACGTGCAAAGGCACATCCAGCCCCATCCCAGCCCTATCCCTCTCCCCCCTTGGTCAGTCCCTGGGTGATTCTTTAAGCCCTGTGGCCACGAGCAGCTCTCAGGGCTCATGTGGCAGCAGAGCCATAATCCCTGTGACAGTGACAGTAATCCCGGGCTCCCAGGGCCACTCCTGTCCCCTGCAGCAGGGATGAACCCCCCCAGCCCCTGCATGCTCAAAATAGGCTCCTTGCACTCACAAAGTCAAAGCTCAGCCACCTCTGAGCTGCTCCTGCTGACACACAGCCTGCTGCCTCCAGCCCACACCACGCTGCAGGAGCAGGAGGACAGAGAGATTAAAAAGGAATGAACTCTTGTTTAACTGCTTTTGCCTGATTATCAGCCAAGAGCAAAGCCATAAAGATTGAGTCCTTTGCCAGACAGGCACATGCTGGGATATGTTTACTGCAATGGTGGCAAAATAGCTGCTCTAAACACTCAGTTCTCAGCTCCACACTCAATTCCCAGCTCTAGAACCTGAGTGGGAAGGAGATGACTGCTCCCCACTCCAGCTCAGGGACATAAAGCTCAGCAGGCAGTTGCAGATGGCTGTGTCTTCATCACTTGCCCTGAAGCCAATGAAGAAAGCTTGGAGGAAGAAGAAAGTTTGGCCGTGTGTCCATCACTTGCCCTGAAGCAAAATGAAGAAACCTTGGAGGAAAACTACAGGAGGAAAAAGCAGGAGTTCTCATGTGACTCAAGAGGAAAACAACTGTGACAGACATTTCACGCCCCTGAAGGGTTCTCCCGGTCACAGGCCACGATACACGCCTAGTTCATAAAGAGATAAATATTTTTTTATGGTATTTACAAACCTAATCATAAGTAGTTCATATGCTTCACTGTCCAGAGCTCAGATAAGAAGCTGGAAAAATTCTGTTGAAGCTTAAAAAAAGGAATTCAGTTTTTCCAGCTCACAACTCGCTCTGAGTTGCCCTAGTCTAGAATAAATCTTTCTATTGCATACTTGTCTGTGGAAGAAAAAAAGGATATAAATGCCCCAGCCAAGCAGCTTTCCCATCAAGGATGATTTTTCATGCTGACACTTCAAACTTGGGATATCTCACATGTCCCACTTCCCCCGCATGCCAGGAAGAAGCCTGCCCTCACTGTCCTTTCCTAGAATCCAGCTACACCCCAAAGCTTCCCCGAACACGCACATAAGCAGAATTTCCACTTAGCAAGAAATCTCTGACGTGCACTTTTGGGATCTTTCTGCTCCCCCATGCCAGAGCCTTAGCAAAACTCAGCCAGGCAGACACCCCCAACTTCAAAGGGTGCCCTTCCTCCCTAGCTCACCATGCAGCCAATCTCAGCTTGTTTGTACAGCCACGATTCCCAACGCTGCGCCCTACAAATGCTTCCCCTCCCACCATCCACTTTAATCTAATCAGAAGTAGTAGCCCAAAGATTCAGGCTTGGCCCAGGCTGTCGAGCTCTGCCAGCAGCACAGTTATGTTATTTCAAAGCAGAGGTGCCAGCAAAGAGCAGCAGCAGGGGAAGTTATCGGCACAAAGCACTCGAGACACTGCTGCGCTATCAGCCATGCCCGTGTGAGCATTTATACAAACAAACATTTCACCAGCAGGGATTTTCCTGGCTAGCTGCAGCACCACAGGCTGGGCGTTCAGGGCACGGGGCTCGGCGGGGATTTTTTGGTTTGTTCCTTCACAAAGACATTGCCTGCTTCTGGCTTGGCTTGGGCCCAGAGAGCAGCAGACACAGCACGTGCTGTTGGGGATAATACAGCTGCACTTCAGGAAATCTGTCACTTCCAGAAGCATTTTCCTCCCTCGGAGGGCTCTGAACTCCCTGTCAGGTTCCTTCCCCTCTCTGAGCATGGGCTGAGCAACCAGCAGCAGCTCTCCAGCCCTCGCTGACCACATCTGTGCAGCCACAGAGGCAGAGCAGAGGGACCCAGGCGTTGTTTTGGTCACTCCTTCCCCTGCAGAGCCACGCCGGGCTGGACAAGCGAGTCTGGGAGCAACCAACACGCAGGACCTGCTCCTCATCCTCAGCCTCAGGAAATTCAGAATTAGCGCCAAGAACAGCCCGCACATAAACAGTCTCCTGCAAGATCCTGGCTCCAGACTCTGCTCCGCTGCACAGTGAGGAATTGCAATAAATATTTACCTCACTGGGGAACAGAATCTTCCAAGCAAAAGCTCCTGACATCAGTAAGGGGCTGTATTTCCATTTGGAGGAGAGTAGGAGCTTCTCTGTTTTTAAAGCAGGGCATTAGCCCATTAAAGCAGCTTCTGCCACCCTCCTAGCACCACAGCAGGCAGGCTCTGTCCCTCCACCTCAGGTCCCACGCCTCTCCAGGCCAGCACAGGAGCACACCTGGTGCCTTCCTCCCAGCCACACTCATCTCAGTCACCCTGCCTTCTGCACAGAGATTTCTGGCTACTGCGCTGTGCAGGCCACTTCAGTGCAATCCGAGCACTTTCACAGTCATTAATACACATTACCATTGCTTTTCATTGCTCTAGTTTGACTGTGGCAGCAGCTAAAGGGCAGGAGGCAGGGTTAGCCTCACAGCAAGGTAAGCGGGGCAAGGCCACATCTCTGTATTCAAGTTGGACAGCACCACAGTTTTAGAGGAACCTTGGTGAAAATACCTTTTTTCCTTCAGCAGCTAAGGCAGAGCAACATCAAGAGAGAAACCCTTCCCATGGAAGGCTTTGCTCTCCCTGACAGAACAGGATTTGTTTAAGCAAGGAGCAGCCGTGGTTTTGGTTGACATAAGCCCAGCTGCTTGGGTAACAGTGCTACGGGTCTTCCCAGTCTCCTTCCTGCCCCAAGGAGTGTCTCCCTGAGATTTTAATTAACTGCTTTGATTTTTAAGTTGTCCCAATAATTTGTCTAACAAGAGCCTCTTGGCATTTCACAAGCAGAGTCTCAGCCTCAAAGGATTTGAGGATAAAACTGACAAGAGTGCATACTTCCAGCAAAAATAAAGACTTTTACAAGAAGCACACTTTGCAAGTCAGCCAGCCTTCAGAAACTGAGAGGGACACAGCTATGTATTGCATGCTTTCCCCTCCTACGCTGACATTTTCTCCAGATTCAGGATTAAGTATTTAACCCCCTCTTTTGAGACTTTACGCTCCTTTAGCTTGCTTTGAATGCTTTCAGTCATTTCAGATTATACTGCTGCTTTCCTGTCTCCCATGCAGCTCTTGTTTCCAACAGTATCTGCCTGAAAATGAAGGAACCACTACACTGCCAGAGCAAGTTACGGCTCCTCAAGACAGTTCCATTTTCTGCTCTGTCCTTGCCAACCCAACTCAGCTGCTGGCAGCAGTCACACGGCAGAGCCCGACAGCTTTTCTGCCCACCAAAGCCACAACCAGATTAAACAGGAGGCAGCAGCTCGGTGCCAAGGGCAGCACAGACCGGGTGCCAAGCAGCAGCACCAGTTTTGCCTGTCAGCCCCTTTTCCAGCCCCAGGAGAAGAGATCCACCTCTGCTCAGAAGTCTGAGTCACTGCTTTGGGTAAGGGGCCAGGGCCGTTACTCACAGGTGACAGCAGTGTCCCCGGAGCCAGGATGCCAAGCCAGGTGCCAGAAACCTGAGTCAGAGCATGACTGCTGCAAGTCAGGGCAGCAGAGCTGCTCCCCGGACCAGCAGCACTTACTGGACAAACATTCAGGCACACGCTTAAATACAAAAAAACTAAGTCTGAACCAACCCAGCAGCACAGCCCTAACTGCTCATTAGGGTAGGATCTTTTACAGCCCCTCGGAGCAGAGGCTTCTTACAAGTGAAACTCTTTAACTAGGCTGCCCTGTCTATTCAGAGCCACCAAGCCCGGTCTCATCACAAGAGTCTCATTCTAGTGCAAATCATTTGAATCCTTAATCTGGAGCATTTGCATTCCAGCGAGTCTCAAACAAACAGCCACACATGCTCCTCAGCAGCAGCCCCGAGGTCAGGCGTGTGCAGGGCTCGTCCCCTCGGCTCTGTAGTGCCTCAACTGCATCAGCTTCTGCTCTGAGGCTGCGAAAGCAGCACAGCCCGGCTGCTGTTACAGGGCATAAAGGAACAGGATGTACTGAGCACAGGGGGAGAATGCAGCTGCAAGACCTAAGAGCAGGCTCAAGAGGATAAATGCGAACTCAAGAGCTAGGAAGTGTTTTGAAGGATGGATGCTGAGTTTAGTCTGGCCCAAGTGATAGCTGGGGAGCTCTGCGGGATCACAGAGCCATGATAACTTCATCAAGTCATCTTACAAGTCAACCCAAGTAATTTACATGGCAGACTGTGGAACCACAGCTACCATGCCACCCTTACAGGTACAGATACCATCACTAATCAAAAAAAAAAAGGCTTTAAACCTAAGTCCATCAATCCATTCATTTGAGGGAAAACAACTTACAAAATACAGCACAACTTAGGGGTAACTTATAGTCAAGGGGATTCAAGACACCGGGATATTTCTAACAGAGCATTTAGCAGCACCTAAAGGGTGGAAAAGTAGCTGTAGGAGTCAAAAGGGAAGGAAAAGTAGCTGTAGGAGCTGTGCTGAAGCCTGCATGCTGAACAGCAAGCCAGTGTGCCCCACCCCACCATCATCAATGGGAAAGTCAGGCTAGCAGCTTCCAGCTTGTGGTGGAAGTGGGATACACACATTTTGAAAAGGCACTATGGCACTACAGGAAAATCATGGCAAGGTCACATTAGGCTCTAGTTCAGGTATTTGAGAGCAAATGGCCTCCCCAAGCCATTCAAACAGCTCAAGGCAATAGTACAGCCATTAGGAGAGGCTTGGAAGGGAAGGAAGAGGGGAATACACATAGGAAAAACATTTTCCCTGTTGCTGGACTGGAAGCAGGATCTCAAAGTGCCTCGACAGAGAGCAACCAGAGGGGCAGGAAAGAGAGCAATCAGGTTGGCAGACAGCCTTTACTTCCCAGGGTGAATAAGCCTCAGCTATCACAACTCTGAAAAGCACCAAGTTCAGCCCCAATTCGCCTCTTGCGAAAGATGTTTGGGAAAGCTCCGAAGCACAGGAAAGCACTCTGCAGCATGGGAGCTGGCAGCAGGGGGACAGCTGAGAGCTGGGCAGCAGTGCTGTTCCCCTGACTGTGCCCCAAGTGCTGCAGGGTGACTGTTCCTACCCATGGGAACCCCACATCCAAGGCGCTCAGCAGTGCAGGGACCGAGCAGCCCTGCATGGTCCCACCCCACCCCAGGAGCTGTGCATGCAGCTCAAGAAAGTACAGGGTGCCAAAGGAGTTGGTTTTTTCCTACACATTACAGTATTACAGTCATTTCATCCCAACAAATATAGGTTTGACTTCCAGAAGTCATGAGCTCCTTCCCCCTTCGGGGCTGAGGGACATTGCTTCAGACTCTGTCATTTTGCTGCTCTGTGTTTTGGGGAGACTGAAGCAAAGCAGAGATTTGCTCTAAATGTGAACAGGGCAAGTAAAGGTAAAATAAAGTAAAATGTGCAGATAGCAATGTCTTGATTTGATTGGGAGGGACAGATGAGAAACTGGGCAAAGAGCAGAAAGAACAGGCCTCGGGGATCAATGGCAGCAGGACAAGCCAAACCGGTTTTAACATTAATAATGCTGCACTACTTTCCAAACACAGCTATCATCAACAAGACACCAGCTTTGCCAATCAGGAGGCCTCTGAGCACGATTGCTTTAAACCAGCAAACAGAGCCCACAAACAGCACGAAGCCTCCCCCACCTCTCCCTGAGCAACCCTCTGCCAGCAGCTTCTGGGTTGGATTTGTGCTCCTCTGCACTGCTGAGGACACACTAACACGATTTGGTGCTGCACGAAGACTTTTTCTGCAGAGTTCAAGGCACTAAAGTAGGACAACTGCAGCAAGCCTGCAGCCCACTAGCACTGCTCCAGCCCTGCTGGGCCCTTCTGCAGCCCAGGAAACTGAGCAGAGCCCAAGCCTGCAGCAGAGAAAATACCCTCACCAAGGGGGAATACCCCCTGCTCCCCTCCTGTGCTGCCAGGGGCACTGCTGGAGGCCAAACGCACAGGGAAAGCTCAGCCACTCTGCCCAAGCAAGGCAGACCTCACACCCTTTGTTAACTCCACCGATCCCACATCTTGGATGCATTGGTGACTTTGTGTGCATCCCCACTCAAGCATCTTCTGCAGGAAGCCCATCCCTGCACAGCACAGAGGGGAGCATCCTGCCCACGCATCCTCTGCTTTCCAAGGCACTCGAGCAGAGAGGGCTGGGGACCACCTGGGGACATCAGGCACCAGGGGAAGAAGGCAATGTTCTCACACAAAGCTGCGGGGCTGTTGTAACACAACCCACCCACCCACAGCCTGGGCTCCCACGTCACACTGAGGCACTTCAGTCATACTCCCCACCCTCTTACACATCCAGGATTGCTTCACACGGAGAAATCCCATTTACACCAGAAAGCTGCTCAAGGGGAAAAGAGCCAAGGCACTTTTGTTTGTACAGGCGTGGGGAAATATTCAAGCACGGATTCACTCTCAACGTCCATGCTCTTACATAAGCACAAGAAATACAATCCCCATCTTGTTAAGAAACGGCTACCTGTCCTCACCCTGCCCGCACAGAAAAACCAAGAGCCACATGCTGTGCAGCCCTGCACGTTTTGGCAGTGCTATTAAAAAAAAATATGGGAGGAGTGCCAGCAAAACTCTCCCAAACCGTGTGTCATCCTTGTCTCCTCCCCTGTAACCCAAACAATTTGTTTGGATTAGGCTTTATAGTAGGCCAGTGTTACTTCTCAAGCATACACTCAATGTTAGGTAGCTTAAAAGACACGGATAAATATTCCACGTAAATTCTATAAAAGTATTTACAGACCACATCTGTGCAAAATTTGTTGTCTTTGTAGAAACCCGATGCTGGCAGACCAGTCCAGTCCCCAGGGACACCAAGTTGCATTTCATACCAAACATGGTCAGTGCAACTTCCAGATGCTGTCTGCCCCAAAGGTTTGCCCTGCTAGTTTGGGCCAGATCCCAAACGACCGATTCACGTGCTTAATGGCCGGGATAAACACACCAGATTAGAGTAAAGTGGATTTGGGCTGCTTGGTTTTAGAGAGTAGCTGACAATTACTACAGATGCTCTCTGTGGGAGATTCCTGCCCTACAATCAGCAACCCCCCCAGCCCTGTGTCCCTACAAGAAAGCAGCAGAGCCTTATCAGTTCTGATCGGCCCACCCAGCCATCAGTCCAAAACAAACCTATGCGGATGATTAAATCTACTTTGGGAATCCCTGATCTCCTGCAGTTACCTTAATCTCAGCAGCTCTTTCACACTACCCGAGGAATCCGCCCCGATTGCACTATCAGCAAGATGGTCACACACAAAAACAAACAAACAGCAGGGAGGCCAGAATGCCCAGACCTCTGATTCACCACGGAGACCCCACATGTGCCGGCTTGAAGAACATCCAAATGCTTCACCTCATTGTACGTTTAAGAGATTTTTAAACACTCCACGGTAATGCATCGCTTTTCACTCCCATGTGGACGCGAGGAAGGTTTGACAGACAGAAAAAAACATCAGGTACCAGTACCACCAAACTCAGGTAAGGCTGGAAAGCCTATCCGGGTACTGTAACGCATCCACACGCACAAGAAAATAAGAATTACAGCATTTTCACGACCAGAAGTTGAAGATTAAAACTGTAATGGAGAGCGGCTCATTTCCACCAGGTAGCCGGGTGCCCTCCAGTGCTGCAATCCCAGCACCCTGAGCGGGGCAGAGCGGGATACGTGAGAGGCGGCACAGCCGCGGGGCACCGGGCACGGCCGAGCGGGGACAGCGCGGGGCACCCACCGGGCACGGCGACAACGGGGCACCCACCGGGCACGGCCGAGCGGGGACAGCGGGGCACCCACCAGGCACGGCGACAACGGGGCACCCACCGGGCACGGCCGGGCCGGCGCGGCGCTGCCTCGGCATCTGCCGGAGGAAGCAGCGCCGGAGCCAAGGGAACCGGAGGAAGAACGGGAACGGCCCCATGGCCGTACTTCGCTCACCCTTCCCTTCCCCCGGAGAAGGGCAGACCGCCCCGGGGGCAGCGGTGGCACCGGCTCTCGGGCTGCCAGCGAGCGGGGCGCGATACCCGCGGGTCACCCACCCCTCAGGGCACCGGGAGCCCTTCACTGCCGGGACAGACCCTCCCCTTTTCCCCCTGTCCCTCAGGGGCCCGGCCGGACTCACCGACTCGGCGGCGGCGGCTCGCAGGAGGAGGCCGAGCAGCAGCGCGGCGCACAGGGGAACACGGGGCAGCGTCATGGCTAGGCTGGGACACACGGAGCGACAGCGGCGACACCGAGCGGAGCGGGCTCTGGCCGTGCCCTGCCGCCGCCACCGCCCTTATAGGGACGGCTGAGAGCGGGGCGGAGCGGGGCGGTGCCTGCGGTCTGCCGGGAATGCCCCGCACCGACACCGGGAGTGCGACCTGCCCCGCACCGACACCGGGGGACACTGTGGGGCTGACGGCGGGGGGACACGGAGGAACCCAGCCCCGGACCCCGCTGTGCACGGAGGGACCCCCGCAATGCCCGCGGCCACCGTCACTGCGTTATGGGGAGCGGGCGGAAAGGAGAAAGGGAAAGGGGAGAAAGGAAAAAGGAGCGACCGGGAGAAATAGAGAGGAAAAGGGATGGGAAGGGGGAAAAGGGAGAAAGAGGTCAGGAGAAAACGAAAGGAGGAAAAAGATGGGAAAGGGAAGGGAGAAACGAAAAGAGAGAGGGAAAGCGAAAGGGAGGGAAGAAGTGAAAAAATGGGTGGAAAGGAAAAAAGGGAAGGGAAAGCGGGGGTAAGAAAGAGGAAAGAGAAAGCGAGGGGAGCGGACACCCAGCATCCGCCTTTGCAGCATTCCACAAGTGACGATGTCACATTTACAGAAAGCCCTGTCCCTGGCAGCGTGTCGCCGCCGCGGTTGCATCACTCGGGGATGGAACACGAAACCGCTCCCTCAGTCTTCTAAGTAAGCGGCAAGCGCAAAAACCCACACTGATAAAAGAGGCGGAAAACCCAACGGCGCAGTTCAACTATTTCCGTTTCTCTTCTCACGTGAATAACTTTGCCTGACCATAAAAACTTGCTTGACAATCTCTATTTCAGCCCCTTAACCCGAGGGCCACCTGAAACACCATAACACTACAGCCCCGTGCTCGTGCTGCAGCCACATCAATTTTTCACTTGGGTTTCCAGCTAGTTTTCTCTGGTTTGTAGAGAATAAAAAACTTCTTAACAGGGAGGCAATGCATAGCAAAGCATATGTGCCATGGTCCCACCTGCCAGGTATGCCAGCTCGTCTTGGTCTGATTCTCAGCCTTCTCCAGTACTACAAAGTTATTTGAGAGAACCTGTACCCTTCTCCCGTCCCACCTCCAGCCAAAAAGATCCCTAAGGTGAAGCAGCTTTTCCAAGTGCCTGTTCCTTTGGGTGTACACAGCTGCAGAGATCTCAGTGTGAGCTGAGATCCATTGGTATACTCAATATTTACTAGCACTGTGCCCAGGCACATGGCCACTGGCAGGAGGGATCCGTGCTGAGCTGGCTGCAGAGCCTGTTGGCACAATATGAAGTGACAAGGGGCGCTGCTCAGGGCTCAAAAAAAAAAGTAGTTAAGATGTGAAGACAGCACATATGTGGGTAATGGTAGAGCCAACCTGAACAGGCTGTGGGGGAGTTTGCTGACCTGCTCTGCTCAGGACAGCCGTGTGTCACTAACCCTTTAGTTCACCTCAGCATCCAAGGCCATCAGGGAGGGGTCTGTGCTATGGGCGGGGTTACTACCCTTCCTTATTACCTTTACTTCGTCACACAGAGGAACTGATAAAAATCACTGCTGGTGCAGCCAGGGAGCCCAGCTCTCATAAACATCCAGCTCTGGACACGCGGCAGAGGTGGGGAGCAGTGGATGGTGAGGAGCAAGAGCACACAGATTGGGTCAAATGTGCAAAGAATGGTCCTTACCATGACATCTGCCAGACAGGAGACAGCCTCAGCAGCACAAGGTGGCCAGAAGTACTCCATGCCCCTGAACCCTCTAAATGCCACCTGTATTTGTGTGCATGTGGCCATGACCTCTCTACACGTCCTTCCAGCTAAAGTAGCCACCCCAAAGATGCTTTCAAAACCAGCTTTCTGTATTGTGGCTACAAATATTGCTCACTCACCTGTTAACTTCCTCTCCAAACCAGCACAATATGCCAAGCTCCTGGTAATCATACGCTCAACACATACCCCTTCCACCCAAAAATCCCCTTGCATGGCACAGGACAGTGTTTTCCCTCCCAGGGAAGTTCTGCTCTGATGGGATGGAGAGGAGTCAGTCTGCCTGGCCTGGGGACCACACACATTGTCCATCCATCCCACATCTGTGTGCACAATCCTTCAGGAAAACTGATCTTGGGCTTCTGGAAACAGAAGAGAAAATTAAACTAAAGCCTAATGTACTTTTCAGCCTTGAGAACAAATTCCTGTAACTTTACTGATGACATTTTTAACATGCATTGCGTAGATCCACCTCCCTTCCTCACACACACAGAAACATTCTGTATCTCAAGAGAATAAGAGGAAATGCAGTCATAAAAGTCATCATATGATTCTAAACTCATGGCCATAAAACAGCTGCCTTCATTTTGCCCTTCAAGTGTTTCCTTTCAAGATGCTGACATTCTCCTCTCTGGAATAATGCAGGAAATCTGTGTGTATGTGACACTCTGAGAGAGCAACAGGACAAATGGGCCCAGAGAGCAAAAATGCACCACTGAAATGTCCTTTCCTGAAACTTCACCCCAAAGGAGAGAAACAGAAGCAAAATGAAATGCATGTTGAGAAACACATTTGTTCTGGGCAATGAATTCTCACATTCAAGGTGTGTCAGTTGCATTCTCCACATAAAAATTACAGCTGGCAGAGAAATAACACAGGCTGGCCACCACTGTTCCCAACCTAGTGAAGAATTACCTAATCCTCATGTTGAAAATCAAAATAAACAGCTGTCAATTACCAACACAACACAAACATGCTGGAAGTGGAATGGAGTGTCCAAATGCAACACATTTGGAGGCTGAAGGGAATCTCACTCTTAATTCTGAAGGGAATCAAGAAATAATCTAGAGATAAATAAAAATAAATAACAATAGAAATAATAGAAATAAATCATAATAGAATAATAGAAATAAAAAGAAATCATCTAGATAATCTTGGGAAGACCACACACAAGTCCCTTTAAAGAACTTGATCATAAATTCTGTTGCACTAATCAGGAAAAGAGATTCTCCAAGCAAGCTCAGCACAGTTCCTACAGGCAAATTTTTAGAAAGAGCTTAGAGCAGGATTCTCAAGCGAGAAGAAACCTTAAGTAGAGTTTTAAAAATTCCATTTTAAATTATTTAATTCCATTCCAAATTTTAAAAAGTCCATTCAGTACACTGAATTCTTTGGAAAAACACACCTGCACACCTTGTGGGTGGAGGAAGAGGAGTGACTGAAAACTCTCATACCACAGTTTGAGCCACTTAATGTTGAATTATTCTGGAAATGTGTGCTCTTAGCCTTGCTGTCCCTTTAGCAAAGGTGACCTTAGCACAACTCCTACCTCCCAGTCAGGAGGGAAATGAACTCCAGTGAAGGTCATCCAGACAGCACCACCCTTTGTACACCAGCTGGTAAAATACAGACCACCTAAATAAACAGCTTCCTGTTTAGGCAATGATTCCTGGGGAGGAAAGCAGTACCCTCCTAGGCAGCTATTTTTTATGTAAAGAATCTGTGGCTAAATAGGCTATTCTTTTCCTACACTCCTGATAAAGAAGTGACCACAATGGTTTCATGTGACCTGGGTACACCCTCAAGTCATCAGCTGCGTCCTGGGCGTATCACTGCTGCTCCTTCCACCTGCTGCTCTCCACAACACACAGGTGGCACTCACAGAACAGTCACTGCTTAAAAAGGATGTTCTAACCAGAAGTCGGGCCAGCAGCACCCACTGTGGCACCCTAGAAATCATGATCTTTGTGTTTCAACATCCTTTTCCTCTTTAACACGTTTCCTCCACAGCTGTCTCCAACTTTTTATTTAAACAAAAGAGGAAGAAAAGAGAAATTAAGAAAGCTGTTTAATTCCCAATGCTGTTTGCTTTCCAGCTCCACTTTAAACCTTATTCCACAGAGCAGGTGTGGGGGGCAAGGCACCCCATAGGGAGAACACCCTCTTTTCCAGGAGAAGAACACAGTCCCCTATGCTGGAGCAGCCTGGAGAGGTGAGAGAGCCAAATCAGGAGCAGGAACAAACAAACATGACCATGAAAGATGCTGTCACAAAGTCAGACAGGAAACAAGCTCACAAACTCAACTGCAGTTGAGTCACAGCACAAATGTCTTTGTGCCACAGCCCTTCCCCGTGTCCGTATGGGAACTCTGTCTGTCCGGGGCAGGAGGGAGCCTCAAATCTCACCTCAGGCTCACCTGTGGCTATTCCATACCTTCAGTCACAAGGGCAGCAACCAAGCAGGGAGGAGCCTCAGATTCCAAAGCAATTCAAGTCAACACCTCCCAAAACACCTGCTTGTATCGTGTGATACCATGGACTTGTGGATAAGTCAGATATTTGGCTGTGGAAAGATAACCAACAATGATACCAACAGTGCTACCTTACATTAGCTTGGAGCTTTAGTCAGCTTTGTCTAAACTGACAAAATTTTTGCTGGCAAAGGAAAGTTAGTCCTATGAGGGACTATAAAAGAAATAGGTAAGTGATAATTAATATCTAGGTGATGGCTTGCATGTCTCTGAGAGCCAAACACAGCAGATTTCAGGAAAGGAAACCAATTTCTACCAAGAATTAACAGAGGAAGTGTCGAGCCTCACAATTTATGCTCAGCAACGTGTTGGCAGCAGACAGCACTGACAGGGCTGGGATTTTCCCCTGTTCATTTCTACACTGGCTGAGCTTCTGCAAAAAATAGATTCTCCAAAGGCCTAAGTGAGAACTCGGCAATAGTGGCCCACGCCCACCACACATGCGCCTCTGCCTTGCACAATCTTTCCTAGGAAATGGTCAGGGAACAGGGAACAAAATGTGTCAAACCTGGCTCAGCACAGAAATTGACAGAATGAGGAAAGGAAAACATACAGCAGAGCTGCATAGGGAACTTCCCATACGAGGCATGGAAAAAACGTCATGAGAGCCTGTCAGAGATCATAATCTGTGTTCCCATAGCCAGCATATTCCACACCCACAATTGATGTGAGCCTACCACCTCCCTCAGAACCTGGATTCCCCTTTTTATTCCTTCTGCTCTCTTTTCCAGGTGAAAACGGCTCTTGTGGCAACTCCCCCATGGACTGAAACAGCCCGGGGGTGCCTCCTCTCCTTTTTCCAGCACAGATTTTATCTCCAAAATGCTCCGTTGTCCCACACAGCCTTGGGGATTTGCTATTAAGTCAGTGACAATTCTTATACCTGAAGCCAAGCAAGCAGGACAGCTCACAACAAGCCCCAGCAGCCAGAAGCTGATCACAGAAGGGGTACAGTGGAGCATGAGGGTGTCTGGCACCTGGCCATGTCATGAGGCCAAATAAAGATATCAGCACGTACCAGAAGAAACCTCCCGACCCAGCCCTGTAATGGAAAGGTGCTGCCAGGGCACACCAGGACTCGGAACAACATCGTGGTATGGCCTAGAGCTAAAATGAGCGCAGCTGGGCAGCAGCTGCCAAGAGCCTCAGCGCCCACAGGAACTGGCCTGGAAATGAAAGGAAATACCCGGGGACAACAATTTCTTGTATGGTTGGTATTTGTGTCCTTAGCAAGGGCTGCTCGGCCACGTTACTGAACACACTGACACCAGTGCAGGGCTGGGGAAGCCTTATCTGCAAAATCCTTTGTTGTCCCACAAAACCTCAGGAATTTCACTGTTCACACAGCGACAATCTCATTCCTGGAGCCAAGCAAACACTGCGGCTCACTGAAGGCACCAAACCGAGCCCCGCAGCCAAGGGCTGATCACAGGAGTGGGACTCTGCGTCTTTTTGCAACCTTTAGCCAAGTTACGGAAGGCACCGGCCCAGGGCAGGGGACAGGGCTGGGGACGCCCTTGGCAGGCAGATGTGGGAGAGCTGATGCTGGACACCGGGCACAGAGGGCAGTAGGGTCGGAGGTTGTAGCTGCGAGTCGGGGGCAGCGGGCGAGGTCGGGATCGGGATCTAGATCGGGATCGAGCGAGGTCGGGGCAGCGGGCGGGGTCGGGTTCGCGATCGAGCGGGGTCAGGATCGAGATTGAGCGGGGTCGGGATCGGGGTCAGGATCGGGATCCAGCGGGATCGAGGACACCGAGCGGGGTTAGAATCAGGATCGGGATCGGGACACCGAGCAGGGGGTAAGGATCGGGACCGAGCAGGGTCGGGGCAGCGGGCTGGGGTCAGGATCGGGACCGAACGGGCTCGGGGACACCGAGCGGGGGGTCGGGATCGGGATCCGAATCGGGATCAGGACCGGGACCGGAACCGAGCGAGGTCGGGATCGGGATCGAGCGGGGTCAGGATCGGGATCGAAGGGAGTCAGAATCGGAATCGGGACCGGGACCGAGCGGGCTCGGGGCAGCGGGCAGGGCTCGGGCCGCAGCGGGTCCTCCCCCCCGCCAGGGGACGCTCTGGCGCGGCACCTCCGGCACTTCCGTCGCGGGCGGCGGGCGGGCGGGCGATGGCGGCGCAGTTCCGCAGCTACGTGTGGGACCCCGCGCTGATCGTGGCGCAGATGGTGCTGCTGCAGGCGGGATACTACAGCTCGCTCGGGCTCTGGCTCGCCCTCCTCGGTACCCTGGGCAGCACCGGGCCCTCCCTCCAGCAGGTGTTCAGCGACGAGGTGAGGGCGCGCCCCGGGAAGCCGCCGCCGTGGGCACAGGCCCCTGGAGCGGGGGGATTGCTGGGGCTCTCTAGGGAGGCAGAGACTGCTGCCGTGTGGGCATTCCCGGTGCTAGGGACAGCTCCCCGCCCTGGGAGCACCCCGGTGTGCGCTCAGGGCTCCCATGCCCCATAGCAGCCCCCCAATGCACAGACCTGTCCTGTGTGCGTGCCCCAGTGTGGAGGTAAAGCCGTCCCTCTCAATAGGTACCCGGGGCAGAGACAGCAATTCGGTGTGTGGTGGGGGGTACCCCCATATAGGGACAGACACCCTGTGCAGGTGGTGCCCCTGTGGAGAGGGAGCACCTCGTTCTGTAGGTGACACCCCCTTATAGAGATACCCTTTATAGGTACCCCGGTATAAATACTCCCTACCCCCTAGAAACAACCCCACTATGGACGCACACCCTCCACCCCCAGTTTAGGGGATTCCCCTCAGCACAGAACCAGACCTTTCCCTTTCCCGTAGGTGCCCCCAGACAGACAGACAGACAGACGGACAGACATGTCCAGCTCCTCCTGTAGATCCTGATCCATGCAGGGCTGTGCCACGGGAGACTCGGGCTGCGATTTGTGCCGCGGGTTCCTACTAATAGTCCCATGTAGATTTTAGGCTTCTCAACCCCGCCGGGGAGGCTCTCCATGATGGCTTTCATCCTCAATGCACTCACCTGGTAAGTCTGCAGCTAGCTGGAGCTCCTGTATCTTGTCCTTTCATGCCATTAAGCTGTAAAAGAATTCAGTGTGCTGTACTGCCTCTCTCCAAACATCTCCCAAAATCCCTGTGCCTTCTTAAGCGTGTCTGCCGAGGGCAGCTGGGAACTGTTGACTCTTGGCTTTCTAGAACCTGAAAAGTCATTTCACTTCTCTGTCTCAGTTTCCCAGCTGGGAATGAGATGTGCTTTCATGGGAGATTTTACTAAAAGTTAGAATTAATGGATTTCAGCAAACACTAATGTATTAGGAGACAGTGTATAAATTCCTGCCTGTTCTCTGCACTAAAATCTAATTTTCCTACCATCACATAATTAAAAGCTGTAAGCCTGCAAGTCTTGCTGCAGCAGCCAGGAGAGAGGTCAGAAACAACCTACTCTTAAAATATTTGAAGAAGTTTTAAACCCACTGCAAAATCAGCAGTGAGAACTGCTGACAGCTCTTGCTGCAGCACCTTTTCCACAGGTCTGGTGGAGTTCATTAATCCCTGGCCTTTGCTTTGCAGCGCTCTGGGCTTGCTGTACTTCATCCGCCGAGGGAAGCAGTGCCTGGATTTCACCGTCACCGTTCACTTCTTCCACCTGCTGGGCTGCTGGATCTACAACTCGCGTTTCCCCTCGACGCTGACGTGGTGGCTGGTGCACATCGTGTGCACGGCGCTGATGGCGGCCATCGGCGAGTACCTGTGCATGAGAATAGAGCTGCGGGAGATCCCTCTCAACTCCGCCCCCAAATCCAACGTATAGACTGCCGCTGGCAACCGCGCTGCGTTTTGTCATTGTTCCCAGCACAATGCATCCAATGCCTCAGAATCATCCCTCAAGAAGCACAGCAGGTCTGTTCAGACTTTATGGTTTTGGGTTTTTTTTTTTTTCCTTTGGACCTCGGTGACTGCATGAGTGTGAGCATCTCCTCTGGCATCGGCTGACAGCAGGGGAGGAGCAGAAGTTTATTTTGTTAACACAAAGTATTAATATGGACTGGATGGAGAGTGTGCCCTTCAGCTCTTCACTCGTGAGATTGTTCAAGGCCAGGTAGCAAAACTCGGTGCGTGAGGAGCATTTGGAATTTAACAATGTGGGAGTGCCCTGATGGGTAACACAGTGGTCAGCTCTTCTTGCTGGAGCTGCCACGCTGAGCAGTGGGGCTGGGAGCTGCTGCTTCCAATCTGTGACTTCTTTGGGCTTTGCTTGGGAAAAGAGTCAAGGAAGTGAATGGATGGGGAGAAAGAAAACAGTTGTACTTACCTGAATCACCAGCTGAGACACTAAATAATAACCTGTAACGTTAGATGGGTTTGTTTGCTGTTTCCATGTTTGATACACAGAGGTGACAGACAGCAGTTTGCTGAAGAAATCTTTTGTAATAATAAAAATATAATGTTGCTGTGAGTGTTACGGCTCTCCTGGGAAGCTGAGCACTTGAAGAAATACCAGAGTGTCTGTATCATGGCAACAGGAGGATGCAGCCAGAGAACACTTGGCTGTCAGGTGCCCACTGTCTGGGGCACATAAAACTTCCTACAATAAACATTTCATACCTCTGCTCTGGAGGGAAGGCATCACTGAGTGCTGTCTGGGGAAGTCAGCTGGCATAGCCCCACTTCAGGGGGAGTGTCAGCAGTCCAGGATCTCCACATGTGCAGCCTGAGCCTGGAGCTGCCCTGGGGAAACCTGCAGAAGTGTCCTGGAGCTATGATGCTCTTCCTTGGATGGGCTTTCCCATCAGGCTTCAGCAGTCCAGCAACAGGTCTTGCCAGGTAGAGGTGATGTTAAGTAAGAGACTGTTGTGATTTCTTGAGTATTTAGAGATCCTTCAAATAAACTTCACCAGGCAGGGACATCCCCTTACTGCTGAGGGTCCAGAGCTGGGCGATTCTTCCAGATCCAGCAGCCCAAGCAAGCAGCCCCACATCCTGCCTGGTTTCCACTGAGGGATGGCCATGTGGAACCCCAAACAAGGGCAAAGCCAGGTCTAGAGACAGATTTTTCTCCTGTGGAGCATCTTGCTGCAGTAACTTCCCTTTGTATGTTAATATTTGTAAGTTTTAATTTGCAGAAATTGTTTGCTAATTCAATTTGTTGAAAAGTGGTGGGATGATGTGAGACTGATAAACTCTCTGAAGCTGCTCTTGGGCAGCTGAGCTGTATTTCAATCCCTGCTCTCACACTCAGACACTGTAATAGAGCAGGATGGCATCCTGCTGCTTTACATGCTCAGCAGGTCTCCAAAGGAAGATTTCTGTCTAAACAAGTGTAACCAGCACTTTTTATACTGGTGGATTTCACCAGGAGCCCATGCTGACCAGAGCCCCTGTAAGCAGAGTTTCAAACAGCAGCAGCTTTCAGAGGGAAGAGTTTACACAAGTGTTTCTCTGGGCAGGAGCCAGCCTGGAGGGCCACCCAAAGGTCACTTCCTAGGGCTGCCCCTGCACCAAGACAGTCCATCCCTTCTAAAAATCTCATTTTTCACATACAAGCATACTTGCCTTTGTCCCAGTCACCTCAGGCTGGATGTAAACTGGTCTCCAGTAGGTGCCAGTATGTCCCTCAGAAAGGAGCAGGGAGTGCTGTGTTGGGATCAGGGTGAGGAGCAGAGGGCAGTGCTGCCTCGGGGTGACGAGCACTGCCGTGCTGTTAGTCGTCGTGTTTTAAAACTCCTGCAGGGTCATTTTGTCCTCTGCTGCTTCGTGGTGCTATTCTTGAGAAAGAACATCCCAGTCCTGCAGGGACAGGGAAAGCTTGCAGGTTCACTTCAAGGCTTCATATCCCACCAAAGCCTCGTGTGAACTGCTGTGTTCAGGGCTGTTCTTGAGGCAAGCAGGAGCTGGGGATTAATTACAGTGAATTTGAGAGCAAGGAGACAAAGCCACGTTCTTCCAGCTGCTCCCAGGGTTGCTGTGGGTCTGTATTATCAGAGCTGCCACCTTTGTTCCCCTGCAGGAACAAAGGTGAAGACTTTGGACTAAAGAACACTTAACCCATTTCTTTTTGAATACATGAGATATGCTGTGACAGCTTCAGCAGCTCCCCTGGAGGGGAGATCTGGGGACAGCTTTGTATCTGGAGAAACTCACAGCAAGGCCATGAGAAGAACCCTTGATAAATGGGGCTTTAACACTGAGGCTGCAGGACATCCCAGGAGCTGCACTACACCAGCATGAAGTGTGCTGTAGGATCAGAAATCTTTCTGAAAGGCTGCTGACTGCCCAGGAAAAATGAACCTGTGTATTCCTTTTTTTTTCCTAAGGACTTCTACTTTAATTGTCCTAGTCATAGAGGAAGTTCTGCTAAAATTGAAATACTGATTGAGGAAACTCATCACTCCCATACTGTGAGACCTAGTTTTCTCTCACATGCTTTCAGTCAGATTTAGAAGCACCTTTGGCTTACAAAAAAAAAATCTGCTCCATACCAGAACAGTGGCAGATGGTCTTTGTTTCTTAATGAATCTTTGGGGGTTTTTTTGTGTGCAATAGTTGAGGGATTTGCTTCCAGGGAAGATATGTCCCAAGACCTGTTCTTCTCAGAGACAGTGGCAGTCAGCCATTTGCATCCATGGTTTTGCAGAAAGATTTCTTGCCAATCTGATTCTTTTACATTCCCTTTTCCCAAAGCTGTTTCAACGTAGAAAATTTTAAGAGAGGAATTGCCAAATTCAAAGACAAGGCAAGGGTTGTGGGATTTTAGGGGGCTGTGCTTATTTCTTTTCCTAATGGCATTAAACAGTTGTTCTAAACAAAGAGCAGGATTTGGAGCCAAAATACTCCAGTCTTGGTTGTACATCACCCTCCCCTGCCTCAGCTTTCCCCAGCCACTGAAGTTAACAGGGAAAGGGGAACAGGATGAAACAGCAAACAGTGCTGTTGGCTTGGAGTACAAAGAGAAAAATGAAGCATCTGAGTGGTTCACTCCAGGTTTTACAATGTTCTGATTTACCCTTTCTCCACTGCTCACCCCAAGGCTTTGTGCCCCAGATGCTGAGTACTGAATACATAAGTAACAACTTGTGCACTGAAGTGCTGTCTGAACACCAGCTGCTCTGGCTTATTTCTTGGAATTTGCTCCAATTTCTTCATTGTCTCCTGCTGCTGCTGCAGGAGCAGAGTGTTGAGGGATGGTGAAGGTAAGAGGAAGAACACGTGAATGCCAGAGGAAAGCAGCATGACCCAGCAGCACTGTTAGGACTAAGATCCTGTGCTCCAGAAGCTTGCCCAATGCCTGGAACGCATCTGGTGGGATCTGTGGAGTTAGCAGGGCTCTGGTTTCCCTGCTCACACTGAGCACACACCCCATGGCAGGTCACAGAGATCCATCAGCATCCTTAGAATACAGGCTGCCTTGGGCTAACCAATAATATTTCTATGTTTCTCCAACATATTCAGAAATCACTTGCAAACACCTCTCTGTTCCAAATGCTTCCATGCTTGTACTGAAGCTGCAAAACTGACAACACTCTGAGCCACAAAGGAGACAAGAGGAGACTGTGCTGTTGAGCAAGAGCAAGGACAAATAACTTCTGCCACGCTGTTGGCTCTACAACAAACTTTAATACTCTGGAATTACACACTTCTACCCACAGCTGCTTACAGGTACCTTGGGGAAAGCTTTAAAGCAGAGGAGTTGCTATAAATCCCTTTTTCCCTCCTAGCTTGATACTCCCTCTCCCCCCAAATATTTTTCACCTCTGTCCATAGAAAAGGGATTTACACATGACACAGAAGTTACTCAGGAATTCAGATGTGTCCAAAGAGAAGTCATGCAACTGTGATTGTTGTTCAGCAGGGGTTTTACCATGTCCTCAAAGAAGGAAGGCCAGCACAGGGCAGTAAGGTCTCCCTTCAGCCTGTGACAGGACAGACACCATCCCCTGCACCTCATGGAGCAGTGGGAAGAATACCCATCTTGTTTTGAGTGTCCAAATCAAAACCCTGGAGAGTTGATCTGGTGGAAAGAGTCAGCAAAGTGAACAGGTTTCCTTCCAGTTGCCATAAGAGTGCAGAAGTATCCAGCATTCATCCTTTTTCCAGAATTTATCATTTCTCCCCAAATCCTGTGCCCTGTATTTACAAGTTCCCAAATCTCCCGACAGCCAGATCTGTGCCTGTGCCTTCAGGCAGAAGGGTGAGAGAGAGGAGTTACTCCGAATTACAGAGGAATTTCAACACCCTGGAGATGCTGCCAAGCTCTTCCATGTCTCACAGGTGCAGGATGGAGCTGGGAGTTTCTGAGCTCCACACAGTGTATTCCTCCAAGGTTTGGAAAACACATCAGAAAGGTGCCACGCCACACCCTGCCACCACTTCTGCTGGGGTACTCACAGAGCTGCAGTTCATAAGTTCAGCCAAGTGACGATGAGAGGGATGCTGAGCATGGAAATGTTGGGAACGTGGGTCCAGGCAGAGCTCTGGGCCATGCTGGGGCTGCACAGGTCAAACAAGCTGCCTTGAAATTTGGTTTTTCTGGACTCCCTTCTCAGCGTCTCCCAGACAGCTGCTGCTTCCTTCTGGCACTCCCAGAGCACTGTCAGGGCACAGGTGTGGAATTCATCCCAATACCTGCAGCCAGGAGACACCACACTGTCAGTCCCTTTGCACTGCCACGGTGCTGGATGCCAGGCAGAGCCTTGCTGCCCTGAGCCTGCCCTCTGAGCAGCAACAGCCCTTGTGTTTTGTGCAAGCCTCCCAGACTATTCATCCCCTCCATCATCTCCCAGAGCATCTTGGCTAAAACTCCAAATCTCAAAGCACTGAAATTATTTATTCCTTTTATTCCCCCCTCCCTTTTCTCTGGAAGTCAATAAAATCCATTATTTTCCATCAACAAATGTTTCCCTGAGTATCTCACACAGGCTGCAAACAAAGGCCCAGCACATCTCATTCATCACTTTCTCCAAGCAGAGTCAAGGGCAGATGGGAGCACAAAGCAGGGAGAAGGACAAGAGCTCGCACAGGCTGTCTCAGCTTTCCTGAGGTACGGGCAGGGGCAGCAGGAGTTAGTCACTGTGTTCTCATTAGAATCATCTCCATTTATCTGCTGGGTATTACTTTCACAAGTAGAAGCTGTTCAGTGCAAAGAGGCTTTTGGAGACTACTAGAAGGAAAAGAGAAAACAGGCAAAGACAACCCGTGGTCCTGCAGGAATAAAGCAGGAGCTGCTCTGCTGTCCTGTCCCACATGGGCTGGGGCTGGCACCATGCCCAGCTCCCTGCAAGCTGTAAACAGGAGTCTGCAGGACAGCAGCAATAGCTCTGACACCTTGCCCTGTCTGCCAACACACCAGGCACACATGTCGCCTGTCAGGAGGGGGATGCAGTCCAGCTGGCTGGGAGGGGACACTGTGCACCTGTAAAGGACAGCACGGTGCTGTGCTGTGCCCTGTGCTGGGGATGACACTTTGTGCAGGCAGGCAAACCTGAGCACTCAGCTTGCTCAGAGCCGGGGCTTACGTCAGAGCGCCAGCTGTGAGGGAGTTCATTAAACCGAGTCACTGTGGCAGAATAAACGTCCCCAGATAATGAGAAAAGCTGGTGCCAGCCCTGGCAACCTCCAGTGCTCACTCCCAACCTGCAGCAGCAGCAGACAGCTCAGACAGGTAAGAGTTAAACCTGCCCCATGTCTTCAGGCAAGACAAGCTCAGGAAGGTGAAGGAGAATGACAACTCCAGCCTGGATCTGCTCTCAGCTGGGATGGCAATTCCCAGCCTTTCACCCTCCACAGCCCCCATCTGCTCAGGCAGGCAGGCTGCACACGGAGCTGAGGCACCAGCAGCCCCCCGGAGCAGCTCCTGGTGCCCTGTCCATCCCTCACAGCCACCCTCCTGGAGAGGGGACCAGCTCCAGAAATGGATAAGGCTGGGTGTCAAAGGCAAATAATTCAGAAATATTTCCTGGCAGGAAGCTGGGACATCATCAGCTTCCTGCCAGGGAAGATGCCAGGACCTCTTTGGGGATGGTCTGTGCCTCTGGGCTGCAGGAAAAATCCAGATCACACGTTTCACATGAGCTTCAGCAAAGGAATCTCTCCTCCAGCAGCAGCATGGACTACACTGACTGCTTGGGTGTTTTCTAATACCAAGAAGCCTCCTTTTTAAAAAACCCAAACAACCCAAAAAGTACCAATTCTGTCCAAACCAGAGCAGCTCCCATTTCAGCCCACCCAGAGGCAGGCCCCAGGGAGGCTGTTCATCCCGATCCGGGTTTCTCCTGCAGAAGGGGGAGCACAGAGCAGGTCCCAGCCTGCAGGGTGGTTTCCAGCAGCACAGAAAGCCTGACCCCAGGGCACCCAGCCCTCCACCTCGCTCTGCCAGGTTTCCACCGCCCCCAGGCACCTGGGTTTTCCCTTCATTGCTATCGGCATTTCCTTGTAACTCCCGTTCACTCCCCACAGCTCCTCTGGAGATGCAAAGCTGCCTCCATTTATCTCTGCAAACATTTTACATCCACCTTGCTGCTTCTCCTCGTCTGCTTTTTAAGCAGACCTTACTCCAAACCTGCCCAACACCACCCCTCATTGCCCAGCTCTTCTTCAGCTCTGTTACAGTTGACATCCTGCCAACATCATCATCTCAGGGCACCGCTACAAACTCGGGCAAACCAGGGCTGGAACAAATCGAAGCCTGAAGGATGAAGGGTCCAGACAGGGAGGGAGAAAACTTCTTTTGGGCTGCCCCTGGCAGCACTGGGCACCGGGACAGAGCACTGACAGAAACCTGGGGTGCAGGGGAGACTTTCCTGGGGTGCAGAATAGGTCGGGTCCCTCCAGCCCCGCTCCTCCTGGCTGCAGGCATACAGGGGTTGATGGGATCAGTGCTGGGGCTGGAGCTGCTGCCAAGGACCAGGGATACAAACTCCGGTGGGACACAGGTAGGAGATGGATGGATGGATGGATGGATGGATGGATGGATGGATGGATGGATGGATGGAGAAAAGAAGCTCGCTGGGTCAATGTGAAACTGGAGTGAGGTGTGGAGCCCATGTGTGTGTGCATGCACGACGGGACCCAGAGGGCAGGAGCTTTCAGACACGGGCACTGCCAGAAGCCAGGCTGGCCATGCCCCGTACTCACCTGCAGACCCTGTGCAGCCCCTGCAGCTCGATGCCCTCCTCCTCCTCGTACGTAGCCATGCTGTCCCCCAGCTTGAGCACGCAGTCCGAGAGGCCGCGGTAAGCGTCAGCACAGGCGGGTCCCGCTGCCAGCAGCCCGGCCAGGTGCCCTGCCAGCCCCGGGGGCGAGGTGAGCACCGGGACCCCTGGGCACAGAGCCCGGAACCCCCGCTCCGGGGTGCCCGGCTGGGCGAGCGCCCCTTCCCCGCGGGACAGCCCCAACCCCGCTGCCCCCCGGCTGTGCCCGGCGTTGTCGGGGGGTGCCCAGAGCCCGGCGGGCACGGGGCGACCCGAGCCCGGTCAGCCCGGGCTGCCATCCCGAGACCGGCACCCCCGGCCCGGGGACAGCGATGGGGGAGCCGCGCGGACCCGCCCGGACCAAGGGAGAGAGGGAGGGAGGGAAGGAGGGAACCCTGATCGCATCCCCCCTGCCCTGGACACCGCCCGGTCCCCCCGCCCCGACCCCCGCACCCCTCACCCAGGGCGAGGAGCAGCACGGCCGGGCCCCGCCGCTGCCGCTGCCCCATCCTCCGCCGGGCTCGGGCTCCAGCCCCGCTCCGCTGCCGGTGCCAGCTCCGGTGCCCGTGCGGGTGCCCGCACCGCCGGGGCCGGCAGCGCTCCCCTTCCTCCCGCCTCCACGGGGAGGGCACCCGTCCCCAGCCGCCGCTAATGAGCGGCTCCGGCCGCGGCTAATTAAGGAAGGGGCCGGACCGAGGCTGTCGAGCGTCCAGGGGCACCCCCGGCCCCTCACCCGCAGCCCCGGGATCCCGAGCCCCGCACCTCCCCGCATCGCATCGGGCCGGGACTCTGCCAGCACCCAGCGCTGCCCACACTGCACCCACCTCCGGGAACACGGCACCCCGTACCAGCATCCTCACCCCAAAGACCCCCACCCCCTGCCCACCGCAGCCTCTGCTGCCCACTCCGGGTGTGACCGAGTCGGGGACATGGGACAGTGCCCGCTGCCAGCAGCAGGATTCCGGGCAGGACAAGGAACTCTTCACTGAGTCTCTTGAACAGCACAGCAGAGCACAGTGAAGGGTGGGAAGCAAAACCCAAAGCGTTTGAAGGGTCAAAGGAGTAAACATCAGCACCTACAGCTCCAAAACCTTCTGCCCAGACTCTGGCTCAGCGGTTCCCAAGGCTGCGTGGTCTCTGGGGCATGAATTGGGATTTTGCATGTCTAGCTTGATCCCAGCTCTTGCTCCAGGAATCCCTTTGGCTCCAGCAGGAAGGGGAACAGAACGTTTCCTGCCTGCTTTGGTGGCATTGCTGTGGAGGTGCTGTCAGACCCCTTTCTTTGCTGGTGACAGCTTTGCTCTTGGGGACACTGCTCTGCACCAGCCCATGAACATGACTGGTACCAGGACCCTCATAAGTGGGACCCCTCTGTGCCCTGGTACCCTCACCCCCAGGGCAGCTGTGCCACCACACCCAGACACCCCCAGCCCCAGCAACCCAGAGCAATTGGAAACCACAACTCTGCAAACACTGCATGTACCCAAATCTAATGCAAAAAGGGCTGGCGTGTAAAACCAAAGACTCTTTATGAAAGATCAACAAAACCAACAAACTACAACATTTATTTACAGACGAGTGCCACGTGCTGCATCTTCACCAGTCCTGTGAGAAAATCAAGCAGCATGGTCATTCCAGTCAGGCACATCCCATTTGCCACCAGCCTGGGACACGCAGGGAGAGCCTGGCCCAGAGGTGTCCCCACATGCCCACAGCTACCTGCAGGGACAAGCCAGCCCGGAGGGCTCTTCCCAAAAACCTGCACAACGCCCCAGGGCACACGGGGCTGCTCCATGGCGCTAAAACAAAGCCTGTGCAGAGCAGCTCAGCTGCCCGTAAAGAAGTGGGATATGATGAAGAGGGAATTCCTCTGGGACAGGCACCCTCTGCCAGCCCTGCCTGCTCCTCCTGTGACCCAGGCTGGTGTCCTGCTGTCCCCACAGCACCTCTACCTGCCCCCGTGCCAGCAGTTGGCAAGCAGGAATGTCTGTATGGCACGGAGCCCGAGGATGTGGGGACACGACACCCCCGGGGCTTGGCAGGAGCCTGTCCCAGCACCACACAGGGACTGTTAGCCCTGTGACACGGGGTGCTCCCTCGGGACAGGGCACGGCCAAGGAACAGGCTGGCTCCGGGCTGGTGCAAACCCCATCCAGGCTCCCCCCACCTCGCCTCGCCTGCGGAGATTCTCGTTTCTCGGCAGCCACATTCCTTTGAGGGTGTTTATGGCTTTTCTGTCTCCCCGCTGTCCCAGGCTAAAATCGCCCCTTTTAAGGGAGCCGCAGGACCACGGGTTGCTGGAGCTTTGCCGGCTGCAGGCTGCTCCCTTGCAGTGTATCGCCTCATTTACTGGAAAAGCAGCCTTGCCTTGCCTTGTTTTTTTTCTTGACTCCACAATTTTCTGATGGAGTCAAGCTGCAGCTCACTCCCAACCCCATCCACGCATGCCTCCCAGAGAATAAGATGTATTTTCACCAGCAAGTGATTCACCTGTGCCTGGAACTGGTTTGCCTTTCCTTAGCTGCCGATTCCTCCCCAGCTCCATCCTCACCCCGCAGCTCCTGACTCACCCCCCAAAACTCTAATAAACGGGAAAAACCTGAGCAGGAAAAGCAGGAGGAACAAGTCACCTTACATTTTTCTCACAATGACAGGGGCACTTTGATGCTGCCCCCCTGGGGTCTTTTGGCAGGAGCTGGGGAGGAGAGGTGACATTGCCACCTGGGATGGTGACCGGGGCATTTGGGGAAGGGCTGTTGGCACAAGGCAGCGCTGAGAGCCCGCTCTGGAGGCACCAGGCAGGCAGGGATGCTGCGGCAGCCGAGACAGACCCTGCGGGTTTCTGGCAAGAATCATTCCTAGGGCTCCGTACCAGAAGTGGAGACTCTCCGCTGACTCCCGCGTCACTTCTGTCCCCTCTCACCTCTTAGCCCGGGGCAGGCACGCTTTGCTAGGAGTAAAAAAAAAAAAAAATCATTATGTAGAGCTGGCTTGCCTGCAATGGTTTAATGGGAATAAAATGTGTGCCCCGCTGAGCGGCACGGCTTGTGCTGAAGAGCCAGGATGAGTCAGGCTCGGTGCCGATGATATCAGTGCTTCTCCAACGCCCTCCTGGCAAGGGAGGATGGAGGGGCCACGACAGCGAGGGATCTGGGGACGTGTCACTCTGCACGGGCAGCACCCACATGTGCCGTCCCCGCAGCGGGAACTGGGAATGCAGCGAGCTCTGGGGACCTCGGGGTGCTCCGGAAACTCGAGAGTGCACAAACAGCTCCACGCCTCGCAGCAGCGCCTGCCGCCAAAAGACACAGACGTGTCACATAGCAGAGACCTGAGCTAATCCCGGCGCTGCCTCCTCGCCCCTCCGCTGGCAGGGCCGGCCAGGGAGCATCAGGGACGGTGCCCACAGGGTGATGCTGCCCGCGGCCACACGGAGCTGTGAACAAGGCAGGTACCCGGCAGAGATCTGGTCATGCCGCTGCTCAGAGACCACAGGCCCCCATTCGTGCTACACCAGCCCGGTCCCCCCAAACCGCAGCGCTGGCACCCCAAACTACAGGCAAACATCAGGCAGGAAGGACTGGGAGTGTTATGGACAGGGATAAACATTTGCGTGGACAAAATTCAAAACCACCGTGAAAGCTGAAGCCAGCCCCGGGGTGCCAGCTCCGGGTACCCACACAAAGCCGGTTTTCGGCAGCAGGAGGTCCCAGGAGAAATAGGGGGGACAGCAAAGCAACAGTAGCCAAAACAGAGCTGGGACACAAACAATAGTTATCTTTTGTTATGCAGACAGCGAGAGGAACACACTGAGAACGGGACAGGCGGGACACGCCGCAGACACTGGAAACTCCCTTGCAGCCCCAGCAAAGGGCACAGTGGATGTCCCCCGCTCCAGCTTGGCACTGGCCGGGCTCCGGGCAGAGCTGGCGCTGGGCACGGCGAGGCACTGACTCACCCTGCTGAGACACAGGAAGGAGGCGGCGGCCAAGCCCTCGGCCCTGCCAAGGAACAGCCCTGATGTGCAGGGCCGAACGTGTGAGAAAGCAGCCCCGAGTGGGGTCTGCCGGGGATAAGGGTCTCACAAGGCCAGGAGTGACATGGGGAGGGCCCATCAATACATGATGCTGTCCTCTCTGCGCGGGAATGCGTGAGCTGGGCATTTTGAGAAGATAAGCAAAGAAAAAGCGAGCATGCTGAATGGTAACTGCTCTCCCTGCCCAGGCACAGCTCCTGCCTCCCCCCTCTCCCCCTGCCCACCTCCCGCCAGCGGGGCACAGCTCCTGCCGGGACAGGCACCTGCAGCCCAGCACTGAACTCTGCTTGGGACGGCTGCGGTGGGGAGGGACCCTCTGCAGGACCAGGGACCCTCCGTGGGGATACCCCGTGTGTCCCGCAAAGCAGAGACCCAGGGACCCTGCTCTCCATCGGTGCCCTTCACGGGGACCTTCTGATTGTCCCTGTGCACGGCAGAGCCCATCCCCGGCAGCGGCGGAGCGGGACCCGGCGGGCGGGCGGGAGGCGCGGCCGCGGTGCGGCGGCAATGGGCGCGCCGGTTCCGCCCCGTGCCGCGCCGAGCGCCGCCCCGCAGCGCGCCTTGGGAGAGCGGCGGCGGCCGGGGGGGCCCGCACTGATCCCCGTGCCCCCGCCCGGCCCGGCCCGGCCCGGCCCGCTCCGCTCCGCTGGCAGCAGCCGCATGTCGGGGCCCGGGGCGCAGAGCCGCAGCCGGCGGCTGCCCGGTAAGTGCCGGCCGCGGGGTGGGCTCGCCGGGATGGGAGAGGGGCACCGGGCGGGCGGGCAGGGCTGGGGTGCCACATCCCCTCCGTCCTCCCCGCAGCGCACACCTGATGCCCCTGGCCAAGCCCTGTGCCCCACCTGTCCCCGGAGCCTCCAGCCCCTCCTGCACCAACCTGCTGCCGGCCCCGCTGCTTTAGGGGTTGCCGGGAGCTCCGTGCCCGGGACGGGGGTGCTCGGGCAGCGGGGCATTGGAGGGACACCTGCTTGGGAAGCGGCAGAGCTCGGGAACCTGTTGGGTCGCGGGTTTGTTCTGGAGTGGGATCGCCGCTCTCAGAGCGCCGTGGCTGCCGCAAGGAGCGGATCCCCCCGTGCCCGCAGGGCTGAGGATGCTGGGCACAGCACGCTCCGTGGCGAGCGGCAGCCGGGGGAGCCGGGCTTGTGGAGGAGCAGCCTGCCAGGCACCGTGCCCGGGTTGTGCCTGCCGTGCCCCGGGCACCGCGCTGCTCCGTTCTCATGCTTCTCCTCGCGTGAAAGGAAGCAGGGCCCCGCAAATAGCAGGGTCTTATGACACAGCCTCTGCCGGGGAAGAGCTCCGGGCGGCGGGGAAGGATATTTTTAGTGCTGAGACGCAGGGGATTTGGAGATCGCTCGGAGGAGTGCAGGCGATGAAACCACGGCACACACAGGGGTTACGAGGTGCCGTGTCCTCTCTCTCCGTTTCTCCATTCCCTCCCCTCCCTGCTTTTCCCAGCGAGCAGCCCTGCCAAAACCACTGCCTCCCTCGCACTCGCCCGGTGCATTTCCTCTCATCAGGACCACGGTTATTTTTTGCTGTGCTGCAACACGAGGTCAGACGTGCCGATGGAGAGCTGTGCAGGGCATTAACACTCAGGCAGCTGGAGTCTGAGCATCCCATCTCTGCGTGGCCCGACCCTGAGTGATTCTCTGGGCATTCCCAGCTCTCCTCGCCAGCCGCTTCTCCCAAGGCTGAAGGAGCTGAAAGCCCTTGGGAGTTATCCTTGTTCTGCAGGGGTTGTGCTGGGGCAGGGGGGCAGGGAAAGGTTTGCCATCTCTGCACAGCCTCCCAGAAGATGCTGAGGCAGCTGAGGAGCTGCACTGCTCCCCACCCATCTCCTTGCAAACCTGGGGGTGTGGAAGGTGCATTTAGGCAAGCTGGGGCATCCTGAACTTCTCTGAAGGAGCAGAATCGTAGGTTTGGGCTCCAGGAAGGCTCTTACTCCAGCCCTTTCATTCACCAGAGAACTGTCCATGCTTGGAGTAACCTCCCACTTAAACTCTGCTCACCTCGCCAGCACCTGCTGCTCCTTTCCACAGCCCATATTATTTTTCAGGACCTTCTTTAAATCCCTCGAAACCACTGCAAGATATTGCAGAGCTGTGGCCTCAAGAAAAGGCCATTCCCATCCTCTCTTGGCCTCGTGCCTTCACTAACAATCCTTCTCCCAACCCAAACACACCCCTCCCATTTACCAGCACAGAGAGGGTGTGCCAGGATCCCGATGGCCATGAGGGATGAAAAGTGCATTCCCTCCCAGCAGAAAGGCAGCTGGGTCGGAGTACACCTTGAGCTGGCGCTCCCAGCCTTCTCCAGCCCTGTCTGGCCCCTGCCCTATCCAAAGTGCATCCAGAAGTTGCTCCTCTCCCAAGCCTGTTCTGGCGAAGGTGTGGGTGGGAGAGCTGACAGAGCATTTTGCCTCCCAGCCCTCCCACGCCTTTCCCCACCACAGCGTGGCCACAAGCCCACACAAGGCGAGGGGTGGTGGCTCTTTGGTGTGCCCTAGCAGGGCAGAGGGACCACCGGGGCCATCCTCCTGGCCCACAGCCCACCCTGCGGCCATCTGCCTAGCAGCAGGTGAGAGGAAATCCCCGCGGGAATCCTGCCCAAACTCCGCAGCAGTGTTTGGCCCCGCTTGCTGTCCGAGCGGCGCTGAATGAGCCGTGAGAGCCGGAAGGATCTGAGGGCAGCGGGGCGCTCGGAGCCGCCGCAGCCGCGCTGGGAGGCTCTGCCAGCGGGGCAGAGCCTGGCTCGGAATGCCGATCAGCCCCCAGCCCCTCGCCTGAGCGGGCTCCAGCAATAACCATGACAATGGTAATAAAAGCCAGGCCACCAGCAGGTACCGACAGATCCCCCACGGCGCACAGGGGCCGCATTGTGCGCGCTAACGTGTCCCGCGGTGGGAACATGCCAGCGGGATGAGACAATCCCGGCGGCTGACAGCCACCGAGTGTGACCGGCCGTCACATGGGCACGGCCGCGGCAGGGAACGCCGCGCTCCTTTATTCCCGGCCGGGGCTGCCGAGGGGCGGCCGCACTGGCGGGGCTGTGCGCTCCCCTGCGCTCGGAAGCGCCGTGCGAGGGGGGCAGGCTCCATCCCCGGCTCCATCCCCGGCTCCATCCCCGGCTCCCACCGCCGTCACGGGTCAGGCAGGGCCGAGCGCAGCCCCAGCTGCTGCCTCCCGCTGCCGAAGCTCCTTACATAATGGGAGCTCAGTGCTCGTGCCCAACTCCCCGAGCAGAGCTCGAAAACAAGTTCATAAACAGGTCCTGCTAATTTCTCCCTCAAGAGAAACCCCGGCGCCCACAGGAATGCTGCCACCAGCCGCCGTCATCACTCTCCCAAAGCACACTTAGTGCGAGTATCGGTCACGTGCAGGGAGAGCATTTACAGCCCGGATCGGCCGCATTCATGGCACTCAGGACAGCACACAAGAGCTTTCTGCTTTATTTTGTGTTTGCACTGCAGAAGGATTTGGGCACAGGTCCTTAGCTCCACACTGAGGTCTCTTTGGAAGATGTCCCATGGAGAGCTGGTCTGTCACCCTGGATCCTGGAGCCAGCCCAGCCTCTGCACAGCTGGAGATGGGCTCCCCTCGGTGTGGTGAACTGCGGCAGTGTGCCATGGATTCAGCACAGCTGGGCTGGGGAGCACAGCTCTGCCTGGGACAGCCAGCTGCTGAAGGGAGACAGCTCCATAATCAGAGCCTTGATCACCCCCTCCTTGTCCCTGGCTTCATTCTGTTCTGCAGATAGCACGGGGAGGCTGGAGGTGTTTGCTGTACCCCAGCAGCACCAGGCTGCAGCCACCTGGTGAGGTGGCTTTCCCAGCAGGGAAGGTTCCCTGGCACCACCTTCCTGGGCCCTGCACTCAGCCTTGGCACCAGTGCTTTGGTCAGACATACCAAGGCAAAGAGCCCTTCAGGGAGCCTGGACTGCTGCCCCAGGCATTGCAGGAAGAGGCTGAGCAGCCAGAAGAGGACCAGAGCCTCTTCCAGAGTGCGTGGTGAGTCGCCCTGAGTCACGGTGCATCCCCACGTGGTGCTGCCAGCACAGCCCTGCCCGCGGGGCAGCACCTGCTGATGATGGGTTTCACTGAAGGATGCCCCAGAAACAGGATGCAGAGAAGCCCTGGAGGAGCTCTCAGGAAGATGTGACATTGATCTCCATGGCATCTCACCAGGCTCAGCACCTCTCTCCTGCATGGCTCCTGTGCTGCTCCATGCTGCTGTTACCCAGCTCCCTGCTCTCCTTGCCCCTGTTCCTGCCAGACAGGGTGGGGATGCTGCTCCCTCTGTTCCCTCCTCCCCAGCCTGGAGGAGCAGAGGGTTTGGGTTGTGCTCAGGCAGAGCACAGGATGTTTGTTTGGTTTCCTTGGTTATTACACTGCCTGCTCCAATAATCACATTTTCCTTGTGCCGGTTGGGCCAAGTGCAGCAAGAAGGAAATGTGGAATGGCTGAGGTCAAACACCAGCCTGGGAACAGCTGGGGCCACCAGCCACAGCCTCTCTGTGCCACTTGGGTCCTTGCTATTTTGGGTACCCAGCCCAAAAGGAAGTTACCAAGACAGGGAATGCAGCAACAATCTCCTTCAAAACAGCCCAAGGGCTCCCATCGCTCCCTCCCGTGAGCTGGGGACACAAGCACCGGCAGTGAACTGCTGGAGGAATTACAGGAATGAAAATGTTTGTGCAGGCAGAAGCCAAGCTGGCTGTGAGCGGGATGTGAGCCTGGAGCGTGGGCGCGGCTGCATTTACAGTGACGGCGGTGGCGGGGGTGTGACAGGCAGGGCTGTGCACGGGCAGGGGTGACACGGCTGCCAGATCCTTTCATTCCTTATACATCCTTCGGCCCAGAAAGCCTGGAGCACTAAGGCCAGCTCTTGACCCTGGGAGTTCCCCTGCTCGTTATCATTCACAGACAGCCCTCTGTTTGGTAGCAGGGAAACTGAAACTTGAAAGTGTGCAAACCGCGGCTGATCTCACCCCAGCTCCCCTTCCCCCTTGAGAATTCCCTTCAGCAACTGTGAGCACAGCACACGAGCTCCCCTGTACCTCAGGGAGGGATCCGAGGCTCCAGCACAACAAGTGCTGGTGACGCTGCTGCTCTGGTGTGTCACATCCATCCACGGTGACTAAATCAATGTGTGCTGGTAAAGCAGAGCAGAAGGGAGCCACCGGCCATGCAGTGTGAGCTGGGACAGGCAGGAGGGCTCAGACAGCCCTGCCTGCTCCAGCTCTCCTGACTTTCTCTCCCCAGCTGAGATGGAGCAGGCCCAGCGGAACCTGGACGCAGAGCAGATGCAGCAGCAGCAGCTGAAGCTGCGGGACAGACAGAAGTTCTTTGAGGAGGTTTTCCAGCACGATGTGGATTTCTTCTTCCCCATGTCCCACCTGCAGATTGAGCACCGGAGACGTACGTGCTGTGGGCACCAGCAGGGGGCTGGGGGTGTGACACAGAGGACAGTGACACGGGACAGTGACACAGGGGACAGTGACACAGGGCTTGGAGATTGCTGGGACATCCCCAGCCTAAACAGGACACCCATGTCCTGAACCAAGGTGGGACCACAGTGGCCGTGTGTGGGTGTGCTGTGGGTCACTCACACCCCTCCACTGAAGGCACATGGGTACCAGGCTGTGCCTTGTAGAGTCTGCCTCTGGGCAAGCTGCATTTTGGAGCAGGGACAAGGCCTGCAGTGACACAGCAGGGGGCTTCCAGAGGGATCTTTTAAGGAAACATGATTTTCCTGGCATCTCTTACCAGCAAGCAAAGTTCAGTTCCTTAGCTGGTCTCCCCCCTCAGGGTCCTGCCTGCCCAGAGCTGATGGTGCCCTTTGCCTGGCACTATCACTCACCTTTTCACTGGTCTCTGTCTCTGCAGCCCCCTTAGGCAGCATTTCCTCCATGGAGGTGAACGTGGACATGCTGGAGCAGATGGATGTGCTGGACCTGTCAGACCAGGACACTGTGGATGTGTTTCTGGGCTGTGGGACAGAGGAGAGCAGCATTGCTGGGTCTCTGCCAGGTATGTGCAGTCCCAAGCCTTTTGTGGGCCAGGCTGGAAGCCCTTCCTGCCCCCAGTGCCCACACTGACTCATTCCTCAGCCCTGGGGCAGATCCACACCCACCCAAAGGCAGATATTGGTGCTGGGCCTGTGTAGTTGGAGGGACCTCATACTGGGCTGTTCTACATCAGTATCCACCTCCACAGCCCAGACATCCAGACCCCTGTAAATTCCTTGTGCTGCAGAAGACAGAAGAGCCCAGGCACCTTCCAGAGTGTGTGAGTCAAATTCCCTTGTCCTGATGACTCTCTGGAGTGGCCAGTGCCTTGTCACAACTCCCAGGGTCCCCTCCATGCTGCAGAGCTCATTGTGCTGAGCAGGGAGGCTGCAGAACCTCCCCACCTCCCAGCCCCACCCGAGGGAGCTGGGCTGGGGTCTGCAGGGAAAGCAAGGGCTGCCAGCACATTCCTCCCCACTCACACACTGTAGTGAGGTCAAACCACAGGTCTCCTCACAACTGCTGCAGCCAACAGCCTCACACAGCGTGGCTCTGAGCCGTGCTTCAGGCAAGATGGAAGAGGCTTCACTGCCAAAAGCGGGGAAGGAATGTGCAGCAAGTGCCCTGAGCCAAGCTGGGGGTGTGAGGTGGGGACTGGCTGCAGCAGCCACGTGGGGAGCGGTCAGGAACGCACAGCCCACTAAGGAGTGAGATTGGAGGGGCCATCCATGAAGCTTAGGCAGCAATAAACCTCCAAGAGCCTTTTTCATTCTCATACTCCTCTCCTCTCCAGGGGCAGATGCCAGCCAGTGCCCAGAGGAGATCACCCTGCAAGTGCCCAACGCAGCCGAGAGCAAATCTCGCATTTCCTCCACCTCCTCTGCCTCCACGGACCTGAACAGCCTGGACACCAGCGAGGAGGGGGCCGAGACCCCCGTGGTGCAGTCGGATGAGGAGGACCTGCAGGAGGACAGTCCCAAAGAGCAGGTGGTGAGGAGCTAGCAGGCAGCTCTGCCCTGCTCCCAGCCTCCTCCCTACGGACTGGCCGGCCCAGAAGGAAAAGCTGCTGGTGCTCAGTGAACCCCATCCTGGACTGCTGCCCTGCCACAGGGGAGAGAGGGTTTTCCCCTCCTCTCCCTCCACGTGTTCTCCTGGCAGCTAAAGGAGAAGGAAAGGGGTACTGTAAGCTCCCAAAATTAACTCTTCAGGCTTTGCTGCTAACACTCCCTGCTTCAACCCCCCACCTCCCAACATGCTCAGCATCCCACAGCCCCACCACCTCCAGAAAGCCATCCCTTGGGATCCCATTCTCCCTGCCCTACTGACAAAGTTTCTGTCCAGACAAGCACTTAATGATGGCACAGAGAGAAATAACACTGATCTAACCAAGCAGTGGCTGTGTGTGTCATTGGGGGCTGAGGGCTCAGAGGGGACTGCAGGAGGGAGAGCAGTGCAGAGCCTGTGTGCTCGGCAGGAACAAATGAAACCTCCTGTTGCCCAGCCCAGGGCTGGCTCCCGTGCCCAGGGCAGGGACAGACAGGCCTTGGCAGAGAGGGGCTGCAGGGCACCATGGGGAGCAACTCAGGCTCTGCAGAGAGAGCCAGCACAGACACAGCTGGTCTGAGCATGGCTGGGGTGCCACCAGCCATGAGCACAGGGGGCACTTCCCATGCAGATGGGCTGAGCAGAGAACAGCAGCAGCTGCTCCCCCTGTGCTGCTCCACAGGATGGAGGAAACACCACCAACATGAGGCCACTGTACAGCCCACTTGGGCACAAAGCTGGGCACCAAGCTGGGCACAGGCCTCTTGCCACCATCAGTGGCTGCAGGCCAGGAAAGCGCTGTCCCTGCCCCTGCATCAGCACAGCCACGGTCACCATGGGGAAAGGAGCCTGGCAGATAAGCAGGGAATGCTCTCCTCATCCTGGCTGCTCCCCAGGGATGTTGAGACATTACTGCACTGTTCCTGTGTCAACCAGCACTTTGTGGGACCAGCTGGAGTGCCCCATAGCCAAGTGCAGCAGAAATGTGTGGCACGTGCTGCCTTAAGCTGGAGAATTGATCAAGAAAAAAGGGGCAGGCTTCATGGCTGTTCAGGCTGTAGCACGGGGACTTCTCTACCTAGGTATAGGGTACTTAGCTCTGGATGGATGTTTTTACCTTTAATTTGGCTGATCACTTCCAAAATGCATCTAAACTTTTATTACCTACCAGTATCCTGTTGCAATGAGTTGCCCAGTATAAAAAAAAAAAAAATCAAATAACAAAACCAACAATATTATGTAAATATTACCTTTTTTTTCTGGGCATGCTGACTTTCTGGTTTTATGTGATGCCACTAATTAGCAAGAGGGGGGAAAAGAGATATAAAGTAACTCCTTATTCTTCACAAATACTGAACATTGTCAGTTCCAAGTTAACTTGCATGAGGACCTAAGATCTGGGCAAGTGGGTAATCAACAACGTACAACAGCTGGTAAGTGGCAACCACACGTTGCTATAATTTCTTATTTCCTACTGGAAATGCTTATTTCCTACTGAAACAAATCATCACACTCAAATCATCACGGGGAGAACGGAGATGCTGTGAGCTCCATCGGACCGTCACCGCCGGTGCTGTCCTGCTGTGGCCGCCGTTCCCTTCGCCGGGGGCGGCCCCGGGCAGGCGGGTGTGGGAGCGGGGCGCTCCCGGACGGCTCCGCACCCGGAGATGGGCGCTGCCCTGCGGGAAGGAGCCGAGGAGCGAGGGAGAGCGGCGGGAACGGCTGAGGACTGGAAGCCACCTGGGGACAGGGACAGTCCTCGCAGCGTCCTGCGGCACCCCGGGGGAGCCGCCCAAGATGAGACGGCGCCAGGGCCTCCCCTCAGCCCCGATTTCAGAGTGGCGGAGGGAGCGCTCGGAGAGCCGCTCGATCCCCCCTCACAGCACCAGAGTTAACCGCGATCACCCCTGGGGTCCTTTCCGCGGTTCTGTGAGAGCGCTGGCGCTCGCTCCGGAGCTGGGGCAGGCGCAGGCACAGCCGGGCTGGCGCTTCTCCTTCTCCCCGCGGGGGCTCCGTGCTCGCTCCGTGCAGCGGCTCCGGTGCCAGGCCGGGACAGCCCGACGCGCACAGCGTCTCCATGGCACCCCCGGAAGCGCCGCCATTGCCGGCGCGGCGGAAGCGGAAGCAGCGCGGCGCGGGGCGGGGCGGGCGGTGGGATGGCGGCGGCGGTGCTGCTGCTGCTGCTGCTGGCAGCGGCAGGGCCCGGGCCCAGGCGGGCGGACGCGGGCCGGGAGCGGCGGGACGCGCTGCGGGAGGAGCTGCTGCTGAGCCCGCTGCCCACTGGCGATGTGGCCGCCACCTTCCAGTTCCGCACGCGATGGGACGCGGACCTGCAGCAGGGCGCAGGTAGGGCTGGCCCGGCCGGGGCGGGCCGCACCGCTATTGGCTGGCGCGGGGGCGGACCGCGTCGCTATTGGCTAGCACGGGGGCGGACCGCGCTGCTATTGGTTGGGGCGGTGCGCAGGAGCGGGGCTATCGCGGAGGGACCGCGCGACGTGATGGTTTGTATCGAGCGATGACGTCACTGGAGGGAGTGACGTCAGAGGCGGGGTGAGGTGAGCAGGGACGGGGCAGAGCGAGGCTGTGGGGACGGAGCGGTGACATCACGGGGGGGGCCGTGACGCCATCGGGCTGTGTGTGGTGGCGCAAGCAGAGGCAGTGCCGGTGATGTCACGTTGGGGCAGGCCCTGGTTGATATCGGGAAGGGATCGGGGATGCCAGGGGCAGGGACTGACGCTGCCCGCAGTCTCTCACTACAGGCTCTTCCCGAAGGCGCTGGGGCGGCTGGTGGCAGCGCTGGGCGTGCGGGAGCTGCACCTCGCGCTCACCCAGGGCTTCTGGCGCACACGCTACTGGGGGCAGCCGCCCCTCCAGGCACCCGCTGGCGCTGAGCTCTGGGTCTGGTTCCAGCCCACGGTCACCGAGTAGGTACCCCAGCCATGGACCTGTCCCTCTGGGTCCCCTCTGTGGCCACTGCTCCCAGGAGCGGTTGTTTGTCCCTCCTGAGGCAGCCACGGTGTGTGAGTGGGCCTCCTGGGTTGAAAAATGTCTGCTGGAAAGAAGAGCCCAGGAGTAGCTCTAAAAACCCACAGAACATACCCCATCTGTATGGGGACAGGATGTGGTGCTGAGGGCAAATCCCTGTTCATTAAAGGCCCAAGTAATTCCCCTGTGGGCTCTGTGATGACAAGCACTTAACGATGGCACAGAGAGAAATAACACTGATCTAACCAAGCAATGGGTGTGTGTGTCATTGGGGTAAAACAGCATGGGGGATGAGGGTTCAGGGTGGATTGCAGGACCCTTGCTGCGCTAATACAGTGGGGCTGTATCTTGGCCTCTCATCCATGACTCACTTCCTTTGACTCCCATCCAGTACCTGTCACCATCTCCCTGAGCACACCAGCCCTGTGGGGACTCACAGAGCCCTCTCCTCCCTGCAAGTGTCCCATCCCTTGTCTGCTGGTCGGGTCAGCCTTTGGAGCTGCACCAAGGCATTGCTGTGGGCCTCACAGCCCCTTCCCCATTCACACATATCACCTCCTCTGTGCTCCCAGCTCCCCTGGCCTCTCTCCTCACATACCAGCTGTGACCACCACCCTGTCCCTTGGCTGTGTGATGCCTGTGAAGCCCTGCTGTGTGTCCCTCAGATCTGATGTGTCAGAATAAAATACCAAGAGAGCTGGAGAATGCCAGCCCAGCAGTCTCTCTGCATACTCCATGCAGCTTTGGTAACCCAGTGTGGTCATTTCTGAATGTTACTGACTTAACACTTGTTGTTTCAAGGATTTGAGCTGCTGAGTAATCTCTGGTGTCTGTTCTCACACAGTGTTGACAAAGCCTGGAAAGAACTGAGTAACATCCTTTCGGGAATATTCTGTGCTTCTCTCAACTTCATTGACTCGACCAACACAGTGATTCCAACAGCATCCTTCAAACCCCTGGGTTTGGCCAATGGTGAGCCTGGCTCTGCTCTCTCACTTCAGTTCTGCCCTGTGCCACTGCCAGCATTCCACGTGCAGGTCCTGCAATGACTCTGGGTCTGGGTGTGTACGACAGCATCCATTAACCCTTCCCAGGAAGGATTTCCTCTCCCTACAAACAAGGCTTGGATTTAAACAGAGGAAAGTCACAAATAATACATGGCAGGTGCTCTCAAGCCCTTACTTGACTCTATAAAAAATGTTTTATGAAACAGTGGGGACCACAGGATTTAAGGCACTCACAAAAGAAGATCTGCTAGGATGTATCCTTACCATTCTTTCCAATCACTCTGAACAGAGTGGGATCTAGTTCTGGTGGAGCTCACTGCATTTCAGGCATGCTCTGAGGGTGCTGGGATGTGGGGCACACTGGGGGTGGAACACTGCTGCTGTGCTCGTGGCTGTAGCAATCCCAGCCTGCTCTCCTCCCTCTCCCTGCCCAGGGACAGATCACCATCTCCTGCGTTACGCTGTCCTGCCCAGGGAAGTTGTCTGCACAGAGAACCTCACCCCCTGGAAGAAGCTGCTGCCATGTGGCTCAAAGGTAAAGAGAAGTCCTGCTGCCCAATGGGGCCACTCCTGATGGAGCTGGGCTCCCAGCAGCAATGTGGGAGCATGCACTGGGAGGTTCCCTCAGGGCTTTCTCTCGGTGGGAGCAGAGGACAGGGCAGGGCTGAGTTTCTCCTGTTCCCTGCAGGCTGGGCTGGCTGTGCTGCTGAAGGCTGAGCGCCTGTTCCACAGCAGCTACCACTCCCAGGCAGTGCACATCCGCCCCATCTGCAGGGTAAGTGCTGGCTGAGCTCCTTCCCCCAAGAGAAAATCCAAAGCCCCCTTGTCACATTGCAAGGTATCACAGTGGTTTGCTCAGCTACCCTGTGATGGGTTCACTGTGTCTAACACAGCTGTCATCCTCCTTCTCTGGTAACCCCAATGGAAATCTTGTAATCTTGGTGGAGGTCCAGCTCCATCCTGGTGTCCTCCCCCTCCAGAAGGTGTGATCAGAACTGCTTGTCTCTTGTCCAGGATGCCTCCTGCCTGGCTCTGTCCTGGGAGCTCAGACAGACCCTCACTGTGGTCTTTGACTTCTTTTCCAGTGGCCAAGGAAAGAAAGGTAAGCGTGGTGCTGTGCTGGAGTGCTCCCAGCCTGCAGCACTTGACCTGCCAGCTGACCTTGCTTCCCACAGACTGGTCCTTGTTTAAGATGTTCTCTCGCACGCTGACTGACACGTGTCCTCTGGCGTCGCAGAGCAAAGTCTACGTTGACATTTCCCCCAAAAACAAGGTAAGCTCATGGGCCAGAAAGCATCCCCTGCTCTCTCAGTTCTGCCAGTTCATGTGGCTCTGAAACATCCTCACCTCCACCTCTGCATGGCCTGGCCTCTCAGGGGCTAACACTGGGAGGTGATTTCCTTGCTCTGAGCTTGGCTGAAGGGATGAGCCTGGTGATGTTAGTATGAGCACAGAGCTGGCCATTGGGTGGCAGAGTTCAGGGCTACCTGGAAGAACTTTGCTCAGTGCTGCCAGTTTCTTCAAGGGGCACTTTTTCCTTTCATAGTCCATTTGCTTTCCTCAGGAAAAGGAGCTGCTGGAAGTGTCCCCCCCTCCAACATCAGTACACGAAGCTATTGTCCAGGGAGACAGGAGAACCTACGCTGTCTATGACCTGCTGAGCCCCTCCCTCTTCAACACATCTCGCAGCCTCAATGTGCAGCTGAAGTGGAAGCGGCCCCAAGACAGCTGTGAGTGAGCAGAACTTCACTTCCCCTGCACCACTGGCCAGGGCTCCAGGGCTGAAAATCACCCCTCTGCTGTGCTTGCTCTTCACAGCGGAAATGCCCATTCCCACGCTCCATGCTCAGCGTTACGTGGGCGGGTACGGGCTGCAGACCGGGGAGATCTGCACCCTCATCTACAACACCCACCCCTACCGAGCCTTCCCCGTGATCCTGCTGGAGACTGTGCCCTGGTACCTGCGCCTCTACGTGCACACCCTCACCATCATCACCAAAGGGAAGGAGAACAAGCCCAGTGAGTGAACCCTCCAAGCAGCACATGCCACCCCATTCCCTTGGCATGAGCAGCTCATTCCAAAGGTGGTTTAGTCCCTCCCTCAGGTCCCAGTGATCACTGGGAAACTGGATTGTGAAACAAAACATTTCAGGATGTTTTCCTAGCCTCAAGTTCAGTGCTCACAGCAGATGAGACCATTAAGTGTGTTTTATTTATAAGAGGCACATGGATAGTGTTTTATAATCCAATAAGGGTTTAAACCAACATGAATTAATTTTTGTAGCACAGGAAGCTCAATTTAAAACTGATGATTGGTTTTTATTTTGCATTTATACCTTATGAATACCTGACCATCATGGGTCAGTAGCTTTAAAGACCAGCTAAATTTAGCTTTAGCACTTTTTGCTATGGGTGCATCTTCACTTGCCCAGAAAACCTCTCTCAGGACAGTGGAAGCAGGAGCAGCCACCTCATGGGAGATGTCCAGGCAGTGTGAGATGGGACAAGGTTCCCCTGGTGCCAATGTGGAAATCTCTTTGGGGTTAGGTTACATCCACTACCAGCCAGCCCAGGACCGGAGCCGGCCTCACCTCTTGGAAATGCTGATCCAGCTGCCAGCCAGCTCCGTCACCAAGATCACAATCCAGTTTGAGAGGGCCTTGCTGAAGTGGACAGAGTACCCACCTGACCCCAATCATGGCTTTTATGTCGGGTAATGACATTCCTCAGCTCCTCATCCCTTTCTGGGCTTTGCATAGGACTTACTGCCCAGGTCTCTGGAGATGTCTTTGCTGCCAGGGCTGACACTGTTGTGTTGTTTGTCCCCTTAGCTCATCTGTGCTCAGTGCCCTGGTGCCCAGTGTCACTGCAATGAAGGACATGGATGTGGAGCAGAGCCCTCTCTTCACCTCACTGTGAGTGTGCTTGTGCTGGGGAGCAGGGCTGTGCCACAACCTGCAGGCTGTGGCTGCTCTCATCCTCTCTGGTGAGCACAAAACACAGGTCCTGTGCAGGCTGACCTTGCCTTTCCTTCTCCAACTCTCCAGGTTTCCTTCCTCCGATGGCTCCAGCTATTTTGTGCGCCTGTACACGGAGCCACTGCTGGTGAACCTGCCAACCCCAGACTTCAGCATGCCCTACAACGTCATCTGCCTCACCTGCACTGTGGTGGCCGTGTGCTACGGCTCCTTCTACAACCTGCTGACCAGAACGTTCCACGTGGAGGAGCCCAGCCGGGGCGGGCTGGCCAAGCGGCTGGCCAACGTCATCCGAAAATTCAGGGGGGTGCCCCCACTCTGAGAGGGGCCAGGGCAGCCAGCACTGCCTGCAGGGCTCTGTGGGAGACAGACAGCAGAGCTCTGCTGCCTCTTGTCTTGCTGGAAGCAGCTTGTTGTGTTTTGCTGCCAGGAATTCTCTTTGGGATCCAAGAAGCCGAGAGATCACTTCCGTTGCTAAGAAGGGAAATGGCTCTAAGCCCATTGACTACTGAACTGCAGTGCTGTGGGACTGGGAAAAGTAAAAGACTTCTGTTTGGGAGAGGTGTAACTTACATGCTGGGAATGGTGCTGGAAGTAAACTGGAGTGTTTTGTATGTTTGTGCTGCTCCTGGTTGGTTTTGCTTTCTCAGCTCATGGGCAGAGCTGCCAGGTCTGTAGCACACTGCCTGGCTCAGCTGGGATTTGATGCAGGCAGGACCAGGCAAGGGGGTTTGATCTGCAGATCAGAGGGATTCATCTGCTCTAACATCTCACCTCTCACAGTTGCCATGTTTCACACATGTGTGTCCTGTCACACTTGGCCACATTGCAGCCAGTTTGCAAATTAATTATTGGGCACAGGGTATGTCTGCCCCCTCACCAACAGCAAGGGTTTATTTTCTTTCACAGGAAAAAGCTTCTCTTGCTCACAACTTCTGTTTGCAGGATTTTGAAACCCTCCACCTTCTCAGCCCTCTGCCACAGCACAGGATTCTCCTGTGCACCCACAGTGTCCCTGCAGCTTTGGGGAGCCTTGGCTCAGCAGACCCCAAGTGCTGAGCTGCAGCCAGCCCTGGGCTGGGAATGCAGGAGCCCTGGCACCGCTGTGCTCCTCAGTTATTTTCTCAAAACACAGATTACCACCTTGTGGTTCACCCAGAGCAGTGGGAGGTCAGTGGTGGTGCTGCTTGGCCTCTGACACTGCTGCTTTCAGGGCTACACCCTTTCCATCTCAGATGTGGCTTTTGTGATTGCAACAGACAATCTTACAAAGGACAGGGAAATCACTGGAAGAAATACTGCCCAGAACCAAAGCAGAGCACAGCCAGAGGTCCTTTAAAAGCTTCTGCTTGAACAGAAAAGCCATAAAAACCCCATGGCCTCCTGTTCTGCACAGAACAAGCTGTTCCCACTAGCCTGGAATTACCTTTCCCTTCCAAGCCAGAGATGCTTTTTACTCTGCAGCTCCTTACAGATCACTCCACTGGATGGCTCCATGCAGCCTGCAGAGCCTGCTGAAATATGAGTTTTGGATGATCCCTCTCTGTTCCTGCCTGCTGAAAAAGGTGCCACAGGGCTGGGAGCTCACAGCCCTGCCAGCCAGGCTGCAAGTGCAAAATGGAATTTCTTTATAGAAAGCTGGAATTACAACCAAAACCCAAGCAAGCACACAGGTCCCACAGCAGTCTTAGGCATGAGGGTCCGCATTACAGATTGCAAAAGGATTTGGAGACCTCAAATTGTATCAGTTGGATCCAGTATCAGTCCTGCAAACTGCAACAAGCAGCATGTGCTGGAGCAGCCCAGTTCCCTGGGTGAAGCCTGCTCGCTGCTGGTGTTGGGTGGGATCCTGAAAGTCCCCTGAGTGCCATGGGAATCATAGGTGGCATCCAGTAGTTATTTTTACTATGAACCATCAGAGCTGGCATCAGCCAAAGGCTTTAGGGCCATTCCTATGAAGTGCCATAAACCAGGAATTTTAAACACCCCATAAAAAGGTCAGCCCAGAATAATGGCAGAGCAGAGGGAAATTGTTCCAGGCTGGATACACGCTTGAAGGGCCATTGGGAGAGCAGGTCTTATCATAACTATCAAAAATACCCAGGCCAGCCAAGTGGAAAACTGTGGGAAATGTGGGTGGCCCTGTGCCTGTGGCTGGGTGGGTTTTAAATGGTTGTGAAAATGCCAAATCTTGGTCTTTGAGGTTTTTGGTTTTGTTTTTCTTGGACTATTTTTCTTCTTTCCTTGGGTTACTCAGTCCAGGAGAGACACAGAGCTCTCCAAGGCGAATCAGGGGAGGGCTGTGAGGATGGCACCTCTCTTATAAGGAAAAGCTGAGGGAGCTGGGGCTGTTTAGGCTGGAGGAGAGACAACAGAGTGGGGAGCTTATCAATGCCTGTGAGCAGCTGCAGGGAGGGTGTTGTGAAGATGGAGCCAGGGTGCTGAACAGTGGGATGAGGTAACAGGAACACTGGAAGTTTCACCTGGACATGAAGAACTTTACTGCATGGATGAGTGGAACAGGCTGCACTGAAATATTCCCATGGACACAATCCAGAGCACTGTGCTCCAGGGGACCCAGTGGAGCAGGGACCTGGAGGGATGGCCGGGAGGGATGCCCTGCAGTGGTCCCTGCCCAGCCCCGCTGTCCTCCGTGGCTCTGAGGCAGCACAAGGTGCAATGGAGCATGCAAACACAATGGAATAATAACCACGGAATATTCTGAGTTGGAAGGGACCCACGAGGATCCCCAAGTCCAACTCCTGGCCCTGCACAGGACACCCCAGGAATCCACTCTGTGCCTGAGAGCGATGTCCAAATGCCTCTAGAACTCAGACAGGCTCAGGGCTGTAACCACCCCTCAAGGTGAAAATCCTTTCCCAATATCCAGCCTAATGCTCCCCTGACCCGGCTTCAGGCCATTCCCTCGGCTCCTGTCACTGCTCATGAAGGCCAAGAGATCGGAGCCGCCCCTCGTGAAGAGAGTGTAAGCAGCGCTGAGGAGCGGAGCCCCCCCTGGTGAGAAGGATGTAAGCAGCCCTGAGGAGCGGAGCTGCCCCTCGTGAATAAGCGGCGCTGAGCTCTCCCCCTCAGCCTCCTCTTCCCCAGGCCGAACAGCCCAAACGCGGCTCATTACAAGAGCCCACAAACACAAAAATCTCTTCACAAAACGCGAATCCGGCCGGGGCCGGCTCCCAGCGCCGCCCCGCCGTGCGCAAGCGCAGCGCCGTGCGCGCAGGCGCAGCAGCCGCCGCGCGGGGCTGCCGGACCCGCCTGAGGAGCGGCCGCTGCCCGCGCCCCCGCCCCGCCGGCCGAGCAGCAGCGGCAGCAGCAGCGCCCCGCGGCCGGCAGCGCTCCGGGGACAGCCCCGCTCCCGGGGACAGCCCCGCTCCCGGGGACAGCCGCCCGGCCGCCTGGGGAGGCCTGGCAGGCTTCTCCCTCCTTCCTCAGGGCGGCCCCGGGATGGCGGCGTGAGCGGTGAGTACGGGCCGGGGCCCAGCGGCGGGGCTGGCGGAGCGGGGCAGCGCTGCGGGCTCCGGGGCTCGACCGGGGGAAAGGGGGAAGGTTTGTCCCGGCCGAGGAGCCCCGCGCTCGGAGCCCTGAGTGCGCCGGGATGGGAGAGGCTTCAACCGACCCCGAGCTCGGTGCCAGCATGGAAATAACAGCACTGTGTGCCCTCCCTCCCTTCCTGCTGCTCTCGGCCGCGAACGTCTCCAGCTCTCGTTAGCGCCTTCTGAAAGGAAAACCGGGCCCGTTCCTCCCCAGGGCAGCACAATGCTCTGACAAGCTTTTGTGCAGACAGCTGGACGGGATGGGCCCTGTAGGTCCCTTCCAACCCGGGGTATTCTGCGATAGTCTGTGAATACAGACTGTTGTGCCCAGCCAGGCACCCTCCCCGAGCACCCATACGTGCTTCGAGCCAGCTACAAAGTGAGTTTACAAGCTGTGCTGTCATACCAACATTGCTCATGATATCCCAGACGTGCAAGTGCAAGAGAAGAGAAAAAACAAGCTCTAAATGCAGTCCACAGCATGCTGAACTCTCCCATACTTCATTGGTACTGAAACATTTCAATGGACATTTCAATGGACCTTGCAAGTACTGTCATACTGTCATAGTGCAGTAACCTTTGTCTTTTCAAACTGTAAGTCATAACTCCTCATAGCTGCCCAAACAGCATTTCTGCCTTTCCTCATCTGAGATGCAGAAAACTCACTCTTATCAGGCTGTATTTGGACCTCTGAAGCCTGCTAAAGGCACAAAAGGTAGAAAAGTGGTCCAAATTAAAACTGCTTTTCTCAGGGAACTTGGAATGGGCCTGGAAGTTGTAATCTGTGGCAGTTAGACAAAGGCTGAAGGTGGGAATGAGGACCTCTGAAAAGAAATGAATTAGTCCAAATGGAAGTAGTAATACTTCAGATGACAGCTGTGGCTGCTGACATCTCTTCCCATCACAGAGCTGGCTGACTTAAGCTTCTGCTCCTCTGATTCCTGATGATTTCCAGGCCCATTCCAAGCTCTCTGAGCAAAGCAATTAGTTTTAGTTTGGATCTCTCCTCTGCCTTCCTGCTCATGGGTGGGGAAGGATTCACCCTGGTGCTGTGAGGGCATTGCATTGCAGATGGAGTGGGCACTGCCTCTGGACAAAAGCTCATCCATTCCCATCAGGAATGGAGCTCAGAGGCAGCTTTGGAGGTGGTGAGAAGAGTGGCTCAACAGAGAGCCTCCACTTTTCACCAAGTGAGTTGCTTTGGCTTGTGTCTAGCGTGAGAAATCAGAATACTAACCCCAAGGCTTGGTTAGTAAAGGATTTGTTGCTCTTTTAGGAAGCTGTTGTGATTATATTGCACCATTTCTGACTCTACACAAAGTGTCCAAGGCATGATCCAAGACTAGGCTAAGGCCTTTGCCAAAAAGTATAGACTCACTCTTTCCAGCTGAGTCATACCAGCAGATAAAGCTTTTAAAAAAATTGAAATAATAGTGGCAAGGCTAAAAAAAAACCCCAGAGAAGTTAATCCCTGCTGCAAATAGGTCTTAAAGTTTGAGCAGTTATGGTTCTTGGGTTTACGACAGCGGGTTGGCATCTGGGAAGCTGGTGTGCTGTTGCTTTTCTTAGCTGAACTCTTCCAACTTGTCACTTGATAGTTCTTCAGCTCTCTTTTTGTCCCAGTGCTTTAGCTGTTGTGTATTTTTCAGCAGCTGTTTTGGGTGCTGTGTGATATTTGAGTTGGTGTGAAGCACTGCCCACACACATCAGTTGGTATTTGTGGCAGGGTTTTTGGTTAAAACAATTTTAAGCAGACAGGTGAGAAACACATCCCTGAGCCTTCCTTTTCAGTTTATGTGCACTGGATGACTTGAGAGAGTTTTATCTAACCAGTGTGGCTTTTCATCACAAGCAGAGATTTCAGCTTCTGGGAAAGGGGGAGGACGATAGCAGCACGCCCCAATAAAAAGGTTACTCAGTGTTTTATTGCAGACCTTTCAGCTCTCAGCCTCTCTTTCTGTAGCATCTGCTGGGGGAGTTCTGTGTGGACAGCACTGGCTTAAAGGCTGCCTTTGTAAGGGCTGAACAAGCTTACCCTTGAAGTGCTTAGGGAAAGCTGGCTGATTATTCTCCCCTTGCAGGGTAAGTGGACTGTTAAAGAATTCAAATGTTCTTCAGAAAGGTACAGACTTGGTATTGACACACTGATGTGCCAACCTGTGGTGTAGGAACACCTCTCAGTGTGTTGATTGCTGAGTTAGGGTGTAGAATACGAAGGAACAGCTTGCTAGCTCCTCACATGGATTTATTCCAAAACGTGACTGATCCATTGCAGAGCAGTGCTCTGTGCTGCTCACTCTAGACCTGTCATAATTGAGATTTTTTTTTCTGCTTGGGAAAGGTCTGCTGCTGCCTTTGCACTGGAATTCCAAAATCCTCCACGCAAACACACACCAGCAGGACCTGAATGTTTTTGGGAGGGAAGATGACAGCAGGGAGGGCTGGCAGTGCAATGGAAGCCAGCTAATAAGCATGTGGAGAAGTGCTGGTGCTTGCTTATTAAGGAGGTGTGCAGGGAACCTCCCCTGGCTGCTCCTCTGCCTGCAGGAACTGGAGAGGCTCTGGCAGCACGTGGAGATCAGGCTGGGACACAGTGGGAGCATCACCAGCTCTGCTGCTGAGGGGTCTGAAGGGAGTTCAAGTGGCTCCAAGAACTGTGGAGGGTGAAAGGAGGAAGTGGGAAGGAGCTGTCAGGTAAACATGAGTGCCACCAAATCAGGTGACATGAGGAGCAGCACCAGGGGCAGGTTTGGGGACAGTGGGACACGGGGCTGGCTGAGGCAAGAGGTGAGTCAGGCAGGGGAGAGCAAGAGCAGCTGGCTGAGGGAAAACAGGATGCAGTTGTGAAACCAGTCCTGTTGGGTGACAGGTTATTATTTGCTCTGGAACATGGTAATCTTTGGCTTGGGTTGTGAGAAGGGGACAAACACAACAAGGGAGGAATCTTTAATTTGCAAATTTCACCTTGCTTGAGAAACCAGGCAAAACCAAATATTGTTGTGGCTTCCGGAAGGATCTGCCTGTCCTGGGCACGAAGGAGAATGTTCCCTGCTCAGTGAAGGGCTGATACAGGAGCTGCTGTTTCTCTTGGATCAATAGAGTGTAAAGAGAACTCAGTGCCAGCTGTACAGAGAATCTCTAATGAAGAGCACATTTCCTACTGGTGGGAAGTCCCTTGAGGGACACAGAGCTGTAGCAGCCTCCTGTAGTAAGTACTTGCTCTAGGATCAGCTGTGGGATACAGCAGAGGATCCTCATCCTTTAACTGCTTGGTAGTGAAGGGACTCCTGAGAATAAAAGCAAACTGAGTACAGACACAAAGAGCAGCTGTTTGAATGGCTGCATTAGGCAGAAATCCAAGAGGTTTGCAGGTTGAAGGGCATTGGCATTGAAATTTCATAGTAAGAATAACTGCTATTAAATGGTTCTTTATTCTGCAGTGGTTGCATTGATTGCTAAAAGCAACTGGTTCTTGCAGGAAATACTAATATTTAAAAATGTGTAACTTGTTGTGAGGTGGCTTTGTGTTTGTAGGAAGTGCTCAAGTAAAGCTTAGACACTTAAAATTAATTCAGTATTTAGAGTGTTATTGTTAAGAGCATTGTAGGAGTGAGGATGCCAGACCATGAAGTACAAAGTGTAGCTACAACACAAATTATAGTTATTTTCTAACTGTAGTCAGTTGTAAAGTTTGTATTGAGCTAAAGGCTCAAGAGTGACATATGACCCTGTTAAAGCTGAGAGATTTGTGACATTAGTTCTGAAAAATTCTAGTTCTTTGTTTCAGCCTTTTGAGCAGACACATTCTTTACCCATTTCTTTACTCTGGATACAGAAACCCAAAGCAAAGTAGGCACTTCAAAGTTTTGAAAACAGCTGACACAAATTGCCACAGAAGTCAAGCTGATGCAACTGGATCTGGCAAAAACATAACATGGTTGTTTAGGCACTGATTTTTAATGCTTGGTGTTTGGAGCACTTGTGAGAAAAAAAAATGCAGGAAACTTCAAGAAGGGAACATTTCAGGAGGATTAAGGCAGCTGCAGATCATTGATTTAGTAAAACTTTACTGCATTCAGTGAATTGAAAACTTGGGTGATGGGGTTTGGTTACCTTCCTGTTCAAATATTTGTTGTTAGATTTTCTTCTCTCCGTTCTTCCCCTTGCAAAAAAGTTCTCTAGTATTTCTGTGGTATTGTTTACTCCAGAGACATCTGAGCAATTCACAAAGGCAAGCATGTTTTGTTTTGTTATGAAATGAGTAATAGCTAATTCCAGTTCACAGATGGGAGAAAAGGCTTGGGACTAGACTTGCCCTTAAAGATGTGAGTGAGTGACCTGCCTAAAACAGGACTAACACTGGGAGCTGTATTCCTGTGACTTGGCTTTATCTGTATTGCAGCATAAATTAACTTTTTCCTTACTCTTTGGCTACTGAGCTGCAGCTTAGTTTTACTAATTGAACTCCAGCTGCTCTCTCTGCAGGAGAGCACTCCCTTGCAGGAGCACCAGCACAATGCACTTCCCCACATAATGTTTGTGCTGGTGGAGCTGTTTGCCTGCATTTTCCTACTGACATTAAGGTAAAATAGATGGTGCTGCTCAGGATGGCAGCATTTCCTGCTGCTGACAGCAGAGCCCATTGCTACCTGTGAGACAAGTCTGACCTCAGAGTTCTTTTGGAATAGAACCTCCTGTGGTTTCTCTTGGCTTTTCTCTGCAATCCCTCATTCTCCCTCCCTTTGCCAGGAAATCCCTTCTCCTGCCAACAGGAGCCGGTGGAATGTGCTGTTTGTTTACATTCTCACTCCTTCATCCTACTAACCTTCCCACCCCCAGCTGTAATCCTGACAGGCTGGGCTGAGCCCTTCATCCTTCTGAGGGAGCACTGCTCCATTGAGTAATTGCACACTCGAGGCTTTCTGCAAGCAGCTGTCCCCAGCAGACTCCTCTTGGTGGGGGTGAGGGATTGATTGTTTTTAAAGCCATTTGAAATTCTTGAAGGGGTTTGTAGTGCCTCAAGAGAGCACACATTTAATGTCATTGAGGGGATTGCTAAAGGTAGGAGCAGGTTTTCTGGACTTGCAGTGTGCTGCCATCCCTGTCTAGGAAAGCCCTTAAAGCCCAGTTTCCAGAGGGTTTTATAATAATCCAAGTGAGGAAATCCTGTGTTTACAGCACTTAATGGAAATTGCCATTCTGAGCCTGTCCCCCTGTTTGATCTATTCACATACTTCATCTTATCTGACTTTAGCTGTTTGGCAAGGATTATAAATCTTTAAGCTGGGACTGTCCTCCCCTTTGTTTTACAGCCTGGACACTGCTGGGGCTTTCCTGGGTACCTTGATGTGTAGCTGGTGTGGTGCTGTCCTGCTGGAACCCTTTATTGTTTGTGTGCAGAACAATTCCTTACACAAATGCTTCCTTAACACTTCTCTGTAGCACCAAATTATCACAGCGGCCTGATGAGGTCTTCATGGGTGAGAGAAGTGGACGAGAATCTTAGTTTATGATCAGAAGGCTGGATTTATTGATATATGATATATAATACATTATAACTGTACTAAAAAGAATAAGGAGAGAAGTTGCAGAGGCTGCTAACCTAAGAATAGCATAGAAAAGAATGAATAACAAAGTTCTGTGTCCAGCAGAAAGCAAGGACAAACTCTTCTGTGAGTGGTCAGCAAATCCAAACACTCACAGAAGCCCAATCACCGCTGCACCTGTTACATTCCACACCAGCTGATAACAATTGTTTACATTCTTCTGCTGGGGCCTCAGCTTCCCAGAAGATGAACAAATCCCAAAGAAAGGATTTCTATGAAAAAATGTCTGCGACACCAAATAATGACCACCCTTCAATTGCATTTCTTTATATCATCACTCCAGCCTTTGGGCTGTCTTGGATCAGTGTGTGTAGGGAAGGCTGTGGCAGCTTGTTTCCCATTTCCACCTCTCCCTTTCTGTTCCTTCACTGTGCTAAAAGGGTCTCACTTGTTAGCCTGGATAAAGGCCTGAGGAACAGAGCACACAGGACACACTTGTATACCAGCATTAGCTGATCCTGTCCCCAGCTGAGTGGTTCAGAAAGCAGGAACCTTTCCACCAGCTCCAAGAATTTAGTACTGGGAGTTCAACCATCAGCATATGATGCTTGGGAGTAAATGAAGCTTTAGAAGCATGTCAGTTGATTTGTTTTCCCTGCATTTCTCTGAGAGTCTGACATTTCCTTCTCCCTGCAGAGCAGCCTGCCCTCGGGAGGAGCTGCTGGAGCCTGTTCTGGAGCACATCTGCCTGCTACTGCCCACGAGGCCCCAGCCAGCCACCATGTACTGCCTGCAGTGGTTGCTACCTGTCCTGCTCATACCCAAGCCCCTGAACCCAGCCTTGTGGTTCAGTCACTCAATGTTCATGGGATTCTACCTGCTCAGTTTTCTCCTGGAACGGAAACCTTGCACAATTTGTGCCTTGGTCTTCCTGGCAGCTCTATTCCTCATCTGCTACAGCTGCTGGGGGAACTGCTTCTTGTACCACTGCACAGGATCCCAGTTACCAGAATCAGCTCACGACCCCAGCATAGTGGGCACCTAGAAAATCATAATCTTCCAGTCTGCTGAGGGCTCTTGTTTTGATTTTTAAAAAAGGGGTGGGCCTGGGGAGGAGGGGGGTGTTGGGTGTGGGACTGGAGTAAGGACAACCTATTTCCTGTAACTGTGCGTGGACTGGAGTGGCAGATTCTTCCCTCTCTGCCTGTGAAATCGACTCGTTTACTGTGTGAACTCTGGCAGCACCACCTGCTTTTTTAGGAGCAGAAGTCTTTCTTTTTCTTTCCCGTATCACCGGGAGCAGACACCAGCCCTCAACTGAGAACTGCTGGAAGCCTGAGCTGCTGGCCCCTGCCCAGCTGGGCGTGCTGGGGTTGTGTGTCACTTGTCTGCATTAGGCCATGATGGTCTAACTCAGGGCTCTTGGCCCTCTGATCCTGCTTGAATAGCTACAGGATTCTCTCAGTCTCTGTTTGTGGGGAGCCAGCCTTCCCACCTTGCTGATCAAGGGAGAGTGCAACAGCTCACAAATGGACTTGGCCAAAAGCTGCTGGAGCCAGAGGCAGTTGAGTCATCTCCTCCTGCTCAGCCTGCCAAAGAGATGTGTGCACTGCCCAAGTGCTTTCTGAACTCTTTGCTCTGAGATCCCAGCCTGAAAGCCTCACTTTGCTGCTGCTTTTATAAAGCCTCACAGGCAGTAGAGACTCTCTTCCCTCCTCCTCCATGTCCTGGCTTTACCAAGGTATTGACCATTGGGAGAAAGAACCAGCATGCTGCAAGATATAGGGTTTTGGAAGCCACTGTGAACTTTACCCTACAGAACTCATGTTACCCCAAAAGGCTGGGTGTGGGCAGGGCAGGAGGGGATCCATGAGGTGGGGGCATGGCTTGAAGCAGTAAATGCTTCAGCCATTTTCAGAGATAATGGGTTTGGGCCAGAGGTGACAGAAGGTGCTGGTGCTACTGACTAGAGAAGGGCAGAGGCTGGAAAATGCCTGGTGTCTCCAGCTTCCCTGGCAGAAGGATGTCAAGAATCCAGGGTGATGGTGGGTCTGGCCTACAGCCTGGGGCAGAGGTTGGTTTGTGAGAAGCCTTAGAGGTTGGCACAAAACACTTACCTTTAAGCTTTGAAGGTTTCCCTCTCCTTTGCCATCTGCTTGTCTTTCCTTCAGTCTTCTGGTGGAGAGCAGCAGAAGTGGCTGTTGCTGTCATGAGGCAGTTCAAGCTATGAGGTTGTGAAACTTCCAGAGTATTGTTTGTTCATTGCACAGCTGTTCAAAATGTTTAATAAAGCTTTATAAACTTTGGTCTATGGCCTCCTGCCCAGCATGATGCATTGGCTGCTCATTGTGGATGCCTTAGCCCAGCAATCACGTGTCCCTGCATTGTTCTGTTCCCAGCACAGCAACCCCCAGCAAGAGGCAGAGCCTGTTTGCCCTGTAGCTCCCAGTACTGACTCTTGATTGTTTGGGCAGACTGGGAGCCAGACTGGCAATTCCTAACCAGCCTCATCTCCTGTGTCCTGTGTGTCTCTGCACTTTCCTGACAGATTCCCCTTTTTCTTGCTGCTTAGGAAATTAAACCCCCGAGCTGTGTCCTGGAAGCCACTAATCCCCAGCAACAGTAAAAGTGTCTGCTGGGTGCCCACGTGGTGTAAGCCCATGCCATGACACCACATCACCCCAGCCTGTCCCTCTGCTCAGGACAGCCCAGCTGCCACCAGCCATCTGGGGGACACACGTGCTGCTGTGAGCCCTTCCCCAGCCTTGGCCATGCAGACTGGGGGGTCCAACAGCACCCAGGAGCACCTGAGAGTGTTAAAGAGTGTGGAGCTGTGTTGCTGGAGCTGAAACAGGCTTGGCTTTATCCCTTCTCTGAAGACCAGGTCCAAGTTAGAAAGAGTTCAGGGCATATTTATTGTTTACATGATTAAAGGAAAGCATGTGCCACATCAAAAATAGATGTGACAGCTCTGTCACCTGTCAGGCTGAGGGAAGTCCCAGTAGCTGTCACATCAACTCAGGCATAAATAACAAATGGAAAGGAGAGGGGAGGGCACCCATTGCAAGCCATGGCACAGCTGTGCTCTGAGCAACTTGTAAGTTTTAATGTATTTAAGCTAATGTGCTCTGTTCTGTCAAGAGAACACTTCTGTTGCTCACTAGCCAAGGCACTTCACAGCAATTTAAATAAATGCTAGCCACCAAGACAGACTGTGCTTTGGATGAGAGCAAGGCCTGGCTTTGTATGTGGGGTTCAGGACAAGGTACAGCTGCAGGCTCTTGCCTCGTATGAAACCCAGCTCGAAAAAAGCACTTCAAAAGAGGGAGGCTGCAGGACAGCTTTCAATGGGGTAAGAAGCTTCCCACCCCTGCTGCAGAGAAGGAGCACTCTTTGATGTGCACTCAGCCCTCTCCAGCACTCTCTCCTACCCTCCCTCAGGGCCTGAGATACCATCTTCATTGTAAAGATAGAAAAGTAAAGCAACTTCGTCATGGTCAGACAGAGAGCCTCGGGCAGAAGGAGGAACCCAACCAAGTCTCACATCCCATGCTAATGCCTGCTTCATCCTTCTCCATAAAGAGACTGTGAAAAACCAGCCTGTGACTGCAGAACAGGTCAAACCCGATGGCTTCTGAGAAGCAGCATCACAGCTTCCCTGCCGGAGCACCACAGATGGGGCTGAGCCTGGGCAGACACAGCCAGAGAGCTCAGCCAGGTGTTTGCCAGCTCCATGGAAAATGCTCACACGAGATGTCCTGCCCCTCTCTGCCAGAGGGACACTGGGGTGGCTCTGTGCCTGGGAGTCCTGGGGCACCATGGGGGCTCTGTGTGGGGACACACAGCTGGGCAGCTGCACCAGGGGCTCAGAACAGTGAGATTTAGAGCTCAACCACTGCTGTGCCCGGCCCCCTGAGCCTGGACACTGCCCACAAGTGTCACTTGACACTTTGGCACGGAGTGAGTGTCATCACCTTGCTGAATTAGAGTGTCCATCTGCCTGATACTCCCTGGATACAGGAGCTGGAGCCTTAAGCTGTTCCTTTGTGAGGGAGAGATCATTTTCTTTTCTAGGTCACATAACAGATCAGTGACACAGCAGGGTCAATAAAGGAAAAAAACAAAACAAAACAAAAGCCAGCCCAGGTTCCAGTCCTTACAAACAGAGATGCAGCTTGCCTCAGGCAGTCCTTGGACTTGTGAGTAGACCCTTAGGGCCCAGGGGCTTTTCATACTCCTCCTCAAGCCTTCTCAGGGAGAGGGAGCACCCCCAGGATGAGCAGCTGGAATACCACAAGGCTTGCCCTTTTATTTTAAGCTTTAGATCTGGCTGATATCTGTCTCAGTGCATCATCTTTGGGTCTGATACTTGGCTCCCCAGCAGTGCTTGGGGTGCAGGTAAGAATCAGCTGCTCTCCCAGCATCTGCCTCTCAGCCAGCGATCTTGCTGGTGCCTCCTGCATGGATTCTCTTCCTGCTCACCCTGAGCCCAGCCCACAACGTGGCCTTACAAACAGCAGCAGCCAGAGGCAAGAGGCTGATCCCATGGAGGAGCCATTAGGGCTGGAAGCACCCACCAGTGGCTCAGGGAGGCAGCCCTGGAGGTACAGTCCCACTGACAATAGCATCAGCCTCGTCCCCTCATGCTGTCACCCAGGCTGGTCCAGCCAATCTCCTGAGCCAGGCAGACACAAACATCACTCAGGATCACAGTAGCCCTGCCCTGCAGCTTTTCTCTGCCACCAGGTGGTTTCCCAGCCGTGGGAGGCAAGCTACAGTCAGGTAAGGACTTCAGCCCTCCCCCAGAGCCTGAAGATTACCCCTTGGCAAGAGGGTTTTGCTACTCTTCCAGCAAAGGCAAATCCTCTGGTAGTAGGGCAAGGGAGGGCAGATGGCTCAGGTGCCACCCAGACCTTCTGCTGGAGGGGATGAGATCCAAGTGACAGCAGGCTGTGTCCTCTGAGGGAGCACATGCTGGCAGCCTCCTGTCCACCCCTTGTTACCAGTGAGTAACAGGCCCTGTGGGAGCTCTGGTGGCACTGCCAGCAAAGCCTGAGAGCCTGACACAGGGGGACAGTCCTGCTGTGAACCAACCCTTTAATAGAGCATCCTGCTCCTGCCCCAGGAGACCTTTTGCTGCATTTAGGCTGTGGGAGAGACCCCAGCCCTCAGCACAACTCGGGATTTGCAGTTCAGGGCTGAGCCTGTGTGCTCAAAAACATTTATCCTGTGGGAGCCAGGATCCACGTTCTTGGGGAGTGCTACCACTGAGCTTTGGGTAAGTGAAGAGGATGCTCAAGTCAAACAACTCCTCCTTGCCATTTTAGAGCCCACTGCCAATACAAACTGCACAGCACAGGACCCCTGCCTCCTCACTAGAACTGCTCAGGGGCAGCCACAGCCCCACCACAATGCCCTCTTAAGATGTTTCAGCTGCCACTGAGGCTGAGGACAAGACAGGGAGAGGAGGAAGCAAACAGTGCCATAGGCAGCGCTTGGAAGTGCTGAATCCAGTCCCCTCATCCCCTGCACACAAATCACCTCAGTTCTGAATCCAGTCCCCTCATCCCCTGCACACAAACCACCTCAGTTCCCTGCACCTCCCCAGAGGTCAGGCTGACAGCAGCACCCTGGCCTGCCCCAGCACCCATCTCCTCATACACAAGCTACACTTCTGTTTTGTGAGGTCTGTTTGTATTTAATTATCAAATAGCAAAGTATTTACATCAACGTTAGAATTTCAAAGCATCTCCACCCCCCCACCACCCAAAAAGCTGGACCTTTTCAGGTTTTTTTTTTCCAAAGTTGTATTATTATCCAAAAAAAAAAAAAAAAAAGCTAAATATTTTACTGAGACACCAAAAAAGGCAAGTGAGGAAGTGAGGGGAGCTGGGGAGAGAGACACAGATCCACACATTCTCTGCATAGTCAGTTGGAGATCTTACAAAAGACTGTGTAAAAAATGGTAACAGCAGAGGAGAATGACTTGTAGGGTTTTATGGACCCCAGGAAGCCAAAGAGCATCCTTAGGGGGAGGCTCCCCTCTGGAGTTTATTGGCTTAAAAAGTAACTTGGCAGACAGAATGATGGAGGGGAAGCTCTGCATTCCCAGGTCATGCTGGCTGTGGTGGCGAGTCTGGTGACACCTGGTCCCACCACAAGCACTGCACAGGAACACGGATGGACACACGGACATGTGGACACACAGCCCCGTGGAGGAGGGCTTCTCTGGGATTGCCTTACTGCCCTGAAGTGTCCCCAGCACATCTCCTTCACCAGATCTTGCTGAAAGCCTGAGGGAATTCAGCCATCCTGGGCACCTGCTGCCCTCTGGGAAGAGCCAGAGGCTGCACTGGCCTTCCTGTCCTGCTGCACCCAGGGCCCTGCACGTGCCACACAACCAAAGGCCAGACCACAGAATATGTGCTTGCCTTCTCTCTTCCCAGCTTCCAGACCAAATCTGCCTTCCACATGTTACAGCTGTAAAAGGTTTCTCCCAGGGATAGGGATTTGTGTAATTCAGGCAGAGCTATGGCACAAGCCACCCCTTGGAACAGCCACCACGGGACAGGGATCTGTGGCAGCTGCCCATCCCAAAAGGCTGCAAACATGGGAAGACCCAAAACACTGAGGTTTGGGGAGTCCCTGCCCAAATGCAGAAATGCCAAAACAGCAAACCTGCTAGGAAAGGAAGGGGGGAGAAAAGGCTCCAACTCCCAAAATCATTTTAAAAAAATTCATTATCCAGCTGCTGCCCTTCAAGCTAGCATGTCCTCTCCATACTGCTGAAGAGTCTGTTCAAACTGACTTTAAAAGCTTTACTATTAAAAACGGAGCCACCAAACAACCAACCATGTACTTGGTTCATAAATAAGTGGCTGGGTCAAACCACACCAGGGCACTGTGGGAGTGAGTGAGTGAGTGAGAGGCAGTGGCTCGCCCGGGTCCTGCTTTGGTGGAGACCTGGGGAGGGGTTTTGGCCACCTCCTGCCCATGCTTGGCTCCCACCCAGCTTTTGTAGGACATTGGCGCCATGGCAGGGGCTGGTGAGGGGTGGGTTGGGTCTGCTGCCTGCCAGGAGGCTGTGCCAGAGGCAAACACCATCCCAAAGGTGATGGGGAGGCACAGAAAGCCTGAGGGCTCAGAGGAGGACACAGCCACTGGCTCCCCTCTCCAGGTCCTTTCCTCCAGCATCCCTGCCCCACAGCATCCCCCAAGCGCCCAAAACCCTTTGGGGAGCATCTGAAGACGCCCAGGTCTCTCTGAGCAAGGGTCTCTGGGACCCAGGAGGTGAAGGAGTGAAGCTTTGTGAACCACCATGGTGAAGGCTTTCCAGCAGGGTACAGCCACAGGACAGGGAAAACTGACACATGCAATGAAGCCAAGGTCTGGGGCGGTGCAGGGACCACTCAAGGGTTATGTACAAGCAGGTGCTGGGTGGGAGAGGGCAGGGGATGAGCCTTGCCTGCCTACACCAGGGATCAGCCCCACAGGGTGGGTGTGGGACAAAGCTGAGACATGGCTGAGGCCTCTGGGAGCGAGCAGAGGGGACATGAGGATGCAAATGTGGCACAGCACTTCCAGAGGGGGGATGTGGCTGGGGATGCTGCATGGGGACTGCTGCCTGGAAGCTGAGACACAGTGGGTAGAGGGAAGGCAGCTAAAAACACACCAGGTGGACAAAACCATCTGTGAAAGTCGAGTACTTCCTCCAAAACATTCCCACACCCAGAACACTCCATGGGCCATGCACCCAAGCACCGCAGTGGCACTGGATTTGGTGGCAGGGCCAGCCCAGGGGACTCTGCTGGTGGGAAAGCTGGTGGCAGAGCTGGGGAGGGTGGCTGGGGGGTACTTCCCAAGGGTCTGGCTGGAAGACCTGGAGCATGTGGAGGGGTAAAGCACAGCAGGGTGAGGGCTCTGCTGGTATCCCCAGTCCTGCTCCCCAAGATGTGTCCCTTGGGGGAACAGACATAGCTGGAAGATTTGATCGTGTGCTTGGGTGCTCCAATGGGCTAGTGTTGGTCACCAGAGCCTGGAGCTGTCACATTTCAGAGTTCCAGAACCCACCAGCCCTTAAGGTCATGGTGAGGCCAGAGGGACCACCAGAGTTCTGCTGTCATCCCATGTTGCCACCACTCTGGCACATCACCCCATTCAAACCAGCCTGGAATTGTGACATCCCTGTGGTAAAACATCTCTGCCAGCACCCTTGGGAGAGCTGGAGCCAAGAGGGAGATGGTGGGGAAGGTGAAGGGGCAGGGAAATTTGTGCTGATTTAGAAAGGGGTTGCAGGAGACTGGGACCGTGTGTCTGAGGTGGGGTGATGCTGTCCCTCAAATCCTCCTGGCTGACCCCAGAGCTGTGAGGGGGGAAAGTCTCCCAAAACCCAAGTCTCTTGGCAGGAGATGCTCTGCTTGCCCTCCTGAGCTGGCTGTGTTGGTGCCCACAGGCTCCTCTCGCCAGCAGAACAGCGCCGCCTTGTTAAACACGGGCCACAAGTCTTAATGAGCGATGGGGGAACCCAGGGGCTCCCCTGGCTGCATCTGCACACAGTGCCCTGTCCTGCTCAGGGCTGCTCCACAAACACAGCCCCTCGCTGGGGAGGCCAACCCTCGGCGCCCCGCGCTGGGGACAGCAGCGTCCCTGGTGCCAGGAGGAGCCCCATGTCTATAGGTTCTCTCCAGGCTGGTACTGGGGCTCTGTCGAGGTGAAGTAGTCCTCCAGGAAAGCCTGCAGGTACTCGAAGGTCGGTCTCTCCTCCGGGTCCTTCCGCCAGCACTGGCACATGAGGTCGTGCAGGGACTCGGGGCACTCGGGCGGGCAGGGCATGCGGTACCCCCGCTCCACCTGGTCCAGCACCTCCCTGTTCACCATGCCTGTGTGCAGCCAGAGGAGACATGGCACGGGTCAGAGCCAGGCCTGCACCCTGCCTGTGCCTGAGCAGAACCAAAGACATCCTCCCTGCCCCTGAGCAGAGCCAGGCCTGCACCCTGCCTGTGCCTGAGCAGAGCCAGGCCTGCACCCTGCCCATCCCTGGCCTGCACCCTCCCTGTCCCTGAGCAGAGCCAGGCCTGCACCCTGCCTGTCCCTGATCAAAGCCAGGCCTGCACCCTGCCTGTGCCTGAGCAGAGCCAGGCCTGCACCCTGCCTGTCCCTGATCAAAGCCAGGCCTGCACCCTGCCTGTGCCTGAGCAGAGCCAGGCCTGCACCCTGCCTGTCCCTGAGCAGAGCCAGGCCTGCACACTGCCTGTCCCAGAGGGACACCAAGGGTGCACTGCCAGGACCTGCCTTAGGGGCAATCCCACTGACCCAGGGAGAGAAGAACCCCAGGCCTAGCAGCACTTGTCCCTGTCACCTTGCTCAGTGGCACAGGGTGGCTGGGATGCTGCATCCTGGCCAATATCTGCTCACCCCATGGGGCAGGATCCAACCTGGGATAAGGTAAGCACTGAGCATGGACAGCTGGTGTTGGGCACCACAAAGGGGACAGGGCCTCTGCCAGCAAGTGCCAGCCCTCACCTGGGTATGGCACTCTGCCCTTGGTGGTCAGCTCGGTCAGGAGGATGCCGAAGGACCAGACGTCAGACTTGATGGTAAACCTGCCATACAGAGCTGCCTCGGGGGCCGTCCACTTGATGGGGAACTTTGCACCTGGATGGAGAGGCAGGGTGAGGGGGTGCCTCCAGGGCCACATGGTGGCTCCAGGCACACACACTGTGGGACCAGTGGCCATTGCTCTGGCCAGCAGCCCTGGGCACGCACCTTGCCGAGCCGTGTACTCGTTGTCCTCGATGAGTCGTGCCAGGCCAAAATCAGCCACTTTGCACACCAGGTTCTCCCCCACCAGGATGTTGGCTGCCCGGAGGTCCCGGTGCACGTAGTTCATCCTCTCCACGTAGGCCATGCCCGATGCAATCTGTGGGGAGCAGCACATGGGGCACTGTGGCTGACAGAATGGCACGAGGATCCCCAGGGACAGCCTGCCACCACTGAGGGGAACAGGCCTGCAGTGGGACCCAGCTGAGGTATGGGGAACACCAGCTGCACAAGAAACGCCATGCAGGCTTGGGTTTGCTGGCCAGGGAGAGCTGGCAGCAACAGGAACAGGCAAAATGATGGTCCAGGAGTGCAACCCTGCTCTGGGCTGAGACCCAACACTAGCACCCACCCAAGTGAGGCTGCAGAGCACCCCACTGCCTGACCATGGCAGCCACCACAGCCCAGTGCAGGGCTCAGGCAGACAGTGTCCCCACCAGGAATGAAGGAGGCCCAGGGATGTGCAAACCCACCTGAGCAGCCATATCCACAAGCTGAGGCAGCCGCAGGTACTTGCCCATCTCACCCTTCAGGAAATCCAGGAGGCTCCCTGTGAGAAAGACCATGGTGAGAGCAGTCCAGGGGAGCAGAGCCCCTCAGCTGTCCCCTCGGTGTCCCTCCCCTGCTCACCCTTGCTCATGTACTCCGTGACAATGTAAATGGGCTCCTCTGACACCACAGCGTAGAGCTGAACCAGCTTCTCGTGTCGCAGCTTCTTCATCACCTGGGCCTCCTGCAGGAAGGCCTCTGGGGACATGGTGCCAGGCTTCAGGGTCTTGATGGCCACCCGGGTGGTGCCATTCCAGGTCCCTGTGGCACAGGACACGCTGCTCAGGACACACGTACAGGGCAAGGGGCTGTGTCCCTCCCCTGCTCCCCACCCCACCACCTGCTCCAGGCATCTGCAGATAGCAGGGGACAGGATGCAGAGGGTGACACAGAGGGGACAGCAGGGTGGGAATGGTCCTTACCCATCCACACCTCTCCGAAGCAGCCCTGTCCCAGCTTGACCTCCAGCCGCAGCGACTCCCGGGGGATTTCCCAGGCATCCTTGGCAAGGCCTTGGGTCTGGGGCTTGGACGTGGGGCAGATGTTGGTGAGACGGTGGCACAGGCCATCAGCATGTTCTGGCACGGGAAGGGACAGCAGCAGGGTGACACCTGGGTACTTAGGCATGCAATGTCTTTACCCATAACTTTCCTGTGAACACCCTGGGGACCCAAACCCAAACCCTCTGCCTGAACCCCAGCTTTTCACCACAGTCCCACACAGCTGCTTTGGTGTCTCCTGTGCAGCAGTGACTTCCAGCAGCACCCACCCTGCAGGAAGGGCAGGGACAGCACCCAGGGTGCCCCCCAGAGCCCAGGGGACCCACATGGCTACCCACTGGAGTAGTAGGCCACCAGCTGCTGCAGGCTGTTGAACTGGGTGCGGGAGGTGATGTAGAAGCCGCCGCTGTCCAGCTTGCGGATCTTGTAGTGCTTCACGTTGAGCCCCTTGGCGTTGTCAAAGTCAGACACAGAGAGGCAGTAGGCACCTGTGGGCACGACAGAGGGGCTGCAGAGGATGTGCCATGGGTGGGTGCTCCCCGTGGGGTCCCACTGCAGGGCTGGGCACGCAGGTGCTGCCTTCACCCAAAAGCACAGGATGGGGAGCAGCTCCTGGCTGCACCAGCTGGCACCAGGTGCCAGGGAGGAATGGCACACATCCCCCAGCTACAGCCATGCCACACCATCACAACCTCAGCTGCCCTCTGCTTGCACAGCAGCTCTGCCAGCAGCCATCCTGTGGGATGTGCTAACAAGGGGAGAGGAGCAGGCAGAGCCAGGCTGGGGGGGCTGCTGACCAACAGCTCTTCAGTGTCTCAGAGAGCAGCTAAGGGGCCGGTGGGCACAGCTCCCTGTCACAGGCATCTTTTATGAAAAATCCTTTCTTCAGGATTTTTCCTCCTGAGAAGCTGGGAGGCCTCAGGAACAAAATGTAAACAATGATTATCTGCCGCTGTGGAATGCAACAGGTGCATCTGTGATTGGTCTCATGTGGTTGTTTCTAATTAATGGCCAATCACAGTCAGCTGGCTTGGAGTCTTTGTCCAAGACACAAGCTTTTGTTATAATTCTTTTTTTTTTCTATTCTTAGCTAGCCTTCTGATGAAATCCTTTCTTCTATTCCTTTAGTATAGTTTTAATATAATATATATCATAAAATAATAAATCAGCCTTCTGAAACATGGAGTCAGATCCTTGTCTCTTCCCTCATCCTTGGACCCCTGTGAATTATGTCACAGTTCCCTTCTGCACAAGTCCCACCATAGGCATTGCTTCAGGAGCCTGGCTCTGCTCTGCCCACATGAGAACAATGTGGTGTTGCTGGGGCCACAGAGAGCAGAGGGCAAGATGTATGCTGCTGCTTGAAGAAGCTGCTTCCATCAGAATAAAACAAATAGTGAAAAGTTCAAGGCACAAAACCAGAAAGGAACATCAAAGAGCTTTTCCCAAAGGTGCATTTGGAGCCAAACTAAACCAGGTAAGAAACGTCCTCAGGCAGTCAAACCTCAAAGATCACAACTCGCACTTTCAGAAGTGCCAGACTTGAAAGGACTAAAGTTCATCATTCCCTCAGCCCTGGCTGCCCAGGCAGAATGTGTTCAAGATTTTGTCACTATAAAGGGACCAGGAGAAAACAAAAAAACCATCTAGTTGGGGGTGTACAAAATCCCAGCCAAATAAACCAACAACAAAAAAACAAACAGGAAAAGAGATGATCCTGCCTGATGGTCTTGCCAGAGTTGGTGAGACCCCTGGCTTCCACCCTGCCATGAGCTGAACCACCTCTGAGAAGGGCATTCACTGGGTGGGCAGTGGTGGGAGAGAAGTGGCCACATCCCTCCAGCCCATGGGCTCAGTGGTGTAACAGTGCCTTTGGCACAGGCACGTCACTGGTGATGTGATGGCCACGTCAGCATTGGCTCCCTGGAGACCAGCAGCAGACACTGAGGGGACTCAGGGTACCCCCACACCCCCCAGAGAGGGTCTCCTCCAGGCCAGCAGCCCCCCAGCCCTGCTCACCTTTCGTGGTCTCGCTCTCCCGGACCAGGAAGGTCCCTCGGGGGTTTTCGGGGTTGAGCAGCAGCCGCTCGGACTCGCGGCGAGTGATCTTCCCAAAATACCACCTGCAGGACAAAGGCAGGGGCTCAGCCCCTGGCACTGCCCCCCTCCACTGCCTGCCCAAGCAGGGGGCTCAGCCCTGGCCCTCCCACTGCAGGTTTGGGAGAGCAGGGGCTGTGTCCGGGCTCGGGCACCTCGCTGTGTGTCACATCCCCACACAGCCTGGGCTGGGCATTGCCTCTCTGCCAGAGGGGCTGGAACCTTCCTGCCACACCTTCAACCAGACCAGGTTACTCAAAGCCCCATCCAAACTGGCCTTGAACACTGCCAGGGTTGGGGCAGCCACACTGGGCAGCTTGTGCCAGTGTCTCACCATCCACCAGGTAAATAATTTTTTTCCTGACATCTAAATCTCTCCTCTTTTAGTTTAAAAACATTCCCCCTTGTCCTTTCACAGGCCTCTGTGCCCATGTAAAACACCTCTCTCTAAGAATCCCCTTTAAGTTCTGGAAGGCTGCTATGAGAACTCCCTGGAGCCTTCTCTTCTCCAGGCTCTCCACAAAAACCAGAGCAAAAGCATCCACAGCCCTGCTATGCCACCACTCACCCCTCCACCATGCAAGCACGCTGCAGCACTGCACTATGGCCTTAAAGAGAGCCTGGTTTGCACATTCACAGGGGAAAACTAACAAAAAGGAAACACCCAGAGGGCTTGGAGGATTCTCCCAGGAGCAGGGCAGGAGTGGAGGGGGAGTGCTCAGGGTGTGTTTGCTATCACTTGTCTATAAACTGTCTAAAAGATGGCAATTACTCTTCAGCCTGGATGGAGTCTGAGGGCGCGACATAGTTACTGGGGATGTAGCCCGTCTGTCCTGTAGTGAGGGAATGAGCCAGCCACCAGTCACCTTCCCTGCAAGAGAACCAAAACACACTCAGTGTGGAGCCAGGAGCCCCCCAGCCAGCCCCTCACCCGCCCACAGGCACCGGGGCAGGATGAGCCAGCACAGAGCCCCACTGGGAAAAGGTGCAGCCCCACAACCAGACCCCAGCCAGGAGAGCTCCTGCTGCCAGCCCCTGCCCCTGGCTCTGTTTGGGTGAGCTCTCGCACCTGGGGCCATCCATCCACATATGGAATGCTTTAAACCCAAATCAGGCAGGGCAGCCAGCAAGCCAAAACACCTTCAGAGCCACCTGAATGGGAAGGATATCTGGCTGGAGGCTGGGGGGCACTGGGGGTCCTGGCAGCAGGGAGCAGCAGACAAGGGGAGGGACAGGAAACGTGGAGCAGCGACAGAATGATGGCAGCAATTGGAAAAGGAACCAGGAAAACCCAAGGGAGTTAGTTAAACACAGGCTGCAGAAAAGCAGCAGGACAGGGCTGAGGTTTGTGGTCTGTGGTGTCCAGGCTGGATGCTGGGATCTGTCCAGCCCGGGTGTCCCATTCACAGCCCCTGCAAGGCTGCAGCCCGACCCTGAGCCTCCTGCTGCCCCAGCGAGGGCTGAGGCTCCTTGTCCCTAAAAACCTGCAGCTGAGCCCCAGCCAGCCCTCCTGCCCCGGGCACAGTGACCCCAGGCATGTCCCCAGGAGCTGGAGGGTGCTCTGCCCTCCTTCCCGCCGGACGGGGCTGGAAAGGACAACAAATAGAGAACAAGAGCACGACAGGAGGTGGCTTCCCCTTCCTGTGGACAGCAGGGCTTTTCCTCCCACCACCTGCATCTTCTTGCCCATCAAAGACAGCCTCTGAATTCATCCTGACCACAAGGGAGACGAGGCTACGGGAAAGTGCAGATTCGTGGGAACGGCCCCGTAAGGATACAAGAACTTGGCAGGACAACCTCCACAAACAAGCTACAGAAAAACACCAATAACCTCAGCCACCACTACACAAGGATCACCAGACCACATCCAGACCCATCCCTGACCCTGCAGATGTGTAAACCTCCATCCTTGCTTCAGACTCACCAGCTGCTTGTGACCCGTGCTTTTCCCAGCTAAACCAGTGATGCTTCAAAGCACTGGGATAACCCAGACGTGGCCCCCAGCTCCCCGTGATGGTGCCACTTGGTGGGGATGGTGGGGACCTTCCAGGCATCTCTTCCTACTCACAGAGCTGGGCTCTGCCCCTGGAGCAGCCTCACAGCAGCCCTGGATGACATTTTTGCTTCTTCCAGCCCCAGCACATCTTGTGGCAGGCAGCTTGTGCTCCTCAGCCAGGGCTGTTTCCCGAGTCACCTTTACTGAGGTGGCTCTGAAGGGGACAGGAGGCTGGTTGGGCTCCTTTCCCACAGGACCATAGTAAACATCTGCTTGAAAAATGCCCAGCTTTTGACTTGTGGCTTTATTCCAGCTTGGGCTGCAAGGCTACAAGCTGGGAATTCAGCAAAACAAACTATTCCAAAAATGTCTCAGTGGGGAAAAAAATAATAATAATCATCATCATCAAAACAAAGCATTTCAACAATTCCCTGCACAATCTTACCCAAAATATCCCACCACATCCCAGCTGGCTGCCTGCTGGCTGGGAGGAGACTTCTTCCCACTGGAGATGGTACCACAAGAGCCCTTCTGCACTGGGTGGATTGGTAGGATGACCCAGAGCAGGGAGGTGAGGGATGTGGAGGCTTCTCATCTCACCCTGAGCAACCTCAGCTCCATCAGGACAGCCAAAATCTGGTGCCAGCCTGCAAAGCCACCCTGGCCACTGTGCCCAGCACCTGCCAGCCCTTCCTGGACTGAACCCAAGTCCCCTCCCTGCAGCTCCAGGGCACTCCCTGTCCTGCCAGGGAGACCAGAGGAAGGGGGCATCACACATCTGTCTGTGGCTGTCCCCAAAGTGCAGCAGCCTGAGCTGTTCCCAGACTGTGTGAGCATCTCTGGGAGGTCACTGAGAAGAGTGATTCACCCCTGAGCACTGCACAAACTCCCAACTTCCTCCACCACCTCTCTCCCTGTGGACATCTCACCCACACAGGCACTGGGAAGGTTGGCAGCCACATCCTGCACCCTCCACCAAAGGACTGGGTCACCAAAAAAAGCCCTTTTGCTCCCCAGGGTGCTGCAGAGCCCATCACAGAGTGAGCCTTCCCTGTGACTGAGCCTTTGACAAATAGCAGTAAAGGGAAGAAAAAGTGTGGAAACCCCAGAACTGATAAAAGGTGAAAAGAAAAACTCCTCACAAATGGGCCTGATCTGGACCCCCACGGGCAGAGCTCACATTGCAACAGCCAGAGAGCAGAACTTAAAGCATGGGGCTCACACACTGCTGAGGCTGAAAGTAAGAATCACCAAAACTCCCAAATTCAGGCTTTTCCTACAATGTTGAAATGCTGCACATCTCAGACTTCATAGATGAAACAAACCGTTAATAAACAGCACTGGAACAACGAGAACAAGGATCAGAGTGAAAACATGTTTGAGCCACACTGCCCAAGCACTGCAGGAGAAATCTCACTCCCGGGATGTTCCCTCATCTTTCCACCCTTTGACTTTGCTGTTTTGGGTGCCCAAGCTGGAAGGCAGCAGTGGAGGGGGAGCAGGAGCTGCAGACCCTCAGGACCCTGTGGCAGCTCCATAGCTGGGGACACTGGGGACATTGGCTCTGCCAGCCAGGCTCTGGCCTGTGTGTGCCTCGTTCAGGACAGAGCACACATGGGGTTAATACAGGATCATTTTTAGGAGCATCTTCCAGCTGGCCATGCTGCCCTGCACGTGATGGATGTGCTGTGGTGACCAGGATGGGGAGCAAACCAGGGGGTCCTCAAACCAAACCCTGAGGAAATACTTGAATATCAGAGCCACTCATGAAATATAAAAGTAAAATTTAAAAAAATGCAAAAGAAAAATGCAAAAGGCAGGGGGTAGTGAAAAGCCAGCTGGAAAGAGAGTGCAGAGGGGAGCCACACATGGGACAAGGAAAGGGGATGGGTTCAGAGCTCCCAGGTGCAGACACAGCTCTGGATGGAACATTTCCCCAGCATGGGAAGGGACTCCCTGCTCTGTTCTGCTCACTCAAAGAGGACAAATGCAACCAACCACAAAACCATCTGGAAACCATCTCCTCCCAGCCCTGCTCCATCCAACCTGCCCTCAAGTGGGCAGCAGACAGGCTTTGATCATTTAGGTCATTTATAACAACAGTAAGAATGTGCAATACACACCTGACGTCCACTTTTCTCCTAAAGGACAGCATGGAGGGAGAGAAAGAAAGAGTCAAGAGAGAAGCTGAGACCAGAGACAGCGTACAAGCACAGGGAAAAGCACCCATGAAGCTCAGGGAGGTGTCCAGGCCAACAAGAGGCAGCTGAGCATGGATGGGGACAGGACTGGTCAGGATTGTGTTGGAGGGCACAGAACGGCTCTGTGGTGGCGCAGAATGGCCAGCAAAGAGAGGACACAGCTTGGTGACAAGGCTGTGAGGCCACAGTGACCTGCAGCAGGGTGAGGAGGATGAGGAAGCAGGCAAATGACTGCTTTCAGTGTCAGTGTGACAAGTCACCGTGTCCGTGTGCATTTTGCCACATCCCTCTGAGCACCCATCCATCCCTGGCACAGCTGGTCCTGCCAGGCTGGGCTGGGGGCTCCACAGGAGGGACAGAGGTGACAGCTCACCCCCCGAGCTCGGCTGCAGGGACACTCACGTGTTGTTGACAATTTGCAGGCGCTCTCCTTTCTTGAAGGACAGGTCGGTTTCCGTGCGGGACTCGTAGTCGTAGAGGGCTACGAAGGTGGTGACTCCCCCTGTGACAAAGAGCACTCAGGAGGGCACAGTCACAGGGACACTGCCTCCCACCATCCTCCCACTGATAACACAGACCTGCTCCTCCCCCAAGCCCAGAGTCCCTCAAAAACCCCAAACCCCAAGAAGTTGGCAACAAACCTATAGGAATGTGCCCCCTGTGGACAGAGTGACAAAACTATGGTTTGTCCCCTTAAAAAGGAAACAAGCCCAGAAGTTTCATTCCTCAATTAGGTGAAAACACATCTCATAGGACCTGGGGGACTTCACCTCAAACTTAAGGACAGCTAATTGGACAGGAGCCAAAAAGTCCCACCTGAGCAATTTACTAGAAAAAGAAGAGAACAAAGAAACTAATGGCTTTTGTGAGGTGTTTTACCAGGGGCAAAGACCTTTTGCACCTGGCTTGGTTTTTCTCAGTAAAGAGTTTTGTTATTTTGCCTTTTATTAAAACCTTTCTGTTTCCAACACTACCACAGAAGCCATCCTGCTGATTTTATGCCTTCTAAGGTATCTGAGCTATGAGAGCTGGCTTGAGGAGACCCCTATTTCCCAAACCCACCATGACCCCACCCTGGTGAACCCCAGCCCCACGGACCAGCCAGCGCCCCGGCGCGCTGCGGCGAGGTGACGGTGTCAGAGGTGTTGAAGCCCCCAAAGAGCTTGGACTCAGCAGCCATGGTGCCAAAGGATCTGCTGGGGGTGCGGTGGGCATCGGGGGCAGCCGCCTTGCTGGGTGTCTGCGAGGCTGGGAAGCCCCCATGGTGGGTGTTCTCCGTGGGCTCCAGGCTGCGCCGCCGCTGGCTGGGGTCTTTGGGCTTGCTCTTGCTGCTCCCCATGGTCCCGGGCTGGAGGGCACACAGAGGGCTTCTATTATTATTATTATTATCATCATCATCATTATTATTGTCATGGTTATTATTATTATTGTAATTATTATCGATAGGAAGAAGAAGAAGTTGTTTCCCAGGGCTCGAGTGACAGATGCCTGCCCACCAGGAAACGAAACAACCTCTGGAGTCAGTTCAAGCAGCAGCTGCTGGGCAGTCTGGCTGTGCTGCCCTTGCCCTGGGATACCATTGCCCCTCATTAGCATGGAGACTCCTCCTGTGTGGCTGCAGCAGGCAGTGAAACTGCCAGGACACGCTTTGGGAGCAGAGGGAAGCACGCTGAGCTGTGGGAGTGCAGAGCAAAGATGCTGAGTGTGGAATCTGGACCTGTGCTGAGACTGTGGCAGCTCTGGGGCCAGGCACCTGTCATGGGACACGGCTCAGTCCCCACGTGTTTCCTCCTACACATGAGTTTCTACCAGGATGGGGATTTAAGTACTGAAGACAGACCTTTGAAGTCCAAAGCATGCAGCCAACAGGATAAAAGTTTAAATCAGGAGCAGTTTCAGGCAGTTTGCAGCTAAGGACCAAGGGATCTCGCTTTTATATATAGTGAAATAGTTTATATATAGCCTTCCTTTCCACTCAAGACCACACTCTATAAATACCTTCAAGGTAATGACATAAATGAAGGCAGGGAATTATTTGCAGTCTCTAAAGATGGCAGGATACCCAGCAGTGTCCTGAAGCTATGGCAGGAAATATTTAGGCTAGATCACACATGGCAGGAGGGAAAAGGGAGGTGGAGACAAGCAGGGAGGAGAGCATCTCTGACAAGAAAACAAGAAGGGAAGCAGCAGAGAAGGCAGCTGCTGCCCACAGGGTGCAGACCTGGACACAGTGAGGCTTTGGGAGGGCTCAGCCTCATCCAGCAGAGGGTTTTGAGCCCAGCTTTGCAGAGAAGCTCAGGCTGAGCCCCCCAGAGCCATGGGCAGCCCCAGCAGCCTGCACAGTGTCACTGGGGCAAAGCCTTGGCTCTTGCTGTGGGAAAGCTGAGGGTGCCAGGCACAAGCTGCTCCCTGTCCCCCTCAGCTCCCCTCCCACAGCAAGGGCTTTGACTGACGATCAGGGCTTATTTCCCAAAAGACACAATTTCCATCTCCTGCTCTCCAGCTCCCACACTGCACAGAGGACCAGCAGTGTCCTTGTGTGACCCGTGCCGGCAGGCTCAGATCCTGCCATGGTTTGGGAAATGTAATAAACTGATTTTTTTGTGCTGGGTATGACTCCTGCAGCCACTCCAGTGGGCAGCAGAGCTGTCCTTCCTCCTGTGGATGCAGGTGATGAGGAGAGACCATGCCTCTATCTGCCACAGGACTCAGTCCACCCATACCTGTGCCAGGCTTTGGGGGTCTCAGAGCAAATAAGAATTAAATAAAAGCTTTGGATTTGCAAATGGTCACTTCTGGCAATCCAGAGGCAGATCCTGCAGCCAAGGGGAAGGAGTCTGTCCCATAAATGCACTTTAAAAGCTTGTTCAGTAGGGGACAGCAAGACCTGAGGAGTGATGACAAGGAGCCCCCACCTCCCTGTCCCCAGCCAGCCCCTTGCTCACCTCTGCCCGGGGCTCTGGCACCCGCTGGGGCTCCCGGGATGCCAGTGGCAGTGCAGGGAGAAAAGTGGGAGCATGGCAGGGCTGTGACCGTGTGGCTTGTGACTCCCCACGGGACAGTGAGCCAGAGTAGAGCTGCTCAGAGTTTCCCCTGCAAGCAGCACTTCCCCAGGCAGGAAAACACCCCAGCCAGGATGGTGGGTTAGCAGCACTCTGGGGACACAAGTGTCCCCAAGCACATTTTCTGAGGCTGGGTCAGAAAATTATTTATCAGTGTGCTGAGGAAATCAAGGTATAAAATAGTCAATATGCCCAGAGATTAGATAGAAGCAGAGCACAGGGAGGGGACAGGGACTTCCCTAAAACAGGGGGTCCTCACCTTCCCACCTGTGAGTCTGTGGGCACAGGATGTGTAACTTCCAGCCATGTCCTGGCCAGGAACACCATGAACTGTGAGCTCATCCCTCCTCACACAGCAGTCTGGGCAGGGAGAGCTCCCACCCTGCCCTGGGTGCTGACCATGCCAGGCAAGGGCTCTGCTGGATGTGCTGGTCACTGGGACACAATGCTCTGGCAGGGCTGTGCTGCAAGAGCCAAAGATGGAGGAGGAGGAGGCAGGAGCCCACAGCTCTCTGGGGAAGGGGCTGCAGAGCCCCACTCCAAGCTCTCCTGTTGCTTTGCATCTGAATGTCTACACACTCTGCCTTCAATCTGCAAAATACAGGCTGGCAACCCCAAACCGTGCCCAGGGGCACTGCCAGCCTCGAACCATCCCCACTCTGAGTCCCAGGTAACTCAGCCAACACGACCATGTGGCTTTGTGGCTTTAGCCCTGTGGCTCTCCACCTGTCCCCAGGGAGGAGAGGGGCCTGAGAAAACCCTTGCAGCACCCACACCCCCTTGGCAGCTGGAAAGGAAAGGGTGCAGATTCCCCTGAGAGAATGCAGGGTTGTGCAAGAGCCTGGCAAAGGAGTGATTAATGACAGCAGGAATGTGCTGTGCACTCAGGTCCTCGGGAGGCACCAGGGAGAGACCCCCCTGCCTCTAGCACAGTCACCAGTGAAAACCAATGAAAACCCCTCCAGAGTCAAATGGAAAAGGAGGAAGTGTGGTGGCTCCCAGCACATCCCAGCAGCATCACTGGGAGCTGAGGGATAGCAGCCAGACTGCAAAAAACACCCATTGCCAGGAGCTATGCTGTGTATATGTCTAATAAATTTATGTCTAATAAATACAGCATTTCCACAGGCAGCAGGCTGCAGGGATGCTCAGCACCAGCAGCACCCAGCCAGGGCAGCCTGGCTGACGCCCAGTGGGATTCTGCCCTGCTTTTCACAGCTGACAGTGCTGGGATGGGGGGCTCAGCATCGCTCCCCACCCCTTGCCTTTCAGCAGGACTGCCCCTGTCCCCCTCCCAGGGCTTGTGCAGGGGGCTGGAGCACGGCCAGCGCTGCCTGTGCTCGGCTCACAGCTTTCCTGCGGCGGGGATTAGCACCCCGGGCACGTTGCAGCCTGCAGGAACTCCCTGCCTTCCGCTCGGGGGGCAGCGCCAGCGGCACGGCACGAACCAGCACCGGCATGGGCTGTGAGGCTTGAGAACCTCAGAACCAGCACCGGCATGGGCTGTGAGGCTTCAGAACCTCAGAACCAGCACCGGCATGGGCTGTGAGGCTTGAGAACCTCAGAACCAGCACCAGCATGGGCTGTGAGGCTTCAGAACCTCAGAACCAGCACCGGCATGGGCTGTGAGGCTTCAGAACCTCAGAACCAGCACCGGCATGGGCTGTGAGGCTTGAGAACCTCAGAACCAGCACCGGCATGGGCTGTGAGGCTTCAGAACCAACACTGGCATGGGCTGTGAGGCTTCAGAACCTCAGAACCATCACTGGCATGGGCTGTGAGCCCTCAGAACCTCAGAACCAGCACTGGCATGGGCTGTGAGGCTTCAGAATCAGGACAGGCATGGGCTGTGTGGTCTCAGAACCAGCACTGGCATGGGCTGTGAGCCCTGAGAACCATCACCAGAATGAGCTGAGGCCTCAGAACCAGGGTGGGCATGGGCTGTGAGCCCTCAGAACCAGCACTGGAGTGAGCTGAGGCCTCAGAACCATCACCAGCATGACCTGGGAACCCTCAGAACCAACACTGGCATGGGCTGAGAGGCTTCAGAACCACCCTGGCATGGGCTGCGGGGCCTCAGCTCTGCTGGGAGGACCGCGGAGCGTTGTGCCCTCCGCGCCTGCAGCCAGCCCCAGCCAGCCCCAGCCTGGCCGGTCCCACCAGGAGCACCACGGAGCGCTGTGCCTTCTGCACCTGCAGCTGGCCCCAGCCCGCCCGGGATGCTCTGGCTGTGGCACAGCACACAGTGAGCCCCCCCAGCAGGTGAAGCAGCCCGATGCCTGCTGCCCGGGCCATGGGCGATGTCTCACCGGTGCTTTCGGCTACAGCCTGGCCGCGGGGTGGGGAGGTGCTGCCAGAGAACTCAGCTGAGCTCCCGCTGCAGCCTGCGAGGAGAGGGAGCGTCAGCACCGCGGCAGCCCTGACACCCTCTCCCCCCATGCCATGGTTCACTGCCCAGGGCTGCCTTCATCCTCCTCCTCCTCCTCGCCATCCCTCCGGCGAGCTCACACCGCTCGCTCTGATCTCTGCTGTGTGACGAGGGGATGGATGATTCTCTGCTCCCCTTCATCAACCCCACTGGGGATGGGAGAGCAGGCCCCAAGCCATGTCCCAGAGTGGAAGGGGAACAGAGGCACCCCCAGCCCAGCAAGGGATTTTTCAGGGGAAAAGCAAAGCCGGTTCCTCCAGACACACCAGCATTTCCAGCCCTGCTGCTCCATCTCCGGACAGCCACGACCTGTGGCAGGGCATGGTTGGCCACCAGGCAGAGACCTCGTCCCCCGGGATGAGTCATCTGCTCCAACAGCTGAGACAAACCGAGCACAAGGTATGGGAGCAACCTCTGCTGCTCAAGCCCTGACTCATCCAGAAAAGCGTGTTTTAGCTAAATTTTTCAAAAAGGACGGTTTTCTGTCACAAGTGTGTGTGATGGGGGGACCCTAGTCAGCAGCAGCAGCCTGGGGCAGAGCTGCAGGTGGAAAGCAGAGCAGGACATGGCCCTGCAGAGCCAGGGCAGCCCCTCACCTGGCTTTGCCACCCTTTCCCAGCCCCAGCTCCAACAGGAAATGCTCCTTCTTCTCCTACAGAAAGGAAATTCTCTCTCCAACCAGCCCTGCTCACCCAGTGCTGGGCAGAAGCTTCAGCCACCCCCGAGGGGCTCCTGCTCCTGCACAGAGGGGATTCAGACCCTACTTCAAGGCCCCAGGCAGTATCCCACCAGGCTCCTGTCCCAGCTGGAGCCCAGGTTTCACACCTGATCCAAGGGCAACATCCCGGGTTTCACACCTCATACCAAGGGAATATCTCAGTGTCTGCATGCAGGGGCCGTGCCCCACCACAGGCTTGTTTTCATGGCCTCCCCTTCCCCCTACTAATAATTTTTGTCACTATTTTTAGTGCATTTGATTAGGATAATGAGTGGGAGCTGACTGACAGCTCTTTAAGACGTTGAATGGTTTGTAATTTGTACTTGACAAATACTGGCTGGCAATGATTGCACAGCGGGATGCAGGGGGGAAGCTGCAGCCCCAACTCAAGGCTGCAGCACATACAAATAAAGCTGTGCCACGTACACACGTGGTGCCCGTGTCCCTGCCCCCAGACATGCTGTGACACGGGCCACAAGAATGATTAGACCAAAAAGAGCCAAAAATGCCACAAGGAAAATCCAAATATGCCTCAGCCTGGGGTCAGCCATGTGCCAGAGCAGCAAGATACCAGGTCTGCTGATGGGGAAGGGCAGGTCCCTGGGTGGATGGATGCACCAGCAACCTCATGCTGACAGATTTGACTGTTTGGTGGCTGAAGGTGGCTGCTGTGGCAGCAGCCTGGCACTCCCTGGCACATGTGGCAGAGTCCTGCTGCTCACTTGGCAGTGGGGCTGCCATCCTCACCAGCACATCACTGGCACAGCCACAGCCAGGCTCAGAGAACACCAGCACTGCCATCCCCACCGATCCCCTGTGCTGCTGGCTCTGCATTTGGGGTCTTCCCTGCCTCCTTTCCTCCCTAGACAGAGGGGAGGGTGCCAGGGCTGAGCAACTTGCCCGGGGCAGAGGCCGCAGCAAGGAGAGGCCAGCCCAGTCCCACCCTCTCCAAAAGCAATTAAAAATGAAGCACACTCGGCTGCACAGCTCAGCTCGGATCAGATCACGGTACGCGAGGCAGCGGCATCCCCGTCCGCGCTGCCGGCGCTGGAAATGCCACCTGGGCCGCCCAACACCCACGCTCCGGGCTGTCTCCTCCAAAAAAATTAACTGGCAAGCTGGGCGGCAGGAAAAGGCTCCATCCTCTGCCCTACCTCCCCGAGGAGAGATGCGCTGGCAGCTCCGCGGCGAGTCCCGCTCCCGCTGCTTTCCTGCTTTCCTGGATCGCTCAAGGATACAATGGCCGTGGTACGGGCAGGCTGACAGCGCAGGGGAAGCGATCTTATCGCCTTCGTAAAGACACTAACAAAAGGCACTGATTGGGAGCAGACAAAACACGGCACAGGCAGAAACCTTGGGAAATGCCGCGACAAGCTGGGGCCCAGCACCAGACACCGAGCTTTGGGGAGGGAAACATCTCTGGCAATAAAGGATTGGAGTCCTTGGAGCTGCTCCAGAGCCGGGGGTGCTGGGCAGGGTGGGGGTGCTGGGGGACAGGGGGCGAGGGGCTGGGAGCACCAGCACCCCGGCACTGATGGAGGGAGACGAGCGGAGCCGTGTCCCCAGCCCGCAGAGCCCCGGTGAGATTAATCACGGCAGCTGTCTCGCAGCAGACTGAAAAATGAAGCGTGCGGGACGGCGGGCGAGACAAAGCAGCCTGGCGGCACCCAGCCCATGGCAGCCGGCACCGGGGACAGGGAGAGGCACGGGGCAGCGGTCCCGAACACACCCAGCCCCTCCATCCATCCCCTGGCACACACCCAGCCCCTCCATCCACTCCCTGGCACACAACCAGCCCCTCCATCCACTCCCTGGCACACACCCAGCCCCTCCCGGCCAGCCGGGGCAGATCCGTGCGGAATCAATGGAAGCTGCTTGCAAAGGGGGCATTAAACCAGAGGTCCCAGACTGGAGCAGCCAAAGGGCACTTTGCCACCCTCCCCATACCCCTGCTTGGGTGGCACCAAGTGGCAGCAGTGCTGCCCAGAGAGCAGGGTCAGGGCTGTGGGTGAAGTCCCAGCTTGGTCAGTGCTGCCATTATCATGGCATCAAAGTGGTCTTTCAACCATAGAGGATTCTTTTAATCATCTTAAGGGGGCACCCTGTCCCTTTCCCTGCTTTGCTCTCTGCTCCCTCCCCACATTTCAGTGGATGCACAGCCCCGGATATGCTCACAGAGCAGTTTCCCCCTCGGTCCCAGGGGACGATCCCGGTTTTGCCCTTTCCCACGGCAAGCATCCCAGCTGGGGGCCAGCGAGCAGCAGCACAGCCCCCGTGCTTTGGGGACAGCCTGGCTGCCCTGGCTCAGCCCATCCCCTCTGCCACCTGAACACACAGTCACAGTGGCCAGTCAGTGACAATTCCTGTCCCCTGTCCCTGCCATCGGGCTTTGCTCAGTACAGGACAGGGAGCCAGGCTGGGACCAGGCTCACTGCAGTGAGTCCCAGGAGCTGTGAGAAGGGGGAGCTGCTGCCCCAGCCCCAAAGTGGGGTGTGATGCTGCAGACCCTGTCCCTGCCCAGATGACGCAGTGAGGACACGTCTGGCTTGTGCCTGCAGCCCTTCTCCTCCACAAGGACACTCATTTCTCACCTGCACTGATTCCTAAAACAGCAGGAACAATGCAGGGATGCTCACTTCATCTCTCAGCTCCAACCAGGAGCACCCACAGGCAAGTGTCCCCAGTCCTGATGTCTGCTTCACCCAGTAACAGCATGATGAAGGCATCTGAGCCAAGGCAGTCCAGCCTTCCCCTGGCTCCCCCAGCTGTTGGAGAGCTCTTCCAGATGAAAGAATGGCTGGAGCAGGGAGGGCAGTGCAGCTGCTGTGCAGGGGCCCAGCACAGATATAAGTTCCAACACACTCCCCACAGATATAAGTCCCAACTCCTCCTCTCTGGCCCTGTCAACTCCCGTTAAAATTAAGACCATCTTAATTAAAGCTCCACAGCCCAAGACAGCAGAGGCCAGTGCTTCATGAAAAGGGAAAGGATAATTAGATCAACCATCCAAATTCACTCCCCCTAAGCACGGGGGAGAGCACGCTCAGGAGCGATGCACAACGCCTCCAAAAAGACATGTCAAAACAGGGAGCTGGAAAGACCAAAACAAACCCTGAGAAGCACACAAGCACATTCTGCATGTTCATGTGGCTAAGAAACTGGGAAACTCCAAGCAAGCACACTGAGAGAGCTTGAGCTCTCCCAGCCATCACAAGGTCAGCCCCTCCATGGGCAGATTTTGGCTTGCTGGGGTGATGGGCAGTGGTTCTGCCAACATCAGTGGCACAGAGAGCTGCAGGCTGTGCCCCCCTACCCCCACAGCACCCCAAAACCAGGCAAAGGCAGGGGCATCCTGACACTGGGCACCCCCAAGCACCATCCTGCATAAAGCCACAAGCCTTATCTCCCTGAAACAATGCAAGCAGCTGGGTGCAGGAAGCGAATGTGCTGCAAGTTGTGCTTGCTGGTGCTGAGATGAGCACTCAGTTTTGAGCCTTTTCTGCACTGAGAGATGTGAGAAGGGAAGGTGGCCCTTGCCACACCTTGTCACATCCCTGTCACTGCGCTGCAGCAGGCCTGGGGACCGACAGGGACCATCTTTGGATCAGTCAGTGTGTGGGTGCACTGTAGGGGCATCCAACAATTACAGAAGGGAACACAAAGCTTTCTCACCCTGAGGGTGGTCCAGCACAGGCACAGGGACTGGAGGGGTGGTGGGAGCCCCAGCAGGAGATGCTCAGAGCTGGCTGGGTGCTGTGCAGCCTGACTGTGCCCCGGGTCAGAGCAGGGATGCCTCCCAGTAAGTACCTCCCAGCCTGACTCAAGTCTGCACTCCAGCATTCCCATCAGGACACCAGCCAAAGCCAGGAATTGCCCAACCAGCTCCAGCAAATGCTTTCCAAGGCACACAAAGCCCTTGGCCTGCATTAACCTGAGCTGGCTTCTCCCAGGCAGGTGATGAGGGCACAGCTCTCCTCCTGCCAAGTCTGGGAGAAGGAAACTGAAAGGAAATGCTTCCAAGGGCAGGAGTGCCTGTGGGGCTGGGAAGAGACAATGCTGGGCAGGGAAACTCTGATATCAAGCTGGAATGGCACTAGGAGCTGGAGCTCTTGGCCACCAGGACTGCCTGGAGCCATGGGGCAATGCTTCCCCAAAGCAGCCCTGTGGCTCAGCACTCCTCAAAATGTGCCCTTTTAACACTGGCCCCTGGGCATGCTGGCACCTCTGAGCTCCCACTTAATTCTCCAGTTCCCCATGGCCCATCACAGCCCTGCTGTTCCCATCCTCCTCCAGGCAAAGAACCAGGACAAGGGACTGACCCCACTGGAGACCTGGTGACACGAGCTGGCCCTTGGAGGAGGAGGGGTGATTTCTGTTCCCCATTTCTGCAGCGCCTCTCCCTGCACAGGCAGCCTCAGGCTCCAGGAAATGTGGTTTCCTTCTGCTTTCTGGAAGTGAACATCCACCCCGGGGGCACTGGGGGCATGGCTGTGGCAGCACCCAGCCCACCCCGTGCCCTGCCCAGCTCCTGGAGAAGGGGCAGGCGGCAGCAGGAGGCTGCTGTGACTCACAGGTGTCTCAGATCCGGATAAAACAGTGGCTGCAGGGCTGACACACCCGTTCTGACCTGGGCAAGACAGCAGTGCAGGCAGGCAGCAAATCTCCAGGGCAGGGGGAGGAAGGGGGCAAGGAGCGCAGGAGGCAGAAAAGCTCCACATCTGAGCAAGTCACAACCACCCCTGGCCATGCTGGCGTCACTGCTAAAACATTTCCCCTTTCAGAGAAACCAGCCCGTCCAGTCCAGCCAGGCAAGGAGCTCCCAGGCATCCTCTGGCCCTCCATGACCAGAGCCACAGCCCCACCAGCCCTGCTGAGGGGTCCTGCAGGACCCCCGTGGCAGGAAACCTCCCACAGCCCTCCTGACATGGAACAGGAACTGAAACACTCATGGGGAAAACAAGGGAAAATGCTGGCAGGGTTTGTGGGTATGTGACACAAAGCCATGGGGCTGGGAACTGCCCCTCTCCCAGCTGGAGGCTTGGCAGGACACCTGCTGGGACTCACTGCAATGGGAGGGGGATGAAGGACAAGCCCAGCAGAGGCCAAGGCTCTTCTGTCACAGATTTCAACCTATTCCCACTTTGCAGACCCCTGAACATCTTCAAATAAATAAGCAGGATCCCACAGAACACATTTATCAAATTTATGCTGATCATTTTCCTGGGTTACTTTGGGACTTTGGGGCATTTGCCCAACACAAGCCCCATGCTCTGGGGAGCCATGGGGCCACCAGCCCTAATGTCCACACGCTATGTGTGGCTGCAGGTCAGGACTCAATGAGCAGGGTCAGCCTCCAGCAGTGCACACTCGACTCCTTTCACCCCCATGGGCATGGATGGGACTGGGAGCAGGTCCCACAGGAGTGATCACAGCATGGACTGTGGCTCTGGCCTTGGAACACCAAGGACATCACTGGCAACAGAGTCCTGAGAGATGCTGGTCCCCACAGCCACTCCCATCTGCACCACCAAAACAAAGCATCGCTCAGGATGCGTCAGAGGAACAACCAGGGAGGGTCCTGAGGGGCAGACCCAGATCAGCCAGCCCCAAAAAGCTTTTCCAAGCCCAAAATGCTGTGTTGGATTGCCAGCTGCTCCCGTGGTGAGTGGGATGCTCACACCAGAGAGGATCCAGCTGGGAGGTGCAGCCCCTCATGGTGCTCACTATCAACAACCTGAGCAGATGCAAAACAAAGAAAAATGCTGAGCTGGTGTCTTTTATCCCTGTCACTCCTGGAGCAGAGCTGGGCTCTGCACACCTCTGGCACTGCTCTGCAGTTGTGGTGGGGAGCAAAGATGGACTATGAGCAAGGTGGATGTGACCAGTGACACGTGGACCTTGCACCCTCCCATGGCATCTCTCCAGGCCCTGCCTGTGCTGCTCATCCTCAATCAGGGACAGACTGAAGGGATGCAGGGACAAAGGGATGCAGGGCATCTCCTCTGCTTCCCATCACCTGTGGCTCACAGTGCCTTCAGCACAGCCCCCCTGGACCACAACATGGGAGCAGGAGAGCTGTGCCCACCCCAAACCACCCAGAGGGCTCAGGTGAGCGTGCACACACACGTGCACAGCTGCAAACACACACCTGCACCTGCGCAGGCAGCCAGGTGGGCAGAGAGCTGCTGCCCTCCTTGCCCAGCCCCAGCCACACACACTGCTCCCAGCAGCCTGAGCCTGACCACCCCACACACTCCTGAGCTCAGCTGCTCATGGCACTGGAGCATGGAGCTCATCCTGGTCACAGCTACATCTGCACCCTTCCTGGTCCCATGTCACCCTCCCTGCCTGGTGCAGCAGGCTGCTCACTGCAAGCTCCCTCCTGCTGTCCCGAGGATTCCCAATCCCTTTCCCAGCACAGCAGGGCCCCACCAGCACTTGCCCCATGGGCAGGGGAAGGAAAGGGCCCATCTGAGCAGGGAGTGGCTCCAAGAGCCTTTCTGTGTAGTTTTTTTTGCATAAGTCAGCAAGCACATGCTTCAACCCCGGGACATGGGAAGCCCAGGGAGAGAGCACTGCCTGACCCCACTGCTGCTGGCACTGCAGCTGAGGATGAGGAAGGTGCTAGTGCTTCACAGAGATCAGATTCTGTCTGCCCTGCCTAAAGGGAGGATCTACCCATGGTGTGTGCATGGGGTAGGGCAGTGCAGCTGGGGCTGGGAGAAGGGGAAACTGAGGCACACACTCTGTGTAAAACCTCACCAACTCCAACAACAGCTTCTCCTCAGGTGTTCCTAGGGGAAACTGAGGAATGCAGTGGGAAAGCAAAGTGGAGAAGTGAAACCCAGACACAATGCTACGCCTCCAACCCCAAATTACTGCAAAAGGGTGCCCTGAGGTGAGATATTTTTAGAATCAATTTAGCACAGACCTGACCCTCTCATGCTACCCCCAAACTGGTGTGTGGTGTGGGAGGGGGACACATTGCTCAGGACAGGCTGGACTTGTTAACCTCTGCCATGGTAGAGGGGACAATGCAGCAATTTACCCTCATTGAGGCTTTTACCCTCATTGCCCAGGTTTTTGGTGGCCAAGGTTGCCAAGCACAGTCAGGAAGCACAGCTGCTCCCATCTGCACTGGGTGGAAGCTATTTGCACAGCATGCAGTCAGGTTTCCATCCATCCATCCATCCATCCATCCATCCATCCATCCACCCACCCACCCATCCATCCCTCCATCCATTCTGAGCCCAGGGGGCTCAGGGCCAGCTGAAACCTCACAGTCACAGGAGTGAGACCACGACAGGTCAAGCATGGGCTAAGAAATTCAGGGCCAGCCTGTGAGTCTTGCAGCTCAGGGAAAGAACCACAGCACAGCCCAAGTCACACATGTCCCTCTTGGCTGCACACCCCAAAGCAATCCCAGTGCCCTCCTGGCATGGGGCCCACAGCTGTGAGGTGAGGGCAAGCTTGCTACACATGGCCCCCATTTCTTATTTTTTTACTTTAAACATCCAGACAGTTCTGTTCTCCACATTTCTCCAGACAAGTCCACCAATCCCACATGCCATCCTATGGATATTTCAGATGCTGCATCTCCACTGAGACTACAGAGATTTGTTTAAGGGCTGAGTTAAACTCAGTGACCAGCCCCGCTCTGCCCAGCAGCCGATGCCCCCGGCAGCCTGGCCAGCCCCCAGCCCTTGAAAACCCCTCCCTGCTCCCCAGTGAGAGCAGCCAGCAGATCCATAGCCTGCAGGGAAGTCAGTGCAACACGCAGATTTGCAGGTCCTGGTTCCTGGCCCAGGTTCAAACCACATTTGTTCCTGAAATCTGTTTCAGGGTTTTCTTTGCGAGGCGCGCGTGTGCAGAGCCATGTGCGCTGGTTCCCAACACAGCCAGTGCCAAGGTCACTGTGCCAGCCTGGCACCGAGCTGGGGGTCTGAGTGCCCTCCTAAGCACACTGTGGGCAAGTCTGGAACTAGATGATCAGGGGAACTGGAACTAGATGAGCTTTAAGGTCCCTTACAACCCAAACCAGCCCACAATTCTGTGATGTACTGGACTATCTCCCACTTTGCTGCCCATTTAAGTGAAGAGGAACCAAAGGCTGTAAAGCAGCCCCGTGACACGGCGTGTTTTCTGCTGATGGGTGGAAACTTCAGCAAGACACGAGCCCTGGGGAGCTGGAGTGCACCACCCACAGCTACAGGCAGTCGGGAAGAGCAGCTCGGACTGGAAACAGTGACAATGCACGCTCCTGTCCCAGGAACAGCCATGCATGGATGGTTATTTCCATCCACAGGTCCGAGCTGCTCTCCAGGCATGGGGTTCAAGGGCTCCCCTCTGCAGGGAGGTGCAGGGGTGTGCTGCTGTCTGACAAAGCTGTTCCTGACGGGATGCATGCTGGACACATCTCCAGGCGGGCTCTGGGGCGAGATGCGGATGTGAGCTCACATGGGAAATTGTTCCAAGAGATAAAGAAACAAGTTGGAAACCGAGCTGCAAAATAGACAGCACAGGAAACAATAGCACTTCAGATAGGCTTTCCAATTTCCCACAGCCGTGCCAGGAGGCCAGTGCTTTGTCCCAGGGATGCTCGTGGGTCCCCCCTGCTCAGACATGCTGGGAGGAGGTGCAGGCTGCTTGCTCCCTCCTACCTCTTCTCTTTCAAGATCTTACAGGCATTTGCTGGTTGTTTAAATGAGAGGTTGGGGACCAAGTCCTTCAGGTCTCATTAAATAAGAGTTTAGCTCTGTGATGACTTCAAAGGCCAGGCAGGATCCCACAGCAGTAACAGGGAGAGGCAGATGGGATTCTGAAAGCATGGGAGCCCCATGGTCCATCCCCTGCTTGCCTCAGTGAGTCCAGTGAAATAATGCTGCTTTGCAGGAGCTGCCCATGCTGCTAAAGGCCATGCTGTCTCAGGATTGCTGATGTCCCTTCAATGCCACCAAGGCAGAAAAGGACCCTCTTGTCTTTGCAGCAGAGCCTCCACACTGCTTGGTCACTGCAGTGCTCTCCTTGTCTCATCCCCCTCTCCCCAGCCAGGGGCTGGGATGGCCCTCTCTGCCTCCCCGTGGAACCTCCCTGATTTTCCATCACTCTGGCACAAAGTCATTAAAGGGCAGAGCTATCATTAGGGCATCTCCATCACACAGGGAGCACTGCAAGGCCACTAACGATCGAGACAGGGAACATCGGACTTCCCTTCCCTGCTGCTGCTGCGTAGCCCATAAATAACCCTGTCTTGGGCTGTTTTGGTGAAGCCAGGAGGTGTTTAGAGGAGCCCCTGCCCTGCTGCTCCCAGGTCAAAGCTTGGAAGTGAGAATTGACCCTCGATCTCCTAAGCAAAGGCGTTCCTCCCTGATATATGAGCATTAACTGGCTAATGATTACAGAGACACAGACACAAGCCTTGGCTCAGACACTGAGTGCCACGGTTTTGCTCTGGGTGGATCTGGAGCCAGCTGAAGCTGATGGCTTAGCACAGGTAAACCATGATCAAACTCTATGGCAAAGGTGTCAGAGCAGCCCAACAGTGAAAATGACAGAAAGGATACTGCTTTAAAGTGCAAGATTGCTCATGTCTTCCTCCTCATCCCCTTCCTCATGCCTTTCTGGGCAGCCCTGTGACTGTCTGACCAACACCTGCTGCACAGGGGGCCTGGGCACATGTTGAGCCACTGGGTTCTAAGTGGCATCTCCAAGTGAGGCAGGGACAAAAGGATTCCCACCACTAATGGCTGTATCTTGGAAGGTTTGTCCTGACTCGGTTCTTGCACTGGCCATGCTGGCAGTGGGTGTCTCCTCGACTGAGAGGAGAGCAACAAAGATCTCCAGCACCTCCTCCTCTGGGAGCACCAGGCAGGCAGGAGAAAGAGAAATCAAGTCTTTTGTTACCACCTTCATTCAGTTTCATAGAGCACTGCTTGATGTGTGCTGTGCTGTCCTGTCCCTGCTGCACAGGCAGGAGCTCCCATCAGGGTGCTCTGTACCCTCCACTGTCCCCAGCTCCTAATGCCCCTGTCTTGAGGGACCCCTGGCTGCATGTCACATCACGTCCCTTCCATTGCATCACTTCTGGGGAGCCAGGAGGCCGGGCCATGGCACACACAGGGCAGCACAACCTGCTCCCTGCCACCTACAGCCTTTACTGCCGCTCAACATCTCTGGGACCGGGACCAGGACCACAGCCACTTCCTGGCACCGAGTCCAGGGCTGAGCCCTGGCACACCACAGCAGCCACTGGGGTGAGGAAGGACCAGGGAGGAGTGCACTGTACAGGCCAGCAAAACACAGGGAGGTGGAGCAGATCCCCACTCAGTCCAGCAGGTCTCACACGAGGCTGCACAGCTCCCTGACACGATGCCCAGCACCATGAGGGCGGTGAGATGGCCATGCCAGGATCGGTGCCACAAGATGCCAGCCCCCTGCCACACCTGTGCCCACGCACACAGCCTGTGCAGCAGCCTCAGCCCTGCAGGCTGCCTCCCGTGTCCGTCCCAAGTGGCCCCAGGATGCAGCACAGCCTGTCTGGGCAGTGAGCAGGATAAAACCTCATCCTGATCCCAGCGTGGCTCAGGGCAAAGCCCACCATGCTCCTCCATGGCACCGGGGGCTGTGACAGTGGGGACACGCCACTGCCACCACTCGCAGCCACACACGGGGGGTTGGATCGCCCAGGCTGCGATGGGGAACTTCCCGAATGGATGAAGTCTTAAATGGGAGAAGCCGGGTCTGTGCAGCCCCCCAGCAGCTGAGCCAGGCGGGCACGGCGAGGGGCACGACTCGCCAGGTCCGCCAGGGCTGGACGCTGGCCCCAGAATCACCGGTGAACAAACACAACAAGGGAAGCGGATCACGAGACATCAAAGCAGGGGGGCGATGAATATTTCATGTCCTGGCCTACATACAGCCCGGCTGTCCCCGCCCTGCGCTCCCGGGGGTCCCCCACAGCCCCTGAGCACAACAAAGGGGAGTTGCAGGCAGGCGGGGCCGCCCCGCCGGACCCCCGGCGTCCCCAGCTCTGCCCCGCCGGGCAGTGACACCCCCAGCCGGACCCACGGCTGCCCCACCAGAGCATGTGCATCCCGCTGGACCCACCGCCGCCCCACCGACACCCGGCGCCAGAGCGCCAGCATCCTTGTGGGGACCCGCAGCCAGGGTACCGCACGCTGCCGGACCCACAGCTGCCCCACGGCAGCCTGGGCACTCTCGGCTGGAGCCATCGCCTCCTTGCCGGGCTGCCAGCATCCCCGATCGGACCCACAACCAGCTCGGGCCGCCGCGGGCATTCCCCCGCCGCCCCGCCGGACTCCTCTGCGGGCATCCCACTGCGGGCATCCCCCCGCTGGTGCCCACTGCGGGCATCCCCCGCCGGACCCCACGGCCGGAGCCTGGACATCCCCCGCCAGAACCCATGCCCGGAGCCCGGACATCCCTGTCCGTATCCACTGCCGGAGCCCCGGCACCCCACCGGAGCCCGCTGCCGGACCGTGGCACCCTCGCCTGCCCCGCAGCGGGGCTGCCCGGCACTCACCTCCCGCCTGTCCGCGGAGCGGGGCCGCCCCCGCCGCTCGCCTCCAGCGCTCGGCCCCGGCTTTGTCTCCGCGCCGGGGGCGCGGCCGCCGCCCCCCGCCGCCGCCGCCGCCGCCGCGCTCGGTGCCCGCACCGCCCCGCACCGGGCCGGGCTCAGCGCTGCGCCGCCGGCAGCAGCATCGCGCAGCGCCGCGGCCCCGGCGCGCTGGTGCCTCGCCCGCCCCCGCTCACCCCTTCTGCGGGGCGGGGGGGAGCACCACGGGGAGGGGAAAATAAAAAAAAAATAAATAAAAAAAAAAAGAGAGTAATATGGCAGCAAACCGGAAACGGAGGATGGGGGAAAAGGCAGCAGCAGCCCCTCCCCTCCCTCCGTGGCTTTTTTTTTTTTTTCCAGGGAGAAGGCTCCGGGCAGCCGGGCTCCGCGGGGCGCGCACGGGCCAGGGGCCGCCCCCGCCGCCGGCGCTGCCGGCGCGTCCCGGCCCGCGGCGGGGGAACCGCCTGGCTGCGCCGGGGACACGCGTGGGAGCGGCGGCCGCGGTCCCCGGGGCGCGTCGCCCCGCGGGTGAGGGGCTGGGGGTGCTCCCACCCGAGCCCTGCGCTGCTCGTCCCGGCGGGCTGGCGTGATGTGGCACCTGGGAGTCGGAGCTGGTAACACAACAGTGATTTTCAGGAGGCTGGAACCTCCTGGCTGGGTTGCGGTTCGCTTTATTCACAGCTCTAACACAGGGCGAATTGCGGGGGAAATGCTGTTTTGTCAGGTTCTGTTCCTCCCCATCCCCAGGAGGGACACCTCGCCTTCCCAGAGGACCGCAACCCACGTTCCCCCTTCTGTGAAGTCGGAAGGAGGCAAAACTTCAGATGGAAAAGCAGGCAAAGATAAACCGCGTCCTGTGCCTCCCTGGGAACCCGGGGAACTTTGTGGGGCCCTTTGGAGGCAGCACAGGCTCTCGGCGGTGTCTGTGCTCTGTCGGGGCATCCATTCCGCTTAGGGGTTAACATCTCCCACCCCCGCTCGCCCCTGGAGCCGGTGTCGGATCCAAACCAAGGCAGAGTGGAGCTGTGGTTGTTCTGGGGGGCTCAGGCCCCAGCTGGCAGCATCACCCCCTCAGGTGTGTGTGTGCCCCTGAGTGCCGCTCAGGCAGGTGGGCACACGGGGACAGTTCCACCCATCGTTCCCCTTGCAGCAGCAGCAGCGGGAGGTGGGAAATGCCCAGCTCTGCCCTGGCACCGGGGTGCACACGCGGGCTCGGGCTCTGCCGGGTGCCCCGGTGCCTGCACCCAGCCCGTCGGGGCTGCCCGACCAGCTCAGCGGCGCTGGCAGCCCTCCCACCTCCCCCACTGGCGATCCATTGAAGTGTTCCCTGTCACGTTATCCTCCAGGAAGAAAGGGGGTGAAGCAGTCCACTCCTTAAACCCACATTCAGCTCTTTTATGCGGCACGCTCGGCTGCCGGCCAGCTGCAGTGACCCTTGTATTTGCACAGCCAGCAGCACCTCTGCCGTCCCTGCCCACCCCTCGGACCCACTGCAGCCACTCCGCGGGGCTTTTTCAAAAACCCTCCTTCCTCTGAGCAAGAGCTGACATTTCAGAAACAATTTGGGAAGTTAACAACTTTGAAAGAACTATGTGGCGGAGTTTTTCTTTCTGTTTCCCACTCTCCCCCTCAAACCCCCCCCCCCCCCCCCCCCCGCCTTTTGAGTTATTAAAGAAATATTTCCCATGACACTGGCGAAGGCCAGCGAATCCATGAGTCACCAGGAACGGGGAGTCATGCACGCGCCGATCCATCAGCCGTGGCCAGCACATTGTGAGGGGCCCTTCCCTGGGAGGAGCTGCCGCTGATAAGGTCCCTGCGGCCGGGCAGGAGCCGCTTTCCCTCGGGGCTCCCTCCCAGGGCCGCCCGGGCTCCCCGGACACCCTTGGTGTGTGTGGTCTGGGGGTCCAGCCCTGCCTGGAACATCCAACCGCAGCCCGGTGTGTTCCCAGGCTTGGGGGGGTTAATTCTTAGCCCAACCTCTGCTGTTCAGCTGCGGAGGGAGGGATTCTTCATCCGATGTGGGATGAAGGGATTAACCCGGTGGTGTGGGGCAGTCCCGGGTACTGCTCTGCGGACCCACACAGGGGAAAGAGGGGGTCGCACAATGCCTGGCAGCGCCACACCTCGTCCCTGCTGTGCTGCACAGGGACACTCCCCGGTCCCTCCCTGTCCCAGGAGCTCCCACTCCAGCCCGGAGCTCTGCCGGAGGGGAGAACACCCCGGGGCAGTGGGGACCTGGCTCCAGCCCCGGGTGAGCTGGTGAGGATGACTCAGCCTCTGCTGGATGCAGACCCAAATCTAAGATGCAATTATGACTTATAAATATTTGTATTTTGTTTTTCTCTTTTGCAATCGGCTTCTTTTCTGCAGGCTGTCCTCCCAATCGGAGTTCCCATCTCTGGCGGTGCCGGCCCATGGCTGCAAGGCAAACACCCACAGCACTGAGCCTTTCAACAGCCAGACCAAGTCCACGACACAGCCTCTTCTTCCTCTAAGATGATGCCAATGTGCAAATCTAAATTTACAAACAGACACTGTCTAAACCCAGACTCTTATCTTTTGGTCTCAAATGCTGGAATGTGCCCTCACAGGGCTGACATTAAACACGCAGTGCTGGTGATAGTGCGATTTAAGACCATTTAAACAACCCAGCTCACCTCAGGACACTCCTGGCTCAGACATGAGGTCTGGAGCCTGACAGCCCCTGGCCACCCACTTCCCTTTGCCTCCTGCCTCTCTTCAAATATTTATCTTTAAGCAGTCTGATGCAAATTGCTGCTTTTTTCACCCAACCAGAGATTTCGGTCTCTCGTCCGAAACTCATTTTCTTGATATGATTCTTCACTTTTAAATAGCGCTGATAAAAACCCACCCCAGAGAGAGGAAGAGGGTTACAGAAACTGAAAACCAGATACTTTCAATTTGAACAAAAGTAGCACTGAGCATTTCCAGTGGCTTGGTTGTTACAGGACGGCTTGAAAAGATACTTTAAAAAGAAATGAAGACACGCTCAGGTATTTCTGTGTTTTCTTGCTGACCTTTACACGAGTTTCATCAGCAACAAGAAGAATGAGAGTTACTGTGGGCAGATGCTGTCACGCTCATGAGTAAGTAAGTAAGTACGTGGCACCTTCCCCTCCAGGTGTGCAGATCAAACTGCTCCACAGGGCTCCTGAAATCCTCCTGTGAGGTAAGAGGGTGCTTGTTGGGTCCAGTGTTTCATCTGAGCCCTGACCTCCCCAAAGTAACTGTGGATTTACAACAAAACATCTATTCATCTCCAGCCAGCTTTATTTTTAAGCATCCCCTTGGCACGCGTGAATAAGTTTTGTCTGTTGGATTCTGTTCCTGAGGCTGCACTTTGTTCACTGCAAATTGGAAATACAGTTGCAGGAATTATTACTATTAATAATATAATGGTTGTGTTTGAGATGCTGGACAGACAGAGAGAGAGGCAGCTGTGGCTCTTGCCCTGAGATTTTATGATTGAGCTTTACAGCCCTGCAAATAGTGAGTGTGAGATGGGAAATGATCAGCACCATCAGCCCTGTTAGGGAAGCTGCAGTTTCAAGCTCAGGAGCTGATTTACTGAGGGGGATTGACCAGAATAACCCTGCAGCATGAGCCATTTGGCAATATTTCATGCTAGAAATGCTCATTCTGGCCATTCTCTCCCATACTGAGCATCAGGGCTGCAGGAGCAGCAATCACCAGCAGCTTATAGGATAAAAAGGGGCACCTGAGAAGAAATTACCAGGAGGGCTCAGGACCTGTTGTGTCTCTCAGTGTGGTGACAATCTGCTATGCAAAAGGGGCCCTTAGCCCCTGCCAGGAAGTGTCATTGCAAAATTCCCTGGGGGAAAGGGCTGTGGGGAAGCCACTGACTTGGTGACATGCAAATATTTAATAAGGAGGCGCTGAGTTCAACAGCTGTGGGCTGAAATTATCTGCATGGTCAATAAAGGAACAACATTTCCTGTCAGGGTTCTGACTGATAAAATATGCTTTGATATAATTTGAATTAAGTATCTTGGAATACAGCTCGTTTGGGCAAAAATCTGACACGTTTTGCTTCTTGCCTCAGCTCAGCATGAAAGCTGAACAACAAGACGTTGGCATCTCCCAGCATGGAAATTCTGCTTTTTGGCCAGTCTTAGTATCCATAGAAAAAAAGAGTGATTCAGAAAAGCTCAGGGAAGCTCCTGCAGATGAGATTTATGGCCCTGCTCCTGGCTTGGTTTGGTAGCAGAGCAGCAGAGGATGGCTGCTTGGTGCAGAGCTCTGGTAGCCACATCCAGCAGACCCTGCCCCAGGGCTGGGGTGTTCCCTCCCTGCCAGCACCCAGCTGGCCTGCCTGCAGCCTGAGCAGGCAGAGCTGGAGCAGACACCAGGGTGTTTCCCCTTAATCATCCAGCCTTGGTCCTTAGAGCGAGGGATGGGCAGAGGAGGCCACAGCCTGAATCTGAAAAACTTCAACCATGTGATGCTTGGATCCCAGCTCAGCTTAAAACAAGTTAAGTGAGGGGGGAGCTAGGGATGAGAACTGCTTGTAGCTTTTCTCAAAATGTGCTCCTCCTGCCCAGGTCTGACACTGAGGATATCTGCTTCACCAATGGAGCCACCACAGCTCACAAGGAGCTGCTGCATGGAAGCACAGCCATGAGGAGCCTCTCCTGCACACAGCCCTGCAGCTGCAGCCTGCCCCTTTGGCTAGAGCACTGGGCAAGGGCTGCCCTCAGGGAGCCCCAGGGATGTCACTCCACAAGCTCCAGCAGGGATCCTGCCTGCTCAGCCAGAGCTGAGGCACAAATGACAGCAGGAAACGTCAGGAGCTGATTCCTGGAGCTGCACAAGCAGCTCTGCCTGCAGAACTCGATGGTGTCTGCTGTACTCTGGACTTTGGCTCGTGGCAAGGTGAATTTATAAGCTTGGGATGGCTTTTGCACAAGAGCAGCCAAAGGGAAGGCAGCAGGAACAAGCCTTGGAGCCAGGGACACCTGGGGTTAGCTTGGGCCAGATAGGAGATGTCTCAGGCCATTGCTGGGGCCTTCCATGGCCCCAGTCCATGCACTGGGACTGGCTGAACTCGACACAGGGGTGGCAGCCCCTGGCAAGAACCATGGAGCTGTCCCTAGTGCAGGTTTCACACAAAAGGAATGCTGTGCAAACAGGACTTCCAGCAGAGCACCATGCTAAAGACACAGCTCCCTGTCTGGAGCTGAAGATAGGGAGAAGTGAGAGCCCTTCCACCCACAGCTCCCCCCTTTGGGAGCTGAGCTCCTTTCACACAGTAAGAGACATCAACCAGGCAACAGATGCTTTAAAATGTGACCCAAAGCAGGTTTACCTTGTAGCCAGCAGCCAGAAAGGCTGGACTGGAACCATGGAGGAACCCATCAGCCTCTATCTCCTGCATCACTGAGTCCTCACCTGGCCTGTGGTTTCCAGGGATGGCAAGCAGAGTGCAAGGGGCACCACAGCCACACAGGGGCCTGCAGGCAGTAAATGAAACCAGGGAAGCTCTGAGGAGGGAAGTGGGCACTGCAAGAGGTTTGGGATTGCTCAAGACAAATCCCGTGTGTGCTGGTGAGGAGCAGGATCTGGAGGGTGGTGTGGGGCACATGCAGTACCACAGCACCCACTCCTCACCAGCTCAGAAGTGTGGTGTGGGATGGGTTTGGCTCCTCATGGCTTGGCACAGCTCTCCAGGGATGCCCAGGGCTCCCAAGGCAGGGAGAATTCCTTCCCTGGCTGTTTCATCTGCTGGCTGAAAAAATCATTGCCAAAATTTACAAAGGGACACCTTCCTCCATTCTGGGTGCTCCTGGACCTGCTCCTTCTTTGCATCAGTCCTTGATAACAGCAGGTAATGCTCACTGTCACTGGCAGGTAAAATGTCTGCAAGGACAGAACTGCTGCAGTGGATGTGAGTCTACAGGCTGGAAGCAACAAGAGGAGTGATTTATGGTGACAGAAAAGCCACAAATTGGGAAGAAGCACCATGAAATGGGAAAATCAGCTGAATTTCAAGAGAGAGACAGGAAGCTGATTACATTGCCCTGCAATTGCCGCTCCAAGCAAGAGACACTTGGAGCAGCTACTGCACGGTGGCCTGGGTACCAAAAGGCAGAAAACACCCCCACAAACCAGCACTCAGAGGCACAAACTGCCAGAGAAGAGCTGGACCTTGGACCTGCAGTGAGTGTCAGCTGGAGGAGGAATGCAAACACTGATTAGAAAGGGAATGCTTCCCAAACAAATCATCCCCCATGGCTGCACGAGGAAGAGGAGGGTCAGATCCCTTCCCAGTGCCAAGGCCAGCAATCAGGCTAATCATCAAACACACAGCAGTGCTCTGTACTCCTGCACTCTCCATTCATCATCCCGTTTGCTCACTGCAGTCAGTCTCTGATGCCTCATGAGATTAATAAACAAACAACTAAATCAATAGAGTCATCTCAATCCCTGCAGGCCACAGGCTGCGAACAACACAACTTCTGCCTGAAAGAAGTATCAGTGTGGAAGAGATGCTCCCAGGAGGGAAGCCCAGCACCCCAAAAATTAACACACACACACACACACACACAAGGGAATGGTTGAGCAGTGCCCTGGCAAACAGATACTGAGCAGGTCCTCCCTTCCTACAGCTTCCTTATGGTCTCCTCAAGCATTGCCAATAGCCTGACCCTCCCTAAAGCCAGGCACTGAAGGAGTGTTTTCATTCTTTGTGACAGGCTGGGAAATAATCTGAGCTTATTGACTTGACAAGGGGGCTGCTCTGCAAACATCAGTGTCTGAGGGCCTGGGGCTGCTCTCCAGCCCTGTCAGCAGGGAACCTCAGCAGAATCTCTGCTGAGAGAGGAGTGTGGATGAGAATGAAAGTAAATTAGGTCTGAACAAGATTAACAGGGATTTAATTGAACTATGTGAACTGGAACTCCAGTCACGAGCTACTTATTAGTCTGTCTCAAGGGATTGTGCTGCTGGCTCTGGGGGAGCACAAGGCTGCATTGTGAGCCTGGGACAGCTCCAGGGGACAGCCATGGCCACAGCCTGGCCAGAGAGGCAGAGCTGCTTCAATGTGATCAGGAACAGGGAAAGAGCTCCCAAATCCCAGCCACGTTTCTCCAGAGCTGGGGCATGTCCTGCTGAGGGACAGGAGCTTTGTGACACACACCAGCAGAGGAAATCCTCAGCCAGCTCCTGGCTTTGGGTGGCACAGCAAGGTGTGGCTGCAGAGGTGCTGCCTACTGGCAGGTACCTGGAGACAGACCTTTGAAAACCTCCCCTTCAATAAAATTGACTTAATGAGGTCTTCAGCTCCCTTTGGGATGTTAATTACAAAACAGCCCGGAGAAAAGTGCTGGGGAATTAAAGGAGTCGCCACACTAGTCCTTCTCTGCTTTGGTTTTCTGGTGAGAGAACCAGCAGACACTTGCCACAGCTTGGCTACCAGCAACCAACACACACTTGCCAGAGCTTGGATGTCACATTGGTCTCATTGCAGCCAAGAAGAGCCACCAGACAGCCCCATGCTCCAGCCATGCAAACCTGGGCTCCTAGAAATGCCTTTTACCAGCCTACTGAATCGCCACCTAATATCCTGCTTGCATTGTTAACAATCAGTGCCTTTATTGGGGATACCTTCATGGGGGCTCGTAGAGCCAAAAACCTCTCATGGAGGGCAAATTGATTTAGTCACTGGCTGGTTTTCTCCCTCCTTCCAGGAAGGTGAAGCAGTGTTAGGAAATAGTTTGCTACTTCCAAGTCAAACATAGATACAGATGTACACATGCCTGACAGTATTAACTAACCAATTTCTCCCAGATTAAAGGATCTGAAAGGATTTCCCTTAATGGAGCATTTTAATGAATAAGTTATTTATGTCCCTGTGTTCCTATAGTCTGGGAGTTCTGGCAGCTTTCACAGTGAAATGTGAGGGAACAGACAGCACAACTTTAAACACAGATTTCTTTTATAACAAAGATTCTGATGGCATTTATTACACATTTCAGGATAAACTAAAATACATGGGTTATTGGTAATCTCTACAGACTCTAAGTTCAGCAAACAAGAGCATTCAAATAGGTATAAAGCTGTCAGGAACAGACTGGGGAATTTATCTTCATCCCTCTTCCCCCCACCAAAACCAACCTCAACATCCATGATTTCTACTGAGCAATGAGTGAGCAGCCTGCAAACAGCTGGGTGTGGACATTGATGTAGCAGCTGCTGTTTCAGTAACAGCCACACAGCGCCCACTGCCAACTGGTTCTGAGCTGCAGGAGTGACTCTGTATTTTGGATAACGTGTGTCCTGTGATTCCATTAAAGCATTAACTCCCTGCTTTAGGTGACCTGCAGAAAGCTGGAATTTACATAAAACCATTCTCATGTATTAAAATGGAAAGAGTGATCTGCAGTCCCTACTCAGGGCTTTTCTTTGCCCTGCAGATCAGAGACAGAGCACAGGTCCATCATGGAAACTCATGGCACAACACTGTTCTTTGTTATCTGCGTGGGAACTTTCTGTAATATTTCTTTGTACTGAGAACTTAAAGCAACTTTGGAGTGCTTGTGTCTCCTATGCTTTGTTCTGTCCTCCTGGTTCTGCCTTCATGTAGCTCAAAAAAAAAATTAAATTAAAAATTAGAATTTAAAGCAGAACTCCAAGCTGGATTTTAAGAAGTGCAACTTGGTGCCAGCATTCTGGCTAAGAGCATCAGAGAGCCTGGAGCAGGGAAGCCAGAGCCACACTGGTTCTGGGATCCATCTGTCACCTCAAAAACAGCAAAGAGTGAGCAGAGGACGTGGCTGCTGTCAGCACTGATGGTTTCTGTGAGTGTGCTGCTCACCTGCTGTTACAGAACACACACCTGGGCTCAGCACCAGGCATTTGTGACTCGAGGATGGGAGTGTGTGTATGCAAAGAGGATCACAGACTTGCAGCCCTGCCAGGGAGAACCCTTCCTTCAAAGCTGCTCTGAACCCTGGGTGCGCCTCAGAGAGCAGGTTCTCCTCCCATTGACTCACTCCTGATCAAACAAACCAAGATGTGAGCTGGCATCAGGAAGCCTGAGCTGCTCTGCAGAGACTCCGTGGCTACGTCACCACCTATCTCCTTCCAGCCCTGTCTAGCCATATTTAAATCCAACCCTGGCTTGTCCCTGGGCCTGGAGAGCCAGAGCCTGAAGGAACACAGTGTCTGTGTCTCCTGCCATGCAGTCATGGTACACAGCTGGCCTGCCACCCCCTGGATCTTAAAATACCTCATCTCCTCAGGCTGAGAAGGTGTTCACCCTCAGGAGGAGCTCAGCCAGAGGAGATGGAGCAGACTGTGGCAGGGAAGGCTGGGAGGGGATTTGCAAGGGCAGTGATGCCCAGCTGTGCTGAAAGAGGGCCCATGGTCAGGGCTCAGCCAGCTGGCAGGAGGGTTTATCCCTTTTCACGGCACAGAGAGGCACAGCAGGCTGACACACCACCAGTGCACCAGGCTCCCACCTCAGCAGCTCTTCTCCAGGGCCTGCTCTTCCCAAGTCTCCAAGAACAACTCCCCTAGCACAGGCATTAAATTCTGCACCTTCCAAAGTCAAATTGTTTCCTGATTCTTGTAGTCATTGCAATCCCCACCACAGGCTCAGCTCCCTGAAATGTACCTGCTTTCAAAGGTGGGAATGGAAAGGAAGAGTGCATGGGTGGGGAAACAGCCACGCTGGGGAAATGAAAGCTTTCATCTCCAGCAGTCTGGAATCCTGTGAGTTATTACCTAAAGAATTAAAGAATATGACAAAGGCATTATGATTAAGCCATAAAATGCAGCTATGTATTTCAGACTAGATGACAACAGAGATGAATACAAAGCTGTGCAGTGTGGCATTCTTGATCCATTTGATCCCTCTGCCTTCAAAAAGCACAACACAAACCGGTATCCAAAGCAGCAAACTCATGCTCCACTTTCCACAGGGACTTCACTACAAATCCCAGCCAGCAGGGAGGAGCCAGGCCAACAGCCCTTTCTACCCACCAGAACTGGAAGAAGTCACTTTAATGGTGACTGACACATTAATCAGGTCAAATGAAGTCCTGGACATGTGAAGTTCTCTTTGCTTGTAAGAAATCTATGGCAGAACCCCAACCCTTCCACTCTTCTAAGATTCTTCTCCCTTGCCCCTGAAAAGTAAAAGATGGCAATGCCAGAAAACCATTATAAGAGAGTTAGTTGCCTTTGATGCTGTCTCTGAGGAAGCACAATTACAGGTGGTTGTTTGGTCTTGGTGAAGCTCATCAGTCACACCTCTATCGTTTCTTTTTGGTTTCCTTCTTAGGTTTCTTGCTTATCTGTGGAGCAGTTGCCTTTGGCTTCTTCACTGGCTCTGAATTCTTGGGCTCAAAACTGTCAGAGTCCTACAAGAATCAATTAAGGAACAGTCAGTAACTCTTTTTTTACCATTTGCTAACAGGTTGCATTGGGGATTCAAGTATAAACCAGAGGAAACAAGTGCTGGGTATCTCTGTTGGAACACATTGATGTCAAACTGAGGCCACATTTAATGTGACTCGAGCAGCAGCATCTCTGCTCCTTCTGCATGTGCTTTTTGATGAGTGTGAGTTTCTGCACAGAAACAGCTTGTTACCAGAGATGCCATTAAAAGCTTAAATATCTAAAAAAGGCTTTGGAGAAGAAAAACTTTGAAGGCAAGAAGAAAATCAACACTAAATGAAAACTATTTGAATTAGGAAAAGATAACATACAATCACCAGGATACATGGAAACAGTCAGCAGGCATTTCTGCCAAACATTAATCACTATCATGTGCAAGACAAAAAAATATTTCCCAAAGCAGCAGTAAAAATATAAAGTTCAGAGCCTCTAAAATCCGAGGAGGGAATTGCAGGCAAAGCTTTCTTCACCTGGACTAACAAAATACTGAGATGTGATGCTTGTCTCCTTCAGAGAAGATGAGAGATAATATTGCAGCCATGGGAAATAAAACCTAGTTATCTTGTGAAAACACAAGGGAACAGCGCCAGTCTCCTCTGAGAAAGCACACACATGCAGATTGCCTCCTTTCATTAAATGCATTTGAGTATAAATATTGCTTTAGCATCTTGGGTTCTCTCAGCCTGAGTGTGCCAACTGGAAAAGGACACACCAAAAATGGCTGAGCAAGACGTGCGAGTTCCAAGCTTCCCAGCCAGAACTGCAGATAATGGAGGGGGAGGCAGCATCTGACAGTGGCCTTTTAATCAAAGGGCTTGGTTCAAAGTCTCTCAAGTTCCTGGGCTATTGCAGCTCACATCTGTGTGGCTTTCCAAGGAAGGAGACTTGGCTGGCTTTCCAAAGCTGTGATCAGTGCACAGGGAGCTGGCTGTTACTCAGGGAGGCAGAATGCTGCTGCCATAACGTGAACACTGCTGCCTTCTAATGTCCAAACTTCAAAGTTGGAGGCTCCAAGGCAGCAAGTTCCCCAGTATCCTATCCAGACTCAAGCATCATTCTCAGGATCTGGAGAGGCAGCCTGTGGTGTTTATGGTCTTGTAAACAAGTCATATGGACAGCACACCAAGAGGACGGTTTATATATGGAGAAAATAAACACTAGAGTATGCAAACATCAAGGCACACTACAGATGTAAGCAGTAAAAGGTCCTTGAGCCTCATTTTAACTGGGGGCTGGTCTCCAGTTTCCCACTCCAGACCAAAGCTCTCACTCTTTCCAACTTTCAAGAATGGGGTTACCCGGTATTTCTCAAAAATTTACTGGGGAAATGATGGATCCTGACAAGTGCTGGTGGCTGCAGAGTAACAGTGCAAAGGTTGGACTCAATGATCTTGGAGGTCTTTTCCAACTTGAATGATTCTAAGATTCTAAGACTTGCAATGCCACTGCCTGTTCATCCCCCTGCTGGGAGCTGCATGACCCATGGCAGGACAGCATCACATCACACCAGCAGTTAAAGAAATGTGTGGGAAAACTGGGTTATGAACTTCATCCTTCACTCTGTACCTCATCCTGAGGAATTCCCTTCCCCCAAGAGGCTGAAAATTTCCAGGCTTCCTCTGCACAGGAGGGAGCAAACATGGAGATAAAGAGTCTGAAAACAAAACTCCCCGTGCTGAGTTGTTACTGAAAATATACCATGAACATCTGTATCACAGCACCAAACCTGCATCCTGATCACCTTGCAGCACTGAAATACCTGTCCCCAGCACCAAAGACATTTTTCTATTTAATGAAGAAAGCCAGGGAGATGCAGGACATCCCTCAGTCTAGAGGAACAGCTCACCTAAACCTTTTCCTTTCAAATTCTCCAGTGCCAGCTACATCAAAGGACCCTTGGGCACTGGATGGGATGTCAGTGCTGAAAACTGCTTTCCTCACCTTTAGGGAATACTAGAAATCTCACCTGCATCTTGCTTCCAGAAATCAGACACAAACTCAAGCCCAGAGTCACTTCCTGAAGGCAGCTCCTGCCAAGGGATGCCCTGCCTGGCAATTAATGAAGGAAAACAGCAGCAAGATGACAATACGGGTTGGGACAAAGCCTTCTCTTGTAGCCAGGAACTGCACATGCAGTTAGCACCTTGTCAGTGCTTCAGGTTGCTTTTTTCACTGAGATCCTGGCTCAGATATTTGTTCCTGACTTTCCTATCTGGTGGTAAATCACAAGAAGCTGGAGATGGGAAAGCCAGAGGGAAGGAGGGAGAATGAACAATGAAACTGTCACCAATCCCAGGGGCAGCTGTGTCTCCATTAGCCACTCCACATTCCCTCCCATCCTGTTTTCCCTGGCTCTGCCCATTTATATCAATATTAAAGAGCACTACTCACTGCCTTGTGGGACTTGGACACGGGCAGGATGATGGCCAGCACACAGATCAGCTGGAAAATGGCTCCAAAGAAGAGTCCATAGCGCAGCACGTTCTCCATGAACGTGGGCTCAGGGATCTCAGGTGGGGAGAAATCCAACTCTGCAGCCATTGTCAGGGCACCCTTCTCCTCTACTGCTCTCAAGAGCACTGGATACTGCAAGGGGGAAAATAGAGAGCAATTTTTTGCATCATCCTTTCTGGCATTTGCTTTCTGTTATCCAAAAATGACAGACTCCCTCATGGAGTTTTGGAGATACTCTTGATCTACTGGAGCAATAACAGAAAGGAAAAGGAAAGCCGTGTTTAATTTGGGTGTTTGTCACCTGCCTGCAAAAATAGCACTCAGTTCCTGGTATTAGGCCATTTGTGTGTGAGGAGAAGACAAAATATGAACCGTGCTCATGAAACAATACGGGAAAAGCTTAATAAGCAAGAATAAGTTTCTTCCTGAAGTTGATCACACATGCAAGGTGATTACTACTTATTTTTACTTATATTGTCTCTGTGGTCACAGCCTTGTTGTGTTAGATGCTGTACAAACCCAGCAACTTAAACCACACAGAAGCAGAGCTGTTGAAGGCAGAGGAACAAGTTCTGTGAACAAATTTAAGTGTGGCTTTAGTGGCTGGTTACACTAAGCCCCACACAACTTAAAACAGCCTCCCAGGTAGTTTGTGGCAGAGTTCAATATTGATCTCCTGGGTCCCAGGCTTCTCAGCCATGAGACCATCCTTCCTTCCTCCCTTTATCTTCTGCTAATGGAGTTGTCAATTTGTCCTATGAATGAGTAATGGCTTTTCGCAACGAGGGAGAACTCACTGCCAGAACTGCTAGAGTAAGCCTCAGGAAGTCCCCAAAGGGAAATCCAATTAGTCTGAGATGCCATCACACTCAGCTGTGATTAGTGCCCCACTCGGTTTTCCTGACCTGGCTGATCCCCGTGTGCATTCCCTGGATCAGCACTGCTCACTGATTGTCACCATTCTCTGTACCACTAAAATCTGGGTGTGACTGAGTTTGTCTGCTGAGTTTACCCCTAGGAATCATCTCCAAAGCAGGAGATATCTCTGCATTTCTCAGGCTGGGAGGAGATTGTTGCAATCTGCAGATGCGCCCCAGTCCAGAAGGATGGTAAACGTGGCAAATTCCAGCAAAAACAGTTGATAAATTTGAGAATCAACTCAATGCACAAGAGGAACAGTCACCCGGTGACACACTAAAGGGAAAGGTATATAAATTACAAAAAAAAAATTATTATGTTTTCATTCAGCTGAAATACAGAATATTATTTAGAATTTTAAGACAGGAGAACATTTCCAACTGCATAGACTGCCAGCCCCTGGAATAGAGAGACTGTGGAATCCCTGCTGCTGGTGACTGAGGAGGGCAGATCAGATAAGCACTGCCCTGGGATGGGTGTGGGGATATAAAATTCTGCCTTTGAACCAGGAGATAAGAACAGGTGACCTCCTGAGCTCCTGTGCAGGTCTGTACTTCAGTGAAGGAAAATGTTTTATTTTTGATTCAATCTCAGTCAGCAGGGGCTGTGTGGGACCTGTGGATGAAGTCAGGACACACTGACCCAGCCAGGCTCAGCCAAAGGCTGCTCAATGCTGTGAACAAAGCCTGCATGCATGTGGCCCATCCCAATTGCTTTTGCCTTTTAAATCACCTCTCCCAGCCCACTAAGGCAGCAGTTCCTAACCAAGACACAGAATCACCTCTGAGTTGCATTTATCTTATCTGGATATCTTTGGAAAGCATTATTGTTGCCTGCCCCTGGCCCCTGTCCTCAAACACAGCAGGAAGGGAAGTTCCTTCATTTCTCACCTGGAGTCTCCTCAGGACAAACTCCTGCTGACAACCCCAATCACACACCTGAAACACAACACACAGAGATAAACAGGAAAGGGAAACACATACAATGAAAGCAAAAAATCTCTGTTCTCATCTTCTACAACTCTCCCTCCTTTCCCCTTTTCTAGCTCACCTCCCTGAGGGCATTAGTACTTCTCTAACAAATCCAGATGCCAGGACCAGCACCAAGAGCTCTCCTGCAGGCTGGCAGGAGCTGCCACCACCATTTGAGGCAGAATGCCATGAAACATGGTCAGAAAGAACCTGGCATTGTGGCCAGCTAATTACAGCAATGTCCTTGCTTGCTCAGGCAACACACGCTCAGACCATTGATTTTCCTGCCATCACTGGAGCCCAACTCTGAGGAAAACTCCTCAGTTTTAAAAAACTCCAGTGGTTCACACAATGCCCAAAGCCTCTGCCTTGCACCTAAGCCAACAGATCTCTGGATGATGGAGCCTTCCTCCCTGTCCCCAAGAAGCTCAGTTTCACCACTTATTCCTCAGATAACATCTCTTCTCCTCCACAGGTTGTCAGCTGCCCTTCTCCTCAGACCACCTCATCATGGACACACTCTTCCTAAATTGCATTTGAAGATCAATACTCCTCTGTCAGAGCCTGAGAGGGAGCTGTCCTTGCCCCCCCAGTTCATTCACAAGGTTTGATACCCAGTGAGTGAGCTGGACAGATCCCTCCTCTCCCCAGAGCCAGCCAGGGCTCCTCAGGGTGCAGCTCCTGCCGTGCTCAGTGACAGCACCACAGAGGATGGGGCTGCTCCCCACGGCTCAGGAACACCCTCTGTGATAAATAACCAACACATCTCCAGGATCAGGGCCATGCGCCAGCCACCAAACCTTTCTTCTTGCTGCACTGTGTCTCCCAGCTGAGGTCTTCACCTGGCACTACATAAACAACTGGCAGGGGGCAAAGCCACGGGAATAGCTCAAGCAATATGTATTAGCTTCTTATTGGGGTGGAAATAAATAAATAAATAAATAATAAGTTCTGACAATTAAAGATTCCCTCAAAGGAGGAGGCAAAAAAAAAGCTCAAGTTGGAATTTTTAAATGGCTCCGCAGGTGTCGGGATGGAGCCTGGGCAATTTCCACGGGCTGTTCCTGCCCGCACCGCTGGATCCATGGCCGAGGAGCCCGGCCTGGGACAGGAGGCCGGGGGCTGGCAGCCATGCCAGGGATGTGGCAGAGCAGCTGGGCAGCCCCAGGCCGGGGACACCGCTGTCCCCATCCCTCCGTCCCTCCATCCCTCCGTCCCTCCACCCCTGCCGGGCCAGCCCCTGCCCGGCCTCGGCAGGACCAGCGGCCCCCCGGCTCTGCCGTCGCCCCCGGGGCGATGCTGCAGCCACCGCCGCCCCTGGCCAGCGCCCCGTGCCCGCAGAGCCCCGCTCGGCCCCGCTCACCGCCCGCTCCGCTCCGCTCCCGGCCCCGCCGCCCCGGAACGGCTTCCCGGCCGCTGGAAGCGCTTCCGGCACGGCCCGGCCACCGCCCGCCCGGGAACCGCCCCGGAGACCGACCATGACAACCGGCCGTGACAACCATCCCGGCAACCATCCCGACAACCGACCGTGACAACCATCCCGGCAACCATCCCAGCAAGTGCCGCGGCGACCGACCGTGACAACCATGCCAGTGACTATCCGTGAAGAACATCCCGGCAACCGCCCCTGGCAACCATCCCATCAACCACCCCTAGCAACTGAATTGGCAAACGCCCCTGGTGACCATCCCATCAACCATCCCTAGCAACCATCCCAGCAACAATTACTACCAACTGTCCCTAGCAACCACCTCTGGCAACCATCCCATCAACCACCCCGGCAACCATCCCATCAACTGCCCCTAGCAACGATCCCAGCAACCATCCCTAGCAATGGCTCCCATCAACCGGCCCTAACAACCATCCCTAGCAAGCCCCCCAGCAGCTGTCCAGTGCAACCACCCCACACCCCCTGTGCCCTGTGTTCCCAGGGCAGCCCAAGGGTGATCCAGGGCCTGGGCACCGGGGGCAGTGGGGTTTGGGGGCTGCCCTGCCCTGTTCCCCCAACCCCCCTGAGGTCAATCAGCCCCAGGATGTGTGGGCCCAGCCCAGCTGTGGGAGCCTGTGGGTGCCTGGTGGGTCACACAGTCCCTGAATCAGTGAGGTTGGAAAAGACCTCTGAGATCACCCAGTCCAATCTATGACCTAAACACCACCTTGTCAACCAGAGCAGGACACTGAGTGCCACGTCCAGTCTGTCCTTAAACACCTCCAGGGACAGTGACTCCACCACCTCCCTGGGCATCCCCATTCCAATGTCTAATCACCCTTTTGTCACAGACATGTTTTCTGAAAAATCCTTTCCTTAGGATTTTTTCTCCTGAGAGGCTGAGAGGCCTCAGGAACAAAATGTAAACAATTATTATCTGCTGCTGTGGAATGCAATAGCTGGATCTGGGATTGGTCCATGTTGGTTGTTTCTAATTAATGGCCAATCACAGCCCAGCTAGCTTGGACTCTCTGAGAGTCAGAAGCTTTTGTTATCATTCCATTCTTTCTTGCTAGCCTTCGGATGAAATCTCTTCTTCTATTATTTTAGTATAGTTTTAATATAATATACATATCATAAAATAATAAATCAAGCCTTCTGAAATATGGAGTCAGATCCTCATCTCTTCCCTCATCCTGGGACCCCTGTGAACACTGTCACCCTTTCTGTGAAGAAATTCCTGCTGATGTCCAACCTAAACCTCCCCTGGTGCAGCTTGAGGCTGTGTCCTCTCATCCTGGCTGGGTGCCCATGGCAGAAGCACCCCAGGCCTTTATACCTCAGGCTTAATGTACTCCCCTCGTAAATCTCTGTGAGGGTTTTAATCCCACCACCAATTCTGTGGCCTTCCAGTCCTGGTGGGTTTCTCTTTGTCCACAAGGTTTTCACCTGCTCCCTTGACACACTCTGGCAGCAACAATCAAGATGTGCTTTTGGCTTTGCTCTTGACAGGGATTTTATTTTTAATTTTATTTTTAATGTCCTGTCCAGTTTCCAGCTCTGAACTGGAGATGGCTCCATAGGATGAGCTACAAAGGGGGAAATGCCTTGGGCTCTGTTTTACTCTGTTTGTGGTATTTAGGGAATCTGATTTGTTTGCCCTTTTCCTATCCCTAAACTATCAGAAGTGCCAGGTTGGTTTTTCTGCAGAGCTTTATTACCAGAGAGCCTAAATACTTTGGGGGAAACCTAATCAGTTACTTATCTACTGAGGAAGTAAGGTATGGTATTTGTAATAAAAGGATTTTCTAGGCTGTTACCAAGCATTTGAATGAAGTGGATATCAATGATAACAATTTCAAAGATTTTTAGCAATTGGATTAGATAATCCTTCATGTTTTTTAGTGCAGAAGACATTACAGACGATGGGAGAACACTGCTGAGTGAATGGCAGAAGCCAGAGACATTTATACACAGGAAGTTTCTGGCATAATAATCCTAAGAGAAAATTGCTCTTAAATGGAGCTTCTCCTGACCCTAGTGAGTGACTCAGGGATAATGCCAGAGCTCAGGAAAGCAGTAAATTCTGCCCTTTCACCTTCTTACTTCCCAAACTCTAAATGTTTGGGATGAAAAAAAAAAACCACTGAGAAGGAAGAAATAATTATTGAAAATGTCAGGAGGGATCTTATCAGAATGGATTAACAGACAGATTAAATTCTTCCCAGTATTACCAGTACACTGAATGTGCTGGTGCTATTGCCTGCACACCTTCCCACAGGCTCCAATCCTCACAGATGGAGTTTGCAGGCAAAGGGGGAAAGACCCTTGTTACTGTATATTTTATTATTTTTCCTCTCTCCCCAACAGAAATGGCACAACTCACTCCAAGCAGGATTAGGCAGGTGAAATGTGCAGTGTTTAGGCAGATCTTGCCCCTTCTCTCCCCCTCTATTTCCCCCCAAACCCTCCAGGGCAGGAGCCACAAGCAGGTGGTGCCACCCTCCCACTGTGGCTCCCCACCTTCTGCAGCCCCACACTGACCCACTCCTTGCACTGACTGGAAATGACAAAAAGGAAGCTATTTATTAAAAAAAAAAGGAAGATTTTCCCAAAGTCTACTGGATGTAAGTGGGTTTCAAAGCTAAAATTGATTGAACAAGTGGACATGGCAATTTTGTCAGCACTCTGTTCTAAGCAGGGACAATGCTCAGGCAAGAAGTCTTTCCTCAAATCCAAATAATCTTTGGCTTCTTTTAGTCCTTTCTACATTTCTTTCTTGTGGTATTTCCTGCTTGTCTTTGCAGTGAGGCCACTTTATTATCACTCACTGTATGTGTGATCCTTGTGCTCCAAGATCTCATCACCCTCAGGTTGCACATTTGTATTCAGCCAGGAAAAAAATTACTGACAACTGTTCTTATTTCTCATCCCTTACTGGAAACACAGCCTTCCTCATTCCCTCTCCATAAACCACATTTTGTCTTCTTGATGCCAGTACCATCTCACTCTTATTCAGTTTTTTATCAGACGCTTTTCAAAGGATTGAAGCTGCCTCTCCCTGTTCACCGATCCTGGCTGCAATGTGCTGTGTAACCTTCTAGCCAAGGCTCCTTTCCAAACTGAAATGAGAGTGCTAAGACCAAAAATGAGCTCCTTAATTACTGACATTCACTGCTGGCATCTCAGCTCTGTCTGCCACGGCTGGAGGAGGAAGGAGATGGTGTTTAGAGAGCCAGAAATTCAGGAATCAGTAACTCTCAAGCCTCCAGCTGAGTGCAACGTGCTGATGCCTGGCTGAGACTCCTGGCAGTTCACTTGGGTGGTGCTGAAATGCTCCAGAGCTCTGCTAGGAAATAAACAGAGGCAGACAGGTATCTGCAGGCTCTATAAATGGATCCCACCTGCAGAGCCCATCGTGCCTCCTGACACATGCACATCTCACAGGCTGCTGCCACTCGCTCTGTGGCACAGGCTCAGGGACAGCTCATGTCTGGAGATTAGGCAGGATTTTCAAGCAGGCTTTTAACACCACGAGACAGTCCTTCCAACAGCCCTTCTTGCACATTTTGAATCTCTGATTTATTTCGTCTGTTTTTAATCTGATCCCCTGCTTCAGACTCGTTCTCAGAGTGCAAACAGTGCTCTCACCCAGAGTGTCTCCTTCCTTGAGATTATTTTGATAAATGTTTGTATTGGGCTTCCTACCAATTTAAATTCCTCCAGGAAAAATTCTCCTCGGAAACTCACTGATGTTCAAAGGGTTGAGTCTGGAGGATCTGAAGATCCAAGTCTCAACACTTTATCCTTCCAAGAAGAAGAAACCAAGTCTTGTATAATTTTCTAATGGCAAGTCTCACCACACCCGCTGGGTTGGAGTTTTGGTTTTTTTGTTTCTTCCTTAGAAGGAACTGGTATCACAGGCTAAATCTTGTCTTTCTCATCTTATTTTAATTTGCTTGCCTTCCACAGAAATGACAGGATTTCTACAAAGAACTTAGAAATGAAAGTTACTGTGAACACAGCAGTAATGAACGCTGCAATTAAATGATTATGAATTTATTATAATGTGCCTGAGTTCTGCCACTTGGGACAAGACACTTAAACCAAAATGGGTTCCATCCCACCTCTATGGTGGCAAACCCAGGAAAAATCCATAATTTTTACTCTTAGCAGTTCTGTTTAATTCACCATTAGGGCATTTGCCACAAGTTAGTCACCATCCCACCTCTCACAGATATTTCTGCATAAGCCAGAGGGACAGCCTGTGGAGCCTGGCGGAGAAGCTCCAAAATTGACCTTTTCTGGGTCCTGGGAAGACAGGAAGGTTCTGATTGAAGCTGGGACAGGAAATCCCAGGCGCAGAAATGCTGCTCTGTTTATGCTGTTGCAGAACTCCTAAGCTGGATGCACCCAACAGAGCCTCAAGGTTTTTTTAGAAATTTCTGCTGCCCCCTTCAATTAACCCAAAGCCATTGTTTTGGGTCTTGCTGGGTCCGGCTGTGCATGGCAGGAACCCAACCTGGGCAGCACCAGGAGAGCCCTGGGATGATAGATGATAGCTTTATAGAGCCCTCTGTGGAAGCAGCTCTCCTGAGATATGAGCACAGAGCACAGCTCTCCAACCCAGGCTGGGCAGCAGGCACCTATGAACAAGGCAGTTATAAACTGGTTATCCTTGGTCAGAGAAATATTGCCTGGTATCATATCAGCTCTGTGTAAGGCAAGGGGCCAGCTGGATGGAGAATCAGCTCCAGACAAGGCTATAAGATAATACCTTGAAATAGCACTGGTTTAACAGCTTGATCTGATTCATCTGTTCAGCCAGTGCAGCACCAAGACAGTGGAAGAAAAATAAGTCATGCTGAAAAATTAGTGCAACTGGCCTCACACATGAGAGAACACGAACAGATTCAATAAAAGCCAACAAAAATCCATTTAGTTTGCAGGGACTGCATGCAGCTGTGTGCACCAGGACCAGGATTCTGGAAAACCTGCTCTGTACTACCCAGGAGTCCCCATCTCCAGTGGATGACAGATGATACACCTGTCAGATTTGCAAGAAGCAATGGGAGACAATAACAGGGTTAGACCATCTCTGGGTGGTTCTGACCCCCTGCACACACAGGGGCCCCACTGCACCATCCCCCCTGCAATCCCTCTGTGCCACCAGCAGCAGTGATGCCACTGTGGTGCCAGGTGAAGGAATTTGGCAGCAGGCAGACATGAGTCATCTCACCTGCTGAAACTTCTCCCCATCACGGAGTCCTGCAGGCCCTCAGACAGGACAGTCTGCATCCCCATCAATTCTGGGCATTGTGAAGTCAGTATGGAAAACCTGGCAGGTGGAGCTCATGCTGACACCTCATTTGGAGCTCCTCTGAACTGTCCTGGTCTTGTTGGCTTGAAGGCTCTGTGTTGGTTTTAATGGGGCTTTCATGAGCCTCGTTTCAGGAATGAGCACAGCTGCTGGTGGTGCAGCACCCCAGGGAACACCCCTGCATCTTTCCAGAGCACATCAATGGAGCAGGGCTCTCCAGCTGCTCTCTGGGCTTGGTGTGAGGCTGTGAGCTCTGTGAGGGACTGAACTGCCCCCCTGGTGCAGGTGTGAGTAACAAAGGAGAAGGAGGAAAAGGCTGATAATCAAAGAAAAATAAAATAGCAATAAAAGATCAACCCTCCTGTTCATGCAGCGTGAGAAAGTACTAATGGTTAACTCACTCTCATTGTGGAGCAGAAGGAAAAAATGGAATTGCAGAGGGAAAAGCGAAGTTTACCTGGCAAAGTGAATTTGTCATTCACTCTGCCAGATTACTGCTGTTATTTGCTCTTCACTCCTAGAGGGATAAAGAGAAATCGTGCAAATGACCCTGGGCTGTGGCACAGCCCCCTCTGCACTCACACACACACACAAAGAGGATGCAAACACAGCCTTTGAAATCCAGGAGGATAATTGATGCTGTGACGGTGGAAGCCCACGGGACTCCTGGGGGAGCTCAGGTATAAAAGGCAGAGATGAAGCTCCCTGGCAGCCAGAGGGCACCGGGAGCTCCGGGAGTGCCCTCCGTGCCCGGCACAGCCCGCGGGCTCCCGGAGCAGCGCCCGAGGAGAACCTGGATCTGCAGCCGGGGAAGGAGCACCTGGGCACGAGCTGATCCAGGCAGAGCTTGTTTCCTCCAGGAAAGGTAAGTGGGAGCCTCTCTCTGTGCATTTAACAAGATAATGTCTAGTTGGAAGTTGGGGACAGTTAAATTCCACTGAAATGCAGTCAAAGCTGGCATCAGGAATGAGCTTTGCCAGGTGCCTTTGTACCATATCAGGATTTATACCAACATGTTTTTGTACCAACCTATAGAATGAAGCAACAATTGAGCTACATCATAAATGCAATCCAATGGAATTATACTATAGATGAACTTTATAAAGCATGTTAGATGGGCTTTACAAAACATATTAGATGGGCTTTATAAAACATGCCAGATGAGCTTTATAAAACATGCTAGATGATTACCAGCTGTAGCACAGTTCCTCTCTTTTGCTATGTTGATGTGAGTTTCTTTTTCCCTGGCAAATGAGCGGTGTTTTACTCACCCAGCAATGAAACTGTGTTTGAGCCAAAGCAAAGTGTGAGGAGGAACACAACTCAGTGCTACAGGTAATGCAAAGCCAGCCTGGGCACCGGGAGGCACTTAAAAGGATTTCTGCTTTTCGAATGCAGCATTTCAGGGGATGAAAGTTTCAGCTTTGTAAAACAGCAGGCATGGCAAAAGCTTCATTTCATCTACACAGAGGTGTTTTGAAGACTGCTCAGGTTGAGGTTTCAGAATTGGCCAGAGGCAGTTACCCAGCTCTCCAACATCCCTGCCACAATGCTGCTGTTCCCAGTGCACAGGATGGAACAAAGCTATTACACCTCATCTGCTGGAATGGTGCTAAAAGCTCTTCATCTTAAGGGAGATTTATTTATTAATCATTTTTGCACATGCTGCCAGAATGGGAAGGGAAGATGTCCCTCACCTCAGGAGAATTTCGAAGGTGACAATGTTTTGCAGAGCTGTCGAGCTGCCTGCACACAGGGTGACACTTCCATTTCCCATCTTCTCTTCTGAAATAGCAGACACATCTGGGAAGAGATGTAGAACTTTCATTTCTGATTTATTCCTGAGGGAAAAAGGGAGACAGACATACCCCAAAATCTGGAAGCAGGCTAAGGGGGAGAAGACAAAGCAGGATAGGCGAAGAAGAACAAAGCCAGAAACAAAGAAAAAATAATTTCAAAGGAACTAATAGTAGAGAAATTTAAAAAAAATCTCAAATGTTCAAAAAGCAATTCTAGAGAAAAATCCAGCATTTAAAGAGAAGCCAGAGACAGAAAGAAAATGGTAATCAGGGCAGTGTCCTAGGAAGGGGAAGCAGACAACATTGGGCATTTACATTAGCACTTAACTTCTCAGTTCACACAGAAGCTTCTCTAATACTGATTACATCTCCTGTTGGCACTTTCTATAGATGCTGGTCTGCTGGCACCCACTGGTAGATGCCTTAGATAATTTCCTCTATCTAGAAAGATCTGACTTGGGATTTTCTTGAAGATATTTAGGGAAGAGGACCAGAAGCAGCATATTTTTCCAAATTCCAAAGAAAAAGTCAAAAAAGAAAAGGAAGCAGGGGATTTGTTCTAAAAGCAGAAGTCCTGTACATCTATCAAAGTCCCTCTAAGCATTCCTTGGCTCTTTGGGGGTCCAAAGTGATTGTGCAGGAGGAGGAGATGCCACCCATGAGCACAAGGAGCTTTGCAGGAGCTACTGTGCTATTCCCAGGGGAAATGCTGGGGAAGATGCTGGTCCCATCTGGGAGCACAAGTAACTGGAAACAGAGCCTGGGTGAGAACAACTTGGTGATAAGAAACCCCATTCCTTAGAGTGACACCTTTTCCATGTCTGTCTGTGCACTTTTGGCACTGCCACTAATTCTGTCATTAACTTGCCTGGTGTCAACACCAGACCCGCTGCAAGAGCTCAGGTCCTCAATCAGCCTCCCCCTCTCTGCTCTGCCCAAGCAGAAAGGAGAGCTCACTGGTGATGTTTTCCAGCAGAGAGCCTCCCTCCCTCCTCCCCCGTGGGTAAAACCCACTCCTTGAAAGTTCATTTGGGCAATCAGAAGTCCAAGCAAGCCCTTTCCATCTGGGAGCTGCTCCTTTTACATGGAAGTCTCGTTATACATTTGGAAGAGAGGTTTTTTCCCTCCTCTAAGGGAGATCAAACACCTTTCTGCTCTTTTCTTGTGTATAATAAGATAGGGAACAGGGAAACTTGGTATTTTAAAGGTTCCTATCCAGACTCTTTAAGAATCTTCTTTGAGCAAAAGATCAGTCGCTTTCAATGGAAGCTGGGCAAGAGCGGCATTCACTGAAACACCTTCGTCCTGTTGCTGCTTCCAGGGACAAAAGCTCGGCGTTCAGCTCGGTGTTCAGCCCCCGAGGGTGGGTGACGCCGGGCTGCTCCGGCCTGAGTCATCCTCAGCCCTTCAGCCAAACCTGGGACACAAAAACTGCACCCACGCCTGAGCCCGGCTCACTGCTCAAAGCTGGAGCTGCTGTCCACAGCAGCAATGCAGCCCTCCCAAAGGGACATATTGACATATTCCAGTCCTGTCCCCTCTCCAGAGCAGCAATGCAGCCCTCCCAAAGGGACATATTGACATATTCCAGTCCTGTCCCCTCTCCAGAGCAGCAATGCAGCCCTCCCAAAGGGACATATTGACATATTCCAGTCCTGTCCCCTCTCCACTGAAGGAACAGGCTCTGTTTTGTGTGGCAAACCAAGCCCAGCACGTGCCTTTGATAAATGGCTTTGCCGGGGGTACCTCTGTGCCTGTATCGCCCCTCTGCCCAGGAGTTTTGTTTGGATTTCCCTGTTTCTCTCCAGCCTCTGGACAGCCAGAGGGGCAGCCCAGGCACAGAGCTGTGCCCTGCAGGTGCAGCCATGAGAGCAGGGTAGGTGAGGTCCCAGGGCTGGCTGCAGAAGGTTCTGTGCAGGTTCCTTTCACATCCCTGCCAACTGCTGCCCTCATCCAGGTGCTTTCACAGCCCTGCAGGGGCTCCTGGGGCTCACAACAGCCCCAGAGAGAGCTCCCGGTCAGTGAGGGGCTCCCACAGCACCAAACCCTGGCAGAGCAGACCCAGCTCCAGGGCATCACACACAGCCACTGCCCTCCACAGGGGACACTGTGCCACACGAAGACAGTTCTGCCTTGGGAAGCACCACAGCCTCAGAGGAACATTTCCAGTCCCTCTGTGCTGAGAAATGAGCAGAGGGACTTGTGGAATTTGCAGGCAGCCCCAACATGGGAAGAGATGAGAATCTTGACTCCATGTTTCAGAAGGCTGATTTATTATTTTATTATATATATTATATTAAAAGAAAATTATATACAAAAACTATACTAAAATAGTAGAAGAAATTCTTTCTTCAGAAGGCTAGAAAGGAATAGAAAGGAATGAGAATAAAATCTTGTGACTGAGCAGAGTGTCTGAGACAGCTGGGCTGTGATTGGCCATTAATTAAAAACAACCACATGAGACCAATCACAGATACACCTGTTGCATTCCACAGCAGCAGATAATCAGATAATCATTTTTTACATTTTGTTCCTGAGGCCTCCAGCTTCTCAGGAGAAAAGATCTTAGCAAAAGGATTTTTCATAAAAGATGTCTGTGACAGGGACTGAGAACACAAGGGTGGCACTTGGCCTCCCTTCAGTGCCCTGACTCAGCTGCTCTGCATTTTAGGTGACTCCAAGGGGTGGAAGATGCTGGATAAGGCCACTCTGCTCCTGTTCCTGCATTTAGTCTCATGCTCCACCTCCTCCCCTCTCTACCCAGCTCTCAGGTAAGTGCTGAGTGCTTTAACCACACTCACCCTGCCAAACTAAAGCTGCCAGCACTTCTGAAAGCCAGGTGAGCTCCAAATGTGTTTCTAGGCCTATTTCTCTGTCCTCTCTTAATTTTTTTAGGTACACTGCTGGCCTAGGGGTGATTTCCAAAGAAGGCAGGCACCTGATGGAATATTTCAGCCCAAACAGTTGGGTTTAGAATTGAATGCTGGGTTCTGTAAAGGGAAACCTGGCAATCTCCAGAGCAGACAGCAGCACCTCCAGCCCAAACACTGATAAAAATTTGTGGCTGCAGAGCACCTGCATTGAAGTCAGAACTGCAGATATTCGAGTACATGAAATCTACAGATACCTATTAATATTTCAAGTATTTCCTTGTTGGGTCTTACAAGTTGCAACACTGATTTGTACTTCAACAATGAATAGAAACATAAAAATGAGTGTTGGCTTCTCTCATGTGGATTTGCAGTGTCCCATAGAAGATGCTTTAGCCTTGTGCCAAAGCCACGGCACAATGACATCAGGAGCAGTGGGATTCTGCTGGGAGCTCAGTGAGGGGTGTGTGTGTTTGAGGCAGCTCTACAAACCATCCTTCCACTGCTGGGAGAGCTTCAGGGCAGTTTCTGACTGGGGAGACTGACAGACAGCACTTGTGTTACTGCTAAGATGGGATGAAAAATAGAGAAAAAACAAGCAGGGGAGTAGGGAATGGTGGTTAAGAAGACTGAGCCCCAGCTGGATCTGAGCCCATCCCACAGTGTGCCTGGGGTTTCTCTTGCAGGTTCAGCCCAGGGCCGGTTGCTGGCAAGGCCGTGAGCTTCCAGCTGCAGCCCAGCAGCTCCCTGCAGAGCCACAGCCCCCTGGCACAGGAGCAGCAGGAGGAGGGCTTCCTAACAGACCCCACTGAGAACAGGTTGGTGCCTCACCTGCCAGCCCTGCTGCTGCTGCAGAGAGTGCTGGTCACAGCCCAGGAGCAGCTCAGTTAGTCCCAGACCATCACCCCTGTCCAGAGCCATGCCCTGCTGTCCCCACCAGCAAGGACACACTGACAGGGGCAGGCTCACAGGCCCAGGGCTCCTGCAGGGAACAGAATTGTCCACTGAGCTCTGGGTCTCTATCTGCAGGGATGCTAGAGCCTCTGCTTTCCCTCTGCCTGGAGACAGAGGATCATTATTTCTGTCTGAAGCACTGGGAACTCATCCTTGGAACTGTGGCACCAGCCCAGGGGTTTGTGCTTCCCTTACCTGTGGATTTTCTGGAGCCTGGGTCTAACCACAGCCTAGAGATGTGCTGGGGGCTCTGTCACCCTGTCCCAGACACAGCCCTCCCAGGAGGAGCTGGTGCTGCTGCAGAGCACAGGGACAGCCCAGCCCAGCCCTGCCCCAGGTATTTCATTTTCCCTGCTGCCTCCATGTCAGGACTGAGCTCCCTCAAATCCTTTCACCCTCCAACACTGATGCAGTCCCACACTACCAGGTGTTTGCTGTGGTGACCTGCCCTGGAATGAGCCCTGTGACATGTGGGCTGTTCAGTTTCTCTCACTGACAGCTCAGAGATCAGCCTGTGCTTCCTTCCCTCCCCAGGATGCAGCGCCACGCTGATGCCATATTCACTGACAACTACAGGAAATTCCTGGGGCAGATTTCGGCCCGAAAATTCCTCCAGACCATCATTGGCAAGAGGCTTGGGTAAGCCCCAGCACCCCGCTGCCCTAGGGCTGGGTTTTGCCCATTACCCTGGGCAGTTTTCCACACACCTGGCAGAATTGGCTGCCTTTCAATGCAGCAGAACCAATCTCTCCTGCTGCTCCACATCCCAAAGGGCATCCTACATCCCTGCATCTTGGATACCCCTAATCACAGTTATCATCCTAATTAATGCTTTCCTCCAAGGCTGTAAGCATCAGATCAGCTGAGAGCTCTGCTGCAATACCAACAAGTAATAATATTTGCTGGTAATATTTGCAATGATCCATCATTGGTATGGAACCTGTAGAATTTGCAGGCAACCCCAACATGGAAAGAGATGAAAATCTTGACTCCATGTTTCAGAAGGCTGATTTATTATTTTATGATATATATTATAGTATAGTACGTTATAGCATATTCTATTATTTATGTGCTATTATTTATATTCTATTATTTCTATTATTTCTATTATATATATTTCTACTGTTGATATTATATTATATTTATAGTTATATTATATTTATAGTATTTATATTATATTTATATACTAAAACTATACTAAAAGAATAGAAGAAAGGATTTCATCAGAAGGCTAGCAAGGAATAGAAAAGAATGATAATTAAGTCTTGCAACTGACCAGAGAGTTTGGGACAGCTGGGCTGTGATTGGCCATTAATTAGAAATAATCACGAGACCAATCACAGATGCACCTGTTGCATTCCACAGCAGCAGATAATTATTTTTACATTTTGTTTCTGAGGCCTCTCAGCTTCTTAGGAGAAAAGATCCTAATGAAAGGATTTTTCACAAAATGTGTCTGTGACAGGAACCATTATCCCTGGCCTGGTTTGAACACAGAAAACAGCCTCTCCATTACCCTTGGCTACTTAGATCACTGACTGCCACTGAACAAGACCAACTGGTCAGATGCAAGCCAGTCCAACCCATCTTCTAACAAAGCAGCAAATACAGTGCCCAGTTCTTGCTGAAATTAAGCAGTGTCCTTAGGCTCAGTCCCATCAGGCTCCCTTTCAGTGCTGAGCCAAACTTGGAGTGAGGGACAAAAAGCATGTCAGAAACAAAGAGATTTCTCATCTTCACCCACCAGAAGCAGTGGGAGCAGCCCAGGGGAGGGGCTGCAGGAATTCCTGAGCCGGCGCCAGTCCGACAGCATCCTGATGGACAGCCAGTACCAGCAGCAGATGGTGCTGAGGGACTTCCTGGGAGCCATCCTGCAGAGCCACAGGTGGGTGGCAGTCAGCTCATCCTCTGCCCACTGCAGGAGCACACCCAGCTCCTTGTCACTGCTGCCTAACAGGGGTGAACATGCTGAATTAAGGGTCCTTTCAGGGAAAGAATAAGGCTGAGCTCACAAGCAGGGTGCAGATAAGAACAGCCTGCACCACACAGCTGCACATAACTCTGCTGTCTTCTCAGCCTTGTAATCCAGTCAAATAGCAGAAAAGAGAATTTCTCTCTTGATGCCAGTGATGCCATCCCTGTCCTCTTCCTTGGCAGGCCTCAGGACATTGACAGCAGTGGCCTGGAAGGCTTTTCCAGCACTCTGGCCAAGCTCATGTAAATACTTCTCCCTTTTCCACCTCCCCATGCTCTGGTGAGTACCATTCCCTGCTCAACCCTGTGCCTAACTCACTGCTGCTGCACTGCTCAAGGTTTGAAGGCTCTCCTTCAGCAATGCCAGCTTCCACTGCTGCCCATGAAAAAGGTGCTTGCTGCAATTTAAGGGGGGAAAAGCTCCCAATAATATTGTCAAGTACCTAAAACCCTGCTAGATTGAACAGACAGAACACAAGTGCTGTGGAGCTGCATGTGGATGCCTGGGAACAGGTTTGCAGCAGCACAAAGCATCCTTGCAAATCTATCTGAGATGGGGTGCCTGAGGGTCTAGGCCAGGCTCAAGGCAGACAAAATCTTTCTCCAGCAGCAGAACCTGTCTCTAGGTCCCTGGGACATGTCAGGATTCCCTGCACTGGATAGCAGAGAAAGTTTTACTGTTTTCTGTATCCCTCACTCCTGAAAACAGCTGGAACTTGAATTATGCTCCAAGTCTTGTCATTCCTGGGGGAATGAGAGACAGCACACCATCCATCTTTGGGAATACCTTCCCTTGATCAGCTGTCCCACAGAAATGAAGCCTGTCCAGTCCTGCCAGCACAATAGAAAGGGGTGTGGGAGAGATCAGTGTGCACACTGAACAAAAGAGGGGCTGGGGAAGAGAGGCAAGATCAGAACTTTACATAAATCACACAGCTGTGAGAGCATAACATTCCAGCATCTCCCTTGCCATGCTTGACTTGGTTACCTTTCCACACATCAGGTCAGTCAGGAAAAGCCTCCAAAGGATGAAAAAATGTCTGTGTGTGCTTATGAAGTTTTCTGGTAATTCTCTTTTCCTCCTCTTTCTGTCTAGAATAATTCAGAGCTCATGGACCAAACTGTACAGTGAGCCCTTCATGGCTGTGAAGACACTCCCAGATGTGAGCAGCTGGAACCTGATGCACACACTCCTCAGATCTGATCAGAGGAATGCAGTGCTGAAGCACTACTTAATTTACTCCAGTCTTTACAATTTAACTCCCCTCTTGAAATACTGCTCTGTACTAAATCAGAAAAAAACCCCCTCTGTGGTTTAACCTCAGGCTGCTTTACACAGAGACTAAAACAAGTGATACACTTGTAATCCTGGGGACATCTTGTCTGCTAATTAAGGTTTCTAATCACAAAGTGCGGCAAAATTTCTGCCAAGTCATCTTTCTGTTTGAGGGCCTGATTAATAAATACGAGGCCACCAAAAGGCACCTTCAGGCAACTTAGTAAATTGATTACAGCGTTCTCTAAATTGATGCTGATGGCACAGCCACACACAGCAAGGATCAGGGTGCGGTGAGAGATGAATTCACACATCTCCCATTCACTGGAAACACTGCCCAGGGCTGCTGCCTGCCTGCCTGACACAGAATAAACTCTAAAATGCTCAGCTATGGTTCCTGCTCAGCCTTGAGGAGTTCAAGCTGAAGTTACAGCTCTGCCAGAGCTAAAGGAGATCCCTGTGCATCAGATTGGGCTGTCACTGTTTCAATTCAACCTCCTATTGCAGCTGTAAATGTTTTAAAGGAGTAAGTTATTAGCCCAGTGATCTCATACAGCTCCTTGCTCCCTCTCACCCCAATCCCCCTGTGGTTTGTGTAATTGTCTTCAGAAATGTAAATAACATCAGGATGGGGTCTGCTCTCCCATCAGCAGCAGGAAATAAGAGTTGTTTGAAATAAACCTGTCCAACAGCAGGTCAAGATGGCTCTTTTGTTGAGACCTTAGTTTCTTGAGGAAGATGCTCCTCAGGGACAGGTGTCAAGTGCACCAAGGATGACTCAAAACTGGGCTAACAAAGGCACCAGCTCCAGTACCAGTAACAACACCAGGCTGGAAACACAATGATATATAAATGTGTTTTAAGATCCATGAAATATTCCCTCCTTGCACTCCAACAATTCCATGTTGGTCTGCAGCAGTTACCATCTCATTTTTCCTCAGGTGCCATGTTTTAGGATAGGAGGCTCAAGTGTGCATAGAAATGATTTCATCCTTGCACAACTCCCTCCCTGTTCGAGCCTGTTCAGGTTTTACAATTCCAGCTCCAGGGAAGGGTTACAAAGCACCCAGCAGGATGGGGAACACTGAGGGGATATTGAGGGAGAGCAGTGAAGCTGTGACAGCAGCAGGAGCACTAAAGGATAACTGCTGCCCTTCCACAGGCCCTTCCTTCTGCTCCACAGTGCAGAAATACACAAAGGAATCACCTGAGTAGCCTGGTCCAAAATGGATTTCTAAACATATTCTGTAACAACACACTCAAAGCCATTAGGACTTACTACAAGGAAAGGAATTGCAAACAATGAAAAAGATTCCTAAAGCAGTAAGTAGACAGAGTAGCAAGATGAATTTAAACTCTGTTAAGTGGCATAAAAGGCATATGCAAACATTGGATTGGATACTGCCAATAAAATCAAAACCCTTTCAAAAATGTTTCAGAAAGTGTTTGGGTGATTAAGTCTGTGATTAAATGGATGGGTGAGTGCAGCTATTTGGAATAAAAGAGACTCCTTTGCAGGTTCAGTTTGCTTCAAAATAAGGAAACAAATGCTCAAACTCTGTGAGATTAAATATAAAAACAAAGCAAATAAAAAATATCTGAGGACTAAATGACTAAAATAATAAAAATAATCTTTCCTAATCCATAAGTAGTACAATCAATAGCAACACACACAGCTTAGAGAAGACACATCACAGGGGCACTCCATGTTTCTCCTTTTGCATCCCTGCTCTCCTTGGATAAAATGCTGCAGCTCTAGAGGCACAGGGAAAGTTCTGTCCTAGCACAAAGCATCAGCAGAAAGAATTAGTTACAAAGCTTCTAAGTGAGCAGTAACAAAATACAGGGCTAAAAAAATATTTCAGGGTAAATGACTATGAATAGTTTTGTTATTTCTTGTCTAAAACTCCTTTAGTCCCAGAGGACTTGAATGCAGCCTGAGATCTGGTGTTGAAAGAGTGCAGGGGAGGTCACAGAAGTTCATGAAACCCCTGTGGGCCCACCCTAACGTTCACACTGCAGCAGCAGGTAGGAACAGCTACAAAGAGCAGGAACAGTGAGCTAAGTGTGAGCAACAGCATGGGGAGCAGACAAGGCGGGTTTAATAAAAGGGGGGTCACGTCTCACACACGTGAAATGCTTTGGAGGATTCAGCTCCACGCCCTCTATGCACATGCTTGCTTGCTGATGTAATTTTCCTGGATTTCCAGAAGACTTTGATAAGGTTCCTTTGCCAAAAACCTCTAAAGCACCTACCCTTGGCAGAGGATGCACAGGAGCAGGGGAGGGAGCAAATGTTAAATTTTCCATGTGAAAGTTGCTCAGCAGGAGGAGATTTAGGCCTTTGGTTATTACTATCTGTGAGTCCTTCAGTAACACCCAAAGCTGCTGCCCCAGCACTGCTTGGTGGTCCTGAAGGGAGTAATTAGGTGGGAAATTGGAGTTTGAGTAACTCAAACACAGCCACATGGCAAGCAGCACACCTGGCTGTGATTTCATAGGAGAGCAGAAGCAACAACTCCATCAATCTGGAGTGAGAAGGTCACTGCCAGAGGCTGGGAAGAAAGTGCAGCCCCCACAGGACCCCCAAAGCTGCTGGGTCAGACACAGCCAGGCACAGCAGCACTGCTGGCTCCCACAAGGCTGAGCCCCAGGGCCCAGAGCAGCTGGGCACAGCCTGGAGTGAGAGACAAACCTTCAGTGGAGAAAGCAGCCACAGCCTCACCCAAGGGCCAGGCAGGAGGGAAGTGCCCCCCAATAAACACAGCCCCCAGGGAAAGGACATGAAAGAACAGGAAGCTTCACACTCAGCCATGACTCACACACAAAATTACCCACCAGAAAAAGCTCCTTTCATTCTCATGAGAGCCCAGCTTCCAACCACTGCCTCTGAGACAGACAAAACACAACACTCAGGACCATCCTTTCCTCCTCTTTATTCACAGATCTTTAGGATGAGGAAAGGGCACCTGGGGAAAAAGCAGATTTGTATTTTCTTCTTCCTTTTTCTCAAAAAGAAATTCAAATGTCCTGGGAGAAGGGGAGAGGATCCAGGGAAGAAAAGATTTTCCAGATTCATATGAAAAGCACTCCAGTAGCATGAACACAATGATGAAAATAAAGATTTTAAAAAAAGTTTAACTGGCACCCATTTGACTTAATATATAAAAAAAGAATTATCTTCTGCCTTCCTTCTTCTGGCCTTTCAGTTATTTATTTGCTTCTGAAAGCATTTGCTTTGTTTTTCCACATTTCTTCCATTCTTCTGGTACTATTGTGTCCTGGAAAGAAAAATAAAAAAATATTAACTCTTCCAGGCAACAAAGCACTGGCCTGTACAGTACAAGTGTCTCCAGACCCCTCATTCTCTCTCAAAAGCAGCTTGTTGGACAAAATTCCCCAAAGCAGCTTATTTGAGTGATAAACCAGCACTGCTCTGGAATGGGGGATGGAATTCAGGGAGCATGGAAATGGTCAGAGAAAATGAAGATTAATTTCTGGTGCAAAAGGCATGAATGTGCCTATTAAATTACAGAACTGAACAAAGAAAAAACAATCCAGGCTGAAGGCAAAACCTGCAAGTACCTTAACTCCTCCTTTTATCAGGGCTGATCCATCTGCTGGCAATTGTTGGTCCATGTTAACACAGAGATCTTCATCTCCCCAGGAAGATCAGGCAGGGTTAGCACAGCAAACCCAACTTTTGAGGTCCTTCTGCCTTCCATGATGCCACACATGGCATGACAGTCTTAACTGACACAGCTGGGGCATCAGAAAACTCAGCAGTGAGGGAAAATGCTTGTGACTGCACATGGCAGCAAAATCTAAATTAGGGTTTGTGGATATTAAGTTATTTGCAAGATCTTAGGGCAACAGACAGCTCAGAGAGCTGCAGCCCCTCTGCTCTGAGGGATTTGGGGATGCTCAGCCTGGAAAACACCCAAGGGAGCCTCACTCTGGCCATGCAGGACTCGAAGGGTTTATGAAAAGGGAGTCCAGGATGTTTTATACAGGCAGATGGGGCAGTGGTTTTAAACTGAAAGAGGGCAGATTTAGATTAGATGTTAGGAAGAATTTTAAAACTCAGAATGTGGCGCAGGTTGCCCAGAGCAGCTGTTGTTGCCTCCTGTCTGGAATTTGTTAAAGGCCAGGGTGGATGTGGCCCTAAGCAACCTGGTCTAGTGGATGGTGTCCCTGCCCATGGCAGGGGGTGGGAACTAGAGGACCTAAAGATCCCTTCCAACCCAAATCAGTCTGTGATTGGTGATCCTCTATGGATTACTTACAGCCCATTAGGAATGAAGGAGTTAAAATAGCAGGTTGAGGAACAGGAAACATGCAGGCTGTGGAGAACACACTCATGAGGCACTTGGTTACAGGCCACTAAAACACTGCAAACCACTGGCCCAAAGTGATGCTAAAGAGAAGCATCCAGGAGGCTGAACAGCAAACACAGCAGTCAAAAGGACAATGACAGCCACCTCCAGGTCCTCTCCAATAAATTGCTGTAGCTTGTTCTGTGCTCAGGTACTTCAAAACACTCCAGGGAGAGAAAAGACAGCAAAGGGTGTTTTTCTGAGGGACATGACGCCAAATTTTCCACAGGTAAAAACTGCAGACAGGAGCACAGTGCACACCTTTTGTGTGGCAAACCTCCCAGTGCTGGTTTTGATTTGCACCACAAAAACTGGGCTCCATTCAACTCCCCAGTGCCTGGAGCACTGACAGTGGATGTCAGGAGAAGCAGATGCTCAGATGTACCTGTGCAGCACATTGTCCAGTGATCTGTGTCATCCCAGGACCTATCCCACAAACTCTTCCTCTGCCCCACAACAAACCAGTGCACTGAGCAAGGAATGAAGCCCTCATGCACACACACTCAGAACTGGGCAGTCCTGCCCCCCACACCACAGTGCACAAACTGGGACCTTACCTTTGGCAAACTGGGACCTTACCTTTGGGAATGAAAGGACACAAAGGGCTTTCTGCTGGCAAAGGGCAATGGAGAGCCAGCACATGACTGTATGGAATGGAGGGGGCTGGGAGCTGCTGCTGCCTGAGCCATCATGGCAGTCCATCAATTCAGTCTAATGGGAGGGTGACCCAGGACTGGGTCGTGCCCTCAGCTGAGAGAGGTGGTGCTGACCTGGCTCTGCTGCACAGAGCTCTCACCAGCCCAAATGAGGATGCAATTCAGCAGGCAGAGTGCCTGGCAGCTGCACAGCCAGAATACTGCAGGTGGGGACAGGGAGTACCAGCAGCAGGGTAGGAACAGCCCCAGTGTCAGCCACTTTCACCATGGTCTCCTCCAGCTGACATTGCCAATAATTTATTTATAGGACCAATAATATTGTATTATTTCATCCCCTGAGAGCTGCTTGATGCCCACAACAGCATATTTACATGTGCACATATCACCACACAGACTTGAGATAATTCAGGAAATCACACAAATGCAATTTAGTCTCAGAGAACACGTCCTGCTAATATGCCCAACCCAGCTGCAGCCAGAGCACCCAAGGACTGATTTAAAGCCCACTAAGCAATGCTGGGGGAAGCAGCTTCAGCTCAGATATTTTTTTTGTCAAAGGAGTGAGTGATGAGGTGAAATGAAACAGGCAGCATGGCCAGGGAAAGGCAAGATGCAAAAAGGCCCTTACTTCCTGAAGAGCTGGTCACTAGCAAACCCCCTTTTACCGCAGCGTTCTATACTTTGCCAACCTACTGCTCTGCTCTGCAGCGATCCTGCCAAAAGGAGAGAGGGAAAAGGTTCAGAGAAGACAGCAAGGAAGAAAGCAGCCCTGTTCCAGCAGCCAGACCCTGTGACAGAAATGCAAAAAGCAAAACCAGGCCTTCTGGTAACTTCTGTAACAAGCTGGTTTATAGAGCCAGACCCCTTCCCACGCCTGCTGTTGGCCTCCACAGCTTGGCCTCAAAGTGCAATCTGCTTAATTGTCACTGCACTCCAGCATCTGAGACAGGCAGGCACTGCCTTCACAAGAAGATGTCTTTTTGAACTTTAAAGTCATGTACAAAGGGTTTAACTTTAGCCTCAGAGAGAAGTTTTACTTTCAAATTTGCCATTGTAGTTGCAGCTTCGTGTCATTTCCAGTGAAAAAGCACAAGGACACCCCCTGCAGTGGTTTGAAGCAGGAACCAAGCACCTGCATTTATGTGCTAACAGAAGCCCTGGTTAAGCCAAGACACTTAGAAATTTGCTTCATTGTATTATTTCCCCCCAAATCTGTATCCCAGGCAATCTGCACTTAATAACAATGTCTCATTACTCATTATTAAATGACATAACAGTCCCAGGGGCAACAAAATTCCCAGAGGAAGTTATGTTAACACAATAAAATGCCAGTGGAGAGAGCTGGACATCTGAGGGAGCAAGGCTGAGAAAGCTGAGAGGACAGTAGGAAAATGGTTAATTACATTAATCATCCTCCCTAACACAGCCACAAATGTAGAGATGTTTTAAAGAAAATAAATCAATGTAACCCTCCTGCAAATTATATTCTTACGGGTTTTTTTACAGATCTTGTCCTCGTTTTAATAGAGTGTAATCAAAAAGGTGAGACCCCAGGGACATCTATGCAGGTAGGTATTAAATAGCTCAAAAAGGGGAAAATAAGGAAAGCACAGGTGTGATGGCAAAGCAGGTCAGTAAATCATCCTCAAAGTCAAATGCTACATTAGTAGAAAAGCTTAAGTCCCACATGGAATCTGTGTGTGGCAGAAGTGAAGGAGAGGGAATGGTGTGACCTCTAACAAACTGCTGCCTGCCCACACCAAGGCAGTCACCAGACACTGTGTGGCAGAAGACAAGTGTGCAGAGTGAATCCAATCCAGTACAGAAAGGAATGCTGTATCCCTAATATCTAGCAGAATTTTCCCTGGGTTTGCCAGTGTTTGTTGCCTCTTATCTGTTGCTGCACAGCTGATGAGCAGCTGCTCCCTTTTCCCTACAATCACCCCTTAGCTAGAGGAGCACAGCAGTAACTTACTCCCACCTTGCCTTCCTCCTCTTAAAACCTTCATCACAAGCAGGGCTCCCAAATAGTTGGGCCTCCTCTACATTTATTCCAAGAGCTTCCTTCAGCACATGCCACATGGCCAATTCTCTGTGCAGGAGCTGCTCCCTGGGCACAGCCCCTCACTGCCCTGCCAATATCAACAGGCAGGGAATGGGGCTGAGCAGCCCAGCCCCACACACAAGGTCCAAGAGCCCAAAGCAGTGACACACAGCAGCACCCTGTCACCTCCTCCCCACTGATGTTAAAGCTCTGTGCCCCCCTTACCTCTTCACAGCTTTCTGAGCCAGCATCCTGTTGCCTGCCAGGAATGTGATGCCACCCAAAATGGCCAAGTACTTCAGAGTCTGGAACATGTTGAGCTGAGTCCAGTAGACATACATGAGTCCCAACATTGCTGGGGAAGAAAAGAGACAGCCCATGGATGAAACTGCATTTCAAAGACCAACATTTGTCATCCTCAGAACAACTGTGCTGCCAGGCCTAAGCATTTGATTCCTATCCCATCTCTGAAGCTCTGAATGGCAGCTCTAAAGACCACACATTATTGCCAGGGAATGAAGACATCTGGGTTCCCATTCTGGAGTGAAAATGTGACACTGACAGCTTGCAACCAACTCTCCTGAGGCAGAATTATGGACTATTATAGACATTAAGGGCTATTAAAAAGAGGAGGATACTCTGGATTTCAATAGGGGATATTAACCTCACACATCTGTAAGGGCTTACAGAGCTTCCAAGTAACCTGACTTGGACTGAGAAACAAAGTGACATTTGGAAATCAGTGTTCTCCCAGCCTGCTATGTTTTTGAAATTCTACCAAGACAGTAAATAACTGTGTAACCAAGGACACAATAAAATGGATGAAAAAATTTGGTTCAGCCAAAGAACCAGAAGTGCTTTTATGGGAAGAGCTTTAAAGAAAAGATGCAGCTTTTCACTGTTGAGAGTCCTGCAGGTCCCAATCCCCACAGAACCTCCCCACTCTCAGAGGATAAACATGCCATAAAGTGTGACCTCTGGAAATAAGAAGTTCTATTAAGTACAGATAAATGGAGTGAGAGAGGGGCCTGGATAATGATGGCTGTTACAAGCTGATGGCCAAAACAGGTTTATCACCATATTAACAATCATGAAAAGCAGGAAGGCAGATGGAAACAAGAGAACAAGTGTTATGCTGTTATGTCATTAGAGTTAATAGACCACGAGCCCATTAACCACATGCTCTCATCTCCAACTCCCAGGTGAGGAGGTCAAACACACACAAAGCCTCTGACACCTACCAGCATGTCCCAAGTGGAAAACAATGGTGCTGGGGGCAAAGCTGAAGTTGGAGATGTTGGCACCTATCTTGATCCACTAAAAAGGAAAAGAAACAAAATTGGAGTTAAACAGCCTTGTAAACACCAGCTTTTATTTTAAGCCTCAACATCTTTCAAGCCAGTTTAAGATCTTCAGTGAATCCAGTGTATTCTCGAGAGAAGCACTTGTTAATTACTGCAAGAGGAGACAGCAGTAATTTTGCTAAAGGCAGCATTGTTGAGCTCCTTCAGTGGAAATGTCTCCTGTTACTTCTGACTGCCCCAATGCAGTTCCTCAAATATCTTAAACTGATGAGAGAAGACTGCTCCAAATTTAAATAATGAAAAAGAAATAGACATTGCTATTTCTACACAGTTGAATTAATTTCCAATAAAAATAATTTTAAAAAAGGGTAATGCTCTCATTTTGGACTCATCCAAAGAACAGCTATAGACACAAGACATTTGCTCATAGTAACACTTAGAGTTTTTGACTACAAAAGATAAAGGCATGAAGGGTGGAAAAGAGCAGCAGTAACAATGAGTTTTTTCATTAAAGTGTCATCACCTTGTATATTGTGAACTCCACAGACCAGAGGACATGACTGCCTGAATGCCAGCTTTCACTGAGACTGGCTAAAGGGAAATTACTGCTGGAACCAGTTTCATCTTCCAAAAAAGGAATAATTTAACTTGTCTCAGTGAGATTTTTATTGCATTAAGTTCAAAGCACTGACCTGATGATACAGTGAGTGGCAGGGGATGTTTCAACTACAGACACTCAAATGTCCATAAATGGGAATTCAATCTGACAGGATTAAGTAACACAGATTTTGTGATGGATTTATTACATGTGAGGCAGAATAACTGCCTTTTTCCTGTGGAAGTCTAATGTTATTGTAGCTTAATCTGCCCACTGTTATTCACCATCCCCAGCTGAAGCACACTGAAGAAACTCATCCACCTACTTCAACTTGGCAGCAGTGTGATTCTGCTTTGACTACAACCTCAAAAAACCAAACCAGACCAGTGCTCTGCACTGACATCTGCTAGCTGTGACTCCAGCACTGCTGTGCCAGTCATGATTAACCAAAAGTTTTAGCAAGAAGTTGAGCTGTCCAACCTCCTAAGTGACTCTGACAGGATGGGAGAAGTGTTGTTCTTCTGTGACCCAGTTCACTCACCAAGATGAGCAGCAAAAGCAGTGGGGAGAGAACCAGGGCTGTGAAAGTGTTGGAGACCACTGTGGGAGGCCTCTTCTCAGGCTCCCTGAAGAGATGCTGCAAACAAACAAAACCAGCTCATGAGAGGAGTGTTCCAACAGAGCAGCTCCTCTGCTCCCAAGCTGCAGCCCTGGTGCTGTTCTCAGCGGTTCCTCTGGGTCAGAGCCATTCTCCTTAAGGCAAAGACTGGCTCTTTCACACACAGTGTCTATTCCAGTCTCTGCACATTTGATTTCTTGCACAGTTAACTTTTCCTTGCACTCACAGGAGCACTGGTTAGCTTGACATCAGCCCAGAAGGCTGGAATGAAACAGAGACCTTTCTGTGGTGCTTACCTGGCCAAATTTTCATGTTTAGGTCTTTTCTCTGACACCAGTTGCTCTCTCATAGCTAGGACACACAGCTTTTTTCATACACCAGAGAACTCCAACAAATTTATTTCCATTAGGAAGGTCTTCCTTTAATTACATTATTTACAAATAAATTATGATGAGAACACGTAACACCAAGCACTCATCTCCACATATAATCTTGACTGTACCTGGATTTCAGGTTTGGGAACAAAGAGGTTCTTGGACTGGACTGTGGATGGTGCATCCTCTTCTGGGAATGTGATCACAACATCAGCCTGAAATGAAATTGTGCAGCTTCATGCATTTAGATCTAAAATGATAAAACCTATTCCATCACTGTGCTCTATTTCCCTATTTGGCAATCTACAATTTACATAATTTTTTAAGAGAAATTGAGAAAAAGACACCATAATTTTTAAGGAGCCATCTCTCCTAACAGGGGCAGAAATGTCATTCACCCATCATTAAGAATTGGACTTATTTCCAGCAGAGAAAGAACAGAGAGGTTAAACCTTGAGAGCCTGCTGTGAAATTGCATCAAACCCATTCTGAAGCTTCTGCATCACCACATCAGGAAATTAATGTTAATTCCTGTCTTGTTTTGAAGTTTACTTAAAACTTGCAACAACAACAAACCTCAGAGCGCACAAATGGCCAAAAGGATTCTGGTTCACGAAAAAGAACAAAACATTTGAGCTTTTTGCTTCCAAGCCTGTACCATGCCCTCCTGTCAGACTGTCAGTAATGACAAAACCACATCACCCACTTCCAGCTACACACCACATTCCAAAGGATTGGATTTTCCAGAGTGGCATCTCCAATGATCAGGTAAAGAGTGTAGGTCCCAGAGGCAGAGTCAAATTCAGTTTTTCTTTCAGAGGTATCCAGTTCAAATTTGTAGACATTCTTGCTGTCTGGCTCTGCAACAAACACCACCTCCTGGCCAGTCTTTTGGTTGTGAAGTCGAACAAAAGTCTGCAAGGAAGATTGGAACATTCAAGGACTTTTCAGCCAGCAATCCAAATTAAAAAAAAAAATCAGAAGTGTGCTTTTACAGTGCACTCAATCTGTGGAGTTAAATACAACACAATCCCAGAGCCAGGAGAGATTTCATTTAACAGACAGAAAAAACAAAGTGAATCTCCCAGCTAGTGAGATCAGTGATCTTCACAGTGCATGTCAGAGACATAAGGCTTCTCAAAACCCATCAAATCTTTTCAAGAGCAACTGTCACTTCAGATGCTTCATGATGGAACATCTTGGTAACACAGCAATGACAAAAATTGTGCTAACCTGGTGAGGGATGAGTTCAGCTCCACTGTTCACATCTATCAGCTGGAAGGATAAAGCAAAGTTCTGATGGCTGTCAGCAGTGAATGAGCCCTTGGCTTTGGCTGGGTAAGCTACCCTAGGAGAGAAAAAAACACACAGAACTGAGCTGATTTTCCAACAGAAGGCCTGGATCAGAGAGACCAAGGCTCTAGTTTAGAGTCAGGGTTGCCCTTCCAGGATCACACACCCCAAGCTGTTTTACCTGGTTGTTTTTGGTGCAATGCTCTGATCCTTATCCACGGTAGAAAGATCTACATTAGTAATCCCCACTTCTGTGGAAACTTTCACTTTCAGCTGCAAGAAAACACAACAGAAAATCCTTCAGAGCACTCTACATACAGCAATTATGGCCAAGTTCACTGCAGATGCTTTATCTCTTCAGTTCCTCTTCCCCAAAGAGGGTCTTATGACTAAGTCCAAGTCAGAGCCTAATCTGCACAAAAGGATCTACAGCAATTTTCCTTCTGGCAAAGCTCCAGCACCAGTCACTGACCCATCCCCTTCCTCCCTGCACCAGCAGCCAGCTCTGCAGACACCAACTTCTCAGGCATGCTGGAATTAGCTGCCTTGAGAGAGCTGTTTTGAATGAAACTGTCCAACTACCCAGATCCAACTAGTTTTCCCTCTGAACTAGCAGAAGCCAGCTAGTAAAGATTACATCACATTTGATACAACTTCACACTGCCTGTGCATGTGTCCTTCTGCTTTTTGGACAGCAATTCGAGACAGGAGGTCTCTGGACAGCAACAGTTCTGCCTCTGTTGGCTCCTAAAGCCCAAGAGGTTTCTGTTGACTTTATTACCAGCAGGCAATGCCAAAGCATTCCTGCAGGCCTGCACTTTGTCCAGCCAGCTTTGCTGCAGTCACAGCACTCACCCCTCAGTGCAGGGCAGCCAATAAAGCCCTGCCATTTATCTCACTCCTCTGTGCTAAGTGCAGTATAAACCTCAAGGACAGAAATGATTTCCTGCCCTTTCCTCAGCCCCAAACCACAGCCCATTCAGGCACTGATCCAAGTGGGTTTGACTGATTTCAATTCTTCTCTCAAACACAAGCAGTTACTGCAGTCTGTAGTTTTTAATTAGCACATTTGTTCTCACAGCTTACAAATGCTCCCCTAGAGAATTGAAGTTTTGTTGCCAAGACATTTTTCATCTTATACTACAATTTGTTATTACAGGTTTGCTCATGTGAGCCAGCCCCACACCCTCAGCCTGAAAAATAATTCACAGACAACCTGTAGGAAAAATATGTAAAAACATGAACTAAACTATTCAGGTCAGACTTCAAAGAGAATCATCTTGGCAATTCCTTTACAACAAAAAGCGTAATTTAAGAGAGAGCCTATCCCCAAAAATGGATCCATTAACATGCAGATGATTCAGGCTAACTTTAGCAAAGCCTTCATTTGTTCCAAGACAGCAGCAAAGAAAGATGGACTAAGAAATATTAATTTTAAAAAAAGTTGTGTGGAGGCAACTCAGAGCTGCAGCACACAGCCCCCCCCCCCAACTGCACAGTACACAAACATCTCTCAAATATTTTAATGCCAGGAAATGTAGTCTCTGCCTGAGTAATGACCCACTGGTTTAGCTCATTACTGTCAAAACGATGGTGCATTAAGGACAATTAATGCTAATAACAGTAAGGAAAAAAGCAGCTCCCCAGCAGTCCTCCCCCATAACAATGTGTCTTATTAGCAGCGGCTCCCACAAAGCTGCTGGAGCTAATACATTCCTGCCAGTGCCTCCCTGTGCCAGCCCCAGCTTAAGCAGGACAATCCAGCCCCTTCTGACACCCTGAGGGCCATTAGTGCTCCACTGACAGAGCCAATTTGATACTCAGAGTAAAGGTCAGCTGTTGTGTCTTCCTCCACTTCAAGCTAAATATGTGGGAAGACTTGAAATGTTAATTGTTTCCTTAAATAGGTGATTGAGGGCAAAAATTAACCCTGGGAATGGACCTCTTTGGAGAAGAGCATTCTCAGCTGTTGACACTGGGGTGACTACATGAGCAGTCAGAGAGGTCACATTCCCCTCACTGTAACAAACTTGAGGAAAGGAAAACTCCAAATGTTTATATAAAACTGCTCTTCAGAAAGGTGTGGTTTATAAACTGCTCTTCAGAAAGGTGTGGTCTAAGAGCTTTTGCCACGAAAAAAGGGCTGTGTGTGCATGAAAAGACTTCATCTGCTTTGGTCACTGCTTCTCCACTACAAAATCTTCACCACCTACGCAGTTTGGAAATGCCAAGACTCCCTTGACTCTCTTGTAGGCTTTCAGAGCTGATACAAACAGACAACAACAAATGCTCAGCTTCCACACAGCAGGTAAACATCAGACAACTGACAGCCAAGCCTTGAGATTTATGGTCTCAACTCTGGAATGCTCTGAAGAACAAACACTGGAAATCATTTCTGCACATTGACTTAGGGCTGCCACATGAACACCTCCCCTGTTACCCTTAGTTCATACGCTGTCAGATCAGCATCTAAGTGATAGGACACGTTTGAAATTTACACAAATCCCTTTTGATCATGTTTTAATCTGGTTACTGGCCATAATCCTGCGTCAAAATCCAATGCATTATAGAAAAGCATGTGATAAAAATTCCATACAACTGGCAATATCTTTCACAAGTATAAATAAAAAGCTGTTTCAGTGAATAGGCACAGAATGAAAATACATCAAAGAGCACACCCACCTCCACTTTATTAGCAATAAATCGCTTATCTCCATCTACACTGATAGAGAAATCATAATATCCACTAGCAGGTTTCACATTCATGAAGTTCAGCTCAAAGAAATCTCTGTAACAAAAAAACCCAAGTTTTATTAAGAAGTCTCCAAATATGCTACATTAAACAGGTAAACAAACACAGCATAAAACTAACATTGCTAAGTGCAGCAGGAAAAGAATTCTTTAAAGCTGACCAAAGTCAAAGAAACATTGGAATTTCCCACTTCCAGTCAAAAGAAAAAACAACAGAAATTCACCATCACCACCAAATGTGATCAGTCACTCTACACTAACAAAACACAACCACAGCATTTTAAGTTTTCTACCACAGAAAGATTTCTCTGGTGGAATAATATTTTTGGAAAATAAGTCTAACATTGCTTAAATAACACCTATTTGTCTTACTCTAAAAATAATCTTATTTTCTTACCCAGAGAGAGTAAATGGTAGCTGCTGAAGGACAATGGCTTTGCTGGACACAGACTTGGCTTGGTCCAGCTTTACAGAAACTTGAGTCAGTAGCTGGGACATAACATTGGTCACTTGAAGCTATGAGAGAAAAATCAGCATTTCTGTGAGACATGGCCCAGAAGGAATGCAGGAGCACAGATAACTCAGTGTTACACACCCAGAGCTCTCCCCTGCTCAGCATCCCAGCCTCCCTGGCTCTTTCTAACACAAGAGGGAAGGTGAAGAGCTGACTTCCACACCATGCCTTCTTGGTAAGCTGAGGGTCCTAAGAATCACCTCACAAAAGCCCTACAATCCCAGATCTGCTGGAGCCTCAGCCACAGAGCTAAAAGTGAAAGGCAGCTTACACTTTTGTCAGCCCAGAGCTACAGCAGCACAGACTGAGCCAAGCTGTGGGGCCAAGGCTTACCCTGAGCAGGGGCTGGTGATGAGACACAGCTGCAGGACCATCAGGGACAATGATGATGGGCAGGTGGAAGCGGTTCTGGGACAGGGCGCCTGCAGCACGAGCAATGCTGGAAGCCTCTGACAGAGTCTCAAAGTTCTTCTTGCTAAAAATGGCATTCATCAGCTGGATAACCTGATCCTGAAAGAGGAAAAGCCAACCACATATAAGCAGCAGCAGCTTCCCACAACATTGTAAACTGGCTGAGTGTTATGTTATTAATGAAAACATCATTCATAAAAGACTGTTTAATTTTCCATTTGCTTTAAAACCAGTTCAAATTATGAGGCAACCCAAAAATTATCTACCTTTGGAATTTCATGTGCATTCTTATTCTTGGCTGGGAGGCTCCAACCACAATGGCTGGAACTGTATCAAGAACTTGGAAAAGCAGAAAATAGATCCACCTCTGCAAATGATGTGTTTCAGAGTAAAAAGAAGCCATCAGCTCAACTACCCAGACTGCATGTGGCTGCAAAAAGACAATTTGGCTGCAAGAGCTGCACAACTCTCCTCATACAGAGGAGCAGAACCAGGCTTGGTGTGCTGGCTGGGAAAGCCATGGAACAAAGCACCCCAATGGCTCTGGAAGGAGCCAGCCTAGGCCCATGCAGGCTTATCCCCTGAGGCTCAGCAGTGTCCTCAGGCTAAGAGGATTAGCTTTAAAGCAGTACCACCAGGAGCACAGAGCCAGCTCTGCCTCTGGGATGTGCCAAAGCTCATTTGTTCTCCCCAGAGCAGGAGTGGGACAGCATCCCCCAGCTGGCTTTGCAGGCTGACTCAGCAGGGTTAGGGCATCTGCACCACTCTCTGCACATTATTCATTACCCCTCATTATTCAGCTTCTTCCATCCCTCCCTGCTAGTCTGGAAAACAGAGGGATGGCTACCTGGACTTTGATCCAAACCAAGGATTTTGGGCTAAATTCTAATGAGAATGAGTACAATCAAAGACAATCCCAAATAAAGCAATAAAGACACAAGTTAGTGACCTGCAAAGAACACTTCTAAATGAAATTCACTGCACATCAAATTTTCACTTTTCTGCTTTGTGCCAGTGAACACCAAACAACATCACAACTAGAGAAAGCATCCAGACAAATGCTACAAAACTCCTGCACAGTGCAAATCCTGCAGTGCTCTTCATGTCTGTGGAGGGCATGGCACTGCTCCAGACCTTAATCAGCAACTGACACTCTCACTGAACTTGTGGGGGGAAAAAAACCAAGGAGTTATTTTTTACAAACACTACATGTTATTTTTTACAGACAGTTTTTATAGACAGGCATTCCAAAGGCACTCTCACTATTCAACAGAGATAAAGCCTCCAGCCCCAACAGCAGCACTTCTGACAGCACAATTCTGAAAAAAACTAAACAATTTCCCTTAATTGGTCTTTTTTATAGGATCATTTGGACACTGACAGTTTGAATTGCACGTGGCGGAATCACCACCTCAAAAATGACATTAAAATTACTTTGCATTAATCTGTTTGGCAGCAGTGTGGAAAAGAGCCAGGACTGAACTCAGATGTCTTTCACTGGCTTCTGCCTTAACCCTGCCACTTTGGCTTGTGCTTTAGGGAGTTGCCATTCTCACTCCAAAGTACATCTAACTCCATTAACTTGTGGGGAAAAAACAATAAAAATCAAGTGGATAGCTTGCAGTAATGACTTCTGGCTTAACCAAGATCAAAGGAAATTTCCAGCAGTCTTTCATCTTAGACAATAAATTTTTTCATCTGGATTCCTGCAGGCACAAGGCAATGTTGTCTCTCTTTTGGGCACCCCAAACTGGGGTGCCTGCATTTCCTCACAGATAAATAACATTTGCAAAACACCTTGAAATGCTGGAAAGTGCTGCAAGTGCCAAATACCAGAACAAACTCTGAAACAAGGGTTTTTTTCAACACCACGGCTCAATAAACAAAGAAAAACTAAGCTTCACTTGCAATTTCCTTCTGTACACTTGAAAAAGGAAAAAACGCAACAAATCCAGCCTGTGATCTTTAAGTTGGAATTTCCTCTTAGATACTATTTCCTAGCATTCCCTCCACAATGTCCCTTTTCACTAAGTGTGCTCAGTATTTTTTTGCAGTAGAAATTCTACCCAGTCACACCAGGCTCTGGCACTGCACCCCAGGGACTGAGCAGATCCTTTCTGGGAGCTGGAGTGTGCAAGGAAGGAAAGGGCAGGTACACACCTCCTTTATTGCTGGCTCTGTACCCACATGGTCTGACAGCTTATAGGCAGCAGCAACAAACAGGGCAGTAGTCTCAATTCCTTCTTCAAACTGCAGGTAAACTCCACCCAGGTCATCCAAGCGAGCCACAAGGTCCTGACAGAGAGAGTTATTAAAATGCCAATTGCATTCTAGAGGATCCACAGGAGTTAACTCTGCTGTTAGCTCTTTAATCAGGAATTATCTGTATGGGATCAATGATATATTTTGTAATTGTTATTTAGAAATAGCAAGAAAGAAAATCCTCCAGCCTTCAGTGGATTTAATTATCTGTAAATGTCAGGATTGTCTATTTTTCAGTCCACTGTGAAACAGATAAAAGTCCAAGGAATTATCTGCTTGAAAGCCAAGCCACATCATGCAGGCAGACAATTAGCCAGGCTGGTTTTTCATTTTGTTTTTCACATTAATACATCTTTTAGTTCTAAAGCAATCTAGCAAATTTGTGAGTAATTAGAGAGCACAGTGTGTTCCTACCTCAATCTCCTCAACAATGCTACTCAGGTCTGCCTGCTGGGACAGGTGAGATGCTGTCTCCAAAGCCTGGATGGTTCTTCAACAAGAACAAACAAAACCAAACAAGTGTGTGATTACTCCTTCCTTAAAAGCCAAACACCATTTAAATCAAAGCAACTGCATTTTCTATTCTGAATGAAGTGTAAAACAGCTGTTCCTGCCTTCAGTTCACTCAAGAGAATGAATCTGAAGTGATTTAGTGTGAACTTGGCATTCATTAGAGCGTCACTTTAGCTGCATCAGAGCTGCAAGGACTCAAAGGCAGAGCAGAGAACAAACTGATCCCTGCAGAGCACAGATCCCAGACTCGCCTCTGAGGCTTCCAGGAATCCACTTTTTTAGTCAGCAAAGCAAGTTTTTAAGTTTCCCTTTCTTCCCCAGCCTTTAAGGGACATTCTGTTCTCTTGTTTCAGAGTGAAACCAATTTTTTTTTGGTGATAAATGCCAAGATTCCTTCAGCTCACTGGCACATATTTTCCAGCTCACAGTGCAGGCACCCCAGCCTACAAACAGGGCTGAGAAAAAGCATTAAGTCTGCTGCAACCATAAATGACACAGAATCATGGTTGGTTATAAAGTAAAAATGCTGTTATCAATCCTTTTAAGTGGAGGCTTTTTTGGCATACCATCCCTTTACTGACCATTATCCTTGAACTAAAGTGAATATATAAATTCATTTACAAAACCATATAAAAATAGCCCCAAAACTCAACCCCCATATATTTTGTTGCCCCGAGAAATAATAATGAACTGGACAGCACCTACTCTGACACATCTATATTCCAAATATTAAGCAATAAAACAGTTTTTAATTCAAACCCCAGCAGCCTGGAGGGTAAACATGACTCCCTCCTGTGTGAGACTCACGCCAGCACGCTCTCCTCCTTGCTGAGCCGAGCACTGAGAGCACTCAGGGCTTCCTGGGATGCCAAGGGAAGGCCAAAGCCACTCAGGGCACCCACAGCATGGAAGATCTGGGTGACTGAGGAATCCTCACTGACAGCTGCCAGCAGCAGCTCCCTGGTCTCATTTGAAATGGTGACCTGAGGAAGAGCACAGCGATCACAGTGATTCACACTAGAAAATAAATGGTCTTCAAATCACCACTGATTCCCTCCTGGAGCAACACTACGTTGGTGAACTTCTATAAAACTCTGGGAAAAATCCTTTTATCATTCATTACTTTTTAGTTTAATTGGTTAAATCCTTAAGTTTTGCTGTCAACCATCAATTAATCAGGATAATCCATTCAGAGGTACCCTGGTAACCTGCTACAACTTTTCATGTGGCATCACCTCACTGTGTAGTAGCCATGGGTACTAATGACAAGAGAGGGCTTGGGTAACACACCCCAGCTCAGCAAGGGTGCTCTGCATCTGTACCCAGCACCAAACAGTCTGTCACACACACACAGAGCTTCTCGTTGACACAGTGCTGAGGATTCTAACAAAATGTGCCTACTTTTGTGTTTAATTAAAGAACATCCCCTCGGAATTACCCTGGGCCAAATACCTGTGTTACATGTTTACACTTTGCCTTGTGTAGAGCACACCCAAACATTTATTTACCTAAGGCACAACAGAGAACAATCCACTAAAAGAAAGTAAAAGTTATGCATAAAAGAAACCCAAGAAAAATATCAAGGCAAGTATTTCCTTGTTAGTGTCTGTCTGCAGAACTCCACACTCACCTCACAGCCTGACAGCACCTGCATGGCCTGGGCAGCATAAAAGAGAGATTCAACACTGCTGGAGTCCACATGAGATTTGATGAACTTGCATGCAGCCTGTGCAGAAACAGAAGTTAAACCACTGAGAAGAGATTTAAATGACACTCTAAGACAATTCCATGAGCACTGTGCATTTTTATTCCTCCCAAATCCTACTCTGCCAAGTGCCGCACAGAAACAAGGGTGGCTCCTCCTAAAAGACATAAGGAATTTTCACATAAGCTCTACTGCAACCACAATTCAAACCTAAATTGAGTATAATTATAAAGCCTATCAGAATTAAAGCCTAACAAGTGTACTTTGTATGACAAACCTTCCAGGATAGAGAAGAGATGAACAGAAATTCTGTAGGTGAGCTGTATATCACGCCATCATTAATGGATACAAATACAGAATTTCAAAGAGAGAAAAATGGGGCAAGTAGCTACAGCATAAAGGCAAGCAATGGGACTGCTTGTTAATTTGTGTTACCTGTCAGCTGGATAGATGGATCACTGGGATGCATTTTAACCAGAAAATAACCAAGAATTTAACTGCTCCTGAATTCAGCACTTGAACTGAAACAAACTAATGGGAGCTCTATTTAACAGTACAGTGCACTAAATGTGCCACAGGCAGGGAACTTATTCACAAGGCAGTTAAACAAATTGATATCCACGGTAACATCACAGCGGGCCCTGGAGGCACCATTCACAGCAGTGAGTGTCAGCGAGCCAGGGCCACGTTACTGCCCGCACAAAAATGCTATTTATCCAAATAGTACATGACAGTCGCCAATTACCAGTGATACTTCGGTACTTACTAAGGATACAATGCTTTTATAAACGCTTTACATCTCCCTGCCCAAGCAGAGCTCTCTCTATAAACCCATATTATATTAATAAATCGTCATTCACTGCTATGCAGCAGCCTCTCACACAGCAAAGCGCCCCCGGGCAGCGATACCCGGGCTCTCCTCCGCTCACCTTTTCGTCCGCCACCTTCACCCCGAGGCTGCTGAGCCCCACGATGGAGTAGAAGGCGGCGCGCACGTCCGTGAAGGGCCGCTCCAGCACCGCCCGCAGCCGCGCCAGGTCGCGGGCATCGAGACGATGACTGGGGACAAGGGCCTGGGCACAGGCGAGGAGAAGCAGGAAGCCGAGCGCCGCCTCCAGACGCAGCCGCGGGCCTGCGGAGAGATAACCGCGTTACCCCGCGTGCCCCCATCCCCGCGGCACCGACACCGGCCCGGCCCGGCCGCCCTCGCCTCACCCGGCGCCGCCATGATGCCGCTCCCTCCCGCGCCACGGCGCCGCTTCCGCCCCACGCCCCGCCCCGCCCGGAACGCGCCATCATGCCGGGGGGGGGGGTGAGAGGGACGGTGTATTATGCGAGCGTCCCTCAGCTCCACTGCTGCTCGCTACGACAACGGAGAAACTGTGAATGAGAGTGAAGCGAGCTGGGCGAGAGAGACAGCTGGGTGGGGGGGCAGCGACGGGGCTGCCAGGCCACGGGAAGGAATGATTCCCCCCCGGATGGGAGGAGTGGTACGGGCCTCCCGGCGGGCCTCGGGGGCGGCCCCTGGCGGGGATGTGGGCAGCGCTGATTGGCCGGGGCGCCTTAAAGGGACCGCGGCGGGCAGGTGTGTGAGGTTCGTGCCCGGTTGTGTGGCGGTCTGTCCTGTCTGTCATGGCCCGGTACTCTCACAAGCGGCTGTGTGCAGCCGTGCCAGGCCGTGCCGTGCCCAGGGAATGGCCCCAGCCCCAGCCTGGCAGAGCTCCAGGGCCGTGGGGACACCGCTCCCCGGCGCAGAGTGGGGTTGTTGGGGTGTCTGTGCAGGGCCAGGAGTTGGACTCCCTGATCCTCATGGGTCTCTTCCAACTCACAATATTCCAATCCATGTTCTGTTCTGATTCTGTGGTTTTCCAGTCTTTTGTTTTAAGGGAAGGAGGAATGGGCTGTCTGGCTGAGAGCTGCCAGCAGTGAGGTCAGCGAACTGAACGGTAACTGAAGGAAAAGTGATTTTGAAAGTGGGAGATCACAGCCACTGACTCATTGACCACCTACTCCAAACAGAGCCCAGACTCCAATGGACGGAAGAATTCTGCCTGTGGACTAATTAGCATGAGACACGATTTAGCATATAGAGGACTGAGTGCTAATTAACAAAAAGCTCTGTAATTTGCAACCAATGAATATTAATAGCTTTGTTAAAATGTATAAATAATGTAAAGTCTTGATAAGCAGGGAGCCAGCCTTTTATGGATTATCACTCAGCTCCCTACTTTGTGCAAATTTAAAAAACCCCAAAATACCTCCCCTTGGTGTGTGAATTGGTGCTGCACACCAGCCCATGATTGGGACAACAATCCTGTGCCACAGGCCATGTAGTGTTGAATCTTGTTTTCCATCTGTTCATTTCTTCCCCCTTGTTTTTCCTTAAGTATCAAATAAAAAGAGACAAAAAAATCAAGTGTAATGTTAAGCCCCAGCTCTGCTGGGCACAACCCAAACCTCTCATTTAACCAAGCTGGATTTCCTGTGGGAATAAATACCAGTGGTTATTTCAGGTGGCTCTTGGGAATGGCCATGGCCAGGCTATCAGGGTCCTGCAGTTCCTTCAGTAAGGTAATGTACAAATTAAGGTGCAAAATGGCATTTTTCCCTGTGAGCCCCTGGGGATGGGCACATGGGTCTCCCTGTCCCTGTCCCCACAGGGGACACAGCAAGCCATGGGTGACAGACACCCATCCCACTGCTCACTGTCCTCCTGGAAGGCCCCAAAATTTGGGGAAAAGGGCTGTGATTCCTCCTGCAGAGGGCACTGGGAACTTGTTCTTTCTGTTTTCTGGGAAAGATCCCCTGGAGCCGGTGCAGCTGCCCCTTGCACACCCACCCTGCTGTCCCTGCTCACCCTGGGGCTGGGGACATTGGTGTGACATGGACAGGGCTCCTGGGGACAAGCCAGGAACCAAGAGCTGCTCAGTGTGGAACAGCCACTGCTGGGAAATCAGCCTGCTCTTCTTCTCCCTCTGTGCCAGAGTGATGAGGAGATGTCAGCTCTGCAAGGGCTCCCTGGTAGTTTTGAAAGCGCAGCCAAGGTGTGCTGCACACAGGTTGGTTTCCACAGTGCTGACCCACCAATCTCACCTAAATCCCCCAATTATTGAGCCTAAACATGTCTGAGATAACAGGAACACACAGCTTTGAGCATGTGCCATGCAGAGGATGCTGCCTTGCACTGGGTCACCCCTGTCCTGGTGTCCCTTGGAAGATGTAGCTCCTTTGGAGTGCAAAATCCTGTCAGCATTCCTGGGGGAAGGCAGAAGATGTCCTGCACAGGTGTGCCTGATTTTGCTGTTTTGTCTGAGAAAATGCTTTTGCTTTGCTAGGGTTTGTGTCACCTCACATTTTGCAGTAACCAAATGTCACATTTTGGCCATCTGAGATGGCATTTCCCATTCCATTGCCCTTCCTGGTGACAAACCAGGCTGAGGGGAAGATGATTTGCCCGGAACTGGAGCAAAGCCAAACTAAAATGAACTCAAAACCCTTTGTGAGATGGATTTCTCTTCTATTCAAGCTATCAGGTGAGTCTTTAACCTCACTCTATTCTAGTCCATATCAGGAAATGGCCACACAATCCCCAGGGGTGCTGGGACCCCTCAGGGTGCCTGACCCCACCCCTGCCCCAGGGAAGGACCCTCAGGGGCCATGGGGAGCCTGGCTGGCCCCAGTGCCTTCTCCCAGGGCTGAAACACTCCACATGCACCAGCTCAGCCTCAGGAGGAGGCTGGAGACTCTCAGCCAAATTCTTCTGCTATGACAGATAGAAATGGGACATTTCCTTTCCTTTTTATTTTTTTTTTTTAAGATGGGAGGAAAAAAGCTAAAGGCCATTTGTGCAATTAAGAGCCTTAAATGTGGATTTTATTTCGATGTAATGGGATGGTTATTGCATATAAAAGGAGAGCCAGATGGTTGTTAAAACCACATTTACCAAGTTCTAATAACTGTGAATTTGACCTGCAGCCCATCAAGAGCTGCAATCCCTCATTGTAAAACAGCTTGGGAGTGTCACCCCCAGATCCTCTGGCTGGTCCTTGCTGGGACCTTTGGGCACAGCAGCACTCACTGATCAGGGCAGGATTTGCCCTGATGGAGCAGGACAGAGGGATGAGGAGGTGGAATACATCTGCCAGCTTGGGGAGGAGGGCCAGGACCCCTCTGTGGAGTGCAGGGCAGTGCGAAATCTCTGCACACCCAGGGCAGAGCTCTCCTCTGCTGCTCCACCTGGAGCTGGGGACTTGGGAGAGGGAGCAGTGAGGGTGAAGGAGAGTGGAGAATGGTGGGTGGAAGATGCAGGATGGAAGGTGAAGGATGGAGAGTGGAGAATGGTGGGTGGAATGTGGAGGGTGGAAGATGCAGGATGGAAGGTGGAGGGTGGAAAGTTGAGGTTGCAGCTGCAGAACAGGTGGAAGGTGGAGCATAGAGGAGGACTGGGAAGAAGCTGGGTTTTGAGTCCTTCTTCCCCTGTGGGAACTTTGTTTAAACTTGTGCAGGCAGGGAAGGATCAGGGTGAATCCATGCAGGGAAGTGCAGCTCTCATCCCCCTCTGCCTCCCAACACCTGCTGCACACAATGCAGGGTCCAGCAGCTCCTTGCCTGCAGCACCTCTGGGCTGCCTCTGGCCCCTGTGCAGTCAAGAGGAGCCCAGGACAAGCAGGGGAGTGAGCCCCCAGACCTGTGGGCTGGGCTGTGGCATCCCTCCCCCCAGCTCTGCCTGCCAGCAGCACAGCTGGCCTTCCTTCTTTGGTAAAGATTCCAACAATTCCCTTTTTAGGCTTAATACACCAGTGCAGGGAAGGAGCAGGAGCCTGCTCCCCAGCCCAGCTTTGGGAAGCAGTCCCTGCTCTGAATGCCTGCAAAGGGATTTCCAAGACAGCCCTTCTGTGCCTGGCAGCTCCTGCCCCACTGCAGGGGCACTCCACAGCTGATAGCTGCCCAACCTGCCTCCCCAGGACCACACCTCACCCAGCCAGCATGAAGGTATTGTTGTGCTGGCAGCAGTCTGCTTTCCTTATTATAACTCCTGGAAAGCTCTCACTGATGAATCCCAGCTGGGAGAGTTTTTTTTTTTCCAAGGTTTATTAAATTGTTGATATGGATTTCTCTGCAGAGCCATTCGCCCTCCCCTTCCCATCCCTCTCTGTGCCCCACCAAGCTCCCCCTGCCAGGCTGCCTGCACCCAAACCCATCCCATCCCCTGGGAGCACTGGGTGCTGCAGAGCTCTCCCAGTTAGCCCAGTGCCTCCAGGAGCAGGCAGCTGGCAGGGCTGGGGCTGGCAGTGCCGCCAGCATCCCATGCCATGCTGACAGCATTCCCAGGAAACAGCCTCCGTGTGAGCCCCTCCAGCATCATCTCCCGTTGGCAAAGGGATTTATTGATCCCCTCCTGCTGTGTGCTACCCCAGTGATGAGAACTGCATCCCAGCACTGCCCAGCCCTGGACAGGAGGATGGATGGAGCTGGGAGTGGGATGGGAACTCGAGAAAGGTTCCTACAGATGGGTTTATTTGCATCATTCCCACTGAACATAGTGAAGCTCTCCTGTTTTCCTGGGATGATGTCAGATCTGGGCTCCTTGGCTGGATTCCCTCTGCAGGAAGGAACACCCACAACTCCTGGTGCTGCCTTCTCTGGGGATGTGCAAGCAGCCCAAAGTAGTGCTCCTGATGTGGGGAACATTTGCCCACCTTCCCTCCACATCCCATGGCAGCAGTGGCAGAGCAGGCTTATGGGCACTGCTGGAAACTCATCCCACCAAACCCCTCCCTAGATGTGCTGGAAATGCAGAGATTTTGGAGCTGGAAACCCTCTAAGAGGGGCTGGGGTTTGTGCTGGATCCACTGAAACTCTGGGAGCAGCAGCTGCCAAGACACAGCAGAGCCCTGAGCTCCTGCCAGGGCCATGGGTACCAGTGCTGAGCAGCTCCAGGATTCCCTCCATCCTCCACACTGCTGGAGACAAGGAGTGCTAAGAGATATCCCCTGCTCCCAGAGCACTTCCAAGTGGTGAAATCTCCAAGGGTAGGATACTCTGGCACATCTGTCTTCAAAAGCCTTTTAGAGAGCTCTGCTTGGCAAGCAAAGAAGGTGGACAGGGATGGTTCAGCGTGGGCTCTGTGTCCAAGGTGCTGCTGTATCACCGGGGTGAGTCTTGTCACCCTCCAGGGTGAGGTGGAACCATCAGCACGGAGAAGCCTGGAAATGTGGCATATTTGAGCTTGACGTCCTCTCTCTGTTGTGGAGGAGAATAAAGTTATCCCCACCCCTTGCACTGCCTCCTGCAATCCTGCAGGTTCTCCCCAGTGTCCTCCTGATGTCCTCAGAGCAGAGACATAGGCAAAGCTTTGGTGGTGACACAAAGGTAGCAGCCAGCTAGGGAAAGGACAGGTTGCTGTGCTGCCAGGGCTGAGTGACTGGAAATGACCCTTTCCTTGGCTCTGTCAGTGTGTGAGTGTGGGTGGATGCTCCTGATGGGCATGGGGCTGCCACAAAACCCCTCCATGTGGTAGAAATCCCAGCTTGGTTGATGATATTTCCCTTCTGCTGCAGCTTTGCTCAAGTCCCTAAGTAAGAAAAAAAGCCCCAGAGAGCACTCAGAAAAACTGTTAAATATAATTTAAAATAAATGCAGAAGAATAAATAAAATTGAAGAAATACATCCTGGCTTCACAAGTCCCAGCCTCCAGTGCTGCCTGTGCTGGTGCTGCTGGCATGGCAGCCAAGGCTGTGGCACAGAGATCCCAAAATTTCTGAGCTCAGGTAGGAACAGTCACCCAGAGGTTTCTTCCTCTCCTGGCTGGATGAGGCTGTCCCTGCTCTCCTGCTGCCTGCAGGCGGGGAAGCAACAGGCATTTCTTTGCACCAGACCCATGCAGAGACAGCATTGAATTTCTCAAAAACTCCTTAGGATTGGGATCCTGCTGGAGGAGATGGATAGTTTGGGGCTGGAGCAGGGTGTAGGTTAGTGTGGCTGTCATGAGCTGGTTTCACCAGCTCGACTTGGCCCTGCTGGAATGGAGCTGCCTGATGGGTTCTGCTCCCTCCCACCCCACTGTCCGCAGGGACACGCTGTTCCTGCCCTCCAGCCGCCAGGAAGAAACCGATTCCTGACTGTTTTAGCAACTGCCAGTATTAGGTTCAGTTTCCTTTGATTTCCCCGTGTTTGGTTTGCTCTCCTACTCCATAAATATTCAACCACCAGATGCTTGAAAAAGCGCCGGCGAGTTCCCCCGCGCGTCGGTGGGAGCGGCGCCCGCGGTGCCCGGCCGGATCCTGCCGGGTTCCATCGCACATCCCGCCGTGGGCCGGGGATCGGGCACGGGACACGGCCCTCACGGGGCCGGGGGATCAGGCACGGGACCGGCCCTTCCCTGTGCCCAGGATCAGGCACGGGACACGGCCCTTCCCTGTGCCGGGGATCGGGCACGGGACTCGGCCCTTCCCTGTGCCCAGGATCAGGCACGGGACCGGCCCTTCCCTGTGCCCAGGATCAGGCACGGGACACGGCCCTTCCCGGGGCCGGGGATCAGGCACGGGACACGGCCCTGCCCTGTGCCCAGGATCAGGCACGGGACACGGCCCTTCCCGGGGCCGGGGATCAGGCACGGGACACGGCCCTTCCCGGGGCCGGGGATCGGGCACGGGACACGGCCCTCACGGGGCCGGGGGATCAGGCACGGGACACGGCCCTTCCCTGTGCCCAGGATCAGGCACGGGACACGGCCCTTCCCGGGGCCGGGGATCAGGCACGGGACTCGGCCCTGCCCTGTGCCCAGGATCAGGCACGGGACCGGCCCTTCCCTGTGCCCAGGATCAGGCACGGGACCGGCCCTTCCCGGGGATCAGGCACGGGACACGGCCCTGCCCGGGCCAAAGCCGGCAGCTCGTAAAGAACGCGGTGCCGAAACGCTCCCCAGGCTGCGGGGATGAGGAACAGCTTGAGGGGCTGCGGGCTGCGAGCTCGGTGCCCTGAACTGCAGGGATAATACAATCAATTCTTAAAAATCACCTTAAAATCACTACATTAAAAAACCTTTCAAAAATTAAAAAGTGCATTTAACAAAAGCCATCTAATAACACCCGAAACTCCAGCAGCTGAGCTGGCTCTACCAAATCTGTGTGTTTATACATACAGTAAACAAAACCAAAATCCCAGCAATACCTATCAGAAGTCTACTAAAGAAACCTATTGAAATCAATCCTGCCTCAAATACAAACCAACCCATCCAGAATGTTAGCTTCACTCAAAAACCAATTTACATAGAGTTAATACCAAGAAATAAAACAACACACCATATACCACCAATGAATATAATAGTGAAGGAAAAAACCCCCACATTATTTTCTTTTTTTTTTTTTTTTTTTTTTGACTAACTTCTTTTATTAGCTAGAACAAAAGATCTTGCCAGGACTGTAACAACAACTTTTCTTCTTCTACTCCTTCTGAAATGTCCCTTTTCATTCCCAAATTCCTTACACCGTCTGGCGTGACACTGGAGGGACATTCCCAGAGAGCAGGGGGTGCAGCGGCTCCCTGGATACCCAGGTTTTGGGGGTGCTTGCTCCCTTGTTCTGCTGTCCAAGAGTGGAGTCCAAAAGGCCCCTCAGAGGGCTGGAGTTACAGGGAGATATTTTGCACTGGAGATGGATGTTTTCCTGCTCCCTTTCCCCAATGGATAGAGGAATCATCACCCACCTCATGTGCCCATTCGATTTGTCCCCAACTGGGGACACACCTGCACCACCAGCATTGAGTCTGCAAAGCTCAGGGGGGCTGGTCACCCTCACTGATGGCTTAGCCAGAGCTGAAGGGAGCATAAAGAGTGAAAAACAGGGGAAAAAATAAAACCCCAACCCCCTGCATTACAAAGAGTTCCCTGTTCAGCAGGGCAGTGCCCTGGGGACACAGCACCAAGGTTGGGGGGCAGCTTCAGAGCAAGAGGTGTCAGGAGGGTGCAGGGCTGGGGAGGGGGAGCACAGCAGCCCTCCCCAAGCTCCCCCAGTGCCTGGGCAATCCTACAAACCCCAGCTCCTGCTTAGTATTCCCCTTTCTTGCCAAAATCACTCCGGAGCATGTCAGCATGCTGTCATGTAAGGAATCTCATTTTGGAGAGGCTTTTTCTCTCTCATTTTGCCTTCGATACAAACCAGACCCAGGCTCACTTTATTGGGTGTGAGGGCAGGGCTGCCCACATCCAGCCTTCCTCCTCTCCCTCCCCAGAACCCTGCTGGAGTGGGGCTGGAGGACTCACACTGTTTGTCTGGGATCCTTTTTGCTGTGTGTGCTGGGACCTTTGCACAGATGTGCTCGTGTGCAGGACCCCCTTGCTGGGCTGTGCAAGCCCTGCATGGAAGCCATGGCAGAAGGAGCCAAACTGCTCCTTGAGGAGGCTTTGGGGCTGCTCAGGTGCTGCCTGCTGAGCCCTGGTGTCAGGCAAACCTTGGATGTGTGGGATGCAGCATTTCCCTCTGCTGCATTTTAATTTTGAGGATTGACAGCCAGTTCCCAGAAGAGCAGTGCCCCCTGCAAAGCCCCAGGAGATAATTGTTCCCTCCTCTTCTAACTCAAATCACCCCAAAGCCCCTCAGCAAGGCCACACTCTGCACATTCCTCCCCCTGTTATTCCAGGTGACTGCACAGACCCCAGAGCCCCTTACCTGCCTGACCCCAGGGCCCAGCTCCAGTGCTCTGAGGGTGGATAGTGATGGACAAGTCCCGGCCTGGATCCCCCATGCCCTCTCCCTCCTCAAAACAGGACTTTCCCTTCTCTGAATAACTCCCTGTGACTCTGGCTGTGGTGATCAGCAAGGTAATTAATTGGTTTGGGTGCCATTTATGTCTGCTTTGCATACCCAATGTCATCCTTCCTTCCTGAGAGGTTTGGCCTGGGAAGCAAGAATAATTTGCTTGGGTCAGTGAAGGATGAAAACCCTCTGTCCACCTGCAGTCCTACACAGTGGGGTTTGGAGCTGGGGGCTCCAGCCACATGTGCAGAATTTGCCTAAAAATGGCTGTGAGAGCCAGCCAGCTGTGATGCCCCTGCAAGACTGGCACAGTGCTGAGGGGCTCCAGTTCCAGCTGTCTGCTTCACCCAGGGAAAGCTGCCCTGCTGCCATGAGAATGCTGGGGCTCCCCAGGAGAGCTCAGCCCCATGGCTGAGCCAAGGGGGCTGGAATCAAATGGAGGCTGCTCCCAGAAGGTGCCTGAATCCCACCTGAGTCCTCTTCCAGTCCTGCTTCAGTGGCCAGTACCAGCTGGGACTGGGAGCTCTGCCCCCATCACTGTGTAGGACCAGAGAGGTTCTGTCCCCAACACTGTGTGGGACCAGAGGGGTTCTGTCCCCATCACTGTGTGGGACCAGAGAGGTTCTGTCCCCATCACTCTGTGGGACCAGAGAGGTTCTGTCCCCATCACTGTGTGGGATTTGCCACCTGTGTATGGCAAGTTCACAAAGACCTCGAGCTTGGTTCAAGAAGAGCTTGGACAATGCTCTGAGGGATGTGCTGTGATTTTTGGGGCTGTCCTGTGCAGGGCCAGGAGCTGGGCTCTACCATCCTTGTGGGTCTGCTTCAGCTCAGGATATTCCATGATTCCATGATGGTTGTCTCCAATTTTACCTGCAGTAACCTGGGAGTAGCTGTTGCCTCTTCTAGGTTTACAGATAATTTTTACAATATATTGCAGTCTGCATCATGCAAGACAGATGTGTTGGAGAGCACTTTGGGTACAAAGACTGCTGCACCCAGTGAAGTATCCTGGCAGCAATGCCATATTTAGACCTGATCCCTGCTGGGTCTGGTCCTGAATGCCCCCTGGACCAACAGGGAGCTGAGACAGCACATCCTCTCTGCACAACATCTGTGACAGTGTTCACAGGGGTCCCAGGATGAGGGAAGAGACGAGGATCTGACTCCATGTTTCAGAAGGCTTGATTTATTATTTTATGATATATATTATATTAAAACTATACTAAAAGAATAGAAGAAAAGATTTCATCAGAAAAATAGCTAAGAATAGAAAAAGAAAGAATGATAACAAAGGCTTGTGGCTTGGACTCTCTGTCTGAGCCAGCTGACTGATTGGCCATTAATTACAAACATCCAACATGGACCAATCACAGATGCACCTGTTGCATTCCACAGCAGCAGATAACCATTGTTTACATTTTGTTCTTGAGGCCTCTCAGCTTCTCAGGAGGAAAAATCCCAAGGAAAGGATTTCTCATAAAATATGTCTGTGACAAACATCCAGCACCTCTGCTCCCTCCTGTGCTCCTGCACCAGCCCAGCCATCCCTGACCTCACCTTTCCCCATCTGCAGCACTAACCAAAGGTGTCCTGAGCAGGTTCTGCATCCCAGGGAGAGAACAGCCCCCTTTCCAAGGATTCCTGGCCCATATGGAGCACAGCTTTGCAAAGGCACAATAATTTGTTCAAGAGTTCACTGCAGTTTAAAATGAGTTTGTCTCAGACTCACCCTCTGTGATGCTTTTCCATCCTAACTCACATCAAATCATCGCTGGACATTTATTGTTTCTGGGCATGCTCCAGTTCCTCCAGGAGGCAGCAATAAGAGGGCCCCTCACCTCCTTTTTCTCCTGCCATCCCCAGGCTCAGTCCCAGCCCCCCTAATTTTCCATCCCTCAAAAGCCTCCAAACTCAACACCCCCAGAGCCCCCAGCGAGGAGCTGGGCTGGATCATGTCCCAGCAGGGTGAGGGCTCTCCGTGCTGCTGGGGCAACCAGTCCAGACTGTGGAGCTCAGCCTGGTGGTGGCAAAGGAGGGTGAGCATTGTGGAAGGGCTGGCTGGGAGCAGAGCATTGCAGTGTGGGACACAGAGGAGGTGCAGGAGAACGCCAGGATCCCCCCTGACCAGTGGCTGATGCTCCCTGCTGCAATTCCAAAGCTGCTGCAGCCTCAGGAAAGGGTTTCCAGTACAAACACTTGGAGGTTTTCTCTCCAAGTTTGTGTTCCAAGACTAATTTCTCAATATTCGTTCAGGGAGTCTGCCTTTCTGTGGGTGTAAATCTGTGTACCTCCACCACCTCAGAGGGGCCCATGCTGATTGATATCAGCTGAGATGCTGACCCCAAATTTGCAGTTTGCACAAATGTTCCTGCCAATAAAACTGTTATTTAAAGTATTCAGAGAAAGTGAACCCAGGAGGCATGTGAACATGGTCCAAACAAATCTAATTAAAGCTTTCATCCAGAAAATTCTTCCTTACTATAGAACAAAAATCCACATATTAATACTTGTCCTCACTTCACTGGGGCTAAAAAACTCAGTTTGGAAGCCTAGGATAAATGAAATTTCTGCTGGGCTGAGCACTCACAGACCCTGCTGGCTCCAGGACACCTCAGAGCTCCCCTTTGGTCTCCTCCTGCATCCCCATCCTTGCAGAACTTTCTGGATGGCTCTTAGCTTTGTGGAGAAACTCATTGCTTGATTCAGACAGTCCAGCTGGGCTGCACTGGAGGGAGCAGCCACATTCTGAAGCAGCTAAGGGAACATCCTGCCAGGGGCTGATGGAAGCCAGGGAGGGCAGAGGCACCAGCACCAGAGGAACCACCAGCCTGCAGAAACACTGTGCAGCTGATCCAGATGTTGCATCCTGGCTGTTCCAGTGGCTGGGGTGCTGGCTTTGGGCAGGTCATGTCTTAATTTAATCTGCACAAAGGATCACAGTGAAGCCACCCAGGAGCTGATCCAGCCTTGCAGCAGCGTTTTGGGGGGGGGCTCCATGCTATCCATGCACTCCCCAGTACACTGATTATCCCATGGGATGCAGGCAGGGCTCTTTTCCAAGGGAATCCCTCCCAGGAATTAGGGGAACACTGTTCTGGTGCCTCTGATGGCTCCAAGGGGGAGCCAAGGACCAGCTCTGCAGGACACATGTCTGACCCTCTGAAGTTCAAAGACTCAGACACATAATCCATTGCTGGTCTAGTCTCTTCCCATTTTCTCTTCTGTCTTTCTCCCCTTTGTTTCAACTGACATTAAGTGGAAATTACCCCATCACTCACCTTTTTCTTCCCCACTGCCTCTCCAAGAAGCTAAACAAACAAATCTACCCCCCTGGGTCACCTTCATTTCATCTGCCCTCCCAAAGCCCTGTGTTTTTCTGAGGGCTTCCAGCAAGACAGCCCTGCAGGCATTTTCCAAGACAGGAGAAACTTCAGACAGCAACAAAAATGTGTAGAATTTGGCCTATTTCTCTTCCCTTACCTTTTGGTGACCTTCAGGGAGCTTTAGGCAGCGAGTTCCTTGCTCCCTGTCATGCCCCAGGACAGCTCCTGCCAGCCCAGCCCAGGCTGCCTGCTGGGGAACGAGCACAGAAATGGAAAAAGAGAAGGAATGAGACAGGTGGGGAGAGGATGACCTGACTGCTAATGCAGGAATCATTTCCATGCACATTCCTCGTGCAACCAAATGGCTGCAGGAGGATCTTTCAATGCCAGATGTGCTCCTGATCCCCACTGAGAGAGTCTGGCTGCTCAGGGGGACTCCTGAGTTTTAGATTTGCATTCATCACATTCTCCTAGATGGTTTTGGCCACTGTACAGCTGGAGAAATCCAAGATAAGGTCTGAAACAGAAATCTTGACCTCTTTATGCCACCCCTTTCCTCCAAGGATTTGCCCAAGGGCACAGACATCCTCCTCCCCTACTGGGAGCCAGGCCTGGATGTCACAGGACAAAAATGACTTGTGTCCTGTCCCTGAGCTGGAGATCAGTGCTGCACAGGGACTGCTCCTTCTGATGACAGACAAACCCAGGGCTGCAGCTCACCAGGAAAACCCCAGGCTTGGAGCAGGGGAGAGAAAATGTCCAAGGATATCTTGTATGTGACATTGCAGAGGGAGGCTGGGGCAACAGAGACTGCCCAGACATGCAGGATGTTCTCCCTCTGTGTCCTGACCAGGGAAGCAGCTGGTCCTGCACGTACCCCAGGGATGTCACTGAGTGTCCAAGAGGAGCAACAGCATCCCTCAGGATGGGCCACTGAGCCTTACTGGGGACTGTAAGAGCCAAAATGAGAGATGCAGTACTCCAGGGGCTCTCCAAAATGCAGTTTATTGTATCCAAGATTTCACAGCAGTCCAGGGCCATGGGTGACAGAGCTGTGCCCACAGCTGTCAGCTCCAGCTGTACACAAGGCTGGAGACACTTTGGTTTTGGTTACATTGCATTATATACTTTTCTTTTGATTACAATGCATTCTAAACTTTTCTTTGCTGAGCATCTTCATACAGTAGAACCAATCTATACCTTAACTATTATCTATAGCCTATCACAACTACTATAATTATCATATCCATGTTACTGTTCTCCAATCACTGAAAGTTAGTACATTACAGTTGAAGCTAGAAGTTATTTTTCAGTTTTCTTGCAGTGGAAAATTCTGAGACCTTTTTTCTACTTGCAGTTTTGTGGCCTTGTTTGCCTGTGCTCTTTTTCTGCTTGGTAAAAGCATCATCTTGTCTGGGGTGGGTTTATCCTTTGCTCTAAGTCATAAAACCCCCTTCTAACTAACACACCCTTTGCCTCCTTGGTTAGCCAGTAAGACTGGCTCAGCAGTCTTCTTTTTTCTTTTCTTCTTTTCTTCTATATCAAAACTTGCTTCCATCTCTATTCCTTCATTAGACTCTTCATTTAAAAATCTTTCTGCTAAACATACATGTCTGTGAGACTTTCTTGTCAAACTTTCATCCTTCCCAGCAGGGGATGAGATCTCTGAAGGCTGCAAAGCCCAGGAGTGAATTCATCCGAGCCATGAATTCTTCTAGAGCAAATTTCATTGCATTCCTACCCTGACCATGACTTTACCCTTGACCCAGAGAGCCAATTCATTCCCAATGCCTGAGGGACAGGGTACACACAAAAGGGCCACCCTGGGACTTGTAGGGGACACCTGCACCACATGTCACAGCAGCTCACACTGCCAAGCATCCTGCAGGCTCCCCAGAGGAGCAGGAAGCACAGCGGGACACACACGCTGCCATCTCCTCCGTGAGAGTGTTTTACAAGCATGGCAGATGAAATAAAAAGAGCAGCAGAGCTGTAAAGAGGCTCATTTCAATGTCTCCCTGGGGCCTTGTCAAGGCAGCTTCAGCTCCAGTCAACACCTCCCACATGAGGTAGAGCCCAGCCCAGCCAGGCTGCCTGCAGGGACCTGTCTGCTAATGGATTTCAGGTGCTCCAGCAAGAAATGGAGGAACAGCACAGGGAATGCTCCCCCTCCTCCCCATCCTTGTCCCTCATGACGTCCCCTCAGCTGGCTCCTGGCTCTCAGACATGCATTTCACTGCATGATGCCAATTTCTACCCTACCCAGCATGAAACTCTGAGGAATGGCTCTCAGCACAGTGGAAAAATATTCTTTCACCCCAAAATTAAAGTTTGGTTCAGGGCCAAAGACAGATAGAAGAGCATGAAGAGCGCTTGTCAAAATCAAGTGAGCTTTTTAATAGGCTTCCAGAGATAATTTCCTGCCCAGGTCTCTTCTCTACTCCCCTGCTTTCCCTCCCCTTCCTCTGCTCTAGCTGAAGCCTCCCTACAAGCCAACACCCCACCTGTTTCCAACCCAAACGCTCCTGTGCCACATTTCCCAGCAGACACGATGAGGAATTCAATGGAAAAGGTAAAAGGTCAGGTTGGAGCCGTGCCAGGGCTGCAGAACACAGCTACAGCTGGGAATGGACTTCCAGAAAATGTCCATCCTTCCCAGTGACAATCCTCACATGTCCTAGGGATGATGCACTGAGTGCAGCTGGGCAGGGAGGAGGAGCCCTCTCTTGGGAGGCCAAGGATGATGGAAGAGGCAATGGAAACCCCAAATGGCAACGGGGAAAAGTAAGAACCTGGTTTGCAAGCTGAAAGAAGCAGGAAATTAGGAGGGCAATTAGGTAGGCACGCATCCGAGCCGTGCCAAACCGGGCCACCAACGCATCAGACAGGCAACAAGACAAAGAGCCAGTGATGAACCCAGCAAGCCACCATGCAGCCAGCAGCAGATGTGTTCAATTAGCCCAAGAGCCAACATCCAACCAAACACCAACCTAGCCAGCAAAAAACAGACAATAGACTACTTGTTCCATCAAACAGCTGAGTTAATAGCAAAAACGTGCAGGGAGGGAGCGAGCAGCCAAAAACCCACGCCAGCCACTCAATAAGTCAATTAACCAAAGACCCACATAATCAACCACTTAAGTAGAGCCGAGCAAATAACTCACAAAGAGTTATTTATCCATTGAATTTCGCCTTTAGTTTTGCTTGGGCCATCTCTGTGAGCACATGTCAAGTCCCTTCAACTGGTTTTCAATTAATCTCATTTTGGCTTGTTTGCTCCATGCATGGCTGGCCAAAAGTTAACATGTGAACTCCACTCATTAGCTGTGATTGCCCAGGAAGATTACATGTTGCTCTCTAGTCTCAGATTAGGTAAACACAGTTTTGCCAGGGAATCTCAGTCTCTAAAATGCTCCAACAGGATTGCTCTTAAGCCACCAGACACAGCAGTCGCATATATTCAAAGGAAAAACCACAACAAATGTAAGTGAGAACTTATCCAGCCATCCAAGAGGTCCAAGTAAATAGTTCTGCAGGAGGAAGGCTCATGGTGCTGCTCAAACAGAACTGGAGGGTTTGGCTCTAGTGCCCTGGGGCTGGGTCCCATTTCTGGGGATGTTTTCCATCACTGAGGCCACAGCTCCCTGAGCAGGTGAGGATGGCCCAGTTCTTCAGCTACAACTCCTTGTCTGGGGCTCCTCAGACCCTGGGTATCTCAGTGCCTTCTGCAGGACCTCCCAGCAGACCTCAGCTCCTGATTTATCATAGAATTGTTTAGTTTGGAAAACACCTCTAAGATCATCCATTCCAACTGTCAACCCAGCAATGCCGTGTTCACTACTAAACTGCATCCCCAGCTCCACATCCAGGTACTTTTCAGACACTTCCAGGGACAGTGATTTCACCATTTTTAATCCCTGACCACCTTTTCAATGAAGTTCTTTTTTCCTAATTTCCAGTCAATTGAAAAATTGCTTCTGTGGCGGCAAGCCCAGTGACACAACCAAGGACTGGGACATGCAGGGCTCTCACTGCATCTGGGTGCCCCAGGCATCACCAGAGCACTAAAACAACACCATCACTCTGAAAAACACAGGCACCCCACTGGCACATCTCAGAGGAGATGTTCCTCATCCCAGCAGCCTTCAAGGAGAGGCCACAGGGTGCCATGAGTCCAGGGCTGCTGCTGTCCTTCTTCTGGGACAGAAATGTTTCTTCCCTCCAGCCCATACCAGGCTCCTTTCCTTGCTGCCAAGAGACCACAGGTCTTCTCATGAGGTGGTCAGACACAAGCCCAACTGTGCCACAGAAGGATTTGGCCCATGCTGTGTGTCACACTGCCCTTCTTGGGCCCTGGTACCACCAAGGCATGGCCATTTCCTCGTTAACTCTAGTAACAAGGTCCATCCCTGGCCTCCTTCACCCCAAAATGGCCATGAGGAGAAGCAAGCTGAGCTGCCTGTGCTCTGAGCATGGCCCCACACAGCTCAGGGAGGTTTCTCTCCCTCTCCTCCGGGGCTGCTGTGAGCGCTGTGCTTTTGGCTCTGGCTGGGGAGGAGGCCAGTGCTGCCAAACCACACTGTCAACTGCTTCCCTGCTGCCTGCAGATCCTAATCCCACAGGCAATATATAACCAGCAGGAGCTGCACCAGCCCTGAAGTGTGAAGTGGAGTATCAGAGGAGCACTGCTATCTCCTGCCTCTCCAAGAGGCTGTCGCAGGGACTGGCGGAGATTAGGACTAATAGTACTTAGCTCACTTCAGCAGCCAGCTGAATCAAATGATCCTTACATGCCCTTGTGTCCTAATGAATTGCATTTGATTCCTTGCCCAGCTCGGAGCATGGAGCAGCAGCACAGCTCTTTCATACTCCAAGGGCTGGGCAGGAATCACCCCTCTCATTACCCTTGCAAATCCAGCCTGTGTTTTTAATCCTGACAGCATCTCCTACAGCTCCCACTGCAGATTCAGGCTTGAGTTCATCTTTCAAAGAGAATTGACCTCTCAAAAGCCCAGCTCAGCTGCAAGCATCGAGCCTCAGCTTAAAGACCAAACAAAACCCACTGATTTCACATTATTTCCATGCAAAGCCATAAATCAGCCTGGGCTCGGTTTGACTCTGGGCCAAGGCTTGACTGAAAGGTTCACGAACCTTAAGGAATTTTTTGACAAGCTCAGTCTGAGATTCAAATTTGTAATGAAACCCCAATAGTGAAGCTCTGCTAGTTCCATGCAATTTCAGGTTTTGCTGTGAACATTTCATGCAGCTTTGGGGACAAAGTTACACCAGCACAAACCCAGTTACTCCTTGAGAATCAATAGAGCTGACCTGGATTTCTGCCGGTGTGAGAGCAATCAACACAGCCCAGAAAAAGTTATTTTTATTCCTTGCCTTCTGTTTTGCTAGAATCCACTCTATAAAAGTTCCCAGCCTGAGTCCAGACTGTAGAAATGCAAATGCCAGTAGAGCACAAACCCCAGCACGTGTCTGGAGGAGTTTGTGTAAATCGACAGGGTCATTCCAGCTGTGAGGACAATAAAAACCCAACAAGAACTCCAGGACCCCCTTCCCCATCCAAATCTGCTAATACCCTGAGGGGCTTCTGTGAGAAGAGCCATTTTGTGGGCTGTTGCCTGAGATGACTGGTTTTGTAGGGCAGAAAATTCACTGTGCCACATCAGAGTGAACTCAGGACAGGGGGTTGGCTGGCTCCTGCTCCCCCAGCACAGTGCTGGCTTCCAGTGGGTCAGTCAGGCTTATTCCCACTCATTTTTCACAGCTCCCCAACTCTAATTGGGCAAACCAAATCTGTGCTCTGGAAGGAAAATGCTGTGGGGCTCAGGGGATGCTGTCCTCCACCCCTGCTCTAATTTTATAGCATATCTGCAGTGGTGTGTCAACATCAAACTGCTCCAAATGGGGGAGCTGATGTGAGGTGCTGTGCCAAAGCCCTTTTAGCTCCTTCTATCTCAGCACAGGAACCCATCCCCACAGGTTCAGTGGGATGGCTGCTGGGGTAAGGGATTTCTGCCTCTCTTCTCCCTGGCCTCCTGCTTGCAGGACACAGAAAGCCTGGGTGCAGGAGCAGAGCAGAGCATGGCAGCCAGGCACTGAGCTCCATTGCCCTGCAGCAGCATTCACCATCCCTGCAGAGCTGCTCCTCTGGTCCCTGCTGCAGCACAGCTTGGCCTGCCACCAGCCCCTGCTCCTTCCCATGCCAAGCACTTCCCACAGTAAGACAGCAAACAGCAGGATTTCCCTCTCTTTGCTTGTTTTAAAAACGTTTCTTACTGCAAATGTTTAGGACCTGGCAGGAAGCTGGAGCTTTATGCACCCAGGGGCTCTCAGCAACCCCAGAGATGTAAAGCAAGGAAGTGCTTTTGCCTGCTCCCCATCTGCACCCCAGCCCCCTCCAAAGACTGGCAGGCTCCCCTTTCACAGCTCATTTTAGTGCCCAGAAAGCCATTATTCCCAGATATTGCCAGATGCCCCTGCCCTTGTTTTATTCTCACTCCCAAGGTCTGAGGGAAGGAAGTCTGAAAGGCAGCTGTACTGCTGAGATGCTAGCTTGGCCTTCTGCATTCCCTGCTAGGCCCTTCAGAGGTGTTAAGAGGGAATTCCTCACTCCCTGGCAGCATCTTGCTGACCTTTCAGTGCAGACACACTGAGATTGAAGTGTTTGTCCACATTATTAAATCATCATTGATTTGCTGCCCCCTGATCTGAATAAATTAGTGCAGCCATCTCAGAGGGGTTTCAGCTGTGATCAGTGGGACTTTGGGGCTGGTTGTGCCAGCCTGGCTCCTTCCATGTGCCCAGGGCAGGCTTGGAGCAAGGTTTTGCAAGAGGCCTCCTCAGTGACCTTTGGTGTTGGGTTCATTCTCATGCACTCTGTGTCCCATGGCCATATTTCCTCATTTCTGACCTTTATGTTCCTGCGGTGAAGGAGCCAACATTGCCAAGGGCCTGGTGCTCCCATCCATGGTAAGCACCACACAGGGGGTCAGACACCTCCTGAGAGCACAAGATTAAATCTCCTGTGGCCTTGCAGCACCTGCCCAGCACATCCAGCACCTGCCTAACACATGGGCAAAGCTCCCTCATGTCAGTGGTATCACTCCAACACGCCCCCATCCAGCACAGTACCTGTCTGCTGTCTGTTTTGGAGCTTCCCTTTGGAAAGAACCAGAAAATCTACTGCTTTAACAGGTCAGATTCCAAGCCTTGGATGCCAACTTCGGTGTTAAAGGAGCTTGGTCCCTCTCCCTATGGATAGCACAGATGAAAACTAGAATTTCCAGCACTCACCCACCTTCTTCCCAGGACTGTGACTGCTGTTGGGAAGGTGGAGTTGTCAGGGAATGAGGGCAGCCTCTCTTCCCAGAAGCAATTCTGAGCATCTGCTTCAATAGGGCTCCCCCAGCAGTGATTCTGACAGGAACCTGGACCAATAATCCCCAGATTCCAGGCAGGGATGGTGGTGGGTTGAGCCCCTTGCAGCAGACACCAGGTTTGGCTCCTGAGTGCTGCTCACGAGAGGAGAGAGCCCTCTGGGGAATGTGCAGTTATCCAAATTGGATGCAAACTACACTTTATCTTATTGGAGTGGGTTTGGGGCTGATGTAATCACTCATTGTGCTTGTACATTTGGGATCTGGAGGAGATGCTGTTTATCATGAGCTGACAAGTCAAGGAAGAATGCAGGAAAATGATCTGGGACTTCCCATGCAGGACTGGCTGGAGCTGTGAACTGGGGCAGACGTGACTGGAAGCTGTGAGGATTAATGGCCCCTCTGCTGCTGTACGAGGTGCAAATGAATGAAATTCTGTTCCCCTTACAAAGGAATGCCATTAATTCAACGGGAGATTGTCCAGATTTTCATCCAGCGTGATGAAAGCAGAATTTGGCCCTTGATCTTGCACAGAAAACGTCCGTCTAGCAGGTTTTAAGTCACTTCTTTCCATTGCTCTTCTGATTTGATTGCATTTTCCTGTGCAGAAATCCTTTATGCAGCAAATGCAGAAAGAAAGGGATAGGGAAAGATAGGCAGGTAGGAGCAAAGGGAAAATGACTGAGCAGAGGGAAACTGCACCTGGGGCAGTGGGAGCTGCTCCTTTGGGCAGCGGGAGGAGATGCTGGGGTGTGAGGGGTGGAAAGCCTGGCTGTGAGAGGCCTCCAGCAGCTCTGTCGCCCCTCTGGCTGGAATTCATAAGTAAATAGGGAGCTGACTGAAACTGCTCCTGCTCATTGGAATTTGGGACGGGAGGGGGCCGGGGCCGGCCGTGTTTGCTCACATTCCTCCTCCTGTGCCGGTTTCGGGATGCAGAACAGGGCATGGCAGCAGGGTGGTGTGTGTGCCCAGGGGGTGACGGGCTCCCTGGGCTCCGGGTGGGTTCATGCTGCCCTAGCTGCTCTGGGAGGGGGAGCTGACAGGGGTTTGTAGGGCACAGGGTCGGGCAGCAGAGCTGGGAGGAGTGGGGCTGGCACTGGAAGCTGCATGGGGATGGGAGCCCCAGAAGATGAGGCTGTGCCGTCTCCCAGCAAGGCACCAGATCCCTGGGGAGCCCTTGTTGAAATTCTGTGTGTAAAATAATGCAGCAGTGCCTCCTTGCATGCCTAATTCCCAGAAGATCAGCATGCAGGACTATGCCACACAATCACCTGCCAGCCCAGCCCCTCTCCTCTGGGCTGTGATTCCATCAAGTTTCCAGCCATGGGTTCCTCTGGAACCCTACCAAAACGTAGGGTTCAAGAGCTATTTCTCCTCGAGCTCTCCATCCTGTGGCTTTGCAATCCCTCAGAGCAGGAAGCTTCACCTCATTCTGTGCTTGAATCCAGCAGTACCTTTTCTTAAGGGGCAGGTTTGTTTTGTGTCGCCCAGAACAGTGGCAGGATGAGCTCAGAGCTCTGCTGAACTCCTCTGCCTGCCTTGGAGCATCACGTTTGCCACCCACGTCCTCCTTGGAGCTTCTCTTCTCTGGCAAGATGCAGTGGTACAATGAGCTACAAGCAGAAGCAACAGATGTTTGCTAAAAAAAAAAATAAAAAGAGGCAATAATCCAGAATTTTGCTGATATAAACACAATACCAGCACTGAATACAACTGAATGAAGACAAAAACATCCCAAAGACATAAAACATCAGGCTACTTGGAGAACCTCCAGGCTACATGCGCTGAACTCTGTCAGCCTCGGAGAAACGAGTGCTTAACCCCTTTTCAATCTCTTTGGCAGCCCAGCCCTTGAGGATTTACAGTGGACTCTGTTTGAGTGAGGGATCTTCCCTGACACATCGTGCTCCCTTCGTTCTGGGTGAGAAAGCAAACAGCTGCCCTGCAGACAGACACCCGTCTGACCATCCCTTTCCCCTCCCCGGGGGATGCTCAGCCCCTTCCTGGCCTCATTCCCCACCACCCCCGCAGCCCCACCAGCCCCTCGGGCTCTGGGGGTGCCCAAGTGCTCCCCATGGGCCCTGCTGGCAGCCCAGCATCCCTGGGATGCTGCTGTGGGAGGGGGTGCCCTGCTGCCAGGATGGGGACCGAGCAGTGCTGCACATTCCTCTGTGCTGGTGCTGCCAAGCCCCAATTAGAGCCCTGCTGCAGGGCCCAGCCTGGCTGGATCTGGGGTCAGGCCAGGCTCTGAGGGCCAGCTGAGCCCCAGAGACAGCACTGATGGATTCTGACAGGACTTAAGGACACCTGCTACTTTCAGAGATTTTCCTCTTTTGCAGGCAAGCTTTCGAAGGAGTGTGTGTGTGTGTTGACAGGGGCAGATATCACTGGAGGGTGTTGAGGAGGGAAATCTCTGCAGAAGGTGTCAGGAAGGATTTTTCTCAGCTGCTCACCCTACAGTGAGTGATGGGCAGTGAGGAACCAGCCTCCCTTGGACCCAGACCATGGGGGCTCACTTTGGTTGTGGGGCCTGGCCATGCTCTTGGTAATGTCCCCTGAAAGCCAATTAGCAGCATTAATATATGGAGACCACACACATGCCCTGTGCTCAGATTTATGCTGGATGGCTTCCATCTTGGAAACTTTCTTGGCCTTCTGTCCCTCCCCAGGATGTTTCCAGGACTCCACCTTTCCCTTCCCAGCCCTGTGGCCATCAGGGAACCAAGAATATTCATGGCCAAAGCATGAGAGGGAAACTGAGCCACCAACCTCTCCCATCCATTGGAAGTTCTCAGGCTGAGCAAAGCATTTGCTGCAGGCAGGGGAGGGGGCTGTGCTAGCCCATAAATAATGTGTTTTGCTCTGTGAGTGCAGTGCACAGAGGGACAAACTTCTTTCATGGCCAGTGCCAGGTCTCAAGGTTTGCACCTCAACAGATCTGGGGCTTTTGAGGGGTTTCTCCAAACAAACATCAGAAAGTGAAACTGGCTCTCTGTGTTTTTCTGGTCAGCTCCATTAGTGTTGAGGAGCACCTTGGGTTGGAAGAGACATTTAAGGACCATCTAGTCCAACCTCCCTGTCATGGCAGGGACACCTTCAACCAGATCAGGCTGCTCAGAACCCCATCCAACCTGAGCCTGAGTGCTCCCAGGGATCAGCACCCACCACCTCTCTGGAAAACCTGTACCCATGCCTCACCACCCTCAGTGGAAAAAATTCTTCCTTGAAAATCACCCCTGAGAGCTGTTCTCTCCTCACCTTCTGTCCTGGTACCCCTTGTCTCCCCATTGAAATGTGGACAGCAGTGGGCAGGGAAGGCAGGTCTGAGCTTCACCTGCCTGTGCAGGAGCTGGGAATGCACAATCATCTGCTTGCTTAGGCATGGGTGGCCCTTGAGGGGAGTGACTGGGAGCTGGTGAGGGCCAAAAAGTGTTTTTTCAGCCTGGGAGCCCCAATCCCATCCCATCCCACATAGTTTTACAGTGCAGATCTCTGTAAAGTGTGTGGTGGAGTGAAGTGGAGCCATGCTGGCCAGATCTCCCTGTGAGTTTCCAGACACATTATAGCTGTGTGCACACACATATTTATATCTGAGCTGCTGTTCTGCAGCCGGTGGGAAATGAGGGCTGTTCTCAGCCTTGTTCCCTTTCTGCACATTGCCCACACCCCCCCTTGCTGACATCCACTGGGCCCAGTGCTCTCCCACAGGAGAAGCCAGGAATTTATTAGGCAATGAAGGTGCTTGACGTCTTCCCAAACTGCTCCTTCTCCTCTCTAGGAGTTTTTGCTGGGTTGGAGTGCTGGGATTGTGTGAGGAAGGCTGAAAGGAGCATGGCTGCATTTGTCCCCTGGAACCTCTCTGTCTGACTGCTTTCATGTGCTAAAGGCAAAACAGAAACACAGCTGACCCCTGAACCCTGCATGGGCCCTTTCAGCACCTCAGAGCTGTTGCATTATCTCTCTTTTACCTCCTTCCTCTCTTTCCTCCCGAGCCTGGACACCAAGGCCAAGTCTGGTTCTCAGCACATCTGCTCTTTCAAAGGGTTGGGAGGTCCCAAAACCACTCAGTACCAGAGTCAGGGTTCTGACATCTGGCTTGGCCTTGCCTCTGAGTCACTTGGGGAGCTTGGGGGAGTCACTTAACCCTTCCCTGCTGGTGCAGTGGCTGCTGGGGCTGTGCAGGGCCCAGCACAGTGGGCCCCAGTTGGCTCCTTCTCTCCAAGGCTTCACCTCCAGGCACACACCAAGCACCCTGAGCTCTCCTGGAAAGAGCCTTGCAAGTGCCCCATGGTCTGATGTCCCTTGATGGGAATACAGGTGTCCTGTGCCAGCCTTCCTCTGCCAGCCCATCTGGAGAAGTGGAAGGAGCAGAGATGCTCCAGGTAGTTTTCCATCAGCTGTAAAGACTCCAACAGGCACTTTCATGTGATGCCATCCTGTGGGATTTACCTGCTGCTCCCCTCTGCCCTGTGTCTATTCCAACCAATTATTTTAGAGAGATTTCAACTATTTAATTGCATTTTTTTTTTCCAGACCAAAGCCTCCCTGGAGAAACACCTCCAGTCACAGCTTTATGCTGAGTGAACTGAGCAGAGCCCGGCCCCAAGTGTGTTAATTGTTGGCAGGCTTGTTATTGCCCTTTCCTGGTCTTTGTTTTTCCCTGGAGGGGCTGGAGCCATGGATCTCCAGTGCTGGGTCCCAAGCAGAAGGTGCTGCAGGAATGGGAGCTGGCAGCTCCAGCCAGGGGTTGTTACAGGAGATTTTGTTCCACCTCCTCTGCTGGGGCTCTGTTTTTCCACCCCCATCCAATGAAATAAACATTTTCACATGTCACAGAGCCCTGTGGACAGGGCTTTGGGAGTTTTGCTTTCCCTTGTGGAGTGCAGCCCCCTCTGCTCTCCCTGCCAGCCCAACTGGCTCCGTTGCCATTTCCAATCCCCTCAGCTGAGAGGAGCCTCAGTGCTCCTTCCCAGTGACCCTTCTCACCAAGGACAGGATTTCTGTGGAGGTACAAAACCGTGTGGTGCAGGGCTGTCCCACCATGTGTGGCTGGAGTGGAGATGAGCTGGATGCCTGGCTGGAGTGTTGGTCAGGACAAGGAGACAAGTGCAGCAAAGAGGGGAGGATACTTGCAGAGACACCCCAAGACTCCCCACTGCTCTCACTGTGGGATCCCCACTGTCCATCCCTGCTCCTTGGCTGAGCCTCTGTGCCCCAGAGACCCATCCAGAACATTCCCCAAGCCCCCTCCTCCCTTTTCCTGTAAGGGGCTGAGGGAAGGATGAGGGGGGCAAGGGGGAGGGAGCACATTCAGGCCCCGTTATTTCTGCTCACAGACGTGGCAGTCCCCAGCCCCTGCAGCTCCAGCCCTGGCAAGCACAGCCCAGGCTGTTTTTATGTTTTTATGTTTCCTCCCAGGCAGCCCAGAGCAGCCCAGCAGCGAGGCACCGTGCTGGCTGTGACCCTGCTGAGCTGGCTGGGATGGGGATCTGATCCCTGGGGAGCTGCAAGCCCCTCTGAGTGCCTCTGCATGCAGGGAGTGCAAAGAAAGAAAACCTGATGTATTCTCCTGGTGTCCTGGCTTGGATCAGGACTTGTGCACCAGGCAGGGTGATGCCATGTCCTGCATTAACCCCTTCCATGGGTAGAGTTCATGTAGATCCGGTCAGCCCTGACCCCATGGGAAAGGTTCTAGCCCTCCTGCCTTCCCCACACACACCTGAGGGAGGTGGGGGCTCCGGGGGAAAGCTTCACCCCTTCCCCAGCAGGGATGAAGGAGCTGTGACCAAGGCTGCATGAGGAATCACATCCCCTGGAGCATTCCAGGATCCCTACTGGAATTATCTGTCTTCTGAGAGGGTTTGGCTCTCTTGGGACACCCAAATTAGTGTCACCATCTGCACTAGGTCACAAACCAGGTGGCTCTCTGCCCTTCATTCACCAGAGAGGTCAAGGTCTGATCCACACCATAGAGAAAGGGTCAAATTCTACTCAAAGCTGGGTCTTGTTCTGGGTCCTTTGCTGCATCCTGGGAAATCCAGCTGCACTTGTGTTTTGGACAGATTGCTGGGTGGTACCTGGAGCTGGGAGAAGGCAGCACCCCAGCAAGAAACATCCAGGGCTGGGAGACTTTAGAGCTGGTGGCAAAGGGAGCCAGTAGTCTAATGTCCCCAGTCAGAGGCAGACTGGTTCTTTTTTGAGCACTCAGCCTTGAGCCCGGTTTCTTGGAAAGCCACAGCTTCCACAGCATCCCCAGCAGGCTGGGGCCCAGGTGGAAACCTGCCTGCTCCTCTCCTTCCCTCTGCATGCCTGGATCTGGCAAGTGCCACCAGCAGGATGGAAGAACAGACATTTCATGGCAGAGACACTCATGTCCCCACTGTGCTGGCAGCCTGGCTGCTTTTGCTCCCCAAGCAGGCAAATCCAAAGCTTCCCCTCTTCTGCTGCCTCTCAGTTCTGCTGCTTTGATGCCATGAATGAAAGGCAGGACACAATAAACAATAACATCAATAAAAACCCCATGCACAAACACGTAACAAATCAAAATGACCCCGTCTGTGAATGAAGGGGAAAAAAAAGGCAGTTCCATCCCTGGAAGTCTCAAGAGCTTCCAAAAATAGGCTGTGGTCCCAGCCAAGGCGAGCTCAGCCAGGGTTTGCTCGCTCAGAGCCAGCACTGGGAGGGAGCTGAGCTTTCCCAGCGGTTCCTGCCCTGCTCCAGGGCCCGGGGGCAGCTGCACCACATCCCCTGGCAGGGGCAGAGCAGCCAAGGGCCCTGTGGGGCAGGGAGGGGCAGCATGGCTCAGGTGCTGTGAAATCCCTCTAAAACTTGGGGTGACAATTTATGTTGTTGTTTGTAGCTGAGCAACCCATGGGTTACAAAACACCTTCCCCCTACACATGCACAGAAGGTGGGCATGGCTGGAAGGGCAGAAGGGTCCCAGGTTTCAGCACCCAGCTGCCTTCCAGCTCTCATGATGGCTGTCACACAAGCCTGGAGGATTTTCCCCATTTTCCAGGTGCTTGGTACATGCAATCGGAAATTTTCCACCTCCGAGCACCCTGCCAGCAGTGGCCGCTCTCCCCACTGTGCTTTTCCCGGGGATTTGGGCTTCTCCCAAACCTTGCAGGAACGCTCCTCACGCTGGCCACTGCCTCCCACATCTGGGAACCATGAGCGGAGCAATGGGGCCGGAGATGGAAATTTGGGCTTGGCCCCATTGGCTCACCTGCCTCAGCCGGCCGGGGACTGCAGCAAGCCCCCAGCGGACCTTGGCAGCCTTTCCCTTGTGCTAGGCAGCTCCGGGCAGCTCTGCCAGGCAGGAGAAGGAGAGAAGGAGCTGGAGATGCGGCTGAGCCGGCACAGCCCCGCTGGCTCCGGCCAGAGCCGCGATCCTGCCCGCACCCGGCGTGCTGCGGCTCTGCACGGGAGAACACGTCCTCCAAGAGCCCCAGCCGCTGGCCAAGAGACTCCAGATGCTGGAGGAGCTGTGCACAGCTGCTGGCCAGCGGCAGCAGAGGGAAAAAACATCAAGACTCGAAACCCTCTCCTCTCCTCTCCTCTCCTCTCCTCTCCTCTCCTCTCCTCTCCTCTCCTCTCCTCTCCTCTCCTCTCCTCTCCTCTCCTCTCCTCTCCTCTCCATCCCACCATGTCCTAGCACTGCCACAGGACATTCCGTGTCCCCTGGCTCCATCCTGCCAGACATTCCCGTGTCCCTGCATCCCCCGGGTCCATCCTGCCAGCTCCCAAACCCTGCGGGGTTCCCTGTGGAGTCCCCCCTGCCTGGCTGGGTTGGGGGACGGACAGAGTTTGTGGCGTGCCTGGAAAGAGAAAAATCTCCCCGCAGAATCTGACGGGAGCGGAGTCTGCCTGAGGAATGAGAGCATGCAGAAGGAATGTCAGGTATTTCCTTCTGCTCCGCAGTGCTAGAGCAGCCCCAGGTAACTGACAGGGGCAAAGGAGGGTCCAGTGCTGTTATTCTGCATCCCTTTGCTGCGGGTAACCTCCAGATCCCAAAGCTGAGTAACCCCAGCAGCTCTGACCCTGCCCTGGGTTTGCTCAGAGCTCTGCCAGCAGCCTGGGACATGTAAAATGTACTGGGGTGGCAGGGACTGGCTCATGGAATCCCGGCATGGTTTGGGTGGAAGGGAGACCGTGTCTTGCTGGCGAGATACGGATCTGATTCTGTCTGCTCAAATGGGAAAGGAACGGTGAAAATACCGAAAAGAACTGCCGGAGGTTTTATTGGGAGATTAAATCGATCGAAGCCTTTCTGCAGGGTGGGAGCTGGGGAGGAACCGCCTCGGAGAGGGCCTTGCTCTGTTTAAAATGAAAACATTTTCTGGGTTATCAGCCTGTGGGAGAGGGATGGGGAGGGTCCAGCACCCACTGACCCTCCAGCACCGCGTCCTGCTCGCACGTAGGATGGGGAGGGTGGAACGGGGATGCAGGACTGCAGAGACACACCAGCCCCCAGAGTTGAACTCAGGTCATGGTCTCCCTGGCCCTCGGTTTTTTTTCCTTCCTTCCTTCGCGTGGCTTGCGGTTGAAACCCGACACCGGCTCATCTGGCCGGGCTGGGAGCGCTGGATCCTGGCTGCGCGCAGCCCCGGCCATCCATCCGCGCAGGAACGGGGCGGAAAAGCACAGCAAAGCTCCGCTTCCTCCTCTGCCATCCAGAGAGCATGGGCAGGGGAGGAAGCGGAGCACGATGGAGAGGGGCTGGGCAGCGGGGAGCCCCAGCAGCAGCTCCATTCCTGAGCCCCACACCAGCTCCATCCTTGAGCCTGTGTAGGGCTCTGGCTGTAGGACATCAGAGGAACGGTGGATTTGTCTCTACAAACAAGTTCTGGGTCTGCTGGTAGGTAAAACTAGCACTGAGAGATAAAAGAAACAATGGGAAGGATTCCACTGGTTGATGAATGGAAAAAGATATTTGCTTTTACAAATAAACTTTAGGTTTGCTGATAAATGAAACTGGACATTGAGAGAAGAAAGAAACAATGGGGAAAACCCCTAAAATCAATAAGTATTAAAAATTAAAAGGGAGGGTTTTACATTAGAGGGAAATCTTTGGTATCAGGCATTTTGGGAAGTCTGTACCTCTCATTACCTCAGCCAATGGGGAAAGAGAGATGGGAAATATGGCTGGAAAATTGGGATTAAAAGGAGGCTGTGCCCTCCAAAAATTAGAGAGACCCCAGGGGAATGCCCCATGGCCTCTCCTTTTATTCTAATAAAGTAAAAGCACTCCTCTGTCTCCTTTTTGGACACAAACCTCTGGTGTTTGTGGGTTATTTTCCTGACAGGCATGAGCAGGGTGCAAGCACACCCAGCTCTCCTGGCCCAGGTGCAGGCACACAACACTCCCACAGCTCCTCTGCAGACTCTGCCCCTCACACGGCCTCCTCCCGAATGCAACCCTGCCTCAAAACCCCTGGGCAGCTCGGTCCTTCCCTTTCCTCAGCTCTGTGCGGACAGGCAGCCTGGAGTGGCCCTGAGAGCATCAAACCCTGTGGCAAGCACAGCTTTTGGTCTCTCTTTTTTATCTGGCTGAAGGCATGCAGGAGTTTTATCCTTCCGAGAGCTCTGCCCCACTCCTGAGCCGTGCTGGGACTGGGTGTCATAATGCTGACAGCCTGGCTGCTCCCATTGGATAGACAGAACGAGATAAAATTAATTATTAATGTAAGAATGAATTAGGCAATATAACTAATTTAATAATAATAATTAATTTTCAATTACATGATCTCTTTAAAGAGGGAAAGGTGGAGGAAAACAAGGCAGAATCAGTGATTCTGGCTGGGAGTCCCCTCTCTACCCACCAGGTCCTGCCATCTCCCTCAACAAACAAGCAGATGGATAGACAGAGTGAGATAAAATTAATTATTAATGTAAGAATGAATTAGGCAACATAACTAATTCAATAATAATTATTCATTATCAATTACATTATCTCTTTTAAGAGGGCAAAGTGGAGGAAAACAAGGCAGAACCAGTGGTTCTGGCTGAGAGTCCCCTCTCTACCAGGTCCTGCCATCTCCCTCAATAAACAAGCAACTCATCTTCCCTTCCACACTCCTCAGCTCTCACACAGCCTTGGGCTCTTGGAGAAGGGATGGTGCCTTTAAAAAAAAAAAAAAACAAACCCAAAACCCAACAGAAATAGGTACCTGCCAGGAAAAAAAAAAATCAAACATATTTTCCGCTGTGTCTTGGCTGTGGAAGGGGGATGTGACAGCCATGGAAAATGGACAGATTCTATGAGCAATAAAAAATGGCTTTGCTTTCCCCCCTCTTCTCCCCCTGGCTCTTTTCATGTGCTGCATTTCCTACAATCTGATTTTCTTCTCTGCAGCAAATACAGGTTTCAGGTTGCCGAGCATGGGGCTGTGGTTTGAGAGCAGCAATGGAAACTCCCTGCGGTGGGAAGGGGCCAAAGGCACAGGGGGTGCAGCAGGGGGAGGAACGTGGGGCTGCTCTCACTGGGGTGTGGAGGCTCCCAGGGCACAGAGCTGAACCCTGCACTCTGCTCTGGGCACTCTTCACTCAGTGCCTCCTGTCCCAGGCTGAGGGTGAGCAGGCATCAGGAGCAGAGTGTGCTGGAAGAGGGGATCCAGGAGGGCCCCACTACCCCAAGGCCATCCACACCACAGGGATTACCTGTCCTGGGGCCTCTCACTGCTCAGAGTGACCCCAAGATGTGTTATAAAGTCTCTTTTCCCAGCCCAGTGCTTGAAGAAGGAGTCAGAGCTCTTCAGTTCTCAGTCTCAAGGTTGTTTGTTGTATCTTATCTATAAAATTCTTTCTCCTGTCCAGCTGAGGTCCCTTCAGCAAGACAATCCAGGCGCTCTGCCTGCCCCCGGGCTTATGTCTTTATACTAAAAATTACTTGTACATTATTTACAATAACTTCCCAATACCTATCACCTATGTTAGACAGGGAGCTTCTACTCTAAACCAATCTAAAAGTGCCACCATTACAGCAGAAGATGGAGGCCAAGAAGAAGAAGGAGAAAGGCTGGACACGCCCAGATCCCTCCATCTTGCCCCCTGGACCCCCATTCTAAAAACCCCAAAAATCTATTTTTCACCCCATGATAAATTCACTATCATTCTACTTAAACTGTTGTGGCTTGCTGATCTTCATCTAAGGTTGGTAATTTTTCTCCATGGGTCATAATCAAAACAACAGGAGCATCTTGGGCTCTGTGCCAGGGTCTCTGAGCCCCCTGGCAGGGGTCTTGGCCATCCAGGACAGCCAGAGGGGTGTCCTGGGTTCTGACAATTACCCACAGGAGGGTCAGGGCTGGGTTTGCTGGTGACCCCTGCCTGCTGTCACCTCCATCCCTGCCTGTGCAGTACCCTGGCCTGGCTGCTGGCCAGCAGTGCTCGCCTCTCCCAGCCTGCTGGGGAGAAGTGAAAGTGCTTTCCCCATTCCCGATGAGATCTTTGTTTACAGGGACTGCAAATATTTATCCAAAGTCCTGGGCTCTGGCAGAAACATCAGGTCTCTTTTCCTCACCTTTGGGCCATCTCCTTCTTTTTATTTATTTCCTTGAGGGTCTTCCCTGCAGTAAATCACTGCTGGCAACATCAGCCTGGGGCTGATGGGATTCAGCTGCCCACTGGCATTTTGGCTGTGACCTGCAGGGGCACCTCTCCTTCTCCTTACAGGGGATGGATTCATCCTACAAACAGGGAAAACGATGGGGTTTTCTAGAGGCCATTTCCCTGGATCAGGGAGCTTTGAGGCAATTGGGATAAATGAGAGGCATCATCTCCATCCCCACCACCCATGCAGGCACTGCCAGCATGGCTCAGCTGGGTGAGGGCTGAGCTCTGCCTGCTCATCATCTGCTCTCATCAGATAAAACATCCTCTGAGAAAGAAAAGTGACTTTCTGCATTAGATTCTGGCATGAATAAACACTCGTGCTAGAATTTGCCAGTCTTTCAGGAACTGCAAGTATTTTCCCAGTGTCAAATGTTCATGCAGATACTGTATAAATAATGACCTCGATTATGTCAGTTATTACAATGAGCAGAGCTCTGGGCTTTGGTTCATAACAGTATCTGCAAATCAGTGTCTTGACTTTTTTGCTCTTCTTGGGAGATTGCTCTGAGGCCAAACGTCTGTGCTTTTGGACAGGGCTGTGGCAGCCTGCCAGCACCTTCCTGCACTGGGGCCAAGTGGCAGAGCTGTTTTTGGGGGGAAATTTGGGGTGTGTGACTTCCTGAGGGGGCTGGCCATGAACCATAGGGACCTCTGTCCATGGCTCTTCCTGCAGCAATTCCAAAAGGAAAGCCCAGACCCCAGACTGGTCTGCAGCAGAGGATGTGGGACACCCCAGAGGGAGCTGAGTGGGAGAGTGGTCCAGGGCTGTTCCCTGATGGGGTGCAAGCAGAGCAGGGGAATGTGGCAGCTGTACCTTTGAGAACTCCCTGAGGCTCCTCTTGCCTCTTCCACGCCTTGGTGTGTATCCACATTTCACAGAGAAAAGCAAGGCACAACTTCCCAAGGATGTTTGCTGGGATTCACATTCTCTGAACTTCAGAGATAATAAAACCAAAACCCAATTCTTATCTCAGTTGCTGCTCCTCTTGCTGTTCACAAGTGGAATGCATTGTGGAAGAACGGTTTTTTCTTTCTCTGAGGTTCAGACAATGTGAATCCCAGAAATATCCTTGGGAAGTTGTGCCTTGCTTTTCTCTGTGAAGAGAAATGAGGTTACATTGGTGCCTGTTGGGGGATGGACCTGAGATGGGAGGGAGGAGGTACCTGGGGAAGGTGGGGACCCTCCTGGGTGGGGTGAGCAATTAATGAACCCTGATTGCCTTTGGAGAACATCATGGACCAGCCTCTGCTCCTCACCCAAGCCTGGCACTTGCAGGAATCTCCCTTTTTCTCTCAGCCTGTCCCAGGGGCTGCTCCCAGAGGCACGAGTGAACCATCTGCCAAAAACAGAAAAAAATACCAGACCAGCAGCTCTGCTGCTTCTCCAGAGGGAGAAATGGCATCCACAGGCCGTGGGTGAGGAGAGCACCAGTGGGACATGGCCAGGCAAAGGCAAACTGAAGCTAATCTGAGTCTGGTTTTTCTCCAGATTGCTCTGTTTATTCACAATCTTTCTTTGATAAAATTGTAGAAAATCAGAGGCAACACACACTGCCTTCCAAATGTAAAGGGAGGGATGGAAAAAGAGCCAGGAAGAGAAGGCAGCTCCAGCACAGAGAGTGATGCAGAGGGGCCATCTGAGAGGCACAAACAGAGTAACTGCACTCAGTCTGTCAGCAGCCTTCATCTGCTGCTCCTTCCATGCAGGAATTTCCCATTAATAGCCAGTGTCTGAATCTGCAATTAAAAAACCCAAAAACCAAAACAAAACCAAACAACCTCCCCAAAAACAAACAAACGAACAACAAACAAACAAACAAACAAACAAAACCAAAAACCAAACAAAAATTAAAATGAAAATTTAATTTAAATTTAAAATTAAAATTAAAATTAAAGATGATAATAATAATAATAATAATAATAATAATAATATTGAAAAAAATGAACATAATGAAAAAAAAGACCTTTTGTTTCCCAGGCTTGAAGCAGCTGCACAGCATCTCCCAAGGTGATGGCTGCAAAGATGAAACCAAAATCAGCCTGGAGCAGTGTTCTGCAACCATGTCCTTGCCTTGTTTTCCACTCTTCCTGCTTCCTCCAGCCCTCAGTTTGTCAGAAGCTGTGCATTGCCCATTTGGGATGCTTACAGGGTACATGTGGGAAATGAGGTTGAGAGTTGGATTGCTTTGATTTTAGCCAGAGGCTGCAGAGTAGGTGAGAGTCTCCAAAAGAGAAGGGAAAAAAAACCCTAAGAAAAAAAAAAAAAGGAAAGAAAAAAGCATTCTTACAAATTTCCAGCAGTTTTTATTGTAGGTGGAACTGGTAATGGATGTAGCCTGACACTTCTAGCTACAAGGCTCTGATTTCATTTGCCTTTAACTTAGTCAGACTCCAAACACTTGGCCTGAACCTCTCCTGGCTGGCTGCACATCAGCCAGAACAGCACCTCCATTTGCAAGGACAGGGTTCAGGCAAAAGAAAAGCATTTTCTGTACAAGGCTCCAGCAACCCCCTGCTCTGGCAGGGAGGTGCACTTCCCAAAGGTGCATTAGCTGGAGATGAGATGAAAACATACCCAGGCTATAACCTCTGGAAAACTGAGGTCTGCCTGGCACAAAGGGCAAAATATCTGAGAGTTTGAATTTGAATTTGTGTCTTTTATAGGCTGATGTGGAAGGAAATGGAGCAGCCTTGCTCTGAGGCATGAAGGGTGTTGATGTGGAGCTCCAGCCCTGTGCAGAAAGCAGAGCTTCCACTGCACTGTGCCAACACAATTCCTAAAGTCCAGACTGAAATTTACCTTTCCACTTTGTTTCTCCTTGCCCTCCTGCTTTGGGAAATGACCCAGGGAGGAATTCAGGAGGCTAGGGAGCATTCAGGTCAGAGTTCTCATTTCTCCTTGTTCCAGGACTTTTCCAGCCATGCTCTGGAGAGAGGAGCACACAACACCCTCTGGGGGTCCTCAGGACTGGCACATCAATGCAGGAACAAAACAACAAAATACCCTGCCTGTGTCCTGACTCCATCAACCAGGACCCATCCTGAGCCAGCTGCACCCTTCCCTTACAAAACTGCAGAAAGGATTTCTCCAACACTGTCTTGCAGATAGATCAGCAGCAAGGAAGGGAGTTTCCAATCCTTGTGTGCTGGTCCAACTCTGCCAAAACCCTCCTTGCTTCTGCTGGGATCTGACAGCACCAGGCAAAGCCTTCCTGGCTGCAGGGCCAGCCCTGGACAGTTGTCATGGCCTGGACCAGCTGAGGAGCTCTGGGGGAGTCAGGGACTGCAGCATTAAAAACCTAAGGAAGGAACAAGTGGTGACTGCTCAGAGCGGATCTTGGCCGTGGCACTGAATGAGCCCCTCGCCCTGGCTGGCAGCTCTGAGGTCTCCTTAGCAACAGCACTTCAATATTTAACACCAAATTCATGTGCCCAGATGACCTTCCAGGTCCTTTCCATGGTGCTGCTGTCCAGCTGGCTCCAGGAGCGCGGCCCCTGCCAACTGAGCCACAGCCCGCCTAAGGTTTCCTCTGCTGCTCCCAGACCAGCCCTCACTGGGCTTGCCATGATCTGGGGCTCAGCACTGGTGAGCTCAGGGGCAGGGGGGAGCCTGCAGCAGAAACAGTGTCTGACCAGGGGGGTCACAGAATGCCAAAGTGCAGGGGGGCCATGGACAGAGACCATCCTGTTGTAGCCACCAGATGATGATGATGATGATGATGAAGAAGGAGAAGGAGAAGGAGAAGGAGGAGATGTGCTTGGAGGTGCAATCTGCAAAGAGGTGGAAAATGCAGCTGGCAGGAAAGCCCTGGTCCCGTCACTGTCCTGACTTTGGGCAAGGACAGGGGAGATGGTCACAAGCTGACCAGCTGAGCTGATGGGGCTGGGGGTGGTCCATGGACAGAGGAGGGCAGTGGGTCTGACTGGCCATGAGGAGCTAATGGAAGCTGAGAGAGGCAAAGCCATGGCTGGAGGCTGTGCAGCCAGGATAATGGGCAGTGTCTGGGCTTGCAAGGGCAGAGACTCAAGGGAAAATCAGCAAAACAGAGACGTGGGAGCTGCAGGAGCTCAGCACTTCTCACTCCAGTCAGTGGCTGTTTATTCTGATTGGTATGCAAAGCAGGACTGACATTGCTGTCTGCAAACCATGGCTCTCCTTCTATCCATCCATCCATCCATCCATCCATCCATCCATCCATCCATCCACTCACCCATCCCTGGAGTATCTAAGCACCTCCAAAGCAAACTGTGTTTATTTTCTATAGATTCATCCAGAAAACTCCAGCACTGCACCTGCCTTCACCCTGAAATCTTCCTCTGTGCCTCCAAGCATCAGTGTGCACTCCTGGTGTGTGCATGGAGAGGGAACAGCCCTGCCCCAAGCAGGAGCTGGGGGATGCTTTATGAAAAGCAGTTACAGCCATTCTTGGAAGACTTTGGCTCCGAGCCCCTCTGCCACATTCTTAGGAGAGATCATATCAAAAAAACTATTTTTACTAAAATTGTAGTGGTAACAGGCTCCAGATGTGTGTTGTTATGTAATAGGGTTTGTTTTAATGGATCCAACTTCCAGATGTGCAGCGTGGGCTCAGGGTGTCTGCTGGGTCCCCCGTGGGCCAGGGGGAGCAGCCAGCTCTGCTCTCCCTGCTGTGCCAGAGGGGGCAGCTGCCCCCATGGCACGTGGGATTGCTCCTGCTTCCTGAACACTGCTCTTCTTTTTCCTTTCTGGTACAGCTTCTGTCATCCTGGGTGCTCTTCTCAGGTTTCACACCTCATTTTGGGACAAAAGCAAGAAGGGTCACTTTGGTCCTCCCATGGGACTCTTTGTGATTATCTGTAGGTATCACCATCACATTCATGAGAATTATCATTTGGGGATTCTGATTAAGCAGTGACTGAAGATGGAAGCTAAAGGGAATTAAGGGATTGACCATGTCTTGATTTCCCAAGGCCCATTTTGTGCTGTGAGAAAAACTTGGGCAGGAGAAGTGCTAGGAGGAATGAACCAGACAGAGGTTTCCTCAAGCAGAAGCATTTTGGACTTGGAAGTGAAAAGTACCAGAGGAAAGAGACTGTCACCTTCCCACTGAGCCTGTAGGAACAGCTCAGTAAGCACCAGTGGGACCAGCCCACACATCCTTCTGGACCAGTTTCTATGCTGTCATTGATGGTTTCCAGCTGAGCTCTTGCCTTGGTTCTTCTTGGTGAGGTTCATTTCCCTGCTGGGGCTGAAGGGAAGGTTTCTGAAGGCATTTCCAGGCCTGGTGGTTTCCCCTTCCCTCAGTGCAGCTCTTGGTGCCACAGGATCAGTGTCCCCCTTCCCCAGCTCTGCAATTAGCTGGAAAATTGCAGCTCCCCCATTTGATAGGAAGAGCTCCAAGGAGGGAGGCAGCAGTCTGGATCTGAGCTGCTAGGTGGACAGGGGGATGAGTGGTGCATGCTAAGCCAAGGAGGATTTAAATTCAAAGTGTGTGGCTCTGTGCCATTGCTATTAACATCTGCTAATGAAATGCTAAGACTTATTAAGTGTGCAGATTGAGGAGGGAGATTTAAAGGGATGTACTTGGACTGAAAGCAAGAGGCTTAAGTGCTTCCTGGAGAGCAGAGAGGAGGGAACGCCCAGGGCTGGCTCCCCTGAGGGGAAAATGGAACTGCCACCTGATGGCAGAAGGAAAGAGCTGGAGAGTCAATACCAACCCTGTAACCCCCATGGGACACCAGCTGAGCCCCAGCTCTGAGGAGAAAATGGAACTGCCACCTGATGGCAGAAGGAAAGAGCTGGAGAGTCAATGCCAACTCTGCAGGACCCCATGGGACACCAGCTGAGCCCCAGCTCTGAGGAGAAGGGAGATCAGGGGGGCAGTGACAGATCTGCACCTGTGGAGGGGCACTGACCCTGCCCCAGCATCACTGACCAGCCAGGCTGGGAGCTCTGAGGCAGCTCAGGAGAAAGTGTGGTGAGAGAAGCTTCCTGTGGGCTTGCTGTGTCTCAGTTTGAACCTCCCTAGTGCCAAAAAAATCAACACAGACCAGTGGGACAAAATCAGCACTCAGCTGGAGCCTGGGAAGTCCAAGAGGGAAAAGAACTGGTCTGGGTTCTGGAGTTCACATCCACTCCTGTGCTTGATTTTATCCGCAGCAAGGCTTTTGCAGGGCTGGGGTTGCTTTGCATTGCAGTCACGTGAGTGTCTCAGTGATTTGGTTTTCTCTCTCTGCTCTTTGCAGAGCAGCACAAGGCAGGCTCTGGGGCTCTGCTGTGCACATGAAGGAGGCCTCGGCCACGGAGTCAATTGGAAAGCCATCTGCTCCCACCAATGAGGATGTTTCCATGGTTTTGTGAAAGAAAGGGACTCTTCTTCTCCTCTCTTTTTCCTTTTTATTTTCCTTTTCTTCCTGTGAGGGAGCCATACGTGTGCACAGCCAGCCTTGCCAGAAACGTGCTGTTTATCAGAGGTGCATTCCCCCATTGCCACGGGGCAGAGCCCGATGGAGGGGTGAGAGGGGAGGGGAGAGGGGACACAAAGGCATCCCCAGCCCAGGAGACAGCCCATGGAAGGTGTGGAAACAAAGCAGGGGAAATGAATGAACACTTCATCGCGGGCCCTTCCCCCAGCACGTCCCTGTGAAATGTGGAGATTGGGTGGAAAATCCATACAGCAGGGAAGTGTGTGCCTTTAGCAGAGCAGGGCTCCCCACAGGCCAGCTAATTGCTCTGAATGGATGTCCTGGCTCACACAGAGGCTTTTCTTAGTTTGTTTTCCTGCTCTGACCAAGTGTTTCTGCTGTTAACCCTTCTTCCGTGGGGTGGGAAAGAGGGAACTGTCCCTGCCCTGTTTAACCAGGGCAGCAACACCTGACCCCTCCAAGGGCTTCCAAAAGTCACAAGGGGGGGAAACATTTCGAGATGAGGTGTGAGAGGTGAGCACACAGTTCTGACAACAAACAGCCGAGGAAGGAGGGCTGCTCCTGGAAGGAGAGTGCTGAAGCATTCTTGCTTGTTTTCTGGCCAGCTCCTGGACTGGGAGGGATGGGCACAGGGAGGAGAATGAGTTAACTTCCAGGTTTAACCATTAGTTAATTTTACAGTGCAAAAAGATTTCTCCAATACCTTCAAATGTCAACACTCTTGGGGGAATGAAGCCTCATGTGGCATTCAGAGCAGGGGAGCAAATGTGGAAAGATGAGCATGGAAGAGGTGTCTGGGCACTTTTCCAATGGGATATCACATCTGCAGGCTGGCTGTGCTGGGCAGGGAGAGTGTACTGCCCTCTGAGGCCCTGCCCTGAGCCACTCCAGCCCCAGGTGTGGCCCTCACACATGGTCCCTTGCATGGTAAAGAGGTGATTCACAAGGAAAAGGGAAAGGAGGGTTGTTAGACATGGCTTAAACCAAGATGGGGAAAGCTGATGTCCTGGAGGATGTTCTTGGTCACAGCAAGCACCCAGCTCATCCAAATGCCAACTCCTCTGCTTAGGGCCTGTGTTGCTGAAAGCAACTTGAGAAGGGAGGAGGAAACATCCACATGATGGGAGAGGGGAGAGCCAAAGCAAAGGGCACTCAGTACCTGCTGAGGCAGGCAAGGCTCAGCATCAGAGCCTGCAGGCCGAGGGGGAGGGTGGGACAGCCAAACTCAGCCCAGTGTGAATGGATCCATCAGATCTGACCATGGGGAGTCCTTCCAGCCAGCCCTGATGAGGGTTGGGGATCAGGGTGTGGGCAGGCAGGAGGGCACAGGGTGGAACTCCCAGGCCAGCTTTTGCTCAGCTTCTGGGGCAGGATTTCTGCCGCTGGACTGAGCTCCCAGTGAAGATATCCATCCCATGGCAGGGGAGAGCCTGGTGATGGCTGACAACTGCAGGCAATGCTTCTGAGCTGGATTCTGCAACTCAGAACCTGTCCCTGTCCCCAGGTCATCTCCTGGCCATCAGACAGGTCATGGCCACACATCCCCACTCTGGCCAGCCCCAAACTGGATGCCAGAGGGATGAAGGAGAAGGCAAGCCCTTATCTCCTGCTTTGCCATGACCATCCTCAGCACTTCCATGGCAGACACATCCTGTCCCCCCTGCTACCACTCACATCCACGACCTGGGGGTGCCAAGAGGTGCAGTAGCTCAGCAGAGGAGGGCAGAGTGCTGAAAATACCAGCACTAATTCCACAATGGGTTCCTTATGCTCCCTGGAAATGCAATCTGGGGGAGGACTCCCAGCCAATTCATGTTTTAGGGCAAATCAAGGCGATACATTACTCGACTCAGCTCCTAAATTTGGTCATACTTCAGCTGGTGTTTGCAGACGTTTGTGAGTTAGGTTGGCCAATGCCACAGAGAAAAGCCATGGGGCAATTATCCTAATGAGGAACAAATGCATTGCTTCTGCAAGTTATTTGGTGCTTGGAATGGGCCCTCCCCATTGCGTGACTGCTTTGTGCAGAGTTAACCCCTGCTGAGGCCTCGGGGAGGTCATTTTTGGGAGATGAGGAGGAAATTCAGCGCCCATCAGATTGCTGGGGTTAAACACTGTGCAATGCACGAAGCTGTCACAGCATCTGGCAGCAGCCCCAGTGGCTTTGCTGGCACTGAGCAGCTTTGCCCTTCAGGCTGTGTGTCCTGCAGAGTGCAAAGGACCAGCCTAGGACAGCCCAGCTGCCTTTGGGGCCAGAGCAGCACTGCAGAGATCAGCCTGGGCAGTGTGTCTTGGACAATGCAGCATCTTCACCATGTGGATGAGCAAGGCTTCTCCTGCCCCTAAATCCTAAATGCCAGCCTGCAGGTGCTGGTGATGCCATGTGAGTGTCTCCTTGCTTGTAGGACCCTGCAGAGGAGCAGCATGGGTTCAGACCTGACCCCTCCCAGCTGGCCACTGGCTCTGCAGACTTGTCCCAGCATTGGACCCCCAGCACCCAGGGGGCTTCTGAAAGAACCAGCAGAAACCCCTGGCCCTTTTGGCCCACCCACTGTGCCTCCTTTCCCCCCTTTTTAGCAACATGCCCAGGTGATTTAGAGGCAGTAAGGACCATCCTGCCTCTGACCATCCAGGACTCACAGCCCCTCACAGCAGCTCTTCCCTCAGCCCTGTTGGGGACCCCATAGGCCAGTGGTGCTCAGGCTCTTGTGTGGCCTCAGTCATTGAGGGGACAGAACCTCAGCCATTCCCCAGACCCAATTTCAGCGCTTTTAAATGGGTTTCCAACCCAGACATCCCAGCACTGTTTTGTGGATTCAGCATCTCAGTGGTGACTGAGTGCCCATGGCTGGGGGGTGTGTGGTGAGGGGGCTCCAGCACCTTGCTGCACCTTTCTGGCAAGCAGCCCATCCAAAGCCAGACCCCCAATTTCTGCACATCCACCCCTCTCTGTATGAGCCTGTGGCTCGCACCAAGCTTCCACCAGCTGCCCCAGTCCCGTAGGAATGCAGGGTGGGTGACAAGGGACATGGCAGGATTGCACAACCTGGCAAACCCCATCTGTGCAGGACTCCTGGCCTCATCCACAGCGGGTGCAGGAGCACAGGCTGCAGGAGCTGCTTCTCTCCAAATCCTTTTTTGCTTTTGTATTTTTCTTTCTTCTTTTCCTGCCTTCTGCAGAAGGGCCCAGATGCCTTTACTTTGGCTGGGCTCCCTTGGCCAGCAGCCCGTGGAGGCACCGGGAGCGCCGTGTGCGAGTGCGTGAGCCTGTGTGTGCAATATTAATGCACAGGAATGGAAGAGCACCAGCACATAAACATTCTTTACTGTTTGGGTCACAGCCCGGGGAGCTGTAAGAGCTTTTGTGCTGTTTTTGAACACACAGACTAAATAGAGAGGGAGCAAGTAGAGCAGAGAGGATGAGAAGCTGGGAGAGACAGGGTGGGAGGATGAGCTGGAAGAAGTGAGGAGGATCCCCTGCCATCAGACACCATGAGGTCTGACAGGAGTGGGCAGGGGGGGTGTTGGTGCAAGGCCGGGAGCTCCAAAGGACACCCACATCTGCTCCACACTGGGGTGGGAGACAGAACTGCTCATCATGCATATCTTTCTGCATTAAAGTAAAAAGTAAAATAATAATAATAATGCTGGAAGCTGGCTGGAGGCTGGAATGACCAGGATTCCTGTGCAGATCTCGTCAGAGTGGCTTCAGTGTCAGTTTGGGAATGAGGAGGAGGGGGCTGTGCTGGAAGTATTTCTGCAGCAGGCGAGGGGAGGACGCTCTCTCCGGAGCTAACGAGACCCAGCTGGCTCCCAACTGCAGCCGAGAGTGTTAAATCAGAAACTATTCCGTCAACAGCCAGTTTGGCCAAATATGAAACATTTCCAGGGAATCAATGGCCGGTGTTGGTGACGCAGAAGCCAATAGTCCTGACTTCTTTTCCAGAGCCTCCAGAAATACACTCGTCACTTTGGACTTAAAGGGACAGGCCGCGCTTTTCCCGCTCGTCTCGGTGGCGCTGGGCTGAGAGATCCACATGGAGCAGCAGGAACAGAGGCTGGGCTGCTTTAATCCACTGGTTAATGCTTGCAAAGGGCCCCAGGGGGGTTGGACCTGCCAAGCTGCTCCACATGACAAATCTGAACTGGCCGTGTCCTCCCCAAATGTTTTCCGTGGAGATGAGCTCAGATCGAGCTCCGTGCAGCTGAGCCCTGGCTGCTGCTGCCCTCATCCTCCGTGGTGCCTGAGCCTTTGACCCTCACCTGTGCAGGGCACGATGGAAACCAAATGTTCAGGCTGGGCCCATGGGGCTCCAGGAAAGCACGGAGTCACCAAACCCTCTGGCACAGACAGGGCTGACCGCTGTCCACCTTTGCACTTGGTGACACGTTTAATGTCCCAGTCTGCACAAGGGCAAGGCTGCAGCCAGCCTGTCTCAAGAATATTTAGATCTTTTAGGAATAAAACAGGGGCAAATGGTGTAACTTTTTCTCTAGGTCCTCGGCCACTCAGGTCTTCTCCCAGTTTCCAAGGCACTGGGATGTGCCAGTGGTTTGTCCCAGCCTTCCTTCCAGCCTGGGTCACATTCCTCCCAAACAGCACCCATGGCACCTCACAGGCACAGCTAAGCAAGGCAGAGAAATCATTAGAGTATAAAATAATGATCCCTGAGGATAACATGTTGAGGAATACATTGAGTGCAGGTAGCCTGGTGTGCAAGCTGCAGCAAAGTTTCCTTAACAGACAGAAGGGGTAAAAATGGGGGGGAAAAAGTATCAAATAATAGGAAATTGCTCGACAGTGCAGCAGTAAGGTCAGTGGAGCTGTACTTGCTGTTACTTGGCCTGTAATGCTGCTTGGAGCAAGGCAAAACCTGCCCAGGTCTGAGCTTTGCAGTGCCCATGCAGCCACATCCTTTGGCATCCTCCCTGTCTCAGAGAGCTCCTTCCCCATTCCTGTCCCTGATGGGTCATCAGAGATCTTCCCCTCAAATGACATTTGGTTGAGGACATGCCCACACCTGCAGCTTGGTGCTGTAAAGAAGCACCAAAAAAAGCCCTAAAAACCAATCTCCCACCACGGTTAACCAGGATTTTCTCCCACATAGCCAAAAGCTGCTGATCAGGGCTCCCTGGGGCAAAGCTGTCCAGCTGCTGGGACACTGCTCTGGCTTTTCCCAGGGTGTGCTCAAGCACATGTGGCTCTTCCAGCCCTGCACAGCCCCCAGCTCGAGCAGGTGAAGGGCACTCAGCATCCACAGCATTGCCAGCTGAACATGCATTCCCATTGTGCCTGGGCTTTAAAGGCTGGGTTGGTGGTCTCCTCTGGTGATCACAGCTTTTATCAGGGGCCAGGGAGCTGGAGAAAGGAGCCAAGCATCCTGTTTCTCTTTTTCTGCTGTAAGCAGCCTGCACTCCCACCAGCTGCTCCGGCCACAAAAATTATCCTGGGCCGGATATTATCTCCTGCCGAACAAACGTGGGGAAAGAGTGAAGTAGATGGAGAGGTGAACCTGGCGCGGGGGCAGCCAGAAGTTGGGCAGAATTAGAAGCAGGGGAGGAGGCAATTGGAGCTCCCTGGAGAAAGGGACTCTGCTGGGGCATGGCAAGTGTGTCCCACTGCTTTAGGGGTGAAATGGAGCAACTTCTGTCCAGAGGGCACTGGGGTGGCAGATGCCTGACATGGCAAGGGATCGGCAGGGCTCCCAGGCATCCTGGGCAGGAGTTCTGGATTTAATCTGCCAGTCAAGGGCAGAGCAGAGCAGGGAGACTTGAGCCCACTTGTGGAGAACGAGATCATGGTCATGCCACAAGGAAAACAGAGAATGAGCCATGAACCCACAAGCTGTGTGCTGTTCCCCATCCCTTGCACCCCGCTGCGCCTGCACCTATCATTCATCCTATCATTCATGCTGATGCTCCCCCTCCTCTGTGTTTCCAGAGGTATTTCCAGCATGGAATATTCTACTAAAGGGTATTTTTTCTTTCTCTCTCTTTTTCCCCCCTGCCCTGGTTTGAATGAGAAGCCAAGGGGCTGTAAAATGCAGACTTTCCCACCTAGCTGAACCAGAGGAAATTATGCTGGCAAAAAGTTTAATTTACCCCACTGCAGCAGTAACAAGCACCAGTTTTTGGAGACGGTCAGAAAAGCTGGAGTGGATGAGGTGGACCTTGGCTTGGGAGAAGAGGGGCTTGGCTCTACCCCTGCTTCCTAAGCAGCATGCAAGGCACAGATGGGAAGATCCAGGAGGGTCAGAGCAAAACTGTCCCCACTGCTCCTCTGCTCTGGCAGCCCCATGAAACACCTCATGCATCCAGGCACAAAGCAACTGTTGGAGTTCAGGAAATCCCTCTGGCTGTCCTGGACTGCCAGGAACCCTGCCAGGGGGCTCAGAAGCCCTGGCACAGAGCCCAAAACACCTGTGGGTTTGATTATGACCTGTGCAGCAAATTACCAACCTTGTATGAAGATCAGCAAGCCACAGCAGTTTAAGTAGAATATTAGTGAAGTTATCATGGGGTGGAAAAGTGGATTTTAGGGTTTTTGGTATGGGGGTTCAGGAGGCAAGATGGAGGAATCTGGGCATGTCCAGCCTTTCTCCTTCTTCTTCTTGGCCTCCTCTTCTGCTGTGATGGTGGCACTTACAGATTGGTTTAGAGTAGAAGCTCACTGTCCAACATAGGTGATAGGTATTGGAAAGTAATTGTAAATATTGTATATGTAGTTTTTAGTATAAAGCCATAACACTGCCAGGGGACAGGCAGAGTGCCTGGAACTGTCCTGCTGGACAGACCTCGGCAGGGCAGGAGAAAATTTTTTATAGATAAGGAAAAATGAACAACCTTGAGACCGAGAAATGAAGAGCTCCGACTCATTCTCCAAGCGCCGGGCTGGGTAAAGAGACTTTTAACCATCTCGGGGTCGCAGCGACCCAGAAAGGCCCCGGGAGAGAGCAGGAGGGGCGGCTGTGCCCGAGGCGCCAGGAGGAGCGGGGAGCGCAGCGCGCCCGGCCGGGGTCACCGCTCCCGGGGCGGCACCGCCAGCTCAGCCGGGAGCCCCGGGCAGGACCCGCCAGCCTGTCTGGGACACACAGCACAGCCCGTGCCACACGCAGGGGCGATTGATTCCCCTGGCGGATTAGGCTTGATTAATGCTAATTCCTCTGCTGAGCCGCGTTTTTCCAGCCTTGCCTGGCTCGAACACACGCCGAGGGAGCCGCTGTAATGAGCGGGCAGTGCTCCTGGTGGAGCTGGTGATTGTCTCTCGCTGTTGGGTCAGCTATTTCAGGGAATACTTTGCTCTCAAAGTCACTGGTGGGACATGAGCAGGCACCAGAGATGGACAGTGAGAGCCTGTATCCATCTGCTGCTGCCCCAAGGGAGCATCAGCATCAGGCAGGGATCTGAGCATCAGGAAGGCAAGGAACACCTCAGTGTCCCTGCAGGCACCAGGAACGTGATGTGCATGGGTGCAAAAGAGATCAGGCCCAAATCTCTGCTCCCAACAAAAGGACAGCTGGGCAGTTGAGATATTTGGGGGATTTTGGCTCTCCTGAAAGCCTTTTTCAGGCTCCAGACTGCCAGCATTGGGGTTGCAGTGAAAATGAGCTCTAGGACCATCCCGTGTTGCAGGAGGGGTGAGCAAATGTCTGGGGCAAGGGGCCAAATCCAGCTCCAGCTGAAGGTTTGGCTGTGCTGGCACTGCCAAGGAGCACAAATCCTGGCCCTGGATGCAGTGGCCAGTGGGTGGATAAGAGGCAGTCCTTCCTCCCTGAGCAGTCACAGGCAACGGGATCTGACCAAATGCTGGAGGTCAGGACCTCCTGGAGTCACTCATTCCCAATTAACAAGTCAGCTGCACACCAAGACCCGCCAGGTTTTGCAAGAAAGCATCCAAGGACAGACACAGGCTGGCTCTGCGAGTACTCTACACCTCCACCATGGGACCCTGCCTCTGGCCACAGCCACAGAGCTCATTCTGGCCAGGGCCAAGCTCCCTGGGGATGCTCCAGAGAGCAGCTGAAGATCCTGGATTTGTTTGCACCCTCCAAGCCAAGCGCTCCAGGATCTTCTGCTCTGCTTCCCCTCTCTGGCCTGGGTGGATTTTGGGGTAGCACTGTCTGTCCTCGAGTGCTCAGCTGTTGAATGCCCCTGCTGGACTCCTGGCTGGGATATTACCCCTGTGCATGTGGGCCTCAGCCTCTGAGACTGCCCAAACCCCACAACTCTTCAAGGCAGCCTCACTTTTGGGAAAAATTCTGGCACTTGCTGCTTGGGCCACTCTCATGCTGTGCTCTTCCCATGCTGAGCTCAGCAATGGTCCAGTCACACAGGCACATCCCCCTTTTATTCAGAACAAAGCAAGCAATTATTTTCAGGTGTTCTTGTTAATGGTACAACCTTGTTTGCAGCCCTCTTGGATATCAGGAATTCTGCCTCAGATGTGCCCCATCCTCTCTGGATGATGCCTTAGAGGAAACTCTAACAGCAGTGGTGTCAAAGCATGGCCCCTCTTGGGGCAGTGACTTTCCTGAAGGCTGCAAACTGCCTTGGGGTTATTATTTTTACTCCAGGCTCCAGTGATGGGCACTTTTAAATTCAGACTCTCCTTGGTGAAATCTGGACATGCAGCAGCTCTGCCCCAACAGTGCCTCTAAACTGTGCTGAACTTGTGCTACTCCAAGCTGTGAAATATTTAGGATCTAATTGTGAGTTTACCTCCCCCCTTCCCCAGATTCAGAAGCCACACTGGTCAGCCCAGTCGGCTTTGCATGCTGCAGCACTGGGAGAAAACAGAGATAAAAACATCCTGTAGGGCAGGAGCAGGATGGTGGTTAATCCTTGGAAAAGGCTAACTGACATGGCCATCAATAACTACAGTAACTTGTTATGGCTGCCTCATTCCAGGAGGATTACATGCCTGAACACTCCTTAAAACATCTAATGAATGTCATTTTGTTTCTGCTCTCGGTGCTCATGCAAGTGAAGCACTCGGTAGCGCTGGCCAGAACCATGGGGAGAGCCAGCAGGGCTGCTCCTCCTGCACCTCCCTGCTGGCCTGAAATATCCTTGCTGGGTGCTGCTGCTGTGCTGCTGCCAGCTCTGTGCCACCAGGATCCTCGCTGTGCCCGAGTGCTGGCTCTCCCTGCCCTGGGTGACATCCAGCTGCAGGACACCTTCCTGTGGCACAGGAATTGTGGCTCTCACCTTGCTCTGCTCTCAAAGCAGAGCTTTAATCAAGCAGAATTTAGATCAGATTTTCCTGCCTCGCCCCCATTTTGGGGATATCTGTGGCAATATTCACAGAGGAAGATGGCAAAGGCACCAGGGCTGGCAGAAGTTGTGTTTCACAGAATCACAGCATCCCAGAAGGGTTTGGGTTGGGGGAGGCCTTGAAGACCATCAATTCCAACCCCCTGCCATGGGTGGGGACACCTTCCACTAGAGCAAACCCCATTGGACCTGAACTTGAATACCTCCATGGATGGGGTTTGTCTGCTCCACCCTCAGATTCCTCCTCCTTGGCCCTGCAGAGAAAACAAACCAAGCCAGCCATGAATCTGCCATTGGGGGCCAATAGCCACCAGCCCTGCAGGCACCAGCAAGCCAAGGCAAGGTGTGGAGTGTCCAGAGAGGCTTTTCCAGCCCCAAGTTTGTCTTGGTATGCACCACCCCAGCCATGAGAGTTACTTGCATCTGTGAGATCCATTTCCTCTTAATTTTGCCAAGGAATGTTCTTTAAAAAGGAGGACCAGTGAAAGCAAAGCTGTGAAAGGTGTGTTTTGCACTGCAGGGCTGTATAATTTTGCTTCTCCTGAGCAGACAAGCAATGATGAACTGCATCTCAGCAGGCTGGGGCTAGGAATCGCTGTGGAGATGCTCACCTCCCTGCCACATAGCAGGGAGGGCAGAGGGAGTTTTGGCAAAGGTTGTGTAGCTCAGATCCTGAGGGTTAATTCTCTGCCTTGTTCAAGCTGTACAGGGGCATTATCAGTGAAATACAGGGGCCACTGTTTTTCTCCAGAACCCCACCATTAATCCATTATGGCTCCAAGGAAGGCTTTTATATTTTCTGCAGGGCTGCCTGGGCTCATTCCAGAGTCGCCCCTCATCCCCACCCCAGGGGCAGCCGGGGCTCCTGCCTCACCCTGCTGTGCATTCATTTTTTCAAGGTGCTGGCAGTTTCTTGCCTGCTGATGCTGTGGAGACTTTCTGGACCCCGAACAAAGGTTTTTTGAGAAGGTCTGGAGATGCTCTCTGGAGTCACAGTGTCTGACCCCAGCGATGTCTGCAGCCATGCAGAGAGACCTTGGCACTGACGGGGACATCAAAGCAGACCCAGACTCCAGGATCCCTCCCCACATCCTGCCAGCATAAGCAGCAGCAGTGAGTTTGTGGAATTCCTTCAACACAGACTGTCTGCAGAGGTGCAGCTCAGCCCAGCCCCGTGCACAGCTCACACCTGACCTTCCCTGATTTCCCCAGACTTGGCTTTTCCTATTAGCAGAGGACCTTTTTGCTGCTCCTTGTACTCTCAGCCTCATATTTCAAATTCCTTCGCAGCTGTGTCTGGTTTTCATTTGAACATATTACATTCAGATAGATCTATCTATATATAATACAATGAGAAAGGATTTTCAAGGTAATAAATAGAACATGCAAGCCTAATTATTCAGGATGACCCAATGCAATTTGGTAAGTCCAGCCTGTTGTTTATCTTGGCAAGATGAGAACAAAATATCATTGGATATACTCATTACTCTTATAAGATTTCAATATATATACATTGTCAGGAGTCCCTGAGTTATGAAATCCTCCTCACTGGAGGAATAAACATGCTGGGTAGTAATCCTGGAAGCAATCAAAATGCCTTCAGCTCTCTCTGCAGCCAGCCCTGAGCCCCTGGGCCTTGCTCACAGCCCAGACTCACCCACAGATGGTTCATCTCGCTCTGAGGCCATGGGCAGAGCTTGGAGAGCGAGCAGAGAGGCAGAAATAGGATTCTTGGCGTTTCAGGTTGAATTACTGGAGCTGTCTATGACTGGCCCCACTGGTCAAATAGGAAAAAATAACAAGAGGGAGTTGGCTTCTCTTTCAATCTGGCTGGGGGAGCCTGGCGGGTGTCTGCTCCTGCCTGCTGGCCTGGGAATGGCCTCAGGTGCTCTGGGATGGGGCAGGCACGGCTGCCTGCTCTGTGCTTTGTCCAGGACATCCCCCCTGGGCACCCTGCCCCTGTTCCCACCCAGCTGAGCATCCCTGGGCAGCAGCTCCTCCATTTGTGGATGCAAGAGGGGGCTCTGCTGGGAAGGATGCATGGAAAAGGGCTGGCCTCCACCCCTGCCTCCTGTGCACACCTTCCTGCCAGCTGAGAAAGCTTCTGGAGCTTCTCTATTGCCATCCCATGATCCAGGGCACTGTGGGGTGCAGATCAGGGCAGCACTGAGGCAGCTGATGCCAGAAATGCCACATCAGCCCTTCGAGATGCCAGCAACGCCACATCAGCCCTTCAGCTTCCACGGGAGGCCTCCAGCTGCACAGGAACCTCTCTTGATGGTGATGCACAAACTCCTCCAAGAAGCAGGGAGAATGGCACCCTCCCAGCTCTGTGTACAGCCCTGGGTTTGCCTCTCCTGGGACCCCAGGGACTGTCCCAGGGTGCTGACAGGGGATGAAAATACTCATCAGGTCCCAGCTGTGGTTACTGTCTGTCCAGAGACACACACAGCTCAACCCCTGCTTGTTCCCAGCAGGGCACCCAGGAAAATCCTGGCAAGGTTCTGCAGTGGGTAAAGGACTCACCCTCAGCTGGTCCTGTGTCTGGGGGGTATAAATGAGCCCAAAAGACAGCGTTTCTCTTTCAGGGAGAAGTTAACTTTGCACTGAATGCGCTGAGCTGACGAGCAGCGAAGCCTTGGCTGTTTACCCCGGAGCCCGGGCGTCATGGTGCACATGGCTGGCAGTCTCAGCAGGGCTCCATTCACTTTGATTTTACTGCAGGGTTAACTAGACCCCGGCAATTATCCCCTTTTAACAAGGCAGTGTTTACACCTGTGAGAAAGGGTCAGCTCCTGCCTTGCTCACTTCTGCTGGGAGCAGAGTATTGCTCATGGCAGCTGCAGAGGTGATGTGACCACAGGGGGGAAAGGAAAGATGGGAAGAAAGAAAGAAGTGGAAATAGGAAAGGTGATCTTAAAGCTCAGATGAAAAATATCCCCCATGATCCCTGACTGCACAGCTTGCTCCCTCCCCATCCCTCCTTCCCCCACCAGGATGTGCACGCAGAGATAGTTGGAAGCTGGGATTTGTTGATGGATTTCTTAGCTCCTGGGCTATTAAATGTCTGGACCAGCTAATTTTAAAGCAAACAAGCAAAGGCCAAATGACAAATTGTTTGGGAGGCCCTTCAGGAGGAGGAGGACGGAGTTTTACGACCACCAAGGGCACAGTTGCTGCCATTAAATCTGTGGACAGAGGGGGAAAATAAGATCTGATTTATTTGGTGATGGTGGAAAATATTATTCACGCTATATTTTATTGATCATTGCATCCTCCCAGTTTTCAAGGCCTCTTTCTCATGCACATGGAACATATACATGTTTTTCTGCACATATGAGGCTGAGTACATAGTGGCTCCTGCACCTGAGGGATTTTTGCATGCTCTGCTGGCCGTGGGGCAGGAGGAAGCAGAGCAGGACTGTGAAGCTCAGGAGTTCTCTATGGTGAGGAACAGGTCCCTTTGGGGCTGGGGATGCTCTTCAACCAGGCAAGGAGCTGTGGGGTTGCTGGGAATCCCTTGACCCTGCAGGTCTCTCCCTGCTGGGCACTGATCCCCAGGTCACTGCTGTGGGACCCTTCCTCTCCCATCCTGCCCCCCTGACCCTGTGCCTGCCCTGCCTGCTGGGCCCCAGCGCATCTTGAAGACATTAAATCGTGTTTGGAAAAACCTGCAAGGTCACCAAGTATGGCACAGACATGGGGCATTGACACTGTTAACCCAGCTCTGCCAAGGCCACCACTGACCCATGTCCCCAAGCGCCACATCCTCACATCTGTTAAACCCCTCCAGGGATGGTGACTCCACCTGGAGTCCCTGTGCCAAGGCTGGATAACCCTTTACATGGAGAAATTTTTCCTAATCTCCAATCTAAACCTCCCCTGCCACAAGCTGAGGTCATTTTCTCTTGCCTTCTTGCTTCTTGCTTAGGATAGATCGGCCCTACCTCCCATCCATGAAGAGGAATGCTGTTCCTGGGGAACCCAAACAGCCCTGCACACCATGGGGAGGGGAAAGCAGACCCTGAGGAGGTTTGCTCTTTGCAAAAGGGAGCAGGGGCACACAGCAAAGTGCTGCCAGCAGCGTTTCCCAGTGCTCCCAGCCAGCCCAGGGGCCCGTGGAGCCCAGCTGCCTCCGTTACCTGGCTCAGCAAGCAGGATTGCTTCCCACAGCCAGCACGGGTGGTGGGGGCAGAATTCAAGATGGCAAATGAAAAGAGGGCAGGTTTGGGCCCCTGGGAGCCTTTCTGGAGCTGGAGGCTCTCTAAGCCAGTCCATCTGGAGAAGAGAGAGCCAGGCTCTGCAGGGATAGCCGGAAATAACAGCAATTTATGCAGTTATGTTTCCAGACTTTTTTCCTCTAACTATCAAATAATACCATAAGGAAAAAATAAAAAGAAAAAAAAAAGGAGAAAGGAAATAGAAAAAGCAATATAGGGACCAGAGCTTTTAATCCTCTCTGCGTTCCCAGAGAAATCCAGGGGCTCTTTCCACCCTTTAACTCACTCCTGCTCTCCATTAAAGCCTCCTCCAGTAGGGAGAGGAGCCCAAACCATCCTACACGAGTTCTGGGACACCTTTTCCCTGTGCAAACAATCGGATGCAAAACCTATTCCTTGTAGCTTTTGGGGGTGACCACGGTGGCCCTTCTGTGGCAGGTGACATTTGCAGAGCCTCCAGCCCGGCAGGCCAGGGACAGCAGGGCTGGTGCTGGGGGATCTGTGGGAGCCAGGCACTGCTCCTGGAGCAGCACAGAGTACTCCCACCATGCCAGGACGATGCTCCCCTCCCCTCCCACCCTGCAGGACGATGCTCCCCCCGTGGTCAGAGCCGGCATTCCCAGGTGTGTCCATCCCGCCGGTAGCTGCAGCTCTGCCCGTGGGGAATGACAGGAAAGCAGCTTTTGCTGCACAGCCCTGTGCTCACCTCGGAGCCTGGGAATGCCCCAGGCACTCCAAGAGCTCGGGATGTGCTTTGGCTCAGAGCAGAGCCCTGTTCCCTCTGCCCTCTGCAGTCACCCATGGCCCAGCCCAGCCCGAGGGCTGCGCCCAGGTGTGATGGCACAGAGGTGCCTGGATCTGCAGCATCCTGCTTGCAAGGAGAGCACCTCATCTGCAGCATCCTGCTTGGAAGAAGAGCACCTCATCTGCAGCATCCTACTTGGAAGAAGAGCACCTGATTCTGCATGATTCTGCTTGGAAGGAGAGCACCTGGATCTGCATCATCCTGCTTGCAAGGAGAGCACCTGGATCTCCAGGATGCTGCTTGGAAGGAGAGCACCTGGGTGTCCAGCATCCTGCTTGGAAGGAGAGCACCTGGATTTGTAGAATCCTGCTTGGAAGGAGAGCACCTGGATCTGCAGTATCCTGCTTGGAAGGAGAGCACCTGGATTTGTAGAATCCTGCTTGGAAGGAGAGCCCAGGCAAAGAGCAGCTGGGGAGGCAGTGAGGCACAGAGCCCTGCAAGCACAGAGCCCTGCGAGCACAGATCCCATGTGGTGTCACACATCTGTTTTCCTTCATTTGGGGAGCAAAGGCCAGGGCAAAGGTGGGTTGCCCAGACCACCCACAGCCCTTGGTGGTGACAGGGAGTGATGAGCCACGAGGGACCTGCCATTCCCTCCAGGGCAGAGCCACAGCCAGGCAGAGGGGATGAGCACAAGCTGCAGCAGGGCTGGTTCCTCTGGTGGTGCCTGAGGATTGCCTGGACAGCGGGGTTAACTCCAATAAACAATAAACAGCACAGTCTGCTTTTAGTCTAGCACAGCATCTGGAAATGAGGTGAAGAAAAACATTTTTGGGTGGATTGAGTGTTCCCATTGCACCTATCAGGTTGGGAATCAGGGAGAAGATGGATGGCTGTATCCTCCCACCTATCAGGGAGAAAATAAACAGTGCTCAGAGAGCTGCTGGAGCTCTTGCCTGTGACACAGATGGAGCAGGGTACAGGTCCTCATGCCTCTCTGGAGACACTGAGAGTATTTAGGTGAATGGAATACCCCAGTGAACATCTCTTTCTGGGCTAAGAGCATGTGGTACCCAACCAGCCTGTCCTGATCAGCAAGGAGAGGGGGCCCTGGGAATGATGATTTCCTGCCTCAGCCCTGAATTAAACAGCAAATATTTTTCTCTTTTCTTGGAACAAACTGGGAAGAGAGTTGTGCTGCTTCCAGGAGAGAGCAGGGCCTTTCAGCGTGCTCGTGCATCAGCTGGACTGGATGCCCAGAGCACAGTGCAGGAATTCTGGCATCACCCAGGCCTGCTGGACGAGCTTCCCCAGGGGCAGGAGAGCTCGGGGTGAGCCAGCCCCTGTCAGCACAGCCCCCCTGGATGGGTGCACACAGAGGACATGCAGCCCTCACTCACACTGTGCAAACAGAGGATCTCTCTTGGCACTGGAGCTGTTTTCCCTTCCCAGAGTGAAATGCCCAAGTACTTGCTATATTTAGAGCCCGGGGTTTTTCAGGAAACACAAAGAGGCTTGTGTGAAGCTCCATATTCACCTCTGGACGTGGCTCCTGGCATCCTGACCAGGGCTGGCTCCAAAGCCCATCGGTGCCAACCCCTCCTGTCCTTCCTGCCCCACCAGGCCTCCCACAGGCTTTGGGGGTCCCTGAGGTGCCCAAGGTGAGCTCCGTGGGCTCTGACCAGCCCTTTCCACACGGGGAAAGGCTTAGGAGAGCCGGCAGAGGGCCGGGACTCAATGGGAAAGAGCAGCAGTGCCTGCTCCAGCTGCCACCCAGCCCTGGCAGGGAGCGATGCTCTGCTGGACGGCAGAGGGCACTGGAGGTGGCAAAGCCATCCCATCTAAAGGCTTCTCCAGCGTTTAATGCTTTTACCTTGAGAGAACAAGAAAAAGGTTGCATTTTTGGCCAAGTTAAAGGCTTGCCACCCCTCCTTGGGGGGCCCGGGCTGGGGTCCCCATCCCCGTCACCCACCCGCAGCTGCAGGGCAGCCCTCCCTCCCTCCCTCTCCCAGCTGGATGGCTTCCCAGCAAGGAGCAGCAGGAGAAATCTTGGCTTCTGGAGGGGAAAGGCAGCCAGGGAAGGGAAGGGAAGGGCGGGGAGGGAAAGCGATGCGTTTCCAATGCCGAGCGCACCATCCTCGCAAGCATCCCCGTAATTGCAGCCACATGCTGGCTCCCGCAGCCCCGGATCCCTTCTCGGCTCCTGGGGCTGCCGTACAGCCCTCCCCGGCCCAGACACGCCTTTCATCTCCTGCTTTAGCCCACAGAGAGCTGCACCCGCTCTGCATCACGGACCCCTAAACCCAGCGGGGAATTTCCAGCACACCCTTAAGCCACAGAGGAAAATGACAGACCCTGGATTACAGCGGTCCCCAGGCCCTTCTTTCTCTTTTCTTTCCTCCCTCTCTCCTCCAACATGAATATTTATCCCCTGGTCGGGGCTGTCTGCTCGCCATCGGCATTCCTGCAGGAATTCCGCTTGTCCCGCACCGGGAGCAGCCCGGGGCCGGGGCCGGGGGCTCAGCCCTTCCCTTCCCCTTTCCCTGGCGATCCCATCCCCGCAGCACAGCAAACATTGTTCCTCTCACAAAGGCGGGCATTGTGGCAGCCCGGGGATGAAGTGCGGGCTGCGGGGAGGGAGGGAGGGCACGGAGAGCCCCCTGAGAAGAGGGCGAACGGGATGTGAATATAAATTCTGTAAATATTTTCTTTAAGGTGCTGCGTGTAATCCCAGGAAATAGATCCAGTTTCACGGCAGAGTGGGGGGAGCGGGGCTGGCTTTGCCGCGGGTTTGTCCGCATGGATTGAAAAGCTGATGGAGAGCTGGGGAAGGCACCAGAACCTCCCTTTGCCACCGTCCTGCCCTCCCTCCACGCCCAGCCTGCAGGCAGCACTGCCTTGCCCTGTGCTGTCCCCATTTGCCCTCTTCAGGCTCCTCTCCCCCAGGGTAACACCTGGCCAGGATGGTAAAGCAGAGGAAAATGGGGTTCCAGTGCTGCAGCAAAGGGTTTGGATGCCATCAGGCCAGTTTAGACTCCATCAGGCCAGTTTAGACTCCATCAGGACAGTTTAGACTCCATCGGGCCACCTTAGACTCCATCAGGTCAGTTTAGACTCCATCAGGGCAGTTTAGACTCCTTCAGGCCAGTTTAGACTCCTTCGGGCCAGTTTAGACTCCATCGGGCCAGTTTAGACTCCATCAGGGCAGTTTAGGCTCCTTCAGGCCAGTTTAGACTCCATCAGGGCAGTTTAGGCTCCTTCAGGCCAGTTTAGACTCCATCAGGGCAGTTTAGACTCCATCGGGCCAGTTTAGACTCCTTCAGGCCAGTTTAGACTCCATCGGGCCAGTTTAGACTCCATCAGGACAGGTTAGACTCCATCAGGGCAGTTTAGGCTCCTTCAGGCCAGTTTAGACTCCATCGGGCCAGTTTAGACTCCATCAGGGCAGTTTAGGCTCCTTCAGGCCAGTTTAGACTCCATCGGGCCAGTTTAGACTCCATCAGGGCAGTTTAGGCTCCATCAGGCCAGTTTAGACTCCATCAGGACAGGTTAGACTCCTTCAGGCCAGTTTAGACTCCATCAGGGCAGTTTAGGCTCCTTCAGGCCAGTTTAGACTCCTTCAGGCCAGTTTAGACTCCATCAGGGCAGTTTAGGCTCCTTCAGGCCAGTTTAGACTCCATCAGGGCAGTTTAGACTCCTTCAGGCCAGTTTAGACTCCATCAGGGCAGTTTAGGCTCCTTCAGGCCAGTTTAGACTCCATCAGGGCAGTTTAGGCTCCTTCAGGCCAGTTTAGACTCCTTCAGGCCAGTTTAGACTCCATCAGGGCAGTTTAGGCTCCTTCAGGCCAGTTTAGACTCCATCAGGGCAGTTTAGACTCCTTCAGGCCAGTTTAGACTCCTTCAGGCCAGGTTAGACTCCATCAGGGCAGTTTAGACTCCTTCAGGCCAGGTTAGACTCCATCAGGGCAGTTTAGGCTCCTTCAGGCCAGTTTAGGCTCCTTCAGGCCAGTTTAGACTCCATCAGGCCAGTTTAGACTCCATCAGGGCAGTTTAGGCTCCTTCAGGCCAGTTTAGACTCCATCAGGGCAGTTTAGGCTCCTTCAGGCCAGTTTAGGCTCCTTCAGGCCAGGTTAGACTCCTTCAGGCCAGTTTAGACTCCATTGGGCCAGTTTATGCTCCCAGACCCATCACCCTGAGCAGGAACAGGGTTCTGGGTTGAGGTGGGGGCATGTGGCACCCAAAGGAGGGGTAGGGACAGCTCAGCCTGGCCGTCACCCAGTGAATCAAGTGCCAAGCTTGAGATTTGTCTAAAGGGGACAGCCCTGGTGATAGCAGCAGCAGCCATGGGACAACCCCACCACCTCCTTTCCTGCCCAGGAGCTGCTGTGCCCTTTCCTCACCCAGCTGGACTGTCACAGACATCTCTTTATAAAAATCCTTTCATTAGGATTTTTCTTGCTGAGAAGCTGAGGAGCTACAGCAACAAAATTTAAACAATGGTTATCTGCTGCTGTGGAATGCAACAGGTAGATTTTTGATTGGCCCATCTTAGATGTTTATAATTAATGGCTAATCAAGGCCGAGCTATCTCGGACAGAGTCTGAGAGAGCTGCCTTTTGTTATCGTTCTTTTCTATTCTATTCTTAGCTACCCTTCTGAGATGAACCCTTTCCTTCTATTCTTTAATATAGTTATAATGTAATATATATATATCTATAATAAAATAATAAATCAAGCCTTCTGAACATAAAGTCAACATTTTCGTCTCTTCCCTCATCCAAGACCCCCTGTGACCACTGTCACCCTGGACCAGCTGCCCTTTGCCAGGGAGGGACAGGAGGTGGGGTGCCCCTGCCTGTGCCCCTGGATGGGGCAGGGCTTCCCCAGCCCTCCCGCAGAGCTGCTCCTGCAGGATGAGCCTTTACCCCGTTCCAGCTGGACGAGCCATTGAGGCTCCTTCAGAAAAGGATTACCCAAACATCCAATTATGCTTTCCTTTCTGCCTGTCTCCCCTCCTTTGATGGTCTTTGTCATTGTATGAAACAAATTGTATGAAACACAACTGTGTCCAGAATTCAGGCTTTCCATGGACACTTCCCTTAGTGGTGATTCTCCACTTGCCCAGGTCCATCCCAGGAGCCCCATTTACCGTCCTGCTCTCCCCACCCCACAACCCCTTGCTTTGGGGCTCTGAGCAAAGCAGCCACTGCTGGCAGGAGCCAGGGCCATCTCTGCATCCCATCACTCATCCACATCCTCAGGTCAGGCCCCTGGGGCAGAGAACCTTGCAATGCTTTTGGTTATCCCACATCATCCCCCCCAAAGAGCAGAGGATGGGAGGCAGCCATGCTCCACCTGCTCCCTGAGCCATGTGCAAGCACAGAAACCCTGATTCTGAGGCATTCCTAGGAATTCAACAGTTACTCTATAATTATTGTTATCTCCTTGCTCACAGGGATCCCTGCCACCCCCAGCTGGTCCCCCATGGTTCAGGGGAATGAATGAATGCATGCCATGGCCACAGTCCCTTTCACCAGGGGCAATGTGACATTGGTGGTGGGGCAGTGGGGAGGTCAGAAGTAAAACCACATTGCAGAAGAGATTAGAGCAGCTCAGGGGGGCTGCGGGGGGCTGGCCCAGAGTTGTGCCTCACCCTTTCACTGCCAGCAGCATCCCTGCACACTCACTTCATTCCTCCTGTCCCAGCTCCTGCTGCTGGCTCATATTTGAGAGGTGACGTGGGGCTCCCCAGGACTTTGATGTGCTCCAGCACAGCTGTTCCCAGACCTTGATGTAAGGGACAAGAAATGTGACTGAAGTAACCAACAGAGTGAACAGGAGCAAGTGTGAAAGGCTATAAATAAATATGACACAATAGCTGTGGTCACTGCTAAATAGGTTTTAAATTGAATTGATGGTATAAATAGAGTGGAAAGCAAAGATGCCACCAGCAAGTGACATGGATTTGAGGTGGGGAGTGACCAGGGTGATGCAAGTGCAAACACAAGGAGGCCCCACACGTTCTCACTGCCCTGCTCCATCCTTGCTTCTGTGCTTGTTTTGCCCTCTCCTGCTCTACAGGGGATGTTGGGCAGCAGCCAGTGCCCAGCAGTGAGTCCTCCTGAGGGTCAGAGTGCCCCTGAGAGGGGACAGGGCTGCAGTGGCACGGGGAAAAGCCAGTGGGACCAGAGGCTGCTCCTTCCTTACCTCCCCTTGGCCATGCTGGGCCTGATGATGCAGGCAGGGTGGGATGTGCCAGCCCAGCCCTGGAGGCACATGAGGAAGGCTGAGCCCCTTTGAGGGATGTAGAAGCTTGGGCCCTCTCCCAGAGCCCCCTTGGACAGCTGACAGCCTCACATGTGGCCTCCATGCAGCCATTATCTGGAGTTTACATTTCACTTTCAGTGTTTAAAATCTTTTCTCCCTTCCCTTTCCCTTTGTGCTATCCCTCCCTCCAGCAGGTCCTGGCCCTTCGTGGGGCTCCAACACTTGGCAGCCAGAGCTGTACCTGCATTGACTCCCTTGCTGGCTGATGCAGGAGCCTTGTGAGCTCCTCAACCCAGCCATTTTGCAGCTACCCCCCAAATTCCAGAGGCACAAATGCTCTGGGCACCTCAGTTCCAAACCCATGTGAGAGTGCCAGGGCTGGTTTTGGTACAAGCACTGCAGTTCCCACGTAACCAAGGCACCATCCCATGTGCTTGGCCACACAAACAGAGCAAGGAGCCAGGGACCTGCCCCCCCTTGGCTGACCTTGCTGTTCTGGGCACAGCAATTCAGCAACACCCCAGAGACCGAGAGAGCACTGGGATCAGCCATGGGAGAGCCTGGCGGGGACACTGATGTGCCACAAAGGGGACAACACTGCCAACTCCATCGGTGCCAGCACAGGGTGCTGCCAGCTCCACAATGCCCAGCAGCACGTGGGAGGACATCCCATCCATGGCTGGTGGGGCAGACACCTCCTCTGATTTCACCCATGGGTGATTTGCCCAGCTCACAGTCACAGCAATCCTGGCAAGCTGGAAAACTTCCCCGCTCTTTTCTCCCTCTTTTCCACCTTCCTTGCTGTGGGTCCAAACCAATCCCTCTCCCAGTTAATATTTTGGGCAAACACCCCCCTTGGCAGAGAGCTTTGGGCTGGGTTCAGCTCCGTGCAGGGGGGAGCTGTGGGAAGGGGCGAGGGGCTGCAGATCAGGGCTGATATGGGCTGGCATTTTGGCAGAATTTTCTAGGACAGTTTGTACAGTGCCTTCCCCATACAATGGTTGTGTCTAGCCGCTGTGCTGCAGCTCTCATTTCCATGAGCAAGGAATTCAACCGAAAAGTAAACAGGAAAAAACGTTACATCTCACAGTTTATAAATATATACCGAATTATTTAGGCAGTCAGGCCAATTTGCACAGATGCCACATATATGCTGTGACAGATCTCTGTGTTGTTTTGGAGCCACCCCTAGTGAATGGGAAACAGGGCTGGTTTCTTGCCATGTCTGCATGAAATATCAGTATCCTCCTGCAAGCTGGCTGCCAGCAGCAGTGCTCTGGCTCTTGGGAACAGCTCTGAGAGCTGATGTGAGCTATTTGCACGTAGTGCTCACAGACTGGAGCCCCCACGTTTCCAACTCGGGCTGCACAAGGCCTTGGGAAGAGGCAGGGGAGTTTTTCCTGGGGATTTCAGCCTGGGATCTGATGGGACAAGCCGTGCTTTGGTGGGATGGGGGCAGGAGTGCCCTGGCACTGACATCTCCATCAGGGTGAGTCAGCATTCTGCAGTCCCAGTTCCCTGAGTCTGACGGGCTGGAGCCACGGGTTCCCAGGGCCTGGGGGCACAGATGGGCACAGGCAGGGCAGAATTGCCTCCACACTGCCCAGGGGAACAGGGAACCTTAGCCCTCATCCCATCAACCTCCTCCACAGGGAGCATCGCCCTGTGCCCCGAACCTGGAGCCACCATTCAGATCAAAATGATGGGAGTGGGCTTTTTCCCTTCCTCCCCCTCTCGCAGCCAGCCTGAGCCCAGAGGTTTATTCAACCTGACAGGCGAGTGACTTGAGCCTTCCAAGCGATGTCTTAATTGCAGGACATCCTCCATGGCGTTTTCTGGCTATGGACAGCAAAAGAAATTTCTCTTTGCCGTCCTCCCTGTGCCCCCCCAGCAGCACTGAGCCGTGCCGAGCCACGAGAGCTGCTCAGACAGTGGGGATATTGTTTTGGCCATTGCCTGAATGGCCCAGCCTCCTCAGCTGTAAAATTACCTAGAGGATAACTAAACAAATCCCAGACAAACACTTCTTTAAAGGCACTGCTTACTTTGCAGCAGCCGTTTCCCCCTGCCCGCCACATGTGCTCATGCTGGGTTTGCTTTTCCTCCTCCTCTCAAGGGTGACACACTTGCAGTGTCCTTGCAGGGCAATGGATGGGGAAGAAGGGACGTGAGGGGACATGGGGGATGCCATGGGCTCTTCTAGACCAGGCTCTGCTCAGCCCAAACCCAGCAGATGGTTTGAGGCAAATGCCAAGGCATCCTGAGCAAACAGGGAGGCAGAGAGCAGCTCCTTGGGCTGGTCAGTGTTGGAGCTGGGAGCAGGATGGTGTTTCTAAGGGTTCAGCTCTGCCTGTAGAGTCTGAGGTTTTTCCCAAAGGAATGCTGGTCCAAAGTCCACTGAAACCAGTGGGAAAGCTGTCCCAGACTCCAGCATGACCCAAGGGGGTTGCTGAGCTCCTGGGGACAAACCCAAGAGTCAAGGGATGATAAAACCCCTCTGGACTGTACTGGTTAAATGAGAAGGTCAGAACAGGTCCCCTCTGGGAGGTTTTGCTGCTTTCCAACTCTCCCTTATAAATAGGAGAAAAGTTCTGGCCAAATCCTCCTTCAGAGTCAATCTAAGCATTTCCTGAGTCGGTGTTGATTTCACAGATTAAAGCTGGTCAAAAACAACCTGGTTGCAATCCAGACAGCATTAATTTTAGGAAAAAGACCTTGAGGAATTTCCTTTGAGTTTGTTCTGATGGTAGGGGCTGCGTTCTTCCCACCCAGAGCCTTGTTTGCCTTTGGAATACGTGCAATAAACACATGAACATCGAGCTCCAGCTACAAGCAGGAAGGTTGAGGTTGCCTTCTGCTGCAAAGGCTTTTTTTTTTTTTTGGTTGGGGTAAAAATATGGGTTATTAGCTAAGCTGAGGTTATGCCTTTAATTTCAGGTCCACCACTAACCCAAAGTATTACAGCTGCACCCAAGTTTCCATGTTCATGAGGGCTGCAGTAAAAGCCTGGGTTTTGGCATGGGGAAGCAAGACAGGAATTTAGGATCAAAAATCCCATTGATCCCATAATAAAGGGATGTTAAATAAATCCCTCTGCATTCCTGCAACCTGTCAGAGTGGGACTTTCTTTTCTCCTGTAGTTGACCCATTCAGAGAGAGTGTCACAAAGGGGCAAGTGCAAAGACAGGGGTGGAAACCTAAAACACAACTCCACAGCGCGTGCTCTGGAAATATGCACGGCCCAACCGAGGCAGATCCCAAAGTTTGGCAGATCCCTAGGATCAGGAAATTCCTTGAGAGTTCGGGAAGTTCTCCAAGGCTGAACCCAAGCCATTTCACTTGCAGAAGATATCAAGTTCTCCTCCTCCTCCTCTTTTTTTTGTTTGTTGGTGATGGGTCAGTGGGACCTTGGCGAGCGCACGTTGCTGTACAGTGAGGCAGAGGATCAGCAAACCCAAGCACAGCTGCTTGCAAAGGGAAGAGGGTGAAGCCAAGTATCAGCCATGAGCTCCAAGCAGGTCTGGAAGGAGCCCAAGCTGGTATCAGTTTCTATTTCTTCCCTGTGCATAAATAACCACCTGTTATTTATGGCCACTCTCATGGCACCCGCGTGCCTGCGCTGTCACCTCAGGGGATGGAGCAGAGCTGGCTGCAGCAGCAGGACATGGAGGGCCCCTCTTGGAACCCAAAAATAGCTGCCACTCATCCCCTTGCCTCCAGTGATGTGGATGATGGCAGGGTTTCAGCCCAGCTGCTCCCACATTGGGTACATCCAGAGTCACCCAGTGCTTGGGGACATGAGGGAGCCACGCTGCCCATGGCTTGGAGCAAGCAGGTCATGGCCACAGCCAAGAAAAAGCAGGGCTGAGGTAAGGGAAAGCTTCCTGCTGTCCCAGGGCCTCATCTCCAGGCAAAAATAGGCGCAAAATAGAGAATGAGATGTGCAGGATAACTGATCCCAGGTGGGCTGCTCTCCATCAGTCACCACAGAAACACTGACTGGCCACTCTGGGACAAACACTGGGACAATCCTCATCCAAGCAGGCTGTGGGTGCATCCTGGGAAGTTCTGTGTGGCTTGTGCCTCTAAAATGCAGGAGATGGGGGAGAAGGGACAAACCTCAGGCTGCTTCTTCACAGCAGCCTCTGCACTTGGCCATCACCCCTGTGTGCCCACCAGGTACAGGGAAACCTGTACCCACAGCTGTCCCTCATGCTGAAATCACCCCAGCAGACCTGGCTTCCTGTCCTTCCCTTGCTTGTACAAACCAGGTGCCTGTGGGCAAATAAAAAAAAAATCACCTAGGAAGCTTGTTTGTATTATTGCCCTTCCATATTCCCCACATCCCAAAGGAAAAGTATTTTCTTTCTGCTCCTGTGGTGCTTTTCTTCCGCTGTGTGCAGCAGTGAGGTCACTGAGCAGAGGTTTGGTGACTCAGGGGCTGGGTGGCTGCCACCATCCTGTTCCCAGGAAAGGCAGAAGGTGACTCAGCTGGACACTCAGCCAAGGAGGAATATGGATCTTTCTAAAATCCAAAGGCATGCTCTGCAAAGACCAGGCTGAGCCATGCAGAAGCAATCAAACACATCAGCTGCTTTGGGCTGGAAGGCACCTTAAAGATCATCTAAACAGTTCTGGGGTGTTTCTTTAACCCAAAAGCAGTGAAATTGTTTCTTGCACCAGGGACAGTCCCTAGAGGACATTGACACAGGAGCCCTGAAGCCACAAAATTCCCCAAAGCCAGGGCTCCCCAGGCCCTGCAGACAGCACAGCCTGTAGGATAATGTGATGTGCTGGGGATGAGCTGGGAACAACTCCTCTCCCAGATCCATGGGACTGGCATGTCAGACACCTCTTCTCATGGCTGATCCTCTGTGGGGGCACCAGGGACCCCCAAGGTCTGAGCCAGGCTAAGCAAGCCCATGACCTGCTGCCAGAGCCCTCTCCAGCAAAGCCAGGATGGACAGGAGTCACCAGGATGGACAGGAATTGCCAGGTTGGACAGGAATTGCCAGGTTGGACAGGAATTGCCTTGCAAGGACCCCTCCTGCCAAAGCTCCCCAGCTGCACCAGCACCTTCCCTCCCAGCACATCCCTTCAGCTCTGCTCCTGCCAGCACAGCTCTGTGCCTGACAGCCTCAAACCCACACTCTGAAGGCATTTTCCTCTCCTACTCCTTTCCCTTGGATTCAGGGATGTCCTTTCAGGTGGGCAGGAGCTGACCAACTTTTTTCTTGCCCTAGGGATCCCTCCCAGATCTTTACCTGCCCACAGAGCAACCTTTCCTCTCATACCCTGGATAACCTGGGGAACAGAACCCCTCTCCTCCCCAGCCCTGGCACCAGCCTTTTACAGCATTCCCAGGCTCCTGCCCAGCTGAGATCAGAGCTGCTCCTCCCTGGGGCTCCCAGGGCCAGCTACCCCATCCTCACAGCTCCCAGAGACCCACCATCAACATGCTGGGCTTTACTGGGATGGTGTGATCTTCTTCTTTCCTCACTCTTCATCCCCTCACCCTGGCCTGTGTGCTGCTGAATCCTGCTCCTGCTCCATCTCCATGGCTGCTGCCTGTCAATGCTCTCACTCCTGGAGTCCTGGCAAAGCTGGGAAAAGTTGTTTAAGCACATCCCCTCCTGCCTGCCCCTCATCCTTGCTCAACCTCCCACTGCCAATCTCCCTGCACATTTTCCTGAAGGAAAGAAGCTAATGGATACATAAATAAAGCAACCTGTGTATTCTTTTCCCTGCTCAGTGCTTGGATAACCTGTGGTTGACCCCTCCTAGTCCTCCCTAAACCACAAGCCCAGTATGTGCTGCCGCTGCTGCTGCTCTGGCATTTTTATGAATGGCCTTGAGCCCAGGGAAGAGATGTGAGCTGGATTTGGAGCAGCTCCATCCCTTCTACCGCAGCACTAATCTTGACAAACGATCAGCGTGTGCCATTCCAGCCAGAGATAAGGCTGCCTGCCCACTCCAAGTCACTCTGCTTTCCCACCAAGAAAGGCATTTTGTCCTCAGCCCCTGGCCATGGCTGCCTCCAGAGCCTGGGCAAGCCCAGGTGCCCCCACCCCACAGTTTGGGGGGCACAATCTGCAGTCACAGCCCTGGGACTGAGGCCAGGGGATGGCTCAGAACAAAGCCCTGGCAACCTCCAAACAAGGCAAATGTTGCTTTGCCTGGGTTTCTGATGCACCAGGGATGCCTCCTGCCTGCACACCTGTGTCACCCTGTTCTTCTAAGTTCTTCTAAGCCTCCTGATGTCTGCATTTTTGTAATGGAGTTTCTCACATACTTTTCATGTAAATAATGATTGTTTTGCATTCCTTTCTAGAGGAGGAGAGAATTTGATAAGCTGTTGGTGTGACCAGTGTGGTTTGAGAGGTGGCAATTTCATCTGCAATCCATAGTCACTTTTGAAAGTCTGTGAATATTGGAGTTTGGAAATAAACTACCCCTTTTTTACCTGAGACATTTCAGCATGTGCGTGTCGTTCATTGTGACACACCTGCATCCCCTTCCCCTTGACACCAATGGGAGAAGTGGCCCATGCCCAGCAAGGAGCAGGGATGTGGCAAAAGCATTTGCTGGAAGCCAAAAAGGGCTTCCAGTCCTGTAGCTGAATCATGAGCATGGTGGGCTTTCCTTGAGCTCAGTTTTAGCTGGGAACTGGAGCAGAACTATCACTGCTCTGCTTGAACTGGTACCCCTGACCTGGTACCCCTCTGTACTGCTGTGGCATTTGGGACATGCCTCCTGCCTGCACACCTGTGTCACCCTGTCCTTCTAAGTTCTTCTAAGCCTCCTGATGTCTGCATTTTTGTAATGGAGTTTCTCATGCACTTTTCATGTAAATAATTATTGTTTTGCATTCCTTTCTAGAGGAGGAGAGAATTTGATAAACTGTTGGTTTGACCAGTGTGGTTTGAGAGGTGGCAATTTCATCCTCCAATCCATAGTCACTTTTGAAAGTCTGTGAATATTGGAGTTTGGAAATAAACTACCCCTTTTTTACCTGAGACATTTCAGCGTGTGCGTGTCGTTCATTGTGACACACCTGCATCCCCTTCCCCTTGACACCAATGGGAGAAGTGGCCCTGGCCCAGGCCCAGCAAGGAGCAGGGATGTGGCAAAAGCATTTGCTGGGAGCCAAAAAGAGCTTCCAGTCCTGTAGCTGAATCATGAGCATGGTGGGCTTTCCTTGAGCTCAGTTTTAGATGGGATCTGGAGCACCTGCAGAATTATCACTGTTCTGCTTGACTGGTACCCCAGTGCACTGCTGTGGTTTGGGACATGTGTCACTTGGGCAACACATGTCCCCACCCCTCCCAGGGCTGGGGAAGCAGTGTGGGATAGCTGTGGGATCTTCCCAGGGATTATGACATGGGAGAATGAGCCCTGAGTGGTCCTGATGGACGTGCCCCTGGGAAATGCAGGCTGCCCAGAAGGGTCCCTCTCTCACACAGACTCGCTGCCAAGAGAGAAGGACTCTGTGAGTGCCAATTCAAGGAATGCCTTTGATCCAGTGGGAATCACTAGGGAGAAACTCTGCCTCTAAATAGAGCTGCTCTCTTGCCTTGCCACTTTGGGAAATGAATTTGTGCTTGGAAAAAACTCTGGCTGGGAGAGCTCTTGGGAAGCCATCCAATCCATTTCCCTACCCCAAATTGGTCCTGACAGGTTTTTTTTTTATCTAACCTTTCCTTTAAAATCTCCAGATGGCCCAATACAGTCTCCTCCAGGGCTATATTATTTTTACTAGCAGATACTCTTTTATTATTAATATTCAAATTAAATTTCCCTTGCTGCAATCTGCTCCTATCCCATGGCAACAGAGAGAGCAACTGCCCCCTTATTGCCCAGCATGCTGGGGGGGTTTTCCACCACTGGTACCTATTTAAAGCTCAGCATTAGGGTGGGCAAGGCTGGTCCTGGCCAAGATCAGGCTGAGTTGCAGAGTTCCTGGGCTGTGCTATCACTTTTGCTGTCTCTGTGGGTCTGGGGGTACAAGAGCACACACCCACCCATGTGCAGGCACCAAACCTCATACCCAGATGGGAACGGGAGGTCAGGGGCTGCTGGCTTGTTGACCCATGAAGGGAGGCAATTACTCAGCTGATGAGGCCATGCAAGTGTTAATTAAAAAGCATGGGAAGCAGACCAGGTCACTGTTTGGTGTCACCCGCTCGTGAAATTAGCTCGTGGTGGTTCCCCAGCCCTCCCCAGGAGCAGGGCAGCAGCTGCCCCCTGTGCCTCTGCTCTGCTCTCATTTCTTCCTGCTCAGCTCCTGTTTCTGGGTGCCTCCTGTGTCCTGCATAATGGTCCTGCTGCATCCTTGCTAGGGAAAAGCTTCTGCCTATTCATTTCTGGACTGGCTTGGAGCAGGAGTGAGAGGTGTGACCAAAAGAATCAGCTCCTGGCCGTCCCAGTGGAGAAGGCAGCTCCCTAGGCACATGGTGAGCCACGGTAGGATGTGCTCACGTGGAATCACTGATGGACACAGCCCTCCTGCCTGGGCACCCCTGTGGGCAGGCTTTTCCCAGCATCCAGATGGGAGCAGCAGCAGCTCTGATCTGACCCCCTTCACTCTCCAGGGGAGAAGGCAGATCTTTCCTCTGGGAAGCACCAAGGGCTGGTGCTCCCTGAGCAGAGAGCAGCTCTGCAGAGCCCTTTGGCAGCAGTTCAGCGTGGCCAAGCCCTTCCATTCTGCTGGAGAGCCCAGTGCTCAGCATGTGCTTCACAGCCCTGGGAGCTGGGGCTTGGCATCTTCTCCATCAGCCCTGGGACATGCCCATGGTGGGAGAAAGGAGTCTCCTGTTTGTTCTCCACATGAGACCTCTCCAAAGCCAGGTTGCCGTGCCAGGCTCTCATGGGCACCCTCCTGTGCCTGGCCAGGGCTGGCAGTGTGCTGGGCACTGCCAGAAGCACAGCTGAGCACCAGACAGTTCAACCTGAGCTGCTCCCTGATAAAGCAACTTCACAAATCCCAGTTTCCTGCTGCGCTGTGTCTCATGGCTGGGTTAGCTCACAGCTGAAAAGGCACATGAGAGTTTTCCCCATGATTTGGGGCACCCATAATGGCTTTTTCCTGTATGGATTCCTTGATGTCTTACAAAAGAGTTGATGATGAATCCATTTCCTCAGCTGGGACCTGAGTTTGGCTTTCTCTTGTCTACTCAGATGTCTTTTTTCATAAACAATTAGACAACAGAACAAGAAAATGGGATTCAGTGTCTCTGAGGATCCTGCCTCACTCTGAAATCTGGTGCTTCAAAGGTGAGTTTGGACAGCAGCGCCAGACAGACAGACAGACACACCCACCCCAGAGCAGTGGCTCCCACCTCCCTGCCTTTCCCAGCCAAGCTGGTGAGGATGAAGGAGCACTTTTAGCTCAGCCCTGCTGTACCCATCCAGCACAGCACAGGCTCCAGGGCTGGGGCCAAGGGCTCTTTCTGCAGCCCTGCTACACCAGATGTTTTTTTCCGGAGGCCTCAGACACACACGTGCAGCCTGCTGTTGTTAGAACTGGCTCACACTCCCTGTGCACAGGGAAAAAAAATTAAGGCCGTGCTCAAGCTTCATTCTCCACTTTGGCATCCAGCATTAAACCAGGCAGGCTCGGTCAGCTTTTGTTTGTTTTGATGGAATTGCTTGTGGAGCGTCCCTCCTGCAGCATCCCAGCGGAGCAGAACAATTCAGTGCACCAGCTGGATGGGGATTGCTTCATGTGCTGCCAAATGTACCACGTACAAAGCACTCTGCAGCACCTCTGGGGTGCAGCCTGACAGGCTCAGCAACACCCTGCAGCAGCTTGAACCAGGAGGATGCACTGCTTCAGTGCTCAGCCTTCCTCCTCTTGATTTTCTGCCTGCTCTGTCCAGCTTGCCTCTCCCAGCTCGGCATTCTGATGGATTTTTCTTCTCCTGATAATGTTTCTGTACTCACCTCAGGCCGAGCCAAAGACTCATTTAAACTGAAAAAGGCTGTTTGTCTCAGTATCTTATCATCTCTGTCTCAGCCCAAGCCTTGATGTGTCCTTCCCCCAGCAGCAGGTTTCACTCCTTCATTTGGAATTTCACACAGCCACCTTTTCTCAGCCACCTCTTGTTTTCCTCCAAGAGTTTCAGGGAAGCATGGCACACCTTGTCATGGTGCTTCCCTGACTTAAAGCTGGCTTCTCTGCCAGCCAAGATAGGAGTCTCATCAAAAAACCTCTGCTGAGGTTTTGGTGGGATGCTCAAGGGTGTAACTGCCTGCAAATATCACAAAATTTCTGCTCTCTGGCATGGCTTCACCTCTGCAGGGCTTCTATAAGACCTCCACTGGGTAGCACCGGGGATGTTACTTCCTCCCAAAATTCCCAGTGCCCTAGGTGGGGGTTCCTTCTCCCCCACCTTACAGCTGTGGCTCACACAAAGGGTCTTGAGGGGCTGTGGTTCATGGTGTGGATCCTCAGGAGGGCTGGCAGGGCAGGGCAGGGTGCTCAGGGTGCTCCCTGCATGGGTCACCTGTGGGTGGGGGCATTGGGGTGCAGGACAGCAGGGATCTCTGCAGGGCAGGAGGGCAGGGAGACACAAACACGCCTTCCAGAGCCATGAAATATGAAATGTGCTTGGCTATGGGAGATCCAGGGGTCTGCAGGGAAAGGCGAGGGATTCCCCCCTCTCTGCTGGAGCCAAAATCTGGGGAGGGTTCCAAAATAGCACCACTTCCCTCTCCCCGTTCCTGCAGGTGCTGAGTTATGCTCGATGCATCAGGCTGGTGCCAGCCATGTGATTGACAGCTGCCAATCTCCAGCAGCACAGAAATCCTCGGGGGCAGCGTTGGGGTCGCTCCCGCCTTTCTCTCGCTGGTGCTCCGGGATGAACAGGGCAGAGCTGGGGACTGGGGGAGCCAGAAGCCACAGGGTCCGGATCCCGCTGCACCTGCGGGGCAAATCCCAGTGGGCGGGGGGGAGGACAAGGGGACAAGGGGACAAGAGAGGGCCGGGACAGGGTGCGAGCCCCGGGGTGGGCAGCGCTCACCGGGAGCTGCAGCACCGCTGCGGGGGCTGCACGGAGGGGACAATGGGGGTCGGGGGGCTCCGCTTTGTGTCCCCGCCCGCGGGCCGGGGTCGGTGGCTGTGGGCGGGCGGGAGGGAGGAGGAGCGCGGCCCGCCCCCGCCGCCGCGCTACAAAAGGGGCCGGGCGGGCGGCGGAGCGGCGTGTGCCGCCGGGCAGGGCCGGCAGGGCTGGGGACAGCGACCGGCAGGGCAGGGGCTGGGCAGGGCGCAGCGGGCGGCGCTCGGTGCCCTCCGCAGCGCTGTCCCGGCGGGGCCCCCCAGTCCCGCCCCATTCCATCCCATCCCAATCCCGTTCCATCCCGTCCCATCCCGCTCCACTGGGCCGGGACCATGCGGCGCCGCCGCGGAGCGCTGCTCGCCTGCCTCTCGCTGGGGACGCTGCTGGCCCTCGCCGACGCCAAGGGAGCCTTCTACCCGCCCGCCGCCCCGCTGCCCTTCGGCGGCCGGTACAGCCTCTACACGGCCGGCTCCAGCCCGCAGCTCGGCAAGCCCGTGGGCAAGCACAAGTAAGCGACAGCGGCCGCGGAACCCGTCCGGAGGGCACCGGGAGCTGCCGTGCCCGGCGCCGAGCTCCGTTCGGGCATCCCTTACCGGGAACAGAGCGCGGGCACCGGGAGCCGCTGTGCCCAGCACCGAGCCGGGGCTCCGTTCGGGCATCCCTTACCGGGAACAGAGCGCGGCCATCGGGCACCGGGAGCCGCCGTGCCCAGCACCGAGCCGGGGCTCCGTTCGGGCATCCCTCACGGGGCCCCGGCCGCTCTCCGGGCAGCATCCCCGGGGCACGGGCTGCCGCGAGGACCCAAACCCCGGTGCCACCTTCAGGGCTCGCCCGCGGGCATCCCTGGCCGGGCGGGAGTCCCTGGGTACCGCCGCGGCATCCCTTGCTCCGTATCCTCCGCCAGGTACCGAGCGAGGGCTGGCTGAATGTGTCAGTGCCCCCCTCCATCTAGAGGAGGCTCCGGGAGTTGTATTTCCAGGAGGGAACGAGCGGGCTGCGGGCGGTGCGGGACGGGGCTGGGGAGGTGGGGATGGGGCTGCCCGTTTGTGGTTTTGGGGTTTTGGGGTAGGTGCAGGTGTTGCGGTGTGCTGTTATGCAGGTACCCGCTCTGTGTGACATCGGCGGGTGGTGATGTGCGGGCAGTGCACCGATCTGCGTGTGGAAACAGCTTGGTTTGGAGGGAATAGCTTGTAAAAGACATACATGCTGGAGTTTAAAATACGTTTTCAAGAAACCTGGAAAGCTCAGGCAGTGAGGAATGTGGGTTTTACACAAACTGTAGACTTTTTCCGTTCAGTTGCATAAGAGCTGTTAGACTGGGGGCGGAGAGGGGGGTGTTGCTTCCCTCTCTGCTTGTTTGCTAGGGCAGTTTCTGCCGGGCTCCTTTGAAAGAGGGAGGATGTGGGGTTACGAACAAGCTGAAATGAATAAAGTAACCCAAGGGATGAACAATACTGGCAGTGCCAGTGAGAGCTTTCAAAAACCCATAACATTTTCCAGCTGCTCACTCTGAAAACATCAGGCTGGAGCTATAAACTGCTTGCCACAGGTGTGTGAGAAGGGAAGGGGTTCTGAGAGGGAGAGTGAGCCAGAACTATGCTAGCCTGAGCAGTCACAGGTAGGCAGGGTTTATTAGTGGTTTGTAGATCTGCTTGCATTGGCTACTGGCTAACTTAGAGGCAGCTGGTGCTGTTTGTAAGCAGGTCCTGGATTTATGGATAGATGGTGACCCTAAATTTCCACATACACACATGAGCTCTCTTGCCTGCAGCTGAGAGAAGTGTCTGCCCTTCCTTCTCCTGTGGTCCTGTGCACGGATGAGTTACTCACTTGTGGGGGAGCAGGGAGCAGCACAGGGCCCTGCTCATGCTCTGAGCCTGGCAGCCCCTTGCCAGGGCACAGCTGCTCAGGTCTGGGCAGGCTGGAAATGCCAGTCCCAGACGGGATTGGTGTGCCCATCCCAGGGGATCAGAGAGGGGCTGGGGTGGATGTGCTGCTGCAGCTCCTGGGGGCAGCAAGTGGGGTGTGCTGGGCTGTGGGATCAGGGGATCCCTGCTGGAAGGGAGCAGAGGGAGGGAGGTGATGCTGCTCACACCTTGCTGCTTCACAGAGAGAGCTCCTGCCCTGGGGGGCTGTTGCATGGGGGCCCTGGGAGGCAGCTGGGGCTGCTGCAGCTCAGCTGCCTTTTCACAGGCTGGGATGCAGCCAGAGCTCCCTGGCATGGCCATCACATGGCCTGTGGAGAGCAGCCTGGGGGCTGAGCACAGAAACGAGCTGCAGGGCCTCAGGTCGTACACTCTATATTAGTTAAAATAGGATATCTGCTTTATGTAGAGTTGAATATTAACTGACTTTGGACTGGAGACTTGACAGTACAAGCAGTACTCTCTTGTAAAATTAGATCCAAAATTAATACAAAAACTTTTCTCTATTAAAAAAATATATATTTGTATATGACCAAATATCTGCCTTGTGTTTCAGTGTTACAAAATATTACAAAGAAACCTATCTGTTAAATAATATTTTCTGATTCACAAGGAATAAAAAGGTAACTCTCATGGGCTTGCTGTGGTGATCTGGATGATGTTGAGACACTTCTGGCAGGTGGAGGTACAGGAAAGGGGCTGTGACTGTCAGGGTGGAGCAGAAGGGTTTGGTAAGAAGGGCTGAGGTGTCTCCTGTTTGAGTGAGTGAGAGTGTGTGTGTGTGTGAACGCACAGGGTGGGTGTGCACAGCCCTCCCCCAGCACCCCCATGTCACACTCAGGGGCCAGAGCAGCAGCACTCTGGCTCGCCCTGCGTGGGGAAAGATCAATGAAGGAGCGACAAGCACTGATGCAAACAGGTGAAGACAGAGGGTGTTCCCCACCCATGCACAGCAAGCCCCCAGCTGGCACAGGGGCAGCCACGTCCCCCCGCCTCACTGAGCACCTCCCTGCACCTGCAGCCTGCGCTGGCCCATCTGCTCATCCCTGACCCCCTGCCTCAGCCCTGCTCTGCTCCCTGGGCCTGTGCCCTGCTCTCCTCCCGCTCTGCCGTCTGCCACAGCCCCCTGCCCTTAATCCCTGCCTCCCCACACGTCCCTGCTGCCTCTGCCCCTATGGACCAAGCCCATCTGCTCTTGCCGGCAGCCCTGCCTTCAGCTGGAGCAGCCTGGGCCTCCATCTGTCCTACAGCATCCTGCATCCTTCCCACACGCTGCCTTCCTCCCAGCCAGCTTCCCTCAGCGCCTGGCTGTGCTGCTTGGCTCAGGAAAGCTGGCTGTACCTGTGGCACCCACTCAGGGGGATGGCAGGAGGGAGGAGGCTCTGTGTGCTCACTGTCCCAGGGATCTGAGGGGGTTTCTCCATCACAGATCTGCTCTGTGTCCCTGCCTCCATGATGGAGGGACCCACGATGCTGCAGCCCTACAGAGCAGCATCTCCTCCCTGTGCCCTGTCTGTGGCACCCACAGCAAGGGCTGAAGGCTTTTGGCTTGGCCCTGCACTGGCAGCACTCCAGGAGCTGCAGCAGGACAGACCACCCCTGCCAGGCACTGCTGGAGCTGTTTCTGGGATCCTATTCCTACAATGCTGCTGCTGGGATTCTGATTGTCCTCACAGCTGTCTCACCACACAGTCCATGCTGTGCTGAGCACAGCCCAGCTCTGGGGACAGCACCAGCACTGGTGACAGCATGGCTGTGACAGTGACAGGAACCACGCTCCTGCAGCATGGCTGTGATTCCCCTCCCCAGCATCTACCCAAGCTGGGGGGCTCCTTCCATCTCCCGCTCCCAAACTTCTCTGGCAGTGCAGGCACTGCTGTCTGCTGGGCAGGGGGGTGACAGTGTCTCTCTCTGTGTCCCCCAGGAGTTTCTGTGCCTACGTGGTGCAGCGCAACGTGACGTGCACGCTGCAGGACGGGGCCGAGAGCTACGTCAAGGCTGAGTACCACAAGTGCAGCTGGGGACCCAAGTGCCCAGGGAAAGTGCTGTGAGTATGGGGCACACTGGGCCATGGCTCCCTTCCCCTCCCAAAGAGATTCATCTCCTGAGACCCTGTGCCACCTTTCCAGAGGGCAGTGAAAGGGGCTGAAGGGCTTTTCCTGGACACTGCAGGCAGTGGCAGGGCAGTGGTGTTGGGACGAGGCAAGGTGGGATCTCTGTCAGGAGGGAGAGGGAGCTCTATCCCTCCTCAGAAACTGTCAGGGGAGGTTTAGATTGGATATCAGGAAAAGGTTTTCATCCAGATGGCAGCTGAGCACTGGAAAGGCTCCCCAGGGAAGGTGATCATGGCACTGAGCCTGACAGAGTGGAAGGAGAATTTGGACAATGTTCTCAGGCTCATGGTGTGATTTTTAGGGGTGTTCTGTGCAGTTGCTGAGCACAAAGATCCTTAAGGGTCCCCTCAAACTCAGGATATTGAATGATTCAGCAATGAATCTGTAAACCATGAGAAGTGGGGAGGTGCCTGTGCAGGTGTGTAGGAGAGCAGTTTGTCACAGACCTGCAATGTGGCAGAATGATGGCAGCTCAGGGAGAACCTGGCTGAGAGGATGAGAAAATGCAGCCTGTGGCTGGGGATGGCTCAGTGCTTCTTGCTCCAGGAAATACCTGCAAAGCCCTGCCACCTGGTCAGTGCTGGAGGGAAACACTTCACTGTGCCACAGCTGGAGCTGCTGGTGGTGATGCAGGGGCTTTGTGCTTCACCACCCTCCAGGGATGCTGCCCCATGGGGAAAAGCTCTCCTGCATCCTCCCCAGGCTGGAGGAAGAGCAGAGCTGAGCACAGAGGAGAACTGGGATGAGAGAAGTTTTGGTCAGAGCCTAGAACCCATCCTGTGGCAGCTGGCTGGGACTCTCCATGCCCCAGTGATGCCACAGTCCTCTGATCCTCTCCTGGCAGAGATGGGCAGCTGGACCCACCCACTCACTTGCTTTTCCCATCACAAGGGTTTTAGCAGCATTTAGGGACTTCAGGACATCCTGCAGCTGCTGGTACCCATGGAGGAGATCTCCAAAGCCTCTTCCATCTCCATGATGCCCTCTGTTTGTCTCCTTCAAACAAAACCGTGGGGTTTTCTGAGAGCAGATGGACCCACAGCTGAATTTCCTGCAGAGCCTCAGATGCTGCATCCATGGACAAAAGGGAAGGATGGATTTTCCACATGCTGGGGCCATCAGTGAATGTTTGTGCAGCTGGCTGCAGATACTTCCCCTTGCTGCTGTTTGGAGCAGGGGTGGGAAGATTTGGAGGTGCCCAAGGCTTTGGGCTCCTTTGCAGAGGCTGGGATGGCACAGAGAAGGTGCTGGGATGGCACAGGGAAGGTGCTGGGATGGCACAGAGAAGCTGCTCTGCCTTGTGGATGCCACCCCCCTCCTTTCTTCACCCCCTGACATTGGCTGGAGCAGCAATCTCCTGTGGTACATCCAGGCAGGTTTCTACACACTACAACAGGAGCAAAGATCATTGAAACTCAGCAGCATCTGTGAAGAGGAGTATCCAGAAGAGCTTGTTTTGAAGCTGTCCCTTTGGGAAATTAATGTTGAGAAATTTTGAAGAGATTCAAGGAGCAGAGGCTTTGGGTTTGGTTTATGCCCCTGCCCTGTGGTGTGTATGGAGGTGGCTGTATCTCACTGGGAATTGTGTGGGAGCAGCACTGCCAGGGCTGCAGCCTGGGCCGGGGACACTGAATTTGGACAAGGACATGGATGGCAGGGACTCAGCCCCATGTGCTGCCCTGACTGATGGATTGGTGCCTTCTGCAGCCCCTCTGCAGCATGGATGGCTGTGCTGCTCCTCCAAGACCTTCTGCTGAACATGCTGGAGAAGAACAAGATGCTCATGGTGTGTGCTGCAAAACAGCAAACTTCAGGATTTTCAGGCCCTGGTAAATTCAGATTGGCTATTTCCAAAAGGCAGGCTTAAAGCATTGGTGTTTGGAGGTGGTAAGGAAAGTGCTGTGTTCATCACTGCTGCCTCGGAGGGAAGCAGGAGCAGCTGAATCCTCCCCCAAGGCTGGTGGGACCCCATCCAGAGCGAGAGCTGAGGGGGAAGCTGTGAGGTGGGCTTGTACCTTGTGTGCTGGGTATGGGAGGATCAATGCTGTATCACCAAATTTGTGATGGAGACACTCCCAGGGCCCCCCAGCTGGGGCAGGAGGCAGGGTAAGGAGCCATCCCTCTGTGCACATCACAGCATCACCCTGGACACCCTCACCAGGCCAGCCCAAGCCCCTCTAGGCCTCCCAGCAAGCTGATGCCCCCCACACAGAGAGAAAACACCTTTCCAAAGATATTTCAACCCTCATGGGGGCTTCCAGACAGGATTACAGTGGAGAAGAGAATTTTTTTGATCACACTAGGAAATTCTGTAGGTCAATTCAAAATGCAAACCACTTTTACAAGCAGTCCACTTCCCTCTTGGAAGTGATGTGAGCTTGCAGGGCTTTTGAAATCAGTTCCATCATTTCATCTTGTGCTCTGCTGGCCAGAAGTTGCCAAACAGTGTCACAGTGGTCACCTATCAGGCCAGGGACTGCAGCAATACACTTAGAGCTGCAGTTCTAAATAACCACAGTGTCCCAGGTTAGAAAATACTCACCAAAACCCCTCTGTAATGCTGCAGTGAGCTGTGGTGCAGCAAGAGCTCTTGGAGAAGATGGGCCATGGTCTGCAGGTGCAGCACAAGGGTTTCAGCCAGGTTCCCCACATGCCCAGATCTCCCACACCCAGCAGGACCATGACCCTGCTCTATTGATGGATGCTGAGGTTGCTTCTCTAACCTGTCTTCTCTCTCTCTCCCTCCCCTCTCCTGCAAGGTACCGCACCTTCTTCAGGCCCAAGTACAAGATTGGGTACAAGACAGTGACAGAGCTGTCCTGGAGGTGCTGCCCAGGCTTCATGGGAGAAGGGTGCCATGACAGCCCCACAGACCAGCCTGGCCTCCTGCCCCAGCACCCCAGCCCCAAAATGCCCCCTGGCCAGAAGATGTTTCCAATGCCCAGGCTTCCTCCCTACCCCAAAAGCCACCCTGACCTGTTTCCAGGACCAAAGAAGAATCAATATGGTGAGATCTTGCTCCTGCTTCATGTCTCCAGGTCATCACACCGGTGTCATGTGCTCAAACCTCCAGGTTCAGGGCATGAATCTGGCAAAAATTCAGTGGGTGACATTTTCCATCAGAGACCTGACATTTGATTGCTTTGAGGACCCCTTGCTTTTAAAATCTTGTTTCTTTCAAAACGTGCATCTTCAAAATTGCCTTTCCTCATTGATTTAGAGCATTTTCCCATTAATTGTGGGGTTGATAGGGGGCATCTCAAGATGAAGCTCTCCTGGGCTGTTATCATCACCTGGTGTTGAACTTGGGACAGAGAGCTGGATCCCAAGAGGAAAGAGGGTTTCCCAATAGCTTAATGAGAGATGTGGGCTGAGATTTTGCTGAAATGAGAATAACAGAGGGCAGGACACAAGGTTATTATGGGAAAGGACTTGAGGGAGGGAAGTTAAAGGAGCACCAGCCCTCACTGTGCCCTCTCTATTTGTGGTAAAGTTCCTCACTCAGGGCTCACCAAATGTGGTGGTGTTTGCAGGGGTGCCAGGATGAGGGAAGAGATGAGAATCTTGACTCCATGTTTCAGAAGGCTGATTTATTATTTTTATTATATATATTATATTAAAAGAAAATGTTATATTAAAATGACACTAAAAGAATAGAAGAAAGGATTTCATCAGAAGGCAAGCAAGGAAAGGCAAGGAACAATAATAAAATCTTGTAATTTTATTATATTTTTATGATAATAAAATCACAGCCTGGACACAGGTGGCTGTCATTGGTCATCAAGTAAAAAGAATTTCACATGCTGGGTAAACAATTCTCCAAATCACATTCCAAAGCAGCAAAACATGGAGAGGCTGAAGCTTCTCAGCTTCTCAGGAGAAAAGATCGTGGCACAAGGATTTTTCATAAAATATGTCTGAGACATCTCTTTCTTTCCCCGTGCAGGCAGGAAGCTGCCTGGCCTCTTTGGGGACCGCCTGGACCGGCTGGAGGAGGAGGTGAGGCGCCTCTCCCAGTCCTACGACAGCCTGCACGCCTTGGTGAGCGGGCTGGGGGACCGCCTGCGCCTGGCCATCCAGGAGGACACCACCAAGATGATCGGCTCCCTGATGAACAGCCCGGGCACGCCGGACTCCTCCGTGGGTTTCGGCATCATTCCCGACGGGCTGGTGGACGTGGCAGACAAAGCCGACATGGCCACGTACCCTCCCGTAGGGGACATCCTGACCAAAGTGACCGAGGTGAGCGACGTGCTGAAGACCAAGGCGGATCTGCTGCACGAGGTGCGGGGCATGGTCCTGGACCACGACGGGCAGATCAAGCACCTGCTGGAATCCGCCCGGCCCTCGCCCCTCACCTCCATCGACCTGCTGGAGGAGTACGTGGACACCAGGCTGAGCAGCCTGCGTGGGGAGCTGCTGGATGGCTTTGAGAAGAAGCTGGGCAAGATCCAGACCACGTGTGATTTCCGCATCCAAGAGGTGCGGCAGCAGTGCGAGGAGGAGAAAGCCGCCAACCTGCGGCTGCAGCAGACGCTGGATGGAAAGGAGCTGGAGATCAAGAAAGAGATCTCTCAACTGGAGACCCAGATCCAAGGGCTGACGGTGGTGGAAAGCTGCTGCAGCAACCTGGACTACCTCACTGATCGCATGAACATCCTTGAGAAAGGCCTTCACAGCATCTCCGAGTCCCAGAAGAACCTGCACTCACGCCTGGATGGAGAAATCTCCACTGTCACCCTAGGGAACCTCTTTGAAGGGCGCTTTGAGGACCTGGAAGCCAGGCTCAATGCCACAGAGAGGGAAACGGGGAGCTGCTGCTCTGGTATAGAGGACAGCATGAAAGGCACAGTGGTGGCAGAGGTGGATGGCATGAGGACTGCCTTTGAAGACAAAATGCAGACCCTGGAGGACAGATTCATGACCATCGTGGGGGAGCTGAACAATGTCAGTTCTCCCATGGGCATGGATGGAGCAGTGGTGCCTGTGCTGGAAGGGGAGCTTGCCAGCATGAGGAAAAGGACAGATGAGACACTGGAGGCGTTGCAGAATCGCCTCATCACCCTGGAGACCACCTGCTCCCTGGGCTGCACCTCTGCCTCCAAAGACGTGGAGACCTTTCGGACAGAGATCGAGGACTGCCAGAACAAGAACCAGGACCTGCTGCTCCGCATGGACAGCAATTATGACCTCCTGCGCAAGCTGAACGCCACCATCCTGGAGATCCAGCGGCGCATCGAGGAGGAAGCATCGGGGGCTTTGCAAGGGGAGATCACCTTGCTGAAGATCAACCTGAACACTGTGAGCAAGTCTCTGACGGGGCTCAAGGACTCCGTCTCCCAGTACTCAGACACCGTGACGCATGTCAACTCCTCACTAGATGAGCACGAGCGGAAGATTGAGGACGAGGTCCACTCCATCCAGGAGAAGGTCAACGACCAAGGTTCCCAGCTTTTCTTCAGCAACCGCCGCGTCCTGAACCTCAAGGGGGACCTGGAGCGACTCAAAGCCAGGATTGTGAGCGACCTGAGCTCCTGCAAGAGCGTGGCCCACGGCCTGCAGCAGGAGGTGTCTCGCTTCGACGAGCGGGTGGCGCGGGTGGAGAGCGCCTGCGGCAGGCTGGGCGCCATCCCCGGCAGCCTGGACGGCATCAGGGAGGAACTGGAGAAACACACGGGCAGCCTGTGGGACTACATGGACCACGTGAACGGGACACTGGCTGCCCACTCTCAGGAAATAACAGGACTGAAGGACAACTTGCTCGACTGCCAAGCCAAGGTCTCTGAGCTGGCAGAGCAGGTCGGGCACCTGGAGGAGAAGGCGGAGAGGAGGCAGCATTAGCCACACTGCCATGCCATGTGCCTTCCTTCTCCTGCTGTGAAGGACAGGATTAAATTATATCACACAGACTCACTCCAATGTGACAACGGTTCTTGGGATAATTTTTTTATGAAAAGCTGCTACATTTTTTTTCCCTTTAATCTTGTTGGCCCCACTTCTCCTTAACTCCATCATGGTGGTGCTCCCTTCCTGATGCTCAGCAACTGTCCTGACCCTGGCACAGCAGTGTCACTGTCTCCTGGCTGGGGGTGTTGCTTTGGCTCCTGGGCTGATGACCCCAGAAGGACAATTCGAAAGTAAGCTGGAGGCAGAAACATTTTTTTTTCACTTTATTTTTGTGGATTTATCATTTCTTGAAGACTAAAACCCTGTAGTTATCAGCTGAGGCATAGTTTCTCTGACCTAAAGACCACCTGCATCTTAATCCAGAGACTGAGCAGAGCCAGGGCTCCTTGCAGGGAACAAAACTCACCACAGGAATTGTAGATTTCAAAGAACACACGTATTCACACGTCCCTCTGGGAACTGGCTTCCCTTCTCTGAGATGGCAGCCCTCCTTGTGTATGGTAAATCCATTTATAATGCTCCCTCCTCCATGCAGATGCACATGCCTTATGGAGCAGATGAGGGTGTGCATTAGGAAAACACATATGCATATATATATATATATATATATATATATATATAGTATGTGTATGTATATTTTTGGACAATCCTGTGTCATGGTGCTCATCTGATTCCAGTTTCCTAATGCTGCCCCCATGTCCTTTGCCATATTCCAAAGACCCACACTGAGCAGCTAAAAGCTGTGGCAGCAGTGTTTGGAGAGAGCCCCATGGTTCTGGGGGTTGCTGTGCTTTGCAATCCCACCTTGCTGGGCTCTCTGGTTACACCTGGGACTGACTGATGGTTATGGAAAACGTGTCTTCCCTGAGGAGATCTGTGTCCATAGGTCTCTGCAGGGACCAAGCTGGGACAGAGCAGTCCTGTCCTCCAGCTGTGGCTCTCTCCTGTTTTATTGCTTAAGCTGTGAACTCCATCATCTCATCCCAGGCAGGAGAGTTCCAGGTGCTCCAGGGTGTGAGTGCAGCAGGGGAGGAGCAGGAGCCCACGTCCTCCTCAAGCTCTTCTGATCCCTCTGGGATGCCAGTAGCCCTGGGACCAACACCAACGTGGAACAAGGCAGGGCATTTGTGAGAGCCTGTCTGGAGGCCTGTCCTCAGCTCAGAATGAAAAACCCACATCATTTACCCAGCTTGGCTCTGGTTTCCCACAAATAGGCAGGCTGGAAAACGTTGTCCATGTTCCTAGGCAGCTCCAGCCTTGTCCTGCAGAGCTATTGCACACAGATCCATCTCTCTAGGAGCCCACCATGGGCACCCTCTGCTGATCAGCCAATGGGGACTTTATTACTAGGATGAGGAGGAAATTAAAGAGCCTCCATCCAAGCAACTCTAGCACTTTATAGCAGAGAAACATCCTTTTCTCTCAGCATTGGAGCTCACGAACCCTCCCACACCAGCCAGCCTTTGGCTGTCACACAGTGCCTGTCACCCTCACTAGGCTGTCCCTGCTCTTCTGCGCCATGATTCCCCCCTTGATTGCATGAAGGAGCAGTTCTGTGCTCTGCCTAGCACAAACCAGCAGCAGCTCCCAGCAGAGATGCATCTGGGCACATTTTTACCCCCAGAAAATCTGGGTGAGCTCCCTTAAACATGCTTCCAGTTAAGGGAGGACCACAGGGATCTCTGAGTGCAGTAGCCATGTTTCCCTGAGGCAGTAAAAGCTCATTCCCCTGCCAGAGGAGCACGAGCTGTGGGAGCATAGAGAGGATATGTGGCCTCCCCACCACTTGCCCAGCCCTGCCAGGTGCTCACAGCACCAGAATTCACTCTCACTGCTCTGGCTTTGCTGATTTGGAGCTACCCTCCAGCTGCTGAGACACTTCTCCATGTGAAGAACAATCTCCTGCTGCCTTTGGGCATCCTGCAAAACCTGCTCTTAGACAACAAAACTTATTTTTTCCTCCAGCCTAAGGAAGGAGTCTCAAGGCAACCATGAGTACTTTGCGATGGGCCAGGGGAGCCCTCACCCTGCAGGGGGAGCATCCTGCCTAAGCCCCTTTTCCATCCCCTCATACCAGGGAGAAAACCAAAGAGAAAACCAAGCCAAGGGCCAGGCTCCCCCTTCCCCAGCCGGGGTTAGAGTGGGTGAACAGGAACAGCTTCCCCAGAAAAGAGGGAGCCAGGACTGGCCATAACAAACCCAGGACAATGAAGAAGTCTGGCCTTCCAGAAAATGGTGCTATGTTTGGACTATTCCTGACTAGTCACTTGAAGCTATGGACAGTTTGTTATTTCAGTTCTCAGCTATTCATGTTTAAAAAGTGAAAGGAACTTTGTACAAAACTGGGCATTTTTTTAAAAAATTGCTTGCAAAGTAAGGAAATGCTGCCCATGGGGTTATGCTTGTATGGGCAGTTTTCTGAGGCAGTTTATAACTGATCCTGTTAAAAGACTGTGTTCTGTTGTTTTTAAAACCATGTCTATTTGTTCAGATTTTAAAAACTGTTTGTACTGGAAAGGAAAAAAAATAAAGTATTTCTTGCTGAGGTTTCCAGGATGAAAATGACTTGTGTGGCTTCCAGAAGTGGCAGACAGGATGCCTTACACACAGCGGGCAGGGAAGGAGAAGGTAGGTGCCAGACAGGAGGAAGGAGCCCAGCTGTGCTTCTGCATTTGTTTTACTTAATAACTTTTAAAAACCTCCCATGAAGAGAGAGTTGGGGATGCTCAGCCTGGAGAAGAGAGGGCCGTGGAGGGGCCTCACTGCAACTGTACAGGACTTGAAGGGTCCCATAGGAAAGATGGGGACAGTGTTCAACAGGGTCTGTGGTGGGAGGAGAAGAGAAAATGGCTTGCAGCTGCAGGAGGTTGTATCTAAGGAAACTGGTATTTTACTAAGGGTGGTGAGGCACAGGCCCAGGCTGTGCACAGAGGCTGTGCATGCCCCATCCCTGGGAACATCCAAGGCCAGGCTGGATGAGGCTCCTAGCAACCTGGTCTTGATAGAAGTGCATCCCATCACCCTCAGGACTCAATTGGTAGGATGCTTGAATAAGAATAAGCCAAATCACATTTTAGAAAGGACTTGGAGCCTGGCTCCCACTTCTATGCACAGGGCTAAAGCAGGCAAGAGACAACCTTGATTAAGGCACTGTTTATTATTGGTTTTTGTTCAGAACACTCAAAACCCCAACATCTTCCATCAACCTTTACAAGTTGGTGGGCAGTTTCAGCTATCAAACTGCAAGTAGCTGGACTGTCTGGGAACACTGGTCATACCAAAGGTAGTAATAGCTATGGCAGAGGCTCATCAATAAATACAACAGTGAACAACCACCAGCTTTAAAAAAGAGCTGGGCTTTAGAGGAGCTACAAACAGCAGAAGAGACCCAGCTTTCAGGAATTTGTGTTTAGCAACTGGACTTTTTGTAGAGTCAGAACTCCCTCTTACCCCCTTTGGCTTCCTGCTAAGGGGTGTCAATACCTCTATTACAAGTGCAAAATGCCCAAGCAGCAAACAGGGAGGGTGACGTGCACCTGGAGCATTTAGTCCTAGCAAAGAACATGCAGGAGAGCTCTGAGTCAGGTCTCCACAGGGATGGGGTTAGGAGGAGCTATCCCAGTCATCATCAGGCAGTGAAGATCTCCAGTGCCTGTACTCTGGGGACACCAGAGCAGCGCTGCTCCTGCGTCCCACAGGAGGGAAGAACACCTCCACCAGCTCTGACAGCTGCTCATACCTGTGGGGGTGAGAAAGAAGTTACACTGAGGTCATTGGGTGTTTGTTTGATGCTTCTCTGCATCAAAGCTGGGTCATCCCAAAGATGCAGAGGAATAAACACTTTGCTTACGTTGACTTTTGGTTTTTTGTGAGCTCCTGGATCAGCTCTCCTTTGGGGTTTACTGTGAATATGCGGCTCTCTGGCAGCCCCACTTGCTTGTAAGTGTGGACATCCTGCCCAAGGAAGGCCAGCACAGAGTGAGAGCTGCAGGAAGGCACCAGCACCCAGCCTGAGCCCTCCCTGCACACCCAGAGACCCACTCACATGGGGACTGTTCCCAAAGCCTGCGTAGAAGGGGAACTTTGTAGCAAACAGTTTTCGGATGTCTGTCAAGCAAGGGATCTTGAACACCTCTGGGTTCTTCTCAATCATCTCCCTGCAGCACAAGAGACACGGTCACAGTGGCAATGCTGGCCAGGACTGTGGGCCCCAAAGCTATCTGGGGCTCAGGGAAGTCATTTGAAGAGCAAGAGGTTTTGTGCTGTGAAGCTCCAGCAAGGTCAGGCAGCCCCCCAGCATTGTGCACCAAGGAGGGCAGAGCAGTTTAAGGCCAGGACAACTCTCAGGGTCAAGCTGGGGAAGGGGGTGCTGTCCCCAGGGACAGAGGAAGTGCAGGAAAAGACAGTACCTGTGGAAGGCAGACAAGAGGCTGCTGGGGGAAAGCAGCATGGGGCCCATGGGGAGGCCACAGCCCTGCTCATTGACCCATTTGAGGTAGCCTTTGGTGATGTGGGCCATGCCAATAGCCCTGGCTGAGCAGTAGAGGAACTTGTAGCCATTCCTAGAGAGAACACAGGGAGCCCCTCTGAGCTGTGGCCTGGGCAAAGCATTCTCCTGCTCCAAAGGGGAAGAGGTAGCCAAGTACCTGGCCTAAGACCAAATCTTATTCCAGTAAGCAAGGTGGCTCCACAAAGAACATGAATCCCTTATCTGGAAACCCCATCTCATCCCAATCCTCACCTGCCTCACACTGGGAGCCCCTGCACCACCCTCCATGCTTGTTCCAGCAGGCACACACGCACCCAGCCCAGCTGCACAGCCCCATTGGTGCTCAGCACACCCACACAGCACTTTTATCCCACAGCACTGCCTGCCAGCTGTGGAGGGTGTACCCAGCCCTTGCAGATGCCTGTGCAAAGGTGGTACCCGGTGGCCAGAGGCAGCCGAGATGCCGTTCCTGCAATCCCCGGAGTGCATCCCTCCCGTGCTCCTCCCGGGGCCACAACGAGCCATCCACGGGCCCACAGTGCCTCTCAGTGGCCACAGGGGCGAGGCACCAAGCTAGAGGCTCTGCAGGGACTCACGGCTGGTGACACCCCTCACAAGGAGTCCCCTGGGTTGTGGGAAGCGATCGCTGGGTGCCCAGAGAGGTACCAGCACTGCAGTGCTGGGAACCCCCGTTCCCCCCCTCTCAGGTGTGACCTTAGGTGGTCTTGTCTCCTCTGCTGTTCAGCTGTATCTCCCCAGCAAAGCCTCCACTGACACACACACTCCTTCCAGGGAAGGTAATCCCAGCATCTGCTCCCAGGGGACCCTCTGCTTTCACCCCACAACATCACATAGGCAGCACAGCCAGCATCAGCCACCACTGAGAGCAGACAGTGCAGCCATCTGGGCCTGCATCAGTCAGTAAGAAGCCCTGACTCTGACTCAACCAGCTTCCTACTTCCCCTTGAACTCAGCTGATCCAATACCTACAGGTGGATTTTGTTGAAGAGTTTAACAATCCCAGGGTGAGTCCAATCTTTACCCAGCTGTGGCAAGATGTATCCAAGAGCATCCGATCTCAAAGGAAAGGAGGCTGGGTTAGTGCCATCCAACGTGGTGAGCATCCACCCCCACCCCACAAGGGGTTGTGCTCCCTTCTGCCTGCTTATGCAAGCCTTTAAAGGAGACTTTCCCCCAACAGGGGAAAACAAGGATTTTGGGGTGGGAAAAAGGCCTTTTACCTGGTGATGGTGCCATCAATGTCTGAGATCACCACTTTTTCATTCCAGTTCCACAGGTAGATGGTGGCCTCACAGCGGCACGTACCCTGGTACCGAGTTGTCACGCTGAATGCCACCTCGTTGGGGCCATCCTGCAGATTCAACCTTCCCTGGGGCAGAGGGGCACCAAAAGTGTTACACCAGCACCAATTCACACCACTACAAGACTTGCCAGAGGCCAGGCTGCCACCCACCCAGGCCAGAGGTCTCAAGACTCTACAAGGTGGCCGACAAGGGAAAATATTTGGATGTCCTATGAAAACATGAGGTCAGGAGTAGAGAAATCCCTGTTGAAGGGTTGTCTCACCCCTACACACATGGACAGTGAAGATGGAGGAATAAATACATACAATTTGTTCAGAGGAGAGCCGCAGGGATTTCCTGAAGTTTGGCAGAGATTTCTGAGCAGGAGCTTTCGCTGCCAACGTGTCCCCAGGGTGCTGGGGCTCATTCTCACTGGGTGACTCCTTTTCCTCCTGCCTACACAAAGAAGAGAAAGGGTCAATCAGAGTCTTAAAAAAGCTTTCTACCCTCTTTTATTAAGCAAACTTAAGAATAATTAGTCACACAGGAGAACAGGAGTATCCAGACTCCAGAAGATGGCCTGGGAGGGAGGCACTCACCTCTGCTGAACAAGGTCACGCCACAGTGCTCCCAGGCTGGCTATCCCTGGCCTCGGCTGCTGCTGCTGCAGGCAGAGAGGGGTGTGCTGCTTCTGGTTCATTTTCTTCACAGTGACTTAGGTATGGGGCTGTGTTCTGGATTTGGGCTCAACACAGTGTTGGATAACAGAGATGTTTCTGTTACAGCTGAGCAGTGCTTGCACAGAGCTAAGAGCAAGAGCATGGGCTGCTCTGCTTTTCTTCCAGTTGGAAGAGCAATGCCAAAAGAGGCATCACTGCTGTCCCTGCCTTCACAGGGACATTGCTGATGGAAGAGGAAGCACAGCCTGATGCTGTGGTGGGGCAGGAAGACCAGCAAGCACACGTGCTGCCCAGGGACCTGGCATGACAGGTACACAGCACGAGGCCTCACCACTACAAGGTCCACATTTCTGCACTACCAGGTGCTGCTCTGCTGCTCAGGCATTAACAGACCAAAAGGGACAGGTAGCAACCTTTAAGAAGTCACCTCATCAGGTCCTGGATGTCCTCAGAGTCAACCTCAGGCCATCCCCAGGACCCTGCTCCCACCCTGGCCAGTCAGCAGAATGATGCCTGTCCCCTGGGAACATGGTTGTCATATCCACTGCTGCAAACATACCTCCTCTGTTGAGCTTTCTCTCCTCCTCCAGAACCAATATCTCCTGTCTTTCTTGGGCGTCGTCTCTTTCACCAATTCATCAATGATGCTCTGTGAACATGGCAGAACATGGGAGGAGGTCATTTCTCAGCCCAGGCCCTGCTGAAAATCATAGCCAGTAAATGTGCTGTACCACTGACCTCAGGAATGTTCTTCTGGAAAGCCTGCAGGGCCAGGACTATGGGACCAGCCACTGCCCAGCTGTAATACCTGGAAAAAGCAAGAGGGACGAGTACATCACCATCCTGCAGCATGGCCAGGTCCCACAACTACTTTGTACAATCATGCTGTGGGATGGAGTCACATTCCTACAGGGACAAAGGGGCCATGCTGTCCATTGTGGGATGAAGGAGCAGGAAGAGTAGGGCACTTACTTCTTGTTGATCATTATCACCAGGTTTGGGTCACTGACGAGCCTTGGATTCTCAGCAAACTGCTGGTAGGAGATCCTGTGTTCCATGAACTTCTCTGGTGGGACAGAGGCTGTGTCATGCCATTGGAGGATAGAAAGGATTTCAGGGCTGCAGATTGCCCCTCTCCTCCCACCTACCATGAGAGATCTGCGTGTTGTCCCTGAGGCCCCCACACAGTGACAGGGCAACTGTGGGCATCGAGTCAGAGTCCATGGGGCTGCTGGCAGTCGAGGTGGATGGCAGCTCGATACTCACAGGGTTCCTGGGGTCTGTCCCAGGACTCAAACTCTGCTCTGTGTCACTGCCAGCAAGGGAGGAAACGGTGGTGACATCAGAGAATAGCTTTAAACAATACCTCCATGCTTTGTGCCAGGGGAATTGCTCAAAAATGTCTGAGCTTGGCCAGCTGGGGCAACTCATACCTCTCGGCCAAATAGAGAGCCACTGGCTTGTGGTTGGGATCGGAGAAGTCTTCCAGGTAAATGGCTCTGGGGCCCTTGTGACAAGCTCTTTTGATGGATCCTCAATGCATGGACAGAAGAGAGAGAGTTTAGTTGAATCACCTTTCCAATCACCCCAGCATCTATAGAGAAAGCTAACAGCATTTTCCTCACATCCATGTACCATACAAACAGGGCAGACATTTCCCTACTGGAAAAACTGCTGTAAGTCAACAGCAACAGAAGTGTCTTGAGACACTCGCACTAGCATGATCTTTAAATACAATGTGAAGGAGGCCACAGAAATGCTTCTCTATGATTTTCCCTGACTTGGCAAGCTCAGGATGAAGACACAAGTCAGGCCAGGTGCTGTGTGACACTTGAAATTAAGGTATGGCCTGTACTGCTGAAAAATCTTCTAAGAATGCAAAAGCAGAGACATTGAAGGATGGACTTCAGGGAACATGAGGCAAGAAAGCCTTCCTGGGAGCTGGGTGGTCACTGAAAGGTGGACACCTAAGGCATGTGTCTTCAAAGCAAAGGAGCTGGTAGCACACAGAGAAGGCAAAGCAAGCACACCACACCTGGAAGTCATGGAATTACACTGAAGGGACAACCCAGGGGCTCATCTGAGTCAGACACATCTGCAGGCTCAAACACCACTTCAAGGAGCACCAGTCACCCTCTCACCTTGCCTCCTCTGCCTCTCCAGCTGGGATGCAGGGCCTTCTGAGCCTGCCTGCCTTGGAGCAGTGGCTCCCTCAAAGTGCTCCACATCTGGCACAGCATTCACATCTTCCTTCTGCTGCTCTTGTGGGACTGAGGAGGCCCCCAAAAATGTCTTTGCCCTGATAGCACGAAGGACGTCCTTCAGCCTGCAGACACTGTTTTCAGCCTGGGGTGTAAGTGTTGGCTCAGTTGCAGACACAGGCAAGGAATGGGGCATGTCTTGAGGTTCTGCTGGGCTTGAAACCCCTCCTGGATGTTCAGAGGTGGCAACAAGAGGGGTTGTCCCATCCACGGCAGTGATCTTTGTGGACTTGGCTGGTTGAACTCGCACCAATTTATTCACCTCAAGGGAAGCAGAAGAACAGGTTTGAGGATGGAAAGTTGCCCAAAGCATCACACAGAAGAGGACAACTTCTCTAAGGCTGCCTGGCCACAGCCTCCTCTGCTTTCTGCAGGTCTTTTGGACACCTGCTCCCAGCAAAAGAGCAAGAGCAGGGACTTACCTGAGGGAGCTTTCCCCAGATCCACTTCATGTGGGATTCAGCCCCTAGAGAAAAGCTTTCCTGTGGTTTGATTTCCAGCTCAGAATCACTTTTGTGAGCAGGCTGATGGCTCAGCTTGAAGCTGCAGGAAGAGAAGGTGATGTGGGGCCTCACCTACTCTGCAGCCCCTTGGTGTCCTATCAGTGCAAGGACATTTAGGGCCAAGAACCCTGTAATGCCGGTTTCCCATAAAGTCACTTCTACCTTATAAGACTGTCACTCCTAAAGGACCAAGATCTGTGGAAGCTGAGGCCCAAGGAAGCAAAGTGCTATGCCAGCAGTTGCCCAGAGCACCTCATCAGCAGACAGCCCTGTGCACACAGGCTTCTCCCACCTGTGACCACGGCCTCAAGTGTCCCCTGTGGCCTCTGAGCTTTCCTCCAGCCACACCATATCAAGCTAGGAGAACTGTCCTCTCCTGACACCTCCAAGTCACTTTTCCATACCTCCTTCCCTGCCATGGGGCATGTGCCCTGCTGTCACCAGAGCTGAGCAGAACACCTTGGCTCTGCCCGTTACCTGTCTGCTTGGAGCAGCTCCCCATCGGAGAACGGGTGTGTCTCTGGGGGCTGCAACGACCCAGTTACTTCAAGGACATCAGAAAAGGATGAACATGTTGCATCACTGCAAAGGAGGAAAGAGAGGGAACTTGTGCTACTCTCATGCAGCAGCCTCCTGTCCAGAAAGCTGGCAATACTCAGTTTCACCATTCCCCCTGGCCTCCTACTCCACAGGAGACTGGGTTCCAGCTTGCAAACACCTTCCCCCTGTTTCAGTACTGGTGGCCATCATCAAATGAACCCACAGGCTTGACCTACTGCATCATCCAGCCCAGACCAAGCAGCTCACCTTGGGACTAGCAGCTCTTTTTTGGCCTCATCACTGTCAGAATCTGTGTCCAACACCTCCCTCTTCCTGGGCCTTCTCCTGCGTCGCCTCCTCCTTCGCAGGATCACTCCAGTGCTGGAGACCCCCAGCCCCTGGGAGGGCTGAGCAGTGCCTGTCATGCACCGCTCCTTGCAGATGGGGGACGTGCAGAGGAAGAAGGGGATGTTGCTCTGGAACAGGGATGGGGCAGAGCACATCAGCTCCCTCCAGCACACTCTTTTTCAGCCTAGCAGCTCCGTGCTCTTTATGGAGCATACCATGGAACAGCACAGCCAACACCACCGAGCCCTCGGCTCAGGGGTGGCTTTGTGGCCTGGCCTAAAAGGAAAGGATTTGTACCTACAACATGTGAACAAAAGAATATTAGGGTGATCCAGCCACAAGCTAAAGACATCCTTAACATGGGCCAGGAGAGACAGGCAGAAGATGGCACCACAAGACCAGAGTTACCAAGGTTGCAAATGGGATTTGACTCCAGAGCCCTTTACTACTTCCAAACCCAGCCCAAGCCAGCAGAGACCACAAGTATGCCTAAGAGAAGAGCTGCCAGGATTTCTGGAAGCCACAACTAGTCTCATCCCATTTCCCATTGGAGCAGGCAGCCTGCCACAGCATCTGTCTCATTCTCATCACTGCCACAAGATCCCCTGAGAGGCCAAGCTCCAAGATATCCACCTGTCTGGCCAGCAGCCATGCCCATTGATGGAGACCAGTCTGGGATGCAGATATTTGGTCTAATACTCCTCCAGGGTGCTCCACCACATGGGTTGCAAGGTCCTTTGATCAGGAACCTTTCCAGACACAGAAAACATCAGATGGGACAATGGAGTCACTCTGAGGAAGAGTAGCATTCCAAACCTGGTCATTTTAACTCAACACTGCACTTCCAGGGAGTCACACCAGGACACAGACATGCAGCACCTCCTCGTAACCAACCTCATGTTCCTCTAACTCCTCGACAAAGAAGGCCTCTCCATTGTCTCCCAGCTTCATGTGCAGGTCCACAGGCTCTCCATTGATTTCAATGTCAACCTAGCAAGGGACAGAAGCAGCCTGTCCATCTGAACCCCCTCATCCACTGGAGCACAGGGGCACTTCCAGATGGAGGGAATGGGTTGAAGTTGCTCACAGGGCTGACAGCCACACAGCCTGTTGGGAGAGGCAAGGGACCTCTCCCAATTTTCCTGGAGAGCACATTCCACCCTGGAAATGGATGGGCTCCATTTGGGGGCATCCCCCTCCAAAACTTGGCAACCCTGTCAGTGGGCTCGCATTTCCCTCAAAGAAAGTCTTCCCATAAACCCGTGGGTTATAGAAAATCCTGGGTCTGGAGACACTGGGAAGGAAGCATAGCCCCAGGGTTATGGGGCACTTACCACCTTCTCCTTGGAGCGCAGCACCCCCAGCTTCCCGAAGCGCACGTGAAACGGGGAGCACTTGAAGGAGTTATCTGGCTGCCTCACCACAATGACATCGATGCAGCCCGACAGCGTGGCGGGGTTCAGGTCATGGTACAGACTCTTCACCGTGACAAGGACGCTCTCAGCCAGGTGCCCCACATAGTTCATGGTTTGAGACTGCAAGGGAGAGACACAACCAGACCCATGTAGGAGAAGAGAAGTGCAGCAACTAAAGGCAATGTGAGTTTAGTGCAGGAGAGTCATGTCATGGCTGCAACACAGCCCCATCTTGGGGGCGGCCAAGCCTCTAGAGAACTGAGGCAAACACCTGAGGGCTTTGATTAAGATCAGCCATGGCCTCTGTGAGCACCAGAAAACAGGACAGAAGCCAGAGCATGAGTTACTGCATCCAGCTTGGAGGAGAGACGTCCTTGCCATTGGGATACACCATCACATTTCCTCCTTGAGAGGGCAAATACAACCTCACAGCAACACCACACAGTCAAGCTGTCAACATCCCATTCAAACAAGAATTGGGCTGGCAGGAGACCTCCTGTCCTGCTCTGTCCTTATAAAATTCCCAAACAACTCATGGCAGAGAGGTGGGAAGTCCAAGCTGCTCCATTCACCACACACTCACCTCCAATAAAGTCTAAACCTAACATTTCCCACTCAGAAGAAAAGGCATCCCACTTAGGCATTGCAGAATTGGCCAGACATGGCTCCTGTACAAGCCAGAACTCCCGTGCTGGGCAGCACAGCCAGGGGATGATGTGGTGTCCCCAGGAACTCTCAGCACAGCACCCAGTGCACACTCAACTCAAAGGGCAGCTGGGGGGAGTTGGTTCCTTACCCAAAGGGATGATGACAAGCATCTGCCACGCAACAAGCCCTCTGCCCCAGCAGGTATCCAGCCTCTCTGATCCGTTTTGCATAAGCTCAGCCCTGTCCCATTCCCAGACATCCCTCCTGGAAGGCAGTCTGAGCAGGCAGATGTGGTTCCTGCTCCATGCCCTGTCCCCCACCTCTCCCTTGCAGCCAGAAGTAAGCCCAAATCCCAGATCATCTCTGGAGGATGACAGCAGGGAAGTGCTAGCCAGCTCCCGAAGCTTCGGTGGCTCCATCAGCTCTGCTGTGAGCAGGGCTCGGATCACGGGGCCTCTCACCAACCTGCTGAGCCCAGCTTTCCCAGCACTGCTGCCAGGGCAGGCAGCCATCCAGCTGCTTTCCCTGCCGTGCCACAGGGCCTGGCAACAAAGGGGAGACAGCTCCTCTCTGTACATGGGGGCAGTTTTGGAGATGAGGAATGATCAGACTGACCCTGATGCTCCCTAGACAGCACTTATGATCTTCCAGTTGAGATATACACTGACACAGGCCTGAAAAGTGCATAGGGAAAGTCCTGGGCAGAGAAATCCCATATGATTTGGGGTGGGGGCTTGGAAATTATCCCCAGATGTGATGCACTGAGCACCACCTCCATGGTGAATGCAGGGTGCAAGAGCTCAACACAACACTGCAGCCACACAGCAAAGCAAGTGCCACCATGTCCCCTCTGCAGAGCCACTGTCCCCCTTTGTCTCAATGGGCAGCTGCCCTCTCCCCAAGCATCTCATTGCTGGAGTCTGCATGGCTCTGGCACAGTTTTCAGCTCAGTGAATTTAATTCCCTGTGGGTCTTACCTGGGACAACTGGAGGAAGGCAGGGAATGGAGAGAAAGAGGCTTTACCCTGCAGGCCTTGGCCCCATCATGGATGGAGCAGGCCCGTCATGGAGGTGAAGGGTACGTTATAGTCTGGAGAGATATTAATAGGCAGACAGGGCAAGAGAAATGGTCTTCAAGTCATATTCAATCAGCAAACCCTCTAGAGGAATGAGGCATCTCCAGCCCTCAGCCCCCAGACCTGCCAGGACCACAGCCCTCCGCCATGCAGCTCTTGTGGAGATGAAAGGGACAGTCCTCCCCTGCCAACAACCCATATTAACCTCCAGACCCAAAGAGCCGCCCAAAATAAGCCAGGTGCTTTGTAAACACCAGTGTGCTTTGCTCCTGGGCCACCCTGCCAGCAGCACATCCACACCCAGAGCTGCTCTCCCATCCATCACACACTGCAAAACAGCAGGGCCTTCTCCATTACCTGGGCTGAGCCTCAGCACCTCCTCGACTTCGGGGCAAAACTGAACCCCGGGCTTGCTCTGTGCCGGCAGCAGCACTCACCCTCAGCTCCTCCTCTCCCTCCTGCTTCCTTCCTCCCACCTGAGCGAGGGGAGGGCCGGTCTCCGAGCAGCCCCGGCCCCGTCCCCCAGCAGCCCCGGGCCGCACACGCTGCCTCCCGCCGGGCCTCTGAGGGCCGCGGCCGCCCGGCTCTGCGCTGGCACCGGCACCCGGGGCTCGGCCAACAAACAGCCCCGGGCACAGCTGCCGTGTGCCCATGCAGACCCTTCCTTCTCCAACTCACCATCTCACAAGGACACGGTGAAGCCTTAGTGAGACATCAAGGGTGGCCAAACCCCAGGGCTGCTCTGCCCTGCGCTGTCTCCGTAGGGATGGGAAAAGAGGGCATGGTGAAAGGAGAGCACATAAACCAGACACTTTAAGAAAATTGATGGTCTCCAGATCTCAGGAGAACAGTGGGGAAGTGATGTGGGAATAGCTGGGTGGATTCAGGTGAGAAACTGAGAACCCCCCAAAAAGTGCACTGACTCTCACCATACTATAATTCCAGGGCAGGGATGTGGCCGGTGTGGGCTTTGTCCTGTATTTTCCTGACTTCTGTGCTGGTGATTCCTCAGCAGCCTCTCTGCTGGGTTTTGCAGCGATGGGGATTGAGTGGTGGCACTTTAGGGACAGAACCTCTCCAACACAGCACTCATGGAGCTGACATTGTGCTGTGAGGTCAGGGAAGCACCAAACATTGAGGGTGGCTGCTTAGGACATCTTTAGACCCTGAGAAGAAGGATCCAAAACTTGTTGGTCCCAGATGATGGGTTGATCTGCAGAAATGCCACAGCTCATTTCCAGGAAAACCCTCTTAACACCCAGTGCCTCACTTTCCTCAGCCATGCTGATGGCAACTGGAGGCACAGACATCTCCCCTGTGCCCGTCCAGTGCCAAGCATGGCCTGGGCACAAGATCCCAGTCCCAACACGGGAACTTTCATGAAGGCTGTGGCAAATCTGCTGAGGAATGAAGCTTATTTTCCAGCTGCTTAGTCTTCTGAGAGCTCTGCCCCTCAGTGAAATTGGACTGAAAGCAGCTATTGTGGATGGCCCAGCATGGCTGCAGTCCCTGAGGAGGGTGGGCTGGCACTGCAGGGCAGGCAGCTGCCACCAAACCCCACAGCCCATGGCCAGGTCACTGGGCACTTCTACCCAGCAGGGGAGGAATCTGCTGGAACCTCCATCAAGACACCTTGGGTGTGACATTTCAGGTGTTGTCCTTAGACTGATGCCACTGGAGCGGGTCTCACCCAGGGCAGGGGGTTCCATCCTGCAAGCCCTGAGGGTGTAACACAAACCCCAGGGCTGGAACACAAAAGCAAGGACAGATTTCAATGCAGATTTCAATGCAGATGCTTGCTAACTGGGGGGACTGCAAATGCATGGTAACTGGTAAAAAATTGCTGCAGCATGCAACAAAGGACGTCTGAGCACAGGACACCATTTCTTCCTGAGCCAGCTGAATGCATCCATAGATGAACATGGAGAGGGAACAAAATGCCAGCAGGAGCAAGCAGGGAGCTCAGCCTTGCTGTGCCTCCAAGCCCCCACTCTCTGGACACAGGGGTGAGCTCCTGACACTTGGGCACCCTGCAGTAGTACAGACCCCATCACTTAACTCCAAGGCTCCTTGTCCAGCTGGTTTTCCCCACCAATGTGTACTCCTGGTTCCTGACACACCAGCCTTTGCTTGTGCCCCCGTGCCCCTGCAGCAGATCCCAGCTGTGCCATGGCTGTTCTGAGTGATGGCTCAGGGGGTTTCCTGAGATGCTGGCAAAATCCAGGCAGGCTGAAGCACAGCTGTAAGGATGCCTTTTCCTGAATGCTGTGCACTGAGCAGGATGCTGCAGGGTCTGGTGGGGGATGGCCAGAGCCGTGGGGCTGGTTGACAGCAGTCAATCAACCCATCAAGCCCAAGGTCCTTGTGGCAGGCAGCTCCCAGGAGCAGCTGCCTGCTGCTGGCAGGGTTTTCATCCCTGACTGACATTCCTCTGCTGAGGCCCTCCAGGGAATCCCTGCCAGACACTGGGATGTGAAAGGGCTTTCTCATTATCATGGCCCCTTCTCCCAGCAGGGAGAATCAGCATTTCAAGAGGAGAGGGAGCTTCAGGAAGGTTGGCAGAGCTTCCTGACCCTCAGCTGACTGGGCTGGGGCTCCCATTTCCTTTCCTGGATCAACAAAGAGCTCCAGAGGCTTGTGAAAGGAGTGATTCAGCAAAACAGGATGAGAGGAGAGGCAGAAACACTAAGTCAGCACAGCTGGATGGGGTCAAATTCCCGTCCTGTGAAAGCCATGGGGAGCAAGGCTCAGGTGTCCTACTCCCTCAGGCACAGGGACAACTCCTGACAGTCCAGCTGTTCTGGATACCAGCCCTGAAGTCAGGAACACAACAGGAAAACAGCATTGTTGGTTTTGTTTTTTATTCCCATTCCCAGAAAGATCAAGTCAGACTGGGCTGGCATGTGATGGAGTGGGTGGGAAAGCCATTTTGCCTGAAGAGGAGGAAATGCCATCCTCAGTCCCCAATCACAAGCATTGAAAAAGCTGAATTATAGCAGCAGAACTGGTTGAAACCATCCATTCTGGTTTAAAAACATGCTCTGCTGATTTGGCTCCTAGTTTCTGACCTGTTGGAAGTTCACATTTCTTCTGTAAACACAAAGAGTTTAAGCTTACTTAATAAAAAAACCCCAGAAAGCTGCAATTCCCACACAGTTGTGTGGCTCCAACAGCCAGGGCTTGCAGAGAAATCCAGCAATATCCTCAAACTGGGAGAGCTGAGAGCCCTGAGCAAAACATGGTCCTGAAAAATGAAGTCTCTGAACTGAGAGCCCTCAGCTTTTGTGTCCCAACTCCTGACAATCCAGCCAGGACACACAGTCTAAAGCCAATAGCTTTAGATAAGTGATATATTTACATCAATGTAACTGTGAGCAGAGCCTGACCATCAGCTCCAAATCCAGGAAAAGTGAGATAATGTGCACATTTAGGCAACTGGAAAATCTTTTATCTTTTGTCCAAAGCTGGTGTCTGATTTCAAGATAAGATCTATCCAAGACACACTTTTTTTAAAGGAAATAGTTGGTGCTCGGTTTGATTCCTGACCTGCTCACAGCAGGCTGGAAGTGATGCTGTGAAAGCCTTGGGGTGCAGCAGTCTGGGCACCCCAAGCACCTCTCCATTTTGGGGAATGCCGGGGGGGCAGAGAGCAGCTCTGGGGTCCGGCTTACCCCGTGGCTGGTCCCCTGAGCCCCCCACAGCAGCCTCCGTCCCTCACCGGATGGGACAGCCCCAGCCGCCCGGGGACAGCGGTCGGGAAAGGGAAGGGGCCGGGGGCTTCCAGCCACCCAACCATCCCTGCCGGGCCCGCCGCCTCGGACACCGTGCAGGGCTGCCCGGCCCGACCGCCCGCGGCTCTTGACAGCGCTGATGGAGACCGCGGACCGACCGGACTCATCGCCCTCCGGTTCCAGCGGAGCCCCGCGCCGCCGGGCCGGTTCAGCTCCGTGCGGGGAGCAGTTGGGACAGCGGGGGCCGGTGCGCACCGCGCCGTGCCCGGCCCGGCCGTGGCCGCACGCTCCCCATCACCGTCCCCTCCCCGTGTTCGGGGCTGCCCCCGCTCCGCGCACCCCACGGGCGCTCGGGGGGCTGCTGCGAGCACTTGGGAGCAAAGCCCCGGTGCAGGCGCTCGCTGCACGCCCCGGTGCCCCGTCCCCGGTGTCCCGATCCCTGTCACAGTGACCGATCCCGGTCCAGATCCCAGTCTCGGTGCCCTGTCCCCATCCCAGTCCCGGTGCCCGATCCCGGTCCAGATCCCAGTCTCGGTGCCCTGTCCCCATCCCAGTCCCGGTGCCCGATCCCGGTCCAGATCCCAGTCTCGGTGCCCTGTCCCGATCCCAGTCCCGGTGCCCGATCCCAGTCCAGATCCCAGTCTCGGTGCCCTGTCCCGATCCCAGTCCAGATCCCAGTCTCGATGCCCTGTCCCGATCCCAGACCCGGTGACCAATCCCAATCCCGGTCCAGTTCCCGGTCCCGATGCCGGTCCCGGGACAGCCCCGACCCAGCCGGGTGTCCCCGCGCGCAGGCGCGCTCCGGCGGGCTGCGGTGACGTCAGCGCCCCCCGCCCGGCGATGGAGCCCGGCTGATGCCGGTGTGTGTCGCGCCCGCCCGCCCCGCGCTCCCCCCGCCGATGCCTGCGCTCGGCGGCGCCCGCCCGCCCCGCTGCGCCGCCCGCCCCGCGCTCGGGGCCGGGGCCTCCGCCGGACCGCACCGGACCGGACCGCCCCGCACCGAGCCCCGCCGAGCCGCCACGGACCTGCCGCGGGTGAGTGAGTGCCCAGCGCCCGGCGCGGCGGGGAGGGTCCCACGCCCCGCGCTTCGCTGCCGCCCGCACCCGCTGCCCGCGGTAGCGCAGAGCCCCGGCAGGTGCGGAGCAGCGGGGCCGAGGCGGTCGCACGCCCCCCGTCCCCGTGCGGGGCGCCCACCCGAGGGTCGGAACACGCGTGGACCCCCCCGCCCGCCGCCGCCCCGGTGCGCCCAGCCCTGCCCTGCCCTGCCGCTGGCCGGGGAGCGCCGGGGCCGCGCTGCCGGGGGAGAGCCAGCAATTCAAATTGAAATAAACCCAGTTAAAAATCGGGTCCCGCCGCTCTGGGAGCTTTGCGTGAGCACCGGCTGCGTGGGGCCGCCCGGGACCCGCTCGGCTGCGTGGGGCGGCTCGGAACCCCTCTCCCCCGGCGTGGTCTGCGTTGTTTTTCTTTCAGTCTGGGTTTTTAGAGGAAGAAAAGTGCTTTTCTCTAGCCCTTGTTGGCTGCTCGCTCTATGGGCAGCGGGGCAGCAGAACCCACTCGTGTCGCAGCTGGGGCTGGGAGGGTTGGGCACCGTGGGGATTTTTGGAGCTCCTGGTGCTGCGGCAGTGCCGGGTTTAAAGTGCCGGTGCCTGGGACAAGCCGGGATGTGAGCAGGGACATCTCCCTGTTCTCACAGGTAGGAAAGCTGAGCGGCCGCTAAGTGAGGAGCCCGAGGCCGCGCAGGAAATCTGCGGCGGAGCCGGGACTGAACCCCAGATTTCCCGTTCGGTGCTTTCCTTGCCTGGCTGGGGGCAGTGGTTTAACCTCACGCTCCCGGGGTAAAGTCCTGCCCAGCTCCCAGCCAGGGCTCCTGCGGTGGCAGCCGGGCGTGTGGCCAGGTGCCAGCAGAACGAGGCCTCTGTGCCGTGAGAGCTGGGTCTGGAGAGCAGGGATGTCCCTGTGGATGGGAGCTGGGTCCAAGGTGGAGACTGGGCTTGTGCCGCTCGGGTGTCACATTGGCTCGGCACGCTGGCCTGCGTGAGAAGTGGCCCCATCCTGCAGCTCAGGGCACGCTTTGTCTGCACCCCCAAATCTCAGACAATGCGATTTTTCAAAGGAGCTCCCTGCTACTCTGATTACCTGAAACTTTTGGGGAAGTGGTAGGTGATTTGTCTTGTAAGGCCATGTGACGTACCTTGAAAACCTCATTTACAAGCCTTTCTTGATCTGATTTTTCCAATTTCTGCCCACTAAAAAAAGCATGAACTCTGCCCAGTGCTGTAGGGTGGCTCCAGTTGCACAGAGAGGGTTTCCCTGCTCTTCTCCCTACCACCTACTCTGGCTGCAGTCCCCAAACAAGGATCATAGTGTCCTTAGGAGCATTTCTCCATGGGTAGGAAGCCAGAAGTTTACTTCATTATCTGGAACAGCTTATTCTAAACTAATCTCTCTTTAAGAGATGAAGAGGAAGGGAAAACCGCTCAGATGCATTTTATTTACCGTAAAAGAAAACAGCAATTTAATGATAACTTGTATTAACTAGGTTGGGTCTGTGACCTTGATGTATTTTACAACGTAGCTGAGAAGAGGGAGCAGACTGTTCCAGTCTGTTTATTGTTTCCTCTTAGTGCATCCCAGTAACTCGCAGCACACGGATGCCCACACAGTTCTGCAGTCCTGACCCACCTTTGGGGGTGGGAAAGAGGAGGCTGTTGCATCTGATTTGCTTCAGATACAGCCTAATCTGTAGCTGGTGTTAATTATATTAGAGATGGGTTGGGGTTTAGCATAGGTTTTTCTGACAGGGCTCAGCCTCCGCAATTCATGCTACTGTAGAAAAGCTGTAGTAACTTGAAGCCCTGAAGTTGCTCGTGGGAGCACATCCCTATCAATAAATTCCTTGTTGTAAAGCCAAGTGAAACCAGCCCTATGGGGACTGCTGGCTTTCACTGGGGAGGCACAGGGATGGATGCAGGTGGTGCTGACAGCCTGGAGCAGGTGAGCCAGGCTGGTACTGAGAGCCATCTGCGTTGTCAGTGTGGGGAGATTTCAACAGCAGTGTGCCTCCAGTTCTCCTTTATATAAGTGTGTCTCCCTGCTCTGCAGGGTTTTCCTTCTATTTAGACTCCCTCCTGCTCCTCCTCTCCAAAAAGGCTTTCCCCTGGTGTATGCCAGCTTTTCCCTCTGCTTTGGTTACTATGGTGCTACTATGTAAAAACAGCTCCTCTTGTAGCTCCTGGAATTATCTGCGCCTTGGTTTGCAGTCCAGCCCTGGGACACGGGCCTGTGTGCATCCCTTGTCCAGCCTTTCCCTGTCTGTGTGATGGGACAGGTCTGGAGGCAGCAATGTCTGCAGGGCACGGCTGTGCCTTGGTCCCACGGCACCTCCTCCAGGTTTCTGGGCACCAGGATCCCACTGCTTTGTGCCAGGCTGTCACACAGGTGCATCTCTTGCTATTCCTGAATGTGGGACAGGATCTGGGCTGTGGTGAGCCCTGCAAGACCTGCTCACTTTCATCCCCTCCAGGGACTGAGCTGATGGCAGAGAGGGCATCAGCTCCCCCTGAAAACTGCTGGGAATGGAGACAAACAACTAGGAGTCTGTAGAAACCTGTGCAAACAAAAGGCAGAAGATGGGAGCAGACATCTCCTCAGCCCCCCCAGCTTGTGCAAGTTAACCCCCCTAGGGCTGGCTTGTTGCTGCCCACTTTGCTGCAATTGGGTCCCTTGCTTCCCTTGCCTGACATTATTATTCCTTTCTGGTTTTCCACCTGATTTGCATGTAAAAAAGCATGAGGGAGGTTACCCCATGGAGAGGTCCTTGGTTTGCTCACAGCTAATGTAAATTATCGTTGCCCTCATTCTTGCAGGGGGCTGGCATCACCCTGGAACGGAGGGATTTTGTTGGGATTGCAGGAGCCCAGAGCCAGGTCCAGGTTCCCCCACCCTGCTCATCCTAAGGGTGATTTGCCCCATGCAGACACAGGATCATACTGAGTTACCTCTTTGCATGAACTCCATAAGAGATAGGGGGATTATATCAGTAACTAAAACACCTGCTCCAGGTGGAATGGGTCTAGTCCTGCTATGGAGCTGTTTTGGAGAAGATCCTGCTTGCTGGTGCCTGATGGTCTTTGTGGTGAAGGTCAGCAGCCACTCTCCCTCTGGCAGCTGTGATGGCTCTTCTGCTTTGTTAAGTAGGAGTGGGGTGATGCTTCTAATTATAAAGGAAGAAGTCTTGTACTTCTCCCCTCCTTTGTTTGTTTGCTTTTTCTTTCTTTTTTTCTTCTCTTGAGAAATGTTCTAAATAACAATGCTTAACATGCAAATGGGCTGAGCTTGCTGAAGTGCCTGGGAAGGCCTGCTTGGGGTAGACTGTGGTGGGGCTCAGGAGCTGGTGATGACACATGGCACAAGAGCAGAGCCCAGGCAGGGGCTGGGTTGTCACCAGAGCAGTCACAGCCATGGCAGCCGTGGCTCATCTCCACGTGGAGGATGCTCTCATGTCCTTCAAAGGCTTTGTGGTTTCTCTTTCCTCTCCCCGTTCAGAGGGGCACTGTGAGGGTGCCCTCTCCTTCTTCTACAGGCACAGTAAGGGGACATTTAAGTGGACTTCCTTTTATCTGTGTGCTCTTCACTCCTTATTCCTGCTTTTATTTTTATTATTAGAAATAGAAAAATTGGACAATGAGCCTTCTAAACTGTGTGTCCCGTTGCAGTCATGGCATCTGTAAGGTCCCTCCTACTGCAGGCAAGTGCTGCCCTTGCTCTTCCAGCCAGGTCCCTCATGTGTTTTAGCATTTGCTTGGGGGAAAAAATGAAATAAAATAACATGGTGTTGAGGTTGCAAAAGTTTCCATTATGGCTCCACCCACACTCCTGCCCAGTAATGCTCAGAAAATTCAGTCTGGGTGATGGGGCTTTCCTGCCTGCTGGGCTGCTTGGGGAGAAGGGGAACAGCTTTTGGGGTTTAAAAAAATTTTTGAAATTATTATTATTTTAATACAGAGATGCTTGAGAGCCATGTCAGGAATAGGGTGGGGAATGAGCTCTGGCGCCTGGCTCCTCAATGAAGAGCCTGGATGGGGCAGGTTTAAAGTGTGAACACTCAAAATTCACTGAGCAACGGGCAGATGGATCAGAAAGAAGCTTCCAGAGGGGCTCTGTGCTATTTGTGTCAGTGTTGTTTAATTCTTCTTCTCCTGAAGAAGTGCCTTGGTGTTGTTTTCAGGCTGATTTTGTCCCACTGGTCTAAAGACATCAGTTTCTCCTCTGGGAAGGGTAAGAAGGGAGTCAGTTGCTCCTGGAACATGGCTTGGTGTGCAGGCTGCTTGAAAATGCTCTGCTCTCATGCCTCAGTAAATAAAGAGGTTTTCATGGGACTTATAAAAAACTTCTCTTTTGGAAATAGGTCAAGCAAATATTTATTTCCCTAAGGTGTCTTGCCAGTGTTGCACAAATACTTGAATGGGTAGTTATTTTATTTTTCACTGCTTTGTTTCTTCCTAAGCACATTCAGTTCTTTTTTTCCAGTGGTGTAGGGACACACATTAATAATTGTATGTAATCAGTGCTTTCCCTCTCTCCATCTGGAAGTCTCTGCATCTTCTGTGGGCTTGGGCTGTAAATTGGAAGCTGTGACACTTTTTTTCTTTACATCCAGATGCTTCTCTGCTGTGAGGATATTTTTGTTTTCCAAAAGAGTTTCAGGTCAGTGGCAGGCCAGCTGCTGCAATGAATTTCAAAACAAAACTCCCAGAATACAGCAAAGCTCAACAAAATGGCCATGCTGGTGTCTTGCTTTTCTGTCCTAAACCCTCAGCCATGGTTTTGGTGGTGTGTTTTTGGAAAGTAAGTCCAATGCTTGGGTCATCCCACAGATGGAGAGTGCAGTTACTGCCAAAAGCCTGTGCCCTGCTGTCTGCTGGAGCTCCTGCCTTCCCCAGACAATCAGGGATCAGTTGGTGTCTGTCTTTAAAGAGGGTTTGAAACTTCTTGCCTGCTCTTAAAATGGTAAAAGTAAAGAGTTTAGTTGAGAGGACCAAAATTAGGCTTGAAGTCTTGGAGACTTGATCTTAGAGCTCTTCATATCCAGGTGTCCTCACTATAGGAGTAGAAAGGGTTTATGCTGGAGTGCACTGGACTACTTGAGTATACTTTGTGTAGGATGTTTGGATGAGGTTGTCTTGGATGCTTTTTGGTGTGTAGAATATTCAATGAAGCCTTGGGTCTCTGTGTGAAGGATCCAAAAGGACTCCTGGCTCCTGGTGCTTGTACTCAGGGCAGGCTGCAGTGGCTGGAGACCCTCCTGGTGCCTCCAGCTGCTGCCTTGGGGCATGGCAAGCACCAGGATCATTCCAGCTTCCAGTGATGGAAGGCACTGGGCTTTCTCCTGCAGCCTTGAAGAGGTGGTCACCTCTCAAGCAGCACCTTGAGCAGGTGGCTTTGGAGCCCTTGAAGGGGTGAATGTGATGCCATTTCTCACAGCCCTGCTAAGACAGGTGTTTACAATTTGCATTAAAGGCTAATTGGCTCTTGCATTGTTTCCTGGCTGTGGGGTGGCCCTTGGAGACAGATCAGCCTGACCCGTGCTGGGGGTTGTGCAAGCCTGCTGTGTGCTGTGCTTTGATTTGTTAAACAAGATGTAAAAGCAGGCTCCCCATCTGAAATGCATCCTGCTCTTTCTTTCTTTGCTAGGAATCATTTCCATGTCAGAAAACATTTAAGAGAAGGGGAGTGTCTCTGTTTGATAGAGGCAGAGCTGACTTAAACCCAAAAATCCAAGCGCAAACCCCCTCAGCTGTGCTGGCACAGGGGAAGCAGGCTGTGGGCTGGGCTGTGAGCAAGCAAATGATGTGAATATTTCATTTAGATCATAATCCACCTGTTGGGCTTTGCTCCCCCAGCCCTGCATGCACTGGGAAGTGCAGCAGATGTTTTAAATGGCAGCCAGCACTCCCTGCTCCAGTGTCTGCCATCTCCATGTTGCTTTACAGGCAGGAAAGACAGACTGAGGATGATGTAGAACTGCTGCTGCAGCTTTGCAGGTCCTTTGTTTTCAGTTGTTTTCTCTCTGTTGTTCTGTCTGCTTTGGTGGTGTGGTGCTGTCCTGCTCTGCCAGCCTGTGCTGAGCTGCGGCTGCTCTGCCATGTGCCAGCATAATTTCTGCAGGTTGGAAATTTGGCCCTGGGAACACAGTACTGCTGATTAGGGCACTAGAATTGAAGGTTCTGTGGAGGAGGTATCATTTAAATTGGTGTACTGGGGGTTTATTTTACAAAACCCCTCTCCTGTGAGCAGTCACTGTGTGTCCCCCTGCTCCTAACCCTTTTCCAAGCTCCTTTTGCTACTCTATGCTCTCCTGATTTTCCTGGCATCTTTCTCTTTCTTTGTCAGTTCTTTAGATGTGTTTTTTCAGTTTTATTTTCTGCTGTGGGGTCACCTGTGTGTTTCCCTTTGGCGTTGCAGGACATTGCTTTTCTTGTAAAACAGGATTTAGGTCTCTGAGCAGCTTGTGGGAGCTGAGCAGTTTGTGGCAAGCAGGAGATTGGGGTGTTTAAAGGAATTTTAAAGCCTTGGTGCTCCTACTTTGATCTTCTCTGGCACCTGGGATAGGTTTTGAGTGTTTGTTTTGGTTTTGTCATTTTCAAGGGGATGGTTGGAACGGAGAAGGTGGGGATGAGAAGCAGCCCTTGCTTTGAGAGGGAACTACAAATAAACAGCACTGACAGGTAAACACTGCATCCCTTGTGTGCTCAAAGCCCTGCTGTTGACAATATTGTTGTGCCTGTCCAGGTGAAATGAGATGGTAAATAGTATTTGAGATGCAGAAGTGAAATTAGGGATTTCTCTGCTGGGTATTTCTGAAAAAAAGGTTTCCATAAGGAAGACCTGAGAGCAGGATAATGTGGTCCTTGCTGCTGGGTGTTGTTGGGTGTTGCTCTGTCCCTTGTGCTCTCCTGGGGTGAGGATGAAGCCACCAAAGTCCCCCAGAGCTGCCCATGGGGCAGGGACATCATTCCTGCCTCTGTGTGGGCATTTCAGCATTGCTGGAGCCTTGCCCTTGGAAATGGGGGCTCGTTCCCCACCTGCGGGGAGATTTCCCTTCCTAATTGCAAATATCAGCCAAGTGGAAAAGGATATGGTTGGTGTGAGGCAGTGGAGGATGGGGGAACAGCAGAGGTGTTGATGCACACGGGAGGGTTGCATTGCCTTCCCAAAATATCTGCTCTGAGGATTTCATTTCTGCTCCAGTCCTTAATGCTGGGAAATGCCTTGTGCATCTGCTCTGCTGGGGCTGAGTCTGTCAGGGCATTGTAGGCATGAGGCTGGGAACAAAATGAGAAAAAAAACCCCATGTTGAATGTAAAATGTCATTGATTTCTTTCTCTATTTTTTTCTATTTTTTCCTCTAATTTAATCAATTCCCTACTGGGTTGTAAATTCCAAATGTGAATGGGAAATAATCTCACCAGTACAATAATTAGCATGTAACCAGCAGATGAAGAAAACCCAAACTGCTGAGCTGATTGGTGAATGCTGACTGTTTTTCGAATTAATTTCAATAATCACATCTCCCATTAAAAAGAAGACGGGGTGGGGAGGAAGTCTTAAATTTTCGTCAAGCTCAATGTAGCGAAAAATGGTATGTGCAGTGTAGCTGTGCTGCATGTGATTAGAAAAAAGAGCTGAGGGAGGTTCCTGCAGCTGAATTAGCAACAAAGTATTGCTAATTTTACAACCAAGTAGCTCAATTTCACCTGCTCTTTTAGAGAGGAGAAATAGAATTGTAAGTGAAATATCCATAATTTTATGTAGGTGTCTAACAGTAAATAGTCTTCTAGTAGAGGAAAACATTCCCTTGCAGTTGTGCTTTGCTGCAAGATGCAAAAACAAGTCCACTGGAGTAGTAGTGAAATATGGTCATTAGCAGAAATATGTTTAGTGTGCATCCATCCAGCTCCCAAATATTTTGTTCTTGTGCTTTGAAGGGAGAGATGGAAATTGGTGTTTGGTGATTTCAGAGCATCCAGGAGCTGCACACCCTCTTGGCACAGGGATCTGCAGCCCTGCTCTGCTCTGCCTTCCTCTCCTGCTGCTTTTTGGCTGGTTCTGCCCAAAGGTGGGTGGTGTTTGGAGGATTTAGAAATGCTCTCTCAGCCTTGATACCTGCAGGTGTCACATCCAGACAGCACAAGGAAAGGTCACCTCTGCAGGGCTGTACCTGGCAGCTGGTCTAATTATGCACCTGAGTTCACAGTCAGGATTAGCAGAGATGATTTTATCTCCTAATGATGTTTTCCCCTGGTGGCCATGGCCACCTCGCCCTCAGGGCTTGTTTTCCACCAGCAGAGCCCAGGTGATGCTGCTACCAGCTGTTGGACCAGAGCATCACTTTAGAGGTGCTTTTCCATTCCAGTTTAAACTCAATTTTAGGAACGTTTGTGAAGTTATGATAGACCTTGGTGCTTGCAAGCTTAATATTTTTCATTTAGAAGTGCAAGGATGGTCTGCTGAAACCATAGGCATACAAGAGGTGGGTCCACACTGTGCTGCAATGGTGAGAAATCCTGGAGTGTGTGATGCAGCCACCTTTTAATTAATGAAAAATGCTCATTCTGGCATGAAGCTGGTGATCCCATGTGCTCCCTGTTTCCATTGTGGGGAATGTCACCTGCCCAGAGCCAGGGCAGTGACAGCCAGGAGGGAGAGCAGGTCCCACAGAGCATCTCTGGTGTGTGGCACTCAGGTCCTCTCCCTCCCAAAGCCTCAGGATATGCTGGTGTACGATATTATTGTCATATATTATTTAAAAAACAATTTGAAAAAGCCAGGCCAGCCTATGTGCTTTGAGACAGAATTTGTTATTTTATCAATTTGAGCTTGGTGTGCTGTGGGAAGGTCTGCAAGTGGAGCACTATGGGATTTTCTTGGCATGTTTTCCTAATGTTAGAGACTGTCTCAAAGAAGAATCACATTGTTTCATTTCCCCTCCACACTTGATTTTTTTTTTTTAACCTAATGCAAACAACCCTACAATAACCAGTGAGGGAATATGCACATTCTGCACCCAGTTTGTTTGGGTTTTTGTGAAAAGCAAGATTTAGCTGGCAATCATGTTATGAGTTATGGATAAAAATGTATGTTTTATACCATCTCACGGATGGCTTTTGCTTTTTTAAAATGCAATTAATTGAGTTAGAGATTTGAAAAAAAATCAGAGCAGAGACTGAGAAAAGTCATTTGAGGTGAGTAACCAAGTTGGCTTTTTTTGTTTAAGGAAAGCTCAGAAAATGGCCCACTGCCACTGTGGATGTTAAGGGTACCTTAAATACAGAGTGTCCTTCAGTGCTGACAGGCATCCCAAACACCTTTTGTAATAAACCTCTAATTATAGCTTAGTGACTTTGTAGGTTCTCTGGATCAGCTTGGGAATATTGCACTGAAATCAGGGAGAATATTTCTATTTTCTGTGTCTTCTGTGTGAACCAGATTCAGAGCTGCACTTGGTGAGTGTGGTACAGAGTGATGTATTTATGGTGTGTTAGATAGTTGTGTTTGCTGCTTTATGATGCACTTTTGGGGTTAAACTCTGCATTTTGGGAACTGTTTCCTGCATGCAGCAGTGTGGATTCCCAAATCCAGAGCCCAGCTGAGCTGGTTGGAAAGGGCTCGGCCGGTGGCCAGCGCCTGCAGCCCATTGCTGCCTCCTGATGTCTGCCTCTTGGGGCCCTTGGATTGCAGCCCAGCCCTCAGAACCAGAGACTTCAGTGAAAACCTCGCCTTCTTAAAGGGAAACAAAACCTCCAGAGCTTTGTGGTTGTGGAGAAAAGCTGGAAAATGGGAATTCTTGGGCAGAGAGTGGCAGGGAGATGCATTAGCCTGGTTGTTTCCCAGTATCCTAGACTGGGAACAGTGCCATGGGGTCCCGGGCTTGACTTTTGGCTTTAGAAATTGGCATGGCAGACAGTGCTAGGTTGGTTCTTTTCTCCTCTGTTTATTTGTTTCTTCCCCTCTTCATTTTCATACTGTCTCCTGGGAGATTCCAGCTGAAGTCTATTAATTGCTGAGATGTTTCTTTCCCCCCGTGCCGTGGATGCCGGGTCCAGTTTGGCCGAGAGTGTTTCTGGCACAAAGGGAGGAGCAGCAGGACAGAGGAGCTGTGCTTGTGTTGGGTGTGTGTCTGTCTGTCCTGCACAGGTGCCCTGGAGGTGTTACACACTCGTGTTTGGGCTCAGCACATTTCTACAGCAGCAGCAGGGCCACTGCTCTGTGCCACCAAGGCTTGTGCCCCATCAGGAGCTCTGTGTGTCCCCCAGGTGCTGGTGAACCTTGCTGAGGCTTTATTTATATTTCTCTTGCAAGCCTAAGCTGGAGGTTTGTGAGATGGCTGATCTGATGCCAAGGGATAACTTTGGACAGCTTTCTGTTGCTCCAGAGACTCTTGGAGGGGTCTGAGAAGTTGCCCCCCAAAAAGCAGTCACCAGTGGGACACTGCAAAATCCTGAGGATGGATTAAATCAAGTGATAATTCATCAAAGGTTCCTTCTGCTTGGCCACCAGTTCTTGAAAATCTGGATCACTTTTCCCTCCTATTTGAGAGATTTTCTCCAGAATTGTGCATTTTCCCCCATCCTGATCAATCTGAGGTCCTCATGACCCCAGAAGATGGAGTTTCTCTTATGCTGATGCTTCCTGCAAGGGCATCTTTTCTCTTTCCAAGTATTTTGGAGCTCGTGATAAAATTGCAAGGCTTTGGCAGTGCCCATTTGGGTGCTATTTGTGTGCCAACCCCTGCTGAATACATCTTTTATCACAGATTTGTAACAGTAGCTGTTGGAGGGGAGCTTCACGGGAGAAGTGCTTTCAGAAGAATGCTTTTGTAAGGGAACACTGTCCTGCAAAAGGAAAAAAAAAAAAAAAAAGAAAGAAAAAAGGACCTTGCAGGCAAAAAGGAAAAAAAAAAACCCCAACATTTTTAATGTTCTAAAATTTGCCCATTAATTTGGGTGAATCAGGTTTTGCTTCCATTTCTAGACAATTTTGTCTGTCTTCTTTGTACAAACTGTTACGCTCCAGGCATTTTTTGAGGGGGAAAAAAAGAAAAAAAAGGCATTTAGGTTCAGCTAAGAAATGCCAGAATCCTTGTTTTGTGTGACTGTCCCCAGGCTGAGCCCCAGCCAGGTCCCTGCAGGAGCTGGGACTGGGACCCAGCTGGCACTCTGCTCAGGCTGGCCGCGTTCGTGGTGTGGATAAAGATGGATCTGCTCTTCTGGTCCATGTTAATGGCAGAATTTGAGGAGGAGAAGGGGCAGGAGGGTTTCTGAGCAGGACACGGAGTGGCAATGGAGGATGTACAGCCTATAGGATGGGGCTCTGGTGTGCTCAGCTCTTGTCTCTGCTCAGGTCCCACTGATGGTCCCTTTGTGGCCACTGTTGAGTTGAGCTGTGTCTCTGCAAGGGCCTGGGATTCCTCAATAAACACAAAGCTTGTCCTCCCACGTTTCCCTCATAATTATCTGTGCTTTTCCTTTCATAAAAGGATTTTTCATGGGAAAACTTGCCTTCAAATCACACTGGTGTCCAAAAGTGTTCTGGCTGCTGAGCATCCCCTCTCCAAGGAGGATGGACATCATGCTATGCTCCATTTCCGGTTTTGGTTTGGACCATCATACATTGTTCTTAAGTAGCCATTTACTCTCCTTCCCATTTCTCTGGCACAGGAGCAAGAGAATAAAGCATTAAAAAAGGAATGTGATTATAATCCTGTAAAAACTGTCAGAGGAATTTGGCAGTGGTTGCAGCCTGTGAGTGTAATACATAATATTATATTCATTTTTTAAAAATGATTCGATTTCAAGCTGACACTTTAAATGACAAGTCACCTTAAAAAGATATAATGGACAGTGTAAAGACTGTCAGTGTGGTTTTTGTTTGCTAACTGTGGAGTTTTCAAGGTCTGTGCACCCCCCAAAAAATAGGAACCTTTGGTTTTTGGCAAGCTGCATGTGGAAGCTGAGAGCAATGAGGTCCCTTGTATTAATAATTTGTATTATAATAGCATTGTCACTGCTGGCTCCCAGGCTTTTTTTATCCCTGAGTTAATGGCAGGGCTGCCTGTCAAAGGGAATTTTTTTGGAAAAAACTTGTTTTTGCTTTTGTTGTCTCTCTGCTCCCACAAAACTGTGAATGGCACCAGTAACTGCAGCTGGGAGGGGCTGAGATAGGAACTGTTCAGCCATGTTATTGAGTGTATTGACAGTTTAAATGTGCTATTCAGCATGGGAAGCAGATCCCAGGGGACTGACAGAGTTCCCCATCCCAGAATATCCCAGCAGGAGCTGGAGCTAAAAATGCCAAAACCTCCAGGCAGTGCAGGAATGGAGCCACAGCTTCCCACATCCTGCTCTAGGCCTGGGAGTTTGGGATGAAAGGGAAACCAGTGCTCTTCTGCTTCCTCAGCTGGAAAATCACACAGATGATCACAGCCCCATCAGGCCTTGAATAAAACATGGAACAAAGTGATGATTACTGCTCTCAAATAATAGATTAAATTATAATTTAATCTAATAATAGTTAAATTTATTAATAGTTAAGTTTAATGATAGTTAAATTTATTAATAATAGTTAAATAGTTAATAATAGTTAAATTTATTTAATAACAATTAAATTTATCTCTTTGTGTGGTTCTGAGAGCATCCTTTGGGCAGTGAGATGAAAATGAGAGGAGTGGGAGTCTGTTGTTTCCTTTTTTAAGATGAGAAGCTGACTGTCATTTGCTGGCTTTTAATGCACCATGTTGTATACACCTGTTTGGTTGTTTTTAAACCCAACCTGAATAGGATTTGAAATTTTTAAACAGGAATTTCCTGCAATAGGAATTTTAGCATCATGGGAATATTCCATAATTCCTTCTCTTTGCAATGGAAAAAATTATTCCTGTAGACGTGGACTGGACCATGATCTGCTTGTAAATTCTTGGGGGCTGGACATAAAACTCAGCTGAAAATAAACATCAGCATCAGGAGTAGTGTAGTGCAGAAGGATGGGGGAAAGTGTCCTTGTCTGGTTCTGGCAGGAGGGAGGAGAGTTTGGGTGGAGAAGATGCAGAGAGTTGCAAGGGGATGGACTGGAGGTCTGGAAATCCCTGGTCTGAACAAACCTGAGCTGTTTGGCTCTAGATGGGAGAAGAGCAAGGCAGGAAAAGCATCTTCAGGTCTGAAAGGGAAGGAGGTGGTTGCTTTCTGTGTACACAGTGGGAAGAGCAAGAGGTCACAGCCCTAAAATCGTAGAGAAAAAAGCTCAGATTAAATAATGGACAAAATTAAGGCCAAAATAATTTGCCTGAAAGTAACAACAGGATTTGATGGTCAGAAGAGCTTGTGGAGCATCAGTTGTCAGAGGTTAAAACAACTTGGAAATATCTTTCTGGTATTTCTTGATGGTCACTGATGCATGAGGAAGATGCAGTTTATTCCCCTGCAATGGGAGAGTTGTCCTGTGCTCCCTTCCCTCCTGGCCTGGAGTGGTGAGGCTGGAGAAGGTTTGTTTTTGGTCTAAAATAAGCAAGAGATGAGAAATGATGTTCTGTGGCTTAAATTTTCAGGCACTTAAAAAAGATTGAAGTGACTAAACATAATGTAAGTTTGCATGCCTTCCTACAAAAGCAGATGTTGCCCAGAAATGTTTTATGCTCTTTGGTTCTGAAATTGAATGTTATGGACATTAAATTGTACAACTTGCCTCTCTCAGTGGTGAAGCTTTTCTGGGATGCTGGTTCACTTGAGTTGGAAGAGACAGAGGTGAGTGAATGATGTTGCTTTTTGTACAGCTATTCCTCTTTGAAGAAATATCAGTGAAGTTGAGTTCCCAGCTCTGTAAATACTGGAGAAATAGAAACAGCCACTCTAGAGATCCTGAATGGCAACTTGTCAGTCCTTCAATTGTACCTTGGGAATGGTAACTTTTAAAAATCAGTGTTCCACGAGCAGCAGAGGCTGCAGGGCCAGACAGTCTCTGCTGGGCAGTGTCAGGAGGTCTCACATGTCTGAGAAGTTTCCTTCAGCTCCATGTGGACACCTCAGGAAGGTGCCCATCTCTGCCAAAGCTGGGATCTTGCAAAGTGCCTTCACAGCTCAGCTATTTCCTAGTTCTGAGAACTGCAAGAAAAGGTGAAGCATCCCTCAAAGCATCCCCTTTGGAGACTGGTGGGCAGAATTGTTTTTGTGTTTTTCTGTATCATTTTGTTGTTCTTCAGCCCAAGCTCTGTGTGGACAGAGAGGTGGGCTTGGGGCTGCTTGTGTGAGTCTCAGGGTGAACCAGGCTTTGCTCTGCAAGGAGGTTTTATTCTGGGACAGCCTAGTTCCCTTTTCAGTCATGTAAAAAAAAAAATCCCAAAAGAGAACAAGATGATCTGTTAAGATCCCAAAAGAGAGCTAGCAGCTGTTAAAAAAATAAATCTGAGGTGGGGTTGTCAGGTAAAAGGAAAACACAATAATCTCTATTTTGAGCCTTTGCAGTGGATTTGATTTTGAAATGTTCAGTCCCTTAGTGGTGCTGGAGTTTCTCTCTCCCCTTTCATGAGCCCACTGGTCCAGCTGGTTCAGACATTGCAGTGCTGAACCTCCAGGTGCAGTAAGATGGCTCACTATGTGTGTTGAATTTGCTATTTGGGGAAGATATTCTCCATTCTGGAGCTGTGTGCAGGGTTTGAGCTGCTCAGTCAAGCCTTGGGAAGCTGTAAGGACAGCAGTGGGATGGTAATGATGGCTGTGGTTCTGGCACACACTGCAAATAACTGAGACAGAAGGACCTCAGTGTATCTAGGCTGTTGGACACTGGGATTTTAATATCTGAAAGAAGTTAGGGAGAAAAGCATGCCTTGGTTGTCCTTGTTGCTGTTCCAGTTTCAGTGATAAGCAGCTGAGCTGTTTGCAAGGAAAGCCCAGTCCCTGCCCTCTCGCCCCAGCCCCCTCTGAGTTATTCTTCTTGAAGCAGCAATTCCAGGGAATTCAAGGAGGAGCTGCCAGGGTAATCATGGCTCATGGTGCCAAATTTGCAGGGGCTTTACTCCATATTTCAGAACAAGGTTTTGGAAGACTCAGATTTATCTCTGCCTCCAGCTTAAGTTTCTATTTAAGCCACCTTTAATTTCTTGAAGCGCGAAGCTGCTCTGGCTGCTGTGATCGAGGTCACTCTTTAATTTAGGTACTCCAAGGAATGCAAAATCTTGTTTGCTGAAGTCTTAGGCATATGCTGAATCCCTAAAGGAGTGTGTGAAGGATATTAAATGTACCATGGCACAGGGAGAGCAGCAGCACTGTTACAGGAGGAGGAATGGCAGATAAGCAGCGGGGCCATGCTGTTATCGCTTGGTTTGGGAGTTGCTGGGGTTGTGCAAGTCAATATAGGACATTTACACAAATTTCTGGAATAAAAACCCACTCCATCAGCAGTCTAGTATTTGTTTCTTATTATATGTTAGATTTTTTCTGGCACAGCAAAGTTTGTCACCTGTTATGTCAAGGTCTCGGCATTCAGCGCTGGGATCTTTCCAAGTGTGCTGAAACCTAATTGGTTAGGGGTGAGCCTTCCCTTCATTTTAGGGGAGCAAAAAAAAAGAAAAGTGAGGAAAAAAGAAAAAACTGTGGCATCTAAAGCATTTTTTCTTGTTCTCTCAGGTCTTTTGATTTGACAGACTTAGGCCTCCTGATTTTTCTCTCCCCTGGTTCTGGGCTTGCTTTGCTTTTCTTGTGAATTAAATAGGGAGAATAATGTACAGCAAATAATTTATAACAAATAACATTGAGCAGCCAGCACTGCAGGTCTGGTGAAAGCTTTCTCCAAGCATGGCTCTGCAGCAGGGAACATTGGGACACCTGAATGCTTTGTGAGGGAAAACCTTTGTATCCTTCCACCCCTGTCCAATTGCTTTGTTTCTGTTTTGTTTTTTCTTTAATCCTGCTGAGTTTGGTCTGTAAAACTACAGCCCAGAGAAGAAATTTCTTGTCTGCAGGATGTTGGTTGGGTTTGGGAAGCCCTTTCCTGAGTTGTAATGCATCTGTGCCTGTTATTTGGTGAAATCTCACTGTGCCACTTTCATATTTAATCCAAGCAATGCCACAGTTGTGTGCAAAGCATGTGGTCAGCAGGATCCAACCTGAGCAGCACATCAGTGGGGCTCTGGCAGGGAACTTTAGGGACTGGAGCTGGCTGAACTGGGACATTTCACAGAATCATAGAATCACAGGATGGTTTGGGTTGGGAGGGACCTTAAAGATCACACAGTTCCAGCCCTCCTGCCCTTGGGCATGGGACACTTGGGACGTGCTGCTGGGAGAGGAGGACCTGTCACTGCTCAGGCAGGAGCAACAAACAACTTTAAATTTTCCTTTACTTGGGCAATCACAACCTAATTGTCCTGGTTTTCATCCTTGTTCCAAGCTCTGGCTCACCTTTTTCCAGGGTGACTCTTTGTTTTTCAATATGCTGTTTTCTCCCCTGGTCTGAACTTAATCCCAGAAATCCACTTGGCTGCTTATCTCTTTAGACTGTAAAGTTTAGAAATTAGGAAATACGTGGAGCTGGCTCTGCTGCTTCTCCAGTGGTGAGGGAACAGGGATTGGATGGCAGTGGGGGGAAATGAGGGGAGAGAAGAAGGCCACAGCTATGAGCAAAGCTGCATGTTATATTTAGCTGCTGCTGTGGCTGTGGCAGTCAGGGTGCTGTGGTTGCTGCTCTAAATATGTTCTGGCCAGTTGAGGTTTCCAGCCCTGGAATGGACCAAGCCCTCAGGGAGCTGGGCAGCAGTGCCACTGGTTTCCAGCACAGCCACTGGTTTCCAGCACAGCCACTGGTTTCCAGCACACTGCAGCTGGGGGATTGCTTTCACTGGGTTCAGGGCTCCGTGATTAATTCAGCAAATTGGGGTAACTTCTGCTAAATAATGTCTTTACTAACTGAGAGGGAGAAAAAAACCCCCAAAGATGGGTGTTTGGGATGCTTTAGGGGGATGTACTGTGGGAGCATGGCAGGGTGGCACCTCAAACTGATTGGTGTTTTATTTTTGCTTTTAGCCTTTGCTAACCAAGGGCTGCCTTCTCCTTTAGGAGTGCAGCAGTAATTTTTGGTGTCATGTCTTCTCTTCCAGCCCTGAATCCTGGTGCTACTGAGGCAACTGCAGGCACTTTAAAGATGTGGGTGAGCACAGAGGAGGGGCAGGAGAACGACAGGCTCAGGACGTGCTCCCTCGAGCAGGTAGGACACTGCTGTCACCTCAGTGCTGTGTGGGATGTGAAACCTTCTGTGCTGTGCAGCCTGGGCAGGGAAATGTGGTGTTTGCAGTGTGTCACAGAGATCCCTGATGGCTGAAGGAATGATCCTGCAGTGGTTGGCTCCACTGCCTTGAGAGCAGGGGCTGCTCTGTGGTCAGAGCAAGCTTGGCTTATGCTTCCAGGTGTCCCTGAGAAAGGGGAAACTTTTATTTTCTTTGCTTTTGGATATCTGTGAACTCTGTGAACAAAGCAGAGTTCAGATAGCCTGTGTGTTTGTACTTTTCTCCTGGCTGGCTCCTCTATCTGTGTGCTAGTTGCTGATTTACTTTATTTCCATGTCACTTAATAAATATCCATCTGTCCCATGGTGTGGATGAAGGGTCAGGAGAGCAGTGCCTTCTCCCTTTGGCTTCTGTGGATGGAAGAAGTGTGCTTGGAAATAACACTCCAGTTTTCCATCACACCGTTCCAGGCTTTTGAAGAAGAAATTGGGTCTCATAGCAGAGCCAAGCCATTTTATTTGTACAAAAAGTAAGCTCCATTCTTGAACATCAGTGAGCAGAGTGGCAGGGAATTTGTTCACCCAGTTCATGGCTGTGTGATAAATGGCAGCGTCCCTGTGGAAATGGGGATTTTCAAACCCTGCAGTGGTTTCTACCCAGCTTGTGCCACATCTGGAGACTGCTTGTTTCTAGACTTTATTAAATAATCAGCGTTGGGAGTACAGGAATTGGACTGATGCTGTTTGCTGCAGCTTTCCTGACACACTTCCAGTTCTGTAGCCTGTTACACTGGTAGGAATAAACTAAAGCACCCTGCTGGAGCATGTGATGTGCTGGGATCCACGTGCACCCTCAGCCCCCTGAGAGCTGTCCTCCTTGAAGTTCCCTCCACTAATTGCATCTAGGTGGGTCCTCAAAACCTTATGGCAGTAATTGTGCAAATGCAGTGAACATTGTGGCTCTCTGGTGGTCTGGCTGTTATAAACAGAGAATTTTGCAGGAGGAAGAGGGTGAAGCTCTGGTAGCTTCTCTCTGCCTTTGTAAGCAGAGTTGGTCTCTTAGGAGGGAAAGTAGGGAGAAGGAGCATTACATTTTATATCTGCCATGGAAAGACAGCAATGATGGATGTGGATGGTTCATGTGGAAGGTGTCTGGGTAAATAAGAAGGATTCCTTTGTGTTCCATCTGCAGAAAAAGACATTGTTCATTACTGAAGGGCAGCACTCAGAGATGGACTGTGGCCTTGTAGCTCTGTGCCATCCTCCCTGCAAGCTCGTGCTCCTGTGCTGGCCCACAAAGGATTTTCAGTATCAGGGAGCTTTAAGAGCCAAGCCGAGGATCTCTGCTGCAGAAGTTGGCTCCTTTCTCTCTGCTCCTCCTTTCCCCCCACCCTCCTGTGGTGTCCTCTCCCTCCCAATTCATTTGTTTTTAAAACGATTGTGCCATTGTGTGCATCAATACGTGCATGGCCTGTCTTGTTTTGCTCTTGGCCTGAAAGTGCAAAGCAAATCTGTTTATGGTTTTGGTGAGCTAATTCTTCCCCACCCTAGATTTTTAAATAGACTCTTTCTTTACCAAGCTTGCAGAGCTTGCAGGATATATTGAAGTAATGGGAAAAATATGTTGTGTGTTAACCTTCCTTTTTTGTAAAACTTTATTTACAAGACCCTATTCCTGGCAGTGCATCTGGGAAGTGAATATCTGGATGCTGGAGAAAGTAGAAGACTTTGAAATAGCAAAATGGGCATTTAATGCATTTGGGGAGGAAATGTTTTGAGGTTTCCACGTTCAACGCTTGCATTGTGAAGCAAAGTCTGGTGAGCTGTGCTCAGTTGTCCCTTTAATTATTTATCTTTGCCTGCAAATCCCAGTTTCTGGGCTTGGCTGTTCCCTGGGCTGTCTGTTACCTTCAAACAGGCTCCTCCAAGGCAGCTGCTGACCCAGACCCTGCAGCTGAAGGTAAGAGCAGCAAGGAATGCTCTTGGCCTGTAAATAGTGCCTTGGATTAAGGGCTTGGTATGTCACTGGTGTGTTGGAAATGTTATTTTTGCCTCTTGATTTCATCCTTCCTGCAAATCAATCTCAGACCTGTCTGTTTAGGTTAACAGCCATCTCTGCGTCCTCGTGGGGGTTGCAGAGCTCTGAGCGCAGCATTTTCACCAGGGTGTGCTGGCTGCTGGAGGCAGAGCTCAGCTCTGCTGTGGGAGCACTGGGGAGCCCCAGGGACACCCCTGGCCATGGTGCCTGGCTGCTGCCTTCCTTCCTAACCCTTTCCTGCCTCTTTCCTGTAGTCTGCCCTGTTCACCTCCAGCCTGGCTGTGAGTTATTTCTAGTGAAAACTGAGCTGCCTGTGGCTGGCCATGGGGCAGGAGCTCTCTGTGGGGCTTTGTGCAGCCTGGTGTAGGGTTGGTGTTCCTGCCCATAACAGCAGGGCTGGACTGAGATGATCTTTAAGGTCCCTTCCAATGCAAACCCTTCTGTGATTCTATGGCCATGACATGTGCAAATGCACTTCTGCAGCCCCAGCTCTGCAGGGCTTGGCTGAGGCCTCTGGGTACTCCTGTAACATAAATAAGCAGGAGTAGGATTTCAAAGCAAGCAAATTTTTGCCATAGTTGATGTCACGCCTCTTCAGCCCTGAGTTCAGGGCCCAAGGATCTGCAGGCCCTCAGCTGCTAGTTTGGTCTTGTTGCTAATAACCCTCTGGAGGTGTTTGTGCTGAGCTGGTTCTTGCACAGGGCTCAGGGGCTCACCCTGATCTGATGGTGTCAGGATCCATGGTGGAACAACACGAGGTGCTGTCCCAGAACTGGTGCCCTGTGTGGAGCTGCAGCCCTGGGTGTGCTCCTCACTGGGGTCTGTGGTGGGCAGTGACAGCAGGGACCTCTGGTGAGGGGCCTTAAAGGGCTGGGGCAGGGTTATCCCACTCATGCAGCCCTTCCACCCAGAGCCTCTGCTCTGCCAGTGAAGAACAGATGGGGAAAAGAGATTTCATTTCCTCACCCTGAGAGGTAAATTTATCACGATATTTCATTCACCTGCAAATCTGCAGCAGAGCTCAAAGCAAAGAATTCCCCACACAAAGGCTTTGCAAAACAGGATTGTCCTCTGTCCTTGTAATTTGGTAGCATGTGGGGTTTCTTTCTGTAACAGTCTTGGAAGAGGTGAAGCTCTCTCTCTTTTCTCCTTTTCCCTCTGTTAAGCTGGCAGTGGTGGTGCTCCCTGGGAAGGTGAGGGCTGGGGGCTGGCACTGCCCAGTGCCCCTCAGTCCCCAGGCAGGGCTGTAGCCCTGAGCATGGAGCTGTGAAGCCTCTCTTACCTCCTCTTTTCTTATCTCCCCAATGTGTAACTGCAAAGTTCCCCAGCTTGCAGATTAGATGGAGTTTTTCAAAGGATGTCCTTTCATCCTTTTCCCTCATCCCTCCCTTCCTACTCTTACTTCTTACTGACCTGTTTGCTCAGGACATGTATACAATATCAGTGTGACAAATTAAATTGCTTGTACTCAGAAAGATGAGGCCACAGGATGCACAAACTTCTTGGCTAGCCCCACACTAACAGTTTTGACTCCTGCTCCTCACATTGTATTTTGTGAAAGGCAAATCCCATCCTGCATGTCCCTTTCCAAACCTATTGCCCAACACTTCCCCTGTTTGTCACCAGCTGAAAGGGATCTGAGCACTGCAGATATGCACAGATGTGGTTTGATGGTCTGTGCTGTTACAAACCACATCTGTGCATCAGGAGGGTTTGGCTTTGCTGTTCTTCCCCCTGTGCTGAGGTTGGGATGTGCAGTGGCTCTGCTGTTCTCTGGTGGGGTGAGCAGTGCCCCGGGAAGGCTCTGGGCTCCAGCAGCAGCACGTGGATGCTCCAGAGATGCCTTCAGCCAGCCCTGTGTGCCAGGGTGCCCTGAGGCTGTGCAAGGCTCCAGTCAAGGCTGTGTCCAGTCTCTCTGAAGGGACTGGGGTGTGCTTGGACAGGTTTTCTTTAGGAAGGGAAAGAGCTGTGCCTGTGGCCTGTGGAAGTCTGGATAAAGTCCATTCTATTGTTTTGTACCAACACAAACCGGTGGCACGTCAGGTTCAAGGAGAGGCCTGCAAAGGGAGAGGCTTTGGGATGCCTGGCTCACAGCTAAGGCTGCCGTATTCTGTGTCCTCTGAGGGATTTGTGAAAGAGGACACAAATCCAAGGTGAAATGGTGAGTTCTTACTCACCACCCTGCAAACTGTGGACTGGAGGCCACCCTTCAAAACGAAGTGATTCACTGCAGAGGAAAAACAGCTTCTTATTTCCCAGCTTGATCTGGAGCCTTGTAATCACTACGGTGGTTCAGCTCTCTGCAGCACTGAGGACTTGCCTGTTCCATGCTGCAAGTTTTCTTTAATTTCCAAAACAGCCCTTTAAGCATGTTGGGCTGTAAGGGAAACTTGTTATAATTCCCTCTGCCAGTATAATTCAGTGGCAGTGCAAAATAGGAGGGTATCTGACTAAAGGTGACCCATTAAAGGGTGAATTCTGATAAATAACTAGACTGGGGACTCACAGGTCCTGAGTTTAATTACTGACTTTGCTATAAGCTTCCTGTGACCTTGGGCGAGTTATTTAAAATTGCTTTGTGTCTCATTTCCCTTTCTGTAACACACTGGTGACAGCATTTCCCTTCCAGCCAGGAGTTGTGGCAGTGGGAAGGTGTCTGTACCCTTTTCCAGAGCAGCTGTGTGAAGAACCTGGATGGACTAGGAAGCATGACCATCTCATGGGCCTCTTTTCTATTTTCCTGGGGAAAGCAGAACAGGATGATCCATTTAGAGGGTTTTACCCAGAGAATATGTTCTATTAGGTGCTGGCATAACTGCACTAGCAAGGTGGTTGCTCCTTGAGCTGTAAAGTCTCATCTCTTGAGCTTTAAATTGATGGCCAATTTGGGCAGAGCAGGTTTCTGGTGCTCCTGTGCTGCCTTTCTGCTTTGAACCCAGGTGGATGCTAAGGAGGGGTGATGGCTTTGGGGACAGAGATGATGGCACATGGTCCTGCTCCCCATGGCAGTGTGCAGACAGACCTTGGGCTGATCATTTCATCTCTCCCTGCTCCTTCCCAGTGCAGGGTAACAGCACTGAGCACCCCTTTTCCCACTCCCTAAATGTCAGGAGAAGCTTTCCAGCTAAAACCTCGTGGTTGGAGTAGCAGCCATCTGGGGGGAACAAGGGGCTGGCTGTCTCCTGTGTGCTGCTCTGAAGGCTCCCTGCCATTCCCATGGGGTGAGCTGTGGGAAACCCTCACATCACAGCTGTCCTGGGGGGAGCTGCCTCTGTTTTAGGTACAGCAGAGAGGAGACAGAGTGATGCTGAGCCTCCTTTGTCCTGGGGACATGCAGCCCCTCTTTCCTTTGCCATATCTGGGGTGGATCTGGGACAGCCACCAGCCTGAGACCCCCACCCCTGTGGCAGTGAGTGAGCTCCAGCTGGTGTGGGATGCTGTGGGTGGATGGAAATGATCATCTCTGGGATGTGGCAGAAAATCAGACCTCGTGGTGGCTGTGGAGGGAAAATGTTCTTAAGGAGTATCTGACTATCCAGAAATATTCAAAATGCTGTTATCTATATTTCCCTCTGGTCACACAGCTGGTCCAGTGGCTTGTGCAGGCTGTTGAGAACGAGCAGTGTGAATTGTGGCCACTCTTTTATCTTTGGTGTGAATATATAATTTAATAATATAATTTCTATCACCTGTGCAAGGGGCATGGCCCAGCAGCTGGAAAAATCCATCCATTTTGGTCTAAAGCTTTGCTTTCATCTCCATCCTTCCCTTCCCAAGAGGCAAAACCCCAACCCCTTTGTCCTTCAAGGTATCCTGAGTTACTGACTGTCCTGCTGGGATGCTGCAAGGCTGGGCAGCTGGCAGCATGTGGCCTAAGGGCACAGCAACAGGCTGGGGCTGCTTCTAGACCAGGATTGTAAATCTCAGGCTAGAGCCAGGTCTGGCTGTTCCTCAGACTCTGCCTTGTAACTAGGAGTAAAACTGCCTTGAACAGCACCCCTGACACTAGTGAAAGGGAAGAAATTGAATTCAATGTACAGGATGTGGTATCATTAAGTACTTCTGCTGTCTAACCCTCTTGTTTTTCCTTTTTGTGGTTTGTGTGATCTTCCTGCTGGGCCAGCACACATTTAAGGCTGTGGATTTTTCCCCAAGTTGTGAGACTTTTAGTTGTTCAAACCACTTTGTGGGGGAGGGTGAGCTCCAGACTGATGTGTGGGGAAGATCACATGGATGTGTGACTTCTAAAAGTCTCCAGGGCTGTCTGTTGGAGGATCTTGGAGCCCTGGGGAGAGGCTTTGCACATGTCTCTTGGGAAATTCTAAAATGCCGTGGAAATAACTACTGACCAAGGAAGGGAGGGATGTGGGGAAGATGCCAGGCAACAAGGAGGAGCTGGCAGCAATTTCCTGATGGAGCTGAGCCCTGGTGAGTGATTTCAGAACACTGATGTAGTCTGGGGGATGGCAAGTGAGTGTACCCTGAATATCCCTCAGACAGGGAGCTGCCATCCTGTGGGACCTTGCCCAGGATGAGTCATTTAAACAGTGAGGGTGTCTCCTGCTCTGGCAGCTTCTCAGCACTCACCAGCACTTGCAGGTGATGATGAGACTTGTGCCAAATTTGAGAAGGGTGAAGGGTGCAGATAGGAGCAACTGGCCATAATTTTGTGTGGTTGCTGCTTGTTTTTGATGTGCAAACAGATGGTCCAGAAGAGCCCCAAACACGGTGGCAGTGCTTTGGGCAGTGCTGCCAGCCACTCTCCCAGCCATCCCTGGCAGTGTCACAGCAGTGATCCATGGAGAGCTCCCTGGAGAAGCCCTGCTGCTCACTGCTCTGCCTGCTCTGGCCCCTGGGGAGGCAGCTCAGTGTGGAATTATCACAGGGGTGTTGCTCTCGGGGGTTCCTCTGCTCTGTGTGCTCCTGATGGGATCAGGGATGAGTCCTGCAGGCTGTGAGCACTGCCCTGCCATGGGAGGCTTCTATTCCCTCAATCCTGTGTGGTGGGTGATGTTGGGCTGGTGCATGGAGGCAGTTCCTGCTGTCCTGAGCCTGACCCAGTGTGACACACTGTCATGTTGGAGCAGTATCATCAAGGTGCTCCCAACTCTGTTCACTCCTAGCCCAGAGAAGAGGGCAGGTGCCTGGGGGACCATGTTCTCCTAACCTGGCTGTGATTTGGGCTGCTGGCCTAGAAGTGAAATGCTCCATCATGGCATCCCCATTCCTGTGTGTGCAGGCTGCCTGCTGACACAGGATGGATTTTTTTACCTTACTGTCCCCGTGCTGACTCCTGCAGTTCACTTTATCCTGCTGTTTTCTTAGTGCTGTGAAACAGAGTTAATAATGTTGCTGTGCCCTTTACCCTAATGAGGATAATGAATGTTTTAGACTGGTGTAATGAGACAACCCTTCATTTTTTTCTGAAAAGTCAGGAGGGATTCTTGATTTCTGACTTGCTGAAGTTAAACATAGTCTGTGATGCCTTTGGTGTAAACCAGAAATATTTCTTTTTTTCATGGGACGCTTTGCAATGAGAACTTTTCCATGTTCATTTGAAGGGCTGGGAAATTTTAAATTTGCAACAGATGGATTTTCTCCAAAGGCTTCAGGTTAAGTCAGCTCTAAGGAAATTACAGTCTTCGTATGGCAGACTGATTCTTTTTTTTTTTTTTTAATTTATTATTATTTCATTTTATTCCCATGAAGGATGTTGTTCCCCTCTGCTACTCCTGCACCCAGGCTAACCTAAGTTCATGCATTGTTTGTGAACGGTGGGATGGTTTCAGGAGGGCAAAATGCAGCAGTCAGCTCTCCTGTGAGCACTGTAATGGTAGAGAACAGGGGCAAATCCTTTGTTTTCTCTCATCACTCCCCTTTGCCACCTGTCTACTGGTCTGATTTAGCAAATGGAGCAGTTATTAGTGAGCTCCCCACTGTGAACTGGGGTGGTGAGGTGATAACAAAGTCTCTTTGCACTCCTATGAACATATAAAAGACTTAGAAAAGTCATCTAATACAGCTATTGCAGGTGTATTAGTAGATTCACACCTGACTGCATGCACAGAAAATGAGGATTTCCTTGGCCTATCATTTCTAGGGATGGATTTTTGTAGGACCTGAAGATAGGTTTGCTATCAGTTGGTGGTAATTGGGCTGTGCTTGCATAATGATAGTAATTTCCTTCTTCTTATATCTTAAATTTGATTTATAAGCCCATGCTGCAGTGTGATTTTAAGTGTTTGTCTCTGCTGGCAGTTGGCAATGTATTAGCTGTGATCCTTTACAGAAATAAGTGTTCAGTGTTGGAGTTAAATTGAATAATATGGTGGTGTTTGTGTCTTAATCTTCCAAATAGCTCCGTTAAGTTTGCTACATTGATGTCTGAAAGGCTTAAAAATAATAAACTCCATTGTATAGAGCTTTGAATACAGAGTGGAAGCTTAGTAATTGCTGGCAGTTCATGGGCAGACTCACTAAAACATGGCAAGGAGGCAATTCTCCCAGCACGCCTGAATTTTTTAAAAGAATCTCCTTGTATCAAGGCCTTGTGATCCACAAGGTACAAAGTACATTAATATGAATTCAGGCTTGTGGGACTCAGTCCAAACCCCCAAACCCTTTAATTGCAGTGTCATATGAATTTAAAACACCTTTTGTCTTCCTCATCAATCTGCTGGGAGCTGTTTGCATCCCCAGCTTTTCGGCAGGGTGGGTGGAGAGGGCTCATCTTGGTTGTCAGCAGAGATTTGGAGTCCTGAGCCCTCATTCCAGTTCCCAACCTTTTGCTCTTCATAGGAAGTGGTGAAAAAACCTAAATACATGGTGTTTTGTTTCTTCTTAATGAGGTTCTCAGGGAATCAAGTGTCAAAGGAAGAGCTGTGAAATCAGGAATCTGGCTTTGCTGTTTCTTCTCGGCTGATGTCTGTAGTTCCCCTGCATCCTTGTGAATGAGTTTTTAAATGAGGAGTTGCAAAGAGCAACTGAGGAAAAGGCTGGTTGGACTAGCAGGCATGATTTAGAAACAAACAAACAAAAACCAAAAAAACTCCAAACAACCAATCCCCCTCCGCCCCACAAAAAAACCCAAACAAAAAAACCCCAAAACAAAACAGGAGAGGGAAAGGAGGAGAATGTGATTTGTTTATCACAACTGAACTTGAGACTAATTTTAAGTGTCTGTTTTCTGAGAGTAAGGAAATTCCTTTTGCTTCCAGCAGTAAATAACTGGGATGCTTTCAGCTCACAGCTGATTTAGAGGATAGTGAGTTTTCAACTGAAAAAATAATTGACTCTCCAGCAAGGCCACTCCATTCCAAGTGTCACTAAACAGCTGGAGGAAGAGGAGAGCCCTGACTGATATGGTTCATATCACAAATAACCCTTGAACTTTGTTCTGTGTCTCTGAGTTCTGTCCAGAGTGTCTTGACAAATGGTTTTGAACAAATACAGTTTCTAACCAGGGAGCAAATGACCAGGATTGCATTTGGGTGGCAGGTGCACGTTCCAGATGCCCAGATTTTGCCCAGAGAGATCTCAAATCCATTTTTCTCTTGCTATCAATCCTAAAAGACATGGTGAGTATTTCAGAGAAAGGGAGAAGGTTGTCCCATGGGAAGTCTTGAGGGTCAGTGAATGAGGGTGTGGTGGTTAGGATGGTTGTTCTCCATGCCAAGCTCTTCTTGGCCGCTGAGTGGTGAAGGATTTAATGCTGGCTGTGGTGAGCAGGATTTCTGAAACTCAGCTTCTCCCCAGGCTCATCTCAGCAAAGGGTTTGGCTGTCAGAGATACTGAGCTCTTTTAATGATCTGCCCTTCTCCATGCCTGCAGGGCCTGTCCTGTGCAGTCCAGTTGGGACTTCTGCAAGTCTGTCACTTATGTAGGTGCTAAAAAGGAACTGAACTTATTTGGGAACTGGTGTTCCAGCTGCAGGAGCTGAGCACTTGCCAGTCTGACCATATGCTTCTGAAGTCCTTGTGGTTCAGTGCTTTAATCCAGGATATTGCCTATTTAAGGCAATGGAAGGATGCCCTGTGCCACTCCTGCAGAGTAGGTATGTGAACTTCAAGCATCAGGACCAAATGGTAGTTCTAGAATTAGATGGTGTCCCTAATTTCCCTCTTCAGTTTTAAGTGGATGCAGCATTCTTCACTTACAGCCTCAACTGTTGTGTTGCATTGTTGTATGGGGTTGAACATCTGCCCCTTGCAGCCACAAAAGTGGCTGTGTTCCAGTGGTGGGTGGTTTCTTTCTATTCAGGGATCCTCTGAGGCCTGGAAAAGCTTGAGTATTAGGCATGACATACTGTCAACTGCTGCAGATCCCCTTGGCTCCCTCCTCCCAACATCTGCAAGGCCAGAGTTGTCCATCTTGCCTTGTCCATCCATGTACAGTGCACAGAGCAGAAAAACCCAATTCCTACAGCTGAGCAGGAAATGGTCCCTCACCAGGAACCTGCCCATCCCATGCAGGAAATATTTGTGGTCCCAGCCTGGAGAAGAAGAGAGGCAAGAGCTATCACCAGGTCCCTCAGGAGGGCTGTGTTGCTGGGACCACAGTGCTGGGATCATCCCCACTTGCAGCACCCCGGTTTGGGATGCTCATCCTCCATCCAGCAGCTCTGCTGTCCTGTGGGGTGGCAGGGGATGGAGCAGGCAGAGCAGCAGCACCGTGCACCACATGAAAGGCTTGGATGCTAAAGCAGAGCCGTGGTGAGGGACAAGGTGCCTGTCTCACACAGGTCTCTCAGCCCAGTGTTTTTTTTCCCTGCAGCATTGTTTCCCTGATTGACTGGCGCTGGCTTGGCAAAAGCCTTTTGAATATTCATTTGGCTGACGGGAGATGAGAGTGCGGTAGCTCCTTGAAATCAGCTTGGGGAGGGGAAGCAAATAAGACTGCCTTTTTCTCACTCCTAGTGCTACTTGAACTCTCTCAAATGCATGCTTCACATGGATAAATGATTGCAGAAGCCTCAGCCTACATAACAAGCCTGCTGTTGTACAGCAAAAATTACAGTGCCTGCATACTTGCCATCCTCATTTAAAAGCCCATTCCTCATTAATATCACTTTATACATATTATTGCAGCTCGAAGTGCCATTCCTCTTCTCCCCACCCATTTCCTTGTCTGGCTGTGACATACAGGAACTACACCCAGTGCTCGACTCGCCTCTCCTGACCTTTTGTAACTTGGCTCCAAACTCCTTTTTTTGGGTCTTTTGCAAAACACTGTCAGAAGGGAAAAATCCTTTGTTAAAACACAGCCAACTCCTGCCTCAACGTGGAACAGTTTGTTCTGCTGAAAGAATGAGCCAGTTCAGTGAGCAGAAAAACATTGCCATAAACCAGCGGGCTCAATAAGCTGCAAAAGCCATCGGCTGCGCGCAGCATCTGAAAGGACGACTCTGAAGCAGAATGCATGGGGATGGAAAAAAATAATCCACAATCCCAACCTGCCAAACCCTGTTTCTTTGCTTTCAGACGAAGTATTTTGCAGTTTTCTTTTTGGTTATAGCAACTGTAAGTGGAGGAATGGGAGCTGAGGCTGAGCCAGGATGTAACACGGCTCTGGAAGCTGCATATTGCAAAAGGGCACAGGGGATGAAGTAATCCAAAAATGCTCAGCTGGGAAGGGGCTGCAGCACTCATAGTCATCAGGCTGTGCTGCAGATGATCAGCTCCAGCGCCTCTGGTACTGTTTAGTAGCTTGGTTTAGTCCTTCCCACCCACATCTTGTTTTAGAGCTCTGGGCACTCTTTGCTTCCCTGGAATTGCTGCTGGTCTGTCCCTTTTGCGGCTGCTCGGTAACTGGTGATCAGCCTGGTGGTCAGCCTGGCTTCAGCAAGAGGCTCTTCATTCCACAGGGGGAACTTGGATGCTTGGTGAGAAACCTGTGTGACAGGCTTTTGGGTTTGTGTCTGCAGTGGGATCGTTTTGGTGCTGCTATAAAAGCTGACACTGGTTTTGTTTTAACAGTAAATGTTGTGCTGGCATGAGAGCTGTGATTCCCAAATTCGGGGTGATGGCCCCTCAATTGAGTTCGCCCTTGTGGAGGTGATGTGCAAGCCTGGCAGTGGGGCTGTGGGCAGGGGTATCAGCAAGGTGGCTCCAAGGCTTCCCCAAGGTGATTCCTTGGGAAGGGGCAGGCTGGAGCAGCACTGAGAGCACAGTGGGGCTGTGGCACTGTGTGAGCACAGTGGGGCTGTGGCACTGTGTGTGCTCTGTTGCCATTGGGTGCTCTCACACCTGTGAGCTCCTCAGCAGCTCAGCCTAGTGTTCCCTGCTGATTTAAAAGTCTCAATATCCTTGTTGGAAATTTGATTTGGACAAAGATCTATCTCTGGTGCTTATTCATTGCTTTGAGCTCCCCAGCAGATTTTTGTCTTGGAGCCAGTTCAGCAATTGCAGATAACAAAAACACAAAGAAGTGTATTTTAGGTGTAACCTATTCATCTTCACATACATTCTGGAGGGCTGCATCTGCCAAAGCTGGGCTTGTCCTATGAAATGGTGATGCTTGACAAGAGCTCCAAGGGTGGGATCACAAGGCATGTGGCACATCTGAAGGTGGTGTGGCAGGATATAATTGATGTGTGAGATGCCTGTGTTTCAGATGAAATCATGGACAAAGCCCTGACAATGCAAGCAAAGAGAAAACATCCTAGAGAAAGCTCAAAGGGCTGAAATGGGAACTCCAGTGTGTTTACAAGCATGGTCATACTGTCCTGTTCAGGCACAAACCAGCCTGCTGGCAGTGACCAGCTGAGCGTGAGGTGATGGGACACCCACATTCTGATGAGCTGAGGGACTTCCTGAAGCTCCGTTAATGCTATCTGGTGTCCTCTGCTGGTAGTGCTAACCCCAGAGCTGGCTCTGTTGAGATGTGATTATCTGTCTGCTGGGCCTTTTGCTTTGCGGGAATGCTGGGAATGTTGTGCAGCATGGACAAAATCTGAGGATTGAAGCTGTGGAGGTGGGTCCCTGGATTGCTGGAACTGTGAACCCTGCTAAGGTAGTGCAATGCAGAGCAAATCTGTAATGAAGCCTCTGTGCCAAAAGAGATTATTACTTTTTTGGAAGATGTTAATGGTATGATTACATAACATTTATTTTGTGCTCAATGAAATGGATGAAGGCAGAGGAAAAGGAGTGAATTAATGTTAGTGATGTTCAAACAGAAGCACGCAAAGCTCTGAGGGATGATCAGTGGTTTTGTTTTGATGTGTGTTGTGGTGGTTGTTTTTTATTCCTCACATTCTCCTGAAATATAGCACACAGGCTTGTCTCTAAGGGGGGCACATTGCCAATAGTCTAAAGGTTATATTATCCCAGTGACCTATTTTTATACTCTAATCGTGTTCTGTTTCAGCTAGCTCTTTCTAACCTTCCATCTTGCTCACTTTTGTGCTTGTCTGGGGAAAAAAAAAAGAAAAAAAGCAGAGATAATTGCCCTTAGTCCCTGAGTGCTGAGGCAGCCTCTGCCCAGATACCAACACACAGGAGAGGTGCTGCTGTTACAGCACAAGAGCAATCCAAACACACAGCTCCGAAATGGGCACCAACTTGAGACAGGGGGCTGAGGAGCACTGTGGGGCAGAGCAGAGAGGGCTTCTCTTAAAGGCAGATTTTCAATGGAGAAGTCCAGCAGTTTGGAGAAGGGTGAAATTTTAATGAATAGCTCTGTTTAACTGGTCTAAATGGAAAAGACTCTTTTCTGCTCTAGGCCTGCCAAGGAATGGAGAATGAACACGATTGTTCGGTCAACCGGCTCCCACTGCATTTAGACTGTACCCGTGGTTTCAAAGCCAGGCTTAAGCTACAAAGCACCCTGACCAGTTGGCATAAAGAGAAATTGTTCCTTAGTACAAACGTTGCCTGTGATGCTGCTTGAAGCTCAAAACTGCTGAAGTTTGTGCGTGTGTTTGTACATTCGTGCAGTTTGAAATAATAAGATGTGAAGAGCCTTTCTTGCCTGTGTGGCCTCTCTGGGGCTGTGGTTATTGTATTGCTGGTGGCTCTGCTTGTTCATGGTAAGGTTTGAGTGCCTGCAGAGTTAGTGTGCTGCCAATCTGCTCTGGAGGGGAAAATCTCACTAACTGCTCATTGATGAGCTTGCAGTCCTGAATGGGGTTAAAGCCCCAAAGAATTAAGTGTGTCATGACCTCGGTGTGGGCTATGAACCTCCAGGTGCAAGGGCATGGCATGGGGATGTGTGCCAGAAGCCAGGGTGATGCTCAGCAGCATTTTTAGGCTGCTGGAGATGTTCCCATGCTGTGACTTCCTCCCAGCTGCAGCCTTTGCAGAGTTACTCAGGAGGATGCTGGACTCCAGCTAGCTGGGATGCACAGCCACACAGTGGGAACAGAGGAGCTCAGCCCTGCCAAATCTTGCCCTTTCTTCTCCTTCACAGTGCCAGGCTGGCACAGCTGGCAGAGAGGTCCCTCCCACACCTTGGAAGTTTCTCTGGAGAGGTGATCTGTCCCTGCTGGCTGTGTGTGTCTGTATGGAATGACAGGGATGTGGCCTGGAGAGGTCTTTGCTGAGATGTCCATCCACACAGTGTGTCCCTGGGATGGATTAGCAGTAGCTCCCACTGGGCATCCTTCAGCAATAAATAATTCAGACTGGTGGAACTCCTACATGACTTCTCATGAATGGACTGCAAAGGCAGAAGGAATGTTAATGCCCAGCCAAAGAGGAAGAGTCCCAGGACAGCCCTGGCTGGCAACAGGGCCTGTACCCCAAATCCATGGAGCTGTTTATCCTCCCTTCCCCATCACCCTGGTAAATGCACCCAGTCCCAGGCTGCTGAGCTGGCTCCCAGGGCAAGCTGGGTGCCGGTCATGCTGGGGGGACCTGCTGTCAAACACAGGGGGATGTTTGTGGCAAGGGGGCTCAGCCTTCAGGTTTGGGTTGATGGTTCTGGCCACAGGGATCATTTATTTAATGGCCTGGCTAATTACAGTGTGATTGGGAAGTCATCTGCAACTCCCAGAGACAGGACTGCATCTTCTGACCCTGGCTGGAGGTAGAGCCTGAAGGGAGAGACAAAAACTCAAAAACATCAACTTTTTTTCCTCCTTTGATTTCTTCCTCTTTCCGCCCTCATATGATGCTATCAGCTGGGGCCTGCAGAGCTTCAACTTAAAAACAAACCGCTTTTATTTAAAGTGCCAATATTGTGCTTGGCTCCATATGAGACAGAAACATTAACTTTGTCTCTGACCTGGGGAGCGTGTCTGCCTGCCTGGCAGGCACTGAAAGTGTTGAGAAAACTGTTATTTTACTTCTATTTTGGTGCTGATTTTTAAAAATGGAATTTTTTTATTAATTTCATTTTATTTTAACGGAACACTCCCTCTTGAGCAGAGCCCACAGAACACGCAGCCATCCTTTGTGTCCCCATGGATCTTTGTCCCTGCTGTCAGTGCTGGCAGGGCTGGGGGCAGGGGAGTGTGTCCCTATGTTCCCATGCCTGGGCAGAGGGGCTGGAGCTGCTGTGTCCCTGTGCTGCTGCCTGGTGGGTTTTCTGCTTGCTGTTTCTAGGCGAGGTTTGCTAAAGGTCACAAAAAATTAATCTGCGAACTGGGGACCTTGGCTCTGCGTGCAGTGAATGTTTTGCATTAACAACCTAACTCGTTAATTCAGTGAAACATTTAAAACCAAACCAGTTATATCCAGCCAAGCTGGAAAAAGCTGAAAGTTCATACTCAGCAGTGCAGATTTCGAAACCTCCCTTTGTTAATCTCTGTAGAAGTAAATTTTCTGCTATTGCAGAGCTCACTGTGACTGGTCTGGGCATTGTTTTCCTCAGCAGAGGCAAAGCTGCTCTGCAGAGCATTGGTTTTATACCTGGAACTGCCACCTTTCCCTCCAGCCTTCATTTCTGTGAGCATCACTGGGAAAAAAATTGGTTTTACTCCGCTTTAAGTCAGTTTTCCATCAAATTTCCAGCAGCAGGGATGGTTTAGATGCACTGGACATTTGACCTGCTTACTCTGCTACCTTGTTTTGAAATTAGCAGGTATAAATTAAATAGGAACCATGAATTTAAGTGCAATAACTTTGTCTTCCTGGCTCCAGGTAACTCTTCCATTCAGCTTTGTCTCTGTGTTCCAGTTAATCATAAAATAATACATAAGAAATAGAGTTCTTCACTCATGGCTTGCAGATGGGTCTGAGGCATCTGCAGTGGTGATATATACACTGAGGTCAGTTGTGAGGATCTTTCTCAATTGATTATTTTTTCTGCCAATTATTTAGAACACCCTCACTTATTTTAATGAGGGAGAAATCAGGGAATTATCCATTCTGTTATATATTGGTGGTGTATTAAAGTATTAAGTGCATTCCAGAAGGTGAGCAGTGAATAAAACATACTTCCAACATGTGGTTATGCAACTGTTCCATGGAAATGAAATGGACAAACAGAACACTTGATTAATTTTTTTTCCCCGAGTAAATTGCCACTGTGATTCACTTCCAGCTAAAATTTGCAATCTGTGTTCTCAGGTGGCATTAATATTGGAGCCCCGCAGGAGAGCTGTGGTGGCTGGGGCTGCTTTGATTGCATTTTTAAGGAAAGTTGTTGGAGAGAGCACAGAGTTTGATGCAAATGTGCTGGTAAATGAAATGCAGAGCTTTTAGGCTCTCTGTAGGTGGGTCAGGCCATTCACACTTACCCAAAATAATAGCGCTGGAGTGCTCGGGAGAGGCACTTTGTTAATGTGGCACAATGGGGGTCTTTGTGTGTCGCTGTTGCTTTGTATCAAATTCACTCTGTTGACAGATAAAAATCATCTTTTTGATATCTGGAGACTCCATAAACACTGGGTCAGATCTGTCAGGGACTGGAGCTGTCTCAGTAATGGAGACAGGAGTTTGCTGGAAAGAAAAAAGGTTGCAGAGGGCCCAGCAGCTTCTCTCTGTGCTAAAGCTGCAGGATAAAATGAAATAAGTATTCCCTTTTACCATTGCTTCCCTGACATTAAACTCCTCTCAGCCTTTAAAGCTGTATTTTGTAGCCTTCAGGCTGATCTTACTGCTTTTCCCCTAATTGACTCAACTTGGAAAGGTCATTGCAGCCTGCTAGACTGTGTAATATTTAACTTAGCATCAAAAATGAGCATCTCGGGATTGGTGTCAAATGGATGCTGTTCCCCTCTGAATAGCACAGCCCATTCATAGCCATCCAAATATTCCACTTGCTAATGCTAATGAATAACTCTGGCCCTCTGCAGAGGGCAGGACCAACCAGGAGAAGGTGGGATGGATGAGGGTGGCACAAAGCAGGTATTGAGATGTGCAATCCACACGCTCTAAATCCAGCTCACGGCTTTCATACCTGTTTTATTTATAGAATTTTTTTTTAAAGTTATAACTTCTAGCTCTTCACCATGCCTTAGCATAGCAAGCAGTCTTTTCTGATGCCAAGTTCAGTGATGACTAACACTGTTTACAGGACTGTTTTGTAATCTCAGATCAGCCCACATTAACGGGAAGTTACGTTTTCCCGTCAGTCTTTCAAACGGTGCCTTAGAGTTGCTGAGGCCAGAGCCAGCCATCCAGGCTCTCCCGTTTGGAAAAAATGATGTCAGCTTTCAGAACCAGCTTTTTAAAAAAATCTAATAAAGTTAGGGAGGTCATTTGAAATGGAACTTCCTCCATTTGAGTTTTTTTAAAATTTCTTTTGCATGAGGATCTTTCATTCCTCTGTTCTAAAAACTACCAACAAAACTAAGCACAGGAGGTATTGCATAAGCACCAACAAGGCATTTGCCTGATCTGCATTTCTCAGTGCATGAGATCAGCTCCAAATATCTGATCTGAGAAAGCTGCTGGTGCACAACTGCTGTAACTGATAGGAATTACCTCTGTGAGTCATCTCATAGGATGGTAAGTCTTTTTTTTTTTTTAAGTTCAAGTTTTTTATGAGTGTTTTTATAAAGCTCGGTTGCTGTTACTGTAAATCTCAGGGAAATCTGGCACGGAGTCTTTGTAATATGAATCAGTGTGTCCATATGCTTCCAAGAAGTGACCTTGCAGTCTGGAAAATACCATTTTATCCCTCTATTGAAGAGAGAAAAAAAAGCAGAGTTGCTGTAGAAAAGGTTGACAGAGGGGTGTCTGTCACCAGGCAGATGACTCCTGGTGCCAGCTACAGCAGCTTTGCTGCCCTGGGGTCATGATCTCAGGCACAGAGCATTTGCTGTGCAAGTGGGAAAGCTCCATCAGGCCAGGAATAAGGTTTTGGCTAATGCCTCAGCCAGCCCTGACCTTCCACTGGAGGCTGGAGCACTTCAGGGTCTGCTGGAGCTTCAGAGGAGGAAAAAAAATAAAGGAAAAAGTTTATTGCTGGTTGGTTTGGTTTTGCTTATTTTTGTTTGGTTTTGGTTTTAAATGTAACAAATCTCTGGTTAGCCCAAGGCCAGCAAAATGGGCTTGCACTGACGAGAAATTACCCTTTGTTAGGGAATATCCCAGTGCACAGGGTGGTGTGACTGCCAAAAGCTGCAGAGGTGGTGGGAGGGGAAGCCTAGGAGCCAGGAACATTGTGATGCTGCTCTTGAGCTGTGGGGCCTTTACCTTGCCTTGCAGCTCCAAGTGAGGACTCACAGATGGTGTTGGAACAGGAATGAAGTGTACACAGGATGGGAAGGGCATCTCCCAAATGCTTTGCAGGCTTGCTGAGCAAGAAGGGCTAAAATACTGCAGCCTCCTCGCTCCCAGCAGCAGCTCTGGGTATCTGCAGAGACTCTTGGCACAGGCACAGTGCTCTGAGCTGGCAAGAAACTTCCTGACAGGATGGATGGAAAATGCTGATTTTGAAAAAATTGAAATGTTCTGGGGGGAATATGTGGATTTTTCATCCTTTTTTTGTGATGGAAAGCAGGCATCTTTCCCAGGTGACCCTGCCTGGTGTCACCTCCTGTGTGAGGCTGAGCTGGTACCTGGGTGCACAGGGAGCTCAGGCACTGCTCTCCCTGCTGAAACACCAAGGATGGGTCTTGACAGGGCAGAATGAGGGGGAAATTCAGTGTTTTTCCTCCTTAAATGAGAATTTGATGTGGGCTGTAAAAGTGATACGCTTGTGTGTTTGGTTTGAAACAGATAGTTTCACAGGTTTAGGTGTGAAAATACAGTAAATCCAAGGTCAAATTAGATTTTTCCAATGAAAGAAGAAAAATTATTTATTGAGTGAAGCAGTTAAATACCAGAGCAGTTGTGCTTTGTCTAATACCAAGGGAACTAACCCCTCCTCCCTCTCCTTATCCTCAGGTTCAGTGGCAAATATGAACATTTGTCAGCAACTCCTTGGGACATCATGAGTTTGCTGGAATCTGGACCACAGAACACTTGCAATAGCGCTTTCTAAATCTGAATTTCATTTAAATGAAAGAAAAATAGTCCTCTGGATCAACTGCAGCGATGGCTAGCAAAAGGAAATCCACAACTCCCTGCATGATACCAGTAAAAACACTGGTGCTTCAGGAGACCGAGCAGGATGCTAGAGAAGATGATCATGAAGGAACACAACCAGAGGCTCCTGCAGAAGGACCAGCAGCGAGTGATGCTGGGGGCAGCAGCAGCAACAACGGAGCTCTGTCCAACGGGCACCGCGGCATTGCCGACGGCGACACTTACATCTGCAAGCCTTGTGACTTTGGCTCTCAAGACCTTCACCAGTTCTTTGGGCACTTGGACTCTGAGCACCCAGACTTCAGCAAAGAGCCTGCGTTTGCCTGTGCTGGGTGCAGCTTCCTGGCCAACAGCCACGAAGGGCTCTCACACCACAACGCCGAGTCGCACGCCGGCGAGACCGGCTTTGTCTGGAGGGTGGTGAAGCAGGACACTCGTACAACCGTGGAGCAAAGTCCCTGTGAGGCCACCAGCAGCCATGACCTGCCAGGAGAGCTCCCTGAGGAAGGGGCAGACGGCCAGTCTGAAATTATCATTACCAAAACCCCTATCATGAAGATAATGAAGGGGAAACCCGAGGCCAAAAAAATCCACACGCTGAAGGAGAATGTGTCGAGTCAGTTGGGCGGTGAGTCAGAGGTGAAGGATGGAGAGCATTCATTCCCAAATGGGTCGGTGCCAGTCAGCCAGCCCACTGCAAGTTCATCAAAGTCATCCCACATAGTGAATGGCTCTATCATAGGAAACGTGCCTGTTCTGCAGGCGGGGGTTGCACAACTTGTGTCTCTGCAGCAGCAGCCCCCGTTGCATCAGCAGCTCCCTACATCCAAGTCCCTTCCCAAGGTGATGATCCCACTGAGCAGCATTCCCACATACAATGCTGCCATGGACTCCAACAGCTTCCTGAAAAACTCTTTCAACAAGTTCCCGTACCCCACCAAAGCTGAGCTCTGCTACTTGACTGTGGTGACCAAGTACCCAGAAGAGCAGCTGAAGATCTGGTTCACTGCCCAGAGGCTGAAGCAGGGCATTAGCTGGTCACCAGAGGAGATCGAAGATGCCAGGAAGAAGATGTTCAACACTGTTATCCAGTCTGTGCCACAACCCACCATTACAGTGCTGAACACGCCCCTGGTTGCAAATCCTGGGACCGTTCCCCATCTTATCCAGGCAACTTTACCAGGCCACGTGGTGGGGCAGCCAGAGGGGACAGGGGGGCTGCTGGTCACACAGCCCATCATGGCAAACGGGTTGAAGGGCACTAGCTCCTCTTTCACCTTGGCAGTGAGTTCTGTCCCCAAGCCACAGCCGGCAGGGCAGCACAGCACCGTGAGCTCCAGCAACACCTCCGGGGTCAAGGTGGTCAACAGCGGCCAGTCCCTGCTCACCGCCTGCCCTGCCATCTCCTCGCAGACCTTCCTGGATCCCAATGTCTACAAAAACAAGAAGTCCCACGAGCAGCTCTCAGCCCTCAAAGGCAGCTTCTGCAGAAACCAGTTCCCTGGCCAGGCTGAGGTCGAGCGGCTGGCAAAGATCACGGGCTTGTCCACCAAGGAGATCCGAAAATGGTTCAGCGACAGGAGGTACCACTACAGGAACGTGAGAGGCGGCCGGGCCGTCTTCCCTGGAGACAGTGCTCTAGATTCCCTGCCTGAAATCACCTTGGATGTCCCACCCAGAGGAGCTGAGCTGAGCCCTGCGGCGGTGGCGGCTACGCCGGCCCCTCACCACCCAACACGGCGGCAGTCATGGCACCAGGCGCCCGACTTCACCCCGACCAAGTACAAGGAGCGAGCGCCAGAACAGCTGAAGGCCCTGGAGAGCAGTTTTGCCCAAAATCCCCTTCCTGCCGAGGAAGAGGTGAACCGCCTGAGGGGGGAGACGAAGATGACACGGAGGGAGATCGACAGCTGGTTCTCGGAGAGGAGGAAGAAGAAGGTGGCGGAGGAGAATAAGAAAGTGGAGGAGGTGGCTCAACAGGAGGACGAGGAGGCAGAGAATGGCGGCGGGGAAGGGGAAGACTCCTCGGATGAGCAGAGGGCCACGAGTGAGAACGGCTCAGTCGACGCCTCCGGCAGCAACCCCAACTCGGCGGAGCGGAAGGTGAGTCCCATCAAAATCAACCTGAAAAACCTGCGAGTGACCGAGTCCGACGGCAAAACCGAGGTACCGGGGACCGGCGCAAATGAAAAGGGGGACGGCAGCTCCAGCCGGCCGCCCACCCCTCCCAAAACCAAACTGAACTTCAAAAAAACGGCCCAGCAGCGGCATCTGCTGAAGCAAATGTTCGTGCAGACCCAGCGCCCCACGAACCAGGAGTATGATGCCATCGTGTCCCAGACGGGCCTGCCGCGGGCCGAGGTCATTCGCTGGTTCGGGGACAGCCGCTATGGCTACAAGAACGGGCAGCTGAAGTGGTATGAGAACTACCGGCGGGGGCTCTTCCCCCCGGGGCTGGTGGAGGTCAGCCCCGCCGGCCGGGAGGTGCTCGAGGACTACTACGAGAAGCACAAGGGGCTGCGGGAGGAGGACGTGCCCGGCCTCTGCGAGCGCGCCCGCCTCGGCGCCCAGCAGCTCAAGGTGTGGTTTGCGGTGAAGGCGGAGGAGGAGGGCAGGGGCTGCGGCCCCGAGGCGGCCGGCAGCCGGAAAGGGCCGTGCGGAGCCGGCGCGGAGGCCTCGGAGAGCAGCGAGGCGTGGGAGCCGGGCGGCCAGGAGGGCAGCGCCGGGAGCCCCGACGCCCCCGGGCCGCCGCCCGCCACAGGGCTGGGTAAGGCCCCTGCCTCGGCGAGGGAGGGCTGCGGGGGGCACGGCGCTCTGCGCCTCGCGTGTTTACAAACAGGTTCGGTGAAGAGCGGGGCGTTTGAGGTTTGACTGAGGAAGTGGTGAGGAGCTGGCTCTGGAGGAGAGGCATAAAGGAAGCGCGGTGAGGAGGGTCTGGCAGGGTGACACAAGCACCACTGCCTGCTCTTTCCTGCCTTGGTCTTTGGGTGCTGGCACCACTCAGAAAACTAATCCTAGCTTTGTTTCAAGCTGGAGTAAAACTCTCGGAGTGTCTGGTCATTTTAGAAGATGACCCATGGATTTATTGATTTATTTGGGAAGAAAGGGGCCTGGCTGCTTGTCCTGTGCTGCTGGTTCCTTCCATGTCCCTGCCCGCCTTTCTCTCTCCTGCTGCTGCTTTCCAGGTGTGAGCATCCTTGTTCGGTGTGGAGAAAGGTGAAGGTGGTTAAGGTGGAGGCTGCAAAGGCAGGAGGGGACATGTATTCCCCAGAAGTCACTTTTGGAAGGCGTGTGTCTGTGTGTGCATGTATGTGTGTGTGGTGGAGAGGTGCTTTCCAAGCCCTTGGTGGGCTTTTCTGCAGTGCAGATGGGAGCTGCTTCCAGCCTGGTAGGGTTGCCATCAGATGGGGATGGCCAAGTGCTGGTCCTGTCCCATGGTAGTCCACACACAGAGCTCCTTGCTGGCTAGCTGGGATCTTCTCCAGTCCCACTGCCTTGCTTTGGAGCTTTCCACACAGCTCTGCCATGGCTGCAGACCTTAAAAAATAATTATAAAAATCGAGTAAAATTCATTGCTTCCCATCCCATCTAATTTGGAGAAGGTGGAGCATGGGTGTGGATGGGTCCTGCCTTTGCTGGACATCGTGTGTGCTTTGCAGGGGAAGGGTGAGTATGGGGACTGGCGGGGGGCAGATTTTGTGCTGGGGAGGTGGCTGTGCCCCTGCTGGTGCCCTCTGAGCATGGGCCTGTCAACCCTCATGGCGCAGAGGTGCTTAGCAAAGGTGCATCCCTCCTTAGGGGTGCAAAGCCAACTCCACTCCCACAAGGATTTTGGGTTTCCTGGCCCCTTTGAATGTTGCTAGCCCTTCTTTGCAGCTGACTCTCTCAAGGCTCCTGATCTTGCCTATCCTGATGCATTCCTGCATCCCCTCCTCCCCACCCAGCACCCCTCTGGAGCAAGGCCAGGAGCATCTCTGACACCTGTGTTCTTTTTCAGAAACAGACTGAACTGAAGCCACCAGCCCCGGAGGATCCACTCTTACCCTTGAGAAGAAATTAGTGATCTTTGAGAAACCCATGGGCCGGCCTGACCCAAGCCTGAGGAGCAGACGTGGTGATGAAGCACTGCCATCCATGAGACCTTTGGGCACAGCACATGCACAAACTGGGCACTCTGTGCTGAGCTCTTGGTGGCCCAGCCAAGGAGATGGCTGGGAGCTGGCAGGGGCTCAGCTCACACCCAGGAAATAGGATGCTCCTGTTTGCTTTCCAGTGACAGACTTTCAGATTTCATATTCATATACCGATGCCTACAGCTGCCTATACAAGCATAACAAATCTCAGACATTGTGTAAACAAGGTCATTGCTTAGATATGGACTATCATGGCATAGCACTTGTTTCTTTTTTCTTTGTTTTTTTTTTTCATCTGTCCATTAAGGTGTTTGTTCTCTAAAGGTTGGCATGGCTGCATATATCCTCTCTGCCCTGGCAGTGAATGGCTTTGTGGGCACACAGATGTGAGTGTATTACGAAAGGGAAAGGATTTGAGAAGAAAACTGCCAATCTTGAATTTGGGCGAGATTCTCTTCCCTCCAGATGAGGTTAGAGTGAGCATTGCATACTCTCTGATAAGCAGCAGGTTCCCAGACTGAGGCAGCCCAGGAGATGGAGTTTGGTTTCATTTGTCCCTTGCTGGCTAGAACACTTTCCCTGTGCTCCTGGAGCCTGACTGTAACAGGCTGTTAAATCTCCAAGTCTCTCTTTAATATATCTGAGAACTAGCACATAATAATTTTTGCATCCTGACCTGGAATCCTTTTCATTGTTTGGAGAGAACAGTCTGTTCTTCAGAGAACAAACGCAGAGAGTCACAGCGTGGCTGTGAGTGGTTCAAGTCATTGTTGTCACCAAGGCAGCGGCTCTGCTGCCACCAGGAAGTTTCCTTCTTGCAGCCCTACGTGGCAGATCCTCCTGCAGCACTGCTGATGATTTCAAGTGTTTGTTCCAGTCCTTTTTGTTTTAATTTTCTTATTTTTTTCCCCTTTTTTTTCCCCCAGGCCATGTGCAATAGTTCTGGAAAAAGAGCAAATAAATTTCCCAGTTATCCTGCCTGCTGCCTGGTACCTGTACATTTTTAATGTGTGTTATCTTGTGTGGTTGCTGTGTGATGCAACTGCTTGAACATTTTTGCTTTAAATATTCTTTTCTAATAGAAAACAAAGTCTAGAAGGGAAACTCTTGAGCTGAATAGTCCAGCCAAATGCTGTGTCAGATCATTCTGTCACAAACTAATCAAATCCCAACTCCAAATTGGTTCCATGTTTTGCCTTCACTTTTGCTCTTGGAAGGCTAGTCCAGAAATTGACTGCTTTTGAGTGGTTAGAAACTGTATTTAAATTTCTAGTTTGAATTAATTTGTGGCTGGTACATTCCTGGTTTGTTTTGGAGCCAACATTGTCCCTTAACTTAAATAGTTTTTGGTGTTTATCTGCTGATGTATTTATGGAGAGTAGTCATAGCTCCCTATTTTTTGCCAAGCCAGCTCAGCCAAGCTTTTTCAGTAGAAGGTTTTTATTTAGTGAGAGCTTTTTAATGTGGGAGACTTTATTGTTGGTGGTAAATGATATTTATTAGGAGGGTGGGTAGCAAACCCCAAAGGATCGGATCCAGAGATTTACAAAAAAATCTGTTTTAAAAACAAAAAAGCTCTTTCAGAACCTCTTCCAAAGATGGTGTCTGATTTCTACCTTTAATTGCCCTTGCTTTTGCAATTCTTTCTTCAGCCCCCTCTTCAAGAGGCCGCCCTGCTGAGCTGCAGGAAGGGGCTGTGGCTGCTCCGTGCTTTGGCAGAGGCTTCCCCTCTCCTGGTGGGATGTGCTGGGTGCTTGTGCCTGAGCTCTCAGGGCTTCCCTGGTGTGACACCATGGCCAAGTGTGACCATCTGCTCCAGACAGAGGTGACCTGCACCTCACTGTAACAGGGATGTGGAATGCCACTGGCACTGTGCATGCCACAGCGAGAGCAGCCATCCCACCACGCTGTGAGCAGGGGTGGCACTGACCCGGAGCAGCCTGTGTGCCACCAGGCTCCCTCAATTTGCCTTGGGAGCACTGCTGATGGTCATGGCACAGTTGGAGGCATGACCAGCAGCCATCCCACCTTGGCTGGTGATGGCTCAGCTGGTGGCATCCCCGTGGGTCCCTCTTTGGGGACCAGGGACAGCTGCCCTGTGGTGACAGCCCCAGGGGTTCACCCTCATGGGTGCAATCCTGTGCACCCCAAAATATCAGAGAGGGTGGCAGAATCTGCGTGGTTCTAGAGCTGAAAGCAGATCTGGGAGTTGTGCAGCCTGAGGATATGGATGTATGTACAGTGTCACCTTCAGAGAACAAATACAGGTAGGTCAATTTACTCTGTAGTGTCTGTGTACATGCAGGTTTATTTAACTACACATATATACAGTTCAAATATGCCATTGATTCTTTATTGCATTATGATGTACATTAAAAATGTACACTTTTACTAACTACTTGCTATATAAATAAGTTGGAAGTGTAGTTTGCCCATTCAAGGTGATTTTCTGTGGGATTTTTGGTGTACACTTAAGGGCCTATGGCTGATTGGAAGAGTGATCCCCACTCCATCTACAGGAATGCTTAAGGACTATGGTATGAACTGGTCCCTTCAAACCATGTTTTGATGCACTAGCTGAAATATTTTGCACTTGGATTGTATTCAGCCAGTTTTCCAGAAAAATTGAAAAGAAGTCTTGTGAGCTAGAGGGAGAATTTCCCGGTGTACACAGAAAAACCAGCCTTGAGGGTTGGAAGCTGCTGAGGTTTTTGAGCTTTGTCTCCATGCATTCATACAAGCACAGCAGGAGTTTTCTTTCTTTTGGGTCGGAGGAATTTTAAAAAGTGGTTCCATGCAGGCTCCCCTCGCACATGGCAACGGGGCTGGCAAACGCCTGTGCGTGGGGAGGGTGAGGTTTAGAGACAAAAAAGAAATCAAAACATGATCGAGTTCCCTCTCTAACTCCTACATTCCTTGCTATCTGCATTGTTTTAGTTGACTTGAAATCTCCATAAAAGTATAAGCTGAAGATTTTTGAGGGTTTAGCTCTGTAGTCTTCTGTTTCTCTGCTGAGGAGGAGAAACAGGTGCCACCTCCAAACAGACTCAGTTTTGGTGCAGGACATTGGTAAACAGTGTTTGCATCTGAAACTGAAGAGAAAAATTGAGAGGTGGCTTGACAGTCCCAACAGCAGCTCTCGTGGTGTTTAGAGGAAGTGTCACCACAATTCTTCACAGTGTGTGAATATTTATCATCATCTAATCAAAGATGACTATCTTGACTTGAAAGGGGTGTAAGATCGAGGTGATGTAGCCAGCATCAGTAAGGAAGGGAAATGAAATTCTCCACCTCCATCCTCTGTGCCTGAGCTTGGGCTTGGCAGGCACAGCAGAAACCATCAATTTTAATCCATGTGAATCTTGTTACTTATGTCTCTGAGGCTGCTTAGATTAAGGGCACAATCCAATTGCTTAATAACCCGAAACCCTGATTTGTGCTGGCCCTGCCTTGCTCATAGGAAGGGCTGCTGGTTCTCCTGGTGCAAGGAACTGAGTTTCTTTATTCATTGATGTCAGCAGCCCCTGCCTTGAGATTGCTAGACATTGTTCCATGTTTCATTTGGGTACCTTATTTTTCAGCTCTGTAATTAGCACCCTTGAATATTTTTTTCTTTGTTTTTTAGCAGAACACTAAACAAACAGTGATCTACAGGTTGCTATCTCCACTTGCCTGAGAGCTGAGTGATGCTGCAGCGTGGTGGGAGGATGGGCACAGGTGCTTGCAGGTACTTACTGTGATTTCATGTCCCCTCCCCGAGTTGGTCACCAGGAGAAGCCACCAGCAAGAGCAGTAGCTGCTGGCAGAGAAACACTGTAGTCCTTAACCTGGTTGGAGGATGCTCACTAAAGATGGAGGATACCAGCTGGGTTATTTTTGTTATGTGTCCCCTGACAGCTCAAGAGAAGGAAGCTGTAGTAGGCTGGTTTTTCATTTAGGGTTTGGGTATTTAATTTTTTTTTTAATTGGAAAGCAACAGATTTTGGTCACCTGCAGAAGTGATATATTGTTTACCCTGCAGCCCCTCTCTTACAGATATAACAGAGGCAAACTGATCACAAGCTTGCTCACTGGGAATCAGAAGAAAAAGATGATTTTTGAGCACTTGGGCACAAATTACAAAGTGAATGGGGTGCTGCACATTCCCATTAGGGTGACAGTATCCAAAATGTTTGTAAATGTCTTCTCCCTGTTGCCCAGATCATTTTGGCTTTGCTCTCTTCAAATCAGTCAAGGTCCTGATGTGATTCAGCTCACCTGTACAGCTCTGGTGTCACTTCTCAGCTGATCCCAAAACCAGCAGGGTAAGTTTAGGCAACACAACACGTGGAGGGGAACGAGGCACTTGCAGGCTATCCCTGTTCTTTTAATTGAGAAATTTAGTTTCTGCTGTATGTTTTACTGGCAGTAGTGTGTGCCAGGAATGTTGGATTAGCATCAGAAAATTAAAGCAGAGCAAGGGAGCTCAGTTATGTAAGCAGTGAATTTTTGTTTTTTTTTTTTTTTAATTTTGGGTTTTCTTGTAATGGCCCAAGTGCTCTGTTGGCTGACATTTGGCATATTCTGCTGGCACAAGTAAAGCCCCTTTTCCCCTGTACTGATGGAAGGTGGTGTTAGGAGGATTCTTGCTTACTGGTGCTAGTGAAGGTTGGGCTAGGAATCCATGGCATAGAAAATTTCTAGCTAAAATTGCACTTTCTCTCTGCCCCATCTGGCTCGTGGTGGTGTTATGGGTACGTGGCTGTGATTCCCCTTGCACATACTAACATTGCACTAAAAGAGAGACTTTGGGAACAGCGTGTTGATCACTTTGTTTCTCAGCAGACCACAAAGTCAGCCTAACGGGGTCTCTTTTTTTTTTTTTTATTTTAATTATTGTTATTTAGAAATCATGCTGGTGCTGAATGACCTGGAATTTTTGCTTGGATTTATCCAAAGGAAAATGTAACTGTAGCTGCAACGGGACCTTTCATAAGGGTGGCCGGTGCAGTGAGGGAGCAGGGTGAGAGCTCTGCTGTGTAAAGCTGTCTTTGTACCAGGGAGCTGTGGGGGGTTCCAGGGGGGGTTGTTACTTTGGATTTTCTTTTTTTTTTTTTTCAAAGACCACAATTTTAAATGGTCACCTTGGCAATCGTGTGAAACAGGAAATAGTTTTTACTTTTGGTAAAGGTTTTAAAGAGGAAACAAAAAAAGAAGCTGCCTGTGATTGTGGGCTGTAGCTATTACTAGGGCTAGGGTAGCTTGTACGTGCTATGGACTTTACCTGCTCTTATTCTGAGGGCAAGAACTCCCTGTAGCAACAATGCCACTTCTGAGAAGTGAATGGCAAGTTTCCCTTCCTTTTGTATATGTGGATGTGAGGGTGGGCAAGGGGAAGAGCTTGCTTGTACAGTTTGTTGAAATGAAACCAGACATTTTTGGTTGTTCCTAAATAAAGAGCGTAAAAATCAAACGTGAGTTGAGTGGTGCTTGCACTGGGATTTGGGAGGGCCCAGGAATGGCTGCTGGGCTGGGAGTCCTCCATCACAACCTCCTCATTTATTTTAAAAGAATGACAACTTTTCCATGGGGTAAGGCCATGAGTGAGTGCCCAGACACTGCCCTGGAGGTGCTTCTTCATCCCAGAGTTCTGTCCCCAGCTATAGTATGAGTCTCAGTAAAATATGTATTGTATAAGTGGCCTTGCCCCAATCCTAGTTGTTCTAAATGGGCTGCAGCTGTGGCTAATGAAGATAGCTGGGATAAAAGGGGGTGGGTTGGCCAGTCAGGGAGAGCCTGGAAGGAGCCCTGACTAAGAAGCAGTAACAAGCAGAAGAAGAAGTCTGTGCTGTGAAGAACTGCCCCCAAGAAATATCACCGAGAAGGTATGGGATGTTAGAAATATGATTGTGACAGTATGGGAGACTAGAAATCAGATAATAATATGATAACAACACCCAGCCTGCCTCAGAACAGCATGGGCAGCTGGAGCATGTAACTTGTTTTACCCTTTTCAGTGAACAGCATAAAACCTGGGGCTGTTCCTGGTTATTTTTCCTCTCCTAAAGCCAGGAGAAAGGAGGGAGCAGTGCAACCTCTCCTCAGGAGTGGCTGCAGGGCACAGAGCACCAGACACCTGAGCCAGCACACACATAATACTGACACTTTTATTGTCATTTAAAGCTAGAGCGGCCCTGTAAATGTCGAGTTTCACTACTGGACCCTTCGGCAGTGGCTATACAGGTTCAGATGTGGTGGCACCAGGACAGACAGAGGTGCTGCTGTGCTCACTGCAGGCCCAGAGCTCTGGGCATGGACACAGCACAGGATGGCTGCAAACAGGCTCCAGCAGCTGCACACAATCTCTGGATTACAGGCAGAGCAGTGACGCAGAGGCTGGATGGGGAATATTTAGGTCTCTTCTTGTGATTACAGACAGCTTGGTCTGTGGCCTCTGGCAGCCTGGCCGCACCGACGCTTCTTAAGGGCTTCGTGGTGAAGGTTGCTGGGTGCTTGGGGCTGGTTCGGGGTGGGGTTTATTTCCAGTATTTTATTTTTTTTTTTAGTTCTCCACTTGAACACACTTCAGCAGAGAAACTGGAGAAGCTGCCTGAAAGTAGGCCATAGCAGTGCCGTTTCCATAGAAACCAGTTCACAGCGTGCTGTGAGATTCACAAGCACTGGAGGTGCTTTCCCCGCCACAGTGGGCTACAGCCGGTTGTCCCCGTTGACCCGCGTCCTCCGCAGTACCCTGCAAAGGGGCACACACAGGGGACACAGCTCAGCCTCTCCATGGCATGGCCAAGGACAGCGCTGTGCTGGGCTTAAATTGCCCACTGGAGTAAAGTAGGGACTCAGCCACATCTCCCATGATGGGGATAATGGCACCAGATGTGCTGTCCCACCCTTCTCCCATAGCAGGAATTCCCACAAGCACTGGCACAACTTGCGGCTCAAATGTAGGGTTTGCAAGCAGCAAGCAAGGCTGCAGCTCCATTATCCCCCTTTGGGTTAGGGGGATAATGGCACCAGAGGTGGTGTCTCACCCTTCTCCCATGTCAGAGACTGCCACAACTTGCAGCTCAAATTTAGGGTTTGCAAGCAGCAGACAAGGATGGAGCTCCACTTTGGGTTAGGGGGATAATGGCACCAGCTATGGTGGCCCACTCTTCTCCCATAGCAGAGACTCTCACAAGCACAATTTGCAGCTCGAATTTAGCGTTTCCATGCAGCAAACAAGGCTGCAGCTCCACTTTGAGTTAGGGCAATAATAGTACCAGCTGTGGTGTCCCACCCTTCTCCCATAGCAGAGACTCTCACAAGCACTGGCACAACTTGCAGCTCGAATTTAGGGTTTGCAAGCAGCAAGCAAGGCTGCAGCTCCACTTTGGGTTAGGGGGAGGCTGCATTCATTGCCTCCACCCCAAATGCAGGGGGTGTGTTATGCTGCAGATGAAGAGCTGACTGAGCTCTGGCCTCACCTTCGCTCCCGGCTCTCAAAGTGGTCGGCGAGCTGCTCTGGGGCCACACGGAAATCCTCGAAGGGCTGCTGGTACCTCAGCTCAAAGGAGCCCTCTCTGCCTCTGCTTGCCAGCAGCTGGCTGGAGCCATCCCCTGCTCGTTCCCGTAGGGATGAAGCATTGAAGAGGTTTATTTCGCCATTTTCCTGCTTGGATGAGGAAAAAATGCTGTAGTCAAGGGTTTGTGATTTCAAAGCATATATCCTGTAGTAAGGGCAGTTGTGGTGCAGGGCCCTGGCTGCCCTGCAGGCTGTCCAGGGCTCATGGGGGCTTGGGGTTTGCACTGTGCAGCTGCTCTAACAGCCATCGCTGGCTCCCACCAGCACCATTTTAAATGAAGAAATAAAAGAACCATCTGTCTCAGAAGGAGCCCTGCCCTCTGTTTATGCCAACAGGGACAGCCCCAGGCGAGCCAGCTCTGCGATCCTGAGCTGCAATGTCCCTGGAGCACAGACAGGCACTGTGACAAACCCTCTTCTCCAGCTTTTGCTGAAGGGCTTTCCAGACAAATCAAACCCAGTGCAGGCAGGACCCTGCCTGAAACACCCTGAGACTGCTGCAGGAGGCAAAGTCAGTGCTTGCTGTCCTGCTGGGCATCCCTAAGGAGCAGCACTGGGAATTCAGCCATCCACAGGCACTCAGGCCACTCACTGAGCCTCACTGCCCCAGGCTGGGCTCACTGGCTCTGCTCCTCAGCCCTACAGCATGGTCACCTTCTCGTGCGTGCAGCCAGCCTCACCTTGCAAGGGAAAATGTCTATCTTGACAAGCAGAGAAGCCAGCTCCAGGTTCTCACTGTAGTTGTTCTTGAGGGGAACAGCTCGGAAACCTACGGCAGAGACAGCCCTGGTGTCACTCCCTGCACAGGAGGGGAGGTGGCAGTGCCCTGGCACAGAACCCAAGGAGGTTTTTCTCCCACAAGACCCTTTTTCTAGTCTGCCCAGAGAAGCTGTGGATGCCCCATCCCTGGTAGTGCCCAAGGTCAGGCTGGATCGGGCTTGGAGCAGCCTGGGGTAGGGGAAGGTGTCCCTGCTCATGGCAGTGGGGCTGAAACAAGGATGGCCTTTAGGGTCCCTCCTAATCCAAACCAATTCCAATCCATTCAGTCTATGATTCTGTGATTCTCCAGACCCCCAAATTTCCCTCCAAGTGGTAGGTGGCCCCAAGGGCTGTTAGCAAATGGTTCTTCCTTCCTTTAACTGGTTGGGGATAGGGACAGGCTAAGCCAGCCTGGTGCCCAACAACACCTTCCTCTGAACCTCAGCATCCCCCTGGCTAACAGTGTGAACTGCAGAGGAGCACCATGACCCCCTCCCTGCTGTCCCAGGTACCTCACCTGTCTTCAAGCCTTTCACCAGGAAGGTGGCCTGAGCCAGGAAGTTCTCGTCGCTGAACATGTCCTCCTCGTACACAACGAAGCGCAGGAAGGCAAAGTCAGGGTTGCTGACCTGAAAGTGGAACTGCTTCGGGGTCCAGAGAGGGTTCAGGCCGTTGTCAGCTGCTCACAAAACACAGCTGTCAGTGGGCAGCCCCACTGAGCCCCTCCACTGCCCCCATGGCTGATGCTGGGCTTGGGGGCAGCACGAGGGCAGCTCCCAGCCCGGTGCCAGCCTTTGCTGCAGAGCCCAGGGCTCACACCAGGGTCAGGGGCGCTCTGATCCTGGTGTGAGCCATGGATTACCCACCTCCCTTCCCTTCCCCACCCACTCACCCACAATCTCTGTTTTCTGCTTGGCATTGTCATACTCGGCACCAGACACCTCCACCTCCACGAAAGGACAAACGATTCCCCTCCCATTTTTGGGAAGGTGCCTGGCCCCCAGGACCTGAGAGAGGAGGAGAGACTTGGTAAGAGACAGGAACAAAGGGGAAAAAATGTGTTTGCATACCAGGACATTTTCTTCCCAAATAAATCACCCTGGCTCTGCTAATTGGAGAGGGAAGCAGCACTGACAGCCAGCCCAGCCAGCAGCTCGGAGAGAAATAGCTCCCATCCCTGGAAGCTGCTGTAGTGTTCTTGATCCACAGTTTGACTTGTAAGCCACAAAAAAACCCAGCTGAACTGCTCCAGGTTCTGCCTGCTGCCAGCCTGGATCATGTGCTTTGCCAGGCCTGGGCCACAGCATCCCTCCCTCAGCTGGAGCTGAACTCCCACCCAGCACTGTTCCCTGCTGGGAGCACCACCCTGGACCCCTCATCTTTGCTGAAACTCCTCAGCCCTCCTGCCTTGGTGTGAGGAGGAGAAGGAGCTGCTCTCCAGCCTGCTCTGCCTCGTGCCTGCAGCACAGGTTGTGCTCCTCTCATGCCAAGCTGCCTCCTCGCAGGAGAGAGCCACGGCAGCTCCCCTTGCCCGTGGCCATATGTCGCTCCAGCACGCTGCTGCTGCAGGGGAAGGACCTGCTGCCAGCTCTGGATCATGTGCTTTGAGTCATGCTGGGCTCGAGATGGCTTCTCCATCCATGAAAGCTGGCTTTGGTGGGGACAGCAGGCAGCTCTGCCAGACAATGAGAGGCTGAGCCTGTCTCTTAAAGGCGACAGTGACTGGCTATGGCACAATGATTCTTCACACTTGGTGAGGGCAGCTGCACTTCCTGAGATGCAGGAAGAGCTTGGAAAACAGAATGGGGCAGGGATGTTGTCATCTTATTGCAGGGGTTCCATTCTGTTGTCTCCTTATCACAAGAGTTCCATACCTTCCTGGTGTTCCTCATGGGCAGCTCCTCAGAGCACTGACTCTTTCTTCTTCACAAAGCAGCCACTAACCCCAATTCCCTTCTCACCCAGCCACCCCACTCTTTTATAGCATCTTCTTCTCATTGGTCACAGCTGTGGCCTGTTAAAGTCAGGGCTGTTCCTAATCTTTGATAATTGGCCCAGCTGCAACTCCTTAGGGGTAAGATTATTTTCTACACTATCTTTATTTTCCTATATTCTATCCCCCTACGCAAGGAATTTTTAGGGAGACAGTGGGCATGGGGTCAGTGGTGCAGAGGGTAAATGATAGTGTGTCCCCATGGAGAAGGGCTGTGGCTTTTTTAGGTGGGATCACTCCAAAGCAGAGGTGACCACAGAGGAAACCTGTGAGCACCTGAAGGCAGGATCTCTACTGCATGCTCCCCAAGCTCTACACGAGCTGAGGGGAATGGTAAAGCAGACTGTTGACCCATAGGGTGGTTCTGAGACCACAGGGAATGCCTGCACAGGCTGCTGGACCCTGCTGGTCCAAACATGGGACCCAGCTGGTTTGGCACAGCCCTCCAAAGCTTTGCCTGGCCAGCTCTCCCATGTCCCTGCAGAGCCTCTGCTGTGCAGCTCTGAGAGCTGACACAGGAACAATCCAGCCTCAGCTGCACCATTAGGGAAGTAAAAAAAACTCATCAAGCATCCACCCCATCCTCTGGCACCCTCCTCCTATCATCACCAGCAGCACAACACAGAAATGGCCTGAGAAGTTTGCCCTGACCTCGAGCATCTTCCCAAGAAGGGCCATGAGCAAGGGGAAATGGAAACACCGAGCCTGGAGCAACTGAGTGACAAGGAGGGGACAAGGTACAGCTCTTGTGTTGCTGGCCTGTGGATGGAGGCTCTGGGGACAGGAATGTCACCTCTGCGGCTCATGGATGCCACCTGCTGGCACGGGGACCTGCACAGGAGGAGTCCTGGGGGAGCACCCCGGGATGCTCCTGCTGCTCCTCTCCAGGCACCCTCGGCAGCACCCACGAGGGCCTTTAGGGTCCCTTCTAATCCAAACCAGCCCATGATTCCGTGATTCTCTAAACCCCCAAATTTCCCTCCAAGTGGTGGCCCTTCCTTCACAGGGGGACAAGCCCTTCACAGGGGACAGCGAGGGCTCTCCCAGTCTGTGCTGCAGGACAGGGGCTTGGTGAGGAGCAGCTGCAGGCAGAGCCAGGAGCCCAGAAAACCATTCTCTCACCCCAAACCTGGCACCCCACTGGGGTCTGAGCCTGCATTCCCCCACACCAGGAGGAGGGACTGACCTCAATGGAGATGGAGAGTGGCTCTGTGCCCCGCAGTGTGCTCTTGTCAAAGGGGTCAAAGATGTCGTCCCTCATGTTGGTCGGCTGCAGGACGTACCCACACTGGCCACTGGACATGAACAAGGCCTGGTTCATCTGCATGGGCTTGTCTGGAGCACAGGCAGGAGAGACAGGAGATGAAGGATACCCTGTGCACAAGCTGGCTCATCACCCCCATCACTGATGCTTCCCAGGAAGCCCTTGGCAAGAGGAGCTGGCTCACCCCTTGGCAATGCTGAGCATGTGTCCCCACGTGTCAGGGCCATGAGGTGACTCTGCCATGCACGATCTGCCCAACTACCCAGTGCTCCATGGGTCACCTCCCTCTTTTCCTCCTATTTTCAGCCTTCCATGTGCTGCCTGTAGCATTTGCCAAACCCCGTGTGAGATGCCTGAATTCACAGAAGGACTGAAAAAGCCAGCAGGAAAGAAGAGGCAGGTTGTTTGCTGGTGTGCTGGTGAGCTGAGCAGGCTCAGGGTTTGGCAAAGGCCAGGGAAGGGAAGGCTGGAGTGCATGGCAGGAGCAGGAATGGAAGCTGGGCAAAGGCAGGAAGAGCAGCCAGCTGGACTCAGACCATGCACCCAGCTGGTGTCACAGGGGCAGCACCATCCCCTCTGGCACCTCCCTGCTTACCGTCAACGACCTGGGAGAACCCACCCCCTGCCTCCTCCCCATTCCATCTTGTTCTCATCATGGCACAATCCCCAACCCCAGTGCAGCTCCTTGGCTCAACCCAGCCCTCTGGAGCTGGTCTCACTGCCCGCAGAGCCCCTCTAAGACCCAGAACCCCTTCCAGCCACCCATTTTCCTGGAGCAGAGCTCAGCAGGTGGCTCAGAGGGGGCACAGGGCACCCCAGGAGCCAGCCCACCCTGCCTGCTGCCCTCACCCGGGGTCTGGAAGTTGAGTGCCACCAGCTGGCTGCCACAGATCCACATGGGCAGGGGGTCGTAGTTGGAGGAGTCGAGGCGCTGGCCCTTGGGGTAGATGCGGGACAGCTGCAGGCGGTTGTACTGCAGGAACTTCTTGCCCTTGATCTTGTTCACGTACTTCTCTGCCTTGGTCTCGGGAAAGGAGGACATGTCCCGGTAACAGGCCCGCTCTGTGCCAATTTCTGCAAGGGGACAGTTCTGTGTGAGCCAGGGGCACACTCCCTTTGCTGACACTGAACTGTCACAGACACCTTTTCATGAAAAATCCTTTCCTTAGGGTTTTTCCTTCTGAAAATCTGAGAGGCCTCAGGAACAAAATGTAAACAATGGTTATCTGCTGCTGTGGAATGCAACAGGTGGATCTGTGATTGGCTCATGTTGGATATTTCTAATTAATGGCCAATCACAGTCAGCTGGCTCGGACTCTCTGTCCGAGCCACAAACCTTTGTAATCATTCTTTTCTATTCTTAGCTAGCCTTCTGATGAAACCTTTTCTTCTGTTCTTTTAGTATAGTTTAAATGTAATATATATATATCATAAAATAATAAATCAAGCCTTCTGAAACATGGAGTCAGATCCTCATCTCTTCCCTCAACATAAGACCCCAGTGAACACAGCCATACTCAACCACCCCAGCTCCTTCCTGATGCCATCCTCTCACCCCTGGTGCAGCCACCAGGGCTGTGCAGACCCTGCTCTGCCCCACTGGGTGTTTGCCAGGTGCCCAACACCAATGAGAGCACCAACACAGCTCTCACTGACCAGGCACGGTGCTCCCAGCCCCACTCCCTCAGCAGCTGCTCTGTGTGCTGACAGACCCCAGCAACAGAGGGATAGGGAAGGGAATTTGTACCCTCTGGAGCTACCCAGAGCTCCAAGGTAAACTGGGGATTTGGACACCTAGCCCCTGCTGAGATCTAGCCAAAGCAGCCCCTTGGGGCACACCACAGGGTCTGGAATGCCACAGTGACAGCCTGTGAGGGCCACCAGCTCAGCAGATGCTCACTCTCTTCATCAAAGGGCACAGGTCGGCAATAGACCACCAGCTCTGAAAGCTCCAGGGCAATCTTCTTTCTCCTCTCCATCATCTTCCCTTCAGAGAGCTGCCAAGAGAGGGTGAGAGAGGTGTCAGGCCAGGTAGGAGCAGCGCTGATGGATGACCTAGTAGCTCACAAGCTGACCCTCACTGCTTGGTGTGGCTCCTGCCCACACTGTGGGGACCACCAGCAGATCTGCCGGGTCACACAGGTAGGGCATGGGCAGGTCCTACATCCTGCCCAGAGCAGGACTGGCAGAGATCTCAGCACAGGGCATCTGTGGCCTTGCCACCCTTCACTGATGGAGACCCTCCATTTCCTGAGGCTGTAGCACCCACCCATTTGTCCAATTGTCCCAAATATCCATCCTAAATCTCACAAGCTGTGTGGCCACCACCCATTGCCACATTGTCTAAGATTGCTCTGGCTTTATCAATTCTGCAAGTGCTCTGCCAGCCCACACCTCACCAGCTCCTCACTCCTGGAAAACCCAGCAGCTGGAGACCCAGGAGATGCCTCCTCCTCTCCCAAGGGCTCCCCAGGCTCACCCTGGCATCAGCAGTCTGAGCTGCCTCCCGGATCTTCTTCACCCAGTCGAGCAGGTCCTCGTGCGTGTCGGCCGCCACGTCCAGGGACAGCCGTGACACCGAGGCCATGCTGATGGAGAACACGAACAGCCGGTTGTTCTTGCCCTCGGGCCGGATGGCTGTGAGGGACAGGGAGCAGGGACAGCGTCACTGCAGGTGCCCATGGTCAGCAGACCTTGGCTGAGCCAAGCCCTGCACAGGCAGCAAGGGGGAACACAGGCACAGGGACTCGTAGCTACCCTGGCACTCATCCCTGGGGCTCACTAATGCAGAGATATTTTAAAATATTTTGCTATTTCTCTTTTCTGGAGGAAGGTACCTCAGTTTTCTGAGACAAGAAAAATCAAATCAGCAGCTACACAGTGGGGGGCAAACTACTTGAAACTCTCTTCAGGATCTGGCACTGCTCCCTTCTGATAAGGAGCTGCATGCCACTAAGAGTAGGGTGACAGGTGGGCCATTCTCCGTCAGCTACAGGAAACTCCCATTTCTGGAGGCAACAGATGGAGCCCAGGCAGCAATAAGTGAAAGCTGAGCTCACTGAAAAGCCTCAAGGAGCCTTTGCAATGCTCCCTTCCCTGGCACTCACCGATCTGGCAGGAGGGCACGTCCAGGACCCCTCCGAGCAGGTCTCCCAAGGGACTGTTCTCATCCAGCTGCTGCTGGGAAGGAAGCACAGCAGGATGGAGCTGGGCACAGAGGGCAGAGCAGCCCAGCTCAGGGGGCACACAGACACTCCTTGCTGCACTCATGGCCACACTCACCTCCCGCTCTGGCTCCAGGCTGGTGGGACTTGTAATTTCCTCTACGTAGTTGGAAGGGAACCACAGCTGCTTTTTGCCACCATAATCTCCTCTCCACCTGGAAGGGAGGGAAGGGGCAATGTCAGCACCGGCCATGGGACCCCAGAGTATTCTGAGTGGGGGTGAGGGGAACAGGCAGCTCTTCCATCATCTGCTTTTAGGGTTTGTGAGGCTTTGGAACTGTGCTGCTCATGGGTAATCCCCAGACAGACCCACTCCTAGAGTGGATACACCTTTGTGTGGATGGTGACAGCAAGGTTTGACCATATCCCCTGGGAAAAGAGAGACTCACCAGCCTCCTTCCTGTTTCTCCACATTCTGGATGATGGCATTTTTGGTGAAGGTGAGCTCGTCCTCCCTCTGTGCCTTGTAGTCAAACAGGGCTTTGACTGCACACTGCAATGAGGAGGGGTTCCATGAGGCTGGCAGGGAATGGACAACGAGCCCACAGCATGAGAGATCACCCCCCACCACAGATGTGTTTGCTGGGGGGCTGTGAGGCACATCATGTGCAGGCAGGCACCATCCAGCCCTGCTGCCAGACCTAGTGACACCCTGCAGAGCAAATCAAGGCCCCCATTTATGCCAGAGCAGAGCTCTCAAGTCTGGTATGGCCCCACACAGGCACTCTCCCCTGTCCCAAGGCCCACTGAGGGGCTTAGTTTGGAGAGCTCAGAACAAGGGGCAGCCCAATCTGGGAACTGGAGGTTCAACCTCCGCTGTCTCTCTCTTCATGGTTTAGAAATGAGTGTGCAAACTAACACAACTCTTAGAAAATGAAAAGACCCCTGCTAAACCCTCCAGCCCTGAAGCTTGTTTTGTGCCAAACAGCGAGAGTGTACCTTGAAGGTGGGCATGGGGTTGGCCTCCACATAGAACCCAGGATGGCGTCCCTCGTACAGGGCTCCATAGTCCGGCTCCTGTGGAAGCAAAGGGACAGTGGTTACAGCAGTGACTGCAGGGGAAAAGGCTCCCTCCCTTGGGGCAGGTGGGACAGTGCCCCAGGAAGGCACTCAAGCGTCAGGAAGCCCTGAGAGGTGTGGGCTGCAAAGCACAGAGATGGCTCACACACCACCTTTGAGTATTTGGTTGTTAATTGCTGCCTGAGATGTGCAGGATGTCTCTGTTTCGGCCTGTGTGTCTGAAGAACAAGTCAGAGCTCTTCAGTTTTCGGTCTTGGAAGTTGTTTATTAATTCTTATCTATAAAATTTTCTTTCTGCCCAGCGGAGATCTGCTCAGCAGGGCAGCCACAGGCACTCTGACTGCCTCTGAGGCGGTGTTGTCCTTTTATACTACAAACTACGTATAACATATTTACACTTAATTCCCAATATCCATCACCTATGTTAGACAGTGCACTTCTACTCTAAACCAATTCCAAAATGCCAGCATCACTGCAGAAAATGGGAGAACAAGAAGAAGAAAGGCTAGACACGCCCAAGTTCCTCCATTTTGTCCCCATAACCCCCATACCAAAAATCCTAAAATCTACATTTTCACCCTATGATAATTTTTATAATAATATAAAATTTATATTTTTTATAATTATTAATATAATTATTATACTATTTAAACTTCTGGGACTTTCATGTCCTCATACAAAGCTGGTAACTCGCTCCAAGGATCACAATCAAATCCCCAGGCGCTCTGGGCTGTGTGCCAGGGTCTGTAAGCCCCCCAGTGGGGTCCTCAGCAACTCTGGACACTTGGAGGGATGTGCTGAGTTCTGACACACCACCACCTCAAAAACAACCTGTCCATGATTGTCTGGCCCCTGCACTCACCGCTGTGCCGATCTTCTCCAGGGTCTCCTCGTTGATGGGGTAGCGCAGCTTCATCTTGCGGTACAGCGGGTGCTTCTCGTAGTAGCTGATCAGGTCCACCAGGCTGTCGAACTCAGTGTTGCCCAGCAGCACAGTCTGCCCCTCCTGCTGCACCCTGCAGTGCTTGATCTTCCCTTCTGCCCTGCAGGGAGGAAACACAGCGAGAGGCCTCTTGGCACCTGGCAGGAGAAGGTCTCTGCCAAAATAGAGACACCAAGGAATAGGTGTCCCTGGTGAGGTGGCCGTGCACAGACACCTCCCATTGCAAGATGGGAGGAAGAGCAGGATCTCAAGGACTTATTCAAGGGCCATCCCAGAGCAAGAGGAGTTCTAGGAAGGCTCAAGGCTGGCTGATGGCAGCTGTCCTGCTCTCTCACACACTGCAGCATCCAAGAGCAAAAAGAGTTGTGGGAGGGCTCAAGGCTGGCTGACAGCACTGTCCTGCCCTCTCACACACCGCAGGATCCCAGCTGCACCTCCAGCACCCTTGTAGCAGGTACCCACCTGAAGGAGATGGCGTAGGAGCTGGGCTCGCTCCTCTTGCGCACCAGGAAGGCTCCATCACGGGGCACCCTCATCAGCATGTGCTCAGCTTGGGCCCGTGTGAGGTTGGCGTGGTACCACCTGGCAGGAGAGACATGGCTGTGCACAGGTCACACACACCCAGCCCACCCCACAGCCCAGCCCCTAAAAGGCTCCTTGAATCCTCCAGAGGAAGACAGGGACTGCAATGGAGCAGGACGGATCAGAGCCTGTTGGTGAGGTGTGGCACGGGCCAGGGCATCCCAACCAAACCCTCCATGACATTCAGCTCCATGAACAACAAAGCTGGCCAGCATGGCTGCTGTGACAGAGCTCCATGGGGACCAGAAAACTCCAGCAAGGGAGGAATGGCTGAGGAGAGACCTGGGAGAGCTTCCTACAGTGTCCAGCTGCCCGATGGACACACACATGCACTCACTCTTTGCTCTCATGGGCATTGGTCTGTGGCACTGGCTCTGTCAGCCTCATCTCAAACTCGTTGCACCTCAGTGGCACCTCCTGGTAGTGGGTGATGAGGTCGTAGAGGCTGTCAAACACCAGGTTGTCCGTCAGGAAGAACTTGGGGCTGCCGGCGTCCTGCCGCGAGTGGATGCGGCAGTGCTGCACTTTCCCATTGCGCCTGCGGGACAGGGAGGGAGGGACAGGGTGAGCCAGCCTTGATCCTGCACCTCAGCTCCAGCCTGACACGGCATTCCTGCCCCACAGGAGAGTGACTGCATCAGAGACTTGACCCTTCTGCACTGGGACAGGGAGCTGGCATGATGCTGGGACACAGAAATGGGGAGAGGCTGCTTACAGGGGAGCCAGCAAAGGGACCCCACCACTGAAGAACACAGCAAGAGAAAACAACCCCAGAGCGACACAGAGCAGTGGGGCCCTCACCAGAAGGAGAGGGTGTAGTCCCCCACGAAGGTCTCGCTCTCCCTGACCAGGAAGGAGCCGTCAGGGGCCCCTGTCTCAATGCAATATTCCGTCAGCAGCCGCTCCGCGATGTGCCGCCCGTCACGGCCCGCTCCCAGCTTCCCGTGGAACCACTTCTCTGTGGAGTGCAGCTCCGTGCTGTTGCTCACCTGGCAGGGGGGAAAAGCCATCAGCTTGGGTTACTGAGGGCAGGCTCATGGTACTGGATTCTGCTCTGCTCAGGGGTCTTCCAGCTGGGAGCTCCTGAAGCAGCTCCCATCCCCCCCACCACGGGATCTCCCCCTGGAGTCAGCTGGCAATGGCAATGCTCAGCCCCTTGGGCAGTCAACTCACAGTCCCACAGGGGAGCCCTCACCTCCTTCTGCTCTTCCTCATCCTCGTTTCCTTGGTCACTGGTTGTCTCCCCAGAGTAATAGATCTTGCTGCTGGTCAGCACAAAGTAATGTGGGTTCCACTCCTGCAAGGAGATGAACTCTGGCAAAGAGACCCCTGGGAAGCACCAGACTGCCCACCATCCACCCGTGGGATCATCTCCTGACCAGTGCAGGGAGAGACAATCAGGTTTGTGAAGGAGAGCCACCAACACCTATTCCAGTGAGTCACAGGAGCTTCCAAGACATCCCCCAGATCCCCCAGAGGCATGGATTTATCAGTAGCAAAAAACCCAGCATGTGACAAATCACACTGCAAACACTCCAATATTTAATAAAAGGAGATGACCAAATGAAGAACAAATCAATGCAAAAAACCCCAGTCTGCATGGACTCAGCACAGGGGCAATCTGAGGTGAAGATATCAGAGATGTTTATGTGGATTTACCATTGCATTTTACTGTTTTTTAAAAAAAAACCCTGTTCCATTTGCATGTGGCTTTGCCAGACAGACCCTCAGCAGAGTAAAGCTGCTGAAGGTGGGCTGTGAGTGAATGCACACAGTGATGAACACTCAGTACAAAGATAAAGCCTTGCTTAGGTGTGTCAGGTGTGCAGCACTTGGCAGGAGCAGGGCTGGGAGCGCAGCCATCTCCAGAAATTCCTGCAGCACAAATCACAGGCTGCAGTGCCTTGGCCCAGAGCTCCCTCTAGCTCAGCCTCCTGCCTCCAGCAAGGGCCCACAGGAGATTCCTGGGGAAAAGCACTGAGAGAGCCAGCATAAAACTCCCCCAGCCTTCAGGGACACCTGAGAAACCAGACAGACCGAGAGCCTCTCCAATCATCTGCACCACAGCCCTTCCTTCCAGCACACACAGCACCTGACAGAGCCCTCAGAGCAGGGACTGGGCCACCATGGCACACACATACGTGATTGATGGGGTCTTCCAGGTAGAGGATCCCATTCTTGATGGAGTTGCTGATGTCATTCTCTGAGTACATCACAGACGTGGGCAGCTCCTCGTAAGCGCTGCCCTCCGCCAGCTTCTTGTGCTGAGGGATGAGAGGGGGGTTCAGGCACCCAAAACCAGCACAGATTTCCTGGTGAACAGCCCTAAAAGCTCAGGTCTGCTGCAGTGGGGTCCTCCACATTAGAATAAACAAGACCCATGCCATAGGGATCATCAAACAGCACTGAAGTCTCACCCCTTCTTCCCAAAGGTGGTTCCTGAAGCAGAAATACCAACATCCCCCATGCCCTCAAAGAAAGGCAGCACCCAGCTGCTGAGCTCATGTCCCAGCAGATTCTCTGCAGTTAGAGAGCTTTTTTGTATCCAGTTGTTCTTAGCATCAGGTCTCCACTTCCACCCCAACACCGCCAACCACCCCTTTCCAAAGGCACTGCCTTCAGTCCCAAATCTTCACCCCTCTCCCTCACTGAGGAGCCCTGCTGGGCAAGGGAATTCACCTTGATGAGAATCTTCCTCTTGAGCTGGTTTGGGGATGGAAGGCCATCGGCAGAAATATCGACTGGTTTGGTCAAGAGCATGTCTCCAAAAACCTTCTTGAAATTCTGAGCCATGTTCCTCTGCTGAGCAATGCTGCAGTGGTCCTCAATGGACAGGATGACAGGGAAACTGGGAGAAGGAGCAGAGCCATCAAAACCAGCATGGGATGTGGATGGAACCAAGGACTCCTGAGCTCTGCCTCAAAGCCTGGCCTCTGTGCCCTCCAGGAGCAGCTCACACCAGCAGCCATCTGCTGCACATCCCTCAGGAGTGCACAGGGTGGAGAAGGACTGCCAAACTACTGGGGTTTACCCAAAGCCCATAACATTTTTCTAGGAAAAATCTCCCTTTGTCTGGCAGACATGACACACCTTCTTCCCACCACATCCAGGCCTTGTGCTGCAGCTCTGGATAAAGTGAGCTCCACTTTGCTACAGCCCGGGCTGCACCCTCTCCCTGCCCTGCTAGCTGAAGTCCTGCTGTACTCACTCAGAGGTGACAAAGGCGTGCTCCTTGATGGTGACCAAGACATCAGAGAACTTGATCTTGGTGGTTAAGGTGTGTCCATGGTAGATGACTGGCATGCCATCAGGACCATCCCAGCAATCCACTGAAAGAGACCCACAGGGGACACTTAGCCCAAAGGCTGCAACAGAGGCAAGACATGGACATGAGATGGGCTGAGCCAGGTGCTGCTGGGAAATGCTCTGGAAGGCAGTAAAGGAGTGAGGTGATCAGTGAAAGCCCTAAGCTTTCTGTGGGACCAAAACCTTGGGCACACATCACCCAGTCCCACAAAGCAAACGACCTCAGCTCTTTCTGCACATCATGGTGTTAATTGTTGGGGAAGATGAAACAGGAAAGCCTTATAAATACGATTGTCTGGCAAAAGATTTTGAGAATATAGAAACTATAAGGGAGATTGAAATGAAAGCAAGCTTTGAGATACCTCAGTTACTGAACAACTGGAAAACAATGGTGTGGCCAGCTGAAGGTGATCCCCTTTTGATGAAACAACACCCTCTGCTTGCAGACAGACCCAAGGGTCAGAGCAGACCCTGCCAGCTTGGCAGAAGGGGTCCAAAGAGGAGTTTTTAGGGTTTAAAATGCAACACAGTATGGTGATTAGTGGGTAGTGGTAAGGATCTGTATGTAATGCTGTATGTAAATGCTATAGGATTTGTATCTTGTACTAGATTGGTTAGTGAGAATTAGAATATTCAACACAGAAGATGATTTATTGTATTGTAATGGGAACTTCGCTCTCTTACCCTTTTACTCTCTCACATTTTTTATTCCCTTACTCTCTCACCCTCTCATCCTCTCTGCCCCTCTCTTCTCTCAGCCTGCTCTGAGCTGTGTCTGGCAGCTGCCAGCAGGGCCCTGCCCCCAGGCCCTTTGCAATAAACCCCAAGTTCCATGACCTGCAGAGATCTCTCGTGTCCATGGGTCCCCACCGTCCTACCCCACAATGCTACTACAGTTAATGCTGCCACTGGCCTGATGTCCCTTCAGCTCTGCCCTCCTTGCACAGCCTCCCTGAGCAGCAGGAGCTGCTGTGCTGGCAGACAGAGGGGCCATTGCTGGTACTCACGTTCGATGCAGCGGCAGCCCATGCGCAGGCAGCGCGCGTACGCCTCCAGCGAGGACTCGCTCGAGAACTGATCCCCCGTCAGGTACCTTCCAGGGGAGACAACACATCAGCACGCTGACAAGCCCACTGAGGCCACAGCTGGCTGCTGGGACACTGTGGAGCTGCCTCTGGTACATGGGAGTGGTGCTTCTCCACACCTGACACTTTCCCCAGGTAAGACAGTGACAGTGGTCACAGGGGTTTTCAGGACGAGGGGAGAGACAAGAATGTTGACTCTATGTTCAGAAGGCTTGATTTACTATTTTATCATATATGTTACATTAAGACTATACTAAAGAATAGAAAGAAAGGTTTTTCTCTCAGAAAGCTCGCTAAAAATAGAATAAAATAAATGACAAAAGCAGCTGGCTCAGACAAAGAGCGAGAGCCAGCTCTGCCGTGACCGGTCACCAAATCCAAACATCTACAGGAAACCAATCACAGATCCACCTGTTGCACTCCACAGCAGCAGATAACCATTGTTTACATTTTGTTTCTGAAGCCTCAGCTTCTCAGAAGAGAGAAAAATCCTAAGAAAAGATTTTCACAAAAGATGTCTGCGACAGGGCTCAGCCCTGCCCCTGCTGCACGGGGCTGCCAGCACTGCTGTGAGGTCCAGCCCCAGCTCCTGAGACAAAGCTCAGACAGCAACACCAGCACTGGTGCCACAAAGAGCCCCCTGCAGCCTGAGAGCAGGGTGAGATGAGCTCTTGCAGGCAGACAGGATCTCACTGCCTGCCCTCAGGGCTGCTCAGCTGGCTCAGGCTCTCAGTCCTTTAAATTTGGGTTAGCATGAACACAGAGCACAGACAGAGCCTGTCTGCACAGAAAGCGGTTCCTGCAAAATTATTCTAGCAGCAGAGAGTGGAAAATGGCCAATTTCAGCCTGACAGGGTTTATCACATCTGTCCTGAGGGGCTCTGGAGAATGACACTGCTAATGGTGAGAAATTACCAGAGCAACAGCTCAGGACGTGAAGGCACCTGAAGGCCTGTGCAGATCTGTGCTGCTGACAGTGCCTGAGCAAAACATTTGTGGTTAAATAACAGAAGGGAGGAGTGGGGCACCAAGAGGAAGGTCTCTGATGTACTGGCCTTGGTTTGGAAAAGCCTTTTTGACCCATCACTGGAATCAGGGAAAATATTCCCACCCTAGCATGAGAAAAGCTGCTGAGAGCAGCTGGGTGGAGAGAGCCCCCCCTTGTCCTTACGTGTTGTGTGAGGAGGAGATCCAGTAATGGGAGAGAGGGTTGTTCATGTTCTCCAGACACACCGTGTCCAGCTGTGAGTTCCAGATGCTGTTCTCTTTGGAAAACAGGAAGGTGAGAAACTGCTCAGGAAGAAACAGAAACGTGTTAATGATGCAGAGGAGCCAGCTGCTGTGGTTTAGCTTCACACACACCTCCCACTCTGTGCCAGCACAGACTGATCAGGGCTGCCCACAGCACACCTGAGCCAGGGTGCCTGAGTGGCCACAGCTTGGCCACTGCCACCTACCCACTGAGCCCTGTGTGCCACATATCTGTGTGCCAGACCCTTTGACCCAGCTGGACACAAATTAATGGCTCTGCACTTTATTTTGCAGCTCACATGGCAGGAAATAGCTTACTAAGGCCATGTGGGTCAAGGGACCTTGGCTCAGTCCAGAGTGCCAGTGACATGGTCATCTCTGGTTGTTTTTATTCTTTATTCAGCTCTTTTTGCTCTGAAGAGATCCTTACAAACCCCAAGGCAGCCCCAGCCCCTCTCCTGCTCCAGGTGAGCTGCCTGGTGAGTGCTCCCAGCTGCACACACCCAGCACAGCCCAGAATCCATTCCCTCTGCCAAACACATCCATCCCCCAGGAGCTGTGACCCTCCCAGCACCCCCACCCTGCAGCAAAGGCACACACAGCAGAGCTGTCACACCTCAGCACTCATCAGACCAGGGGCGTCATCCCCTGTGCCACCCCACGCCACACACGCCACCCTCGAGGTGTCTTACTTCATCCAGGCAGAAATAAGGCTCATCAATCTCCCTCAGAGGGTCTCTCAGGAAGTTGAACATGAATTCCTGTACCTGGAGGGTATCTGCAGCCCAGAGCTCCTGCAAAGCCCAGGGGAGACATAAAAGGAGCCATTTCAGAATGGATTACTGCAAACCACATGCAGCTCATCCAGTTGGAAGCTTTAACCATTAAGGAGGTGGTTTTTGATGCAAGACCATCTCTGCCAGGAACTCAACTGTCAGCACAAGTGCTGGAGAGCACAAAAGGAGGAAATCTGCCCTGCTTCTGAGTGGGCTTCATTTTCTCAATGCCGTGCATTTTTCTCTCCAACAGCTCCTTTGAACAACATCTGCCATCCCTCCTCCTCCAGCAGCAAAGCCAACCCAGCTTCCTCTGGCTCTCTCCCCCTGGGTTTCTTTCATCAGCCACCAAAACACTGCATCTCCCCCCTGGTTAACTCCCTGCTGGCTGCAGACACAGGCAGGGAGGTGGCAGTGGGGGACAGGAGCTCTGAGCCACGGCAGGGCTTTGCCAGCCAGCCCTGCCCTCCTGGAGGAGACCAGCAATGAGACAGGAACCCGGCAAGGGCCAAGGGCTCTGTGCTGCCCACAAACGCACAGCTGGTGCCCCTGTGTGTGTCTGCACATGCATGCTGTGCTTGCTGAGTGACCCAAGACTGCTTTTAAATTGAAGAATCAGCAGATGAATCCATCAGCTGCTCCCCAGGAACTGCTGACACCTCCTGAGCAACAGGATGGACACGACTTGGCTGCAGCAAACCTCTGGTGACCAGCTGAGGTCACAGGGATTGGGGCAACCTCCACTGATCATTCCTGCCTCCTAGGACCCCCACTCCTCCCACATCTCCTGTTCATTTCCTGGCCAGGGTGCCCAGCTGAGTTCAGGTTTGCACTTTCCCTACAACACCTCCTGCTCCAGAAGGATGGGCTGTGCCAGGCAGAGCAGCCCACAGTCCAACCATCCCACCCCACAGCAAGGAGCACTGCACCCCAAATGTCACCAGTGCCCCCCCCATTGTCCCTCCCCACTGCCTGTGCTGAGCTCACCCTCTGGTACTCCAGCAAAAACTTCTGCAGCTCCAGCAGCGACACCCTGAAGTGCTCAGGCCTTTCTGCACCCCTGGCAAGCAGAGAGGGAGAGAAGCTTCAGTCACTGGTGCAGCACACCCTGTGAGATGCCAACTGCCCCCTCCCTGGCACGTGCAGCACTGAAGGAGCAGAGTGGGATGAGCAGAGCAAACAGAAATCCACATCCCAGAACCAGGGACCTCTCCAGGAGTACTACAGGGTTCACACTGACAAGGGCAGGGTAACATGAAATTCTGGTGAAGGCCAGCAAAAACCATTAGAAAGATGGATTAGTGAAAAAAATAAATTAAAAAAAAATAGAGGGTTTGGTTTGAACCTGAGTGTAAAGAACTAAACAGGGGCAGGGCAGTTAAGGGGATACTGCAGACAGGACAGACCTACAGGTATGCAGAGAACATGGGCTCATGGACACTATTCACAGGGAATGAAGAAGGGAACTGTTTGTAGGTGATGATCTCAAAAGACTGGTCCATGACTACTGTAAGTCACAATGGACAGCCAAGGGCCATGCTGGGCACTAACACCACAAAATCCAAAGAGGACTGGGCAGTGCTGGCTGTCCTGGGCAGAGGGATGAGCCAGATGATCTGCTGAGGGTCCTGACATCTCTTTTCTATGGTTATAGGAAAAAAAGGAAGAAAACCACTGGGAATTACTGGACAAGTCAGTAAGTCTTTCACTCTTTAGCTCCTGTGTCTAAATTCAAGTTTTCTTCTATCACAGCCAAGGGGAGCAGAGGGCAGGGAAGGGCACAGCTGGCACTGCCTGGGTGGGGAGGGCTCTGCAGCCACCATGAGCATAATCCCTGGGAGATGGCTTGAGATCTGACCACATTAACCAATTAACCTGACCTGAAACCCACTGGGATGTCTGGGAGGGACAGAGCCCTCCCTGCCCCAAGCTAAAGTGCCTGCAGCAGTGATGTTTGTTCAGAGCACAGCACCACAGGCAGAGCAGGAGCAGGGGGAGTGCATAATGCCTCATCCCAGCATGCTGCTGCAGGCCTCAAAGATGTTATGGAGCAAAAGAAAACAGCCCCTTCCCCAGAAAACACAGAGAATGATCCACCTGTCCAAGAACGGGACATCCATCTGCAAAAGAAGAAGCACAAGCATTAGGTTTGCACTCAGTTACTTTACTCCCAAGAGAAGAGCTCACCCCGAGGGCAGCAGGGTTAAAAAGTCAATTAAGTGGGGATGCCCAGTAACAAATAGGGTTTCTCCCTTCCCTCTCCTCCCCTGGGGAATTCAGCTCTTACTGTTTTCTGGGCACTGAACATGAGGCTGCGGTAGAGCTGTGCAAACTGTCCATAGGTGATATCCCCATTCCTCTGCTCCACATCCTGAAAAACAAATCAAACCCAGAGGTTTTACAGAGGCCACAGGTAACTCTGCATGGCTTAAGGAATGTCTCTTCCCACCAGTATCCCTGGGGAAAGAAAGAGGAGAAAAAAGCCAAAACTCATCCAGACTTTGCCTCCTGCACAACGGCCTCAAGTTGTACCAGGGAAGGGATAGATTGGATATTCTGAAAAATTCATGAAAACAGTGATCAGGCATTGGAACAGGCTGCCCAGGCAGTGGTGCAGTCACCATCCTCCACCTGCTCAAAAAACTTGTGGATGTGGGACATGGGGACATGGTTTAGTGGGCATGGCAGTACTGGGTAATGGCTGGACTCAATGATTTCAGAGGGCTTTTCCAATCTTAACAAATCTGCCACAGTCTCTGCTGGGGCCAGCAGGACCCTGCAGTGCCCAGGGCACAGGCACATACTAAAATGAGTTTTGCAATTCCCCAAGCTCACCCACACAAAGGCAACCCACACACTGACAAAGTGTCACCACTTAGTGAATACTTGCAAAAGGACAATTTGATTTTTGTTTGCCCAGAGTGTCTGAAGTGTCTGGAAACTGCAGGACCCAAAGTGTGTGCTCTCCCTTGGATATACCACTCTTTGGCTTTGGAGCTCTGTGCTGCTGGGAGCAGCTGGTCACCACGAGACGACCCTTCATGGGTCAGTGGTGATGCTGGCAGAGCATCTCTCCCTGGCAGGGGGTGCAAGAGCCAGGATGCAGGACCTGGCAGCTGCTCTGCACCCTACCCCACCAGCACCAGCCCATGGCTGGAGCCAGGAGCAACGAGGGGAGTGTGGGAGGCGGGGTGGGGTAAGGAGAGGGTGCTGGCCACAAATGGGCCAGGGCGCGGCACCCAGTGGGAGCTGGCACCTCTTCAGTCACCACCGTGGGTGGGGGCCCTCCCAGGAACGGCTGGGAGGCTCTGCAGTATGCAAACACTCCCTGGGAGCTGAACCACCAGCAGCTTTTGCTCAGAGGCTGCTGAGGGGGAGAGCAGAGGGGTCCCACACTCACCGTGAGCCGCTCGCGCAGGAACCTCATGTTGGGCACGCGGTAGTTGACCTGGGACAGCATGTTCTTCAGATCCTTGGCAGAGATCCTGGCCCGGCAGGGGAGAGAGGGGACACCTGGTCAGCAGTCTGGCATGGAGGGGGGCTCCCCCTGGGGCTGGAACAGGCACAGAGAGGCCGTGCCCAAAGGGACACCAGCTGTGGGTGGGTGGATGGATGGATGAGTGACCCCAGGACGATGCTGAGGCTGGGAACAGTGGGGAAGATGCGGGGAGCAGAGAGAGGAACCTGCACATCAGTGGGGACTGCAAACACTGCTCCTGCAACTCTGCTGGGTGAGCCCAGCAGCCTCGGGCTAATGCCACAGCTGACAGGCAGCACCCACTGCATTAAATGAACGAGCAGCAAGAAGCACTTCTCAAGTATCTGTGCCCCAACATAGATGCTGGGTGACCAGCTCCCTTCCAAAACCCACTCCCTGGCCTGCTGGAGGAGGACAGGCTCTCTGAGTGGTTAGGACTCAGCTAATTTTATCTTAAGGAGAGGAAGAAAGCCATTTTAGGTCCCCAGCCACAGGCACAGCCCTGCTCATCGTGCCCAGCTGTGCTCCCCAGCCCCACAGGCAGGGAGCAGCCAGCATGGCTGAGCTTCCCCAAGCCCTCCACACCACAGGTGCTGCTTCTGCACCAGGGAAAGCTCCAGTGCCAGCCCGGAGCAGGATCCCACAGCCCAGCAGGCAGGAAGGAGCTCTGGGCTGCCCTTGTGTGTTCTGGAACTGTCCCCACATGGGGCACCAGGCCTGCAGCAAGGGGAAATGAGGATGCCTCCCATCTGCAGGGTTTAGGAGCTGAGGGGTCTGTGTCCAATCATCTGGCAGCTCCTGCCTTAAAAGCAAGTCCTGGGAGTCCACCCTGCAGTCACAGATGGTGCTCCTGTCCCCCACTGAGCACGTGGGAACACAGGATCCTGCAGGATGCTCCCCCATCCCACAAAGCACAGGGCAAGTCTGGAAATCCTTATGGCTTCAGGGTGCAAATATAAAAATAGCAGGGAAGATGCCCTGCACAGGGGATTTAACCCAGGGGTGTGCTGGCATTCACATGTGACATCCATTTTACACTCTTCCCTGAGAGCAGGGTGATCTCAAACAGCACAGGAAGGAGGAGGGATGGAGAGGGAGAAACAGGCTGGTGTCAGGCGCTGCAGAGCCCAGGGCTGGGCAGCCAGCAGCACACAGAGAGCCCTTGTTCCTGGCCTCAGAGCCTGGGACCCACACACAGCCACAGCAGGACCTGGCCCGGCTCCTGGGCCCTGCCCAGGGCCAGCCAAGACTTTGCAGCGTCCTGCCACTCACTGGCAGAACAGAAAAATAAAAATAATAAAAAAGAAGCTGGGAAATGGCCCCAGCCTCCCCTTTTTTCATACAGTCAGCAACACACACACAGCACGAGTACCTCCCCTGCACCTCCGCTCCCTGGGCAGGTGAGGTTACCCCGGGGGCTCACAGTGAGTGTTCTGGGGAGGAGATCCTGCCTTTTCCCATTTCAAACACATCCAGCAGCCACAGCCATGGGCAGGGTGCTGTGTGTGCCCCTGGGCAGGGGGTGTTGGGTGACAGGAAATGTGTGCAGTGAGCAGGAGTACAAGGAGAGATATCCTCACATGTGAGGAACCACAGCTGCCCTGGGACCCCCACCAGCACACACAGAGCCCCCAGGGCTGCCCAGCACCAATCCCTCCTTGCTGAGAGCATGAGGCTGCACAAAAGCTCATGGAAAAAGAGCAGGAGAGGCTGGAGGAGCAGAGGCAGCAGCAGCAGCCATCCCTGGGGGCTCTCTGGAGCTGCCACTCAGCTCCGGGGATGCTGAGCTGCATCACAGGAGGTGCTGGAGTGTCACAGACATTTTTTATGAAAAATCCTTTGCTTAAGATTTTTTCCTCCTGAGAAGATGAGAGGCCTCAGGAACAAAATGTAAACAATGGTTATCTGCTGCTGTGGAATGCAACAGGGGCATCTGTGATTGGCCTCATGTGGATGTTTCTAATTAATGGCCAATCACAGTCAGCTGGCTCAGACTCTCTGTCCAAGCCACAAACCTTTGTTATTCATTCCTTTCTATTCTTAGCTTAGCTAGCCTTCTCATGAAACCTTTTCTTCTATTCTTTTAGTATAGTTTTAACGTAATATATATATCATAAAATAATTAATCAAGCCTTCTGAAACATGGAGGCAGATCTACATCTCTTCCCTCATCCTAAGACCCCTGTGAACACTGTCACACTGGAGCACAGCCTTGCTCACTGATGTGACAAGAGCTGTGACCAGCATTTCCCTCTCAGCCACAGGAGGAGGACAGGGTACAGAAGGATTTTATTTATTGTGTGTTACTCATCACATTAAACTGCTGGAGACCTTGGATAAACAGCTTGGTAGTATTTTCAGACTAGAAAGTAAAAGCAAAATAAACTATTTTTTTTTCTACAGAGCAATTTTTAAGGTTTCATGACAAACAGGCCAGAGGCCCAGGCTCTCACAGGGGATGGAAACATTCCCCTGCCAGCCCTCAGTGTGTGAATGCTGCTCCCACAGCCATGGGCAGCTCTCCTGGCCAGAGGTGAAACAGTCTCCTCCAGAGCAATTAGGAAAAAAAACCCCAGCATCCTGTTATCCTCCTCTTTCCACCTAACCTGCCCTGGAAAAACAAATATACCCAAAGGGCCAGCAGCCAGGGGAAACAGCCAGCATCTGCTGGGGCTGCAAGGGACAGCAAGGGACAGCCCAGCCCCCAGACAGGCACGGCACAGAGGAGAAAGGGCTCCAGCACAGGAGCCATGGGGCACACAAACGCTGGGAATGATTTCTGCAGTGCCAAAACCCCCTCTGTTCTGGAAAGGATCAAGGATGGTGTGCAAGGGGGATTTAAAAAAAAAAAAATTAAAAAAATCACAACTCACTGTTCCCTTTAAAAACCCACTTCCAGGCTGAGAGGCAAAAGCAAAGAGCTCAGTGACATTAAATTTAATGCTGGAATGCCTCACAGGGGCCAAGATTTAATCCAGGAGATGTGCATGTCACATAATTGTAGCCTTTACCTTGCAGAAAACACATGGATGCTTGTAAAATGGGAAAACCCCAAATCTTTCCACATCCCTTCTGATGTTCTGCTCCTCTCACTGCCTGGGCTCTCCTAATTCTGCACTGAAAGCTCTCCCTGTGGGTGACAGGTAAGGAATACATTGGATTTTGCTGCCTTAATTCTAAATGCTAATAGAAAGATGATATCAACAGAAACAACAGGGATGCAACAGGCTGGCTGTCAGCTCTGCTGCTCTGCCTTGGGCACACAGATCTATACCTGCAATCTCCTTTTGTGCTGCTGGCAGGCCATTTCACCAGTTTTATTGCATAACCAGGGGGAAAAAAGGACCAATTATTTCCATTTTTCCTGCACTCCTCCTCCAGAACCTCCACACAGCCACCCCTGCACCTGCCTCAACGTTCTCCATTGCAGAATTAGGAAATATTGTGCCCAGTCACCACTGTGTATATAGCCCAAGCCTGGATTTGAAAGGTGTGTGGCTTATACAGAGCAGCTGCAACAGATTAAAGCTCCTCTTCTTCCCCTTCTGTGAGGATTTATCCCCCTCCACAAAATCTCCATACACCTGTCACAGACATCTTTTATGAAAAATCCTTTCTTTAGGATTTTTCCTCCTGAGAAGCTGAGAGGCCTCAGGAACAAAATGTAAACATTGATTATCTGCTGCTGTGGAATGCAACAGGTGCATCTGTGATTGGCCCATGTTGGATGTTTCTAATTAATGGCCAATCACAGTCAGCTGGCTTGGACAGAGAGTCCAAGACAGAGCCTTTATTATCATTCCTTCTTTTTCTATTCTTAGCTAGCCTTCTGATGAAATCCTTTCTTCTATTCTTTTAGTATAGTTTTAATGTAATATATATCATAAAATAATAAATCAGCCTTCTGAAACATAGAGTCAGATCCTCGTCTCTTCCCTCAACCTGAGACCCCTATGAACACTGTCACATGCAGCCAGCAGTGCTCTCTCACAGAATAAATCACTGCAAAGGCAAAAATATCCAGCAGGATCTGCCCCATGCAACACCCTCCTGGCCAGGATCAATTTATCCCCTGGCTGTCCTGGGAGGGGCACAACAAGGCCAAAGCAGAGGATGCTCTGGAGCCCAGTGCTCTGCAGCCAGCCCTCTCTGGAGATCAGAGCATGGAAAAGGGGCAGGTGGGACCCAGGTGCTGCACAGCAGGCAGGGCTGGCGCCCCCGGGGGAGGGAGCACATTAACACGGGGATCAGTGCTGAAAGGTTAATGGGCTCGGTTAACATCACTGATAGGGGAGAGGCATGTCCCACACAACAGCAGCTCAGTGAGAGCAGCACTGGGACTGGAAAACTGGAGATGGCAGTGGGACAGAGAGCAGAGCATGGCGGAGCTCTGTCGGAACCCAGGACATCCCTCTGGCTATCCTGGATTGCCAAGACCCCTGCCAGGGGGCTCAGAGACCCTGGCACAGAGCCCAAAATGCCCCTGTGGTTTTGATTATGACCCATGGAGCAAATTACCAACCTTGTATGAAGATCTGCAAGCCACAACAGTTTAAGTAGAATATTAGTGAAGTTATCATGGGGTGGAAAAGTAGATTTTAGGGGTTTCTAGAATGGGGGTTCAGGAGGCAAGATGGAGGGATCTGGGCGTGTCCAGCCTTTCTCCTTCTTCTTCTTGGCCTCCATCTTCTGCTGTGATGGTGGCACTTTTAGACTGGTTTAGAGTAGAAGCTCACTGTCTAACACAGGTGATAGGTATTAGGAAGTAATTGTAAATATTGTACATGTAGTTTTTAGTATAAAGACATAACACTGCCCTGGGGGCAGGCAGAGTGCCTGGAACTGCCCTGCTGGATGGACCTCAGCAGGGCAGGAGAAAAACTTTTATAGATAAGGAACAATAAACAACGCTGAGACCGAGAACTGAAGAGCTCCAACTCATTCTTCAAGCGCCGGGCTGGGAAAAGAGACTTCTAACGTTTCTTGGGGTCACAGTGATCAGCTAAAGATCCTGAGAGAACTCACCTCCCCAGCAGGAAAAAGTCCCCTCCCTTATCTAATAGTGACTCATGACCCAATTCCCTTCCCTAACCTCCTCATGACATTTTCCTTGCTAGCACAACACTAAGTACTCACCCAAGCACCCCACAAGCCAAGCAGTGGGATGATCCATGCCCCGATGGGCCTCAGAAAAGGAGAACAGAACAAACAGGGTGGGAAATAATAAACAAAACCCAGTTCGGCCCTGATGGGGGGCCCTGAACTGCCTCTTGGCTCTTTGATGTCTGCTCCCTTGGGTGGTGCCAGCTGGGGGAAGGTGTCAAGGTGCTACTGGGTCTAAACAGCCGAGAAATAGGGCAGAAAAACAAGACAGCTTTTTTATATATTTTTTTTAATTCAGTGAAAATCAGCCAGGGAAGTTTGGGACTTGGATTAAAGGTTCCCTGAAAATGAGCATTAAAGCCTAAAAAACCCAGAGGGTTTCAAGTACAAGGTGAACCCTTCCAGCCCAAACCCTCTCTCCTCACCTGTCCTCCCGGTTGCGATCCAGGGAGTAGAACTGCTTCCGGAGCCACCTGGGTGGGAAGGCACAAACAGGCACAACTCAGCCCCTCAACAACCAGCCCTTGCTCCAATCCCCCTCTGGAGGATGCTCAGTGCCACACCATCCTCTCCCACACCCCTCCTTCCCACCAGGGAACCCAGCTCTGCCCCTTTCACAGGCAGCCCATGCTATTTTCATACAAGGTCTGCTGTAAAAGTGCCTCTGCACTGAAGTGCTACAGATAATACAGGCTGTGCACACACAGAAACATCAATTTGTGCTAAAACTCCTTCCCCCTGATGCATGAGATCAGACTCTGGGGTCAGCAGGATGAAGCTGCTGGAGTGCAGAGGCAGAAGTGCTGGGTCAGCACGGCTCAGAGAGGGAATGTCACTGTGCTCACCTTTTTCTGTCAAAACAGACAGAAGGGAAAAGAGAAAACAAGTGCAGGAAAAGGCTTTCCTCACCTTTCAATCTGCAGGGGCGTGGGTGCCCTCAGAGTGTCTGCCACCAGCCAGTTCAGCCCCTTGATCCACATATTGACCTCATCCTCAGAAGTGGCTGTGGAAAACATACAGAAGTGGGAAGAAAGGACACACAGCAGGCTTGATCACCAACCCAAACCTCCTGGGACTACCCCCAGCACCTTACATGCCCTATTCACTGCTTCATCCCCTTTCTGGTAACATTTCCCCCACACACAGGTGCTCTGGCTGGTCCCTCTCCCATGGATGGATGTGGCTGGCTGCACCCCTCACCCCTGCATGTCCCACTCTGGAGCTGGGAGTTATCCTTGTCCCCGAACAGGGAGGCTGTCTGGGCTCTGTGAGGATGAAGCTCTGGCTCAGCCCTGTCTGGCACAGCCCCAGGAGAGCCCTACCTTGCAAGCTGAGGGTTTTCAGGCGGAATTCTGTGCCGTAGAGGACCACAAAGCAGTGAGAGTGCTCCGGTCGGAAACACGGATCCTCCTGGTAGCGGTCAAAGTCCCGCGAGTTCCTCCCCGGGCGGATCTCCTTGATCTCACGGATGTCCACTGGGAGAGAGGGAAAACATTCAGTGAACAGCTTGGAATTCCCACAGCACTGGAGAAGGAAGGGCACAGATGTTGCCGTCTTATTGCAGAGGTTCCACACTGGTGTCTCCTTATCACAAAAGTTTCATACCTCCTTGGTGTGTTCTCGTGGGCATCTCCTCAGAGCACTGACTCTTTCTTCTTCACAAAGCAGCCACTGACCCCAGTTTCCTTCTCACCCAGCCACCCCACTCTTTTATAGCACTCTTCTTCTCAGGCCTGTTCCTAATGTTTGATAACTGGCCCAGCTGCACCTCCTTAGGGGTAAGATTACTTTCCACACTATCTCTATTTTCTTGTATTCTATCCCCCTACACACACACAGATGAAGTGGATTCAGTCATCTGCAGAGCTGGGTTAGCACCTAGCACATGATGGCAGCCCCAGGCTGACACCCTGTAAGCACAGCCCCCTCTTACTGCTTCCCAAGGAGGCTTCCCCAGCCAGAACCCCCAATTTCCTCTCTGTTCCCCAAAAACACCTGAATGTCTCCCCCACACGGATCCCCAGGAAGGGGCAGCAGTGTGCATGCTAGAACATTAGCACTAAGCAAGGAGGACACTGAAAAGGGAGCATCTCACAGAGGAAATTCTGGGAAAGGATTCCTATTGCCATAGAACAAAGAGAGAACAACAGCAGCAGCAAGGAAGAAAAAAAAAAAGAAAAAAAAAGAAAAGAAAAAAAAAAGCCCAAAACAATGAAACCCAACCCAAACCCAAGAATTTTTGCTTCCTGGAAAAATAGTTTCTTAAATGCTTGTGGGAATCAAATAACATTTCTGAGTCACATTTCCAAAGCAGATGATGCTTCTGAGCAATGCAGGATGGAGATTACTGCAAACCTGGCATGTAATTCATCCCAATTAAACTCCACTTACTGCACTCACTGTGGATCATCTCCCCTTTCATTTCTATTTACTGCAGCTTAAAACCAGACAGAAATGTGACCTGCTCATCACCCACAGCACTGAACTGCAGCATGAGAGATGATGCTCTCTCCAAACCCCACAGCAAGGCAGACACAGGGATGGACTTTGGGAGGATTTGTGAAGCACAAAGAATGTGGGATCCTCTCTTGGGTCCTGCTCCTGTGCAGCACTGAGGGTGCACCTGGAGACAGTGCCAGCCTGCTCATGGGACACATCCAGACAATCTGTGAATTTTGGGGGTGTCCTGTGCAGAGCCAGGAACTGCATCTCATGATCCTTGTGGGTCCCTCCCAACTCAGGATATTCTGTCAATCTAATAACTCTCCAAAGCTCATCAAGCTGTGACAAGGGCATAGAAAGACCCAGCTCCTTGGGGCTGCAAAGCAAGGACAGACAAGCTTCCTAAAATAAGCAAGAATGTGACTTTTTGAGGCATCATCTACCCTTTGGAAAGGAGCTGTCTGGCAGCTCAAATGTTAGCATGCCCTGCCATAACCTTACCCATGTGCTCACGTCCTTAGTGACACAGCAGGTTATTTCAGCCCATAAAAACCCATCCCACAGCTCAGGTCTGTGCATCCAGGACACACACAGTGGGGCTGAAGGCTAATCCTGCCCTTGGAGGATGCAGGGTTTGACCAACACAGGGGGGAAAACATGTCAGATGGTTTTTCATGGTAATCTACCAGGCAATAATTACCAAAGGAAAGTGCTGGGATATTCCTGCCCTGCCTTTGCAAGCATGCTGTCTGCACTTTGGGATGTTACAGAGTTTGCTGTGCCCTGTGCTCACCCCTCCCTGCACAGAGCACCAGCAGGTTATTACCCAGCGAGGCTGTTACAGAGTGCACACCCAAAATCCACGCACTGGAAAGAGCCCTGGAGCAAGAGAGGTGCTTATCAAGGACAAAAGCACGCAGGGAATTCCTGGGGCAAAGGGCAGGAGCTGCGAGGATGGGGCAGGAACCTCCTGCCCACGCATACCTGCAGCTGCTTGCTGTTCTCTCTCACCTCCCAAACCTGCCTGAGTGTGCTGGGGAAGGCAGCTGGGGTTGGTTTGTGCAGCACAGGGCTGAGCCCAGGCTGCCCTGCTCCATCCCCAGGGCAGAGCCCAGGCTGCCCTGCTCCATCCCCAGGGCTGAGCCCAGGCTGCCCTGCTCCATCCCCAGCACAGGGCAGAGCCCAGGCTGCCCTGCTCCATCCCCAGGGCTGAGCCCAGGCTGCCCTGCTCCATCCCTAGGGCAGAGCCCAGGCTGCCCTGCTCCATCCCCAGGGCTGAGCCCAGGCTGCCCTGCTCCATCCCCAGGGCAGAGCCCAGGCTGCCCTGCTCCATCCCCAGCACAGGGCTGAGCCCAGGCTGCCCTGCTCCATCCCCAGCACAGGGCTGAGCCCAGGCTGCCCTGCTCCATCCCCAGGGCAGAGCCCAGGCTGCCCTGCTCCATCCCCAGGGCAGAGCCCAGGCTGCCCTGCTCCATCCCCAGCACAGGGCTGAGCCCAGGCTGCCCTGCTCCATCCCCAGGGCTGAGCCCAGGCTGCCCTGCTCCATCCCCAGGGCTGAGCCCAGGCTGCCCTGCTCCATCCCCAGCACAGGGCTGAGCCCAGGCTGCCCTGCTCCATCCCCAGGGCAGAGCCCAGGCTGCCCTGCTCCATCCCCAGCACAGGGCTGAGCCCATGCTGCCCTGCTCCATCCCCAGGGCAGAGCCCAGGCTGCCCTGCTCCATCCCCAGCACAGGGCTGAGCCCAGGCTGCCCTGCTCCATCCCCAGGGCAGAGCCCAGGCTGCCCTGCTCCATCCCCAGCACAGGGCTGAGCCCAGGCTGCCCTGCTCCATCCCCAGGGCAGAGCCCAGGCTGCCCTGCTCCATCCCCAGGGCTGAGCCCAGGCTGCCCTGCTCCATCCCCAGCACAGGGCTGAGCCCAGGCTGCCCTGCTCCATCCCCAGGGCAGAGCCCAGGCTGCCCTGCTCCATCCCCAGCACAGGGCTGAGCCCATGCTGCCCTGCTCCATCCCCAGCACAGGGCTGAGCCCATGCTGCCCTGCTCCATCCCCAGCACAGGGCTGAGCCCAGGCTGCCCTGCCAACCCTCCCTCTGGCAGAGCAGGACCTGGAACCACCAGGGAAAGGAGGGCTGGAGGGATTTTCCTCTGTTGTCTTATATATCAAGAGTTCTATTATCATTATAGTGCAAGGATTCTATATCCTCAGAGTTTCATACCTCCTCAATGTTTCTCACAGGCATCTCCTCTAAGCACTGACTGTTCCTGGTCCTTGCAGTAATCATCTGACTCCAGTTCCCCCCAATCCACTCTTTCATACCACTGTTCTTATTGGCTACAGGTGTGGCCTGTTAACATCAGGCCTGCTCTAATCTTTAGTAATTGGTTCAGCTGCAACCCTTTGGGGGATAAGATTACATTCTATACCACCTTCATTTACCCACGCTGTATCCAGCTACATTCCTCGAGCCCAGGGGTCACAGGGACACCGTGCAGGCTCTGCCCTGCTCAGCACCAAGTATTTCCCCATCAGTGGTGGCACGGGCTCTGTGACCAGGGGCTGCACCTCCAGTCCTTGCTGGAAAAGACTTACCAAGGATGTGGGCAAAGTTTTGTGTTGGGGTCTCTAGCTGGTCACAGTGACCCCAAGATGTGTTAGAAAGTCTCTTTACCCAGCCTGGTGCTCGAAGAAGAAGTCAGAGCTCTTCAGTTCTCAGTCTCAAGGTTGTTTGTTGTTTCTTATCTATAAAATATTTTCTCCTTTCCAGCTGAGGTCCCTTCAGTAAGACAGTCCAGGCACCCTGCCTGCCCCCAGGTTGGTGTTATCTTTTATACTAAAAACTACATGTACATTATTTACCATAACTTCCCAATACCTATCACCTATGTTAGACAGGGAGCTTCTACTCTAAACCAATCCAAAAGTGCCACCATCACAGCAGAGGATGGAGGCCAAGAAGAGAAAGGAGAAAGGCTGGACATGCCCAGATTCCTCCATCTTGCCCCCTGAACCCCCATTCTAAAAACCCCAAAATGTATTTTTCCACCCCGTGATAAATTCACTATCATTCTACTTAATTTGTCATGGCTTGCAGATCCTCATCTAAGGTTGGTAACTTGCTCAATGGGTCATAATCAAACCCACAGGGGCATCTTGGGCTCTGTGCCAGGGTCTCTGAGCCCCCTGGCAGGGGTCTTGGCAATTCAGGACAGCCAGAGGGATGTCCTGGGTCCTGACAGATGCAGGGTGAAGCACCTGGGGGGGTCCCAGCTCCACAGGCACATCTGGGCAGGTGAGCTGGGGTGAGCCCTCCAAAGACAAATCCTCTGTCACCAAGGTGAGCCACATCTCGTCCTCCTTGAGCTGCCCTATCCCACAGGGGAGGCAGAGTGTACAAACTGGTCCTTATCCCACCTGGGATGTGGCAAGAGAGGAAGAACTTCGTTGTCACAGCCATCTTTTTATGAAAATCCTTTCTTTAGGATTTTTTGATCCTGAGAAGCTGAGAGGCCTCAGGAACAAAATGTAAACAATGGTTATCTGCTGTTGTGGAATGCAACAGGTGCATCTGTGATTGGTCTCATGTGGACGTTTGTGATTAATGGCCAATCACAGTCAGCTGGCTTGGACTCTCTGTCCGAGCCACAAACCTTTGTTATTCATTCCATTCTATTCTTAGCTTAGCTGGCCTTCTGAGATGAAAACTTTTCTTCTGTTCTTTTAGTACAGTTTTAATGTAATATATATCATAAGATAATAAATCAAGCCTTCTGAAATATGGAGTCAATCCTCGTCTCTTCCTTCAACATAAGACCCCTGTGAACATGGTCACACTTGGTCCTGCAGTGATGGCAGAGGAAGCTCTGTGATGGAACAGGAACCCTGCTGCAGCATCCCTCACCCCCATGAACTAAAAGGCAACTCAGCCCTTTCAGTGAAGCACTCAAATCCACACAAAACATCCTCTCCCTTCCCTTGCTGCCCCAGGGAGGAGCATCCTGTGCCCAGGGATCAGTGGGCAGAGCTGGGTGCCCCAGAGCAGAGCCAGCAGCGCGCAGGGCAGGGTGGATGAGCAGCGCTGGGATTGCAGGCTGGCTCCTCCCCAGCCCTCCTGGGTCTGTGTGCAGCCAGCAGAGGCTCTGGGCAGGAGGCAGCACAGCCCATCCTGCCCAGGGATGCTCTGAGCTCCCCACACGGTTCCACAGCGCACTCTGAGCCATCCATGGCTCCACAAACTGCTGTGCCCTTCACAACCTCCCAAACTTCCCCACAGCCAGGAGAAACAGCCTGGCCCTCCCTTTGTCTCCAGGCTGAAAAAAAAAACAAAAAGAAGAAAAAAAAAGTCCCATTTCTGGGCAAAGAGCCCTCTTTCAGCAGGAGTGGGTTGCATCAGAAAGAAAAAGCTGACCCCAAATCCACCTCCCTCACCATGTAAGAAAAAAACCCCCACCAAATTACCCTCTGGTTACATGAAAACCAAAACCAGATCCACCCTTGAAGTCATTTAAAACTGAAACTCCATCCAAGCCTCATTTCCCCGCTGATGGATGGGGTGTTGTAACGTGCAAGGGTAAGCACAGCCTGGAACAGGCTCTGAGGGTTGCAAAACAGCCACCTCCAGAGGATTTCTGCAAAGATGGAAAACTGATTAAATTTAACAAAAAAAAAAAAAAAAAAAAAAAAAAAAAAAAAAAAAAAAAAAAATTAAAAAGCTGACCAAAAAGAGCATTTAGCCAGATGACTTTCCAGGATGGGTTTATCAGGGACAGCCTCCAAGCAAACACCCACCCCTCAACAGGCACTGCTGGGTGTCCCTGGGGAGAAATGCAGTGAGAGGCAGGGGTCAGTGCCAGCCCAGCTGGCTGACATGGGCTGATCCTGCCTGGGGGCAGCGGAAAAGCCTCCAGCCTGCTCAGTCTGGCACAGAAAAAGAAGTTAAACAAAGAGCCTTCCTGCTATTTAGCATTGTGGACCCCAATGAGCATAGCCATGTGGTCATCCCCAGGCTTCCCACCCCTGCAAGGGGCACCAGAGGGTCAGGTGGCCCCCAGGGAGAAAGAGGAAAAAGAAATGTGAGTAAAATACAAGAAAAATCTATTGTGCAGCAGCATGGAGAGTAAAGCAGTGCCATCCCCCTTTTTATATTTCAGTGGGAGCCCCCTGGAGTGGATATTTGGGCCAACAGTGGCTTTAGGAGCTGCAGGAGCATCCTGGCTCACCTGCTCCTGCTGCACCCACCAGCCTGGTGTTCCCCCACCAGCAGCCCTGCCCTGGTTCTGCTGCTGCTGCTGCAACCCAACACCAGCTGCAAGAACAACAAAACCTCAGCACAGCTCCCCTGTGAGCTCAGGAATGGCTGGGCAAGCTCTAAGTGCTTGGCTGGCCGGGGGCCAGAGCCCTCAGCACCTCTCTGTCTGCCTGGAGCTGTCTCTGCCCTTTGCTGTTCATGGAGCCCCAAAGCCCTGGCAGGCTGCAGGGGCATCAGGCAGAGCCAGCTGAGCTGGGGTTTGGCACAGGGCAGGGATTAGGGTGGCTCTGGGGACACGTGTGTGACACCCATAATAAACACACTGAGTGTAGGGACACGTGTGTGACACCCATCATGAGCAAATGAGTGTAGGGACATGTGTGACACCCATAATAAACACACTCAGTGTAGGGACACGTGTGTGACACCCATAATAAACACACTGAGTGTAGGGACATGTGTGTGACACCCATCATGGGCACACTGAGTGTGGTCCTGCCCTCTGCATCCCCTTCTGAGAGCCAAGCACTCAGCACAACAACCAGGAGAGCATGTCACATTGGGATTTGGTGCTCAGAGTGACAATAGCTCACCCTCTCAAGGCCACAAGCTCCCTTCATGCACAGGCTAAAGCAGGCACAGTAACTGTGAAATTTAACATCCCTAATTGAACATCCCTGGACTGAAACATCCCCCTCGCTGCTCAGCATCCCCGATCAGGTTTCCAGAGGAAGAGCCAGTGCCATTAGCAGATGGCTTATCCAGTCAGGACAACAAGGAACCAGCTGAGGCCTCTCATTTGACCTTAACTGGTTTTTCAGAGGGCAGGGAGCACGGCTGAGGCATCCTGGAGGCCAGCAATGACCAAAGCAGCAGCCCCCTGTGTCCCAGAGCATCCCTCACCCCCATGAACTAAAAAGGCAACTCAGCCCTTTCAGTTAAGCATCCAAATCCACATAAAACATCCTCTCACTTCCCTTGCTGTCCCAGGGAGGTGTGCAGGGGATCAGTGGGTCCCACTGCTCTTGCTGCTACCACATGCAGGTGGTACCTCTGCCTCAGGAAAAGGAGCAGGCAAAGCCATTTTCCCCTCCAGACTCTCAGCTCAGCTGTGGCTCAGGTTGCTCTTACAAGGTGCTTCATCTCACCTGCATCACAAACTGGATTTTTTTTTGCTCTAAACCACTGGATTTTGCTATGAAGTCTCAATATCATTACCCCAGTGCCAGCAACATCCATGGGGATGGGATGGGAGGAAGAGCAGCTCAGTGGGCTGGAGAGGGGAGAACAGGGAGCTCCTGACCAGCCAGGGTGATGGGGCTGGCCTGGATCCCAGCTCAGATCCTGGATCCCCTCTCAGCACTCCTGTTACTCAGTGTGGAGTGAGAGGATGTGGCAGGGAGCCTGAGCACCACCTGGGAATGGCAGGGGCAGCAGTGCCAGCAGCAGTGCCAGCAGTGTGCCTGGGCAGCCCATGCAGGGCACACAGGGAGGTGCTGGCTGCTCTGTGGGCACCAGGGCTTCCTGCCCAGCCTCTGCTGTGCCCCCCAGTCACATAGCCTGTGGCTTCTGAGCTCCTGTTCCTCCCCCCCAAATCCTTATCACCTGCAGAGGAAGCTGCAGGAGATGTGCAGGGAGATAGGAGATGCTGCTGAGAGGATGTGAAGATGAGACCTCCCCTCCTCCTCCCCACACAAACCCCACATTAGGGGCTGGAGCAGGGAGGCAGAGATCCTGCCCAGACACTGCTCCTACAGGGCACAGTGGCCTCTTCCCAGGCTGCCTTGCCAGCACCAGCCTCACCCAGGTGGCCTTTAAGAGCTCTTGAACATCCTCTTGATGTGAGAAGCAGAGGCAGCTGTGGGCTGCCTGACCTGTTATCATCAGCACATCTCTCCTGCTCGCCCTCAGCTGCAAGAAAATATGTGTAAAAAACCAAAGCTGATTCTCCCAGTGAGCAAAGCAGGATGCTGCCACCTCCCAGCCAGGGCTGAGGAGCTCAAGGAGATGGGCAGCAGGTGGCAAATGCCAGGCAAGGACTCCAGCAACCCTCCTCCTGCAGTGCTGGGGCTCCCTCCTGTCCTCCATGGAAATTCTGAATTTGTGGAGCTGTGGGGTTTGGTACCAAATCCCAGCCTGGGCATCCAGGGCTGCTGGTTGTGCCCAGTCCCACATGCAAGCCTGGCATCTCTGAGAGGCATGGGCTTGTAGCATTGTCACCCCACAGGACATGGGAGCACATTTCCATCCCACAAAGGGGTACAGCTGCTCCAGCTGAGGCAGAGCAGGCCCACACGGCCGTACCCAGCCCCAGACGGCCGTACCCAGGCCCAGACGGCCGTACCCAGGCCCACACGGCCGTACCCAGGCCCACACGGCCGTACCCAGCCCCACACGGCCGTACCCAGCCCCACACGGCCGTACCCAGCCCCACACGGCCGTACCCAGGCCCACACGGCCGTACCCAGCGCCACACGGCCGTACCCAGCGCCACACGGCTGTACCCAGCCCCACACGGCCGTACCCAGCCCCACACGGCCGTACCCAGGCCCACACGGCCGTACCCAGGCCCACACGGCCGTACCCAGCGCCACACGGCCGTACCCAGCGCCACACGGCTGTACCCAGCGCCACACGGCCGTACCCAGCCCCACACGGCCGTACCCAGCCCCACACGGCTGTACCCAGCCCCACACGGCCGTACCCAGGCCCACACGGCTGTACCCAGCGCCACACGCAAGGCTGGCACCTCTGAGAGCCATGGGCTTGTTGCACTGTCACCCCACAGGACATGGGAGCACATTCCCACCCCAGAGAGAGGCACAGCCCCAGGTTTTGCTGACACAGATGCTGCTCTGAGGACCTTGGTGTCCCTGTCCCAGATGAAATCAGGCTGGTGGCAGCCTGAGAGCCCCTCCAGTCATCTCCCTGTCTGAGAGGCACAAAGTTCCACTGACTCACATGGAAAGGGGAAGCTCAGCTCTGCTGCTCTGGCCAGCCTAGGGAAGCTCCACAGCCCACCCCAGGGTGACCTTGCCTGCATGGCATGGCAGGCTCCATCCCCCAGCCCTGCAATGGCCTGTCAGGAGCAGAATAAACCACAGGGAGGGTGGGATGGAGATGGGTGAGCACAGCTCCTGCCTCTGCCCCTCTTCCTCCCTTCCCTGCAGGGGAGATCTCACACAGCTGCAAGGAAACCCCCAGGTGGGCAGGGACAATGATGAGGCACCAACACATGCTGGGAAGAGGGTGAGAGGCTGAAGGGAGCTGCTCCATGGGCAGGTGTCCTTCATGGAAGGGCTGAACAGGGAACCCTCCTGTGCAATGTCCCTGCATCCCTCTCATGGACCTTACAGTGTCACTGATGTCCCTCCCCAGGCTCTCAGCCAGCCAGGGGAAGGGGATGGGACCAGGCAGACTGGCAAAACCAAGCAGGACAGAGGGGCAGAGGTGCCAATCCAGCAGTTCTGAATGCACAGCTCACAGCTGGGAGCCTGGCAGGGCCAGTGAGGAACCCCTGCCAGAGGTGGGTTTAGGGACCTGAGTGTCCAACAGCAGCAAACTCTCCTTGGGGCATTTTGGGGATTCCTGCACTCAACAAAGGTGCCTAACCAACTTCCATGCCCAGGGGTCACAAAGCAATTGTAGACAAGAGTTGGACATTGTCCCCAGGACAGGGCACAAAGGCAAGGAGTGAAAAGCAAAGCACAGAAAAGATTTGTCACAGTGGCAGCAAATGTCAGCGATGCTCAGATGCTGTGACTCAGGTTTCACCCACCCCTCCAGATGACACAATCAAGTTTCCATGACAGATTTACAGCAGAGGTCGCCAGGACCAGGATTTACAGCTGGCCAGGACCCTCTGTAGCAACAGAGTGGCTTGTCCCTGTCCCCACCATGGCTTGGGCTCTGCAGTGTGAGGGCAGCACTGGGAAGAGGAGGGTGGGATGAAGATCCCATGTGCTGCTGAGCTGCTCCAGGTCACCTCAACAGCCTGGCCCCTTCCTGCCCCGTGCTCAGCTCAACAGCTGCTCTGAGACTGGCAGGGCTGAGGATTTGCCAGGGCACAGATGTGAATTCCAGATGTTTGCCCTCCGCTCCATGTCCCTCTGTGCCATTGAATGCAGAGAGGCCCAGGGGCTGGAGCATCCCAGCCACAAAATGCAGGGAGCACCTCCTCCTCCTTGGATTTTCCACCTGAGTCTCTTCTCCACCCCACCACAAACCAGACACAGTTACCAGAGCAGCTGCAGGTGCAATGAAACCTGTCCCAAGGTGGTTGGAAATGGAAGCAGTGACTCTCCTCTTCCCTTTCTCCCAGATTTGCTCTCTCTGCTCTAACCAGGATGGGACCCCCTGGGCTGGTTTCACGTTCCAATGCCAAGGCAGGATTTTGGGGCATAACCAGCCACAGACATTCCTTACAGCACCATCCAAGTGGAGATGTCCAGGCACTGAGCAGACTGCCCAAGCCACACTCCCTGCCACATGACAGCATTTTGAGTTTATGGGGGAGAAGCAGAAACCCATGGTGATGGTGTCAAACCACTTGGGACTGTTTTTTTTTTAATGACCTCACCTGGGATTTATTTGGTCCCCAGAACTGGAGACTTCTTCCTGTTTGTACCCCAACCTGCTCCATGGTTCATATCAAACATCAATGCTCCAGAAATTTCATTCCCTCATCTCCAGAGCTCTTCACAAAGTGTCCCAGAGCTGCTGGAGGTTACAGGGACAATAATCCACTCAGCAGCAAGACCTTGAGAACAGGCTGACACCAGGCACTACAGGACATGTGAGACACAGAAGAGGGGGAAAAAAACCCAATAAAAATCAATTTCTGCAGCTTTGCTGGGACACAGAGACAAGCAGAGCCAACTCCCCACTGCCCTGGCAGTGGAATCTGGAATCAGGGACACAGCTCTTTGCTCTTCTGAAGCTCAGGAGGGCTGTGAACTGCAGGGATTAACAGGACAAGGACTGCAGCTCAGGAGGGAAGCAGGGAATGCAGAGTGCCCTGAGAGAAGGAGGGAATGCGGAGTGCCCTGGGACCCTGGCAGGAGGAGCCAGAGGTGGGTGAGTGATGTCTGAGGGCAGGAATCCAAGCACAGGAGGCACAAGGCAGCAGGCTCTGTGCTCTGCTCTGATGAGCCAGGGGCACCAAGAAGGACCTGGACGGACAGGCAGTGTCCAAATGCTCAGCAAACAAAGCCAGGCAGCCCCTGCCCCACCTCCTGCCAGCTGGGAAGCACGTTTATGGGGTGCAGGTCCCCAGGGCAGGCAGCCAAGGCGGTGAAAGTCCTCTGGGACATTCCCTGCTCCCAGCACCACAGCCTGCCTGACTGGGCTGGGGTTACACCACCACAGGTGAGGAGGAGGAGGAGCAGGAGGGATGAAGGATGCACTGGCACATGCAGGAGGGTGTCCTTTAATCACCACACCATCAGCACTGCTGGGAGCAAGGAAACAGGAAAAGGACTCAGGCAGCTGCTGTGCCCAAGCCTGCAGTGACAGCTGTCCCCAGTGTGGCCATTCCCAGCCCTGCCTGGTGTGGCCCCACACAGGGTGATGCTCCAAGGGCCCTGCACAGGATCCCAGCAGGAGAGGAGCACAGGATAACCCAGAGGGAATGAGAGGAGTTCCAGCAGAGATGGAGAGCAGCACAGCTGGAGCAGCAGAGCCAGGAGGCAGCAGAGCAGCCCCAGCAGGGCTCTGTGTGTCACCCAGAGCATCCCTTCAGGCCCTGGGGACACAGCACACAGCCAGCTCCTGGGGAGGGAGTGTGGAGCCAGCAGAAAAGCCAACCCTGCTATCATTACATTGCAAAGGTTCTATTGTCATTACATTGCAAGGGTTCCATATTGCCAGAGTTTGATGTTCCTTGTAGGCAGCTCCTCTAGCACTGACTCTTCCTCATCCTCACAGCAGCCAACTGACTCCAGTTCCCTCAACCAACCAACCAACCCACTCTTATAACACTCTCCTTATTGGCTGCAGGTGTGGCCTGTTAACATCAGGCCTGCTCCTAATCTTTAATAATTATCCAGCTGCAACTCTTTAGGGGGTAAGATTACTTTCCATACTACCTTTAGTTACTTATGTTCTATCCCCCTACACAACCCTTGTCCCCAAGATGCTTCAGCCACTTCCCAAAGGGGCAGGACTGGGAAGGCAGGAGCCCTGCACACCCCCCAACATGGGTAAAGGCTGGGGGTGAGCTGCAAACACAAGGCAGCACAGCTCTGGGATTCCATATGTCAAGGCAGGAAAAAAAGAGTCATATTCCAAGAAAAGGAAAATAAATGTGTTTGTAATGGGTTGGGGAGAAAACACAACCTGGTCACAGTCCTGCCCCTTCTGCTGTGGCTTTTGGCCATGGCATCCTTAAGGGCAAACAGCTCAGCACAGCATCCCACACCACAGAGATCATGTGCTGGACCATGACCTTCCCTGGGAGGATTTCAAACCAGCACCATGGGATTGCCTGGGACAGCAGGAATGCTCTGGGGAACCCTGACAGCACAAGGAGGGACTGTGACCAAAACCTCAGAGCCACAAATGTTTACAAACACAAGGGAGGACTTGCAGAGGAAAACAAGGGAGCGATCCATCCCAGATTCTGGAAGGCTTTCCATGGCTCCCCACCCAGCCAGCCAAGCTCAGGAGCCCAGATGAGGCTAAAGAGCCACCAGAGCACAGGGACAGCAGAGATGGAGCTAAAATGCAGTCTGAAAATCACAGAGACTTTCAGAGCATGGGCTGGCAGCATCCTAAAGCTCTGCTGACCTGTACAGCCATAGTGTGCCAGCTTCTGCTAGAGACATCAGCCCATGGCTGTTTGGGTGCTCAGGGTGCTCCCCAACCCTGAATCCTCCTGCCACTCCCTGTATCAAGGTGCTCAATACATGACAAGGGACAGGGTGCTCCCCAACCCTGAATCCTCCTGCCACCCCCTGTATCAAGGTGTTCAATACATGACAAGAACAGATTAGAGGCAGCAAAGTGCTCAGAGGTAAGGACACTGGGACAAGAGGGATGAGCCTGGCAAATCAGAAGCAGACAGCCCTGGCCAAGAGTTCCAAGTGCTGGGGGATCTCCAGAAAGGCTGAAAATTCTCAGAAATGAGGAAGTTTCTCATTGGAATCAATGTGAAAAAGCTTTTTCCACGCAAAACAGCGCTTTGCTCAAAATAAGAACACTCAAAACTTAAAGATTAAAACCATTTGGAAGGACAGCTTTTTCCAGCACTGCAGAGCCCCTTTGGGAATGAATGCTGTCACCATGTCCCTTGCTAAGGTCTGGAAGACACCCTCCCCACCAGGGCATGATGTAACAGCTCCAGCAGCAAAACCACACTGCTGGAACAGTCATGGGATCAGGCAGGACACAGCCAGGGATGGGCTGGATGCTGAACTGATCCCTCAGGGCACACCAGCAGCACCAACCACCCAAACCAAGTGAGCTGAGGAGCCTCCCAGGCTCCTGTGAGCATCCCCAGGCTCCTGTGAGCATCCCCGGGTACCAGGCACCACACAGCCCTCTCCATCCTGCTGCTGCACACCTGGGGAACACCCAGAGCTCCTTCCATCCCCCTCTAGACCAGGTATCCCTCTGACAGTAAAAGATTTTAAAATCATAGAAAATTTGGGGAGTTAGAAAGTTAGGCCCTGGGGAAATATTAAAGGTAGGCCCTGGGGAATGTCAGGCCTTGTTTTTGTTACATGATGTGAAAGTGTGCCTGTGTAGTCAGTATATGATAAATTATACAATTGTTAAATTATTGTTTTTATTGATAAAATTATTGTTTAAAGAATCATGAGAAACTATGTTAGGGGTTGGAGGGGGGGATCACGAGAAATCCATGCTTGGATGAAATCAATGTATACAACAGTACAATGTAAGTTTAATAATTAATATGGAAGTGATGTAATGATAGAATACAAAACATGTTCGGCTCAAAACCATGTCAGAGTCAGATTTGGGTCTGTGTCCCCCTGACACCCAGAGCTCTTCAATAAAAGCACCTGCACAGAACCATTCTGTGATGATGTGTCCTGAACACCAACACCTCCAGTTGCTCTAGTCCAGCATCATCTCCCACCATCCCCTTACCAAGGCTGTTTGGCCAAGGGGAAACAGGGAGGATGTGGGGGGGAACCTTTCAAAAGCATTGCAAGAGCTTCAAAATGCTCTGATTTCTACTGCTCTTAAACCTCAGAGAACACTAGAAAACTAACAATTCTTCACTGTCTTCACCCATTTCCTTGTACTGCATGGCAAGGTGCAGCCAATGGTTTTTCAGCTCAGAGCTGCTGGGGTTTCTGTGCTCTAAGGCCCACACCTCCTCACCACACGCTGCAAGCTCTTCCTGGGCTCCCACACCCTCCTTCAGCACGAGCTTCACCCTGGCTCCCACAGAACCTGCAGCAGCTCAGGGGCAGGGACATGGCACGGGGGCTGCCAGGTCACACAGCCCCCAGGGCCACTGTCACACACCCTGAGCCAGCACTGAGCACAGCCTGTCCCTGCTGCCCCCTCCCCTGCCAGACACAGCCCCGCGTGGGGCTGGGGTGTTCCTGCAGCCCTGCAGGGCACAAACCACAGGCTGGTCCCCAAGGACAGCACCCACAGGCTGATCCCCATGGGCAGCACCCACAGGCTGGTCCCCAAGGACAGCACCCACAGGCTGATCCCCATGGGCAGCACCCACAGGCTGATCCCCATGGGCAGCACCCACAGGCTGGTCCCCAGGGACAGCACCCACAGGCTGATCCCCAAGGACAGCACCCACAGGCTGATCCCCATGGGCAGCACCCACAGGCTGGTCCCCAAGGACAGCACCCACAGGCTGGTCCCCAAGGACAGCACCCACAGGCTGATCCCCAAGGACAGCAATCACAGGCTGGTCCCCAGGGGCAGCACCCACAGGCTGATCCCCAGGGACAGCACCCACAGGCTGGTCCCCAAGGACAGCACCCACAGGCTGGTCCCCAGGGACAGCACCCACAGGCTGATCCCCAAGGACAGCACCCACAGGCTGATCCCCATGGGCAGCACCCACAGGCTGATCCCCAGGGACAGCACCCACAGGCTGATCCCCAGGGACAGCACCCACAGGCTGGTCCCCAAGGACAGCACCCACAGGCTGATCCCCAAGGACAGCACCCACAGGCTGGTCCCCAGGGACAGCACCCACAGGCTGGTCCCCAAGGACAGCACCCACAGGCTGATCCCCAGGGACAGCACCCACAGGCTGATCTCCATGGGCAGCACCCACAGGCTGATCCCCAAGGACAGCACCCACAGGCTGATCCCCATGGGCAGCACCCACAGGCTGATCCCCAAGGACAGCACCCACAGGCTGATCCCCAGGGACAGCACCCACAGGCTGATCCCCAAGGACAGCACCCACAGGCTGGTCCCCAAGGACAGCACCCACAGGCTGATCCCCAAGAGAGCCCACAGCTCCTGTCCCATGGCCTGGAGGATGTCAGGACCCAGCACATCCCTCTGGCTGTCCTGAGCAGCCCAGACCCCTGCCAGGGGGCTCAGACACCCTGGCACAGAGCCCAAAATGCCTGTGGGTTTGATTATGACCCATGGAGCAAGCTACCAACTTTCGATGAAGATCTGCAAGCCATGACAAATCAAGTAGAATAATAGTGAATTTATCAAAAAGTAGATTTTGGGGTTTTTTAGAATGGAGGTTCAATGGACAAGATGGAGGGAACTGGGCATGTCCAGCCTTTCTCCTTCTTCTTCTTGGCCTCTATCTTCTGCTGGGATGTTGGCACTTTTAGATTGGTTTACAGTAGAAGCTCACTGTCTAAGACAGGTGATAGGTATTGGAAAGTAATTGTAAATATTGTACACGTAGTTTTTAGTATAAAGACATAACACTGCTCTGGGGGCAGGGGGAATGCCTCTGTCTGACCTGCTGAGTGGACCTCAGCAGGCCAGGAGAAAGAATTTTATAGATAAGGAACAATAAACAACCTTGAGACTGAGAACTGAAGAGCTCTGACTACTTCTTCAAGTGCCAGGCTGGGAAAAGAGACTTTCTAACACATCTCGGGATCACTGTGAGCAGCTAAAGCCCCGACAGAAGGGGATGCTCAGCACAAACTGTCAAGCCCAGGATCCCACTTTGGCAGAGACAAGTTAAACACACAATCAAATGTTCCACCTCCAGCAGCTCCTGAGGTTGCCATACACAGGCTGAGCTGCTGCAGCCCATCCATGAGCCTGCAGCTCCAGCAGAAGGGTGTGTGATTGACCTAAACTCTAAGGCAGTCACAGGAGAGGGTCTGTTCTGAGAGCCCTGCTCCATTCCCAGTGTTCCCAAGTTCTACATCCTGGCCAGGCTGCCCACCACAGCACACACTGATGTGGGTCAGCTCCAAAAGGACCCAACAGCCCCAGTGCCCTATGGAGGGGAAGGTCCCAGCCCAAGAGCAGTGCCCAGGCTCCCAGAACACAGAATTTACACCAAGCCTGCTCTCCTGGGCACCTCCTGGCCAAGCCACACACACACAGCACTGGGAGCTCAGGGCTGCTCAGGGCTGGGGACTTTAGCCCTGACTCAGGGCTGCAGAGCCTCCCCTCCTGTGCCTGCAATCTGTGAGATATGCAGGAGGCCACACGCCTGCTCACAGGGGACAGGGGACAGCCAGCACGCCCTGGGGGTGCTCACAGGGCAGCCATCAGATAAGGAGCTGGCAAACGCTTTGAGATAAGGATAAGGATAAAGGATAAGGATGAGAATCCCCACTGTGCAGGCAGGGCAGCTCAAAGAGAGCAGCAGTGAGATCCCAGGCTGGCTTGGGCAGCTGCTGGCTCAGCTCCTCAGCGTGGAGATGGAGCACACTAAAGTTCTGTATAAAACCCCACAACAGAACAGCCCCCGGTGACAGGAGGGGACAGGGCTGAGCTGAGCATGGCACCTCCTGGCATGAGCTCTGCAAGGGCAGATGTTCAGGCCCAGCTCACTGAGGGGCTCCTGCTGCCACACATGGTGTCCAGCCATGGCAAGGAGGAAGCCAAGCCCTGAAAAACTCAGCCCCTTGATGCTGGTGGGAAATAATCAGTCCAACACTTTGAAAAAACTTTCCAGCACATTCTCATTAGTGGGCTTGGACCCCACAAGGCAATTCCTGCCACGTGGCTGATGACAGGGGAAGGAACCAGATGGATGGGGGACGTGGTGCAGGTTCTAGGGGAAAACACCACAGCCAACTCCCAGCTGCTCTCCAGGTTCAGAGAAGCTTTTGAGATGCCCAGGGAGGAGGTAACACATCTTACTGCATGGGGAAGGGTTTTCCAACCTGCCCCTCCTGGAGGATGCTACCAAGAGTAAAGCTGGGATGACAAAGGGGAGAGGCTGTTTCAGTCTGGAGGCGAAGGCAGAGCAGAGCTCGCTTTGTGCGCAGCACAAATGCCCTCACAGGCAGGAAGGGGGACACAAAACCCTGCCCTCAAAAGCTCCCACAGCAGAGCATCAGCAGGGGAAGCTTCAACCATCCTGAGAGCCACAAGCCCTGCTCTGCTCTCCCTTCCACCCCAGCCCGTGCACAGCCCCTGCTCCAGGGCAGCTCCCTCCTCCCTTTCCTGCCCACTGCACCCCTGGCTGCAGGAGCAGGAGGGACCCTCCAGTGCAGCGGCTGCCCTGCACCCCAAGAGCAGCTCACTCTGAAGTCATTTTAGCCTTCACAACCATTTCTGGCTCACTTGCTTCTTAAGAGCTCCAAGCTCCTCAAGTTTAAGCAAATGGCCCCAAAAAAACATAATTAAAGAAGCTGTGTCCCAGTGGGCTAATGAAAGAGGCTGGTGCTTGAAATGGCTGGGGCGAGTGGGAGCCACACTTCAGAGCCACTTTGCATTAATATTTTACAGCTCATTTCTTTCCTTTTACACAGGCAATGGCTTTTCTCCACCTCCAAGGGACTGAGCTCATTTCACTGAAAGCAAGAATGCAACCAGGGTTTTTTGTGAGGTAGGTTTTTTTTTTCTCCTCTCTCTCCCCTATAAAACAAACATCTGCTCCAAATTTTCAGCTCACTCTCTGAGCAAACTCTCTGAATTTTCTGACGTGTTTCAAGGCAAACAGTTCAATTTGAAACTGGCCTATAACCCCCCCACCAGCATGAGAAGGTAAAAATGCGAGACCCTTTTTTATTAAAAATAAAGAATCAGTTAACACAGGAAGTTTAAAAGAAAATAAATGCATAAAAGACAACTGACTTGAGGGATTAGCTCTACTCTGCTCTGGGTGCTTAACAAAAAGAACAGAAAATTTTTAGCACTCTTCCTATTGTAGCAGCCAGGCCCTCTGCAGAGTTATTAGCAAGAAACCAATGCGCTGGTAATTAAACCTGGCTGGAACTCTACGAACAAAAACAAGTATTAATTGAAAAAAAATGCCTTTTTTTTTTATTTTTTGGCACAAACCAGGGTTGCATTTTGCACAGTTTTGAAGAAGCACAGGAGAAGGGAAAGGGGAGCCCAGGGGAGCTCACCCCCCTCCCCAGCCCTCAGCTCACGGGGATTCTCCTCACTCTGGAGTGGAGAGCTCAAGGAGAGCACTCCTGTCCAAGAGAAGAGGCTCTCATGGGGCAGCCCAGCTGGCTGGGCCCTGCTGAGCCCGAGCTGCCCACGGAGGGCACACAGGGGACACACACAGGGTCTTTATGCACTGGCACAAAGCGCTACACAAGGGGCACAAAGCAGGGGACGAGGACAGGGCTGGCACACCAGCGAGGGCTCTCTGCTCTCCATCCCCCAGCACCTCCTGGCTTGTGGGCAGCTCATGGTGGCCAGTGAGGCCAGCTGGTGATCTGTCCATCTACAGCACAGGTGGTGATGCCACCCAACCCTTCAGGGAATCATTAGGAAAAAGTCCTCTAAGAGCATCCAGCCCAACCATTAACGCAGCACTGCCAGGTCCACCACTGAGCCACGGCTCCAGGTGCCACATCTGGCACAGCTGGTTATCTGTCCATCTACAGCACAGGTGGTGATGTCACCCAACCCTTCACGGAATCATTAGGGCAGGAAAAGTCCTCTAAGAGCATCCAGCCCAACCACCAACCCAGCAGTGCCAGGTCCACCACTGAGCCATGGCCCCAGGTGCCACATCTACACAGGTTCCTCCTCTTCCAGATCCCCCTGGTCCAGCCTCACTGCTGCCAGGAGAAGCTGAAGCACACAGAGACCTTCATCCTTAAGTGCAAGAAGTTCCTTGCAGAGGCCAGTCAGACCCTGCTGGCTTCAGTAATTTGAATAAAGGTGGCACAGCAGCATGGCAGAGTGAGGGAACTCACAGAATTTCTAGGTTGGAAGAGACCTTTAAGATCATCGAGTCCAACCCATGTTCTAACACCTCAACTAGATCATGGCACCAAGTGCCACATCCAGTCTTTTTTTAACTCAGATCCACAGCACGAGGCTGCTGAGGCACCAAAGGCACAGAGCACAGGGGTTCCCTGGACCTCTCTCCAGCAGTGGGGTGCCCCTCAGCCTGCTCAGGCTCTGCTCCCCTCTAAGCTCCACGTCACAGTGCACAGAAAGCCAAGCACCACCCAAAAAATGTTTTTAAGGCAAAGAACTGGTTGCCTGTTGCAGAGTTCAGCAGTTCTGACAGATCCTGGGGCAGCAGCTGCCCCACAACACCTCTGACAGTGATGGCAAAGCTCCAAAATGAGCACCAGCACAGAGGAACGATGGCAGGGGCTGTGCCCAGAGCCCTCTCCTCCTGGCACACTGCAGCTTCAGCCCACCGGCAGATGAGCCAGCTGCCCTCTGTCCCTCCCTGCACTGCCCACCATGCACCAGGAGCTTCCCAAGCCGCAGACACAGGGCTGTGCTCTTCCCAACACCCTCACCCACCCCTCCCTGGGACAAACACACATCTCCTTCCTGCACACCCACCAGGAGCAGAGAAAGGAGCACAGATGCTCCATAGCTGGTGTCCATGGAGACAGACCTCTCCAAGACATGGCCATCCACACACACATGTCCCGAGCCCAAAACCTCCATATGTGATATACTGTGGATGCTCACCTGTTCTGAAATGGGTAACAACCCAGAATCACTCCTACTTAGACAATTAACATGTATCCAGGGTGGTCTAGAACTCCCTGGTGGCCTCCATCTCTCAAGAAACACAAGAACATCCATTACAGACCCATGAACACAGCAATCTTTGACCTGCAAGTTCCCAGAAACCGTTTGGTGCAGATGCTGTTGCATGGGAAGGAACATCTCACCTCCTGACAGCTGCCACCCCCTCAGAGTGCAAGCTGGGGCCAAACCAGAACCACCACCAAAAGCAAAACCCAACTCACTGCTTCCTGTGCTGGCATGGCTTGTCTTCATGGGGAGAACTGGATCAGTGCCTGCCCATGGCTGACACCACCCTGCCCTGACAGTGACCAGCTCAGCTCCAGATTACTTCACCCCTGGCTCCCACCATGGCCATGCTGACCCCAAGGGGATGAGCCAGGAAGGGAATTCCTTGGTGTATTTGCCACATGAAGTGGAGCTGTCACGCACCTGGCTTCTCCCAGGCATCCCCTTGCTGCCCACAAAGCACATCCAGATAAAAGCAGGGAAGCTGGCCAAGAACCCAGCACTGCTGGCCATCGATCCCATGGTTTGCCTTGCCTGCCTAGAAACCCAGGCACTATTTGTGTACACAGGCTGGCATTTCCAGCTGGAGCCTCACAGCTCTGTCCAGGAAGTGTTAAAGCAAAGCTCTGCTCCCAGCCCTGCCAGCTCAGGGTGCTGGGTGACACCGGAGCAGGGTGAGAGGACAGGATGAGAGAGGATGCCATGGGGAAAGCACCTGGCATCAGAGAGATGGGGCTGAAGATACAGCAGCTCTTCAGCCTGATGTCCTCTGTGTCCAGCAAGGCCCACCTGGCCCCCTGGGAGGGTCACACAGAGTGTGGGGACACCATCAGCATTGGGGGGCACACGAGTGGAACCCAGAGCACAAAGCCAGACACCTTGCCTGTGCCACAGTAGAGAAGCCCCAAGGAATTTTCCTCTGTGACATTAAAAGAAACACAATCATCTCAGTCCCTGGGACACTCTGCTCTTGCATGTCCGCACAGCACAAGAACTCCTTGCAGCCATGGCTTTATCATTGTCAGCCCACAGTTCTGGTATAAAGCTGAAGTCATCTAGATTTCCCCCACAGGTTACAGGGACACACCTCAGTCTGTGCCCAGGAACAACCACCCCTGCAGACCCCAGTGGGACCTCTGTCCCCCGTGGGCACACGTGGGCTGTGGGCTCTGTCTCAGACCCAGCAAAACCAACGTTTGCTCAGCCTGAGTTTAAGAACAACTTAAGCCCAGGGTCAATAGAATGCTGCTCTCTCCTCCCTCTCACACTGCCTCATCACTCCCAGAGGCCCTTCTGGGAAAGAGATGGGGGAGCTCCACATCCTCATGATGCTAAAGGCTCCCCCCAGACCTGCCTCCACACACCACAGGGCACAAGGTAGAGGCCTCGAAGGGTCTCACGGCAAACCAAAGCCCCAAACCGGCATTTTGTGGACCTGCCCCAGAGATGTGGCCACCATCTCCATGCCCTTTCCCCATATAAGCCCTTGGTACTAACAGCATCCCAGCTTTCCATCCTGGACCAGCAGCACTTGCCAGGAGAGATGACAACCCCTCCCTGGCCTCGCTGGGCCTCAGTCACATCCCCCAGCATGGGAAAGGCCAGTGGCATGGCCAGCATCACCTCTCCACCACTTGGCCTTTGTGCACATCCCCTCTTCCTCATGTCCCACACGGAACAGAGACCTTGTCCTTGTGCTGGAGCACACGGGGGCAAGAAGGATAATTTAAGAAAAATTATCTGGGAAATAAACACCAAGTTTAAGAGTGCAGAGCATGCCAGATCTCACCCCCTTCCCACCTTACGCCCATGCATAAGAAACCTGGTTTTACACTCAGGTTTCTTACGCATCCTTTCCTCTGTCCTCCTCGTCCCCATCCAGCACAGGAAGCCGGGGCTCACCTGACCCTGTGCCATCACCCTCACAGGGCAACGGGGAAGGGAACGGAACCACAGCACAATATTTTGGGCTGGTTTTCCTACTGCTTAACCTTTTCCGTTTGCTCTCATCTGTTGCTCCGAGGTGCAACCGCAAAAGGGCTCACACTAACCCTGCTTCCTTCTGAGGCTCCCTTAGGCGCTGCTCGCCAAGGCACCACCCGGGAAAACACCTCGTTTATCCCGGGGGAAGTTTGGTGCCGAGCAGGGATGCGGAAAGTTGGGAGGCGGCGCTGGGCGGGGGCAGCGGCGGTACCGGCCCGCGCATCCCCCGCGCACGGAGCGGCCCCGCGCCGGGACCGGACCCTCTCCGCGGGGAGATGCCGGGCACGACGAACCTGGAGGTTCATTATTTCTCATTTTCTTCCTCCTCTCCCCGCCAGCGAACACCGGCGCTCCCCGAACGGCGGCTCCGGGAGGGCTCCGGCCCCGCCGCCCCGCCCGGGCAGCGCGGCCCCTCGGCGCCCCTTCCCCCGCACTCACCGGCGCCCTCGACCTTGTCGGAGCCGCGGCTCCAGGTGACCTGCCGCGTCTCCAGCTTCACCTGGAAAGTTTTCCGCTCGGGTCGCTGCGACTTTTTGGAGTAGAAGAGGGTCATGACGGTGCCCACCTCCAGGCTGCGGCACAGCTGCGCCGCCTCCGCCTCGCTGGGCGCCCCGGGGCCGGCGCCCGGCCCGGCCGCCATCGGCGCGGCGAACAAAGGGGAGCGGGAGCGCCCGAGCCCCGCCGCGCCCCGCGCCGCCGCCGCGGGAGGGGAGCGAGCCGGAGGAGGAGGAGGAGGAGGAGGAGAGGGAGGAGGAGGAGGAGCGAGGAAGGAGGAGGGAGGAGGGAGGGGAAGGGGCGGAGCGGAGCGGAGCGCTGCTGGCGCGGGGGGCGGGCGCGCAGCGCAGCGCGGGGGGTCCGCGGGGGGGACCCGCACCCGGGGCTGGGGCTCGGGGGACACGGACCTGGTGCTGGGGCTCGGGGGCTGCGGGGGGGACACGGACCCGGTGTTGTGCTCGCGGGGGACACGCAGCCGGTGCTGGGCTCGGGGGGACACGGATCCGGTGTTGGGGCTCGGGGGGGACACGGATCCGGTGCTGGGGATCGGGGGCTCGGGGGGGGACCCGCACCCGGTGCTGCCCGCCCAGGGGCTCGAGGGTCGGAGCATCCCCGCCCAGCGGGGCAGGAGGGCAGCGGGACCCCATGGATGGTGCGGGATGCCAGGGCCACAGACCACCCAGCACGCCTGGGAACCGCGCCACCCTCCGCATCATGACACGCCCGGGGGACCGGGGACTCTGCGCCCCACGGCACGCCTGGGGGACCACCCTGCACCCCACATGGTTCACACAGCCCACAGGATACCTTAGGGCTCCAGCACCCACAGCAGGGTTTGCGTGGGATCCTGTCGTGGCACACGTGGGGTCCCCACATTGCATCCCGCAGTGGCTTTTCCTGGGGACAGACCCCTCGGGATGGCTGGCACCCGGTCTGCGTTTGCTGTCGTTTCCTCCACACAGATCCCAGCCGGATCCATGGCATGGGAAGCAGGACGGGTTTGCAGGGTGGCCTGTGGCATCCCGCCCCTGGGTGACCTGTAGGGAGCCGGGGGTCACTGGGCACTCTCCAGCTGCTCTCCGGCCCCACAGAAAACCAGGGTTAGAGACCACACAAAGGCAGGGTTAGCGAGGGGATAAGTGGCTGAATTGGGAAGCGTTTCAATGCAGTTTGCTCCATTCATGTGGTTAAAGCCTGTGATTTCCCTTTCTGTGTGCCACTGACCTTCTTCCCTGTGCCACCCTTTCCATCAGGGCACCCCATAGCACACTGGGTGTTCAGGCTATGGCATTTATATGTATAAATGTATAAATATGAGTTACGGCTTGGACTTTATGACCTTAGAGGACTTTTCCAACTTTAATAATCCTATGATTTTTTTCTTTTTTCCAAACTTCATGATTCTGTGAATACACCCATGTACACACATACACACACGTGTCCACAGGCCCATGGCAAGGCAGCCTGCGCTCAGCAGCCCTTATGTCACCCCCTCCAGCTCACAGCTGGGACTGGGAGGGGTGTCATCTTCTAAGTGAGGGGCCCATCCCTGAGGGCATCCCTCATGTGAGCAGCTCTCTCTGTCCTACTGCTCCACCTGCCTCCACGGGGACATTCCCCAGCACACACTGTGCACACACAGTAGGAACCCTATAAGGTGGTTTAGGATCCTACCTGGTGCAAAAACAGGCAAGGTGAGGACCTAAAGCTGCCTTGATAGAAATAGTAAGGATGCTGGGGATGTGCTCAGCCGAGCCAGAGTTACTGGAGGCCGTGCTTGGTGCTGGCACAGCACTCTGGGCCTCATTCACTCCGGGGTGAGCGCCGTGGCCGCCGGGGAGGTGGCTCCTGCCTTGTGTAATGGTCTCACTTGGGACCGGCAGGAAGCAGCCGGCTCCCAGTGGTCTTAAAATAGCTGAGCATTATGGGCACACCCTTGTTGTTGAGGCAAAACCTGAGAAGGGAGTGTGGCCATGGAAGAAGCCGAAAAGGTAACTCCCTTGTTCCCAAACACTGCTTGTTCCTGCTGATGGAGAGGGCCCGGCAAGGTGTGTCCTCAGCTCGGAGCGCAGGGTGGCTGAGGCCAACACGTGGAGGATGTGGTTTACAATGAGCTCTTTGCGATGGATATTTTTTATTTTCTAAGTTTGAGTGATCATTTTTTAGCCTTGCATTAGCTCTCTGTGTGTAAGATGTTGCGTGCCAAGGAATTCTGCTGTTTAATTGGACAGCACAGGAAATTTGACAGCCTTTGTGTGCCTGCTGCCTGACAGCCCCATTTGGTGGTCCCAGCTCCTGTACCAGCCAGGCTGTGAACAATCACCCTCATCCCTCAGGACAGCAAAAACTTCCATTATATTCCCGTTTTGCTTTTGAAGAAATTCCCTGGACTGTGTTCATCATGTGGCTGTGGAAGCCTGCGGGTTCTGCAATCTCCCCTTGCAAACACCTCAGGGAAAAGGGGGATTATCCCCTCGGAGTGGCCCCAGCACTTCCCCCTTCAGAGCTCCGAAGCACGGGATGCCATCCCCCATATCCTGCAGGATTTGTGGAGCAGCTGCATCCTCCCACCGGGAACAGGCCAATGGCCAGGTGACCTCTGGCTTTAGGCCTGCGTAAGGCCTGGGGAACAAAATTCAGGGACACAGCGCTCTGAGCCCACTGCTACAGCCCAGCATCCCTCTGAGCAGTGTCTGGGAAGGGATGCGTCCCTCTCCTGCACTGAGAGGAGGTGCCGGACACTCAGCTAAAGTGCGGCGGTCCCTGGGAGCGATGCTCCTCTCGGGGTTATTTATTCATTGCTGCCTGCTCTGCGCTGGGTAAAGACAACACCAGCTGAGAAAACCCCGCGGGGGAGGCGCTTCCGCGGTGCTGCGGGGAGCAGGATGCGGAGGGCGCTGGGGGCGGGCGGCGCTGGCAGCCCCAGCGCGGCGTTGCCGTGCCGGGATGGGGAGCAGGGCCGCCCGGGGCTGTGCAGCGCTGCGGGGCTGGCGCGGCCCCTGCCCCTCCCGGCACTGCCTGCAACACTGCATTGTTCCCTCTGGGTGAGGAGCCCGCTGCAGCTTCGGGCTCTCTGTCCCCGCTCCCCAGCGTTGCGCAGGGAGCACACACTTTTTTAATATCGCGTTCACCTGGTTTCAATTTTCAACCCTGGAATCCTTAAGGCTTCAAGGGGGATGGGGCTGCATCCTGCAGGGTTTTGCACCTCCCCTTGGCCGCCGGGCTCGTTTGTGCTACGTTTGTGCACTCTCAACACTGCTGCCTCAGTTTCCCCCGCTGCCCCACACAGGCCGTGCTGCGGGGGTGGTGGCACCGGGGCAGGCGGGCACAGGCGCTGCAGCAGCCGAGGGATGCAAGACAGGATGTGGCACGTTTGCGGCCATTTCTGTGTTTGCACAGTGACTCAGTGGGGTCTGGGAATTCTCCATGGAAAGCGTGAGGTCTGTGGTCCTCACCCTGCTGTGCCACAGGCAAAGCCACCGATTAAACCCTGCTGAGCCCCCTGGCCAGGACACAGCCCGTGCTCCCCAGTGCTGGGAGGGAGCTGGGTGGGTTCTGCACTCAACATCCTTCTCCTCCTCGCTGACAGAGAGGCACAACACACTTCAGCCTCGGACACCAGCCTGGTCTTGCACTTCCAGGCAGACACAGCTCTCCCAGCCTGGCCAGAGCACCCCACCATGCCCAGGGAGAACGTGGATCTGCCAGCAGCAGCGCTGGGGTGGGGGAACCCCTCTGTGAGAGAACATCCCTTCCCACTGCATTCCACAATTCCCTGCTCAGTGGTGTAAGATACTGGAATTTGTAAAATATGGGATAATTGGGCCAGGTCTGCAGGCGGGAAGGAGGGCTGTATAAATAGAAATGATATTTTTACAGGCTGCATTGTTCAGGCACGGGCAGGCTGGGAGCACAATGAGCCCCTTTCCCTCTCCTCTGGCATTTTTGCTGCTGCACCTTGGAAAGGGCCCAGAGAGCAAACGGCAGCTCCTGCCAAACTCCAGCTTTGTGCAGCCACAACAAAGTGCCTGAAGATCGCAGTGAGCAGCAGGAAGCCCTGCTCAGGGCTGGCTGCCCTGCTCAGCTCCCTAAGCCTGACCCCACAGCCACCCTCGGGGGTTTGGGAGCCCTCCCCAGCTCTGGGGTCACGGGGAGGTGCCTGCAGAGGAGCCAGGGCTGTGTCTGCTCCACAATGCCCAAGGACACCAGGCCAGGGCTGCTTCCAACGCCAGGGAGGAGAATGCATCCATCAGCTCATCACCTGTCCTTGCCTTCACCTTTGGCATCATCACCCTTGCCCTTGCCATCACCTGTCCTTGCCCAGCCATGAAGGGGAAGGAGCTGCTCTCCCTCCATCCTGCTCTGTGCAGAGGGCTGGGGCTGAGTAAAAGGCACAGAGAAACCAGGACCAGCAGCTCTGGGGTCACTGCATCCCCTGTTCCAGCTCTCTGCTTCTCCCAGGACAAAGCAAACTGGGAGCTGTGCCTGCATGGAAAGGCACACTGGGCACCACAGAGGGTGCAGCACAACCACAGCAAGGCAGGGATGGGCACGTCCTTCAGGGAATTCCTGCTGGGGCTGGCAACAGGAATTGCACCCCTCAACCCAATGACCACGGGGGCCTCACAGCCAGGACCAGAGGTGAAAGAACACAGAGACACCAACACTCAGTTAAGTTGTAGGAATTTATTTTAAATAACCTACAGTTGATTAAAAGGGAATTCATGATAAAAATAGAAGATACTTGTTGAGGAAAGGCTGCAGGAAATGGTCTTGCACACACACTACGCTAACAATGCCTCTAAGACTAATGATTATAGCAAAAAAAGGTTTCACATTAAAATTCTGCTTTTTAATTTTTAAAATTTTTTTACACAATTACAAAAGAAAAAAATAAAAGCCCTAAAATCTTGATTATTTTCCTTTTTTTTGGACCAATGCTCATTTCCCTCGAAATTTATTGACCTGTGAAACTTCTTTTTACACAATAAAATCTTTCAAGTAAAAGAGGGGAGTGGGGCTTAGAAAAAAAGGAGGGGGGGAAAGGTAAAACAGTCTGACAAACCTAAAAAGTAGATAGTTCTTGGAAGTGTACAGAGCGTGTTCAGAACAAAGGGTGATGGGAATGTCATTTGTTTCCAATTTCACTTGTCCTCAAATTCCACACACATCTTTCCATCACACGGCCCCCTCCCCCCACCCGCTCCCCAAACCTACACGATCTTTAAGATCATAAAGAAAGAAAACTGTTTAAATATTTTAAAATAATTAAAAAGAAATAAAAATTCACATTTAAAATAGGAACACTCAAGTCAGGAGGCTGATTTCCCATCATGATTTGCTCTGAACAAATGTGGTGGATTTTTGTAAATTCATGTTCCAATGCCACGACTGTTTCAAGTGACAAATTGAAAAAGATTTGGGTATTTCCATGACTATAGTGACAGCTGTAACAGGTGCGTTGGGTTCCTTAAATTTTGTTTATTTGTTAAATTCTGAAATGGGGCGGGAGGGGGAAGGGAAGGGCAGGGGTTAAGGAGTCCATTTTCTATTAAAATATAGAAGTTATTGCAAAACCCTAACTGTAAAAACGCACCAATATAATTGGATTTTGTATACAGTAGCTAAAGATTCCCACGCTCTCAGTGTGATGGTGAATTTGCCTGGCGGAAGGTTGACAAATCCCCCATCCACTTGCCCTGCCTCAAGAGAAAAACCACACAAACCAGACAGCTAGAATTTGGATCTCTGAAACATTTTTAAATAAGTTGTCCATAGGACAACTGGCTCAGCTCCTTTAAGATATTTCCAGGTTATGCTTTCTGCAAGATGTTGGCTGTTTTATCTGATGCTCACTTGCCCCTTTCCTCCCCCTTCCCCAGCATCCAAGGACAAGTAAGGCTCACAGTTTATCAATCTCCCTAAAAACCAGGCTACTCCCTTTTCCCATAAAATTCATCTCAATAAAAACAGGTTAAAACTCATAGTCTTCCTCTGCCATGTCGATAGCCCAGGCAAATTTCTCTCGTTGGGTTTTGTTATAAATCTTCTCTATAGGAATTCCCCACTTCTTACACCTGCAGGAGAGGAGATGCTGTTAGATTTAGGGATAAAAGGAAGGCCAGAGACCCTTCCCTTGTTGCAGGTGAGAGAGTGGGGTGGGTCACCCCAGCACACCCCAGGCAGGGCTTACCAAGCAACAGAGATCCTGGGATCCAGATAGTTGAGTTTGGAGGTGCCCAAAGCAATCTGCTTGTTCTCCTCCCTATCTGTAGCCTGGACCTCCAGCTTCATCAGTTGCTCCTCGATCCTCTGCACTGCTTTCTTCTTGCTCTCCACAGTCCTGGGGTGGCAAAGAACAAAGCACTGAATTCCTAATGCCCTGTCAGCACTGTGGGAACCTAGAGGGACTCTGCTCAAGGTAAGCAATGCCACCAGCCACACAGGGCAGCTGTGTCAGCACAGATGGTGACTACAACACACTCAGCACATGCAATTAAGAACTGACATTTTCCAAGAGGCAGAGCAGGAATCTTAAGCAGCAGTTTTGTTTTAAAGGGTTGGAAGCAACAGCCTGAACTGTTCTGATGCTACACCCACTCCCACACCAGTCCATCTATCCCTCAGCAAGTCATGCTGTGATCCTGCTTCCAGAGCTCCTGTATCTCAGCTCCCCGGTGGCTGCTCTGCAGAGCCCACATGGAGCCCCAGCACATGGTCTGTGCTATGGGCTTCCAATGGGGAGTGGGGAGCTCAGGGAGGTGCCTGTGCAATTAATTAATTAATTAACTGTGCAAGCCCAGGCTCCCCAGGAAGGCAGCACTGCTGCACATTGGTCCTGGGCAGCAGCAGGGTGGGTGAGCACAGGGCTCAGCTCTGAGGGCTGGGCACGAGTGACCACGACAGGAACTGCAGGTCAGACCACCCCAAAGGTGGCCATTTCTTCATGCACAGAATGAAAAGGGCAAAAGAAAGCCTTCCCAAATCACAGGCCAGGAAAGGACCCCTCCTGGGAGCATTGCTCAGCCCAGTAACACCAGCCTTACTTTTTAGACTTCTCATCCCTCCGGACCTTGGCATCAGCTTTGGCGCTTTTCAGTTCCCTCCTGGCATCAGCTAATTGCTCCTTCTTGGCATCAATCTAGGAGAGGCAAAACCAGATGGCAGCACTGAGAACGAGCTGCTGACAGCTGTGTCAGTCACCCCTGGGCAGCATGACCCAGAGAGCCACTTTGTGACCACGTTCAGAATCTACCACTCCTGCAGAGCAGTCAGGCCATGGGGCACTGCACAGCCACGTGTGGTGAGAAATCCCCCTCAGAAAACAGGGCCTCACTCATTTCCAAAGACAAGCTGGTGCTGGGAGCTTTCTCACACAGCTACAACCATGCAGGCTGAGGAATTGGCTTGGTCTGGCCAACAAACCCCTCCTGGCAGCTTGTTTGCCTTCACTGCATCCCATCACCAATACCACCTCTCTGATGGCTACATGGAAGGATGATCCCTGATCCTTCAAGTAGGAATCAGCCCCAAATCCTACACACTGCAAGGTGTTAATGCCTCAGGCAGTTCTACTTCAGTAAGTTTGGGATTCAGGGAAGTTCAGCATTTTGCAGCCCCTGTTCAACCACTCCCTTTAAACATCCCAAGCTCTAGGATCTAGGGTGAAGGCAGCCATGTTAGGTGTTATGGAAGCAGGGGACACTGCAGTGCCAAACCAGAACTCCTTATTGTGAAGGTTATTCTAAAACCAGACCAGAACAGACCTAACCCCTTTGGACCTCATGGCCTTCACCAGAAACAATCTGCAAAGGAAGAGGTCAAGTCAGAGGGGCATAATGTACTATGTACCACTGACAGTGGCCTGGGATTCACATAACAGGGGTGGCTGCCCGCTCCAGGTTCTTTAGGGGACACAGATCAGAGCTAGAGACTGCTGCTCACAAGTTTCAAAGGCAGCAGAACACACAGCTATAGGATGAAGGGCAGAAAAAGGGCCTGGCCTTGGTCTTTACAGGTACAAGACAACTCAGAGAAGCCCCTTCCAGCTCACTGGAAGGCCCATATCTGATGCACACCAACTCCTGACAGGGAAAAGCAGGCCCTGCTTCCACCCCAAGGGAAAGGAATGCTGCCTCCTGAGATGCAGGAGCCCTCAGAGCTGGGCAGAGGGAGGTACCTTGCTCTGCAGGTTCATCATGGACTTCTCGAAGGTTTTGGGCGGAGCTCTCTGGTGGTTACACAGAATGGCCACCGCTCTGTTGGCACGGTTGTAGGAGAGGATCTTTGCTGGGATGTTGTCATCCGCTGTGAAGGACAGGAGAGTGGTGAACACCTGACTTCTCCAGGGTGTGGTGCCACAGCCAGTGACCCACAGCCACTGCAGAACCAACCTTCCCCTCCTCTGTCCAGCCTCAACACTGCACTCCAACTACAGTCCCAAGCTGGCCACTTCCATCCCAGCCCCAAACTCCCTCTGGATGCTCCTCATCACCACTGACACCACCTCAACTCAACAGCGGGGAAGCACAGCCAGAGCAGGGGACAGCAGGACCACCCTGCCCAGGACACCACTGGGCTTCACAGGTGCAATGTGCCCACTTGGTAAAGATGCAAAGGGCAAGGCAGCACTGCTCACAGGGGTTGTGCATGAGCAGCATCAAAGATGGGGCTGTTACACATGCACCTGCCTTGCCTGTCATCTACAGCACCTGACAGCTAACAGAAAGCAAACAGATCTGGTTAAGGATAGGCATAACCTGGAAAGCACACCCTGGTGTGCTCACAAGTCAGTTCTGTTCTGCTCAACTACCTTAAAAGATTGTCTGACAGCAGATTTTTGGTCAGAGACCTCAGCTGCCTGACATTTGCACTGGGAGAACTGTTACAAGGAAGTGGTGAACAGATACACAGCTTGTGGCTCAGCCAAGGAAGCCAGATCTGTTTTGCAGGGTAAGATCTGTTCCCCTCACAGCTTCAGGGGCAAGACTTACGATTCGTGAGCTCCTTGAGCTGCTGCTGTAGCGTGATGGAGGCATTGTAAGTACGGAATACCTTGGCTGTCAGCCCCTCCATAAGGTCTTGAAGGTGTTTATTTAAGATACTGGTCTAAAGAAGCAGAAAGGAGATGATAGTGAGCATTAGGTATGACCAGAGTGTTTGTGAAACCTCAGGATCCATGGCTGAGACCTGGTGCACTCAGACCTGACCACAACACAATGGCCACAGCATGACTGAAACCACAGCAAAAGTGAACAAAGAACCAACAAGTATTACATTGGTAACAAGTACCACAAGTGGCCAAAAAAGATTTTTTGGTGTGGAGGTTTTGGTTTCCAGCAACAATAAACATGCCTGGACCACCACAGTGCTCCCACAGAGCCGAGTGTGCAGAGAGAGATGTGAAAATCTGTCACCTCACACATTATTCATCATCTCTGAACTCTGAAAAAACCTCCCCAGGTCAGAGCCAGGCAGGCTCTGCAGGACCAAGGCCCATTGCTTTGGGAACCTGTGGGCACAGTGGACAATTCAGACACCAGGCTGAGACAGACTCTCATTGCTCTGAGGTGCTCTGGAAGAAAATTTCCACTGAAACAATTTCTGGAACAGAGCAGCTGTTACTGCCTGGTGCAGAGCAAGCCTGCTCAGGATGCTCCACCACCCTCACCATGAACTCTGTGCTTACATTGAGGCGGTCAAAGAGGTCATCCTCAGGCTGCTTGTTCTCCATGAACAGCTGAAGATTCTTAAACACCTGCAGGAAAAGAAAACCAGGAATGTCAGGCACACAGACCAGACAGCACTGGGCAGTACTAGGTTGTATGAAAGCAAGGAGCCATTAAATTGCTTTCAGGAACAGTGATGATGCTGGGTGTTACTTCCCAGCAGGCAAAGACCCATCTCTCAATGCAATGCCTGTGCTGCAGGTTCCTCCTCAGCAACAAGATGCCCTCATCATCCTTTGGAGCAAAATGCCCTCTCATCCTTTGCATCAAAATTACAGTCAGGAGACTTCACTGCTCTGGTGTAGCTGCCTAACAGAGAAAGGGACCTCAAAGCTACTGCCTTTTCCTAACTCTCCCATTATTACTTGTGCCCAAGAGACCCCTGAGCCACTTCCCATGGATTGAAGCTCCAAGAAACCAACCCTGCTGCATTGTTTCATGCAATTTCATCCCAAACATGTCTCACTGGGCTAGGGAGAATAATCAAAGCATCTTTGATTATAACAGAGACCACAAATCCCAGCTCTGCATGCTCCAATTCTCCAGCTTCTCAACAACACACATTCTTCTATGGACAGCCAATATACAAAGATTTCTAGTTCCACAATACTCAACTGCCCATTTTAAGAACTGAAAAAATACCAAGAGATACCAATAAATTTAAATAGAAAAATATGTTTTCTTCTTTACAAGGGAACCAAGAATTCCAGCACACATTAATTTCTAGAGCAGCAGTAGTTTCATTTTTTTTTCCAGTTGTTTTGCTCCTCAAGGCACCAACATTTACTGGTGGCTGTCATGAAATTAGAACAGTATTATACACAGGGTATCTCAGACCACAGAGTTGTGGGCTAGATGCAAAGTTGTTACACCCACAAAAAATTTTTTGCATAGTGCCCTCCAGGTTCACGCTGCTGGATAGGGATTGATTCTGAAATGAGGCCAAAATCACAGCAGATTTGAAACTGGTGGATAGCAGAAGTAAAAGAATTGATGTGGCATAAGAAGTCTTCGCTGGCAGACACCCAAATTCATAGGCCAGAGGTATCAGTGCACCTTCTCCACAGGCTCTGGAGCAACCAAGATCAAGATCTATCTGTGAGGGCTCAGCTCCAACGTGACCCAAACCACTGTGAGAGAGGTGTCTATTATCAAAGCCCCAATCAAACTGCTGCTCTGCCAGTGCCAGCAGCATTTCACAACCATTTATGCTGTAACGTATCACACGGGCCTGCAACTCCTGCATCTACAGGTGACAAAACCAACTTTGATGATGAGAATGAGACCCAGGAAGCTTGTCTAACAGCTGTTATAGTTCTGTACATCAATTCCTCACACTGAGACCACAGGGAAGAGCTGCAAGATGTCTGAACATCTCATCTGCTGGGCTGTGCCACACAAGGATGTCACACTGACTGACTTATTTTCTGGCTTGGTATCTGAGCAGTGATAAAGCAGCCTGTTAATGGCATGCAGACTGTGCTGACCACACCTCTGTGTATGTGTTTGTGGAGTGCCTTACCCTCTTCTCCACAGGGACCTTGTTGTAGTATCGGATGGAATCCTTGCCGAGGAAGTCGAACTCAACCACGTATTCCTGCCCATCCAGCTCAGGATGCAGCTTGATGTGCTCTACTCTCAGAGAGCAGCAGCCCACGGTGTCAGCTGTCTCTCCTTCTTCTTTTTCATTGCCAGCTCTCAGGGCAAGCTACATTTGTATCAAGACAAGAGAGGTAAAGAATTCAAACTGTCCCCAGAATCAAGAGATGCTGCAAACCTTCAGATGCTGGCCTAAAACAGCAGGGTCCAGAGGAGAATATCTCCTTTTTTTTTTTTGTCAAGAGTTTAAGCTAGGATGCTTTACCAACTTCTGCTCATTAAGTAACAAAAACTGTGAGACAGGTCTGAGTAATGGAAATGAATTTCAAAAAGTGTGGCAGTTTTTAAAAATCAAATTGACTTCCACGTGAACTCTACTTGAAACAATTCATATGGTTCAGTTGTCCATCTTCTATGATCCAACCTATTCACTGCACACTAAATACATTTCAAATAGCATACAGGTTATATAAATATTGGCTTGTATAAATTATCTAAATGCTACACTTGGCTGCATAAAACCACAGTGCTGGCTAAAACAATTTCTAACTTTTGAAATCTTCAGTGGTCATATGAAACCAGAATTATTCACATCAAAGTTCCTTGGTTTACATCAAACCATTTTGAACAAAACCTGTTAATTTAGTTAGTCAAGACACCATATGCTACTAGGAGCAGCTCTCTGGGAACTGGTTTTATGTTGCTTTAAATGCATCAACACAACTGCAGTTTTCTTTATGCTATGGTGAAGAAATTAGCATAATTACAAAACCTCACAACTGTGACCTCATGCTGAAGAGGTGACAAACCAGCAGAAATTCCCAACAGGAAAACTGAAGCAGCTGGAGACAAAAGGCCCACACAAACTTCCCACTAATCCAACTGGGTGATTCTGGAACCAGGCTGTGAGTTTTGCCTGAACTAAACAATGCTGCCTGAAATAGCTGTGTTTAGTACAATAGTGCATTGCTCTGGATTCCAGGTAATGGGAAGGAAAAGGAGCCTGCCTACCAGGAAGCCTCAGGATACCTCAGTAACTGGGCTCAATCCTGCATTCAAGACAAACACACAGCATTCCCAGCAGGACAGGGAGGGTGAGAGGAGCCAAGGAAGGAGCCTCACCTTATCAATGAAGTACAGTGCCACAGCCCTCTGCCGAACCTTCATCTCTTTGGATTTCCAGTCTTCTCGGTATTGATTCCGGATTTTATCTACACATTTCTTCAACCTCCGAGCTGTCTCGTACTTCTGCCAGTCCTTCTCACCCTGCAGGGAAGTTGGAACAGAGTCAGCACTACAGAGCAGGCAGAGGACTTGCTCCAATCTGCATCTCAAGGCTTTGCAAGCCCGTGTGTGGCAAAGAGTCTCGCTGTACAAAAGCACTGAGATGCTGCTGCTGCACAGCTCAGCCTCACACTGAGCTGCCACACAGCTGCAGGTCATTCAGATTTCCATGATATTAAATACTTCCATGGAAGCAACTAGAGAGAGACACAAAAGAACACATCTTCCCTGCTTCTCAAAATACAAATGGTTTCCTTTGCTTTATTCAGATGGCACTTATGTTCTTTCAGCTGTGTAATTAAATACCCATAAAAGGCAAAAGCAACATCAACAGTTCATCATCATTATTATATATTCAAGACACAGCAAAAAGAGGGCAGGAATTCACAAGGAATAGAGATATTTTTCCTCCTGTATTTGTAGGACAAACTCCTTGTTTCCAATCCAGGAAAAAATCTCTCAGAAAAAGACTGCATGAAAGGAGCTTAAATTCTTGCTTTTATGGACTTGATCCACAGACTGGGTATTTGCTCCCACAGCAGGAGTTTATTTTCCTTCAGTCATGAGCTCCTCACCAGCCTTCTCAGCCAGGAGCCTGGCTGGGTTTTTAATTTTACAAACAACTAATTAACAACCCATGGTTAGAACTTCACTGCAACACCACACAGGGGAAGTTAAGGCCAAATGTATGTGAAATATTCACCAGAGCAAGACTGTTCTTGGATAAATTGCTTCCTTTTAGGTTTACACAGGTTAAAGGATTCCTACTAGAAATGACACGATGCTTTTCAGGAGAATTTTTCCAGATTTCACCTGCTCTCCTGGGCAGTAACTGTATCCTCTCCTTTCAAGGGGGAACAGAAGCACAGAAGCTTCCCCATGTTTTTCAACCACTGTAGGATGAAACAACCAGGTACAGCCTTACCTCCTATATCTCTCCTAACCACGAGCTACATTTGCTTCTTGGAAATATGACCAGGAAAATTCCTTTATTTTTGCTTTTTTAACTGGATCTTTACCTTAATTCTTGAGCTAGGGTTCAACATGATGTATTTGATAGAGCCTTGGATGTTCTCAGTCCATGACACCAACCAGGTCACCTTGTTATCATGCCTAACCTCCTTCCATTTGTGTCCTGGTGGAGGGGCAGGGATTTTGGAATCCCTACAGAGAATTAGAAAACAGATGATAAAAGTTAGTTAAAGAAAATCCCACCAGCATCAAAACAGAGAAGGTAATAAACAGCATTACACAAAGAAACTGCAGGGAAAAGAACTGAGGCAACAGAAGTGCATTATCTCTACAAGCAGGAAACCAAGTCAATAAAATTGAACAAAGATCAGGAATGTAATTGCTACTAACATGTACCTGCTGAAGAACTAAACTGTAATTGCTAGGACCAGTTTTGATTTGTGAACACTAATAGTGTGGACACTTATGAGGACTACAGAGAGTGAAGAAAAGCCCACCAAACCTTAGCCTTCAACATCATGGAAGACAAGGTAGGACAACCTATGTATAAGAAAATTATTTTCTGGAAATACTATCAGGAAAGGCACTTTAGGCAGATGCAGGCTGTAGGCGTGAGGAAGAAAATATGTTGAAAAAGTTCTACAAGAAACCCATGATTGCCTTGCTCAGTCTTTGCTTGCATGACTCAGTTTCTTATCCATATGAGAACAAGATAAGCTGCATCCCTAATCCTACATGTTTGAGTATCAACTTATGGAGGGTTTTAAAAACTGAGCTCCAGAAAGCAAAGGCAGGGTGTGAAGCATGCAGGGCTCACTTGCTGCAGTTTATGATGATGTCCTCGGGCATGATGCGCCTCTTCAGCATCCCCATCTTGGGGTGGTTCCCACGGCCTCGGAACAGACCTGGCGGCTCAATCTTAAAGTTGGCAATCCTCTCCTTGTGGTTGTCCATCACACAGTACCCATACTCCTTCAGTAGCCGCTCGTTCTCCTCTTTGATTTTCTGGGAAAAGCCAAAAGCAAAGATGATACGGCACAAGCAGCACCACACACCTTTATATGCCAAGACTTGAAAAACTTTTATATTTGTGCCACGCTAATGCTGAAGACCCAACCAAAAATCAGATCCCCATCATGTCAAGTACATTAGACTGGCCAGAAAAGCATTCATAAAATGCGCACAGCACAAACTGGAAAAAGGGAAAAAATGTGTGAAAACTTGGAAGAGTTGTATTTGAGGGAAACAGATCAGTGCTGGTGAAGGCAGCTACAATTCTGCCACAATAGAGGAGTGTATCTCTATCCATATATCTCAGCTTCAAGGGTACCCCCAGCACAGTACTGCTATTTTATATTTTATACTGAGCATTTGACATCCACTGGACTTCCTGTCTTGTTGTTTATGTATAAAAATTCTGTGTATAAAAGACTTCAGTGTTTGAACTCAGCATCAGAAAGCAGGCAAAGGAATGTCTCCAGGCTGCTGCATGTCAAGCCTGTGTCAGCAAATGGTTTCACAAGCAGAACAGTCTTCTAAGAAAGAATGTGCTGAGATTTCACTGCATACTTCTGTGCCTGAACTCTAATTATATAGCAGGAAAAATAAAAACACTGCAGCTCAAAATAAAACATCTGACCCACAGACAGCACTGCTGCACCAGCTAAGAAACAGAAAAAGCCGCTTCTGCTCCATTTTAAGAGCCACCATGGACAGGAACTGAAGGGCTCACCCACATTTATCAAACAGAAACAGCAGAAAGACAAGGGCTCTCCATTCTGATGGGACCCCTCTGATCCCAAAGGCTGTAATTCCAAGCTGCCAGGCCCTTCATTCAAAGGACAATTACTAGAGCATTGCAGAAGATCAAGCTGAGAACTTGGGGCAAGTTTCCACCTACCAAAATTCATTGCAGTTAATTTAATTCTTAACCTATGAGACATGTAGCCATGCTGCTGGATAATAAAGTTCATTTTTTATTCAAAAACCAGCATTACTTGATGTTTAAGATTTCTTCTCTCATGTTATTCACTAATGGCATTGCTGTATCCATTCCACCACCCTGATCTAAGCCATCTTTAACTGATTATCCACTGCTCATGATTTCCCAGGGACCAGTGAGCCCAGAGGCAGCACCTCTGATTCTCTTTATTGACTTAAGCAGTTACTTAACTTAAGCAGTTACTTACTTAACTTTCTTTCCCTAAGCAGGATCAGCCCTGTCAATATCATTTCAAGTCAGGATGAAGATTCAGCTGTAAACACAGTGCTCTGCCCTACCTGAGCTGCACAGCTCACATGAAAGCAATAATCTGAAAGCTGGTGAAAAACACTGACATATGCACAGCAAGGGGAATGATTGCACAAAGATGTTTACAACCATGAAGCCTCCTAGAATTCCCACTGGTACCTGTTTTTCCTCCTTGGACATCTGTTTCCTAGCTTCTGACTGAGCTTTGAAATACTGGCTCATGTGGGTGAAGTCACACTTGCTGAGGTTGGTGATAGTGCTCTTCTCTTCAGAGGTCATTTCCTTGCAGAAGGAAAGCAGTGCTTTAAGTTTACACACACACACAAAATGTTCATGCATAGCAGAGTTTACCCTACTCCAGGCAGCCTAAACAGGAACCACAGGCAGGTTCTCACAATAACCCCCCAGGAACCCCCAAATTCTTGCACAGGCTCATTCCAGCTGGGGTCAAAGAGGAAAGGACAAGCAGCAGATCCCATGGAGCACTGGCCTTGCAGGGTTCTGATGTCTCCAGGCACTGGGCAATGCTGCACCACTTTCCAAAGAACTCCCACACCCTGACTGGGACTGCTGAGGGATGGGGAGCAAAACCCAGAAATATATCCAGGAAAACTGCATCAAACTTATCTAAGGCTTGCTGTTATGGCTGATGACTGAAGTGAACATCTCTGTTTGGAAGGGGTTTCCTTGCAGCAAATCTTGATTTTTACACAAGGCATTAACAGGCAAGTCAGTACACCCCATGGTGCTGCAACACAGGAACCTGACTTTGTTGGTTGAGAAAGGCATTTATGGTAGGGCCCTTCCTGGTGAAACTACAGGATAAATGGGAAAATTCACAGCTACAGTCTGAGGCAGCATTTAGTTGCCTCAAGCCAACTTTCATGTGCATGGAACAGCAGCCCCTTTTCTCTGGTCAGTGCTGAGGAGACACTGGCCATGTCCACAGCCCAGGACTATGTGCATACCTTTCTCCAGTCCTTGAAGAAGTTTTTCCTGAAGATCTCCTTTGTAGTGTACTCATGGTCAAGCATTTTTGCAAAGAAAGTGGCAACTTCTTCTGCTTTGGTACTCAGCTTCATGACTTTACCTACAAAGAAAGGTTTTCTTCTTAAAGAAAATGGTAAACAGGAATCAAATTCATAAAGAGAACACAGTAACTATCCTAAAGGGTAGTTTACTGCAGAGAAGTTTGTCTTGAAACGTTACATAATACACCAACTTGAATGGACAAAGGAAGCAGAGGAGCACAATTGCTTGACTTCCACCACAAACATTTTGAAAAAAATTTCCTCTGGAATCTAAACATTAAAAAAAGCAACAGCAACTTGATGTGAGGCAGGTCTGGGCTGCAGGGCAGGAAGGGGAAAAGGCCTGCTGCAGGAAACCCTCTGCTGAGCCACCCCCGTGCTGGGCGTGCTCCTGGGGAGGGACTGCTGTTTGATGTCCAAAAGGCAGGGATTTTATTAAATTTCATATTCCAGCACTCAGACATGTGGGAAAAACAGAGCCTGTATTCCTTTTCAATTCACAGGCAGACTCCACCTTGGAACACCCCTTCCAGCCTTTAGCTACTTGTAGGCAGGAAGAGCCCTTCCTCTGGATACTCTACAAATAGGCTGGAAAGAGATGCCAAATATTGAACTCTCCCTCATTGCAAGGAAACGTGTCAGGGTTCTGCTAATTGTTCCCTCTGCTGTGGGAATGCACTCCTGCCTCTCCAAAGCAGGCTCACAAGGCAGTCATTTTTAAGAAAGACTGAGCTGTCAGTGAATGGAGGGGTCACATTCCAGCCTCTCTGCATGACTGCAGCACAAAGTGGAACTGCTGCAAGGGGAGAATGAAGCACAAGGGAAAGAGGCTGCTGCTGCATTGAGGCTGTGCATTCAACATCTAACACTCCTATCTAGCATTTTTTGGTCCTGACTGCATTCCTGATGAAATGTGGGGTGCCAGTGATCCCTCTGAAGGATTCTGCATGCAGCTCACGTCTCTAGCTAGTCTAGTTGCAAGAAATATTTAATGTTCCAATGCTTGGATGTCAATACCTGGGGATTTTTAACAACCATTTTACTGCACACAAGTGAACACAGGAAACTGTTCAATCTGTGCTCTTGGAAAAAAAATACCATGCTTTGGGTTTACTACATATTTTCAAAAGTTGCATCATCTCTAAAATTAAAGCATGAGAGTCAGCTAAAAAGCCTTAAGATCTATAAAGCCTCGTAAAACAGGACTTAGCAAAACGTCCTCCCAATGATCTGAGAATATTCCACAATTAAATTAAACCAACAGTAACTCTGCCAATTTTGAAGCTGTAACCTAAAATACAGCATTTGTTTGCTTATAACAGGAAATGGGGGAAGGGAGAGACAGCAAGGGAAACTGTTTTTCCAGGCTGCAATTTCAGCTTAACAGAGGCTATCGAGTTAGTAACATGTTATGGGGCTAAAATGTCTGATATTTTTCCCAGCTAGCTGAAGGCTCAGTCACCTTTATCTAATCACTTTAGGATATATTTCATTGGAAAAGATTTCCTTTTATTTTTCACAAAGGTTTGAAAAGGCTTTTAGTGAGAGAGCTGCTAAAGAAAGGATTTATTGCAGAGGCATGAATATTAGTTACCTGATTTAAAACTGAAAACCAGAGAGCAACCAGGGGACAGAACAAGCAGAAAAAACCCCATGGCCATGACTGCAAGTGCCATATTCTTACCTTGCCCCATCTACAGAAAAATGTGCAAGTCAGAGCCACCCATGAGCAGTGACTGGTTAACCCACAGGCACTGAAAAAGGATGGCTTTGGCATTTCAAGCTCCTTCCCCGAGTCAGTACTGCAGGCACTTCCAAGAGCCCCAGCAGTTTTTATGTGAGATGAAAGCAGGCAGTGAATCCCCAAGCCAGGGACAGATTCCTCCGGTGTGAGCCGGCTGCTGGCCAGCCACAGCCTCATTACTGGGCTCTACAAATCACCCTGGGATAATCTTGCAATGAGACAATGCCTTGTGAGCACAGACAGAGGCTCTCAGCAGCTGCTGTGTAAATCAGACATCTGATTTTTTGCCTAGTTTCTCAAGGAAGACTTATGGGATGTCTTTATTTGCCAGACCCCCTCCCTGCCCAGCCCATGACTGTTGAGCTTATTGATGAATTTCTGTGATGACAGAGGTAGAGGTTGCAGAAATCCCTGCAGAGGCTCTGAGAAATAGATGGCTGGAGAGATGAGGAGCTTATTGCTGTCTGCACCAAAGGATAGCACAGTGCAGGCTGCCCCTCCCCTTCTCTAGACAACAGGAGAGATCATGCATTTTTCAGTATAGGAAAACAATTTCCAACTTTGCATCAGTTCTTATCAAACCCTAAGAAAGCAGGCTGCAGACATCCTTGATCACTTTGCTACTTGCTTGGAGATGGCCTTTAATAGGCTACAGCATATTTATTTCACTACTTTGCTGCTGAAAATGTAATACCACCTATTCCTCAGTATTTCAAAACACTGTGTCATGTCACATGAAAACAGCACGTTGCTCCTGGAAGAGTTCCATGTGCAGATGTCCCCATCACCAAAAATTATATTTTCATCCATTCAAATACCTCCCACTTAATTCAATCCTGGGTTAATTTGATCCTTCGTTTAACATGATCACAGAAAGGAAATACACAGGTCAACAAGTCCAGGCTCCAACAGGCATCACATCATATAATCCCTTCCACATGAGCCTCTAGCAGCCAGGCAGCCCAGGATACTTAAATCCCACACCAATTAGTTCTACCACAGGCAGTGGTCAGGGAATGAGACCATGACTTACATGAGAGGGCTGTGTCCTTGAGACCAGGGTCATCCCATTCATTCCTACAAGATCCCAATCATCTGTACCTAAATTCAATTGTCTTTTATTTCACTCATGCCACCAAATGATGATGAATTTCACCATGGATGATGGAAGTTGCAGTTCTTAAGGTTAAAGAAAACAAGAGCAAGCCTAAAGGTGACCAGTGATGAGGCAGCTACAATTACATACTCCACTGGTCACTGTTACACTGAGGCTCAGACACCCCCATTCTGCTAAGGAACCTGAGAAATTCACCCCATAAGGGACTGAGAGCAGGTTCAATCCCTGTGTCACTTCAGTGAGCAGAATTCAGCAGGCTCAGGTAAATTCCTTTCCATCCAGAACCTCACTTTGCTGCTGAGGAGCTGATTTAAGTGAACCACTAAAACACAACCACCTCCTCAGCTCTTCAGTCCCCAGAAGAATACTGCAATACCCTGAGATGTTTATTTCTCTTCCTAGCAAGTAGGAACACAGATTAACTCACCATCATAATAAAACTTGACATTTTCAGGCAGAGGTTCATATGGTGGAGCAAATACAGGACCTTTGTGCTCTAGGAACTTCCATTTGATGCCTTCAGGGTAGCGCTCTTCTTCCCACCTTCAAGAGAGAAATATGAACCAATACAATTTTAAGCTCCCAATCTTCATTTTATTACTGTGTGGGTATGAGAGTATGCTAAACCAGCAAGAAATCTTTGTCAAGTATACACCAACAACAAATACTCAATGTACTATCAGCATTTAATTCCTTTTTTTTTCCTTCTTTATCTTTTTCCAAAAGCACAGTCATAACCATGAGCAGAACAACTGGGCTGCAGATTATCTGATGCCATCCTATTCCTCACCTCTCATGTGCTCCTCTTTTCACAAAATCACACAGCTGAAATTGCTTAGATCTTAAGAAAATAAGACTTGGGCCCTGTAAACCAGCTAGGATCATGCCAAATTAGTTTCAGCTGTGATCCAACATCAGGTCCAGGATGCCTGCTCAGCAAAGTCAAACAATTGTGGGATATTATGCAGCTGCTTTCAGATGTGGACAATATGCCATCAAGGGCAGAGATAAAGAAACAGATGTTCATTTATGACCTAAATGAGAACAAACCTGCTTGGACAAGAAAGACTAAAACCTGCTCTGTTATTTTAAATTCATTCCAATTCTCTGGGTAAGAAAAGCATAGCTGAATAAAAACAGAGCAGCCCAGAAAACTGCATGTTTGCCTTAAAAATGCTCTATAAAAAAATGCTGTATAAAAATGCTTTTCAAGTGATGCATTTGGTATCACAACACAGCAAGGCAGGCGCCACCAATCCCACATTCCAAGGGAACAGGGTCAGCAATTCATCTGCAGAGAAAAGGGTCCTGCCAGGCCAGGATCCTGCCCCCAGTTCCCAGTGCCAGGCCACTGATTGCACACTCCTCCCCTCCAAGATCCTTTCATGATTACCACGACATTACTGCTACTTGCTGCTGGCACAGGATTCCCTGCTGGGAAAGGCTATTTCACCTTACTGATCAATCAGCTGGAAGGCCATTAACCTGTCACAGTACTCAGCCTCTGAATTGCCCAGACAACTTTGTTGAGCAGCCATGACAATAAAAAAAAGGAGTTTAAGCTTCTGTCTGGTGTCAGCCCTAAGGAGCAGCATTCCCATTCCAGGTGCCACAGCAGCTGAGGAAAGATGTGCATGGACTGCCTGCATCTCAGGAGATGTGATGCACTGACTGATTGCTTCATCTCCACTGAGATAGAAGTTACAGCATGGAAGATAAACACTGTACAGAGACAAGAGTTTCTGCTAGAAGACACTCAAAATGCTTCACTCGTGTCTGTATATCAACAATTTAGGAGCAGCAGCAACACAGCAGCTGGCTAGAGTTTGAAAGGCACCATATCTTTAACCACACCACTGGACTTGACTTCTTCTGATGAGATTCAACAGCTTTAACAGCAAAGCACCCAAACCCAGCATCAATACAGAACTGCATATCAGACCTCAGTCCCTGGCTGAAAAGAGGGCTTGAGTAAACCATGTTGATAGAAGAAACCAATATTGACACAGATTCCAAATATTTACATTCCTAATGATTGTTATGCTTTGTTTTGTTTTTCTTTTATTAATTAGAAGCTAGAAATATAAATATTTTGTCAAACATAGACCTAGGTTCTTCCATCCAGAAGCTCCTTTCAGCAAAATAAATCTAAACCACTCTCAGCCAGAATAAACTTCTTCCTCACAATGAGCAATTTTATTCCAGTAAGAATAAAATAAGGGCATCACTCACAGTAGTTACTGCTTTTCAGGACAGGTTTGTCATTCTTGTTTTTTAAAATTTATTCCTCTGGTATTTACTTAGTGAGAAATTCAGTACCTCTATCCCTTCCTGTTCTTTTACAAAGGATGCATGTAAAAGCAGTATTAGAAAGACAGCAGTTTAAATAGACAGCAGAAGGACATTGTGCCTTCTGGGAAGGCTACAAGGAAACATGGGATTCATGGGGTAGTTTCTAAGCTCAAAAGTACCAGAAAGTGTGTCCCCAAAAGACCACAAACCATCCCCAATCCCACCTCCACCTTCCTACACATCACACATAAGCATTAAGACAAAAGATAAAAGTGAGTCTCCTGAGTGTAGCTCATTTTTCATCCTCATTTAGTTTCAAAGAGGAAAAGCATTACAGCACCACTGCCCTTGGCAGTTTCTGGTTCTAAAGCAACGTTGTACACATGATTTTGTGGGAGAATGCTGCTTACTGATTCCAGCAACAACTCATCAGTCATACAAGGCTTCTTAATTAAATCCCACATCAACCCTGTCTAAATATGCTAGGGTGGCTCAGGAAGGAAAAGTTGGAGAAGATCTTTCAAGTGGAATGAAAAGAGAGAACATTCTTGGGGGAAAAAAGCCCAGAACATACCTCAGGGATATGTTATCTCAAGGAAATGAACTTGCTGTAACACAAGGGGGGAGAAGTGCTCCTAAGGTGCACTTCTGAATCACATTTTTCACACACTGATGGGGCATGAAAATGACCTCTGCAAAGCTGCACACAGTGATGAATGAGGCCAGTGCCTTGGGGATGTCTGCATCAAGCATTCACACAAGTGAGGATCAAAATGCTCAAGGCAGCAAGCACTTGAGGAAGCAGCTAAAAAAAGGTATCAGACGCTCAGAAAATTGACTCAGATGGAACATAAAATGCCCTTAAGAGAAACAAGTGAAGTGCAGATGAAACCTTGTCCAGCAGAGACAGCCTATACAGAGCTGCAGATGGATGACAGGAACACCAGCAGAAGGAATCAGCTACCTTGTGCCAAATTCTGCTAAACATGCTTTCCAAGGCACTTTTCCTCAGCAGTAAGCACAAACTGCAGGGCTTAACACCACTACAGGGGCCTGTGCTGCCCAGGTAAGGGAGGGGAGAACAGCACAGCTTTCCAGTAAAGCTCTGCTGTTCAAGGATACAGCCCACAGCAGAAGGGAGCTGGGATAACAGAATATTGTTAGACAGAACCAGAAAGGGGAGCTGAGACAAAGCCAAAAAGACAACAGGCTTAAAAAGACCTTCTGTAGTTTCCTATTGCTTTGTGTCCCTGTAGTTTGGTAATGTTACAGCACATTAAATATGCTGTCAAAGAATTTGAGAAAAAAGTGGATTGCTCAGGAAAAAGGGAAGTTTTGGGGAGAGGCTGGAAACTCAAGTTTCTAAGGGAGTATTCAAGTATGAAAAAGATTTGCAAGTGCTGATGTTCTAAGGAAGCTGTGACAGTTAAAGAGAAATATGTAAAGACTATAAACACTACAAAAGATTTTTTTCTTTTTAAGGATGAATCAGTAATAGTGTCAATAAAGGAGTAAAGGATTGAACCTGAAAGGATTGAAGAAGATTGCAAAGACTCTCCCCATCTCTACAGATCTATTAAAAACAGCCAAATGATCTGAGAAAAGATCAAGGAAACATCCCTGAAAGGTCATAGAAATACATTACAAGTGGGCAGAAAACACACATGCTTTCAAGAAGTACATATGCACTAAAATGACGGAAGTACTAAGGCCAAAACTTCAAAACACACAAAATGGTAGCTCCCTCAAATCTAGAAATAACAGCTTAAATTACTATGGAGGGTTAAAAAAAAATCCAGCAGGTTTCTTACACAGAGCACTACTGATGCATCACAGGTCTGTCTTCCAAATGAACCACAAAGGTGAGACTTAAAAAAGGCTCTAAAAAACTTTAAGTGTGGGTGAAAGTACAACTACAGTGATGTTACTTAAGGATTCTGGGCAAGACAGAAAGTGTTTTTCATTTAAAACTCATTTTCAGAAATCATTTGTCAAACAGGCTGAGCTAACTGGTCACTTGATCAAGTCTCATTTCTGTGCCAGAGGCAGGAGCAGTTTTGAGAGGCACAGCTGACACCCACTCATGCTGTACCTCTATGGAACACAGATAAGTTCTACTAGAATACTGCTTAACACATCTGCACACATTAATATATTCCTTAATCCACCTGCAACTATCAATATATTCCTGCTGACACCCCCAAGCCCCCAAGCTCTGTACTGCTCTGAAGAGTTTCAGCACAGAGCAGCTTCTGGGCACAGAAATATTGGTATCTGATCATTATAGGCAGCCTCTACATGACACAGATAGGGAAAAAAAAAAAAACCAACACCCAGACAACCCTACAAAACACTTATTTCCTGTTTTAGGGATATCACTTCTACTTCAGAGGATGAACACAGTGAATGAGATATTTATTTAGAGCTTACCAGAAAGTAAGTCAATTATTCAGAACAAATCCTCATGAATCAACAGAAGAGAAAGCCAGATGTGCTTATTCAGCCAGCATGGGAGGTACAGGCAAGCCCAGGTGCAGATGGGAGCCTACAGCACTGACTATATATAGTTACCATTTCCATTTTTGCTCCTCTTCTTTTTTCGGCTTCTTTCTTTTGTCTGCTTCAGGGACTTTCTTATCTTTGCTCTTGACTTTCTTTGCTTTGCTGTCCTGCAAAATGAGTAAGATGCTGTTAGAACAAGCTACTGTATTTCCCTCCTACCCTGAAAATATGTGTAAAAACTAAAAGACTCTCTCTTGGGGTATATAAGAGCTGAATTCCTGTGCCTTCACCACATAAATGTGCTCTTAGATCATCCCTTTAAGTCAAAGTCTGCTGATGGTCCCACTCAAGTTTTCAGGCAAATTCTTTTACTTTACACTGGGGACATGCTAAATGCACACAGCCAGTTATCACCTGATAGGGGGCAAGTCTGGGCCACGGGAAGGGAACTGCTGTGTTACAGAACCTCCTCCCTGGCCTGCACTGGTGTGTCTGGTCTGGCAAATGCTGCAGAGCACAACCACCATGGTCAGGTGGCTTCTGGGATTATCCTGGTGCATGCACAGTGTAGGGACACTTCCTTTGAAGGGAAGAATTAACCCCATTGCCCAGAGGTGCTGCAACATGTGTCTCACAAGGGTGCCTTTGCTAGAGGTGTAGTTTGTCAGTCTCAAATTATGGCTAACCTTTTCCAAGTCCCTCTCCAAAGAAATTTCCACCTCGGCTCCATCTAAATGCTTTAAGCTTCCTTCTAGCATGTAATCTCTTTTCCATCTCCCCTGCCTCTGAACCCTGCCACATCATCTGTGCAATTACCACATGTGGTGAGCAAGGCTCCCCTGCCCCCTGCCAGCTCCTTAACAGAAGGACTGTGAATTGCCTGGAACAGCCTGGAAGTTCATGTCCTGGAGGCATCTTCTCCACCCATTGTTTTAAGGGTTGGAAAGAAAGTTTCCCTGAATTTTTATAAATTGCAGTTCAGATAAGTTAATATGTGCACCCTAAGTGGGGATCTGCCACACACAGCTCTGTTCCAGACAAAATCAGATTCCCCCTGCTCTGCATAATCCCACACCAAATAGCCTGGCTCTTCTTTATGATAAAAATAAACTCATCTGTCACATTACCTCTTCTTCCTCTTGTTTCCTTTTCTTTGCTTTCTTGATGTCTTCTGTTTTGATTTTCTTGGGTTTGTAGTCAGCACTAAGAACAAAAAGACTTGCTGATGAAATTGATCCATTTTCCAGTACAAATAGGAAGTCATAGATGTACAAAGTTTATATGCACAAGCTTGCAGCATAGCTGGCATTTTTAACTTCTAAAGAATATAATTTATATCCTGCTCTTTCAGAAGACTCAATAATCCCAATCCAGCACAACAGCCTAGAAAACCTACAAGATGTTATTATCAATACCTCTCCACAAGTTTCACTGCTGAAACATCTTCCTCAATGAAGAATCAATTCAAAAGCATTAGCAGCCACTCAGTGATTCCATGGATGGGATAAATGGGTATAACCTTATTGGCATGTTCTATCCCAACTCTCTTTGCAGTCATCAGTCTGGGATCTTGCCCACAAGACTCACTCTTTGCACCCCCCACTAGTTCAAACAATAGTGAAATTGAGTGCTGGTAAATTACATAAACACAACCTCATTTCCAGTGAGGCTGGAAAATACCTCTGAGATCATCCAGTCCAACCTATGACTCAACACCACCTTGTCAACCAGAGCAGGACACTGAGTGCCTCGTCCAGTCTTTCCTTAAACACCTCCAAGGAACAGTGACTCCACCACCTCCCTGGGCATCCCCATTCCAATGTCTAATCACCCTTTCTGTGAAGAAATTCCTCCTAATGTCCAGTCTAAACCTCCCCTGGTGCAGCTTAAGACTTTGTCTTATCCCTTGTTGCAGGGGAGCAGAGCCTGACCCCCACCTGGCTGCACCCTCCTGTCAGGGAGTTCTGGAGAGTGAAAAGGTCACTCCTGAGCTTTCTCTTCTCCAGGCTGAGCCCCCCAGCTGCTCCTCATTGGACTGGTGCTCCAGACCCTTCCAGAGCTCCACTGCCTTCTTCTGCACTTCCTCCCACACCTCTATGTCCTTCCTGAATTGAGGGGCCCAGAACTTGAGGTGCCCCTCACCAGTGCCCAGTAAAGGGGCAGAATCACCTCCCTGCTCCTGCTGGCCACACTATTCCTGATACAAGCCACGTGCCATTGGCCTTCTTCACCACCTGGGCTCATGTTCAGCTGCTGACCACCATCTCCAGGGCCTTTTCTGCTGGGCACTTTCCAGCAACTCTGCCCCCAGCCTGGGGCACTGCAGAGGGTCGTGGTCAAAGTGTCAGAAGTGGCACTTGGTCTTGTTGAACACCATGCTGGTGGTCTCAGCCCACTGATGCCCCCAACAGCCTCCAACCACCACATCTCCCACCTGCCCTTCTGTTTGTAAACAGCAGGTCCAGCAGGGTGCTACCCCTGTAATGCCACAGCTGTCCTTACCAGCTGAGACAGAAAGTTCTTTTCCACAGACTCCAGGAACCTCCCATCCTGCCTCCTCTCTGCTGTGCTGAGTTTCCAGTAGGTATCCAGAAGGTTAAAGTCTCCCACAAGAACAAGGGCTGGCAGTGATGAAATGTCAGCCAGCCACTCATAACACAGCTCATCCACCTCTTCATCCTGGTTGGGTGGGCTGGAACAAGGCTCCCAGCAGGATTATCTGCCTTACCAGCCTTCCCCTTGATGCAAGGGGCACTCAACCTTACTGTCACTGTTCTTGAGCTCTGTGCAGACAGAATACTCCCTAACGTACAGCAACACCCCAGTTCTTAATCTTTCCATGGCAGATGTGAGAGGGGAAGTCATGCAAAGCTAGCAGAAGGCAGAAAGTGATTACACAAAAGATGTCCCACCCATGTCTCTTGGAAATGAGAGCTGTAGGGATGGAGTGCCACCATGGTGAAACCTTTCCTGGCCTTTAACTCCTGCCTGCTAATAAAGACAAACTACCCTGAAGAGCTGGATGGGCACAGAAGCAGATCCCAGTGAGATGGAGCTGAACTTGTATTTCAGGGGGTTCCTGTGTCAGGAAAACATCATGGGTGTTTCTCTGGGAGACAACAAGCCTCAGCATAACTTGTGACACATTGAGACTCCAGGCAAACCACGCCAGGCAGTGCAGGCAAACCTCCCCCTGCCTCCAAACAGGCTGACAGCGCATTTTCTACCTCTTGAGCAGTCATTTCCCTGCCCAACAGAAACCACTGCAGCCACTTAGCTACGTTAATACCTCACGTGCTCACATTTCTGTTTTACAGTCCTCATCAGTCTTTACCTGCCTTCTGGGGTTTTCCTTTTTTATTTACTAGTTCTGCAACATTTCACAGCAGCATCTGCAGAAGCAGGTAGTGGCATTTTGCTTTGCACAGCACAAATACTATCCCTGCCCTGCTCAGAGAACTTGTAACAGCATAGGGAGTCTGGTCTCAGACCTCCAGTACCCATCTCAAAAAGTCAGTGATGATCACTTGAAATTCCACCTGCTCCCTCAATGTTCTCCTTTTAAAACTAAAGGCAAACATCCAAGTCACCAGCACCCACGCTACTTACTCATCATCCTCTCGAGGTCTCTTCAGGGGTTTGGAGTCCTCTTTAGGAGATGCATAAAACCCATCATCATCTGGTTCATCTTTAATACGCGGTGGACTACAAAAAGAAGCAAAGAAACACAGTTCTACTATCAAAGATGAAGTTTCTTGGAAACCAGCAACAGCTAAGTTTTAAGAAATAATCATCTGCAAAATGGGCACGTCTTCCATGGAATGTGCTGCCATGACAAGACAGCAAAGGCTTGAGATGTGTCATTTTCTGAATACTCACAGACAGTGTGAGGCGAGTAATTCAATGTCTACACATTTGCCATTTCTCAAGAAACATCAAGTTCAATTTCAACGGCTCAAAGTTCATTTGTTTCTCTGAGGTTTTGAGTAAAAACAACTGTAGCTTCCAGCACTTTCAAATAGACTTAAAAACTGAAATGCCTGTGTGGACTCAAATGCAGGATGTTATTTAGTCTCAACTCAATATCCTTATTGAGCCTTCTAAGACAGAAAAAGATTATCAACTAAACAAAGATTTGAAAGCTATTCCCTGGAACATTTTGCCAACTAAATATTGAGGCATGTGAAAACCAGAAAAGGAAACAAAGATTTGGCAAAGTTAAACAGATCAGTCTCTTTTCACTGTCCAAACTGGAGGAAGCAAACAATCCTGTCCCTTTCAACAGACCACAAAGTTAGGCTCAATGTTTTGAGCCATAATGTCCCAAGACATTAGCAATAAGAAAAAACATAGAGTATGAGTGCAAGAGACATTATTCTGTTAGACAAACTCGTTATTTCTAGATTTCAGAGAGGCATTTCACTGATCTTCATAAAGAAAAAGATGTCTCAAAGAGTCCAAAATTACATTTTGAAGCACTTAGTGCCATCTTGGGCTTCCTTATTCATGTCCCACCAACAATTTCCATATCAAATTGACTCAGTTTCCAAGCCAAGATGGAGATTTTGCAATCAGATGAAGTAGGAATTAAAATAAGCAGCATTCAGCTTTGTAGACCACAGTCAGCAGGAGACATTAGGGAGTCTCATGTTAGCTGGCAGCGTGTCCATGAAGCAGAACAAGCAGTTTGCTCCTTCACAGCTATAAAGCCACTGCAGTGCTGGAAGATGCAGCTCAAGGGAGAGACAAACAAGCTGCTCTACCAAGGCATTTCTGTTGCATTGCCTGGAATTGACTGAGACACAAGACTGCAGCACACAGACAGTTGCAAAACATCTATGGAAAAAAAGGTAATTGTCCCACTTAAAATATTCTCTCTTTCAGGCAGAAATGCAGAACTACAGTGTGCACAGTCACTAGGAATTTTAACTGTTTGAACACTGAAACACTGCACAAGGTTTTTAATGGAAGAAATAAAGTGTGAGTCTGGGAAAAGAAAGGAGCTGTATGATCAAGCTGAACCTTGACTTGCATTGTTTGCAAGACTGTAATGCTGCTCATGGTACCAAGCCTTAAAGAAGAAAATCAAAACCATCTGAGTGAGGACATTTTTCTCTGCAGAACTCGTAAAAGAGTATTTCAGCAGGAAAAAAAAAATACAATAATTACTTTACTCTTGGCCAGCACTTGGCCCTGTACAAAGCACAAATGCAATGGCTCCTCCAGTCTTTTCTCAAACACATGAAAAAATGCTCTTGGAGCTAAGGAGAATTCAGTTGTATTGATATGAGAGCATCCAACATCCCTGGTGAGATTAGCACATCATGCCATTCTGCTGAACAGCAGAGGCCAGAGAGAGTTAGGAGCTGTCTGCTCCGCCATGAATCACCTGAATGTCACTGCCTTGCACTGCCAGAGTATTCCCCAAAGGGCCTGGAGATGGCGCCTCTGCCCTGCGCCAAACCTCACTCCTTCCTCTGCATTTTTAAATAAGAGCAGGGAAATGAAACAGATGGAAGAACTCATGACAAAAGGGCAAACTCAAAACAAACAAAAATACCTAAAAGGCATGGGACAGGTAGGTGCCTTCTCCCAACCTCTCTGTATCCACAGAACATGGTGAGACTGGAAAGATTTTGTTTGTTTTGATTTTTAAGTGGGCTCACAAACTGATAGAATTCATGAACTAAGTGCTGTTCTTGGCTAACAGATATGGATGCATGCATCCACCATACCACACACCTTCAGTAAGTCAGTGGACTCGATTTATCACATTAAAAATAACCAATGGCTGGATTATAAACAAGTCATGAGAGATCTTGATTGACTATTAAGAAAAAGTACTCTTTATCAATTGCTCACTTCAGGTTTTTAATAAGACTACTTAGCAATGGCTGATACAACACTCAAGTCCAGGAGGTTCTATTATAAGCAGGAATTCAGTACTAGAGTAGGACATTATGTATTTCCTGAAGGTACTTCTAATTTTACATGTCACTTGTCACTCCTCTGCAAAGGCTCCTCTGCAGTCACAGCACAGGAGAGACACACAGAGAGAATCTGGACTGGCTTTGCTGGGTCCTGTCTCCAGCAGACTGCAGGGTTCAAGTTCCAATTTTACAACAGAGGCTCTTTCAAATCCGGCTACCAGTGTTCCCACAGTTCAGCCTGTCCTCAGCAGAATCCAGCTCCTGAATACTCAGACAAACCCAGCATGTGCAGGCAGACACCAGGTATTCCAGCTCCCATCTCCAGTTACTGGGTAAGCACATCTACCCATTCTCATAATTGAGAAGAAACTATCTTCTGAAGGGCTTAAGAGCGCCCCAATTTTTTCTCAAGACCAAGTGAGAGGATTCAAACACTGAGCACCTATGAAAAGTCAAACTCCAGCTTTTTCCACATCACAGACCTGATTTCTTACCTGGAGAAACCATTTTCCTTTTCCTTCTTTATTTTTATGTCACCAGAAGATGACTTCATCTGAAAAACATAAAAAGTAGGAGCTGATTAGCATTTTCCAACATACAACCCAGAGTATTAATTTGCAGAAGGAACTGTGACTATCTCTGTCCCCCGTAGTCCTTAGTGACCTACATGACAGAGAGGCAACATTTTCTGCAAGTCTTAGTCAATTCAGTACTTTTTGGCCATTCAATTTCCTCAGCAAATTGGAATTAAGTATATAGTTTGTTCTTGCATGGACTGAATGTGAGATCACTGATTTTTCTCCCTTTTCTCTGAACCCAAGCTTGGCAAAGTGAAATGTAATGGGAGAAAATGTGGAGCCAGTGGACCCAACTCCACAGTGGAACTGTTTCTATTCATATACCTGCAGATAAAGCCCTTATGAGTTCATAACTACCACTCCACAAAAAAAGTGTCTGGGTTAGCATTCAGATAATTCTCTCCAAGTTGATAAAAACTCGGATGCACAAGCTACATCTAACCCACTGAGTTTGTTCTATTCAGTATTATAAGCCAGAACCATCCTCTTGTCTCTCCCACAGGAGACACCCACCTTCTCTTCCTTTCTCTTCTCCTTGTCTTTATCTTTGTGTTTGTCTTTATGTTTCTCTGAGCTGCCATCTTTGTGTTTGGTTTTCTCCTTGTCTTTGTGTTTCTTTTCCGAGGAATCTTTGTGCTCACTGCAAGACAAGAGAGTGTGTTTGCAGAGGAGAACACAAGGAGATTTGACTAATACAATTTCCAGTGGTAAAGAATCGCAGGTTTTGATGATTACAAACCCTAAAAAATAAGGGATCACCTTAACAGGAAGATCCACCACAGTTTCCTGTCAGGCATGACCCATTCTCCTTGGGAGGAAGAAGAACAGGAGGGATACCACAAAATCCCAGTTGCCAAGCCTCCACTTCAGGAAACCCATCAGCCTGGATTGCTGAGGAAATCCTCATCTTAAAGCTCAACACTTTAGGATGAATTCCCACTGTCTCTGCTTTTCCTCTTTTTCCTAGCCCACATAAAAGGTCACTGGAACAGAGCTGCCAGCCCCGTCAATGCCCGTGTCAGCTTTTGCTCAGACAACAGTTTGTCATTGTAGCAGCTCTCATCTCTGCAACTTAAAGAGAAAAGCGCTGATCTCTATTATTCCCAAACAGATGGGAAAACCAGAGCAAACAGGATATGTGATGTCCTTGTGTTTATGCAAAGTCAAACAGAAAAGGCAGGAATAATGCTGCAGTCCTCAGCTGGAGCTGGTGATGCTGCCACAGCCAGCCCAGCTCTGCTGGAACAGCCCCATCGTGTGGGGCAAGAACCCAACAAAGGTGTTTCCAAGTGAGAGTCTGGTCTGTAACTACTCTGGTGTTATGAATAGCAGTATTGAGAGTTTAAATACCTAGAATCTTTAGTCAGAACACAGGAGAAAATGCATACAAGGAGAAGAAAATCAACCTTTATTATTCTCTTTCTACCCACTTCTGATTTCTGAGACATCAGGATAAATTTGTATCACATTTTCAAGTTTTTCTTATCAGCTAGAAAGACACATGGCTGTTTTCAAATGAAAATGAGGTTTCTCATGGAATGACAAACCTTGAAGCCAAAAGTGAGGCAATACTCTCAGGAGACTCAGAATAGCAACATCAAGAACTGGCCACAAGGATTAGCAGCAGTGGTGTGGAAGCCAAGCAACAAGCCTGGCAATTCTACAGGCCTTCAATACACACTTATAAGGTTGTGTGGACTCCCTGAGGTCACCCAGGGCTTTAGCAAGTCAAAGGCATGGTGTAAATCAGCATGGACAGGCACGAACCAAGCTGCCTTTCTCATGCTGGCTGCTCACACCCTCCCTTCTCAGCACTTGACTCCCATCGCTGCTGTTCTCTGGGACACACTGTGCTTCTCCTCAGGATTACAAAATGCACTACAAAGCTTTACTAGAAAAAGGCACTTCCCTTATTTCAGTTATTTCAACACTCAGGTGCAAGCCCAAACCAATCTGGGTGAACACAGCCCTGAAAAACCAGCTGGGAATGCTGGGCAAGAGCATGATTTTTAAAAATTACAGATTGAGATTTCTTTCTATCACAGAAACAGACTGCAAAAAGGTTGATAGTTACAGAGAGCAAGCAGCACATTAACCAGCTCCCATAGTCTGTGTGTGATTAGGAGCAGAGCAATCACAGTCACAAATACACCAACCCACACCCAGCTTACAACTGCAGACACCAGCGTGGACAAATGCATGAACCAGCCAAAGGTCTAAATAATTCAAGGCCAGAGTAGCTTGAATAATAACACTCCAATAAATATACATTGAATAAATTGAATAAACACACACCAGCCATCCAAGCTCAAGTAGCTAAAGCATGAAAATCCATCTCTGAAGCAAATCACTATATTCACATGCTGTGTGACACCAAAAGATCAGCAGCAAGAGACACCAGTTTCATTTTAACTCTCTAGCAACCTCTTCACACAAAGCAGCGGAGGCCTATCTGAACATCAAAAGGCAACAGGCACTCTAGAAATGCTTGCAGTCAGACACACAGCACCACATGTTGCCTGTGAGCAGACTCAACAACTGCAGACTATTCTTACCCAGCAGATCATGTTATGTACAGTGTGCTCAGGCCATGAGGGTACAGACACGGAACATCCTGACACTGGATCCTGGAAATCCACAACATGCTGCTGCTCTGATCTCTCATCCCAGCTTCTGTACCCTGTTTATTCATCAGCATTCCAAGCTCAAGATACCTATTTAATTTTCCTTTGCTCCCCACACATTACAAATAATTTTTAAACTCAAGAAGATCTGGAAATTCTGACTTGGTACCTTGCACTAGTACCTGTATGCCAGGTACCACATCTGCTAAAGATTTAAGGTTGACAATTTAAGAGTTATCTCAACCTGCATGTATTTAAACCAATACTCATAATAATAACAACAACATTCAATATCAGTAAGCAATATTCAACCTTCCTATATCAATCCAAGTTGTGGATGCCCCATTCCTGTACTCAAGGCCAGGTTGGACAGGGCTTGGACCTTCCACCTCATCTGGTGGAAGGTGTCCCTGCCCATGGCAGGGCATGGAATGAGATGAGTGTTCACCCAAACCATTTTGTGATTCTACAATTCAAACATACAAAAAAAAAATCATAATGAACACACACAAGGCTCAGACCCCTCTTGTTCTTTGCAAGTCTACTTGTGCCTATTTTCTGACTCTTTCTTGTTCTTATTTGCTATTTAAATCCTACCTGAAATAGCATGTTTTACTCAGACATTAATTTGGATTGTTAATCGTGGTACACGCTGCTGCCACTGGAGTTTGTGCACTGAGGTAAAGTTCATGGCAGTGACTGTTGCTTGGGAGTTTGGAACAGCAAAAACAAAAACCCACAAAAGGCCAAAAAAGAGAAACAATTTGGTTTTCCAAAGCACCATACTCAATCTCACTACCAGCCAAAATCACTAGCTTTCAGTACATGACTGGAAGAGCCCTGGGATGTACACAAAGCATGACTAAAAGCAAACTAATGGGTGACAAACTAGACCAGTAAAGCTGAGATTGAAACAGAAATAAAATCCCATTGGTCTAGAGAGGCAGAGACTCAATATTTGTGTGTGTTGAATGCTTACAGACTACAGCTGGAATTAAAAAAAAGTGCTAAAACCTCTAAAAACTTAGGTCTGTTCAAGTAGAAGCTCAAATGACATCCCTCTTGAAAGACACTAAGTGGCCAGCATTGAAAAGCTGTCAAGCAATCTAATCTCAATTTTTCAGTGTAGTTTCTCAGATTTTTCAGCATCAGAGCCAGAATCAAGAAGTCTGACTTCCTGACTCAGTCTTAGTTGCTGTCTTAATTTAATTTTTTTATCATAAGACTATCCTCCCCCTTTGCTCTGCAATGAGCAGTGAATTTCTCAGCCAAGCAATGTGGGCTCAGATAACCTAAGGAAACTCTGTCTCCAGTTTCACTCTGCAGCTTCATTTTCCAAAGATCAGCACTGGTGGCTTGGCCCCAAGGTCCTGCTTGATGCTGCTCCTGGTGACTGGGAGGAATTCCCTAGATAAAAATCTGATATCCTGCACTTTTCACTCCAATGTTAAAAGAGAGCATAAATTTCTTTCCATTATTTGTAGTAGCCTGCTTGCCAGCCCTATTTCCAGACACAGCTCTTCTAGAGCTCAGCACAGAACTTCTGACATGTGCATCAAGGAAGGCTTGTGCCCTTCTTCTCTTGGAGGGATGGAAATCTCCATCTCCCAGAAAACCTCCCATGGAAATGAGCTGATAACAAAGGCCTCAAGCAACAATCCTTAGAAAAGGAACTTCTTTTTTCTCCCAAAGCAAAGCAAGTTGCTCACATATTAACTGCACTCAAGCTGAGCTGCTTTGGTCTCTCACTTGGCCCAGATACACATGTGAGCCTACAGGGGACACAATTTAACCACCACACTAATCTCAAAAGAAAAGAGAAGGCAACAGGATGCCATCCTTACCCTGAAGATGGAGTTTCAGACTTCTATCAGAAAGCTATTTCAGACAATCCTAAAGCTATTATTAGGAGGGACTGGGAACAATTTAAAGATCAGAAGCCTATATTCCTGGTCAATTCAAAGCTGAAGAAAAAAAATCTCTTTTCTTTAAAGAAACCAAGCAAAATGGTCTCAAGATCACATGCACACTGCTAATTTTATCTTGAATTCATTGTTCAGAGCTCTGTGAGTCCTTTGTTACCTTTTCTGCACATACATCTCTGCCAACAAGCCAGCTTGGAGTCATGGAAGTAGGACAGCAAAACCCCCATAAGATAGAGGGAAGCTCCAGGGGAAGCTAGCCTGAAAACAGGACAAGTGGATCACAACAATTGCTCATACCCAGCCCTGATGACAAAGTAAGGGCTTCCTTCTCACCAAAACCACTGCAGTTGCATCACTGCACCAGAACTCAGAGTTATGCCTCCTGAAGGTGTTTAATGCTGACAAACCTGCAGTGTTAGTGTTTTTTTAAGGTAACCAAGTGCAGCAGGAGATTACATTAACACAGGCAGAACAAGGGATTACATCATCTACAGGTGTATCATGATACTGCTGGCTTAGCTCAGACAAAGGCCAGGTGAGTACACACGTCTCCTGAAGCACTCCATCCTTTGTGCCAGCTTGCTTACTGTCTTCCATTTACAGTTTTAGTGTAAACAAGGACAACCAAAGGCTGTGGAGAGCTCAGGCTGAAGCTCATGAAGCAGAAAATGCATCAGAAGAAGCCATTTCCCTTGTAAGCATGGATCTATTTCCCAATGAGCATGCCTGCAGGAGAGAGGAGAGGGAGAGGAAGGGAGCCCAGGCACCTGGCAGCAGCTGCTCAGGCTGAGATCACATGGGAAAGTCACAAGTGGAAAGTGTTTCCAAAGAACAGCAGATGTGCAGATCACAGCTTCCTCCTTCAAACTGCAACAGCTTCGCAGTAATTTAACACTGCGTTCTTCAGGTGCCATTTATGTACGTTAATAATCCCTTCCCAGGCCCTTTCCATTCCAGCTTCAAAACCACAAGCTGGGAAGGATGCTTTATCTAAAGTGTCTCTTATTTCCTCTCTCTGCTGTAATTAGCTCGTGACAGGGAATCTGCTAGCAGCGAGTGCCAGCGCCGCTTGCCATCGGAGCTGTGCCTGCTCGGGAGCTGCTGCAGCACAACTGAAGTGTAAAATACCAGGGAGTTGTGATTTCAGTGCAGCCCAGAACCTCGGTGGGGACAGGGCACAGGTGACACAGCCCGTGCCTCGTTTGACGCAATTCAGTATTAATGGAAAGCTGTGATCACAGCCAGGCTAACGCACACCGAGGGAGAGCTGCCTGTGCAGGGAGCACTTCCAAAGCAACAGCACCCCAGGGAAGGACAGGATTTCAGCTGGCTTGCAGGATATTATGTTGTTAGAGGGTTATCATATGGAATTACAGGGGATAAACACGTGAGCCCCAAAGGTTTTGCTGGGTTTCTGGCAATGAAATAAAATAACCTGAAACCATTCCTCCCAGCAGTCTTTTCACAGATAACAGATCAAGCCTTCAGCAAGAGGGACAAGATAAAAAGCTGGACTAATCAACAGCTGATAAAAATTTTAGGAATGAGAATGATATTCACACATTGAAATGGGGATCATGCTTAGCACATGCTTTCCATGGACATGTGAAAATTAAGTAGACTACTAAATAAAAAGCAAAAAATTTTCACTACTGGAAGGTAGTGTCACATTAGAAAACTGCTCAAGGTGAACTGTGCACTAAAATGGAGTAGAAAAACAAACCAACCCATGCTAGTAAACAGCAGGTGTGAAGTCTTTTTTTTCAAATTGCCTTTACCCCTACATCAGATATCCCTGCCTCTTCCTGCCCCCAACACACACCATTCAAAGCAGATCAGGATCCCATAATAAACCAGAGGAGGTGTGCAAGAAATCGGAACTGAAAATTATCTCCACCCATGGCTAGCAAATGCCCAGAATCTGTGTTTTTCCTAGCAAAAGCACAAAATTAGAAGATGCCAGTGAAGATCAGGTCTGTGAATCCCTTCTGTGTTCCAAGCTTTGGTTCATCCCAAGCTGTGATCACAAGAGATTTAGTAAATGGAGGAAATATGCAACGTGACAGAAGATTTTCTTCCTGCGGCTGCGGTGCTTGTCAGGCTGACAGCAGGGCTGAGCACTGCAGAGCAGCCTCTCTGCTCCCCTCCCCTGTCACAGCCCTGCCCTCCTCAGGCTCCTGGCAGCCCACTCTCCCTGCAGAGAGCCCAGGACAGCTGGCACAGGCACACCTGTTACTGCCAACACTTCCAACCAGCTCTCTAACAAGGCTTGGCTTCAAAGGACCTGTTATTCCATTATTTTATGTGGTCTACTTGTCTGAAACACTCAACTCCCACAGATCAGAAACCTATTGCCACATGGGATTTGTTTCATTTTATTTTTATAACCACTGACATTTATATTTAATGGATGTGTATTAGATTTTTGTTTGGAGACCAGGAAGTACGGGGCTGAGAAAATGAGCAAAAAACCACATTTTGTTGGATAGTGATGTGGATTTATTTCTTGATACAGACTGTTCTTCAGTGGGCTTTGCATTCTGTTTCTTTGAGGGGTGGTGGGGAGGCCTGAGGCACACAAATGTTCTCTCTCAGTTTACTACAGCTGTAAATGAGTGGTTAAGACACAGAAGTGTCATCTTGTGAGTGGGAGAGGAAGAAAGCAAGAACCAAAATTAAGAAGTTCTACATACCATTCCACACACTTCTGTCATATGAAATCAAAATTGTCTATTTTAGGTATTTCAGAGACTTATCTTGGCAGTTTAGATCCTTCAAAGTCTGGATACAGGAAACATTTATTCTCCTGCATTGGAGTTGTTCTGTCTTCTTGATGCAGGTTTTATTTTAAAAACCTTTTTTAAGTACAGGACAGGAAATGAAACTGTCAAACTATTACAGACAGACACAAAAACGATCTGCTTCAAGCACAACCACACACTGCTCTTCACTGTGCCCAGTGTGCACTGTGCTTCTCAGAATGCAATCAGGGGCTCTTCACACACACAGATAAAATGTCACTGAGGTACCAATCCAAGTCTCCCCGAAAACAATGGCTTCCATTTCTGCTAAAGCACCATTCAGCCTCTTTTGAGAGCTACCAAAGATACAGCACAGCTCTTGCAGTAACACAGCAGCTTTTCTGAAATACAGAATGGATTTTGTGAAGATTTACATGCAATTTGATAAATCTAAGATAAACTTTTCCAAAGGATTAATTTACAACCTTTTATCAAGTGCTTTAAAAATTCTTCATACAGGTAAAAACCATTGAAACCCACTCACCCTGTTCTTGTATCCTGGAGAATTTTTCTTTAATTTCTACTCAATTCATGGCTCTTTTTCACTTGTTTCTCATTATCAAAGGAGAAACTTCAGTACAAACAGGCAGGTTCTTTATCCTTCAAACAATGGTCACCTAAAATCTCATTCTTACAGCAACTTCCATTTACAGTATTGCATGGGTGACAGCTGAATCAAAGCATTTAGGGAAGAAATGCTTAAATTCCAATTATTTCTATGAAGTTCTGTTACAAGGCTGCTGTTTTTACCCAGCAAGCAGCCAGGTACCCTGTACATGACTGAGCATGAATGGGATAGTGAAGATTCTGGAGCATTGCTAAAGGAGTGATCCCAACAGGACCACAGGTATGTTAACTTCCCAGAGAACCACCTCCAAAACCAAATCTCAAGATTCAGCACTATAATACATTGATTTTTAAGGTGGCAGCTTAGAAAGGCAGTGTGCACTCAGTCTGGGAGAGTGAAGGAACCTGAAGGGCAAAGCATTATTGTAAAATCTCTCCCCAAAAATGCCTTGAACAAACCCCCTGCACATGCATGCACTCAGCCATGCCACCCACAGACAGGGACCTTGTTTTGTGACTCCAGGATGCAGCAGATGCTGTGCTCACAGGACACAGAAACACTTAGCAGAGACATGAAAACAACTGGGAGCATTAGGCACAGTGCCTAGAAAACATGATACCTTTCCCAGAGGGATTTCAAGACAACATGGTAGGGAGGAAGGAAGTACTTCAAGATAAGGCACAATTACATGTCACCTCCTGAGCTACACCTCAAAACATCACAGCCATTCTACCTTCTTTCCACTGTTTTGGTATTTATTGTTTGCAAAGTCAGCTACAAGTTATGAGCCATAATTAGTTTTTCCAGTTAAAAATATGCTGACCATTTCCAACTCCTACACAAACGAAGTCAAAGCATTAATGAATTTGGGGATTTAAGGACAGTGCTTACATTACTCCTCACAAAAGAATGTGCTCTGCTAGGATTTCAGGAGAATGGCTTTTCAAGCAAAGCAATGAACATTTGGACATGTGAGGCAGTCAGTTTTAGGGTGCATGATAATCAGGAAAATGAAAACTAGAAATCAAGGCAATATAGATGTGTGAACAAAGGCAAAGAACATGTCCAAAGCATTTCATCCTTGTTGTGAGAGCCAGCAAATGCAAGTTATTTGGCCTAGGGGTTTTTCCCCATCAAAGACACATTATGGAACAGTAGGCTTGTGTAGCTTCTCATAAGATCACAGAAAATTCAAATCAAGTGTGTGCCCAATAAAACAAGCCCACTTCTCTGCACAGACTCCCTCCTTCTCATGCTTCTTTTTAATAGAAATCATTGTTAACACAAACTTTTTCGTTCCTTTTTGGACAGTGCTATCACAGTTGCATAGCAATTACTTAGTACACTCACTTGCCCACAGCATAAACACTGTCATTCATCAAGTGTCACATCAGAAACTTTCCTTCCAGGGACTCATTTTTCCAAGTTTCAGTGGCAATTTAGGCTCCATGACACTTGTGTGTCAGGACTTACAACAAGGAAAAATTCCCTGAGTAACATCCTAGCTGTGACCTACTTGCCCTGTGCTCCACCACACCAAATCATCACACAGACCTCCACATCCTGGTTCCTGCAGCTCACAGCCCAGCCTAGGGAGCAACTGGACCCTAAGGAATTCAGCAGCTCAAGAGCTACAGGCCATGACATCAGTGTGGGTAACCTGGCACGTGACTGGCATCAAACACCCTCTCCATCACATTGAACAAAACAGCACACAATCCTTTGGGATCCATCCAACCCAGCAGTTTCCCAGTGCTGCTTCACCCAGCTGGGACATTCAGCCACTGTGGTGGCAGGCAAGGACACCACCATCATTCTGGGGAACCACCTTTCCAGGCACTACTAATTAGGAGAAGGCTTAGCAGCCACATGGGGGTCTCACTATGCTAAAGCAGTGGGGCTTTATAGCAGCATGAAGAGAACTCCACATTTCTGACAAACAGCTGGAACCACACACAAAAGATTATGAACAAAACCCACCAATCTGCATGAAGGGGAGGCTGAGGTAGTGTTCTACACCTTTAACAACTCTAACTTACAATAATCTTTTATACATTAGTATCAGCTCACATTTGCAAGATACACAGCTTCAGCCACCCACATGGAAATGCAGGCAATGACAAAAATCAGGCTTAAAGCACCTACACTTGTAAAACCACACTCAAAATGTAGCAATTCCATATTCATTTATTATCAGAGTAGTTCTTGTAAGACTGCACATTCAATGGTGTTTTAGCCTATGAAAACTTCATCCACTTTTTCCTCACCTATTACTGTGCTTGGACTTTTCCCGGTCTTTTTCCTTGTCCTTCTTGTGCTCTTTGTGCCGGTGTTCTCGGTCTTTGTGTTTATCTTTGTGTTTGTGAGAATCTGTAAGCAGAGAGGCAAAACAAAAGAAATTAAATTGGGAGAAAACTCCACAATTCCCTTGTGAACATCTGTATTTTTCCCCACCGCATTCTACTATTTCTGTGATTCCAAATTTGTAACAAAAATCCTGGTTTCGGAGGTCCTCAATGGATTCATTGTTCCTGCAGCACAAGTTAATTCATCTTGGCAACAGCTGCATTTACATGGTCTTTAGTTCAATGACCTTTAAATGCTTTATAGACCCTGAAGAAATGCAACCCTTCCATTAACTAGGTACCTCTTGATATAGCAAGTTCAACCTTATTTGGCAGATGGGCAGCCTGGCTTCCTATGCCTCCAAGTACTCATGCTGAATACACAGAAAGGATATAGGAACAAAGCACAAAGCTGAGGTGTCAGGCCTGTTGAATCCCAAAATTTAATACTTCTACTTCCACAAGTATTTAATCTTGACAAAGCATCCTTCCCTTCTCCCTGCTGTGAATGAAAACCATTTTATTCTTATCCCCAACAGGATAGAACATGACAGGCAGAAAGCAAGGAAAATGGGGAGTAATGGCAGAAAATGAAAAGAAAGGGTGAAAAGGAGCAAGAATTCTCTCCTCCTGCTTTTCTACTGCCGGACACATTTACCTCCCTCCAGTAACAGCCCCACCAAGAAAATGCAACCTGACAGCTGTAACGAGCTGTGTTGGTGGTCACCCACCTACACAGGTCAGGGCAGGTCCCAATTATGTGACAGGTCAGAAATGGGAGTTGGCACTCAAGTGAATCTACAGGAACACAGTAATTTTATTGCTATCCGCTTCTACTCTGAGTGACACTTCCCATCCTCAGTGACAACTGTGCTGTACAATGAAGTCCTTTAAAGCACCAAGGAAATGAATTCAGCAGAGAAAAAGAGCAACACAGTTGAATTGCAAATAAATTCATTTACAAGCATTTTTTTACAAGTACATTAAAAAGGAGATGAGGCTGAACTAGCACCTCAAAACCACCTCAAAAGGTCATTTACAGTGAAGATCAGTATAATGGGAGGAATATATGCAATACCCAAAAACTCCCCCCAGGTTTTGTTTTGAACATGCTACTCAAAGTAACCAAAATTAAACAGGGTCTTCAAAAAACCTAAAATCTGTGCTGACTTTGGCAATTGTTTTTCAGATACCAGAGAATACTAGAATTTCCAGAGATCTTGGATATAGGTATTAATGCCTTATTAATTGAGAAGATGCTGCCATGCCTCTAAAAAGACTCCTATCCCTGCACTAAGAATAGGAAACTGCAACAAAAGGATTTTGTGACTTTCAGAGTCACATGGGAAATGCACTGCAGAGCCAGGAACAAGCCTCATCCTCCTGACTCCAACTCTTTTGCCACAAATTCATTTTTCTCCTTAACTGACACCAGCTCTTAAAACCTCAAAACATTCAAATGGATTTAGAAGACACATACCCATAGAACATGATTTTAACCTATTGTTTTCTGTAACTTCAGTGTTTGCTTTCAGACACCTACAGAAAGTCAACATAAACCAACACAGGAATACTGACATTCAAGAGCCTCCAGCTTGCCCTCAGCACCTTTCCTCCATCCCCCTGAACTCAGCAATGTTTCCCAGTGCTCTGGTGTACACAGTGCACATGTTTAAATTGCAGGGATTAAGTTTTCCATATTTTGATACACACATGGCAGGTTATGTGGAACATTTGGTGTTACAGCATAAAGCACCCAAGAGTTTTCGAGTACCTAAAGAGCAAAATCTCTTTCTCAGCAGGCAGAGTCTGCAGGCATCTCTAGCAAACTGTGTGGGGACCAGACACCCACACGCTCTGAACTGCAGAGAAGCAATTTCTCCGAGCCCTTCTTCCCACCAGGACAACACACATTTCACTGGCAAAAATGTTTTCGCAGTGCGTTTCACACTTGTGATTCCTCAGTTCAGCCAGGAGCTGGAAGCTCTGGCTGTTTGCAAACTGCCTGGGGTTTATTCCACAGAGGGTTTACTCACTGATTCCCACAGCCCTGGCTGCAGCAAACAGCAGCTATTTACACTTGATGAATAGGTAAACTGCGAGAGAAAGCAGCGTGCTGCTGTACACAGAGCTGTGTACAGTCACAGTATAGCGCACACACAATCAATTTTTCCTATCGGCCAATCAATGGAAAACGTGTGTGACTGTGCTCAGTGCTATTCTCTTCAGAACTCACAGCCACACAATGACTTGTCACCAAGAAAAGCAGATAACAGAACAGTTTGTCTTGATCACCAGATTTCCTTGCAGCTGACTTGTGCTTTACAGCTGAAATTATTATTTACTTTTGGCAAGCAGTTCCAGGGATTTACCCTAGAACTGCTGGAGTTGGGTATCTGTTTCCTCAACCCTTGGCTCTGCTTACAATGATTTGGTATTTTCAGACAATTAAAGCCTGGTACTGCAGGGAAAAAAAAAACAGCTTGACCAGTTAAACTAGCTCTGCTTGCTAGGATTTGTTGTCAGACAGCTTTTCTGTGTTGTCTACCAAAGGACTGCCAATGTGAAGGTCTTCCATGGAGCTATTCTGGCCCAAAGGCCACAGTGGCTGGGGAACAGTGGGTCCTGTGCATGGTCTCAAACCAAAAGCACAAAGATGTCAAGGCAGAACTGCCTGGTGTCTCTCACAATGAACAACACTTTAGATGTAGTACTTCCATGGAGGCCTACCTCCCAGGCATATCAACTAAGGATTAAATGATTCTGGAATATTTGCCTAGTATTCAAACTCCATAGTGTTGCTTTCTGACACGATGCCATGAGGTAGGTTAAGAATGAAGACTTCAAAAGAGTTTATTCAATTGTCTTGAACTGACGTATGTGTGGCCTCAGAAGGCATTAAAGCTCTTGGTCTTTCTTTTTTTTTGTTGAGGGTGGAGCTGGATGAAGTTCAGGAGACTGGGTCATTAAAAAAGCACACGATTCCTTTTTTTGGCATTCTACACAAAAATGCTTTGTTCCAGACTGGCTTTATCTAGGGGTCCATGCCAATGGTTATTTGATGGCTGACATGAAACAAATTTAAGCCATTTCACTCTCATTTGTGTACCCACTTGCCAGGAACCAAGGCAGCATCACCTCTGCCTGAACTACACAGGCAACAGATGACTGAGCTGGGAACGGGGCCACCTCACTCCAAGGCTCATCAGCACACAGGCAATCAAGGGAAGTGTTCCTGTCTGTAATGCATCTTCCTTGATATATTTAGCATATTGATTCCTAGAAGAATCTTCCAGCCTCCAGTAACTCTCCCCCAGCTTGCAGCTGATTAGTAGTTGACTAAGTCCAGCCTCACATCAGCTACGGAAAGAGCTCTGACATTATCACACATTCAGATTTGCTTCCTGCCTTATATGTCTTCCAGTAAGTATGTCTGATCCCTCTAACACTAAACAAGGAGATAAATACTATTCCTTCTCCAAGACCATTAGCAAAATCCACCATCTACTGTGAGCAAAGTTTAAACCCCCAAAAGCTTATGTGGCGTTTAAGTATTTCTGAAAATGCAAAGTCTCTCTTCAGCACAAGGTTACAGCGGGGACAGGGGTTATGCTCACTGGGCAAGCATCCATTACCCCTGAGGCTTTCCCTTCAGTATCCTCTAACCCAAACAGAGCTTTTGGCATCTCTTCTGTTCTAGAAAGCTTCATGTCTCTGGCACTGGATCTCTGTCTGTTAATGCTGAGCCTGGTATGTCTCCAAAAGATTACCGCAGTCCCTGTACTATTCCTGCCATTCCCCTGCACCTCCAACAAATCACGAGCAGCTCTGCATTTTTGCAGGGTTGATTCATCTTTTAACTCTGTTAGATTACAAGGACGTTGGTTTAAGGATGGCAAAGTCTAAGCACTTTTGGTCTGTGGCTCTGTGTTGTTCCCTGCTCCGCCCTCGCTCCAGCGCCGAGTCCCCGGGGAAAGGCTGAGTCATAACCCTATTTGCAATACTTGTATATGTGTCTGCCTGCAACAGGGAAGTTTTACTCTTTATCCAGGAACACAGCTCTAAAAGGTCAGGCATCTCCAACTGCAGCAAGGCAAGAGCAGGGATGAAGGCAAGGAAAGGCTCTTCCAGCAGGCAGTTGTCACCTGGAGAGGAAGAGTCCCAACAGATGGCAGAGGTGAGCGGTCCCCTTTCACAACAAGCACAACCCTTGGCTTAATTAGTCTGGTGACAAAACAATTATGTGGGACTGTGATGTTTTAATTCACAAGCCAAATTCATTTGCCACAAAACTACTTCTGAACACCTGTCTCTGCACACCTTCCAAAATACTTACATGTCACAATCAAGGGAAGTCGGGCTACTTCCTACATTAATATTGCATTTTTTACAGCAACTTTACTAATAAAATACTGAAATCAGAGAAGGGTGTAAGCTCTTGTATGCCCAATCTGTACAGCTGTCAAGAGAATAGTGTTGGCACATGATACAGGATGCTACAGATGCTATTTTATCCCACTCCCACCCCCCACTTTTATTTCTCTTCCATCATTTTGCACTAGAATTTTTTTTTAAAGAACTGAAAAAAAGATCTGAGCACAATCTGGTTCCTTCTAATTTTTCCCCAATTAAGTGAGGTAGCCAACAAATTAACACCTGGTAACCTCAATTTCTGGTCAACAGTAGCTTTTCCAGATAAATATTAGCCTTTCAGATTTGCTGTCTTTCTGTTCACCTTCTTCTAAGTTTTTGTGAGCACAATTTGAATAACTCATTAATGTGCTTACAGAGAGGTTTCTTTGTTCTTTAAAATGTCTTACTAGATTCTGTGGACAAGGACTTTTTGTATTTTTCTTCTGGTTCCAGAAACATCCCAGTTTCTTTTCCTCTTACTAGAAATACTTCTAATGCTTGAGTATGCTTGAGTTTATGTATCATCTCAATATTTCTCTACACTGATGTCCAGAAAGGTGATTTAAGCTGTCTGGATTCTTGGAATTGCAATCTGTGCCCAAAATCTGAGGACACAGCATGAAAAATCCATCTTGTTACCAACATTTTTAACCTCTTGTCATTCCAGTAACACTTCTGCTTCAGATGAGTGGCTGAAATTTCTGCCTTGAGTTAAATCCAATTCCTCAGCGTTAGCTGTGTGTTACAGGAGAAGCAAATGAGCTCTCAAGGCTTTCAGGATCACTGCTGTGTATGAGAACAGGGCTCTCTCTTGTGCTCAACTTGAAGCATGAGCAAGAAACCCTCTGGTTTGGCAGAGATGAAACCAGCAGGGTCTTTTCAGCCTCTCTGGAAAGGAGAAGAGAGTCTTAAAAAAAGACTTCTCCAGTTCCACTGCTAAATTATGCAGCTGAAAGTGAGGTAACTCTAACACAGGATTAGGTTCAAAAGCTGGTCAAGTTCAAAAACCTCCTGTCACTGGAGAAATGGTCAGTCCCTTCTCAGCTGAAACATCACCTTCATGTAAGGCATGTACTCCACTGCAGCCTCTTTACAGGTTAGCCTGAATTCCTCTCACTGGTTGTGATGCAATAGCAAGCAAAGCTTAAAGTCTCTTTATTATTGCCTAAATGAAAGAATTTTACTGCTTTTCCCCCTCCCCCACAGGCTCTCCTTTTAAGCATTCATACTAAAATGCAGATTATCAGAAAAAGACTTCTTACTTTCAAGGGAGTTTTTTTTTCCATTTATTTTGTCAAATCATATTACTTTTAAAGTTTTAATCTCTTGCATTTTGTATATAAGGACTACTATTAAAATTACTGCAGTTTAATTTATGAAATGCTGCCAGGGAGGGTTATGAGTGTTCAAACATGTGAATGTAGTCCACGGTGTCTAAAATATTATTCATGTTCCTGGCAAAGATCACATACTTTTGCCCTTGGCATCTGACCAGAATGGTCTAGTGTTGCACTAACTTTTACAATACACAGATACCAGGCAGCAGAGAGTGTAACATTCAGTCATTATCCAAGATCTTTAACACAGATAGTGACAGGGTTATAGTACATTACCTAAACAGGCAATGCAATCCCACGTGTAAAGGTCACTCTCTGAGGTGCTGGTCAATTTATAAATCTTGCCTGAGAAAGCAAACATGGGGCAGAATTAAAAAATCCTATTTGCAAGCCTTGTGTGGCTCAGAAAAACCACCATAAGGCAAACATGGCATGGTCTGAGGCACTGGGACCCTTACTCTTGAACAGGATTTAACTCTGGACAAGTCATCTCTGACTTTATGTGTTTTGATTTAACCATTTAAAACTCACATACAATAATCCCACCTGAATAATCTGGAAGAGGTCTAAACTTTTCTAAAATATTTGTGTTACAGTTAGAGGAAGTCACATTATGGTCATGGTGTTCCAGTAATCAATTAAACAGCACTTCTGGAATTTATTTAAATGGATTGACACTGCTGTAGCCCAGGAAAGAGAGAAGGGAAGCTCTTGGACAGAAAACAGAACTTCAGCTAGGTATGGGTGACAACACCTTTGCCAATAAAGCAAGGCAGACAAAGAAAACCAAAGTATACATATGAAAGATACAGAAACTGGAAAACCTCTCTACACAGCTACACGTGTCAAGAGCAGAAAATCATACCCAGAAGGCATTGTTCAGAGAGATGATGGTATTATGAATGATACACTGGAGTAGAAAATCATAATCTAAAATAAACTTCCCAAGTGAAACTGGATGTGTCACTTACTGGCCCTATTTACACAACTGCAGAATCCACATAAAACATTTACCCTGAGAAAGTATTGCAGGTCTGTTTGCTGTGCTGGTTTATTTCTGCAATAACTCACTGCAAAACATTTGGAATACTGAAATGAGAGTGACTGAAACAGTGAAACCACCACTTGAGTCTCCCATAACCTAAGCCTGAAATTCAATAGCAGAAGTAGGATCTGGGTTTTCAGTCAAAAAAGGAAAGAAACTGCAATGATAATGAAGCAAGTCTGACTGGCTTCTGCTTCCTCATTTCATAACACCATACTTAATGGCAAAGACACCCATTCCAAAAGCAACTTGACGTAAAATCTTTTACCAGTGTTTATAAAGATACCTCCACAATCTACACTGCTACAGAAATATAAATCCTTAAAACCCTCCTTGAAATCAAATTTAAATGAAATAAGTTACTGTGCTATCACAAGCTTACTTCACCTCAGGTGCCTCACTGGGTCAGGTGCAGCAGTTGAGGGATGCTGACAATTCAACACTGCACTGTTTCCCTCCATAAACCAGATAAAATTTGAGTTTTATAGTATAGTATATTTACTGCAAAATAGCTAAACTAACTGTGACTAAGCACAAGTGGAATACACAATGCAGCTCTTTACTGCAGTCATTCATTTTCCAATCTTAGAAAAAATATAACAATGAAGTTATGAAAACTCAAAAAGGGAGCCTGGAGAAGTACAGCAGAACAACCCAACAGTTTTTTCTTTCTAGGGCAGGAACTTTATTACAAAAAGTAAAACTCCTCCAGAGAGCATTCTTCCTTTTTCTAAGGCCTCACATGAAGGAATATAGCACAACTGAATAGATTTGAGTCTATTCATTTCCCAGACTATATTTACTCTGAGACAAAACCTGTTTTGAGCTGAGCCAGAACTGACCACACCACATTGTACCCAATTCTGCCAAAGCTTGAAAACTGAGTACTTTTGATAGAAACAGAGTAAAACGAATGATCTCACAACTCCTCACCACACTTCAGCAGTTACTTGAGGCAAAAGATACTCCAGGGCCAGACAGATATTATGTCTTTTTCCTTAAAAGGACTGGTCTGGGAAACTTGGCTTGAGAACAAGACAGACCCCTTAGACACTGCATTCTTCATTAATCTTGTCATTTGAAGGCAGTATTCCTTGCTTTTGAATAGAGGCAAAAGAAGAAACCAACTGAATGACTTGGTGATGAATCTTCACAGGAGAATACAGACAGGTGGATAGAGAATTGTGTCCAACCATTCTCAGTCCTTCAGAACAGCTCCACCAACTTGTCAAGATGTTCCCCTAAGCTCCAGTTTTAGTATGCAAGCAAGATTATTACATAGCTTGTTTAAAACATGAAGTTTGCAAAACGAAATCAATGCACCTTTTGCTCCCCTGAAAGCTCAGGACAACTTCAATCCAAGGAAGAGAGGTAAAACAACGTGCCAGCACTGCTGACAGGGACAGCACATGGTGGCCACAGGACAGGGCAGGCTGGTGTGTAACTTGTCCATACCCCAAACATTAAAAGCTGATCAGGGAGATGTTAAGGATGCCAGAAAAAAACCTGACTGATCACTCCTACCTTGTGTGACTGGAGCCTCTGGGAGATGAAGTTAACCTGAAGCAAATGTCACTGCTGGCATTTCATCAATCTCACCCAGACTGCAGAGGCTCAGGAGGCAAAGCAAGACGTGTTTTAAGAGCCTCTTCAGAAAGAGGACAGACACTCTTAGTGCACATGTTTTGAGCCCTTCTTGAAATTATTTTTCAGCCACACTGGATTAATTGCTTATTTTTTGTGCACCTCACTTTTTCACCTGCTGAGGAAATAGCTAATACTCTGTGAGTAATTAATGCTTAAGTAATTGAGATAGCTGTGTGGCATACAGGGATGCTGACCTTAAGAAACTGCTACACTACAGGCATCCTGCAACAAAACAACTACTGGTGTAGGCAGAAGCAGCAAGTTTAATGACTTGTCAGCACCTTTTACATGGCCTCTTCCCAAAGAGGTGGCACGTTCACATATTCCCCTTCCACAGCAGATCTTAGTTGTTGTAACAAATGCACAAAATCACTGCAGTAAAATTGCAGTAGACAACATTACACAAAGAACAAGTCCAAGGAAGCCTTATAAAGCATGAAAATACATGTTTGATCAGTACAGAAAGGCTAAATTAATAGCTGCTTCTTACACATGCCAAAGGGCTCCCGACCGAGAGGCAACAATGAAGTTTCAATCCATTATTTGCATTCAAAACCAAAAAAGTTCCATGTGAACAGAAACATGTGTTTCCAGGGATTCCCAAGATGTAAAACATTCTCCTGTAATTGTATATATAAGAATCAGAGACTGAAACCCATTAGTATGTTTCCACTAACAAAGCAGAATAAAACAGAACAGCAAATTAAAACTTCAGGGAATGACCAGTGCCAGTGAGCAGCTTAAAATGCTGCTGTGCTGGCATGAAGAGAGTAGAGTCCAGAGTAGTCTCCTAAGGAACCAAAAGCAAACCCATTCTTGTCCCTAGTGATATTTATTCTTATAAGGCTACACTCTTATGAGTGGAAGTACTTATTTTCCATTGCCTCCCCCATTCAGAACTGGAGTTCCTTGCCTTCCCTTACTGGGGTAGAAATGGTCTCAGCAATTTTTTCCTACTGCTTTATGAGTCTACAACCACATGAATAAACAAAGTTCTGCGCTGCATGTCCATTTTTTAAAAAGAAGCAAAAGTAAGACACACTTAACAGCCATAGCCCACACTCCTGCACATCAGGAGGCTGGGATGAGGCAGAGAGTGGGATCTAAAGAGCACAAGCAGGTCTGGGGGAAACAAGTTTAATCATAGTTACCTCTGAGGTTTCAAAAGCCTTACACATATTGTAGTTCCATCTGCATCCCCATTTGCTAATACACAAATATACAAGACTGGAATCCTGAAGGACTTACAGGTACATAAAGTGACTGTGGCTGAGCACAAGCAGCTGTTACAAATCGACAGGAGGGGGAAAAAGCAGTTGATAAAAGCAGGTTCCTTGTGGATTTCAGGTCTACTAATACTGAAAACTTTTACTACACCATCTAATCTCAGGCTTTTCCAAATTCTCCCCCACTTCTTCCCTATTGCGCAAAACACAGCCAACATAACCGGCACGGCAGGACAGACAGACTCGCCAGGAAAGCCTGGACAAGTGTTCACCAACCAGTCTGGCACCCAGGGCTGTAAAACTAGCTTAAAATTATGAAAGAAGGTAAAATTTCAGGGCATTCAAATAGATAATGCAAGGGGGACTAATCCTATTTTCAGTCAGAAAGAAACCAACCTTTAGCACAGATCCACAGCTCAGCGCACAAACTGTCACGCGGCGCTGTCACACAAAATCTTTTCTTGGGAAGAGACAAAGGGAGGATGTACCCACCACACCGAGGGATGTGTGTGCAGAGACAGAGACAAAGGGAACTGCCAGGGTCACCCAGAGTGGCTGAGGAGGAAGAAGCAGGGGCACACACCTCTGGAGAGCCAGGGCAGAAGGTGAGCAAACAGGGCAATCCCAACATTTACAGCCCTGTTTAGACTTCAGAGCTATCAGGGACTGCAGGAGATAAACTATTCCTTACTTCATTATCTAAAGCAAACCTCTTTTTTCATTAACCCTTATTTTTCTGGTTTGCAGGAATTTTTTCTTTTAAGAGCTCTTTTAAAATTTTAAAATTTTCTCTTTTAAGAGCTCATTTTGGCTGCAGAATTTTGGGGACAGCATCAGTCCCTTCTCAGGAGGGATGTGCAAGCCAGGTGGACTGAAACACCAAGTGCACACACACCAGAGGAACTTTAACTCTTTGGCTGCTTCTAAGCTGAAGAACCTGAGCCAGTGCTCAGCTGCAGCACAAGCACCAAGCCCAGACCTCCAGCACAGCATGTAGTGACAGTGCTGCTGCCTCATTGCAGACACAGGTAGGTGAGAGCTGGATCACCTCAGGGAGAATTTCGGCAAAGAACTGCCCCAGGAACAGCTCTGAGAGCTACTTCAACAGACTGGGTCAAGAGCAAAGAGAATCTTTTGGTGCAATCTGTCACAACTTCGCACTGCAGACAAGAGAACTTCGTGTTCTGAACAGCATCCGCACACTGAGTCAGTGCCCCCAGCACCAGCTCCTTCCGCCTCCAAATGCTCTTTACACCATCATTAGCCTGGAAAGGTGCAAACAGCACAATTTGTGATGCAAAGGGAAAGGCTGATTACTGCATGCAAACTTACAAGGTGAGCCAGGAGAAAACAGGGGCAAACAACGACAACTCCTAGTCCTTACACATGATAATAGAGACTTCAGCCTATACATCAACCTATATTTTAAAAATAGGTTGATATTATTTTGGGGCGAAGTTTAAAAACTGTAGCAGGTTACAAGAAAACTGCTGTGTTGTCAGGAGTAATCACCCTGCAATGATGTCAACTAGAAAAACATTTTCTCTTGCTGGCTGTGTAAATCACTGCTGTACTTGGATTCATAGAAAAGAAGTTTTTTGTAAAGACTACCTGAAATCACAAGAGTGATGTCCCAAGAGCAGCTCACACAGAGCCTGTGTTCACACCAACACCACGCAAGGACAGGGCTGTGGTGTGTTTGACTGTCCTGGGTTTAATCCAGAACAAGGGCTCCTCCAAGGAAAAATGTAACAAATCAGGGGGGAAAAAAAAGCAGTCACATTGACCTGCCTCTCCTGCAGCAGTGGATGGCCAGGCTGTGTGAGCAGCCAGGATCACACAGTTTATACACATGGGAGTGGTACATGCTCAGCGTCCTCAGGGAGAGGCTCTAATGGCATTTGCTCACAGCCTTTTATTAACCATGCCTTGACAGCTCGGCGTGGCTTTGGCCAGTGCTGGGCTCCTGCTTGCTGTAGGAGGCAGCACCCTTGGGAACAAGCCTCTGCAATGCTTGGTTTCAGAGTGTAAACTGAATGCACAAGACAAAAAAAGTGGCTGGTAGAAGCTTTAAATCTACCAAGCAATACCACTGCTTTGTGCACCAGATTATTCTCCTATTTGTTTAATATCATTCCCATTAAGCTGAACTGATGGGGTAGCATGGCCAAAGTCTTAGAATAAATTTGTTTCAGAAGACTGACCTTATTTTTATTACACTTGAGCTGGTTCCTCACTGTAGGAGCAACTCCCACAATGATCCCAGACAGGATTTTTTTTCCTTGTATCTACAGTGATTCCTTTAAAGTGTAGGGCTGCACTGGATGGATACAGCCCGATTTCACCTCTGTCCCCATTGTGGGTGAGTTAATTGATCACTCACCCACAAGAGGCCAATTCCAGCATTTTATCAGAATCTGCCTTGCCACAAGTCCCATTCTCAAGTCAAGGGAGGGAATGCAATTCCCCTGCCTTAAGGGGATCTTACCACAATTAGCATACAAGAAGAAATCTGATTCCAGCTAAAACACACAAGAAAGTAAACATAACGTAAATGTTTAATGACACTTGAGATTTCTGCACTTCTGTACTCCGGGAGTCTTCTGAAGGGAAAGAGGGTGCAGAAAGAAGGATCAGCAGAGCAGTGTAGGACATGGTAGCTTTAAAGTAAGACTATGACTGCAATATTTTAATAAGTAGCTGCACTAAATTCCACTGGGAGTCTTCAATTTACAAAATGTTACTTTAAGCCACTGATTTTAATCTCTTCATGCAGCTGTAATCTGTTTATTATGTTAAATCCAGGCCAAATCTCACTAGTTGACAACTGTTACATCACACCATTACAAATACCTGAATATAAAGCATAACCTATTGACACAGGATAAAAGGCTGTGGCTACATTATTATGCATGGTACACTCCTAGCTTCTTCAATTTAAAAACTCCATGCAATGTATTATCAGTTTGCTGATGGTTTTTTGTTGTGTTTTGTTTGCTAGTTTTTTTTGTTTTTTTTTTTCTTTTCATTTTTAAAAAACTAATAGCTGGCATCTCTTCATGGAACACACAGCCAACATTTTCAGATTCTACCTCATGAAAAACTCAAATCTGCCTTGAATAAGACATGAAGGGGAGGAAATGTTTATGTAATTTGTTTCCCATCTAAAAGAAAGCAAGCATAGTCCTCAAAAACTGAATTGAATCAATTCTGGTTACCTTGTGCCTCAATTTTAAGAGCAGTCCTTTCTTTACCTACACAGAAATAACAAGTTGTGGAAACAGCTTTTTCTTTTGAGCTTTCAAATGCCCTCCACTACCATAGTCACTAAATGAGCTGTTTAAACCAAAGGAAATAGGTTGCAGGTGCAGAGTGTCATCAAAAGTTCATTTATCACTACACTTCAAACTCCAAGTGCTCCCATCATATCAGAGCTTCTGCTTTACAGCTACTGCAACATAATCACATTCTCTACTTTCCAGTTTTCTGAACATGGAACCTGATATTTTAAAATGTTCACTGGTGAGAGGGGTAGAAACATGCTTGGAAAACTATAAGCAGTACAGAAGCGACCATAAAGATTCAAGGCTCTGTTATTTCTCTTTAATATAACCTAAAGTGAGAAACCCAAGTTATAAATCTTATTTTCAGGGGTATTCCAATCCATTAGGAAATATTTATTTCCACTTGATTATTTTACAGCAGAAATAGGCAAAGGAAACAAGATGAACATCTAAGACTATTTACAATCTCATAATTTATTCCTGAATGATTCAGCTCTAATGCTATGAAATATTTTGAAATTTCTTGGCTGCCAGTTTTATATATGTTGAGACAATTTTTTTAAAGTTATGATAATTTTTACTAGAGTCAAAATTGAATCAATACATCTATTAAAATTTATTATCAATTTTACATGAATGACTAACACCAGCATGGAAGCTGCAGCCACTCCAGCTGATTTAGCAGTTTGCTCTCACACAAAGAGCCCAGAGCAGCAGCTGCACCATCCCCTCCTGTCCTGATCTCCCAAATATTTCAAGCCTGTGCTAGACAAAACCACATGTGGGAGTGAGAGCACTGTGCAGGTATCCAGCAGAGAGCCAGGCTCACTCTCCTCTGAGCAGGTTCAGCTTCACCCAGGAGTGCACAGCAGCCCCAGCAGTCTCTGAAACTGCAATACCCAAATACATTTAATCTGTTTGAGTTTCCAAGCATTTCAGTGACATTATTCTGCAAGTTTAAAAGTGTACCACATTATTTTTGAACTAGCAATTATCTTATTTCCTGGACTCCAGTCTCCAGCAGACCAGGGAAAATTTGCTCATTTTCCTGTGGTCACAACTGCGACCTGTGATCACCTTTTACTTGATCCTCTCAGATGTAAAAAGGCTCCAGCAGTGAAAGCCTGGAGCCTTCTGCTTTCATTAATGGGCAGTGTAATACTAAACAGGGCCCATAAGTGGGGAAAGCTGCATGACAAGTAGCCCTAATACCAGAAGAAAGAATAATTGGGACTAATCTATTCTGAAAATTAGCAAACAACATGAGATACTTAATTTCACAGGCCACTCTCAAAACTAAGCAGCTGCTCCAACAGATCAAGACACTCCTGAAGAAAAGTGTTTAATAAAATTGAGAATTAAGTAACAGCTTGTAACAGGAATACTTTTCTTCTCCTGATGTTGTACTAAATACCCCAAATTTGTTAGATACAATGTAAGTTCAACCTGGTTTCCTAAGTACATGTTTGTGCCTCTATGAGCTAAAGCAGTGCAGTAGTCTCTGCACGAGAAAGGATCTACAACCACAGAAACAGTTCAGCACTAGGTTTTCACAACAAGAGACTTTGGAGTATGAGTTACTTGAGATCAAAATATAAACCAACACACTTTCTGTCACTGCAGTCACTGTGACAAATAGTGGAATCCTGTTGCATTTCACAGTAAGACAGCTAACCCTGACAGAGAAACTGCAATTTTCCTTTTTAAGTGAAAGCCATAAGCAGGGACAAGTAAAACAAGGAGGTAATTTGCTAATACCAAGCATGATATGCTAAAAAAACAAACAAAAAAAAAAATCTAACTTTGCTACTATGAAAAGTACAGTTAAGGTCATGCCCAGCATTTGTTCCATAACAAAGTGTTTTATGAACTACGTGCACATCTGATGCACAAGGGTAATTCTGGGTGGATTAAGTGCAAGGGAAACTGCAGTGGCCTACAGGGAAGGAACATCTTCTGATTCTTGGTGTACAAAGATGCCTGACAACGTAAGTCTGTGCCTTTTTGAAGTACCAATCTCCCCAAGTAATTGGATTTGAATGTAACTAAACCCATTCAGATGACAGGACCTGGGAAATCACATACCTGTAGTTAGCAAAGTGCTGAACACACCACCTAGTAGTACATACACACTGTAGGAATACCTGCAGTGATGGGGAAGAGACAGGAAAGATTTAAAAAAGATCCTGAGCTTACAGAATGAGGAACTGAACAAGTGTCCCTGACACTTGCTGACCAAATGACAGCACCTTCAGACCTGGATATAACAGACCTGCCACAAACCTAGAAATGACAAATCTGCACTAATTCTTGAGCCTTCAAACACTTCATGGATGCTTAGAAGAAAGCCCTTCTGAACACCTTATCTTTCCAGAACTGAAAACTACTTGAAAACTTACTTGTCTGGCCTCTGGAGCTACTATGATAAAAAATACCATTGTACTTGTTTGTAATTCATGTACTACAATAATTTTTAAATACTTTTGTTAGTACTGGAGAAAAACAATTAAAGTCAAGCCATGTTTGACTCTGGTTACCTATGGAGGTAATTGCCAAAGGCTAATTCCAAAACCCTTCTGAAATTAAAATGTCAATAAACACAAAAAGACAATATAAAAATTTATCTTAAAAAAAAAAATCACACACTAAGTAATTCCCTTTGGAATTCAAGTTTCCTTACTCTGGATTAGAATCTGACCATGAGGCTCCTGTGCTAGGGTGAATGGATAGGGTATTTACAAAAAGGGAGAAAAAACAAAAAAACTTAAATTAAAACCAAACTAATTCTGCCCTTAATAAATGAAGCTCACATCTGTTTTGAACACTGTTTCATGCTATTGTGAAATACAGCTACAGGGGACTTCTTTCACAAAACAATGCTCCACAGCTCATTCCCTACAAAGGAAACCATTTAAAAATACACCCTAACTTCAGCACACAAAGACTTAGCAAAGCTCTGATCCCTCAGAAACGTGGCCGTGGTGTCAGCATCGTTTCACATTCTCACCAAGCACACTGAGCAGCATGGGCACAGCCCAAGCACAGATTGACTCCTGGGACATCCAGTGCCCCTGCTGAACTCACCATCCCTGCTGTCAGCAGCCATGTACCCAGCTTGCTGAAGTGCACCCAGACCAGATTCAGCTGGTGTGCACAGATAACACTGGCAGCTTTGAAGGAAAATCTATCAGATTCTTGATTGAGGCAAATATCGCCCAGGATGAGTGCTGCAGGAGAGGCCCACTCCAACCAGGGAAGGAGAGTTTTAACTCAGGCTATGGTTCAAATGTAAATTCATGTTTTGCTGTGCACAGAGCTCATGTTTTGACAGTGATGTGGAACAAAACCATAAACTGACGATTATGCATCAGTGGACAGAAGTCACAACAACAGGGCAGGACAGGAAGGAAGGGGAAAATGTGTTAGACAGAAAGCAGTGCTTCCAGAACAACAGCTTTACACCTTCACTTCTGAAACAAGAAAATGATGCACTTGCCAGTTCAACTGCTTCTGCCTTTTGCCCAGGATTCAATTTAAGAATTAAATTACTGGGATAGCCTTCACCTTATTGCCAGCTGCAGCCTCCATCTACTGCAAGACAAGCTACAGACTGGGGCAAATAAAACTACACCGTGCTGGGCTCTCCCAAGACCTCATGCTGACAACTAAAGCTGCCAAGCTGTGCTTTTTATATCTGTATGATTACAACAGCCTAAAACCCAGGAAGCAGCTTCCTTTAGACACAGGTGATACTGAATAAGCCTGCTTGATGATAAAAGAAAGACACTGTTTATGACAGCTACCAAAATCCAGAGAGCAGCATATTTTAAATTAGAAGACTCTATCTACTCATAAAAACAGGTATTTCAAGGACAGCCTGCTTATGCTCCCTAATGAAGGGCAGGTGACATACACAGCTATGATAACATGACTCAGACAAGATGATGGCTCCTCTGACAGTCTTCCAGGTTTTGGAGCAGGAAGAGGGCAGGAGGAGAGGAGATTGCAAAAGTGTAAAAGGCTCTTGAAAAATGCGAATGTTTTCCACATTCATGTCCAAAGGTATCCTGGGCAGCTGGAGAGATGTCCCATCTGATGGAGCAAGACGAAGTTACCCAAACACCTCCACACGTCTAGGATGACAACTTGCGAGCATCAGAGTTAACAGCACTGACATTCAGACTCTGATTTGTGCCAGTGCTTGCTTACTGCAGAGATGGATGGAGATGACACCTACAGAGGGATTGGGCAACGCTGCAGAAGTGAATCAAGGTCACTGTTGTTATGAGTTCATCTCATACCACATTTCTGTCCACATGAACCAACTGCCCCGGGGTGTCTGGCTGCTTACACTGTGCACAGGAACACAACCTGCAGAACCTTTTCTACTGCAGAAAGCACTCAAAGACTTTTGCTCTGTATCCCTGAGGTGCTCTGTAAACCACACTGCAAGAATCTCATCTTCAGCCAAAACCCAAGTGTTGAGGGGAAACACCAGCAAGGAAAGTTAACTCTGATCCACACATCAAAGGGTTTGCTGTGCACAAGCAGCATTACCACAGATATAGCACATTTTAACAGCCTCAATGACATTCCCGGCCCTCAAAAGAAAAGCAGGCTGCCTTTTATTCCCCATCTGGTGGTCATTAACTCTGGAGAACAAACCTCAGAGCACGTCACTAGCTCTCCTCCATCCCTCCATTTTGTACATGCTGCTTGTGTTGCAATGAATCATCCCCTTCTCATGGATTTCCAAAGAGCTCCAGCTTCCCTTTTCCCAAAAGGCTGGATTAAACTGGAGAGTGCTCGTCTGACTTGTAAGATGCCTTCCTAAGGCAAGTTTAAACCAGTACCTGCCCAGCCCAGCTGTTTTATCTTTCCAAAAACTGATCTTACTCACACACTCACCAGCATTCACAAACTGGGAGAAGACATAATTTGCTCTTCCTATTGCTCCAGGCCCAGCTGGGAGACACTCATAGCAAGGTGGCTGTATGGTGCAAGAGACTGATGTACCTGATACCAGAACCCTGCACACAAACCAGAAACACACTGGCTCCCTATTGCAAATCCAGTGATTTCATTAATTGCAGAACCTTCCGCACAACATTTCTAATTTGTTCTGTATCATTAAGTATTTGTAAAATAACATAGTACCACAGAAAAAAATGCCCACCCTACCCCTGAGATAAGATTTGCATATAACAATATGCCAAAACTGCAGAAGCTCCTTTTTTTTTATACTGTGTGCTGCCCTTTGATAAGGTCCTAAGCTGGAGAAGGAATTAAAAGTCAGAAGCAAGTGTCCAAGCTGGAATTGAATCTCCATCCTAGCCAGACAGCTTTACATCTATTTCTGTGCTGGAAAAAATCACTCCACCATGTTCTGGTTTCTCCAGCTTACAGAAGAGCATGGTGCTCCCTCTTTCCCCATTGTGCTGCCTATTTAAACAATATGGCCTGAGGACAAGATAACAATGTACAGCACAAATGACCTTAAACCCAGACACAGCATCCATGAGTAACAAAATGTCCCTCCCTGGTGCTTCCTGCCTTCAGCTTCAAAAGAGTCTCTCTCCACATTCAACCCGTCACCCTCATGTCCTGTGCAGAGCACCAAGCACTCCTGACAAGCTGACAGCTGGCAAGGCAGCACTGCACCAAACCAGGAGCTGGAATAAGAATTGCCAACTTATCAGCTACTGATCTCCCTAAGGACAGCACCAACTCCATCCACCTGCATCTGCTGCAGAGCAGATGAAGGAAGACAGCCTCCCACCTGGTTATCAGGTCCCAAAGAGACTGTATGTAACAGGGGGTTGGTTGGTCTGTCTCCTGCTACTACCTGTGCTTTTCTCCTCCTAAAACTCTGCTTACAAGTTGTGGTTAAACACTAACTCCAGAAATCTCTGCCTTTTACTCAGAAGATCACCATGTTTCTCAAATCTACGTCCAGCTAGTAAAAATCTGCAATAGCCTCTATAGTTTAAAAGGAGAAAAAACACTGAAGCATCTTCTCTCCTAAAAGGTCTTTATAAGCCACCTCTGCAAAACAACAAAGTGCAACCTCAGAGGAAGAGGAGCAGCTGTTTTGACAAGTCTGGCCCTTGTTCAAATACCGGGATAAGCCTTGAGCAGTAAAATATTGCCATCAATAAAAAGTTCAACTAAAGTACATTGCCCTGGCCCTAAAGTACAGGTCAGCTATTCCATGTTACATGCACAGGAAAAGCTGCTGCAATGCTGTTCAATTGGAAATGTGCACAGAAGTGACAAATGAAAGAAAAAATATTCTGGATAACACTCTACAAGTTCATGCTCTCGTGTGTCAGAAGCTGTATTAGGCAACAGAGCAGAGTATGTGACAAATGCCAGGAAAAAATTAAAAAGCTATCTGCACTTGGGGATTGCTCCATCCCTAGGAAATATTTTCTTGACTTTTTAACTATGAAGCCACATCTCTGGCCAATGTCTAAAAAAACTGTTCTTAAAAATTCTTAAAATTATTCCCTTTAGACACTGCCACACATCTTGCTGCACCAAACTGACCAGATATTTGGATGGAAACAAGACAACTTCCAATTTCCTGCTGCATACATTCAGTAGTAGAGTGAGCCCAACATTTCAGAAATTCCAAAGCATTTGGTAAAACTTATTTCAGGGCAGCCAAACAGTGGGTTTTAGACAGAAAAGCTGTATGCAGTTTATGCATGTTCAACACCAAATCTCATATTTAATTTCTTGTTATCATTTACTCTTAAGCAAAATATTCAACTACTGAGGTCCTGGATGCTTGCTGCAAAAATTAGTAACACTATGCAAATCAATGACTGGGATTACAAAATGAGCAATAAGGAATAAAAGCCACCAGGGTCTTATTTTTAGAAAATCACTGAAAAATATCATTATGGAAGAAAATGGACATCTTGAAGAAGCAGAACTATGCCTTCATTGAGAATGTAAGAGTATTTCTCCCCCAAATAAAGCTGCACTATGTGCTGAATGCTGTGTGTGTGAAAGAGACTGTCAGCTGTACCCTGCAGCTGATGAGACCTAGCAGGCACTTAGCTAGTTGTCCAAACAACTAAAACATCAGTGTGTTATCAACACTATTCTCATACCAAACCCAAAAGCACAGCACTGCACCAGCTACTAGGAAGAAACTTAACTCCAGCCTGCCCAAAACCAGGACACAAGTACATCCCCACCATGGAACATGAGTTTAATGGACATGGCCAAAGATGAGTTACACAGACTGATAAAAATATTTTAGCGAGGCTACAAGTACACTCCAAGCTTTCCTGAGGCAGAAATCAATCTCTCTCCAGTGATGGAAAGATACAGGCAGCTGCAGAATCACTCTGCTGCAAAGCTGAATTCCATGAATGTCCATCTGTCTGTAACATGTCTATGCTGGGCAGAATCATAAAGGAAAATCTCCATCTTTTGATGGACACCATCTCCATCTTTCGAGGCTCAGCATTCTGCAACACTAATAGAGAAGAAAGCCATTGTCTTGCTAACACTCCTTAAAAAACTCCTTCTCTGACGAAGGTATAAGATAAAAATACATACAGGGACACCCACACAGCTCACAACTGCACAAAGCATATGGCAAGCTTGTGAACATGAACAAATACACTCACGTCAAAAATATCAATAAGGAATAAAAACCTCTACTGATCGGAAGCTCTGTGGGAAGGAACTTTTGTCTCTTTGAGACTGACAGGAGCCTCCAATTAAAACCATTTCCCAACACTCTGATGCTGTCCCTCTTTACCTTGCCATCATCTCAGTTTCAGAAGTCAACATCTTCAAACTTAGGAAGGGTTTAAGTACTCCAGGTGGAGAAGCAGGGTGTTTTTCTTGAGGAGACACTGTCTGCTGAGGCTGAGTGACAAGCACCTACACTAACTTTCCTGCTGTGCCTCCAGTGAGCCTGCACTGCCCCCATCCCATCAAGATCAGCACTTCAGACATTTTCCAGCCCCTGCCTCCAAAGCCTCCCAAGACAGGGTAAGGCATGCTCACTGCTGCCTGTCCTTGGGACTCCTTCATGCTGGGAACAGGCAGATCCAAGCCCAGAGCAGCTGTCAGTGCAAGTCACTCTTCCAAACTGAACTACTGCTGCAACCACCTCTGAGAGAAACTGCTCAGACTCAAGCAACAGCCATGAAACAAGGTGAACTTCCCCAGCAGTAGAGTATTTTATTCTAGCAGAGAAACAGGCCTTGAGATTATGGGAAACATCATCAGAACTCTGTGACAACACTAGAAAATTTGTGAGGCAATTCTTACTTGAACTGCTGTCCTTCTCCTACTCATCTTCCCTCATTACAGAACTCCATCTCTATCATTAGTATTAATAGAGAACTAATTGCCAAGGTCTCCCACGTCTCCAAAAGCATCAAGTCTGATCTCCACAAGTTGGAGGATCTCCCAGATTATTGTTTGTTGCAAGGACTGGCACAAAAAATGTATTTCCTGCCACTGCTCCTGCTGACACAGACAAGGATTTTTAAAAAATCCTGATTTTTTTCTCAAAGAAGTTGGAAAATTATTGATACTAAGTACATGTTACAAAAGAATAAATTTCAGGAAGGTTGACTACTGCTTTACATTCTCCACTGTCATTCTCAGCTCTGGAGCTCTCACTTGTTCATCAGCTGAGCAGCTACAGAAGTCAAATTTAGAAACCAAATTTCCACTTTAAAATATGCAGGTATGCTCATATTTCTGAAGCCAAAACCAATTTTTTAATCCTCCTTACACCATACAGGTCACAAGAATCCAAATATAACTTCAGCCTTTCTTTTCACATCACCTTCCCAAAGTCCTAACTCTCGCTGTGACACCACAAGATATTACAGCAGTTGACTAAGATCACTAGTTTAAAAAGCAAGCATTCAAGATGAAAATATTTCCAACTATAAACCTCATTAAATCCACTGGAACTATTTAGCATTTATGTCAGCCAGGACATTTTGAACAAACGCTGTGCTAAACATACTGGAGTCTCATACACACCGGGAAACCACTACTACAACGTGCTCAGCTGAGCAGGGAATAGCAGGAGCCTGCAGCAGAAAGGCTCTCTCTGCTCTGCTCTGCCTGGAACAGCACTTCCACACTGTAGTTACTCCAGTGTTCAACCTCTGATGGACAGTGGAGCCACCAGAGCACTCACAGAGGACTCACAACTGGGAGCACTTTAAAAGGAGTAGTCCTACTGCAGCTATGAAATGGGTTTTACATTTATTTTCTACTGTTTTTTTCAGAAGAGCAGAACAGCAGCAAACTCGCTGCTGAAACCACAGCAAGCTCATATCCTTCTCTCATTCCCTGACCAGGAGGAATCTGAAATTCTGAAATCTAAAGATGAGCCACATTTGAATGCTGACAGTGCTGAAGAGCTCAGAACAGAGAGTCCTGCAGGGAGAATGTGTCATATGCTCTGTCAAAAGGGACAGTCCCAGGACAGCAATGTAATAAACACTGATTTCAACATCTATCTTCTCTCAGATTTGGAAAGCTAAGATACAGACCTTCAAAAACCCAGGCAGAAGCAGCATATATAACACTAAATAGATTTTGCTTCCATGTTTTGGAGTGTGAGGTTTTCTATAAAATGGGGAGCAGTATCTATAAAACTGGAAGCCACAAAATCAATTAAATTTAACAAGCCAATAAATATTTGTGAATGTTCTTCAAGGATATGAGAAACTGAATCAGCACAATCAGCTCAAGAGAACTTGAAAGAGAAACTGTCCCATCTTGAAAAGCCACAGGAAAAAGAAATCTGCAATGATTTCCTAGGTTAAATTGTATTTCTCTTAAATAGTCACTGTGTCATTAAAGCCCATCCCTGACCGAGTAACAAAAAAGCAGATACACTGTCAGTGCTCCACTGATTTAGCAGAACTACAGCAATTTACAACATCAGGAAGAATCCGACCTGGAGCCTCCCTCTAACAGGGCAGTGGCTTGTGCTATTTCAGCAGGTATTACTTTAACAGGAATCCGGTGAAATCATTAACAGAGGAATTTGAGTCAATGAGATGTTAAGTACTTGCTATAATTACATATTATTGCAGTTTCTGCTGACAGTGCAACTCAGGAGGTTGGAATTCAATGAACTATCTAACGAATATCTGAAGTCACAGTTGTAAATGAAATTAAATCTGATTTGTGCTTGATCACATTTATGAGCTGTGTGTCTAATTTACATGAAGCCATGTAAAAAGAGCACACTTTTACAGAGATCCCCTGGTTCAAAATGTTTCATGTTTTACAAAGTAAACAAAGAAGCCTGATAACTCACTAATAACAGAGAGTGCTTAACACTGGAGTGAAAGAAGAAACATCTTAAGAAAACCTGCTAGGAGGAAGAAACACACGGGCCATTAACCCCTGAAACACATCTTCCAGCACATTTAAGTAATTCTGCTGAGTTTTAACAAAAACACAAGTTGGCTGCAGCTCCCAGAAACACACTCAACTCCCCACTCCCACCAGACACCCTTTAAGTTTTAACCTAAATGCTGAATGTGTCAGAACAATTAACACAACAGACCTCAAGGTCTTTAGCAAAGCCCTTCTGAGGCTTCTGCTGGGGAAAATAAATGCAACCAACTCATGTCGCACATGATAGTGCAGAACAGCTTACCAACAATATGTTTATTTACATTTCTGAGAAGCATCATGAATGACAAATTTACTTCAGAGTACTCTCACCTATCACAATCTGAAAATTCCCAGAGTGAAGCTACACTGTCATATCATAACAAGCCCTGAGAGAGATTGCTGTGAACATATTGAAAATTAATGCAAAAACAAAACTAGGAAATTTTGCAGAGATTGGCGTCTTATGTAAAATACTTCTGAAATTAAAAAACAAACAAACAAACAAAACCAAACAAAAAACACGAAAAAAAAATTCGAAGTGGTTGCAGACTTAAAACTACCCCAGTATTGTTCTGAGGCTGTGGGCAGCACTTCCCACAATGCAGGCTCACCACCAGCACTGCAGTCTGGAGCGAAGGCAGGGAGCCATGCAAGGAAGGAACAAGCTACATTCTTCTGGGTTCTCATCTCCATGCATCACAGAAAAAGCAAAGGAAATTTTCAGCAGAGATATCAATCTGCACCTAAATACTATTAATTACCTTTTGTACTTTGGATCCCTTGCCAAACGTTTGACATTTAAAGCATTCCTGAGACGTGTTCCCAGGGAACTTAAAAGACAGTTTCTCCCTGCCATGTCACACACACACAGAGCACAGGCAGTGCCTTCACACTTCCTAAATCCGTGCAGTTTGTTTAGCACAGTGGCTCTAACAGCAGTGCTAAGGTACACACAGCCCTGTGCCAGAAGTGGCCCTGCTCTCCTTCAAAAAACTCTCACCCATCCAGAAGGCGCCGGCAAAGGCAGCAGCAAGGAAGCACAAATCTGGTCTCCAACAGACTGTTTCACAACCACTGAGAAATCCTAAAGATCTCTGCTATGTTGCTCTACAGTTTGTTAGCATTTAAATCACCCACACCTCTTATTGCACAGCTCTGTCATCCATGAAACATGAATTTAATGCAAAACACAAAACGTGCTGAAATTCCTTAACTTGTAAGGCATTTGGTTCAGCACTCATGTTATTTAATTTGAATTTCCCTCTTGCTCATTCCTTCATGTTGCCAGCCTGATAAATACACAGATGCCCCACGAGCGTTTGGGCCAACAAAGAAACCCTGCCAGTTCCTGATAAGATGCTTCAGTTTTTTTCTCCAAAAAAATACTCACTGCAAGCCCCTCCTTCAAACATGTTTGAATTGCAGAAGCCACCTCTGTGAGGCTGGACAAATTCACACTTGACTCCTGTTAATACACTGTAATGGTTACTCCAGTGATACTTGACCTCAAATTGCATCTTAACATTACTGGCCAAATCAACTGGAAGCAAAAAGCACTGCTTGGGGTGATGTCCTCAGTCTACACACTGAGCACTTCTGGATTTTACACAAGTTCTGATCACAGGCTGCTGAGCAGCCTAGGCACTAATAGCAGTTAGTAGAATTCAGTAGTTTTGCAATGCAATTTGATTATTTTGCAAACAAAAGTAATTTTTATCTGCTGCACTCTGCAAACACAATGGGAGAGCTCAAAGTCAAGATAAATTGCTTTTAGTCTCGTTGCCCTCAGTAGCAAGAGGTTGTTACATCCAACCTGAGTAACAAAGCTCTTAAAGGCAAAACTCAATAGAATCCAAATCTGTGGAGGTGGGGACATTTTCAGCATCCAAGCTGTAGTTGGAAACAACAATTTTGGACTCCATTTCCCTTCTGAATGCTGAGGACTGCAAGGATGTTACTTGCAGCAAAGGCTGGCTGTTTCAGCACAATACTGCTCTCAGCATGGTGTGCACACAGCCACTGCTAGGATTGAACATGGAAAATTCTTTGCAATGCGTACGGATACTAAAAATACAGCTAAGGTGAAAAAAATACCCACCACAGCCAAACAGGGGGAAAACCTATATATTGAAATGGAATGCAATTACTCAAGTTGGAATTTGCCCAGGACACTCTTGCTTAGAGTGATCTGGCAATTTAATGACAAGAAATAGCCAGGAACACGTATTTACAGCTGGCACCCCTCTCATACCCAGCACCAGCCTGCTATCAATGAAATGGGTGTGTAACCAGACCCAGCCTCAAGCAGCTGCACCGTGCTGACCTGCAATGGGCAGATCCACCCCACCTACTGCAGCTGCAACAACTTGTGTGACCACAACTCGAGGTAGTGTGTCCACTGACCCAGATAGGAACATTAATAACAACAGGAAGCTTCTAAGTGCTTAAGCTGCCCTATTACTGATACACTAACCAAAAGTCACCCAAAACACTCTCTACTAACAAAAATGTTTACTGCTGCTACACTCAACACTTAGAATGAGTCAGTACCAGCCCCCAGAAAAACTTCCCTTCCCCCAAATGTGAAGTACAGGAGGCCTAAAAGGAGTTGACTCTACTGTTTAGTGCTGCCTGACAATAATCAAAGTACAAACCGATTCTAAGCATCTAGGGGGAAAAAAAACCTGGCACTTGGGATTCTTACCATCCACTCCTACTCTTTGCCACTAAATAGGATCAAAAATCAAGAAAATAAGAGTGAGAGGCTCAGTGCTCTGCCTGAAGGAGAAGCGCTGTTCTCGTTTCCGTGTGTGACAATTCCCAACGCACCAGTGCAAAGAGCTCCTGAGCAGGGGAAACCAGGCTCAGAGCAAGAGAGGTGACAGATTTTCAGGGAGATCAGGGGTGGTCACAAGGTCAGAGAGTCCAGTGTCTATTCAGCATTATTCCCTCAGCAAGACTAACAGGGTTACACATACCTTCCAATGCCGAAAAGGGTTTTGGGGGTTAGGGGCCTCTGATCAATGACAGTGATGTTACATGACTGTCACAAATAATTACAGTAAGAGAAAAGGGGTGCTGATGCCTGCACTGGTATGGATTTGTTGGGTGTGCTTGATTGACCAGGAATTCAGTTTTTCCATCAAGGTGTCTGACTTTGAATTTCTGTATTGAATTCCTTCAACACATGGTAGAAATAAAAACCACAGGAGTTTTAAGAGCTGTATGACTAAAGCTCAGAAGAATAAAACAGCACATGGTCACAATAGAGGAGAAAAATCCCTCTGAAAGGTTCACTGGAAGATGGAGTCAAAAGGTCAAATATACATCACTTCCTCTATGTACAACAGTACTAAATAACTAAAGCTTACCAGGGAGTATTTTTCCCTAAATAAATATGATCCTTAGATGAAGCAAGTATATTTAAAATGCTACAAGAGTTACACCCGTACTTCTTGGGAAATCCACTGCACCCTTTTTTCCTGATAACAATTATTCATAGAGCCCCACTATAAATTCAGAATAGAAATGAAGAGTTCAAAACGTGCATATTTAATACTGTCTGCTCCTGCTGTACACACACAATCACATTCCAATGAACTGACAGAACGAAAGGTGCTCGCAAGCGTAGATCTGTAAATATTTACACGCAGTAGCCTACAAAGCAACCAGGCACGTGGACATCATCCAGAGAAGCATTCTAAAAATTAGTGTAACTATAAGTCAAGCAGATATTTTCAACCCCCTTTTTGTCCTCTAACAACTCAGCAGTCAGGGGACAGCTCAGAGCTCCTCACACATCCCAAACAGTGACAGTAATACATACACACAAAGGTTGGTTGTATACCCTCAACTCCCTTTCACCTTATTTAAGCCCTTTAATTTGACACCTATCAAATGAGAGAGGCTTGCAATCAGCTTGCTTCCTATAAAAATTAATAAATTATCAGAAAAAGTTAGCAGTCAACAGGCTGATTAGAAAAGATAATATTGTATATCTGTATATATATATATATATATGAATATAAATATAGACAGATATGCATATATATTCATATATAAATATATACATATACAAAAAATTATATATCAGTGTATATCTATTTTTTTTTTTTAATTACAGGACTCCTGTAAATGTTTCTGAACAAAATTAAGTTAGCCTGCAAAGTCCCTAAAGTGATGCTGCCTACCTTTCTGGAATTGTCTACACTATGGTCTATTGGGTTTTTTAAAGTAGGTTTTTATTTTAATTAAAAAAAAAAAAACCGTCTAACAAGGTAAAGTCACATCATTTAAATGGCCAGGAAGAAAATAAGACTGATCTTAAAATGGATGCAGCAGCTTCTTTTAAAGAGCAACATGTTGCAATCACCTTTCATTTTAGGGGAAGGGAGGGATTCCCTCAAAGGAACAGAGACGGGGAGCAGTGGGGGGAGGGAGCCTGCGATTTAAAAAAAAAAAAAAAAAAAGCGACTCGGGATTTAAAATTTTTTTTTAAGCTAAAAACTTTGCTTTCCCCTCGGTTACAAGGGGCTGGTGCCGGGGATGGCGGCCCGGTGCCTCTGCAGAGGCGGCTCGGCGGCAGCTCGGGGAGGAGAAGGAGAGAAAAGCCACAGAGAGAGAGAGAGAAAAAGAAAATGGCGCAGAGACTAAGTCCCGACCGTCGACAAGGCGACTTTCCAGGGAGGAATCGGGGCCCAAAGGCGACCCCGGCAGAGCCGCTGGGCTCGGATCGGGGGCCTGCGGTGCCCCCACTCGGGGCGGCGGGGGTCGGGGGGCCCCGATCCCGGCGGGAAAGGGGCGCTTTTGGCAGCTCGATGGGAACAATGGGGCCGGTGAGCGCGGAGCCGGGACTTAGTCTCTGGGACGCCATGTCTGTGCGAGGGGCGCGCCGGGGCCGCACTCACCGTTCGCTCGGAAATCCGCCTCGATCTGCGGGGAGAGCACACAGGGACACACCGTCAGCACGCCCGGCTCCGCGGCGCTCCGGGGGACCCCCACCCCCGCCCTCACCCCTCATTTTTAGGGGAATTAAATACTAAATGGGAAAAGCCCGGCGCGATGCGGAAGGTGATGGGGGAACCGGTGAAGCGCCCCCCCCGGCCCCCGCACGGCTCATGAGGGGCCCCCTCCCGAGCCCCCCAAAGGGGAGCGAGCTGGGGGAGCGCAGCAGGCGCCCCCTCCCCTTGTCCGCCCAGCCCGGGGGTCACACGCGGGTCCCCGCTCCCACCGCCCCCCATCCCACCGCGGGGGGACACCGGGGCTGACAGGGCTCTGCCCAGACTTATGGGGGCGGCCGCAGGGCACGGTCCCCCCGCTGGGGTTACGGGGGGTGGCGAGGCGGCCAGCCCAGGGCCGGCACGGCGAGATGCGAGCACCGCGGCGGGGGTCCCCCGGGAGCGCGCCCCGCGGGCGGGCACGGGGCGCTCACCTGGGAATCGTTGTGCAGCTGGTCCCCGCTCATGCCGGAGGCGCGGGCGGCCGGGCGGAGCGGGAGGAGCGGCGGGCAGAGGAGCGCCGGGCGGAGCGGGACGCGGGGAGCGCAGCGCGGTTGTGTAACAGACTAAGTCCCGGTTTCGGCGCTTTGCGCAGGCGCGGCGCCTTTTAAAGCGACGGGGAGAGGACTGACGGGCAGGGGGCGGGAAGCGACCGCGCGCGTATTTGCATCCGAGCCACGCCCCCAGAGCCGGCATGATTTGCATGCGGGCCACGCCCCGTCGACATGACCGCTCCGACCCGCTGCACCCCCACCGTGCGCTACGCCGGCTCGCTGCTTTACATATCCGGTCCCGCCCCTTCCTCTCCCTCATCCAATGGCGCGGCAAAACCCGGCACTCATTTACATGCGAGACCCCGCCCCCTCCCCGCGGCTGTCCGGCCCCGTGCATTGTGTAAGAACCCGTTCTGCTCCGTGAGCGCAGCGCGCATGCGCCACCTCCCCGCCCCGCCGGCTGTATTTGCATACAAGTCCCGCCCCCGCCCGCTGGCCCCGCCCCTAGGGCCGCATGGCGGGCGGGCTGCACTGAAGGGGAGGCGTTTGCGCTGCTCCCCGCGATAACCGCACAGCGACGGCCCCGCAGCCCTCGGATTCTGCTGGCCATGGGGCCCTCGGGGCTTCTCCTGTCCTGAAGTCCCGCCGCGCCAGACCCCCCCATAGGCACCACCGCATGGGCAATTAGAACATTTCCTAGTGAGAGGAGGCGAGCGGGTGCGCGCCCCTGTCCCGCAGACCCCTCGTTATCAGTGTCTGTTATCGGTATTGCTGACCCCTCGCTGTCCGCCTCTGCACGCCACCGCACCGGGCTGGAGTGCGGGGGCCGCAGGAAGCACGGGGACGTGCTGGGGGGGGAAGATGCAGATCAGGCAGGTTTGGGTTCACTTGACTCGTTTAAGTCAAGGACAGCACTGGTGCATTGCATACAAAAGCATTAAAAAGGGATCAGCCCGCAAGGTTTTTCTTCTGGCATCAGCAGGCTCTTAAAATTTCTTTCTCCTGCAAGGAAATGGAGGGTAAAAAGGGGCCAAAGCTTTATTTTCTTTTAGGTAATGTGATAATGAAACACGTGCCTGCCTAGAAAAACACCCCTCCTTCCTCAGCCCAAACCTGAAGACATTTATTTCTGTTCCGCAGCAGCTCTTATAAACGGGTTTTCTTGTCGGTGTACTAAATGGCAGGTTTAGTATGCATGGCTGGTACGTGTCTCACAGGACTGCCTCCAGTCTTCTTGGAGCTTCCATCCTCTGCTGCAACACAGACTGTACCTTTCCTCAGCTTCTTTACACAACCAGAGCTTTGATTTGACACTAAAATAACCTGGCGCTGCCAGGCTATCTGAAGAGATACATCAAAATGTAAGCAGTGACAGCAGCCACCTATTTGCACTGCATATTTATATCCTGCAAAGGGAAAACTCTGTCACTTTCTTACTGTCTTCAGAAGAGGATCTGAGGACTTCCTTTTTTTACCCAGAGCAGGCAAATATTTCTGGCTCTGGAGCTGTTTATTATGCAAACTGCTTTAGTCACTGATAGATTTTTAAATATAAACATAATGAAAGGGCTGTTTCAGACACCGGGAAGGGGTGTGTGCCCCTGACTCACAAGAATGAGGTGAAAGCAGGCTTTGCCCTGGGTTTGAGCCCCTCCTTTGCTGCCATCCAGGGCTGCAGGGCTGTGTCTTTTGAGACAGCCTGCGAGCGGGCTGGCACCTCCTGCTTCCAACATTAGAAATTCCTCAAAGCTCTTCCTTTGAAGCAGCAATTTCACTTTAAACCCCGCATCTTTGTCTCCCCAAGCAGCCGTGCTCAGGTGGCTGTGCCTGCCACAAGAAAGGGACCCGGCGCGCTGCAGCTGCAGCCAGCCCTGTGCAGGGGAAGGCAGCCCGGCCCCTTCCAGCAGCTGCCACCTTCACTGCCTGTCTGCCTGCAAAGCAGAGCCCCCGAAACCGGCACACGGGAGGTTCAGCGCTGTGCTGCCGGCAGGAGCCTGCTGACAGCCGGGTGGGAGAGCTCCGGAGGAACAGGGAGCTCCCCGGTTTGGTATCTCGGGTCCTGACAAGGATCGCTGCCGCGGCAGGAGCTCCAGAGCCTTTAGGGACGAGCACAACCTTGTGCTCGAATGTCAAACACCTCTCACACGGCGCGGGAGCCTGCAGCTGAGACAGCCCGAGCTGCCTCCCAGGAATCGCTTCCCATCTGCCACACGGAGCCTCCTCCTCTGGAGCTGCTGGAATCCCAGCGGGACACAAACCTGTGCAACCTGCTGCAGGTGAGCCTGCAGAGGCACCTCCCAAACCCAGCCATGCCCTGGGATCCGTTTTGTCCCCAGTGTTCCACAGGGTTATCCTAGAGCCTGCAGGGAGCCCCTGCTCTGCTGCTAGAACCCAAGAGGCAGGGTTCTATATATATATATAAATATACAGCTTGTTCAAAACACATTAAACCAGAACACCTGTGTGGCCCCATCTGTTGCAAGGAGCTGTATGATAAGAAACCTTCTGATCTCCAAACCTAAAACCTGCAGCACCACTGTCCAGGAGGCTGAACCTCCCTCACCCCCTTCCACGTTGGCATCCCTTGGGACACGGGAGCTCTGCCGAAGGAGAAAAAGGCTCATACAGGACACACCACTGTGAAGTGGCCGTGGCCCCAAGCCTGCCAGACTCAGAGAAGCATTTGAACAACGCCCTCAAGCACTGGGGATTCTTGGGGTTGTCCTAGGTGGGAGTTGAACTCGGTGATCCTTGTGCATCCCTTCCAGCTCGGGGGATTCTGATTCTAAGCAGCCCTTTCCACGGTGGAGGCTGGCAGCGAAGGGGTTAACGCGCTTGGACCCGCTTCCCTGCCGAGGCTGTGCACGCCCATCAAGATAAATGGGGGAAGTTCACACCTCGGAGTGCTGCGGTCTCTCTCCGGGGCTCCCTGGGACCAGTACATCACCGTCGGGTTAATGTAGCCTAGGTGATTGCCTGCAAAAAGAAACAGCTGGAAACTATGTGTTTAAATTAAATCATAAATCACCCAGGATACAAAACCAGTAGGAAAGCCTCCAGTTCTTGATCCTGGTGAATTGTGAGATTGGATTTATCTGTTGCACTGGGGGCCTCACGCTGTGCTCAGGGTGCATGTTTTGGGAGAGGGAGGTGGGTGCTGTTTTCCTGGGCAGCTTTGCAGTCCTGTATCAGGATGCTCCAGCCTGAGTCCCCACTCTCCTGCAAGGACCAACATAAGACAAGAAACCTCGACATCCAAACCCCTAAACCTTCCACAGCCCTCTTTCCAAGCCTTGCTCTTAGCCTCAGGTGAAGCCATCCACATTGTGTTCCTTCAGTTAATTCTCCTTTATTTTTAACTTGATTATATGATGCATTTCAAGTTTGAAAGCAAAACAACACTGGTAATTAAATGTGCTTATGTCTCGGTGTTTTTGATTACAATATCAAAAGTTCAGGCCTTAGAGCTTATTTTGGAGTGCAGAAGGAAGAGCACAACACGGCCAACTCATTCAATTTTATTAGCAGTCCCACAGATCCAAGTTCACTTGTTTAGTTTATATAATTTTGTATATATAATTTAGTAAAAATTTTGTCAGAGGCAGCAGCCAGTTTCTAGTATGTATGTTTTAGGAGGGGAAAAAAAAAGCAACAAAACCCCTCCATCTGAATATGAAACAAATGCATTTTGCTTGTGAAGAGGTAACAAAGAACCAGTTACAAAACACATTTAAACCCAAAATTCTAATTTTTAAAAGCCTGTAATGATTTTTTTAGCCTCAGCTCATTAGTAAGAGCTATGGTTTGGATATTTCTATCACTACTGTACATTTTTTTCACAGCCAGAGACCTGCCTGATGTGCAGGATTCCCAACTGGCGTCATCCTGCAAACCTGCTGTCTCTAGAACCAAGTGACACTGGTACAAAATAGGAACAGTCAGATACACGACTCCCCACTCATTTTTCATTAGCATGACCTGCTCAAAACACTCATACATATTATGTACTGTCGGATGCATTGAAACGAAATGATCTCAGTGCTCTGAAAGGAATGCACTTTAATAAACTGCAGCAATTATTCACAGTTTTATATGTAAGGCAAGGGAGCAAATTAAGCAGAACCAGCAGATACAACTGTAAGTGGGAGCTTTCAAAGGTCAGTCTTAATTACTGAGTTTCACCTGGGATGGGAGAAGCTTGCAGAAGTCCGGGGAAATTACCAGCTAGAAAACAATAGCTGATATCACTTGAACTTCATTATGTCCTCATTTGCCTTGGTTAAGAGAGACAGCAGTGCTAGAGAGGTTGGTGTACTGGAAAGGAGAACATTTGGATCATAATCCAAGGAGCACGTACCTGGATTTCCAGCTAACATTCCCACACACATCTGCTGTGATGGCTTGTGCCTGCTGCACGGCCAGTGTGTGACACCAAATGCTGTCAGGCACATCTCTCCATCCATCCCTCTGTGCCTCATTGCCTTCCTGCTCCTAGCAAATAAAAGCGACTCTCCTGCTTGAGAAAACAATGAGAAAAAACCAATGAGAAGCCCATAAACACCACCTTACTTCAGCCTGGCCTCCTCATTTTGCCTTGCAGAGCAGTCAGTGCCCGGTGTTTGGAGATTACCCCACTCGGGGCTCCCTGCAGCAGAGCGTGGGTGCTTTGGGAGCCCCAGAGCACGTGAGAAAAGCCACCCTTGCATAACGTGGCAGGCGTGGGAGGCAATGGGATGGCTCTTTTAGAGCGTTCACATGTTGCAAATAGAGCTGAGATAAGGAGCCATTTCGTATAATCTGTGCCCCCCCCCCCCCCGCAATGAATTTCTCATGAATTTAGGCTAGCTGGTTTCGCTTTTATCTCCTGTAGTTGATTTCAGTGGCTGTTTCTCACAATGTGACATAATTCTGTGATGCAGATTCCTGACATTGCAAGGAAAAGCATCCAAGCAGTTCTATTCACATCGCAACTGCAATTAAAAAATACCAAGTTAAATTTGGTATCCACAGTTAATAAATGGCTCTCCTTCACAGTAGAATGAGATAATATTTCTCCTGTGTCTACTGTTTTCCATCCAAAGGGGAAAAGAATCCCCATTTTGGGAAAGAAACTGCTCACTTGGAGTGTTTCCATTTCTGGAGTTGCGCCACGTGGAGAATGCTGGGCCCAACTCCAGGAGATCCAAGCAGCCTGAACGCATCCAAAATCCACGGGAGCTCTGATACTCCTCACTCCAAGTGCCAGTCCAGACGTATCCCAGAGACTGGCCCTGCTGAACTCGGGAACACTTTAGAAAAGGAGCCTTTAAAGACTTTCCTGGAGTCAGTGACAAGCACTGAAAATTCAGCAGAGACTCTTGGCACAGCTTCCCTGTGACGTGCCAGTTGCCATCGCCCTCCTGTCCCGTGCCAAAAATCTGCTTTTATCTGGAGGGCTCTGAGACAGCCTAAGCTCAGCCTAGCCGGGAAAACTCAGTGGAAGAGAGCCCCGCAAAATGTGGGGAACTAACCTTAAGCTGGCTTGTCCTCCAGGATGGAGAGGAGTCAAACGTGGGTGCATTCCGGCTTGAAAGCTCGAAGGAGGTGTGAATTGCTCACGCCTTAGTCAGGAGGTGACATGTGGCCCCATTAATGGCTTTATTAGCTTTGGTGGCCCCACGCAATTGGGCAGCACTTCCCAGTGAGAAGGAGCTGCAAGAGCTGCTTGATTCTTGCTCTGGCACAGCTTTCTCTTGGTGTCTGTGCTCACTGAACCGCTGCTTCTCACGGCAGGGAAGGCCCCAGGACCGCTTGGTCACCCAGCTGTCTAAGGGATCCTGCATCCCCTGCATCCTGCATCCCTTCAGCACACTCCCTGGACAGCCAGAAAGGCACTGGCAGCTCTTCCCGAGTGCCTCAGCTCTCTTCTGCAGCTCTTCCTGAGCTCTGGATAGACCTGATGCCCTTTAGTTAGAAAATAAACCAGGGTATTTATACCCTGATACCCTTTATTTAGAAAATAAACCGGAAGGTCTTTTGTGAGTTGACCCTTGGTAAAGGTGAGATAGACACCAGCCCTGCTTTTGGGGCTGCAAACCTCCTACTTTAAGGAGGGTCTGTTGTAGGTTACCCTTGTTTTGGGCTCTGTGTTTCAACTCTTCATGTGGCAGATGAGGCTGTGGTTCCTCCCTGCCAGGAGGTGATGGGGTGAGAAATGCAGGTGTGGGATGCTCTGCTGATCGGGTGAGAGTGACCCAAAGGAGCGGGGGCATTTTCAGGTGTGAGCTAATCAGCCTGATCAATGCTGCCATTACTGAGCAGCTGTAGCTCAAAGTGGGGTTTGTTAAGGTCTCTCCTCTCCCTGGAGCTGGGTTAGCTCTCAGCATCCCCTCCCAGCCCATCAAACCATGCCTGGGTCCAGCCTGGGTGCAAATCCTTGCATTGATATTAGGATGTGGTGAACCATCAGCAAGGGCAGGAGCAGAACATGTCAGGGCTGTTCATTCAGGGCTGGCAGGGCTCACCCCAGAGAGCAAAGCCAGCAGCACCTCACCCTGGGTGCTAACCATGAATTCCATGTCCCTGCTGGATGCAATGTCCACAGGCAGCACCACAAACAGCCTGGAGAGGTTTTGGAGGGATGCTTCTAAGCCTAGGGCTGTCCTGCTGTCAGGCTAAGGCTGCTGGCTCTGAAAATGCAATCTGTACATTAGATAGCCTTGCTTAAAAACATCCATATCACTGGCTTTAAATATATTTATCATGGTTTTTGCTGGAACATAAATCTTTCCTAAAATAACTTGCAATGTTAGTGTTGTAACAGAGCTACGAAAGCCAAAGCATGAACCCTTGATCAGGAAATCCACCAAAACCTCAAGTGGAAATAACTACTTTAATGTAATTTTGTCAAGGAGGAAGTAATGAAGATACTTGAAAGGCAACAATAATCAATCTCAAATAATGAATGAAAATAATGATGAAACTGATTTTTAAAATAATTTGGGTTTTGGCATGCCTTTTTATTTTAAAAGATGGTTGTTATCTTCATTGGAATTTAGATTTTTAAACTCTCTAAACCCTTCTGGAACATTAAGAAATATTTCCATGTAGAGCTCTTGATAATATGTGAGAGGAATATTGTCAAGGCCAAGGATTTCATACCTCCTTTCAAAAATCCCTGGCCTGGAAATAATGAGACTAGATTTAAAATAATAAATGTAACTTTCTGTTTAAATTCCTCACACTGATGTCTTGAAGGTGCTTTTTATTATCATTTATCAAGATGAGGTGGAATAGAAACATAGACCCGATCTGCTCAATATAGCTGCACTGATTTAACACAGCAGCAAATCAGTTTAATTAAATCAGTGATTAGACCTTATGTGAGCACTCCTCCATGCTAAGGGAAATTTACACTGCAGGTGAATTTCATCTTTGGGGCAGAGAAACAAACTGCTGGCTTAATAATAATAACAATAACAACAACAATAATAATAATGACAATAATAATGACAACAACATTTTAACTTTAATACAGATTTTTTTTCTGGATGAAGCCAGAAAATGGGCAGGTTACTGGTGAGAAGTTGCAATCACCCCCTGTGTCAAGGCGGTGGGATAAACTTCTTATGGTGGTAACCTCTAAACCCTGTTCAACAACATGTCCTTGTCTGGTTGGGCAAGATGGAGCAAGGCAAAACCCACAGACCATCACCAGAAAAAGGATTGTCCAGCAGATTGAGTCCTTGGTCTGTACCATCTGTGTCTGACTCAACATTTGTGCCAAAGGAGAGAGAGATAGCCAGGCAAAAATCATCACTGCTTTAGAGAGCCCAGATGCTGTGGAGACGGCTCAGAGATGTGATAACCAGCTGAATACCATCTAAAATGATATTTAACCTAATCTAAGGCCCCTGTCCAATGCTGAGGAGGATGCTTATCTTTGGTACTGTTTCTAGAACATCAGGAGCTCTGTGCAAGCAGCCCCTGGTGCTTGGAGCAGGGGCTGGAGCTGGCCTGGGCACACACACAGGCAGCTGGCAGCAGGATCAGCCCTTCTCAAGACAGGGAGCTTTTCTTAGTGTGTCTGAGGGTTTCTTGCATGCAGCCCTAAGACCTCCTGGCAGCAGGCTGTGACACAGACAGCAGATGACTTCCTAAGGCTTTTATCAGGGTAGTGCACCTCTGAATTCATCATGGAGATATGTGAGTATTAACTCTAGGTAATAAAGCAAGCGTGTGCAGAAGCAATTATAAGGGGAGGCTTAGCCAGCTCTGTGTGGTTTGAAATATGGGCTTAAATATCTTTCTGTAGGGTTGGTATAAGCAGTGTGTTTGTAGGAAAGCAGCCTGGTGGCAAAGCAAAGCATAGCTCATATCACGGCCCAGCCACTTGGATGTGAAGAAACCTTAAAAAATAAATAAAAGTTACAAGGAGCCCATGGGAAAGTGTCACTTCAGAGCCCAGAGCTGGAGTGGGAAGACAGCAATAGTGGTTTTGTCTAGCTCTTGGTCTCCCTGAGTTCCTGTGGATAGGGGCAAACATTTCCTGCAGGCACTCAGCAGAGGCTCCAGGAGCCCATTGCAGCCAGGCTCTGTGGCTCCGAGGGGAGCAGGGACACGGTGGGGGAGACAGGAGGAGGAAGAAATGTTCTGGAGAGGATGGAGATGCAGCTGTTGTCTGCTTCCAGGCACCAAGTGAGAACTCACCTGCTCCTTTCTCACCTCCGAGCTGGGCCTCAGCTCTGGTTGCTGCTGCTCCCCTTTCCTTTTCCAAGACCCTCCAGGTGCAGCAGAGAGAAGAGAGTTGGAGATGAGGCTGTACAGCCATGAAATGCCACAGAGCAGCAATTTCCATTCATTCTGCCCATGAAAACCACAGCCCCTGCAGTGCTGGGAACTGTTTTTTGATGATCATACTTAGAGCAATGAAGATGCAGAAGAAATAAATGCAAACACACTGGGCCAGCTGCTGGCACAACGCTGAGCCAAAGCCACTCTGAAAGCAGCAATAAAGGTTTGTTATGGTTCACAGAGCTCCAAGAAGGATCCCAAGTCACGCAGAGGGGAGGGGACACATGACACCAAAGCAGCTACTCACTTCCAGTGTGGTCTGGAAGCACAGGGTGAAATCCTGGCTCCTGGGAAGCTGTGGGTGCTGAGCATCAACACCAGCAGAAAACATTTGAGGTGTAAGAGAGCTCAGTGTCTGAGTGACAGCATCCTGATGAGCCCTGACCTGGCTCAGAGAGGAGCTGGAAGGGTTTTCCCAGGAGCATGGGCAGAGCTCTTGGGCACACAAGGTATTGGGTGAGTGAACAAGCTGTCACTGTCAGGTTTACACGATGTGCCTCCAGCGTGTGGAGCTGCCGAGCGCTTTGCATGGAGCGTGTTGAAACCAGCCATCCTTCATCTGTGCTGTGTTAGCTGCTGGTAAAAACACAAAGTGTGAGTGTGGCAGTGCACAGGGGCTGCAGGCCAGCTGCTTGAACTGCCTGCCTGCCCGAGGTGCCAGTGTGATCCCAGTGGGGATGCCTCTCTCCCAGGAAAGCCCTTGGATGGTTGGAGTTTGCAGCCCAGAGCAGCAGAGGGAAGCAGCACCAGCACAGCCCGTGCTGCTGTGCCAGGGGGTGAGGGCTCAGGAGCTGTTTCCCATGCAGTGGTGCCAGCTGGCAACCTGGCACAGGCAGCTCACGAGTTGTAATCCAAAATAGTCCCCAACGAGTGGGCATGGGGCCAGGCTGGGGCTGGGAGGGGAGCGTGGCACTGTGCCCTCTGTGGGGTGCAGGCTGTGCACCCCAAAGCTCTGCCATCCCCATCCTGGGCTGCAGGATGGCAGAAATCCCACTGTGCCTCCTCCCTGCAGTGAGACACCCCCGCTGTCACCAGAGCAGGGCACTCATTCATAAATCCAGCCCTGCCTGGGATGGAGCAGGGAACAGGGAGTGCTTTGTTGGGATGGAGCTGGCATGGAGAGCATGTGTGCATGGATGGAGCCGGGGGAACAGGATGGGTGGCTTTGTGGCGGAAGGCTCATGGGCACTGCTGCTTGCACTGCTCGTGCCATGGCTCAGCCCACCCAGCAGCACCCTGAGCCCCTGCTGGGGTCAGCACATCCCAGCCCTGCTCTGTTCATCCCAGAACAGGCCTGGGAAGGGCTCACAGCAGGGAAAACCCCCTTGTGCCAGCACACAGGACAAGCCCCAGAGAATGCAGGCTCTTGTGGCTGCTCACTTGCTTGAGGGTGCCTCTCAGGGCCTCAGTTTCCCCAGATGTAAAATGGAAAGGGTGATGCTGTCTCCTTGAAGGGCTTCAGAGGGAAAATCCTGCAGGAAAAGCTGGCAAGGACAGGAGCTGCTATCAGCATCCTGAGGGAGGATGGGGATGGGTGCTGAGCAAGGTGAGGGGGTCCCAGCTGGCTGAGCTTGGCAGCAACTCATGGGTGCTGGGCAGACAGTGGGGCAAGTGCTGCCAGTGCCCACAGCCATCAGCAGTGCCCATAATGCCTGCCAGGATCTAATCTCCATCACACAGAGTGCTGTGACACCTGCAAGGTGTGAGTGGAGTCACTGGGGCCCGTACAGCTCCTGAGTGCAGCACTTAACCCAGGCATCATCCCTTTCCTCAGCGAGATGGGCCAGGTAATTTCATCAAGGATGGACTCTGGGATCTTCCCAAACCCCACATCACCATTGTACTCTGCCTCTGCCTTACCCTGCTCTGCTCACACCTCTCCAGCAGCCCTGGACTTACTCCTGATTTACACCTCATCTGGCCTCATTTTTTTTCTCCTTCGTACCAAATTGCTGGCGTGTGTCTGAGATCCAATTATTTTCATGACCATTATAAAAACTAATAAACTTCAGCAAAGCCTCTGGAAGTCCCATTGCTGTGTTTGTGCATCTGTATGGTCACCAGGGCAGGGAGCATTAGAGCTGTCAGCACATCCAGGCCCATACAGGCACCCCTGGGGCACTCAGATGTGGTCATGGTGCTTAGGACTGTGTACTGCAACTGCCTGGTAGGTAACTCAGTATAATGAACTTGATCAGCACCAATCCAAATTTCTGTGAGCCAGGGAACAGAGGGAAAGGGCTCTGGGAAGGGTTTTGTGCTTCAGCCAGAGAAGAATTACTGCTGGCCCCTGAGCATAAACCCACATCTGTGGGTGAGAAGAAAGTGTTTTGGCTCTTTCTGTTCAGTCTATCCTGTCTCATGTACCAGTGTCAGTGTCACTCTGACCCATCACACCCCTGTCCTGAGGCAGGGATGGGGACGTGGCCCTGCGAGCAGCTGATGGTCACAGCCACTGACAAAGGCAGGACATGCCCCAAATACAAGTGCAGTGGGTTGGAAATCTCCTCAGCCCTCAGCTCCATGACCTCTGGGGCCTGCAGTCTCTGATTAGCATGGGCTTTGTGCTGCAAGGGGCCTTGCCGGGTCCTAGTGCTGCTGCCCAGAGGAGGCCCCTGACCCTGGCTGTGTCCCCTGCCATGGGGTAAGTGCTGCCCCCGAGCCTGGTTCTGTCCCCCTGCCATGGGGTAAGTGCTGCCCCCGAGCCTGGTTCTGTCCCCCTGCCATGGGGTAAGTGCTGCCCCCGAGCCTGGCTGTGTCCCCTGCCATGGGATAAAGGCTGCCCAAAGGAGGCCCCTGACCCTGGCTGTGTCCCCTGCCATGGGGTAAGTGCTGCCCTTCCATCCCTGCTGGAGCAGCTCCTTCTTGCCGTGGTGGCACCCCGAGCTGGCTCAGCCACCAGTGATGTGCACTCACAGGTCCTGCCCTCCATCCTCCACCCACCCGTGCATATCCCATGGTGGCACTGCACACTAGAAAGGGAATTTTCAGAGCCACATCTCGAAGTGGGCAGCTCAGATTTGTTTCTGAATTACTGTGCGCAGCTTCCTCTGCTGAATTGGGGTGGGGGCTGTGGGAGGGGTGGTGGCTCTGGAAAGTAGAAATCTAAGGGTTTTATTACACTGGTGAGGCTGTCTGTCCTCTAATTGCCCTGATCATCCCTTCCTGCCTCATGTCGAGGTAAATGAGAGGAAAAGTCCCAGGACAAGGCTGGAAGACTTCGTGGATGGGCTGTGGGTGGGGGCACAAGGCTGAGCTGCACCGCCGTCTCTCCCTTGATGCATTAACTCCTTTTGTGCTGCTCTCTGCTGCACCCTTCTGTGGCAGGGCTGCAGGTCTGATCTGCCCTGTTGGCAGCTCCATCAGCAGCCTTGAGGACCAGGAATGAGGAGCAACAGCAAAGCATTAATGTGTCTCTGGTCTCTCCTGATAATTAGAGCCCTGCAGATGAGCAGGTTTGAGTCGTCCCATGTGTGCCTGTTGAAATCTTCCACCACTTGCCAGCAGAGGAGCCTGCCTTGTCGGTGCTTGCAGCTGACAGCACCTGCTTGGATTTTTATGTTTTCAGACTGGTCATTTTTAGAATTCAAAAGTTGCAGCCTATTTAATTTTTTTACGTTTCATTCATCTTGGCAACTGAAAATAGCCCGAGCAGTTTCAGATCCTTTTTTTGTTCTTCTATGTTTTTGAAAATCATCAGTTTCATTCTCAGACAATTTCTTTGTTGCAAAAAAAAAAAAAAAAAAGAAAATAAATGTGTCTTCAGATAAAGAGATTTATTGTGGATGTTGGTTTAAAAACTACTAGTAGAATGGCCCAAATAAGTATCACCTCCATGTGCTCTGTGACCATAAATCCTGACCATAAATCCTTGCCAGATTCACCCACTGGTAGCCAAACTGATCCTGTCTGATCAGTGTCAAAGGGCTTATTTTTACAATTCAGAAATGGATTAGATGTTGTGCTTCTAAATTTCCAGAATACAGGGCCAGGGTGTGGGGCTGTGCATGTTTGGCGTTACCTTGTGCATGGGATGAAGGCAGCCCTGTGGCTCTGGGCTCACACAGACCCAAACCTCTGCACCCCAATCCCCCTCCTCTGCCCAGGACACACAGACTACACAAAGTATCTAACTAAAAATGAAAACTGGGTGATTAAAATGTGTTATCCATGTGCATTTGTGCAAAGGCCACAAAACACAGCAGCAAATGCTCAGCATTGCAATATCAGGGAAGGGAAGGGAAGGGAAGGGAAGGGAAGGGAAGGGAAGGGAGCTGTGTCAATGCAGGAAGAGTGAAGGGATGCCATTGGATATTGGAGGTGAACATCCAAACTGCAAGAAATCTTTCTTGCTGGGCCCATTCCACAAAGTATTTCCCTTCCCAGGGCTGGAGTGCATTAAGCCTGGAAAGCCAAAGCCCCCAGTGCCCAGCCAGGGCTCAGGGGCTCACTGCAGGGCTCTGCTGAGCTCTCAGGCTGCTGGGTTAGTTATCAGTCACACCATACAGAGCTGCTGTCACCCTTCACTTTCCATGCCTCAGATGGGATCAACATCTGGCAAGTGCCACAATGAGACTGGTCAGCCCCAGCTCCTCACCCTGTTTCTCAGCTCCTGGCTGAGTCCTTGTCCACTTGGGCTGGGGGGGATGAAAATAAACAGAGTCACAGCTCTGCTGCCAGCAAGGCAGAGGGGATGGCTTCAAGCCTTCCTTTGGATTGGTTACAGCAGCAACAAAGTTATAACAGGAACTGATATTTTTATTCTTTTCATTTGCATTTGAAATGTCACTCTGGGGACTTCACTATTATTGTTACTGCAAACGCTGCCTTGATTTTTCCAGTCCTGACCGTGCTGCACACACAGACACTGGGACTGCTGTCCTGCCCTGCAGAGACCAGCCATCCAAATTTCACTGCCAGGCAGAAATTAATTGGAGTAGGAGGCAAGCAGAAATTAAATGGGGTGGGAGAGGAGCATACACTCTTCACCTGAGGAGCATGATACAGATCTGCTTCTGCACTCATGTCCACTTTGGCTAACTGATAAAATCAGCTTGGCAACAATAAAGTTCCTCCTGAGCATTGTGATTTATTTGTGATTAATTCCTACATAACCCAGAGCAGAAGTTTTTATTTTAAAGATATCCTTGCTGCTAGTAATTTTGGAGTGACACCATGGAGGGCTGCCATGGCTGGGACTCTCTTTAGGTGCTCTACAAACTCAGGAGCTGTACCCCAGAGGAGCTGAATGAGAAGCTAAATCCTGTTTTTTTTCTAGGAAACCTCACCAGACCCCTGCACCCAAACCCCTTATTGCAGCAGCAAGAGGGTCCTGTGAGCAATGTGTGTGGCCAGGGTAGGTGCAGTTGTTGCACATGAAAGGAGCCTGGGTCCTGGAAATGAACCCTTGGATTTTTTCCCAGCCCAATGTGCTCGTAGGAGAATAACAAACAGAAGATCACAGGGGGCTTTCCCAGGTCATGCACCATCTGGTCTCTCATTCTTGGCTCCAGCAGGGCTCAAGGGCTCATCCCAGCCCACCACCACTCCTGGAAATGGTTAGCATGTGTGAGGGCTCCTGGCAGCCCCCAGTGCTGGCCAGGGAGAGCAGGGCTTTGGGAGGAGGCTGAGGTGAGCTGGCCTCCTCTGACCCTCCCGGGTGCACCAGCAATATTGGGTGCTCAGATCTGTGCTCAGCTCACCAAAAGAGCTGGAGCCCATCTCCCTGTCCCAGGTGATGCTGTGACGTGAAGCACTTGTGGTGGTGAGGCAGTGAGAAGAAAAGAACCTGCTGCTCCCCATGGCTGTGACCAGGAGCTGCCCTCTTCACCCCCCTTGCCAGGTGCCATCTCCAGGTGCTCTGCATCCCCCTGGTGATGGCTGGTGCCATCTGTGTCACCCTGCCAGCAGGGTTGTCCTCTCCTGGGCAAACCCTCTTGGCTCCCTCAGGCTCTGGTGAGGCTGGAACTCTCTCAGCTGTGCTGTGACAATCAACAGAGACCTGCTGCCAAAAGGGGCTGGGATCTGCACTGGTGCTTTTGTTTCAGATGTTCACATTCTTTTCTCCTAGAAAACACTCCAGCTCTTCCTCCTCAGCAGGGGGAAAAAAAGAGAAAAAGGCTGCAGGGAAGGATGTGGAACATGCTAATAACTGCAGCCGCCTCTCGGGGCACATATCAGTGTTCCCACGATGTTCCCATGGAGATGACCCAATCCTCCTTCTCTTCCAGAGCTCTTGAACCTGCTGCACAGGCAGGCAAAGTTTGTTAACACCAAATCTCTGAACATCCAGCTCGCAAAAATCCTTTTGGGAAGGGAGATGTAGGGACTGGAGTGCAGCAGGGCCGCCCTCTGCTTCACCCCAGGGAGGAAAGCAGTGAAAGGAGTTCAGCCCCTGGGAAGGAAGGGAAAGATCAAAGGGAACACCTGTCTGATGCCTGAGGTGACCCAGGGGAGTCACAGGGTGACCAGCCCATGTTTTCCCCATGGGGTGTTCTGCCTGCCCACCTGCTTCCCTGCAGGCTCTGGAGGGAAAGGCAATGATGCTGGAGGGCTGCTGCTCCAGCCTTGGGGGAAAACAGCCTGCAAAAGCCATGGCTGCATCTGCTGAGGGGCTGATAACTGGGACCAGCTCTGCTCGTGGCTAGGATGGGCCTTGCTTTAGCTGATAAGGACAGAACATGGGAGGGATGACAGAAGAATAAAGCTGTTGGACCTTTACTCAATGAATTCTTCACTTTTCAAGTTACTTTGGGAAACTTTGGGGCCAAAAAAGGCTTGGAATACACTAGCACAGATTCCCAGTGAATGTGCAGCTGGAATTGCAGTGTAAGAGAACTCTCTTTTTTAATCATGACCAACTGGCCTAGTGCTTCTGAATTTCTTCTGGATGCTCCCTGTCACTGATAAAAGTTTTAGAACCCCATAACCCACATAAGCTGCAGCTCTTACACAACCCAGGGACCCTGAGAGTCACTGCAGAAATGGACCAAATTTCTGGATGAGCCAGGTCAGATCTGACCAATTTACAGTGGCAAATTTAATGATAATTTCCTGCATCAAGGCAGAACCTGTCAGTGCCAACGTGACAATCCCACGGAGATAATACAGCCATGGGCACCCAAATGAGCTCTGAAGCACTTTCAAGCACAGCTGGGTGAGGGGCTGGGCAGGGAGCAGAGTGTGGACACCATGGCAAAGGCTCTTTGGGTCTATCTGTGGGACCTGACATCTCCAAGGGACAGATCTGCCATGGCTTTCCCATGGGACCCTCTTCCCACACATTTTTGTGCACTGTGCCCCCTGCTTTGATCTTTGCCTTCTCCCCTAAATCTGCCAAGTGGTGACCCTGACATAACTCCCCAGGCTGAAACCTTCCTGGGCTTTAGGGAAAAAAAAAAAAAAAAAAAAAAAGTATCCTATCACTCCAGACCCCTGACAACACCATCATTCTCCTTAAGTGTGTGCTAAATATGCTATATAAAAATAAAATGTATCTTTTCTGATGACACAGAATCCTAGTCTTAAAATGTAATTTATGAGGAAGGCAGAAATCACCAGTAGCCAGCATTGCTTCTGCTAACTCATGAGAAAAGGGCTTTGTTCTGAAATCTTGCCTGTGGTATTATTGGCAGTGATTATTCTTATGAAAACCTCACCAAGTTTACCCAAAGTCCCTTGCAGACATCCCTGGAGTCGCTGTATCACAGAGGGCACTGCCAGCTTCCCCACAGTGTTTGGTAAATTGGGGTGTGGGCCACAGGTGGACTGAGTTGGGCTGTTTCCCTTTTTCTCCAACAGTTTTACTCCAAACCCACCCGAAGTTCAAGTGTTGGAATCAAAAGTCAGCATGGACAAGGCACATTTAGCAGGATATTTTCACGTGCTTCTCCCCTCACCCCAGGAAAGAGCCGAGTGCTAAGTGTTAAGAAAAGGTAAGATTTAGCTTTAAAAATAATGAATTTTCACCATGTAAGAGGATATTTGCAGAGTTTAATTAATCAGGTATTGAAATCTGATAGGAGGGGCTCTGAACACCTGACACTTGTTTTTTCCTTTGAAAACCATCACTCTGCTGAAGCCATCTGCTCCAGCATTAACCAACCCCCCAGCCCCATCATGGGCCCCATCATTCTGTGTATGTTTGTCCAAAATCCCCCACTGGGATGTCCTGGATGGGGTCAGGATGTGGTGGGGTACAGCAGAGGCCGTGTGTGGGAATTTGCAGGCAGCCCTGACATGGGAAGAGACGAGGATCTGACTCCATGTTTCAGAGGGCTGATTTATTATTTTATGATATATATTATATTAAAACTGTACTGAAAGAATAGAAGAAATGATTTATTCTAGCAAGGAATAGAAAGGAATGGAATGATGATGAAATCTTGTGACTGACCAGAGAGTCCAAGACAGCCGGACTGTGATTGGTCATTAATTAAAAACAACCACATGACACCAACCAAAGATGCACCTGTTGCATTCCACAGCAGCAGATAATTATTGTTTTTCCTTTCCTCTGAGGCCTCTCAGCTTCTCAGGAGAAAAAATCCTAGCAGAGGGATTTTTCAGAAAATACCATGGCTACAGCCGTGCCAGGACACTGCCGTGCCACAGGCATTGCCACACGGCTGGTGCCACCCTTCCCTGGGCCACGCTGAGTGCCAGCCGCAGCAGAACCGGGCTGGGAGCAGGAGGGGAGCCGTGCCAGGCCAGGGCTCTGCCTGAGCTCTCTGTGCTGGCCTGGGAGATGTCCCTGAGCAGCCCCGGCAGCGCTGGCTTGTGGGGAAAGCAGGAGCGAGAGCTCCGAGCACCATCGTGTGGCACGGGCTGTGCTGGCATGTGCTGCACACACAGAGCTCTGCTGGGCTTCCCACTGCTGAACATCCCATCCTGCACATCCCACCCCGAACATTCCACACTGCTGAACATCCCGCCCTGCTGAACATCACACACTGCACATCACACACTGCACATCTGTCACTGCTGCTCATCCCACCCTGCTGCACATCTCTCACTGCACATCCCACCCTGAACATCCCATACTGCTGAACATCCCACCCTGCACATCCTACACTGCACATCCCACCCTGAGCATTCCACCCTGCTGCTCATCCCACCCTGCTGAACATCACACACTGCACATCACACACTGCACATCTCACCCTGCTGCACATCTCTCACTGCACATCACACATTGCTGCTCATCCCACCCTGCTGAACGCCCCACCCTGAACATCCCACACTACTGAACATCCCACACTGCACATCCCACACTGCACATCTGTTACTGCTGCTCATCCCACCCTGCTGCACATCTCTCACTGCACATCCCACCCTGAACATTCCACACTGCTGAACATCCCGCCCTGCTGAACATCACACACTGCACATCACACACCGCACATCCCAGCCTGAACATCCCGCCCTGCTGAACATCACACACTGCACATCACACACTGCACATCCCAGCCTGAACATCCCGCCCTGCTGAACATCCTACACTGCACATCCCACCCTGAGCATTCCACACTGCTGAACATCCCACCCTGCTGAACATCCCACACTGCACATCACACACTGCACATCTCACCCTGCTGCACATCTCTCACTGCACATCGCACATTGCTGCTCATCCCACCCTGCTGAACACCCCACCCTGAACATCCCACCCTGAACATCACACACTGCACATCCCACACTGCTGAAAACCACACCTTGCACATCCCACCCTGTTGCTCATCCCACCCAGCTGAACATCCCACACTGCTGAATATCACACACTGCACATCCCACACTGCACATCTCACACTGCTGAATATCACACATTGCACATCCCACACTGCACGTCCCACCCTGCTGAACATCCCAGTTTGCACATCATACACTGCTGAACCTCACACACTGCACATCTGGCATTGCTGCACATCCCACCCTGCTGTACATTCACCTGCGGAGGGGCTGCACCCACAGAGCTGCTGTCTGGGCTGCAGGCTGCCATGCAAGCTGAGCTGTGCCCTGCTGCAGGGCCTGCAATAACCAGCAGCTGTGCTTTTGACATCCTACCCCCGGCACACATCCACACCAGTGCCAGGCACCAGGGCAGTGCTTGCCCCACCTGCAAGCATGGGGATCGCTGTACAGAGTCAAACAGACCCACACTCCCTGAAAAACCCAGTTCTTTGGCTTCTCATGGGCACGGCTGCTCTGGGCCTGGCTGGCAGCCCCCTCTGTGCCACCACCACAGCTGGCTCCTGCGCCTGGTCACTTCCACTGCCATAAATCACACCTGAGCAAAATGCTCTGGTGAACTTTACAGAAAAAGAAATGAAAGCCTTTGTAAGCCTCTGCAAGAAGGGCACTGTCCCCACATCATGGCCTCTGTCTCCTTTCCTGGGGTTCTTTGACCACCCTCTCTCTGCAGCCTCACTGCCTTGTGCTCCAGCTGAGGCTATTCCTTCATTTTAAGGAAAAAGTTTCATTTCAATGTTGTCCTTCACTGGGATTTAGCTAGGTGCAGGTGATACGCCAAGAATATCTTACAGTGCACAATTCTGGAGTTAAATCCTGGTACACAAAGAAAATGATCTCTCCTTAACAGAATATTAACAGAAAAAAGAGAAAGGAGGTTTCAGTTTGTTATTTGATGCTAGAGAAGAGCCCAAATTGAGAGTGCACAACAGCCCCTTCTGATCCTGAGCCTCTTGGGTGTGTCAGAGACCACAGAGCACCCCAGACCCCTCTGTGCATCTGAACTGGTTCACAGACACTGTGTCTGTGCCTCAGTTTCCCCACAGGAGCCCCGTGCTGCCCTGCAGCTGGCAATGCCTTGGTACCCAGCGGTGGAAAACCCAAGGGTGAGCATCAGTGCAGTGGAATCTCTCCCTCTGCAATCGAGATTTATGCACAGCTCGGGGGTGCTGCGGGGCAGGAGAAGGGGCTGCAGGCTCCCAGAAGATGGCACTCGTGGTCTGCAGATGGAGCCGCACTCCCTGACGATGGCCACGGCAAGGGAGCCCATAAATAGCCCCGGACAGGCTGTCAGGCGGCCTGATTTAAGCACCAGAAATAGTGAAACTGTGGAGGTTTCTCAAAAATTAATTTTTCTAAAATGGGAGAAAGATGAAGCCGAGCCATTTTTTACCTGCTTCCCTTGCAAGCCTCTTCCCCACGAGGAAATCAAATTTAACTCCTTTGTGGCTGCCCCAGCAGCATCCATGGCCTTTGGTGGGGCTGGGTCCCACCTGTTCTGTCACACTCTGGGGTACCCACACCTTTCCCCATTGCTGTCCACAGGGCAGAGCTGGATGGTGGGGCAGGCAGCAAAGTTTCCATCCCTTGTCATCATTTACATGGGATGTTTGGGGAAAATTCTGCACTGCAAGGGTGGTCAACATCATAACAGGGTGCCCAGAGAAGTGGTGGGATTGCTGTCCCTGCTATGTCCCAAAGGGTGTGGGTGGGTGCCTGGGGCTGTGGGTTACTGATGGCCTGGGCAGTGCTGGGTTAATGCCTCAACTCCATGATCTGAGAGGTCTTTTCCAACCTTAATGATTCAGTGATCAGGGCAGGGCTGATTTAGGAAGGGTGATTGCCATCCCCCTCCCTCTCGGCTGTAGATCTGCAGGTCCTCAGTCTCGTTTACACATCAGCTCTAGAGACACACTTCAGCTTTAAGTTTAAGCATAAATACTGAGCTCCTGTTACTCCTCACACTGACAGCTTGGGCACAGATTCACTGACAAGTCTAGAGGGTGATCTCCCTCCTCACACACACCAGCAAGCACCCACCCCAAAACTCCCAGGACTTCTTCAGCTTCTGCTGTGTTACTTAATTAAGACTTCTTCTTCCTGAGATCTCCCTTGAGTCCTGCAGAGCCAAGTCCCTCAGTGGGAGTGGATTAGCTTGGCTCTAAACAGGCATGTCCTGGCAGGGAAAGTGTCCCTGAGTGTCGCAGACATCTTTTTATGAAAAATCCTTTCCTTACGATTTTTTCTTCTGAGAAGCTGAGAGGCCTCAGGGACAAAATGTAAACATTGATTATCTGCTGATGTGGAATGCAACAGGTGCATCTGGGATTGGTCTCGTGTGGTTGTTTCTAATTAATGGCCAATCACAGTCAGCTGGCTCGGACTCTCTGTCCGAGCCACATACCTTTGTTATTCATTCCTTTCTGTTCTTAGCTTAGCTAGCCTTCTGTGATGAAAGCTTTTATTCTATTCTTTTAGTACAGTTTTAATGCAATATATATAATAAAATAATAAATCAGCCTTCTGAAACATGGAGTCAGATCCTCATCTCTTCCCTCATCCTAACACCCCTGTGAACACGGTCACATCTGAGGACCAGATGTACCTGTAAGCAGCAAAGGTGCTCATCCTCACCCCTGAATGGCCTGGCAGGGCAGGTAGGGAGCCATGAGGACAGCTCACCTGCAGCCTGGCTGCAAGCCAGCTCATGGGCAAAAGGCAGAACAAGCATTGCGTTGCATTTCCCACTGCTCCAGCCTTGAGGATGGGGATGGGCTGGAGGCACCAAGCCCCTGAGAGGGCACAGATGTGCTCAAGCCACTGGCATAGGCTGTTACCCTGCATGGCTTGAGGCGCAGGCTTGGGGGATGCCTGGACACTCTGGTGTAGAAGGGATGGTGGGGATTAAACAGCACGAGGGGAAGAGATGTGCCAAGGAGCAGAGCAGAAAAATGTGACCTCTCCATCTGAAAAACCAACAAAATGGTCATGGTGAGCTCACAGCCCTGCTGGAGGATGGGAGGGATGTACCCAGCTCTGCCTGCAGGAGCATCCTCCCTCCTCTCTGGGACAGACACCCAGGAAAGGAGCAGGAGAACAAACAAAACTGCCTCTCTCCTCCCTCACCAAAGCCACTCAGTGTAAATTATGCCCTAATTATTGAGCACTGACTGCCCCCTATAAATTATGGATCTGTCACTGTGTGTTGTTCCCCCAGGAGGTGTTGGGTGATTTTTGCAGTCCCTCTGCAGCTGCAAACCTGTCTGGGCCCATCAGCCCTGAAAAGGAATTCTCAAAAAAAAAAAGGGATTTTTTTTTTTTGTTTTGCATATTTTCCAGCTTTTCTTTAAACAGCTATTAATTGTGCAATAATTTAACAATTATTTGCTGCTGATTTGAGTGTTCCTCTTGGTTATGGATCCTAATGTGACCATCACACCTACATCCCCTCAGTTCTCTTCACTCCTGTAATCTGGGATTGTTTGGCCTCCTGTACTCCAGGGTGGTGCTCAGGCACTGCTGCTCTGTGCCAGAAGTGCAAGCTGTGGTCAAAAAGCAGAGACATGTTATTGGGGTGGAAAAAGAGAGGTTTAATTTGAGATTTTACTGACCATGCCCAAACTGAGAATAAGATGCTCTCCCAAAGAACATTTGTGTTCCACCTAATATTTTCTGAGTAGTGGAGCAATGAGATCTGGACAAGTCAGCAAAGTCAATAACAGGGCTGGAAGCAAAGTACCAGCATGATGGGAAAATAGCGATTATATACTGCATTTACATGGGGTTCTTAATTACAGATATGAATCAATAAAAAAATAAAATTCATATGATCTATAGCCATATAGAGACAAGGGAGCCCAGACCCAGGATATTCACTATGGACTTAGGCCAGTGATGAATAAAGAAGATCAAAAAAGCTTCTTTAAGGTAATGGAACGTTGTTCTTGCTAAGATAAATCGTATTTTCAGCAAAAGATCATGAGCAAGAATGGACTCTAAATGCATTTGTGGGCATATATTGAGGTGAAGAAGTTTGGGATGGTTTTGTTCCAAGCTCAGAAGGTTGGAAACTGGGTTGAGTATATTTGAGTTTACTGCAAAATGACAGGGGGAGGGACACCCCTGCACCCAGAGCCACCCTGGCTTTGCCCAGTTTATCCTCTGGTGCCCTCAAATTTCCTGCTGTGGGATGCAAGTGGCACTTCACCCCATCCTCAGGTACTGAAGGAAAAGCTGGGGCTGCCTCTGCCTGAACTGGGGCTGAGTAGAGCTGCAGCCTGCCAGAGCACACCTGGTGCCCCAGCACCTGCACCCCAGCAGGAGAATAAGGGTGTGCAAGAGAAAAAAGGGAAAAGAAGGATCCTGCTGCACTCTTGTGATCCAGCACAGGGAGCATCAGGCCCAGAATGGGCTTTAGGGAATCTCTGCCTTTTTTGTAGTTGCTTTCCAAGCAGGAAGGGGTATTGGAAGCTTAAGGCTGGCATTTGAACAGTAATTCTCAGCTGATTTTAGGAAGAGAAAAATGACATTGAAGCTTAGCAGCCTGGAACGTCACTTTGCTCTTTAATGCAAAGTGTGGAAATGCCAGTAGGTTCTGTAGGATTTCTCAGGGAGAAATCCCAAAATACAGAGCCAGTCCAGTCACTGCAGAGCTGCTCTGGCAGTGCCATCACCTCAGTGACACTTTCACAGATCTCTGCAGGGAGAGGGGATGGTACAGCCCTCCTCAGCTGCACAGCCTGGCAAGGCAGCACTGAGCTGTCTGATGTGTCATTTGAGACTCTGCTTTCTCCTTGAGATCACACAATTACTGGGTGTAATTGCTTAATAGAGTCACAGCATCGTCCTCTTGTGAGAGGCAAGGGAACTGACCACGTCTCTTTGTCAAGGCAGAAATCCTGGGGGCCTACATTAGCCAATTTCCATAACCTACAAGTGTTGTGCAAGGTACTTTTGATAGATGAAACTGGTTTAGGGGCCTGGTAACTTCTCAGTTCAAAACAAACAAACAGAAATTTCCCCTTGTATGATGGCTGGAGAAGTTCTGATTTTTTTCAACTCCTCACCTCAGTTTTAAAATCACAGTGGAGCCCCTTCTTGTCTTTGTGGTTGCTTCTTACTGTGCAGAGCTCAATGCTGAGCACCACACTGCTGCTCAGGCTCAGGGTGCTGAGAGGTTTGGATGCCTGTGGAAAAACAGCCAATCTGGGACTGTTTCTCCTATTCTGGATTACATGGTTGAGACATTTGTGTGATGTCCAGTGCTGAAAACATGAGAAATGGACTTGTTTCCTCAATGTGCAATTTCAGGACCATTCCTGACAAACGAAGCCATCTGCTTACCTTAATCAAGGCATCTTGTTATGGGCTGGTCCTAGCAGTGAGTATTAAACATACTGTTCTGTGGCATTATTTATGACTTGCACTGACACTGCATCACTCTGTTATCCATACTTATAGAAAAAGACCCACTGTAAGTATAATTAGTTAATAAATCACCATGAGTGATAAACAGAATGATGGATGCAGGTTTCAGTTGATCACTTTTTTATTAAGGAGAGATAAATCAGCATCATATTGTTGCTGTAAACCTTTCAAATTGGTCAAAAATCTTGCAATGCTGAAATGCAGCAGGGAGGTGATTAACGTGTCAATTGTGCAGCAACAAATTGCACCTGATAATTGATATCAATCAATCCTTTTAATTTCTCTCCCATGTAATGGGTGTTATACATCATCCTGCTCTCCTGCCTCTTCACCATGGCTTTTGCAACCTTTCCTCCACACCCAGGCACCTCTGTAGGCATCTCCTCCAGCCTCAGCCCATCTCCTGTAAAGCCTTTCTGCCTTTAACTAACCCTGCATTGCTCCTGGTCTTCTGGACTCTGACCCCAGCTGATACAAGAAAACCCAACACAGCCCCCACACAACTTTCTGGCTTTATTTTTGCTAATCACATCCCTCTGTCAGAGCTACAAGCCTCACTGATAAAGGTTGGGTAAAACCTCAAAAGGCAGAGGCTGTGCAGAAGTGATGGTAACAGATGAAGCTGGGTCCTGCCACCCATCCAGGTGCTCACTCCAGGCTGAATCAAAGTCAGCTTTGGCCTGTTTTATGTAATCAGATGAGAAACTGGCAATAAAGGGGGCAACATCCCTTCCTCCCAAGGAACAGACGGTCCAGGCAGCTCTCTGAGGAAGGGGCTGAAGCAGAGATGCAGTGAAACCTCTGTCTTTGCACAAGCTTTTTTCGTCCCTTGGTGATTAGCCACTGCTTTAAAAAGTAAATCTTTATCTTCTTGAGGCTGGGCTCACAGCTCTTTTTGGTGTCTTCAATATACCAAAGGAGAAAACCCAGATTTAACCCCTTTTCCTGCACATGATGGCCAGGGAGGATTATCTACAGACACGGAGAGCTGTCTGCAGTGATTGCATCGGTGGCAGCAGGGACAGGGCTGTCTCCTGCATCATTTACTGATGGATTTGGCCACACCAATGTCTCCTGTGCTCATACAAAGTAAGGGGGGACCAGGAGGTGGCCCAGAGACTTTCCCTGGGGTCAGACACCACAGGGACAGGGGTTGCACCAAGGATGCTGCTTTAGCCCCTAGCTCCAGTTAAACAGTGTTTTGATGCCCTTTACCAAGTCAGACTGTTTCTAGTGCAAAATTCTGCCTGCAGCTCGATGCAGAGGTGGTAAAAGGTGCTTAGGAATTACTTTCAGCTGCAGTTTTGCCAGAGTGAAACAGGGAAGCTTACTTGGAGCAGGCTGAGAGCCTGGCCTGTGCTGCACATTGTGAGGAGTCAGATGTGCAGCAGACAGGAGCTGTGTGCTCTGCCAGCTGGAGAGAGCTCTGTGAGGACCCAGCTATATTTAGCCAGCAGTGAAATATGCGCCTTTCTGCCCTGCTCCCAAGGGAGTCTGCTACTTCCTCCACAAGACCACACCACCTTTTACAGCCCGTGTGCTTGCATGGCAGAGTCCAGCTAATAGGCAGGATATTACTGGATATTATTGGAAGCAATCATTTTTCTCTTTGCAATGTGGCCATACATTCACAGCTCGTTCCTGGTGGTCCCCCTGGTGCCACATGTACAGTTCCACTGGAATTACACATTAATGCCCTGGATTTCATTTGTCCACTGAATAAAATCCAAAGCTGAGCAGCTCTTACACTGGAGTTGGTGGGGAGTGGGGCTTTACCTTCAGTCACAAGTGGATCCTCAGGGCTGTAATCACCCAATTATGTCCTCAGCTCGTGGGTATCCATGGGAATGATGGAGCTTCCACGCATGGAGGAGACGGGTGGCATCTCCCACTCTCACAAAACCTCTTTCCTGCCCTGTCCCCATCCAGCCTGGCTCTGGCTCTTCCAGCCCTTTTCTGTTTCATTGTTGGGGAAGCTGAAACAGGAAAGCTGTATAAATATGATTGTCTGGCAACAGATTTTGAGAATATAGAAACTATAAGCGAGATTGAAATGAAAGCAAGCTTTGAGATACCTGAGTTACTGAACAACTGGAAAACAATGGTGTGGCCAGCTGAAGGTGATCCCCTTTGGATGAAACAATTCCCTCTGCTTGCAGACAGCTCCAGGGGACAGAGCAGGTCCTACTAGCTTGGCAGAAGGGGCCCAAAGAGGGGTTTTTAGGGTTTAAAATGTAACACAGTATGGTAATGTAATGATTCTTATAGGCTGTATGTAAATGCTGTAGGATTTGTATCGGGTACTAGATTAGTTAGTGAGAATTAGAATATTCAATACAGAAGAAGATTTATTGTATTGTAACGGGAACCTCGCTCTCTTACCTCTTGTGTCTTAGCTCTTGCCTTTTATGCTCTTGCCCCTTTTGCTCTCTCCCCCTCTCATCCTCTCTCCCCCTCTCCTCTCTCAGCCTGCTCTGGGCTGTGTCTGGCAGCTCCCAGCAGGGCCCTGCACCCAGGCCCTTTGCAATAAACCCCAGGTTCCAGCCCTGGCTGCAGAGATCTCTGCTCTCCATCCCCACCATCCTACCCCCAACACTTCTACATTTCATTGTGGTTTCCCCTCTGTGTACATCGTATCTGTCAGGCCTCCCATCCCCTTGACATAGCATCGTCTCATATTATCCTTGCCATAATACAGAGAAGATAATATTGCCCCATAAATGCCTCTTAAGTTAATGTGAAACTACATCTTGCTACATCATGTATTCAACAAGCCATCATTTTCCTCATAAATTTTGAGGAGCATTTTACCTCCTCGAAACGATTGGCTCGTGTGTCCAGCTGGGAAATAATCCCAGCCCGTGGCCTGGGCTGGCTGCAGGGCTGTAAATCACCCCAGGGCTGAGCAGCCACCCTGCCCTCCCCTCCCCAGTGCTGCTGATGGGCTTTATGGCATCAGCTCAGCACCAGTGACCCTGCTCAGCTGCCAGCCCTTAAATCAGCACCAGGCAGGTGTCACTCCCTATGGGGAACAGCCTCGCTTCTTCCTTGGGATGGAAAGGGATTTCTGATGCTGCAGCATTGATCCACCAGCAGCAATTCAGGCACACATCACATGCTAACAGCCTATCACTTTTTATTTCCCTGGGTTATTTCTGGCACTTCCCCTTCTGCAGTGGTGAGTACACAGCACTGGAACCATTCAATGTCTGAATGCTCACCAGATTTTCCATTTTGTCACGGGCCCATGGAGCCCAGAGACCTTCCTGCACCCAAGAGTCACATGCCAAGGAAACTCTGCTACATCTTTTCAGTGGGCAGGGACCAAAAGGGAGGACTCTTACTTGGGATGCTCAGCTTGAAGGACATGTGAATTTACTCACAGACCATTTTAATTACTCTGTGTAGGAAGCACCACAAGCTATAAAGATGTCCATCCACATGAATGGACTTGTCTTGTTAAAATTAAGCAGGTGATCTGCCCATTCTGGCATTGCTCAGGACAGAATATAAACCAGAAAAGCAAAAGCAGCCAACCCTCCCTCCCAGCTCACATCAGACCCTTCTTTTCCTGGTAGCCACTGTGACCTTTAAACCACAATTGTGGGCTGAACGCTGCAGCAAATGAGTTTGCAGGCCTCCCTTGGCAGCCATTCCCCTTGACAAAATCCATCATGCACTTTGGCCTGTACAGGCAGTTCCAGCTCTTGGTTTTGGGGAGGCTTGTCAGGAAAGACACTGGATAATGCGCACTGGATATGCCTGGAGTACAGTAAGATACATCTTGGTATTAAACCCCTTATTTTTCCATGCACAGCTTTTGCTGCCAGTGGCAGACCAGTATATCTGAGTTTAAAAAGCCAAGTGATAGCAGTTTAAATGCTGCTTTCATCACATTTTTTCCCACTTGACAAAAGATTCCCCTCTCCACAAGGAGGGTCCCAGTGAAGCCCACCCTGCCCTGGCTGCTCCTGCCGTGTTCTCCCTGGACAGCTGAACTGCCTGGAGCCTTCCTTGGAAAAGGAAATGAATTTCCTCCTGGCTGCCACTTCTCTGCAGAATTGCCTTTTGGGAAGCTTCAATAACACCAATTCCCTCCTGCATTCAAGTACCCCTGAACGAATGACCCTGCTAGTGGTGCAGTTTTTCCCTGCGCCCGCCTCTCCCCCCGTCTCCCTCTCCCTCAACTTTGATTTGATCAGGCCAAATCTGAAATGATGTGTGAAAGTAATGATATTTTGTAATTAAATCTCTGGTGATGGCGCCTCTAATTTGTGGTACATGCATTGTTCATAAGGAAAAAGGCATCAATTCATTTTCTGACTGGCTACTCCAGGGACTCGTAATTAGACCCAGTTCATCTCTTGCTGCCTTGCATATTAAAGAGCTACTGAAACGCAAAGGGAATTTGGGAAAGGGCTTTTTTTTTTTTTAAAAAAAACCCTTCTAATAATGTTAGCTCAATTAGAAACACTCAGGAATTAAAAAAAAAAAAAAAGAAGAAACTTCTGGGTCATCCAGAAAGTAGAGGAAAAATTTTGAAGAAGTGGACCAGGGCAGGGCCTTGACTTTTACCTGTTCCCTGAGAAACTGTGATGTTCTCAGCATTATTTGTAAAAGAAAAACATCTGGCAATACATGCCACAGAATCCTGTCTTCAGATGTTACTCCTCTGCTCTGCCTCCATAATAAAAGGGAGAAAACTTTGATTTTCTGCAATTTGAAGAGAAACATCAAGGAAACACATGAAACAGCACAGTGGTGTAGAAAGGGAAACAAGGCAGCAGAGACAAAGGTTATTTTGTAGGGTCAATGCTATAACTGTGTATTTACATACCACATTATTGTACATTCACAGAATTTGCTGGGAATATTTTAAACAAGCCTCAGATGGAAATGCTTGGTCCTGTCATAGTTACCAAATAACATAATGAAAGCCAATTCAGTAGGTACTGGCTGTAATGAGCAACAGCCCCCAAACATTCCCTGAGCTTCCCACTTGCAGCAGCATGAGAAACTACATTCCCATCCCACAAGGATTTTAAGAGAACAAATTCCCTCCCTCAACTAGCACAAAGTTGAAGTCTCAAAAGCACTTATGTCCTGGTTACACAGCAAAAAAACGTCACTGGGGTCAGAAGAGTTTGGGTTTGACCTTTTTAACACTTTAAATGAATCAATTCTGTCGGTGTTTCCTTCCCAATGAGAAGTTGCTTCAATATTAGAGTCAAAGATGCTGAAACCAAACAGTGACATTTTCAAAACGTTTTCCTGCCTTTGCATTCACTCCTCAAAGAAAAAAAGTAAAATTCCAGAAAAAGATGCACATCTGGGGAATCTGTGTTTCCTGACAAAGCAGCAGCTTTTGAGATCCCTCCCCAGTGCTCTGGCCCCTGAGCAATGTTGGCAATCTCTTGCCCACTGTGGATGATGGTTGTTCTGGCAGCACAGCTGCAGCAGGTCCCTTAAGCTGGTGGCCACTCAATCCATGTAAATGAGGCATTATAACAACTATTTCAGGCTCCAAACATCCCTGTCACCCCAACAGGCACCTTTGGGTCTCCTGGTGCACCCAGGGACAGGTTATTAAACAGAGCAGCTCTCCCAGCCCAGCACAGGGGACTAAAAACCAGCTCCAGCTCAAAGTGAGGGTTTGGTGCTCACCCTCAGAGTTTCACATTTATTATCCCAACTCCAACAAATCCTTGGGTGGAGGGATGGGAAGGGACAGAAGCACCTAAGGGAGAGGTTTCATTGCACACTCAGCTCTGGAATGTTCCCTGCCAAAACAAGCCCAGGGAAAGGAGCGAGTGATGAAGAGGCAGCTGAGGAACCTGCAGGAGTTAGGCCATCTGTGTCAAGAGCAGCCAGGCTGGCACACACACAGCACAGACACCAGCAGGAGCACCAATTCTGGATATTTACTGTGGCACCTTTCTGGGTGCAGTTAAAATGCTGCAATTTCTGCTCACAGAAAAAGAAAAGATAGAAAAGCAGTGAGCAGGTTTCACCTGGGAATGCACCCTGACCCTGGGTGCTGCAGAGATGAGCAGATATCTTATCAAAACCCCCACACTTTTAAAGAGAGCTATTTTCAGTTAATTCCTCTGCTTTTATGGGGAGTCCCAGCATCTGGCAGAGCCTCCCAGCCCTGTGCCATGCTGAGTGCAGCTCCTCTGGCTGGGCAATCCTGCTTGTTCAAAGGAGGCTGCAGAGACCCTGCTTCAAGGCAGGGCAAAGCAGCTCCAGGATAGAAATCCTCTTTCCCAACCCCACACCCATCTCCATCCAGGGCCATGCTCAGGGTTCACGCTGTGCCAGGCCAGGGCTATAATTTTGAGCAGGGAAAGGTATCAACATCTCAAAACAGTTTAATTATTCTGAGAATGCTTAGCTATTAGCAAAGACAAGAGAGCTCAGGGCTATTTTTCAGCATTAATTTTCCATTTGAAATGAATTCCTTTTGGTTACACTTTTTAAATGTTTCTTTTAATTAGACGCAATTACTTCAGAAGAATTGCTTTTATTTCTAAGCCTGAGATCTCAATGATAAAGCTGTTAACTGGCTGAGCTGAATGCTGTGTATGGCTCATTTAGCTGGTACACTAAAGTATATTGAACTAGGAAATTATACAGTGAATCAGCTATTAATTCATTTTATGATCCTTTCACTCTAACATCCTGAATGAGATCTTTGGGGGAAATTTAGTCACAATACATATAAATGTTCAACTATATATATGCCACTGGTTTACTGCTCTGAGGTTACTGGCACTGCAGAGATAATCAGAGTGAACTGTGCAAACAGCATTGACTCCTGACTCTGTTGCTGCAGGGAGCATCTTTAGAGCAGGGAGAAGCAAAGCACAAGCCATGGACACATCCTTGTCCAGAGCTGGGAAAATAAACCTGAAATTCTGCTGTTTGACAGTCCACACACCAGTGCTGTCCAAGGAAAACCTGTGTTTTCCTTCTGGACCTGCTGTGTTATCACATTGTGATAACAGGCAGGAGCTTGGTGCTGGCTGAACATCAAACCTCTGCAAACCACCTGAGAACTGTGAGTGAGGTTTTCTCCAAGGCTTCTGTTCCTTGGAGAAAATCAGTGCATTCCCTCAGACCATGCAGTACTTGAATCACAACTTGTACCCTTCAAACTAGGGGTTGCTTAAGCAGCTTACACAGCACCAGCTGGCCCTGTGGGGGAAGATGTAGCCCCACGTTTCTCCTCACAGAGAAAAGCAAGGCACAATTCTTCCCAAGAATATTTCTGGGTTTCGCATTCTCTGAACCTCAGAGAAAGGGAAAACACAATTCTTATCATTTGCTGTGCCTGTGTTTGTGCCAAAGTAGAATGCAACAGGGAGATTGTTACCCAAAGTTAGGATGTTTTGTTTCCTTGGCCTGTCAGGGCCAGCTGTATGTGGGAGTCAGGACTGTTGGGTGACAGTCACAGATTCAGTGCAGTTGAGTGCTTGGCAGATTCAGTTTAGATGTAATGTAATATAGTGTAATATAGTATAGAATAATACAGTATAATGAAGTAATTAATTAGCCTTCTGATAAGATGGAGTCAGATGCATCGTTCTCTCTCCCCCTTGTTGGGGTTGGCTGTGAATTTGATAGGAAGGACCAGCCCTGGTATGGAAAAATACCAAAGCAAGCCTGGATCCCCTTGCTGTGTGGCCATGGCAGCACTCACCCTGCAGATTTGCCTCTCCTTTGGGTGTCTTACCCTGCTGTGTGGGGCAGAATGTGTCACAGTGGCAGCACACACATCTCACCAGGGAGCAGGAGATGGGCTCTGACCCCTCACCAGCTCCTCAGAGCCCCCCTGGAAATCCATGCTGGGCTCAGCCCTTTTGGCTTGCTCTAAAATTTGCCCACGTCACTGCTGGATTTCAGGCCACTGATGGGCCTGTAACTCATCCTCACAGCTCAATGGGTAATCAAAAATGTCTGGTGGCCTAAAACAAATAAGTGTCGCAGACATCTTTTCATTAAAAATCTTTCTTTGAGATTTTTTCTTCCTGAGAAGCTGAGAGGCCTCAGGAACAAAATGTAAACAATGGTTATCTGCTGCTGTGGAATGCAACAGGTGCATCTGTGATTAATCCATGTTAGATGTTTGTAATTAATGGCCAATCACAGCCGAGTTAGCTTGGACTCTCTGTCCGAGCCACAAACCTTTATTATTCATTCCTTTCTATTCTCAGCTTAGCTAACCTTCTGAGATGAAACCTTTCCTTCTATTCTTTTAGTATAGTTTTAACGTAATGTATATCAGAAAATAATAAATCAAGCCTTCTGAACATGGAGTCAACATTCTCATCTCTTCCCTCACCTCAAAACCCCTGTGAACACAGTCAGAAATAAGGATTTTCAATTTCCAGGAATTTTCCTGGTGGGAACACCTAAATGCCACTCCCATTGCACAATCAGTGTGGGACCCCAGCAAGAGCCTCATATCCCAAAAGGGAATTTCCAGCAGATCCCAAGCCCCTCTAGCACTGCAGCAGGGCTGGGATGCATGTTAAGCAGTTGTACATACTGCAGAGTCACCATATGGATATCTCTGTAATTGAAAATGTAATGTAAACCTTGGCATCCAGGACTGTCTTCTGGAGAAATCATTGTGGAAATGTCATATAATTAATGAATTGCATCAGCTATCAGGGAAAAAGACATTTTAACCATGGGATCATGGGACTTTATTACTGTAGATGGACTAAATCTATATCTTCCAGCATAGATCAGTCCTGACAAAAGTCTGAAGTTGCCAGCTGGCCAGGTTTGTTTTTACTAACTTAGCTCTCTTATTATTTTAATGAAGTTCAACTGATGCTGCATAAAAGCCAATTTCTCTAAATGCTGCCAATAAATTAAAATAAAGATGTTGTGTGTGAAGATTGGCAGGTGTCTCCCTGCAGATTTTATCAGGCTTCCAAGCAGAGCCCCCCACTTCAGCAAAAGTGTGGCCAAATGTTCCCTGTGGAAAGCAGCAAGGCAATGGAGCTTGCAGCAATTAGCAAAATTGTAATTAGTGCCAAATCAGCACCTATCAGTGCATAGAGAGGGTCCCTTTGGGATGCCAGTCTAGAGTTTGCAGCAGGGCCTTTGTGCTGGTGCTGCAGTGTCCCTTCTCTCGGCTGTTTTGTGGCCTGGAAAGGCTCGGAGATGGCCTTGGGCAGCCCGCGCTTCAAAGGATGAGAAGAGGCTACAGGTCTTTCTCGGACTTCAGTATTTATTGGTTGTTTATCTAAAAGATTTTCTCTCTGCCCGACAGAGGTCCGCCCAGCAAGCCAGCCATGGGCACACTGCGAGCCCCCGGGGCGGTCACTTATCTTTATACTCAAAATTACGTATACAATATTTACCTATTCTTTCTAATACCTTTTACCTTTATTAACCAGTGCACTTTTAGTAATAACCAATCCCAAAGTGCCACCATCACCACAGAAGATGGAGGCCAAGAAGAAGAAGAAGAAGAACAGGACACGCCCCAATTCCTCCATCTTACTTCTTTAGACTCCCCTGTACAGAAATCCTAAACCCTGTGTTTTACACTCTAATTAACTTATCTCTTCACCATTTACTCCAGTGAAATCTTCCCATCCTCATACAGGTGTCGTCTCTCGTGTAGGATCAAAGTCCAGCCACCAGACACTTCTGGCAACATTCCAGGACTCCCGAGCCTCCCAAGGGTGGTCTCGGTCACTCTGCACCTCAGTCCTGAGGGGCTGAGATCCCACACTGCAGCTCTGTGGGGACAGGGGATGAATGTCCTGCCCTGGGACTTTGGTCATATCAGTGTCAAGGTGACCATGTCCACCTGCACTGTGCTATGGACAGTTCTCTATAAAATGCAGCACTCAGCAAAACCCTACTCTTGTAAATGCACAGTGAGCTCTGTGGCAGGGAAGAATGATGCATCTGACTCCATGTTGTCAGAAGGCTAATTTATTACTTTATTATATTATATTTAAGAATACTATACGATACTATACTATACTATACTATACTAAAGAATACAGAAAGGATACTTACTGAATGCTAAAAAAATAATATTTTAATAATTTTATTACTAAAATGATTATTTACTGATGACTCGGCTGAGATTTGCAAGGAGGACTGAGAGAATCATATTAATGTTTTCTAAAAAATTTCAGTTTGTTGTGGGTTCCTTACTCCCTTGGACTGGTATTTTCATACAAAAGGGTTTTCTTTACTATAAAATTTATTATTTAATTATAATTTTACTAATAAAATTTATTATTAAATTTTCATGAGGAAACTCATGGCTCTTTCCAGAATCCTGACACAGCTTGGCACCAATTGGCCAAAAAGTCAAAACAACCCACAGCAGAATCCAATGGAACAATCACCTGTGGGTAAACAATCTCCAAACACATTCCACATGAGCACAACACAGGAGAAGCAAATGAGATAAGAATTGTTTTCCTTTCCTCTGAGGCTTCGCAGCTTCCAAGGAGAAAAATCTGGGGTGAAGGGATTTTTTCAGAGGATGTGAATGCCACAGCCCACACCCCAAAGGACTGACCCCCTGTGACTGCAGCCCGCAGGTGCCTGTGAGGCAGGGCAGAGCAGAGCCAGGCTGCAGGAGGAAGCAGCGCAGCTTGTGTTTCCTCTGGCAGGAGGGAAACCAGCCCAGATCTGCTTGGTTTGAGAATTCAGTGGCAAAGTGCCACAGCCTGCACGGGAGGAGGTTGTTGGGTGAGCACTGGCTGCAGTCTGGGCTTTCCCAAGCTCACAGCTCCTGTTGCTCAAAGCATCTACAAGAGGTCAGAGCACTCACACATCCTCCTGGAAAAAGCATTTTTCTGCAGAAATCTTCTCAGAAATCCAGCAGGATTCTGAGAACAGCATCCATCCCCCCTCAGCAGGGAACAGATCCTCAGGTGGGAGCCGCACTGTCCTGCCTGCCCGGCTGTGACGCCCAAATGTCCCCAAGTCATCTCTGCTGACCTGTCCTGCAGTGCCAAGAGACTTGGTCCTTAGCTGTTCAGAAGTGTTTGCTTAATCCACACAGGGTTAGTATCCAAAAATGTGCTGTCCAGGAAGCAGGGTTATAACAAAACTATGCATTAATAGGAGTTGCCTTAGTTAATTAGCCATATAAATTCATACTAATGTGGTATCCTTAATTATATTTATCAATTAACAAAGCAGCTTTCTAGTATTGCCATTTCCCATGTTTTCATACATTTAGTTGGTGACAAATTTCAGTGAAATTCCCTGAAAATTCAGGGCTCAAGCACTCCTGCCACTTGCAGGAATCCGTCCCAGGCTGGATAGCCACCCCTAAGCTTTTTGCTATGCACTTTTGTTGTATTTGCACTTATAAATTCAAGCTCATTTTGGCAACTAAAGCCACTTGAAAAGTACTTTCCTATTTAAAAAAATGAGGTTAGCAGATTTTTGCTGCTGAACAGGCCACACTGTTGGTGTGAAAAAGTCTTTGGTCACTGTATCCCACAATTGTCACCAAAGGCTTTTCCATCTTTTCAACTTTTTTATGAAACAGAAGGGGTGGGAAAGGTTTCACAGCTTCAGCTGGAGCTCAGCCTGCACTGTGCCTTCCCTCCAGAATCTGCCTGAGCTCTGCCTGGCCTGCACCTGCCAAGGACACACTCATGGGGATGCTCAGCCCATTCAGAAAAAACACATTTTCCCTTCACACCAGGGCTGCAAGTTGAGTCAGCCTGGACTAACTCTTTAGACTCTGCTCCATCCAGCATCCCAGCCGGAGCTGCACACAGACCCTTGTGCCCTTGCAGTTCACAGAGTTTATTTCTGAATGTCCCATTTTCCCTGCTCTGTCTCCAGCAGCCCAGACTTCATCTCCATTGGCACCTTCCTCATGATTCATGGTGCTGCTTGACTTCATATCAAGCAGAGGATGGATATCTCTCTATCAGGAGAGATAAACCTCTCTCCAAAGGGGAAGGTGAGCAGCCTATTGAAACACACAGCCCTGCTCTCCTTTCTGGCATTGCCGCTGCCCAGAAACACACAGCAACAAACAATATGATTCAGTAAAGTTATTGAGTGCCAGCCCTTCACATTTGTCTTCCAGTGACTCTTAAGTCTTCCTTTTCTCTATTGAGTTCCATCTCATTGACTTCCTATAAACACTAATACAGAGGCACAGACCTGCAGACATGCCTGGAATACAACCCACACCTCACAGGCACTGCCAGGGCTGGGCTGCCCTCACAAAGCCCAGACTAATGCAACACAACTGCCACAGCATTCACAACCAGGAGTCCTCTCCATACCTCAAACAAACCTTCTGCTCATCCCCTTTTCATCTGTGAAATTCAGGAACTTGCTCTGCTTTCCTTTTTCCTGTCCATATTTTTTGCCTCAAATGGAAGCTGACATTTGCATGTATTCTCTCAATTCCCAAAGGTTTTTTTTTTTGGGAGAAAACCCCTCCCTGCCCAGACAATGAAACCACCAAGCAAGACACCTCAGTGCATGACAGGGAAATGCTGTAAATGCTAAAGCAGGCTCAGAATTCAAAGCGTGCCTCTAATTAATCACCAGTTACCCGGCGTCCTTGGGTGGCATCTCCCATCTTGTTTCCCACACAATGGGCTTCCTCCCCTTTTGTAGTCTCACATGTTCCTCTTCCTCCTGGGCTTGATGACTTCCAGCCTCCTCACCCACCCATCCATCCACCCTGTTGAAATATTAACCCGGGCTGGTGAATGGCTTTGCTGACTGATACACAAACAAGTGTCTGCCACAGCCTCAGCCCTGTTTACATCTGAATGTCGTCCCCCTCTCAGAGATTGCTGGGACAACAGGAAAATGGACACATTTCTCATCACAGAGAAAAGCAAAGCACAATTCTTCCCAAGAATATTTCTAAAATTCACATTCTCTGAACCTCAGAAAAAAAAGAAAAACAATTCTTATCTTATTTACTGTACCCGTGTTTGTGCAAAAATAGAATACAATATGAAAATAATTTACCGAAAATAATGTTTTGTTTCCTTAGCCTATCAAAGCCAAGTGTGTGTGTATCAAAACTATCAGCTAACAGTCACAAAAACTCAATACAAATCTATGCAGTTGTGTTCAGTAGAATACTTAGCAAATTCAGTTTAAATATAATATAATATAATATAATATAATATAATATAATATAATATAATATATAAAATAATTAATTAACCTTCCAATAAAATAAAATCCTCCTCATCATTCTCTCCCCTCATTGAGAATACCCTAACTGCCGGGGAAGAGGAGCAAAATTCAGAACAGGAGCTGAAGTAAAGCTGAGGGGAGGAAATGGCCATGGGTAGCCTGTAAGCAGCCCCCCTACTTACTGTCCTGCTATTTTTGCTGGATGAAACATCATCATTGACTCCTCTTCCTGTGTTCCTGCAAGCTACTGCCCCCATCCCCAGCTGTGTTCCCTTGAGTACATCTGTTAGAGGTTATTATACTTTAGTATTTATTCTACTCACTAACTTTAGTAATTATTCTACTTTACTATTTATTCTGCTGCTGCTGCTGGGCTCTGGTGCAGGTCTTTTACAGAAAAGACATTAAAATCTGCTTTGCTGGACTGGTTTGCTCTTTGTGCGGTGTGCATACTAAGAGAATAAATCCTCTGCCTCCTTCAGACCCAAGGCCCAGCCTTTGTGCTGCTCATAGGTTGGAATTTTCAGCAAATTTAATCCCAGGATTAAATTTTTAAATTCTTTGGGATCTGGTTAGGAAGGGGTATCCAGGCAGGTCATGGTGAATCTACAGGTGTGCCTGTGATCCAAACCTGCCTGGAGCTTTACTGATCCCTGGCGGGCAGCAGGGACAGCCAGCTTGCTCCAGAGCCTTGTGCTCCCCAAATCCAGCCTTGCAGGCTCGAGCACAGCTGGGCACACACCTTCTCACGAGCACCAGCACTTTGTTAACCCAGCAGCCTGGCAGGGAAGCAGTGCAGCTACCTGTGATTCTTCACACCTTCACAACCTGCACCAGCTCCCACGCTCTCCTCTGCTTCCCAGCCACTCTTTGTGGGATAAAACAGAATGTGATAAAACATCTGATGATGCAGGTGGCACCATCTGCTCCCTCAGCAGCTGCTGCTACCACTTAACCACGTTTCTCTATGAAATATCAGAAACCCAAAGTGACCACATAAGAAGCAGCTTTTAGGATGGGTGCAGCACAGGAGAGGGCACTTGTCAGCAAGTCCTGAACCTACAGGCACAATTGTCATTCCTTTCCTATAGCCAGGTGAGGTTCTGGTGTGATACAAAACTTGACACCACTGGGATCTAACCAGTTCCCAGGGTCCAGTGTGTCTCTACCCACAAATTTACTGCAGAGCTGGACACCAGGGCTCCAGTATAAACCATGAGAGTGTGCAATGCACAGGCTGCAGTGACCACACTGAGGAGCACTTCAGCTTCTGTTCCATGAGTACTTTGAGGAGAGAAATCAGGCCCATTCTCCATGCAGATCTGTCAGATTGGTGTGTGCTGTCTGGGCACAGAGCCTGCTCAGAGTGGAGCACTCACCAGCCAGCACTGCTCCCTCTGCAGCCACCAGCCAAACCAGGAGAGTGCGTGCATGCAGGAGAAGTGCCTGCAGTGCTTTGGTTTGCAGAGCACAGCTGTGATTGTGTTCCTGGAGAAGAGGATCCAGCCCCACTCTCTAAGCCAGGCTCTATTCCCATCTTTCCTGTCTGTATCCAGGGTGTTCCTCAGAGTGACCCATGTACCACCTAAGGGAAGTGCCAACATAGCCCATGGTCTCCTTCAGGAGTGTTCAGACATCTTTTTATTTTATTAAGGATCACATCCAGCTGAAGTGTATCCTTTACTCTTATTTGAGAAATAGCTCCAGCCAACCCACTTCAGAAAGCACTTCAAGTGCTGCAGTGACAGCTCTACATGAAGCTCTGGAGATGTTGTCCTTTTGCAGAAACACGTGTGAAGCAAGTGAGTCACACTTTACCCATCACCTGAATTTGTTGTTCTGTGGAGTCCAGTTGGAGTCAGATTCTACTGAATTTTCTGAAATTAAAAACTGAAAGAAAGTGGCAAAAGCTGCTAAAATGGGCAGCAAACTAAAGACTTAAAATTTAGGGGTCCAGTGACATAACTGCACAGTTTCTAAGCACGAAAAAGATGGTTGTACTGTGGTATCCAAGGTACCCTCAAGTGCAGAAACTGAAATGGGTCCTGGGCTTTTCCTGCTGCCTGAACATCCAGGATATTTCATATCAAGGCAGGAATGGTTGAAATAGTGATCAATCATTATTCACATAAGACACTGATGCTATCATGCATCATTTGGTGGTTATTTCAAATATGTCTGGTCTTAAGGGCAGATACAATAATTTCTCAATAGAGCAGCAGTGGCTGGACCCTGACAGCCCATCAGGACAGAGTCATGTGCTTTCCTCTGTTAAAGAGAAGGAAGCTGCCCTCCTTATTTGCAATTTTTCTTTCCTTTAAAACAGCCTGGCTTTGATCCCACCTCTGCCAGCATCTCTGTTTTTGCTGACTCCTCTCCAGGTGTGCTGGAAAGGTTGGCTGAACTGCAAAGAGTGCTCACAGTTAAGTTTCAGCAAACTTATCAACCAGATTTCAATCACACAGGCATCTACCAAACCCAAATCACACTCTGTTAATGCAGCTGACTCAAAATCAGGATAGAAATATCCTGATTTGGTCTATCAAAATAAACTTGGTTTACAACAATTTACAGAGCCTTGTAGCTTTTGATTATTGGTTGCAAACACCAGAGCTTCAAGTAAGGACACAAAGACAATTCAAGCCCTTTACATCTCACCAGCACTCCTTCCACAACTGGCAAGCAGAAGTTGTTTATAGAATGAAAAGTTAGCAACCCTTCCAGACTCCAGCTCTGCAGCTCAGGGACTCCTCCCTGAGCCAGAAAGGATAATTTTGTTTAATGGACATGGCTGGCTATTCCTCCTGTGCATTTGTCTAATTGCATTTGGAAGCTTCCTAAGTGGCCACGGTGGTTACAGAGCCGAGCAGGGATGAGCTCCACCAGCCCAGCTCAGCCCTGTAGGGAGGCAGCACCCCAAAACATCACCCCACAACATGCAGGGCTGGGGACATGGCTGGAGCCTCCAGTTCACCCCACACATCACCCCACAACATGCAGGGCTGGGGACATGGCTGGAGCCTCCAGTTCACCCCACACATCACCCCACAACATGCAGGGCTGGGGACATGGCTGGAGCCTCCAGTTCACCCCACACATCACCCCACAACATGCAGGGCTGGGGACATAGCTGGAAACTCCAGTTCACCCCACACATCACCCCACAACATGCAGGGCTGGGGACATGGCTGGAGCCTCCAGTTCGCTCACTGCAGGTAAAGAGGGGGCCAGAGCTGCCAGGTCTAGCACAGGAATTGCTTTGCAAGAGCAGTGTGGTGCCTGGAAAAAACAAACCATTCACTCTCTGGGATTGGGAACGCTGCTCTCCAGCAGTTCATCCTGCCCTCCTCACCAGCTCTGCAATTCAGGGTGAGGACAGATCAATGGACAGAGTGTTTTATCTTCCTTTAACAAGCAGCCCAGTCAAAGGTAAAAGATCAGTCACATCCCTAGACTAGAAAAAAGTGCTTTAATTTTAAAATAAAGGCACAAAATTGTGAGTTGCTGCTGAATTTTTATGTTGAAATGCTTTTCTTTAATAGGCAAAATGTAACTAGATAAAAGTGAATAGCCAGACAAATGCCTTTCCTTCCCCCCTCACTGCCAGGCTGTCCCCTGGCAGACTGGCTAACAGGAGCTCTGCCTGTCTGGATGCCACTACTCCCACTTTTTTACTTGAAATGGTAGTTTTTAAGAACTATTCCCCTCAAACAGGGGGCAGAGGATGCAGCAGAATCCCTGTGCTCAGGGAGATGAATGTCTCAGCCCACACTTGGGCAGTTCCAAAAGCCCCAGTTCTGAGCACAGAGCAGAGCATTGGGGCTGAGCTGCAGCAGCCACAAACCCCTTCCTGCTCCCCCAGCACCAGCCCAGCCTTCCCTGCCCAGGAGCTCTGCTCCATCCCCCTTGATTTCTCAGGGCTTTTTGCTCCCCAATATCCATCTGAGCCTCTCCAGAGCAGGGCTGATGAGGAGACACCAAACACCTGTGACCGTGTTCACAGGGGTCTGAGGATGAGGGAAGAGACGAGGAACTGACTCCATGTTTCAGAAGGCTGATTTATTATTTTATGATATATATTACATTAAAACTATACTGAAAGAATAGAAGAAAGGATTTAATCAGAAGGCTAGTTAAGCTAAGAATAGAATAGGAAAGAATGATAACAAAGGCTTCCGTCTCAGACTCTCTGTCTGAGCCAGCTGACTGTGATTGGCCATTAATTAGAAACAACCAACATGGACCAATCACAGATGCACCTGTTGCATTCCACAGCAGCAGATAACCATTGTTTACATTTTGTTCCTGAGGCCTCTCAGAAGGAAAAATCCTAAGGAAAGGATTTTTTATAAAAGATGTCTGCGACAAGCACCCTACAGCAGAGCCCTTGGAGATGAGATAAGGAAATCTTGTCTGCCTGATTTGAGTCTCTTCCTGCAGACCAGCATAACCCTAGGCTCAGGCACCCAAGGCATATTGGAAAGATATGCCTTTTGCATCAAAACACCTTTAGGTCTACGTAACAACCATTTTCCATGAGGAAGGAGACTCATTCCACAGGGGTGCTGATCACCTGCCCAGGAGGAGAGCAGAAGCTGGATTGCACCTGGGTTTAACCACCTTTTCCAAATAGCTGCCAAATTCATCACTCAGGAGTTTGCTTGTGATGTATTATTTAAAAATATCTAGAAAAATACATTATAGATGCAGGGTCTTTTCTTTGCCAGTTCATTTTAATGTTATTGATTATTCTTTAAATCACTTATTTTGATTTTGCTCTGAAGCATTTAGTCTTTGGGCAAAGGCACCAAAAGCAGCTTCTCAATTTATGGATGCAATTTTTGCTTCAGCAATTCATAGTCTGAACAACTCTTGCCTTTTGTCTACACCAGCAAAAGCAATTTTTACATGCAAAAATTCCAGGAAATTTGAATTGCTTTTAGAAATTGTCCCTTACATTGATAAATCCTTCCCTTTTTTGAAGTTTGATTGTAATTCACCTTATGTGTAAAACTGATGGAGGAACCTTGTCAACCATGGCCTTTCCTTCTCTTTTGAAACATTAGCAAGTTATTTACTGGCTTATTGTATTTCCCCTTTTATTCACTAGAACACTATTGAATTTTCTAATGCTAGCACCAAGCACTTTGAGCTGCACACAGAAGAGCCCATGTCCTAACCATGATTCATTTCTCCCCCTGGAAGACAATTTTGGCAGGTTACCTTAAAGTAACAAGCTGCTTTCACCAAAGGGCCTGGTGACAAAGCAAATTAGTACTTTTGAAAAGGTAGGGCAAAACAAATACTTATGAAAGCCAACAAAAATGTAATATACAATGCAGCCAGGTTGTGCAGTTGCCCATTACAGGATTGGAGATAGTTTTAAATAAATGATCCCTCTCTTCACATCTTCTTGACTCTTCCAATCTTTGAGGTATTTGAAATATTTTTCTGGCTGTCCTAAGAGTTCTATCTCCACGAGAGCCAAAGGAAGAGAAGCTTTAAGCTGGAAAGCATTGAGAGTTCACCCTCCTAGAACAAGATCTGTGTTCATTGTACCTCTGCATTCGCTTCCCATGCTGGAGAAGGCAGATCTGCTCCTGCTGTGGTACTGCAAGGGTAGCCTGGAGCATCTGGAACCATTTGGAGAGCTGTGCCCCAAAACTCAGCAGTGAAAACACCACCTTGGGGTGCCCAAATCACACCAACAGCTCCGGAGGCTCTGGCACTGCCAGCAGCAGCAGGATGCTCAGGGATCAGCCTGTGCAGAGCTGTGGTTTGCTGACAGCTGCACTGGGATTTTCCTTGCTTGCAGCTTTGGGCAGCTCTTTGCAGAAGTGAACAACACGTGGCTGCTCCACAGCCAGCAGCTCCTGCCCCATCCCTCCTCAGAGCATCTCTGCCCCATCCCTCTCCCCTGGATGTCAAATCTCAGGATGAGCTGCCTGAACAAACGTTGGGCTTCTTGCTCCTCTTGCCAGGGTCATACCACACACCTGGCAGTGCTGCACATCCCTGTGCACACAGGTTCCCCCTGCACAGGGAGCAGCACCAGGGCAGGAGCTTTTCCAGCCATGGCAAGGGAAGGGAACAGGTGGGTCCAACCACTGTTCTTTCCACCTGTAGCTCTTTGAGTAGTTCCAGGAGTTTCCTTTCAAGAAATGCACCCCATCCTTGTTCTTTGCACTCTCAGGAGGGATTCATTCCTGGGAGAGGAATTCCCCTGCAATTTTTGCTGTTTCAAGCTGAGCTGGCATAACCTGACCCCAGCAGGTAATGCTGCTGTACACCGTGTACCATGACACACATCTCAGAATGGGCTCTGCCAGACTGAGCCTGGATGATCCCTGTGTGATATCCCCTCCTAGCATCCTCTCCTGACTGAGCACAAAGCTCCATGGCTCATCTGTTTTGACTGGGGAGCCAAACTGCAAGGCCAGCACTGATGCAAGAGCCCTGCCATTGTCCAGACACCCATGCTCTCCCTTCCCTCTCTCCCCAAAAAGCATCTCCTTCCCATTGCTCTGCTTCTAGCCCTGCTGTTCTTTACATGTGCACCCTGAGCATCTCCATCCTGCCTGTTCAATGATTAACTCCTACAGATGCACTTGTTGGAGCTGGGAGTTACCCCAGCCTTGTGTTTGTGGGGCTCCCAGATGAAGAAAGGAATAATGAATCTGACTCCATGTTCTCAGAAGGCTCATTTATTATTTCATGATACTATATTATATTAAAGAATGCTATACTGAATCTATACTAAAGAATACAGAAAGGATACTTACAGAAGGCTAAAAGATAATAATGAAAAAAATTATGACTCCTTCCAGAGTCCCGATACAGTCTAACTGTAATTGGCCATTAAGTCACAACAATTCACAATGAAAAACCACCTGTCGGATAAACAATCTCCAACCACATTCTAAACAGGAGAAGCAAATAAAATAATTATTGTTGTTCTTTTTCTCTGAGGCTTCTCAGCTTCCCAAGAGAAAAATCCTGGCAAAGAAATTTTTCCAAAAAAATGACAGTGACACCCCAATCCTGCAGTAAATAGCCAGGAGATGAGCAAAATGCTGTTAGCCATCAGCTTAAGGGAAATGCTCATGTCTCAAGGCTGGATAAAATGTTGTCTATTTAAAAACAAAGTACCAACGGATAATGCCCTAAGGTTAAGAAGGTCCAGGAATCAAACTCAGCTCTAGAAAAAAAGCTCTGTTATGGTCATTCAAAATTCCAGTTTTTGGGGCTAACACCTCTTACACTGAACATCATACCTTTGGAGCATGCCCTCATGGAGAATCAGTTCCCAGCAAAGGGAAGCTAAGTGGCAATTTCTACTGGTGTTGCTTTGCCAAATTTCTGGCAAAGGCAGGCTCTTGCCACTGCCAAGTGTATCACACTGCCAGCAAAATTTCTTCACAGTGGTGGGGCCGAATGGGGCTTGAGTACCCCCCTGGCATCCCTGTGCCATGGGAGCATACAGCTCCCCCAGCAGTAACCTCAGCTCAGGGGCCTCCTCAGAGGCTTCTCCCAGGTACAAAACATCCCCTGACAATTCATGCCCTCTCCCCAGCCCCAGGATTCTGTTCCAGACCTGGGAAACAGTGAAAAGCAATCAAACAAACATTTCAGAGTCAGAAAAGGTGTCTGCAGTGGATGTAAATTTGCAGAGTTGCTGGAGCTCTTGCTTCATAAGAACCAGCTCACCCATTTTAAGCTGATTCACTCTCCCACTCCTATCCCTGATAATCTATAACTCTTGCCTCTCCAAGCCTCCAGAGAACGGAGTTAGACAAGAATTCAGATTTGCCCCTAGAGATAATCTCCAGGAACGGTTTTTTAATCCCTAGAGCACTTTGCAAAACAGCATGAGTGTTGTACTGTGATTACATTGGAGTGAGAGGGAAGGAGAGGGTGATGAGGTTTAGGCACTTGGGAAAGTTTAATTATTATTTGAGTCTTGTGCATGGGGAATCAAGGCAGTTCTGGTGAAGCCAGGGCACAGAGCACTGCACAGGAATGCTTCCAGTCCTAGGGCAGAACTGCTCCTGAGTAGGGCAGCAGCCCTAGAAGGTTAATGAGTAGGAGGAAGGTTATGAGGGATGTTAAAATTAGGGCTCATCTGTGTCCTTTTTTGTCTAGGGGCATTATTAATTTTGTTGTGACTAGGTTGATAAATCATAGTTGGAGGGCTGAGAGTCAGTTAGTGATTCATTGATTGTCCAGGGATGGTAGTGGGAGAGCTGGGAATGTTATTGAGATGAGGATTAGTTGTGATTCCTAGGAGGGATGTGCTGCAGTGAGCTCAACCTCCCTTCTGCCAGGGGAAGTGGATCTGTTATCTACTGCAGGCTGTTTGTGGAGATACCACCAACCCCTATACACATCACCATATGGGGGACACCCTTCTACAGCACAGAGTGTCCCTGGTTCTGTGCAAGAGCCAAACCAGACCTGAGCCATGGGGAAGAACCACCCCCTCCCCAGTAAAACCTCTGCCAGCTGAATTTCCATGTGCTCATCTCCTTTGTGTGCCAGCAGCAGCTGCCCCGGGCAGCCTCCCAGCCATGGGGCACTGTGTTCCACTGGCATTCCTGTGCCCAGGCCAGGCCACTGCTCAGCCACAGGTCAGGGGGAGCTGCAGGGATCCTCTGCCTCTGGGAAAATATATCCAGGCTAAAAGCAACTTCAAAACCCCACATGTTTAACCTGAACTCTTATCTTTTATCCCTTTAAATATCCAAGCCGCCACTTTGCGAGCCTGAAGCCTGGACTCCAGCTACATTTATTTCCCTCTTTCATCCCAGCTGCAGCTCCTCAGAATTTATCTCTATGGTTAACTTCCCCTTTCATAATATTAGCACAGTTGAAGCACTTGCTTTCCTGTTGCAGGCAGTGATTATATAGCAAATTAACCACAAGCTGTTCAGTCCAAGTCCAGCAGTTGGAAAGATGCTCCTCTGAGTAATGGTTTGTGTAGTTGATGCTTTCATCTGTAATTTGCATTTGTAATAAATGCAGGAATAAAAAATGGGGGCCATATTTTAAAGAATAGCCTGGTATGGCAGGGGCAGGCAGGGAAGATGATGGAGAGGGAGGGTCCTCAGGGGTTTGAGGGCTGCATCCCAGGGCACCACAGGGAGGGAAAATACACACACACAGAGGCTTTTCCTGCCCAGATCATGGGCTGCATCCCAGGGCATCACAGGGAGGGAAAATACACACACACAGAGGCTTTCCCTGCCCAGATCATGGGCTGCATCCCAGGGCACCACATTCCCCTGCACAAGGAGGGGAAACACACACAGAAACACACACAGACACACACACAAAGGCTTCTCCTGCACACATCATGGGCTGCATCCCAGGCAGATTTTACACAAGGAGAAGGGGCACAAGAAATTCCTTGTGCATTGCTTGGCACCCCAGCTCAGCCAGGCTGTTTGCACACCCCCAGTGGTACAAGGATCAGAAGCTGACTTGTGGCCTCCCTGCTCATGGTGAGGGTACAGCATCCCCTCTGCAGGACCCAGGCAGGCTGTGCCCATCCTACTGAGGAGCAGGGGAACAGCTGAGCCAGCTTGGCCAAGCTCCAGCCTGTGGGAAGGGGTGTGAGGGTGTTCACAGGGGTCTTAGGTTGGGGAAGAGATGAGGATCTGACTCCATGTTTCAGAATTTTTATGATATATATTACATTAAAACTATACCAAAAGAATTGAAGAAAGGATTTTCTCAGAAGGCTGGCTAAGAATAGAATAAGAAGGAATGATAAGAAAGGTTTGTGGCTTGGACTCTCTGTCTGAGCCAGCTGACTGTGATTGGCCATTAATTAGAAACATCCAACATGGGCCAATCCCAGATGCACCTGTTGCATTCCACAGAGGCAGATAATCATTGTTTACATTTTGTTCCTGAGGCCTCTCAGGAGGAAAAATCCTAAGGAAAGGATTTTTCATAAAAGATGTCTGCGACAGAGGGGATCACTCCAAGGATGTGAAGCTCAGCTGGGACAAGCTGAACCCACCAAGGAACAAAACCCCCTGCATTGCCTTGACCAGGCTGCCCAGCAGAGCTGCCCCCTCACACACAGCCAGGGACACTCAAGCACAGTGACATTTAGCCAGAGACCAAACAGTACACAGCTAAAACACTGTGGGAAGTGGTGATGCCTGGAAACAGGAATGCTGCACCAGTGCCCTGGCAAAGGGGCAGTACTGGGAGCAGGAGGGAATCTCCAGAGTGCCTTGCTGACCCACCAAGGGGCCAAATCTCTTGTGAGGCCCTGGAAAGGCACTGGGAGGAGGAAGGCTCCTCTGTCACAGCACTGATCCTGGCTTTGCCTCCCGCCTGCCTCCTCAGTTACTGTTTGTCATTCTTTTGATCCCAATTTCTCAAGTGTAAACCAGGTCACAGTTCCTGTCCAGCCCTGAGAAGCTCACCAGGACATGATTAAAAACCAGTATTGATGCCTCAGGTTTGAGCTTTTATATTTTTCAGATTCTGTGTTGCTTTAGTGTGTAATTCGGAGCTTCATATGAGGGGATGGTGAGCTCTCTGCACAGAGCAGGGAGACAAAACAATTCCTGCTCCAGCTGGGCACCAAGGACAAATGATCCAAATCTCAGCCCAAGAGCACAAACAACGTGGGCTGGAGAGAGAAAAATAAGAAGGATGGAACTTCATAACCCAAAGCTGTAACTGGACAATTAACTACAATATGCAAATTGTAGTTAGAACCAGAACTCATAAAAGTGAGAGACCTTGTGACCAGGAGTTCATTTTTGGACCATTTTCTTTCATCTTGGGTGTAGCCCTGGCTGGACTCTTGTGCTGCCCAAGGTGGATCCATTGAGGCCTTTTAATAAATCCCTACTTTAATAAATCCCTGCTTTATTCTTTAACTCTGTCCATCTTCTGTTTTTGTTCAGCCTTCACCAGGCATCAATACCTTCTGGGGGATGCTCACTCATAAGTCCCAGGTTTTGTGGCACAGCCCCACAGTCCTGCAGCCTGAGAGAGAACAGAGGCAGCAGATTCCATCCTCCTCCTCCCCAGGACAGCAGCAGACAGGCAGCCACAAGCAGTTTCCCATCCCCAGGCCCCAGGTGAGCTCAGCCCACGCAGGTGAGTGTGCCCAGCCCTGGGGCTGCTCCAGGGCATGTTCCCATGCTCAGGATGTGCCACTTCTGCTCATTGGCTGAGGTGGCCCAAGAGAAGCATCTCTGCTCCCTAGAGAGGACACCAGAGTGAGGGCAAGGGGGCTGCCTGTGACTTGCTCCACAGAAAAAATATTTAATTAATTAAGAAGGACAGACCAGAAGAGCCAGTTCCTTGATAAGATTTGGTAATATAATTATTTACTACAATTAGGAACCAGCTGAAAAGGTTCCTTGCTAACACTTTGGAGAAGCCCAGCATTTTAAAGTTGACTTGTCTGATGCCAGGAACCAATGTTATCTTTGCTTCTGTGCAGCAGCAGACACATTTTTCCGGCACTATTACCATAGTTATTACTTAAAAATCACACACACACATGCTGTGGAGCTACTGAAAATATAGATCAGCCTTCTTAGAGAGGCAACCCCAGACCCAGGACTTAAGCTTTCCTTGTAAAACAAAATTCTCTTCTTGCAGTGATGCTGAAGTTCAGGCAGCGCTGGCACATGCTCTGCCCTCTCCCCACGCCCAGCTGCAACAGGGCAGTTTGCCATGCTGAAATAGCTCATCTTTCTGACCCCCTCCATAGCCAAACACACTAATCCCAGCTTCAAAGGGTTCTACAGCTTTTAAAGGCTTTCATCTGAGCTGATAGGAACTGAGCTGGGACAGGCAGAGCCCTCCAGCTGCAAGAATGAAGAGCAAAGCAGGAATTTGTGGGCAGGTAGGAACCACAGCCTCCTGAGCTGGGAATCAGGGGCTCTTCATGTCTCAGTTGTGCACAAGCTCTCACAGATAACTCTCCTTCCTCCTGCTCTGCAGAATGGAGAGGCTTCATGCTGGGGAGCTCCTGCTTGGCCTGCGCAAGTCAGAGGGCACCAAATAGCAAAGAGGTACCTGGACAGAGGGACAGGAGGGACACGGGAAGGGAACTGTCCTGAGAGGCCTCTGGGAGCACCCTAAAAGAATGAAGGTGAGAGATGGATGAACAGCATATGCACAGGAGGGAAGTTACACACATTGCACAGAGGGGAGAAGGGGGGAAAAAAAGAAGATTGAATCCTCCTGGAGACCAGTGAGATTCTATAAACATAATCAAAATGTAATAGAAACTTTTTGGCAATGCTGTTAGAAGGAGAAAGCATCAATCTTCATGGAACTCCACTCAACAGGCTTTCTGCAGCTAATCAATCACGGTCAGGACATGGGCCGTCCCATCTGTCTGTGCAGGGGACCAGGAGGAGATTGCTAAGTGCCTGGGCTGGAGCTACCAGCTCACCACCAGGCAATTCATCATGCAGGGAGGCAAGGGGGGGAAGGCAGAGAAGGAAAATAATGTATAACACTAATAAAGTTTCTCCCCCCTCCTTCATTCCCAACCAATTTTTAGTGGAGGAGCCCGATCCGGAGGGGGTGCCATGGGGGATGTGCACTGGGGAGCCCTCTGGGCACAGGATACACTCCAGTGAACACAGACAAAGCCATCATGTGCACAGCAGCCCCTGGGCACAGCCCACGCTGCCACCCAGCTGTTGGCAGCTGCACAGGAGCTGCTCTGCACCCAGCAGGGCTGGTGTGCCCTGCCCTGCAGCTGGGGGACACCACGGGGACAGCACGGCTGGGGACACGCAGAGGAGAGCCAGGGCAGCCTGAGCAGCTGCTGCATGCAGCCCGAGTGTGTTTTACCCTAAATGTGCCACAACACTTGTGGGGGGGCCTGAAAATGGTATCAAGAGGAGTTGGAGGACTTGCAGCCTGTCCCACCTGCTGCAGAGGGCTTTTCATGTCACAACAACACGTACATGCACAGGGTGGGACTGATACTACCCATGGGAGCCCTGCACTGCACTCAGACCCTCTGACACTGCCCATGGGAGCCCTGCACTCCACTCAGACCCTCTGACACTGCCCACAGCAGCCCTGCACTCCACTGATACCCCTCTGGCACTGCCCACAGGAGCCTGGGCTGGAGCTACCAGCTCAGTACCAGGCAATTCATCATGCAGGAAGGCAAGGGGGGAGAAGGCAGTGAAGGAAAATAGTGTATAATGCCAATGAAGTTAGTGTTATACATTATTTTCTCCACTCAGACCCCTCTGGCACTGCCCACAGGGTCCCTGCACTCAGGTCTCTGCTGTCTCTGAGCTGTTGTCCCAGTGCCTGCCTTCCCCAGCTGCTCACCCCCTGTGCAGAGCTCCTGCCTTGCCCCAAGGGCGCATGCACGGGTAGCACCTCCCCTGCAATGACAAAAAGCAATGCCACTCCCTTCCTATCCACCCTTCTCCTCTTAAACGTTGAGGGTTTCTGCCTTTCCCCAGGTTTTTGAAGACAAAAAGCACGTGGCTTTTGGCAGCATCCTTTGCCAGAGCCAGTGCTTTAATGTACCACTGAGAGATCCAACACAACCCAGGTTTGAAATGTTCTGTGCTGCTCTTCTCAGACCTCCCAGGACTTGACAAAACTCCACTCACATTTGCAAACAAGCAGAAAACCACCAAGATTTTCCTTCCAGGACTCCTCTGACCTCACTGCAGACTCAAGCCCAGCTCTGCCATTTCCAGTCTAACACCTGAATTGCCCTGGTTGCATCTAAACACTCTACTGACTTCTTTATAAAGGACATTTTCTTCCCCATTTTTATTGCACAAATATTCTTCCCACCAGTGTTCTGGCCCACTTTTGTTGAAATTCTTGCATATTCAGCATCAGGTGAATGGGGAACCAGCAAAATATACTTCCATCAACTCCTTAGAATAAAAGGTCATTTGAAATAGAAAACCAATAGAAATTTATGCCCTAAACATTTTTTTTTCTTGCTCTAAATTTAATCTAGTGAATTGCCTGGGCTCTACAGGTGAAATTCAAAGAGTGACAATAAGTAGATGAGAGATTTATTTTTTTCAGAATATTTATTCTTCCTGAGCTATGATGACCCCACGCCTTCCAGTAAATATCAACATTCTTCCCTTCCTTCATGGATAAAAATAGACCCCACAAAAACATGGAGCAGCACAGGATTTTAGCCTCTTCTGTAAGTGTAAATATAATAACAAATTAAGTAGAACTACCTATTAAATAATGTTGACACCCTGAAAATGAAGTTGCCTCATGTTTAATTCTTATAGGCTGCTCTGTGCCCAGTGGCAGGAAGACTTTAACCATTATAAAGGATTTCCTTCTGGTGCCAGTCCCATCAGGTGACACTATTTGTCCTCTTCTGTCAAAGCTCACTTCTCTCCTTTTCAGCCTCCTACAATAAAAATTCCAGGCCAAAATTTTCCTGGGATTTACTGCCATGAGAAGACAGTGTAAAACTCTGCTCAGGCTACAGACAGAACAACAGAGAAATTATAAACAGCTCAAAAACTTGAAGTTGCTTAAAGTGTACAATCTATCAGTTATTGGGAACTTAAAGCACTAACACACGGTTTGTAGCCACCTCACCTACTCCTAGGTGTGCTTTTAAGCACAGATAACTCCTATTCCATAAGTCCTAAGGTGTTTGTAGGTGGCAGAATTAGGCACAGATTTTCTGCACAAAAACTCTTCTTTAGTTCATATGGCCTTATTCTCAAAGCATAACCTCCCTCCCTAATTACCATGAATGCAAATGACCTCTGGGGTAAGGTTTATAGTAATGATAATTGAGCTGTGTGTTTTTAATAACAACCTCCTGGATTTTCCACTTAATAGCAACCTCCTGAATTTTCCACTTGATTTCCTGATTTGCTTTATATTTCCAGGAGCACATATAAAGGTCTGAGACTTCACCAGGCTGTTTATATCAAATCTGACCATGACCTTCACTGGTTCTTCAGGCCAGAGTGTTTTAAATTGTTAGATTCATCCAAACTTTTGGAGTTTCAAGGGGTCTTAGGGATTTTGGCTATGTGACATGACTTCCACAGACCTGCTGTGGGATGGGGGTAGCAGAATCCCATTGTCAAATACATGCATTCTGCTTTTCATCTCAACATGGGCAGCTGAAGTGCAGAGCTCATCCTGGTGCAAGGAGGGAATGCGTCCAAACAGTGACATGAAGTGACAGGGAAGGAGCTCAGTGCTGAGATTCAGGCAATTTATTGACTCAAAGGAAGCTGGGAGAAGAAAATACATTCTGTAAACTGCTGGAAAAACTTAAGTAATCAAAGCAGTGGAGAGAGAGTGGATCTCCAGGCAGTGCTGGACTTGGGTGCAGAAGGAAACTTTCAAGACAAGAGAGGAAATTGCACTTTTCAGCCCAGTCCAAGCCATACCCATGCAGAGACATGAAGGTGAAGACTTGTCTTGTTTTTTCAAAAACATAAACAGCAGACAAAATCCCATCTTGTTTGAAAATTATTCAGTTTAAGTGGGAGGTTGTGTTTTTACATTTTTGCTAATAAAGCACACCAATAATTAATAAATGTTAACTAGTCCCCAGGGCTTTCCTTTTTTCACATGTTTATTTTTGTGTTATAAATGACATCCATTTTCCACAACTCACTAAACTGGAGGATGAGGAAAAGAATCCAAAAGAAGAGCCATAATCCTCAAGGGGAAGAGCAAGCTGTTGTTCCAATCAAGATGTATCCTGACAAGTCAAGTTGTTGAAACCCATTAATTAGCACTTTTGGAAACAGTTGCAAAGTTAATTATTCTTCTCTGAGATGAAAGAAAGCTAATTTCTGGCATTTGCTTTGACAGTGACATGCGCTAACATTTTTAGAGCTGACATCCCTCAAGATAAATGATGCTCTGAAGTGTGCATGCAAACATTTTGACTGGGAGCTACTGTGGAGAGCTGACGGCCCTGGCACCCCTTACTGCAAATATTTTGCATCTGTTGGGATTGTGATCAAAGTTTGGAGGCTGAGAGGAGGGTGGGGAAACTTTTTCAGCTTCAGGGAGGGTGTGGGTGACTGGCTTTGGATGGGAGGCAATAACGTTGCGCGGGCAACACAATCTATTCTATTTAGGTAACTCCAATAGGGAATGTAAACATTTCTAACTAATTGCTGGCAAAAAGAAATCCATTTTTATACCACTGGAATTGCCCTGATGTAGGATCATATTCTCTTCATGGGTTGGTAGCAGCAGGTGAAACAGAAGGTTCCCAAAATGAAATTCTCTCTTGGTGCAATCAGGTGTCAGTATCAGCTCATGTGTGTTTGAAAAAACAAGATTTGGGATGTGCAAACCCAGTAAAACTCTTCTGCCAAACCCCAATGTCCTCACCAGGAAGAACATTGGTGTGGTTTGGGATTTAGTCCCAAAAGCCCTTTTGCAATTTGGGAAGCTGCCTTGATCACGTCCTACATGTACAAGGGCAGTGAGGGGAAGGGTTTATCTGTAAATATAAGTTATTTAAGCCTCTCTTAAGAATGCATTTCAATCCACGATTGCACCATTCCAATGACATTCAAGCATATGCCTGAAACCTTGCCTTCCTCTTGCAATTTTTAGGGTGTTACAGATGTTCCCTTTTTCACTTCAGGCCTTTGGACCACTGTCATCACTCCATGATGGATCTAGGTTGAATTCTAGGACCCTGGTTCATCACTTTCTGTCCTCATCTCTGGAAGTCTGAAGGGTCAGTGCCAGATGAGTGAGGACAATGTCTAAAATGTAGGAACTGCTTTACACAGAAGCTGCACTGCCAGGAGAACACATTAACCACAGCTTCTCTTTGGGGAATCCCAGGCTGACAAGCAGGACAGCTGAATATCTGATCTGAGAAGGCCAAAATCTTACTGGTGGGTTCCAGAAGACCCTGCTCCTCTGGTCCATGCCTGGCTTGGGGTCAGCCTGGGCTGGGCAGCCAGGGCAGGATGCTCTCTGCTCCATCCCCCCCAGTGTGCTCACAGCACTTCAGAGCAATCTTCCTCTAACACACAATCCTTAATAAATTATCAGCCCACTGCATCATCTGGGGGCCAAACCACCACTTTAGCAGCCTGTTGCTCCTTTGATAAGATTCTTCAGAAATAATAACTGCAGGCAGGCACATGAAGAGAGGAAATTGGTGGTAGAAAAGATATTTCATTTGCTTTTCAGCCAGCATGTGGGGGGAAGAAATGGAGCTGGGAAGGTGATCTAAAGGACTCCTTGGTTGGTATGCAATTCACACACAGCAGGGCAATCAGGAATGTGGAAACACCGGGTGCAGAGGGCTCAATCCAGTGTGGGAGGCAAACACTACCTGTTCCTTCAGGGAGCCAAAGACACGACGTGTGCCAGCGAGCCCTTGCAGACAGGCTCATGCCAGGGCTGTTCAGTAAGGACAAGAAAAGGGAAAAGCAATAAATGAAATGAAGGGATTTCCTGGGAGCAGCTCTGTGTGTTGAGAGGAGCAGGGAGGTGGCAGTCCTGAGCTGAGCCCTGTCCTCTGGCACAGCCACGCGCTGCTCTTTGCAAATTCCTCCGGCGTGCAGAGCACTTAGTGCTGCACAAATTGCAGGGATTATTTTCTCTTAACTGCTGATGGATTTAGAGACTGGAACTGGGGGTAGTGCTCAGTAATTTAGTGCCTGAGGGGAAGGTACCTGTGTGGGAGATGAACTTTTTTCTGTGGGCACACAGAATTGTGGCAGGAGTACAGGTAAAAGGGGAGATCACTTAGCAGTTCCCCACTTTTCTGTGCTATGGAAAGTTTAAGAGTTTTGAAGCATTTTTAAGTCAATGTAAGCAAGGAGAGATTTTTTCATTTATCGGTTTCAGTCTCCTTTTGCAACATTTGTGATAATACCAGGGTTCACTTAACAGCTGTAGAAGAAAATATTTCAGTCTATATAACATAGAAAAATCAGAGATTAAAACAATTTGCTAATTGTGGCTGGCGCTGTGCTGAGTTATGCCCTGAAATTATAACTTTTAAGCCCCCTGTCTGATAATTTGCCCCATTTATTTAAGTATTATTTCAATCAGGATATCTAGCAGTCTTGCATAAGGGCATTAGCCGTTGATTTATTTAGCAATGCATATATTTATTTACATTTTAGCTTCCAAGTGAGTCATTCTTCTGACTTTGCTGTCAAAGGTTAAACAGTTTGATCCATCCTGGGGCAGACACAAAATGTGGAATAAACAAGTACAGGGAAAGTGCAGGCCATGAAAGGCTGGATTAACTCTGTGTTTACACCCATAGCAGGCAACACTCATTCTGTGTTGCAAAACCAGTCTGTACAGTAACACAATTTTTGTACCCCCAGATAAGCAAATTATGTATTGTAATTCTCGTGGCAGAGTGAGAAAAGAAAATACTTGTGAAATTCCAGTGGAAAACCAAAGGTAGGAGAAGGAAATAGTGGTTGGAAACCCTTGGGAATGTGAAGTTCGGTCCAGAATATGGAAACAAAATAAACACACTTTCAGATATATTGTGACTATTTGTTTTCTCAAGCCTCTCAAATCCATGTCCCAGTGTGTGGGGAGCATTTTTGGGTTTTCTTCACAGGTTTTGGGCTGTGAGGAGCTGCAGCACGTGTTCAGCTGCCTCCATCCCTCCATCCCCATCTCAACGCAGCAGCAGGACCTGGAAACACCAGCATGGAGACATCCTGCTCCCACAAACACATCCCAACCTGCTGTCAGCTTCTTGCTGTCCTCTGCCCAGGTGATGTGGGAATCTGTGAAATCAGAGGGTTTTGGGGAAGCTGCAAAAGGCAGGCCTCAGGGACAGCAGAACTGTGATTGGAGCTAAGCAGCAACCATGAGATTGGTCAGCAGAAAAAATATGTAAAAAGTAGAAAGGTAAGGACAAATAGAACAATGGTCTGTGTATTATTGCTTGTCTAGAATAACTCCCTAAGCTACAGAAAAGTTTATCTAGCGAGATATTAGGAAGTTTTAAGCTTATTAATGAAGCTCTGTGCATTGTGTTTTAAGGCTTACAAGTAGGTATTGTACTTGAAATAAGCAGGCACTGTTTTAACCAAAGGTACCTGTGCTTATAGTGGTTGGATAGAACTACTGTCAATGTGCTTTTGCTTTGTGTGATTGGTCAAAAAACTTATAAAGTGAGTTATAACATTGAGTTCTTGGTCTACTACCTGAAATGTAAGCTCATAGCATCTTCCCATTGTCATAACCAAGTAATGAGAGTGATGCTGGAAAATAAAACAGCTCAAGGCACGTTCCACAGCAGTCCTGTCTCATTTGTGACTTCTACATGGACCCCAGCTGGTGATAGGTGAGATGCAACAGGGACTTTGTGTGGTATTCACATTCTCTGAAGAGAGAGAGACATAATTCTCTCTCCCGGGATTTTTCCTGGGGAAGGCAGTGAGAAGCTCAGAGCAGAAGAGAAAACAATTCTCATCTCTATTCACTGCTCCTGTTGTTTGGCACATGTGGAATGTGTTATGGAGATTGTTCACCCAAAGTGATTTGGTTATTGGACACTGGTGAAGGTTGTTTTGTTTCCTTGGCCAGTTGGGTCAAAGCTGTGTCCTGGCTGCCTCAGACAGTCACAGGTTTTCTTTAGTATCTCTTTAGTGTAGTATCTTTTTAGTACAGTATCTTTTTAGTATGTAATTTAGTATAGTATTAGTGTAATATAGAATAGTTTAATAAAGCATTTGTTCAGCCTCCTGAATCATGGAGTCAGAGCACATTATTCCCTGACTGGGGGATCACCTGTTTCTACTACAACTTTGTTTAAAAGATGCCAGAGCCCATTTAAGGTTCCCAGGGCACCTGGGTGCCGTGTGGGGAGGTGGCTCCGCAGTTCCCTGCTCACTCAGGGACCTTCCTCTCTCTTCAAATGACAGCACAGTGAGAGGGCAGCAGACATCCAAGGACCACATGGACATTGTAGGACCATGTTCCCATAATTTTCTCCTCCATTTGGTGCTGTCCTGGATGTGTCTGTGTGTTTATGGTGGGGGATATCAGAGGGGGAAGGTGTGAGTCAAAGTGCTGAGGGTCGGCTCTGCTGAGCAGCTCAAAGCCAGCCCAGATGAACTTGACGATCTTAGATCTTTTCCAGCCTTAATCATTCTGTGATAGCCCCTCTGACCCCAAATCTTAGCTTGGTGACAGCCTGGCTCCTACAGATTTTGGCCATGAACTAGAGGTTTGGGGAAGTGGGTGGGTGCTCTCCAGAAGAGAAATGGAAATCGAACTGGAGCTGTGCGGGCAGGAATGGAGAATGAGGCTCCTGAGCTCCTGCCTGGCACTGCTGTTTCATGATGATAATGGCTCCCCTTGGGAATACATCAAGGTCTATTTATCAATGTTTGCTGAGCACTTTGAGATCCTTGAACAAGGTGTTCTGAGGCCTGTGATAAATGGCCTTCCTCTCAATGGGATGTGGTCTCAAACACATTCCTGTTCTGAAGTTCTAGAAATAAACCTCAATATTTTGTTAATTTGGAATAGAGTTTTTACTCTATATATCCATGTATTCCTCAATATACTTGCAGTAATTAACTATTAGCTAACGTGTATATCTTTTCTTCTCTCTAATTTATTTCTAATTAACATAGATAAAGGATTGTGTTCCTTATTAGTGCAGATGGTTACTTATTTCTACTTGTATAATTACAGTCATGTCCTGGCTTTGATCTGGATCTGCTCTGTTGGATAAAAGGTAAAGAGGTGAAGCACAGAGAAACACAAGTCTCTCTCACTGATCTCCTATGCACAGAACTCAGTGCTGTGGAGTGATAGTTTTTCTTAAAATCCCCTTATTGGGGTGTATGTGACTGAGCAGAACCTGTCCTATTGCAGAATCACAGAATGGTTTGGGTTGGGAGGAATTTTAAAGCTGATCTGGTTCTAATTCCTTGCCATGCACAGGGACACCTTCCACCATCCCAGACATGGTGACTGCAGCCCATCCTCTCTGGCTGCTGGTGATGTTGAAACCAACCTGTGTGTGCCAAGAGAATGAGGATTCCTTGGGCCTGGCCCCTCCAGGTGTTTATCAGCCCATCTGGGCAGGTACAAGGATCAAGTCTTGCCCAGAAGGGATTGCAAATTATTTTCTTTGGAAGTCTGTTTCAATCCCTTTAGGAGCCCAGTCACTTCTCCATGTTGGGGCATGAGCCCAGCTGCAGGGATGAGCTCCAGCAGCTGCTGGGGGCAGCTCCACATCCTGCTCCCTCCCTCAGATCCACAGGGAGGAGCGAGGGGCAGCAGCCACGACTGGCAGCAAATGAAAAAATTCCCAACGAGCAAAATTACCCAAGGAATCTGGAGTGGCCACATGCACAATGCTGGGCTGGGAACCTGATAGTGGCATCAGCAGGGACTGATTCCATCAGGCACAATGGATGCACCGAGGTGTAAATCAGGAATAACCTCACCACTATGAGGGGGAGATCAGGGCTGGCCAACACTGGAATTGATGTGCTGAGTGATGGACGTCCCTTGCTTTTGGTCCTCTCTTTAAAGATCATTTTGCATTATATTGCAATTCCTTTCACAAAGGAAAAAAAGAAAAGGCCTCTCTGATTTTCTTGAAGGGACTCAGAGATAAAGACTGATCACATTACTCAGTAATTGGACCTTCATATCTATAATTGCATTGATTTCTCCTAAGTTTCAGGCATTGACTCTGGTGAGCAAGAGAGCATTGCAGCAGGGCACAGCTGCCAAGAATCCTCCTGCATTTGGGAGGTGTCAGCCTGGGAGGCTCACCACAGTTTGGTAACTGGCATTGCAAATTGCTTTATGAACAGTTTAATGCATTTAAGAGGGTAATAATTTCAGATCCTACCACACCATTTGTTGCAGTGGTGCAGAAGCACATCTATAAACTTTCCAGGGTGAAGGGGGGCAGGGGAAGGAGGCGAAAGAAGAAAGGAAAAGCAGAGGGAGGGAGGCATTGCAAGGAGGTGGAAAACCTAATTGTTTTAATCATGCTTGATATTACACTGTGAAATTATAATTAACTTAAGAAGTCAGTCAAAACCAGTTAATAACTGTGGTGCAACGTGGCTGATTTAAAGTGCTACTTGGAGGGGAGAGGAGCCAACAGCAGCAAAGCTGCTGGGCTGGACCTGAACAAACTGAATCAGCACAGGGGCCCCCAGGCAGCTCTGCAGAGACCCTGCACAAGCAGAGACCAGGACCAGCTCACACAGCACCAGCAGGGCTGGTAGCATGAGTGCTCAGTCCCCCCAGCACTCCTGATGGTGCATTGGGAAGCCCTGTCCAAAGGAGGACCATCAGCAAGATTCCCAGCGCATGGACAGGAGAAACTGAGGCAGTGAGAGAGAAAATGATTTATGACATGTCAGCAGAGCACTTCCAGAGCCAGGGAAAGAGAGGGCAGCTGACAGGAGGAAGGATCAGGCCTGACTTTCAGCCTGTGCTGATATGGTACTTAAGCAGGAGCCTCTGGAGAGTACTCGGTTTGTTCTTTAAACATCCCTTTTCTTTTGCTCAATGGAGGGTAAATCTTTTCCAGTGACTCTATTGCAGCCAGGAGAAATACAGCCTTTAAAATTGTTTGCACATATGGGAAAGTCTCAGTCTTCTTCAGCAATGCAGCCTTTTAAAAATATCTGTGAGTATAGGTAAGAGGAAACAGGGCTGTGCAGTCCCTTGCCTGTATAGGTGTAACAAGGGTTAATGAGTGGGGGAACAGGAGTGCCCTGATGGTATTAATATCCCAAAACACAAATATAGATGTGGGCAGTGCTGAACCCTGCAGGAGGCTGACAGTGATAAGGGCAGGGACACTGCAGCCAGCTACCAGCACCACAGCAGAAATATTTGTCCCTGGAAGCTGCACCCAGGGAAGCTCTGTGTGTGTGTGTGTGTGTGAGTGCCAGATCCTGCTGGCACTGGCTGCTCCAGGGGCAGCAGCACTGATATTTACAGTCTGCAGGATATATTGGGAGCTCTGGGTGGTGGCTGGGTGTCAGCATGGACAGAAAAACAAGAGAGAGAGGAATTAGAGTGGAGTGTGGGAACAGGTCTGAAATCTCTTGAGACATGTGCATTGAATGCCTGCAGCTGATTTGTGGAGAGCTGTGCTGGTGTTCACAGGGGTCTCAGGTTGAGGGAAGAGACAAGGATCTGACTCCATGTTTCAGAAGGCTTGATTTATTATTTTATAATATATATTACATTAAAACTATACTAAAAGAATAGAAGAGAGGATTTCATCAGAAGGCTAGCTAAGAATAGAATAGGAAGGAATGATAACAAAAGCTTCTGTCTTGGACAAAGAGTCCGAGCCAGCTGACTGTGATTGGCCGTTAATTAAAAACAATCAACATGAGACCAATCACAGATCTACTTGTTGCATTCCACAGCAGCAGATAACCATTGTTTACATTTTGTTCCTGAGGCCTCTCAGCTTCTCAGGAGCAAAAATCTTAAGGAAAGGATTTTTCATAAAAGATGTCTGTGACAGGGAGCTTTTACCACAGTGCTGTGGAGGAGGGAGAGATGTTCTGAAATGGGAGCAGCACTCCAAGTTTTGGGTATTTCCTGCAGCCAGGTTGGGTGAAGCACAGTGCCCAGGGTGTGCTGAGTGTCCCATCCCCTCAGACTGTGGGCTTTGGCCAGGGATGGCCACAAGAGCAGCCCAGCTGGGGACAGGACAGGTCCTGCCAGGCCTGCTCCTGCCAGCACACTTACAGGGAGGGGATGAGGAGCTTGTGACCATAACATGCAAACATGGCACCAACACAAGCTCATGGTGCTCTGGGTGGATGTTCAGATCAATTTTCTGCATATCGGACTTCAGTGCCTCTCCTGGAGGTGCAGCTCTGAGGGACTTGAGTGCCTGGCCATCTTGGTCCTCACCAGGCATCCTAAATCCATGTTTCCCATTCATCTCAAACCCAAGAACAGACAATTTGTTCACAGGATTTTCTTGGTGACATCCAGTCCATGCTCCCACCCACTCCTCTGTGACCAGTGCATCTGGTTTAGGGAATCCATGACCACTGCAGCCATGGAAACAGCCCCAGCAGAGAAGTCCTGCAGCAGGACACTTGGACACTGTCAAAACCAGGCAATTTTGGGTGAAGCAGGGGCAATTCCATGGCCAAAGCATGGCTGATTTTACCAGCTGTGGCTCCTGCTCTGGGGCACCCCTGAGTGAGAGGTGGGGAAGGGTCTTCAGACTGTGTTAAGAGCTGGGCAAGTTCTGTCTCCCTGGAACATCTACAGCATCTTTTGGCCTTTCTGCTCAGCTGGTAGAGAGGGATTTGCTTAGATTGTTTTGTGTTATGTTTTTGGAAAATACCACAAACTATAGCTAATCTATTAACTTAGAAAATATCAACAACTGGAAACTTCCTTGAAAGAAATCTGTCTGTCCAACTCCATCCTACAACTGCTTTGACAAGGACCTGCTGGTAGAACGACCTGACTGAAATCAAAAGCCCTAAAAACACTGAAAGGTTTCTTCCTCACCCTGTCTTTTTCTTTTTTTTATTTTATTCACCATCAGTATTTCTGTGACAACTCAGCCCCGGCAGCCCCAGGGGACAGGACAGAGAGACGAGGAGTGGAAGTGCCCTTTGACTAAGCGGGCATTAAATGTTGGCTAACAACCGAGAGACACCGTGAGACTGGAGAGGGGGGGAAAGTTAAAAAGAAAGAAAGAAGAGCTTTTCAATATGAGCATTCATGTAGTTTTGACAGGAGCAATTTATCATGGCTATGAAAGGCGGCTCTGCCTGCAGCACTGAAAGGCAGCCTGGTTAAACTTTTACCTGCCCCTCTGAAAAGGGAGCGGAGCCGCCGCCGGGAGGGGACTGCTCCCTGCTCCGGTGGGTGATGCATCTTGCCATGGGCTGGGGGAGGGAAGGGAGGTGCTTCCCAAACAGCTTGTGCCCATCTGTTGTGCACAGAAAGAAGCCCTGACAAGGAAGGGGGAGGGAGCGTGTGAGCCAGCGAGCCGGGGGCTCCCGGATGGCCGCGTCCTGTTGGGAATGTCTCAGGATCATCTCTGCTGGTCACAGTGACTCTGAGATATGGACAAGCTTCTTTTTTCCCAGCCTGGCTGTTGAAGAAGGAGTCAGGATTTTTCTGTTCTCCTTCTCAAGGTTGTTTATTATTTCTTATCTATGAAATTCTTTCTCTGACCCACCGCAGGTCTGTCTGGCAGGTCGAGGCACACTGGTGTTATCTTTTTATACTAACAACTACATGTACCTCATGTACCATAACTTATTTACGTGTACCAGGTCTGTCAACACCAGGTTGAGGCACACTGGTGTTATCTTTTTATACTAAAAACTACATGTACATTATTTACCATAACCTCCCAATACCTATCACCTATGTTAGACAGTGAACTTCTACTCTAAACCAATCTGTAAGCGCCACCATCACAGCAGAAGATGGAGGCCAAGAAGAAGAAGAAGAAGAAGGAGAAAGGCTGGACATGCCCAGACTCCTCCATCTTGTCCCCTGAACCCCCATTCTAAAAACCCCAAAAATCTATTTTTCACCCCATGACAAACTAATTATTATTCTACTTAGACTTTTGTGGCTTGCAGATCCTCATATAAGGTTGGTAATTTTTTCCATGGGTCACAATCAAACCCACAGGTGTCTTGGGCTCTGTGCCAGGGTCTCTGAACCCCTGACAGGGGTCCTGGCAATCCAGGACAGCCAGAGGGATGTCCTGAATTCCGACAGGAATGTGGCAATGGGATGGGAGCAGGGCTGGGGGCTGCCCCCAGGAGAGGCTGCAAATCCGTGCTGAGATCTCACCAGCCACCCTTAGCTGCCCTGGAAGTGTGAAAGCAATGCTCCCAAGCTGGACAGAGAGGTGACCTGATATCCTGGGTGGATGGGGGGAAGTGGGAAATGCATTGCTGGGATGCAGGATAAAGTGAGAGGTGGTGTTGGCGTCCCTAGAAATTGTTTGGAAGAAACAGAAGAGATTATGATGAGAAAAAACCCCATGAAAATATCCCCCAAAAATGTTTAGCTGAGGTATTCTTTTGTCCCAGGGCTTGTCATGGGGAAAGGTGCTGGTTCTGCACCAGCCCATGGCAGGCAGGGGCCCAGGCTGGCCAGGATTCTGTGCACAGGCTATTTTTGGCCATATTCCTGTGTGGATTGACAATTCCCTGAAAAAATAAATTTCTGCTGAGAATAATAATCTAACTAAAAGCATTTCACCACGAAGAGTGGATTTCATTGAAATTTTCAATGGAATGGTTAACAACTTCCATAGCCATGCTTTTTTTTCAAATAACTAGCTGGCACTAGTCTAAATTGTACTGAATTTTCAATATTTTCCATGTTAAAATTATGCTATTTAAGTGGCTGTATTTTACATTGTGTGAAAGAAGCCAACCAATATCACAATAAAACCTTTTCTTCCCATCAAAAACTTCAGGATTTCCCATTCCCCCTCCCTCCCTTGATGAAGACAGAATGATATCTTAAAATCTCAGATGAGCAACCAGATCTGACTTTTCCCTGCCTGTGAATCCATCAGCACTTGTCCCTGTTGAAGCACGAGTGGCACAATTTGTATTATTAAAAAGAGGAATGTGCTAAAATATTTCCCACATTTCAGGACAAAATCCAGCAGTGCTGTTTCAGGTGAACAAAATCCAGCCACCCCTGTTTGACAGCTGAACAATTCCCTGAGTGTGACACAGCACACTGAGTTGTCAGGGATGTGTAGCCACAAACCAAACAACTGAACTCACCTATCTTCAACCATTTCAAATTTAAGCTCCTTTTTTAATCCAGCAATATGATTTCTCCTTGGACATAAGAGAGGGAAAGAGGGAGATACGACTGCAAAAGATTTTCTTCCCCTCTGAAATGCAAGGGCTAAGGCATGGCTAAAGCTAGATGAGAATTAAATTAATCTCATTTCTTACCCTCTGTATGTTTAATTCCTTTCCAAAAGCTGTTGATCACTTTGAGACAGCTCAAAGAAACACAAGTTGTTCTGAGGACTGTTCTGAGAGCCCTCTCAGCACGGACAGTGACTGTGTAGAGGGGAAGCAGAAGGGGCATTAAGTGTACAGATATTCCCACTAGGCTTTTCATGTCATTAACGGGTGATCTTCCGACTCTGAAATAACATTTTTTCCCCCTCACATTTCTTATTTCATTATCCCCAGTTCAATACACATCAGTGCAGGATGAGGCAAACTAGTTAGATATATCAGGAATTATTTAAATTAGGGAGAGATGTATGGGTAGTTAAATACTTGGTCTTCTATTCTACCCTAATTACGTATCAAATTACACTCAAATTATACCCAAAAATAGATGTAGGGAGGTAGTTCTGAAATCTCCAGGAGATATCAGTGTAGAAAGGTGAAATGAAGCAGGTGTTGCAAGTAGATCTAAACTAATGCAATATGAAAACTGTGCTGGACCATCATTTTCCATTGTGTCCTGTTATTACCAACATTTGCTCAAAATTTCTTTGCAAACAAGACCTGGTAATGAATGAGTGCTCTCTGGGCCCGGAGGAAGCATTTTATTTTACTAATGCAGGAGAATTTTGCTCTTGATTTTAATGCTGTTCTGATTCTCATTTGTCTTTGTGACAACAAGAGTGTTCCGGTAATGGAGCAGGTTTGTCAGACTGTCCAGCCACAGGGGAGGTGCTGGGCTGGTGCCTCTTGGACTGGAAAGAGCTCAGGCTGCTTTCATGGAAGTGAGCGTTGCTTTCATGGCATTGCTGGAAATCTGCACTGGCCCTGGTTTAGCAAAGTGGTTTACCGTGGTTTAGCAAAGCTGTTGCTACACCCATGTCCTGATTCACTTGGTAAAATGGTTTTCGAGCACTTAAACTGCTTCTTAGAGGATTACAAAAGTAACTGAGCTCTGAAAATATTGCTCAGCCTGGAATTTCTTCTTTGAAAATCCTTTTTAGGTGGTGGACAAAAGCAGGAGGTCTGCACAGCAGCACAGCCCAGCTTGGTTTGGACCATTGCCTATGTCCCTATTGCCCAGAAGGGTTGAGTGTCCTCAACACTGGGCTCCTGCACACCAGCCAAAGGTGTCACTGCAGCCAGCAGCTGTACCTGCCCCATGTCCTGGCTCTCTACCTGCAGGCTGAGCTCAGACACCCACCCACCTCTCAGCTGCAGAGATATTTCTGGCATCAGCTTTGCAAAAAGCAGCAGATGGTCCCTGGAACCAGGTGTCCAGCCAGGAGAAACGAGCAGCAAACTCTACAGCTGAGGGGAGCATCATCATTCTGTTACTTCTGTAAGAGGAAAAACCTTCTGCAACCTGAAATAAAAACCCAAACAACCCCCAAACCTGCCAGGATATTTATGGCCTTTGCAGAGCTCAGCATCCAACATGCCCACTGTTATGATGTTAAGAATATCTCAGTGCTGGGGAGCAGTAACAGCAGGTCTGTGAGTGAGATGAGCAGATTCTCACTTTGTGTCTGAGGTGTCCCTCCCCATCAGCTGCTGCTGGAGAGACACATGAAAATATATCATAAACAGGGGGATGGTCCCTACCTTTTTAGTGTTTCTGGATCCAACATCAGGAGGAAGTGGAGAGTGGCCTATAAATAACAGCTGCTCCTCACTCTGCTGAGGTGACAGCAAGCCAGACCTCAGCACGCTGTGGATTGTGTCACAGACACTTGTTTGCCACCCTGACAGCAGCACAAACTGGTTTTTGGATAGAGCCCACATCTGTTGGCTGCAGGGCATTCCTCTGGAGCATCAACAGAGGCAGCATTGATTTTAGACTTTTAGACTGGACAAAGTCTGCTGAGAGCAGCAGAGGCAGGACTGACAGTGTGGCACAGAGGAAAGGGCTGCAGGACCTTTGGTAATGCCTCTCAGGTTATTTTCTGTGACTCTGGGAGCCTGTTCAGCTTGCACCTATTAGTTAGGCTCAGTTCCAAACTCAGGAATGGGTGGTGAGGGACCAGCCTAGGGCCTGAGGTACAGAGCCGCACTCTGGAGTGAGGGCGGAGAAGCTGCCTGGGGAGCATCTCCAGCATGCCACTCACCATGGCAGACCTGAAAAGATTTTTTGTCCATGAAGAAGCCAAAATCCCATTTATGAAGCTATGCAGATAGCAAGCCTCAAGTCCTCCAGGGCATCTGACTACCTGTGAGAATGATATTCAAAATAAAGGCAGCTGATTACTTAGATCTCAGAAATGTTCAGGAAGCAGAGCTGATGTTAATATTACTGAGGCTGATTCAGAGCTGGAAGCTCATCTGGATCTTCCTGAATCTGTTTTTCCTTCACTTGTGCAAGCACTCAGAGAGATTAGCCCCTTTGGTGGTGGACCACAACCTGATCCCCCTGGAAGCTCCAACAGGGAAGCACAGAGGAGGTCACAGTGGGCTGAAGTCCTCTGCTCCACATCGCCTCTGAAAAGAGAGCAGCAGAAAGGACACAGATACTTAAAGCAATCTAGAAAACCCATGCTCTATTTCCAGCATCTCTTTCATGGGATAATTGCCACTAATCAGAAGTAAACATACATATATATATTTATACATTCCTGTGCAAATTATATATTTACATGGAACTGACGGACTTAGACATCACCATTTTTCATGTCATTATGGAGCAACTCAGTTAGCAAACGCTAATAAATATTTGGCTTTTGCAAATGAAACATTTTTTATGTGCTGCACCAACAGGCAGGGTAAGAATGCCTGCTGGCAGGGGACATGCCCTGCATTGGCATTTTAATCTGGCTCCCATTGGGCTGCATGGCGGGTGGGATGTGCTGTGTGGGTGAATAACAAGCAGCACTGGTGTGGTATAAATATTGTCATCAAAGCCAGGTTTATTGGTGGTTCCAGTCTGCACTAACATGAAAAAGATCACAGTGGCATGAACCTATTGATGGGCAGGGCAGGAGCCTTGGACAGTCTGGTAGATAGAAATATGACCCTGAAATTGGGCTGGTCAGCTGTGTCACTCTTCTCCTGGTGGGGAGGTCTGCAAGGAGCACAGTGAGGTCATGTTTCACTCTGTGTTGTAGAACCTTTTTGTTTGTTTATTTTGCACATGGCTCCTGGTCCATCTGCAGCAGTTTGTGGCTTGACATTTGAAATTCAACCTCTAAGTGGCAATGGCCGGGTTGATTGGATACTTTGGTCACATATGACAGCCTGATTTTCTTGTTGGACACACTTGGCTCCTAGAATTAGAGGCTTGCTTGGACCACACAGTTCCATTTTTATTTTTAGCATTTAGCAATAAAATTTTAGGATGGGAGCTCCAGCTTTTGTTGTGTTTGTACAGTGCTCAACAGAGTCCTAATATGGTTTGGACTAATTTTTTGTGCTATAATTCTAAAAGAAAACAGTTCATATACTGGTTCCTTGTATATTATTTTAAAATACCTGGTAAAGAAGAAAAGGGATCTGAATTCAAGTTATAGCAAATTTGTTTAAAATATAAATTTTTAATAAAACCCCATTTTCTTTCCTAATAGAGTATTTTTCTAGCCCCTGCTACTTGTCCTTCTGCTGTGCCTGTCTCATGCTAAGCAGCAGCAGGAACTGGACATGCACACCATGTCCTGACATGCCAGACCTGACTTTTCACACTGATGTCCCTTTGCAGAGGCACTGCTCCTGAGGGGAAGAAAAAAAAATCTATTTGCATCCAATTGACGGAGCTCTTTAAGTGCTGAAACTAGTAGACCAAATGAGTTTATTAGATTATCATTGCGGAAGTTAATAAAGAATTAATTTCTCTTCATGTGACATCCAAAGGCAGTTATTTCAGTGGCCTGTCCATTTACACAAAGCCAAGTATTTGTCAAGTGTCAAACTCAATTCCCATGACCCAGGCCTCCTCAATAATTCTGGATTAGGAATACCCTTAAATGACATTACAAAAATTTTATTCCAAGATGCATTGAGCTCCTGGGACTACTCAGGAATTTCAGGTTCGTGAAGGTTATGTAGTCAGCAAAAGCTTGTTGGAAATAAGATCTGGAATGGAAGGAGAGGGTGTGCAGTGTTTTTGTGACAGTGGAAAGCAGCACGAAATTTTTCCAAAAGGGGATCTTCTGTTCTCTTTCTCTCCCCTGGAAATAATGCAGAGAGGGTTTATCTGCATTGCAAAGTGAGTGGCCAGTGTGATCTCCAGCACAGGAAATGCTGCAGTGCTGCTGTGGGAAGAGCAGCCTGGGTGCCATGAGGGGGAGGAGGAGGGGGCAGAATTGAGCCATCAGTTGCTGCTCTGGGAATTCAGGGCTGTAAAACATCTTCATTCAGAGAGGGAGCCGGGAGTTTTGCACATTCCCGAAGACCAAGTCAGACATAACATCAAAGAAAGAGGAATCTCTTTAATGTTTTCCTGTTCTCATTAGATTTAGACTAGAGATAAACTAGATGGAGACTAGGAATAGGGATAGTCTGGATATGAGGATAATCAGAAGGTGGGGTGGAAGATATCCCAATAGATAGATGAGATACAAGGAAGTAATTTTTTACAGTGAGCTTGGTGGAACAGATTTCCCAGAGAGCTGTGGATGCCCCATCCCTGGGAACATTCAAGGTCAGGTTGAGTGGGGCTCTGACCAGCCTGGTCTGGTGGGAGAAGCTGCTGCTCACTGCAGGGGGGTTGGACTGGGTGACCCCTAAACGTCCCAGCCCAAATTATTCAATAATTCTGTGATTTACCTCTGATGACCAGATACACAAAGCACACACAGCCTCCAGTCTTCCTCTAAAAGGGAAATGGTGTAGGGTGGGACTAGGATTATAGGTAAAGGATGGTAAAGAGAAAAAAAAAATCCATTTGCATCACTTGAGCCATCAGAAAGAGAGAATCCCTGTGCATACATTGACTTTATTGTATTTCAAGGTTATATGAAAATGGGAAGCTAGATGGTAATCAGGAGGGAGAGGTGCTGAGCACTGGACCCCTCTGGTTGGGATAATGCACCTTTAAAATGTAAACAGACAGTCTCAAGCATTGTTTTAATCATTAGTAATTTTTCATTTGAAGGAGTCACTCCATCATCCCCACAATTGAATTTCCCTCCCTCCCTCCCCTCCATCTCCTCCACTTCTCCTTATTGCCAGGACATTGTGAGTGTTCCCACCCAACCTTCTGATTAATGCTGGAATAAATCTGCCTGAGAGTTGGGGTACAGGACCTTCAGCTGGAAATCTGTCCCTGCAAGTTTCTGCCTGTGGGGGAAACAAGGACCTGGCAGTATATTTCTTCTAATTCCACAGCTGTGTCTTCTTTAGTGATGTGTAGATGGCTGTGAGCAGAGCTTGGCTACAAGGGTGGGCACTTCCAATTCTTGTTCCTGGAAAATAACTGCCTAATAACTCACTGCAAGGCTTGTGTGGCTCTGAGAGTGAGACCTGGGTTCATCTCACCTACCCTCATGGTCTGAAAAATGTTGAGAGTGCAATGTTTTCTGCTGCTGAGAAGTGAAGTGACTAATCCAAGCTAACAGTCTAGACTTCCTCAACTGCCCTGGGAAAAAGGCAAGGTTCTCCACAAACTGATTCATCTGCCCTAAAATGCTTGCCCCAGACAGAAAGGATGAATCCTCCTTCAGAGGTGCCCATTTCTGATCCTGATTGCAGAAGAAACTGGAGCTACCAACTTAGACAAAGTGCCCAGCCTGGACATGTCATGTGGGCTGAGTTGAACCTGCTCAAAGGAGCTTGGCCATGTGAGTAAGACTGACCTAAGTCTTCCTTGTCAAAAACTTGTGGTTATTGTCACACAATGGTCTGAAGTAAAAAAAGAAAACATAGATAAAACATTAATAAACATTTGAAACATAGATTTAAGTGACCACTCTAGGCTCACTTATTCATTAATGTTGGGCTTAACCAGGTGCATGTTTGTGATGAAAACCAAGCACGTGTTTGATTGCTTTGATGAACCGTGATACTTTGTAAACCCTCATGCTGGAGTCGTTGCACCTTTGAAATTTAACCTGTTTATATGATATAACCTCAAACTTCCCTCCCCCAGGTGAAATCCCAGGCCACGAACCCTTTGGCAAGCCCTGAGCTCCAGTATCAGTGCTTGTGACCCGTGCAGGGTGGGTCACCCATGCAGAGGGAGGGACGTGGGTGCCCTGGAGTCTCTGCCCTGCCTGCTGGCCTTGGCAGCAGCCCTGGGCTGGCTGATGGAAGGTTTGCAGGGCAGCTGGACTGGGCTGGCTGATGGAAGGTTTGCAGGGCAGCATCCCCTGGGCTGGCTGATGGAAGGTTTGGATGGCAGCCCCTGGGCTGGGTGATGGAAGGTTTGCAGGGCACAGCCTCTGGGCTGGCTGATGGAAGGTTTGCACAGCAGCTGGACTGGGCTGGCTGATGGAAGGTTTGCACAGCAGCCCCTGGGCTGGCTGATGGAAGGTTTGCACAGCAGCTGGACTGGGCTGGCTGATGGAAGGTTTGCAGGGCACAGCCTCTGGGCTGGCTGATGGAAGGTTTGGATGGCAGCCCCTGGGCTGGCTGATGGAAGGTTTGCAGGGCACAGCCTCTGGGCTGGCTGATGGAAGGTTTGCACAGCAGCTGGACTGGGCTGGCTGATGGAAGGTTTGCACAGCAGCCCCTGGGCTGGCTGAGGAAAGATATGGAACAGCAGCTGGACTGGGCTGGGTTCCATCAGCTCAGCTCGGCGCTGTGACGTGGCAGTGACACAAAGGGCAGGGTGAGGACACACATGTGACGTGGAAACAAGGGTCATGCTGGAGGACAAGGGTTTGGAATGACAGTACTTTCTTTTCTATCACTGACTGTCTCTGGAAATTCCGCTATTCTGGAGGAACATTTCCAAGACAGAAGTAGGGATCTGAGGTATAACCTTTTCCTTTCCCTCAGGAGAGTCTGAAGAGGTGACTCTGATTTAGAGCTTGGCCAGCCTCCTCCTATTGAAAGCCCTTTAATAATCCTCTTTTCCTCCTTTTTTTAGCAGAAAACCTTCTTGTCTTTTAATAGCCAATGAAGATGTTCAGGAACACAAATTCTGAAATTCCTCCCAGCCAGGAGCCTCCAGGACGAAAATGTGGCTTGGAGTCTCAGGGCTGGAAATCAGCCTCAGGGTGTGCTTTGTTGCTTTGGGCTACCAAAGCCCAGAGTCTGGGCAATAATTCTGGGCACTGTTTGCAAGGACATTTGCACTGCCCACTAATGGTCACTGTGAGGTCCAGGAACAGGATTCTATTGTTGGAGCATCTAAGACACTTATCTGGATAATCAGAGACAAAACTACTTCTACAGGACTTATTTTTTTGCTTAATTTTTTTTCCTTTTCACGCTGATTCCTGCTGGATTTGAGCACCGTGTCCCTTATCACCCTTCTCCAGCCTGGTGGGGCAGCAGGGAGGGGTGAGCTGGGAGCTGTCAGGAGTGGGGATGAGCTGGGAGCTGCCAGGAGTGGGGATAAGATGGGAGCTGTCAGGAGAGTGATGCCCACAGGAGAAGGAGGGGCAGCTCATGTTCCCAAGGCACAGCAGAGGCTGACACAGCTGGGGAGATGTTAAACTTTAACTCAAATCCTTCCCAGGGCCAGCAGGCGCCTGCAGAGCCAAAGCGGAGCCGAACAAGGAAGATGCTGAGCTGCTGGATGGTGTGTGGGTGAGAACAACAAGGAGATGCTTCACCATATCTCTCCCCCTATCCTGCTGGGATGCTGCCTGGTGGGAGAGCAGGAGCTCCTGGGGGTTTCTGCCCCATCCTGCCTGCCTGGGTGTGGTGCAGAGCTTCCCTGGAGAATGGCTTTGTCCCCGGGTTGTTTCTCTCCCTGCTGTCTCTGGGAGCTGCAGGACCCTGATGAATGACTGCTATATCCTGATCAAAAAGTCTTCCTAACAGTTTTACTGTGTTTGTGTCCCCCTAGTTAAGATAAATTAGACAGGCTAATGAGACTGATTAGTCTTTAGCTGCGACCCTTGGCCTTTAGGATGTACTTTGAGCTAATAGAGAGAATGGGGATTATAGGCTGTGATAATGTGCTTGTGTTGGCCTTTTAAAGGAAAACACATTTATTGCTGCTTAGAGGAAATTGATCTAACTGTGCTGGAAGCATTTCTATGGACTGAATATGGAATTTTTATTAAGTAGGTGACTCAGGTTCAGCCAAGATTGCCAGCTTGGAAATGAGCAGGAGATATTTTAGGAAGATTCCACCTGCTGGCTGCCTCTCCAACTGATAACAAGTTTCACTCATCCCAACTGTGATCTGCTGCTCTGCATGTCAGCTGTGGAGCTCTAGGAACTTGGACTGCAATCCCCAGGTCCCCTGGCTCGGGTCCAAGCTAACAAATCATCAAAGACAACCAGTTGTGTTTGCATGTTTACTAAGAGTTCAACTATTTGATTCCCTTCTCAGCCTGCAAAGCCAAATGGCTCCCTGAGTTATCCTGGGATCCTGAGGCAAACAATGAACCATCACACAGCCAGTTCAGAGCACAGCAGGGAGCTCAGGGGCCCAATCCTGCCCCAAGGATAAGGTTTGATTCCATAGCCTAAAGCCTCACATTTTCTGCTTCGTGCACAATAGAAGCAGTTGTGTTCCTGAAAGTTTTCTCTGATAATATCAGGTGGACTTATTGAAAATACTCCATTTTCCTGCAAGCCCTTATGGGCTCATGCTCTGAGTGGGTCTGGGTGGTGCATTTGGAGAGTTTTACTGGTTTTCAGCAAGCTCTGACCAAGCACCGCTCCCACATCCCCTCTGACAAGTCCCCAGGTTTGGGTTTGGGTGGGTGAAACACTTTGTGCATCCTCACAAAGGAAGATGCAAAATGCTGCTGCACCACCCAGGGGTGTTCTGCCTCCACTTGGACCAGGCGCAAATGGAAAATGGTCAACTCAAACCTCCCATCTCACTGGGGCTGGGGAGAGCAGCTCTGCACATCTTCTGACTGAGGAGGAGCCCAGCTGAGCTGCCCTGCAGCCGGTGCCAGCCTGGGCTCCCAGCAGCAATGCCCTGCTGCCTTTGCCTCTGGGCTGTCGCAGCACAGCTGGGCTGGAACTGGGAAAATAAATTTGGTTTTAAATAAGAAACTCAATTTGCCTAGCTTAGTTTGATAAATGTTGTTTGATAAACAAGGATAGGATGGATTTGAGCTCAAACAGAGACTTCAGCCAAGGCTGTTCAACCATGGCTGAAATCACATCCCTGAGTGGCACAGAGATCCCCACCAAGGGGCTATCCAGGCCTGGGAAATTCAAACCCCCTACAAAAAGAAGTTCTAAACGATAAAACACTCTGTTAATGACCCTCTCCACATAATACTGGACCACAGCTGATTTTTGTAAAAGCTGTTTGACCTTACTCACATCTCACCTCCACCCTCCATTTGCTGGCCCAGGCTGAGCTGGTTGCCTGGTTTTCCAAAGCTCCATCTCTCAGTCCCTGGAAGGTGTTCTGTGTCCATCTGACCCTACAAGGAACCAAAAGGGATGAGGTGTGCAGACCCCTGTGCAGTCTCCTGCCACATCTGATGTCCTAATATTATTTTTTCTCCATTTCAGTGGAGTAATGACTGAGCAGCTGCTCTGTAAAGCTCAGCAGCTCAACGTGCACTTCCAGTCTTGTAAAATGACAAAAGGGCTCTGGGCAGGTTGCAGCTTGTAACCCAAGTGAACCCATGCAAAAAATCTGATTCATTATATGCAGTGATACCCCCTCTGACATCACCTTGTCATTAATCAGGTGATCCTTGACACTTTCCATATTCAGGCACCTTGCAGTAAATAGTCTTATCAGTCTTTTACAGCCATCACAACTGGGGTCTGACTCAGACAAGGTCAATGTGGGCCCATGGGAGCACTGGAGCTGCCACCTTCCCCACCTCTGCACCAGTCCCTCTTTTCTGAGAAGTGATACAGCTGGTCAAAGGTTCCAGCCACAGCCCTGAAGTCCTGGAAGGGCTCCCCAGCAGCCACAAATCACTTTATAATGCTCTATCACATGTGATAAGTCCTGAACTTTGCCACCTTTCCATGCAATGCTTTAGGATGCTGAGAAACCAGGGAGCAGCTGTGGGAGCAGATCCTCAGCACAGCAGCTGGGGTTTGAGTGGAGCTCTGACCATGAACACCAGCTGTCCTGGTGCTGTCCAAATGAAACAGAAAGAGAAGCCAGCTTCCAAATGCAGCCCTTTCAGTGAGGACAATGCTGAGATTCCTCAAACAGGATGGAAAATCGCAGCATCACAGCCCCTGGTTGTTGTCTCTGTCACAGACACTCAAGGAAAATGAATCTTGAAAAGTTTTGCAGGTTTACATGGGGGAAATAATCAGGAACAATATTTAGCAACAAATCTGTATTACTTCAGCACTGATCCTGCCACAAACCATTGGAAAATGGCTGTATGAACACTGAGCTGGGAAGGGCTGATCATGAATAAGGTTACTTGTGAAAGGGAGTTTCAAGGAGCAGTCCTGTTAGCAGGTAAGCCAGAGTATTTTAAGTGGAAACTTTCTTGTCTTTAATTAAGGATGCTCCTTTTCTCCATTAAATGCAAATTTTTATATTTAGGTCAAAATTTAAACCAAGTTTCAGTAACTTTTACTAAATGGATGCTTTTATTTACTGAAACCCAGCCCATGGTAAATGTGCCCAGTGTCCCTACTGTTTAAATTCAAGGGGAACTTTCTAGATTCTTCCTCCCTTGTGACTTGCTCTTGTGCCTAAATGTCTCTACTACCTTTATTTTAACCTGAGATTTGTCAAGGCAGGAACAGAACCTTCATAACATCTGCCATTCAGATGATGGCAGGCAAAGAATAGCCTCCAGCTGCCAGTAAATCAAATGGAGTTGCACCAGGGTTGATGTTGCTTGAAATTCTTGCATCAGTGCTCAAAAGCCAGAGAGGGAAAAATAAAAGAGGCAAAAAAGGAGATAGGGAAAGAGAGGAGAAAAGATGTGCTGCTGATCTGAGTGAGAACAGGTCACTTCCCTGCCCCTCACTGGCAGGGCTGAGCTGGAGGCTATTTGGGGTGAAATGAAAAATAGTTATTTGTCACAGAATCATAGAGTGGTTGGAAAAGACCTCAAAGTTCTTCCAGTGCCACCCCTGCCATGGCAGGGACACCTTCCACCGTCCCAGGGTGCTCCCAGCCCTGCCCAGCCTGGGCTTGGGCACTGCCAGGGATCCAGGGGCAGCCACAGCTGCTCTGGGCACCTGTGCCAGGGCCTGCCCACCCTCACAGGGAAGAATTCCAAAATCCCAATATCCCATCTAACCCTGCCCTCTGGCAGTTTAAACCACTGCCCCTTGTCCTGTCTTTGTCCCATGTCCCAAAGACTCCATGTCTTTGTCCCTGTCCCTCTCCAGCTCTCCTGGAGCCCCTTTAAGCCCTGGAAGGGGCTCTGAGGTCTCCCTGGAGCCTCCTCTCCTCCAGGCTGAACAATCCCCACTCTCTCCTCCTGTCTTCATAAGATAAGCAGCTTTATCACCACTGTTTGATCTGAGCACTGAGGGAAAGGCAAAGGAAGCCCAGCAGCCTCTCCACCAGCAGAAGGTTCCATTTTCAGTTGCACACATTCAAATCCACTGCACTTTATTAATGACTGGAGAAAGAAAGGGCCAAATCCACATAAATAAATAAAACTGGACTGCTGCCATGATGAGCACTAATTTGGGTGGTTCTGTGTTGTTGTCTCTCTGTATGCAGTCACTGGAGTGAAAAGGAGATATTTTAAGTCAGAAACTGAGTGTCTGTGGCAGACAATTTGGGTAGAGGGAAGAGCAAAGCTCTCTGCTAAGGGGCTGGGGGAGAAAAAGCCATCCTCTGAAAAGATGAATATTTGAAAATGCCAACAGCTACAGCTACTGCAGGCTTATTTACCAGCACTCTGAGCCTGGCTGGAATCGATCTGTGGGGATAGGGTAGCTGCAAAGGAAGCAAAAACAAATGGGGCTTTGGTTCTGGGATGGCACTGCTCAGTAGTCAGGAACAACTGGTTGTGTCCTCCCTTGGCAGGGCAGCAGGAGAAGCTGTTAAACACAGACCCAGAGCCTGTGGCACAAGGACTCAGGAGAAAATGTGTGGAATTTCACTAGGATTCATGGTGCAAGGACTAAAACAATGTTAATTGTGGAGAACTGATTCATTCAGCAGAAAGCCACACAGAGAATTGGAGTTTTGGGCGTCTGAGAGCAGAAAGCACTTACAAGAAAGTTTAGGAACAAACTTTCTAAATTTACTTTGCTCTCCTATGAACCTGTCATTTGTGCCTTCAGGTACCAAGGTGTATTTTCCCCTCATCACTGTTCCTAGTCCATTGGTGGGGAAGAGAAGACCAATATCTCTGCAGAAGGGCTGTGCACTTGCTCAAGCTCCATCAGCACATGAAGGCAGAACCAGAGCAGCCTGCAGGTGGTTTTACTGACATCCCTGTTCCTATCCAAGTTTGTTTTACTCCTTTAAACAGTCCCAATTTTAAGGCAGAATGGTCAGAAACCAGACCTAAGGCACTTCTGTAATTGGCAGTTTGTTGTATTAAGATGCTGCTACCAATGCTCAGTGTAGCTTTTCCCATGGAATTAGTCCCTAATGTGAGGGATACACAGGGTTACACTGGTGTAATCATTAATAAAAAGGAAAAAATAATTAAAAATTGCACTTCTGAAAGCTCATTAGCAAACAGCCCCAAGCTGAACTCAGGATTTGAGCCTGGCATGAGGACTGGGGTGAATGGAAAGGTCACTGTGGAGAGCCCTGGCTGTGAGCTCAGCTGAGTTTGAGTGAGGATGTAGCTTTGGGTAATTCTGGCATCCTAAGGTCTCAAGTAATTCCCACTTGTGTTTGCTTGTATTTTTACTGTCTGTCTTTTGCACTTCTGCCTCTCAGATTACCAGGGCTGGTGACAAGGAAATATGGGAATAGCCACCCAATCAAATTAAAAAACATTAGAAAGGTCAAGCTCATGCAGGTTGCTCTCACACCATGAGTGGGAATCAGATTTCCTGGTATCTCAGTAAAAGTGCCAGATTGTGTTAACCAGATAAGGAAATGGGAGCTTCTAAGTCTAAAATCAGGAGTAATTTGCCAGGGGATCTCTTTTCAAGGAAAAGTGTGTGGTGGTTAGGTTTCTTTGACATCTCTACCCTGTGGATGAAAACAGCCTGGCTGTGCTTTTGTGTTTTTCCCTGCCCAGTTTGGTGCTGGTTCCACAGGCATGAGAGTTCCTGCAGATCTGCTGATGCTGTAGGAGGTGGGAAGAGGAGCAGTAAATAAATGCAGTATTTCTCCTGGAAAAACATTACTGGTAAATAGCTTTATCTGGGAGGGAATCAAGGTGCTGAAACCCTGGCAGATGCCACCCTGATGGTCCCTTCCACACATGACTGAATCTCCAGCTGCCTGTAGACATAATATCCATATAGTTTTATACTTAGAGTTGCCCTTTTTGGGAAAAGGGGTGGTAAAGAGTTCTAGGTGTTGTAACTACCAGAACTATCTAATGAAAACTCCACAGAGCAGCATGTCCTCAGTCGACGGAGACCTTCTCCTCTTGAAGCACCACCTAAGGACAATTTTAACATGGATTTTTGGATACACAATCAGAAGTTTAGACATTTTAAGGAATAGACATCCTGGGAGAGTTCTGCTACCAGGCAAGACCAATTTTGTCTTTGCTTGACCAGATGGGCAGCAACCACCATACACTGGGAAATATCCTGCTCTGCTTTTCTTGGTGATCTGTTTTAGATTTGTAATGGCTGTGGGCTGTTTCTCAAAGGTCTTGCTTCCACTTTATCCCAGGATCAGTGGTTCATTCAGGATTTTGAAGACTGTTGCACAGGAACAACCTTCATTTTTGAAGATAGCAACTCCTGAAATAATGAGTAAATAAACCCTGTCACCTTGACAGGCTAACATTTCCATCTCCCCCTTCATTATTTATTTATGTATGGTTCCTGAAACCCATTTCCCAAATTCTCCACCCTCACCCTACTCCCCCTACTTTGTTTTAATGAATTGAGGATTGAATTCTGGAGCACACGTTTGAGTCAGAGATGATAAAGCACCCAGTCTTCTGGCAGTCCTGTAAATGCTACGGTGGCTTCCAAAGAGTTAATTCATTATGGTCCATTGTCCAGTCAACTTTATAGCTAGCAGCAGATTGGAGCCAACTTGAAATGCTGAAGTGGGGATGAAAAATGAGCAGAGCCTTGGTGTGCATTAAATATTTAATATTCTCTCAGTGGGAGGTGTCAGGAAAAGGACCATATAATAAATACTACAAGAGACAATTCCATCACTGACTCGTCTGTTAATGACCTCATTTGCTTTGACAGAAACATTACAGATGCAGCCTCTTCGCTTCTGTGGCCCTAATAAGCATCCACATTCCAGTTGGAAAGCAAATTCCTGCTCCTGCAAGGCAGAGGAGTGGGTTGGAGCTATGATTGCCTCCTTCTCCCTTTCTCTGTCTCCCCTCCACTCCACAGATCTGGGGCATTTAGAAAGAATTTTGTGTGGCATGAAAGGTATTTGTGGCAGCTGCGTGATTTTGGCAGGAAAAGTGACAATTTTATCAAACTACCTGGAAAACATGGACTCAAAAAAATGTTCCCTTCCCTTAGAGGAGAAAAGTGCTTCCCATCTCCTTCTTGAAATCACCAGCTTGTGAGCTGTGGGATCTTGGCTATGGTGTTTGAGGATGTGCTGGTGACCACCTCCAGTTTAACCTCTGCAGATTCCTTGTGCCAGGAATGAGAGCATCCTCAGGAGGATTTACCCAGATGCCTCCTGGTGAGTGTTTCCCACCTCAGCACGGAGATCTTGGATCCCATTGCATTCCTGGAGCACATGTTGGCCAGATCACAGGATTTTCTGTGCAGTGCTGTGACCTGCAGCCCTGCTGGTGCCACAGAGGGATGCTCTGCCTGAGCCCCAGTATTACAGGGGCTTTGGCTTCAAACTAAGTGTGAGCAGCATGTTTTCTCTCTTCCTCTATTTATGTTTGAAAGGTCTTCAAAAGCATCCCTGCTCTGATGGCTGGAAGCCAGCTCTACATGTATTCATATCCAGTTCCTGTGGAGTTGATCTTTGCCAGGTTTCCCCTTCAACTTAATTAATTCTTTTCCTGCCTGGGCAGATAGATCCTGGGATGTTTGTGTCACTTCTCAGTCTCCTTTTTAATCCTGGTTGAGCAAATCAACCCCTTTGTGTTTGTCTAGAAAGGTTCCTGATGGCTCTCAGCATCCCAGTGAACTTTTTCTTCTTCTGTCCCTGCTTCAGTTTCTCTTCTTGAACAGCAATAACCGATGAGGTTTGAAATGCTGTGTAAAATGATGTACATTCCAGCTTTTCTCTAGTGAGAATTCCTCCCATTCAGTCTCTGCATTACCCTGTAGGGCCAGCTTGGGAGCTCAGTTCTGCCCTCCCTGGACAACTGCTGGGTTAAATGTGAAGATCTCAGTATTAGTAGTCTGGAATCCATCCAAATTCTAGCACATTTCCTTTCCTTCTTACTGCAGTGTAAAATCATGTTGAATTTCTCTGAACTTCTCATTTACCTCCAGTGTTAATTTATTCTCTCCTCCAAACTTTCTTCTAAGGCCTTGCATGACTGCAAAATTTCAACAATTTTCCTATGTTTGTCTAGGCTCTTATTCCTTCTCTTTTTTAAAAAAAATACTCAAATTTCTCAGAGAACTACAGTACTTTTTGTCAGATAGTATGGCTAGTAAACAAAACTCAGATTGTAAAAATGAAGAGTAAAAACAGGTATTTGTCTTCTGCTCAGGTCAAGGGCATACTGAGAGGCACAGACTCTGCTTTGGACGTCTGGGGCTGACAATACTCTCACCCTCTCTTTTAAACTAGCAGTTTTCTGCCTCAAAGTGAAACTTGAATCTAAGCACATTAAAAATGGTAAAGATGATGAGGTGGTGACAGGGGCCTTAGAGACACCTCATAGTTCAGTGCTGGAGGCCTGGACAGCTCAGCTGCTCGGGTAGGACTCCAGAGCCCAAGCTCAAATGTCAGCATCTTTGATTAGAATCTGCTTTTTGGGATGGATTATAACCCTATAATCTCCCTCCTTCCCAGACACTGAGGCCAGTGATGTGGGAAGAGGTGTCCACTGTGCTCCCTGCTGGGTCAGGGTGGCAGGGGCTGTTTGCTGTGCATGCCATGGGACTAGAGGAGGTTTGGCAGAGGGGAAGGTGAGGCTCCTTCCCCTGCTGCCGCTGCTCCAGGGACCAGGGGCTGTGCTTCAGCAGGGTGCAGGGGGAGGATGCTGAGCACAAACCAGCTCACTGCAGGCTCCAGGAGGAAGAGGGAGCAGGAATGAAAATAAAAAGCTGGTCAGAAACGGGAAGGGAGTGTGGCTGCCCTCGCTCTGGCTCTGTGTAGGCTGCCTCAGATGCCGCACATTCTGTGCATTACAACAAGGCAGTTGTTTGTTTGTAGCGCTGGATCCGTGCAGCAGGGAGATAAGGTTCTGCCTTTGTAGCAGAAGCAGCTGCAAAGGGGCAGAAAAGGTCTTAGAACAAGAAATTAGTTCATTTGAATTCTCCCACTCTCTCTCTTTTGCTTCTCCAAGCCAGACAGCGACAGCATCTCCCTCCCCTGGTGCCCTGCAGGCGCTCTGCACCGGTGTGGCACCAGCAGGAATTTGTCCCTCTGCCTCTGGGGACTGGGCAGGGAGGGTCCCTGGCTGGGGTCCTGCCCCAGGGGACGTGGCCCAGCCCTGGGCTCACAGGGCAGGCAGTGGTGTGGCTCACAGAGAGTGGAGGTAGCACAGGCATTCACACCAGGCTGGAGCTGCTGCTGGGCTGTGCTCCAACGAGCCCACGGCTACAGCAATAGCACAATAACAGGCTAGAGAAAGCTCTAAGATGGCACAAGTCATCCATTCCATGTCCAGCATGGGCAGAAGGACAAAACACCTGGACTATACACTATTAGTCTGTGCTGGATGCATTCAAATGAACCTGGGCAGGCAGCCTTGAGCATGACATAGCTGCTGTCTGAGTGCTTGGCTCTGCAGCCTTAATGATGTTCTTTTAATGTAGCTTTTAAAAGTGCATAATATAATATACATTGTCTGTCCTGTCTGTCTTTTATAGCTGTAAAAAATGGGTCAGGTATATGCTCTGACATATGGATCCATTCCATCCCACCCCCACACACAGACAGACACTCTGCCACCTTCCTGCACTTGCTGAAACACCCTGTAAGGTTTATGTTTGCTCTTAAATAATTATCACCCCATGCAATAAAGAAATAACTCTTTTTGCCTTCAAAACTTTGCTCTAGTAATTTCTTATTCTGTGTTTCTCAGGAGCTGGGCAGTTCCCTGGTTGTTCATTTCAGGCTGGAAAGCTGTGAGTAAATCTGGACAGGGCTGCAGAAACTCACTGTGTGAGGGGTGTAAAGGGGTGAAACTCACAGTCCAGGTGGAAGAAGGAGGAGGATACAAGGCAGAGAGGAGATGAAATGGCCCTCAGAGCCCACCTGGGGCTCCAGAGATGTGTCCCCTCTTCCCAGGCTCCTCTGCCCCTGAGTTACAGTCTGAGCTGGCACTGCTGCTGCTGCTGCCGGGCTCTGGAGGCTCCAGCCCTGCTGGCAATGTCCCCAGGGCTGATTTAGAGAGGTCACCTGTCACTCGTGTAAAGGTCACCCGAGGTCTGTGCTGTGGACAGTCCCCACATTGCCGGGATGTCACAGAATCATTTGATTTTACATTGCCTGGGCCCTGCCAGGGGAGGGGAGGAGGAGGAGGGATGAGACTGCGAGGTCAGCAGCATCTTTATGGATGGCAGAGTGAATGTGAGGTGAAAGGGATCGTTGCTTTTGCCTCCCCAATAAACCCCTTTTCTCTGCCTGAACGGAAGCCACGAGGAGCTGCTTGGCTAATTTATATTAATTCAACTCCATTAATGATGAGATATCATCTCTTCTCTCAGCAGGAGAACCATCAAAAGGATTTAATACTGAGCTGCTCCTCTGACAAGCCCACGTTAGAGCCACAGCCACTCCATGGCTGGATTGAACCTTCCCCAGCCACAGCTTTTCTCATTAAGAAGGGCAGTCTCACATTATTAGGATTATTTTTGGGTGAATCCTCACATTTTTGGGTGAATCCACACATTTGGGTGAATCTCAGCACTGCTCAGGCACAGATGAGCAGGAAAGCTCTGAGGGGAGGAAAGAACATGGCACTTATGCCCTGTGGGGAAAAAAGGACATGGCACCCATGCCCTGCCTTCCCCAGGCTGCTGATGAGCACGGAGCATTTCAAGTGCTAGGCAGCCACAACCAGCATGAGTTGCTGTCTGCTCTCCTTGGCTGCTGCAAGGTAGAAAATTCCCATTTTTTGGAGCTGTGGGAGCCTCCTGCCCTGCTCCTGAGCAGCAATAGCAGCAGTGCTCTGTGATGCAGAACAGCCCTGCCAGTTCCCCTTGGATGTAGAGAGTCCATTGCCCTCACCAGGGATATGCCAGACCAGCACCTGGACCATCAGGAATGTTTCATGGAGCTCCATGCAGTTATCTGGGGTTTCTTGTTCATTCATCATGGGGATTCTGAAGAATGGACACTGAGGCACCAGGCTGTGGAAATCAGGCTGTGGTGTTGGGAGGGACTGAGATTCCCCCTGGGATCAGAGGGTCAGGGGTGCTGACAGCAGAGATCAGCACTGTGGGGTCCCTGCAGAGAGGGGGAAACTGAGGCACAGGTGGGGAGGCTCACATGCCCTCAGTGTGGGCAGCTCTGGGACCAGCACTGGGAGCCAGAGCAGGGACCAGGTGCTGGCTGTGCCATGGAGGGCTGGACAGTGCCCCAGGGATGCCCATGCAGGTCATGGTGGCCAGAGGGGTTTGGCAGATCCAGCAGGGCTGCAGAGGAGTCTCTTGTTCCCTCATCCATGTCCTGGCAGCAGGAGACAAGACTTCTTGCTAGTCATGTAATTTAATTTCTCTCTTTGCTTCTGGCTGATAGTATTAAACTCCTGGCCTCCGAAACACACATTCAAATATCTTTTTCTTTTTTTCCCCCCCTTTTATAAAAATAAATTTTTTTATATTAACATATTTCCTTTTGAAACTGTGTGAGGCTTTTCTCAAAACTAATGGATTTTTTTTCCTCCCCTTGTCTGGGCCAAATGTATTCAAATCTTAACTCAGTTAAGTCAGAAGATTCCTATCGTCTCAGCAGGGAATCCCACCCTTTATTCCACAAATCAGCATCCTTTTTATTTGACTTTCTGATCTCCAAAGGAAAAAGGATGCTTTTTTTTTTTAGAGGTTTTTTTTTTAAGTTTAACTCTGACGTTGATGTTGCAATGCTCTTTGATAGCTGAGAACACAAGGACTGACTTCAGGAGCAGCTGAAACTTCATCAGGAACCAAAATATAAGAAGAAGGGATTCAGAGTGGGAAATGGCAGAAAGTGATACTGTTGAAACAACCCTTTGAAATTTCCCAAATGATGTTTGATCTGTGAGTCCCTTAAAGCTGCTGCAATACCTTTAGTATTGAAATGATCTCTTTTCTATTAAGGGGGGGCAGGAAGCAGAGGTATTTAAATTTTTTTTTGGTGACACTCAGAAGAAATAAGTTTAATTTTAACCTGCAATGGCTCCACCTGGAATTATTTTTTTTACATATGTTTATCTGGGATTTAGTAGGATTCTTTCATAATTTTTTTTTCTTCTCTTCTGCTTGAATAATACTTTATTTCAAAGGAGCAGCAGAAGAGACACGAGGGACTGAACGCTGAGGAATAGATTACTCCTGAAACATGCTGTATCCTCCGTTATCCTCCTCCAAAATGAAAACATGAAATAGAAACTCTTTGAGGTGAAGGGAGGAAGGGCCCAAGAGCAAAAGCAGCGCTGTGGCATTGAGCTGCTGGCAGGGTTCTGTTAGCCCTGAGGCTGCAGTGATGCCCCTTGAGCCCCAGCTGGGCTGATCCCCCAGCAGGGACGCAGGGAAAGGAACTGCTGAAAATCCCTAGGGAGAAATGGGTCTGGAGGGAATGACAAGGGGCATGTCCAGGGTGTAGAGAAAATAAACCTGGGGGGGGGAAATGGTGGTTGGTGGGATAAACCTGGAGAAATTTACCTTGTAGTTTGTTCCGTGTGATGGGCCCAGCTATAGGTTTGGGTGGTCAGAAAAAAAAATAATAAAATAAAATAAAATAAAATAAAATAAAATAAAATAAAATACATCATTAATGTCAATCCCCTACATAGCAAGGGCAGGATTTTTGTCAGATCCATCCAGGCCACGTATCCATGCCATGATCTTCCCTGGGTTATAATTTCCCCACATTAATTTTGGGCAAGTACTTAGGAGCTGTTCAACCAAGTATCTGCATAACTCCAGGTTATGCTGAGGAAAAGACACACATTTTTCTGAAGCAGTAGAAAACTAAAGTGAGCCCAAAAAGCAGGGCACTGGGTGCAATTAGCACAGCTTCATTTCAGAAAGCAACAATTTGAGCAGCTCACCTCCTCTGCAGCTTGCTCAGGGATTGGGCTGCACCCACACTATTCACCACAGCCCCTTACTCTTGTAGGAAAGCAGCACAAAAAAGACTGTGTGGATTAGAGGGGAAGGAGCATGCCTGTTTCTTCTGCAATTAATATCATATGCAAATGAAATGTTTCCACTGGAAGTTTGCAGAAAGGGAAACGCTGCCACTTACCACCATCTCTGCTGAGCTAAAAGGTTTCTTGCAGATAGCATTTTTCATGCAGTGCTGGTGTGCTTTACAGTTATTGAGCCCTGGCAAAATGTCTGTAAATCAAGGCTGTATGGATTCGGCATCCATCCAGCCTGCAGGAACCAGCAAGTCACAGGGATTAATGGAATTCTGTGGGACCTGCTTGACTGACAGCATGGCAGAGGTGGATGCAGGGTCTGCTCTCCCTGCAGCTCCCACTCGGTGCAATGGGTTTTTCTCCCTCCTTTTGGTGTCTCCAGAAGGCAGGAGACATCTCAGGCTGCTGCTCTGAGGTGCTGAAGGGCTGCTGTGCCCCTGCAGAGGAATGGACATTGCATGGGAGGTGACAACTGCCTCTCACAGCAAGTGCAGAGTGGCTACAGCCCCCCTGAAAGCCAGACCAGCTCTCTTCCTCATGTGGGATGCTGTTAAAATTTGGTGAAGACCCCACAGAGCATTCTCCTCCCAGTGTTTCAGCTCCAGAGGGACTCAGAGCCCCAGGGCAGTGAAACCCTGAGTGCAGTTGAGGGTCTGTGACCCATGGGTTCCTCTTTGGGAGCTGGCAGCCTGCCCAGGGCATTCACAATGTGCTAAAAGAGCCCCAGGAGGAAGGGGCAAAGCTGTTCCCTGCCTGTCTCCTGTGAGCTGTCACCCTGCAACACCACACACACCCCACAGCCAACTTTTCATGGCACTTGAGCGGAATAGAAATGATTGAAACCATCTGCCCTCTCCAGCAGCGGGGTCTGGCACCCAGGTTACTCTCTATTAGACCTTACCAGGAGAGAGTTTTAGCCAGGGCACTAAAAATTAATATTAAACCAGAAATCTGCATTTCTAAGCCAGGACCTCATGCCCTCCTTTGGAGAAGAAGCAATTTCCCTGCTCCTGTCTCCAGCAGTATTGTACCCTTTGAGGTTCCCATTTCTCCCTTTGCTGATTTTGGTTCTTCTAGTGAATACCAAACATTTAAGAAAACCTGCCTGTTGTGAACAGCACATTGAGAATGCAGCAGGGGAGATGGGTAACTCTCCTAAGCACAATTATGTGCAAGAAGCAGAAAACTGCCCAAGAACTGATTCTAGCTGAGAATCAAAGTGCACGGCATCCACAGATGTTATGAAGTAGGGTGGGAGTTGCTGGGGTCAGCCTGCAGCTACAATATTAAGAGGGTGATTTAATACCTTAAATCAGTACCAGGGAAGGCAGACATTGAAACAGGGCATTTCCTAAAGAAATGCCACAATTTAGAGCCGTTGCATAACCCCTCACAGTGTCAGAATGGGGCTGGTTTCTCAACCCTCAGTGGCTGTGAAAAGACTCTCACACAGTTATGGTAGTCCTGGGGCTGCCTGAATGGGTGGGAATGAGCCTTGCTGGGAGTTTGAACAGAGATCCCTTTGTTCAGGGTTTGAAAATCAGTGTTATGGCAAGTTTACTTACAGCTGCTCATGGCGGCCATGGGAGTTGTCTACAATGCCAATAAACCAGGCCTGGATATGTCATCTTTAGCTCTTGTCCATCCATCCTCTCCTAACAAGGTCTCTCACCCCAGGTCTACCAAAACCTTGGGCAGACTGAGAGAGAGAGAGATTATGATAAAGAAATAAATAAAGAAGTCTAATTTATGAAGCAAACCTTTCAAAGCGTTAAACCATTCATAGCTTTATGACTACATATTAATCTGCTCTCATTTATTGCTTTGTAAGGCTATTTTGACAAAAGTTCATTATCAAGACTGCTAAATGCTTTTAAAGCATTGATTGGGGGAATTATTACATCACGGTGATAGACACAGTGTGTTAAGATGGATTGTAAGGCTTGGGCCATCTGAAATTTCCCCCCTTTTAATTGGATCGATCCCCAGAATAAACGAAGTTTAATTGAATTTTCAGGAAAATTGAGCAGTTGTTTTCAAGTCTCTGTCAATACACGTTATTTCAATTACATGATGATAAGCATAGAGAGAGTTTGCAAACAGCCTGAACGGAGGTGGAGGCTGCACACCAGAGGCTCCCTGCACAGCCTTGGCTTTTACTTTCTCTTTCCAGCATGAGCTGCATTTCCCAAAAGCACATCAGCAAGGGCAGGGGCCCTGCTCCTGCTGTTTGGATTTCAGAGGGTGATTACTGCTTGTCCCTGCTTTTCCCAGCTCTGCTTGTCTCCTGTCTAGAACTCATTCCCCAGGGTTCCAACAGTCTCTTCCTTACAAGGCAAACAATTTTTTCGTACAAAACCGAGGCTTTTTGTTGCAAGACCTCAAAATTACTTGGAAACACTGGCCAAGATGTGCTGGCTCAGGCAGCTTTGCTGAAGTGAGGTTAACAAGCAGCTGCCCCTTGCTGTCTGTCCTGCTCCACTTCCAAGCAACAGACACTTGTCTCCCAAATCCTGGCAGCTTCCCTGCAAATGGGAAGTGGAAAGTGCTGGTGAATTGGAGTTCATGTCAGGAATGTGCTCCTTTTTGAGGACAGGAGCCATTATTTAAGGAGTGGGGCAGAAAGCTGGAGGCAAGGGCACAAATTCACCTGCCAGGTTTCATCACCTTGACCTGCAAGGCTGCCCCAAGCCCAGAGGGGCAGGGAGGCTGAGCACCTTTCTATTCATACTGATACACCTCTTCTAAAAGAAACAAATGCCATTAGCTTGAGACCTTTGGCAAATTTCTGGGCTCCTTGGAAATCTTTCCTAAACTCAGAAATATTCCTTCCTCCTCACAACTGCAAAAATATATGGGAACCTTGAGCAGAGGAAGAAGAATTCAGCATCCCTTGGAGATGAGCAGTGCTGATGTAGCAATGCAGAATAAAGCATTCCCCTGGTTCTCCATGGGTTTCTTTGAGCATCCAATTAGCAGAAATTCTCTGGTACATTGTTTTCCTCTTTCTTGTTGGTAGAAACCTGGTGATGGTTTGATATCATCTGCAGTGTCCTGAGATGCTCCCTGGCAGGGTGGTCTTCATGCTTTCCTGCTCCAAGGCTCCCTTCCCTGACACAGCTGCAGTAGTTTGAGGAGCCACTTAGCTGAGTCATTGTCTTTTGTGTTTTCTTTCATTGAATAGCCACCCAAAAAATTAACATCCTCTGCTAAGGAAGACAATGCCATATAAAACCTCTGCATAGTAATAAAAGCTCCTTTCCTCCACTTCTTTCACAATCCCAACTCACTGAATCTTGTATGAGTTATGGTGAGTCCCACCAGTGAAACACAAAGTGCAAACTCCTTGCAGATGAAGGCATTTCTTTTCTTTTTTCCCCTCCTTTAACAACAGCTTTCTGTGTTCACCTGGACACGCTTCCCCAGAGCACAGGAACAGTGCAAACCTTCATGGGACACTTGCATCCTCTGGGATGGATCAGAGTGGATGGATCAGATGCTTGATGCAGCAGTTATGGGTGATAATAAATGGGTTTCACTCTGATAACACCATCAGATGGGCAGGACTCAACAGCAGCAATGCTGGGATACCTTGGAACGAGTGTCAGGATGTGGCTCAAGCTGCACCTTGGCCCTGTGGAGTCCAGGCAGGAGGTTCTGAGGCTCAGGGGGTGGTGGTTGTTCCCTACTCCTGCAATTCATCCAGTTTGATTCCCCCCTCCATCCACCTGCACGGCTCCCCTAACCCTGAGCAATCCAGGTGACAGCAGCAGCTTCCCTTAGAGCTGCAATTAGAGGCTGGCATGGGGCAAAGTGTGCCGGCCCCAGGGTCAGGATAGCTCCCTCCAGGGCTCCCTGCTGCAGCTGCCAGCCAGGCACAGAGGATAGAGCTGTTGTTATAGATTCGTTAGTTATTCATTGTAACAGCCTTGATCCTAATGAATTCATTTGGTATTCATTGGCTGTCACGCACAGTTTTGTAAGTCTTCAGCTCTAATTTAGGACAATTAAAATGAAGTGTTAGCAAGCAATGTTTCCCCTGCATTGCACAATCTATAATATTTTCTTTTCAGGGGAGGGATGCAGACTAACCCCGCTCACGCTGCCGATGTTATCGGCCAGTGAGATCTTACAGCTTGATCCTGCAATGCTTAATGAATTAATACAGCAGATATAATTTTCATGGGTCAGTGTGTTGTGCTGGCCTGCAGATCTGTCTAGATTAGGCCCAGGGAAAGACTAATTGAAAAATACATGTCTTGGTTTGCTTAAAAACAATAAGCAGATATCTACCGGGGAGAAACGTACAAACAAGATGCATAAAAGCAAGGCAGTGATTTGTCATATGCTTCATAGTTCATGCTGTAAATTAGACAATCTTTCATAATCACAGGGCTGGGGGAGGGGGAGAACCGAATCAATTTGCCTGTAAAATTCTAAGTCCTTTTGAAAACACAATTGAAATATAATTCCTCTGTGTTTCCCAGTTAATTATCATTTACAATATTTCTGGCATCAAAGCTTTACTAGCATGGAGGGATCATTTCTTCATCACAATACCACTTTCAGGATTCATTTATCTTGTCTTTTAGACTAATTATCCCCAAATTCACCAATAGACTGTCACACTTACATGCTCCAATAAATGTAGTTTTAAATCAGCAGCTTACTTTGCTGCAGTGGTACAAGCTTTCCTGAATTGTGTCTAACTAGAGTCATTCATCTGTGATCACAACACTAAAGGGAGAACAACAACATTAAGGTTTGTATGAATGATCATGCTTATTTATATGCAAATACGTCTGACAAATCAATAATGTATGATTTAGCTGTTCACTGTGCATTAGTAGAAGTGCTGCCAGTCCCAGGTGGCGGCCTCAAAAGGGTTCTCAGCTCTTCCCCCTCCCTGTCTGGGTCCCGATTCAACCACCATCTCTGGTCAAGTGGCTGTGAAATCAGCTGCTGCCTCCTCGCTGTGCTGGGGGCACTGGCAGCCACCCCTGCTGCCGAGGGGATGGGGCTGGGAGAGCTTTTGGGGAGAGGAGAGGATGGAGCCACCGTGGGGACCCTGGGGTGGGAGGCAGTGGGAGTGGGGATGGCAGCATCAGACAGGCTGGGCTGTCACGGGCTCCTTCCTCCAGATTTCAAACTGATGTGGAGCACAATAACACCCCAAGTGGGTCAGTGCTGCCTGTCCTGCTCCCTTTTCCCTCCCAGAGAGCAGCTGCCCACCAGATCCACCTCCATTTGCTGCAGTGGGTCTGCCACCCTCTCCAGACTGTCCCTGTGGTCCAGCCTTTCTGCACAGCCCAGCCTGGCCCTGCTCCTCACCCACCCCAATCTCATCCCCTCTGCTGTCCCTGGCTTTCCTTTCTGTCCTGCCACCCCCAACAGAGAGCAGCACCAAGCCATGGGGTTTTCTGCACATCATTCCTCTAACAGAGATGCTTTTCTCCTTTCCCAAGGTCTCAAAAACTCTCTTTTCTCAGGAGGAAAAGGGGAGGAACCCTAATGGGTGTATGGAGCTGTGTTGTCCATGCCCTATACCACTTGTGCACACCATGATGTATTGAACCTGCCTTGGGGACCAGCTGTCAGGGTCTAGGTGATAACCAAAATAAGTAAATATTAAATATCTCTATCTTGTACCTGTGTAAATGTGGACACTGGGCTAAATGTTAACGTGGTGTGAATTCCTGCTTTTCTTCTGAGTTGTGCTTATGGCTGTGGTGAGTTGAGCTTTCAGCTAAGGCCAGAACAGGGTTGTGAGTAAAATAACACCAACCCTGTGCTCAGCTATTATTATTCCTCTTGCTGTACACTTCAGGCAAAGATGTAGTCATGAACAGAAATCCCTCCTATTCAGTTGGCCAGAAACATCTCAGTGCTGTGGAGACATAAAATTAGTTCTTGTTCCCCCTACAAACCTCCCAGAGCACCAGAAAAGGGTGACACAGGGTGGAGAAGGCTGTGTGTGGTCCCATGCAAAGGGAAAGGGCAGTACCACCTGCACAGGGCAGCTCTCTGGGACAGGGGGATGATTTATATCCACTTAACAGGACTCCCTGTCTCATCCTGGCATCACTTGATGTCCATCTCCATTTTCTCTCCCCTGGTTAAGGATACCCACATCTGACACAGGCCAGTGCAGGCAGTCTGTCCTGGAGCTCTCATTAGCTGTGACAGGTGAAGAGAAGTGCAACTTGAACAAATGCTGTGCCGTACACTCCGTCCCAGGGAGAAATTGCTCAGCTGTTGCCAGCTTCAGAGGAGCTACTCAGAAAGCTGTGAAAGCAAGCAAGAAATCCCAGCCTACACAATGCTGGGTGACGAGGGGAGGAGTAAATTTAATGGCCTGCATGGATTGTCAAGCAAAGCCTCTGCAGACTTCAGCATCTTCAGTGGCACATTCTCATTCTGACACGGAAGCGACATTTATAGGTTGTAACTCTTAGGAGCAGTTGGTCTCTCTGGCACTATTACACTTAAATGTGAAGGGCTTCATCTGCTGACTATCACAGTGGAAAAGGCAAGTTGAGCAGTTAAAGTAACAGTTCAGGAAGATCCCCCAGGGATGGAGTGAGCAAAAGAGAATAATCAGGCATTTCCACAAGTTGCCCCAGTAGTGTATTAGTTTCTGGCGACTAAGCTGCTTTTAGCTTTCCCAGTTTATTTTTAATCGTGTCTATGCAATATACTGCTGGTATTCCCATTGCATTTATAATTATAATTGGCTATCTAACTAAATAGCCTGTGGATCTGTGTGCTGGGAGACACGCTGTGCAGATGTGTGGGGCTGTGTGCTAACACACACACACAAACCTGCACATCCTCACTCCCCTGCCCTCACACATCCCGCCTCAAAAAAAGCAGTCAGAGATTGAATTAGCTTAGAAATGGAGCATCTGCATAACCAATAATTTCATTACTGGGGAAAGCAGGAAACTGTGTTTCTCAATGAAGCCCAGATTATGAATCCGGTCATTTGCATTGGAATTTTAATAGGTTTGTACAAAAAAGGGCTGGTACACATCAGTTCTTCTTTGAACGAGGCATAATGTGAGGAAGATGCTGCACGCTGCCACCAGATGCTGGGCAGAGAAGGGAGCTGTGGTGGGCAGGCACATCCCCACCAGTCCTGCAGAAGAGAAGGAGATGGAGAATTGGTACCTGTGCTCTGCTGGGCCATTCTTTCCTTGGAAGGTGCAGATTGCTGCTTCTAAGAATTTAACATCCTTGCCATGTTTTGTCACTGGAGCTCTTTGCTATGAGGGCAAGAGTGATGGCCAACATCCCAGGGCTTGGACCAGTTCCTGGGCAGGGCCTTTTTGGGATGAGAGCGGAGGGGCTTCCATGAAGGACAAATTATTTCATGTGGGATTCAAGTGCGAATGCTTGGGTAATCCGCTTCAGAAAGAGGATCCACACCCTGAGATACAGTCCTATATACACTGCGATGTACAAGCCACACTATTCATAGGGAAGAAGTAATTCTTGCTTTCATATATTGTTTTCCCCTTCCATCAACCCAGACTTGTTCACACAGGAAGTATCATCAGCTGTTGCAATAATCTGCAGTTTGGATGAAGATTTTTCTATGAGGTCTGGGCCTCCTTGCAGTCCTGGCAGGTTGATGAGGCTTTATGAGTGGCCTCCCTATGAGCAGAAATGCCCTGCAGCTCTCTCCAGAATGATAGAGAGGAAGACTACATCTCCCAGCAGCCTCAGGAAGGAACAGGATGAGATTTTAAGGGTGGGTTTGATTGTCTTCCCAAACAAATGGCACTTGGAAAGTCAATCTCTGATTAGCAGTCTGCACCTTTTGTTTTCAATAATGCTGAAGAAGTTCACAAAAATGGGAAAAGACATTTGTTGCATCAGTTTTGGAAGAGATTTTCTCAGAGAGAGACAAGCACACACAGAAATCAGAGAGATCAGCTCTCACCTCAGTCTGCCAAGGCTCTTCCTGCAGAGTGCTCACTAATATGAAATATTAAAAGTGCCATGTTCTTCCCTTCACAAATTTCTTCATATTCAGCCTGGCCACTCAGTTGATATGTAAATAAAGTGTACCACCACTCTGTAAAATGCAGATACCCTGCATTATTTAAGCTGTGAAGGTGATGCATCATCCGTTATGTGGCTCATTGGGGGAGCCCCGCTGTGTGTTTGGCAATAAAGCCTCAGAGCGCCTCATCAGAAACAGCAGTTGGTCCAGGGGAAGTTCATTTATGCATGAAATATTCACAGAGCAACAATGCAAACCTTAAACATCAGTAATTGTTAGATTTCTATTGCCTCTAACTAGTGTCTCTAAATTATTGCAAAAGACCAGCCAATTTGCAAATTACATATATTTGTCATGCTCTTGTACCTTTAGTGAAGAGCCCATAATGGTGATAGCATTTTTAATGTACACAGTCACTGAGCCTCCTTTGGTGAGCTAGCCAAAGACTAGCTCTGTAATGGCAAGGGCTGGCCAGGTTTCTGGAGAAGGGCCCTGCTGTATTAACTGACTCATGGCATGCAATTTTTTCCCCCAAATGTTTATCTCCAGCTTTCAGGCTAAGAAGAAACTCCATCCAAGATGGTCCTTCCACTCTCTGTGCAGCTTGGAGAAATTCTGTCTGATCATGACACCAGTAACACCTGGGGCCATGACATGAACCAGCCTTTTTCAGGGTTTCTGCCACTCAGTCCCTGGCACAGGACAATCACTTTGTCCATGGCCTAAGTGGTGTCACAATTAGGGAACCAGGCCTCTGGAAAACACAGCCTGAGGTTCCATGTTGAAAACAAGGCAAAACCAACGCCTGGTGTAACCCTCTCAGAGGGTGCAGAGCTGCTCCAGGGATACAGATACCTGGGGAAATGTGACCAGGTCTGTGTGTACCACCCTCCTGGTGGGCTCTGGAAGGAGGGAGGTGATGAACAGATCCCCTGACTGCTGTGCTGCAATTAGGAATGACACTGATCCAAGAGTGTGAAATTTCTCGATTTCAATTTCTCTCTTGATTTCAAGCTGGGGAATTTTCAACTCCCTTTAGTCAGCAGATCAAGGAGACTGTCTGTAAACTACAGCTGGGTGCTGTCCTCCTGTCTGCCGTGCAATGCTTGTCCCTCTGTCTCCACCCCTCAGCCAGAGCAGGGCCAGCCCAAGGAGATCCTCTCTGCTGGGAGCCAAATGCTGCCCCAGCAAGCGAGGAATCCATTTAATAACCTCAGTTTCATTAATATCCCTCCCTGCAAGGCCCAAAATAACAATAGGGAGATCAAAGGGTCAGTTAACACTCACAGTCTCTAATCTATCAGCAGATTAATTTCAGAGTTGCTTTGACTGTGTGCTCCCTGCAAAAGTTGGAGAAGGAAAATGCTCTGTCCCCATCTTTCCTCTTCCTGCTTAATATTTAACATTAGTCTATTAATGTGCTCTTCCATTCAATACAGTAATAAAATACAGCATCACCTTTGACAAATCTCTTCCTCTCCACAGAGGAAAGGGTGCATTTCCCCATGCTGCTTTGTCTTTTACACCGTGTGTCTCTCTGGGAACAGAGACTGCTCCATCAGGTTGATAAAACACAAACTCCTTTCCCCAGGCACACTGGTCCCTCAGGAGGAGTCATTAGCTGTGCAGAGGATGGGGGCCAAGAGCATCATTTCCTGGCTGTGAGCAGTGGGCAGTGCTGACTTTCTGTGTGTCTGGTTATCCCAGAAGAGGTTAATGGCTGTCCTGGCACCTCCTCCTCCCCCATGGATCCCAGAGTAATCTCCAGGAGGGATTTGATCCTTTCTGCATACAAATTGTTGTTTGCTGACAACAGGGGGGATATAAGGAGAGCTTTTTTGCGCCTTTAAATATCCTACAGTCATCCCAGACACGAAGGGCAGAGGGGGATGAAGCTCTGGGTGTGCTTTCAGAGAAAGGGCAAAGCCCTCTCTGGGATGTTCACTTTGGCTTCAGAGATGTGACCTCTGTGCCAATTTTGCAAGTGACACTTTTAGGTTTGCCTTGTCCCTATGGCCTTGCCTTTGTGAGGGGGCAAAGAGAAGCAGGTGTGAGCTCAGGAGCCAGCACCTTCTCCATCTGCTCTATTTGCTCCATCTCAGACCCTCAATGCTTCTCCTGCAAGAGCAGAGCTTGGGCCATCAGCTGTGTGCTGGGCTGGTGATTCTGGACTGCAAGAGTGAGACCTTCACCTCACCCCAAGGCCCTCAGCATCCTCAGGGCTGCCCCTCCAGAGCCTGGGCTGAGGAACAGCTCCAAAAGTGCAGTGAGTTAAAATGCATCTGTTGAACATGCAATTTAATCTGCCTCAGCCACCCAGCTGTAAACTGGGGCAGCAGCATGTCTGTGCTTCCTGGGGAGGAAAGACAGATACCCCTGACATTTTGCAGCACACAAATGCTGCAGGGAAAGCCTCCATGAGTTGGTGAGGTGAGTGGCTTCATCCTGGCTCTGCTTGGAGGAAGGGATTACATCCTCATCAATCTTGTGAAAGGAGGCAGCTCAAAACCAGAACCTGAGCAGCAAAATGGCACCTTTTGGCCACTCAGCAGGAGGTGACAATAAAAGCTAATTTAAAAAAAAAAAAAAAAAGAAAGAAGTGCTCTGGAGTTTTGAGTCACTTAACAAAATGAATTTCTGTGCCAGTTCTGAAGCTGAACTCTCTCAAAGGCGATCACTCCTGACTTCAGGTTTCTCTTTGACTTGTTTTATGATGTTTGCTGAAAGTTCAGAAAATTAAATCTTTTGCAGTTTCAGAAATGCACATGATGGATGTGTTTTGGGATTCAAATCAAGGGAGGGAAAAAGCTTCTTTAAATTATTAGTTTGGCTTCCCTCCACCATGCTGCCGCTCTGTTAATTAAACAGCGGACATATGTTAAGGCTGTTTTACAAGCATCTGGAAAGAAAAATTAACATTTTTTATCACTGTCACTGTAATTTCTTAACTGTATGTATATGTGGGCAATATGAAAATTAGTTTCATTTAAAAGTTGGAGTGGTTTCCTTTGATTAGAAGACAAGCAGGGGAGAGAAGGGAAAGTCTGATAACTGAAGAAGAATCTGGCCTGGAGAATGCAATGCAAAACATGATGCTCAATGACTCTGGTCAGCCTAGGTGGAAATTTAATAGTGTATATTTTTATTAAATCCACTCTGATGTGCATTTCTGTTGGTGTATTCATGGTAATTTACAAACAAACCAAACATCCCTCTGTGGAGCAGGTTTTGGATGGTCATTTTGGGGTTTGTGCTGCATTCCAGGCTGGTTGACTTCTCTCACCCTGCAGCTCAGGACTCCCAGAGCCTGGGTGTACCAGCACTGGGGCTTGGGTGTTGAGCCTGGCACTTCAGGACAATCATTACAGCCTCGAGCTGACAGAGGGCAGGCTGAGATTGGATATTAGGAAGAAATTCTTCCCTGTGAAAGTGGTCAGACACCAGCACAGGTGGACCAGAGAATGTCTGAATGACCAGAGATGTGGCTGCCGCATCCCTGAAGTGTCCAAGGCCAGGCTGGATGGGCCTTGGAGCAGCCTGGGACAGTGGAAGGTGTCCCTGTCCATGGTGGGAGTGTTGAAGCTAAGATGGTCTTTAGGGTACATTCCAACCCAAACCATCCTGTCATTCTATGATTGAGTCTGTGATTCTATGATTGAGTCTATGATTCTATGTTTTGGACTCTGCTGTTTCCCTCACAACACTCCTTGCACGAAGTCTTCCAGAAGAGGAGATTTTTCGTCTGGAAAATGGGGATCCTCAGGGTTTGGCTGTAAAAACATCTTGGCAGTGGTTGTACAGGAACCTTCTGTCTTTTCAGCCCCTTTCACTTTCAGCCCAGATGAGGAGGCCAAGAGGAAGAAGAGGAGTGTCAAAGTCGCTCTCGGGAGCTGTAAGCTGCGTTCCAAAGTTGGAGGCAGCAGCAAGCCCTGCTCTGGCCCAGGCTGGGGCAGCCTTCTCAGGTTGCACAATGTGCTGCACTGTGTAAATTAAACAATATGTTCCTAAATTGACAGATTGGACAGAATCCATCTCCAGGATTCCCAGTCCACACTTGCTAATTATAGCAATATGTTGTTTATTAGTGAGGAATTGTCCAAATCCAAATTTCCCTGAGTAATGAGGTACACTTAACTGCAGCTGGATGGGAGAGACTGTACAGCAGAACAGGACAGGGATTTCTGCCTGTTCCCAGGGCTGGGGAAGTCACAGACTTGGGGCCAATATACTCACATAAGCAGGCCATATCAAATTAATGGGGCTATCCCTAAGAGCAAGGATCTGATCCAACAGCCATTAAAATCAATGGCCCCTTCATGGGGTTTCAGAGCCCCATAGGTGGTGCACAAGGTGAGCAGGATTGGGTCATAACCCTGCAAGAAAAATGAGCTGTGAGATATCTCTATAGAAAATAGAGAGTACAGAAGGTTATTTGGGGTCTCCAGCACCTGACTGACTTACATTAATGCTTTTGCTTTTTCTTGCAATCAAAAAAATTTGCCTTTTAAAACTTTTATTTTCAGCCAGAGAAAATTCAAAGGCAGAAACCATGGAGAGAGCAGGCTGGGAGCAGTGTTGTCTTTATCCATGCTGCATAAAGAAATCCCAATGAAATCATTAACACAGCTTCATCAGGGCAGCACTGAGCCTGGTAAGAGTGGTAGAGCCAGGCTGTGTGACCAGCTAACCCAAAACTGCCAATTTTCTCCATCTCTGCATAAACTCCCCCTCTATCAGTTTTCTTACAGCAGTAAAAAGGATAATCTGGTCATGTATCCTGCTGACAAGTCAGCTGGGATTTTTGCCGTAACCCAGGTGCTTGTAGGGGATCTGGGTGAGGCTGTGTTGCCTGCCTGGTTAATGTGAGCATCGTGGTCCTGTTGCTAAAATAATGAGTGCAGGAGACTGGACTGTCAAACAAATTAATCTCAGGCTCCTGATGATATCGCAAACCACCAGGGCTTCACTCTCACAGGTTGCAGTTTCATCAACCCCCCTCGTTTATTGATTTATACCTACAGAATCCATCCTTCTCCTTATCCATTATCCTAAATGCAACGTTAACGTACCAGAGAAAATCTATTTGAGTTCATTTGAATTTTTTTTTAGCTCCTGAATTAATGTTTTCTAAAAGGCTGTTTTAATCAGGCACTTTTTTTATTAAAAGAAATATTAGGAGAATAAAACACCAGCCCCCAAGGTTCAGTCAGTTATGGCAAAATAGCAGATTTGGCTCCTGCTATCTCCTGCTTTCCCCCCTTTGCAAAATTAGCAGTGTGAATTAGGTCCAAGAATTTTAACCCTATTTGACCAGTGAGAGTTAACTGATGAACATGGTTAATTTATTTGATGAATCAGTGTCAGGGGGGTTTGTGAGGGCTTTTTTTTCATTTCTTCTAATAATATAAAGCTGCAAAATTCCATGTTGTGTTATTAGCTTGAGTTATCCTGCTACAGTGATTAGTGAGATTTACCTTTTTTTCTGCTTTTATTGACAAGATGTTTCTGAAAATAAGCTTTTGTGTATCTGCATGAGATAAAGCATTATGTTTTGGATGTGGTGCCTGGCATCATTGTCAAAGCAAGTGAAGAAAAATCAGCTCAAGGTAACAAGTTTGCTTGTTCACTGTTCCATATAAAGTTTTAAATCCTGTCTTGTTTGCAAGATTCTCGCTTCCATTTAAATCCCATTTTCAGATTTCCCATACACAGAAATTTTACCAGCCTGTTTAATTTTGCTTTTAAATGTAAGGTTTCTAGACAGTAATTTGTTTCCAGAAATTAGGGCTTAAAGGCAATCACTATCTGTCCATCTCTCAGAGTCTGCAGCAGTGTCATGGGACATATCAACATGGATTACCCTGAAATGTTTGCAATATATAGTAACCAACACAAAATATGTAAATCTGAAGTATCAAATGCAGCTTTTCCCAAATGGCAAAGACACACCCAGAGTGCAATCCCTTGCCTTTGTAAATAAAAACATACAACTGACTTTATGTTATTCATCTTTCTGATGCCCTTAGAAAGATAAAGTTCATCAGCACAACAGTATGTAGCTCTACATACTGAGAAGTTTATGAATATAATATATGCCACACAACATACATAAACACACATGTACTGGCATTTTTGGGGGGTTCACTTTAAATGAAGACTCAGAGGGAGTGTGGGGAAACCACATTGCTCACAAAAAAAAAAAAGAAAAAAAGAAAAAAAGAAAAAAAGAAAAAAAGGAAAAAAAGAAAAAAAGAAAAAAAGAAAAAAAGAAAAAAAGAAAAAAGGAAAAAGAAAAAAGAAAAAAGGAAAAAAGGAAAAAAGGAAAAAAGGAAAAAAGGAAAAAAGGAAAAAAGGAAAAAAGGAAAAAAGGAAAAAAGAATTTCAGCTTAAAGCAAGTGGACAGCAAGGAGTGGGGAAAATGAAGGTCCCTCGATACCCAAAGGCAGGCCTGTCACTTCCCAGCTGTGAGCCACTGGCTGCTGCAAACAAAGGCTTTTTGGAAAAGAAGGAGCAGGGGCATGTTCCTCTGTCTATATCTGGCCTCAGTTCTCTGGTAGCTTTAGCCCAGGAATCTAGAATCCTGGGAAATGGAAAACCACTAAGGATTTATTGCATTTGACTATTTTTGTAAGGCTGGGAGACAGAAAGGATTGTCCCTGCTCAGGCTGGAACTACATCTGGGTACAGACCAAATCCCAAAATTTAGCATCCAGAAATTCCAGTTTGGCTCTAGACTCTGCCCTAGCATTTGTTGGAACAAAGTCCTGCCTGCAGGTGACTGCTAGATGGGAGGCTGGAAGGAGAAAGAATTTGAGATGAAAAAACAGTTGTGGGGACTAGTTAGTGAATTAATTAGTGAATTTGTGTTCAATTAATGAATGACTTAAAAGAAATATTTGTGATTATTTCTATTAAAACAGATTTTCATTTTCCTTAAACTTATTTGTAAAGCACAGTCTGGCTACAGTTCGCTACAACCCCTCCTACTTGCAGGAATTTCTGCTGTTGGAGATCAGTTCATCACAGATTTATACAATGGTTTGGGTTGGAAGGGAGCTTAAAGCTCATCTCATTCCAACCCCCTGCCATGGGCAGGAACACTTTCCACTATCGCAGGTTGTTCCAAGCCCTGCCCAGCCTGGCCTTGGACACTTCCAGAGTTGGGGCATCCAGAGCTTCTCTGTACACCCTGTTCCAGGGCCTCAGCACCCTCAGAGGGAAGAATTTCTTCCTAACATCCAATCTAAGCCTCCTCTCTTTCCATTTCTCTTCCTGCTGTTGGAGATGCCATATCACCTGTGGTCCTTATTTTACTTATTTTGCCCAGAGCTGTCTGGGGGAACATGTCTATCTCAAGATGTGTAACATTTTCCAAGTGTTCAGTCCCTGCTGCAACCTCAGGCTGGGAGAAGCAAGGAACAAGCAAGAAGCAAGTCTTATAAGGTTTTCAGGATACTTTCTTCCTGTGTAAAAGAGTCCCTTACTGTCACAATTTTTGCCTGTGTGGGTTAATAAAACCATCTATCACACTTGCTGATGACAGATGTCTACATGTCCAAATAATAGCCAGCATGGAGAGCTGTGTGCTCTGACAGCCAGAGTCGGGTTTCAGGAGAGATTGAGACAACTCCAGAAGTGAATGGAATGCACAGATGTTAGCAAGCCTGTCCTTCTGATTAAGTTTGCTGCAATGCAGAAGGTATAAATATGTTCAGATGCTCAGAAGGCCATGGGAAATGAGAGACTGCATTTTAGCACCCAGCACTTTCGAGTCCTGGGGTAATCCTGATTTTAAGTACACCTTTTATAGACCAATCTGGCTGAATTGTTCTACAAGTTAAATGAAGCAAAGACTTTGTAGAAGTATTCTGGCAAACAATATAATGTATCACTTAAAGAGCTATAACCAAGCAAGTGGAAAATGCAGCTCTTGTTGCAATTTAAGGCAGAGTAACACTAGTTCATATTTAGCATTTTTTTGTGGAAAACGAAAACAAATATTAGCAAGCAAATGGGCATTGTACCCCAGTGCACTCTGCTACCCAGAAATCAATGTGTGGAGTTGGGTAAGCATCCTCCAGGCAGCTTCTAACTCTTAGAAGCTGCAATCCCAGCACTTTTTTCCCTGGGGAAGGAGGCCTTATTTCCACATGGTGGTGATTCAGTTTTTGGTGCAAAGCAGTCACATCTCTGTGGAGTCTCCTCCAGCCCAGAGGTAACACTGAGGCTTGGGAACAACTTGATAAGGGCAGGGACACTTTCAGACTCACACTCCACCACCTGCCCTGGCTGTGAGCATCTCAGGTCGTGTCTGATTATGGATTTCACTCCTTTCCCATCCCTGTGACCTCACCAAGCACAGCTTTCCAAGGAGAAGCGACTTTGGAGAAGTTTGTCGTGCTGGACTTTGATAAACTGTGGGACAATTTATGTTAATTGCATTGTCAGCCTCTGGGAGCAGATGTCCATGAAACACAAGGAAGTCCTGCACTAAGGAACCCTATCCCTAGTAAGGAATAAAATCAGCCTTGAGAAACTTCTTCCCCAGCAAAGAAATCCCAGCAGAGGAGGAGCAGGTGATAAAGCAGAGATTAGGGATCTTCTCCTCAATGCTTTGTGCTCGTCCCTCTGTTCCAGGGCTGCACCAGCACATCCTCAGTGGTTGCTTCCCAGAGTCTCACAGAATTCCCAGGGGCTGGTTCCAGCTGCCATGTGTCTCTCAGCAGCCCATCCTGGGGCAGGGAAAGCTGACACTGCACAGACACAGACCCCAGAGTGTCCCTGCATGGGGCAGGAATCCTGCACAGCCCAGCCAAAACACTCCACAAAGTGCTGCCTCAGAGTGCCTCTGAGCAGGGGAAGTATCACATTGATTATTCCTGAATCTATGGCCAATTACATTATTTTATTCAAAATTATACCAGCAAAGGCATAACTTTTATGGGACTGGTAATGTCTTGTGAGTGACTGCTCCGGATGTTGGAAGTGCTTACTGCCTTGGCTGTCTCAGGGGTCTCTGCCAGGCTGGTAAATCTGAAATCCCTCATTCATTCAGGGCTGGAAAGTGCTTTAGTCCTGAATGAAGTGTCGGAAGAGATTTTTACACCTGGGTTTTTATAGCCTGATCTTAGCAGAGGGAAGGAATAACTCTGGGTTTCCATTTGAAATGACCTCAGGAACAGCTTGTCACAGCTAAGCTCTTTGGTTTACATTATTCTTTTGGCTGCTCACTTGGGCTTTGTGTGCTTTAAAAATCACAACTGGCAGTAGCCACTATCCCTCCTGTCCCTGAATCCATGGAGAGATGTAACTCTGAACTCTGCTCTCCTCATTCCCCTTCCCTCTCCTGTGGTTGCTCTGCCTCTCCTCTGCTCTTCTCCCAGAACTGCCTGATGTCCAGCCCTGCCAGCTTGTGTGCTCCTGTGTGTTTGTGAGTGTGTTTGTGTGTGTTTGTGTGTGTTTGTGTGTGTGTTCCTGGGTGTTTGTGTGTTCCTGTGTGTTTATGTGTGTTCCTGTGTGCATTCATGTGTGTGTGTGTGTGTTTGTGTGTGTGTTCTTGGTGTTTGTGTGTGTGTATTTCTGTGTGTTTGTGTGGGTTCCTGTGTGCTTGTGTTCCTGTGTGTTTGTGTGTTTGTGTGTGTGTGTGTTTCTGTGTGTTTGTGTGTGTTCCTGTGTGTTTGTGTGTGTTTGTGTGTGTTTGTGTGTGTTCCTGTGTTTGTGTGTGTTTTCCTGTGTCGTTCCCGTGCTTGTGTGTGTGTTCCTGTGTGCATTCATATGTTTTCCTGTATGTCTGTATGTGTTCCTGTGTGTTTGTGTGTGTTCCTATGTGTATTCATATGTGTTCCTGTGTTTGTGTGTGCTTCTGTGTGCTCCTATGTGCTCCTGTGTGTATTTATGTGTGTTCCTGTGTGTTCCTGTGTGTTTGTGTGCTCCTGTGTGTCCCTGTGCATATCCCTGTGTGTCTGTGTGTGCTCCTGTGTGTCCCTGTGCATATCCCTGTGTGTCTGTGTGCGCTCCTGTGTGCTCCTGTGTGTCCCTGTGCATATCCCTGTGTGTTTGTGTGTACTCCTGTGTGTCCCTGTGCATATCCCTGTGTGTCTGTGTGTGCTCACACAGCCCAGGAGCTGCTGCCCAGCCTTGTCCTGCAGACCTAGGCACAAGGGACACACAGCCGGCCTTGCCACGCAGGGAATGGAAACACATCTCCAGCACACAGAGGGTTAATAGCTCTAAATCTAAAGTACTCATCTGCAATCTCAATTTGCTCAGAGTCCAGCAGCTGCATTAGTTGAGATAATTCTGTCAGTGAGTGCTGTTTGTACCCAGAACATGCCTGCTAAATTTGTTAAAGAATACCCCAGACTAACGCATCATTACACTCACAAAGTCATCTATCTTTTACTTCAGATTAATTCTTTTTTTTCCCTCTCTCTTCACCTCCTCCATAAATCCTGGTGCACTTAATTAATTTCAGTTCCAGTGTAAGGTCCATAATACAGAATTGTTCAAGCAAACACAAAATTAATTATTCTATTTACAGCCTTCTCATTGAAAGGAGCATTTCATCTTTCATAATTACATTTTGGAACGTCCAATTATGAATTCAGACTTCTGCTGTTTTGCATACCGTGATTGTATGCAAGTGTCTCCATGCCAATGAGAACCAAGATTTGGGTCCCACATTTCCTTCCAATTAGACTAAATTCAAGTACAGCTCCAGTCTGAAAAACCTTTTCAAGAGGTGACAGAGGGAGAGGGTGGGAGATGCTTAAAGAATCAGGTTAAAAATGCCTCTATGAATTCATGTTATCATTTCTTCTCCAGCAACAGAAATGTCTTTATAACACAGCACAAGGCTGCTGTAGCTGCTTCAGTAACCCTACCAGCTGCTACAGGCTTAATTCTACAAGCAAAAAGACTTTATCAAGCTCTTTTTGATATAATGGAAAAATTCCTTGGCTTTTATGGTTTTAAAAAGGCTTTTGAACTCATGCACAAGTTGATGTGTATTATACCCTTGATTTGTGTTAATTATATCAATTTTTAATGCCTTCGATCGCAGTAGCTGTTTTCCTCAGAGCTGATTTGTAAGTGAAATCTGAAACTGCAAAGGTTTCCTGCCTGCTGCAAACCTGGGGCAGGTTCAAGGAAGGTTCCTTGTGTTTTTTGAGAATTCTGGCCTCAACCTGTGAAGCAGGGAATGAAAACCTGGGCTCAGGAGTTCTGGGTTTTGCCTGTCCATAATTCCTCCTGGGATGGAGCTCTGTGGTGGGTGTTTGGTTCCCTTTGGAGCTGCAGTGCCATGGGAAGTGAGGGTTGCAGGAAAGCCTTGACCTGAGTGTCCCCTCTCCAGCAGCTCTGGGAGGGGACTCAGGAGACCTGGGCTGTGTCACAAAGCTGTGGGTGATCCTGAGCTGGGCTTTCAGGCTGCAGGTGGGAGCTGTGAGCTGCATGAGCCTGTTGGATGTTGCTGGATGGACAAGGGGAGCACAGCTGCCTCCTGTCATTTCCCAGCACAAAATCCAACTGTGACAGTCGGCTTGGCTGCACGGGGACAGGGCTGCAGCTCTTCTTTCTCTCATGCCTGGAGCTCCTGACCTCCAAAAGCACCCAGAGCTGCCTTTGCACTCAGGAGAGAGCAGGAGCAGCATTGACATCTGGCTGAAGATGTCACCCAGGACATCCAAGGCTTCTTATGCTCTCCCTCTTTGCATACTTGAGAAACAGCCACAGTTGATCTGACCTTTTAGGATATCTGGTTTAAAAATTCCTACCCAGCACAGGGTGAAATGTGCTGTTATAAGAGCTGCAAAATAGCTCTAGAGTCTGCCTGTCAAGTTTGATCATGCCCTGAGAAGCCAAAATGTGCCCATCTCCTTTAGAAACACAAATAAATTGCTTTAGCCTTATCTAGAGCTTTACAGTGGCTGCTGTTCTAATGGGATGAAGCACGGTAATCAACTTTATAGAGCATATTTCCATGGCACACCCGTTATGTCATGCCTTGTTTACACAATTGGAATTAGGGATTAAGAGGTACACATACTGGGCAGAGGGCCAAAAATACTTTTACAGCCCTGATTTAGTGGCTGGTCCATGCAGGACTTGGGAGCTGTGCGTGCACTGGCTGCAGTGGGAATGTGACTGGGGTTGGAGTGCAGGACTTAGCAAAGTGCAGGGTCACATCACAGTGGCTGAAAATAAACCTGAGGGCAGGGCAGGTGGGCACTGAGTGTCACTGAGTGAGCCCTGGCAGGGTGGGTGGATGGGACAAGGGCTGCACTGGTGTATGTCCCCCTCCAAACACATCCTCAGGTGCTGACCTGGTACCTGGGAGTTAAAATCCCCCAGCACAGAGCCTGGGTATGTGACAGTGTTCACAGGGGTCTCAGGTGAGGGAAGAGACGAGGATCTGACTCCAGATTTCAGAAGGCTGATTTATTATTTTATGATATATATTACATTTAAACTATAGTAAAAGAATAGAAGAAAAGGTTTCCTCAGAAGGCTAGCTAAGAATAGAATAGAAAGGAATGAATAACAAAGGTTGGTGGCTTGGGCAGAGAGTCTGAGCCAGCTGACTGTGATTGGCCATTAATTAGAAACAACCACATGAGACCAATCACAGATGCACCTGTTGCATTCCACAGCAGCAGATAATCATTGTTTACATTTTGTTCCTGAGGCTTCTCAGCTTCTCAGGAGGAAAAAATCCTAAAGAAAGGATTTTACATGAAAAGATGTCTGTGACATGGGTAGCTGGTGGGAGATACATGAGTAGTAATTCAGAAAAAATAGAGTTTAATGTGTGAGGATGTGCAGCTGACAGCAGGGTGACCTGTGCCCCTGGGCACTGCCAAGTCGTGGTTTGATACCTGCTCCAACAGAAGAACAATCTTGCAAACAAAATTCAGACTTGAGAGCAAAGTAGATTTTGCATAGAGTTATCTTTATTATTATTTCAGAATCGATATCACAGATTGATTTTTGTTGGAAGGAACCTTAAAGATCATCTTGTCCCACCCCCCTGCCATGGCAGGGACACATTCTGCTAGGACAGGTTGCTCAATATCCTGTCCAACCTGGCCTTGAACACTTCCAGGGATGGGGAAAGGAACATCTCTGTACTAATAAGAATGATGTTCCTTTCCTAACAACTGTACAGTTCTAGGAACAGAAAATGTTCTTAACTTTAATTAATGTGTCATTTATGGCCAGAGAGCAGGAGAGGCTGACCCTGCTCTTTGCCCACTTGCAGAGCTCTCCCTGGAGAGGCTCCATCCCTGCCCTGCGGAGTATGAACCAGGGCTGGTGCTCTTTACACTCACCCAGGGAGGGTGGGCTGAGAGCAAAAGCACTCTGAAAGCTCTGAGGCCAGGGGTACCCACCAGACAAAGAGCTTCAGATTCAGAGAAAATGGGACAAGGACAGGCAGGGGGATGGATTTGGGCACTTCCCCAGTGCCAGCCTCAGAGGAGATGCAGAGGGAATAGGACTGAGTCCTTTGCAGAGCCAGCCTGCTGCAGCCACCTCCTCTGGGCTGCACTGATGGGGACAGGCACTGATTTCCCCTGCAAGGACACAACGTGCACCAAGCTCACGTCTCAGGCAGCCAAACCCCATGAGCTGAACCTCAGTTGGAGCTCAAGCACATCTTCACTCAAGCTGGGAACAATAAAGATATTTTTTCCCCTCCACAGATGCTGCTGTTAATTTGTTAGCCGTGTACAAGTGTGAGGTTTGCTGGAGGAAGCCAATTTGTGCAGTTTTTAGCTCATTCAGTGGTGAAGTCTGCTTTATCTCTTGTGGGAGCAACTTCACGGCTCACAAAAAGACAGAAATAATCTGTTTTAAAAGTTGTTGGAAGGACAGTGGATTTATGGTCCCATTGTCAGAAGGGAATGATAATGACCCCCTGGTCCAGCCCCTGGCCTACCAAAAGCAATTCCTGACCCAGAGCCCACATCTTGCACTTGAACTGGAGCTGGTTTATTTTATTTTGTAAACACATCCAACCCTGGCAGGAGGGCTTTATTCAATAACAAAATATTTTTCTCACTGTCCTTAGCTGGCAGGAGTTAATTGTTCCCTTTGTGAGCTGTGAATGGGTTTGTGCTGTTCCACCTGGCATCTCTGCTTTTGTTTGTTAATTAGGTATTAATTGCAGAGGCTGTTGGGGATTTGTAGGTGAAAAGAGCATGTGTTTATTGGTCCTGCATGGAAAGGGCTGAGATGAATCGAGTTTGGTAATAACAGACCTTGTAACATCCCTAATATATATTTTCCAGGGGGTGTTGTGGTCTGATGTTCAGCGAGGCATGGAGAGGTGAGGGAAAGTTTTTGGTTATTGATTCTCTGAATGGTGCAGCTCAGCTCGTGCATTGCTGGTTAATGAAATACAGTGGTTTGGGAAGGAGAGAGGCAGAGGGCTGGTTTTTAAAATATCAAAGTTGCTATAAAATATAAAGTGAAATTGTGGAAGGTGGGTTAACAATGAACCAGCTCCTCCTTTGACAAGTTTCATGACGAAGCTAGGAAAAACCATGTAAAACTGATTCTTGGAGAAGCTGGCATTGTTATAGGCTGCTGAGAACTACTGGAGAACTGAGATGGATAGCCAGGGATTTTATACCTTTGAAATGAAAATGACAGAATAAAGTTTTCTATATGGAAAAGAGAGCAAGAAGACTGGAATCAAGGAAACAATACTGAGGAGGGCAAGACACTTCACATATATAAAGGATTATTTTAATGTTCTTTCCCAAAAACTTTCAGCAAGTCAAAATATTGAAGTATAATTATTTCAATCCCTTCTGATTGAAGAATATATTAAAAACATAAAAAGAGAAAGCTGCAGTTTGGTAAATGGATATATCTGAGGTAATTGCTTGACCTACAGGTTACAAGGCAAAGGTTGTCACTGAGAAACTCCTTAGGGGAACTAGAAAATAAAAATATTCACTTTTCCACAGCAGACTCATCTCAATCTGCAAGGTGTCAGATATGGCAGGAAGGGATAGTGTAGGGCTGCAGACCCCTTCATCTGCCTTTCTCCTTGAGAGCTGCATTTGCCAAGACTATCTGCTGTGGCCATCTTGAGAGCGCCTAAAAATTCAATTTCCAGAATGATGAAGAGTGCAAAAGAATGCGGAAAATGAGGTGGGAAGAGATTTTCAGTGGAGAGCTGCACAATTTCCTGTTTAATACAGTATTTTAAAGCCTCTGTTCTTTTGTTGTGCTGCCAAAGATGTCTCAGAATCCAAAAACCTTGCATGGATTTTTAAAATTATTTTAAGTCAGTTAAATAAATGCGCAACTCCTGACAAGGCAGCTTGCGCAGAATCACGCTGCGTTTCTCCTGCAGCATTGTTGAACCAACGTTTTTCTCCACAAAACTCAGGCTCTAACCTCCCTTGCTGACCCTTGTGCTTACCTGTGCTCTCCTATCAGCCTCCTGCATCAGGAGAATGTGCTTTTCCTACCCTCAGCACCTCTATTTACCCTGCTCTTTCCCAGGTTGCCAGGGGGATGCTCAGTATCTGTCATCTACACAAACGTCACAAAATCATCAGGACAAGCTAAACCCATGGATTCTCTGTGAAAGGAGAAGTGTTTTGTAACTTGTATGGGAATTGTGGCATTTCCACCCTTTGCCATCTACCCCAATGCATAAATCCTGGGCAGTAGGCATGGGAGCCTGTGATTTGGAAAATAAAATCAGGGATTGCGGGCTGTCATTTGTTCACTATCCTCAATTAATCCTATGTGATAATTTTTGTGGTTCCTCCACTTCACATCACGTGGGCTTGTTCTGCTCACCATCAGCAGCAGCTGGACAAAGCAGTGCATTCCTCTGCTTTGTTTAATGCATTGCCTTCCCACTCTTCTCTCTGTCTTTCATCTCTGCCTTCAATAGAAGGTTTTACTGTCCTTGAGAGTTTGCTTGTCCTGACCCCTCCTTCCACACACCCCACAGATTTCTCTGGTTACCTGCATGAAGAGGGAATGTTCCCATGTTTGTGTGAGCAATGGCATATTCTCTGGACATCCCAGTGGATCAGGGACAGTGATAGTTTTAGAAAAGTATATTTTCTTTTAATAATGAAAACAAGTTTTCCTTCTAGAGCAGTGTATTTAAATTGATGGTGCTGCAATGGCAATGTGACTCCAGAAGCCTCTGCTCCCTTACCTCATGTCAGCCCATGTGAGACAGCACCAAGGAGTGGTTTGGCTGTCTGAGGATGTGCAGAGTGCCCTGAGAGGTGTGTTAGACAAGATGATGATGGTGAGCCCTTCCAGATGAAGCTGGATCCCAGCAGATAACTGTTCTCAGGGCTATTTTCAAAGTCCTTCACCCTGTCTTTTTGATTGTTTTAACTCCTGACAAAGGGTCATGGCACTGCCCAAGGAGCTCTCATTTGCGCATTGGCTTTCAGAGGGTTTAATGATCAGCAGGTGATGGTTCTGTCTGGGCTGGGAAGGTGCTGCCTTGGACTGTGACGTTCCTGTTGGGCTGCAGCCACTGATTATGATGATTATTTTCAGCAGCTTTATTGCGCTGATGATAAACTCAGACATTCTTCTTATAAACAACAAGAAACTTTGAACCTTTGGAACACTCCCTGAACTGTGGAGAACTTGTTAAGCTGGATAACCCTCAGTGAGGAAGCAAAGTGCAAAGTGCTGCCAGCCTTGTGTTACTCACAGGTCCTTGCAGGTGGCCTCAGAGAATTTTCCTGGTTCACCAATGGCCAGTGAGGGGTGCTCTGAAGGTAGGGGCACCTTCTTTGGCCACAGTGAGAATTTGGTCCTGTAACCCCAGGAAATGAGGACCTTTGGGTCTTTGATAAGTATTTCTTGCTGATTGTGTGCAATACTGCTTTACTTCCTGACTAATATCTCCTTCCCTCTCCTTTTCTCCAAGGCTGGAAGTTGATTTCATTCAGCTTTTTCTCTTCTGATGAGAAGTTTTGAAGTCTGTAAGAGTTTTGAGAGTATTTCCTCCCCTGCTTGTTCTTTCTTCTGCTTACCCAGTCTTTTGCTGGGGATGGGAAGACAGGGAAACTCAAGAAGAAGGTGAAAAAGAAAGCTGTGATTGGATTTTTAGTGCTAACTGGAAGGAAACTCTTACTCGCTTCTCTCCTTTACTCCTCCTCCTCCCAGGATGGTTTTGAAAATAGGAAGGATCTCAAATTGATGTCAAAACAGTTCATTCTTGAACTATCTGCAGATCACAGCAGCTGAGCATCACCTTCAACACCCAAAAAGGATCAAGAAGCCCATGAACACTTTTTGGGTTTGTGATTTGTCTCATCACCCTTGGGGCGTTGTTGAAAGGTTGTGGCTGTGAGCTGAGCACTGAGTGTGCAAGGCTGTGGCTGCAGGAATGGGGCAGGAAGTTGTGCTAAAATTATCAGACACAGCAGAGCCCATGGTGGCTGTGCAGCATCTGCCTCCTACAAACAGCCCAGAGTTAATTCAGACTGGCTTGATATCACAACAGGCTCTAAACTCCAATGCCAGCGACCAAAGGAACTTCCTGCAGAAGTATGAGAAGGTCTCAAATTTCCATAAACATAAGCAAGGCTATATTTCCTAGGGAAATAATTATTAAATAAATAATTAAGGTATGTTTAACAGAAAATGTAAATTATATATTTATTCCAGAATATGTTTTGCTCTGGAAAACAGAAGGGACACTTGTTACAAGAATATCCTCAAGAGGAGGAAGTGTTTCACCAGCCAAGGAAAAAAAGACCTCCATGAAACAACACTTCTTTCCTTTCTCTTCCCTCCAGCCCTACCCAAATACTGTGTGAAAGTCATTTGTCTTGGACTTGGGAGGTTTGCTTGCAAACAACTGCACTTGTTTTCCTGCAGAGCTTAACTGCAAGTTTGCTCTTTAAAGCCAGACAAAGTCACTGACTGGTCAATGCCTGCCTTGAACAGATTAGTTTGAATTCTTGTGTATGTAGTAGTTGAAGCTCAGGTATTGGTTTCACTATATTTCTGTTTGTGTTAGCAATGAATTGATTTTTTTACTCTGCTAGTATTTTAAAAGGCCCAAAACTCTCCCTTGCTGCCAAACCAGGATGGTTATTAAAGGATTCTAATATTCTTTCCTTTTTACTGCCAGAACTGCTTTTAGAATAAACTGACTATGTGAAAAGTAATTCCTTTATGCCCTTCACTCTGCACTTCAAGGAATGGAAGGAAGAGGAGATCATAAGATCTTGGACACCTGGAAGAAAGAGGAATTTTTCTTTAGCACAATCTTATTCTGAAGGAAAACTCTCTTGTCTTATCCAGGTGCAGTCTCTGGCTTTGGGATGTCAGAGAGCACCTGGTTCCTTGCAGGCCCTCTGTCCATTCTTAGTGTATTTACTGGGTATAAATAGGGTTTGTTTTTCTGATTATTAACAGGTATTTGCTGTTGCCATCAAGTTGGTGGAGAAGTCCAAGCTGCCAAAAGCAGCAAGGAGCTTCTTGTCAGAGTGGAGTCTGACCTTTGGGCGTTGCCAAGGAAGGCAGGACACACTCCTTGGGCTCATCCTCAGGACTCAGGGGCGGGAATCTCCTGCCAGAATTGTGACCAGCCTTTGACAGTCAGTGAAACTCTTGTCAGGAAGCCTTGAATCAAAGGAATATTGTCCTAAAATAAGTGTCAAAGCTACCATGGGCAGGTGCTTTCAGGGCCCAGCACTGGGGGAGCAGGGAGTGGGTCAGGTAAGTGTCTGCAGCCTGGCAGGAGCAGGGTCAGTCAGAGCTGGATCTTGGGAAAGCCTTGGTGAAATGATGAGCAGAGCTGACCAGTGTGAGCATGTGGCTTTAGTAGGTTGGTTGCTGCTGCTCTTTTCCTTATGTGCAAGTATTAAATGGTAAACTGGACTTTTCTTTCTCCAGTCTAAGTGGAGCCACCATACTCAGGAAAACATAGCAAGTCAGTCTCTTCACAAATAGAGATTTTTACACCTAAAATTAAACTCATAAAATTGTGTGTGTGAAATGGAGTAAAGCAGTGCCACTGCTGGGCTCTGGAGCTTGGTTTTTGAAAAGACAGCAGGTCAGTATTTTGTCATCTCTAAATTCTTCCCATCCAGATAACAGGGACTAAAAAAGCGAAAGCAAAGATGGAGTGTTCACAACCCACAGGCTGCTCCCACTGTGCATTCTTCTCCTGTCTTTCCCAGAGGGCTTGAATTTTCTCAGTGACAGCCAGAGCAAGAAGTGCCAAGGAGAGAGAGCAGGACTGGGAGTGCAGCAAGGTCTGCTTGTCATTCCTGGGGTAGGCTCATTTCAAGGAGCAGGCTGACAAAGTTTAGCCTGATTTAGGTGGTCAAGAGGGATCTGGCTTAGCTTTGCAAGGCAGAAAAAGGGGATGCATTTCCCAGCATCAGGTTATGCAAACCACTGAGGTGGAGGTGGGAGGGGCAGGCTGGCTGCGAGTCATTTTGTATCTGCATGAAAATGGAATTCAAAACATTCCCTCTAGAGTGGTATCCAATACCAAAATTGGATTTGGGAACTCGGAGTACATGAATATTTGTGCTGTCAATAAGAGTTATCTGTATACAGAACCCTTTCCTTGTCTGCTTTCTCTACCATGCTTCCTTCTTAATTCATTTTCAGTCTTTAATGTACTGTTGTGTAGCATCCTCTCCCATTAGGCCCTGTAATGTGCTCCGATTGCCTTCAGCTTGACTGCACTTAATAGGCAGCGTAAATAGAACTTAGTGTAGCATGCACTAACATCTCTATCCATTGTCCAGAGATTAAATACATGCCACAAATGGTTTACGCATCATCAGCCTCCAGCCCTCGTTTCATAGCTCCCAACCAAAAGAGGATATTAAATTAATTTGCAGGTTGCTTTAGCAAGGCCTAACAAAAAGAGGAGGGGGGAGAAAAAAGAATCCTGAGGGTCACTCTGCATATAATATCCATCAATCAAAAAAAGAGGGGTGGAAAATGATAATAGCAGGTCATTATAAGGGGACAGGTGCACACATATTTAGCTCGATGTCTAGTTCAGGTCAAAGCTTAATGGTGTTAACGGGGAGGAATGCAGGCTATGTGAGCAGGGTGGATGTGTGAGGAAGAGGCAAAAGGGCAGCTCTGTGACAGGACAGCACTGCCTCTTCCAGATCTTCATGATTAACCCTTTACTCTGCCTGGGGAAGAGCTGTTCAGTAGCACTGAGCTTATGAGAAGAAGGAGCAAAGCAGAGATCTCCAACACTTGTCCTGCAGCAGCTGGTAGCACTGAAAGTCAGCATGGAGGCAGGGTTGGAGTAGGGCAGTGAAAATGAAACTGCAGACTGCCAGGGTTCAGGCTGTCAGGAACTGGGTGTACTGTTCTCAAGGGCAGGGGTTTTGTCAAGCAGCAGGAAATGCAAACGCTCCTCATGGAAAGGCAGGAAGGAGATCTGTGTTCAGCGTGGGCTAACAGGGATGAACAATGATCTCCACAAGGGCCAGGACTGAGAGAACTGGAAAAACAATGGGAAGGCCACATGTCATCTACTAAAAGAGGAGCTGTGACTAAAGTAGGGAGATGGATTTAAAGTGAAGTGAGGCTGACAAGTTTGAGAGGATAGGACAGAGTCCTTGACTTATTATTATGAAGGTGCTACATAGATGTGGGCTGCACACAGATACTGTGTGCCAGCCCTTCTTGTCAGTCTGTGCCTTTAGCTCAGTGCCTGGGACAGCCATGGAAAAAGAGAAAGCTTCAGTCACTCTTGGGGGTTCCAGTGAACAACTGGGAAGACACACTTAGGTTTAAAGGACCAAGATGAAAATTAGGCTTTGTGGCTGTGGTGAGTAACGTCACCCATGTATGCAAATATTTTCTCTTTAAGTTTGATAGGAATCCATGGAGGTGAAGGAAAATATCAGTGATTAGCACCATGTTTTAGATGCCAGCATCAGGGTTTTGCGAGGTCTTGTTGATGAATAATAAATCACTGCATCACTTCTGGATGTGGCTCAGTGGCACATTCCCTTGCTTTCTTTTGGACAAGTGTGTTTTCAGGTGCTGTATTCTGTAGTCTCCATGAGGAAATGATCCAAATCCTCCCCCAAGCCCACAATAACACACTTTGACTGACATGGATTGTTTTTCTGAGGCTCACAGTAAGTACCATCCATACCCTGAGAAGTGATACACTGGGAACTAGAATAATTAAGTAAGGAAATACCCTTTACCACAAGAGTTTAAATGCCCAAGGACTGCTGTCATAGAAATCATGAACTCTCACTCTGTCAGCTGATATTTTAAATGCTGTTATTCCATGCCAGTTTTCCCAGGCTGGGGCCATGAAAGTGAAGAAAGGGAAAGCAACACTGCATGTTAGCAAGGGTTGAGCAGTTGTGAGAAAGTAAGAAAGTAAGTTGTAAGAATGAAATTTGCTAGTTAAGATATAAATAAGGCGCCAATTTCAAGCTGTGTTTAAGAGTAGAAGATTGGTTTGAGTGCATTTGGGAAGGAAAAAGATACATTAAAAAAATGACTTTAAAAAAATTGGGAGCAGGAGGATCTATTCTGTAAAGTGTTTGTTCTTGATGCAGTGGCCCACACAAAAGCAGAGGTGCAATTTCCCCAAAGCCTTGGTGAGCTTTGTTGCCCCATGGTCAGCCCAAGAATTGCTTTCAGATGTGGTGGTCTCTATTCTCTCATGCTCCATTTTACCCCCATTTTTTCTCTCCATCTTGCTAGCAAACAGCAGAATCTGCTTCTCTTGGTGCTGAATGGATGGGGAAAGATCCGAATTTAATCCTGACCTGCTACAGAGCAACTTCAGCCAGCTCCTGCTCCAATTCTCACCCCAAGCAGATGCTCAATCCACGTGCTCCTGGGCCAGGGAAGAGCCCGATGGGGCTGGGCTGTGCCGTGTGCTCCAGAACAATAGATGATCACTCTTAATTATGGCAGCCTGAATGAGCATCGCTCTGCCGGCCCCTTTCCTCCTGCTGGCTGATCAATACAGTCTTAATTGCCGAAGAAAGGCAGTATCCTACACAATCACAGCACAATGGTTTAATCACTTGGACGCTTAAAGTTAATTTCAGGCAGTTCATTTCTCATCCCTCTCCCTCTGTCAGGCATGGCTGTTCTCTTTGCACACACAGGTGCTCGCAGCTAAAGGTGGGTTATCAATAGCTGTTAGCGAGATTATTTGAGCTAATTGAAAATGTGGGAAATGTTATTATCGTGCATAAGCTTAAAAAGGATTTTCTTTTTGAAGGGGGGTATGATAAAAACATTTATTGAGATACTTCCTAAGGGAAGAAATAAAATGCTCTTCTTTTCTGGACCATCCCCTCTACAGCTTTCATGCTGACCTGTCCAGATATTCTGGGGATCCTTAGGTTGGTGGCCAGGTGGTGCAGCAGGATTGGAACCTTATGAACAGCTGGAGTGGAAATTCACCCAGTCCTCTCCAGCTTTTGGAGATCTTTGGGCTCGTGGGCTGTGTCTATGTAGAATTGTTTTTGTGGCTGGCAGAGCATGGCCACTTAAGAAGGTGTTGTTAAGATCCAATGTGATCCTTGCCTTAAAATAAGGGCATATCTGGCCCTCCATCTGCAGAATTTCTGCTGTTTCAGATGCGCAGGTCCTGCTCGGATCACATTTTATAGATGAGGGTCTGCTACAGCACCTCAATCCAGTTTTGAATATTGCCCAATAGACCCTCAGGTTTGGGGGCTGTGAGATGCTGCCCACAAGAGGGAAATTTGAGTGTTCCTTCCTCCTCAACACAGCTGAACATCACCACAGCAAAAGTGAAATAGGCTTTTCAAAAGCCTCTTGTGATGCTGAGTGCAGTTTCTGACCTTCACTTTGAGACTGCAGCATCAAATCCTCTCCTTTTCTTCTTTCCCCCACCCAGCCAGAAATTAAGGCACCAAAGCTGACTGCTGGTTTTGTAAATTCTTTGAATGCTGCTGACTTGTGTCTGCCTTAGAAAACCTAGATCAAGAAAATATGGGTAGAAATGAGTTCTGATCCAGAGGAACCTGGACCAGTGGAGCTCTCAGGCATCACTTTGGTTTGTGAGTCCAGGCATCTTTTATTTTGGGTGACACAGAGAGGGGCTGCCCCTTGCTGTGCTGCATTAAGGAGAGTTCTCACTCTTACCTGGGCACTGAGAGCTGGGAAATCTGATCTCACAGGACCCAGGACACCAAGGAATATCTGAGAAATATCTGAGAAAACACTTGCTCTGGTTGTAGGATAAGGCAGCATGGGAGCCAGTGCCATACATGTAAAGGGCCTGATAAAATGTGAACAGAGCTTTTCAGAGCTGTAAGAAAATGATCCTTGATCAACAAAAATATTCTGTGAAGCATATTGCTGATGGTGGGAGATGGGATGGAAAGAAAAGTTGCTTGAAAATTTATCTCACAGCCATTTTAGTCACCTCCAGCTTTGTTCTATATTGGACTATTCCTTACTGGGACAAAGCTTCTGGCTGGAGGCAGCCAGAAGTTTCTTCTGAATGTTGGTCAGATAAGAATGAAGTTTACAGGCTACACTGACATTTTTCCTCCCCCCCAGAAAATAATTTCCAGTATAAAAATGGTATTCTGTGTTTTTGTTATTATTTTCTGGCTATTGCATATGTGAAATGCCAGAGTCAGTTGCAGCTCTCTACATCCTGCAGATCATTTTTCCATGAAGAATAGCAGGCAATGTTAGAAATTTGATAAGAGTGGCTTTCTCCTTTGATGAGTTCCTGCCCAAAATCTTAGGCAGAAGATGAGGAATTCAGCATGAAGGATACAGACCAAGAGAAAGGACCTGACAGAAGCACAGTCACTCCCTTTGTTGCAATGCTTTAGGCTAACCATTATTCACAGCCCTTTCCTCATATTGCATCTTTCATGATTTGCTTAAGCGATTTTAAATTGCTTTTGTGATTTCATTTAGCAGAGACCACAATAAAAGTGACCCTTGAGTTTATGAAATGAAACAGCCTGCACAAAGGGACTGAGGGCCTCAGCAGTGTGTGGGGTGACAGGTTTCTGTGCTGCACGGGCTGGCTTTGCCTGGGACAAAGGGATGATAAAGGGCTTGCAATGAAATGCTGCAAGCAAGGAGCATTTCTACCAGAGCAGCTGGTGTGAAACCAGTGCTGACCAGCTCTCTGCCTGTGCAAATGAACTTTGCCAGACAGCCCAGGGCATGCCCACCACCCAGATTTTTTTTTTAAAAATAAGATTTTGGGGTTTTTTGTTCCCCCCCTCAATGTTTTCCTTGATGAGGGAAGCAGCAGGCAAATCACTGAAGGTTTTTTTTCTGCAGATCTCTTCAACAGGAGAGTTCATTTAGCAAAATGTCCAGGGCTCTGAGCTTATGGCCAGGAGGATCTCACTTTCCAGATGCTGTCCAAGGTGTTCCTCTTGTACCTCACCCTGCCCCGAGGTGGTTTGGAGCTGTGCTGGGATCAGGAGTTTGATGTAACACTGCAAGTCAGTGGAAATCCTTGGGAATGGGAAGGGAGGTGGAAAGAGTTGGCATTGCTTAAAAAAAAAATTAAAAAATTAAAAAATAAATTATAAAAAATTATAAATAAATAAAAATTCAAATAAATAATTTTTTATTTAAAAACAAAAATAAAAATAAATAAAATTTATAAATAAATAAAAACATTCATTTGTCCTTGCAAAATCTTCTCAGAGAAAGGCAAAAACTGTCTTTGGAGCTAATTTTCCAGTCTCTATATATTCATTTTTTTTTAATCCAGTGCCCAGCTATTTGGGAAGTGATTTCCAACACCCTTCCTGTGCATCCCCACACATGTTAGCCTGCTAGAGTGATGCCTCTTGATAACACCATGCCCAGAAATACAGCTGAGCCTCTCCAGAGCTGAATGAGGCACAAATGAAACAAGCATCAGCAAAGTTGGTGCATTTTCACACAGCTGCTTTGCTGGGCTGCTCTCTGCTGTGCCAGGGAGCAAATCAGCTCCTGGGAGCACTGCAAGGGCAGAATCCCAAATCTGACCTCTGATTTTTCTCTGGGATTGGCTTCTGCTCTCTGAGACAAAAAGTCAAGCAGAGCATACAGAGGAAATGATAAAAAAGTGACCTATTTTCATGCTGTTTGGCTGCTCTTTACTGTAGATGACAAGTGGTCTGGTGCTCTTAGATGACTCCCAGGGGGATGGAGGGCAGGATTTGAAGCAGGTTATTGGTGACACCTCATTTAAGGTATTACTCCCACTTCCCTCCACCTTGCAGGGAAGTCGTGTCTGGAAAGCCCTTGGGAAGAGGCTGCCTCCAACTTTCCTGCTTGTTCCCTGTGGTTCCCCTAACCAGGGAAAGGCAGGATAGGTTTCATTCCAGCTGCAGAGCCCTCTGTGTTTTAGCAGGAGCCAGAGGCTGTGCTGTCGTGCTGCAGCCTGCCTTATTTCTGCTCTGACCTTCAGGGTATATTTGCAAAAAGAACAGCCTCCCTTCCTCTCTTCTCCCCAAGAAAAACAGTAAAAACAACCCCAGTAACCCCAGAGCAAACTTTAGTTAGAGGAAGGAAGGAGAAGGCAATGGGAAGCTGAGGCACTGGGGGAAATCTGATTTTGAGATTTTTGTCGCTGTGGTGGCACAATTTCCTCTGATGCAGCTGTGTAATGAGTTCACATCTGTTAATGCCACATGTTGCTCTGCCTTGCACAGATGCAAAGTCTCAATTTTTCTAATTAGCAACAACATGAAGTATATCTTAATTTTCTGTCCCCCTTCCCTCTAATAAACGTGATATTAACAAGGTTACATGCCTGCTTTCGCGGGCTTTAATCGAATGAGAAGCAGGATTGGGTTAGATCACACTGTTCTTTTTAGGTGGGCTCTGCCCAGTCACAGAGACATCAATTCATTACAATAAGCAGAAAGCACAGGACAGGGGATGGGGGCACACACCTCCCCCATTTTGCAGCAGCTCTATCAGTCACAGCCACTGTTAGGTGTGTCTGTGATCCTTCAGCCCTCTCTGCACCACACTGCAGGTTTGTGTTGTACATATATATATATATATATTTTTTTTTTTTTACAGTGTGAGTGCCCAGGAAGGCCTGTAACACCAGATCCAGCTGCATTTCTGCTCTGAGGGGATGGAGGACACAACCCAGGTGTTGGGGAAGATGAAACAGGAAAGCCTTATAAATATAATTGTCTGGCAAAAGATTTTGAGAATATAGAAACTACAAGCGAGATTGAAATGAAAGCAAGCTTTGAGATGCCTCAGTTACTGAACAACGGGAAAACAATGGTGTGGTCTGCTGAAGGTGATCCCCTTTTGATGGAATAACACCCTCTGCTTGCAGACAGGCCCAAGGGTCAGAGCAGACCCTACAGCTTGGCAGAAGGGGCCCAAAGAGGAGTTTTTAGGGTTTAAAATGCAACACAGTATAGTAATGTAGTGATTCTTATAGGCTGTATGTAGGTGCTATAGGATTTGTATATTGTACTAGATTGGTTAGTGAGAATCAGAATATTCAACACAGAAGAAGATTCATGGTATTGGAATGGGAACTTTGCTCTCTTACCTCTTGTGTCTTAGCTCTTGCCTTTTATGCTCTTGCCCCTTTTACTCTCTCACCCTCTCACCCTCTCTCCCCCTCTCCTCTCTCACCCTGCTCTGAGCTGTGTCTGGCAGCTCCCAGCAGGGCCCTGCCCCCAGGCCCTTTGCAATAAACCCCAAGTTCCAGCCCTGGCTGCAGAGATCTCTGCTCTCCATCCATCCCCACTGTCCTACTCCCGTCTCTCCTACACCCAGGTCCAGGCAGGAGAGCAACAGGAGATGCTGGAGGCTCCCAAAGCCGTGAAAAGCTGCAAAGCAGCTGAATCTGCAGACAGCAAAAGGGGCAGCCCTGTGCCTCTTCATGGCCTGAGGTGCCCAGTGGCATCTCTGTGTGAGGCTGAGTGATTCCCCCACTCCTGGCTGCAGAAATGCTCAGCTGGGGCTGTTGGGACACTGAGAGCACAAACTGGGAGGCTTTGCCTGTGGTACCCATGACAGTGATCAGAGCAGGACAGGGATTAGTGTGGATGGAGCTGTCCCTGAGCAGGATCCAGCCCTCTCTGGACAGCCTGCATTCATATTCCACCTGACTCTGCTGGGAGAAATCCATAGGGACCCCAACAGCAATTACTTGTGTGATTTAATTGGCATTATCATTTTAGTGGCTTGACAAAGATAAATCGCCCTGTTGGGTAAGGCTGCTACTGTGACAGCAAAAGCAGAAGGAAAGACTTTCCTCTTCTCTCTGGAATAGGAGATGACTACCAGTGTATCTTAATAATTAGTGCTGTTATAATTAATCGGGCTATTTGAGAGTCAATCTAACAAACAAATGGAGGGCTTGATTGTTCAGTAATTGACAATTTGTTTCCAATATGGTATCACTTGCTTCTGCTTGTGCAAAGAAGGGAAAAGACACAAAACTGAGATTACAGGAGGGCTGAGGCTTGGCCACAGTGAGGACAAGTGACTGAGGAGGAAAGGAGTGTTCCCAGCCACTGAATGTCCCAGGGACCCATTTGTCTTGGAAATACACACACAAACACACACACAGAGTTATGATTCCTTCTGTTTCCCTGTTTTTCAAACAGTTGCAGCCAGCTGTCACTGCCTGTGTGAGTAGTTTTACAGAAAAGCAGAGTTTTCAGGCTTTGGCCTTTCCAGACAATTTTCACCCTGGTTATAGTCCTGGATTGGCTGTGTCCAGGCTGTGTTTCTTTCCTTGCCTTGTCTCAGTCTCCCCTTTCTCTCTGTGCCTTGGATGATCTGGAACCTGCAGTAAGTTGTTTGTTGATGCTTTGGATGGAAGAACAATGTGTGGCCGTGGCAAAGAGTGTGTGGATGGACCAGGCACTGCAGCACTGGGCTGTTGCTCTCTGCATTCAGACCAAACTGTGTGTGGTGCTCCCATTCCTGCCTCCAAAGAAGGCAAATACAATGAGAGAGTGGGCAAACAGTTTTTAAAATTATAATTTCCATTTTTTGAGGGAAGCAAGATGCAGATATTTTGCTGGTAAAATATCTCTATGATGATGTGAGGTTTTGAAAAGTGGTTAAGAGTCTGCTCTTCTCCAAGAGATTCTCTGCTGCTAGCTGTATGAGAGCTTTCTTTCTTTCTTTCTTTCTTTCTTTCTTTCTTTCTTTCTTTCTTTCTTTCTTTCTTTCTTTCTTTCTTTCTTTCTTTCTTTCTTTTTCTTTCTTTCTTTCTTTCTTTCTTTCTTTCTTTCTTTCTTTCTTTCTTTCTTTCTTTCTTTCTTTCTTTTTCTTTCTTTCTCTCTTTCTCTCTTTCTCTCTCTCTTTCTCTCACTTTCTCTTTCTCTCTTTCTTTCTCTCACTTTCTCTGTCTTTCTCTCTTTCTTTCTGTCACTTTCTCTCTCTCTCTTTTTCTTTTTCTCTTTCTTCCTTTCTTTTCTTCCTTGCTTTCCTTGCTTTCCTTCCTTTTGTGTTCCACATAAGACCAAATACATCTGAGTCCTCTACATCTCAGTGCTCCTACAGCATATGCTTGACTCCCATAGGCTTCTGAACTCCTGTTGGTGCTGGCCTGGAGGATGCTTTGTGTCACAATTAAAAGGCAGCAATAATCATGGCTGAGGAAGCCCTGCAGGGAGTTCCAAACTCTCAGAGCTCTCTGGAATTGCCCTTGGACACCAAATGTGTATGGATGGATATCCATATGGTCTGGGGAATATAATTTTGGGCATGGCTTTTGCTCCCAATACAGTTCCTCCCTGTTGCAGCAGAATTGTTGCTGCACCCAGAGAGGCTGTGAACAGCTCTGTCAAGTGGCAGCGCTTCTCCCCCGACCCAGTTTAAATGAGATATGAATAATTGATTTGCCTCCTGAATAATTAATTGGATATTCAATAATGAAAGTAATTGTTTGGCTCATTCCCCCATTGATAATCAAGCTAATCTTCCCCTTCAATATGTGGGCCATACAGATATGTAAAGCAGTGAGACAGTTTATAGGCTGATAATGCAGCTAATGTGCTCGGTGCGGGGTCACCTTGTCCAAATATTCCAGCAGCTCCCAGGGCTGCTCTCCACTGGGTTATCCACTGCACAGCCAAGCTGTGTGCAGCAAGGGTTTGTTTTTTTCCTCTTCATTCTGATTGCTGAACATCTCCCACCAGGGAGGAGTCTTCTTTTACAGTTTAAACAGAAATCGTCAGATTCCACTCGCTCCAATTACGGCTTCCAAGGAGGTTTGTTCTTCCTGCAGTCAATAGTGCAGGGATTAAAGGCAGCAAGCAGTGCTCTGAACTCATGGGGCTGCTCTCTTCTGCAGGAATTAGAGCTCAGCTCCACAGAGAGCCTCCAGAGCTTTTCTTTGCCACCAGCCTTTTAGAAATCAAAATCAAACTGAAACGTGTTAATGCTGATTTTGCAGCTGCTGCATTTGGGTTTGAGTTTCTAGCCCCAGGAAGCCTGGAAGTCTGAGCTGACACTGCTGTGGCACACTGTGCCCTTTGGAGAGGGGTTCAGCACTGACAGTGGATGCCAGTCTCAGGTTATCCCAGGAGCACTTTGGGGATGCCCACCTGAGGGGCCCCAAGCACTGGGCACTTCCCAGATCTGCTTTGCGACCTGGGGTTGAACCACAACATAGCATCACAAAATCATGTGAGGAGATCCACATTGCTGGGCCTGAGTCAGATACTGAAGGGTTTCAATAGTGGCATTTTCAAGCTGTAACCTCAGAAAGCATTGCCTGCATCCCCTCACGTTCCACCAGACCTCTGATTCCTGCACATTCTGTTGGGCCTCAGAAGGGCTTGAGGTCCTGGCAAATAATGCAAGTCACAGAGTGTGGAAGACATTCCCAGGAGGTGCTGTCCCAGAGGTGCCAGTTCTAACAGGTAAATAAATCCTCTGCCACTGTTGTAGGCTTGTCCTGGCAGAAAAGGGCATTGAGGAATCTATGAGCTCCATGGGTTTCATCTTGGGCTTGTTTCTAATGACATTAAGGGCTGAGAGAAGCCTGTTCTCACCACATTGTGTGTTCAAAGTTCTGCATTAATGACAGAGCTTATCAAAATCACTGGGGCAGAAAAGCATAAAAAACATCCTGAGACACCATGCACAGGGAAGGTGAGGGCTGGGACAGTCTGGAGTGAGGGGGAGAGGGAGTTGTGCTGCTCTTGCTCCTGAGGAACCTCCTGGGTGCCCAGTCCCCACCCTCCCTGGGCTCTGTCATTGGTCCGTGCCCTGCAGAGATGGGACTCTCAAATGGTCTCAGGCTCTGCCCCAGGGTCTCTGGATGTTCTGAGTGGAAGTTTCCTATGAGAGGCTTTTGCCCTAGCTGGGTACATGGCCAGGAGCTTTCAAGCATCTTTCACTGTGTCCTGAGCCCATCCTCTGAGGGCAGAGTTAGGGTGGGCATTCTCAGCAAGAATTCCTCAAGCCTGGAGCACAAGGGATTTATCTCATTGTACAAACCCACTCTTCTGAGGTGTCTATCTAGAAAGCAGGAGATGAAGATGTCATTTGGGAATATCAAAGCAGTGCAGCTCCAGGATATTTTATTTTGCCATTAGGCTCAAACCTCCAGGACAGCGAGCAGCCCCTGAGGCAGGGAGAGCTACGTGTGACTGGTACTTCTGACACCCTGAGGTTTCAGCCTCTGGGTCCCTCCTTCTCCTGGCAGCAGCACTGAGCAGAAGCAGTTACCTGGAGATTGAAGGACTATTATTAATGTGTATGTGGGAACCATTTAAAACAAGCAAGGAAAGCAGCAGAGTGTTCCTGGAGAAGGATCTATGTGACATGACAGTGCAATCTGAGAAACACTCCCCTGCAAAAACTACTTGAATTTAGATACTTTTTTATTTTAACCAGTTTAATTTCTTTATGAGGGCTTTCATTTGAAAAAGTGGCAGCACCGATGGGGCTTGGAAAGATTCGTCTTCAGCCAATTTACTCTGCAGCAGATTTATCATTTCATCAGTAATTTAAGAAGAGACACTTGATTGTGCACTCATTTATACAGCTCAGAGCTGCTTGGTGGTGTGTTACTTGTGGAAAGTGTGAGGACAGATCAACAGGGAAGGGGCAATGCCAGGAGTGCTCCTAAAAAACCTCTGCAAAGGTGATTGGAGAGGGGAAGGAGCAGGAGCCCATCAGCTGAATAAAACCAATAAAACCCAACTTCATGTGTGTCGCAGACTTCTTTTATGAAAAATCCTTTCCTTAGGATTTTTCCTCCTGAGAAGCTGAGAGGCCTCAGGAACAAAATGTAAACAATGGTTATCTGCTGCTGTGGAATGCAACAGGTGCATCTGTGATTGGTCTCATGTGGATGTTTCTAATTAATGGCCAGTCACAGTCAGCTGGCTCAGACAGAATCCGAGACAGAGCCTTTGTTATAATTCCTTCCTATTCTATTCTTAGCTAGCCTTCTGAGATGAAGCCTTTTCTTCTATTCTTTTAGTATAGTTTTAATGTAATATATATAATAAAATAATAAATCAAGCCTTCTGAAACATGGAGTCAGATCCTTGTCTCTTCCCTCATCCTTGGACCCCTGTGAACATCGTCACACGTGTGAAGCTTTTTCTCATCACAGGCTAATTTAGTGTGAAGATGGCAGCACCACCCTTCTCTTCCCCTCCCTTCTCCAGGCTATTAGGGGGTTTGTGAGGGGCTCCCAGGATCAAAGCTCCCTTGGTGGTTTAATTGATGTGCAGCTGCTGCAGGGGCTCTGGGGAGGGAAGGGGGGTGCAGGGACACACCACAGAAATACTGCAGCCAGCCCCCTGCCTCTGCCTGGCAATCCCAGCGTTATTTATGCACACACATAAAGGGTTCCATGCATCCCACTGAAATCTCCATTATATGTCAGTGAGATCCCCCCTCCCTCCTGCCTTAGCTAACATTTACAGTAAATCTGTTACACTGACCATTAAATCTGGAGCTGCCCTGAGCGATAGTTTCAATGGGTGTGTTGACAGCCCGAGTGTTAATAATGATGCAAACACTAACCTGTTTATTGATTTGCTTTTTGTACCCTTCATTCCAGCTCACTCCTCTCACTCTCGGAGGAGAAATCCTAGAATTAGTAATCAGGTGACAGCTCAGAGCCCCCGTCTGTTCCCAGCAGTGTCATCCAGCCCAAAATCCCAGAGATAAATCACAGGTGCCTTATTCTGCCTCTGCCAGCCATTCAATATACTGTTACTCAATGCTAGATGTAGTATTTGTCATTGGTGCCAGCAGACAGGAGAAAAAAAAAAAAAGAAACATTAACACAGACATGAAAAGCTTTTAACTTTGACAAGAGAAGCAGAGGGAAGTTTTACATTTAGCCCCTCCACGGAAGGCCAGTGCCCATCCATTAAGGCAGCTTGTCAGACAGTGGGTGGGGTGGAATGGAGCTGGGATCAGGGTGCTGAGAGCAAACCTGAGGTGCTCATGGTGCTTCCTCCTCCTGCTGCTGGCTGGATGCCTGCCTAGAGTGCTCAGGAATTAGTGAAAGGCTTTTTGGGTTCCTACAAAAAATGTGTCTATTCATGAACCTCCTTGAAGCTGAGACGTGGGTGGGTTTGTAGAAGGGGTGCAAACAGCGGTTTTGATTTATACCCTGGGGGCCTGAGAGCCTGCTCAGACCGTGGGGGACACAAGGTGAGCAGTGACACGGCCCCAAGCCCCTGCTTGTCCTCTGCTGAGAAGCAGCTCAGCCAACTTAGAGTGTTTCTAAACCATTGGCCCCAAAACTTTCCCATCTGAGCTACCTAGCAGGGTCCTCCCGGCTGTAAAGTGTGGAGAGCTTTGCAAGCAGAGCCTGAGCAGGAACCGGGAGCTCACATCTGCAGGGATCAGTCCCATCTGCAGGGATCAGTCCTACATCCAGCCAGGAGCTGCAGATGCTCTCCCTGCGATGGGCTCAGTGCGACACCCAGCACAGGCACCACAGCTCTGCTGATGAGCTGCACAGGCTTGTGAGAGAAGAATCTGGAGCTGACTGAAATCCAGGCTTTGTGTTCTCATCTAGCAGTGCTTTTTGACCTGTGTTTGTTATGGTCAGGAGAGAAACCTGCCTGTAAATAGGCAGAATTTATAGCCCCTGCAGGGGCTCTGATATATTCCCCAGGAGCTGCGGCCCCAAAGGCTTTCAGTGACATTTATAAGCTTTACTCAGTTGTCAGACCCCTCAGCTCCTTTTATTTCTGCTAAGTTTATAAGCTCTGAAAGAGCAGTGTACAGTGTTTATTAACTGCACTGCAGAGTTGAAGAAAAACAGCTGATCCAAAAGAAACACAATTTTACCTGTACCACTTAAACATGGTTCAAACCATAGCTCCACGTTCTGTCTGTTTTATCCTGTTTTCTAATATGCACCCATCACTAAACAGATGGATGTGTGTCATTATAGAAAATAAAATTACACCAGTGGTAAAAATCCTCATTGATGCCTTAATTCATTAGGAGGAACCAGAATGGAACATAACACCAACCACTCAAAGTGGTAGTTTGTCATAATACTAAATATTAGTATCTATGTGAAATGTAACTGTGTCCATAAGGACAAGAGAAATCCAATGAAAATAAAATATGTTTAAAAAAATTGTATCATGCATGTTTCAAGAGGACTAGTATTTATTAATTAGGGTCCTTCAGCTCTGTGAAACATTGGGTTTCCCAGGAACAAGGGAACCTGTGGTGGCAGCCAGCAGTTTGGAAAAAAAGTGTTTAGTGCTGTAGTACAGGGAAGTAGCCTCAGGACAGCAGGATCAGCCACTGATTTTGACATATATAAAATAACTGTGCTCAAATTATAAATCCCAGGGTACTTTAGACTACATGGTATGTCTGCAATGATTCTGAGCAAAACAGAGCTCTTTCCACAGTGGAATGGACATGCAGGTTTACTCCAGCTATTGGTGCAGAACAAAGCAGTGACAGATTCCTTTCCTTGATTTCAATAAATCTAAAGGGTGAAATGCTGCCTAGAAGATTAAGCCAAGTTTAATTAAGGAATTATTATTATTATTATTATTATTATTATTATTATTATTATTATTATTATTATTTTAATTTAATTAAGGACTCCCATGTAAGATTTCAGGACTCCTTTTTTTAACTTTTCAATATTTTGTTTCCAGTTTCTCTTTCTTTTCTTCCTAGTAGGACAATACGCTAAATTTTATTCATCATGTTTCCAAAACTGTAGAGTTGATCACATTTGGGCTGGGCATTTGTGAAGGAAGATTTAACATTTCTGATTTAATTAAACATTTGGACGTGCTTGGACCCCACCTTTTTAATGTGGATAAGAGTTAAAATTATTGACTTGGCTGACCAATGTTTTCCTTGTAGGACCTCAGGTTTGGAGTTCTCAGGTTGGTAACAAAAATCATGTAATTTTAACAGAACAGAGGCAGAGGAAGAAGAAACAGTGCAGAAGCTGGGAGGGATGATGAAATAACAGGGGTATTTGTAGGCAGAACTACTAGAAGAGGGAAAAGCACAGAAATAAAAGCAAAGCCCAAGAGGAACAGAAAGCACATGAAATTAGTGGAAAGGAGAACAAAGCCTCATCCTGTGAGACACAGGAGAAGGCCAATCTTAAATAATTATAGCAACAGTTTGACTTTAAAATCAGGATGTATATTTGTCGTGGCTCCTCCAACAGTGCAAGTCTCTCCTCCTCCCTTTCTTTACACAGATTTCCCCAGACAATTCACAGTCCTTTCCCTCCTTTATTTATGTGGTTTCATATTTCATGGCTTTTGGTTACTGTATTCCCATCATGATTTATGACCAAAGGGAAGAATTGCATCCAGGTGATGATCCAGTCCATTATCTCTAGGGAGATGCTGACCACTGTAGTGGAGCACAGAGACCTGTTGTACCACGTGATGGAGAACAAGCAGAAAAACAAGGCTTCCAGCTTATGAGGGAAAAGCACTTTTTTTTTTTTTTTAATTTGGACATTTGGATACAAAGAAAAAATAATCCTTTTTTCCTATTTTTCATATTTCTGAATGGGATGTATTATTAAAAAAAATATATAGGAGACCAAATATATTCAATGTGCTAACACACAGCTGCCTTAGCTGAAATGACCCATTTTAAATGCATGATACAACAGGGTAAATCTGTCTTCATACCACCGTTGGCTGGGCTAGAATTTTTTTCTCCCACTTTTTTCCTTCCAGTTTTCTGCTTTGCCATTAATAAATCAAGATTTCTTGGCCCTGCTCTGCACCTTCACAGCTCTTGCAGGTCATTAATACCAAGACAGGGCTGTTAATCTCTTGGTCCCAAGGTGCATCGACCCATTGGCAGAGAGAGAGGCTGGGACACTGGTGGGACCATGCCCTTGGTTACTGTCTTCGTTTGGAAAGACAGGAGTCTGCTAAGGAAGGCAGGAGCCTCCCCTGAAATGGAGAATGTAAACCCTCTCCACCCCTCTGAATTGCTGTACATTTTAAATTAAGGGGCTCTAAGGCAAAAATATGGGAGCAGGAAATAACAGTTCTTTAATAGGGAAAAGAAAAAGGAAAAAAAAAATTAAAGGATGGAATAAAACAATGCAGTACACCAGAAAAACACTGCCAGAGTCAGAACCCAACCTGACACCCTGTGGGTCAGGGTGCTGGCAGCAGTCCCATTGGAATTGTGGCTCAGCCCTCCTGCAGTGTCAGGGCTGGTTCTGCTGGAGCAGGGATCCTGTAGAGAAGGATGTATTCTTCCTCTGAAGATCCAGTGGAAGAAGAGGCAGCTGCTGTTCCTCTGGGAATCCCGTGGAGAAGCTGTGCTGGTGTGTCAAAATCTCCAGATTATATCTGGCTAGGAATGCTTGGCTCCTCCCTCTGGGGTCACATCTCCCAATGAGATGCTGTAGTTCTTATCAGCCATGCAGTGACATTCAACAGCTGTTATCAGCAGATGTCCCCTCCTAAGGGAGGAGTGATTGTGGTCACTCAAAGAGAGAGATAAGGCAAACTGCCCACTTGACAGAAGTAATCTGCCATACAGATGGTGATAGAAAACATCTTGCATTGCAATCTTCAACAGTCACAGAGCAGGGGATGCACCTCAGGGCCACACTAATTCCAGAAATGTCACCCTGAGGCCTGGCCTGCCCATCCTGCTCTGACAGCAGCCCTTGTTTTGGGGTGTGGGTAAACCTCAGGATAAATCTCAGTGTGATGTGTCTCTCTGCTCTGCACTTTCACTGCCTGTGCCCTACTTTAGCAGGGATTTACCAAGGAGTTTCTCCTTCTCTGCTATTATTGAGGTCTTATTCCCACTTGGATTTCTTATCCAATTCAGCCCTTCTATCCCTAGTGGCATGTAGGAGAGGCTAGCACCCTTGCTTTATTCTTCAGGTCTCTTCCCATCAGTGAAGGGCAGGAACAAAGCCTGGCAATGAAAGGCAATTTCTCCTAACCCAGTGGGTGAGTGCAGTGTGGTATGAGTGCTTTTAAACAAAAAAAAAAACAAAAACAAAAACAAACAAACAAAAAAATCCAATAACTTCCATATAAATTGTCCAGGAGAGAAAACTTTGTGTTTTTGACATTTGTAGCTGTTTCAGCATTTTTCTGTGCAAGATGAAAAACTTTTGCATTGAGCAAAACACAGATTTATGATCAATAAAGTGAAGTTTAACAGTTTATAGGGGCCATACATTCTTTTTTTAAAAATCTGATATTAAAAACTATTTTTTCCCTCCCAACCATGTGAGAAAGCCTCTGTGGTTTCAGAGTTTCAGCATAGCAAAGCAGCTGGCTGAGCACTGAGAATAATCACTGCATGGGGTTTCCTGCAGGATGAGCTGCCACCCAAGCCATCTCCCTTTTGCCTTCATGGAGTTATGGACAATGAGACCCCATGAACACCTGAGTGTTGACCAGATGCTTCAGAGAGTTTAGGAAGGCTTTTGCAGGTCCCTTTCTGGGCCATAAAATAAACCCATTCCTAATAACTCTCCCACAAGGCTCTGCAAGCCCTCCCACAGGCAGAGAACAGGCAGCTGCTGCCAGGTTGAGTCCCACAGGTGGTTTGGGAGCTGCTTGGGAGGACTGGGTGTGTGTGAGATTTCGTTGGCACTGCCGCATGTCAGGCTGGAGTTGCTCAGGGAGTGCTGGGCTGGCTTCTTCCCATCCCTGCTCTGGTCCCCAGGGAGTGTGGGGCAGGCAAATCTGCTGGTATTGCCCTCTTACCTTTGCCTCTCACCAGCAATGCTCACCTCCAAAAAAACACTCTTGTAACAGAAGCACAGAATGGTTTGGTTGGAAGGGACCTTAAAGCTCACCCAGTTTCACCCCTGCCATGGGCTGGGACACCGTCCACCAGACTGAGCTGCTCCAAGCCCTGTCCCGCCTGGCCTTGAAAATTCCCAGGGCTGGGGCAGCCACATCTTCCCTAGGAAACCTGTACCACCCTCATGGGGAAGAATTTATCCCTTATCTCTAATTAAATCTGCTCTCTTTGTCCCTTGTGCTTTCCACGATAAGAAATGTGCCAGGTTCTGTTGCAGAGATGCTGAACATAATAGAAAATAAAAAAGACTTATTCTCTAATGAAAAGATCATTGCAACTGATTGTTTTATGTATTCTACATGAAAATCACATCCACAGGCTGCCTGATCCAAGCTATTTGAACTTGGTTTTTGCATAAAAGTTAAGGTGATTTTGAGTATAAAATTATGGAGTATAGAGCCAATTTTGTTGCTATTAAAACCAACAAGGATGATTAGATTTATTGTACAGCTAGAGAGGTGAGATAGTTCTTGTTTTATGCTCCTGAATCCCTGATTATGCAGCCTCAGGGTTTCCTAAACCTGAAGAAATGTGGAAGTGCTTGTGTTGCCCTTATCTGTTCAAAGTGTTCCTCTCTGTAAAGAGAGAAACTCAACACAAGATCTACAGTGGAAAAATAGGAAAGTGTCCATTACCTGAAGAAGGCAGGGATTTAGCCTTTTTTTTTTTTTTTCCTACAGAGCATCTGACTAAGCCAATAAATTTGTTGAGGAGGTAAATTGGGCTAAATAATCCCCGTGTTCTGCATAAAGGATGGTGCTGCAGCACAGCCACACTGACTGTGTCCCCTTCTTCCCACGATATGCCTTGAAATTTATCGCCCATTTGTGAGCTTTTAGTGTAAATCCCCAGTGAATTGATGGGAGAAGGGGATCTGGCTGAGGTTTATACGGTGGGTCTTAAACCCTTAAACACTGGTGGCAGCACAGTCCCCATTAAGCTGGGCCTTGGAGAATTTATTTACACATGGGGAGCTGGGACATGTGGAAAATTGGAGTGAAGCAAGTGGGAGATCAGAGCTGGGCAGTGGAACTTGACTGCCATGATCTCTGTGGAGTGCACAGCCATTTTCACTTGATTAAATAAACTCAGTTCTTGGGAGATCTGAAAAGCGGCTGTTAGAGGTTTCTGTCTAAGAGAGCTTGCAAGTTTTTGCATTTCTTCTGAAGAGAAATTTACACTCAGAAAATTAAAGGATCTACAGAGAGATGTTTTCTGAAGCAGATACTGCCATTATGAGTGTCTTAAGCACTTGCAGTGAGTATCTAAGCTAAGCAGCATCTCCTGACTGACAGAGCCGTCACCCGCTAAAAGCAACTGTTGTAGAATTATGACTAGAGCATATATAATGTTTGTGTTTAACAAGATGACAGAAATGCCACCTTAGTAAAAACTGATTATGGTTACAGCTGAACAATTCACATCATGCAAGATTTATAATATTAAGGTTATGCAATCATCTAATCGGAGAGACAAGCCTTGAGTAATAATATGAAATGCATGTACTTCAATCTGCAGCAGTGGATTCATTGCTGTTTTCTTATTAGCTCATGCCAGCATTAGGGCTGCATTATCCATTTCACCATAGTCTAATTCAGCATTTCCATCTGAAAACATATGCACAATAAGTGATCTATGCCAAACAGAGAAATGGAGAAAAAGCCATTTGAGTGACTTCACGGCTATAAAAGCATACATAATCTGTATGTCTTTCAGCAATTCTCAATACTTTTTACTACATTTCTTTGCATGAAAAGTTTTCCCAAAATAGAGGAAAAAATAGAAATTGCTCCTTCTCTTCCCTGGAGAACAATACTTTGGGAGTGGAACCAGAGTGGGAATCCAATCTGTGAATTTCTCATCTTGGAAGTGAGAATATCAGATCATCTTATTAGTACTGTTCCAGCTCGCTGGGAAGTGGCTCAAGATAGGAGAGAATTACTTGAAATGTGGATCTTCCAGACCAGATAAAATTGGTAATATTTATATGGAAGAGGAATCTCTGTTTTTCCTTAGAGAGATATCTTGGATACTTTCTAAACATCAGATATTTTCATCCAACAAATAGCAGCACGCACACACACACACACACACACACATATCTATGACAGTATATGTATATATAGACTCTAACTGGTAGAATACAGCAGTACAGGCAAGTCACAGTGTATTTCAGGTTAAAAATTTGCTATTTCAGGGCTGACGAGTTCAGGCATCATATTTCAAAAGCACATATTATAAAAGTTGACAAGTGTTTATAATGCAATAATCAGACTAATTGACTGAGTTCCCTGATTAAAATGAGTCTTTTCATGCAAAGCTCAGACTGAGATTCCCTCTGAGCTGAGTTAATTTTCCACAGCCTGTGCAGACTTTGGTCCAGTGAGGCCCTGGGGTCTTGGGACATCAGGCAGTCCTGGGAGGATGGGGGTTTCACTGAACCAAAACTTTCTGGTAATTTGGTGTTCAGATCCCTGTACATGTAGGTGGATTCATCAGACTCCTGCAACAATCACAATTCTCAGGGATAAAAAAAAAGGGTATTTCAAAGGTAAACAGAAGGCATTTGTGTGCTGGGGTCTGATTTATTATACACACTATATATAGCTGTCATTAAATGAGCAGGCTAACGTGCAGCTATTCATCATGGGGGGAAATGAACAGGCTATTCTCTGCTTGCCTGGAATTGTTCATATTTCTGGAAACTAAAAGCAGTGTCTAGGAAAGGAAAGAATGCTTAAAATGCCGTAAGATATTTGATTTATTCTCTTCAGGCATTGCCTTTCTCTCTTCTCTGTGTCCCAGAGTATTATTCAAGTCAATCGATCTTAGAAACTATTTCTAGCAATCCCAGTTTTCCCCCAAACTCCCTGCTAAAGACCTTAATCTGCCTCCTTTTGTTGTCATTGTCATTAAAATCGGCTCAAATCAGTCCACAGTTTTTGTTCTTACTTTGAAGGTGTATTTTGATCTAAGGAAAACAATTCATCTCCTCACTTGTGTTACCAGCAATTCACTTATGAGTCTGCATACGGTAAACTGCAATATCCTTTCGGGTGCCAGCTAAAGCAATTCTCAGCTTGCTGTTTAGTTACACAAGAAACAGAAAATAAGTGATGCTGCCTGACCAAAACAGCTCTCTGAGTGCTGATTCAGGGATACGACTAGAAATATTCAGATTCTTCTTAGCAACAAATAATTGCTGAAGAAAACCAGGAATAATTTTAATTAATTAATCAATGTGATTTTGAACGTTTTGTGGCTACATAGTGACACATGATTTAATGAACTAGGAGAAATGGCTAATCCAACCCAAAAATTGCGATCAAAATTGTTGTTTCAACAGAAAATTGGAATTTAGTTAGGTTGTGCCTTTCATGACAAGCTCCCTTGCCACAGATGCATGGTTTTCCTCACCAAAGTATGCAATGCTTCTGGCTGAAATGAAATGAAATATTTTGCTTTTCAGGAGAAAAAATGTTCAGTATGTTAAGCTGAAAACTCAACATTTTCCAGGTCTTTTTGTAAGTCCAGTTCCCAATTCTGGCTGTCAATTCACTTACCATTCAGTTGTGCAATTTAAATAAAATCCTCTCTGGAATGAGACTGGGATCTGGGCTGACACTGCAGGGCAGGAGTGGGATGGATGGGAGTTTACATGGGGCAGGATGAGGAGCCCCCAGCCCATGGCAGCAGGGCAGGGTCCTGTAGGGCCTCACCCCATCCCAGCTTCTCCAGCAGCTCCCTGCATGCAGAGTTGTGAGGATGAGAAGGATTTTTGGTGTCACCCAGCCAGTGAGAGTTGGGGGACATCACACTCCAAGCACTGGCAACCCCATGAACGATCAACTCTCACTTTTCCTACAGCTTCAAGGCTTTGGGGTTGTTTTTGTCTTTTCCAGCTTGGGGAAGGTAAGGGACATGAAGGGGAGACAAGGAAACCTCTAAAAGACAAAGTGGCCCCCCAGACATGTCCATGCCAGGCAGGGGGATGAAAGGGCACTTTGGACGTTGGACAATGGGGGTGTGTGGGTGTCTCTCATCAAACCCGCTGACAGCCAGTGCTGAGCTGCACAAAATCCCCGAGGTCGGCAGGGATAAAAGCAGCCACGGCCCTCAGGGCTCTGCTTTCTGCCCTGTTGGGTGAGTTAAAGGCAGGTGAGGCACAGGCAGGAGTAGCTTCCCCCATGGTTTCTCAGAGTTCTGCTCCTGTTTTCTCGTTCTGTAGGTGAGGAAGGGTCTGAGGCACTACTTGGCATTGGCTCTGGTTCCTCCACCTAAACCCTTCCAGCCTCCCCAGAGTGCCCTTCAAAGAGAAATCTCTGCTGTGCCTTTTCTATAATAGAAAATTTCAAATTGCTTGTTCTTGACAGTGCAACTTCTTTGTTTCACTCTGGTTTCACCTGGTGACTTAAAACACACACCTGAACAGCTCAGCCTACACAGCAAGGATACCTGTGGAGGAAGGTGTGTGATTTAATTGCAATTAGGGCCTTTCCTGCATCTTCACAGACCTTTCCTGGCTGCACATGCACATCCACACACACAAACACATCCCAGAAAGGGCTCCAGAGGTTGAGACCACAGTGGAATTGCTTATCAGCAACAAAAATCCAGACAAAAAAATCAAGGTGTTTTGTTCAGGGCTTGGGTTGGGAAAAGAAAAGGTCAGGATGCTGACTAAGAGAGTATTTTAGGACATAACTGATGCCATTAGAAGCGTGTTCCACCCTTCCCTATTCTATTGTCTCACCCACCCCACTAAATACAAAATTACCTGCAATCCAATTAGTGCTGAGTGTGTACGAAGCAATCACATTTAATAAACAGAGCTGGTAGGTTTTAAAAAATAAAGCCTTGTCCATGACCTTTTCTTAATTTTGTTGGATGCAATCTGAAATTCTGCTCTATTTATTTACACTTTCAGTTTAATTAGGGCTGGTTGTTTTACCCCAGCTACCTGCTCTCAGGCACGTAGGGGAGCTCACACAGTCACAGTGCTCCTGCACAGCTCCTCTGCTATCCCCAGGAGCTGCTGGGCTCAACTCCTGTCACACACACCCCCAGCAGATTAATAATGACAGAGTCAGTGTGAGTGAGTGTGAATAACATGCCCTGGTAACAAGTCAGGAGCGTGGAGAGGGATTTGTGTCTTTTAAATGGATTTGGGACAGCAGTGTGCAGTTTTCTCTCTTTTTTTCCTTTTTTTTTTTTTTTTTTCCAGTTTCAGTTCTGATTTGCTCTTCTTTCAGAGCCATTGCTTCATTCCACGGAGAGGTGCCACAGGATGGTCTCTACTTGTTATACAAAAAGGAGTGATCCCCTCTGAGCCCTCTTTTTAATTCTTTGAGAGTAGAGAAAGCAGAAAAGAACTGACAGAGGCAGCATGAACAATAAGCTGTGTTTTCCAGAATCGATAGTGAAAACCAGGAAATTTTTGGCTGAGGCAAGGAAGAAGAAGAGAAGAAGAAGAAGAAGAAGAAGAAGAAGAAGAAGAAGGAGAAGGAGGAGAAGAAGAAGAAGAAGAAGGAGAAGAAGGAGAAGAAGAAGAAGACGAAGAAGAAGAAGAAGACGAAGAAGAAGAAGAAGAAGAAGGAGAAGAAGGAGAAGAAGAAGAAGGAGAAGAAGGAGAAGAAGGAGAAGAAGGAGAAAGGAGAAGGAGGAGGCTTTGAAGAGGGTTTTGTCTGGAGTCTTTAGGATATGGACAACAGAATTAATTATCAGCTTGAGAGATGCTGTCCAGCAGTTAAATCCATCATGTTCCATCTTGGAATCGTGGATCATAGAATGGTTTGGTTTGGTTTGGGCAGGGAGGCACCTTACAGATCATCTTGCTCCAGGTGAGAATTGAGGATTATCTCTGAGCAAATGAATTCTTTGTGGAGCACGAAATAAAACCAATGCCCCAAATGTCCTCCTTGCTTTCCCACATTTTAGTTCCAGGTCATGCTACTTTTGGTGGCAAAAGTGGTGTAAGAAATCCTGTCCATTTATTCACACATCTCAGATTGCTTCTTCTTTCATCTGTCAGGGGTAAAAACACTCCCTCCCATCCCCTAAAAACAAGGCACAGGCTGGCAAGGCTTGCTTAAACCGGCTCCTCTACCAGAGGCAGCACAGCACAGACCTGCCAGCTCCTCACCTCACATTGCCCAATGCCAGACTGCCCATTTCACCCAAAAATGCACCTAAAAGGGTTTGAAGTTTGCCTGCTGCTGCCTGACTGCAGCACTGGATTAACAAGTGAGGGGAGCACGTGGAACCAAGTTCAAGAGTTGGCAGATTCATTTGCATATGAGAGGCCAAAATAAGCAAATAAAAACTGCCACACAAAACGAACCAGAATTGGAATTGGCTAAACACTTCCCCGTGAAATGGATTTTCGAAGTGACTCTTGAACTCTTCAGTGGAAAGACAGATTCATTTTCAATGGAGTTTGATCTTGCTCTTCAGCTTCATTTGTAAGACCAATTACAGAGCATTTTGTACAACAATTACGGGCATTAAAACCACTCTGTTCCATTTGATGAATTTTAATAGTAATTGAACAGAAGAAGCCATCAACTGAAAGATTGTCCAATCAAGTATGCCCACACGTTGAACTGTAATTTCCACTTCACAAATGTGTAATGCCATTTGAAACTACCAAAATGTCCTCTCCCCACCAACACCCAAGCAGATTTGAGGATTTGTTCCAAAACAACTTTATCCCCTGAGGCTCCAGGTACACAGAAAACACACTGACTGCAGCCCTGTGATAATTCCTGTGTGCAGCTTTGTCCTGCAAAGCTCCCTGGAGCTCATTCTTGGACAGGCATTTGCAGAGGGCTGGTGACCATAAATATTTGTGGGTAACACCCTACAAGTCACTGCACAAAGTCCCCTCTTTGTGAAAAAAGGCATTTTTGGATGTGCTCTGAGGAACTTTGTAAGATTAAGAGCTGGGTGGCTGCTTTGTGTGAGTGTAGGGAGTGGAATCCATCCCCTGGACGTTGGGTCTGGTATTTACATTTGAGCTGGGTTCAGCTTCTTCCCTTGAAAAGAATGTGCAGAATGGTGGGTTGAAGAAATATGGGCCTGAAACAGATAATTTGGTTATGAGAGAGGCCCCTCACAGCCACTAAAGAATAGATATTTGGACTGGAAGAGTCCAGATGGTTTCCACAAGACCCAAACAGACTTTGACTCATGTTACAAGTCCAAAAGCCACAAAAGCAATGAAGTATGGCAGAGCAGAGGAGATCAAAGGCCTCACCAGTGTCCTGGGTCTCAGAAGAATGCTAATGCATTTCTTATTTTTTGTTGTGAACATTTTGTTGTTATTTTTTTCCTACTAAACCTGCCCTTTCTGTCTGAGGTTGGCCTGTGCTGTACTGAAAATTCCTTGAGGGAAGTTGTGTTCTTCGTTGGATTTGCTGTAAATTAGAAGAACAAAAGAACTATTTTGATGAACTTGCTCTCAATGGGATTTCCAGGCTCACTTGGGAAACAAAAAGAGATTTTGATAGTTTAGATCAGTGGGAGATAAGTGTCCAACTGTCAGAGCCTTCCTTTGAAGTGGGTTTTCCCTTGCCAGTGCACACTACAACTGTAAGTTCAATTTAAAGACAAAAGATGAAGCCTTGGCCTTTCTGAAGTCAGTAAGAGTTTTATCACTGCCAACTCAGAGGCCAGGATTTCACCCAAGATGTTTATACAGGCACTAACTTTAGCATCTTGTTGAGAGCCGCATGAAATATTTATGTTGAAGAGTGAAACTGTATTGTTTTCTTGCATCTCATTCTGGACACAAAAATGACCCCATCCCACTGGAAAACCAACACTCTTTTATGAAAATCATACAATTTTAGTTGTGAGATGCCTTATCCTGGTGTGGTCAAACTGAGGGTTCCAATGTGTGATTTTAAAAGCAGTTAAAAGCAGTATTTCTTCATGCAATAGATATTTTTCCTGTTGGTTTTCATTTTGGTTTAGAACAGGTTAATAATGAAGTTTTCATGTGAACGGGAAGATCTGTTTTCTCCCCAACTAAATTTCCATCCATGATTTCACATATTTTAAAAATATTTGTCAAGTCCTGCCTTTAAAAGCCCAGAACACAGCTTCTCCTCAAAGTGCTGGATGTTCCATATTTCTGTAAGTGGTGCCAGTCAATCAGACAATGGGTGCAAAGTTTTACAGAAAAAGCTCAGCTTTACTAAATGAACTGCAGAAATCCTCTGCCTGGTTACAAACCTGTCCAAGCTTCTGAAACACATGCAAACACAAACCTGGCATAAATAAATTTTTTTCAAGACTTCTTCCCTCTTTCCCCCAAGATAGAGACAAGATCCAAACAAGTGAAATCTGGGAAAAACACAGAGGGAATGGGGGCAGATAAATGCTGAGATACTCACAGGGATCCTTTTGAAAATAAACTGTGCAAATTAAAGGCCAGAGAATTTTTCCCTGCCTGTCTCTTGGTCGCCTCCCCCTTTCAAACATTGTCTCTTATTTCTTTCATTTTATTTTATTTTAGTGTTTCAGTCCCTGGCTGCTGCACTGAGTTTTTTCACCCTTCACACACCATCACATACTGCCTGCCTTTCTTTGACCACACTCTGTGTTGTAATAATAATAATAAAAAACTGGGCCTGATTTTAATTTGTGTAATGTTTTTGTTGAAAAAAATAAAAACTCTACAGCCTAATTAGGAAACCCGTTAAATGGCTGCAATTCAAATATAATTCTATTAAATTCTCCCTGTAAAGTTAATGTTACAGACTTTTTAACAGATGTTTTAATTAGACATTGTTATTAAAGGGAATACTGTAGAAATTAAAAGCAGGCCCTAAATGTGTTAACAAAGACACTTTTCTTGCATGGCATCGATGGTGGCAGAAACATTAGCAGGGAGATTTTGGCAGCAGGTCATGAAAAGGAAGAAAAAAACCGAGACGTGTTAAAGGGAAGATGCACTGAGAGATATGCAGTGCTCAGCTACTCTGTGAGTTTATTTCACATCCAGCACCACCTCGGGCCATTGCCTGTCTGGAATGAGGTGGGGAAGGGGCTTCAGCCCACTGCTAATGGCTGGGAGCAGCACTGGGAACAGGGCTTGGCTTGGGAGAAGCCTTTGCAGCTCCAAGGATTTCCAAGGAAGCATCAGCCCTGCCAGTTTCTGAGGTTTCTGCTGCTGTCTCTGTGGTTTGGGGTGTTTTCTGATGGTGATGCTTGGAATTGAGCAACACCACAGGGATTGTGGTTTTTGTAAGGTGGGTTTGCTGTGACCCTCTTGTGCTGCAGAGCCTGGCTGGGATGAGGGGTGTTGCAGGCTTGGAAATGAGGGGATAAAATAACGCTAAAACTATATTTTCTGGAAGAATGAAGAATGTTTAAGCACACTACATAAGAATCCTAATGAGACATTTTCAGAAATTTATGATACTAGGATTGAATTGCAGGTGAAAAAGGTGACAAACTGGTCAGGTTTCACCCCAAGTCTCTTTTTGCTGGGGTTGTGAGGTGTGCAACCCACAGGTCCCCACTTCTGCTTGGCCAGGCCACCAAAGAGCCCAAGGCCAACAAAAGCAGCCCCTTTCTTCACCTCCTACTGATGGCTGCAGCAAGGCAGTGTCATTTCAGTGACACGAACCCAGCCATCAGGGCTCCCTGAGTGCCACCACCTGCTGCCCACAGCCCTTCAGAGAGTGACTCAAAGCAGAGAATGGTGGATTTGATCAGCAAGAGAACACAGAAAATGAGATGTTTCTGTTCCACAGCAGGATCAGCTCTACCTAAAACATTCAAGTAAACATGCACCGTCTAGTTCTGTTCTATTGCTTCATCTGCAGGCAGAAGAGCTGTGATTTTTTCCCTCAATGAAAGGAACAACTTCTTCCCAAAACAGTAGGAGTAAAACTGATAATCACAGCTCTGAAATGTTTCATCCCTGTCACTGAAATCTGTGTTATTATTCACTCTGGGAAGAGGAATACGAGCCTGGGGAAAAAAAGACGCCTGGAAAATCACGTTAAAGTGATGCTATCATTGATATTAGTGAAAAGTGTCGACTCTTGGTCCTTCTTCTATCTGTAGATTTCATTCTTTCAGCCACATTACTCATTTATAGACTAGAGACAGGACAGACCCAGAGCAGGACTTGCTCAGAGCTCAGAGGTGTTGAACCTGGCTGCTGGTACCTGCCAGGGACTCTGATGAGCATCTCTCTCAGAATCTGCACAGCTTTGCACATTCTCACTCTCATATATCTTCAAGCTTTGTTTACAATTTATTCTTCTTTGTTATCCCTTCCCTTTAGAGGCCTTTCACTTAAAAGCAGTGCAGGAACAAATTAATGCAGGTAATCAAATTTTAATGATCACCTGAGTCAAACAAACTGGAAAATCTTTCCTGTACAGCCATAAGGGTAAAAGAGAGAGGGGCAAAACCTCACCAACAGAGACAACTGGCTAATTAACTGAAGTGAAACCAGTGTAAAAAACCAGAAGCTAGAAAGCAAATGAAAACCTGTACAGCAATTACTTCCAAAAAGGTAACATTTCACAATTAAAGCCATTCTAAGAACTTTAGTTAATTATGTAGGTTTTCTTCTCTCTCTCTTCCCCCTCCCTCTTCTTCTCTCTCTCTCTCCAGCTCACCCCTTTAATAAAGTCCATCAGGGCTCATGATGTGTGGGAAAAGTGCTAACATTTGCAAATTGCTGGTTTATGATAAATGAATTGTGGAAACTCAGCCCCTTGGTTGGGGCCTGGCTCGCTAGCAGAGCACCAGCATCTCCGGCTGCTGCAGCCCTGACCCTGACTTTACACCCATTGATCACAAGTGGTGCATAGCCATGACCACCAAATGCACACACTGGAGCTGGGGACTTGCTTTTCCCATAGTATTTCATCATTGTTCCACATCAGGGGCACCACAGTAACCTTTGGCACGCCATCCTGTGAGACTAATACCTGCAGGAGATTTCCTCATAATCGCTCCTTCCACTGCTCCATCTTTAAAAACCTTTTGTCATTCACCCAGATTTGATTTTCAGAAAATACCCATTGATTTCAATATCAATGGGTATTGAAATTAATGGGTATTTTCTGAGAATGGGTGCTGGGGAGGGAGGGAAAGGGCTGAACATGCTGGGTAATCAAGCCCTAAATAATTCTAACAGATTTCCAGCTGTAACTTTAGGGCTCTCCCACTGCTTTTATTTTAGGCAGGAATTTACAGCAGCCTGTCTGGGTGTTCATCCCAGTGCTCCTTGAAGATGCAGCAGGAAAGGGAGGGAAGTACAATTAAGGATATCACAAGAGTGGCAGGTTCACTGTGACTGCACACCTGGAGTGTAGGAGAGCTCCAAGCACAGTCATGCCTGGCATTGCACACAGGGAGAAGGGAACCCCTGCCCCAGGTGAGGGAGATGTGCACAGTCAGGGATGCAGGAGACACCTTCAGGTACAGCACAGCAGGTGCTCAGCTGGTACTCTCAATGAGATGTTACCTCTGTGCAACTTTAATGTTATGTCAACATAAACTTGGGAGCTGTGTGTTGACTTTAGGGACTATTTATGGTTTCAGGGAAAACATAACTGAAGGGAACACAGAGCTTGGCAGCTGCACGTCAGCTGAGATTCCTGCACGGGGAAATTGTTTCCATTCCCACTTCTGGGTCTGCAGGCAGGTCCTGATCCTGCTTTAATGAAAACAATTCCTAGAAAGTCAAGTGCATTTTTCTGGGTGGCACATGGATGTGCTGTTTTCTTGGCGGAGTCAGGCAGATAATTCTGAGCATGTGTGCACATGTGTGTCAGCTCACACACACAGAGGCACACACAGAGGGAAAAGGGAGAGCTCTCAGAATCCAAGAAAAAACCCACCATCCATGAAAGAGTCTGGGTAGGAGAGGAAAGTGTCCCAAAGAGACACAGAGTAATGAAGTTATGAAGAGCTGGGAAATGTTGGTATTACTTTATTATAGTGTACTGAAGAGAGCTTGTGAGCCAGTGCTCTAAGGGTTGTATTCAATAAAATATAATACGTCTGGTTCCACACATGGCCACTGAAGTACCAAAAATCAATTTTAGTCATTGAATTGGGCCCTAAGGTGCAGAAAATGGGTAAGATTCACAACAGAGCAGCAAGGAAATTATGTACAGTGTCTGGATGAGGAACATTTCCCTGCTTCATGTCTAGTTCTGGTTTGTGCAGCAGCAGGACTGACAGAGGAACTCTCAGCTGCCCCACAGAGAGCCCAGAGACCCTGACAAACTCCAGCACCCTGGGGAAAGCCTTCTGCCCTCTCCCCTGTGAGAACACTCTCTCAAAACTGCTCAATCTGATGCAAAGCCACCAGTCCTTGTGCAATGGGCAAGTTGTGATGTTGTGGTTGCTGCAAAGGCAGCGTGGCACGAACACCAGTGGCTGTAGGAGCAGTTTGAACTCAGTTTGGGAAGGCAACACCTTAAACACCTCTTGGACCAGCACAGAAAGGGATGTGTGAGCTCAGACACCTCCACAGAGAGAAAATCCCTGCACAGCTCAGACATGACTAGTGCAGGGGGACTGGAAATTGGTTCCAAAATCAAATTTGAACAGAAAAGTGAAAAGTGTCCAGAGAGAGAAAGGCTGGGGAATGCTGCCAGATCCAGTTGGCATTTTCCAGGCAACTTGGTCATGAATTCAGTGTCTGCATCAGTTCTCTCTTGTCTTTGTTACTGCTCTGAGGCACAGTGTCTGAAGCAAAAGTTATTGAATTTCCACTAAACCCTTCCTACATGCAAAGGCTTTTTCTACTTTAATGTTCAAAAAAGTCCCAGTTGCAGCCACCGTCTCTAGCATGTGCCCATATCTTTTCTCATTATAGGCTGGGGTCCAAAACCAATACGAATTAAATAAATATCCCACTGAGAGCTGTACTTTTGAAAATGGCCTTATTGCAGTACAGATGTGTGCTATCTAAAACCAGCTTAAATGTTTTATTTATATATATATATATATGTATTTAAATTAAGAAAATAAAATAAAATCTAAATATTATCCTGGAAGGAAGTGTATGCACTGGTGGATGTTTGATTTTCATTTTTCTCCCAGCATGCTCTGTCCTTTCATCCTATAATGGTTCTTCTCTATTAATCCTTCTCAAACCCCACAGGTAGAGATGCTTATTGATAGAAGGCCAATGTGTATCTCAATTTACAAAGGCATATTAAAGGATACAAGTAACATATTTCTCTTGATGTCTTCTTATTAATGCAATTCCACTCAGAACATTTTGGCATAAGAGGCATTGCCAGATGGAAGATAAAACTTCACTTTTATGGGTATTTTAAGGAAGAAAACATTTGGTTTGCATCAGCTCTAAATGAATAATATTTATTGCCCTATGATTTGTATTTTATAAGCAGGATAACAAAAAGCACTGTCAATTACTTAGTATTTTAACAAGGCTTTTTTTTTTAACAAAAAGATTTTATAACAGCGAGTCATTTTCAATGATCAAATGCCTTTCAAGCTAAACTGTAATAACCCAAAGCGATGGGCTGTTTACATAATAAAAATAAATAAACAGTGACCACAGCTCGGCTGTATTTAAGGATTCTGTCATTTGTTGCCACAGCTCCCAGCAGGGCTGGGGAGCCCAGCGTGGGAGCAGCACACAGACATCAAACAGCCCCATGTGGGGTGGGCAGGAGGGATGGGGACCTGGGGGCTGCTCCTGGCTGGGTCTGGGGGCTGCACACTCAATCCTGCAAGTCTCATTTTCCCAGGACACCAGCAGACACACACAGAGGGAAAAGGTTGTTCCTGTGATTACAAAGGATGCTCACTCTCTGATCTCTCCCCATCAATAATTTGATTATGTTCACCCGACTCCTTTCATGAAGATAATAAAATTCCACGGTTTTTCTTACTTTTCTTGCTTGCCTTGTGCTGCTGATTATTTTTGGTATTTATTGCCTTTGCAATTAGGGCTGCAAAAAGTGCTCAGTGGGTCCAAATGTGTGGCCTTTCCCACTCCAGCACCAGGACCTGCCTGGAGCTCGTGGGTCCCAGAGGCAGCAATCCCCTGCCCAGCACCAGGCTCGTCTCTCTGGGATTTGGCACAGTGGTGTTTGCTTTGCAACACTACACTTGTCCTGCAACAACACTCAGTGGAAATATTCCCAAAATTTAGGATGAGGAAATAAAAACGTCATTAACCTTTCAAAGGAAGGGGAAGAAGAAATAAATCAAGTTGATTTCAGATTAAGTCTTCCTTTAGCGCAAGAAGATTTGAAGTTAAGCTCTTCAGGGCTGATGCTGAGGTTGATTGTGCCCTGTCCTGGGTCACACAGGACCTGCTGAAGAGTCTGCAGTGACATCAGTAACAGCAGCACTGGGCAGGACATAATTTCTGAGACCAGTTCTGCACTCCAAATCGTGGTGTAGTCTCTCAAGAGACTTTGGAAGGAGAAGGAACTCCTTCCAAAGTCCTTTCTTCTCTTTTCTCACATAACCGGAGCCCTCTCTAGCCCTTTGTAATCATACCCATCTTCAGTAATAAACAGATTTACAAATTTTCAGTGCTTGGGACCATACTGAGAATGGTGAGAACTCCATCTCTGTGTGCTCTGAGATACCTTAAGAGAGCTGCTTTGATCTGGAGCTGGAGCAAGACTTTGGCAAGATAATGAGGGGAAACCTCCTCCTTTTCTGACCTGTGATGGTAGAAGTCCTTGCAATCCTGCTGATCTGGATGACAATCTCTTGCCATTTGTAACCTGGAATTTGTAATTTGTGGAGCCCCCAGGCTGAAGGAGCAGCCTCTCCTCTCTCCTTGGTGTCCTGCCAGCAGACAGGGATGAGTAGGTTCCAAACCTTGGAATATTTTAAACATAAGCAAAAAATAATTGTCATGCCCCTCAGGTGAGGTGCGCTGTTTCTGCTGGAAGTTTTCTCTGCCTGACCAGGTAGATGGATATTTGGCTTCCCATTGAGAGGATGGATTTTTCCATTCTCTTCTGATCCGGCATCAAGGGCTGGGTGATGGTTCCCATTTTGGAGACTGGAGGGAAAGCAAAAGGAGACCTTGAACCCAGGCTGTGCTAAGGTCCTGTTGAAATAACATCAGATTTACTCTGACATATTCCATGGGACTTAATATTGATTTGCAAATAATCCAGAATGCTGTTTTTAAAAACAATTATTGGCAAGGGGAGGCGTTGTTTTTGGAAGCTCTTGTATGTACAGTGAGGTTTATTTCTGCTTGTTTTGAAGTGCGGCACGTCTTTTAAAAAATGCTGTTCAGGAAACATCTGCTGTCAATTAAGGAGTAACACATTAAGGCATATTAAAGTGCACTCTTATTAGTGTTTCAGCAATAAAAAGAAAGGTTTTCTATTTGAATCATATGTTCTTTAACACATCTGCCAGCCATCTGAAACTTGCAAATATTCCTCAGTAAAAACATCTTCATAACTTTCTGTAAACTTAGTGATACATAGCACTGTGGTAAAAAATCCCTTTATGCACTAAATTCAGGTGATTCTCAAACAGGTTACAGGGGTGATGCTGATAGTTTTAGGTAAGGATGCACTGCAGATGCTCAGTCCATACAGTCCCTTTGAACCAATGGGAAAAATAAAAATAAATTTTCATTTTTCATTTTTATAAAAATGGAGAAGCAGAAAATTCTTCCACAGAAAAATCAGTCTTTTCATACACACACACGCACAAAAATTGTGTTGGAAAAGAAGCATTTTATTTGGAAAGAAGTTGTGTATTAGGCAAAGAGTAATTTCTGTGTGTTAAGCTCCCCTGCTCTGTTCAGAGTACATTTCCCATGACATGCTGTGGGCTCTTGTTGTTTAGCAAAGTTGTTGCATTTTGTGAAACCTTGGTCAGATGCATAATGGATATACAGGTCATGAGGGATCATCCTTAATCTGCTGTGATTGCTGAGTGTAAACTATCCCAGGCTCCAGAAAGGTGTATGACACTTGGAAGCTGAAGCCACTCAGTAAAAATGTTTGAAAGCATCAATCCACTGACACAGAAACTTATTTTTTTAGCAGTTAGACCATGGAGATGAGTCAGTTACCTGTGAGCACAGGTGAGCATGGTCCCAGATCCCAGGGTTAGGTACCCAATGCTCTCTGAATCAGCTTATTGTAAAACAAGGGCAGACCAAGAGCACATCATCTTCACCAGTCCTGTTGTATAAAATCATTCTATAGGAAGCTCTAAATATTATTATTAACACTGGGACATGATATAAAGAGTGGGAGGTGGGATCCTGCCATGGGGATGTGATGTGGATGGTTCAACACAGGATTTTCTGCACTCCTGCCCATTTCTGGGTGAAAGGCAGGCACCAGTGAGGTTTGGCTGCAGCATGGCTTGAGGAAAAGCCTGGGTGTGGTGGTTTTAGGCAGAAAATTGTCTCCTTATGGTACTGAAGTTACTCCTTTTGGCTTCTCCAAGCAGGGCTGGGTGCAGGGACCAATGAGCCCCAGAGAAGCACTGTTTGAAGCGACTCCTTGTTCCATCAAATACCTGATCACCTTTTAAACTCCTTGAGAAAAGTTTCACCTGACCTTAGAGAGGGTGGGAGAGAATGAAAACCTGCCTGGGGAAAAAATCAAATGTTTTTATTGTTTTCCTTTTGTTAGGAAATGCTTTAAACACAGATCCCAAAGCTGAGAAACCACTGAGCTCATTCCCAGCTACTTGATTAATTTTCTTACTGATACCTTGGAAGTGACTGCTACTGCATGGGTCAAAGCACCAGCCAAGAAGCAAAGGAGATTTCCTATTTCTGCATTTTTAAGGAGCTGGAAGCTGTTCTAAGTGGGTGATGCAGCATCTAATGTTCAGTGATGAATACATCTGCTTGGCTAAACAACAGAAATCTGCCTAATTGGGTGCTGTTTGAGACTGACCTGCTTCTGCCACTCCAACATACACATCTTCTCCTTGAGGGATGATACAGTTCTTCCCTAGAAAATCACAAATCAAAGCTTGGTCATGCCTGCCTTCTAATACTGAAAGGATTGTTTATACTTTCCAGAGCTGCAGGGGGAAGTTTGCTGGAGGTTCAAACTACAGAGGGCAAAAAAGGGAAATGTAACTTTCATTCAGAGCTCACGTGCTAAATGCCATTTGACTGTTCAGCTGCTGAGCAGAAAGCAAACCTAGAACAAATGCAAAAAATCTGCTGGGCTGCTGAGCTGCTGAGAACCACTGACTTACTTATGGGAGACAATGTGAATATGACTTATGGCAAGGGTGGCCCAGCTTCAAAGCCTTCTGAGCTTTCCATTGCACCCTGTAGGATTTGGACTCCCAGGTCCTGTCCAGTGCTGGATTTCTTTCAGAAGTGCTAAGGAGGAACAGTCAGGCCTGGAATTAGGGATGATGGATACAGAGTGGTTGGATAGGGATCGGATTCAAAAAAACATGTAAAACATTGAGCTCTCGAGGGAAAAAAGCCCCTGGACATATCCTGGGTGATTGTTTCCACTCCTCTGCTGAGTGAGAGATGGGTGCTGCTTTCAGAGACAGCTTTTCTGATGGGCTCAGAAAAAGCTTCACACCCTCCTGCAAAAAAGACCCAAAATGTTAAGTTCTTACACTGGAAGCTGTGATGATGCTCTTCATTTTTAAAGTTTGCAGCTACCACTGCCACTTAACAAACCTTGAAGTCCCTGCTTGAAAGGCTCTGCCAGGAGTCAGCAGGGACTGCATTATTTCAGCTCTCCTTCAGCTGCCCTGCCAGTGATGAATACAGTTTAATTACAAAAGCAGAATTTCTGTCATTTCTCTCAGCATGGCTTCTATTGGGGAAGATTAAACATCAGCCAAACATTACTGAATTACCTTTTTAAACCTATTATTTCAACGTGATTAACTTCTCTTTTTTTTCATTTAGCTGTAAGCAAAATCTTGTTTACAAGGCAAAAAAAATGCATTTGCTATAATATCGGCAATAATAATAAAAATGAACATCACAGGGAAATAATTTATGTGTAAACCAGCATAAAAATGTCATTGATGCATGAGTTTCCTCTTCAATTAATAAAAAGGAGGAAATATTTAAAAACAATTTATCAAGGTAATACATACAGTTCATATATCATGCACTCACAAAGACTGTACAGTATCCATTCCACAAATAGCTCTGTGACCTGGACTCTTGCACAGATGCTGGATTCCTTTAGGTGACCTAATTTGGAGCAGCACAAGACTTTGACTGTGTACCAAATCAAGATCCTGGTTCAAAATAGCAATAAAACCATATGCTATTAAAACAGGTAATAATTAGTGCTGACTGGATAATGCAAAACAAATGAAAATACAGTTGTCAATCATTGTGGCTTCATTTTCTGCTTTCTGTTGATGTTGCTGTCACCAGCCGTAAACCCAGGTGATCTGTTCAGAAAGACTAAAACATTATCTCTGCTTTGTAAGGAGTTAGTTTCAAACTGGTCACAAGGATAAATCATGGAATTATGGAATGGTTTGGGTTGGAAGGGACTTTAAAGCCCATCTCATTCCCCCATCTGTCATGGCAGGGACAGCTTCCACCATCCCAGGCAGCTCCAAGCCCTGTCCAGCCTGGCCTTGGGCACTTCCAGGGATCCAGGGGCAGCCACAGCTGCTCTGGGCATCCCCACCCTCACAGGGAAGATTTTTTTTTCCTAATATCCAATCAAATATTCTCTCTTTCAGTTCAAAAGATCCTTGTGTCCTTTTGGTGAGAGACAATTTGCAAGGACATGTAGTGGCAGGCTGGACAAGGGGGAATGGCTTCAAACTGAAACCTTGTCCTTTGTGCAGAGCTGGCACTGGAAAACCAGATGCCTTTGTAATCACATATGGAAGTGAATTCATGTTTAGAAGTTTCAATATTGAATAAAAATGATAGAATACTTAAGCTGAACAGAAATATTGACATGGTCAACTATATATTGAACTCTCTCCATTGGTTTGTGGCATTCTGAGTAAGCCTTTTCCATTAATTACATCCTACAAAGAAATGGGGAACCTTCCCTCACTTGGCACTCTTTAATTTACCTCTTACATCAGTATCTGAAGTGGTGTCTCCCTTTGAAGAGATACATTCTTATTTAAAATTATTTTCCCGCTTTTAAATGTATTTGCTATCAGGAAAGGCAGCAATATCATTTGTTTACTTGTCACTTTTCTTGTTTTTCAGAATTGTCCTTAGGTAAATGTGTGTGAAATTATAATTGCTAGAAAATGACAGTCTGTAAAAGCGACTGTATCCTTCCAGATGATGTGTTTGGCCCTAGGACTCAACCACAGGAAAAACCTCTCTCTATCCTCTCAGGTGTTGTGCAGAGGTATCCTCTCCTCTCCCCTGCCCTGGAAGAAAACGAGGATTTAGAGCTAATTGATGGGATTTTTTTCCCCTGGTGTTGTAAAAAGGAAGAACAAGGTGTGAATAATTTGGCACAAAGCATATGGAAATCATGCAAGATGTTATAATTGCTGCTTGCTCTCCCAGACCCATGAACCAGCATTGGGTGAGGGGCTTGGGAACAGCTGAACCCTGAAAATCCAGTTGGATTTGGTTTAGCACCTGAAAGGAGCAAAGGACACTTCTGTCAAGGATGAGGAGCAGGTGGGTTATTGGAGATATTGGAGATGAGGTTGCTCCCCTGGAGTTGGGGTGTTCCCTTGCTTTATCCTCAGCCTGGCTCTGCAGGCTCCTGGGAGCTGCAGGTGGAGGGAAGTGCTGCCTCACATCCCTGGGATGTCTCTGGGAGGTGTGAGAAACCTGATCCTTTCTGTTTGCTGCTTATTCACTCCCTCATGGGCTTCACAGGGTTCTGGGGATACTCATATCCCACCACCTGGGAAGGCTTCTCATCCCAATGGGAAATTAAAAATAATAATAAAAAAAAACATGCAGAAAACCAATGTGGTATTAAGCAGAACTATGCATTTACAGAGGAAGGAGAGAAATCATGTCTGTAATTCCCTGACACCTCTGTAGCAGCTGTGGGTTTTGCACCCCAAGAACAATCCTGCACGCCCAGCTCTGTTCTGCAGGGATGTTGCTCCCTGCTCCAGCTGAGCTGTTGACTGTAAACATCCCTTGGCTAGCCATGGTCACCCCTCAGTTCCCCTCTTCCCTGGCTTACTGGGACCTGCCAGTGCAGTTAAACACCATTTTTTATGTATTGCCAAGTCTATTGCTAAAACATTGAGTGCATTTAACTGAGTGAATCCCCACTGCAGATGGATGGCGCAGACAGTGCCCTGTCCATCTGCCAAGCTCAGAGAAAAACCACTTGCAGGTATTTCCTCAATTGGTCACAAACTCCTTCTCTCACATTTCTCTCTTCATTTCTTCCTTGCCCCCTGAAGGTGCAGGTCTCAGCCTGGCCCCAGGACTGCTGGTCTGTGGGTTTGCCAGCTGAATTTGGGTGCTGATGAGTTGATACTTGGTTAAGGGAAAATCAGGGAGCACAACTTGAGTAGAGGTAGATGTTTTCCATCTGGAAGAGCTTGAAATATTTTCTGTGCAGAGAAAGAAACATGGCACAAAGCATTTTTCCTACTTCTCCCTTTATTCTGAGTCCCACCTGCCTATCACTGAGCTGTTTTGGAGCTACAGATGGACTTCCTTTTACTGTGCAGCACAAACAACAGCATTAGCAGATTAGAAATTACTCAGCCCGACATTTCCCAACCTAAACTATGACAAGGGTGAGAAGGCAAAGTGCTCTGAGCCTCTGCTGTTTGCTTCATGTCCAGCCAGTTTTTCTGTCAGTACTTCAAACAATCAGCTTTCAGTTCCTAGACTGGGAATGCCAATCCTTCCCTCCCCAAATGCTAAAGGGTTTCTTCCCTTCCAAGGCTTGTGCTAGCCAGGATTTTAAAAAGTGGCATTAAATTTTGCTGTCCAGGGAAGGCACCTGTCCCAGGGTAGTTATTTTTAGCAGCAGAGCTGACATCCAATACAGTAGGCCCAGTTTTAAGTTTGGCCATCATCCCCTCCCTGTGAGTTGTGTTTTTCTTCAGTGTGATTAACTGGAGTTAAAAAATGAGCTTGGAGGGCATATAAACAGGAGAGCAGAAGGGTTGCTTGGAAGCATAAATCAAGTAAATATTAAATGGGAAAGCACATCCAAATTGGTACTTGTTTGCTCAAAGCTGTTTAAATTAAGGGAAATATCATCCCTTCTCAAGAAAGAGAGTTCATGATTTCCTCAAATGAGACCTAAAAAAAGCAAAGACCTAAAGTAACACTCTACAGCCCAAAGCATCCCCAGCACAGCAAAAGGACAGCAGGACACTCCTGGCTCCCTCTTTGCTTTTCCCATGGTGACACAAGAAAGGACCATGGCCATGAGATAACTGAATTTAGGAGTCCACCTCAGCAAAAGGTCACAGCTGGACACCTCTGTCTCCCCCTTTTCTGCATCTCAGCCTCATGGCAGCAACAGGAAGGAGAATTTTCTTTCTTGTATTGAACATGAATTGGTCTTTTAATATCCTTGCTCTTGCTGACAACTAACAGTAGGGCAAGAGACCCCAACCCCAAACTGAAACTTTTGAGATTTGCAGTATCCCAATGGGTTGATGAGGAAAAAGAGTTGCATTTTTCTTTTCTCAAATTCCAGTGAAAATTCAGAGGAAATATCAGTAGAAAGAAAAACTTTTCAAAGCCATTTTTTGTACAATCCAAGTGTTCTGGAAATTCATGTCATGTGCCCACCTCCCTTTGTTCATAAGGAGGTTACAGCTGGGGTATTCAGCACCAGGTGTGCATTTTTCTGTGGCCACACAGGGAGGTTTCCATCCCAAAGCAAGCTCCCACTGGAATAGGTGCTGCGGAAAGAGAACCCCTGCCCAAAGCTGTGACAGTCTGGGTGTCTGGGAGCAACATGGACTGGATCTAGCCATTAAATTCTCCTATTAGTGGGGACAGGCACCACTGTTTGTTGGTGGTGAAACCCTCAGTGATATCTCTGCATGCTGCTGGGTTTGCTGAAGGAAATGCTTATTTTTTCACCTGTGAAACAAATGACTGTTTTCTCTGGGTTGAAGTATATGCTAGTAACATGCCTCTCTGCATTTCCCAAAGCAACATCTCATCTTCCAGCTATGATTCAGTGCTTCCCTCAGGGTGCTGGCAGCACTCAGTCTGAAAGGTGATCCTGAACCAGGTTTTCCAGCTCCTCACCTGACCAGCGTGGTTCACATCTCTCCACCACCACCATCAAGGCTCTGAATAATGCTCACTGCTGAATGCTCACATCATTTTTCATTAGCCCCTTCTGTTGGCTTCATGTCCCTTTTGTACACATAACCAAAATGCATTAACAGTTTCCAGCAGGTCCATTAAGATTTTCTCCCCAGTCTCCCTGGCAAACATGAGAGCATTATCACAGGCTCAGATTTAGTTAACCCCTCCATATGCTGAGCTTTTCTCCTCCTCCACTGCCTTCCATGTTTCCTCCTGCCTACCCTGCTGGGTTTCCTTTTTAGTAATTATTAGTAGGGCTGGGTTTTTTTTCTTCTTCAATGCCACAAAATGAAAATGCATAGTTTGGGGACGTGCTTTAATTAGGCATTTTGTATAAAATCTGGTATTGCATCTTTGTATAGAACCTGCTTCAAAGAAAAACAAGAAAGAATGTTAGATTGCTCTTTTTAAGTTCTAAGTTTTTCACTGGCTTTACCCATCGGTAGATTAATTGATGTTAAACCGGGCATGAACTTGGTCTGTAATATTTTTAAATATTAAAAATGAATCAAATTATTCCAAGAAAACAACTCAGCAAAACCTGCTTAGGAAGATATCAGGCAGGGTTTGTTTCTCTGTTTCTTTATTCCATTCAGGCAGGGTTGGTTTCTCTGTTTCTTCAGTCCACTCAGTCAGGGTTTGTTTCTTTATTTCTTCAGTCCATTCAGGGTGTAACTCTGACTCAGGTATGGATTGAAGTGTCCAGCACATCTGACTAAAGCATTCCAAGCTTCTCCAGCAGCTGGTTGTGATATTTGTTTAAAAGAGTGGTGGTTGGGATCTTGCACTGAGATGTTCCAGGCATTTTGGTGTCACTGGGCAGTGACAGCCACACCAAACCTGCACCAACAAAATCCACACCAAACCTGCACCAATAAATCCACACCGAGCCTTCACCAACAAAATCCACTTCAAACCTGCACCAACAAAATCCACACCAAACCTGCACCAACAAAATCTACACCAAATCAGCACCAACAAAATCCACACCAAACCAGCACCAGTGAAATCCACACCAAACCAGCACCAATAAAATCCACACCAAATCAGCACCAACAAAATCCACACCAAACCAGCACCAATAAAATCCACACCAAATCAGCACCAACAAAATCCACACCAAACCAGCACCAGTGAAATCCACACCAAACCAGCACCAATAAAATCCACACCAAATCAGCACCAACAAAATCCACACCAAACCAGCACCAATAAAATCCACACCAAACCAGCACCAGCAAAATCCACACCAAATCAGCACCAACAAAATCCACATCAAACCCACACCAACAAAATCCTCTGGTGTTTGCCTTGAAAATGCTCCAATTCCCCATTTGTGTTGCCTCCTGTTTCAAGGCTGGGGGAGATGCCTTCCAACTGCTGAGCCTCAGGCTTGTGAAATATTAGATGGTGCAGCTAAATGTGTGTTTATTTTAACAATAGCAGCTTTCCATGAGGGGAAGCCCTGAAGGACTCGTTCAGCAGGACTGTGAGTGGCTGTGGAGCAAGCCAAGAGCAGAGCCCAGCTCAGGCTCAAAGCCCAGCTCAGGCCCAGAGCCCGGCCTAGGCTAAGCTGTGCTCATGGGGGAGGGATGGGCACTGCCCAGTCAGTGCCAGCCAGGCCATGCCCTGCTCTCTGATCCCAGCCACGTCCTCTCCAGCACCTTGTCAGTACCAGCTGAACAAAAAAAGGAGTGTTTGTCATTTTTTTTATTCAGCTTAAATTACAAACTTGGCCCTGGGCTGCTTGCTATCATCAGCCCAAGTGTGCAGAGAGATGCTCGTGCAGCTCCACAGCTCAGCATGGGATTCCAAACCCACCCAGCAGCCCAGAGCTTTGGTTGAATTTGGGCTCCTCTCTTATTTTCATTATTTAACCCAGAGTATTACAGCTGAACCTCAGAGCCAGCTTCAAAAGCCTCCTCAGGTTATTTTTGATCAACCCAACTTATGAGAGGAGTTTTAAAATTTTACTCAGAGAAGGGAAAATTTCCAGAAGAAATGGAGGTCAGATTTGCTGTGCAGGAACATTCAAAAAGCTTGGACATCTCTCTGGAGTTTTTCTAGCCCAAACAATCTGCCCTCTAACCTGGAAAGCAAGTGATCCCAAATGCCAGCTGGATTAGGAGCAAGAATATTCCCTTGGGTGGTGTAGTTTTGGCCTAAGTCAGCAGCCACGAGCCCAAGGGTGATCATTTTATCACCTCATAAAAATTTTGGTGTGAGCCAAGGCTCTGAACAGAGGTGATATTTCATCATTTCCTCAAATGGGAAAAGCTGGAGGGACACAGTGGTTCCCCTGAGCTGACCTCTGAGGGCCAGGGGAGCCCAGACCCAGCCCTGGGCACCAAGTGCCACCAGTGACAGGGGACACAGGGGGGCTGCAGAGGGGAAGGGGGGAATAAAGAGGGAGATAATTATTTCTTTTCTATGTCTTTTCTAGGGAAAAATAGAGAAGTCATTGAGCTAAGTCATGGCAGATAGATATTGAGGAACTGACACCAGTTAAAGGTTTGGAATGATCTGCCTGTGGAAGTTGTATGCTCTTTTTTCAACGAGTTTTTAAAGAAAACTCTTCCAGAAGGGACAGCTTTGTCCTGCAGTAAGGGCAATGCTGAGCATTCTGCTGCTCAGCCCAGAAAAGGCAGAATGAAATGGGGATATTTCATCCTCCCAGAGGCCAAGGTGGAAACAAACCATCATGACTATCCAGGTGGGACTGAGCCCTTTCCCCCCCTATATCTCATTCAGCTTTAAAAATATTTGTTTTAAATTAAATATATTTTAAGTTATTATGAGAGCTTTGGCCTCTGTTCTACCAAGAAACAGAGCAGATATTTTACTGAGCTGAATTTGCATCTTTTACCAGTCCCTTCTATTTGCATCCTTTCCTCTTTGGAGAGACTGAAGTTGGAGTGTGGGACCACCAACTGCAAATTATTATTTTATTAACTGAGCTGTAAATTTTTTTTTTTGTTAGAAACCTGCAGTTTCCTATTGATCTCAGCTCACCTTGCCCCCACCCAAGAGGACTGAGTGATACATGAATAATATGAATAATACAGCACTGCAAACAGGACAGGATCAGAGACTTCAATAAGAGTGTAATCTAAGTAAAAACACTGGATCTGTCTTTTTATGGATCTAATAAATTATGTTGGATTTGTGAGGTTATAAATCCAAGCTGTCCAGTAAACCCAACAACTAATTTGTCAGTCGCTCGTCTAGCAATCTGACTCTCCCTTGCAATTGCTCACCATGCAGATAACAAGGTGCCTTACAAATCTCTTGGTTAAATGTCATTTGTTTCAGTGCCATAACATGCTATGGATCATTGCTCACACACAGTAACCCAATTATATTAACCTGTGCAGCAATATGGAGTAATGACATGACATTAATGCGAACTCTTCAGAGCTTTCCAACAATTTGGGTTTTCCTCTAAAGGGGTTTTTCTCCTTGAGCATGTTTCTCCTTCTTTCCTCCATTCCCAGTGTTTAGACACAGAGCAACATATCTACCCAAACACATCTAAAATCATCATAATTTCTCAAATATCTGGAGCTCATTCACAGCTTGGAGCTGTGTTGCTTGTTGGAGATTCTCCAAATCAGAAGTGCCGCTGCTCCTTAGGCTCTGACTTCTCTGTGGCATTTTTATAAGAATACCTTTGAAACACAACCCCTTACATTTTGTCTGTGCTGATCGTGTGTTCCCACAGTAGTGGGGGAAAACAGCACTTTTAAAATACACATGTGAAAAATCCCAAGCCTGTGGAAAGATGAAGCTGTTGTTTTCCAGTGTTGGAGGGAAACCAGCAAGTGCCTTGGCTGATCTGCCTTCTGTTTGCACTGAGTAACAACACCGAGACAACAAGATGAATTTGATAAAATCATGTTGTTCAGGCACCCTGGCTTCTGCATGAGGGCATAAAATTATAAAAGAGTGTATTTTATAATAACAAACAGAATTCTATTTGTTTTTGAGAAAAGGCGAATGAATGTTGAAGTGTGCTGAAATTTTTCTCCATTCTCATTGCTGAGAGAAAAAGCCTACTGCCCTGTTTCCCTGGCTGTCACTGAAAAAATCTCCAGAGTGCAGTAGGGAGGGTGCAAGAGGGTAAGCAGCCAGTTTGGAGAGGGATGCAGGTCCCATGGAGAGACATGAAGGATTTATAGCTCTGTCTCATGGCTGTAGCTGTTTTCCATCATTGCAGCGCACTGCGGGGAGGAGAGGGGACAGATGCTGGTCCTTTGGCGACCCTTTACTCTCCAGCTGGTGTCACCACAAGTGGAGTAATGTGCCCATTCTGAGCAGTGTGGGCTCGGAACCTGTCCCTGGATTTCTGTGTATTTATGGCTTTTTTTGGCTTCTGCAGGGAAGGCGAGTAACCCCATATAAGCACCGGGCTAAACTTGCTGATATCAGCTAAACCCAGCTTCTTCCTGTAGGAAGAGTTTCAGTGAGTAAAGAAATAAAGAGGCTCATCTCTGACAAATCTTACCTGACACAAACATATTTTGATCAGCCCAACACAGTCCATAAGAGGCATCTAAATATTATGAAGGAATATTTAGTGATCAGCTCCAAATCCAGGCCCTGAAATGTATACTGGCTAAATTCTTTCCATTGTGCTGCTAAATGCATCCAGCTGTCCATACCTTAAAGTTAAATATACTGTACTATAAAGCTGAACTGAGAGTGGAAACTATTAAAATAAACCCAGCTATTTCCCTGTTCCCCCTCTCCCTCCCAATCAAGTATATTTTAGTTGGGGAATGAGGAGAGTTATAACAACAATTATTTGATGTGGTGCATGGCAATGTCAGGGAGAGGAGGGAGAATGTGGCAGGGAGTTGGAGCAGCCCCAATCTGATGGGCAAGGAAAAATGGGAATGAATATTCTGGGTCACTTCAGAAGGGGCAAAAGATTCTGCTTATGAGGAGCAAGTAGAACCCTGCCTGGCTGAGTTTGCCATGCATAAAAAAGATAAATGGGAAAGGGCAGAGAGAGGCAGTGATGTGGTTGGTCATGGATGAAGGGGGAGGTTGTAGAGCTGTGATCATCTATATCAGAAAGGAACAAAATGGGTTTTTATCTTTCAAAAGAGCTTTGGGGTCTATGGGTTGCAAAGTGTGTCCCGGCAACTGATTTTGTTTGGCTCCTTATTTATCGTTATTTTGTCACTAACTGCTAAGGAAAAAGCTGAGGTACAACAGCAAGAATATAAGCAGGAATCATCTTCAGCTCTTATGGACAGTGCAGGTTCCTGTCTCATGTCCCAGGGTTAGAATACCAAACTGAAAACTCTCTTATCCAGAGCCTTGAGCAAAAGCAGCATGGTAGAAAAGCCATACCCTATGAAAAATTAGCTACTTTCAAACTAACTTTCACTCCATTTTTCTAAGGAAGTGAGGCTTGTCTTGTCTGCCTGACATCCATAAATTTTTCCTATTTTGGTTTTGCAGTCAGCAGAAGACACATACCAAACACAGTGCTCCTGCTGAGGGAAAAGCAATCACAGCTCAGTCCTGTCCATTCTGAGAGGCTGCAGCCAGGTGACCTGTTGGGCCATTTGCCAGGTGAGCTGTTGGGTGACTTTGCCATCCCAGGAGCCAAAGGGTGCAGGAGAAATGGCTGCAAGGCAGATCGAGCCAAACCCTGATATATTGCATCTCCTTTTGCCACTGTTCTGCTTAAAGCACTGCCCACACAGTGAGAGCAGGGACTCTCCTGGTCACACAGGGGTCCCTGGCAGCCAGAGGGTGAATCTTGTTCTCCAGACAGCAAACCCATTTCTCAGCACTCTGCAGGACACTTCACTGGCCACAGTTTCTTCATTTCACAACTTTTTCATTTCAGATATTTAATTATGTGTGATCGTGTTGGCTAACATGCTTGTTTGGAAATACAAAAGAAAACAAATTTGGACAGCAGAGAAGGGAAATGTGGCTGTGAGCAGTTTGTGGACTGGTGACAATGCCCTTAAAGTGATTTTCCCCTTCTTGTATGTGAGTGTGTACTTGCTCTAAATTATTGCCCTGATGAGGTGAAGGTTCAGGTTTGAACACCCTGGCCAAGAAAGAGCAAATCAGTTTTGTCCTCCAGTCCCTCTCAGTGAGTAAAAAATGTTAAAATAAAAAAAAGAAAGAAAGAAAAAGAAAGCTGTTTCAGCATCACTTTTCCAACACTCCAGATGCTGCTCCGTGATGGGTTTGAGATTTATGCTGCTGTAGTGCAAACTCTGACTGCATCATTCCTGTTTGCTCTGTTGGATGCAGTGAGGACATCAGGACACCATCAGCCAGGGCATTTACACCTTGTTAGGGCTGGGAACCACATGCCTTCATCTGCCTCATCTTACTGAACTCTGAGGGTCCAAAAACATGAAATTCAGAGTTGGAACTGTATCTTTGCTCTATTCTTAAGGAGTCACTTGGAAATTTTCTTTCTTTCCTTTTGTTGTGGTCAGAAAATTCCAAAGCTGTTTCACTAAATATGAACTTTTGCCAGAAAAAATTCCTATCTATAAACAACTCTATGCATCACGAGAACATCCATTTCAACAGCTATTTTCAGATTATAAACAGGCCTTGGTTAAAGGCAATGGTCTTCACTTTGAAGGAGGATGAAAATAATGCCTGGGTCGGCTGTCAGTAGGACAAGAAGGAGGTTTAAAAAAGTAGGTTTAATATTCAGCAAGCAAGAATTATATGAAACCATAAGAGCAAGATCTGAGTGCTTCATGCAGTGCAGTTGGGTTCAAACCTTCCTTGGTTCTTTGTGCACAGAGCACATGTGATTGTGTTTCCTGCCCTGCTGATGTCTGTCAACAAGGTGATTTTCCTGGCCCGTTAAGTAATCCACTTAGTCCCCAGATATTTCACGCTGTGCAGCTATCTTGTTGCTGTTTGTCCTCTTGGCAGCCCAGGCAGCAGCTCCACCTATCTGAGCCCCTGAGCATGCCTGTGTGTGAAGGTCAGGGCCTCCCAAGGTGCCAGTGACAAAGAGGGGACAAAGTGGAGAGACCTTCTGTGCTGAGGAGAGGGGTGGCTGAGTCAGCTGCTCCTGGGGATGCACATGTTGGCACAGAGAGCACCGCTGCTGTTGAGATTTTGCCAAAAAGGAAAGGGAGGTGGAGGGAGATGTTTCTGATAAGAGATGGCCGGCTTATCTCATCCACACTTGTCTTTGGCATTTTTTAAAATAGCCGTTCCTCTGTCACGTGTGCTTGGGGTGCACAGGAATAGCAATATCAGGTCATGGTAAAATGTCCCAGGATCACAGCAGCAACAGCTTTTGTAGCTCTGATGGCCTCAAACCCTTCTCTAGTGTCATGCACTTGAGAGGGGAGTGCAGTGTGCTATTTGCCAAGTGTCAGCTTTCAGGAGTGTTTGGGATCAGCCTACAGCTATCAAAAGGCAAATTAAAGGTGAACTAGAGCAATCTGTGCAGTGGAGAGTGTAAATATGGGAGATAAGAGGGTTTTGATACCAATCCAAGTTGCTTCCACTCTCTCTCCTTACTCCCTGGTTTTTATATATGTATAAAAGCTTTTCAAAAGCCATTTCTACTGCTATCTTGTTATCAGCTCTACATTTTCCTCCATACCCACTGACTCCCCTGCACACTTTATTTGATTCTTTCCATAGGAGAGTTTTCAAAATAAATGAATGCACTTTGCACTTCCACAGCTGGTTTTGATCCAGTGATTTCCAACAGCTTCGTGGAGGGGCTTTCAGCACCTTAGAGAGATGAGAAATTAATTCTTTTACAGCCCAGGGCCACAGTGTCCCAGGGGAGGCATCACACCCTTCCACACTGGGTAGGCACCTGTGAACACAGAATTTTGCTCTGGTTTTGAAGCATTTTGCTCTCTCCTTGCAGAGCTGGGCTGGGGAGTGGGGAACCAGGGCTTCAGCAGCTCAGGGATATGAAAAGATGTGCCTTGATGTACCTTGATGTGCAGCAGCTCAGAGCAGCCTGGAGGAGCCCCCAGCTCCTCCACCGCTGTTCTGTCCCTGCCAGGAATCCTCCCCTTTTCATTTCCCATCCATCCCTTCATTTCCCACCCATCCTTTCATTTCCCACCCATCCCTCTCAGATATAGGAAGAACAAAGCTGTGCCCCTGCCATCCATGCTAGGTTGGGTTTTAAAGTGTATAAAGAGGGTTGGTGACTGATTCCATGGAAAATAGGTTGCAAATGGACATTTAATGCTCCCTGGCTCTCCTGACAGCCTCATCCCTGGTGGGTTAATGGCCTTAGATTCTTTCCTTTCCCAAGCTTGATGCAATTGTTTTATAAAAGCTTCATGGCCCACCCATGACAACCTTTCACCAGCTTTAACATCCTTTTTGGTTCAGGCCTTGCAGCATTTGCTAGACTTAAGTAGCTTGACAGAGTGGGGATTGCTGGCCTTTGCTCAGGCTGTAGGTAAATAAAAGCCTGGCTCCCTTTTGCTCTGCTGAGAGTAAAATGATGCATTGACAGAGGGCATGGTGCATATTCCCCTCCATCCATCCCTCCTGTTACTCACTGCAGAGGTGTGCAGGGGGGCCCTGGCAGCACTCACACCTGTGCTGCAGAAAGGCTGAAGAATTCCACAGAATGTGGAAACCACTGGCTTTTCCCAGACCTGCTGCTGCCCTTCAGATCACCTTGGAACAAACATGTACCTATCCTTCTTCCTTCTCCTATTTCTATTCCTGGTCCTGTTCCTATTTCCATACAAATTCCTACATGCCCTGTTTCTCCTCCCATTCCCACATTGCTTAATTACTAATTTACATGGTGAATTCCCACAATTTAAAAAGCAGCCTGAGGGCAGGGGTGAAGCCACAGGGTGATATTTGCAGATGGATGTAGTAAAGCCCTGCAGGCTTTGTGCCCGTCTGAAACCAAACACTTCCAGGGCAGATTTTGGGGGACTCCCTGTGATGGCCATAAGACATACCCCACATCCAGCTGGTGAACTCAGCTGACACAGGCAGGCTGCTGGCAAAATGATTTTTATTATTTTTTACCAGTTTAGCTTCTGATGCCTTACAACATTTGTAAGGAGTTGAAATCTCTGATGTACTTAACTCTGCAGGCAGACCACTGCTGCCTACTGACAAAGCATTTCTGAGAAAGATTAGGGTTTTGGTACTCTTTAATTAGGGAACCAGGGAGAATTAGAGGCATGACTGCATCCAGGAGCTGCAAGAGAGCCCTCTCTTGTCTCTAATGTGGGAACAATTTCAGAGGATTTTGTCCTGAATGTGGATTCAGGAGTTAGTCCCAAACCAGCAATTATAGATCTGTTCATGACCACAGATAAACTGGGAGATAAAGAGATTTGTAGGAGCTGTTTTCACCTGCAGTGGCACTATCCAGGGAGAAGTTTCTCTATCCATAAACATTTATCTTGCAGCCCAGACCCAGCAGCCAAGCCCCCAGCTGGATTTGTTGCCCTGACTCCAGCACAGCTCCTCTGGCTGTCCCCAGTGCCAGCACAGGGAGCAGAGCACACTCAGCAGCTGCTCAGCTCCTGGGTGTTCAAATGCTCTGAGCAACCATCAGACAAGCCCTCTGGTTCACCACTGGTTTGTGACTGAATTGCAAACCCATTTTTATCCCATTTCAAGTCACTCTTGTGGCTTTTAAACAATAAGTCACCTCTGCAAAGCCCTATCCTGGCTCCATATGAGAGGATCGAGAAAGAAAGAAGGAAAATGCTGCCACTTCAGGGCAAAAAAAATCCTAAAATAAATCCCAGACTGATCCAATTGGCCAGGGTGCAGATTCCTGCTGTCCACCTACACAAGCCTCCTGCCCTTGACAGATTGATTTTGCCTATCCACTGATTCTGTGGAGGTTTTTGCAAAAAAAAAAAAAAAAAACCAAAGGGAATCAATGTGCAAAAAAGAACTGCTGTCACTGGCAAGTTAGTCATTAACAGCCAAATGTCTCCCAGATAAGACAGAGATGCCGCAGCCTCTCCAAAGTTTGCATGTCATTAGAGAAGGATGTTGTGATGTGACAGACACAGGGATTTAAGACAGATCTTTTCCTTGCCCAGGCTCCCCTGTGCTTCTGTGGTGTTTATATGGGATCACTGAGCTATATCAAGCATTCAGTATGAAATGCATGAAGTACTATCCACATGCATCACCCGTCAGGAAAGATTAACTTTTCACTGCACAGCAGCACAGCAATACTCCCAGGGCAAAGAAGGGCTGCCCAGACAGAAATCTTTCTTTTTCTCCCTCATTCCTCTCATTAAAACTGTGGCTGCCTGATGGAAAAGGCTTACCTAGCATGGAGATGAATGGCCAGGAGCTAATTTGCTTCAGGAATCAACTCTGTTGCAGTTCTAGACAGAACAGTGGTTTGATGGCACCTTAAAAGTGTTTAAACCACTTTGCTGAATCAAGTCTTAGTCCAGAATTAGATTTAAAACGTAACAGACCTGGAATTTAATATCACTGCTTTTATACTGTAGCAGCCCCTGAATGGACAAGCAGAATGTCCCATCTCTCTGCCCCCTAACAGGGTATCAGAGCCAGTCACATCCTCAGGATTTAACCATCAAGGAGGTCAGGATTCCCTTTGGGCCTGGATTTCAGCTCTAAACAGGTTGTCCTTGTGGACAAAAGTTGGTTAACTCCAGGTCCACAGCTGGGTTTGGTGTCCATCCCTCTGCTCAGAGTGAGAGAGCTTCCAATTGTGCTGTGAGCACAGGGATGGACAGGAAACCTTGCTGGGAGCATGGGGATGGACAGCAAACCCTGCTGTGGGGCTGGAGTTCTCCCCCATGTCATCTGAGGAAGAGCTGACGGTCTTGATCTCTCTGTGTCGCAGACATCTGTTATGAAAAATCCTTTCTTTAGGATTTTTCCTCCTGAGAAACTGAGAGGCCTCAGGAACAAAATGTAAACATTGATTATCTGCTGCTGTGGAATGCAACAGGTGCATCTGTGATTGGTCTCATGTGGTTGTTTCTAATTAATGGCCAATCACATTCAGCTGGCTCGGACTCTGTCAGAGCCACAAACCTTTTGTTATCATTCCTTCTTTTTCTGTTCTTAGCCAGCCTTCTGATGAAATCCTTTCTTCTATTCTTTAATTATAGTTTTAATATAATATATATCATAAAATAATAAATCAAGCCTTCTGAAACATGGAGTCAGATCCTCGTCTCTCTCCTCATCCTCAGACCCCTGTGAACACTGTCTCATCTCTGTATGCCACAACATCCCTGCCATCCCCTCCTGACCCCGCTGGGTGTGTTTAATGGGGTGGTTCAGGGCAGGGTTAGTCTGAAGAGGTTCCACATTCCTTCTCCTGGGCCATCACCCCTGAGCAAGTGTTAAGTCCCCACTCAGCAGCAGTTTTTTCCTCTCTGTGCTTTAGCAGAGGAGGATGGTCTGGTGAGTGTCACTGCTCTGCTCAGCCCTGCACATCACCTTGTTCTGAGCAAGGCAGGCAGTACCCATGAAATGAAAGTGCTTTGAACAGCCTGGGGAGGAGGGATTCACATGGCTGTTGTTAAGAGTGCTCCAGGAGAAATCAGCAGCATCCTCTTGAGAAACACAGCAAGGCTTGCACCTAGCTGGTTCCCACTCTGGCTGGCGACTGATCTCACTTCAGTGCTGCTGCTGTGCAAAGAAGCGGCTCCTGCTCCTGTTGCAGCCTACATGGCTGCAGTGGACACAAACAAGGAGAAACCACTCACAGCAAAAAGTTATTTTGCTGTCTCTGGGCCTGGATTTCTCAAAGGAGCCCAGTAAGAGGCTTAGAGATGTTTTTTTCAGTGCAGGATCTGTGGTTGTACCTCCTGTGTATCTCAACTAATCTAACCACAGCATGTTAGTGAAACTAGACCTAAGAGTGTACCCAGCAATCAATACCAGAATGCACCAATACTATGCACCACAGACCTCACACTCCTGTTTTATATGCTTGTTTCTATTTTGCAGTGCCATTTTCTTACACAGAACACCCAAGTGGAATGATTAAGTTGACTTTAAAACTCTAGCAATACATAAAAATCCCCTTTTGGGGGATATTTTAGTGATGATTTGCTGCAAGTAGCCATTAAAACAGTTTAACCTGTGGCATTTCAGAGCCGAGCTGAAAGATGGGAGCCTCAAGTTCAAAGACTGAGCTGCTGCTTCCACAATTAATGTGCTTCTTTCCTCAAGCTGTACAGGATGGAAGCAACTTTCCAAAGAGAAGGAAAAGCACTTTGCACTGACAGGAGCTGCAGAGGGAGGGGAGGAGGCAGGGGAAGTTTGCTCTTTGGTGCCCTTAATCCTATTATCAGTGGCAGCACAACAGCTCCCGAACCAGGCGTGGAAGAAAAGGCTGTGATCTCCTCACAGCCTTCCTCAAAAGTTTTCCTGTGTTATTGTGGAAGCAGGAGCTGCTTGCACAGGGAGCACAGACTGCCTGACATTGGTGACAGGCTTAGATACCTCACTCACTGCACTAGAAATGGACACACCACACTTTGCTCCCGGTCTCAGAAGGGAATGATGATCCTCAGGAATCAGGACTATGCAGAGCAGGGGTCTAGATCATGATTTTTCTGTGCTTTACATCTGGAATTTATTTCTTCAGAGCAATTTTATACTCCACACAAGGTCTAGTGTTCAGCAGGAGAAACATGGGGCACCTTGGCTCTAAATACCATTTTTCTACTTTATTAGAGGAGAGAGCTCTTGTTTTGTTCAGCCTTTTGTAGTTCACCTTAAACAAAGTAAGTTCCTCAGACATTACTGCAATCTAATTGTACAAATATGATGCTAAAAATTAAAATGCACTTAGAAGGTCAGAGGAAACTTATATTTTGCATTTATAATTCCAGCCCAACACTTCAAGTACAAATCCTCCAGCCTGTGGCATGAGGCTCAGTGTAAGACACCAACCACCAATATCTGTGTACTTAGCTTGATCTGCCTGGATCTGGATGCAAACGTAGAAATAATACAATAAGCTTTGCTTCAGCCACATAAAAACATCCCCAACCAAAAAAAAAAAAAAGGCTACCACCAAAACTTGACTAATTTTTTTAAAGAAAAAGGCAATTTTTCACATTTTAATAGCTTTCATTCCATGTCTTAATAAATGCATGTTTGTTGATTTGTGTAAGCATGATGTAGGATTCTGCAAATGAATGTAATCTGCAACAAGGGGATAGCTAACCACTAGCTAACACTTTTGAATAATGAATCCCTACTGTATCAGATGGACGCTATTCATAATAATTCCTTGCTTTTCTCATTTTGTCGTGTACAGTAGCGATTAATCAATTTGCAGTGTTATGTCACCCGCAACAAATTGCTAGCACCAAGACAAATTTATTGCTTTATGATAAAAGAACTTGTTTAGGTAGAAATAAATTAAATTTGGGGGTTGTTATTTGAGCTCGATGTTTACATATATGACCCATGCAGCGCAGGCCAGCGGAGGTAAGGGTATCCAATTATAACACGGGTGTTTTGAGGATAGTTCAGAGAGATGCAGAAGCAAATAGTGTGCTTGCACAGCCAACTGGTCCTTGAGGAGTGTGAGTGCTCCTGGAGCTCCCTGTGCCATGGCTGAGGCTGCTCAGGAGAGTTTGGGAGGGTTATCAGGGAGCAGAGTCGGGCACTCGGTGTTCCTGCCATGTGAGGATGGTTTGAAGCTCTCTGGGGGTCCAGAGGAGAAGCATCTCTCAGATCCCCAACAAGAAACATCTCCCAGCTCCTCTGAGCATGGTGTTGCCGTGTGGAAAGGGGCTGGGCAGGGGCAGCTCTGCAGGGAGCTCTGGGTGCCTTTCTCTGAACCCCTCAGCCACGGGCAGCAGACAAAGCTTTGGTGCTGGATCAATCGGTGCTGCATCAATTGGTGCTGCATCCATTTGTGCTGTATCCATTGGTGCTGGATGCCAAGTGCTCCTTGTCTGCTTCCACCCCTGCAGCTTTGGGAGGCCTTCCTGAGGCACTGGGAGGAGATGGGCAGCCTGGAGGCTGCAAGGGCTAACTAACTTCTAGAATTCAAAATGCCCAATTTGCTGCCTTTATTTCAGATTCTTTATTTCTTTTTAGTTTCCTTCAGCCTATGACAGGCTCCAATCTCATATTAGCTGATATATATATATATCAGCTCCTCCATAAATCTTACTTTTGCTGTTTCTCCTTCCCAGTGCTGCAGAAATCACTTTGACTCTTTCCCCCATGTTAAATGCTGCTGTGCCTTCTCTTTCTTTGCTTATTTCTTCCACTCTTGCTTTTTCTCATTTCTCGTACTCCTGACCAGGCATTTTCTGCAGCTCTGGATAATACCTCTGCCTTCCCTGCTACTCCCTACTAATGTCCTTGTCAGGCTTCTCCTGAATCATTGCTGCACCATCCCAAAAGATGTTTAACTGAGATTATTCCTGTCTGGAGCTGCAAGAATGAGAAAACCCAAAGTGTCAAATGGTTCCTCCACGCTCACTGCGGGCAAGGTGACCCTGAAATCCTGGGAAAACAAAAGAGGAGAGGAGAGGAGAGGAGAGGAGAGGAGAGGAGAGGAGAGGAGAGGAGAGGAGAGGAGAGGAGAGGAGAGGAGAGGAGAGGGATGCTCAGTGTCTGGGTGCACAGCCAGATGCAGACAAACCTCACCTTACTCAAACCTCACCTCCCTGGTGAACAAGGAATAAACTTCATCAAGTGCTAGTAGAGGTGTGAGGGCACCAGAGCTCATTCACTGAAATTCCCTCAATTTTTCCCTCTATCCGAGATGTGAACATTGAGCATTGTTCTCACAGAAAGTATCCACACAATTCAAACATGAGTGGGGACAACACCCGAAAAAAAATATCATATACTCCTAAAACTCAGGCCAAAGCCAAGTTTCACCAGGCTCTGAGGGTTCCTCCAGATTTTTGCCAGTGTAACTGGTCTCAGAGGGTTCTAATGTTAGTCAGCAACAGCACAGTAATGGTCTATTAATTAGCCAGTTTCTATCAACACCCGCAGAGCAGTTTTATTGCCCATGACGGCAGCCAGCAATCTGCCCTCGGAATCAGGTGAGGGACTGTTCTGCTTGCTGAATAATCCTCATGTCTGACAATGTCTGATGAAATCAAACCTATTCCATACAGCTTTCTCACCACCAAATATTCCTGAATATTAAAAAAAAAAATCCCAATAATTAATTTTAATACATGATCTCCAGGTGGTTGAGAACCTCCCACAGCCATATAAAAAAACCTACAGCAAGAGAGTGCTGGAGATTGTCTAAATTAACAAAGTTTCTGGTGTAAAAGAAACTCAAATATTATTATTAGTTTTTAAATTGCATTATGACAGTTTTGCTGACACAACCCAGCCACAGCAGCATCACCCCAGTTACTATGAGATGTATGTGGTAAACGCTTATTTATGTTCCAGTGAAAGGTGTAATTGGGGCATGTGGATGAACATATCCAAATTGGTTTTAAATATCTGGGAATTTAGCACAGTGCTATAAACACCTCCCTGCCCCTCTCCTGTTTTCCCATCTCAGAGCTACCCCAGCTCCCTGGATTGAGCTGGACCTGCCCCAGTGTAAGACAAGAGCTCCACACATCTCCCTCTGGCTTAAAGCATCCTTCACGTTGCCTAATATTCCCATTACCAACACAAAGTACAACATGAGGTTCTGGATCTCTATGTTAAAAAATTACATATTTCAAGTGTTAACACCTACAGTTTAATGGATTTCATTTTTGAACAGAGAGGGTAACAATAACTTTTAGAATGAAAAAGCAGGAAGAGATTAGTGAAGTGCAAAGTTAGAAAATCTCAGTTTATTCAGTCAATTATTGTCAATATTAGGGCCTGTAAAATAAGTTAAAAATATGTAAAGCAGGTTTATCCTTATGAAGATAAGTGCAAAGGGGAGTATGCTGTGTTATTCTTCAAGTGAATCAATATTTTGACAAAGCTGATATTTACACTCACACATTTAGAACCCTTTGGTGCCCACGTGGGACTTGGCCTCACAAACATGGGCTGCCAAATGCATATTCATTAACCTCAGAACTGGATAATCCAATAAATAAAAGAAAGAAAGAAAGAAAGAAAAAGAAATAAAAAAAACCCACCCAATGCTCTGGTAGCATGCTTATGGAGTCATTTATTGTAAACATGATCCAAGGGGCTCATTCCAGGCATGCCACTAAAAGCTTAAAAACCACTGGCATTGCTTAGCCCCAAGTCAAATCCTACACAAAGAAAGGGCCTCCAGGCCAAGCCAAATGGAAAAAGGGAATTAGAAGGATGTTACTCATTCATTACTGCCACTTTAATCACTTAGAGGTCCAATTAAGTATAAATCATTAGTATTAAGTTACTTTATCCAGGACTCTGTATAACACACATGACTGGATTCGGAGGGCTCTCCCTGGCTAGATGGAGCGTGAGCTGAAAAAGGCAGTCAGATGTTGGGTTCCCCCCTCCCTTTCCCTTTCCCCCTTGCTATGAAATTGATAAATGAAGGCTGCATTCTAGGTGCAGCAGTAATTTCTGTAGTGCAGTCAAGTGCTAGGTCCCCTGTCTCCTGCGAGCAATGAGGCCACCGTCCCTGTAATGCCTGAGCCTTCCCCTGGGCTGCCCAAGGGCCGGGCCACAACCAGGCAGGCTTTCATTTCCATGCACAAATCCCCAGGCAGGGAGCCCTTTATTCATTAACAGATCCGTCCTTTCCTCAGGAAGGAGGAGGAGGAGGGAATAGGAAAGTCAGGAGAGAAAGTGGTTTCCATCGCTTCCCTGCTCTCTCCCCGCGGTTTCTGCCTGAATCTCTCCTGAGGAGCAAAGTGACTTTGGGGCATGTGAAAAAAAAAAATGATGCAAGAGCATCTTGTAAGGTCCTTTCCTCTTCTCTTCCCTTCCTTTTGCCCCCCAATCTTCCCAGGGATAAAATTTCCCCAGTGGCCTGGATCACTGTCTGGGAAGCATATTTCCTTCTAATCGGTTTTACAGCTCTTTTAAAGTAATATGTCAGATCATTTTCTCCATATACATAGTTAATGAAAGTAACCCTACAAATTCATTTTAAATAGATGGAAGTTGTTATAACCCTGATCTGGAATTTATTACATTCATTACAATCTTGCTGAAGTAGGTAATGTAATGGACTATTACTTTTATTATCTTTTTAATCCCTCAAAATTATTAGGAACTGACTAATATTTGGCATCACCCTGTTAATGTTTAAACAGAAATTGATATCTTCATTCATCTAACAAATGATGGGATCTTTTTTCTGCAAAAAAAACTAAAGCTGGTGACTCTTTTTTTAAACTGAACTAGGCCAAAAGATTTCTAAGTAAAATCATAAACTGACAAGATGATAATTTTATTAAATCAGCTCTTTTATCAGGTTATGAGAACATTTTCCAGAACATTTTCATGGCTCCTGACTGCCCAGAGTGCAATCAAGGCCCCATCAGCTTCTGTGAGGGATGGATTCAGATTTTATTTCAGCAGTCAGCCCTTTGATACAGATTTTTCCTGCTGACCAACAGAAGCAAAGTACTTCACAAACCAGTCAAGGTAAACTTCCTTATACCAAGAGCAGTGTTTTTCAAGGTTAAATGCTGTAAATTGGCCTCCCCACGCCATCAGGTTTGGTACATGTTCTGTAACACAGTGTTCAGTGCCACCTCTCTGATACCCAGCAGGATGTGATGTGGATTTCCCAACACAAGTGCTTCCTCCTCCTCCTCCTCTCCCTCTCTCCCTGCCAGCCATGCTTGCAGGTTCACTGAGTGCATTTCCTTTGGCACCAGAGTGAGAGGCTGGGCATTGCACCATCCTTTGGTGGCTTCAGGTGCTCTGGGAGTTGTTCCAGGTGACCAACAAGTGGTGGGAGCTGTCCATGTCCCATGTGCTCACCTGAGAGTGCTCACCTGAGTGTGCTCACCTGAGTGTGCTCACCTGTGTGTGCTCACCTGTGTGTGCTCACCTGAGTGTTTTCACCTGTGTGTGCTCACCTGAGTGTGCTCACCTGAGTGTGCTCACCTGTGTGTGCTCACCTGTGTGCTCACCTGTGTGTGCTCACCTGAGTGTGCTCACCTGTGTGCTCACAGACCAGCACTGTGTTTGGGCACCATGTTGGGGCAGGGCCTCAGCTCTGTCTGGAAGGACTGAGGTGGTTCCTGGTACCCTGCAGGATGTCCCCTCTTTTAAATGAGAAAAATTAAACTCTTTTAAATGAGAAAACACTGAAGAAATGGTTTCTTTATTTACCCCCGGGGCCCTGAACTTTCCCCCAGGAGTGATAGGGACTGCATTAAAGCCCTCACCTGCCTGGGCAGCAGATATCTTGAGGGAAATCTGTGCACACTGATGTCCCTGAGAGAGGCTTCCTGCTCTGGGAGGGGTTGCTGGTGCTCAGCTGCTGATGCAATGCCACAAGGACCAGAGCAAGGTGCTGCTGTTTTTCATAGGTCCCAGGAAACAGGGACCAGTGTCTCTGATCATCAGCTGCAGTTGTGTCACTGACTGTGCCAGGAACAGAGTTCAATTCAATTTGAGCAGTGTTTTTGCTTTTCTATACAAAATCTATCACCTGGGCATTACCTCTGGCTAAAGCTTCCCAAAGCAGCTTACCTAGCTTACCTACCATGAGTTTGTCACCTGGAACAACCCCCAGGGCTCCTGGAGCCACCAAGGGATGATGCAGTGCCCAATCTAAACTGCAAAGTTCCAGTTTTGAGAATTATTTAGATAGAGACAGTAACAGGGCAAACAAGCTTCTTATGGGATTAGCAAAAGCATCTCAATTTTATTTTACATTGATGATCATGAAGGTGCTTTTGAACCTCACATTAAACACCTATTTGTACTTTTGGAAAGCTTTAGACACCTTGAAAATGAGGAGCAGAAGTCACTTCTAAAATTGCACAAACAAATCTGGCCCTTTGGCACAGCCAGAAATGTTACCCAGCATGCAACCTTTGAAAACATCCAAGTTTTATTTTCATATTTTTAATCTGTATCTCACCTTACAAGTGCTACTAATATTCATTATTAGATCAAGGCCAGGATGAAGATGACAAAGAGTTCTTTACAGTTTCTTTGGAGTAAAACCTGTGTTTTGCAGCACAATGCAAATGAAAGACAAGAAAATTTCTTTGGGCAGTAGCCCTAAAAGCAAGTTACTGGGATGTATGTGTTCATATACATTAGAAAGACCTTTTTATTAGTATATAGGTGACTAAATGCACAGAGTTGGTAGCATGAAAAAAGAACTAAAGGGGGAACTCACAGCATGGTTTATTTTTAATTGAGATGAAAAATGAAAAATACAAAAATTGAGATGCAACCCTGAAAGAGAAACATTTTCTGCAAATTGAACCAGCTGAAATGAACATTAGATAATACATATATTCAGAGAAGTAAAGAACTCTGGGACAAAACATGAAAGGCAAACAGACATGTGCCAGATTTCAGTGAAAATGATGAAAATGTTGGCAGGAAGAGCCTGCTTGGACTGTGATTATGGGAGTTTGGGAATCATGTAGAATCAACCAACCTGCAAAGTTTTACCTGCAAATATTCACATATTCAATATCACTGAGTGCCCAGCGTTGGAGAGTAGCTGGGGTTACAGCTGTGCTCTCGCTGCTGGTTATGGTGGCCCTGTGCCAGTTTGTACCAGCTAAGGATCTGTCACCAACAAAATCGTGTTGTGTCCTCAAATGTCCTCTCAAAGTTCAATCACCATTTTTATTGTGTAGAACTGAACATGCTGTAGGTACTGACCAGAGAAATCTCTGAATCATAGTGGTAGACTTAGCTCTGAAACCTGACAGCCACAAAAGATGTGGCAGAAAGATGCTATTTCCTGGGACTTCTGCACTCCTAAATTCACTTTAAAATTATGTGCCTTTTATGTCTGCCTACAAATTGCAAAAAATAAAGGAATGACTAGAATTTGGTGGCTGGTTCACAGAAACTCAAGTCTTTTTGATGCACATTAGAACCAATATTTTCTTATCTCACATTAATACTGTCCCTGCTTTATGATCTGCTGCTGAGATGGAGTAAAAGGAACAGAGGAAAAGAATACCTCTTTTTTTTTTCTTTTCTTTTTTTTTTTTTTTTTGTATTCCAAATACTGCTTTAATAAGACTGAAAGTCTCTCTTTTTCTCTCCTTATAGCCCTACAGCAAATAAATGGAGGTGTCAGCCCAACACCCTTGTAGGTTTAAACTGAATGGAAGTGTCCTTTTGAAAAGCTTGTTCTGTCTGACAGTTCTGAATGTGCTCCTATTGCAGTTCCTTTGAACACCCATCTTTTCTGTGTTGGTGCTCTGCTGACATGGCTTTTCGTTGAGTTAAAGATTAACAGAGTGCTGCAGAATGACAGGACTTTGTGATAACTTAATTGCATGAAGCATAGTTGTTCCTATGCAAATCAGAGTGTAATTGGTCACTAAGAAATTGCTCTGCCTGTATAAAGATGGTAAAATGGATTTTGGACACACGTGGGGAATAATCTGTTACCTTTTATCATACTTGAAAAACATAGTTCATAGTTTTTATGATGAGTGTTAGAAATGCATTTCATGCCATGAAAGTATTTGATTATGTACATTAAATATCAAGTCTGAGAGCTCTAAAGCCTCCTTCATTTTAAGTGTATTTTAACTGCTGACTTTGGAATTAACATAACAATGTGGGAGCTCTGCAATAGATTTCTGAATTGTGAATCCTAATGGACATACCTTGCCAAGGTCCCAGGGTGTTTACCAGCCAGACAGGACATGGCAGAAACTCTTTTAAATGAGAAAACACTGGAGAAGCTGCCTGAAATGGTTTCTTTATTACTATTAGGTTTGGGTGAGAGGAAGTACGGGATTATAGCATCATCTAAAAGAATATCATAAACCAGACAGGAAAATGATCTTGTAATCACAGAAAGGAGGCCTCTCCAGGGCAATTGCTGCAGCTCTGCCTGAAGCCCTGTGCTAAGGAGCAAATGCAAAAACAAGGTTAAGAACTAAAGAGGTGTGTGATGACCACGGAGTCTTTACCAAACTATTTAGCACTTCACCTTAAACAATAGCAGGGCACCATAAACTGAATTCCGTGAGCTAAACCCTATCTGGTGTTGAAAGATTGCAATTACAGCACATCCCATCCTTCTCCCTGGTGTTTCACTGCAGAGGTTCAACACTTTAGGAATGCTAAAGCACAACGGAATGGAAATGGTATTGGAACAGAAAGAGCCTCCCGAAATGAACTGTGCGCAGCCCGTGGTGTTGGCATGATTGATACTGGAGCATGTAGGTGTAATGAAACTGATGCTGTCTCTTCTGCACCTGTGATTTATTGAGTACAAATTTAAGATGAGAAAAGGCCCCATACCAGGAGCTGCATCTTCCCCCTCAAAGAGGGTATGGTCATCCATCACCAGCCATTGCAAAAGGCCCAATAGTGAGCGGCTCATCAGATGAGCCAATAGTCTCTTTGTTGGGATTCCTAACAAGTGTTGGATCAGCAAAAGTCTATTTAGGCTGGTGGACCTTTCAAGACCAATTTGTAGTGGGTCACTGATTCTGCTAGTGTATTATCTTCTTTACTACTAGTACCAGTTGGGCAAGCAGCAAAGATTAATGATTTTAGCTGCCGACTGTTTGTGGCAATCTACTGCTTCTGGACCAAAGATTAAGATTTTTTTGTGTTTTACTAGAAAGGACACACCTTTTATCTGGGACCCATTTTTATTTGCTGAGTTCTGTACAAATACTAAAAGAAAAATAAAATAATGGGCACCTCAGTTGCCTTTTTAATGGCAATGAAAAGGATTTTTGCTGGTGCACAGCACGAGAGAAGCGGGTTTTGAAACAAAAATGATGAAACTCAAAGCTGAGAGTAAGTTTTGTGTTCATTAGGATACAAAACATGGTGGAGCACAACTTTCTGCCTCATCTGTCAATACACAATGCTGGAGAAATCCCAAGATCTCCCTACTTCTTAAAAGAAGGGGAATGAGGGAAACGAGACTCTCTATAGCAAGAGCTGATTTTCCATGTTCATATTTCATTATTTTTCATGGCGGAAATTCCCATTATATTGGACTTAACCATGGTGCAAAATAACTCAAATCCATCCCAGGAAGCTGAATCTGTGCTGGGATCCCTTGGCTTCTGGGGAGTTCCTGGGATGCTGAGTGGCTTTGGCCACTTTTGGAGCCACTTTCTCTGTAAGACAATTCCAAAACGAATATGTTGTGACTGAATTATCATGGTAGAACTTAATGAGACACTGACAGACAAATTCCAAGAAAGCAAACAAGGTGTGGGAGAGACTTTGATTAAGCATATCTTTTCAGATATGTTATCTAGTGATCACTAGCCCAGTAGTAAACTCCTGTTCCAAGCTCAAGAGGTTGGATAGCAAGACTCTGGGCAATTCTGGAGAAATGCCATTGGCTCCTTAGAAAGAGATGACACCTGGTACTGCTGAAGAAATTAGAAGTGGAAATATAATGACAACTAAATAACTCTGCTGTTGGAAAGAAGAAGGGCAAAAGAACCCTAAAAATGGTAAAAGAAGCCCAAAGCACAGCACTTCTAAAAGTTCTGGTCAAAATTTTCTTTATCAGTATTACTTGCCTATTCCAGTGTGGTTTGCCAGAAGCTTCCCACCAGCTGTAGAGGAGAGCAGGAGAACAGGTCGGCAGAAGGATATGAGGAACCAGGAATGAGAGGATGGTACAGAAATCAGTGCAATTCCTGCAGGAATTATTCTTCACAGAATAATTCGACTGCAGATGGACCAGGACTTGTGGGTGAGCTCAGAGATGGCCTGTGCACGCCTGGGAAGTTAAAGACTCAGGAGTGTTCACAAAGGAAAACCCAGGATTTTCCCTCAACTGAAAAACAGGACAAAGCACCCAAGTGCATGAAAAATGCACTCATCAAGGATCTAATTTTTAAAAGGAAGAGTTGTATAAACGACCTAATAAAAAAGTGATCTAATTGTTTCCACAACTGCTTCTGAAATTGCCAGGGCCTTCTCTCCTTGCTTGTCATTGTTTGTGGAGTCATAAATCACAACCCAGGAGATCACTCAGCTCCTGACAATCTGCAGCCATGGTCTTGTGTTCAGCCAGGCTACGAGCACTGACAAGCTGTTACTTTAGCAGCTGACATGTTCAAAATAGCATAAACTACAAGGATTTCACCAAGTAAAGAGGTTTTAATTTATTTTTTACATGTTTATCCTCTGCCCCTGTTGTAAGCACTGTCAGAAACATGGTACTCCCTTTTAGGTGCTGCAAATTTACATGATGACAAATAACATGAATATGAATTTTCCACTGCGCTATTTCTTGAAATATTGATGAAAGTTCATAAGGCAGGTAAAGTTATCTTGTTTTGAAGGGAGTTTATTAAAAAAAAGTGTTTCATGTGTTAGATGGAGGGTGGTTTCTTCCTCTAACTGCTGAAATAGGCTTTCATCAAGAAAAACCAAAACACAGAAAGCTGAAATTTGAAACTCACACCATGAAACTTTTTTCTCTGGATTTGCCCTTGGTGGCACTTGGATGCTGGCGGCCTGCAGGGCTCCCTGGCAGCAAGGTGCTGCAGCCAGGGCTCCCCTGGTTGGGACCAGCAGGGCAAACCTCCCATCTGGCTCAGCCACCAGAGCAGCAGAGCAAGCAGCATTGCTGGCCACAAAGGCAGGGTGATGACAGGCATATTTTAAATCCCAGCTACCCAAACAACAGTAGGTGTTTCACAGATTGATCCTTAGGCTGACAAACACCCTTCTCTCTTTTGTTCCCCCAACAAAATTGAGCTTGCCCTCTTTGCAGCTGTATCCATTCCCTGGTTAGCCTGGCAAACGTGTTTTGACATTGCTCAGTGAACCTGGGCTGCGTTTTAAACACGTGGGTATGGAAACTGGAGTGCATCTGGCACTGCAAAACACCACACTGGAATTCCTTCTCTCATATCAACAGCAGAAAATGCCCTTCCTAAACAAGTTCACAAGTAATAACAAAATTTGTAAAGTTCAAACTCGTTTCTCTAGGAACTCTTGTGGATTTAATGACATTGAAAAATGAATATGATGGTAGTTACTAAGCTGAACCCCCAACCAAACCCCTTTGGCAATTATTCTTTTTGGGATGGTCATCCCATAGGCTGCAGCTTCCTTCTTTGGAGAAACTCTCCCATGCTCAGGGAAAGTAATAAAACCAGTTTTTTCAATGAATCATCGGAAGGTGAGCTAACCTTTGCTCAGAAGGAACAAGCACCTGACAGAAAGCTGGGGCCAAGGAATCAGCCTTCCTGGCCCATGCAAGAGATACCAAGAATTGAATTAATAATTGAGCATTGGCAAGGGCAGAGCTGGTGTTGTGGTGAACTTCTAACTCAGCACATTGGAAATTAAATGGGAGAGTAAAAGTTGGACAAATTTCTTCATAGTGGGAAAAGTGAAGAAAGGGAAAAGGAAAGGGAAAAGGAGGATTGTAGTAATCTCATAGTGCAATGTTTTGGGGTTTCTTTGGGTTTTCTTGTATTCCAAACATGATTTTGGCCTGGTTTCATGAAGCCTTGGTGCACAAGTGGGGGACAATGGTGAGCAGTGTGCTAGGAAGAGACCAAGGACTGAGCTTAGACTTTTCCAAAACCTTGGCTGGACAGCAAACCCAAATAATTCTTCATGGCCAGGAATGGGGAGGATATACTTATGGAAGAGTTACATGTTCAGGACCCTTTTCTGTGCCCTCTCAACTCAGGTACAGAAGAAAAAAGTGTTGCTTGCAGATAAATCCATTGAAAGTCCTCCTGCTTAGTGTAGGCTTTGCAAAACAAACAAACAGACAATAAATGCAAGGATTCTCTGCAAACACAGCACAGTAGTAACTGTGAGACTTTGCTTCCTTCCCACTCTAATCAGATCATTATTCCATCGAGTTTCAGACTTGGATGCAGTTTTTTCTCCCTGCTGAATTCAAAGGCAGAGTGCACAGCTGGCCCAGACTCCAGGCTGCTCTGTGCACCATCGACCTGCCTTGGAGGGAGATCAGATCTCTGCTCCTGATGCTCAGAGGGAAGCACCAGGGCAGCTGGGCAGGAGCTGCTCTGTGGCACCACAGGGCTCTGAGCAGGGCTGAGCAGGGACACTGGGGACACTCAGGGACACCTGAACATGGACAGGGTGTCACCCTGAGCCCCTGTGTGAGCTCACTCTCACCTGAAGGGGCTGCAGGCACACAAAGCATCAGCCCTAAGGAGCTGCTGTCAAAATCCCCTCCCTGCAAAGCAAAGAAGCACTGCAGGACAGAGTGGCAGCCCTGAATATTCACCTTTATTTAGATGTTTGGTGATTGAGCAGTAACAGCCCATCTCTTCCACAGGAGATTTTTAGCCACTTTCACAGGATAGTTTTAGCCAGTAACTCTACTTAATTAAAGAGGTCAAATGGCATGGCCAAGGCCAGAGAGGAAATTAGTGGCAGAGCAAGAAAACCTGATTCTTCTCACTCAGCCCCCCAGTTCCATTAATTGCTCCAACTTGTGGAGGGCTGAGCTTAAAGAAACCCAGAGGAGTTTCAGTGGTTTGAAGGTCAGGCCCAAGCAGAGCAAAACCCTGGGGCAAACGTGTGTTTCTCCTCTCCCTTCCCTGCAGCAAGTGTGTATTCCAACACCCTCAGCAGAGGAGGTTACTCCTCCACTGGAGTCCCTTGAATAAAGAGATGCTTCTGGGAGCACACTGAGCAAATGGGTTATTTTGAAAGGACAAGTTAGCTCTATAATTTGCCTTCACAATGTGTTCTGCACTCTAATTACAAATGCAAACACAGTAATTGAGAACAGCATCATAAAACTCTTAAGGAAGCCATAAGTGATATAATACATGGACATGTTTACCATTTGGTGCAGCAGGATGCTCTGTGATGTTTTCCCCATGTTTAAACAGGGTGGAGATTTGCTTTTCTTTCATAAAGTTAATTCCATGACAGCAATTCTTCTTCCCTCAGCCTCCCCTCTCCTGAGCCTGGCTCAATTAAAATACAGCTTTTGTCTCAAGTGAGAAAAACCTCTCTTTCTCTCAAAAGATATAAAGTTATTAATTCAAGCTGTTCCAAAGGGAAGAAAAAAAGGAAAAACATTAGTGTGTTCTCTGCCTGTAATGTCCCACTTGCCTGCAACAGCAAATAATTCATCAGGGTGAAGTGTAGAAAGGATTGAGGGGCTGCACTGCTGCTCCCCCTCTTTAACTGTCCTTGGGGAGCCCTCAGCCCTTCCCATGGTCCACAGGAGAGGGATCCCCACAGGTTTCCTTCAGTTTTCCTGGATGGTGCAGGCCAGCAGTGGCTCTTGGTGCTCTCCACCCCCTGAATGGTCTGGGCTGGGATGTGGAGAAGAGTTCAGAGCTCCAGTTTCTCCCAGTTCAGGGAGGGTGAGTGGCTCAGGCCAGGGAATGGCCAGTGCACCAAGCTGCTTGCAGGCTGGATGGACAGCAGGAGGGTGTACAGCACCCAGCACAAGGTGCACTCCCACGTTCCTGTCCTCACCCACTTTGCCCTTCTACACCTCCTGTCCTGTCATCTCCTGAGTCACCCTGCCCATGACAACTTGGGGTCCTGCTCAAACAAGGCTTCAAATCAAGGCAAAGTCCAAGGGCCTCAAAAGTGTTCCCAGATAAGACACAGAGGAGTGGAAAATCAAACAAATGAGCCCCACCCTCTGTAAAGCCCCGTTGGGATGCTGGGTGCCGGGGAGGAGTGCCCAGGAGGATGCGCAGCACCTCGGGGACTCCTGCAAGAGGAGCCGTGGGTAGCAGCGCTGAGAAACAAACTGAGAGGAGATCAGAGTGTGCACGGACAGCATCCTGCAAGCTCACCTGAGCTTAACAGCTGCTAAATAACATGCCAAATCATGTGATTCAAAGCAGAACAGTTCAACCTGCCTTTGGAGATCAATGAGGACGTGTGTCCTCCCTGCGGCTCGCACGCGCACACCCCGTCTCTTTAGATTTGCTGAAAGCTGCTATGGCCTGATTTCCAGAGGTGCTGAGTGCCTGCAACTCATCATGACAGGCTATACATCAAATCCATCACCTCTTGGGAAACTTGATTACCCTAGTGGAAACCCTCATTTCAAGCATTTGACTGGTTCCTACTGGTTTCGGCCGGTCAGCTCGGTTTTGGAATGGATCACTCAGTTTGGGCTGTACTAGTCCTTCAGGAGAAATAAATCCAAATCCTTGTACACCAGTGAAGGAATCCACTAGCAAGGTATCAATTAAAAGAAAAAAAATTTCTATTTTTAAAACAATGAACCAATAAAAATAACTCACACTTGGCTGGTTAGAGCTGTTCATCAGGTGACTTGCTGAACAGATGTCTCCAGCTGGGAATTCTTGGATGAAATTCTCCATCTTCTCCTTTTTTTTATAGAAGTCAGTTATTAAAGAAGCACATTAGAGGCTTGAAACATGTGTTAATTCAAGCCAGGAAAGCAACACAAAACAGAAACTACACATACATTGCCAAGAGAGAGGTTGCTGAGGTGTAATCACAGCTTTAAGGGGTGAAGCTCTTTATCTGGATGTGTGAAGGATGAAAACACACTTATTAAAGCCCCTGCAGATACAGAGTTAATGCTGAAGATAAACAGGGCACTCACACTGAAAGCCTGGAGAATCCTAGAGAAAATTGTCCAGGACACTCTAATCTCTTTCTTTCACAATGCTCAGAAATTGTTCAAAGTGGTGATTAATTCTATATGTGGAGATTAGTTCACAGATATTAGGGAACATTTTTTCCTAATTTTTCAGCCATGTTGATATTAACATATATATTTTAAAAACCTAAAGAGTGCCCATGTTTGGCCAAAGAGGGATAACAGAACCTGCTGTAGCAGGGGCATTTACTGATTGCTGCAGGAGCAGGGTATGGGCTGGAAATTTTGGTGTGTTTTTGTCTCCACTAACCTATGAGGAATTGAAAACCAGTAGGAACAATCTCCCTTAGCACAGCAAAGCTGAAATGCCCCTTCAGATTGCCATTAAAATAGACACAGAAGGGAAGGGACCTTCCCTGCCCAGGTTCATTCTGCAGCAGCCTGCGCTCCCCTCGCCCTGCCCCTCTCCTTGCTGCACTCTCCTGTGTCCCTCTCCCATCCCAGGGGATGCAGTCCCTGTTCCTGGCATCCCAGGGTGATCCATGGCTGCAGAGCACCCAGCCTGGGGAGCAGAGGGTGAGAATTTGCAGTGCTGCTGTGCTGTCAGCTCTCCTGCACAAACTCATGTCACCGTTCTGCAGAGGAGCTCTGGAAACAAGGCAATAGTTACAGAGCAGCTGCAGCTTGTCCCAGGGGCAGCAATCAGCTCTACCAGCTCTCCCCATGTCCTGGCCCTGTTGTGTCAGATCCACCTCCCTCAGATCCTCCTCAGCATCCTGGTAGTGGCCAGCGATGGGAAACATCTCCAGCTTTTCTAGGGTCTGGAAATGTAGAGAGATTTAAGCTGGGAGGTGTTTGTGGCACACAGCAACCACAGACACGCAGGCTAAAAACTCAATTTTATTTCCTAAAGACAAAAGGACAAGTTGCACCCTGAGCCAAATATCTTGTGTGGGCAAATGAAGCAGAATTTACACTCTGAGTCTGATTTTAAATCATCAGTCTGGTGCTATTCAAGGCTGTGGATCTGTTTATATGTAAAAGAAACAAAGATCAGGAGCCTTTTATTTTCTCCTGTCTTTGTAACAGCTGAATAACTGTTCCTCAGACTAACAGGGAAAGCAATCAGAAGCATTTCCCCAGAATTGTTCCATTTCTTTGTGTCTCTTCTTTTCTCTTCACATATGTAGGACTTAAAAAATATTTGGGGAGGAAGGGAGAGGCTTGCACCTTATTTCCAGTTTGGCTCATCTTTACTTCTCAGAAATGCACAAAAGGACTTAAATTAAACTGCGTAACAGGCTTCTCCTAAATACTTCCTCACTTTTCTCCTGCACCTGGACCTAAATGGAGGGGATAGAGAAGGCAGGTAGCTGAATTCCTTAGGTGAACAGAGAGCTTCATTCCCAGAGGGCACAACAAACCCCATCCTTCCTCTTCTGATCAACAAGAGCACAGAAGCTGCAAACCTGACCAGTACATCAAAAAGCAGCTTGAAAAATACTTTGAGCAAAAAATGCTAACGGTGCATCCTTCTCCTGTAACTGCACTGATATTAAATCAGGAAACAGCACAGAACAACTACAAATACATATATACAGGGGCTGTCAAAACAGAGGCAAAACCAAATCCCTAATGGGCGCTAAAGGTGGAAAGAGCAAAAAGAATATACAGTGTAGGCTTTATGATTATATTTAAATCCTTATGCAGCAAATGCTGGAAAGGGAATTCCAGAAATTTTCACTATATAAGCAGTTTTTTTGATCCAGGACTTTGTGCAATGAAAAGGAATTCCAAATCAGTCTGAATGAAAGGGTATGGGTCTGAGTGGGTGTCAGAACATGGCTGTGGACTCCTGGGCTGTGATAGCATCCCCCTGGTCCTGCAAGGGCCCAGGGATGCACCCAGCCTTTCTGCTGCCATGGACATTGAGCCTGCAGCAACACTGTCTTTCTGGAAAAATGCTTCCATGTCCTGGCTTTCCTCAAGCACCACTGAGGCCAGAACTTCCTTCCTGGCTGCTAAAGATCTGATCATCAATAAAGTCTCCCATAGCTCCTTGAGAAAACAGGCAGCAGACTGTGGCCAGAAAGTGATGCTGATCTTTTCTGGAAGATTTCCTGGCTTCTTGTAACTTTGTGAAATTGGGGTCCAGGACACCTTCCCTGTCTCTCTGACATCTCCCTTTTCTGTATCTCTTCCAAGGGGACTAGAAGCCCTTGGAAAGATCACCTTTTCCACCCAGACATCTGTGCACCCAGACATCTGAAGCCCTAGGAGAAGCAGATAAGCAGGAGAGAGATTTTTCTCTAGTGAGATGTGGTCCAAGTTCTGAAGCGTTTGAAAAGCCTTTGAATGACACAAAATGGTATTGCAAGATACAGCTGCAGCAATTTACAGTTCTTCAGCTTCTGCTGGCTACTTCAGTCCCCGAAGGCGACTTCTGATCACTCAGAAAGATTTTGGTGCTGTTTATTGGCTACGAGCTCCTAAAAGGGCTCAGATAATGAGTTCAAGATGCCATGGTTGAAGTGGGAAGCAGGACTCAGCCAAGCACAAGAGGAAAGCTCGTCCTAGCAAGGCTCAAACGGGGGATTTTCTGCTTTTGGATCAGGTGTATCTGCTAGAAACAATTTTCACTATGATGGAAAGGGGAATAATAACAAGAACATGTATTGGGGAAGGAGTATGAGACTGCAGAGTTTTGGAAATTATGAGAGATAAATTCTCTTGAAAACGAGTTTGGACCGATGCATTCACGGTGTGATAGAGCTAAGTCTGAAAGAAATCACGAGAAACAGAAAGTTTCTGCTCTCTGCTTGCCTCCCTGCCGAACAGGGAGGGTGAAATGATGCCATTTGGTTTCAAAGTCACCCTCTTTCTCACCCCCCCCCCCCCCCCCCCCAACCCCGGAGTGCAGCGAGACCCTGAGCCAACTGCAGAGGGTGCCACGCAGGGTTTGTCCTCTATCCCCGCGCAGGAAGGCAGAGCTCGGGCACAGCAATAGCAGCAGCAGCCGCCCCCCTCCATTCCCCCCGGGCCGCGCCGCTGTCCCGGGCTAACCCCGAGCCGCGGGGGGCTCCGTGGGGCCGCTCTCCCCTCCAAAAAGAAAATAATCCCCATTTCCCTGCTCCAGCATCCTCCGAACCTCGCCGGGACGGGAGCCTCGCCTGGGCATCCCCCAAGGAGCGCTGGTGCGGTGCCCACCGGGATCCCCCATCAGGATTCCGTCCGCATCAGTGCCCGAGCCGCGTTTTGGGGTGTTCGTGTTTGTGTGCCAGGCCGGGCACGGCTCAGGGGGACCCGCAGGGCAGTGACACAGTGACACAGCCCCGCTTATGGCTGCCTTCATCGTGAGGCGTTCATAACCCCAAACCCCCCTGTCCATCCCGCCCAGCTGCGCTCAGGACCCCCGAGATCCAGCGAACCCCAAATCCGCCACCCGCGCACCCCGAGCATCGCTGCTCAGCGGGGATTTAGCGCTGGACACTGCAAAACCTCGGGAAAGAAAAATTACCCCCTAAAAACCTACCCTTCAGAAGTGTTGGTCCGCTCCCTTCTCCCAGATCCACCTGTGCAAACGTGTCTAGAGTTAGTACTGGGATTTGTCCCGCTCTGAACCGGGCTAAAATCTGCAGAGGTCCCAGCTCACCCAGGAGGGTTCAATCGCTTGTTTTATACAGCAAAGCCGTTCACCAGACTTTGCCCAAATAATGTTGCCCGCTTTACTTTGACAATCCCCGCAGAAAAGGGAGAGCGAGAGGGAAACAAAGCCTTATGATTACCAGTAGTAATTTAATCCTAAATTCGTGGGCCATTCCCATCAGCCCCAACAAGCAAACATCAACACTTTTCTTTCTCATGCACATGTATATGCGATAGATGATTAACCAGGTCCCTCGCTGCTTACACAGGGGAAAAAAATCCTGACAGCCAGCACCGTGTCTGCCTGCGGTTTGGGAAATTAAAAATCAAGCGAGGGGAGGTAGGAATTAGGAAAGTGATGCTCTTTCCCTCCATCAGTGCCGGCTGCCAGCCACGGATAATTTAGGTTTGGGTCTGTGTTTTTTAACAAATCTCCCATTCCAGTCAACATATCCCGCTGATGTTACGGGATAAAAAAAGCCAATTACGGGGCAAAAGTAGCAGTAAGCTACCAAAACAGAGGAGCGTTTCTCAGAGAACTGAGCACGGAAATTACATACACAACAGTCGTCTTAATTTTCATCTGAGTACCTATACTCGCTGTTTCTAAGAACCGGGGATTGGGATACCAGCGTAATACAATTAATTTCCTTTCACTGTCCCGATTTAGGCAGAGCCCTACCTGAACATACACGGGTAGGTATCTGTATGTTGCAGTTTTGAGGGGGAGATTTCAAATTTCAATGGCTCCAGGACCCTTACCGCCCTGCCCCGGACGGACGTGCCGCCGGAGCTGATCAGAAATGACATTAATAATTTTCTCTGAACTCGTCCCGATTCTGGCCGGGAGTTTGCGGAAGGCAGGGGGAAGTGAAGGGAGAGCGGGAAGAAGTAATTTTTTTCCTCGAAACGAACCTTGAAAAACCGGATCTTAAAATATAGAAAGCAGGAAAAAAAAAAATTAAAGCAGCTCGATAAGCGGTTTTCGGATGCGGGAAGAAGGTGGCAATTTAAAAAAAATTGCCCGGAATGCTGGGCGGGGAGGCGAGCTGAGGGGCCGGGCAGGTGGGCGCCTCTTTTTCCCCCTGCGCGGGTGCGGAGGAGACGGGGAATCCTTCCCGGAGGATCCGGCAGCAGCCGCTTTGCCCCGCGGGGGCTTTTAGGGGTGCGCGGAGCTCCCTCCCTCCCCCTGCGCGCAGCACCGCGGCCACACGGGTGGGAAACACTTCTGAGCTGCCTCGTTGGGCTGTTCAGCCCAGGAATCCTTCTCCAGCAAGGCTATTTCTTCCCCAATCCCTGTTAAAAAAATATATATATACATATAATTTTAAATACACATAGGAGCAACGCCCCTAACATATAAATCCTATCGAGAATAACCTTTGGTGGCTGAAATTAAAACTACGATGAACAACTGGGGATTCGGGGCACGAAGCGGTTCTGACTTTAGTCAGCCGCTTAACGCCGCAAGTTTTGTGGGATGTATTTTTGAAAGGGGAGCGAGGCATGGGAGAGCAAAGAAACGGACCCAGGGAGCGCCCCGAAATTTTAGGACTGTGAGGACGGACGCTGGAAACCGATCTGTAATTCGCGGCTTAAAAGATTAAGGAAAGGGGCAGAGTATGTATGGACAGGGAGATAAATGCTTCCCTCCGCCTTTCAGTAGCTCCACCTTGTGAATATACCTCAGTAATTATGAGAGGAAAAGGTATTATCTATCTAATGGCACATTTTGCAGGGCTGCACCCAGGCTTCCCAAGCTCTCGCCAGTGTCCCCTTTCTCTCAGTGCCAACGATAACATTTAACGTGCAGGTAAAAAATAAAGCTCTCCCCAAGCAGCTTCCAGGAGCTCAGAAATCACAAATCCAGCGGACCCGCTCGGGGGACTCTGGGCAGCCCCAAATCCCTGGGGAGGCTCAGCCGCCGCGCGGGGAGCGCCGATCTCCCTGCCCGGTCCGTCCTGCCCCGCTGGCCGCTCCCCCAGCCCGGACCCCTCCGCAGAGGGGTTCCCCGCCTCGCTGCGCCTCGGGGCCCCTCGTTAACAGCGGAAAGACGGCGATTTCCCAAAGTGAGAGTGATGGGAAGGCGGCAGGCGGTGGCCGCGCGGAGCTCAGCGCTCCCCGCACCGCCGGGGCCGCGCTGCCCGCGGGGGATGCGCGGCAAGGGGAGCGCCCCGGCTCCGTGGGGACGTTCCACTCGTGTCCTCCCGCACACGCGCTGCGAGCAGCGCGACCTGCGGGGATAGGTCTGAGAGCTGCCGGGAGCGCGGCCCCGCTTCCGTGGGATCGGGATGCGGAGGGAGCGCTCAGCGCGGGCAGCGCCGGAGCCGCCGCTCTCGGGACTGCCGAGCCGGAGTTCTGTGCCCTCCAAATGCCGTGGGGAAACACGCACACAAGGCACTGCCGCACGGAATCAAACCCCGGCGCGCCTGAACTGCTAAAAGGGATTTGAATGAAACCTCCCTGCCTGTTTTCCTCCTCTTTACTCCAACCGGCTGCCAGAGGGACCACCTGGAATTTCTTGTTGGGTAGAGGGAGGACTTTGAGCGACTTTTTCCTCCCCGGTTCCCTACGCGGCTGCGGCCGGCTCCGCGGAGATGCGGAGGAACGGGACCGGCGGGTCCGGGCCGCGGTATTGCCGCGGAGCTGGCGAGGGTCCCGCACCAGGGGGGACCCACAGGGACCGACCCACACCAGGAGATCTCCCTGGGGACTCCTCAGTGCTGTCCCGGCTCCAGAAAAGCAGTTCCCTCCTCATAATTTTCAGGAAAGCAGACATATCCTGAACTTTTTTGTTCTTTTGGCTAAATAAATAGGGCGGTGGGAGGGTGGTGCAGGGAGTTTTGAGGGGCAGAGGTGGAGGCGCAGCCCCGGAGCGGCGCGGCCGGGCCGGGACCGAGGCGGTGCCGCTCCCGCATCGCTCGGGTCCCGCTCGCCCGTCCCCTTTTCCCGGCTGTTTTCTGCCGCTGAAATGCGCTGTTATTCTGAAAATGGACACTTGGAGTCGCACTTTCTGTCCGTTTGAGCATGAGAGCCGTGTAAAAAGAAGCCCTAATCTCCCTTAATCGTTACAAAATGTTAAAAAAAAAAATCCTGTTACCGGACCAAAAAAAAAAAAGAAAAAAGAAACCGAAAAACCTCACAAACCGAATACTCCTTTGCATGCAGTCACTCTCTCAGGGAACAGCAGAGGAAAGCAAACACGGTCCCCTCAGAACCGAAATGTAATTATATTTTCTCCCTTCTCTCCCTAATATTTGCGATTGTCTGTGTCAATGCCTTCGCTTTACTTTAGGGAGAGATTTGCTCCCTGTAACCGGGAGGGTTTCCCCGGTTGTACACGGAGCGCTGACAGCCCTATGGAGCCGGTGCTTCCCTCGCTGCCGGCTCCCCGCTCATCCCCCTCGGCGCCTCCCGCAGCCCCGGACCCGCTCCCGGCCGGACCCGCTGCGCGATCGCGGCTGCTTTTCCCTCGCTGCGTTCGCACCGGGGCCGCTTACATAAAGTTGGAAGGGTGGAAGCGTGTGCGTGGCACGGGGGGGAAGCTCCCTGCCTTGAGATCCACTACGGGATGGCAGCGGGCAAAAAGGGGCACTTTGTTATATTTAGAACAAAGGGACGGGCACGGCGTCCCCGAGTCCCCCTCCTTTGTGGGCTGCAGAGGCCGAAAAGGATGGGAGGAAGGGAGCAGAGTGAAATAAATATATAAATAAATAAACAGCTAAATAAATAAATAACTGGGAAGGCGCGGGTGCTGGAGGGGGAGCCGGGGAGAGCCCGGAGGTGCGGGCTGGGAGCGGCGGGCGCTCAGCTGGCGCTGCGGAGCTGTCACGGCTCGGCCCGGCCCCGCCCGGCCCCGCCGCCGCGCTGCCATTGGCGCGGCCGCCGCCGGCCCCGGCCCCCGCCGCGCTCTCGGCGGGCACGGCCGTATAAGAAGCCAAGGGGGGCTGCACTGTGATCACAGCTGCACAACGAGCGCTGGCGGCGGCAGCTACAGCAGAGACCTGGGCTGTGCTCGTCTCCCCCTTCTCCTCCTTTTTTTTTTTTTTTTTTTTTTTTCCTCCTCCTTCCCCTCCTTCCTCCCCTTTTTCCCTCCCCTTCGCCTGCGCTGCCAGAGCCACCGAAACTCCCGTGCAGAGCCCCGCTGCCGCCGGTAGCCCGTGCGCTGCCCCGGCGCTCGCTCGGGCTGGAAAGTTGCGGCAGGCTCCGGGCTCGGCTGCCGCGGGGAGGGGGCTCCGGACTTACAAAACCCGGCCGGGGGCACGGGCTCGGCGTTCGCACCGACCTTCTTCTTCCTGCACAGAGCCGAAGGCAGCATCTTTGTTTTGTTTTGCTTTTTGCCCTTCCTGCTACCGCTGCTTTCTCCCTGCGGCCGGGCGCCTCGGAGCCGGGAGCTGCCGCAGCCCGCGGTGCCAGGCGATCGCTGACACCGCCAGCCAGGAGCCAGCCAGGCGGCCCCGGGGCACGGCTCGTCCTTGGCTTTGTTGCTCCGGACTGAAGAAGCCGCAGAAGCCCCGGGAGAAGGAGGCGGCGGAGGAGGGGGAGCAGAGCAAAGGAAGCGAGAGCTGAAAGGCAAAGTTGGTTTGGAATAGGAGAGCGCGGCCGGCCCCTCTGCCAGACTGCGCGCTGGGGTGAAGCCTCCAGCCCCCTCCGCCGGGAGAGGTGCCCGCAAGACAGCGATGGCCGGAGAGCTCAGCATCGGAGCCGAGCTGCCCACTAGCCCGCTGGCCATGGAGTACGTGAACGACTTCGACTTGATGAAGTTCGACGTGAAGAAGGAGCCCCTGGGCAGGAGCGACCGCTCGGGCAGGCACTGCACCCGCCTGCAGCCGGCCGGCTCCGTGTCCTCCACCCCCATCAGCACCCCCTGCAGCTCCGTGCCCTCCTCGCCCAGCTTCAGCCCCACCGAGCAGAAGACCCACTTGGAGGACCTGTACTGGATGGCCAACAGCTACCAGCAGATGAACCCCGAGGCGCTGAACCTCACCCCAGAGGACGCTGTCGAAGCCCTCATTGGGTCCCACCAGGTGTCCCAGCAGCTGCAGGGCTTCGAGGGCTTCCGGGCCCACCACCACCACCATCATCACCATCACCAACACCACCACCAGTATCCCGCAGTCACTCACGAAGACCTGGCCGGCAGCGGGCACCCTCACCATCACCACCATCATCACCACCAGGCCTCTCCCACTCCCTCCACCTCCTCCAGCTCCTCCCAGCAGCTCCAGAACTCGCACCAGCAGCATCCCGCCTCCAGCAGCGTGGAGGACCGGTTCTCGGATGACCAGCTGGTCTCAATGTCCGTGAGGGAGCTCAACAGGCACCTCCGAGGCTTCACCAAAGACGAGGTGATCCGCCTCAAGCAGAAGAGGAGGACCTTGAAGAACAGGGGCTATGCCCAGTCCTGCAGGTACAAACGTGTCCAGCAGAAACACCACCTGGAGAACGAAAAGACGCAGCTCATTCAGCAGGTGGAACAGCTCAAGCAAGAAGTGACCCGGCTCGCCAGAGAGAGAGACGCCTACAAGCTCAAGTGTGAGAAACTTGCCAGCAACGGCTTCAGAGAGGCCGGCTCCACCAGTGACAACCCGTCTTCCCCTGAGTTCTTCATGTGAGTGCTTAACAAAAAATAATTAAAAAACAAACAAAAACCCCCCACCCCCCCAAACCTGACCCCTGTCACCTTCCCCCCCTGCTCCCATCCTCCTCTGACATCTCCATCCATCCGTCTGCTTGACTAGAGAGAAAGGAGGAGAGAAAAATAGAGACTTGATTTTTTTTTTTTTTTTTTTTTTTCAGCATCCAGTCTTCTAGAGTAGCTGTGGGAAAAGTAGGCTGGGGGTGGGGATGGGAGAGGTAAAGTGCAACTTTTTGACTTTCGTGTGCGAGTTAGAGAGAGAGAGAGACAGAGGCAAAGGAGAAAAGGACAAGTGAAGCGTTTTATAGATCACTTGCTTGCAGAGTGAGATGGACTTTAAAAAGAATAATAATAAAAAAAGGACAATGAACAAGCCATCTATAACATGCTGCCTGCTTGGAAAGAGAGAGGACATATACAGCACCATCTCATGCACAATTTACCTGCTTGGAAAAAGAGAATAAATAAAAAGGACAATATATGCAAACTCTTCATATATTGCCTGCTTTGAGAAATAAGTTACAGGACTCAGATGGGACATTCAATCTAAGAAAAGAAAGAATGAAAGAAAGAAAAAAAACTCATCAGTTTTATTGCCTGCTTGATTATATAGAAAAATACGAAAATCTGCATTAAAAATATTAATCCTGCATGCTGGACATGTATGGTAATAATTTCTATTTTGTACCATTTTCTTGTTTAACTATAGCATGTTGATCATCGATCATAGATTTCTGTTGTTGTTTTGTTTCATCAATAAGAAAAACATCACAAGTTATCGAACTTTTTACTGCTTGTGCAGTTTTGTTCGTTGGTTTTGCTCTTGTTTTCTTTTATGGTTGTTAGCTTGTAAATATCTGCTACTTCAAACCGTACAGGAGAAAAATACACAAAAAACAAAATAACATTTCAGCAGGCTGGTTATACGGTTTGTTTGGTGTTAAAGAGATACTTAAAGAAAAAAAAGTTATGGGCATTTTGCATTAGGAATAAAACCAACTTTGTATATCTGGTGCACTTTTAAGTTGTATTTTTTTTTTTTTTTTGCTAGTTTTCATTTTGGTTTTTGTTTGTTGGGGCAGAAGCAAAAACGCCTGAATGGCATTGACAAACCTAAACTTACGAGGGAAAAACCCTCCTCGGTCACTTAGAACCTACTCCATGCCTTAAAGTGGCAGCGAAGCTCTTTCCTCCAGGACAATTCCCAGCCTGAGCGCTTAGGCTTGGCCAGATAATTTCCCTTCTGATTGTACAATCAGGAAGAGAAGGACGGGCGAGATACCAGTTCCATTTCAAAAAAATAAAACAACTGCCCCTAGATTTTCGGTGAATAAAGAGAGAAAACAACCCCAAACCCTCCTCGTTATGAGCAGCGAGGGCTCCGTGTCGCCACTGAAGTTGGGTTTCTCAATGGCAGCAGCTGATGAGTGGGCTGGGAAAGCTTTTAAATCTAAAACTTTTTTTTAAGAAGACATACCGCAACTTTTAAGTGTACTCTTTTGCAATGATTTGTAATCTGCTTCTCTGCTTCCCTATGCAGCGAGTGAAAGTTTTTAGCCAAAATTTATTTGCAGTTGTATAGTAGTAGTAGTTTGGAGTCTTATGGGTGTTTTTATTACTTTTTTTTCCTCCTGCAGGTCAGTAAAAGGATTTACGTTGCACTGACAAAAATACCAAAATGAAAACTTATTTTTTAGTTTCCTTTTAGGATAGCTGGCACTGCTGGCCGGATGCATTTTAAGTTTGTATTAGTTTATAAATTAACAGTAATAACAAGATTGTAATGAACAGCATGGTGCTTGCAGTTTTAAATATTGTGGATATTAGTCATGCATCAGAAAACGATCTTTGGTTTTTACTGATTCAACTGTGTTGAAATCAAAACATTGCAGCAGCGGAAAAAAAATTGTTTTTATTTCATGTAAAGTTCTGAAGGGATCAATTTCAAATCCTGCTTATGATATGAAAAATATTAAAAAACCTGGTCTATTGTAGTTTTATTCAGACTGGTTTCTGTTTTTGGTTATTAAAATTGTTTCCTATTTTGCTTATTAAAATCATTGAAATGGTATTTCTTGGAGGGACCTGCTTCTCTGACGTCTCGTGTTCCCAAAAAAAAGAAAGAAAGAAAAAGGAAAAGTTGTGGCCCCGGTGGTCACAATTGCGGGGGTTTGTGGGGGGTTGCGGCCCGGGGAGGGGAGCGGGGGTGCTTTGCGCTCTCGGGATCGCTGCTGCTCGCAGGGCAGGAGCGCTCAGCCTTCCCCCTTTCCCCTGCTCTGCTCGGGTCTGAGCTCGCCCTTGGCAGGGGGAGCATCACCCCAACCCCTCCGGAGCGAGCGGAGCGCGGGAGCCCCGCACCGGGCCCGGCTGCGCCGCGGGGTCCGCCCGGAGCTGCGCTGCCCCGCCGGGAGCGGGACCGTCCGGCCCGGCCACCCCGGAGGGGACAGCGGGGAGCCTGACAGCAATCACTTTCTTCCCTAATTTTTTCTCTTTTTTCTTCTTATTTTAAAATTTTTATTTTATTTTTTTTTCATTAGCTAATGAGAGGACTTGGACAAGCCCGTCCTCTCCCCAGCTCCCTTGGGATTTGCCCATTCACTTCCCTTCTCTCCATCTGCACACTGTATTTATTCCGTTTTGGGGTTGTTTGTTTTTTATTTTTCCTCCCCCCCGAAGGCTCCTTAGATGCATGTGGAGAAGGGGACAGGTCTCTCCCCGCCACCCCCCGCGCTCAGCGCCTCGCAGCTCCACCGCCGTCCCTCAGCTGCCCTCGCTGCAATAACCACACAGCTCCCTAAACTGAGGGAGGAGGAGGTTAAAAATCGCCCCCAGTCCTTGCCTGGGTGTGGGAAAGGGACTCTCCGAGCCGCAGCGTGTCTGAACGCTGCTGCTCTCAAAGTATGAAAGCGGTGTTGAACTTAAAATCCCTCCGAAAAACAAAATCCAAGGTATCACACAACCAGGAAAAATAGGTTCTCTCTGCCCTGCCGCTCGTCCCAGCAGCATCGAGCTGTTCTTTGCGGGGATGGCATAAAACGCCTTTGAAGAACAAACAGGTTAAGGACAGAGTGTGGAAAAAAAAAATAATTTAAAAGCAAATGCAGCAACTTAAAATACCCCCCCTCTTAAATCCCATCGACATCCCTGCCTTGTCAGAGCCAGCTGGGCCAGCCCCTGAGCTGGGGGAGCTTGGAAGGGGCCGTGGCCCGTCCCAGCCCCCCGGCTACATGAGTCAGGCCCGGAGAACAAGCTCGCAGCCTGCTGCCCTGCCAAGGGGGGACAGGAGTTTGCGGAGGAAAAGGCTGGGAGAGCCTGGCTTTCCCTGTATAGCCTCCCCCCTTGCCAGTAAATGCTATGGCTGCAGAAAGCCTGAGAGGAATATTGTTTGTGGGAACTGCCACCGCATATTAATGTCCCCTCATGCATGCATTGAATAAATCACTAGGGCTAATTGAACAACAACAACAACGAAAAAAAAGTAGGAAAAACAGGCCTTAGAAAAGCCCTCCAGATTCCCACCACAGAACGGTGTCAGCGGCGGGGCAGCCCCGCGGCACGGCCCGGGCGGCCGAGGCTCTGCTGGCCCGGCACCGCTCCTGCCTTTAATTTATTCCTTTTAAAAGAAAAGAAAAACGCAACCGAGCCGCACCGGGGCACAGCCCGGGTCGGTGGGACCGGGAGCGGCCGGGCTCGGCCCGCGGGGGCTGCGAGGAGCGGGCTCGGGGCCGGGGGTCGGGCCGGCTCCTGTGTCCGCACAGGCGGCTCGAGGGGGCTTTGGCACAGCGAGGGGACAAAACCCACCCGCACTGGCGCTCGCTCGGCCTGCGGCTGGGCAGGCTCTGCCCGGAGGGCAGCGCAGGGACCCCGGGGCTGGACAGCCCCGCGGGTACCGGGATGGGCATCACCCGCCTGTGCCCGCTGCCGGGACCCTCGGGAGAGCCCAGCAGCCAGGGGGAACCCCTCCCTTGCCCCGACAGAGCCCAGCAGCGAGGGGGGGCCCCTTCCCTCCGCTCGCCCCTTGCTATCCGCAGGTATCTACTTTGATCTCTCGCCCTTCATCACCGATCGGAGAAGGGCTGACACGATACGGGGGCACCACGGAGAGGAGCTGCTTGATGCCAGGGGAAAACTCCTTTTTTCCCTCTTTTTCCTCCCGGGACCGGCCGACCCGCGGGGTGCTCCCCCGGCAGCGGGGGCTGTGCGGGTCAGCTCAGGCTCGCTCCCCGCTTGCCGCGGAGCGCGGAGTTGTTGCTGTCAGCAGCGGGGGACAGAGCGTGCATCCTGCCCAAGCCCCTCTTCTCCCCCTGTCCGGCCGTGCTGCTTGGCCGGTGGCTCCTCTGCCCGTCCTTTGCGCCGCTTGTCCCCACGCACCCCTGGCCGGGG